>NC_091287.1:508972968-511431999 GCF_032444005.1 Ranitomeya imitator
GACTGTATAGGAAATGTACAACGTGTTGCTCATTCAGGAGTGTTAATAGTGATACTTTGTACTAGGCTGCAGCCTATGGCAGTGTGATATGCTTATACATGTAGACCCCTGCTCGCTTTATTTATTGTTGTACTCTGTTGGTTATTAGGAGACCCTTCATCATTAGCCCTCCATTATCCGGTGCTATTATATCTTTCCGCTGCTTCCATTAACCCCTTCTGCAGCTCACCTGGAGACACCAGCTGATCACTGTAGGTCCCAGTGAGGAGACCTTGTGTGATCGGCTTTCCCCCAGTAACCTGTGACCTGGAAGGGTCCCGTCCCCTGTCATTCTCACCCCCGTCATTCTCACCCCCTGTCATTCTCACCCCTGTCATTCTCACCCCCTGTCATTCTCACCCCCTGTCATTGTCACCCCCTGCCATTCTCACCCCATCATTCTCACCCCCTGCCATTCTCACCCCCTGTCATTCTCACCCCCTGTCATTCTCACCCCCGTCATTCTCACCCCCTGTCATTCTCACCCCATCATTCTCACCCCCTGTCATTCTCACCCCCTGTCATTCTCACCCCGTGTCATTCTCACCCCCTGTCATTCTCACCCCCTGCCATTCTCACCCCCTGCCATTCTCACCCCCTGCCATTCTCACCCCCTGTCATTCTCACCCCCTGTCATTCTCACCCCCTGTCATTCTCACCCCCTGTCATTCTCACCCCCTGCCATTCTCAACCCCTGTCATTCTCACCCCGTGTCATTCTCACCCCCTGTCATTCTCACCCCCTGCCATTCTCACCCCCTGCCATTCTCACCCCCTGTCATTCTCACCCCCTGTTTTTCTCACCCCCTGTCATTCTCACCCCCTGTCATTCTCACCCCCCGCCATTCTCACCCCCTGTCATTCTCACCCCCTGTCATTCTCACCCCCTGTCATTCTCATTCCCTGTCATTCTCACCCCCTGTCATTCTCACCTCCTGCCATTCTCACCCCCTGTCCTTCTCACCCCCTGCCATTCTCACCCTCTGTCATTCTCACCCACTGCCATTCTCACCCCGTGTCATTCTCACCCCCTGTCATTCTCACCCCCTGTCATTCTCACCCCCTGCCATTCTCACCCCCTGTCATTCTCACCCCCTGTCATTCTCACCCCCTGCCATTCTCACCCCCTGTCATTCTCACCCCCTGTCATTCTCACCCCGTGTCATTCTCACCCCCTGTCATTCTCACCCCCTGTCATTCTCACACCCTGCCAGTCTCACCCCCTGTCATTCTCACCCTGGCCATTCTCACCCCCTGTCATTCTCACCCCCTGTCATTCTCACCCCTGTCATTCTCACCCTCTGTCATTCTCACCCCCTGCCATTCTCACCCCCTGTCATTCTCACCCCTGTCATTCTCACCCCCTGTCATTGTCACCCCCTGTCATCCTCACCCCCTGCCATTCTCACCCCCTGTCATTGTCACCCCCTGCCATTCTCACCCCCTGTCATTCTCACCCCCTGTCATTCTCACCCCCTGTCAGTCTCACCCCTTGTCATTCTCACCCCCTGTCATTCTCACCCCCTGCCATTCTCACCCCCTGTCATTCTCACCCTCTGTCATTCTCACCCCCTGTCATTCTCACCCCCTGTCATTCTCACCCCCTGCCATTCTCACCCCTTCATTCTCACCCCCTGCAATTCTCACCCCCTGCCATTCTCACCCCCTGTCATTCTCACCCCCTGTCATTCTCACCCCCTGCCATTCTCACCCCTTCATTCTCACCCCCTGCCATTCTCACCCCCTGCCATTCTCACCCCCTGCCATTCTCACCCCTGCCATTCTCACCCCCTGTCATTCTCACCCCCTGTCATCCTCACCCCCTGCCATTCTCACCCCCTGTCATTCTCACCCCCTGCCATTCTCACCCCTTCATTCTCACCCCCTGTCCTTCTCACCCCCTGTCATTCTCACCCCTGTCATTCTCACCCCCTGCCATTCTCACCCCCTGTCATTCTCACCCTCTGTCATTCTCACCCCCTGTCATTCTCACCCCCTGTCATTCTCACCCCCTGCCATTCTCACCCCTTCATTCTCACCCCCTGCAATTCTCACCCCCTGCCATTCTCACCCCCTGTCATTCTCACCCCCTGTCATTCTCACCCCCTGCCATTCTCACCCCTTCATTCTCACCCCCTGCCATTCTCACCCCCTGCCATTCTCACCCCCTGCCATTCTCACCCCTGCCATTCTCACCCCCTGTCATTCTCACCCCCTGTCAGCCTCACCCCCTGCCATTCTCACCCCCTGCCATTCTCACCCCCTGCCATTCTCACCCCTTCATTCTCACCCCCTGCCATTCTCACCCCCTGCCATTCTCACCCCCTGCCATTCTCACCCCTGCCATTCTCACCCCCTGTCATTCTCACCCCCTGTCAGCCTCACCCCCTGCCATTCTCACCCCCTGTCATTCTCACCCCCTGCCATTCTCACCCCTTCATTCTCACCCCCTGTCCTTCTCACCCCCTGTCATTCTCACCCCTGTCATTCTCACCCTCTGTCATTGTCACCCCCTGCCATTCTCACCCCCTGCCATTCTCACCCCCTGGCATTCTCACCCCCTGTCCTTCTCACCCCCTGTCATTCTCACCGCTTTCCTCTATGTTCTAGTATTGAGAGGATGGAGATGAGCCTCCTTCATCCAGCCCAGCCTGATCAGTGAGTCTTGGAGAGGCTAGCTGCTGCCCTCCTCCTGTCCTCCAGGTATGCTCGGTGACATTTGCTGGGGATAAGCTGCTCTATATATAGAGGATAGAACATTATTAATACTCGCTGCTCTTTTCCTAAAGTGTGAGCACAAGATACAAAGTAACAGACAAGTGTAAACAAATAAACAAAGTAACTGCGGAGCAAAACTTTACAACAAACCTGAAACTGTTCATAAGAAAGTCCCATTCTTTAAAATAATTAAAAAGAGCACAGCTCACATTGGGGGGCACTTACTTTTTGCAGCCATTGAGTGTAATTTTCCATCACATGTTCCAGATGTTGGATTTTCTGCGATGGGAAATCCTGATCCATTTGCGGCGCGTCCCTCTGTAAGGCGTTGGTGTTATATTGGTCAGTCGCGGTTGTGCCCTCGCGACAATTCCCATCCTGTTCGGGAAGGATGAAAGTGTAAGTGCACTGGCCATGTTGGATGCGGTTGTATCTTCGTCCGTTGCCGTCTGCCCCTTTCCTTTGCACGTTGCCCTCTGTATTCGCCATAAGCGCGAGGCACAGGGTGAGTGCTATTCCAGATGCCACTATTCCAGATGCCATCCCTGCGCACAACTCCTTACAAAATGTCAAGTTTCCCTTTTGCAGATCTAACAAGAACAAGTCAAAGCCCCAAGTCGTGGTAGGAGAAGTCTCCGGCCGCACAATTCGGTGTCACCCCTGTGATATCTTCAGCTCCGATAGATATATTTAGGATCTATTGTGTATCCTCATTTGCAGTCTAAAGATTAACCAGTCGGCTGCACACATGGAAAGCCCTGGTCCCCTTTCCGCCTGCACTCTGGCTGCAGCAGATCTGTGATTTCCACTCCAGACCCTCAGAGTTTTATTAAGGCATTCAAGCTGGAAGCAGCCTAAGAGATGGCTTGACAGGAATTCGAGTGCGCCCCTATGCAAAGCGTAGCTGGTGGTTTAAGGAGAAAGATATCAGTTTACAAAGTGGCTGCATGCATGACCTCAATCAGGCTCCTTCCACAACACAACTAACAGCTCCAGAGCAGGCACTTTGTCCTTGTCAGCGGATTACGGCTCATTATCCTTCTGTAAAATTATTATTATTATTATTATATTGCAGGGACCAAGACGTTTGTGGAGGGATCCGGACACAATGGAAGCGAAGGGGACGCACTCATTAGGTTAATGATGAAGAATTAGAGGTTGTTTTCTGACCACTTTGTGGACAATGACGGGTGCAGGGCGCTTCCACCTCTGGGACACGAAGATTTAGGAGATTACAGACAGGTGCTGTGAAAACAATCGAATTATCAAACAATGAGGGCGGTTAGGTGACATTGCTCCGGCGCAAAAACATCGCAGAAAGCAAACAAGGATTCGCTATGGAAACCCAAATTAGAAACGTTAAAGGCATAGATTATTAAATAATCTGGACTGTCGGACATTGGTGATAAAGGAAAGGTTAGAGAGGATCTCAAAGTGGACCTTTCTTGCCCCCCTCCTCCAAAAACAAGGAAACACTACTTTGATGAATCCACCAATCTAATATGCCCAGGAACCGTCACAAACCCCATTCGCTGTAGGTTGCCATCCACTCTGCTTAGTTTCTCTTCATCGGCATTCTGCAAGCACTATAAGTGTTGGAACTTCCTTTCTCCTTACTTCCTTGCATGTAATAATACTACAATTGACCAATGGTTTGCCTGCCCTGAACTGGAAGCTTATTTGTCTGTTACTCCTGCGTGCAGTTTGACACTCAGGAGAGCAGGACCAGAAGAAAAAAGACTTGTTTTCGCAAACTCTAGAGAAGCTACCACATCCGGCAGTTCAAAACCCAAGAACAAAAACCAAAATGAGTATCTATCCTGTACTAAGTAAATAAATAAATAGTAATAATACATGTAAATAGCATAGGAAATTTAGTTATCACTATTTTGATTAAAAAAGTGTAAATGACTTCCCGCCGGAAAAAGGTGTACCCAATCAGGATGCTCCTATCTTATCTCTAATATTAAAACCTCACCTTGTGTCAACTAAACCTCAAGGAAAGGGAAGAGCAAGACAGAGGTCTGACTGTTCAGACTTTTTGCCCATTATAAGCTATTTAGATGATATATATGGTATAGATTCATCTTGGCATCTCGGCTTCTTGAGGTGGATTACACTTGACAACAGGCAGAAGACAGAACAAGAACAACAGTCAAGTTGGACTGAAAGGACGCACCTACTGTTGTGGTTAACTCAGCACTTTGGAGAGATTTTGGAAGAAATACAGCATCATTTTTAAATAAAGTGATTTGCAAATTGTTTGCTGATCACATTATTTCATAAAATTGATAGTCGGGAAGTACAGCGACCACTCAGGGAAGAAAAAAAACAGAAGACAGTGTTAACAAAGGATCTGCAACAAAGGCTTTGTTCTCTTTTAGAATTTGACCTGTTTAACCAGGATAAGGAGAGGCCATCAATGTACAAGTAGTGGACAACGTCTTTACGTATTTCTGGAATCTCTCTTCATCCAGAAATGAGTTCACCTTTCCCTTACTACCTTGTAAATTTCCACCATTGATTTCACTGTGCATGGAAGTAACCGCCAGCGATATCTACAACATAGACTATTTCAACTTTGCTTTAACCTACAACATTATCAATTCTGGCAATGATATTAACCAAAGGTTGAAAAGGTTGTAATCAACTTCTGAAGGGAAAGGTGTTTGGTATCTGTTCACACAACTGTTTCACACGCACCACTGAAGGGAAAGGTGTTTGGTATCTGTTCACACAACTGTTTCACACGCACCAAACATACATTGTCCGTCCCTGAAGCTGCCAGATGTTACTTATTAGTACATAGAAAATATTACTTTACATTTACATTACTTTGAATAGAGTTTATGTTTATTTTTTTAGGGGTTTGTCCGATGTTTCCTGTCATCAGCTGAATGTAAGGTTTCTTTGTGATGATTAGAGTCGATGTGGAAACACCTTCACCACATATAAAAACATTTACTTCTCCAATATCAAAAACATTCTTCAACAGAAAACAGTCTTAAGAATATGCACCAAAAACCTTGCAGTTTTCTCAGTGTGGTAGCAATATATGGCTAAATCCTTGATCTTCCCTTGTTTGACCTGGTTTTACTGCCATATTAATTGGTGGTCATAATAAGGAATATCTGTTCATGTAACATATGTATGTGCCAGGTCTTCCAGAGAGAGTTTTATCGAGGCCTCTTTATGGCGCTCAGAAATCCTTTTGAGCATGAAGATTGGGGTTGTCATCCTAAACCAATCTCTTTAAAATGGTTTTATGACTTGCAGAAAAAAGTTATAAAAATACTGCAAAAATAAATTTCACCAGTCTAACAAAACACTGTGTGGACAATGCTACAAGACATACAGTATATGGTCACTGTGTCCATCTACAAATGATATGTCATTATTATGTAATATTGCCAGCAAGGAGCAGGGAGGGATGTAGAAAGCCTGTAGTTCTAATGGCAGAGGCTTATTGAAAAATGTACTATTTTACATCCATAGAATCGAGTGGGGTGCTAGCTAAACTGTCAAAAGCACCAGCAAATGTATGGCCATTTGGATTTTTTTGTTAGTGGCCATTGGGCTTGTCTTGGTTAATGACCATTAGACTTGTCTTGATTAGTGGCCATTGGGATTGTCTTGGGTAGGGGCCTTTGGGATTGTCTTGGTTAAGGACCATTAGACTTGTCTTGATTAGTGGCCATTGGGATTGTCTTGGGTAGTGGCCATTGGGATTGTCTTGGTTAATGACCATTAAACTTGTCTTGATTAGTGGCCATTGGGATTGTCTTGGGTAGTGGCCATTGGGATTGTCTTGGTTAAGAACCATTAGACTTGTCTTGATTAGTGGCCATTGGGATTGTCTTGGGTAGTGGCCATTGGGCTTGTCTTGGTTAATGACCATTAGGTTTGTCTTGGGTAGTGGCCATTGGGATTGTCTTGGTTAAGGACCATTAGACTTGTCTTGATTAGTGGCCATTAGGATTGTCTTGGGTAGTGGCCTTTGGGCTTGTCTTGGTTAATGACCATTAGACTTGTCTTGGGTAGTGGCCATTGGGCTTGTCTTGGTTAAGGACCACTAGACTTGTCTTGGGTAGTGGCCATTGGGCTTGTCTTGGTTAATGACCACTAGACTTGTCTTGATCAATGACCATTGGGTTTGTCTTGGTTAGTGACGATTAGGCTTGTCTTGGTTAATGACCATTAGGTTTGGCTTTTGTTTGGTTAATCGCAATCTGGATAAACATGCTCTATACTTGCCCATCCTCTGGACGCGACCTCGCTCTATACACTTGTATGGAGTGAGGCCGTGCCCTATTGTTGGCCATGCCCACTGGACAGCCGCATCTCTGGTCTGGGTGCCGCCTTGCTCAATACAGGGCGCAGCCTAGATCAATAAAGGTGGTCTCTGCCTGGGAGTATGTATAATGCATACTTACCCGTCGGTCCCATCTCAGAAACCGGCAAATCCTCGAAGCTCACACTGTGTGCACCGGGCAGATTCATAAGTCTGAAGTCACACGGAGCGACTGCAGACTTATTGATTTAGACCAGACAATCTCTTTAAGGGTCATCATCAGGCCAGAAATGCGTTAGTGGCTTTCTATTCAATCACAATCTTGTGATATTTAAAAGTTTTCAAAATAAAGAATTGGAATTTTAGAAGATGGCTGGTGCCGTTTTCAATTTTTTTTTCCTTTTTTGCATCAAGTTGAAGATAAACCAATGTGATTCTGATACTCAAGGGACCCCAATACTTGGAGCCAACTGCAAACCACTGTGGATGAGACCATAAAAGCATCAACTAAACCATGAAACATTTTTAATATGTTGTACCTGCTGTTCAGCGTAGTTAATTTTAGTTCCTATACTCCCACAATCAGTAAAACCAATGGGCAAAAGTGCTGAACTTATCCTACAACGTGAGCAGGGCAGACACTGGTTGAAAAGAAAGTCTTTGAGTTTGTACTCTTCTCTGCTCCCACTTAAAAAATTATCATCATTTTGTATTTTTTTTCATAAATCAATAGTACAATTGAAAATAAGAAACTTTGTAATGTATCTTATGAGAGTAAATTGCTCCTTTCTCCTCCAAGACTAGTGATCATTCAGTATCAAAATTCTCAAATCACTGTAAATTGTGTCGTCAGTGAATGCAGATTTTACTATTAATAAGACAGAAGATGAGAGTTGGTGCTCATAAAGTTCTATGAAGAACTGTAACTGTTGTTTCAGGACAACTTGCAGAAGACCCTGTTCTGGGCCTAGCTTTTTCCCTCTCCATAGAATTTTAAAAGCACTATTTGCCAAATCCTATTTTAGTAATGGAAAAATCTGTTTTTACTAAACACAGATTCTACCAATAAATGTAAACAAATTTGACAGCAGTTTTTTGATATGTAATCTGAGGAATGTGAGGACAGCAGGATGTATAACTTATCAAGCTGTCTGCTGTTTATTTATAATGAAGGGTTTATCACTAGGTTGTTATCATTGCTGTGACTAGCTGGCACAGGAGCACTGGTCCGACTCTGCCCCCTCCTGTGATAAGCTGCCCACTGTCAATAGGCAATGTACATACCCTGGTGAGGGCAAGAGAAGCTTTCTCACCTCTTCTTTCTTATTATTATTATTATTATTATTATTATTATTATTTATTATTAAAGCGCCATTTAATTTATCCTAGACTCCTCAAAAAATCAAGGGAACACTAAAATACCACATCCTAGATATCTCTGAATGAAATATTCCAGTTGCAAAATTGTATTCATTGCATAGTGGAATGTGTTCAGAACAATAAAGCATAACAATTATCAATGTAAATCAAAATGAATATCCCACGGAGGTCAGGATTTGGAATGACACTCAAAATCAAAGTGGAAAATCAAATTACAGGCTTATCCAACTTCAATGGAAATGCCTCATGACAAGGAAAAGATGCTCAGTATTGTGTGTGGCCTCCACGTGCCTGTATGACCCCCCTACTGTACAACGCCTGGGCATACTCCTGATGAGGCAGCAGATAGTCTCCTGAGGGATCTTCTCCCAGACTTGGACTAAGCATCCGCCAATCCCTGGACAGTCTGTGGTGTAACGTGACGTTGGTGGAAGGAGCTAGACATGATGTCCCAGATGTGTTCAATCAGATTCAGGTCTGGGGAACAGGCGGGCCAGTCCATAGCTTCAATGCCTTCATCTTGCAGGAACTGCTGATACACTCCAGCCACATGAGGTCTGGCATTGTCCTGGAGGAACCCAGGGCCAACCGCACCAGGATATGGTCTCACAAGGGTCTGAGATCTCATCTCGGTACCTAATGGCAGTCAAGCTACCTCTGGCGAGCACATAGAGGGCTGTGCGACCCTCCAAAGAAATGCCACCCCACACCATTACTGACCCACTGCCAAACCAGTCATGCTGAAGGATGTTGTAGGCAGCAGATCGCTCTTAACGGCATCTCCAGATTCTGTCACATCTGTAACATGTGCTCAGTATAAACTTTTTTCATCTGTGAAGTGCACAGGGCCCCAGTGGTGAATTTGCCAATCCTGGTGTTTTGTGGCATATGCCAAGTGTCCTGCACGGTGTTGGACTGTGAGCACAACCCCCATATGTGGACGTCAGGTACTCAGACCATCCTCATGGAGTCTGTTTCTAAACGTTTGTGCAGACACATGCACATTTGTGGCCTGCTGGAGGTCATTTTTCAGGGCTCTGACAGTGCTCCTCCTGATCTTCCTTGCACAAAGGCGGAGGTAGTGGTCCTGCTGTTGGGTTGTTGCCCTCCTACGACCCCCTCCACATCTCCTGGTGCACTGGCCTGTCTCCTGGTACCGTCTCCAGACTCTGGACACTACGCTGACAGACACAGCAAACCTTCTTGCCACAGCTCGCATTGATGTGCCATCCTGGATGAGCTGCACTACCTGAGCCACTTAGGTGGGTTGTAGAGTCCGTCTCATGCTACCACGAGTGTGAAAGCACAACCAACATTCAAAAGTGACCAAAACATCAGCCAGAAAGCATTGGTACTGGGATGTGGTCTGTTGTCCTCACCTGCAGAATCACTCCTTTATTGAGTGTGTCTTGATAATTGTCAATATTTTCCATCTGTTGTCTATTCCATTTGCGCAACAGCGTGAGAAATTGATTGTCAAAAGTATTGCTTCCTAAGTGGACAGTTTGATTTCACAGAAGTTTGATTTACTTGGAGTTATATTCAGTTTTTTAAGTGTTCCCTTTATTTTTTTGAGCAGTGTATATCTAAGAACTTTGTGACTCACTAAACTAAGTGATACATCATAAAAGTACAAGATCAATCCAGGAAGAGAAAAAAAGCAGATCTCTCTTATAAGATATAAAGTTGCTTACTTTCATGTGCATGTTATGTAATAAAAACTAAAATGACGTTTACTCTTTAAGGTGAGAGCAATCAGTGGGGGTCTCAGGTCACAGAATCAAAGCGAATAACAGGGGCCACAATGGTTTAAAATATAATTAATTTAATCTAATGCTGGAATGACACGGTAACAAAACATCTAATGATTATCACTGAGTTCACCAACTTCAACTACTACATGTCCATGGCAAAGAATTCAGCCCAGTCGCATTTTCGATCACTACCACAAGTGATGGCCAACCTTGACTTCTCGGATTTGTTGTACACATTTGATCTGTCTTCAATTTGTCTGTTCTGAAATAGTCGCTTGTCTTTAAGACACAGACGAGTCAAAGAAATGTTTTTGGACTCGCCATCATGCGACACGAGTCACCAGGTGGCCCAAGCCTAAAGGGACTTCTGAAGGTCGGAAGGTTTTCACTCTCTCCAAGCAAATGTTGTTGCCGCTGTTTACAAAGCTCTTAACCTCTTCCAATATAATCCAACCAAAGTCATTTACTAAGAGCCTGAAATAACTCCGCAGTCATTTCTCACCCCGGGGAAGCCATTAATCTCTTGTGCCTGAAATTACACCTTTTAGCAAATACTTCTCATTGTGTTCGCCGATAACTGGGCGGAAAATATAAAAGCTGTTATTGTTTGTAGGTTAATGAGTGAATCTGTAGAAATGTGATTACCGAGCGTGGCCCTCTCGTTCTCAGAGTTTGTTAGTGTGGGATATTTGGTTTATGTTCTACGACGACGACTGACAATCTTTTTCTTTTTTTTTGGCTGAGCCTTGGGCAATCAGTCCTGCGACAGATGATGAATGAGACGGCAGCGGCTTATGGAGTAATTGTGAGGAAAGCTATTAGACGAGACCCCCTTGTGGTGTTTCTCAGGAAAACACTTCAGCTCTTCTCCATAGTCTTTCTATTTTAGACCTGACACAGGACGTTGCTTGTTTGTCTTTTCCAGGAGGTACAAGGGTGCTTTAACTTTGGGACCTTCAGCTCCTTCCCTCATTTATCACTGGTCAAAAAGAAAAAAAAAAAAAACACATTACTTAAATAATTAGCCTTCAATGAAAGGAAAGTAATGTCACCGGGAGCTAAAGCGTTACCATCATCGACTAGGAACTAGAGTCAACTGACCCCAATGCAAATAATGGCGACCTGCTATTTGAGAGATTTGCACAACTGCTTTGTCCAAAATATCGACCCTGTTGTTAATGTGATCTGCAGAGTGGAGGAAATACCACTGGAACGGTTTGACTTCTACATTGTTTTTTTTAGGAAGGGTTAACGATATTTAATTATCGGTTTCATCCACGGATGTAACCTCCAACATTTATAGGGTTAATGTCAGAGTAATAGCTTTCATTCATCTGTGATACTTCATTAAATCCCCATAAATAAACATTGTGTTTTTTCATTCTAGATATGTTTTTAGAGGATTCCAAAGAGTTAGGCTAGGTTCACATTAATAGTGCTCTCCACTGATCACTACTTTAGGGTTTCTGTTTCAATCCCCATAACAATGTATTCCAATGGGAACCCTGGTGGAGCCGTTCACTTGAAGGGAACCTGACTGCTGAAACATGGCAGCACACACTGGCTGTACAATCTCAGCCAGGTTTGGTAAACTCTGAGATGCTGTGTCGTTTTGGACAAAAACAAAGCTTAATAGCCCCGGGGATCAAGCAGTGCTGGAGAAAAGGTGGACAGACGAGGCCCCCATTTTCTCCCTGTCCAATGTCCTGTAGTGACAGGTCTTTTCTTGCGTGCATGACTAGGGAGAAACCTGTCACTCAAGGGTAGTGAGCGGCTATTAAACTGTGTTTTAAACTGTGTTTTACTCTGAAATGACACAGAGTTGCAAAACTAAACATGCCTGGCTGAGATTGTACAGCCATTGTCTGATGCATGCTGCCCGTGGATCAGGAAGCATGGATAAGCTGTCATGTTCCCTTTAAATGAAGTCAGCGGAGTCACTGTAGACTGTGGATTTAAGCAAATGAATCAGATATCTGTTGGAGTTCCCATTGGGATACAGTTTTTTGAGGATTCCAATAGAAACCCTAATGTAATGCTCAGCAGAGAGCACTGTATTAATGTGAACCTAAGTTCATTTAATGTCCGGTCATAAGCTATATGTTTGTGTAGTGCCCCTGCACGATGTCCCCTTCCCTCTCCTTGCAGGGACAGTGGCTTACTACCCCGGTCCTGGGTGCTGTTCCCGGCATCCTCCTGCTTTCCTGTTACTTCCTGCTTTCTGTGTGTGCTGAGAGGTTTGCTGAGAGGTATTTAGCATAAGTAGTACACCTGCAAGGTGGCTCCCAGTCAACAGCTGGGAGGCATGCTGAATAAAACACTCCAACTCTGCAAGGGAGTCGCCAAGCAACGTAGTGAATCAGCTAGTGAGTTGTGTGGTCCCTTGGTCCCGATGTGGCCAAGTCTTGAACATTATCACCTGGTCCTGGTGTGGTCAGTCCTGCATCTGTAGTTTCCTGGTCCTGGTTTGGCCAGTCCCATATCCTTGTCCCCTGGTTCTGGAACAGCCAGTGTCTGAACATTTTCCCCTAGACCTTGAGCATCCAGTCCTGTTTCTGAAGTCCCCTGGTCACAGTGCGGCCAGTGCATGATAACTATCCCCCGGTCCATGAGTGGCCTAAACCTGATCCTGAATCCTACATTGGCGTGAGTGCCTGGGGTCAGCAACTGCAATACTGGGTTGTGTCCAAGAGTGGTACCTGATGGCTACCTGCCGTACAAGCCTGATGTCAACACTAGACGCTTCAGTGAACACCAAGGTAGCTGCTTAGTTATGCCCTTTCCTTGATAGGCCCAGTTCTGTAGCACAGTGGGTTCACAAATCCACATGCGCCAAGGGTGGGAGTAACAGTCTGCTTTGCCCATGACTGCGACAGTTTGCATGGCCATGGGCCCCGCTGAACTCCAGTCCTATCTTTGCTCATAGCTGTGTCAGAGACTGCGCAACCAAGAGAGAGCCAGGAAAAAGTTTTGTTTGAACTAATGACACTAATTGCCCGACTGGAAGCCTTGACGTCTGAACAACCTGAAACTTGCAGTCCTGTAATGGAAATTGTCCTGTCTGATCTGCAATGATACTATAGGGATCTGAAATAGTGCTGTGGCTACCTGGAGCAGTACATATGGCATTTTGAAGTTTTTAACCTGCAATTCTCCTCAAATGTCAGGATCCTGTCAGCACCGGCGCACTACCATGGCTGAACAGGGTGACTCACCCACACTGCGCGAGAGCCCGGGGTTGGATGCCACAGGGAAAGCTCAGGCAGACGGGACCTGAGCAGTGTGCTGAGTATGACAGAGAACAGAAAGACCTATGATCATGTGACCACAGGGGGTGGGGCTTAGCGTCCTGCTGCTGGACATGAGTGCAGGATTCTACAGGCATCCTGAAGTAGAGGAGAGGGGAGCCCAGGTCAGACAGGCGGGGGTCATACACGGAGAGGGTGGCGCGGTACAGAAGGAGCAAGCAGAGAATAGTCAGAACGTAAGCAAGGAGTCATACACGATAGCAGCGCAGTACAAGAGGGACAGGGAGAACTCTAAATGGGGACAGAACCAGATCAGAACCAGAAGTAGCACAGGCACAAAGCACAGACACGGGCACAACAGGGTCACACACACTCGGCCAAGGGTCAGAGTATAAGCAATGAGGAATGAGCAAACAATGAGGCTATAAGAAGCCTCCCAGAATCCCATAGTGAGGCCGTCGAGATTAACCTCTGAACTGCCTACTCCCACAAACTATGCAGATCATGACACATATCGGGCCAATGTAGGATTCCTAATGTCCTACCTATAATGAGATGTTCTTGCATGGCTCATTTCCCTTTAAGAGAAAGGGGATCTTATCACATCGAACCTGCAGGCCTTCCTGGTGGTGTACAGTACGGTCTTCGACAAGCCAAACCCAGATCCTCCTGAAAAACTTCCTTTCCGAGCTTCCTGGAGAAGACCGGATGTGTGATGTGTTTGAGGAAACCATCACATCTGGCCCTTTACTTTCAAAAACCATCCGTTCCCCCGCCTGTTGAGGCAGCTGCCCATGCAGAATCCGTGAAGGTCGACGATGTTTGGCAGGCTTAGCAGAAGCTGGAACTCAGTCATGAGATGGGATTGCGGTATCGCTGTGCTTGTGTGGAACATCCTGACAGTCTTTGTCAAGTGAAGCATAAACTCCAAAACCTTGGGCCACTGGAGAGGCTGCCCTTGGTGGGAGTATGATCTCTCCACAGATGACTGTGACTGTATCCGTGGCAAGTGGAGGCTTTGGTTCGGTGAGAGAGTTCATGCTGCTAGTCGCAAAGAGTTGGTATCAGATTCCCACCCGACAGTTCCAGAATCTGGTGATGGTGTTGTCAGGTGAAGGACGAGCCCTACTCAGAAGCAGTTAAGTCATGTCTGAACAGCTTAAGCTCCAGATAGGAGCATAATATATGGAGAATATTGTCTTCCATGTGCTGTCTGGCATTACCATCGGTCGTCCAGAGCTGAGAACTCAGGTGCCTGTTCTAGTTTGGAGATCCCACGTAGTGCTTCATTGTGGACAGCCAATTTACAAAAGGTGTCTGGTTCCCATATGTTCAGGGCATTACCATCGGTCGTCCAGAGCTGAGAACTCAGGTGCCTGTTCTAGTTTGGAGATCCCACGTAGTGCTTCATTGTGGACAGCCAATTCACAAAAGGTGTCTGGTTCCCATATGTTCAGGTCAGCCAGCAATGTCACCATCTTCTCCACCAGGTCTGCTAGTCGCCAAGTCGCTATGTGCTGGTGTCTCTGAAAAAAGGGAAGTATCGTTTTGGAGACCTGGCTGAAGACAGATCCAGAGCAGGTATCTTCGGTTTCTAATAGACCTGGTGAAGAAAACATCAAGGCAGTGGCATATGCCAAGTAGTGTTGAGCCAATTCCCTAGTGTTCGGGTTCAGTTCGGTTCGTCGAACAGGGACGTGTTCGACGAAATGTTCGTCGAACGTTCGACGAACACCGTCGAACCCCATTGAAACCAATGGCAGGCAAACACAAACAAACACATGGAAAACACATAGAAAACACCTTAAAAGGTGTCCAAAAGCTGACAAACTGATCAGAAGACACAAGAAACGCATGGAAAAGTCACAACTACATATAATCATGTGAAAAGAAAAGAGGTGGAGGAGTAAAAGGAGGAGGAGACACAAATATAGGCATGTCATGCCCTTCTAAAATCAAGAAAGGCTGGAGTAAAAATCTAAAGTCACTCTACCAACACCCAGACGTCTTGACAAAAAAAATAAAAAAAGAAATATCTTTAGGTAGAATGGCGACGGGTCCATTCAGAACACTTTCCTTAGAAGACGTAGTGGTACCCCCATTGGGAGTTGTGCCAAAAAATGAACCCAATACATTCAGACTAATCCACCATTTGTCATATCCAAGGGGCAGGTCAGTAAATGACAACATCGATGTGAAACCAAGTACAGTACTATGTACTGTACCTCCTTTGACGAGGCAATTAGGAGGGTCAAGAAGTTGGTAAGGGGCACCCTAATGGCCAAAACAGACATTGAGGGGGCGTTCCGGTTAATACCTGTGCCTCCGAATAGTGTCCTCCCATTGTGCTGCTTCTGTGAAGGAGCATACTACATAGATCGCTGTTTGCCCATGGGGTGCTCCATATCCTGCTCACTATTTGAGGTGATTAGTTGCTTCCTCGAATGTGTTGTCATGGACGTTTGTAAGGCGGCACATATTATCCATTACCTCGACGACTTCTTATGCCTGGGCCCAAAAGATTTGCCACAGTGTGAAAACACGCGGTAGTCCACCTGTGAGAAGGAGAGAGCTGGAGGGAGAGTGGACACCCCAGAGCCGAGGGGTTAGATTGAGAAAGAAAAAAGGCGGTGTAGCTTGCTTCATGGTGGGGTACTCTGCTGAGTAGCAGAAATTGCTTCTAGGCGCAAAAGGATTTCTTGGGCCAAATGCCGTTAAAAAATAGTACTTAGGTAAACAGGCGGTATAGCTTGCTTCATGGGTGGGGTACTCTGCTGAGTAGCACTAAATTCTACTAGGCCCAAAAGGATTTCCTGGGCTAGATGCAGTTCAAAAATAGTACTTAGGTAAACAGGTGGTGAAGCGTGCTTCATGGGTGGGGTACTGTGCTGAGTAGTACAAAATGCTATTAGGTTCAAAATGATTTCCTGGGCTAGATCCAGTTAAAAATTAGTAATTAGATCAACATGCGGTGTAGCTTGCTTCATGGGTGGGATACACTGCTGAATAGCACAAAATTCTACTAGGACCAAAAGGATTTCCTGGGCTAGATGCCGTTACAAAATAGTAGTTAGGTAAACAGGCAGTGTAGCTTGCTTCATGGGTGGGGTACGCTGCGGAGTAGCACCAAATTCTATTAGGCCCAAAAGGATTTCCTGGGCTAGATGCCATTACAAAATAGTAGTTAGGTAAGCAGGTGGTGTAGCTTGCTTCATGGGTGAAGTTCTCTGCTGAGTAGCACCAAATTCTACTAGGCCCAAAAGGATTTCCTGGGCTAGATGCCATTACAAAATAGTGATTAGGTAAACAGGCGGTGTAGCTTGCTTCATGGATGGGGTACGCTGCTGTGTTGCACCAAATTCTACTAGGCCCAAAAGGATTTCCTGGGCTAGATGCCGTTAAAAATAGTACTTAGGTAAACAGGCGGTGGGTGGCTGGGCTGCTCTGCTGACTAGCAGACTCTTTGGAGCAGACCTCTGAATCCCAGGCCATAGTATGAGTAAACAACTCTGCAGACGACCCCACCCATCTGGAATTGCCGATGGCAATGTCATGTAAAACTCAGCAAGTGGCCACAGACACCACTTAAGTGCCATCAATTTCGCCAGAGTTTTTTAAAATGGTTGGTGAGGTGATTTTCAAAAATCATCAAGCTTTTAGTCTCCCCAAGATGACACAGGGGTAGAAAAGTCCTTGCGGATCCAGGATTTGTTCTTCTTGATGAACGTTAATCTGTCTACATTGTCACTGGACAGCCGCATGCGCTTATCTGTCAGCACACCACCAGCAGTGCTGAACACACGTTCAGAGAGAACGCTGGCTGCGGGGCATGACAAGATCTCCAAGGCGTGAGAGGCGAGCTCAGGCCATTTTTCAAGATTGGAAGCCCAAAATGAGCAAGGGTCCAGTTCCACAGTTATGGCATCGATGTTAACTTGGAGATACTCTTGTACCATCCTCTCTAGGCGTTGGCTGTGCGTCAAACTTCTTGTCTCCTGTGGCCTTGCAAAGGATGGTCTAAAAAAATCTTGAAACGATTGGAAAAAATTGCTGTTACCGCCAGATACGATGTTACTGTTATGGTTTGAGTGATGACTCGATAGTCCCACGGTTGGCAAGTTAGAACTCAGAGATTCACTACGTGCACTACTGGTGTTTTGTGGAAAAGCAGATGTTAGATTCTGTAACAGTCTCTGCTGATACTCCTGCATGCGTGAATCCCTTTCTATGGCAGGAATTATTTTGCCAAATTTGCTTTTGTACTGGGGATCTAAGAGTGTGGCAACCCAGTAGTCGGCATCACTTCGGATTCTGACAATCCGGGGGTCATGTTGCAGGTAGTGCAGCAAGAAGGCACTCATGTGTCTTGCACATCCAGGAGGACTAAGTCCTTGTTGTCTTGGTGGTGGCGAGATGAGAATCATGCTTCCTTCATCTGCCTTCTCCCCCCAACCTCGCACAACAGAAATTTGATCAAGGTCTCCCTCATCTGATGAGTCTTCCAAGCCCAGCACCAGTTCGTCCTCCACTTCTTCCTCGCCTCCTGCACCTTCCTCAACAGTTTGGCTGCTACCATACGCCTACGGTAATCCCTCTCCCCCAGACTCCAATGCCAGCCGCCTTGGTGCTGCCAACCTTCTTGACCTTGAAGATATGATCCCTTCCGCATATGACTCCTCCTGTTCCTCCTCCTCCTCCTCTTGTTCCACCACCTGACTCCAAACACTGTGTAAGGTGTGCTCCAGCATGTAAATCACCAGAATGGTCATGCTGATAATGACATTGTCAGCACTAAACATCTTCAGTGCTATTTCAAAACTGTGGAGAAGGGTGCATAGGTCCCTGATCTGAGACCACTCCTGCAGCGCGATTTGTCCCACCTCTTGATCTCGTTGGCCCAGGCTATACATCATAACATATTGCACCAGGGCTCGTCGTTGCTTCCACAGTCGCTGCAACATGTGCATAGTTGAATTCCACCGTGTGGGCACATCACATTTCAGCCGGTGAACTGGCAGGCCCAACGACTTCTGTAGAGATGCAAGTCGTTGAGTTGCGGGATGCGAACGGTGGAAGTGAGCACACAATGACCGTGCCCTCTGCAGAAGTCCATCTAGTCCGGGATAGTGGGATAAAAATTGCTGGACAACCAGGTTCAAAATGTGAGCCATACAAGGCACCTGTGTGACATTGCCCCGGCGAAGGGCCGCACCCAGGTTTGCAGCATTGTCGCACACAGCCTTCCCTGGCTGCAGGTTGAGTGGAGACAACCATTGATGGAACTCGGTCTCCAGAGCTGACCACAACTCCTGTGTGACTCACATTTCCCTGACATTTCAATGTAAACACTGCCTGATGCCATTGAGCCCTAGTGACTGCATAGTGAGGAGGTGTGCAGGATTCCTTCTGCGCAGTTACAACGCGGGTGGCATTACCAGACAGGCTTTGGGTGCAGGTGGAGGACCAAGAGGAGGTTGAGGAGGTAGAAGCAGTGGAGTAACTTCTGGATACAGAGAATCGATGAGCAACTCGTGGGGATGGCAAGACTTGGACAGGAGCCCCTTCTCCTGATTTTGCTGTAGTTACCCAGTGCCCAGTCACCGACATGTAACGCTCCTGTCCATGTCTACTCGTCCAAGTGTCTGTGGTGAAATGCACCCTGTCACACACAGAGTTTCTCAAGGAAGCGGTGATGTTGTGTGCGACATGCTGGTGTAGCGCAGGCACAGCTTTCTTTGAGAAGTAGTGGCGACTGGGCATCTGGTACTGGGGCACTGCGATGGATATAAGGTCTCAAAAATCCTCTGTGTCCACCAGGCGGAAAGGCAGCATTTCTGTAGCCAACAGCTTGCAGATGGAGAAATTCAACCTCTTAGCTTTGTCATGGCTAGGAGGAAATGGTCTTTTACTTGACCACATCTGAAGGACTGAGGGCTGGCTGCCGTGCTTAGACGGAGTTGAGACACAAATTGTTTAACACTTAAAGGGGCAATATATATGTATATAATAAAATAAAAGAATATCATACAATAACCATTTAAAGACCCTCAGTGAAAACAAAAAAGGTGAGTGGGAACCACTCGACAGCAGCAAAGCACCAACCACCAGAGCCAAGGACCCAATCCCAAAATAAGAGACGTGGCAAGGATATATATAGTACAAGATTGTGGCCCGATTCTAACGCATCGGGTATTCTAGAATATGCATGTCCCCGTAGTATATGGACAATAATGATTCCAGAATTCACGGCAGACTGTGCCCGTCGCTGATTGGTCGAGGCAACCTTTATGACATCATCGTCGCCATGGCAACCATTATGACATCTACGTCGATACTGTGCCAGTCGCTGAATCAGAAACGTGGGATTTCTACGTCCTTTATGACATCATCGTCGCTGTGCCCACTGCTGATTGGTCGAGGCCTGGTGGCCTCGACCAATCAGACGCGGGATTTCTACGTCCTTTATGACATCATCGTCGCTGTGCTTGTCGCTGATTGGTCGAGGCCTGGCGGCCTCGACCAATCAGAGACGCGGGATTTCCAGGACAGACAGACAGAAAGACAGACGGAAAAACCCTTAGACAATTATATATATAGACTAGATTGTGGCCCGATTCTAACACATTGGGTATTCTAGAATATGCATGTCCCCGTAGTATATGGACAATGATGATTCCAGAATTTGCGGCAGACTGTGCCCGTCGCTGATTGGTCGAGGCAACCTTTATGGCAACCATTATGACATCTACGTCGATACTGTGCCCGTCGCTGAATCATAAATGTGGGATTTCTACGTCCTTCATGACATCATCGTCGCTGTGCCCGTTGCTGATTGGTCGAGGCCTGGCGGCCTCGACCAATCAGAGATGTGGGATTTCTACGTCCTTTATGACATCATCGTCGCTGTGCTTGTCGCTGATTGGTCGAGGCCTGGCGGCCTCGACCAATCAGAGACGCGTGATTTCCAGGACAGACAGACAGACAGAAAGACAGACAGACAGACGGAAAAACCCTTAGACAATTATATATATAGATAACAATATTTTATTAAGTAATGGTGATAACATATATACAGTATATGTGCACATATGGAGGGATATTAAAAGCATAATCACAACAATAAAATCAAGAAATGAAAATATATATCAGTAGATATAGGGTATGCCAAAGAAGGTTAATATCAGGTCTCTCATAAAAAATAAAAAAATGGATTTAAAAGGTGTAAAAAAATGTGTATCTCACTAGTGTATCAAAGAATAAAAAATCACAAAAGTGTCCGTGAGGTAGCTAAAAAAATATAAACTGACCTATAATATAATATATTCTGGCCAGGTGGCCAACACCTCATACCAAAAGTGCAATAGTGCAAATAAATAAAAAAGGGGGCCGGGAAGCGCACTGTGCAGCACTGCAAAGGGTAAACAAAGAAAGTTACTGACCCATAGTATAATATATTCTGGCCATGTGGCCGACACCTCATAACAGAGTGCAATAGTGCAAATGAGCAATGTACAAAAGAGCACTGTGCAAGGCCGCAAAGGGTAAACAATTAGAACAAAAGTGATAAAATCAGAGAGTACCTGTACCTAGAATGGCTACGCAGGATCCAACCAAAGCACACCCCGACGCGCGTTTCGGAGATACAATCCTTCGTCAGACGGAGTTGAGTAGGGTGTCCCCGGCAAACTGCGGGTCTGTGAGGAAGGTGCAGGCAGAGATGTTATGTTGCCTTGATCAAAATGTGGTGTCGATGTCGGAGAGCGCTCAACACCAGCAGGTTTTTCCACTTGCAAATGTCCTGACGACCTGCCAATCACACTGGCTGTTGCGGGTAAAGAGGTGGAAGGTCTGTATCCAAAACCATGTGCGACTGCTGTCCCCACAGTCACAGAGGATGAAGAGGACGCGGATGCACTTGATGGGGCAGATGGTGATTGACCCGGCCCACTAGGCCGCATTGTAGCACAGTGAGCTTCCCACTGCAACTTATGCCTCATATCCTTATGACGGTTCATGCATGAAATACTCAAGCTTGTGATTTTTTGGCCTCTACTGATATTTTGTTGACAAATTTTACAGACAACATGAGTTGGATCATCCTTTGCGATGTCAAAAAATGCCCAGGCTGTGCAAGGCTTAGAGCCCGTGCGACCTGAAGAGCCACCACGACTTCTGGTCTGAGGCACAGTTGGGGTTGAGGATGCAGTTGTTGACGTGCTTCCAGTACTCCGTCTCTGTCCAGGAAGGTGCACCGTTACCTCGTCGTCAGATTCGTCTCTAGCATCCTCCTCCACCTCCTCTGCTGACCTCATTGACTGGCGTACTGGGGGTTGACTGAAAGTGGGGTCTACAACCTCGTCATCATCATCCTGTGTGTTCTCACACCCGTCGTCCTCAGAGCCAACCTCTTCCTGCCCCGACCGAAAAGTTTTCGTTCCAATCAGGTATCTCAGTCTCATCATCATCTTCCTCATTGTCTCCACCAACAGGAGTTACAGTTTGGGAATGAGGGTCTACATTATGCTCAGAACCTTCTTCATCTGGGCCTTGATCCGACTCACAAAGATTCTGGGCATCAGTGCAGATAATTTCCTCGTCTGGATTCACAGAAGCTCTGGAGCAGACCTCTGATTCTCAGGCTATAGCATGCGTAAACAGCTCTACAGACTCAACCATGTGTGTTACCCCATGCTCAGACGGGCAGCTGGAGACTTGGGAGCTGTGAGGAAGCAAGTGCGATTGGGGTGACAACTCTGAGGACTGGAGTAGTTGTAATGTTGAAGTTGACATGGAGGATAGCCCACTTGAACGAGCACTTGATATCCATTCAAGCACCTGCTGTTTTTGTGCCTCATCTGGAATTTTTGGCGATGCTTGTAGCGATGGTTGTAAGAAAGGGAGCATATCAGATTGTCCACGAAAAGAAGTAGACATCTTACTTTGGCTGCAAGATGGAATTTCCTCTGCAGATGTTACTGCTGCTTTACCACCTACCCCATGGAAGCAACCATTTTTCCCTTTCCAACACGCCTATTCCCCTTTCCACCAGCAGCAGGCCTTTTGCCACTCATTTTAGTACTTAACTAATTGGCAACTCTGTATCTGTAGTTGTTGGCACAACAACCGATGGATGAAAACCGAGCAGAACTGAGTGGCCAAACTGTGGTACTAGGCCCAAAACTATTAACTGGATTAGATGCAGTGAAAATTGAGATACACAGGCGGTGTAGTTAGTTTCACAGGCAAGCTACTCTGCTGAGGTGCAGACACTGCTCCTAGGCCCAAAACTAATAACTGGATTAGATGCAGTGAAAATTGAGATACACTGGCGGTATAGTTTGTTTCACAGGCGGGCTACTCTGCTGACGTGCAGACTCTGCTCCTAGGCCCTAAACTATTAACTGGATTAGATGCAGTGAAAATTGAGATACACAGGCGGTATAGTTAGTTTCACAGGCGGGCTACTCTGCTGATGTGCAGACACTGCTCCTAGGCCCTAAACTATTAACTGGATTAAATGCAATAAAAATAGAGATACACAGGCGGTATAGTTAGTTTCACAGGCGGGCTACTCTGCTGACGTGCAGACCTAGGCCCTAAACTATTAACTGGATTAGATGCAGTGCAAATTGAGATACACAGGCGGTGTAGTTAGTTTCACAGGCAGGCTACTCTGCTGACGTGCAGACACTGCTCCTAGGCCCTAAACTATTAACTATGAAATTCAAGGGAAAAGAAAGCGGTCACTAGGGAGCACTGTGAGGGTCACAGTTAGAATTGAAAGCAAGCTCCAGCCGTTAACCTACTAGGAGGATACAAAATGCAGTAAATAGTAATAGCGGTCCTAGGAGCACTGGAAATGAGACCAAAACAAGGATTTTAGTGTTGAACCACAACGCGTTTCAACGGTTAAACCGTCTTCATCAGGTGGAACTTCCAGGGATTCAAGCTTGAGGAGGATAATTTGCATATTCCAGGTGCCTTCTGGGAAAAGCGAAAAGTCTCCCTCAGCAAGAAGATCGTTGGGTACAGCCGGGACCAGCTGCTTGGAAAGCATCAACAAACCAGGGATTCAAGCTTGAGGAGGATAATTTGCATATTCAAGGTGCCTTCTGGGAAAAGCGAAAAGTCTCCCTCAGCAAGAAGATCGTTGGGTACAGCCGGGACCAGCTGCTTGGAAAGCATCACCAAACCAGGGATTCAAGCTTGAGGAGGATAATTTGCATATTCCAGGTGCCTTCTGGGAAAAGCGAAAAGTCTCCCTTACGGCGCGCAAATTTTTGCCTGTAGGACATTATTGCAAGAAAGCTTGGCTGAGTAGATTACACAAGAAGGAAAACACACAGCAAGTCAGCAGGATCTAGGAGCAACATGGCAGATGTGACAACCTACATGGTCAGCTGCAGCATGTGCTACATGTTCGCAGATCGACCAGAAGAAGAATCCAATTTCACCTGTCAGAAGTGTAGACTAGTGGCCCTTTTAGAAGAAAAGGTGCGGGGTCTGGAAGAAAGAATAGCAACTTTGAAACTCATCAAAGAGAATGAAGACTTCCTAGACAGAACAGAAGCATCTCTACTGGTCACAGAAGGTGAAAAAAGTGTCAGAGAACCTCCAAAAGCAGATGAGTGGAAGCATGTGACCAAAAGAAGCAAGAAGACGATGGAGAAATCACCAACCACACAACTGAAGAACCGATATCAAATCTTTGTAGAGGATAAAGATGGCATACCTAAGGATGAAGCAATACCAGCAAGCAAAAAAGAAAAGGGCACACAGCAACAAGTGACAGCAAAAAGTACAGCCAAGAAGCAACGAAGAGTGGTGGTGGTGGGAGACTCACTACTGAGAGGCACAGAAGCAGCCATCTGCAGACCGGACATAACCGCAAGAGAAGTATGCTGCCTTCCAGGTGCGATGATCAAGGATGTGACCGATAGGATACCAAAGCTCTTCAGCTTCAAGGACGTCCACCCATTTCTTCTGATACATGTTGGCACCAATGACACGGCAAGGAAGGACCTACCGACAATCTGCAAGGACTTTGAAGAGTTGGGGAAGAAAGTAAAGGAACTGGATGCACAGGTAGTTTTTTCTTCTATACTTCCAGTAGACGGGCATGGCACCAGGAGATGGAACAGGATCCTTGATGCGAACAACTGGCTAAGACGATGGTGCAGACAACAAGGATTCGGATTCCTGGACCACGGTGTGAATTACTTGTACGATGGACTCCTCGCCAGAGACGGACTACACCTCAACAAACCTGGGAAGCACACATTCGCCAGAAGACTTGCTACACTCATCAGGAGGGTGTTAAACTAGAAGAAGAGGGGATAGGAAGAAAAACATTAGACTCGAACAAAGAAGACCCAGGAAAACATACTCAGAAGGGAGGTAAGAACATTTCTAAAACAATCCACTGCAAGGAGATTGGAACAAAACAAAATCCTCTAAACTGCATGCTCGCAAACGCCAGAAGCCTGACAAACAAGATGGAAGAACTAGAAGCAGAAATATCTACAGGTAACTTTGACATAGTGGGAATAACCGAGACATGGTTAGATGAAAGCTATGACTGGGCAGTTAACTTACAGGGTTGCAGTCTGTTTAGAAAGGATCTCTATGTAAAGTCTTGTCTAAAGTCCACTTTAAGGGAGGATATTAGCGAAGGGAATGAGGATGTCGAGTCCATATGGGTCGAAATTCATGAAGGGAAAAATGGTAACAAAATTCTCATTGGGGTCTTTTACAAACCCCCAAATATAACAGAAATCATGGAAAGTCTACTTCTAAAGCAGATAGATGAAGCTGCAACCCATAATGAGGTCCTGGTTATGGGGGACTTTAACTACCCGGATATTAACTGGGAAACAGAAACCTGTGAAACCCATAAAGGCAACAGGTTTCTGCTAATAACCAAGAAAAATTATCTTTCACAATTGGTGCAGAATCCAACCAGAGGAGCAGCACTTTTAGACCTAATACTATCTAATAGACCTGACAGAATAACAAATCTGCAGGTGGTTGGGCATCTAGGAAATAGCGACCACAATATTGTACAGTTTCACCTGTCTTTCACTAGGGGGACTTGTCAGGGAGTCACAAAAACACTGAACTTTAGGAAGGCAAAGTTTGACCAGCTTAGAGATGCCCTTAATCTGGTAGACTGGGACAATATCCTCAGAAATAAGAATACAGATAATAAATGGAAAATGTTTAAGAACATCCTAAATAGGCACTGTAAGCGGTTTATACCTTGTGGGAATAAAAGGACTAGAAATAGGAAAAACCCAATGTGGCTAAACAAAGAAGTAAGACAGGCAATTAACAGTAAAAAGAAAGCATTTGCACTACTAAAGCAGGATGGCACCATTGAAGCTCTAAAAAACTATAGGGAGAAAAATACTTTATCTAAAAAACTAATTAAAGCTGCCAAAAAGGAAACAGAGAAGCACATTGCTAAGGAGAGTAAAACTAATCCCAAACTGTTCTTCAACTATATCAATAGTAAAAGAATAAAAACTGAAAATGTAGGCCCCTTAAAAAATAGTGAGGAAAGAATGGTTGTAGATGACGAGGAAAAAGCTAACATATTAAACACCTTCTTCTCCACGGTATTCACGGTGGAAAATGAAATGCTAGGTGAAATCCCAAGAAACAATGAAAACCCTATATTAAGGGTCACCAATCTAACCCAAGAAGAGGTGCGAAACCGGCTAAATAAGATTAAAATAGATAAATCTCCGGCTCCGGATGGCATACACCCACGAGTACTAAGAGAACTAAGTAATGTAATAGATAAACCATTATTTCTTATTTTTAGGGACTCTATAGCGACAGGGTCTGTTCCGCAGGACTGGCGCATAGCAAATGTGGTGCCAATATTCAAAAAGGGCTCTAAAAGTGAACCTGGAAATTATAGGCCAGTAAGTCTAACTTCTATTGTTGGTAAAATATTTGAAGGGTTTCTGATGGATGTTATTCTGGATTATCTCAATGAGAATAACTGTTTAACTCCATATCAGCATGGGTTTATGAGAAATCGCTCCTGTCAAACCAATCTAATCAGTTTTTATGAAGAGGTAAGCTATAGGCTGGACCACGGTGAGTCATTGGACGTGGTATATATCGATTTTTCCAAAGCGTTTGATACCGTGCCGCACAAGAGGTTGGTACACAAAATGAGAATGCTTGGTCTGGGGGAAAATGTGTGTAAATGGGTTAGTAACTGGCTTAGTGATAGAAAGCAGAGGGTGGTTATAAATGGTATAGTCTCTAACTGGGTCGCTGTGACCAGTGGGGTACCGCAGGGGTCGGTATTGGGACCTGTTCTCTTCAACATATTCATTAATGATCTGGTAGAAGGTTTACACAGTAAAATATCGATATTTGCAGATGATACAAAACTATGTAAAGCAGTTAATACAAGAGAAGATAGTATTCTGCTACAGATGGATCTGGATAAGTTGGAAACTTGGGCTGAAAGGTGGCAGATGAGGTTTAACAATGATAAATGTAAGGTTATACACATGGGAAGAAGGAATCGATATCACCATTACACACTGAATGGGAAACCACTGGGTAAATCTGACAGGGAGAAGGACTTGGGGATCCTAGTTAATGATAAACTTACCTGGAGCAGCCAGTGCCAGGCAGCAGCTGCCAAGGCAAACAGGATCATGGGGTGCATTAAGAGAGGTCTGGATACACATGATGAGAGCATTATACTGCCTCTGTACAAATCCCTAGTTAGACCGCACATGGAGTACTGTGTCCAGTTTTGGGCACCGGTGCTCAGGAAGGATATAATGGAACTAGAGAGAGAACAAAGGAGGGCAACAAAATTAATAAAGTGGATGGGAGAACTACAATACCCAGATAGATTAGCGAAATTAGGATTATTTAGTCTAGAAAAAAATCGACTGAGGGGCGATCCAATAACCATGTATAAGTATATAAGGGGACAATACAAATATCTCGCTGAGGATCTGTTTATACCAAGGAAGGTGACGGGCACAAGGGCGCATTCTTTGCGTCTGGAGGAGAGAAGGTTTTTCCACCAACATAGAAGTGGATTCTTTACTGTTAGGGCAGAGAGAATCTGGAATTGCTTGCCTGAGGAGGTGGTGATGGCGAACTCAGTCGAGGGGTTCAAGAGAGGCCTGGATGTCTTCCTGGAGCAGAACAATATTGTATCATACAATTATTAGGTTCTGTAGAAGGACATAGATCTGGGGATTTATTATGATGGAATATAGGCTGAACTGGATGGACAAATGTCTTTTTTCGGCCTTACTAACTATGTTACTATGTTACTATGTTACTATGTTATTACTATTTACTGCTAAACTATTAACTGGATTAGATGCAGTGCAAATTGAGATACACAGGCGGTGTAGTTAGTTTCACAGGCGGGCTACTCTGCTGACGCGCAGACACCTCTCCTAGGCCCTAAACTATTAACTGGATTAGATGCAGTGAAAATTGAGATACACAGGTGGTATAGTTTGTTTCACAGGCAGGCTACTCTGCTGACGTGCAGACACTGCTCCTAGGCCCAAAACTATTAACTGGATTAGATGCAGTGAAAATTGAGATACACAGGCGGTATAGTTTGTTTCACAGGCAGACTACTCTGCTGACGTACAGACAGTGCTCCTAGGCCCTAAACCATTAACTGGATTAGATGCAGTGAAAATTGAGATACACAGGTGGTATAGTTTGTTTCACAGGCGGGCTACTCTGCTGACATGCAGACACTGCTCCTAGGCTCTAAACTACTGGATTAGATGCAATGAAAATTGAGATACACAGGCGGTACAGTTTGTTTCACAGGCGGGCTACTCTGCTGATGTGCAGATGCAGCGCCCCAGAGTCCTGGTCGTTACAGTAATGTCGCTCTGCCGCTAAGGGGAGTGATGTTATGTCTGATTGCACTAAAGGAGTTCACCTGACCAGGTATCACAGCACGATTTACACTTCACACTCCGGCCACTAGGGGGAGCAAAAGGCACTATGTATTAGGCCACTCCTCACACTGGTAAAACTAGGGGTTCGGAATAGGAAGTTAGAACAGAACGCAGCCTGGGGGAGCTCCAGGGAGGATCTCTCAGGGGTGGGTTCCTGACAGGGGCCTAGCAGAACGAATAGAAAGCAATGGAACTGCGCCTGCACTACCTTGCAGCGGTATCCTAAGGAAGGACACGAAGAGAAGGATATTGTGGAAAGTGAGAAATGAGATCAAGCACCGAGGAGAGCCAGTAGGAGTCGTGCCTCGAGAACGGCAACTTCCTACTGAGGCGCGTAGTCGGTGACCGGAACACCGAGGAAGTAACTGACTCTATGCCTTACTTCAAATACCGCATGACAGTCAATTATAGGTTGGCTGTCTACCATACATCACCTAAGCAGACATAGGGGGCAAGCGTGGAGAGGGGCGTCTCTAGGGTCCTAGAATAGCTCCGAGCCTTCCTGTCAAACGGGTGCGTCCTATCCAGATAAACTTGGGGTACGGAGAGAGAGAAAGAGAAAGAATGAGAACAGAAGTTGTGAGGACTGTCCCGAATGCTCAGCAGGGAAGAACTACAACACACAGGTGCTAGTGGTAGGCACTGATTTCCACCTGCAAAGGGAACTCTGGATGTGCCTTCGGACCGGCCAGACTCAGCCAGCCCAGTTAGCAGTGCTCTGGATTGCAGATCCCGAAGTCTTCAGTAACAGGTAAAGAGACTGCAACCCTGTGTCCTCGTTATTGACTGCGCCTCACACCATCGCCACCTACATTACTGGGAAGCCCTGGGGATATACTTCACCTGTGGGAATGTATACCATCTAGCTGCCATAACATCACCCCAGTGGACCCCAAGCAGTGTCGGTCGACCTGACCGAACACCACAGGTGGTGTCACGAAACCTTAGCCGACTTTCATCACCCCTTTTGTTGGGCGCCCCTTAGCAAGGTCACGGACCGGGTTCAGCCACCGTGACAGCCCTAGAACTGAGACAGAGAGGACCTGTACTGAGTAACCTGCGGCCCTGCGTCTGGGGGCGCTCCACAGACACTGCTTCTAGACCCTAAACAATTAACTGGATTAGATGCAATGAAAACAGAGATACACAGGCGATGTAGTTAGTTTCACAGGCGGGCTACTCCGCTGACGTGCAGACACTGCTCCTAGGCCCAAAACTATTAACTGGGTTAGATGCAGTAAAAATTGAGATACACAGGTGGTGTAGCTAGCTTCACAGGCGGGCTACTCAGATGACTATCAGACAATGCTACTAGCCCAAAAGGATTGGCTGAGCTAGATTACACCAAATGCTGTGACAAACACTTGTACAGCACTGGCACAGACCTGCCTGGCAAACAGTGCTATGAACTGCTGTAACCTACCCTGAAGAGGGCTATTACAACTAGTCTCGACTCCTCCCGACTCCCTAAACCTATCTCTCTGACAATTCACTCCAAAAAACATTCTTAGTCTGTATAGCGCCCACAGCAGCAGCGGTGCCATCTAACACTAAGCTGCAGCAGTGAGGAAATGGTGGCGACGGGGCAAAAGGCTGGTTCTTATAGGGCAAGGACATGTGACAAACACAGCCAATGACACATGCCCTTGCTTGTGTGCATCACATGCGCATTGCTATGTGTGTGTGTGCACTGCTGATAGGCTGAGAGACTGCACCGCCCCACTGTAAATGCAGGAAAAAAAAATGGAGATCAACGTTATTTCAGCACAGAACTATCCCCCGCCCCCCCGCCCACTATACATTGAAACAGTCTATTAACAATGATAAACAGTTTTAACGCGCAAATCAAGCTAGGCTTTTGGTGAATGAACAGTTATCGAACAGAAACTCGAACAGCCGAATTTTAAGCAAATTGTTTGGGTTTGTCGAACGACTCGAACACCGCCCAAAACAGCTCGAATTTGAAATTGGCGAACATTTCAACTCAAACACTGTTCTTCTCTAATGCCAAGTCTCTGCAATCCATCAACCAGGCGGAGAACTCCAGTTGGTCCTTGAATCCTCCGGGGTGGAGCTGATCTCAATGTACAGAGAAAAACTTCTCAATGCCCATTTCCTGGTACTACGCCCCTTTGTCCTATGATAAGGATAGCTTGATGGAGAGAAGCATCCTAGCCTTGAAGATTAATCGCTGAAAAGGAAGATTTGTGGGTTATGATCCGCGCTGCCAGCACATCCAAAAACAGACCAATTGTATAGTTGTTAACAAACAGTGGTTTATTCTACGCGTTTTGGAGTACACATGACTCCTTCCTCAGGAAATACCACAAGTTCATGACTTCTAGTGGACTGAAAAAGTTGTGGTCCTGAAGAGAAATCGTGGGAGCTCGCGAAGAGGTGCTGGCCTTAAACTTTGTAACGGAGGGTGTACTGTAGCTCTATTGCTGGCGCCCCTGCATGGTGTCCTCTTCACCTTCCATGTATGGATGCCGATTTACTCACTGCCCTGACCCTCTGTGCGGTCCCTGGCATCCTCCTGCTTCCCTGTTACTTCATGCTTTCTATATGTGCATGCCACAGTCTGACGGCACACCTAGCACGCACGTTCCCTCGCTTCCCCATTCGCAAAGGGACAGTGCGCGCATTATGCTAAATGCTCTTAAACTGCTGCTGAGAGGCATTTAGCATTGTGGTACACATGCAAGATGGCTCACAGCCAATAGTAGTTAATTATTACGTAGTAAGGTGTACTGCCAGTTAGTTGTGAGTTTCCCTGGCCCCAGTGTGGCGAGGGCCTGAGCGTTATCCCCTGGTCCTGGTTTGGCCAGTCCTATATCCTTGTCCCCTGGTCCTGGAACACTCAGTGCCTGAACTATATCCCCTCATCCTGGAGTTACCAGTGCTTGAACCTGGTCCCATGGTCCTGGAGCATACAATGCCTGAACCTCATTCCCTGGTCCTGGAGCAGCCAGTGCCTGAACCCTGTCTCCTGGTCCCATAGCAACCAGTGCCTGAACCTCGTCTTCTGGTCTGGGTGCGGCTAATGCCTGAAACCCAGCCCCTGGTCCCAGAGGGCCACTACCTAAACTCTGTCCCCTTGTCCCAGAGCGGCCAGTGTCTGAACCCTTTCCCTTTGTCACAGAGTGGTCATTGACTGAATATTGTCCCCTGATCCTGGAGCGGCCAGTACTGTTCCCACAGTCTCCTGATCTCAGTGCGGCCAGTGCATAAACACTATTATCCAGTCCGTGAGTGGCCCAACCCTGCACCTGAATCCTAGACCGGCATCTCTGAACTAAGCCCTAAATTAGTGTCAGCGTGCCTGACCCCTGGGGACAACAGCTGCAGTACCGGGATCTGCTCAGAAGTACCTGATGGCTACCTGTCGCAAAAGACTGACCTCACTACTAGAGGCTCAAGTGAACACCAAGGTAGCCACTAAGTTACACCCTTTCCTGGGTAGGCCCAGTGCTGTGGCAAGGTGGGTCCACAAATCCATGTGCAACATGGCTGGGCATAACACTCTGTGACTGCAAACTTGTGAATCCTCACATCGTGCACACTGTACGCTGTGAGAAATCTCCAGTTCCAGTGAGGGTGTGAGACCACAAATATGTGATTTACATACATGCAGTCACATTCCAACTAGACACGTGTAGCTTCGATCAATGCAAGTGTATTGAGTGAGGCTGGAAACATCTAGTCGGAATGTGGCTAAAAGTATGCTGGCAGCGGAGAATCATCACAGCATGCAGAGCTGACAAGTTTGCAGTCACATAGAGTGACTGCAGACTTGCACTCTAAGGTCAGACAACCCATTTAAGCACTTTCAGAACCGCAATATATGACTTATATATTTTCGTTTTTTTTCAGTATAGCCCATGAACTGTATATAAGTATGAAGCTCTCCAATAGCAATGGCTAGGTTTTGTATATTGCCCCCCAAAAAATCCCGCTCCAACATATGGACTGGAATCAAGGAGTCAAGGTATATCTCATATAACCAATATGACCTAACATAACTTCAATTAAAGCACTTTATAATAATATCTTACCTCCAGTATCGACAAATAGGCACCTAATATTACTACCATAAAGTGACCAAATATTATCACAACACCATGATCAAACATTACCATCTAGTGACTGCATAGCATCCCAAAAATATACCAACTATTATTGCTATAAAGTGAATAAATATTACTATGAAGTGAATAAATATTACCGCCATATCATGGTCAAATGTCGCTTTTATATAGTTACTGAATAATAATTTCAAATAAGTACCAAATATAACTGCAATAAAGTGGCTAAATATTGCAAAATAAATGGTGTTTCAAGAAGAACCACAAAGCTTTCTTTTTCACCAAAGGTATCAATGTAATCAGTATTGCAGCACCATCACAGTTATGGCTTTACTTTCCATTACAAATTCGTCCTGACAGGTTCTCTTTAAACATCTGGCAAATAACAAAAATTGATATAACTGTATTTACATACGTTAAGGAGAATTTGTCGGCTTTCCTGACATTTCTGGGTTAGTACATACTTGTATTCCCCAAAGCAATAAAAAAATGTCAATGTATTCCTAAATATCCAAGAGGAGTGATAGAGGAAAACAAGAATTTGGATTTAAAAAAAAAGATGTCCTCTTTAAATGAAATGTCAATTATGTTAAGAAGGTCTTGGTATTTTTGGTGGAATAACTGCAGAACTCCCCGTAGCCCAAGAACAGATGTAGCACAGTTTTGGAATTTGGACATCTCTTTCATGTAGTCCTCTCTAGTAATGGATGTAACCAGTATCTACTGGCGCTCTACAGACATCATCACTGTCCCCATTGGGGCTCACAATCTAGATTCCCTATCGGTATGTCTTTGGAGTGTGGGAGGAAACCGGAGAACCTTGAGGAAACCCACACAAACATGGGGAGAACATACAAACTCCTTGATGAATTTGATGAATAGAGGAGGAGAAGGCCATACTCTCAGAATTTCTTGTTATCATACATAGGGAGAAAATAAAATGTTGGAAAATCCTTTGGTATTATCCTGATCCTTGAAAGGAAATTATGGTGTGTAGAACTTGTGTTTCAGAGAGATGTCCCATAGGTGGTCTGAGGATTACCAGATTACTAGCCCAAGAATGCGGCCTTTGTTGAAAGCGTTGAAGCATCATATACATGATTCCATGTGACACGGCCTTTCCACCATATAAACACATGTGGAGAAGTTGCAAACTTAACCTACTGACCTATGTGTCTCTTATCACGTTCCCATGGACAGTGATCTTAATAACAAAGTACAGTGGTCTGCATTTTTGGTAACCAGGCTCCAACTCCTGACTTTTCTGCTTGTCCTCACGCAGCCCCGTAATGTTTATTTTATGTATTTCTCACAGCTCATACAGAGATTTTTCACCATTGAGTCGTTGTCCTTTACGTTATTATTTCTCTTTCTCAGACACAAATACTAAGACCAAATGTATATAAAGAGAAAGTGTGGAAACTGGGTGATCATCGTAAACCCAAGCAAACAGTATGCAAACATAGAAATGTGGCCGACAGTGGCACGCAAAAGTTTGGTCAAAATTACTGTTATTGCGAACAGTGAAGCAAGTTGAAGATGAAATGATCTCTAAAAGGCCTAAAGTTATAGATGACACATTTCCTTTTAAGCAAAAAAAAAAAAAGTTGTCATTTTTTCATTTTGCAAATTACAAAAAGGAAAATGGGCCGATGCAGAATTTTGGGCACCCTCGGAGATTCGTGTGCTCAAGTAACTTTGACCAAGGTTTCAGACCCTAATTAGTCTGTTGGGATTATTGCTTGTTCACTATCATCATTAGGAAAGGCCAGGTGATGCAAATTTCCCAGCTATATAAAAACCATCTTCTTTTCTAATTGAGGGAGTTGCCATCTTGATTACAAAAAATGAAAAAGCTTCAAGGTCACTCTGGTGCATTTTTCATACATACCTAGAGATAGGTGTCCCTCTGACATGCCTAATATCACCTATATGGTCACCTATCCGTCTCCTAAGCCCCGTCCAAGTTTTGCCAATATAGTTTAATAGATAAGAACATTGAAATAGATAAATAACCCCTGTTGTTTTGAAATTTGCAAAACGTTTGCTTTTATACCTTACTCCTGTTTTTGCACCTTAATGAATTTACAAAAATTGCAACCTCCACACCTGAAGGTGCCAAGACTTCTATTATCTCACCACATACCACTTTTTTTTTAGAAGGCATAAATGTGCTATGCACAAGTTGGTCTCTTATGGATCTTCCTCTCCTAATATTTTGCATATATTCACTTGGCACTTTTTGTTATATCTTTTGATTAGAAGAATAAGTAAGCAATCACTTTGGTTTTTGAGCCCTATCTCTCATCTCTTGCCACTATAGTGTGCAATAGGGCGTGAAGGGTGAGTCATCAGTGAGAGGAGGCGCCGCTTGCACAGGTTTAGTGTGCCAACCTCCACGTCAAGGTAGGATCAGATAGTATTGCTATATAGTAAGGCACTAGCCACCTTGTTATCGGTTATTAATGTTGTTAGTCCTTCACTATCAATAAGTACATATTTTTTGTATGATTTGTTCCACTATTCTGAACATCATTGAAAATCTGTGGCTAAACCTTAAAATAGCAGTACATGCAAGACGACCCAGGAATCTAACAGAACTGGAATAATTTTCCAAGGAAGAATGGATGAAAATCCCTCTAAAAATTGTTGAAGGACTCTTGTCTGGCTACAAAAAAGCATTTACAAGCTGTGATACTTTCAAAAGAGAGTGCTACTAAGGTGCTCGAACTTTTGCATTATCCATTTTCCTTTTGAAATTTTCAAAAAGTAAAAGATGAAATTATTTTTGTTTGTTGCCTAAAATATAAAGGAAATGTGTTAACTTTAACTTTAGGCCTTTTAGAAATCATTTCATCTGATTAACTATTCAAAGTATTCAAACAGTAATTTTGATCATGGGTGCCCCAACCTTTACATGCCACTGCATGATGGACAACATGGAGAAAATGAGGAGTCACTTGTAGTGATACAGCAAAGTATGGAGAACTATGCATAGACTCAACCAATGCTTGATAGGGTGGAACCTGAAATGGTGCTCAATGGGGTAGAAATAATAATAATGTCCATGAGACCCAGAGAAAAGGCAAGAGCAACAGAGAGCTGGGGGCTCTGGGAGACAAAGAAAATAGAGGGAAGTTGTCGGCAGTCTTGTAGTCCTGATACAGAGGAGTCCATCAGAATTGGTGGGCCAATCACATTACTTCAAGGACTGTTCCAGACATAAGACCCAGACACAGAGGAAGGGTGAGGCTACCCGTGAGGCAGAGTAATCAAGAGGTCCGGGGTCAGTACCAAGAAAGCTCGTAATAGATAAAGGAAATAAACAAAAGATAACAGTCCAAGGTCAAAGTATCAGTAAAGGCCCCTTCACATTAAGCGACGCTGCAGCGATACCGACAACGATTCGGATCGCTGCAGCGTCGCTGTTTGGTCGCTGGAGAGCTGTCACACAGACCGCTCTCCAGCGACCAACGATGCCGGTAACCAGGGTAAACATCGGGTAACTAAGCGCAGGGCCGCGCTTAGTAACCCGATGTTTACCCTGGATACCATGCTAAAAGTAAAAAAAAACAAACACTAGATACTTACCTACCGCTGTCTGTCCTCCAGCGCTGCGCTCTGCTTCTCTGCTCTCCTCCTGTACTGTCTGTGAGCCGGAAAGCAGAGCGGTGACGTCACCGCTCTGCTTTCCGGCTCACAGCCAGTGCAGGAGGAGAGCAGAGCACAGCGCTGGAGGACAGACAGCGGTAGGTAAGTATCTAGTGTTTGTTTTTTTTTACTTTTAGCATGGTATCCAGGGTAAACATCGGGTTACTAAGCGCGGCCCTGCGCTTAGTTACCCGATGTTTACCCTGGTTACCAGTGAAGACATCGCTGGATCGGTGTCACACACGCCGATCCAGCGATGTCAGCAGGAGTCCAGCGACGAAATAAAGTTCTGGACTTTGTTCAGCGACCAACGATCTCCCAGCAGGGGCCTGATCGTTGGTCGCTGTCACACATAACGATTTCATTAACGATATCGTTGCTACGTCACAAATAGCAACGATATCGTTAACAATATCGTTATGTGTGAAGGTACCTTAAGGTAGTGGATCAGGACAAACAGGTAAGTCAAATGGAAGGTAAAAAGGTAAATTCCTGGTTAGCAATGGAGATTAGAAAAAAAAATTCAAATACAGGACAAGCACACACACCCCTTGAGCAAAGCTACAATTGAAAAAGGTCTGGCAATTTTCAGAGTACTAAAAAGCCCTGTAATCACTCAGAACAGATGACACCTGGAGGAGATCCCACAGACTCACCCAGACATGACAGCAGAGCCATCAATTAATACCCACACACCGCTGCTTCAGATTGGTCAGCAGAGCCATTATGCACAATCATAACGGCTCAGCCAGCCCTCGATTCCATAGGTCAACAGAGCTGTCACTCACAGCGTCACTCGGACATTGTGATTGGTGGAATCGTGACAGGAAGTTTCTCCAATGCAGTGGTGACAATTCAGCCTTGATGTCCATTGTCCAATCAAATTAAAAAGAGCAGTAGAATAACTTGAATCTTGTGGACCCCAATGCAAAATCTTAGATGCTCCAATGATCACGGGCCTTTATTTTTACTAGCCATTTCATTTGATCCCTCAAGGCTCAGGGCTGTAACCCCTACAGCCACTATAGCTATACCAATGAGAGAGGGATGTAACCCCCTTGTTCAAAGACTGAGGTGAATGGCTGGTGGGAGCTCATACAATTAGGGTCCCCCCACTAAGTGTAATTTAAGAAAGCAGAATAAGGCTCTCCTGCTACATCCATGTGTGGATGATATTGGTTCATAACAAATGGATTGATGACCCAGAAGTCACTTTGCGTAACTCAGGTTACTATTATTTAGTGCTCCATCGGTGATTAAAGATGTATTAGCCATTGTGAGGACTTTCCTCACGTGTTCGCAGCGGAGTAGACTCTAGGCACATGTTATGCTCTCAGGCCGCTGCTGTGATGTCCTGCACTGACAGATTGTGCTCAAATTAAACTTCTTTTTCTTCCAGTTTAGCCAGCGAACCATATATTTTTCCAATCTACATACAATATACATAATATAGACTAAAATGCTGGTGTAAAGTATTAACTAATACCCACTGACACCTGAGCGTGGAATTATTGAAAAGTGAAAGGAACGGCAGCAACTCAACCACGTAGTGGAGAACACAAAGTTACAGAGCGGGGTCACGGAGTGCTGAGGAGCAGAAAAGTCAACAACCCTCTGCTGACTCTATAACTGCACAGTCCAGACATCTTCGGGTATTAACTTCAGCAGAAAAAAAGTGTGTGCTAGTGAATTCATGACATGGATTTCCATGACCAAGCAGCTGCATGCATGGAGTTATGGTTAAAAACACCTCCACTGGACTCTGGAGCAGTGGAAACGTGTTCTGTGGAGTGATGGATTAATCTTCTCTTTCTGTCAACTGATGGATGAGTCTGGGTTTGAAGACTGCCAGGAGAATGTTATCTGTCTTACTGCATAGTGTTTTTTAGCGGAGGATGGATAATGCTGTTGGGTTGCTTTTTTCAGGGGTTGTACTCGGCCGCTTCGTTCCAGTGAAAGGAAACCTTAATAATTTGGCACAAGACATTTTGGGCAATTATTGTTTCTAACTTTGTGGGAACAGTTTGGGGAAGGTCCTTTTTTCTTCCTCATGACTGTGCCCAGTGCACAAGGTCCATACAGACATGAGGGGGAGTTTTGGGTGGAGGAGCTTAGCCGGTTGCACAGAGTCCCGAACTCAAACCCACTTTTGGAATTAACTGGAACAGAGATTGTGAGTAGCTATCCAAAAACGAGTCGCACAATATAAGAGAGTAATGTCCATGTTGTCCTGTTTCCACCTTTCGGAGCCAAGAGCTGGAGAAACTTTTAGATAAAAATGATTGAACGGAATATTTACTGATTTGACTCTTCTGTCAAAGCATATTGTAACAAGAGAAACGCGAGCTATAGTAGGTAAATATCAAGTAAAAAATCTAAATTTTATTGAAAGTTCATAAAGTTCATATTACACATACATGATATTCAGAAAAACATACAGAAAATGATACAAGTGCAGAGACAAAAAACCTCAGGGTAACCCAGGACCGCCAACCAACCTTAATCAAATAGATGCCTCTTAGTTTGCTCTCTAAAGTGCATGTGCAAAGTGCTCAGGCATTGATAAGGGTGCCTACCAGAGAAGCCTGTATATAGGCATCCTACCGTAGTCGGGCATTAGATAGTACATAAAAGGTGGGCAGCAACTCACCACTGGTAGGGGTTGGAAGATCCAAGGTGGGATGTGTTAGAGAGCCCCCCTCGGGGGTAGATTTTGTGCCTAATAGGCTAATAATAGCCTGTATATCTGACAAAATATGTCTAAGAGGTTTTTGTGGCTATATTCTGTCAAAGCATGTAGATCTTATAAATTCTACAAAATCCACAAAATCCAGATGTTTTAAAAACACAAACTGTAAACCAGCGGTGAGCACTGGAGGGTCAGCTAATTACTCTGAGACCCCTGACTACAAACCCAGCCAATAAAGGTGAGGATCTCCTTTTGTACCTTTACAAGGAATTATCAGTTCCTTTGATTTTTGAGTCTCTTAATAATTCTTCCAGGACATTAATAATTTCCAAATAAGCGTCTGCGGAATGTAGCAGCAAGGCGTTCTTTGTTTCTGACAGCACAGATCTCTTGCTGGCAATGTATAGAATCATTTCTCATATCTAGTTGCTATAAACATCCTTGTATGACCTTCTGTGCTGCGGACAATAGTCATGTTTTACTGTTGACTTGCGTTACAGTGAGCTGCCTGCACGGAATCATGTAATAATTAGCAGTTCTAAATTATAATGAAGGTTTAATTAGATATTTGCTGGTATTTATTTTTTAGTCCCATTGTTTTTTATTTGCTTTATTACTATTAACTATTATTTATGATTTACTTTATGTTGCTATCCTCGATAGAAGGAAAATCTTACCGCACAAAATTAGATATAGATTGCGGCAAGATAAGTCTTTCAGTGTGTATATAGGTTTCATCCAAAGCCAACCTTTTTTTTTACTATTACAATCAATGTAAAATCTGTACTCTATATGGGAGAGTTGGTTGAGCTGATTATAAGACCGAGCGGTGAACCGAAGCATCGATCAGCCGACAGCCATCTAATGTGTATGGCCAGCCTCAAATAAACTGGAAACACAGATAGTCATATTTCAATATACCGTATTTGAAAAAAAGACATATCCGTACAGAAGAATGTAAAATAGGAATAACAGACTATGGTAAAAAAAATATTTTGCCACCGAGGGATAAAATGATGACCAGCAGCTTTTTAAATTTAACTCCATTTATTTGTCAATTAAAAAAACCCATGTAACCGCTGTACTGTTAGGAATCATTACATATAATACCTCCTGGTGGAAGATATTATAGATAGAAAAGACAATGTTTTTATAAGTGGCCGTAAATAGTGTAGAATTGCGATGGTATTGGCATAAACTGCCTCCCCATTGTTTACAGGGAATCTGTCAGTAAGATCAATCCTGCCTATATGGGCACATAGATTATAGGAAGATAAATAAAATGATACCTTGATATCTGTTATTGGATGTCTTATTCCAGAGAAATTTATGTTTTTCTTTCTAAGTAAATGAGTTGTTAAGATCTATGGGCTGGACATAGATCTGCATGAGAATCTGCCTCCAGGGATTATTGTAAATGAAGAGGGAAGTTACCAGTGTGAGATAATTAATAGAACGGTAGAACTGAACTTTATCTTCTTACAAACACAGTAGCAGCTGCAGCTCTCACAGCTCTGCTGTATTGCAACACTGGCTGCCTATGAGATGGAAGGTGAAGCACTGAGAGCAACCTGCAGATGTGCCTGTTATAGTCACTCACAGCCCTCCAGTGAGATCAGGAGATCAGAGAGCGGCCATTACACATCACACTGGTGGCGCCTCCTTTTAGTTAAAATAAGCTATGAATGCAGATTCTCAGGGAGATCTATGTCCGGCCCTTAGATCTTACAAGTTAATTTACATATTAAGAAAAAATTGGGTTTTTCTAGAATAAAACATTGGATATCAAGGTATCATTTTATAAAGCTTCCTATGACCTACAGTGGGGAAAAATAGGTATTTGTCCCACCTAGTAGTTTCCCCACCTACAAAGAATGGAGAGGTCTGTAATTTTTATCGTAGGTACACTTCAACTGTGAGAGACAGAATCTAAAAATAAAAAACAGAAAATCACATTGTTTGATTTTTAAATAATTAAATTGCACTTTATTGCATGAAATAACTATTTGATCACCTACGAACCAGCAAGAATTCTGGCTCTCACAGACCTATCACTTTCTCTTTACCATGCCCTCCTCCTCTGCACTCATTACCTGTATAAAAGACATCTGTCCATACACTCAGTCATTCACACTCTATCCTCTCCCCCATGGCCCAGACCAAAGAGCTGTCTAAGAACACCAGGGACAACATTGTAGACCTGCACAAGGCTGGGATGGGCTACAGGACAGTAGGCTAGAAGCTTGGTAAGAAGGCAACAACTGTTGGCACAATTATCAAAAAATGGAAGAAACACAAGATGACTGTCAATCATCCTTTATCTGGGAGTCGCCTTGTGGGGTAAGGATGATTCTGAGAAAGGTCAGGAATCAGTCCATAACTACACAGGAGGACCTGGTCAATGGCCTAAAGAGAGCTAGGACCACAGTCTCAAACATTACCTTTAGTAACACTCTAAGCCATCATGGAATAAAATCTTGCATGGCACCAAGGTCCCCCTGCTCATGCCAGCAATGTCCATGCCCGTTTGAAATTTGCCAATGACCATCTGAATGATCCAGAGGAGGTATTGAAAAAGGTCATGTGGTTAGATGAGACCAAAATATAACTTTTTGGTATTAACAGCAATTGCAGTGTTTGGAAGAAGAAGAAGTATGAGTACAACCCCAAGAACACCATTGCTACTGTGAAGCATGGTGGTGGAAACATCATACTTTGGGGGTGATTTTCTGAAAAGCTGGCAGGAAGACTGCCCTGTATTGAAGAGAGGATGGATAGGGTCATGTATCGCAAGATTTTGTCCAACAACCTACTTCCCTCAGTAAGAGCATTGAGGATGGGTCATGGCTGGGTCTTCCAGCATGAAAATGATCCAAAACACACAGTCAGGGCAACTAAGGAGTGGCTCCTTAAGAAGCATTTCAAGGTCCTGGAATGGCCTAGCTGTTTGCAAACCTGAACCCAACAGAAAATCTTTGGAGGAAGCTGAGACTCAATGTTGCCCAGTGACAGCCCCGAAACTTGAAATATCTGGAGAAGATCTGTATGACAAAGTGGCCAAAATCCCTGCTACAGTGTGTGCCAACTTGGCTAAGAACTACAGGAAACGTCTGACTTCTATAATTGCAAGCAACGTTCTATTTTTCTATTGTATCAAATACCTTTTCATGCAACAAAATGCAATTTAATTATTTAAAAATCATAAAATTGGATTTTCTGTTTTTTTATTTTTAGATTCTGTGTCTCACAGGTGAAGTGTACCTATGATAAAAATTACAGACCTCTCCATTCTTTGTAGGTGGGAAAACTTGCAAAGTTGGCAGTGTATCAAATACTTATTTTCCCCCCTGTGCATGCCCATATAGACAGCTTATAAGGGCTGATCCTACTGACAGATTCCCTTTAACCCTTTAAGCTCTTTTATTTCTGTATTTAAGACATGTTATAGGGAACCTGACACATAGTGAGTAGTGATGAGCGAGTATACTCGTGGGGATTCCCTAGCAACCAGGCAACCCCCACATGTACTCAGGCTTCCTGGCAGCTGTAAATCATCCAGCTGAGGCAAGGAAGTAATAAATACTCGGAGACCACCTGAGCATGCTCGGGAAAACCCCAGCAACGAGTATACTCGCTCATCACTAATAGTGAGCAATCTATCGGCTGTATGTATCAGACATTGGCCGCATGTTTTCATTTTCAGCCAGGCATGTTTGACTCTGAAATGTTGTGGCGTTTCAGAGAATCACATACTTTAGAAGCTGCCGGGGACACTGAGCTGCACTGGTGACTAGTCGTCCATGGAGGCTTCTCCTCACCCACTGCCAATGACTGACGGTCTCTTCCTATACACACATCCCAGAAGAGACCTGTCATTCACTGGCAGCGGGTGGGTCGAAGCCACCGGAGACTGCCTGTCTGACTAATAACTAAGTAATTTTGAAGCCAAACATACCTGGCTGAAATCATACAGCCAGTGTCTGATACATGCTGTCCGTGGACTGGGAGGCATGCATCAGCTATCTGGTTCCCTTTAAAGTAATAATGTCTGCATAATCATTAGGTTTTGATGCGCTCATAAAAGTATGGAACCCAAACAGGAAGCATTCAATAACTAGAAGTCACTGTCATTGACCAATCGTTTGGTGTCATGTCCTTCTCTCTTCCTACATCCCATGTTTGACCAATGCGTCTCTTTGTTGTGTATCTTGATTCTGACCTCTTGCTTTGCTACCTATATCTTCACTTTTCCTTTTATCTATGTAACTTCATGTTCAAGGCTCTTGACTCTTAGCTATTAAATGACCTCTCTTCCAGTGTGCTATGAGATGTGGTCAGATCTAGAAATCCACAGAATGTCAATTCTTTCTGTGGCTTTTAATTTCGAATTTCACAATTTTCAATGCATAGGATAAAACCCACATATAACAATTTCAGATCTTAGGCTACGTTCACATTAGCGTTTTGGCAGGGCTGCGTCGGACGCAGCCGCGGCGACGCATGCGTCATGCGCCAATATATTTAACATGGGGGCGCATGGACATGCGTTGTATTGCGTTTTGTGACGCATGCATCTTTTTTGGCACAAGCGTCAGGGCGCAGAGGACGCAGCAAGTTGCATTTTTTTTGCGTCCAAAATCATGCCAAAAAAAGACGCATGCGTCACAAAACAATGCGTTTTGCATGCGTTTTTGTGTGCGTTGTGCGTTGCATCGCTGACGCAGCACCGCACAACGCAAATGTGAACGTAGCCTTAGCGCACATTTAAGAAGAAACCCATCATGTGTGCAGGTATACAGATATGCGCCAGATTTTCTGCTGCAGATTTGTATACAGAGAATCTGGTGCATGTAATGGCAGCAGCCTTGGGAACAGAATTTCAAGAAATCTCATTCAGACACTACAAAAAAATCAATAGTGTAAATGGACCGGCTCTGCAGATTTGTAAGTCGGAACATGGCAAGTTATACTACTGATGTTACTGTAGATTTTTGAGGAGCAAAGAATTAGGTGTGCGAAAAATCACCCACACAATCCTCAGCGTCATTTACTGTAGGTGGGAACAAATAATTTATTTTCCCTCTGTCAGGACCAAGAAGCAGTTTTCATATTTGCTACCAGACACTAGGAGAGCATTAAGCATTTTACTGTAATGTGTGCGGCACTGTTCTTGGTGGGCTGTGGGTAGGACTGTTCAACGGCTTTGGGTCTGGCACTGTTATGGGTGATTTGTGGTTGGCACTACTACAGGGCTTTTGGTCTTGCCCTGTTTTGGGTGGGCTATGGCTGGCACTGTTACAGAACATTAGGTCTGACATTGTTAAGACTAGACTGGCATAAGGCTTTGGGTCTAGGACTTATAATTCGAGGACTGTGGCTGCCATTATTATAAATCTCTGGGTCTAGTAATTGGATGATAGGAGAAGTATTCTGCATTGCTTATGTATTCTAAACACGTTTCAATGTTTGGCCAACTTCTTCATTAGGAGAACCACAATTCAATTCAGATTTTGGTTCTCTTGATAAAGAAGTAGAGAAAAAAATCGCATGGTCAGTCCTGTACAACATCTTCTGGATTCTTGAATTACATCAGCCTCGCAGACCACTACTCTTATCCTCCCACTACTTGCCGTATACAGCGGGATCTCTTGACCTGAGGGCACTGCTGTCAATCCTTAATTCCTTGGTTGTAACCCCAAATGGTGAGCAGCTTATCCCTTACCTTGGCAAATTTGTCCATCGGATAAGACCCTATTAGGCTTGTTTTCTCTAAGCTTTGGATCTGGCACTTTTATGGGTGGATTCCGGCTGCCAATTTTTTTAGGACATTGGGTCTAGCGCTGGTGTAGAAATCGCAGGAACATGAGATGTCATCATAGACAGGAGGCAGATCAAGAATTAACAGGTTTAATAATAACACGTACACTCCACAAAGGGAGAGGCAGGACACGGGAGGTGTGTTAGGGAGAAGGGCAGAACTGGGAGTTAGGACGGGAATGGAAAGAATGAACGATAGCTCGATAGGAAGAAACAAAGGCAATAAAACTTATCAGTCTGTAGTCTTCTTGATTGCAGCGTCTCGGTTCTCCAACGGTGGCACCGACAACAGCGGCACGTGATGTCTCAAAGGTGTCTGTAGAGGACGGGACTCTAATCCACAGAGCAGGTGAAGAGTCTTTGAAGGGTGCCGGGAGTTCATGCACTCACGAATGCCAAACATTGTGCTCAATCCAGTACGAAGAACCACCGGAACAAGGCTTTGCTCAGCGGTGTATACAGGTACCTGGCTAAGAGGCTCTGGCCTAGTCACCTGCTTCTCACTGCGCTGTGTGCACGTTACAGTCTCCAGTTTCAGCTGTGAGTCACTTCCTGGCATGGAGGATAGCAGGGAACTGGCAGTCTGTCATCCACCTACAGTGGACTGGTACGCAGAGGATTAGTGATGAGCGAATATACTCATTACTCAAGATTTCTTGAGCATGCTCGGGTGTCCTCCGAGTATTTTTTAGTGCTCGGAAATGTAGTTTTTATTGCTGCAGCTGAATGATTTACATCTGTTAGCCAACATAAGTACATGTGGGGATTCCCTAGCAACCAGGCAACCCCTACATGTACTTATGCTGGCTAACAGATGTAAATCATTCAGCTGCGGCAATGAAAACTATATCTCCGAGCACTAAAAAATACTCGGAGGACCCCCGAGCGTGCTCGAAAAATCTCGAGTAACGAGTATATTCGCTCATAACTACAGAGGATCTGTCAAGTTGGCCTGCGCTCAAGGGATGCTCTGCCTTCACAGCTGACACTGCACCTGACTATTTGCGTAGCTTTCCCGCATGGACTCTGTCCCTTTTCCCGTGCACATTGCTTTTTAACACGGTCCACCTACTGCAGTCACATGCAAGGGTCGGTCCTTGTCTGAAAATCTTCCCCCCTGCCACATTGGTGACAGTCCCGTTAGTTCCTGAACCGGTGTGAGAAAGGTATATCCAACCTTGTTCTTCCTCTTACACTGGTATGGATAGAACTATGGATATGAATAAATATTGAGTCTGGCATTATTCTGGAGGCACTGCTCATGCGGGCATTGCAGATGACACTTTTAAGACTAGCACACTTATGGGGTAACTGTCTATGGTATGAATTTATTATTTATAGTCAGATTTTCCTTAGGCACTAAAAGAGCTTGCTGCTCCTTAAAGGGGATGTCTCATGACAGCCATTATTGGTATATCCATTAAATCTACTATATAATTGTCTAAGGGTCACTTCTGTCTGTCCTTCTTTCTTTCTGTCATGGTTATTCATTCGCTGATTGGTCTCACCAGCTGCCTGTCATGGCTGCCGGGACTAATCAGCAACGGGCACAGTCTGGAAAAAAATGGCCGCCCCCTACTTCCTGCAGTCAGTGCCTGTCACCTGCATACTCCCCTCCGTTCACCAATAACACAGGGTTAATGCCGGCGGTAACGGACCACGTTATGCCGGGAGTAACACACTCCGTTACCGCCGCTATTAACCCTGTGTGTCCCCAACTTTTTACTATTGACGCTGCCTATGCGGCATCAATAGTAAAAAATGTAATGTTAAAAATAATTTAAAAAAAATAAACCTGCTATACTCACCCTCTGTAGTCTGCTGAGCCGCTCCCGCCGGCCGCCATCTTCCGCTGCAGTTTCCGGTGGCAAAGATGGTATGGCAGAAGGACCTGCCATGACGTCACGGTTATGTGACCGCAACGTAATCACAGGCCCTGCGCGCCTGCGCGACAAGGACCTGCCATGATGTCACGGTCATGTGACCGCAACGTCATCACAGGCCCTGTGCCCATACTAACGCTGGGACCGGAAGCTGCCGTGGACTATGAGGGGCCTTCGGAAAGGTGAGTATATGTTTATTTTTTATTTTTTCACCTGTGACAAACCTGGCTGGGCAATATACTACGTAGCTGGGCAATATACTACGTCACTGGGCAATATACTATGTCGCTGTGCGATATACTACGTCACTGGGCAATATACTACGCAACTGGGCAATATACTATGTGACTGGGCAATATACTACGTGGCTGCGCAATATACTACGTGACTGGGCAATATACTACGTGACTGGCCAATATACTACATGGCTGCACAATATACTACGTGGCTGGGCAATATACTATGTCACTGGGCAATATACTACGTGACTTGGGCAATATACTACGTGGCTGGGCAATATACTACGTCACTGGGCAATATACTACGTGGCTGCGCAATATACTATATGTGACTGGGCAATATACTACGTAACTGGCCAATATACTACGTGGCTGCGCAATAGACTACGTCACTGGGCAATATACTACGTGGCTGGGCAATATACTACGTGGCTGGGCAATATACTACGTCACTGGGCAATATACTACGTCACTGGGCAATATACTTCGTGTCTGGGCAATATACTACGTCACTGGGCAATATACTACATGACTGGGCAATATACTACGTGGCTGCGCAATATACTACGTGACTGGGCAATATACTACGTGGCTTGGCAATATACTACGTGGCTGGGCAATATACTAGGTCACTGGCCAATATACTACGTGACTGGGCAATATACTACATGGCTGGGCAATATACTATGTCACTGGGCAATATACTACGTCACTGGGCAATATACTACGTAACTGGCCAACATACTACGTGGCTGTGCAATAGACTACGTCACTGGGCAATATACTACGTGGCTGGGCAATATACTACGTGGCTGGGCAATATACTACATCACTGGGCAATATACTACGTCACTGGGCAATATATTACGTGGCTGGGCAATATACTACGTGGCTGGGCAATATACTACGTGGCTGGGCAATATACTACGTCACTGGGTAATATGCGATGTCACTGGGCAATATACTACGTCTCTGGGCAATATGCTACGTGGCTGGGCAATATACTACGTCACTGGGCAATATACTACGTCACTGGCCAATATACTACGTGGCTGGACAATATACTATGTGACTGGGCAATATACTACATGGGCTGTACAATATACTACGTGGACATACATATTCTAGAATACCCGATGCGTTAGAATCGGGCCACCATCTAGTATGTCATAAATGTCTAACAGATGGTAGTTCTGAATACAACCGAGCACTCTCTCTTATTAAAGTTATTATAGCACAGTCATCCTTATTGAAGAAAAAAAGGTTCAGTACTCACCACTGGAATCCACCTCCTGCTCCCGAGCTTTCATTCTGATGTTTTCTGCCAGACTGGAAGTGATGAAGCGTTCTGACTGTGGAGACCAAGGATTGGCTGCAGGGTCAGGTGATTGATGTTCAGAACATCGTCTCCTCCCGTTTTACAGGGTTGGCTCACCTTTTTTTAAAGGGAAGCTTGTAAATACAGTGCAGTCTGTCAGCACCATGTCATAGGGCATGAATACATTAATATAAAGTTTTGTGGGAAAACACTCAGTATATCTTGTATTTTATGCAATTAAATCTCTGCTCTTTGTGGACACTCGGGTCCAGTGGGCTGTTCTAGTCCATGATTGTCAGTCACTGATTTGGGCCGCCCACTTGACCTATCTGCAAAGCAAGAGCTTAAAATTCAAGTTATTCTGAATCTTTCTCCACAAAGCTATATAAATCTGTTCAGCTCTATAACATACTGCAGACAAATTGCACTGCAAATCTAAGTTGACAGGTTCCTTTTCAACTATTAGAGCAAACCAGGAAATCCCTTTAATGCCTGTAGTGAGGCAACCCCCTAAAAAAAGAAATACATTTCTTGCTTTGGGATTTAGGAAAGCGGTAATGGCAAGTTACTTTGGTAACAAGAACACTATGCTAGAAGTTTCCAGTGGATTATTATGTTTAAACTGGTGCAAATACTTTAAAGATTAAAATTGCTAATTAACAAACCACAATTCCATGTCAAATCCATTGTGGCCTTGGTGACTATAATGAGTTCCACCACAGAATTTTGTGATAATCATATTAGATTTTCTGCCAGTCTTAAGCTGTAAAGCCAAGACATGACAATGTTAGTAGTGCAAAACAGATTTGTAATTCCCGAGTGTTTGATCTGTTTGGTCCTATAATGCATTTCAGCTGTAATTCATCAATGTTTATAGGAAGCGTGCAAAATACATGTAGTTGTGGCAGCCAATTCCTACAAGTTATAATCATCCTTTCTATCCATGAACAATATTAATTAAACCACATCAAACAAAACTTATGAGAGGAACAAAGAAATTCTTCACCCACTGTTGTACATAATATTGCATAACCACATTGGGGAATGTAAAATTTATCGATTATTTTAATTCTCCATAAACACAACAATTATAGTTTTAAAAGCTATAGACATTATAGCTTTTACTCAAATGCATGTACTTTTGGTTAAAAACATTCTTGCACTAGGGTTTCAATTTGAACCTTTTGACTTCTTCAGCCTTTATGCGTCACTGTACATAGCTGACTGTAGAATAAGTTACCAGTGAGCTTAGAACTGTAAGGCAAAAGACAAAATTCAATAAGACAAAATTCAAATAGCACAGAATTATAATTAAGGATGGGGCTAGAGTTTAGCATACCCCTTTAGTACATTATTAGTAAGAGATCAGAAGGTGGAGCACTCCAAAACATAATCAATTGGATCAGAAAGAAGAAAAAAGTAACTGTGAACCACCAAAAAGTTAAAAAAGATCATTTATCAAAGCAATTCATAAAATAATTATTACCCTTAGATATAAAATGAGTCCACAATGGAAGAAAGAAGATGGGGAGCTACACAGAAATCCTGTGCATAAAGCAGCACACAATGTGCAAAACACAAAAGCACCCAGTCACTGAGTCATCTATATATATAAAGCTGAGTGTATGTGTGTGTGTATGTATCAAGCCACACCCATTCCACATAGCCCCACCCACTGGGGGTGGAGAGCGAGGTTGCATAGGGAAAGTGTGGGACGCAGGTGGAGAGCAGAGCTGTGAGGGAAAGAGCAGAACTGCAGAGGGATAGAGCGGGATGGAGCGTTGTGGAGAGCGAGGCTGTTGACGGAGAGAGTGGGGCTCTGGAGGGAGAGAGCGGGGCTTTTGAGGGAGAGCGGGACATGGATGGAGAACGGGGCTGTGGAGGGATAGAACGAGATGGCGCATGGAGAGCGGGGCTGCAGAGGGAGAGATCGGGACGGCAAGTTGAGAGCAGGCTGCAAAAGGAGAGAGCGTGATGATGGGTGGAGAGTGGGGCTGTTAAGGGAGAAAGCGGGATGGCCAGTGGAGAGAGGGGCTGTGGAGGGAGAGAGCGGGACAGCGACTGGAGAGCAGGATGGCGCATGGAGAGCGGGGCTGCAGAGGGAGGGAGCGGGACGGCGAGGGGAGACTGGGGCTGCCGAGGGAGAGAGCAGGGCTGTGGAGTGAGAATGCAGGACAGTGATTAGAGAGTGGGGCTGTGGAAGGAGAGAATGTGACGGCCAGTGGAGACAGGGGCTGTGGAGGGAGACAGTGGAGCAGTGGAGCGAAAGCGGGGCTGCAGAGGGAGAGAGCGGGATGGCCAGTGGAGACAGGGCCTGTGGAGGGAGACAGCGGGACAGTGGATGAGTGGAGCTTCAATTAGAGAGCGGGATGGCGAGTGGAGAGCAGGGCTGCAGAGGGAGAGAGCGGGATGGCCAGTGGAGATAGGGGCTGTGGAGGGAGAGAGCAGGACAGTGACTGGAGAGCGGGATGGCGGGTTGAGGGCGGTGCTGCAGAGGGAGAGAGCAGGATGTCCAGTTGAGACCGGGGCTGCTTAGGGAGAGAGCAGGGCTGTGGAGGGAGAATGCGGGACAGTGATTAGAGAGTGGGGCTGCAGAAGGAAAGAATGTGACAGCCAGTGGAGACAGGGGCTGCGGAGGGAGACAGCGGGATGGTGGATGTAGAGTGGAGCTTCGAGGGAGAGAGCGGGATGGCGAGTGGAGAGCGGGGCTGCGGAGGTAGAGAGCGGGATGGCCAGTGGAGATTGGGGCTGTGGAGGGAGAGAGCAGGACGGCGACTGGAGAGTGGGATGGTGAGTGGAGAGTGGTGCTGCAGAGGGAGAGAGTGAGATGACCAGTGGAGATCGGGGCTGCCGAGGAAGAGAGCACGGCTGTAGAGGGAGAATATGGGGCAGTTATTAGAGAGTGGGCTGCGAAAGGAGAGAATGTGATTGCCAGTGGAGACAGGCGCTGTGGAGGGAGACAGTGGAGCGAAAGCGGGGATGCTGAGGGAGAGAGCGGGATGGTCAGAAGAGACAGGGGCTGCAGAGGGAGACAGAGGGACAGTGGCAAAATTGTGAATGTGCCCCCTTCATGGATGAAAAACAACCTCACACGGTCTAAGGAGTCAGGATGCTTTACTATTGGCATGACACAGGACTTGTGGTAGTGCTCACCTTTTCTTTTCCAGACAATCATTCTTCCAGATGTCCCAAACAGAATAGGCTTCATCAGAGAAAATAACTTTACCCCACTCCTCTGCATTCCAATCCCTGTTCTTCCTGCAGACTGTCAGTCTGTCCTTGATGTTTTTCTTGGAGAGAAATGTTTTCTTTGCTGCACTTCTTATGACCAAACCTTTGCCTCACCGTGTGCAGATGACAGTAGCTCTGCACTGGTGATGAATCGGTTCCGCTGCTGGGTCCTCTTTAGGAAATGGTCTCAGCACTTTCTGGACTTTCTTGGACAGACTGAAGCGACAATTGAGCCTCTCTCTTTGAGGTTCTTAATGATCTGACAAGTGGTTCATTTAGAAGCAATCTTAGAAAGCAGCAATGCTCTTTACTGTAAGGCTGGGGTCAGACCTAATGTATCAAAATATGGTCCGTTTTTTACGGCCGAGATAAGCAGAAAAGTTCCTGAACAGTGATCTATATTCAATGCGAGGATGCGATTTTTTTCTCCGCACAAAGAATTGACATGCTGCGTAACATAAACCCCTACGTTTCCGCGCATTTTTTTCCGCAGCATGTGCACTGCGGATTTTGTTTTCCATAGGTTTACATGGTACTGTAAACTCATGGAAAACTGCTGCAGATCCACAGCATCAAATCCTCTGCGGATTCGCAGCAAAATCCGCAGCGTGTGCACATAGCCTACAGCCCTTTATATGCAACGCAACAATGACTCCACGTTTCTTTGTTGTTATCCCTGTTTAGCAAAAGAAAACTATGATTTCAAACACTAAACCCCTTTTAAAACAACCAGTCTACCCTTATAATTTAGCCAGAGAGACAGAGTGATATCAGCTGCCTTGTCCTCATGAACACTTTCTCCTGAGCTAAAAAGAAGATCATTGAAAAGGTGTATGCAAGTGATTTTGTGGCAGGGCTGAAATTTAGTGAATATAGGGTTTTTGTCATGAAGTTACTTTTCATGGCAAGGAATAGTTCTTTTTTTTTTTTCAAGTTTTTGCTCAATTCATCATTCAGTCTTAATAACAATCCAGAGTGAATGCAAATTGCTGCTATAAATACTAATCTTGCACACTTTGTGAAAATCAAAATTAAGGTAGATCTCTCTCACATTGGCGAGTGGCATCCAATGATTCTCTCATGCAAGAGGATCAGATGCTATATGACATGACACTCAGCCCAAACTCTGCTGAACCGAGTGTCATTTTACTGTGATCCAATTCTCTCGCATGCGAGAATTGGATCACAGGTGCGGAGAAGATGGAGAACTTAATTTCTCCATCTTCCCCATTCTGTAAGTAGGCATATATTGGACTGCACTCACATGACATTCAAGTGCAGTCTGATGCTTTGCACGCACCCATTGACTTGAATGGATGCGCACCGTCCGACTCGGCATGAAAAAATAAATGCTATTTGGCACTGCTCCATCAGATAGGATTTGTCTGAGTTATACGCTGGCTTCTCACCAGTGTGAGTGTGAGCAGGTTGCAGGATGCAGTAATGGACAGGAGGCAGAGCAAGGGTTAAAGTTAACTTTACTGTAACAGGGGTATACTCCAGATAGGGAGAGGGAAAAGTAGAGGCAGGTGATATTAGCACAATAGGTGTGCTGCGGGAGGTAATGAGGGCAAAAGGTAGAACAACTGTTCATTATGAGTAAACTTTTCAGTCCGACGGCTTCCGGCGTGCAGAGTCTGTGATGTTCACAGTGGTGCCGGGACGGTCAGCACGTGGGGGGGTCCGGTGTAGACCCGCAGGCGTTGACGATCCGGTTCCTGGCGGTGGCGATGAGTCCTCGACGTCTTGCATAGGGTCCTGGGTCGCAGAGAGGAGAGCAGTCTCCCACACTGAAGGGGCTTAACAAAGTTCCACTGAAGCATGTGCGTCAATAAGGGTGAGGATCTCGGTAAGTCACCCAATATCTCTTAGGCGGCACACGTGCATTATTCACTGACCTGTGGCATCAAGTACCTTGAGCAGTAGTGGCCAACAGGCAGAATGCAGTTCTCCGGTCACAGTCTTTGTAAGGGGCAGCAGGGACAATGTAGCACGGACCTGCGCTGTAACGGTGCTCAGAGGACGGAGCACCAAACTTCTCCTGCGTGTTCCTGCCAAGTCTCTCTGCCATTTCACGCTCTCTGCCCTTTTTATCCTAGCTACGCCCCCTGCTGTCGAGTGCAAAGGTCGATCAGGGTCTCTAAGCTATCCCCCTGACAACATAGGTGACAGTACCGACAGTTCCGGCCTCGGCATGAAAAAGGTACTCCTGGTCCGGACTCTCTTTTTACATGAGCAAGCCCTTAATGTCAGTTTCAAAATTTGTGGCCATATGTCATGGAAAACTACTGTTTCTGGGCACGGCAGCACTCGGGAGGGAAGGAGCACCACTTGACCTTTGGAGTGCAAAATTAGCTGAATTTGATTGCTGTCATCATGCCATGTTTGCAGAGCCCCTGATGTGCCAAAACAGTGGAAACCCACCCACAAGTGACCGCATTTTGGAAACTATACCCCTTAAGGAATTTATCTAGTTATGTGATGAGCACCTTCATCCCCAAGGTGCTTCATAGAATTTTATAAATTTGTGCTTTGAATATAAAAAATCACATTTTTCCCACAAAAATGTTGCTTTAGCCCCAAGTTTTATAATGACTCTGGGAGTGGAGTCGGGTCCATATTCGTTACTGTAATGAGCGGTACCATGTGATCTGTTGTGAATTCTGTGGCAGAGCTCCCTCCTGTGGTCACAAGTGGTACTTCGGCTGATTCTCTCTGTGAGCTTCCGTTGGTGGAGGAAAGTGGTACTGCGGCTTCTGAGTTTCCTCCCTCAGGTGATGTGGTGAGGTCGTTAGGTGCTTCTCTACTTAACTCCACCTAATGCTTAGATCCTGGCTTCCTGTCAATGTTCCAGTGTTGGACTTGTTTTTCCCTGGATCATTCCTGTGGCCTGCTGCTCTGCATAGCTAAGTTCTTCTTTGCTATTTGTTTGCTATTTTTTCTGTCCAGCTTGTCTAATTGTTTTGCTGGAAGCTCTGGGACGCAAAGGGTGTACCTCCGTGCCGTTAGTTCGGTACGGAGGGTCTTTTTGCCCCCTTTGCGTGGTTTTCTTTAGGGTTTTGTGTAGACCGCAAAGTTACCTTTCCTATCCTCGCTCTGTTAAGAAAGTCGGGCCTCACTTTGCTGAATCTATTTCATCTCTACGTTTGTCTTTTCATCTTAACTCACAGTCATTATATGTAGGGGGCTGCCTTTTCCTTTGGGGTATTTCTCTGAGGCAAGGTAGGCTTATTTTCTATCTTCAGGCTAGTTAGTTTCTCAGGCTGTGCCGAGTTGCATAGGCAGAGTTAGGCGCAATCCACGGCTGCCTCTAGTGTTGTTTGGAGAGGATTAGGGATTGCGGTCTGCAGAGTTCCCACGTCTCAGAGCTCGTTCTATGATTTTGGGTTATTGTCAGATCACTGTATGTGCTCTGACCGCTATGTCCATTGTGGAACTGAATTGCCTTTCATAACAGTGATCGCTCAATACAGGAAGAAGCTACCAGCGCCCGGAGAACCAGGGACATGTAGGGACTGCGTCGAGAGCAGGTAAGTATGATTAGACAGCTGCCGCTCCCCCTCCCCTGCCGACCCTGGGGAATGACTCGAGTATAAGCTGAGAGGGGCCATTTCATCCTAAAAAAATGGGCAGAAATTCTCAGCTTATACTCGAGTATATACTGTATGTAGAATACATCAGGTTGGCATGTGAGTTGTGTAAAGTACATCCGGTTGGCATGTGAGTTGTGTAGAGTACATCAGGTTGGCATGTGAGTTGTGTAAAGTACATCAGGTTGGCATGTGAGTTATGGAGAGTACATCAGGTTGGCATATGTCAGTTGTGGAGAGTACATCAGGTTGGCATGTGAGTTATGTAGAATACATCAGGTTGGCATATGTTAGTTGTGTAGAGTACATCAGGTTGGCATGTGAGTTGTGTAAAGTACATCAGGTTGGCGTGTGAATTGTGTAGAGTACATCAGGTTGGCATATGTCAGTTGTGTAGAGTGCATCAGGTTGCCATGTGAGTTGTGTAAAGTACATCAGCTTGGCATGTGAATTGTGTAGAGTACATCAGGTTGGCATATGTCAGTTGTGTAGAGTGCATCAGGTTGCCATGTAAGTTGTGTAGAGTACATCAGGTTGACATATGTGAGCAGTGTAGAGTGCATCAGGTTGGCATATGTGAGCTGTGTAGCGTACAAGAGGTTGGCATGTGTAAGTTGTGTAGAGAACATCAGGTTGGTTTATGTAACTTGTGTTGAGGACATCAGGTTGTTATATGTGACTTGTGTAGAGGACATCAGGTTGGTATATGTGACTTGTGTTGAGGACATCAGGTTGCTATATGTGACTTGTGTTGAGGACATCAGGTTGGTATATGTGACTTGTGTTGAGGACATCAGGTTGTTATATGTGACTTGTGTAGAGGACATCAGGTTGGTATATGTGACATGTGCAGAGGACATCAGGTTGGTATATGTGACTTGTGTTGAGGACATCAGGTTGGTATATGACTTGTGTAAAGGACATCAGGTTGGTATATGTGAGTTGTGTAGAGGACACCAGGTTGTGCAATAAATTAGAGTAAATCAGAGATAAATGCAGTGACCGATGGAAACAGTCTTTTATGCACAGGCCAGGTTTTTCGGGGCAGGTGTCACATTACCAAGTTATGCCCCTTCTTATTCCTCTTTTGTAACACACTTAACACTTTTTTTGCGACCTTTCTGTCTTTGCAGATTGAGGAACATCACCTGGGAAGTGTTGCCCTTGTACAATATGGGCACCTTTAGTTCAAGAGGTACTGGGGACCTCCCATGGCAATGTAAGACTGGAGGACTTGATCAGTGAGATCAACTTCCCCCATGTTCAAATTGTACCTTAGGACACATCCTGGCTTTGGGATATGTGTATAGGTACCTTGTACTATGGTGAGGGTGCTGCCACCAGCATGATTTGTGATAAAAAAAATGACTTCCTTCATGTTCTTACACTTGACTACTAGCAGTTTGTTGCTACATTGGGCTCTGCTCTAACCCATTCTGAGCAGCTGCCCAATTAGTGACCTTGGGAGGCCTCTCTGGTTTCTGCGCACAGTACCTCATACTGTGGTAGCTCTGGCAGAGAAGGATTTGGAGAGCGGGGTACTGGTATAAAAATTATCTACTTTGAGGTGATAACCCACTCATTCCCAGGACAGAGGGTCATTCAGGGGATTGAATCCTGATGTCTTTCCCTTCATAAACCCTAAATCTGTCGGTGTATCATGAGGTACTCTCACACAGCTTGTACATTTTAATTCTATACCTGGCCCTCCTACTAGGCAGATATTGCTGGAATTTTGAGCCTACAGTTGAAGTGTAATAGGGACTTATCTACTCAATGTCCCTTTACGGGAATGAGCACCTCAGCAAATTTATTGCTGAAGTGTTCAATGTCTGACCTAACTTTGAATAGTCGGTCAAAGTTGAGGTAATCTCGGAGTAAACACGATGCATTATCGTTGTGATATAAAAATTAGTAGTTGGCCTCAAAGCGTGTCCAGGACATAACCATGTGGAAAACTGAACTCGAATATTGCCAAACTTCTGCCTTCTTCACTATCCCCGTGTGAAGGACCCAAAACATCATCCTTTCTACTAAATGTACAGAGGTCCAGTTAGAAAATTATAAAGTGGGGTTTGGGGAACAAAATTATTGGGTGTACAGATTTGCCTGGACCACCATGAGATTTACAATGTCCTCAGAGAAAAAGACTTTGAAAAAAAAAAAAAAAAGATTTCTGTGAGGCTAGCTGTATCAAATTGGATTCTTGATCATGTCACAAAATCAGGAATCTGGAGCTCATAATCTTCAGGATGTGAGGTCCACTGTGGGTCACCAACAGGTGGCACTTGCTCTTTTATAGTCCGGGTACATCTGCGAGGGGGTTCGTTATCACTAGGGTTGAGCGAAACGGGTCGGCCAGATTCAGAAGTCGCTGACTTTTGGCAAAGTCGGGTTTCATGAAACCCGACCCGACCCCTGTGTGGGGTCAGCCATGAGGTCGGCGATCTTCTGATCTGGAATCGGAATTCCGATACCGAGTTCCGATATGTTTAAGATATCGGGAATCGGTATCGGAATTCATATTTAAGTGTAAAAGAAATAATAAAAACAAAAAAATATTGATATACTTACCCTCGGACGCGCCCTGGTTCTCACCGGCAGCCTACCATCCTAAGAATGAGCGCCTGAAGGGCCTTTGATGACGTCGCGGCTTGTGATTGATCGCGTTAGCGGTCACATGGGTGTCACGCGACCAATCACAAGCCGCGACGTCATCTAAGGTCCTTCAGGCGCTAATTCTTAGGAAGGAAGCGTCCGAGGGCGCGTCCGAGGGTGAGTATATTCCTAATAGGTATATACTCACCCTCGGACGCGCTCTGGTTCTAACCCGCAGCCTTCCTTCCTAAGAATCAGCGCCTGAAGGACCTTAGATGACGTCGCGGCTTGTGATTGGGTCGCGTGACACCCATGTGACCGCTCACGCGACCAATCACAAGCCGCGACGTCATCGAAGGTCCTTCAGGCGCTCATTCTTAGGAAGGAAGGCTGCCGGTGAGAACCAGGGCGCGTCCGAGGGTAAGTATATCAATATTTTTTATTTTGATTCTTTATTTTACACTTAAATATGGATCCCAGGGCCTGAAGGAGAGTTTCCTCTCCTTCAGACCCTGGGAACCATAGTATCCCATTGCACTGCATTGGGTTTCGTGTTTCGGCCGACCCTGACCCCGACTTTTCTATAGGATCGGCCGATTTCACTCGACCCGACTTTTGAAAAAGTCGGGTTTCGTGAAACCCGATCCGATCCTATAAAAAGAAAAGTCGCTCAACCCTAGTTATCACTAGATGAGGTGGAAGGGGAGGAAAAATAGAGGAAAGTGGCATCATCTCCCTTACTATCTGTGTCAGAGGCAAGGAAGGAATATGCCTCTTCGGCTGACTATGCCCTTTGGGAAGAGCAGGGCATTTTATTTTTTTCATGGGGGCCGTAGGTATGTGTGTCTGTGTAAGTCTGTAGTGTTTTCACGTGTATTGTGTAACAAAATTTTATTCGGATATGTTTGGTGTAAACTTTATTTGAGTAGAATAAACTTTATTGGAGTAGAAGAGAAAAAGAAAAGGAGAATAAAATAGAAAATGAAGAATAGGAAAAAATTAAAAGCAAAGAATCGAAAAATAATAGAAGAAAATAATAGAATAGAAAAAAATAAAAAATGAGAATATGAACATTTTTAAAAATAAATATACTAATCGAGCGTTTGTAAAAAATAATTACTGAGAGCCCGCAAATAACTTACTAAGAAAAAATTACTGTAGTACAGAATAATAATTGCTGCAATAGTATTCACCAAATTTCTGAAACTATAATAATTATAAATGTACGATGCGGACATTAGTAAAAATAATTACTGAGCAGCCCCAACTAACTGATACTAATTGGAATGATATATGTTAATAAAAAATACTGTAGTATAAGCTAATTACAACAATATATTTTCCTAGATTCTGCTGTTCCTATGTCTAACCCTATCAGCGAATTATAATTTTTTTTCACAAAAAAAAGCTGCTACAAAAATTGAACACAGATACCGATCAGTGATGAACGTCACTGATAAGTGCTCAGTTCACTAACTCCGCACACTGAAGTGGTGCGAGAGTAAAAGTAACAGAACAAACACCTTTCTGTCCAAAAAATGAGCATGGGCGCCAAAAATTAAACACAAATACCGATCAGTGATGTAAGTCACTGATCAGCGCTCAGCTCACAAAACACACATGCTGAAGTGCACTCCTGACCTTTTGGCACAAAAATGGAGCTTTGCAAGCAGGAGGGGAGGGGATGTGGAATTTAGGAGAAGATACTGTGGTAATCACAAAAGTGAATCACATATAGCAAACGACAGCAGGAGGCACTGGAGAGCAGGAGGTGCTACAGAGCACAAGCAGCAAGTTGACTACAAATCCCGGCAGGCTAACAGCAGGACGGAGGTAAGGCAACTGCTCTGCATGTTGTTCCTGACTGGAGTGGAGACATGCTGAGCGGTAGCAACATTTTAAATGCAACTATTTCGCTGTGATTAGTCGATCTGTGCAGAGTGACCAATCACAACGATTGCTCAGGTGGGACCACCGCCACATCACTGGTGGTCCTTGTAGTGATCGCATGTGACTGGTCAATCGCAATGATCTCAGACGCGGGTGGCGAAAAAACCGCCCTGAGCCTTGAGGCAAGATGGCTAGCTGTCGATGACAGCAGTCATCTTCACTCGATCACCATATTTTTTGACTCAGTGATTGTTCTCCCACAAAAGGACGTACCGGTACATTCTTTTGCAAGAAGTCACTTCAAAATGGGATGTACCACTACGTCCAATGTCGGGATGGGGTTAATATATTGCAATCATCATATTATAGAGAACTGCATACAATTGCTCATTTTGCCTTTCTACCCAGTAAATCTTCTTCTTGTAGTGACTCATAAGTCACACAGGGAAAATTGACCTCCTGGTTCTACATAGAACTTAGTAGGATTCAGCTAGTCTGTTTTTAATCACGTGAGGTCATAGACTTAATGGAAAAGAGAAGAATTAGCTGGGTAGAAAGGCAAAATGAGCAATTGTAAGCACACAGTGCTATATAATATGATAACTGCAATATATTAAGAGGATCAAAACATTGATGCAAGTGCACAATAGACCTATTATTTTGTGCAAAATCCATAAACAAGGCTGTATGGAGTGTAGCATAAATTGAGAGCTGTATGAACTTTTTAGAGCAATCTTTGCAAAAGCAACCAATTTTTTTCTCAGTTTTATCATGTACAAATATTATTTATTTTGCTGTACAAAAAGTTCATCTGATTTATGTTTGCAGCTGTATACACAACCCATTATCCTTTCATAAGTAGGCTGGAGTCTTGTGGAAAAAAGGAACTTCTCGGGGCATATAGATATATTTGAGATGCAAACAGCACGTTCTTGTTTGTAGATGAGACAGGATACAATGCCGGCTCTCACCAGACATGACAAGACAAGAGTTTCATAGTAGACACGGTGGATGAATTTCTCAAAAACTAGAACAATATCAGACATCTGGTCACAGTGCTAAGTTTATATAATGCTGCCACCCCACAAGGAGGAAGTCATGTCCGTAATCCCAGTACAATACAGGCATTATAGACCGGGGAGTGCACCACATGGCTGCAACGTAATCCACCAGAAACATGATTTACAAAGAGAAGTAAGATTAAAAAAATATCCGAAACCTTGATATCAGAGCAAGACAATATACATTTTGCTGCTTTCAGATTACGTGCCAAAAACCTGGAGACAATTTTTTTGTTTCTTTAAAGGTAGCTTCTTTGTCCCCGCAGTTAAAGACATTGTCCACTGAAAAATCACCTATCCATCATTCATTCCATATGGGGCTCTAAGTGACTATTTCCAGCAGTTCCATAGAGAATGAATGAAGGGGCAGTTGGGCATCCGAGCTGCACCTCTGCACCCCAGTCGGGGATAAGAATTCCCCTTTCTGCCAATTACTCTCAATGCTCAAACCCCCACAGATCAGTCAGTTATTATCTATCTAGCAGACAGGTGATGACTTGTTTTCAGCCAGACACCCCTTTAACTTAGAGTAGATACTGCATATGTAAGGTTATGGCCTTAGGATGGGAAAATAGTTGTTGCCTCTATATAAAAAAAACACCAATTTCTGGTTTAAAGTCCAATAAATATGTCAAACTGTGGAGGTCACACTGCTGTATTTTTTCAATCTTTTGGATCAACCGTTCAGGATGATAGATTCCACTGCATGTCTTAAGTCTACTTTTTGATTTTGACAAACATGCTGACTCCTTTAGTTGACAAAGCTTAAGGCTATGTGCACACGTTTTTTCCACGTTTTTTTTCCACTGAGAAAACGCTTACTAAACGCATCCCATTATTTTTAATGGAATTCCGCATTGTTGTGCCCATGCTGCGTTTTTTTCCGCAAAAAAAAAACGCATCGTGGAAAAAAATGCAGCGTGTTCATTCATTTTCCAGAATTTCAGAGATTTTGCCGCCATATAATAGTTTTGGGACGATCCGGAAAAAAAGCACGAGAACAATGTGAGAAAAACGCATAAAAAAAGCGAGCGGATTTCCTGCAAAAGGAGTCCGGTTTTGATCAGGAAAATTCTGCAAACATTCTGCAACGTGGGCACGTAGCCTAAGTGTCTCCCACCTGAATAAATGCACTTACAAAAGTAAGTTATATAACTTTTTAATATACTTCTATTATTCCCTGATTGCCCCAGTATTACCCTGCACCTGGATCCCAAGTGCTCCACTTCTGGCTTGTGTACAACCCAAAAAGGCGTTTCCACTGTCAGCACATGACCACGTGAGCTGTGTATGAAGGGGGCTGGCTAACTGGCTGTGACTGACAGCCCCCTTCTGTATCACAGCTGATGAAGAGACAGAGGAGGGTAAAGGTACTGTCACACTGAGCGACGCTGCAGCGATACCGACAACGATCCGGATCGCTGCAGCGTCGCTGTTTGGTCGCTGGAGAGCTGTCACACAGACCGCTCTCCAGCGACCAACGATGCCGGTAACCAGGGTAAACATCGGGTAACTAAGCACAGGGCCGCGCTTAGTAACCCGATGTTTACCCTGGTTACCATCCTAAAAGTTAAAAAAACAAACAGTACATACTTACCTACCGCTGTCTGTCCCTCGGCGCTCTGCTTCTCTGCCCTGTGTAAGCCCAGCGGCCGGAAAGCAGAGCGGTGACGTCACCTACATCCGATCACTGGCTCGCTCTTCTTACCTGCATCTCAAAAACATTTCTAGAATTCGCCCTTTTCTTAATTTCGACTCTGCAAAAACTCTGACTGTTTCACTTATTCATTCTCGTCTGGACTATTGTAACTCTCTACTAATCGGTCTCCCTCTTGCAAAACTCTCCCCGCTCCAATCTGTCCTGAATGCTGCAGCCAGGATCATATTCCTCACCAACCGTTACACCAATGCCTCTACCCTGTGCCAGTCATTACACTGGTTACCCATCCACTCCAGAATCCAGTACAAAACTACTACCCTCATCCACAAAGCACTCCATGGCTCAGCACCACCCTACATCTCCTCCCTGGTATCAGTCTACCACCCTACCCGTGCCCTCCGCTCCGCTAATGACCTCAGGTTAGCATCCTCAATAATCAGAACCTCCCACTCCCGTCTCCAAGACTTTACACGTGCTGCGCCGATTCTTTGGAATGCACTACCTAGGTTAATACGATTAATCCCCAATCCCCACAGTTTTAAGCGTGCCCTAAAAACTCATTTGTTCAGACTGGCCTACCGCCTCAATGCATTAACCTAACGATCCCTGTGTGGCCTATTTATAATAAAAAAAAAAAAAAAAAAAGGTTCCTCGCATCATGTTCTCATACACTTTATGCAGTATTAGCCCTCTGTGTCTGTACTGCTACATACTTAGGCAGGTAACTGGTTCATGCAGCTTTACATGAACACCCGAGCCTTACACTATGGCCGGTCCGAATAACTAAAGCAATTGTTACCATCCACCTCTCGTGTCTCCCCTTTTCCCCATAGTTTGTAAGCTTGCGAGCAGGGCCCTCACTCCTCCTGGTATCTGTTTTGAACTGTATTTCTGTTATGCTGTAATGTCTATTGTCTGTACAAGTCCCCTCTATAATTTGTAAAGGGCTGCGGAATATGTTGGCGCTATATAAATAAAATTATTATTATTATTATTATAAGTGTTTTTTTTTTTTTTACTTTTACGCTGGTAACCAGGGTAAACATCGGGTTACTAAGCGCGGCCCTGCGCTTAGTAACCCGATGTTTACCCTGGTTACCAGTGAAGACATTGCTGAATCGGCGTCACACACAACGATTCAGCGATGTCAGCAGGAAGTCCAGCGACGAAATAAAGTGCTGGACATTCTGCAGCGACCAACGACATCACAGCAGGATTCTGATCGCTGCTGCATGTCAAACTGAACGATATCGTTAGCCAGGACGCTGCAACGTCACCGATCGCTAGCGATATCGTTCAGTGTGACGGTACCTTAAGTCTTAGCTACTGATATGAGAAAGCCTCCATCAAACACAACACACACAAGAAGCTTTCGCAGGACTGGAAGTGAAGCTGCCGTATTCATGACCGGAATGGGCACCTGACATAATTGAACTTTATTAGTATTTTTTTTCTTTTTAACCACATTTATATTTTTTTTTTCAGCACCCAAAAATGGACTTATCCCCATCAAGCAATATGTAATTGTTGCTACAATTTAAGGAACAGCTCGGGACATCTTAGTATTTTTTTTCTAAACTCAGTGAAGAATCCTTGTGTTCCCCATTGTTTCCAAGTTTACATCCAGATGAAGACGACATATTCCTTTACTAGTTCTTTACTAGTTTTACGTTGTTCGGCATCAATTATGACAACTTATGTAATAACGTCCCCAGATCCTGCAGACAGGATATTACTTGTAAGAAGTTGGAGAAAGACGTAATTGTCACACGTACCTTGGCAATCGACTCTGTCGGCAATTTTGGTAAAGTGAGCGACCTGCTGACATTAATTAACAACACATTCCCATAGAGTAGCTGTGCGTCATCAAGTCTCTGAGCCTGCAGATCGGAACTATGTGGCTTTTATAGGAAGACTTGTAGCTCAATGTTTTCATTTTGTAAGCTTGGCCGACTAGTAGTCAAAAAGTTTAATTTGGCATTATGTTATATTGAGTACCGGAGAATAAAAGTGTTAGGATCTGTCCACATCTAAGAAATCTTAAGAATTATTCCACCCACACACAGAAGCCTACAATGAACCAAGTACTCGTCTACATGGATGACACACAGCAGGATGTAGGCAAGCAGAAAAAAAAAACCAAAATTCTTTACCTGAGGTTTCTGCTAGACAGACACAAAATACGTGAGGGCTACACTACTACCATTGTTAGCTATGTATGTTAATGTTATAAAATCAATTTATAGGGGTATTTCTTTTTGGACAATCTGTACTGGGTAGAAGGGTACCTTAAAGGTAATCTGTTTTTGCTATGTAATCAAAGAAAACATAGAAATCATAGAAAGCAGAGGGTGGTTATAAATGGTATAGTCTCTAACTGGGTCGCTGTGACCAGTGGGGTACCGCAGGGGTCGGTATTGGGACCTGTTCTCTTCAACATATTCATTAATGATCTGGTAGAAGGTTTACACAGTAAAATATCGATATTTGCAGATGATACAAAACTATGTAAAGCAGTTAATACAAGAGAAGATAGTATTCTGCTACAGATGGATCTGGATAAGTTGGAAACTTGGGCTGAAAGGTGGCAGATGAGGTTTAACAATGATAAATGTAAGGTTATACACATGGGAAGAAGGAATCAATATCACCATTACACACTGAACGGGAAACCACTGGGTAAATCTGTCAGGGAGAAGGACTTGGGGATCCTAGTTAATGATAAACTTACCTGGAGCAGCCAGTGCCAGGCAGCAGCTGCCAAGGCAAACAGGATCATGGGGTGCATTAAAAGAGGTCTGGATACACATGATGAGAGCATTATACTGCCTCTGTACAAATCCCTAGTTAGACCGCACATGGAGTACTGTGTCCAGTTTTGGGCACCGGTGTTCAGGAAGGATATAATGGAACTAGAGAGAGTACAAAGGAGGGCAACAAAATTAATAAAGGGGATGGGAGAACTACAATACCCAGATAGATTAGCGAAATTAGGATTATTTAGTCTAGAAAAAAGACGACTGAGGGGCGATCTAATAACCATGTATAAGTATATAAGGGGACAATACAAATATCTCGCTGAGGATCTGTTTATACCAAGGAAGGTGACGGGCACAAGGGGGCATTCTTTGCGTCTGGAGAAGAGAAGGTTTTTCCACCAACATAGAAGAGGATTCTTTACTGTTAGGGCGGTGAGAATCTGGAATTGCTTGCCTGAGGAGGTGGTGATGGCGAACTCAGTCGAGGGGTTCAAGAGAGGCCTGGATGTCTTCCTGGAGCAGAACAATATTGTATCATACAATTAGGTTCTGTAGAAGGACGTAGATCTGGGGATTTATTATGATGGAATATAGGCTGAACTGGATGGACAAATGTCTTTTTTCGGCCTTACTAACTATGTTACTATGTTACTATGTAAAACACAAAAAAAAGCAAAAAACAAAATGAGTATATATCCTATAGCAAGTAAATAGTAATAGTGCATGTCAATAACATAGGACACTTAGTAAACACTATTTTGATCAAAAAGCATAATAGGCATCCCACCACGACAAGGTGAACCTAATTAAGATGGTCCTTTCGAATGGGTACACCTTGTTGTGGTGGGATGGCTTTTATGTTTTTTTTTTTAAATCAAATTAGTGTTTACTAAGTACCCTATGTTATTTACATGTATTATTTGTATGTACTTATTTACTTACTATCGGGTATATGCTTATTTTGTTTTTTTTTCTTGGGATATGTCTGTGAAATGACCAGTTTGAATGTACTCCTACACATTGCAACACTTATACCAGCTTATACTCCTGCTCATTTCTTTATTTTTTATGTAAGAGCAGCATGTTGTAGAGGCAGATACCCTGATTCCATGGATGTATCACTTATTCGACTGCTTGCTGCAGTTATATTAAATCACTGTTTTCTCTGCTGCAGTTCTATCAGTTCTCTGAATGCTGAGTGCTTTATAACCCCATCCACACCACTGATTGGCAGCTCTCTGTGTGCACTGTGCACAGGCAGAAAGCTGGTTGAGGTGGGCAGGGTTACACAGAGCAGGAGGACTACATGGCACAAGACAACTAGTCCTCTGGTGATAGTCTCTTGCTTATAAAATAGGGTTTTTTTTATTGAAACTTGGTGCAGTTATTGACAATTCAGCCATCCAATCTGGTTCAGGGGTGTGCTGAAGGTGACGTTGCTTTGATTGACAGCTCAGCCATCCAGTCTGGAGCAGGAGCATGCTAAGCTGTCAGTGTGTTAATTGACAGCTCGACTAGCCAGTCTGAGACTGGGAGGTGCTAGTTGTCTCCAAGTGTTCATTAACCCAGGTGATTGCCATGCTACTTAAGTGTGCTGCTTCTCCCAGACCTCTGCTAGACGTACAGTCAGCTATGTGAGGTTTTTTCTCTCTATGCCTTGAATTATGTGTGCTTGATCTTTCATTGCCTGACCTTGGACCTTGTTCTTACCATCCATCTGTTTAGCCCCTTCTGCTCTGATCTTTTATCCTCTTTGTATTCTGACCTCGGAATGTTACCTGACAACGCTTTTGTCTCTTCCTTCTGTTTATAACATACTCTCCTGGCTTCTGATCCTGGTCTCCTTGACTCTTCTGACTCTCGGTGCGAGAAATGACTAGTGTCACAAAGCTACAATAAACAGCCTAGTAAGTGACGCATCGCTGGAATCATGGTCTGAACCCCTGCATTATGCTGTTCTCAGATTAAACAGCAAAAATCTGCTGACAGATTCCCTAGACACAATAGGCTGATCACTGGGTTTAGAAAGGAGTGCACAATGTATATTTTAGGTTCCAATAATAATGGTTCTGGTTCTGGACGATCCCTCGTAAAAGTTAATTCTTAGTTGTTAGAGTAACGCTTGTCAAGTAGAAAATATTAGCTGAAACTTAAAATCAAAAGAGTAAAATTAATTATTCCTTCAGGAAAATATCCATTAATGTGTAGTGAAGTAGTCTAAACACAACTTAAAAGAATAAAATGCATTTTCACTAAGTGATGACCTTGATGTAAAGGGATGAATTAATGATTAGCGAATAACTGGAAAAATCACTTGATGGACATTTGGTTAATTCCCTTTGTGGATTATGGTTTTGTGTTAAGACATTAAAACTTACTGTATATTCTCCTGGAAATATCAGATGAAGCTGAGAGAAATCCGCCCTAACAGCTGTACCTGTCTATCAGGCTGTGACATTTTGTATATTTTTGGATGTAGTATCATCTCCAGAGAGGTTACATCAATGATTGAACCCCGTGGAGTCAGACATCGATGAGGGAGGGTTTCTTGAAAAATGAGAATATAGGTGTAATGTGGGCAGAGACACAATGACATATTTTATTTATTTATCTGAAGACGGAGAGCATGATGGTGGGCTACAGAAGAAGAGCGTAGAGTAATCCGTCATCAGATGTAATGGAGGTCGACCTACACAGCCAGTTTCATCTCATCCTAATCTTTAAAGATGTAATATTTCTTTCGTGGCATTTTTTGGCAGATACTTTTCACATTTTTTTTAGTCCACTCCTGGTTTTGACTTCAAAAACTGCATTAAATAACCAGAAACAAGTAATTGCACCCAAACATATATTATCCAGCACATAAAAAAAAGGTGTACTGTTTTGTTTTTTCAAAAACTACTCCTCTAAGATTTATGGGTCATTTCTAGTATCTCAATCAAGTCTTATTCAAATGGATGAGACTGAATTGCAATTCCGGAAACAGTCAGTAGATGAGAGGGGCGCTAATTTTAGAAAGAGAAGCAATCTCTCTCTTTTTTTTTTAATCCTAGGAATGTCAACCCCATTATGCTCCATGATGGAAATATTAATCATGGAGTAGGCAGTGGTGTGTGAAGCGGGCTCAGGAGCTGCACACTGCCGGCATCTGCCTCCAACAGCAGCATTCAGAGCAACCTCTGATCGCCACTGTTAACCTCTCACATGCCGCTGTTAATCACTGACAGTGGCATTTAAGGTGCAGTTGTGTCGAGGCATACGTTCAGCTGCCCTTCAGCCTCACAGGATGTGATTACAAGGTGCCGATGGGTTGACAACATGGCAGCCTGGGACCTCCTGAAGGTCGTCATTGGTGTCAAGTTGAAATTCCTGGGAAGCCCAGCCCCAGACTTTATAGGATACCTTGATTTGAAGGGAACTTGAAATTTTCAAACAATGTTATTATTTGAAAAATATTAAAGCATCACTCCAGCTCTTTTTTTTCCCCCCAGCGCTGGAGTGGCACTTTAAATGTAAGTACCCTGCCCCATTCTTGTGCTCAGCTCCAGCAGCTCCACCTTCTAGCAACGCTCCTCCGCACCTTACCGGAAGTCAGGAGTTAAGTCACAAGAGATAAATGCAAGTCTATGACAGCTGGAATGAGTCCAGAACGAGGCTCTCTTAGAGATGTATCGAAAAGTGACCTCTGGAAACACTGGAGCTGCCGGCAGGTCACTTTTCATCGAAGACCGATGGGAGCGACGCAGGAAAAGAAGAAAGTGACGGCAGGTGAGTAAAAGACAGGGGACAGGGAATTACATTTAAAGCACCATTCCACTGAAGGCTAGAATGGTGCTTTAATAAAAAAATATAAACATTTCAATCAAACTATGCCTCCGTTAGGAATAAATAAAAAATAAAGTTAAATATATAAAATAGCACATCCTCCATTGTCATGTCTGTAAAAAATTGCAAAATCGGCATTCAAATTGCACCCACAACTAAAAAATGAAAGCAGTGTATGTACCCCCAAAAATGCCATTGACAAGTACAGGTCATTATGCAAAACCAAGACCTCATATAGGTTAAATGGCACAAAAATATAAATGTTATGGCTCTTGACAAAAAGTGGCACAAACCATATTTTTTTAGAAAGCCCTTATCTTCTTCATTCGGAGTGATTTTCCTTTTTTTTCATTTTTGTTTTATTTCTACTTTTTTTTCCCAAGAACTTTAATTGTTTTATATTTTCATCATCATCGCTGTATGAGGGCTTTCTTTTTTGTGAAATGAATTTTAATTTTGAAACACATCATTCGTTTTTTCATGTGATGCACTAAAAAGCAGGAAAAAAAATTCAAGTAACATAGTAACATAGTAACATAGTTAGTAAGGCCGAAAAAAGACATTTGTCCATCCAGTTCAGCCTATATTCCATCATAATAAATCCCCAGATCTACGTCCTTCTACAGAACCTAATTGTATGATACAATATTGTTCTGCTCCAGGAAGACATCCAGGCCTCTCTTGAACCCCTCGACTGAGTTCGCCATCACCACCTCCTCAGGCAAGCAATTCCAGATTCTCACTGCCCTAACAGTAAAGAATCCTCTTCTATGTTGGTGGAAAAACCTTCTCTCCTCCAGACGCAAAGAATGCCCCCTTGTGCCCGTCACCTTCCTTGGTATAAACAGATCCTCAGCGAGATATTTGTATTGTCCCCTTACATACTTATACATGGTTATTAGATCGCCCCTCAGTCGTCTTTTTTCTAGACTAAATAATCCTAATTTCGCTAATCTATCTGGGTATTGTAGTTCTCCCATCCCCTTTATTAATTTTGTTGCCCTCCTTTGTACTCTCTCTAGTTCCATTATATCCTTCCTGAGCACCGGTGCCCAAAACTGGACACAGTACTCCATGTGCGGTCTAACTAGGGATTTGCACAGAGGCAGTATAATGCTCTCATCATGTGTATCCAGACCTCTTTTAATGCACCCCATGATCCTGTTTGCCTTGGCAGCTGCTGCCTGGCACTGGCTGCTCCAGGTAAGTTTATCATTAACTAGGATCCCCAAGTCCTTCTCCCTGTCAGATTTACCCAGTGGTTTCCCATTCAGTGTGTAATGGTGACATTGATTCCTTCTTCCCATGTGTATAACCTTACATTTATCATTGTTAAACCTCATCTGCCACCTTTCAGCCCAAGTTTCCAACGTATCCAGATCCATCTGTAGCAGAATACTATCTTCTCTTGTATTAACTGCTTTACATAGTTTTGTATCATCTGCAAATATCGATATTTTACTGTGTAAACCTTCTACCAGATCATTAATGAATATGTTGAAGAGAACAGGTCCCAATACCGACCCCTGCAGTACCCCACTGGTCACAGCGACCCAGTTAGAGACTATACCATTTATAACCACCCTCTGCTTTCTATCACTAAGCCAGTTACTAACCCATTTACACACATTTTCCCCCAGACCAAGCATTCTCATTTTGTGTACCAACCTCTTGTGCGGCACGGTATCAAACGCTTTGGAAAAATCGAGATATACCACGTCCAATGACTCACCGTGGTCCAGCCTATAGCTTACCTCTTCATAAAAACTGATTAGATTGGTTTGACAGGAGCGATTTCTCATAAACCCATGCTGATATGGAGTTAAACAGTTATTCTCATTGAGATAATCCAGAATAACATCCCTCAGAAACCCTTCAAATATTTTACCAACAATAGAGGTTAGACTTACTGGCCTATAATTTCCAGGTTCACTTTTAGAGCCCTTTTTGAATATTGGCACCACATTTGCTATGCGCCAGTCCTGCGGAACAGACCCTGTCGCTATAGAGTCACTAAAAATAAGAAATAATGGTTTATCTATTACATTACTTAGTTCTCTTAGTACTCGTGGGTGTATGCCATCCGGACCCGGAGATTTATCTATTTTAATCTTATTTAGCCGGTTTCGCACCTCTTCTTGGGTTAGATTGGTGACCCTTAATATAGGGTTTTCATTGTTTCTTGGGATTTCACCTAGCATTTCATTTTCCACCATGAATACCGTGGAGAAGAAGGTGTTTAATATGTTAGCTTTTTCCTAAAGTGATTTGCAACTGCAGAAAAAGTTCAAGTCCACAATTGTTTCATTTTTTTTTTACATATCAGCAATATACTTCTCCGCATCAGGATGAGTACGCAGATACCAAACATGTATAGTTTGTCTTTATTTAAGTTCTGAAATAATATTCGGAAATTTGTAGGAAAACAAAAATATGCTTTTGTTGCCATTTTCCGAGACGCATATCGTTTAAAATTTTCGAGATCTGGGGCTACGTGAGGGCTTCTTTTTTTTTGTGCCTCGAGCTGACATTTTTACTAATACCATTCTGTGGTACATACAATGTTTTGATCACTTTTTATTGCTTGCTATTGCAATGTTGCGGTGGCCAACAAAAATTATATTCTCAAGTTTAAATTTTACCGATCAGATTAATTTGCTTCATATTTTGATAGATCGGATCTTTACGAATACAGCATTTTTGTTATTTATTTTAATTTGTATTTTAAATTTTTTTAATTGTTTTATTTTTAATGTGGCAAAGGGGGGTGATTTGAACTTATGTGGGTTTTTTTTTCATATTCATATTTTTTTTACATTTTTTTACTTTTTACTACTGTATAGAGAAAATCACGATTGCCTATGAACACCAGATAAACGCTGGTTTTCACAGGAGTATCAGAATGACAGGCATTGATGTCTTCAGCAGACCCCCAGTCGTCATGATAACCCATCGGCACCCCGCGATCACATCACAGTCATGCTGATGGGTGGGTGCAATGATGCATCCCCCTGCTGGCGCATGTTGAATGCTACTTATGGTATTACTAATGTCTTTCTTGTCTTTGGTAGAAGGAAAATAAGGCCGGAGTATAACACGGCCGAGTGCTTTGGGATAAAACATCACATAGCATTCAGTCCAGTGTTATTCTATGGGGAAGCTCAGATCTGTGGTTATTTTCTCATGCCGATCCGGTATGAGACTGTGCTCTCTACCCAGGAGAGCAGGCACTTGTGATAGACTGCAGCCTGTGGCCAAAAACCTAGGCAGTAAACCATACCGTAAAAATCACTCCATTCTCGAGAATCGGAAAGATTTTCAATATGAGGCAAGTTGTAAAGTTGTTTGTTTTTACAAGCACTTTCACCTATTTTAGAAGATGAGAAAACCTCTTAGGCTACGTTCAGATTAGCGTTTCCCGACGCTGCGTCAGGCGACGCAGCAGCGACGCACGCGTCATGCGCCCCTATGTTTAACATGGGGGACGCATGCGTTTTTCTTGTTGCGTTTTCCGACACATGCGTCGTTTTTGACGCTAGCGTCGGACGCAAGAAAATGCAACAAGTTGCATTTTTCTTGCGTCCGATTTTCGTCAAAAAACGACGCACGCGTCGCAAAACGCAGCGTTTTTTCGTGCGTCGTGCGTTGCGTCGCCGACGCAGCGGCGCGCAACGCTAATCTGAACGTAGCCTTAAAGTTCCATTAGGCACCAGAGATGATTCTGATAAAAAATGTTGCATATAAACCTATATTTCTGGACTTACAGTTTTGCAACCTATCAGATATACAGGTTCAAGCCTAGATTCCGGGGATCTAAGGAATAAAGATTTTCCTTCCAGAGAGGGCCTAATTGACGTAGGGTGAATTATAGGCCATTATATGCTCTCCTGGGAATTGAACTCTAGTGCCAACTATTCAATATACGGTAGTAATACTAAAAAAATTGCATATGTAAGTAAAAAGAGGTAATTAGCACTAACTGAATTAGAATATTGGACCCGTAAGGGGGGGAGGGGGGTGTAGGTGTGGCTAGAGACTGATAGCTATCAAGAAGCGAGAGAAGGTCTGTTAATCCAAGGATGCCAAATTGATAGAAAATTATTATGTGAGTGCGACTCCCAACTTGATAGCTCCTCCATTCTACAGATATCTTGAACTTTAGCTAACCACTCGGCAATTGTGGGTGGGGAAGGATGTCTCCAATGTATCGAGATTAGGTGCTTTGCAGCCGCTAGCAAAAGAGGGAGTAGATTGTGCTTCTTGGGCTTAAAGTAATTTGTAGGTAGCGATAGTAAAACTTCTTGAGGAGTTAGGTTCCGCTTAGTTAATCCTAGTTGGCGAAGGAAACTATCAATTTCTGACCAATATGTGGAGATACCGGGGCATGTTCAAAAAATATGAGTCAGTGTTCCAACCGAACTAGAGCATCTCCAACACAGAGATGAGGAGAGTAAACCCATGTGGAACAGTTTTTCCGGAGTTCTGTACCAACGGGAAAGGATTTTGAAGGTGTTTTCCTGTAATATTAATATTGACTTTTCAAAGAGACTTGATGCACAAGAGGTCAAACCTCATCATTACAAAGCACGAGGACTGGTTTGGCTGAGTGAGAGGATCCAAGGGGTATATACTGTAGATGGATAGATCAAGCCCACCAAAGCAGGAGCTACTCCTTCTGAAGATCCAAAGGAAGATTCCACGAGACAGGATTGGTAATGATGTGGTTTATTATCGACGCATTTTGAAGAGTTCTTCATCAGGGCAAAAACCAAGACTGCAGCAGCTGACATTCCTAGGTTACTTTAATTGTTCAGTATCACACAGCCGAGCCAGGTGAGCATTTTCTGTATCTGGTCATCAGATAAGAACCTACTGAACTCTTTTGTTCCTCAGTTTTTCTACATACTATTCTTTAAAAGCCCAATCTTGAAATTGTTTTGCAATAAAGAAGTAAAGTTTTGAGAACAATCATCAGATTATATCGGCACAATCACAAAATCCATGTTAATTCCTACCCAGAAACTTGCATTCAGGCGAATATGTTTTTAGACGTCTCGCACAGAGGAACAATGTTATGTTTTACTTGATTGAGTTTTCCATTTCAGCAGATACCATCATGAGGAAATGCTCAACATATTTTAATTATCTATTTCGAAGCTCCTGAGATGAATCGCAAAATGTATACCTTGAGACGAGTAGGAAAGCGAGTCACTGAGTGTGCTAGGCTGAAGACTTTAATTAATTATAATCCCGGTTGTCTACCTGATAAACATGAACTTCACTCTTGAGTTATTCCTATTAGAGCTTCCACAGATATCAATTTCATAGCAATCTAGATTATTAGATTACTTTATGCATGCATCTGCTATAATGATCGCATTTTTCCATGCTAGAATTAGAGGAAGTGAGCGCATGCATATTGCGCATGTGAACACCTTGGTTTATTGTACATGTACAGCTGAACATTGCACATGCTCCCATTGCTGCTGAACTCATCTGTTAGGTAGCGTAAAGCCCTGTACTATATTGATTGCTAGAACAGCCAGATTGTTGGAAATGTTAAAGGGGTTATTCAGGACTATTTAATTATTTTTACTGTGGGCCTAAGGACTACCAGGCAGGTAGCTGCTAACTTTCTGCCTGATCCCTGCTGGCACAGATCGATCACAGACCGCTCCTGCTGGCGATTCAGCTGATTCTGAAGAAGGGATGCTCTATTGTAGTTAGGTAGCATAATCGCTGGCAGGAGCAGCCGGTGAAGAATAGGCAGGTGTTGACTTTGTTAGCATAATCATATTTAAAAAAAGTAAATAGTCCTAGACAATCCCTTTCCAGTATAGCAATATTGTTGAATTTTTGGCCACAAACCTTCTGTTCCCTTTAGGTTGGTGTCCTCTCTATAGGCTGATACTGACTGGTAATTTGGTATTGATGCATCTACGTAGTAATGTTCTGTGTCCAACAGGCAGACATTTTTTACAGGCCTGTGGTTCGCACATGTCCTTCTGATGTGAAAAAATAATTGCTGTATTTAAAAATGAAATCTATCAGGTGAGATTTGGAGGATAGCGTTGCACATATTCATTATGTATTAATTCCATACTGCGACCTGTTTTCGTAGCCTATAACCTTCATTACCTTGCCCTACATTAGGTGTTAAGACTTTGTACCGTATGTATAAAAACGAGGTAACAAATCATATTTTTCCTTTTCTTACGCCAATCCTATAGTTTAAGCCTTGATATAAATTAGATCCATGAGTCTTGGCAGGTCTACAGAGACAAGTCGTGCCTTTGCAAACATCTTGTTGGCTTTGGGTTCACTTCCTCTGGAAGGAATAAGCATTTCTGCAACCCATAGTTTAATGTAGGACTTTTACATTGAAACAATGTATATCTTGTACTGGAATGAATGTAAACATTTCTAAAATCATCCTAGGACACGGACTCATTATTCTTATCACTCCTTATATGTTTTAATTAGAATGTAGCAGATGATGAAGACGTACGGTCGGTGCTGCTCACTTCTCTGGTAAATGTCGAGTCTTGCCCATTTACTATGTCTGGAGCCATTCCAACAAATAGGGCTTGGCTGAAATACCAGATTTAAACTATATACAAGAGGGGCGCTGTTTTTGAAAAAAAAAAAAAAAAATAGCAGTCAAACGTTTTCTAATCTCATATAACTTCTTTAAAGGGGTTTTTCAGGGTTATGATATCGATGGGATTTGAAGGTCAGACCCACACTGATCTGATATTGAGGACCTAAATCACAGTCATAAATCAACTTCTTTAACATAAAATAAAAATATTGTTTATTAAAGGTTTTTCGTTACATAAATGCATGTAATTTAGGCTAAAAATCATTATTTAATTCTGCTTCCTTAAAAATGTTGCACGTTTGCCCTCTATAGTCTCCGTGTTGCACTGTGTATTGCTGGCCGCAGAGATCTGACACAGAATCCTTCAGCAACCCGCTGTGAAGGTCTGATGGGAGAGTTTCTAAATCTCTTTTATCTGTCTTTTTTCTGAGCTCCTCTTAGCGGATTTATGACTACAAACTACAATAAAATTGCATATCAATGGAAACAAACAGCCTGTGAAAGTCAAATAGTGCAAAATTAGTACTGAAACTCAATTGCAAGAGTTATTTTAAGCCCTGCATAATACATTTAGGTAAAAAAAAATATCCTCAAAGGTGGACAACCCCTTTAATTTTTTTTGTTGTTAATATTTTTCCACAAGATGGAAAAAAAACCTTTAGAGTAGTTCACGTCAATGCTTTAACCATATGAATGAAAAAAAAAGCCTCTACCCAAAAATGTAATGCCACCTTCAACTAACACCAAATCTCCTGTATTCCTCTCTTGACCTGTATAGAAAATAGTCACTCACACAAAGGGCTCTTTCAGACGTCCGAATAACTCAGCCGAGTGCTATCCGTCATTTTGATGGAGATCACTCATCTCCATGATATTCCATGGGACCATGCACAAAATATCACAGCATGCACGACATGCTCCAAACATCAGACGTCACTAGTCCATTCAATTCTATGGGTCCGTGGAAAAACTAATGGAATAGCCCATAGACGGCATCTGAGTGACATCCCATTGTGGCCAGATTTTCACAGGCTAAAATTGTAAAGAAAGTGGAGAAACCTTTTTTTTTCTCTCCACCTCCAAGAAAATCAGATCACACACTGATCAAAGTGTGATTAACATAATCAGACTGATTTTTTGGGATGTGGAGAAAACCGTTATCTGTACCTGCCCAAAGACTCAATGATCCCTCTTATAAATGTAAGAAGGTGACTACATGCAACAGTAGAGACACTAGATGGAACAACAATTTATTTCTTGGATTAATAATATGAAATGGTAGCAGAGATACTGAATTTGGCAGATCAAAAAGGCAATATTTACAGAGTATTTGACAAGCAATTATATAACAAAGGTATACTTGTTTGCAATAAGCCACTCCAGGAATAGCTCCTAAATTACAGTTCAAACTACTTCTAATAGGGTGAGGGTAAACCCAATATTTGGCGGAAACAGTCTCTGGAAGTTTCTGCGGCTTCTGGACTTTGACAAGGGCCACTGCTTCTGCTCACTAGTCGCACATTTTCCTTACAAAGTTTATCAACACTCTCTGGGCCTCTCTAGCTTCAGCCGGAACATGTCTGGTCTGCAGCCCTTACACTCTCAGTACCATAAGTCTGTGCAGGAAGTGATGGCTCATCTGACAAGTCTCATTCAATAATTGGCCTGGAGTTTCTGGCCCGTTGTTGTCAAGTCCTTTTTGGTGCTTAATTGTCGATGAGTGTCTCCACACTCTGCATTGTGAGAGCTGGTCCTGGACTATTGACCAGTGCCATCTATGTCAGGAACCTTGACCGGTATAGCTCTGGTCGTCTTCTGTGCTTGACCGTCAATGAGTGCAGTCTGGACCTTGATCGGTGTAGCTCTGGTCTTTGGTGCTTGACCTTTATTATCTAGGTCCGAGCCTGACTGGTACCTGCGGTTGTGGCCTACTACCTCAACTGCTGAAGCTGCAGGGAGAGCGTCTGTCACCTCTCTCTGCACCAAGTGTCCTCCTTTTTGGTGTCCTGATCTTTTATAGTAAAGGCTGGCTTTATCACTGTCACTTGATCTGGGGGATTGCCTAATCTGTCCCTTCTGCAACTGTTCTCCTTGGGAATAGTTCGTAGGATTTTGTTCAAGTCTGGAGATCACATGGTTCAGCATCCCTTTGTCTCCTATGCGCCATTCTCCTACATTCAACCCTCCTTTTATCTCGCCTGTCCCTGGGAGAGTCTCTAGATGATCAGTGGTTCTTCTGGGACAATCCAAGATATAGCAAGAGCTGTGCACAATCCTGCTTCTATTGTTGGATTTGTAACCAAACAAACTCTTCATGCCCATATCGATTAGGAGGAATGCCAGCATTGGTTTGATCTGCTCTACATATTTTGTCTGATGAGGGTTCTACCTGCAAATCTGGGGTTTTAGTCACCATACTGAGTGGATCTTCCTCTGACCTATTCTTTGTCTTAGAGATTAGGGTGTTGACTCTTGTGGTTCCATTGGCACAGCAACCCACCCTTACTCCTGCTCAGCCATGGTCCCACGTATTGGCTTCAAATGTGTCTTCTAGAGGATTCGTCTTCTTGCCCTTTTCCATCTTAGAAAAGCATGGACGGAGCATGTTCCTAGGTAGCACTTATATCAGGGCTCTGTATGCATCTTTAGGCTGCACTTCATAATATGATTTGGTAAGGTACTGCCTCCAATCGATGGTCTGGTTTACTTCTGGGCCTCTTATGTCATATCAACACCCGGTCTCGTACCCGAAGAGGTTCTCTTGTGTCTTAGTCTTGTATGGGTGCTCCACATCTCTGAACTTTTGTTTGACTAATCACCTCATCAGCTGAAGTCGATGTCAGTGCCCTCTGACCCAGGTTTCCTTGGCTGCTTCCTGGGTAAGTGTCTTCGTGATCCATCTCCAAATCGGTAATTTCCCGGCCTCTTCATCCGAATAATAGCAAGTAGGTTATATATCCAGTGGTCGCATGAACCCAATTATTGTACATGCACACTAGCTCAAAAGTGAACATCATCTTCTGATCCTCTTCCAGAGTCTGCAGCATCTGCAACAGGGTTCTATTAAAGCGCCCACAAACTCCATTTCCTTGCAGGTGGTAGGGCATGGTTTGGTGCTTATCAATGCCTCTTTTGCATCCATACACACAAATCAAGTCCCGACGGATTGCCCTTGCCACCGATTCTGATGTCTAGTCCCAGGTGTGACCACAGCAAATTTGGTGAAGTGGTCAGTCATCACCAAGCAGTACTCATAACCTTTGTAAGATGTCCCAATCATCAAATAATCTACCATAAAAATTTCCAACGAAGCAGATGTTCTTATTGCCTAAACAGTGGCCCTCTGTTATGGAGGATTGGTTATTCCAGACTGGCAGAATTTTTGACAGATTTCTTCTACCATCTGGCACAGTTTAAGCTAGTACATGACCATTGGAAAGTCTTCTCGGTAATAAAGTGGGCGCCTCTTTCATGAGTTTCTTTGGCCAGACTGGCTACCATCCCCTCCAGAATCACCACTTGCCAGGTGACATCAAATTCTTGGGGCAATTGAATTCTCCAGTACAGCAAGCCATTCTTCTGGCAGTGCCTTTGCCACTGCCCCAGAATCTGCAAGGTGCTGACTGGCAAAGACTTTCTTAACTCTTGGTCAGCCCGTTGTCCCAGGATGACACTCTTCCTTATCTTCGCTCAGTTCAGGATCAGACTGCTGCAACTGGACCCATTTATCTCTTGGGCACCCCCGGAACTGAGCAGGCTTTGCTCTCCTTCCGCTTCTTGGGCAGCTGTGATAGCGGCTGCAAACATTATAAAGTCTGGAGACTCATTGCCCTCAAGTTCTTCATCTGTGCTGTCCCTGGGACCCAGTGGGGTGACTTGGGACAACGCATCCTCATGTGGATTCTGAGCTTTTGACTGCTATGAGAGTTTGTACTGATATTTGGATATCCTTTCAACCCACCTTTGCTACAGCACACCCAGCTTCGCATTCTCCAGATGAGCGAGGGGGTTGTTATCAGTCCGCACCTAAACTTCCTATCCTGACAAGTATTCTGCAAACTTCTCGGTCATGACCCTTACTGGCGCCAGCAGCTCTATCTTGAGTGAGTTATATGGTATATATACAGGACTAGGGACTCGCACAGCCAAAATTTTTTACTCCGCAGAAAATTTATATAATAAATAAGTAGAGGAAAACTTTGGCACAATATTGAAGCAAAAGAGTGAGGTTCTTTGCTAAATATGTTTATTTGAGCGACCAGTGAGGGAAGATATAGTGACTAATGTTTCGGCTTGTCAAAGCCTTTGTCAAGGTTATGTGCATGTAATACAATCAAAGAGCAAAATAAATATGAGAAACGAGAATAGTTTCACTGGATTAATAAACAAAAAATTATACCAACATGGTAGCAAAAAAATGGAAAATTAACAATCCATAGTAAATACTTGCAAAATCAATGTAGCTGAAGGATAACATTTTGAAGCTGCTTTTGCTTTATTCCAGTGACTAAGATGCTGTAATACAAAGGGAAAATTGCTGATTATGCAGCCTAAATGTTATGAAGCCCAAATGGGGGAACCACTGGTATTTGAGAAATGGAAGAAAAGGAATGACCAAATACATGAACAATACTATTACAAAGCGATGGCTATAAACAGATAGAGCCAATGTGATAAATGCCATAATGTGCATGCCATTACTTGTCACTGTGTTTGTCGGTGCTCGTCAGAAAAGCCTGGTGCGGTGACAATGGCATGACCAAGCATGCTGGTATTTGTCAACAGAGCAAAAGTGTTGGCTTAAGAACAAAATAGATGGGCAGAAGTGTTGACGAACGATCCCAGTGTGCAATAGCAGTGAATTACCTGTGTGATAGTCAGTGCACATGCATCGTGTTAGGAATGGCCGGAGACAACCAGAGAAAGTCGAGCAGAGAAAGGAGACATGTGCAGTAGAAAGCAGGTTAGTGAAAGAGAAACTGTCGAGAGAGACAAGCAAGAAAGGGGGACGAACACAGAGATCAGACAAAAGGAAAGTAGAAAAAGGAGAGAAAAGGTTTAACGTGCAAGTGACAGATAGCATAAGGAACAAAGACATAAAGAAGGACACCGAACATGTCGAACATAAATGCAAATACCTGGTGGACCCCTAAGGAACCTGTAACCAAGCAAAGTGTAAAAGGTATAAAAAGATGTGACATGAGCGCAATGGAAAACCAAATAAACGACCTTAAGTATAACACACCAATAAAAGATCTCATACTCCCCTTTGAGACCAAGGGGTTCCAATGTCGGTAATTTGTAAATCCAGTAGGCTTTTCTTTGTTTTAATTGGAGAATCCTATTACACCCCCATCTAGGCATAGGAACCATTTCCAAAACCTGAAACTGGAGTTAGGCAACATTGTCCAGCAGCAATGGAATGAGAGGGAATTGGCAGCATTGTCTTTTTGCACCTTGTAATATCCAAAACCAAATCCAGCTTCAGGTTTTGCAAACAGTTCCTGTGCCTAGATTGGGCACTAGGAGCCGGCACGCTGCACCTTCTGTGAGCCAGCTGTCACCTTGAGTACAGATGCCCTGCATGTTCCCCCTTGATACGCCTCTGCTTTCAGGGGTGGCTGGTCTCCTTCGCAAGAAGTTCAGCACTAACAAGTTGTTTGCTATAAATTTTTCAAGTGCTCTGAAACCGTTCGGATCGCAGGATCTGTAAAGCTTCAATTCCACTGCTCTCCTCCAATGCTATAAAATCAATATCATCCAAACTGAAAAAAAAACACGCAAAAAAGAGATAGCAAGGCTATAAGCCACAATGTAGCCTACCAATGTAAGAAAGTAAAAACTCCTGAAAACGTAATATAAATCCTGCAAAAAAGCATTGCGTCAAAAATCCACCAATTATAATAAACAGTAATGTTTCTTACAAAATCACAAAAATTGCAAAATATATAAATAAATAGTGGGCTGAAGATTCAGGTATGAAAAGGGGGACGAGGTTCACAAACACAAAATAAGGGGTGAGAGGCAGCATAGATGGAAATGGTATAGAATATATTCAGATTATAGTAAGAAACAGTTTCAACCAAACACAATATGAAAGGAGCCATCAACAATAGTACAAAAATAAGGTGATCACAAATAAAGGAGTAAAAGGTCAAAGCGTAAACAATCAGTGTATAAGACCAATTAGCTTACCCATTGCTCCCTGTGCTGGACCATGTACCCACAACCCTGACACAGGTTTTACATGGACTTCTTCTGGGGGCTGTAATCAGTGTATGTACTACACAATTTCCTTTTTGCTGCCCCCCTTATTTTGTGTGTGGACTTCATCCCCCTTTTCATGCCTGAGTCTTCATCTCTGATTTTACCACTATTTATACATGTCTTTTGAATTTTTTTGTCATTTCTAGCAGACTTTACTGTTTATTATACTTTGTGGATTTTTGACTTCATGTTTTTTGTAGAATTTATTTCTCCTCCAATGGTGCAAAAAGCACCTCTGCTTCCAGCATTGAAGAAAGCACAGTTTGGGCCAAAAGATCAACCATGATGCTAGTGTCACGATTCCACCTTTGAATGTGTCTGGGATGTAGTTACTGACCCTTTCAATCTGGTTCACGGGCATGCTGAAGCCGTTAGTACTTTCATTGACAGCTCATTTGGCAAGTCTGGTGTTTGGGTGGCCATCCAATCTGAAATTGAGAGGTTCTGGGCTGCCTTCAGGTGTTCCCTGCCCCAGGTGATTGTCCAGCTATTCACTTTCCTCTGGGTATTCTAACCTCGGACTGTTATCTGACTATGCCTTTGTCTCTTCCCCCTTTCTATGACGTACCCTCTGGGTTTTTGACCTTGGCCTCCTTGACTACCCTGCCACTCAGCTTGTCCGTGAGAAGTGACTCAGCATCGCAGCTAGTCTTTTAATCTTCAGGAAGACAACATGGTACAACACCCACTATAAACAGCCTGACTCATTTTTGAATAGTTAACTATTTGTTTAGAATGATGCTAAACATAATTTACTACTTATTACATTATTATTTGCATTGTAACTCATAATGATGGTGGGGATGTTGTATCATTGTGACTAGGGTTGAGCGAAACGGGTCGAACATTTTCAAAAGTTGCCGACTTTTGGCGAAGTCGAGTTTCATGAAACCCGATCCGACCCCTGTGCGTTGTCGGCCATGCGGTACGCGACTTTCGCGCCAAAGTCGCGTTTCAATGACGCGAAAAGCGCCATTTCTCAGCCAATGAAGGTGAACGCAGAGTGTGGGCAGCGTGATGACATAGGTCCTGGTCCCCACCATCTTAGAGAAGGGCATTGCAGTGATTGGCTTGCTGTCTGCGGCGTCACAGGGGCTATAAAGAGGCGTTCCCGCCGACCGCCATCTTACTGCTGCTGATCTGAGCTTAGGGAGAGGTTGCTGCCGCTTCGTCAGAAGCAGGGATAGCGTTAGGCAGGGTCCATTAACCACCAAACCGCTTGTGCTGTAGCGATATCCACTGCCCAACACCACCTTCGGTGTGCAGGGACAGTGGAAGCTACATTTTTTTTTTTTTCCTCAGCGCTGTAGCTCATTGGGCTGCCCTAGAAGGCTCCCTGATAGCTGCATTGCAGTGTGTACGCCGCTGTGCAAACCAACTGCTTTTTTCAAAGCACAAATCCTCTTGTTCCTTCCTTTCTGCACAGCTATCTTTTTTGTTTGTCCACACTTTTTATTTAATTTGTGCATCAGTCCACTCCTTATTGCTGCCTGCCATACCTGGCTGAGATTACTGCAGGGAGATAGTAATTGTAGGACAGTCCCTGTTTTTTTTTTTTTTTTTTTGTGGGAGATTAAGATTGGCATTTCTGCTAGAGTGCCATCCCTGTGTGTGCCATCTCTCAGTCAGTGGGCCATAGAAAGCCTATTTATTTTTTTGCTTGATTTGGGTTCTAAAATCTACCTGAAAAAATCACTACATCAATCAGTGGGAGAAAAATATTGGCCTCAGGGCTTGTGTGCCACTCCTGACTCCTGTGTGTGCCATCTCTCAGTCAGTGGGCCATAGAAAGCCTATTTATTTTTTTGCTTGATTTGGGTTCTAAAATCTACCTGAAAAAATCACTATATCAACAGTGGGAGAAAAATATTGGCCTCTGGGCTTGTGGGCCACTCCTGACTCCTGTGTGTGCCATCTGTCACTCAGTGGGGCATAGAAAGCCTTTTTCTTTTTTTTTATTTGTTTTCTAAATTGTCATTGAAAAAATCATTTTATTTTATTTGGTTTCTAAATTATTCCTGAAAAAATCATTTTATTTTATTTTGTTTATATAGTCTCCCTGAAAAAAAAAAAATAGGTGGGAGATTAATATTGCCCTTTCTGCTTGTGTGCCAGTCTTGACTCCTGGGTGTGCCATCTCTCTCTCTCTCTCTCTCTCAAATTGTGGGCCATAGAAAGCCTATTAATTTTTTTGCTTGATTTGGGTTCTAAAATCTACCTGAAAAAATCACTACATCAATCAGTGGGAGAAAAATATTGTCCTCAGGGCTTGTGTGCCACTCCTGACTCCTGTGTGTGCCATCTCTCAGTCAGTGGGCCATAGAGAGCCTATTTATTTTTTTGCTTGATTTGGGTTCTAAAATCTACCTGAAAAAATCACTACATCAATCAGTGGGAGAAAAATATTGGCCTCTGGGCTTGTGGGCCACTCCTGACTCCTGTGTGTGACATCTGTCACTCAGTGGGGCATAGAAAGCCTTTTTTTTTTTTTATTTGTTTTCTAAATTGTCATTGAAAAAATCATTTTATTTTATTTGGTTTCTAAATTATTCCTGAAAAAATCATTTTATTTTATTTTGTTTATAAAGTCTCCCTGAAAAAAAAAAATAGGTGGGAGATTAATATTGCCCTTTCTGCTTGTGTGCCAGTCTTGACTCCTGGGTGTGCCATCTCTCTCTCTCTCTCTCTCTCAAATTGTGGGCCATAGAAAGCCTATTCATTTTTTTGCTTGATTTGGGTTCTAAAATTTACCTGAAAATATCACTACATCAATCAGTGGGAGAAAAATATTGGCCTCAGGGCTTGTGTGCCACTCCTGACTCCTGTGTGTGCCATCTCTCAGTCAGTGGGCCATAGAAAGCCTATTAATTTTTTTGCTTGATTTGGGTTCTAAAATCTACCTGAAAAAATCACTACATCAATCAGTGGGAGAAAAATATTGGCCTCTGGGCTTGTGTGCCACTCCTGACTCCTGTGTGTGCCATCTCTCAGTCAGTGGGCCATAGAAAGCCTATTTATTTTTTTGCTTGATTTGGGTTATAAAATCTACCTGAAAAAATCACTACATCAATCAGTGGGAGAAAAATATTGGCCTCAGGGCTTGTATGCCACTCCTGACTCCTGTGTGTGCCATCTCTCAGTCAGTGGGCCATAGAAAGCCTATTTATTTTTTTGCTTGATTTGGGTTCTAAAATCTACCTGAAAAAATCACTACATCAATCAGTGGGAGAAAAATATTGGCCTCTGGGCTTGTGGGCCACTCCTGACTCCTGTGTGTGCCATCTGTCACTCAGTGGGGCATAGAAAGCTTTTTTTTTTTTTTTTATTTGTTTTCTAAATTGTCATTGAAAAAATCATTTTATTTTATTTGGTTTCTAAATTATTCCTGAAAAAAATCATTTTATTTGATTTTGTTTACAAAGTCTCCCTGAAAAAAAAAAATAGGTGGGAGATTAATATTGCCCTTTCTGCTTGTGTGCCAGTCTTGACTCCTGGATGTGCCATCTCTCTCTCTCTCTCTCTCAAATTGTGGGCCATAGAAAGCCTATTAATTTTTTGGCTTGATTTGGGTTCCAAAATCTACCTGAAAAAATCACTACATCAATCAGTGGGAGAAAAATATTGGCCTCAGGGCTTGTGTGCCACTCCTGACTCCTGTGTGTGCCATCTCTCAGTCAGTGGGCCATAGAAAGCCTATTTATTTTTTTGCTTGATTTGGGTTCTAAAATCTACCTGAAAAAAATCACTACATCAATCAGTGGGAGAAAAATATTGGCCTCTGGGCTTGTGGGCCACTCCTGACTCCTGTGTGTGCCATCTGTCACTCAGTGGGGCATAGAAAGCCTTTTTTTTTTTTTTTTTTATTTGTTTTCTAAATTGTCATTGAAAAAATAGTTTTATTTTATTTGGTTTCTAAATTATTCCTGAAAAAATCATTTTATTTTATTTTGTTTATAAAGTCTCCCTGAAAAAAAAAAATAGGTGGGAGATTAATATTGCCCTTTCTGCTTGTGTGCCAGTCTTGACTCCTGGATGTGCCATCTCTCTCTCTCAAATTGTGGGCCATAGAAAGCCTATTAATTTTTTGGCTTGATTTGGGTTCCAAAATCTACCTGAAAAAATCACTACATCAATCAGTGGGAGAAAAATATTGGCCTCAGGGCTTGTGTGCCACTCCTGACTCCTGTGTGTGCCATCTCTCAGTCAGTGGGCCATAGAAAGCCTATTTATTTTTTTGCTTGATTTGGGTTCTAAAATCTACCTGAAAAAATCACTACATCAATCAGTGGGAGAAAAATATTGGCCTCTGGGCTTGTGGGCCACTCCTGACTCCTGTGTGTGCCATCTGTCACCCAGTGGGGCATAGAAAGCCTTTTTTTTTATTATTTGTTTTCTAAATTGTCATTGAAAAAATAGTTTTATTTTATTTGGTTTCTAAATTATTCCTGAAAAAATCATTTTATTTTATTTTGTTTATAAAGTCTCCCTGAAAAAAAAAAAATAGGTGGGAGATTAATATTGCCCTTTCTGCTTGTGTGCCAGTCTTGACTCCTGGGTGTGCCATCTCTCTCTCTCTCTCTCAAATTGTGGGCCATAGAAAGCCTATTCATTTTTTTGCTTGATTTGGGTTCTAAAATTTACCTGAAAAAATCACTACATCAATCAGTGGGAGAAAAATATTGGCCTCAGGGCTTGTGTGCCACTCCTGACTCCTGTGTGTGCCATCTCTCAGTCAGTGGGCCATAGAAAGCCTATTAATTTTTTTGCTTGATTTGGGTTCTAAAATCTACCTGAAAAAATCACTACATCAATCAGTGGGAGAAAAATATTGGCCTCTGGGCTTGTGTGCCACTCCTGACTCCTGTGTGTGCCATCTCTCAGTCAGTGGGCCATAGAAAGCCTATTTATTTTTTTGCTTGATTTGGGTTATAAAATCTACCTGAAAAAATCACTACATCAATCAGTGGGAGAAAAATATTGGCCTCAGGGCTTGTATGCCACTCCTGACTCCTGTGTGTGCCATCTCTCAGTCAGTGGGCCATAGAAAGCCTATTTATTTTTTTGCTTGATTTGGGTTCTAAAATCTACCTGAAAAAATCACTACATCAATCAGTGGGAGAAAAATATTGGCCTCTGGGCTTGTGGGCCACTCCTGACTCCTGTGTGTGCCATCTGTCACTCAGTGGGGCATAGAAAGCTTTTTTTTTTTTTTTTATTTGTTTTCTAAATTGTCATTGAAAAAATCATTTTATTTTATTTGGTTTCTAAATTATTCCTGAAAAAAATCATTTTATTTGATTTTGTTTACAAAGTCTCCCTGAAAAAAAAAAAATAGGTGGGAGATTAATATTGCCCTTTCTGCTTGTGTGCCAGTCTTGACTCCTGGATGTGCCATCTCTCTCTCTCTCTCTCAAATTGTGGGCCATAGAAAGCCTATTAATTTTTTGGCTTGATTTGGGTTCCAAAATCTACCTGAAAAAATCACTACATCAATCAGTGGGAGAAAAATATTGGCCTCAGGGCTTGTGTGCCACTCCTGACTCCTGTGTGTGCCATCTCTCAGTCAGTGGGCCATAGAAAGCCTATTTATTTTTTTGCTTGATTTGGGTTCTAAAATCTACCTGAAAAAATCACTACATCAATCAGTGGGAGAAAAATATTGGCCTCTGGGCTTGTGGGCCACTCCTGACTCCTGTGTGTGCCATCTGTCACTCAGTGGGGCATAGAAAGCCTTTTTTTTTTTTTTTTTATTTGTTTTCTAAATTGTCATTGAAAAAATAGTTTTATTTTATTTGGTTTCTAAATTATTCCTGAAAAAATCATTTTATTTTATTTTGTTTATAAAGTCTCCCTGAAAAAAAAAAAATAGGTGGGAGATTAATATTGCCCTTTCTGCTTGTGTGCCAGTCTTGACTCCTGGGTGTGCCATCTCTCTCTCTCTCTCTCAAATTGTGGGCCATAGAAAGCCTATTCATTTTTTTGCTTGATTTGGGTTCTAAAATTTACCTGAAAAAATCACTACATCAATCAGTGGGAGAAAAATATTGGCCTCAGGGCTTGTGTGCCACTCCTGACTCCTGTGTGTGCCATCTCTCAGTCAGTGGGCCATAGAAAGCCTATTAATTTTTTTGCTTGATTTGGGTTCTAAAATCTACCTGAAAAAATCACTACATCAATCAGTGGGAGAAAAATATTGGCCTCTGGGCTTGTGTGCCACTCCTGACTCCTGTGTGTGCCATCTCTCAGTCAGTGGGCCATAGAAAGCCTATTTATTTTTTTGCTTGATTTGGGTTCTAAAATCTACCTGAAAAAATCACTACATCAATCAGTGGGAGAAAAATATTGGCCTCTGGGCTTGTGGGCCACTCCTGACTCCTGTGTGTGCCATCTGTCACTCAGTGGGGCATAGAAAGCTTTTTTTTTTTTTTTTATTTGTTTTCTAAATTGTCATTGAAAAAATCATTTTATTTTATTTGGTTTCTAAATTATTCCTGAAAAAAATCATTTTATTTGATTTTGTTTACAAAGTCTCCCTGAAAAAAAAAAAATAGGTGGGAGATTAATATTGCCCTTTCTGCTTGTGTGCCAGTCTTGACTCCTGGATGTGCCATCTCTCTCTCTCTCTCTCAAATTGTGGGCCATAGAAAGCCTATTAATTTTTTGGCTTGATTTGGGTTCCAAAATCTACCTGAAAAAATCACTACATCAATCAGTGGGAGAAAAATATTGGCCTCAGGGCTTGTGTGCCACTCCTGACTCCTGTGTGTGCCATCTCTCAGTCAGTGGGCCATAGAAAGCCTATTTATTTTTTTGCTTGATTTGGGTTCTAAAATCTACCTGAAAAAATCACTACATCAATCAGTGGGAGAAAAATATTGGCCTCTGGGCTTGTGGGCCACTCCTGACTCCTGTGTGTGCCATCTGTCACTCAGTGGGGCATAGAAAGCCTTTTTTTTTTTTTTTTTATTTGTTTTCTAAATTGTCATTGAAAAAATAGTTTTATTTTATTTGGTTTCTAAATTATTCCTGAAAAAATCATTTTATTTTATTTTGTTTATAAAGTCTCCCTGAAAAAAAAAAAATAGGTGGGAGATTAATATTGCCCTTTCTGCTTGTGTGCCAGTCTTGACTCCTGGGTGTGCCATCTCTCTCTCTCTCTCAAATTGTGGGCCATAGAAAGCCTATTCATTTATTTGCTTGATTTGGGTTCTAAAATTTACCTGAAAAAATCACTACATCAATCAGTGGGAGAAAAATATTGGCCTCAGGGCTTGTGTGCCACTCCTGACTCCTGTGTGTGCCATCTCTCAGGCAGTGGGCCATAGAAAGCCTATTAATTTTTTTGCTTGATTTGGGTTCTAAAATCTACCTGAAAAAATCACTACATCAATCAGTGGGAGAAAAATATTGGCCTCTGGGCTTGTGTGCCACTCCTGACTCCTGTGTGTGCCATCTCTCAGTCAGTGGGCCATAGAAAGCCTATTTATTTTTTTGCTTGATTTGGGTTCTAAAATCTACCTGAAAAAATCACTACATCAATCAGTGGGAGAAAAATATTGGCCTCAGGGCTTGTATGCCACTCCTGACTCCTGTGTGTGCCATCTCTCAGTCAGTGGGCCATAGAAAGCCTATTTATTTTTTTGCTTGATTTGGGTTCTAAAATCTACCTGAAAAAATCACTACATCAATCAGTGGGAGAAAAATATTGGCCTCTGGGCTTGTGGGCCACTCCTGACTCCTGTGTGTGCCATCTGTCACTCAGTGGGGCATAGAAAGCTTTTTTTTTTTTTTTTATTTGTTTTCTAAATTGTCATTGAAAAAATCATTTTATTTTATTTGGTTTCTAAATTATTCCTGAAAAAAATCATTTTATTTGATTTTGTTTACAAAGTCTCCCTGAAAAAAAAAAATAGGTGGGAGATTAATATTGCCCTTTCTGCTTGTGTGCCAGTCTTGACTCCTGGATGTGCCATCTCTCTCTCTCTCTCTCTCAAATTGTGGGCCATAGAAAGCCTATTAATTTTTTGGCTTGATTTGGGTTCCAAAATCTACCTGAAAAAATCACTACATCAATCAGTGGGAGAAAAATATTGGCCTCAGGGCTTGTGTGCCACTCCTGACTCCTGTGTGTGCCATCTCTCAGTCAGTGGGCCATAGAAAGCCTATTTATTTTTTTGCTTGATTTGGGTTCTAAAATCTACCTGAAAAAAATCACTACATCAATCAGTGGGAGAAAAATATTGGCCTCTGGGCTTGTGGGCCACTCCTGACTCCTGTGTGTGCCATCTGTCACTCAGTGGGGCATAGAAAGCCTTTTTTTTTTTTTTTTTTATTTGTTTTCTAAATTGTCATTGAAAAAATAGTTTTATTTTATTTGGTTTCTAAATTATTCCTGAAAAAATCATTTTATTTTATTTTGTTTACAAAGTCTCCCTGAAAAAAAAAAAATAGGTGGGAGATTAATATTGCCCTTTCTGCTTGTGTGCCAGTCTTGACTCCTGGATGTGCCATCTCTCTCTCTCTCTCTCAAATTGTGGGCCATAGAAAGCCTATTAATTTTTTGGCTTGATTTGGGTTCCAAAATCTACCTGAAAAAATCACTACATCAATCAGTGGGAGAAAAATATTGGCCTCAGGGCTTGTGTGCCACTCCTGACTCCTGTGTGTGCCATCTCTCAGTCAGTGGGCCATAGAAAGCCTATTTATTTTTTTGCTTGATTTGGGTTCTAAAATCTACCTGAAAAAATCACTACATCAATCAGTGGGAGAAAAATATTGGCCTCTGGGCTTGTGGGCCACTCCTGACTCCTGTGTGTGCCATCTGTCACCCAGTGGGGCATAGAAAGCCTTTTTTTTTTTATTTGTTTTCTAAATTGTCATTGAAAAAATAGTTTTATTTTATTTGGTTTCTAAATTATTCCTGAAAAAATCATTTTATTTTATTTTGTTTATAAAGTCTCCCTGAAAAAAAAAAATAGGTGGGAGATTAATATTGCCCTTTCTGCTTGTGTGCCAGTCTTGACTCCTGGGTGTGCCATCTCTCTCTCTCTCTCTCAAATTGTGGGCAATAGAAAGCCTATTCATTTTTTTGCTTGATTTGGGTTCTAAAATTTACCTGAAAAAATCACTACATCAATCAGTGGGAGAAAAATATTGGCCTCAGGGCTTGTGTGCCACTCCTGACTCCTGTGTGTGCCATCTCTCAGTCAGTGGGCCATAGAAAGCCTATTAATTTTTTTGCTTGATTTGGGTTCTAAAATCTACCTGAAAAAATCACTACATCAATCAGTGGGAGAAAAATATTGGCCTCTGGGCTTGTGTGCCACTCCTGACTCCTGTGTGTGCCATCTCTCAGTCAGTGGGCCATAGAAAGCCTATTTATTTTTTTGCTTGATTTGGGTTATAAAATCTACCTGAAAAAATCACTACATCAATCAGTGGGAGAAAAATATTGGCCTCAGGGCTTGTATGCCACTCCTGACTCCTGTGTGTGCCATCTCTCAGTCAGTGGGCCATAGAAAGCCTATTTATTTTTTTGCTTGATTTGGGTTCTAAAATCTACCTGAAAAAATCACTACATCAATCAGTGGGAGAAAAATATTGGCCTCTGGGCTTGTGGGCCACTCCTGACTCCTGTGTGTGCCATCTGTCACTCAGTGGGGCATAGAAAGCTTTTTTTTTTTTTTTTATTTGTTTTCTAAATTGTCATTGAAAAAATCATTTTATTTTATTTGGTTTCTAAATTATTCCTGAAAAAAATCATTTTATTTGATTTTGTTTACAAAGTCTCCCTGAAAAAAAAAAATAGGTGGGAGATTAATATTGCCCTTTCTGCTTGTGTGCCAGTCTTGACTCCTGGATGTGCCATCTCTCTCTCTCAAATTGTGGGCCATAGAAAGCCTATTAATTTTTTGGCTTGATTTGGGTTCCAAAATCTACCTGAAAAAATCACTACATCAATCAGTGGGAGAAAAATATTGGCCTCAGGGCTTGTGTGCCACTCCTGACTCCTGTGTGTGCCATCTCTCAGTCAGTGGGCCATAGAAAGCCTATTTATTTTTTTGCTTGATTTGGGTTCTAAAATCTACCTGAAAAAATCACTACATCAATCAGTGGGAGAAAAATATTGGCCTCTGGGCTTGTGGGCCACTCCTGACTCCTGTGTGTGCCATCTGTCACTCAGTGGGGCATAGAAAGCCTTTTTTTTTTTTTTTTTATTTGTTTTCTAAATTGTCATTGAAAAAATAGTTTTATTTTATTTGGTTTCTAAATTATTCCTGAAAAAATCATTTTATTTTATTTTGTTTATAAAGTCTCCCTGAAAAAAAAAAAATAGGTGGGAGATTAATATTGCCCTTTCTGCTTGTGTGCCAGTCTTGACTCCTGGGTGTGCCATCTCTCTCTCTCTCTCTCAAATTGTGGGCCATAGAAAGCCTATTCATTTATTTGCTTGATTTGGGTTCTAAAATTTACCTGAAAAAATCACTACATCAATCAGTGGGAGAAAAATATTGGCCTCAGGCTTGTGTGCCACTCCTGACTCCTGTGTGTGCCATCTCTCAGGCAGTGGGCCATAGAAAGCCTATTAATTTTTTTGCTTGATTTGGGTTCTAAAATCTACCTGAAAAAATCACTACATCAATCAGTGGGAGAAAAATATTGGCCTCTGGGCTTGTGTGCCACTCCTGACTCCTGTGTGTGCCATCTCTCAGTCAGTGGGCCATAGAAAGCCTATTTATTTTTTTGCTTGATTTGGGTTATAAAATCTACCTGAAAAAATCACTACATCAATCAGTGGGAGAAAAATATTGGCCTCAGGGCTTGTATGCCACTCCTGACTCCTGTGTGTGCCATCTCTCAGTCAGTGGGCCATAGAAAGCCTATTTATTTTTTTGCTTGATTTGGGTTCTAAAATCTACCTGAAAAAATCACTACATCAATCAGTGGGAGAAAAATATTGGCCTCTGGGCTTGTGGGCCACTCCTGACTCCTGTGTGTGCCATCTGTCACTCAGTGGGGCATAGAAAGCTTTTTTTTTTTTTTTTATTTGTTTTCTAAATTGTCATTGAAAAAATCATTTTATTTTATTTGGTTTCTAAATTATTCCTGAAAAAAATCATTTTATTTGATTTTGTTTACAAAGTCTCCCTGAAAAAAAAAAATAGGTGGGAGATTAATATTGCCCTTTCTGCTTGTGTGCCAGTCTTGACTCCTGGATGTGCCATCTCTCTCTCTCAAATTGTGGGCCATAGAAAGCCTATTAATTTTTTGGCTTGATTTGGGTTCCAAAATCTACCTGAAAAAATCACTACATCAATCAGTGGGAGAAAAATATTGGCCTCAGGGCTTGTGTGCCACTCCTGACTCCTGTGTGTGCCATCTCTCAGTCAGTGGGCCATAGAAAGCCTATTTATTTTTTTGCTTGATTTGGGTTCTAAAATCTACCTGAAAAAATCACTACATCAATCAGTGGGAGAAAAATATTGGCCTCTGGGCTTGTGGGCCACTCCTGACTCCTGTGTGTGCCATCTGTCACTCAGTGGGGCATAGAAAGCCTTTTTTTTTTTTTTTTTTTTGTTTTCTAAATTGTCATTGAAAAAATAGTTTTATTTTATTTGGTTTCTAAATTATTCCTGAAAAAATCATTTTATTTTATTTTGTTTATAAAGTCTCCCTGAAAAAAAAAAAATAGGTGGGAGATTAATATTGCCCTTTCTGCTTGTGTGCCAGTCTTGACTCCTGGGTGTGCCATCTCTCTCTCTCTCTCTCAAATTGTGGGCCATAGAAAGCCTATTCATTTTTTTGCTTGATTTGGGTTCTAAAATTTACCTGAAAAAATCACTACATCAATCAGTGGGAGAAAAATATTGGCCTCAGGGCTTGTGTGCCACTCCTGACTCCTGTGTGTGCCATCTCTCAGTCAGTGGGCCATAGAAAGCCTATTAATTTTTTTGCTTGATTTGGGTTCTAAAATCTACCTGAAAAAATCACTACATCAATCAGTGGGAGAAAAATATTGGCCTCTGGGCTTGTGTGCCACTCCTGACTCCTGTGTGTGCCATCTCTCAGTCAGTGGGCCATAGAAAGCCTATTTATTTTTTTGCTTGATTTGGGTTATAAAATCTACCTGAAAAAATCACTACATCAATCAGTGGGAGAAAAATATTGGCCTCAGGGCTTGTATGCCACTCCTGACTCCTGTGTGTGCCATCTCTCAGTCAGTGGGCCATAGAAAGCCTATTTATTTTTTTGCTTGATTTGGGTTCTAAAATCTACCTGAAAAAATCACTACATCAATCAGTGGGAGAAAAATATTGGCCTCTGGGCTTGTGGGCCACTCCTGACTCCTGTGTGTGCCATCTGTCACTCAGTGGGGCATAGAAAGCTTTTTTTTTTTTTTTTATTTGTTTTCTAAATTGTCATTGAAAAAATCATTTTATTTTATTTGGTTTCTAAATTATTCCTGAAAAAAATCATTTTATTTGATTTTGTTTACAAAGTCTCCCTGAAAAAAAAAAAATAGGTGGGAGATTAATATTGCCCTTTCTGCTTGTGTGCCAGTCTTGACTCCTGGGTGTGCCATCTCTCTCTCTCTCTCTCTCAAATTGTGGGCCATAGAAAGCCTATTAATTTTTTTGCTTGATTTGGGTTCTAAAATCTACCTGAAAAAATCACTACATCAATCAGTGGGAGAAAAATATTGGCCTCAGGGCTTGTGTGCCACTCCTGACTCCTGTGTGTGCCATCTCTCAGTCAGTGGGGCATAGAAAGCCTTTTTTTTTTATTTGGTTTCTAAATTGTCATTGAAAAAATCATTTTATTTTATTTGGTTTCTAAATTATTCCTGAAAAAATCATTTTATTTTATTTTGTTTATAAAGTCTCCCTGAAAAAAAAAAAAAATTGGGAGATTTATATTGACATTTGTGCTTGAGTGACAGTCCTGCGTGTGTGGCATCTCTGTGATTTGGTGCCACAGAAAACAGAGTGTGTAACATTGTGCCTGATTTTCCTTGTGGTATCACCAACCTGTAAAGGGATATTGACATCAAACAGAAGTTATAGCTCACCGTGTAAGTTGTTTGCCAGCAACAAATAAAATTACTTTGGTTAAGTTTATAAAACAATGAGGAAGTCTGGTGCAAGAGGTCGTGGCCGTTGGCGTTCATTGTCAGCTGGTAATGATGGTAGTGGTAGTGGAGCATCAGGTGGTCGTGGGAAAAAAAATATTCCACCTAAGTCTGGAGCTGTGGAGCCAGGTTCGTCGTCTGGCTACACAAGGCCTCGAACGCTCTCTTTTCTGGGAGTAGGAAAACCGCTTTTAAAGCCGGAGCAGCAACAGCAAGTTTTGGCATACCTTGCAGACTCAGCCTCTAGCTCTTTTGCCTCCTCTTCTGAAACTGGTAAATGTAAAAGCAGCGCGTCGTTTGTGGATGTTCACGGTCAGGGACAAGTCGCTTCCTTGTCCTCTTCAGCAAAAACAACAACAAGAGAGAAGGATGCAGCAGGCGACACAACGGGTTACTCCATGGAGCTCTTTACACATACCGTCCCTGGCTTAGAAAGTGAAACAGTTAACAGGCCATGCCCATTACAAGTAGATTCTGACATGGAGTGCACTGATGCACAGCCACAGCCAGACTACTATGCTGGTCCTTTGACTCAGACCACAACATTGCCCTCTCAGGGTACTGATCCACAATCAGACCCTGATGAGACTATGTTGCCCCATCACGAACGCTATACCACCGACCGACACGGTGACACAGACGAAGTTGCACACGAGGTAGAAGAGGAGGTAATAGATGACCCTGTTGTTGACCCCGATTGGCAGCCATTGGGGGAACAGGGTGCAGGCGGCAGTAGTTCTGAAGCGGAGGAGGAGGGGCCGCAGCAGGCATCAACATCGCAACAGGTTCCATCTGCCGGGCCCGTATCTGGCCCAAAACGCGTGGCAAAGCAAAAAACTGTTGGAGGACAGCGTGTCCATCCGGTTAAAGCTCAGTCTGCAATTCCTGAAAAGGGATCCGATGCTAGGAAGAGTGCAGTCTGGCATTTTTTTAAACAACATCCAATTGATCAGCGCAAAGTCATCTGTCAAAAATGTTCAACTAGCTTAAGCAGAGGTCAGAATCTGAAAAGTCTCAATACAAGTTGCATGCATAGACATTTAACCACCATGCATTTGCAAGCCTGGACTAACTACCAAACATCCCTTAAGGTTGTAGCACCCTCGGCCAATGAAGCTAGTCAGCAACGCAACATCCCTTCCGTCACTGTAAGGCCACCATTTTCTGCACCAGCGGCAGTATTTGTGCAGGTTTCTTTGCCAGCCCAAAGCAGTCAGGGTCAGGGAATCACCAGTTTTGTAGGAGGAAATACTGCATCTAGGGCACCGGCAGAAACAATACCGTCTCCAACAGTCTCTCAGTCTGCCATGGCCACCGGCACACCCGCTAGTTCCACGATCTCCAGCTCTCCAGTCCAGCTCACCCTACATGAGACTCTGGTTAGAAAAAGGAAGTACTTATCCTCGCATCCGCGTACACAGGGTTTGAACGCCCACATAGCTAGACTAATCTCGTTAGAGATGATGCCCTACCGGTTAGTTGAAAGCGAAGCTTTCAAAGCCCTGATGGAGTACGCTGAACCACGCTACGAGCTACCCAGTCGACACTTTTTTTCCAGAAAAGCCATCCCAGCCCTGCACCAGCATGTTAAACAGCGCATCGTCCATGCACTCAGGCAATCTGTGAGTACAAAGGTGCACCTGACTACAGATGCATGGACCAGTAGGCATGGCCACGGACGTTACGTGTCCATCACGGCACACTGGGATGCAGGGTCCACAGGGGACAGCAATTTCGGGATAGTTGTGCCTAGCCCACGGTCTAGGAAACAGTTGGCTGTAGGCGTTCACACCCCCTCCTCCTCCTCCTCGTCCTCCTGCAGAAGCGAGAGCTCTTCCACAGACCGCAGTCGCCAAACCACTCCATCGTCAGCTGTCACTGTTGCACACCAGTTGTCCCATTATGGGGCAGCTACTGGCAAGCGTCAGCAGGCTGTATTGGCTATGAAGTGTTTGGGCGACAACAGACACACCGCGGAAGTTCTGTCCGAGTTCTTGCAGGAAGAAACGCAGTCGTGGCTGGGCACAGTAGATCTTGAGGCAGGCAAGGTAGTGAGTGATAATGGAAGGAATTTCATGGCTGCCATCTCCCTTTCCCAACTGAAACACATTCCTTGCCTGGCTCACACCTTAAACCTGGTGGTGCAGTGCTTATTGAAAACTTATCCTGGTTTCTCCGACCTGCTCCTCAAAGTGCGTGGACTTTGCTCACATATCCGCCGTTCACCTGTACACTCCAGCCGTATGCACACCTATCAGCGGTCATGGAACCTTCCCCAGCATCGCCTAATCATAGACGTTGCAACAAGGTGGAACTCAACACTGCACATGCTTCAGAGACTGTGCGAACAGAGGCGGGCTGTTATGTTTTTGTGGGAGGATACACATACACGGGCAGGCAGTAGGATGGCAGACATGGAGTTGTCGGGTGTGCAGTGGTCGAAGATACAAGACATGTGTCAAGTCCTTCAGTGTTTTGAGGAATGCACACGGCTGGTTAGTGCAGACAACGCCATAATAAGCATGAGCATCCCCCTAATGCGTCTGCTGATGCAAAGTTTGACGCACATAAAGGATCAGGCGTCTGCACCAGAGGAAGAGGAAAGCCTTGATGACAGTCAGCCATTGTCTGGTCAGGGCAGTGTACAGGACGAGGTAGCGGGCGAAGAGGAGGTGGAGGACGAGGAGGATGATGGGGATGAGTATATTTTTAATGAGGAAGCTTTCCCGGAGGCACTGGAAATTGGTGGCGTGGCAAGGCCGGGTTCTGGTTTTTTGAGGGACACAAGTGACGTAGATTTGCCTGCAACTGCACCTCATCCAAGCACAACCGCAGATTTGACAACTGGAACTTTGGCCCACATGGGGGATTATGCCTTGCGTATCCTCTAAAGGGACACACGCATTACTAAAATGATGAACGATGACGATTTCTGGTTGGCCTGCCTCCTTGAACCTCGCTATAAAGGCAAATTGCAAAATATTATGCCACATGAGAACTTGGAACTAATATTAGCAACAAAACAATCAACTCTTGTTGACCGTTTGCTTCAGGCATTCCCAGCACACAGCGCCCGTGATCGTTCTCACACGAGCTCCAGGGGGCAGCAGACCAGGAGTGTTAGGGGTGCACACATCAGAAGTGGCGTTGGACAGAGGGGTTTTCTGACCAGGTTGTGGAGTGATTTTGCTATGACCGCAGACAGGACAGGTACTGCTGCATCATTGAAAGTGACAGGAGACAACATTTGTCCAGTATGGTAACAAACTATTTTTCATCCCTTATCGATGTTCTCCCTCAACCGTCATTCCCATTTGATTACTGGGCATCAAAATTAGACACCTGGACAGAATTGGCTGAATATGCATTGCAGGAGCTTGCTTGCCCGGCAGCTAGTGTCCTATCAGAAAGAGTATTCAGTGCTGCAGGTTCAATATTAACCGAAAAAAGGACTCGTCTGGCTACACAAAATGTTGATGGTCTAACATTCATTAAAATGAACCACAACTGGATTTCGAATTCTTTTGCCCCACCTTGCCCGGGCGACACCTAGCTTTCCTATGAAAAGCTCTTGCCTGTGGACTACTGTGAATGACTTTTCAAATGTCTTAATTTGCAGCAGCTGATTGTCCAGCATACGACATGTTTACACCTCCCTAAATGGCGAAACTCCCCACACGGGGCCGTGGTATCGCGACTTGGCGCAAGCACCCGTGAGAGTGCTGTTTGTCTGAAGAGGTGGGTGTGCCCGCTTTTGGTCGACAGCACTGCCACTGGGTCCCTCATAGTACACTAAACTGTCTCTGGCGGTGGTGGTGCGCACCCAACGTCAGACACACTGTTGTAACATGAGGGGCCCTGGGCCTCTACCGCCGTCCACAAGAGAGTTCACCCACCCCCAGGTCAAACATTGCTCTGCCACTTCCACAATTATCTCTCACACTTCCACCAATGTTTAGACTATGCGCTGACATCCTTCCATTCCTGCCACTGACAATACCATTGTGTTGACATGTATAATGGTACTTAACATAGTCAGGGGCAGTGTCCTCTATTTACCAAAGTAAAAACTTTGCGCCAAATTAGTAGGTCAGAAACAACGCAGAGGATCCCACCCCTGTACCTAAAGATTGCACCCTTTAGTGTTTTCGCTGGATTTTAATGTGAGACATTCACATTTATGTATTTTTTTGGACTACTAACTGGCAGACACTCATTACAATCATCCTCCGTTGACCAGGCCACTGCTGGCCGTGTTCACCTGGAACCAATTTAAAATTGCCTACAGCCATATGTTATTATGTTTGGCCTTTGATGCCTGTCTGCGGTCACTCCTTCCACTAGGCCTCCAGTGACCACACCACTGCTGCCCGTGTACCCCTGGAACCAATTTAAAATTGCCTACAGCCAGCCCAATTTTTTTATGTTACACCTTCGAAGCCTGTCTGCGGTCCGTTCTTTCTACTACTACTACACTGACCAGGCCACTGCTGCCCGTGTTCCCCTGGAACCAATTTAAAATTGCCTACAGCCATCTGTTATTATGTTAGGCCTTCGATGCCTGTCTGCGGTCACTCCTTCCACTAGGCCTCCACTGACCACACCACTGCTGCCCGTGTACCCCTGGAACCAATTTAAAATTGCCTACAGCCAGCCCAATTTTTTTATGTTACGCCTTCGAAGCCTGTCTGCGGTCCGTTCTTTCTACTACTACTACACTGACCAGGCCACTGCTGCCCGTGTTCCCCTGGAACCAATTTAAAATTGCCTACAGCCATCTGTTATTATGTTAGGCCTTCGATGCCTGTCTGCGGTCACTCCTTCCACTAGGCCTCCACTGACCACACCACTGCTGCCCGTGTACCCCTGGAACCAATTTAAAATTGCCTACAGCCAGCCCAATTTTTTTATGTTACGCCTTCGAAGCCTGTCTGCGGTCCGTTCTTTCTACTACTACTACACTGACCAGGCCACTGCTGCCCGTGTTCCCCTGGAACCAATTTAAAATTGCCTACAGCCATCTGTTATTATGTTAGGCCTTCGAAGCCTGTCTGCGGTCCTTCCTTCCAATAGTTCTCCACTGACCAGACCAATGCTGGCCGTGTACCCCTGGAACCCAGCTGAAAGTACATGGAGCCTCCTTTTTTTCTTTGTTTTATATTTAGAAAGCCCAGATGAACTACGCTGTACCACGGTTCAAGCTACCCAGTCGACATTTCTTTTGCGAGAAAAGCCATCCCAGCCCTCCAGCGGCATGAAAAAGTCTGCATTGTCATAGCACTCAGGCAATCAAACAGTAGAAAGGTGCACCTGACAAGAGACGCATGGACCAGTAGGCATGTCCACAAAAAGTTACGTGTCCATTACGGCGCACTGGGTTAATGTGTTGGATGCATGGTCCACAGGGGACAGCCTACAAAGTCTGTCTGCAGTCCCTAATTCAAATTTTCCTCCGCTGACCACACCACTGCTGCCCATGTACCCCTGGAACCAATTTTACAGTGTCTACAGCCTAATTTTGTTATGTTAGGCCTACTACGCCTGTCTGCGGTCCCTCCTTCCAATACTCGTCCACTGACCAGACCACTGCTGCCCGTGGACCCCTGGAACCTATTTTTAATTGCATAGAGCATCCTTTTTTTAATAGTAGGCGTACAAAGTCTGTCTGCGGTCCACTATTGAAATTGTCCTCCACTGCCCAGAGCAATGCTGCCTGTGTACCCCTGTAACTTTTTTAAGCTGCAGTGAGCCACATTTTTGGTTTAAGTCCTACTACCTGTGTCTGTCTGCGCCACTCAATTCAGCTGTGTTCCTTTGAAAAAAGCTGAGCGTCAATAGTCTTGTTTTCAGCCTCTAGGAATTTTAAAACTGCATTGGGGGTACAACTTTGGTAGGGCGTACTAACGGTGTCTGCCTCCCCAAGGTGTGCCCCAGGTTTCGTCCACATTGCTTCGGTCTTCCGACTCTCGTTTAGTAGTTGTAGAAAACTACACTGCATTGGGCCTACAAATTGGGTATGGGGTGTAGAGAGATGGTGTGTTACACTCCAAGGTGTTCTCCAGGTTTCCTCTCCATTGCTTCGATCTTCATGCTCTCGTTTAGTAGTTGTTGGAAACTACATTGCATTAGGCCTACAAATTGGGCATGGGGTGTAGAGAGATGGTGTGTTCCACTCCAAGGTGTTCCCCAGGTTTCCTCGCCAATGCTTCGATCTTCATGCTCTCGTTTAGTAGTTGTTGGAAACTACACTGCATTAGGCCTACAAATTGGGTATGGGGTGTAGAGAGATGGTGTGTTCCACTCCAAGGTGTTCCCCAGGTTTCCTCGCCAATGCTTCGATCTTCATGCTCTCGTTTAGTAGTTGTTGGAAACTACACTGCATTAGGCCTACAAAATGGGTATGGGGTGTAGAGAGATGGTGTGTTCCACTCCAAGGTGTTCCCCAGGTTTCCTCTCCATTGCTTCGATCTTCATGCTCTCGTTTAGTAGTTGTTGGAAACTACACTGCATTAGGCCTACAAATTGGGTATGGGGTGTAGAGAGATGGTGTGTTACACTCCAAGGTGTTCCCCAGGTTTCCTCTCCATTGCTTCGATCTTCATGCTCTCGTTTAGTAGTTGTTGGAAACTACACTGCATTAGGCCTACAAAATGGGTATGGGGTGTAGAGAGATGGTGTGTTCCACTCCAAGGTGTTCCCCAGGTTTCCTCTCCATTGCTTCGATCTTCATGCTCTCATTTAGTAGTTGTTGGAAACTACACTGCATTAGGCCTACAAATTGGGTATGGGGTGTAGAGAGATGGTGTGTTCCACTCCAAGGTGTTCCCCAGGTTTCCTCGCCAATGCTTCGATCTTCATACTCTCGTTTAGTAGTTGTTGGAAACTACACTGCATTAGGCCTACAAATTGGGTATGGGGTGTAGAAAGATGGTGTGTTCCACTCCAAGGTGTTCCCCAGGTTTCCTCGCCAATGCTTCGATCTTCATGCTCTCGTTTAGTAGTTGTTGGAAACTACACTGCATTTGGCCTACAAATTGGGTATGGGGTGTAGAGAGATGGTGTGTTCCACTCCAAGGTGTTCCCCAGGTTTCCTTGCCAATGCTTCGATCTTCATGCTCTCGTTTAGTAGTTGTTGGAAACTACACTGCATTAGGCCTACAAATTGGGTATGGGGTGTAGAGAGATGGTGTGTTCCACTCCAAGGTGTTCCCCAGGTTTCCTCTCCATTGCTTCGATCTTCATGCTCTCGTTTAGTAGTTGTTGGAAACTACACTGCATTAGGCCTACAAATTGGGTATGGGGTGTAGAGAGATGGTGTGTTCCACTCCAAGGTGTTCCCCAGGTTTCCTCGCCAATGCTTCGATCATCATGCTCTCGTTTAGTAGTTGTTGGAAACTACACTGCATTAGGCCTACAAATTGGGTATGGGGTGTAGAGAAATGGTGTGTTCCACTCCAAGGTGTTCCTCAGGTTTCCTCGCCAATGCTTCGATCTTCATGCTCTCGTTTAGTAGTTGTTGGAAACTACACTGCATTAGGCCTACAAATTGGGTATGGGGTGTAGAGAGATGGTGTGTTCCACTCCAAGGTGTTCCCCAGGTTTCCTCGCCAATGCTTCGATCTTCATGCTCTCGTTTAGTAGTTGTTGGAAACTACACTGCATTAGGCCTACAAAATGGTTATGGGGTGTAGAGAGATGGTGTGTTCCACTCCAAGGTGTTCCCCAGGTTTCCTCTCCATTGCTTCGATCTTCATGCTCTCGTTTAGTACTTGTTGGAAACTACGCTGCATTAGGCCTACAAATTGGGTATGGGGTGTAGAGAGATGGTGTGTTCCACTCCAAGGTGTTCCCCAGGTTTCCTTGCCATTGCTTCGATCTTCATGCTCTCGTTTAGTAGTTGTTGGAAACTACACTGCATTAGGCCTACAAAATGGGTATGGGGTGTAGAGAGATGGTGTGTTACACTCCAAGGTGTTCTCCAGGTTGCCTTTCCTGAGCTTCTATCTTTAGACTCTTGTTAAATAGTGGTTAAATGGAACAACTGCATTTGGCGTACTAGTTGGTTTGGGGCCTACTAACAGTGTCTGCCGCTCCTTGCTGTTCTCCTCCACTGAACAAAGCTGTGCCGCCTGTTTACTACGGTTGCCAATTTTGAACTGCATTTCGACTACTTACTGATTTGGGCCTACTCTCTGTGTCAGCCTCTCATTCCAGTTGTCCTCCACTGCAATGCCCCCTGGTTAGTCCTGTGTTACCAATTTTGAACTGCATTTAGCCCACTTTATTCTTTGGGCCTATATCTGTGTTTCCTCCTCATCCTGCCCATTGCCCAGCCAGTGATAGATGAGTCTGCTGGTACATTGACCCATAACGCAAAATTCCCTGTGCATGCTACACAGCAAGATTGTGACCCTGCTGAAAGTCACGTTCCTCTTCCCGCATACCATACCACCTTACACGGGGACAAAGAGGAAGGTGCAGATGAAAGTGCAGGTTCCTTCATCAGGTGGGGGGAGGAATACTAGTTGGCGACGTCACTGGCACAGGGCCTCTCATAGTACGCAAAAGTGTTGCTGCCGGTGGGAGGCGCCCCCGCCGTGCAAACACACCGCTGTACTTTGAGGGGCCCTGTGCCAGTGCCAATGCCAACTAGTGGGACCCCCCTGCTTGCTCAGGATCACAGCACTTGCAAAGTTGAAATACTTACCTCTCCCTGCTCCACTGCCGTGACGTGTTCCAGATTTCCTGGGCCCACTAATTACTTGAACCAGCCCTACCCCCCACAACTTTAGCCAAATGACCCCCAATTTCAAATGCCTTCAAATTATTATAAGCTAAATTACGATTGACAAGCTTCAGTAACAAGAATGGATGTTTTTGCCATTAAAGTGGGCAGTGTAGATGTTTTCCTGGCCTCCACTCACTGCCGACTATGCTCCCCCATTGACTTGCATTGGGTTTCGTGTTTCGGGCGATACCCGACTTTTCGCGATAATCGGCCGATTCCACTCGACTCAACTTCTAAGATAGTCGGGTTTCGCGAAACACGGCTCGACTCCAAAAAGGTCAAGGTCGCTCAACCCTAATTGTGACATGTGGTAAAGTTATAAAAAGATAGATTAACGCTCCGAAAGGATGGCCCATAAACAAACTCTAGCAGAAAGCGACAGATGAGAATATCAACATCTGGGAATGGAGTACATGCTAACAACGATACTGCATGTTATTCTGCTTTCTACAGGAAAGCGTAGTCCTCCAGACCAACAGACTACTCTCAGCATCTGAGGACATAGAAGATGGATGCGTTGTAATTAGTGTTGAGCGATACCGTCCGATACTTGAAAGTATCGGTATCGGATAGTATCGGCCGATACCCGAAAAATATCGGATATCGCCGATACTGATATCCGATACCAATACAAGTCAATGGGACATCAAGTATCGGAAGGTATTCTCATGGTTCCCAGGGTCTGAAGGAGAGGAAACTCTCCTTCAGGCCCTGGGATCTATAGGGATGTGTAAAATAAAGAATTAAAATAAAAAATATTGATATATTTACCTCTCCGGCGGCCCCTGAACTCAGCGCGGGTAACCGGCAGGCTTCGTTGTTCAAAATCAGCGCTTTTAGGACCTGAGAATCACGTCCCGGCTTCTGATTGGTCGCGGGCCGCCCATGTGACCGCCACGCGACCAATCACAAGCCGCGACGTCACTGCAAGCTATTAACGCGCTCATTTTTAAAAATGAGCGCGTTAATGGCTTTCAAAGACGTAGCGGCATGTGATTGGTCGCGGCCACGCGACCAATCACAAGCCGCGACGTCACCGCAAGCTATTAACGCGCTCATTTTTAAAAATGAGCGCGTTAATGACTTTCAAAGACGTAGCGGCTTGTGATTGGTCGCGTGGCCGCGACCAATCACAAGCCGCTACGTCTTTGAAAGTCATTACCGCGCTCATTTTTTAAAATGAGCGCGTTAATAGCTTGCGGTGACGTCGCGGCTTGTGATTGGTCGCGTGGCGGTCACATGGGCGGCCCGCGACCAATCAGAAGCCGGGACGTGATTCTCAGGTCCTAAAAGCGCTGATTTTGAACAACGAAGCCTGCCGGTTACCCGCGCTGAGTCCAGGGGCCGCCGGAGAGGTAAATATATCAATATTTTTTATTTTAATTCTTTATTTTACACATCTCTATGTATCCGATACCGATACCCGATACCACAAAAGTATCGGATCTCGGTATCGGAATTCCGATACCGCAAGTATCGGCCGATACCCGATACTTGCGGTATCGGAATGCTCAACACTAGTTGTAATAAATCAATTCTGAACCTTAAAAAGGTGACGCCATCTTAAAAGTCAGATGGGTTTTCTCAGTAATAGGAACCCAACAGCAAGTGTCCAGAAATCCTAGTTTTGCCAAAAAATTGTACAAAGATTTACAATTTTTAAGTTTCTTTACTTCCAAATAGCCATTCTTCATCAATTGTTCTTAAAGGGATTGTGTGACATGTTCTAAAATTTCACATAAAGCCAATGGAGAAGAGTGAAAAGAGTGAAATCATTCCTAAAACAAAAGAAAAAAAAAACAGGTGCAATGGCCATATTTTGGATAGTCAGAGCTGAGAAAACAAGCACGGAAGCCACGCAAATTAGCCTGCATTGGGGGCATTTGCACTTCCTGGCTTATTTGTATATTAATTGATTTCTCAGCAGTGGCATATTAGATCTCTACAAGTGAGGCATCAAACACATTTTTTCTTTTCGATAGTTAGGCATGAATCTGAAATAATATAGGAAGAAGTCCGGCGCGATAAGACTCCAACCCTTTACACTCCCTGACAGAAGTTGTGTCGCTTATCCATGTTATGTTAATAAAAGCTTATAACCTAATGTTAAATTCATCCATTGGGTATATAAATTATTCTTTTGAAAGCTGAAACCCTCCGAAATGTGGTTTAGGTTAAGAAAATAAATTGGCATAAATGCAGAAATATTGATCAGTTAATGGACACGGAATGGTCAGATTTTGGCAAGACAAAAGTTTTGTCGCCCACAGAAAGTGATGTGATAAAACAAACAAATAATTAGCTTAAAATACAAATATATGTTGCATAACATTGGTGAATGAAGTTGTGGTGCTATTAGAGCCATATTTAATATTGTGTGTGACTTCCATGAACTTGAAGGACTGCATCCATGCGGTTCAACAATGATTCATACAATTTATTAATGAAGTCATCAGGAATAGCAAAGAATGGACTCTTAAATGCCTCCCAGAGTTCATATAGATTCTTTGGTTTTGTCTTCCAAGCTTCTTCTTTCATCCTACCCCAAACATGCTCAATGATGTTCATGTCTGGTGACTGGGCTGGCCAGTCCTTCAGCACCTTGACCTTTTTTGCCTGGAGGAACTTTGTTGTAGAGATGGATGTATGAGATGGAGCACCATCCTGCTGCAGAAATTGACCCCTTTTATGATTTGGAATATAAGAGGTAGCTAATACTTCTTGACATTTTAGGCTATTGATATTGCCTTCCACCTTGCAAATGTTTCGCACCCCCCCATAATGAATGTAACCCCAGACCATTATCTTTCAACCACCAAAATTAACTGTTTTCTGGGTGTATTTTGGATCCATATGGGCTCCAGTAGGTCTCCTGCAGTATTTGCAGCAGTTGTGGTGTAATTCTACTGAAGATTCTTCAGAGAAATCCACCTTCTGCCATTATTCCAGCTGCCATCTGTTTAGCAGGCTGTGGGACTTTGCAAATGCCACACGGTTTTTTATTTGCCTTTTGTTTAGTGCTGGCTTCTGGGCACTGATTCGACCATGGAGGCCATTTCGAGACAGAATCCTACAAACTGTTCTAGTTGACACAGGGACTTGAGGTGACCAGGCCTGTTGGATCTCTGCTGCAGTGGAAGAGGGGCTTGCTTTGGATTTTCTAATCAACAAATGTACCTCCTGAGCAGTTGTCTTGCAGGGTCTGCTGGACCTGGGCTTGTCCAACACATCTCCAGTCTCTTCAAATCTTTTTTAATTCTTTGTCCTTGACGCTGAGACACATTAAAGGTGCCAGCCACCTCTGCAGTGGATCTGGTCTTCAGCCTCTTGATAATCCAGGCTATGGTCGGAGGGTGGATTTTTGTCATGTTGTCAGAGCTCAAGTTGCAGTTTAAGTGAAGGTCTGGGGTGCTGGGTTTCTTTTTATACACACTCACTAATTAACCGATCATTTACTGAGCACAGGTGAGGATGTAAACTAAGATGTGGTGCATTATATGACCAGGCGACAAAACTTTAGTCTTACCAAAATCTGACCAGTCTGTGTTCATTAACTGATCAATGTTTCTGCATTGATGCCAATCTATTTTCTTAACCTAAACCACATTTCGGAGGGTTTCAGCTTTCAAAAGAATAATTTATACAACCAATTGATGAATTTAACGTCAGGTTATAAGCTTTTATTTACATAACATGGATAAACGACATAACTTCTGTCAGGGAGTGTAGTAAAGCCTAAGGCATCATTGAAAATGTAGTCTATATTAGGGGAATCATGTCAGAAAAAAATAAAGAAGGCAAAAAACTCAAAAATGGCAGATCAACTAAAACAGGGGTACCGATACCGATTTCCGATACCAATACAAGTCAATGGGACACAAATATCGGAAGGTATTCCTCTATGGTTCCCAGGGTCTGAAGGAGAGGGAACTCTCCTTCAGGCCCTGGGATCCATATTCATGTGTAAAATAAAGAATAAAAATAAAAAATATTGATATACTTACCCTCAGACGCGCCCTGGTTGTCACCGCTGCAACCACCATGATTCCCTTCCTAAGAATGAACGCGTTAAGGACCTTCGATGACGTCGCGGCTTGTGATTGGTCACTGTAGCGTCATGTGACCGCTCACGCGACCAATCACAAGCCGCGACGTCATCGAAGGTCCTTAACGCGCTCATTTTTAGGAAGGGAAGCATGGCGGTTGCAGCGGTGACAACCAGGGCGCGTCCGAGGGTAAGTATATCAATATTTTTTATTTTTATTCTTTATTTTAAACATGAATCTTAATCCCGATACCGATTCCCGATATCACAAAAGTATTGGAACTCGGTATTGGAATTCCGATACCGCAAATATCGGCCGATACCCGATACTTGCGGTATCGGAATGCTCAACACTAGTTCTGACACTACTTGAATATCTTTTTGCACATTTATGTCTTTTATACTTATGTCATAAATTGAGATTTTAATGAAGATCCTGATGTTGGAGTTCTTCTTGTTCTTCAATTATTTCTCCTGCAGCACTGCTGGCCTCCGTGCAGATCCTGAGGCTGGAATCCTTGTTCTTCTTTTTTTTCTTTTTTTTTTTACTTTTCCCACACTTTCATCTTCATCATCATCAGCATCTTTGACATCAACTTCTTCTTCACCTTATTCATCTTCTTCTTCATCCTTTACCTTTTTTTTTTTTTTTGATTACATTTTTCATATTCATTTTATTCAACTATTATTATTCTTCCTATTCTACATATTCTTTTTATTCCACTGTTATTATTCTTCCTATTCTACTTCTTCATCATATTCTCATTTGTGACAGGCATTCCCGTAGTTGTTATCTATAAAAGTTTGAAGATTACACCTTCCGTTCTGCCAGTCACAAAAGTTACATTTGTCCGCGTTCAGTTTGGCCTGCAGCATCAGGCTTTATCCAGGGGCGCCACGAGGAGGAACGGAATCACCCCCATACACTGCTTAGTCTTCTTCTGCATATAATTTAGATAATATCTTTTGCTCTGATATTAAGTCTTATGCTTAATGTTCTTCTGCTCTTTGTTCTGCAGCCTCTTGTTCTTCTGCTTCTCGGTCTTCCATGTCGTCGTCTCCAGGGTCGTCGTCTCCAGTGTCGTCATCTCCGCCGTCGTCGTCTCCGCCGTCGTCGTCGTCGTCATCGGGGTGGTCTTCCGGGTCGTCGTCGTCGTCGTCATCGGGGTGGTCTTCCGGGTCGTCGACTTTAGGGTCTTCGACTTGGAAATGTAGCAGAAGGTACAAGAAGGCTGAGAAAATGCCAAGAACCAGCTGATGGAACTGGAACTCGGATGGCTACCCGAAGGTTCAAGAGAATATGGAACTACCGAGGACCAGCTGACGTTACTGGAACCCGGTTACTAAGCAGGAGGTACCCGTGCTAAAAAGCACTACCAAGGACCGCCTGACGTTGGCGGAACTCGGATACCCAGAAGGAGGCACCTAAGCCAAAGGCTCTGCCCGGAACCAGCTGACGTTACTGGAACCAGGATGGGGAGCAGAAGGTACAAGAGCAAAAGACACTGCCGAGAACCAGCTGACGGTACTGGAACCCGGATGGGTAGCCGAAGGTCCAAGAGCCAATGGAACTACCGAGGACCAGCTGACGTTACTGGAACCCGGTTACTAAGCAGGAGGTACCCGTGCCTGAAAGCACTACCAAGGACCACCTGACGTTGGTGGAACTTGGATACCCAGAAGGAGGCACCTAAGCCAAAGGCTCTGCCCGGAACCAGCTGACGGTACTGGAACCAGGATGGGGAGCAGAAGGTACAAGAGCAAAAGACACTGCCGAGAACCAGCTGACGGTGCTGGAACCAGGTGGTGGACCCGAAGGCCCACAGGAGAGGAGAGAACAGCTAGGCCGCGAGGCAGCCGCAGTTACCGAACCCCAACAGTCCTACAGGGGGAGCTGGGCCTACTGGCACTACAGAACCAGCCTTGACTACCAGTTCACGCAGCCCACATAGGAAGCTCCTAAACTGGAGGCACCCTGGAGTTGGCTAACCCGACCGCACCACGACGGGGCAAGCATAGGCGTCTCAGTGAACTTGACACAACCCGGAAACAGCTGACGGTGCTGAAACCAGGCTTGGCACGAGGGAGTACCTGTGACAAGAACACTGCCGAGAACCAGCTGGCGGTGCTGGAACCCGGATGCGTTGCCCCAGTGTGCAAGAGTCAATCGCACCGAGGACCAGCTGACGGTGCTGGAACCCGGTTACTAAGCTGTAGGTGCCCGCGCTTAAAAGCACTACCAAGGACCGCCTGGCGTTGGCAGAACTGGGATACCCAGGAGGAGGCACCTAAGCCAAAGGCTCGGCCCGGAACCAGCTGACGGTGCTGGAACCAGGTGGTGGACCCGAAGGTCCACAGGAGAGGAGAGAACAGCTAGGCCGCGAGGCAGCCGCAGTTACCGAACCCCAACAGTCCTACAGGGGGAGCTGGGCCTACTGGCACTACAGAACCAGCCTTGACTACCAGTTCACGCAGCCCACATAGGAAGCTCCTAAACTGGAGGCACCCTGGAGTTGGCTAACCCGACCACACCACGACGGGGCAAGCATAGGCGTCTCAGTGAGCTTGACACAACCCGGAAACAGCTGACGGTGCTGAAACCAGGCTTGGCACGAGGGAGTACCTGTGACAAGAACACTGCCGAGAACCAGCTGGCGGTGCTGGAACCCGGATGCGTTGCCCCAGTGTGCAAGAGCCAATCGCACCGAGGACCAGCTGACGGTGCTGGAACCCGGTTACTAAGCTGTAGGTGCCCGCGCTTAAAAGCACTACCAAGGACCGCCTGGCGTTGGCGGAACTGGGATACCCAGGAGGAGGCACCTAAGCCAAAGGCTCGGCCCGGAACCAGCTGACGGTGCTGGAACCAGGTGGTGGACCCGAAGGTCCACAGGAGAGGAGAGAACAGCTAGGCCGCGAGGCAGCCGCAGTTACCGAACCCCAACAGTCCTACAGGGGGAGCTGGGCCTACTGGCACTACAGAACCAGCCTTGACTACCAGTTCACGCAGCCCACATAGGAAGCTCCTAAACTGGAGGCACCCTGGAGTTGGCTAACCCGACCGCACCACGACGGGGCAAGCATAGGCGTCTCAGTGAGCTTGACACAACCCGGAAACAGCTGACGGTGCTGAAACCAGGCTTGGCACGAGGGAGTACCTGTGACAAGAACACTGCCGAGAAACAGCTGGCGGTGCTGGAACCCGGATGCGTTGCCCCAGTGTGCAAGAGCCAATGGCACCGAGGACCAGCTGACGGTGCTGGAACCCGGTTACTAAGCTGTAGGTGCCCGCGCTTAAAAGCACTGCCAAGGACCGCCTGGCGTTGGCGGAACTGGGATACCCAGGAGGAGGCACCTAAGCCAAAGTCTCGGCCCGGAACCAGCTGACGGTGCTGGAACCAGGTGGTGGACCCGAAGGTCCACAGGAGAGGAGAGAACAGCTAGGCCGCGAGGCAGCCGCAGTTACCGAACCCCAACAGTCCTACAGGGGGAGCTGGGCCTACTGGCACTACAGAACCAGCCTTGACTACCAGTTCACGCAGCCCACATAGGAAGCTCCTAAACTGGAGGCATCCTGGAGTTGACTAACCCGACCGCACCACGACGGGGCAAGCATAGGCGTCTCAGTGAGCTTGACACAACCCGGAAACAGCTTACGGTGCTGAAACCAGGCTTGGCACGAGGGAGTACCTGTGACAAGAACACTGCCGAGAAACAGCTGGCGGTGCTGGAACCAGGATGCGTTGCTTATTAAAGATTGTCTTCCTAGAGCCCCAACTAGCGCTGTTGGAGCAAAGGGTAAGCAGGGGGAGCAGAGTGTAGGCCGAAGCCTGCACTGGAGGCAGCTTTGTGTCTGCGTTGCGTTTGCAGGACACTTTGCCGGCTACACAGTGGGGGAACAGCTGGCGTTGCTGAACCCCACTAACACAATGGCGGGAGTTTTTCTCTGTGCAGCTAGCACTTGCGGGCAAAAACTAGCGATGTTAGAGCCTGTGTTGAAGCAGGAGGAGGAGGAGAGGAGCAGAGTGTAGGCCGAATCCTAGTTGAACCAATTTCAAAGGAAACCTTTAACCCCCCCTCAGGTGTTACAAAGTACAAGAGACACACCTTGTGCAGTATTAATGCTGCACAAGTGAAAGGTTGCTCGATTAATTTGTCTACTTGCACACGCTGAATGAAAGACGTACACAATTTAGCCCATTCTACAGTCAAACTGTAGTGGATGCGTGACTTGGCTTTTTAAGGAGACGCAGCACAGGTGTCCCAAATAATGCCTTGGTGCTTGGCGCAGCTTCCTGAGCGTTGTTATTTGCTGTACAGGAGTCTGCGCTCTTGTGTTATCCCTTGGCAATGCCCTGTTAGAGCTGCCCATCTTATGACCTCATTTCATGTTGGCCGGTGCGGTTAAGGATGGCCATTAATCCCAGACCCACAGTGCCTTTTCATAAAGTCACACTGCGGTGCTGGGATTCGTGGCCTTGAGCAGTAAATATTTTGGCCGCTCACACACGTCCTTACACCTGCTTCAGACTGGGCGGCCTGTTATGTAGGCAATCCAGTGACACAGTGTGCCAGCAATCAGAGCACATACAGTGATCTGACAATAACCCAAAAACAATAGAACGAGCTCTGAGACGTGGAATCTCTGTAGACCGCAATACCTGAACCTATCCTAAACACAACTAAAGGCAGCTGTGGATTGCGCCTTACACTACCTATGCAACTCGGCACAGCCTGAGGAGCTGACTAGCCTGAAGATAGAAAAACAAGCCTGACTTGCCTCAGAGTAATACCCCAAAGGAAAAGGCAGCCCCCCACATATAATGACTGTTAGCAAGATGAAAAGACAAACGTAGGGATGAAATAGATTCAGCAAAGTGAGGCCCGATATTCTAGATAGAGCGAGGATAGCAAAGAGAACTTTGCAGTCTACAAAAAACCCTAAAGCAAAAAACCACGCAAAGGGGGCAAAAAGACCCACCGTGCCGAACTAACGGCACGGCGGTACACCCTTTGCGTCTCAGAGCTTCCAGCAAAACGAATAGACAAGCTGGACAGAAAAAGTAGCAACAAAAGCAAAGAAGCACTTATCTAAGCAGAGCAGCAGGCCACAGGAAAGATCCAGAAGCTCAGATCCAACACTGGAACATTGACAAGGAGCAAGGAAGAAAGAATCAGGCGGAGTTAAATAACAAAGCAGCCAACGAGCTCACCAGAACACCTGAGGGAGGAAGCTCAGAAGCTGCAGTACCACTTGTGACCACAGGAGTGAATTCAGCCACAGAATTCACAACAGTACCCCCCCCTTGAGGAGGGGTCACCGAACCCTCACCAGAGCCCCCAGGCCGACCAGGATGAGCCACATGAAAGGCACGAACAAGATCTGGAGCATGGACATCAGAGGCAAAAACCCAGGAATTATCTTCCTGAGCATAACCCTTCCATTTAACCAGATACTGGAGTTTCCGTCTAGAAACACGAGAATCCAAAATTTTCTCCACAATATACTCCAATTCCCCCTCCACCAAAACCGGGGCAGGAGGCTCAACAGATGGAACCATAGGTGCCACGTATCTCCGCAACAACGACCAATGGAATACATTATGTATGGAAAAGGAGTCTGGGAGGGTCAGACGAAAAGACACAGGATTGAGAATCTCAGAAATCCTATACGGACCAATAAAACGAGGCTTAAATTTAGGAGAGGAAACCTTCATAGGAATATGATGAGAAGATAACCAAACCAGATCCCCAACACGAAGTCGGGGACCCACACGGCGTCTGCGATTAGCGAAAAGTTGAGCCTTCTCCTGGGACAAGGTCAAATTGTCCACTACCTGAGTCCAGATCTGCTGCAACCTGTCCACCACAGAATCCACACCAGGACAGTCCGAAGACTCTACCTGTCCTGAAGAGAAACGAGGATGGAACCCAGAATTGCAGAAAAATGGAGAGACCAAGGTAGCCGAGCTGGCCCGATTATTAAGGGCAAACTCAGCCAACGGCAAAAAGGACACCCAATCATCCTGGTCTGCAGAAACAAAACATCTCAGATATGTTTCCAAGGTCTGATTGGTTCGTTCGGTCTGGCCATTAGTCTGAGGATGGAAAGCTGAGGAAAAAGATAGGTCAATGCCCATCCTACCACAAAAGGCTCGCCAAAATCTTGAAACAAACTGGGAACCTCTGTCAGAAACAATATTCTCAGGAATGCCATGCAAACGAACCACATGCTGGAAGAACAAAGGCACCAAATCAGAGGAGGAAGGCAATTTAACCAAGGGCACCAGATGGACCATTTTAGAAAAGCGATCACAGACCACCCAAATGACTAACATCTTTTGAGAAACGGGAAGGTCAGAAATGAAATCCATCGAAATATGTGTCCAAGGCCTCTTTGGGACCGGCAAGGGCAAAAGCAACCCACTGGCACGTGAACAGCAGGGCTTAGCCCTAGCACAAATCCCACAGGACTGCACAAAAGTACGTACATCCCGTGACAGAGATGGCCACCAGAAGGATCTAGCCACTAACTCTCTGGTACCAAAGATTCCAGGATGACCAGCCAACACCAAACAATGAAGTTCAGAGATAACTTTACTAGTCCACCTATCAGGGACGAACAGTTTCTCCGCCGGACAACGATCAGGTTTATTCGCCTGAAATTTTTGCAACACTCGCCGCAAATCAGGGGAGATGGCAGACACAATGACTCCTTCCTTGAGGATACTCGCCGGCTCAGATGAACCCGGAGAGTCGGGCACAAGACTCCTAGACAGAGCATCCGCCTTCACATTTTTAGAGCCCGGAAGGTACGAAATCACAAAATCGAAGCGGGCAAAAAATAACGACCAACGGGCCTGTCTAGGATTCAAGCGCTTGGCAGACTCGAGATAAGTAAGGTTCTTATGATCAGTCAATACCACCACGCGATGCTTTGCTCCTTCAAGCCAATGACGCCATTCCTCGAATGCCCACTTCATGGCCAGCAACTCTCGGTTGCCCACATCATAATTACGCTCAGCAGCCGAAAACTTCCTGGAAAAGAAAGCACATGGTTTCAACACTGAGCAACCAGAACCTCTCTGTGACAAAACCGCCCCTGCTCCAATCTCAGAAGCATCAACCTCGACCTGGAACGGAAGAGAAACATCTGGTTGACACAACACAGGGGCAGAACAAAAACGATGCTTCAACTCCTGAAAAGCTTCCACAGCAGCAGAAGACCAATTAACCAAATCAGCACCCTTCTTGGTCAAATCGGTCAATGGTTTGGCAATGCTAGAAAAATTACAGATGAGGCGACGATAAAAATTAGCAAAGCCCAGGAATTTTTGCAGACTTTTCAGAGATGTCGGCTGAGTCCAATCCTGGATGGCTTGGACCTTAACCGGATCCATCTCGATAGTAGAAGGGGAAAAGATGAACCCCAAAAATGAAACCTTCTGCACACCGAAGAGACACTTTGATCCCTTCACAAACAAAGAATTAGCACGCAGGACCTGGAAAACCATTCTGACCTGCTTCACATGAGAGTCCCAATCATCTGAGAAGATCAAAATGTCATCCAAGTAAACAATCAGGAATTTATCCAGATAGTCACGGAAGATGTCATGCATAAAAGACTGAAACACAGATGGAGCATTGGCAAGTCCGAACGGCATCACTAGATACTCAAAATGACCCTCGGGCGTATTAAATGCAGTTTTCCATTCATCTCCTTGCCTGATTCTCACCAGATTATACGCACCACGAAGATCTATCTTAGTGAACCAACTAGCCCCCTTAATCCGAGCAAACAAGTCAGATAACAATGGCAAGGGATACTGAAATTTAACAGTGATCTTATTAAGAAGGCGGTAATCAATACACGGTCTCAGCGAACCATCCTTCTTGGCTACAAAAAAGAACCCTGCTCCCAGTGGTGATGACGATGGGCGAATATGTGCCTTCTCCAGGGATTCCTTCACATAACTGCGCATAGCGGCGTGTTCAGGCACGGATAAATTAAATAATCGACCTTTAGGGAATTTACTACCAGGAATCAAATTGATAGCACAATCACAATCCCTATGCGGAGGTAGGGCATCGGACTTGGGCTCTTCAAATACATCCTGATAATCAGACAAGAACTCTGGGACCTCAGAAGGAGTGGATGACGAAATAGACAAAAATGGAACATCACCATGTACCCCCTGACAACCCCAGCTGGATACCGACATAGAGTTCCAATCCAATACTGGATTATGGGTTTGTAGCCATGGCAACCCCAACACGACCACATCATGCAGATTATGTAGCACCAGAAAGCGAATAACTTCCTGATGTGCAGGAGCCATGCACATGGTCAGCTGGGTCCAGTACTGAGGTTTATTCTTGGCCAAAGGTGTAGCATCAATTCCTCTCAACGGAATAGGACACCGCAAAGGCTCCAAGAAAAACCCACAACGTTTAGCATAATCCAAATCCATCAGATTCAGGGCAGCGCCTGAATCCACAAACGCCATGACAGAATACGATGACAAAGAGCATATCAAGGTAATGGACAGAAGGAATTTGGATTGTACAGTACCAATGACGGCAGACCTATCGAACCGCTTAGTGCGCTTAGGACAATCAGAAATAGCATGAGTGGAATCACCACAGTAGAAACATAGACCATTCAGACGTCTGTGTTCTTGCCGTTCAACTCTGGTCTTAGTCCTATCGCACTGCATAGGCTCAGGTTTAATCTTAGACAATACCGCCAAATGGTGCACAGATTTACGCTCGCGCAAGCGTCGACCGATCTGAATGGCCAAAGACATAGACTCATTCAAACCAGCAGGCATAGGAAAACCCACCATGACATCCTTAAGAGCCTCAGAGAGACCCTTTCTGAACAAAGCTGCCAGCGCAGATTCATTCCACAGAGTGAGTACTGACCACTTCCTAAATTTCTGACAATATACTTCTATATCATCCTGACCCTGGCACAAAGCCAGCAAATTTTTCTCAGCCTGATCCACTGAATTAGGCTCATCGTAAAGTAATCCGAGCGCCAGGAAAAACGCATCGACATTACTCAATGCAGGGTCTCCTGGCGCAAGAGAAAATGCCCAGTCCTGAGGGTCGCCGCGCAAAAAAGAAATAATAATCAAAACCTGTTGAATAGGATTACCAGAAGAATGAGGTTTCAAGGCCAGAAATAGCTTACAATTATTTTTGAAATTAAGAAACTTAGTTCTATCACCAAAAAACAAATCAGGAATAGGAATTCTTGGTTCTAACATAGATTTCTGATCAATAGTATCTTGAATCTTTTGTACATTTATAACGAGATTATCCATTGAAGAGCACAGACCCTGAATATCCATGTCCACACCTGTGTCCTGAAACACCCAAATGTCTAGGGGAAAAAAAAGACTGAACACAGAGCTGAGAAAAAAAAATTATGTCAGAACTTCTTTTTTCCCTCTATTGAGAATCATTAGGTTGGCTCCTTGTACTGTTATGTAGGCAATCCAGTGACACAGTGTGCCAGCAATCAGAGCACATACAGTGATCTGACAATAACCCAAAAACAATAGAACGAGCTCTGAGACGTGGAATCTCTGTAGACCGCAATACCTGAACCTATCCTAAACACAACTAAAGGCAGCTGTGGATTGCGCCTGACATTACCTATGCAACTCGGCACAGCCTGAGGAGCTGACTAGCCTGAAGATAGAAAAACAAGCCTGACTTGCCTCAGAGAAATACCCCAAAGGAAAAGGCAGCCCCCCACATATAATGACTGTTAGCAAGATGAAAAGACAAACGTAGGGATGAAATAGATTCAGCAAAGTGAGGCCCGATATTCTAGATAGAGCGAGGATAGCAAAGAGAACTTTGCAGTCTACAAAAAACCCTAAAGCAAAAAACCACGCAAAGGGGGCAAAAAGACCCACCGTGCCGAACTAACGGCACGGCGGTACACCCTTTGCGTCTCAGAGCTTCCAGCAAAACGAATAGACAAGCTGGACAGAAAAAGTAGCAACAAAAGCAAAGAAGCACTTATCTAAGCAGAGCAGCAGGCCACAGGAAAGATCCAGAAGCTCAGATCCAACACTGGAACATTGACAAGGAGCAAGGAAGACAGAATCAGGCGGAGTTAAATAATAAAGCAGCCAACGAGCTCACCAGAAAACCTGAGGGAGGAAGCTCAGAAGCTGCAGTACCACTTGTGACCACAGGAGTGAATTCAGCCACAGAATTCACAACAGCGGCCTCTGCTGATCCCTTCTCGCATGCCGCGGCCATGAGGCTGCACAGTCTGAAGAAGGCGGAAGGAGATGAGTTTAGACAGGCGAAGATATGCACTGCTCGTGCCCATCAATCATACCCCCGCAGTCAAAATAAGTAAGACAACGAGGAGCATTGTTTCAGGCAGGGCGGACGCACAGGTGCAACAAGCCAACCAATGATGTCAGAAGACGGGCAGCGCTACCAAGGGGGGTGCTGCGTATCATTAGAAAGGAAAGTCACACCTCAGGGACAGTGGAATGGTCTCAATGAGACACATTTTGTACGTGTTGAGTTCCACGTGGGCAAGGAGAAAAAGTCAGCCACCTTGTACAAATGCAGTAGTACTGCTGTACAAGGTGGCTGTTATACATAGAAACACCTGGGGGTGGGGGGCAGGCTCCCTTCAATTTCAGTTCAGGTGCCTGCGTGGCGTTTGCAGGTCACGTTGCCGGCTACACAGCAGGGGAACAGCTGGCGGTGCTGAACCCCACTAACACATTGGCTGGTGTTTTTCTCTGTGCAGCTAGCACTTCCGGGCAGAAACTGGTGGTGTTTGAGCCCAGGGTCAGCAGGAGGAGGAGAGGAGCAGAGTGTAGGCCGAAGCCTAGTTGAACCAATTTCAAAGGTAACCTTTAACCCCCCCTCAGGTGTTGCAAGGTACAAGAGCCACACCTTGAACAGCATTAATGCTGCACAAGTCAAAGGTTGCTCTCTTAATTTTGCTCCTTGCACACGCTGAATAAAACACGTACACTATTTAGCCCATTTTACTGTCAAACAGTAGTGGAGGCGTGACTTGTCTTTTTATGGAGACGCAGCACAGGTGTCCAAATTTACACCTAGGTGCTGGGCGCAGATTCCTTACCGTTGTTATTTGCAGTACAGGAAACTGCGCTCTTGTGTTATCCCTTGGCAATACCCTGTTAGAGCTGCCCGTCTTATGACCTCATTTCATGTTGGCCGGTGCGGTTAACGATGGCCATAAATCCCAGACCCACAGTGCCTTTTCATAAAGTCACACTGCGGTGCTGGGATTCGTGGCCTTGTGCAGTAAATATGTTCGCCGCTCACACATGTCCTTATACCTGCTTCAGACTGGGCGGCCTCAGCTGATCCCTTATCGCATGCCGCGGCCATGAGGCCGCACAGTCAGAAGAAGGCGGAAGGAGGGGAGTGAAGACAGGGGAACATATGCACTGCACATGCCCATCAATCACACCCTCGCAGTCAAAATATATGAGACAACGAGGGGCGTTGTGTCGGGCAGGGCGGACGCACAGGCACAGCCAGCCAACCAATGATGTCAGAAGACGGGCAGCGCTAACAATGGGGGTGCTGCGTGTCATTAAAAAGGAAAGTCACACCTCAGGGACATTGTAATGGTCTGTAATGAGACACATTTTGTACGTGTTTAATTAAACGTGGGCAAGTAGACAAAGTCAGCCACCTTGTAAAAATGCAGCAGTACTTCTGTACAAGGTGGCTGTTATACATAGAAACACCTGGGGGTGGGGGGCAGGCTCCCTTCAATTTCAGTTCATGTGCCTGCGTGGCGTTTGCAGGACACGTTGCCGGCTACACAGCAGGGGAACAGCTGGCGGTGCTGAACCCCACTAAAACATTGGCTGGTGTTTTTCTCTGTGCAGCTAGCAATTCCGGGCAAAAACTAGCGGTGTTAGAGCCCAGGGTCAGCAGGAGGAGGAGAGTAGCAAAGTGTAGGCCGAAGTCTGCACTGGTGGCAGCTTTTGGTCAGTTGTGCCAGCGTGGCTTGTGCTGGACACGATGCCGGCTACACAGCAGGGGAACAGCTGGCGGTGCTGAACCCCACTAAAACATTGGCTGGTGTTTTTCTCTGTGCAGCTAGCAGTTCCGGGCAAAAACTAGCGGTGTTAGAGCCCAGGGTCAGCAGGAGGAGGAGAGGAGCAGAGTGTAGGCCGAAGCCTAGTTGAACCAATTTCAAAAGTTACCTTTAACCCCCCCTCAGGTGTTGCAAGGTACAAGAGCCACACCTTGTGCAGCATTAATGCTGCACAAGTAAAAGGTTGCTCTATTAATTTTGCTCATTGCACACGCTGAATAAAACACGTACACTATTTAGCCCATTATATTGTCAAACAGTAGTGGAGGCGTGACTTGTCATTTTAAAGAAAAGCATCACAGGTGTCCAAAATAACACCTTGGTGCATGGGCGCAGCTTCCTGAGCGTTGTTATTTGCTGTACAGGAGTCAGCGCTCTTGTTATCCCTTGGCCATGCGCTGTGAGCGCTTCCTGTCTTGTGACCTCATTTCATGTCTGCCGTTGCGGTTAGCGATGGCCATGAATCCCAGATCCACAGTGTGTTTTATAAAATTCACACTGCGTGGCTGGGATTCGTGGCCTTGTGCAGTAAATATGTTTGCCGCTCACACAAGTCCTTACACCTGCTTCAGACTGGGCGGCCTCATCTGATCCCTTATCGCATGCCACGGCCATGAGGCCACCCAGTCTGAAGAAGGCGGAAGGAGAAGAGTGAACACAGGCAAACATATGCAATGCACATGCCCATCAATCACACCCTCGCTGTCCAAAAAAATAAGACACCGAGGGGCGTTGTTTCGAGCAGGGCAGACGCACAGGCGCAGCCAGCTAACCAATGATGTCAAAAGACGGGCAGCGCTAACAAGGGTGGTGCTGCGTATCATTAGAAAGGAAAGTCACACCTCAGGGACAGTGGAATGGTCTCAATGAGACACATTTTGTACATGTTGAGTTCCACGTGGGCAAGGAGAAAAAGTCAGCCACCTTGTACAAAAGCAGCAGTACTGCTGTACAAGGTGGCTGTTATACATAGAAACACCTGGGGGTGGGGGGCAGGCTCCCTTCAATTTCAGTTCAGGTGCCTGCGTGGCGTTTGCAGGTCACGTTGCCGGCTACACAGCAGGGGAACAGCTGGCGGTGCTGAACCCCACTAACACATTGGCTGGTGTTTTTCTCTGTGCAGCTAGCACTTCCGGGCAGAAACTGGCGGTGTTTGAGCCCAGGGTCAGCAGGAGGAGGAGAGGAGCATAGTGTAGGCAGAAGCCTGCACTGGTGGCAGCTTTTGGTCAGTTGTGCCAGCGTGGCTTGTGCTGGACACGATGCCGGCTACACAGCAGGGGAACAGCTGGCGGTGCTGAACCCCACTGAAACAATGGTGGGTGTTTTTCTCTGTGCAGCTAGTATGTCCGGGCAGAAACTGGCGGTGTTTGAGCCCAGGGTCAGCAGGAGGAGGAGAGGAGCAGAGTGTAGGCAGAAGCCTGCACTGGTGGCAGCTTTTGGTCAGTTGTGCCAGCATGGCTTGTGCTGGACACGATGCCGGCTACACAGCGGGGGAACAGCTGGCGGTGCTGAACCCCACTGACACAATGGTGGGTGTTTTTCTCTGTGCAGCTAGCATGTCCGGGCAGAAACTGGCGGTGTTTGAGCCCAGGGTCAGCAGGAGGAGGAGAGGAGCAGAGTGTAGGCCGAAGCCTGCACTGGTGGCAGCTTTTGGTCAGTTGTGCTAGCGTGGCTTGTGCTGGACACGATGCCGGCTACACAGCAGGGGAACAGCTGGCGGTGCTGAACCCCACTGACACAATGGTGGGTGTTTTTCTCTGTGCAGCCAGCACTTCCGGGACCCAACTGGCGTAGTTAGAGCCCAGGGTCTGCAGGAGGAGCAGAGTGTAGGCTGAAGCCTACTTGAACCAATTTCAAAGGGAACCTTTAATCCACCCTCAGGTGTTACAATGTTGAAGAGCCACACCTTGTGCAGCAGTAAAGCTCCACAAGTTAAAGGTTGCTCTTTAAGTTTTGGTCATTGCACACGCAGAATGAAAGACGTACACAATTTAGCCCATTGAACAGAAGTTCAGTTCTGTATTGGAGGCGTGACTTGTCTTTTTAAAGAGACGCAGCACAGGTGTGCCAAATAACGCCTTGGTGTTAGGCGCAGCTTCCTGAGCGTTGCTATTTGCTGTACAGGAGTCTGCGCTATTGTGAACCCTTGGCCATGCGCTGTGAGCGCTGCCTGTCTTGTGACCTCATTTCATGTTGGCCAGTGCGGTTAGCAATGGCCATGAATCCCAGGCACGCAGTGTGTTTTCAAAAAATCACACTGCGTGGCTGGGATTCGTGGCCTTGTGCAGTAAATATGTTTGCCGCTCACACATGTCCTTACACCTGCTTCAGACTGGGCGGCCTCAGCTGATCCCTTATCGCCTACCACGGCCATGAGGCCGCACAGTCTGAAGAAGGCGGAAGGAGATGAGTTAAGACAGGCGAACATATGCACTGCACATGCCCATCAATCACACCCTCGCAGCCCAAAAATATGAGACTACGAGGGGGGTTGTGTCGGGCAGGGCGGACGCACAGGCACAGGCAGCCAACCAATGATGTCAGAAGACGGGCAGCGCTACCAAGGGGGGTGATGCGTGTCATTAGAAAGGAAAGTCACACCTCAGGGACAGTGGAATGGTCTCAATGAGACACATTTTGTACGTGTTGAGTTCCACGTTGGCAAGGATAAAAAGTCAGCCACCTTGTACAAATGCAGCATTACTGCTGTACAAGGTAGCTGTTATACATAGAAACACCTTGGGGTGGGTGGCAGGGTCATTTTACTTTCTGTTCATGTGCCTGCGTGGCGTTTGCAGGTCACGTTGCCGGCTACACAGCAGGGGAACAGCTGGCGGTGCTGAACCCCACTAACACATTGGCCGGTGTTTTTCTCTGTGCAGCCAGCACTTCCGGGCAAAAACTAGCGGTGTTAGAGCCCAGGGTCAGCAGGAGGAGGAGAGGAGCAGAGTGTAGGCCGAAGCCTCCACTGGTGGCAGCTTTTGGTCGGTTGTGCCAGCGTGGCTTGTGCTGGACACGATGCCGGCTACACAGCAGGGGAACAGCTGGCGGTGCTGAACCCCACTAACACATAGGCTGGTGTTTTTATCTGTGCAGCTTGCATTTCCGGGCAAAAACTAGCGGTGTTAGAGCCCAGGGTCAGCAGGAGGAGGAGAGGAGCAGAGTGTAGGCCGAAGCCTAGTTGAACCAATTTCAAAGGTTACCTTTAACCCCCCTCAGGTGTTGCAAGGTACAAGAGCCACACCTTATGCAGCATTAATGCTGCACAAGTAAAAGGTTGCTCTATTTAGTTTGCTCATTGCACACGCTGAATAAAACACGTACACTATTTAGCCCATTATACTGTCAAACAGTAGTGGAGGCGTGACTTGTCATTTTAAGGAGACGCAGCACAGGTGTCAAAATTTACACCTAGGTGCTGTGCGCAGCTTCCTGAACGTTGTTAGTTGCTGTACAGGAGTCTGCGCTCTTGTTATCCCTTGGCCATGCGCTGTGAGCGATGCCTGTCTTTTCACCTCATTTCATATTGGCCGGTGCGGTTAGCGATGGCCATGAAACCCAGACCCGCAGTGTCTTTTAATAAAGTCACACTGCAGAGCTGGGATTCGTGACCTTGCGCAGTAAATTTTTTTGCCTGTCCCTCATGTCCTTACACCTGCATCAGACTGGGCGGCCTCATCTGATCCCTTCTCGCATGCCGCGGCCACGAGGCCGCACATTCTGAAGAAGGCAGAAGGAGATGAGTAAAGACAGGCGAAGATATCCACTGCTCGTGCCCATAAATCACACCCTCGCAGTCAAAATAAGTAAGACAACGTGGAGCGTGGTTTCAGGCAGGGCGGACGCACAGCCGCAGCCAGCCAACCAAAGATGTCAGAAGACAGGCAGCGATAACAAGGGGGGTGCTGCGTGTCATTAAAAAGGAAAGTCACACCTCAGGGACATTGTAATGGTCTGTAATGAGACACATTTTGTACGTGTTTAATTAAACGTGGGCAAGTAGACAAAGTCAGCCACCTTGTACAAATGCAGCAGTACTGCTGTACAAGGTGGCTGTTATACACAGAAACACCTGGGGGTGGGGGGCAGGCTCCCTTCAATTTCAGTTCATGTGCCTGCCTGGCGTTTGCAGGTCACGTTGCAAGCTACACAGCAGGGGAACAGCTGGCGGTGCTGAACCCCACTAACACATTGGCTGGTGTTTTTCTCTGTGCAGCTTGCAATTCCGGGCAAAAACTAGCGGTGTTAGAGCCCAGGGTCAGCAGGAGGAGGAGGAGAGGAGCAGAGTGTAGGCCGAGGCCTGCACTGGTGGCAGCTTTTGGTCAGTTGTGCCAGCGTGCCTTGTGCTGGACACGATGCCGGCTACACATCAGGGGAACAGCTGGCGGTACTGAACCCCACTGACACAATGGTGGGTGTTTTTCTCTGTGCAGCCAGCACTTCCGGTCCCCAACTGGCGTAGTTAGAGCACAGGGTCTGCAGGAGGAGCAGAGTGTAGGCCGAAGCCTACGTGAACCAATTTCAAAGGTAACCTTTAACCCACTCTCAGGTGTTACAATGTTGAAGAGCCACACCTTGTGCAGCAGTAAAGCTCCACAAGTTAAAGGTTGCTCTTTAAGTTTTGCTCATTGCACACGCAGAATGAAAGACGTACACAATTTAGCCCATTGAACAGTAGTTCAGTTCTGTTTTTGTGGCGTGACCTGGCTTTTTAAGGAGACGCAGCACAGGTGTCAAAATTTACACCTAGGTGCTGGGCGCAGCCTCCTGAGCAATGTTATTTGCTGTACAGGAATCTGCGCTATTGTGATCCCTTGGCCATGCGCTGTGAGCGCTGCCTGTCTTCTTACCTCATTTCATGTTGGCCGGTGCGGTTAGCAATGGCCATGAATCACAGACCTGCAGTGTGTTTTAAAAAAAACACACTGCGTGGCTGGGATTCGTGGCCTTGTGCAGTAAATATGTTTGCCGCTCACACATGTCCTTACACCTGCTTTAGACTGGGCGGCCCCAGCTGATCCCTTATCGCCTACCACGTCCAGGAGGCCGCACAGTCTAAAGAAGGCAAAAGGAGATGAGTTAAGACAGGCGAACATATGCACTGCACATGCCCATCAATCACACCCTCGCAGCCAAAATATATGAGACGAGGGGGGTTGTGTCGGGCAGGGCGGACGCACAGGCACAGGCAGCCAAACAATGATGTCAGAAGACGGGCAGCGCTACAAAGGGGGGTGGTGCGTGTCATTAAAAAGGTAAGTCACACCTCAGGGACATTGTAATGGTCTGTAATGAGACACATATTTTACGTGTTTAATTCTACGTGGGCAAGGATAAAATATCAGCCACCTTGTACAAATGCAGCAGTACTGCTGTACTAGGTGGCTGTTATACATAGAAACACCTGGGGGGGTGGGGCCAGGTTCCCTTTAATTTCAGTTCATGTGCCTGCGTGGCGTTTGCAGGAAATGTTGCCAGCTACACAGCAGGGGAACAGCTGGCGGTGCAGAACCCCACTGACACATTGACTGGTGTTTTTCTCTGTGCAGCTAGCACTTCCGGGCAAAAACTAGCGGTGTTTGAGCCCAGGGGCAGCAGGAGGAGGAGAGGAGCAGAGTGTAGGCCGAAGCCTGCACTGGTGGCAGCTTTTGTTCTGTTGTGCCAGCGTGACTTGTGCTGGACACGTTGCCGACTACACAGCAGGGGAACAGCTGGCGGTGCTGAACCCCACTGACACATCACCTAGTGTTTTTTCTGTGTAGACAACACTTCCAGGTGGCAACTGACAGTGTTGAAACCCAGGGAATCAAAGAGGAGCAGAGTGTAGGCCGAAGCCTGCAGTGGAGCAAGTTGAAAGGGAACCTTTAACCCCCCCCCCAGGCATTTGTTGCTGAAAGAGCCATCTTGAACAGCAGTAATACTGCACATGGAAAATGGTGGCTCCGAAAATTATGCTCCTTGCAAACGCTGAAGTACACACTCATATAATGTGTCCCCTCACACCGTCAAACCATCCCGGAAGTGGGACTTTCCTTTGTAATGTGACACAGCACAGCCGTCATTCCAACCCCCTTGGTGCCGTGCGCCACCTCCTCAACGTTGTTTGGTTCTGTCACGGAGCCCACGCTGTAATGTTATCCCTTGGCCATGCACAGTTAGCGGTGCCCGTCTTCTGACATCATTTAGGTGTCATGCTGGCTGTGCCTGTGCGTCCAAGCTGCCCGAGATCCAACCTTGCAGTGTCATCTAATGTAATCCCACTGCGGGCCAGGGATCCATGGGCATGCGCAGTGCATATCATCGCCTCTCACTCACCTCCTTCCTGCTTCTTCAGACTGTGCGGCGTCACGGCCGTGGCATGCTATTAGGGATCATTTGACGCCGCCTAGTCTGAAGAAGCGTGAAGAAGGGGAGTGAGAGGCTAGTATATGCACTGCGCATGGCCATGGATAAAAGGGCCCACTGTGGGATCACATTAGACGACACTGCGAGGTGGGATTTCGGGCAGCGTGGACGCACAGGCGCAGCCAGGACGACAACAAATGATGTCAGAGGACGGGCAGCACAAACTGTGCATGGCCAAGGGATAACATAACAGCGCAGGGTCCATGACGGAATCAAACAACGCTAAGGAGGCAGCGCACGGTGCCAAGGGGGTAGCAATGATGCCTGTGCTGCGTCACATTGCAAAGGAAAGTCCCACCTCCGGGACGGTTGGACGGTGTGAGGGAACACATGACATGAGTGTGTAGTTCAGCGTTTGCAAGGAGCATAATTTCAAGAGCGACCTTTCCCTTGTGCAGTATTAGTGCTGCACATGGTGGCTCTTTCAGTAACAAACGCCTGGGGGGGGGGACAGGTCCCCTTACATTTTAGTTGTGCCAGCGTGGCGGTCGCATGACACGTTGCCGGATACACAGCTGGGGATCAGCTGACGTTACTGAACCCCAATAACAGAGGAGCAACTGTTGACTGTGCACACAGCACTTCCAGGCACCAACTGGCGGTGTTAGAGCCCAGGGACAGCAGGAGGAGCAGATTGGAGGTATTGCCGCACACACAGCTGGGGATCAGCTGACGTTACTGAACCCCAATAACAGAGGAGCGACTGTTGACTGTGCACACAGCACTTCCAGGCACCAACTGGCGGTGTTAGAGCCCAGGGACAGCAGGAGAAGCAGATTGGAGGTATTGCCGCACACACAGCTGGGGATCAGCTGACGTTACTGAACCCCAATAACAGAGGAGCGACTGTTGACTGTGCACACAGCACTTCCAGGCACCAACTGGCGGTGTTAGAGCCCAGGGACAGCAGGAGGAGCAGAGGAATAGAGTGTAGGCCGAAGCCTGATTGGAGCAAGTTGAAAGGGAACCTTTAACCCCCCCCCAAGACGTTTGTAGCTGAAAGAGCCATCTTGTGCAGCACTAAGGATGCAAAAGGAAAAGGTTGCTCTTTTAATTATGCTCCTTGCAAACACAGAAGCAAACACTAAAAATGTGTCCCCTTATACCGTCAAACCGTCCCGGAGGTGCGAATTTCCTTCGTAATGGGACACAGCACAGCTGTCATTCCTATCCCCTTGGTGCCGTGCGCTGCCTCCTCAGCATTGTTTTAAGCTGTCACGGAGCCTGCGCTGTTCTGTTATCCCTTGGCCATGCCCAATTAGCGCTGCCTGTGTTCTGACATAATTTGGTGTCAGGCTGTCAGTGACTGTGCGTCCACACTGCTCCAGATCCCACCTCGCAGTCTCGTCTAACGTAATCCCACTGCGGGCCTTGGATCCATGGGCATGCACACTGCATATCCTCGACTCTCACTCCCCTCCTTCCCTCTTCTTCAGACTGTGCGGTGTCATGGCCGTGGCATGCTATTAGGGATCAGCTGACGGCGCACAGTCTAAAGAAGGCGGAGGGAAATGAGCGAGAGCCCGATGGGAAGATATGCACTGCGCATGCCCATGGATCCCAGGCCCGCAGTGTGACTCAATCAGAAGACATTGCGAGGCGGGATCTCGGGCAGCGCGGCCGCACAGGCGCAGCCAGCCTGACTCCAAATTATGTCAGAAGACAGGCAGCGCAAATAAGGCATGCCCAAGGGATAACAGAACAGCGCAGGCTCCGTGACAGCTTAAAACAACGCTGAGGAGGCAGCGCATGGCACCAAGGGGGTAGGAATGACGGCTGTGCTGCGTCCCATTACGAAGGAAAGTCCCAGCTCCGGGATGGTATAACGGTATCAGTGAACACATTTTATAAGTGTTAAGTTCTGCGTGTGCAAGGAGCTAAACTAAAAGAACTACCTTTTCCTTGTGCAGCATTACTGCTGCACAAGATGGCTCTTTCAGTAACAAACGACGGGGGGGGGGGGACAGGTTCCCTTACATTTAGGTTGTTGTGCCAGCGTGGCGGTCGCAGGACACATTGCCGGCTACACAGCTGGGGATCAGCTGACGTTACTGAAACCCAATAACACTGGGTCGTATGTTTTTACTGTGCAGCCTGCACTTCTGAGCCACAACTGGCGGTGTTGGAGCCCAGGAATAGCAGTTCAGGTGGTAGAAAGATGAACACATCAGGAGACCTGGATAACACCCAATTACTTAATCAGGCAGAGGAGTGGCAAATTCCTGCGAGATCCAGGCCTGGTTCATTTTCAGGAAAGTAAGCCGGTCAACGTTATCGGAGGATAGTCGCATGCGACGGTCTGTTAGTACACCACCTGCGGCACTAAAGACACGTTCCAATAAGTCACTAGCCGCAGGGCAAGCCAGCACCTCCAATGCAGACTGGCTTAGCTCTGGCCATGTATCCAGCTTAGAGACCCAAAACTTGAACGGGGAAGAGCCGTCTGGGAGTACAGTAAGAGGGCAAGCCATGTAGTCTGTCACCATCTGACGGAACCGTTGCCTCCTGCTGACTGGAGCCGCCGGTGATGGTGTAGACATTTGGGGCGGGCACACAAAAGTGTGCCAGAGTTGTGCCATACTGGGCTTGCCTTGGGCAGAGGCACTGCTTCTGCTCCCTCTTTGGGCAGAGCCTCCCCCACTGCCTCGACGCACTGAGCTGCTTTGTAAAGCACTAGCAGCACTCCTCTCAGTTGGACAGGAGAAGATGATGGAATTCACCAGTGTGTCGTGGTACTCCCGCAATTTACGCTCCCGGGTCAACGCTGGGATGAGGTTTTGGACGCTGTCCCGGTAGCGAGGATCGAGGAGGGTGAACACCCAATAATCAGGCATGTTGAGAATGTGGTCGATGCGGCGGTCGTTTCTCAGGCACTGCAGCATGAAATCCACCATGTGCTGCAGAGTGCCAACTGGCCCAGAAACGCTGTCCCCTGCTTGAGACATGATCTCTGCCTGCTCGTCATCACCCCACCCTCGCTGTACACACTGACCACTGGACAATTGTGTCGCTCCCTCCTCTGGACGGAGCTCTTCCTCCTCCATTGACTCCTCCTCATCCTCACAAATTGGCCCCTGCGTACCCCTTTGTGAGGAACCACGTGGCGCTGACTCTCCAGAAGCTGATGGAAAAGGTGACTCCTCATCCTCCACCTCTTCCACAACATCATCCCTTAACCCTTGCAAAGTTTGCTGAAGCAGGCAGATAAGGGGGACAGTCATGCTGACTAGTGCATCATCTGCACTTGCCATCCGCATGGAATAATCAAAAGGACGCAAAACCTGGCAGACGTCCTTCATAGTGGCCCATTCTGTGGTTGTGAAGTCTGATCGGCGCTGACTGCGACTTCTTTGCGCCTGATGCAGATGGTACTCCATAACTGCTTGCTGCTGCTCACACAACCGCTCCAACATATGTAACGTGGAATTCCACCGGGTAGGTAGGTCACATATGATGCGGGGTTCCGGAAGGCGGAATCGGCGCTGCAGAGCAGCAATGCGGGATCTGGCCAAGCTGGAACGCCGCAAGTGAGCACACTCTAGGCGGACCTTGTGCAGCAGGGCATCAAGATCCGGATAGTCCCTCAGAAAACTCTGCACAACCAAATTGAGCACATGTGCCAGACATGGGATGTGAGTGAGGTTGCCAAGGGCCAAAGCTGCCACCAGATTTCGGCCATTGTCACACACTACCATGCCTGGCTGGAGATTCGCTGGCAGTAACCACACATCGCTCTCCTGCTTGATGGCATTCCAGAGCTCCTGCGCTGTGTGGCTTCGATGCCCCAATGAAACTAGTTTCAAGACGGCCTGCTGACGTTTGGCCACGGCTGTGCTCATGTCGGTCATAGGTAAACGTTCACGGGTCCATGTGGAGGTGGACTGTGACGGATCCTGCAGAGAGGAATCTGAGGAACTGGTGTAAGAGGAGGAGTCAATGCGTACAGACTGGATTCCTGCAATCCTTGGAGTTGGCAGGACACGTCCTGCGCCACTCGCACGATCTGTACCTGGCTCAACAACATTAACCAAATGGGCAGTGAGGGAAACGTATCGCCCCTGTCCATGCTGACTGGTCCACGCATCGGTGGTGAGGTGGACCTTGCTACTGACGGCGTTCAGTAGCGCATGTTTTATGTTTGCCTCAACATGCCTGTGCAGGGCAGGGACAGCCTGCCTGCTGAAGTAAAAGCGGCTGGGCACCTTGTACTGTGGGACTGCCAATGCCATCAAGTCACGGAAGCTGTCAGTCTCCACCAGCCTGAACGAGAGCATTTCCAGGGACAACAGTTTGGCAATGCCTGCATTCAGAGCCTGTGCTCGGGGGTGGTTGGCCGAGAATGCCCGTCTTTTCTCCCATGCCTGTACTACCGATGGCTGTAGAGTAGACTGGGAGTGTGAGGATGACTGGGAAGGTGGTGCTGTGGGTGGAATTACACAAGGTCTCTGGACAACAGTGCCAGAGGTTCTTCCATGGCGATCCTGGGAGGAAGCCAAACCAGCTGTGCGTGAGCTGGAGGAAGAGGCAACACGAGCTGAAGAGGTGGTAGCTGCCGCTGTTGGTTGGCCTACATCTTCAGTCTGTTTCTGTAACTCCACCGCGTGCCTGGTCCGCACATGTTTCCACATATTTGTGGTATTGAGGTTGCTGACATTTTTCCCTCTTTTTACTTTCTGATGACACAGCTTGCATTTGACAAAACAAATGTCATCTGCAACTGTGTCAAAAAAGGACCAGGCACTGCAAGTCTTGGGAGCGCCCTTTTTGGCTTTGGAAAGAGACAGGCTCCTAACGGGTGCCAAAGTGGAGGCTACAGGCTCCGCAGTCTTCCCCCTCCCTCTCCCTCTTTGCCCCGTAAGGCGAAGCTCTTCCTCAGAGCTGCTCCCACCACCTTCCTGTTCCTCACGCCACGATGGGTCAAGGACCTCATCATCTCCACTACCCTCTGCCACCAACTGCTCCTCCTGGGTAGTCTCGGCAGCACAGAAAGCGGCACCTGAGTTTCATCATCAGATGCGTACTGCGCTGTGGTCACCGGAGGCACTAGCCCACCTGCCTCTTCAGAGTCAGAGAGAAAAAGCTGTTGGGCATCACTGCACACTGCCTCTTCTTCCATTTCTCCAATGCTGCTTGGCTGGCCCCCTGTTTCCAAGCCAAGAGATTCAGAGAACAGAAGTAGAGACGGCTCCTGTCCTGGGCTCTCTGACTGCCTGGCCAATTTGGCAGGTGGTGAAGAGACAGATGGCTGCTCTCCAGTGCTCTGTGCCTGAGAGGATGTGGCACTAACTGAAGTCGATGCCGAGGCGTTAGCTGCCATCCACCCGACAACGGCTTCAATTTGGTCTTCACGCAGCAGCGGTGCACGGCGCGCTCCGACAAAGCTGCGCATGAAGGACTGTTCCCTGCTGAAACTGAGTGACGACGAGTCACCGGCGCCCGCAGCAGGCACAGAATCACCACGTCCTCTCCCTGCTCCGCGCCCACGCCCACGTGCCTTACTCCCTGCCCTCTTCATCTTGGTTGACAGATAAAGATAAGCAGAAAAGTACTAAGGCCTTAGTGTGCTTATTCCTGAAATGCTCCTCCTAACAGGTGTAAGAAACACTAATGTTGTAAAGTGTGGACTAAACTTTATTATTTTTCAAATGTGGCCTACACAAGTGTTAAGTTGTGTTTGGTGAACTTTACTTTTTTTTTTGTGCAGATCGGGCTACAGAGCTAGTTTAAATCACACGGAGACCGTGCAGACAGCCGTAAACGGCGCTGCAAGGCCAAAAAACCCTCCTCTAGGTTATCCTATGTAGTGTTTTTCCACTATTTAGCTGGAGACGGGTGGAAAGACACTAATAGGAATTTTTTTTTTTTAAATTTTAAACAGGCTGCACTATTTGAAAAAAAGGAAATTGTTTTTCAAGGTATGAGGCAGTAACGCACCCTGAGCTGAATCCAACCGGCTATAGCTGCACACAGACTACAGGGCGAGCTGCGCTCACACAGAGACCGTGCAGACAGCCGTAAACGGCGCTGCAAGGCCCAATAAACCTCCTCTAGGTTATCCTATGTAGTGTTTTTCCACTATTTAGCTGGAGACGGGTGGAAAAACACTAATAGGAATTTTTTTTTTTTAAATTTTAAACAGGCTGCACTATTTGAAAAAAAGGAAAATTTTTCTCAAGGTATGAGCCAGTAACGAACCCTGAGCTGAATCCAACCGGCTATGGCTGCACACAGACTACAGGGCGAGCTGGGCTCACACGGAGACCGTGCAGACAGCCGTAAACGGCGCTGCAATGCCCAAAAACCCCCCTCTAGGTTATGCTATGTAGTGTTTTTCCACAATTTAGCTGGAGACGGGTGGAAAAACACTAATAGGGAATTTTTTTAAAAATTTTTAAACAGGCTGCACTATTTGAAAAAAAGGAAAATTTTTCTCAAGGTATTAGCCAGTAACGAACTCTGAGCTGAATCCAACCGGCTATGGCTGCACACAGACTACAGGGCGAGCTGGGCTCACACGGAGACCATGCAGACAGCCGTAAACGGCGCTGCAAGGCCCAAAAAACCCCCTCTAGGTTATCCTATGTAGTGTTTTTCCACAATTTAGCTGGAGACTGGTGGAAAAACACTAATAGGAAATTTGAGAAAAAATGTGCAGCAGGCTGCACTATGAGCAAAAAAGGACAACTGTGTGAGGCAGTGTGAACCCCCCCTGAGTCGAATACAACCGGGTATATGGCTGCACACAGACTACAGAGTGAGCTGCACACACACACACACACAGAGTCCTTGCAGAACGCTGTTAAAACAGCGCTGCAAGGCAAGAGCAAGGTGAACAGTGAAGAACACACAGCGTTTTGCTAAATTAGCCTTTGGAAAGGAAAATAAAGCAATTAGCTAGCTCAACTGGCCCTCAGTTAGAACACAGCATCCTGTCCCTAACTGAATTCACAGCAGAGTGAGCGCAAAATGGCGGCAGCGTTTTTTATAGTGCAGAGTGACATCATTTCAGCAGCCAATCACAGCCTTGCCAGTACTTACATGCCCACCATGCTAAACAGGATGTGCCCACACTTCCAATCATTCCTCATTGGCTGCTGCGTTCAGTTTGAATTCTGGGAACTTCCGATTCCGGTATCTGATACGCGGGAAGTATCGGAATTCGGTATCGGAATTCCGATACCGCAAATATCGGCCGATACCCGATACTTGCGGTATCGGAATGCTCAACACTATTTATTATACATTAAAGTCATGAAATGATGGAAATCACAGGAAGGATAGACATGTTACTGATATGCAAGTGATAAAAAGTGGAAATTAATTTACAAAACATTTTGGTTTATTCAGTATCAAGCATGAAATACAGTTTTGGCTGCTATAAATGAAGTTATTAATGTTTGTCTGATAAATGTACTGCAACGCTGAACGCACATGGGTAAATCATCAAGTTCCGCTGCTGGCAGATCCTTTGCAATTGAAGATCAATGACATTCCAGATGTACAAGATGGGAGACAAGTTCGGAGACATTGCAGGGCATGGTAGCATGTTTTGGTATTGCAGATTGCTCACAGTAGCACCAGCAACATGTAACCTTGCGATGTCCTGTTGAAAAATGTCTCCTGCTGGGTTCTCAAACTCAATACTGATAATTAATAAATTGAGGTGTTTTTTAATTATGTTTTTATTGTTACACATCTGTCTCTAGTCTGGCCTCTGGTCCCTCTGCCCTGGTCCATTGAACTTTCTTGTGCTCCACGTCAGGTTCTGCAGGTAGCCTCTCAAGCATCCAGGTGATGAACTATCTGGACCTATTTAATGACTTCTAAGACACACAACCAGGCCCTGGTATTGAATCTGTGACTAGTCTTGTAGTTTGAATGGGCACAGACACCTGTCTGTGGGCTGCAGTTCTTCTCCTGTGGACCAGCAGCTTCTAGTGCCTGTTCCTTCTTGTCTGCAGCTTCTAGTGACTGTGAAGCTCTGTCGGCTACCTTTTCTCGGGCCTCCTAGAACTCCTGTCTGTGTCCACCTGCAGTTTTCAGGATGTCTTCCTGGCTGTGTGTGGCTACCTTGATTGCCGACTTTACTGCTACTCCAGAGTGCTAACTGCCTTATGTATGTGGTTCCTTGCGCTCCACATGCTTGCCTGTGGTTTTCTGACATCTCTGCTTGCCTACAGTTTCCTGACATCCTCTGCTTTCCTGCAGTTTCCTGATGACCTCTACTTGCCTGCAGTTTCCTGATGTTTTTTGCTTGCCTGAACTTTCCTGACGTTCGCAGCCTGCCTGCGCTTTCCAGCATTCCACTTGTCTACCTATGGTTTCCAGCCCTTCTACTCCTCAACCTGCTGTACCAATGCCTGTGTCCCTTGTCCCCTCCTGGAACTTGGGCTTAGAGGATCCACCTCATCTAGTGAGTCCCTTCAGCTTCTCGTAATATATCCATTTTTCGTAATTTGATTATCACATTATTATTATTATTATTATTATTTATTGTTATAGCGCCATTTATTCCATGGCGCTTCACATGTGAGGAGGGGTATACATAATTAAAACAAGTACAATAATCTTAAACAATACAAGTCATAACTGGTACAGGAGGAGAGAGGACCCTGCCCGCGAAGGCTCACAATATACAAGGGATGGGTGAGAATACAGTAGGTGAGGGTAGAGATGGTCATGCAGCGGTTTGGTCGATCGGTGGTTACTGCAAGTTGTAGGCTTGTCGGAAGAGGTAGGTCTTCAGGTTCTTCACATCTATCTATCCTGTGATTTCCATAACGTTACAATTTTTCTTTCTTGGTGCTACAATTCCAAATTAGAGAGTAAATCTGCTGAAACTACATCACAGATCAAAAGTTTGGACACACCTTCTCATATAAAGATTTTTCTGTATTTTCATGACTATGAAAATTGTACATTCACACTGAAGGCATCAAAACTCTGAATTAACACATGTGGAATTATATACTTAACAAAAAGTATGAAACAACTGAAATTATGTCTTATATTCTAGGTTCTTCGAAGTAGCCACCTTTTGCTTTGATGACTGCTTTGCAGACTCTTGGCATTCTCTTGATGAGCTTCAAGAGGTAGTCACCGGGAATGGTCTTCCAACAATCTGGAAGGAGTTCCCAGAGATGCTTAGCACTTGTTGGCCCTTTTGCCTTCACTCTGCGGTCCAGCTCACCCCAAACCATCTCGATTGGGTTCAGGTCTGGTGACTGTGGAGGCCAGGTCATCTGGCATAGCACCCCATCACTCTCCTTCTTGGACAAATAGCCCTTACACACCCTGGAGGTGTGTTTGGGGTCATTGTCCTGTTGAAAAATAAATGATGGTCCAACTAAACGCAAACAGGATGAAATAGCATGCCGCTGCAAGATGCTGAGGTAGCCATGCTGGTTTAGTATGCTATCAATTTTGAATAAATCCCCAACAGTGTCACCAGCAAAGCACCCCCACACCATCACACCTCCTCCTCCATGCTTCATGGTGGGAACCAGGCATGTAGAGTCCATCCGTTCACCATTTCTGCGTCACACTTGTTAATTCATAGTTTTGATGCCTTCAGTGTGAATGTACAATTTTCATAGTCATGAAAATACAGAAAAATCTTGAAATGAGAAGGTGTGCCCAAACTTTTGTCCTGTACTGTAAATACTCATTGTTTTATCAGCAAACCCACTTTCAAAAAGCCTTGAAAGTGTAGTCATCCTAAGGACATGAAGAGATGAATACCTTGAGAAAATAATTTGGACATCCACTACATGCCAAGAGCTTCTGTCATAGCAACATACAAATTATTTCATCGTGGAGTCTCTAATATTTGCAGTGAAATCACTTCTAGATGTAAATTAATTAATTTAACTGAAGATATTGATATGCAGCCTAATAACCTGCTGGCATCATGCACGTGTGAAAAATATCAAATAAGTGTTAGGTAAAATCTCTGTGTTTAATGATTTGAGATCCCATGGTTAAAAAGTGCATGTCCCACATATGGAATAGATATTATGATTGAAATCTAAGCCCGGTGGGTTACAGCGGCCATAAAACGTAAATTAAAAACATTATTGAATTGTAAATGTATTTTGGTTCTCGCTTGTCCCTGCCCTGTGATCCGTTCCAAAAAGGAAACACTGCAGATTACCTAATCAGAGTAATGGAGGTACGTGAACTGCAGCACTAGAGCTTCTACAATATGGTTGGGTCATTAATATTTCTCCTAGACATTCCAGTCCGTACCATTTGTAATCAGCTGTTAACTAGAGTACAGCATTAATGGTAGTCCATGGATGACCATAAAATGGGCCAAGAAGTCAGAATTAAATCAATTGTGGGGCTAGACTTTGGTATAGATTTCAAAATGTTTGCCTCAGGGTCGCACGTTCAGACACTGAACAGGCAGAAACCTGTCACTGGGGCCCAGTGAGCAGAAGAGAGGGGGCCTCTGCTCTCATGGCCCCATACACCAATAAGGGCAGAAATGCAATGATGGCCACCCTGGTTATGGGGCACATGCTTTTCATATCAACATTTTGGAGAAGGTACAGAAGCAGTAGCACTGATATTGTTTTTAAAAGCCTTCTCTGGACTCCTTCATTTGGTTTCCATTCTTTTCTTTTGGGGTGTACATAGACATCACAGGACTCCTACATCAAAACTTAGATCCCCATACGCTCAAAACAGTTAAAGGCTTGCCATCTACAGCAGTGTTCCCCAAGTCCAGTCCTCAAGAGCCACCAACAGGTCATGTTTTCAGGATTTCCTTAGTATTGCACAGGTGATAATATCAATGCTTATTCAATGACCTGTGCAATACTAAGGAAATCCTCAAAACATGACCTGTTGGTGGCTCTTGAGGACCGGACTTGGGGAACACTGATCTACAGTATACACACTGTGTCTTCAACTTTTATTCCTCTACATCTGGTCCAGATCATTATCAAAGCTTCTTCCATTTATGACTTAAATGTTTTCCGTTTTTTGCAATATAGTTCTTGCTCCTGTGCACCATATTGGGACTGCGCCTGTTGTGCCACTACGGGAACATTCCAGTACTGTGCCTACATTACTGGTAGTTGTGCCTGCTGGTATTGTATCTTCTGTGCATCTTTTTATTATCCCTGTTGCCACCTAAGTATTGTGCGTATCGTCCCTTTTAGGGTACGCTCACACTAGTCTATAGCATGCGATGATTCTCTCATGTGAGATGACCCTCAGATCAAACTCTGCTGCTAGTGTGTACCGAGTGTCAATTTACTGTGATCTAATTCTGTCATGTGCAAGAATCGGATCAGGTACAGAGAAGATGGAGAACTACATTTATCAATGTTCTCTATTATGTTAGTTAACATATATCCAACTGTGCTTGGATGACATCCAAGTGCAGTCCAATGTTTGCATGTTTGTCTGATGTCTGATGTTTTGGATGCACCCATAGACTTGTATGGGTGCGTGCCATCCAAAATACACTGCCAATTGCAGCATGAAAAAATACGCTACTCAGTGCTGCTCCATACATGAAATATCAGAAAGCATTCGTCTGAGTTATATGCTGACTACTCGCCAGTGTGAGCGCACCCTTACTATGGCGGCTATGCCATATTTTACCATGGCACTGGCTGCCCCATTTGCTGTGTCATCGACTGCCCCTTTAAAATGACATGAATACCTTTGGGACTTTTTTTTTGTAAAAGCATCTTTTTAGAGAGAAAAATTATTTTACAAATGGGTTTCATTAAAAGCGTTGCACCAGCATTTTTTGTTTCGCTGCTTGATGCTTGTGGCAAAATAAATTTAAGGGAACCTGTCACCTTAGAAAATTTAATTCCCCTACAGACATAGCAATAATGTGCAGGTAAGTAGTAGGGTTGAGCGAAACGGATCGGACAAATTCAAAAATCGCCGACTTTCGGCAAAGTCGGGTTTCATGAAACCCGACCCGATCCTAGTGTGGGATCGGCCATGAGGTCGGCGATCTGCGCTCAAAAGTCGCGCTTCGTATGACGCTTTCAGTGCCATTTTTCAGCCAATGAAGGAGGACGCAGAGTGTGGGCAGCATGATGACATAGGTCTCGGTCCCCACCATCTTAGAGAAGGGCATGACAGTGATTGGCTTGCTTTCTGCAGCGTCACAGGGGCTATAAAGGGGCGTGCACGCCGGCCGCCATCTTACTTCTGCTGATCTTAGCATAGGGAGAGGTTGCTGCAGCTGCATCAGAAGAAGGGATATAGTTAGGGAGGGAAGATTAACCCCGAAACTGCTTGTGCTGTAGCGATTTCCACTGTCCAACACCACCTTTTGTTTGCAGGGACAGTGGAGTTTATATTTTTGTGCATCAGCTCTGTAGCTTATTAGGCTGCATTCTAAGGCTCCCTGATAGCTGCATTGCTGTTTGCACGCTGCTGTGCAAACCAATTGCTTTTTTAAAAGCAAAAATCCTGTTGCTCCTTTCTGCACAGTTATCTTGTTTATTTGTCCACAGTTTTGTGTGCAGCAGTCATTTTTATTGCTGCCATACTTTTCCTGAGATCATTGTAGGGAGATTGAAATTGTACTACAGCCCTTGTATTTTTTCATATATCTTCCAGCCACTTTCTGCCACTTACATTGTGTTGTTTTATACACTGGGCCTGAGTTTTGGTTCAGTCTCCCCCAAAAAAAGTGAGATTCAAACTCTCACAAAGTGGATCTACTGCAGTCCTGTTAGTTTGGTGTATGTCAGCCAGCCACTTTCTACAACTTAGATTGCGTTGTTATATACCCTGGGCCTGAGTTTTGGTTCAGTCTCCCCAAAAAAAGAATTAAGATTCAAATTCTCACAAAGTGGATATACTTCAGTCATGTTAGCTTGTCGTATATCAGCCAGCCACTTTCTGCCACTTAGATTGTGTTGTTTTATGCACAGGGCCTGAGTTTTGGTTCAGTCTCCCAAAAAAATGGGATATTTAAATTCTCAACAAGTTTATATACACCTTCTACCTTGTTTTACAGTACCATATAACGGTTGTTATTTTGATTAGATTTTCCAAAAAATGAGGAAGTCTGGTGGAAGAGCCCATGGGCGGAGGTTGCCAGCTGGTACTGATTGTGGTGGTTGTGGTGCATCTGGTGGTAGTGGCAAAAGCACAATAGCACCTAAGGCTGGAGGTGTTGAGCCAGCGTCATCGTCTGGCTGCACAAGGCCTCGAAGGCTCCCTTATCTGGGAGTAAGCATCTAGCTTTTTCGCCTCCTCTTCAGAAAGTTCCATTTTTATACCTCCCTAAATGGGCTGACTCCCCCACAGGGCCGTGGTCACCACCTGGCGCAAGCACCCGTGCGAGGGCCATTTACCTGGACAGGTGGGTGGGCCCACTCTTGGGCGACGGCACTGGCACAGGGTACCTCATAGTACAATGAAGTGTCTCTGACGGTGCACAACCAATGTCAGACACACCTTCGTAATATGAGGGGCCCTGAGCCAGTACCGCCGCCCACGAGAGATTGTTCCCCCCAGCTCGAAGAGTGCTCTACCACTTGCAATACTTACCTCTCCCTGCTCCACCACTGTGTAGTCTGTGCTGTTAAATCCTTCAATGGCACTGCCAATACAAATTTGTTGAAATGATAGATGATAGTTAAAATATACAGGGGCCCTGGCCTCCATTTAGACCAGTTAATACTTTGCGCCTACTACCACTGTCTGCTACTCAGCAGAGGAGCCCACCCCTGTACCTAGCTATGCCACCTGTTTAGTCCTGTTACCAATTTTGAACTGCATTTAGCCTACTTTATTATTTGGGCCTACTAACTGTGTCTGCCACTCATTCCAGTTGTCCTCCACTGAACAAAGCAATGCCGCCTGTTTAGTCCCGTTAACAATTTTGAACTGCATTTAGCTTACTTTAATATTTGGGCCTACTAACTGTGTCTGCCACTCATTACAGTTGTCCTCCACTGAAAAAAGCAATGCCGCCTGTTTAGTCCTGTTACCAATTTTGAACTGCATTTAGCCTACTTTATTATTTGGGCCTACTAACTGTGTCTGCCACTCATTACAGTTGCCCTCCACTGAACAAAGCAATGCCGCCTGTTTAGTCCTGTTACCAATTTTGAGCTGCATTTAGCTTACTTTATTATTTGGGCCTACTAACTGTGTCTGCCACTCATTACAGTTGTCCTCCACTGAACAAAGCAATGCCGCCTGTTTAGACCTGTTACCACTTTTGAACTGCATTTAGCCTACTTTATTATTTGGGCCTACATCTGTGTTTCCTCCTCATCCTGCCCATTGCCCAGCCACTGCTAGATGAGTCTGCTGGTACATTGACACAGACCACTGCATTCCCTTTGCACTCTACACAGCCAGAATCTGACCCTGCTGAAAGTGAGGTTCCCCTTCCTGCATACTATACCACCTTACACGGGGACAAAGAGGAAGGTGCAGATGAAAGTGCAGGTTCCTTCATCAGGTGGGGGGGAATACTCGTTGGCGACATCACTGGCACAGGGCCACTCATATTACGCACAAGTGTCTCTGCCAGTGGGAGGCGCCACCCGCCATCAAACACACCGCCGTACTATGAGGGGCCCTGTGCCAGTGCCAACGTGTGGGCCCCCCAGCTTGCTCAGGATCACAGCACTTGCAAAGTTGAAATACTTACCTCTCCCTGCTCCACTGCCGTGATGTATTCCGCGTTTCCTGGGCCCACGAAAATCTTGAGCCAGCCCTACCCCCACAACTTTAGCCAAATGACCCCCAGTTTTCAATGCCTAACTATTATTATAAAGTAAATTAAGATTGAAAAGCTTAAGTAATAAAAATTGATGTTTTTGGCATTAAAATGGGCACTGTAGGTGTTTTCCTGTCCTCCACTCACTGCCGAATTTGATTCCCCATTTACTTGCATTGGGTTTCGTGTTTCAGTTGGCCCCCGACTTTTCACAATAATCGGCCGATTTCACCCTACCCAACTTTTGACAAAGTCGGGTTTCGCGAAACCCGACTCGATCCGAAAAAAGTAAAAGTCGCTCAACTCTAGTAAGTAGCATTAAAAGTCCACTCCACTGGAAAGTGCAGCTACTGGAAAAAAAAAGTAGTTATATCATCCCAGCAGCCGCCAGCTTTTGTTCATAGGGGCGATGAAGGAAATGACTGGAGTCATCGTTCACAGCAGTGCTCTCTGCACTGTGAGCACAGCTATAAGCACTCTCCAACAATCTGCACAAATGTGCTGTAGAAATTGAGAAGTAGCTCAGAAAAAGGCAGAAATGAAAAGTATAAAACTCTTTGTCCGAATGAGCTTATTGCCGGATTCAATGCAACACGCAGGGAAGCAAAGAGCCTGTAAAAGCCAAACAGTGCAACATGTTTAACAATATCCAATTGCAAAAATAATTTTTTTAGCCCAAAGTACAGTACGTGCACTTAAGAAAAAGCATCCATTACTAACCCCACAATACAAAGGTGACATCAACCCCAATATTGTCACCTATCACCCCACTTGCCATCGCACCAGGGAAAGTGGGAGGAGCGAGGTTAAGTGCCAGATTTGGAGTATCATATGGATGCGCCATTTTTGGGGCATATGTGGTCTTATCTTGGTAGCCAACATGGTACCTTTCCTGGCTATTAATATCAACCCACAGCTGTTTGTTTAGCCTTTGCTGGTTAGAATTTACAGGGAGATCCTAAGTCATCCATGTGTCATCAGTGTGCACATGTGTGTGACATTTTGTGGCCCGTGCAGCTGATAAATAAATGGAAATGTCTGCGGGTTTTTCACACGGACACGCGGTCCGTGAGAAAAATCTGCCATGTGTGCCCCATCATTGAATACAATGGGTGTGCGTGTGTCTATTTGTGGTCCTTAAAAATGAACCACATATGGACATGAAAAACGGACGTGTGAAGGGGGTAAAAGGAGTGTAAGGCCCATTTAATTTCTACCTGTGACCTGAGGACTCTGATACTATTACGTAATATGTCACTAATTTCAATAAAGACTCAGGCAGACAAAAAAACAATATCAATATTATAATAGGGTAAGAAAAATCTAACAAACTGTTTAGTGGTTTTCTAGAATACCCATTACACTCTTTCCATTAAATCTTGAACAGATGACTAGATACGCATTTTAATGATTACTTCCCTACATGATTAATGCCCTTTACGTCAGGTTTGACCTTGAACCTGGGGAACATCACAGCTGGGGCAGCCCTTAGACTTTTATAACCACAGATGTTTCTGAAGAAACACAATGTTTCACTTCATATTTTTTAGAGACATAAGCAGAATCTTCAAAATTTTCCTTTGGATGGAAGTAGTTACCAACAATAGTGAAATATGCAACATGATGTCTAAGCATAAGACTGCTTTAAATGTAATAACCGAAATTAGTATAGGCTGGACCTATATAAAATAAGCCATACACAATACTTAAAGAAGTTGTCCAGTACTTTGACATTGATGACCTGTCCTTAGGATGTCATCAATGTCTGATCGATGGGGATGCGAAACCTGGTACCCCTACTCATCAGCTGATCCCATTGTTGGCTGCAGCCAGAACTGCCTTATTAAGGTGCTGCATAGTACGGCTTTGACGACGGAAAAGTTGCCTTGGCTGAGTACTGCAAATCTGCCCACTATTATTATTATTATTATTAATATTATACATTTTTATAGCGCTATTTAATCCATGGTGTTTTACATGTGAAAAATGGGGCAAATATAGACAAATACATTAAACATGAGCAAAAAACAAGGCACACAGGTACATAAGGAGGGAGGACCCTGCCAGCAAGGGCTAACAGTCTGCAGGGGATGGGTGAGGATACACTAGGTGAGGGTAGAGCTGGTTGTGCAGCAGTTCAGTAGGTTGAGGACCACTGCAGGCTCTAGGCTTGTCGGAACAGGTGAGTCTTCAGATTCTTTTTGAAGGTTTCAGTGGTAGGCGAGAGTCTGATGTGTTGAGGTAGAGAGTTCCAGAGTATGGGGGGAAGCACGAGAGAAGTCTTGAATGCGGTTGTGGGAAGAAGAGATGAGAGGGGAGTAGAGAACGAGGTCTTGAGAGGATCGGAGGTTGCGTGTAGGTAAGTACCGGGAGACCATGTCACAGATGTATGGAGGAGACATTTTGTGCATGGCTTTGCATGTCATTGTAAGAGTTTTGAACTGGAGTCTCTGGGGGATAGAAAGCCAGTGAAGGGCTTGACATAGGTGAGAGGCTGGGGAATAGCGGGGAGACAGGTAGATTAGTCGGGCAGCAGAGTGTAGGATGGATTGGAGTGGTGCTAGAGGGGAGGCCAGAAAGTAGGAGGTTGCAGTAGTCAAGGCGGGAGATGATAAGGGCATGCACTAGTGTTTTTGTGGTGTTGCAGTCAAGGAATGTGCGGATCCGGGAAATATTTTTGAGTTTGAGACAGCAGGAGGAGGCAAGGGCTTGGATATGTGGCTTGAAAGAAAGGGCAGAGTCGAGGATCACCCCAAGGCAACGGGCGTGTGGGACTGGGGAAAGTGAGCAGCCATAGTCATTGATGGATAGGTCTGGTGGAGGGGTAGAGTGAGATGGGGGATAGATGATGAATTCTGTTTTATCCATGTTCAGTTTTAGAAAGCGAGCAGAAAAGAAGGCTGAAATAGCAGACAGACAGTGCGGGATTTTGGTCAGTAAGGAGATGAGGTCAGGTCCGGATAGGTAGATCTGCGTGTCATCGGGGTAGAGATGGTACTGCATACCGTGGGATTCTATGAGCTGTCCCGGGCTGAAGGTGTTGATAGCCGAAGGCTAGTGATTTGAATTCATATTTATGACACTTGCATCCAATTCATAGAATAATTTGGAACACGGTGTAAGCACCAACTGTCATTTATCTCAGTAATGGGAAAATCTAAGTCTGTATTCACTGAAGACACATTTTACCCATAAATTGAGATGTTTGAGAATGAAATATTAGTCTACAAGGAGAAAGAAGTGGATTATTCTTAATATATTACAAAGCTTATTATTTTCACGTGTAGTATTAATTTATTTTAACAACAAAAACTGTTAATTTTTAACTATGATTTTGTGGCAGAATTTAGGTAATAAAGGTTTTAGTGCTCTTATATTCATTCAGTACAGACAGAAGAATAGCACAAGATTCCCCTAAAATTATCTGATTTCGGCATTCATTTCAAAAACAGATAAAAATGGATCAGGGTGAGAAGAATAGAGACAGATTATTTAGCTGCCTTGTTACGTACATAGCAATAAAAGGCACAAAATCCAAAATGCCCAAATTAGTTCTGCTTACATATTATAGAGGTGATGTTGACATGATCATAACTGTATCACTATGCAAAATGTTTTAATTACCCGCAGAAAGGGATATTAATCCTGCATTAACCTGTCATATCAAGCTGTCGGACGCTGACAACATTTAATAGTGAGATCGGCAATGTTACTAGATCCAAGTTGCGTTTAGCAAGAAAACCTACTGATGTTTTTGCAAAAAAAAATATTTTAGTAGGGTCTAGTAAAGTAAAAAATGTTTGTACGACCAACATTCTTCTCTACATTTTTGCTATCTCTAAAACATAGTAACAAAAATAAACCCAAATATTTCATGTAGCCGGGTCAGATCCTTGTCCAGGGCTACGGTGCAACGTTGGCTGTAAGTGATTTTCCCAGAATTGCTGGCACTGCCTTAGTGAGTGTGACTGATATCTACCATGCAGCCGCACATAGCGCCCCGTATACAGGTGCTATATATCAGTGGCCTCTATTTCCCTGTTATCACAAGGAGATACAGCAAGCGTGTAACTGAGAATCTGAAAATAGCTTTGACACTTCGGCTGGTGATAGAGCTCTTGTGAAGGTACATGAAGTGCTCTTTGTTAATTTTACCCAAAGAGTGTCCTCTGATATACAGCATGCAGTCGTGACAAGTCACTGAAAGGCAAAGCTCCATTAATTACAGCATCGCCATATAGATTTTACATTAAGATTAGTAAAAATAGTATGTATACTGATTTATAGTAGAATGATTCCAGTGTCCGGGCACGTAGATGTCATAAAGTGGGGTCCCCTATTTAGGACAACCCTTTTTTGTCTAGAATGAAGAACCAAAGTAGTCTTCTTTCTTTGGAGGACTCAAAGAGACCATTAATTTCAAAGGGTGTCATGTAATACAATATTTGTCCTATAGTGGCCGCTAAAGGATAAACATGTGCCTGCCCAAAGCTACAAATACCAGACTTGAGGTGATTAGATGATTACCAGTGGGTCCATGCTGATAAAAATAGAGGTCCTATTCCCTGGCAGTTTCCCATTCGTCTTGGCGGATAAACTCCAAGTAGGATCCTAAGGATCTTTTGCTTAAATCTTTGCTTTATAAAAGTATTTTTGCATTAGAGCAATTAGATTTGTGTAATACTGGTCTGTCTTCCATTTTAACCCTTCCTGGCAGCTGGTCTTCACCTCTGTTCATGACTTCCTCAGCTTGGCAAAGGTGGCCAAACATATTCGACTACACAAGGCCCAAGATGGTCATGAGTCAGACATAACAGGTGCAGAAATGTAAGATAATATCTATGGAGGATCAATCTGAACTCTGAACCAGGGTAGGGCAAATCAAATTGCTCATCTCTTGTCATATGAGCAATACTCAGTAGCAGGAATAACTCCTCCTATGTACAAGAGGATCCAGGTAATGGAATTCTGATCTTAATCATGCATGATCATCGCCAGCATATTGGATGCATGACCTGAGATGGAAGCAAAGGAACAGCAGGTGGAGACTAGTGATGACTTGAGCGAGTAAACTCGTTGCTTAGGTTTCCCCGAGCTCCCTCGCGTGGTCTTTGAGTATTTGTTTGTGTACGGAGATTTAGTTTTCATCACCTCAGCTGAATGATTTACAGCTATTAGCCAGCTTGATTACATGTGGGGATTCCCTAGCAACCAGGCAACACCCACATGTACCCGAGCAACGAGTACACTCGCTCATCACTAGTGGAGACATAAAAAGTACGGTACGTGACAAAAATATCTAGGCAGTAGGATTTTGTAATCCTTAGGTGCTGTAACCATTTATTGGAACAACTTTTGTTTTACATCCTAGAGATTAGGGGATCGATCTGTTGAGGATCAAGTTTGCATCGAACTTCTAGAAATTTGTGGTATCATGTGAATTTGAACATTATGAGATTTAATTCATGGTTCACAAGGGGAAAAAAAAAATAAAAACTTGCCCAACACCATTTCACACAATGCTGAAGTATCACTTGCCACGCAGGTCTCCCCATAATGCTGTGCAGCGATGACATCTAGCGGATTATCACACCCTGTGCAGTGGTGGTCAGTACTGGGGCCATCACAGGCTAGCAGTTCCTAGGGGAGCATAGTTTGAATGGTAGAGTCATTTTCCACCTCCAGGGTCACTGGGTAAGTCTCTCTCTCCTGTACAATGTTTCCACCAGCGATGACGACAGCAGCGGCATGCACAGCTCGTCCTGTCCTGTTTTTTCTATTAGCACCTAGCCCTTTTGTGATATATGTGTCCCTAGTGTCTCCTGTGTTCAGTACTTACTGCTGTGAGTTCTTTATAGTTGACTCCGAAACAATGCAAACCTGGAAAAGCAGCTATGAGTAATAGCATCATCAATACCACCTAACATCACACATCTCACCAAAGAGAGCAGCTCCAGCCATCACATTAGGGATGAGGTAATTAATAGTATGACCAAATATGACAGAATACATTTCAAGTTTCTAAGGCCAGCGAAAGATGGTATAAATATCCAAATGGCCCCGGGCAGAAAAAAGGTTCCCCACCTCTGCTGTAGAGTGCAAGCTCTAATGGACAATAAGGTCCTCTCTCCTGTAGAGTGTAAGTTCTTATGGTTAGTGGGGTCCTCTCTCCTGTAGAGTATAAGCTCTTATGGACAGTAAGGTCCTCTCTCCTGTAGAGTGTAAGCTCTTATGATCAGTAGGGTCCTCTCTCTCTCTCCTGTAGAGTGTTAGCTCTTATGGTCTGCCTGGTCCACTCTCTCCTGTATCGTGACATGAAAGCTTGTGCCTTACAAAAATGCATGGTTTATTTGAGGAGTCCACTTCTGAATGTTGGCCATCCAGCTGATGTGCTGATTTTTTGATGCTACATCATGCAACAGCTTTAGAAACACCAACTTCAGAGCAGAAACCATCTTCTTATTCCATATCACCCTAAACCAAGTGGTGAGGGGAGCTCCAATAGCAAGGGACGATCGAAAACAGCAGTACAACACAGAAGAAAGAAAGCACAAAAATCCCAGATAAAATTATTATCAGAATTTATTCAAAATGACACATAATACAGACAGATTAATAGTAACAATAATTTAAAGACAAAGTTGAATAGCTAATGCCACAAGTGGGACCACCATATATTTAAGTGGATGGGAGAGCAAAGAATGGCACAAAAATGAGAAAGAAGTGCCAGTGCAAAAAAAATTTCCCACATAGGAACCGCTGAAGGAAAAACCCAAGGAAGCCCACGCGAAACGCATATTGGGGCTGCGCACACAGGTTACTGCTAGCGGAGACTATGGGTAAGGGCTTTATTTGGCACTCAGTGATACTACTATTCCCTTAAAGTGACATACACTATATTTTTGGAATTGTCTGTTTAAACTCGATAGGATTACTCTAATTGCCCTCTGTCTTTCTTGTCATATATTTTTTACGTATTATTGTTAATCTTTACATATATTGCAGATACAGTACGTGCAAGAGACTCTAAGCAGTATTGTTTTTCCTTCAGCAGTTTCTATGTGGGAAATGTTTTTTGCACTGGCACTTTTTTTTCTGATTTGTTGCCATTCTTTGCTCTCCCATCCACTTACATATATGGTGGTTCCACTTGTGGCATCAACTGTTCAACTTTGTCTTTAAACTATTGTTGCTATTAATCTGTCTGTATTATGTGTCATTTTGAATAAATTCTGGGACTTTTGTGCTCTTTTCTTTCTTCTGTGTTGTACCATACAACAGCTTTGTATTGAATCCTGAGAAACCGCGATTATTCATGAACTAGGGGACGCTATATGCACATGGGTAAAAAAAAAACAGTTGTTACTCAGCATTGGTACCACTATTTATATGTTTGCTTCTATGTTTTACTACTTTAACAAAATGAAGAAAAAGAAAAGAAAGTGTTTTCTAGAAGCCATACATATTGCTTGAGCAATGATCATATGCAGCTTTACATGAACACCCGAGCCTTACACTATGGCCGGTCCGAATAACTATAGCAATTGTTAACATCCACCTCTCGTGTCTCCCCTTTTCCTCATAGTTTGTAAGCTTGCGAGCAGGGCCCTCATTCCTCCTGGTATCTGTTTTGAACTGTATTTCTGTTATGCTGTAATGTCTATTGTCTGTACAAGTCCCCTCTATAATTTGTAAAGCGCTGCGGAATATGTTGGCGCTATATAAATAAAAAATTATTATTATTATTATTATTATTATTATTAGCATATGTTATTTTGTGAGGTAACCTGTGGTTTTTATTGGTAGCATGTAGGGCACATGCCACTTTTTCAAAAAATTTAAATTTATATTTGCAGGGAAGTGACTAAAAACAGCACTATTGGAGTTGTTGTTTATATTGATTTTCGCTTCTTATTTAGAATATTTACCTAATATTTCTAAAGTCTGGACCATTCCAGATGAAACTATGACAATTAGGCCAGAATCACTCTAAACTTATGAAAAATCGGTCCCTGTCAAGAGTCGCAAGAGTGTAATGCAAGTAAATACAAAGCAGCAGCCGACAGAACTTCAAAAATAAGGATGTACGTTCAGAGTCCAATGAACCCAACTGGAAAATACATACCAAAAATTAAAGAGAACAGCATCCAGTCCAGGTGGAAAAAATAAAAGTCGATCTTTATTTTGCCATAATGCATTACGGATGACATACGCATAGAATCGCAGCATGCTGCAATTTTACACGCACGCTGAATACGCCTGATAAAATAAACGCTGATGTGAGCAGCCCCGTAGATTAACACTTGGCCAAGTGCTGTGATGTTTTCTCGCATAGCACTCGCCCGTATTCTACGGTAGTGTGACGCCGGCCTTATCTTTATGTTTTTTCTAAAGAAAAGTATAGAAAAAGGTTTAGCTTTAGTTTTTTTCTGTATGTTTTTATCTTTTTTTTTAGTAGCTTTTGATTTATGTTCTTTCTATATAGAAACCTTTAAATCTCCCACAATCACCCTGTCAACGGTTGTCTTTAATTAATCTTTTTATTTTATGGCTATGAAAATCATAAAATATATATATTTTTTACATGGAATCAAACGACGGCAGACGTTTATCATAAAATAAATGTCACTAATAAATTTGGAAAAGTAGAGGAGTGTAAAAATTTATGATAGCAGCTACATAAATCAGAAGTTTTCCAGTTATTAGTAACTGATGAGAGAAAATTACATTAGATGGAGTCTGTGTGGCTCAACAGAGTAAATCAACCTGTCTGGACATAGGCTCTAGGTTTCGGATTCATCAATCTAATTTTGCAGAATCCAACAAACAATACTAACTATCAGACATGTTCAGCATTTATAGTGTTAAAGGGAATCTGTCAGCTGTTTTTGCTATTTAATATGAGAGCAATATAGTATCACTTATTGGCTGTGTCCTGTAATTACAAAAAAAATGAAGGATGATGTGGAAAAAAATAGGATGGTCCACCAATCTGAGGATGTTGGCAACCAGGGACTTGTTTTCTAGAATGGATTAAAGTCTAATGCTGAAAGCAATCCCTGCCTCAGCAGCAGAGGTTGGCATCCTAGAGATATGATATGTGGCGCCCCCTCTCAACAGTGGCTGACCCTAGTCAAACCTACCCTATCTATAACCAGAGGCTATAGTGTGTACACATATTTGACCACCAGTCTGATAAACATATAAGATATATAAAGCAGGGCCACCGGTCAGAAAAATTATAATTAACCCCAAAAATATAGGATATTAAAAATAATTCAACATATTGTGGACCAACCATCATTTAGCAGCCAAATTCATCGATACACACACAGTGCCTTGCAAAAGTATTCGGCTCCCTGGAACTTTTCAACCTTTTCCCACATATCATGCTTTAAACATAAAGATACCAAATGTAAATTTTTGGTGAAGAATCAACAACAAGTGGAACACAATTGTGAAGTTGAACGAAATTTATTGGTTATTTTAAATTTTTGTGGAAAATAAAAAACTGAAAAGTGGGGCGTGCAATATTATTCGGCCCCTTTAACTTAATACTTTGTTGCGCCACCTTTTGCTGCGATTACATCTGCAAGCCCCTTGGGGTACGTCTCTGTCAGTTTTTTACATCCAGAGACTGAAATTCTTGCCCATTCTTCCTTGGCAAACAGCTCGAGCTCAGTGAGGTTTGATGCAGATCATTTGTGAACAGCAGTTTTCACCTCTTTCCACAGATTCTTGATTGGATTGAGGTCTGGACTTTGACTTGGCCATTCTAACACCTGGATACGTTTATTTGTGAACCATTCCATTGTAGATTTTGCTTTATGTTTGGGATCATTGTCTTGTTGGAAGACAAATCTCTGTCCCAGTCTCAGGTCTTTTGCAGACTCGAGCAGGTTTTCTTCAAGAATGGTCCTGTATTTGGCTCCATCCATCTTCCCATCAATTTAAACCATCTTCCCTGTCCCTGCTGAAGAAAAGCAGGCCCAAACCATGATGCTGCCACCACCATGTTTGACAGTGGGGATGGTGTGTTCAGGGTGATGAGCTGTGTTGCCTTTACACCAAACATATCATTTGGCATTGTTGCCAAAAAGTTCGATTTTGGTTTCATCTGACCAGAGCACCTTCTTCCACATGTTTGGTGTGTCTCCCAGGTGGCTTGTTGCAAACTTTAAACAACACTTTTTATGGATATCTTTGAGAAATGGCTTTCTTCTCGCCACTTTTCCATAAAGGCCAGATTTGTGCAGTGTACGACTGATTGTTGTCCTATGGACAGACTGTCCCACCTCAGCTGTAGATCTCTGCAGTTCATCCAGAGTAATCATGGGCCTCTTGGCTGCATCTCTGATCAGTCTTCTCCTTGTTTGAGATGAAAGTTTAGGGGGACGGCCGGGTCTTGGTAGATTTGCAGTGGTATGATACGCCTTCCATTTCAATATGATTGCTTGCACAGTGCTCCTTGGGATGTTTAATGTTTTGGAAATCATTTTGTATCCAAACCTGTCTTTAAACTTCTCAACAACAGTATCACAGACCTGCCTGTTGTGTTCCTTGGTCTTCATGATGCTCCCTGTGCTTCATACAGAACCCTGAGACTATCACAGAGCAGGTGCATTTATACGGAGACTTGATTACCACAGGTGGATTATATTTATCATCATTAGGCATTTAGGACAACATTGGATCATTCAGTGATCCACAATGAACTTCTGCAGTGAGTTTGCTGGACTGAAAGTAAAGGGGCTGAATAATATTGCACGCCCCACTTTTCAGTTTTTGAATTTCCACAAAAATTTAAAATAACCAATAAATTTTGTTCAACTTCACAATTGTGTTCCACTTGTGGAGGATTCTTCACCAAAAATTTACATTTGGTATCTTTTTGTTTGAAGCATGATATGTGGGAAAAAGATGCATAGTTCCAGGGGGCCGAATACTTTCGCAAGGCACTGTAGCTAAACATTACATACATGCAAGGAGCTCCTTAAAACCACGCCAGAGAAGCAATCAACAGGTGTCCTACAAATAAAAGAGGTCTACATTTTCAGACACAAGCTGTTAGGGTTGGCGGAACGCACCAAATATATTTATTAAATGAGATAGGAGCGTTCGCAACCCAGGATCCACCGTGCAGGAAAGAACCTGCTGCTAAGCAAGGTGGCGAAGCAAATTAGTATGAATGAACTCTGTTAATTCACAGAGCCCGTAATAAAGAGAACGCTGTGCCCTGTTTAGCTCACAGGGGACACAGCTACTGTGTAGAGCCGACAGTGGTCATGCAGTCCAACCAACATGCAGCGCCTCTCCGGTGGAGCCGGAATTCTAATGGCTATTAGCCAGCCTGAATTCCGACATAAACTCCTCGCCGGAGGTGCCAGCACTCTAGGGGCTTATTTCAGCCGGGTCCCTGACCACACACATGACCACACTGGTGCTGAACTCGTACATATTTAATACTAGCGCAAGGCCGTGCAGTCATGACAATCTTTTATAGCTGTAGCACCTACAGGACCTTCCAAGAAGGACCAATGGAAGGCTGCCACAGAACTTGATCAGGTACAGGACCTTCCTGGAGGACCAATGGAAGTTGCTGCAGTACCTGATCATGTGAACCTTGATCTCCACTGAGAGATCTCACCCTGGGCATGCTCCGGGTGTGCAAAGCAGGACTTAGTCCCAGAAAAGCCTGCTTGCCGCAGACTAGTGCAGGGTACAATAACAGAGCCTGGAGAGGCAGCAGTAACCCTTTGCACAGTATTAGATTCAGTGAGACGCTGGGACCGACGTCTCTGCTGTGCAGGCTCCACTGCGGCCGATGCAGAATGGGAGACCGCAGCAGACATGGTTCGAGATTCCCCCTGTGCAGCGACAGGAACTTGACTCCTAACACAAGCTTCACTCCTTCAACAAAATACGGATTTCTTCACCCCTGGTATCATTTTATTCAGTTTAACATTGCCAACCTCTGTAGTTTACTTAGCAAAATTCTGCCGACAGGTTTGCTTTAAGAAAGAGTTTTACTTCACTGCATAATATATTTTCTATGCAGTGGTCTATATTGTGTGTTGTGAAAAATCACATTGTTTGTTACATATGAATAAAAAATACAACCTTGATTATTACATTACACTCAATATTTAATATTGCATGTTTATTGTCTTTCTTAGTGATTATATTAGAGATTAATGAAAGGGACACATAAAATCCTTTTTCTAATAAAATCTATATCACATTCAATTTCTCGTACTGTAGTAACAAGCACTGTACACAGGGGATTTCAGATAGACTATACAGAACAGGTGGCTGAGAAGCTGCCAAGAAAGTTTTGTTAAATGTCATGTAAGCATCCTGGGCTGAGAAGGCCATGCATAAATATCAATTTTTCTAAATGACCTAACTTTTCCTAAAAATATTAGTGTCTGAAGTTACTGGACAGAAATCTTATAATAAGGAAGTATAGAATGTAGTATTGGAGAGTCCAGCATCGGGGAGGGAGTTCGAAAACGGTCACTCGTTTCAGAATTGGTAAATAAAGTATATTAGTAAATAGTGATGATTGAACCCGTGGATGTTCTCGTTCGTGGGATCAGCTGAACTAGAGTTAAAAGTTCATTTTGAGTTTGAACTTGCCCCTGAACTTGAATCCAATGAAAGTCAAAGGGGAACCAAACTTTGGTGCTTTAAAATGACTGTAAAATGATCATAGTAAGGGCTGAGGGGTTGCACCCCTTAGATTTAGCACCTGAGCCCCATGTGCACCTGTCTTCCACCTCACTCCCTTGCAAATTAGGAAAGCAGTCTGAGTACCAAATCCTGCAGCAGTCACTTCTGCTTTGGAATGACTCTGCTGGCTGTGGTTTTGTGGGCTATCCATCTGGCTCTGCCCCACAATTGGAAGAGATTGAGTGTACTGATGGCCAATCACTTGTTCTGTTGGAAGATGAGTACATGTGAGTGGTAGCTCAAATGGTCAGCGGACCACCGCAGCACATCTCTGATGATGCAGATGAAGAAACACAGGTGCCAACTGCTGTATTTTTCCGCTGTGGGTACATCGGCAAGGCGGGCAATGGTGAAGATTGGGTGGGACATCAGGTGAGGGTTTATTATTATTATTTATTTTTAGAGCACCATTGATTCCATGGTGCTGGACATGAGGAAAGGCTGCATGCAAAACACAAATAGAAATTACAATGAACAAACTAATATTGACAGACAGGTACAGAGGGTAGAGGACACTACCCTTGCAGCCTTACATTCTACAGCAGAGATCTCCAACGTTTCTGACCTTGAGAACCACATTCAGCTCTTAGAGAGGGTCACGAGCCACATCCAGCCTTGAGAGTGGGTCGCAAACCACATTCAGCTCCCGCACCCCTCACAATAGTGGCAACCAAAGCCCCATTACAGGCATAATGGTAACCAAAGCTTTTTCACAAAAATCAGTCACCCCAAAGCAGTATACAAAGATCTATGGGTTCCTACAATACCCCCCATTCAGTATTCTCCTATTAAGCACTCCCAAGACTCTGTCACATCCAGCTTCAAACACCTCCTCTGACAGGTGGAGCCATCTTGTCTCCAGCGTACCATACTTAAATCATCTCAAAACCCTTAAGACTAGTAGATGTGTACCCAGATCTGCTCTTCTGTGCAGGGCTGCTCATAAATTTCAAATTCACCATTTTCAGATGTGCTCTTCATACCTGTTTGCTAGAAGTGGAGCTAATGCTCCAAGCTGAAAGACAGCCGCAAGCCACAATTCATGGGACCGCGAGCCACATGTGGCTCCTGAGCTACAGGTTCAGGACACCTGTTCTACAGGATAATGGGATAGGAGACAGTTTGAGGGATTGCAGCAGCTTTGGTATTGGTGAGGTGTAGAGATGAGCGAACTTGTTCAGAAAACATTCGACAATCTCAAATTCGGCATGAACCTAGCACATTCGGATTCGTGTTTGGATTCCCGAGCATTTTATCTCAAAGTCAGCAATTTTCGGCCACATTTCGGTAAATGATCACATTTAAACTAAGCTTTTGTTAGGACTTTGGCTAAGATAGTGATGCTGTAAGGCCAGCAGAGGAACAGAGTGACAAGTTTGATGAGGGGAAGAGGTGGGGAGAGATGGGAGAGGGGGAGTAAAGGTACCATCACACTGAACGATATCGCTAATGATCCGTGACGTTGCAGCGTCCTGGCTAGCGATATCGTTCAGTTTGACACGCAGCAGCGGTCAGGATCCTGCTGTGATGTCGTTGGTCGCTGCAGAAAGTCCAGCACTTTATTTCGTCGCTGGACTCCCTGCTGACATCGCTGAATCGGCGTGTGTGATGCCGATTCAGCGATGTTTTCACTGGTAACCAGGGTAAACATCGGGTTACTAAGTGCAGGGCCGCGCTTAGTAACCTGATGTTTACCCTGGTTACCAGCGTAAAAGTTAAAAAAAACAAACACTACATACTTACCTTCCGCTGTCTGTCCCCGGCGCTGTGCTTCTCTGCACTGGCTGTGAGCGCCGGCCAGCCGGAAAGCAGAGCGGTGACGTCACCGCTCTGCTTTCCGGCCGCTGTGCTCACAGTCAGTGCAGGAAAGCACAGCGCCGGGGACAGACAGCGGAAAGTAAGTATTTATTGTTTGTTTTTTTTACTTTTACGATGGTAACCAGGGTAAACATCGGGTTACTAAGCGCGGCCCTGCGCTTAGTAACCCGATGTTTACCCTGGTTACCGGCATCATTGGTCACTGGAGAGCTGTCTGTGTGACAGCTCTCCAGCGACCAAACAGCGACGCTGCAGCGATCGACATCGTTGTCGGTAACGCTGCAGCGTCGCTGAGTGTGACGGTACCTTAACATCAGTGGACTGTAGTTTTTTCTTTTTAACTTAATGGATGGAGATTCTGGCAGCCAATCAGGGCACAGAAAAAACATCCACAGCGTCCAAACACAAGGGCTTCTTTCATTGGCTGCCAAAGTCACATGTCCCTCTCCATGTAAAAAGCGGACATGTTGTTTTGGTGCCATTTTGTCAGTGTAACAGCGCAGAGAGGATGATCCTGCTGCTGCAAGTAGTCAGATAGTTATTTAGTGGTTTGTTTATTTTCAGCTAGTGCATCTAGATAGAATCCTGTGTGAAATCGACCTTCTAGCATGTAAATCATTTGTGCTAACAGTGTGGCACAGGCAGGAGACCACATTTCATAATCTAAATCATTTGTGTTAATACTCTGGTGCAGACACAAGGCCACATTTCAGAATCTACTGTAAATCGTTTGTGCCAATATTGTGGTGCAGGCGCCAGGCTACTTTCATAATCAAAATAGTTTGTACTAATACTGTGCTGCAGAAACCAAGCCACATTTCCGAATCTATATTGATTGTGCTAATAGTGTGGCCCAGCGAGGAGTCCACCAGGCTCCATTTCAGAATCTAAATAATTTGTGCTAATAGCATGGTGCAGGCAGGAGGCCACATTTCCTAATCTAAATCGTTTGTGCTAATACTGTGGTGCAGGCGCCAGGCCACATTTCATAATCTAAATTGTTTGTGCTAGTACTGTTGTCCAGACACCAGGCCACATTTCAGAATCTAAATCCTTTGTGCTAATAGTGTGGTCCAGGCAGGAGTCCACATTTGATAATGTAAATAGTCTGTGCTAATAGTGTAGTCCAGCCAGGAGTCTGCAATTCAGAATCTAAATCCCATTTGCAAATGATGTTGTCCATCCAGGAGTCCACGTTTCAGCATCTAAATCCTTTGTGATAATTGCATGGTCCAGACATCAGTCCACATCTCAACATATAAATCTTTTGTGCTAAATCTGTGGTCCAGCTGCACTTTCTCGGCAAATAAATACAAATTGTTAATTTACTGACAGGTGACTGACAGATTTTGGCCTAGAGTTGTGAAACAGCTGGTTAAAAGAGAGGAAGGGTACATCCAACATGATTGGGAAAAAGCAAAGTCATAGTGGAAGGGGGAAAAGGCTTGGTGTTCGAGGTGTACATAGGATAGGTGGTAATATTACTGAAAGCTCTCTGAACAAACACCGGCTCTTTCTATCCAAAGGCAACTGACAACTTCTGTTACTGGACCGGCTACTCACCTTCCTGTCTTTGGCAGCCTCACAGCAGTATGCCTTGTAGATGAGGGCCAGAAAAAGCATGTGGTCCTTCTCTTCCTCCTCCTTAACATCACATAGTACAGTCCTCAGAGGTGCCCAAATGTCCCAGAGTACAAATGGTATAATTGCTTAGCATGGATGCATGAGAAAGGACCTGGGACAAGGCTTGGACCATCTTTTCTAGCGTAAACACTGATCAGTAACAGGTGGATGATTGATAGGTGTAGGCCTGGTGCTCTAAGAGCCCTTCCAAATTCAGGCAACACACATGAAGGAGATACAACTTGGAGTCTAAACATTTACAAAAATTAGTGACAGATGCAAGGAAATGTGTCATTAATTGACCCACAGTAAAAATGTCATATTGACACAACAGCAGTATGGAATGGGCCATTTATGAGCTAGGATCTGGGCCAGCATTTGCAGCTTTGAATTTAAGTTCAAATTAAGAGGTGGGTGAGGGAGCGGTGTAGGCCTGCTTTGCTGGGAGCCCTGATACCTCATGCAACTGCCCAAACTGATTTTATGCTCAGCCACAATCAGATGGTGCAAATATCAGCTTCATAAACTACTATTGTTTGCAAAATTTAAAGATAATAACACAGGTAGTTGACTGAAAATAATTGCAGACCTGCTGGTCTGGGAGCCCTACTGCTACAGACAACATACATGAAGGAGACCCTAATTGGAGTCCAAACATTTCCAAAAATTAGGGAAGACATCACTAAAGTGGCATCAATTTCCCCAGAGTAGAAATAGTATAATGGAGCTCTGACACCACTTCCACTACAGGCAACCCATCAGATGGAGACACAACTAGGAGTCTCCAGTTTTCAAAAAAATTGTTAGTAACATCAGCAGCAGTAGCAACAGCAGGCACAGAAGCCATGACAAAGGTGCCACATACTGCAATAATGCAAGATCAATGAAGCACACTAAAGACTACACAATTGCCTGGTCTGCCCAGTCTGCCTCTGGAACGCAAAAGTCATTGGAGATCAATGACTTGTTCATCTTGGTGAAAGTTAGGTGGTCAACACTTTGAGGGAACAGCCAGATGCGCTTATCCATCAGGACACCACCAGCAGTGCTGAAGAAATGTTGTGAGAGAACGCTGACCAAGGCGTGACAGTTAAGCTTAGGCCACTCTTCCATTTTTGAAGACCAAAATGCAAAAGTGTCCAAACTCCCCCCTGATGGCATGGATATTGAGCTCAAGATACTCATGCACCATCTTCTCCATTCGTTCACAAAATGTCAGACTTGTGTTCTGCTAGTGCATGGGCTGGTCTAAAAAATGTGTAAAATGACTCACAGAAATTGGTTATGCCACTTACACTGCTGCTGTTGCTAGTGTTTTTATATTGATGACTCAGCGTTCCCATGGTTGGAAGTCTATAACTGAGATGCACACTGTGTGCCTCACTGCTGTCTTGGAGAAAACCAGATTGTACATAAATATGTTTCGATACTCCAGCATGCATGCGTCCCTTTCTGGGGGGGAGCATCTTGCAAAATTTACTCTTGTACTGTACTTATACTCTTGCAACAATACGGGCATCATGTTGCAGATAGTACAGCAAGAAGACACTCAATTGTCCGGCGCTTACATGAGTTCCAACTCCATGGTGTGTTGATGGTGGGGTAACACTCAAGCTTGCTTTCTCCATCCCTTCCCGCTAACCATGGACAACAGAGAGGGGATCATTATCCTCTTCATCTCCTGACATTTGCGCACCCGTCATCTCTTTCTTCTCATCCTCCTCCAGTTGTTTATTGGCTCCTGCACCTTCACTAACATTTTTTCTGTTACCATGAGCCTCCCTCGATCACTGTAATCCACCTTCCAATGGCACCCACCTGTATGACTACAGTCCGGAACTTAGAGATATTGTTATCCCTTCCGTATCCTCCTCTGCTTTCTCCTCTTCCTGTGTTACCACCACCTTCTCCTGCAGACTATTCAAAGTGTGCTCCAGGATGTAGAGGACCGAAATAGTGAAGCTGATGATGGCATCGTCACTGCTAACCATCTTAATAGAAATTTTAAAACTGTGCAGAAGGGTGCAGAGGTCCTTCATAAGTGCCCATTCCACATGCGGGATTTGCAACACGTCCGTACTGCGTTGGCCCAAGCTATGCAAAGTGACATACTGCACCAGGGCTCGACGCTGCTTCCACAGTCCCTGCAACATGTGCAGAGTGGAATTCCACTCTGTCGGCACATCGCATATCAACCGGTTTAGAATGTAAAAGATGAATATATATACAGGATATATATATATATATATATATATATATATATATATTTACCTAAAATACAAAAGAAATGTGTCATCTTTAACTTTAGGAAAAGGGTAAAACTCGGTCAAAGAAATGCTGAAAGGAAACTCTGACACCAGAATGGGGATAAGCCACAATATGTTTCAACGGAAGTACCATCTTCATCAAGTGGACATCAGATATCCACCTGATGGAGACGGTACTTCCATTGAAACGCATTGTGGCTTAACCCCATTCTGGTGTAAGAGTTTCCTTTCAGTGCTCCTTTGACCGAGTTTTACCCTTTTCCTGTTTCTGTCCTCCTTCGGAGGTGTTCGGCTGGAGCTGCGGGGGACTGTGCACCCTTCCCCCTCTGGGGCTACCCTTCCAGTGCTCTTAAAGAATCAGCCTACTACTGACTTTTATCTTTAACTTTAGGCTTTTCAGAGAGCAACTTGCTAAACTGTTCACAAATTACAATAACAGTAGTTTTGCCCATGGGTGCTCATACTTTAACATGCCACTGTATAGAAAGTTATGAATTAGACGAGCTGTGGCTCCATGTTCCAGTCCTTCCCCAGCTCTATCCATATTGGCAGAAGTGGGCAAAACTGGCATGAAAACGTTTAAAGTGGTAAAAATGTTTGGCACCTCTTCGATGCATAAAAATGTTTCTGATTTTTAAAGCGATTTATGCCACATTTCTGGTGTATTCGTGTTGATGAATGGAAATAGAAGTGTTACAAAATGTTAATTCCAATAAACAGGTTGTCTGTGTAAAGAAGGACAGGACAAGTCCTCCAAAGAGAGGATGTACAGTTGAAACCAGAAGTTTACATACACTATATAAAAAGACACATATGCATGTTTTTCTCAATATTTGACTTGAAATCAGAATAAACCTTTCCCGCTTTAGGTAAATTAGGATTATTTTTTTTGGCAACATCTGAGTTAATTAAATACACACCTGTGAATGCATTCTAATGCACACCTGAAACACACTGCTTCTCTGTGTAGCATCATAGGAAAGTCTAAAGAAATCAGCCAAGATATCAGGAAGAGAATTGTGAACTTGCAAAAGTATGTCTCATCCTTGGGTACAATTTGAAGATACCTGAAGGTACCTTGTATCTGTACAAACACTTATATGCAAGTACTAACAAGATGGGAATGTCCAGCCATCATAATGCTCAAGAAGTAGATGAGTTCTGTGTCCCAGAAATTAACATGCTTTGGTCCGACATGTGCATATCAACCCAAGGACAAAAGCACAAGACCATGTGAAGATGATGGCGGAAGCTAGTAACCATTACTCATAAAGAAACATGAAAAGCCAGATTAATGTTTGCAAATACACACAGGAACATAAACCATAATCTTTGGAGACACATCCTGTGGTAGGATACAACTAAAATTTAACTTTCAGGGCATAATGACCATTATTACGTTTGGAGGAAAAAGGGAGAAGCTTGGAACCCTAAGAACACCATCCCAACTGTGAAACATGGGGGTGACAGCATCATGTTGTGGGGTTGTTTTGCTGCAGTAGGGACTGGTGCACATCACTAAATAGATGGCATCATGAGAAAAGAAGATCATGTGGCAATACTGAAGCAACATCTCAAGGCATTAGCCAGGAAGTTAAAGCTTGGGCGGAAATGGGTCTTCCCAATAGCATACTGCCAAAATGATAACAAAATGGCTTAAGTATAACAAAATCAATGTTTTGGAGTGGCAATCACAAAGATCTGAACTCATTCCTAATGAAAATTTATGGACAAAGCTGAAAGGCAGGTGTGAGCACTGAGACCTACAAACCTAGAAGTTTTACATTAGTTTGGTCAGGAGGAATGGGCCGCTCAAATTCCTACAACTATTGTGAGAAGCTTGTGGAAGGAGATCCCAAACATTTGACCCAAGTCATTTAGTTTAAGGGAAATGGTACCAAATATTAATGAAATATATGTTAACTTTTGACTTTGCAGTAAGTAATACAAATTCCTTAAAACTTTCTCTCTCTCATTATGAATAATTATGGTAATGCTAATAGACGTAAAACAGGAAAGCTTTATTTTAATTTCATGTCAGATATTGAGAAAAACCAGCATATGTGTCTTTTCATACAGTATAGTGTAGGAAACTTCTAGTTTCAACTGTAACTAAGCAACTATTATGTAAGTACTCTCCATTCCGGTTGAGAGATGAGGATCCTGAAAAGAGGACCTGTCGTTATCAAACCCAAATTTACCAATAGTGTATATGAAATTTTCTTTTTTTTTCTCAAATCAGACAGATCTTTTAGATACAATGACACAATCACAATATCTTACTAAAATAATCAATCATTTTTAAAAATATTTTTTTTTCAGTGCTATTTATTTGTTTCTGCAGGATTTCAAACCTAAATGTATTTTTATCTTGCCTGTTTTCATTCTTTCAATACTGGATAATTTGGGAAGTATACCTCATCATAGATCTTCAAGTAGTTGATCGTTGGAAATGTATTTAATGTCTTTTTGAATATGTATGTTACATGACCTGTGAAGCCGTATGAAAAGGCGCACAGCTGAGGACACATGAACACTTCAACGATAAAAAGGTTCAAAAATATTAGTAATATTTTCATACCGAAAAGATAAATAGTTATTCACTTTAAATGTGTTGAAGATGGCAAGAATTCAAAGAGGAAACATTTTTAATAGATGTAATACGATGTCTGGGAAGACTCATCATGGCTTCCCAGCTTCTTCTAAACCTCCTCCTCCAATATTATTCTTCTGTGGAGTCTGCTGCCAAGAAAGCTCTCAGCAGATGGAATATAGCACAGAGGAATTCTCCTCCTCTCTCAGAGCGCACATCTGTCTGTGACACAACGCTTGTACTAAAGCTTGTAAATCTATTATAAGCATAGTGGGAGAGAGAAGACATGCAGGTATCAAGGCGCACACCTGATGCCCGACACAAGCCATACAATGAGGATTCCTACATAGTGAACAAGTAGCTAAACTTGTTTTATTCATTACTTTATTATATCTTGCAGGCACTTTATATGCCTAAAATGAGTGGGAGTCCAGGTTACTGAGACCCTCACTGATCACTAAGAAGATGCCAAGAAGTGTGCAGCTCGGTATGCAGAAGTGCACATAACGAGCGGGGTACAGAAACAATATATATTGTGTTCATACTCCAATCTGTGTGTATGTGTGCTCCTGCCACTCGAGCTGCACACTTCTCTCACATCTTTTGAGAGGTCTGTGGGTGTTTCAGAATCAAGACCCCACTAATCTTCAGACATGTAAAGTGCATGCACTTTATAAAAAAGCATAAAAAGAGCATAAAAATGTAAATTCCCTAAGTAAGAACAGAAGTGTACATGCAAAACATTATTATTATTTTTATTATTTATTTATATAGCACCATTAACCCCTCTCTGACCTTAGACGTACTATCCCGTCGAGGTGCCCTGGGCCTATCTGACCCTCGATGGGATAGTACGTCATAGTGATTGCGGCCGGGTGTCAGCTGACATCCGGCACTATGTGCCAGGAGCGGTCACGGACCGCCCCCGGCACATTAACCCCCGGCACACCACGATCAAACATGATCGCGGTGTGCCGGCGGTATAGGGAAGCGTCGCGCAGGGAGGGGGCTCCCTGCGGGCTTCCCTGAGACACCTGGAGCAACGCGATGTGATCGTGTTGCTGCGAGGGTCTCCTTACCTCCCTCCCTGTAGCAGGCCTGGATCCAAGATGGCAGCGGCATCCGGGTCCTGCAGGGAGGGAGGTGGCTTACCAAGTGCCTGCTCAGAGCAGGCGCTTGATAAACCTGCAGTGCTCTAAGTCAGATCACTGATCTGACAGAGTGCTGTGCAAACTGTCAGATCAGTGATCTGTGATGTCCCCCCGGGACAAAGTAAAAAAGTAAAAAAAAAAAATTTCCACATGTGTAAAAAAAAAAAAAAAAAAAAGAAGTTCCTAAATAATGAAAAAAAAATATATATATTATTCCCATAAATAAATTTCTTTATCTAAATAAAAAACAAACAATAAAAGTACAGATATTTAGTATCGCCGCGTCCGTAACGACCCAACCTATAAAACTGTCCCACTAGTTAACCCCTTCAGTAAACACCGTAAGAAAAAAAAAAATAGGCAAAAAACAGCGCTTTATTGTCATACTGCCGAACAAAAAGTGGAATAACAAGCGATCAAAAAGACAGATATAAATAACCATGGTACCGCTGAAAACGTCATCTTGTCCCGCAAAAAAAACGAGCCGCCATACAGCATCATCAGCAAAAAAATAAAAAAGTTATAGTTCTCAGAATAAAGCAATGCAAATATAATTATTTTTTCTATAAAATAGTTTTTATCGTATAAAAGCGCCAAAACATAAAAAAGTATAAATGAGGTATCGCTGTAATCGTACTGACCCGAAGAATAAAACTGCTTTATCAATTTTACCAAACGCAGAATGGTATAAATGCCTCCCCCAAAAGAATTTCATGAATAGCTGGTTTTCGGTCATTCTGCCTCACAAAAATCGGAATAGAAAGCGATCAAAAAATGTCACGTGCCCAAAAATGTTACCAATAAAACCTTTAACTCGTCCCACAATAAACAAGACCTCACATGACTCTGTGGACTCAAATATGGAAAAATTATAGCTCTCAAAATGTGGTAACGCAAAAAATATTTTTTGCAATAAAAAGCATCTTTCAGTGTGTGACGGCTGCCAATCATAAAAATCCGCTAAATAACTCGCTATAAAAGTAAATCAAACCCCCCTTCATCACCCCCTTAGTTAGGGAAAAATAAAAAAATTAAAAAAATTTATTTATTTCCATTTTCCCATTTGGGTTAGGGCTAGGGCTAGGGTTAGGGCTAGGGTTAGGGATAGGGTTAGGGCTAGGGTTAGGGCTAGGGTTAGGGTTAGGGCTAGGGTTAGGGCTGGGTTAGGGCTAGGGTTAGGGGTAGGGTTAGGGCTAGGGTTAGGGCTAGGGTTAGGGTTGGGGCTAAAGTTAGGGTTAGGGTTGGGGCTAAAGTTAGGGTTTGGATTACATTTACGGTTGGGAATAGGGTTGGGATTATGGTTAGGGGTGTGTCTGGGTTGAAGGTGTGGTTAGGGTTACCGTTGGGATTAGGGTTAGGGGTGTGTTTGCATTAGGGTTTCATTTATAATTGGGGTTTTTTTACTGTTTAGGCACTTCAGGGGCTCTCCAAACGTGACATGGCGTCCGATCTCAATTCCATCCAATTCTGCGTTGAAAATGTAAAACAGTGCTCCTTCCCTTCCGAGCTCTCCCATGTGCCCAAACAGGGATTTACCCCAACATATGGGGTATCATCGTACTCAGGACAAATTGGACAACAACTTTCGGGGTCCAATTTCTCCTGTTACCCTTGGGAAAATACAAAACTGGGGGCAAAAAAATAATTTTATTTTCACAGCTCTGCGTTATAAACTGTAGTGAAACACTTGGGGGTTCAAAGTTCTCACAACACATCTAGATAAGTTCCTTGAGGGGTCTAGTTTCCAATATGGGATCACTTGTAGGGGGTTTCTACTGTTTAGGTACATTAGGGGCTCTGCAAACGCAATGTGACGCCTGCAGACCAATCCATCTAAATCTGCATTCCAAATGATGCTCCTTCTCTTCCGAGCTCTGCCATGCGCTCAAATGGTGGTTCCCTCCCACATATCGAGTATCAGCGTACTCAGGACAAATTGGACAACAACTTTTGGGGTCCAATTTCTTCTCTTACCCTTGGGAAAATAAAAAATTGGGGGCAAAATATAATTTTTGTGAAAAAATATGATTTTTTATTTTTACGGTTCTGCATTATAAACTTCTGTGAAGCACTTGGTGGGTCAAAATGCTCACCACACCTCTAGAAAAGTTCCTTAGGGGGTCTACTTTCCAAAATGGTGTCACTTGTGGGGGGTTTCAATGTTTAGGCACATCAGTGGCTCTCCAAACACAAAATGGCGTCCCATCTCAATTCCAGTCAATTTTGCATTGAAAAGTCAAACGGCGCTCCTTCCCTTCCGAGCTCTCCCATGCGCCCAAACAGTGGTTTACCGCCACATATGGGGTATCAGCGTACTCAGGACAAATTGTACAACAACGTTTGTGGTCCAATTTCTTCTCTTACCCTTGGGAAAATAAAAAATTGGGGGCGAAAAGATAATTTTTGTGAAAAAATATGATTTTTTATTTTTACGGTTCTGCATTATAAACTTCTGTGAAGCACTTGGTGGGTCAAAGTGCTCACCACACCTCTAGATAAGTTTCTTAGGGGGTCTACTTTCCAAAATAGTGTCACTTGTGGGGGGTTTCAATGTTTAGGCACATCAGTGGCTCTCCAAACACAACATGGCGTCCCATCTCAATTCCTGTCAATTTTGCATTGAAAAGTCAAACGGCGCTGCTTCCCTTCCGAGCTCTCCCATGCGCCTAAACCGTGGTTTACCATCACATATGGGGTATCAGCTTACTCAGGTCAAATTGTACAACAACTTTTGTGGTTCAATTTCTACTCTTACCCTTGGGAAAATAAAAAATTGGGGGCAAAAAGATAATTTTTGTGAAAAAATATGATTTTTTATTTTTACGGTTCTGCATTATAAACTTCTGTGAAGCACTTGGTGGGTCAAAGTGCTCACCACACCTCTAGATAAGTTCTTTAGGGGGTCTACTTTCCAAAATGGTGTCACTTGTGGGGGGTTGCAATGTTTAGGCACATCAGTGGCTCTCCAAACGCAACTTGGCGTCCCATCTCAATTCCTGTCAATTTTGCATTGAAAAGTCAGATTGCCCTCCTTCGTTTTCGAGCTCTGTCATGCGCCCAAACAGTGGTTTACCCCCACATATGGGGTATCAGCGTACTCAGGACAAATTGTACAACAACTTTTGGGGTCCATTTTCTCCTGTTACCCTTGGTAAAATAAAACAAATTGGAGCTGAAATTAATTTTTTGTGAAAAAAGTTAAATGTTCATTTTTATTTAAACATTCCAAAAATTCCTGTGAAACACCTGAAGGGTTAATAAACTTCTTGAATATGGTTTTGAGCACCTTGAGGGGTGCAGTTTTTAGAATGGTGTCACACTTGGGTATTTTCTATCATATAGACCCCTCAAAATGACTTCAAATGAGATGTGGTCCCTAAAAAAAAATGGTGTTGTAAAAATGAGAAATTGCTGGTCAACTTTTAACCCTTATAACTCCCTAACAAAAAAAAATTTTTGGTTCCAAAATTGTGCTGATGTAAAGTAGACATGTGAGAAATGTAACTTATTAAGTATATTGTGTGTTAGGAGTCGAGTTTCCTCTGCTGCACGGGGGGAATCTCGATCCATCTCTGCTGCGGTCTCCCATTCTTCTCCAGCCGTAGTGGAGTCTGCTCAGCAGGGACGTCTATCCCAGCATCTCGCTCAGTCTGACTCTGTGCAAAGAGTTACTGCTGCTTTTCCTGCTTCTGCCATTGAAGCCAGTGCTGGGCAGCGGCGAGTGGACGTTTCTGGATCTAAGTCCTGCTTTTCTCTGTCTGAGCATGCCCAGGGCAGGATCTCCCGTTGGAGATCGAGGGTCACATGCTCAGGTACTGCAGCACATTCCATTGGTCCTTTTGGCAGGTCCTGAAAGGGCAAAACTTCTGCAGCTGTTTCCTGTGCTGCAGCTATATAAACAGCGCATGACCGCACGGCCATGCGCTAGTATTGTCTTGTAAATATGTGTGTGTGTTGTGAGTGAAAGTCGCTCTTTAAATAACCCTCCCTATTGAATGATTGAAGGTGTATGTTTGCTATCTAGCGCCCGACTTATCCAACAGCACGTAACACACATTACAGCTACCAATTGCTGTGTCCGCCTGTACGGCGCTGTGCGCTTGCTCTGCGCTTTCCTGACCCAAGCCTGGGTGGTTAGTGGCGTCCGTCAGTGCGGCACCGCACACACTCTTGTGCCTTTATATTATTATTTAGTTTCCTTACACACCCAGTTGCGGTGTTGTGCCAGCAAGTGTCTAATCGTACTTCAATCCTAGTTGGGGTTGAGTTCGCTGACTTCTTGCTCGCGCTCTATGTGCGGTACCGCGGTCCTGTGACGCAACAGGATCGCTTCCTTCACGCAGGGTGAAGTTAACTCGTGCGTGTATACTTATAGTACCGCCATATAGTCCGTCTTACTAGCAGCAGGGTTTATACCTGCACGGTGGACCTCGGACTGCGAACGCACCTCGTTCCATTTCAATTTGTACTTGGTGCGTTCCTCCAGTCCTTAACATTGTGTGACATATCTCTGTGATTTAATTGCAAAAAAATTCAAAGTTGAAAAATTGCAAAATTTTCAAAATTTTCGCCAAATTTCCATTTTTTTCACAAATAAACGCAGGTAATAGCAAATACATTTTACCACTATCATAAAGTACAATATGTCACGAGAAAACAATGTCAGAATCACCAGGATCCATTGAAGCGCTCCAGAGTTATAACCTCATAAAGGGACAGTGGTCAGAATTGTAAAAATTGGCCTGGTCATTGACCTGCAAACCACCCTTGGGGGTAAAGGGGTTAATTCCATGGTGCTGTACATGAGAAATGGGTTACGTACAGAGTTATAGATATCATTTACAGTAAACAAATTTACAATGACAGACTGGTACAGAGGGGAGAGGACCCTGTCCTTGCGGACATACATTCTATGGGGTAATGGAGAAGGGACAGAAGTTCGGGGTGCGGCAGCTCAGGTGGTGGTGAGGCAGCAGCTACGGTGGTGGTTAGGTGGCAGAATGGTTATTGCAAGCTGTATGCTTTTCTGAAGAGATGGGTTTTCCGGTTCGGTCTGAAGGATCCGAGGGTGGTGGATAATCAGATGTGTTGAGGCGTGGAATTCCAGAGGACGGGGGAGATTCGAGAGAACTCTTGGAGACGGTTGTGTGAGGAACAAATAAGTGTGGAGGAGATTAGGAGGTCTTGGAAGGATCAAAGATCATGTGAGGGAAGATATTGGGAGATTAGTTCAGAGATATAGGGAGGGGACAGGTTGTGGATGGCTTTGTAGATCAGTGTTAGTAGTTTGAACTGGATTCGTTGGGGAATTGGGAGCCAGTGAATTTGCAGAGGGGAGAAAGAGGGGAGTAGCGAGGAGAGAGGTGGATTAGCCGAGCAGCAGAGTTGAGGACAGACTGAAGTGGTGCAAGAGAGTTAGCGGGGAGGCCACAGAGGAGGGTGTTGCAGTAATCGAGGCGGGAGATGATGAGGGCATGCACAATAGTTTTAGTAGATTGTGGGCTGAGGAAGGGACGGATTCTGGCAATATTTTTGAGTTGGAGGCAACAGGAAATGGCTAGAGTTTGGATGTGCGGTTTGAAGGACAGGGCAGAGTCGAGAGTTACCCTGAGGCAGCGGATTTCAGGTGCAGGAGAGAGCATGATGCTGTTTACCATAATAGACAGATCAGGTAGGGGGGATACCCGAGATTGGGGAAAGATGATTAGTTCGGTTTTGTCTACATTGAGATTTAGGAAACAAGAGGTGAAGAAGGAGGATATGGCTAACAGACACTCCGGGATTCTGGACAGCAGAGAGGTGACAACTGGGCCATAACATAAATTCAATACTACTTTAGAAAAGGAATAAAATATTTAAACAGGGTTTTCTCATGAAGGTCTAACACTTATCCATGGGTTCACAGATAAATGTATGATCAATAGGACAGAGGTGTATGTAGGTTTTAATGCACCGCATGGAAATTCAGTTTGGCGCCTTTCATTTAAAACTTACAGGGGTTGGCAGTTTTCTGATAAAAGACATCAAGCACTCTATGTGACAGCAGATTTCTGAGTCCTTCCAGCATGTGCTGCCCAAACTGTCAGGATTCTCCTGTATTACCATTAGGAGCATGCAGTTATGTGACTACAAGTATGTGCCTTGCATACGTTTGGCCACATACCAACTAGATATGCTTATCTGTATTCAATACAAGTGAACTGAGAGAGGCCAAGCGCCTCTAGTCGACATATGATCGTATGCATGCACATGACCTCAATTACATCACCAGAACCTGTTTCTCAATTTAGCTCCTGCTTGTAATGTTGAAGTTTGTGGGTTGTGGTTTTAATTAGCAAGGAGACTCACAATAAAATACATTTTTGTAATTGCTTGTTATTATTTTTAGTACTTTTATAAGAACAAAAAAAACAGAATTTTTCTTCACCTTAGTATACAAGTGCAAAGAAATTTACTGTTGTATACAATGTACACGTATAATCTGTTACAGGGGTGAGTGCCTGCAATATATGTCAAGATTACCAAATTCTCCTATGTGTACCATTGTGAATGGCTGCTGTATGTGAACATGGAGATGTAAGTTAGTGTCCTGGGAGACTGGAACACAGGAGACGTTAATAATATAATATATGCACTTAGCAGAGAATGGTCCCACCCCCAATGAGGAGGATCTATGGAGCAATGAAGACTTTGGAGAGAAGTGAGTATAGAAGCTGGAGCAAATGCTCTAATGTACCAGGATGTGGGACAGTTGGGAGCTATGGTATAATGTATGACTCACAAGTCATGTATCTCTGATTAGTTATTCATTGTAATTTTCTCCTCTTTTCTCCTCTATTTCTCCGACTGTCATGATGCTTTTTTTTTCTATCCATGAAGCATCTCTGCTGAATATAACAAACAGAAATCTTTGGCTCATCACTTTTCCAGCACACTGTCCACTTTTCCCCACCTCTGCACAAACTCAATACTGCTATATCAATCCAGAGAGGCCAAGTTAGAAAGAATAAAAGTTGATTAGCAATTTCTCATTTTTCCAACAAAAATTACAAAAGCTCTTTTTTAAGGACCACATCACATTTGAAATGACTTTGAGGGGCCTGTATGACAGAAAATATCCAAAAGTGACACCTTTCTAAACACTGTGCCCCTCTAAGTGCTCAAAACGACATTTAAGAAGTTAATTAACCATTCAGGTGCCTCACAAGAATTAAGGCAATATAAGAAGAAAACATTTTAACATTTTACTTTTTGTTCACAAAAATGTTACTGTAGCCCCATTTTTTTATTTTCAAAAGGGTAACAGGAGAAAATGGACTCCAAAATTTGTTGTGCAACTTCTCCTGAGTATGCTGATACCTCATATGAGGGGGAAAACTAATTTTTGGGTGCATGGCAGTGCTTATAAAGGAAGGAGCACTGTTTGACTTTTTGAACAGGTGCTTCACAGAAGTTTATAACGTTGAGCTGTGAAAATAGAAAATCAAATTTTTCCCACAAAAATGTTGTTTTAGTCCCATTTTTTTTAATTTCACAAGGTTATCAGGAGAAAATGGACCCCAAAAAGTATTGTGCAGTTTCTCATGAGTTTGCCAATACCCCATATGTGGGGTAAAACTACTGTTTGGGTGCATGGCAGGGCTTGGAAAGAAAGGAGTGATGTTTTGGAAAAAGACTTTGATGGAATGGTCTGCGGGCATCATGTCACATTTGTAGAGCCCCTAAAAAAATAATGCTTCAAAAATGATGCAGATGTAAAGTTGACGAATGGAAAATGTTATTTATAAATTATTTTATACAGCATGGCTAACTGGTTTAAGGATATATAATTTGAAAGTTTGAAAATTACATTTTCAAAATTTTTCCCAAATTTCCGATATTTTCACAAAGAAATCTGAGTCATATTGAACACGTTTTACCACTATCATGAAGTACAAAATGTAACGGAAAAACGTTCTCAGAATCACATAAAGTGACACTTGGTCAGTATTGTAAAATTTTGCCTGTTCATGAACGTGAAAGTAGGCAGGGGGTGAAGGGGTTAATTCATAAAATAAATGCATAATCTGCATTTTTTTGTTGCACAATAAAAGCAGATAGTCAAACGTATATGTGACAGAGAAAATAGATTGGTGGCAAAAACTTTGGACAGTGATTGAGGTGCATGCGCTACAGAATATGTTGGCGCTCTTCAATTAACATGAATAAATAAAGTGCTTGTCAGCTTTAGTTCATAAAATAGTAAAAGTTCTCCAGAGATAAAGCCTTACGTCATCACTTAGGTAAACCGAGGGGGCTACTTAACCTTCACGATTTTATGGATAAACATGATACTGTGCAGTGTGATTAAGTTCACACAAGTTATCTATACTCCCTGTGTTAAAAATAAAATTAGAAACTTTCTTCGAGAGCAGCCTAATAAAAGAGGAAAACAAATGCATTGCTGATGCCAAAACCCTAAACGGGAAGACGAAATCTAAAGGAAATTGACTCTTTGCTATTTTAAAATGGGAAATTAATTTGGGTGAATAATCTTGATTGTGCTGTAGGTGATCCAACATTTGCTGTGAGCAGAGGAGCTGAACTTACTGTGAACTAGGACTGAACCCAATTTTGCATTTGGAAGCAATCATTTATAAGGACCTCAGTATATAAAGCAATAATTCAGAAAATAATTGGCATTTTTAAAAATACATTTATGTTCTAATATTAAAGGAACAATCATGTGTAGATCTGTTTGCAAAGATTCTCTTGAAATTTATAGTAGAAAACTAATTTATTTAATTATTTGCAAGGTATTATGATTACCTTTTTTAGTATTTTCTTATGTTTCTTTACATCTAAAATCTAAAATACTCTTGCAAACAGTTTTATTTAAAAAACATTCTTTAATTTTTGTATACAGCTCCTATGCAGACTTACTATGGATACAGACTACAAACATACTTTGAGTAGTCTTACCTGTGGCAGCCATTCTCCCTCCTACATGTTCACTCCATTATGCTTACTTACCAATGATGTGTGTCGGGATCACACTCAGTCGGAGCAGCCTTTGGAAGTGGAGAATCACCAGAAATAATACACAAGACACGTCTTGTATAGTGTATCACTGGGAAGTCTCTGAAGCACGCCTGCCTTCAAAGTGCTATCCCTTCTTTATATAGTTGTTAGTGGTTATACAAGTTTTGCATGTTTAAACAAAGAGACAAAACAGGAAAGAAAGAAAAGAAAAGAAAACAGTTTCGTGGGCGGCAGTTTCACAACAAACAGTACAAAGGCAATTCCACAGACAAGAAAAACAGGATTTCATACTATAGCTAAAATGTCCTTGAATGGACAGGTCAATGTTTATCACAAATTCTTTTTTTTTTTTTTTTTTTTGTTCATTGAGGTAATCATTTTTGTTCTGCTCTTCACATGTGTGAACGTGCTCATTGATACCTGAGTATCTTGGTGCTTTGTTGTGCTCGGCACTCGACAAGCATTGTCTGGTGCTTGGATGTAAAGCTTGAATCCCACCCCACATGTTTAGTGCCTGTTACACAGCCAATAAACATTCGGGGATTGCCTGCCAACCAGTGTGATTGGCTGGCCACATTACCTCATTAGAGGTTATAAATGGACTGGCACTGCCATGCTTGGCACATTGATGCCATTGCACAGCTCAGGGGCAATTGTAATTGGAGAGAGAGTAGTTGTCCAGGCCTGTGTGTGCACAGTTTCATTAATCAGCGTTGTCTAGTGGTGATACTGGTGCTGATGCTGAACCATCATACTAAAAGTCCTTCTACGGCTAATCTTGTTCTTATTCTGTTTCTATGCGATACAGTCTACATTTAGACAAGGGTCAACTGCTGGAGAAGTGAATACGGACTCTAGGCAGGATTTAGGACTTTGCAGGCCATTGCTACATATTTGGCTGATGAAGTTGACCAAATTAAAAAAAAAAAAGTACTCTATCAACATCCATACAGTTTAACGTGCATTTTGTGAAATTATAGTGGTTTGAACTTTTTTCAAAACCGCTTTGCCTGCTCCAGGTAACCACATTTTTTTGTTCCATAAATTGACTATTTCTGTGGTTTACTGGTGTGCAATGTCACTATGTGCTGGAATGCCACACATGCTGGCAAGGCCTTGTGAGACTTCAGAGGGCTGCCACTAGGAATTTTAGGTCCCATACTGTCAAAATATTTGTGCCTCCTTTAGACTCCACCAAAGTTATAGTGGTGCTTGTGTAAGGCGGCCAGGTGGTAGTCGTGGCAAAGGGCTGTAGTGTTCCCACTCCTTGGTCTCCTACAGATGAAATGCAATGTCCCTTTTGCTGCATGTGCAGCGTGCGCAGCAGAGCACTCAAGTTTACTATCAGAGTGCCTTCAGCTTCTGTCACTCTGGCTCCTGATCCATGAGCTCCACAAACTAGTTCAGAGACAATGTCCTTTTTCAACAGTTTAACTTTACTGAGCAGTAGGGTATCCATCACACGTGCAGCACAATATACACAGAGTGGCATTTCCTCAGCTTTCCCTGTTTTTCCTGCAATCTCTTCTTCTTCCTGCAATCCCTGCCTGGCTTCTGGACAATCTCTGTCCCACTTCTGGACAATCTTTGTCCCACTTCTGGACAATCTCTGTCCCGTCCGTGCTCCAGGCCCATCAGCTTCCTACCATTCCCTGGTCCGGCTTCAATAGGAAAAGGTGCCAAGTTTGCTGTCTCAGCTTCACCTGCCCCAGTCATAGACCTCGCATCCTCTTCGGGTTGGTCTCTATTCTAGCTGGTGACCACCTGCACCACGCTCAGCCTGGGGCCCCTTCCTGCTGTAGCAGCCTTATCCCCATGGCTAGCAGACTGTCCTTTCTCACTGCTGCATCTTGACTACACTCTTTGTTCTGGGCAAGGCTGCCTGGGCTCAAACTAAACTGCTCTGTTAACTCCTCCCCTCTGGAAAACGCCTAGGCTGCCTTTACCTAAACTAACACTCCTAATTCCTATCTCTAATATACCCCCTCTATTCTAACCCCACTTTTATCATATACTACTGCTAGTTCCCTAATCCTGTACATGACACACATCAAAGACATTCATATTACAGCAACATTACATGAACACATTTACATTGATAAACATTAGAGAACCGCACACAATTAGTAGACCAAAGAAGGGGGAGCATATGAGGGTCCCCACCCCCTCCTTACACTTGAAACTGGCTACAATGCCCCAACACACTGGTTGAATTTTTCAAAACCAGTTCAAGGGAAAAGTGATTTTGCTGCCTAGACCAAAAATATTAGTATATACCTATATATAACACACAAATACAGTATATACAGTACAATACATACCTTTATATAAAACATAGAGTATATACTGTATATAATATACACCTGGTTGTACTATACAGTATGTATGTATATAAAGTTTACCCTTTTGTATTATACTTTACTTAGATATTTATTGTACCTATTTTCTCTATAGTACACAAGTTCAGCATAACCAGACAGTAATGACAGGAGGCTGCTCTGTCACAGATTACAAGCAGTGATTAGTGACTGTGCTGAGGGGAGCTCCGGGGCTGGTCGCTGCTGTGTGTGGCTGAGAAACGTGATCCTGCAGCGACCAGCACAGAGCTCCGTGATCACAGAGACATTTGGATTGTCCCAAATGCTGCAGACTGATGATGTAATTGGGCATTTGGCTTTGCAGATTCGCTCATAATCATCCAGTAGCTTATAAATTTTCATTGGAGGGTGGAAGGAGGGGCGGGAATGATTGTATCATATAATCATGTACTGAAATGTTGAACAAATTAATACATGGATTTAAGTAGCTATTCACACAGCCAGTGGCACCGCCGCACCTTAGTCAAGGAGAATCTAATGGCAGCCGCAGCCTGCCCACCGCCGACACCTCAGCTTGCAATCTCCGAATTAATAAATGTAATCAATGTACGGTATATTATTGCATATATATTCACCGATCATATACTACTAAATATCTAACTAATATATTTATTGGTATTCATTAAGAACCTATAAATTCTAGAATATAAATACACTCCAAAACATAACTCAAAAAGTGATAATATAAAAAAATCAAGTAGTCAAGACTAAAGGGGGGATCACCCTATTTGTCAACTACTCTTGTTCATTCTACCTGTCTTTGGAGATTTGCACCTTGTTGAAATGCAATTGGCGCCCCTGCTCCTTGCCAACTAACCCTGGTTGTCCTCAGTCTCTCCTTGGCCTCAGCCAACCCTCAGCAGGCTCCCCTCAACAGCCTTTCCTCAGCAACCTCCACACAGCAGCCTCCCCTCACCAGAATCCCCTCAGCTGCTTCTCCTTACCAAACTCACATCAGCAGGCTCCCCTCAGCAGACTCCTCTCAGCAGACGCCCTTTGATAGACTCTCCTCACCAGAATCCCCTCAGCAGCCTCCCTCCATTAGAATCCCCTCAGCAGCCTACCCTTACCTTAATCTCCACCTCAGCCTCTCCTCCCCAGCCTCCCCTCACCAGCCTTCCTTCATCAGACTCCCCGTACTAAACTTACTTTACCAGACTCCACTCAGCAGCCCACCACGAAACTCCCCTCAGCAGCCTCCACCCACTAGACTCCCCTCAACAGGCTCAGCAGTCTCCTCCTCACACACTGCTACACACCTCCACCTCCCATGGCGCCTGTCCCCAATGCTCCAGAATTAAGATGAATGCGCAGCATGTCATGTGATCGGCTTCTGTGTTGCATTGTGCGCAGAACTTTTGCATGAGCAGAAGCAAAGTGGAAGGGCCGGGGCTGGCCGCCCCCCCCCCCCCTTCCTCAAGATATCAGGGTGAGAATTGTGGACTTGCACAAGTCTGGCTGAACCTTGGGTACAATTTCAAGTTACCTGAAGGTACCTTGTTCATCTGTACAAACAATTATATGCAAGTACAAACAAGATGAGAATGTCCAGCCATCGTACTGCTCAGGAAGGAGACGAGTTCTGTGTCCCAGAGATGAACGTGCTTTGGTCCGACATGTGCATATCAATCCAAGGACAAAAGCAAAAGACCTTGTGAAGATGATGGCAGAAGCTGGTAAGATTGTGAAATAAGTAGTGTATCAACATGGGCCTAAACAAAAAAAAAACAAATGTATATGACGAAAAAACAATTGAATAAAGTGCGAATGCAAATGTACGTGTTCTAGACAGAGCACCTATAATGTAATAGATATACATAAATATTTATGATAAACATTAATACTGATGTACTGTGTGTAGATGTAAGAAATATAAATGCTTGTGTATGTGTACATATGACAATCATATATGTGTTCAACATATTAATCAATTAGCATACCTAAGTGTAATTAAGTGATGGATATAAAGTGCATGTGCAATTACCTGTCTCCACAGACGGATATATCAGTACTGATATATAAAGAAAGCCAACAGCCACAAATTCACTCCTTCAAGCAAAATCCTCACATCCTGCTTCTACTATTCGGGGATCCCCATAGGCCAATTTTTCAGGGCCAAGAGAAAACCTTTGATACCCAATCTGAGGTTTTAGCCCATCAATTTGAAGATGGGGGTATAGCTGGCGGCTTATCAGACGTAGCTAAAAAAGGGCAAAAGACTCCTTTAAGGATGAATTGGTCTATGGTAAAAAGGACAACAGGAACTCCAATAAGCAACAACATGTGAGACCTATCTCGACATTTCATATTCAATCATCAATACAGTATTTATTAAGTATTATTCTTTATACATATGCGCTTGCACTTTGTTTGCAATACTATTTATAAATTGATCATGCATAGTAATACATGCCAACACTATTGTAGTGAATTTAGATTTCCTCTTATGAATGCTGTGAATTAAGAGACATACAGTCCTTATTGGTTGGGTGCGTACACCGCCAGCTTATCCCACTGACTTTATACCGTGCTTAATCATATGACCTTATGCGTTCCAGCATGCAGTCCAATTTGCACTAGACAGGAAGTCCCATTATCGAATATGGGATGGAGCGGATGCGCTAGGCGCCAATGATACCAACGGCTAATTTAGATATGTTGTGGAATTTTCCATTTGGCAGGTGAGCAGTATAATTTGATCTCGATCCCTCATCTAAGACATGACTCCGGAAGAAGCAAGGTGAAACAGTGTTGGGTTGATGGGACACAGAGTATTTGGACCTCTTAAGTGGCTCTTTTGTTACAGGTAATATACAGTTTATCAGTTACTTATTTATATGCTATATGCTACCTTGAGGCAATACAATGCATTAGGTCATTACATGTTCAGCAGGTTAGGTGGGCCATTTATCCTATTCTGAAAGCACAGCACTGGCACGTTAAGGCATCTATACCCTTGGTTCACTTATGAATATTGACCTTTATATTGATTTTTCTACGTTTATGGAATTTCTGCGTTACTCTTCAAGGTTTTTCTTTCTCTGTTATTGTATTCTTTTTTTCTGTTTTTATGTATTTACTTAATAAAAATACTTTTTAATCTTATTGTTGGAATCTCTTCATACACCAAGGATAGATATGCTTTATCCCTTAGTGTTTTGGTGATATATTTATGTAGTGAGGTGTCTTGCATTATTACTGCTCTTTTAGACTATTGTGATTGAAACCTGTACATAGACAGTCCAGTCTAGACAATGCTCTGTGAGCTAAACTGACTGGACTGCAGACTGTTATGCTATAGTAAAGTGCTTAGGAGATTGGATGGTATTTTTAATTTGACCTTCCGTGATTCATAATTTGTGATGGGGTTTTAAGTCACTTTCCTTTTTTTGTCTTGTAGTATTAGTTGCCCTTTTTGGCATCAAATTAATCAAAATGGTGCACACATAGGATTAATTTGGCACAATGCCAAAAAATTGGCTTTTTTTTCCTGTTTTGATTTTTTTTTTAACTGTTGGTGAACAAAAGTTGCAAATTGGCACCAAAATTTCAGAAATTTGGGCAATTCATAATTTACCAGGAGGGGACTGGAGTAAAGATGCGCCAAATTTAGCGACTTTTAAAAAAAAAAAGATGAATGAGAAGGAAATATCTGGAATCGCTAAACAGCAGTCAGAAAGTGGAGAACAAAACAGGCGAGCACATTTAAAATAGACTTCAAAAAGGCACAAATAGAAGAATGAATTGGATGCAAACAAAAAAAAACACAAAACTAGACAAAAAAGACACAAAGCAATGATAAATTGAACCATAAGTGTCACTTTAAAAACTTTTGACATGTCACAATAGTATATCACATGTTCTGAAGGGGACCCTAGTAGCTAAGAATCCCCCATATTACTTCAATCATCGGACCGAGTGAGACAGATTGGGACAGAGGGTACTGGGTGCTATCTTCCACAGCTGAAGACCTTTCATGAGGATGGAGATCACAGCACCTTAACCAACGAGAGATCAAACTTCATGTTATATTACATGTACTTTTAAACTTACAATTTCAGAAATCTCTACATGGATGGAATTTTTTAGATTGTCGCCTGTAAGCTTCGCCTGAACAGTAGTGTTGAGCATTCCGATACCGCAAGTATCGGGTATCGGCCGATACTTGCGGTATCGGAATTCCGATACCGAGATCCGATACTTTTGTGGTATCGGGTATCAGTATCGGATCCATAGTGAGGTGTAAAATAAAGAATTAAAAGAAAAAATATTGATATATTCACCTCTCCGGTGACCCCTGGACATCACCGCGGGTAACCGGCAGGCTTCTTTGTTTAAAATGCGCACGTTTAGGACCTGAGGAATGACGTCGCGGCTTCTGATTGGTCGCGTGCCGCCCATGTGACCGCGACGCGACCAATCAGAAGCCGCGACGTCATTCCTCAGGTCCTAAATTCCTAGAATGAGCGCGTTTAGGACCTGAGGAATGATGTCGCGGCTTCTGATTGGTCGCGTGCCGCCCATGTGACCGCCACGCGACCAATCAGAAGCCGCGACGTCATTCTCAGGCACTAAACTCCTCATTCTAGGAATTTAGGACCTGAGGAATGACGTCGCGGCTTCTGATTGGTCGCGAAGCCGCGACGTCATTCCTCAGGTCCTAAACGCGTGCATTTTAAACAAAGAAGCCGGCCGGTTACCCGCGGTGATGTCCAGGGGCCGCCGGAGAGGTGAATATATCAATATTTTTTATTTTAATTCTTTATTTTACACATTGATATGGATCCCAGGGCCTGAAGGAGAGTTTCCTCTCCTTCAGACCCTGGGAACCATCAGAATACCTTCCGATACTTGGTGTCCCATTGACTTGTATTGGTATCGGATATCGGTATCGGCGATATCCGATACTTTTCGGGTATCGGCCGATACTATCCGATACCGATACTTTCAAGTATCGGACGGTATCGCTCAACACTACTGAACAGTGAAACATTGAGGCTGAACAATGGATTTTACTATCACCCTTGCGCAAGAGAAGACTATGCCTATTAACTAGTTAATGCCGCTGTCAAACTCTGACAGCGGAATTTAATGTGCATTTCCGGCACCTCTGACTCCTGTCACGTGATTGGGGGTCAGCGGTGCATCGGCATGACAACCAGAGGTCTCATTGAGACTTCTATGGTTGTTGAAGCCTTATTGCTATGAGCGCCAACCCTGTGGTCGGCGCTCATAGCAATGCTGTAATTCAGCTACATAGGAGCGATGTGAGCATCGCTCCTATGTAGCAGAGCCGATCGAGCTATGGCAGCTTCTATCCTCCTATGGAGGCTATTGAACCATGCCAAAATTTTAAAAGAAAAGTTTACACAAATACAAAAAAAAATTAAAAAATATAAAAGACATACTGATAGGGAATTTAGATTGTGAGCCCCATCCGGGACAGTGATGATAATGTGTGCAAAATGTAAAGTGCTGCGGAATATGTTTGCACAATATAAAAATAAAGATTATTATTATTCATATTAAAAGTTTAAATCACCCCCCTTTCGCCCCATTCAAAATAAAACAATAAAAAAAAATCAAACCTACACATATTTGGTATCGCTGAGTTCAGAATCGCCCGATCTATCAATAAAAAAGAGAACCTGATCGCTAAATGGTGTAGTGAGAAAAAAAATCAAAATGCCAGAATTACTTTTTTTGGTTGCTGCGTTAAAATGCAATAACGGGCGATCAAAAAATTGTATCTGCACAAAGGTGGTATAGTTAAAAATGTCAACTCGGCACACAAAAAATAGGCCCTCAGTCAATCCGAGATAACGAAAAATGGAGATGCTAAGGGTATCGGAAAATGGCACAATTTTTTTTTTTTAGCAAACTGGAATTTTTTTTCAGCACATAGATAAAAAAGACCCTAGACATGTTTGGTGTCTATGAACTCATAATGACCTGGAGAATCATAATGACAGGTCAGTTTTAGCATTTAGTGAACCTAGTAAAAAATCCATACAAAAAACAAGTGTGGGATTGCACTTTTTTTTGCAATTTCATGGAACTTGTAATTTTTCCCTGTTTTCTAGTACACGACATGGTAAAACCAATGGTGTTGTTCAAAAGTACAACTTGTCCTGCAATAAATAAGCCCTCACATTGCCATATTGATGGAAAAATAAAAAGTTATGGCTCTGGGAAGAAGGGGAGCGAAAAACGAAAATGCAAAACCGAAAAAAGGTCCGGTCATGAAGGGATTAAAAATAATTGCAATGGATTTTTTTTCACAACGTAATCTTTCTTAAAAATCAGATTTAGTAATCATACAATTTTATATTATATGAATTTTAGTAAAATTCAAGGAGAATTCAATTCCACTTAAATAAATGTGCTCATCTCTAGTGGATGTTAATTATATTAGAAATGCGATTTTAGTGTTCCTTACAGAATGTGTAGTTTGACACAAGACGAATATTAGTGGTATTACATAGGACTGCAAGTGAAAATCCTAAGTTATCTTAGCACAGAGACAAACATTTAATATGTTTTATTTTCCCAGACCGGACCATAGGATCATCATTGATTGTAACTGCTAGCAAAATTCTGATAAACCGCTTTGTGTAACACTCCCTGATTCAAGGATGATTGAAGAATAATCGTTTTCTATCCGGACAGGAGATAGTAATGTGGGAAAAATGAGTCTGCAAATCCTTTTAATGCTGCATTCCAAATATAGGAAGTGTAAGTATTAATAGGATTACATGACTTCATTAATGGAATTATACCAAGAGGATCTGCAGCAATCGGTAACTGATAATGTATTGAAATGCAGCCCAGTGCAGTAAAACAGCCCATATATCACAGGAGGTAAACAAAGAAACATGTACAGGAGGCGCCAACAACTTCTATTTTGATTCTGGATAGGCTCCAGGGACATTGGGTTTGACAATTTTGCCAAATGAAACTGGAAAAGTCTACAACTAACCTTGTGACCCTTACTAGTTGCAGTATATTAAAACATTGTTGGGATAGATGGATGGATAGATAGAAAGATAGGTAGATGTGTTTTGTCAGCAGGAGATCATCACTGCCTGGACTAGAGATCAGGTGCTTCCTGGTCCAACCACGCTCCCAGCATTGATTAGCAGCTCACTGTCTATATACAATGTACACAAAGAGCCTGGGGTGGGCGCAGCGTCGGTCTGGAGTACATTGGGACCACCAGAGAAAATCATTCTTGTGCCCCACTATGTAGCTAAATAGAAATAATACAAGATCACTAATAGTGCAGTAAAGCACGCTAATATCAGGGCATAACATAAGGTAGTAAACGTCTTAATAATATAGCAGGGGTTGGCACCCACATTTTGGATCAAACTCAATGATAAATGTCCCCTGGTGTTTATTAACCACTAAGCCAATGTGTTATAGCACCAGTGTAGAGGAGGGGATTTTATGACATCTCATTTATACTCTGAATATCCACGGCGGGAATTGACCGATGCAGATTTAACATTAACAATGTGTCAATTTATGCTGCCGATATTCACCGCCGACTTCATCCTTTGCAATACAAAGAATCAGGTCAGTGGTAAAGGTGCGACATTGTGTAGTCGTAAATGCAGCAATATCTGCACAATGTCTGTCTGGATATTTCCGCTATTAATTTGCTGTTTGATTTCTGCATCAAATGCATTATGTGAATGTCCCCTCTTATAGTGGTGGGGGTCCTAGATCACTTATGTATGGCATTGGAGTAATATTGAAAGAGCTTTCCCTCACATCCCCATACACTTTTTACAGAAATCTCTCTGCCACCAATAAGGCCATAACTATTTATGAAGGGCCTCATTTTTTTAGTAGTAGGAAAAGAAAAGTTTTAGTTAGGGGTGATAAAGGGGGAGAGGGGCTCAATCAGGGGTGATACAGGGGGAAAGGATACAGTCAGTCAGGGGTGATACAAGAGGAGGTGGCGCAGTTAGTGGAGGTACAGGAGCGGGGGTTTAGTCAGTCAGGGGTAAAACAGGAAGAGGGGGCTTAGTCAGTCAGGGGTAAAACAGGAAGAGGGGTTTAGTCAGTCAGGGGTGGTACAGGGGGAGGGGAAGCAGTCAGAGGTGATACAGAGAGAGGGGTTCAGCAGGGGTGATACAGGGAGGGCTTAGTCAGGGGTGATACAGAGGGAGGTGATGTAGTCGGAGGTAATACAGGGGGAAAGAGGCTCAATCAGGATGATACAAGGGGAGGGGGCTCAGTCAGGGGTGATATAGAGGGAGGTGGCACAGTCAAGGGTAATACAGGTGTAGAGGGGCTCAGTCAGGGTGATTCTGGGGTGAGGGGGTTCAGCAGGATTGATACAGGGGGAGGGAGCATAGTCAGGGGTGATACGGGGGAGGGGGTGCAGTCAGGGTGATACAAGGGAGGGGGCTCAGTCAGGGGTCATATAGTGGGAAAGGGCTGAGTTAGGGGTTATATAGAGGGAGAGGGTGTAGTCAGTCAGGCGTGAAAGGAGAGATGAGGTAATTGGACTCTCATTCATCATTAAGTAACTTAGCCCCTCCCCCTCTATTGCCACAGACTAAAGGCCCCCTATTTACACTTAAGGTACCTTCACACTGAGCAACTTTACAACGAGAACGACAACGATCTGTGACGTTTCAGCGTCCTGGATAGCGATCTCGTTGTGTTTGACACGCAGCAGCGATCTGGATCCTGCTGTGCCATCGCTAGTCGGATCTAGAAGTCCAGAACTTTATTTGGTCGTCAGGTCGGCGTGTATCGTCGTGTTTGACAGCAAAAGCAACGATGCCTGCAACGTTTTACATGGAGCGAACAACCAGCGTGAACGATAGGTGAGTCGCCGTTACGTCACTGGATCGCTCCTGCATCGTTCTGGAGCTGCTGTGTTTGACGTCTCTAAGCGACCTAAACAGCGACGCTGCAGCGATCGGCTCGTTGTCTATATCGCTGCAGCGTCGCTTAGTGTAACGGTACCTTTACCCACTATTAGGCTGGCGGAGGGCCCTTCTTCAACCTTTGTAGCTGTAGCAGGAAGTTATAGTGTGGATGACAGCACAGCTCATCACCTGAGCTGTGCTGTACAGCCGGGGAGAAGATGACACAATCAAAGCTAACACTGATCAGCTGCGCTGCGGCCAGTGTTGACCTTATCAAAACCTGCTCCGCTCTCCCTGCTTTTTCAATGCAGGGAAGAGCAGTGACATAAAAAGCTATCAGGATGCAACAGTTCTCTTTTACTTATAAATCATGAGCCGCAGTCTGCAGCAGGCGAGCGTGTCACCCATGGTATCAGTGTCGCCCGCACTGCTCTCTGAGTAGCTGTGAGCGGAGCCGCCAGTAATGGTGATGTCACGCTGGGAGGAAGTCCTGCTCACGGCTCCTCCCAGAGCTAGTCAGATAGTGCGGGCGTCACTGATACCACAGCTGACACACTTGCCTGCTGCAGACTGCGGCAAACTATTTGTAAGTAACAGAGCGCTCTTGCATACTGATGACTTTTTCTGTCACTGCTCTGCCAAGTAAGACAACAGTGGAGAGCGGTCGGTATGCATATTGCTAGCACATGTGAGTTATGTTCACTGTGCAAACTGCGGCAAACATTGCCCGCTAATAAGGTGAAATTAATATTCTCCCCTCTCCACACCCATGGGGGCATGGGGAATAGTGAATATTGATATCTCTTAAGCAGCAGGGACAGGCTTTAGCCGCAGCAGCTGGCGTCTGTCACCCGCTACTGCTCCGCTGGCACCAAGGGCCCCATAGCAGCTGCGTGATGTGCTGCTATTAGCGACACACCACTAATTTGGGGCCCCTGGAGCAAAAACACGACAAATATGATAAAAATTGGACTCCAGCAACTGATTCCAACCACATGAGACAATATCAATCCATCAGCCTTATGTTTAATAGCTGTAATTAATTTTCCAACTTTCAGCACAGCTCAAAAAAATGCTAAAAACAGTCTTAAAATGCGCTGCTTCGAAAATGATCTCTATAACTACATTTAACTCACACAGCAACATGCCAAACAAAGAAAGATACTGGACTCCACCTATCAATTGAAATTAACTCACGTTTCCATCCCTTCATCAGCTGTTGGACCATGAAATGCTTAGTTATGTCTGCCAAGCCATATAACTTCATAAAAAAAGCTTCTCCAGACAAACCCTTCTGTACCTTATTATCTGAATCCCCATTGTGACACCCATTGGCCAAGAACTTAAACGTGAGCAGAAACAAGTCTTCAACTCCTGTTGGTCAAAGATTTATAGCAATTGTAACAGTTTACAGACTGGAGAAAGAAGCTTGGAAAGTAATGTGCCAATATCTACTGAGCATTTTCTGATGACAATAGATTATAATGAGCCTCTAAGGAAATCACCATCTCTAGGAAAGAAAAGGTCACTACATCTTCCCACCGTCACTGTCCGCATTATCTAGCCATCTGCCAGTCACACCATTCACATTCCCAAACAATAATAGCATTTCTTACCAATACACCACCAACATTCATGCCATGTCTCACATCTTGGAAATCATAGAGCTTTGTATTGTTGCTGTTATGTTGCTATGGAATAAGGTTTGCCTTTTAGAAGTTTGTCTTCCTTCGCTCCTTGTCTGTCTTCCTAGTTTTAATGTAAGTAATCTCTCGCTTCTTCCTCATTCTGAGTATGTCAGCCTTGTAAAGAGGCTCATGTCTTTGCAGTCTCTGGGGTCTGACTTCTGGAATCCCCATGATCCCGAGAACCGGCGCTCTGAAGAGCATGATGTATATGGAGCTCTGGTCGATCATGCGCACTGCGGCGCCATTCACTTGTGGCTCTTCAATTAACTCCTTTAGGAAGAGTGTTGAGGGGCACGACAAAGTATAGCAAAATCCACTGACCGGGTGAGGGGGAGTGTTATAGTATGTGGGCTAGTTGGTTTTGTGTGGCAGGGCTGCTTTTTTGACCCAGTCAAGCCCTGAGCGTATACCTCCAGAAAGAATTCTTTGTTCACGTCCGGTCAATGTAGTACTGGAGCCGATGAGAAGGCCAGTTTCAGGGAGAGAAAAGTGTTCTCAGCCTATACTTTTGTCCATACTTTTGGATTGGCACCCTTATGGATCATGGCTGAGATGAGTGCAGTCCGAGGCAAAAAATGTAGAATAAATTGTCCATAGCAATTGATGAGTGTTTTCGATCATCATGACAGCCAGATGTCTGGTGCAGTATGAGAGGTCAGAAAATTCCAATGTAAGTGGAGGGGGATCAGAAGGTATGTTCAGTACTGGACGGGTGGCGATAAATAGCAAAGGGCCTGAGAGGTGAGCGGTGAAGTGAGTATAACTATTTTTTTTTTACTTTTGATGGTCTATTATGGTCCAGAAAATGTCAGCCAGCTGCGGCCATTTTGCAGAATCCACGTGGAAGAGAATAACAAAAAATCCGCATTTTGGCAAATGCAGTTCAATTCCACTTGAATTTTTTCGTTCATCTCTAATAATTACCATCATTTTTGTTCAATTCTCCTGTATAAACATATAGCACCATTATTCATTTCAAGTTTCGGGATGGTTATTAGTGCTCTGAAGATCTAGTAACTGAAGCTTCGGGAAAGGAATGTACTGCTGAATGTGGCAACTTTATATCTGTGCTCACTTGATAATATTCATTACACTCTACGGAGAAGCAAAGGTTATAAAGCTGCAATCAGTTAAAATGCTTCCAGACTTTGAGGTCACATAGCCCTTTATCTGCATTCTGGAGGCTGTCCTTAAATTTACTGCCAATAGCTAAATACTGAAGTGATGCCTTCCTGCCATTGTAATCAGTCTCCTAAAATTATTAACCATGATAACTACAAAATGAAAACCATTCTTGAAAAATCATGCCATGCTTTCAAGGTCAGGCTTAGAATGAGTTTCCGTATGACAATGCAACATATTAAGGCTGAAAATGAATGTATGTGTTTTGGGGTTATTGCGAAAAACTAAATCATGATAAGCAATAAGTAATTTCTGGATTGTACTTTTACAGGCCCACAGCCAGATATGTGTTGTCTGACAAAATGCAGCAACATTTCTGTACAGGAGAAACAGTGAGGTAGCCTGCCAAGTGCTTCGGGTGTGACTGAAGAAGAAATGTCTGGCCAAAGCTGTCACAGCAACAACTAGATGCATAAGTTGGAATATGATTAAAGTGAAGAGTAGCTGATGACCTTAGACATTTCACTATAAGTAATCACTATACTATTACTTGACGTTATACTGTTACTATACCCGTAAACTGTGCAATGTCTACAGCTACCACAAAAACAACTTTGATATCACTTAAGCCATGGAGCCATACTGAAGAATAGTTAAAGGGGTTCTCCAAAAGTGTAATAAAATTGCTCCCGTCATGTAATTCAAACAACAGCCTGTCCTCATAGCAGTTCAGGACTGTAGAAACACAGCTCCAAAGACCTGTATCTCAACTGACAGAGGAGCTGTATCATAACACACATATCCCTATGAAGCAAGGAGAGGGGCTATAAAATTAATCTTCACCTTGGCAAATCTTCTCCTTATTTCTTCTCCTGTCACAACCACTCTTGGTTCATGAATGTGTGTGTTTGCTTAAAGAAGCACTCCCATCAACGTTTTTACCATTTTAATATATTGCAATCATCGTATTATCTGGCACTGTGTACTTACAATTGCTTAATTTGATTTTCTACCCAGATAATTTTTCACTTTTCCATTAGGTCTATGACAGCATGTGATTAAAAACTGACTAGCTGTATCCTTCTAAGCTCTATGCAGAAACCGGAAGTCAATTTTTCCCTGCATGACTCATGAATCACTGCAAAAGTCCCTGGCAGAGGGAGGAGGGAGCAGCTGGGTCAGGAGTTGAAGAGAGGAATGATTTTTGCAGGGTAAAGAGATTTCCTGTTTCTACATAGAGCAAATAAAAGAGAAGAATTCACTTGGTAGAAAGGCAAAATGAGCGATTATAAGTACTCAGTACTATATAATATGATGATTGCAATATATTAAGAGCATAAAACTTTGATGAGTGTGCATCTTTTAGGACACAGCTCCTCTGGCATTGAGACACAGGTCTCAGAAAAACATTTACTTCAGATTAAAGACCCTCCAGCCACGTAGAAATATGAAAAATTGAGAAAGCTTAGCACCTAAATTGGCCAATTCATTTGTACCTGGAAGCCACGGTAAGGTGTTTCTCATTTCCAGGACCTAACTAAATGATAATCCTCTCTTAGAATTAAGTCATCATCTGAATGGGAACTTAATGAGTCCTGTCTTAGCCTAAAATCTATCTCTCTGTGGAGGGGTAGTGGTCCTGCTATGATTAAAAACACCTGTGGCTAAAAGGCGGAGTGTTCAGCCAGAAGTCTAATGAATCCAAATTTCAAAAAACTGACTGTTAGTATAGAAAGGTAGGAGACAAAAAAAGAGCAAATAGGGTCTTATCCCCAGGATTGTTTACAATCAATTATGAGAGAACTGCTCACCTGGTGGTACAAAGTAAAAGCATGTAGTTGTCAGCTGCTGCAGATTTACAGGTCGGCGCTGCGACCTCTCAGAACCGTTATAATAGATGAATGTGGATAAAATCCGCGCTGCTGCGACAAATGATGGATCCAGATATAGTTATAAGATATTCGGGTGGTTTATTCCACCGAATATTCCACCGAACATACCACCCGAACATCTTATAACTATATCTGGATCCATCATTTGTCGCTGCAGCGCGGATTTTATCCACATTCATCTATTATAACAAAAAACTGACTGTCACATCCAAACATAAACTAAGCGTGAACAGGTGCTAACCTAGAGTCACCAACTCATATACCGTGCGACTATAAGACGCACCGGACCATAAGACGCACCCCAAATTTGGGGTGAATATTGCAGAAAAAAAGATTTTTTATAAGATGGGGGTCCGTCTTATTGTCCGAATTTACAGTATCTTACCTGAGGGCTGGTGGCGGCAGAGCAGGGTCACAGGAGGCAAGGTGTCGGTAGAGGTGGGGTGAGGCTGGGATCAGGAGGTGCTGGGATGAGAAGGTGCTGGGATGAGAAGGTGCTGGGATCAGGAGGTGCTGGGATCAGGAGGTGCTGGGATCAGGAGGTGCTGGGATCAGGAGGTGCTGGGATGAGAAGGTGCTGGGATCAGAAGGTGCTGGGATCAGGAGGTGCTGGGATGAGAAGGTGCTGGGATCAGGAGGTGCTGGGATCAGGAGGTGCTGGGATCAGGAGGTGCTGGGATCAGGAGGTGCTGGGATGAGAAGGTGCTGGCATCAGGAGGTGCTGGGATCAGGAGGTGCTGGGATCAGGAGGTGCTGGGATGAGAAGGTGCTGGGATCAGGAGGTGCTGGGATCAGGAAGTGCTGGGATCAGGAGGTGCTGGGATCAGGAGGTGCTGGGATCAGGAGGTGCTGGGATCAGGAGGTGCTGGGATGAGAAGGTGCTGGGATCAGGAGGTGCTGGGATCAGGAGGTGCTGGGATCAGGAGGTGCTGGGATGAGAAGGTGCTGGGATCAGGAGGTGCTGGGATCAGGAGGTGCTGGGATCAGGAGGTGCAGTGAGAGGTATGGCGTGAGAGGGGTCCCAGGCTTACCGTGCAGGCTTCCGGTGGCAGAGGTGCAGCGGCAGAGGAGGCGCAGTAAGTGGGGTCCCTTTCTCCGGTGAGGTGATGGTGCAGCAGCCCGGTAAGCAGGAGAGCCGGGTGAATCCTGCTGTTAGCGGTGGTGGCGGCCATTTTCCTGAGGCCGCGCGTGCGCAGATGGAGCGCTCTGCTTCCCGGGCTTCAGGAAAATGGCCGCGGGAGGCCGCGTGTGCGCAGATGGAGATCGCGGCGGCCATTTTCCTGAAGCCCCGGGAAGCAGAGCGCTCCATCTGCGCACGCGCGGCCTCAGGAAAATGGCCGTCACCACCGCTAACAGCAGGATTCACCCGGCTCTCCTGCTTACCGGGCTGCTGCACCATCACCTTACCGGAGAAAGGGACCCCACTTACTGCGCCTCCTCTGCCGCCGCACCTCTGCCGCCGCACCTCTGCCACCACGGTAAGGCCTGCATTTCGACTATTAGACGCACCCCCCATTTTCCCCCCTTTTTTGGGGGGGAAAAAGTGTGTCTTGTAGTCCAAAAAATACGGTACTCATTTTTGAAATTTTTTAAATTCATACCAATAACACCATCTCCACAGTGAAACGTGGTGGTGGCAGCATCATGCTGTGGGGATGTTTTTCGGCAGCATGGACAGGTAAAGTGATCCAAGTTGAAGGGAAGATTGATGGTGAGACATATAGGCAGGTTCTGGAGCAAAATCTGTTTCAGTCTGTCAGTGATTTCAGCCAGGGACAGAGGTTCACCTTCCAACAAAACTATGACACACAGCATACTGCTAAAGCAACACTTGAGTGGTTTAATAGGAAATGTATAAATGTTTTGGAGTGGCCTAGTCAAAGCCCAGACTTTAATCTGATTAAGAATCTGTGGTCAGATTTCGAGATTGCTGTTTACCAGAGGAAACCATCTAACTTGAAGGAGTAGTTTTGCAATAAGTAATGTTCAAACCTCCCAGTGGAAAGACATGGAAAGCTCATAGTGACTTATCCAAAGTGACTTGCAGCTGTAATTGCTGCAAGATGAGGCTCTACAAAGTACTGACTTTAAGGGGGGTTGAATAACTATGCACAATGAAGTTTTCAGTTACTTTGTCCTATTTGTTGTTTGATTCACACAAAAAAAGAAAACCAAATGTTCACAGTTATGAACACGTTCTTTAAATGAACTGACACAAACCCTGAAAAAAAACTGTGAAATTCTAGGTTGAGAGGTAGCAAAACATGAAACATGCCAATGGGGAATTAATACTTTCACAAGCCACTGTAATTACTGGTGATATTGCCATGATACATTTTAATCTCAACCAAACAATGGAGAGTAGCCTTGCTTTACATGAGCAAAAATTAGAATATGGATTGTGGTGAAGAGTAAGATTCCACCAGAGGCGTAGCTAGAGCTTTTGCCGCCCGGGGCTGTTCCCGAGTTTGGCGCCCCCCCCCCGGCTCAATACCAATACACACAAAGGTTACCAAAAATGGTTTTCCTGTTTTGTAGAACTTAAACTGGGCCTAATGGTGTCACCCCCACATGCCAAACCTGTGACTTAATACCACCACACCATGACCAGACCACATAGTGACCGAATAATACTACATACAAGGGACAAATACCAAAACACCATTTATTCAGTCGCCATGACAGCACAACGAGAGAGGGGATCCGCCCTTCAGGGACAGGAAACCTACAGACATAAAAAGGGCGGCACCTCTCTCCCACGTCAGTTTGGTTTCCTGTCCCTGACAGCGGAACCTCTTGCAGACAGGCCCTGACAAGAGGGTCGAAGTAAGAAGACTCCCCACTCCTGGCGGCCCGGTACAGGTAGCGGGGGTCCCCTACCTCGGCCCGTCCAGGGGGCAGGAAGCACCACACGGCAGGGGCACTGCGCGGTGTAGGTGACAGCAGGAGGAAGCAGCCTCTGATAGGCTAGCTTCTCAGGCAACCGCACGTACCTATGGAGGTGCTTGGCTGCTCAGGGTCCCGGGAGTCATGGCTGGTCCGGGCGGGGACGCGGCATTGGTCCGGGGGGTTTGCTGGCGTCCTGGTCCGCGTGTCGGCTTGGCGCCGCCGCCGCGTCCTGAAGGGGGCGTGTCCGGATGACGCGGCGGGCGGCGCGGCCGGATGACGCGGCTGGGCATGCGCAGTAGCGTCATCTCCGGCTAATGGCGGCGCCCAGCTGCGGGATCAGTCTGGGCTTCAGGGAGGGGTAGCGCAGCACAGCGGCAGACGGTTTAATGGCCACCTGGGATTCCCTGCTGGCCCCCATCCGGGGGCGGTACCTTGGGGGTATTTAATGCGGCAAGCTGGGATAATCAGAGTTCCTCACCCATTCCATAATGGAGTCGCCAGAAGGAACTACCAGCCAGCAGCAGCAGGAGCCGCAGCAGCTGTCAGATAAGCCTCGTAGAAGCTCCCAGCGTCGGTCTAGTGGCAGTAGCCGCGCTGGTGGAGCTAAGGAGGCACGGATCTCTATACCAAAATCCTCAGCCCGTAAAGATTTGCCGGCTTCGAAGGATCCCCCATCTACGGTACCACTCATTACTGGACGGGGTAAGTGAGCTTCGTGAAAGTCCACTTAGTGATGGTTGTGTTCCCCTTGTCTTTTTTCCTCTATCAGGGGAGGAAAAGTTTGTCCAAAGCCAAACATAGGCAGTGTGCCGAATGTGCAGAGCCGCTTCCAGATGGACATTTGAGGAAGTTATGTAAAATATGTATTCAACGTTTACTGGAGGAGGAGGCGCCTGATCTAACCTCTACAATAAGAGAGATGGTGAGACAGGAAATTAAAGGTGCCGAGAGATCCAAATCTCGGGGGGCAGAAGCTAAAAGGTCATCCCCTTTATCTGAGGTAGATTCGGATTCGGGTGAGCTGAGCTCAGGGTCTCTTCCGTCCACTTCTTCCTCTGAGGATCAGGAGTCTGCTCGAGCCTGTTTGTCCCTAGAAAGGGTTAACCATCTGGTCAAAGCAGTTAACAGCACAATGGGGATAGAAGATACCCAATCGGAATGTTCCATTCAGGAGGTGGCACGCGATCCAGTACATTGATGGAGGTCGCAAATCATATCTTTCAGGGGGCCGAAGTACATCTTCTCTCCCTGACGGCGCTTCATATAAAAGGAAGTATCAACACCAAAGCCGACTATCTAAGCCGCAACATGCTCAGACAGGGGGAGTGGTCGTTAAATCCAGCCATTTTCAGTCAGATCATCCAGTTATGGGGTTGTCCGGAGATAGACCTTTTTGCCAACAGAGGGAACAAAAAATTACATCAATTCTGCTCCCTAAATCCAAAAGACAACCCATACGCTGTGGACGCTCTGCTGATATCTTGGCACTTCAGGCTCGCGTATGCTTTTCCCCCTCTAAATCTAATTCCCCTAGTCCTGAGGAAGATTCGGGAGGACAAGGCCCGGGTAATCTTGGTAGCTCCATTTTGGCCCAAGAGGGCTTGGTTTCCTTGGCTGAGAAAGATGTCTGTCTGCCAACCATGGATTCTTCCAGAGCTACCAGATCTGCTCTCCCAGGGACCAATCCTCCATCCTCAAGTAGCCAACTTACACCTAGCGGCATGGAACTTGAGAGGTCCTTACTGAGGGGGAAAGGATTCTCTCAGAATCTGGTTAATACTCTCCTTAAAAGTAGAAAACCATCTACAACGGGCATTTATGTGAGAGTATGGAGAAAATTTTTATCTTTTTCAGGGGCTCAAATTGACCAAGAACCATGTATTAACCAGGTTCTTGAATTTTTACAAAAAGGCCTGGAAATGGGCTTGGCCACAAGTACTCTTAGAGTTCAGGTGTCAGCGCTGGGAGCGTTATATAATCTTAATTTAGCCAGTAATCACTGGATTGCTAGATTCTTTAAAGCAGTCACCAGGTCTAGACCAATTATTAAACAAAGGTTAGTCCCATGGGACCTGAATTTGGTACTCTCAGCCCTGACGCAAGCCCCATTCGAGCCCATTGATACTATTCCTGTGAAGATCCTGTCAATCAAAACAGCCCTGTTAGTTGCTCTCACATCTGCTAGGAGGGTTAGTGATCTGCAGGCACTCTCCAGACATCCACCATACATGCAAGTTAGGGAGGATAGGGTCATATTAAAACCCGATCCCCTATATCTGCCTAAAGTTGCGTCTAAATTTCACAGGGTTCAGGAGGTAGTCCTTCCCTCCTTTTGCTCCAATCCTACTAACGATAAAGAACGTAAATTCCATTGCTTAGATGTGAGGAGATGCCTCCTTAGATATATTACAGTTTCAGATTCCTGGAAAAAAGATAACTCTTTATTTGTAGCCTATCAAGGGGTAAGGAAAGGTCTTAGAGTATCTAAAAACACTCTAGCCAGATGGATTAGGGAGGCAATCTCTCTCGCTTATACCGCAGGTGGCAACGAAGTTCCAGATGGTATAAAGGCACACTCCACGCGAGCCATGGCATCTTCCTGGGCGGAGAGGTCAGAAGTGTCAATCGAAGACATATGTAAGGCGGCCACATGGTCTTCCCCTTCTACCTTTCTTAGACATTACAGATTAGATCTGGGTAGTTCCTCAGACCTTACGTTTGGGAGAAGAGTGCTAGAAGCTATTATCCCCCCCTAAATCTTTCGTCTCTGAAAGTCTCTCGTTGTGCTGTCATGGCGACTGAATAAATACGTACGCTACTCACCTGGTAGCAGTGTTTTTTCAGGAGCCATGACAGCACCCTTAGATTCCCTACCCTATATTTTTGGATGATGCAACACCCTGTTAATCTTGAGTTAAAGTTTATGTTCACTTGCATAATAAAAAGTATTCATGTATATACAGCATCTGTGTTATTAACCAAGGTGGTCCTCTCATGCTCTGGAAACAACTGACGTGGGAGAGAGGTGCCGCCATTTTTTATGTCTGTAGGTTTCCTGTCCCTGAAGGGCGGATCCCCTCTCTCGTTGTGCTGTCATGGCTCCTGAAAAAACACTGCTACCAGGTGAGTAGCGTACGTATTTCCAGACCACATATTACCACCACATAGTGACTGAATACTACAATACTGATCAGTAATAAAAAAAAAAACACAATACTATCACCATAAGTGCCAGTATTCACAGGAGATCTGTACTTAGTATGCAGTGTCTGTGTAGAGGTAATACAGAGATCACTGGTGGTATTATACACAGGAACTCTGTATATAATGTATAGGTAATACAGTGATCACTGGTGACATTGTACACAGGACCGCTGTATATAGTATACAGTGTATAGTGTCAGTGTATAGGTAACACTGACTCACCAGTGACGTCTCTAGGTGAAGTCCTTCATCTTTCATCCAGCACAGACCGCCATCATTCCTTCCAGCCAGGACTCGTCTCTGCAGGAAATAACACAGTTATCTCGAGCTCCGCTTGCAGAACACATTACTTAATTTTTCACAACTTCTACATTACACCACATGAAGACAAAAAGGTGATATAGTGTCACTCTGCACAATAACAGTACCGCCCCCCCATTTAAAACAGTATACTCAAAAAATAAAATAAATACATCACTGCAGTAATAATATCCCTTAATTAGCCCCTATGGTAACACTATTCCCCACCCTGGCCCCGTTTATCTCATTCCTGGCTCCAGCCATATGTTCTCGTATCCTGCACTCATGACTATCCATTCTACCCCATATGATCTCCCCATCCTGCCCCACCAGCCTCCATCGTATCCGTCCTGCCCCATGATCCAATCCTGCCCCATGTCTCCAATCATGCCCCAAGTCCTGCCCCCAGTGTGTCCAGCAATCTGCGCCAGTGTGTCCAGCATATTACCCCCATGTTGTCCAGCAATCTGCCCCAGTGTGTCCAGCATATTACCCCCAGTGTGTCCAGCAATCTGCCCCAGTGTCCAGCATTGCCCCAGTGTCCAGCATTGCCCCAGTGTGTCCAGCAGTCTGCCCCAGTGTGTCCAGCATATTACCCCCAGTGTCCAGCATATTACCCCCAGTGTGTCCAGCATATTACCCCCAGTGTGTCCAGCATATTACCCCCAGTGTGTCCAGCATATTACCCCCAGTGTGTCCAGCAATCTGCCCCAGTGTGTCCAGCAATCTGCCCCATGGTCTCCTGTATTGCCCCAGTGTGTCCAGCATTCTGCCCCATGGTCTTCAGTATTGCCCCAGTGTGTCCAGCAATCTGCCCCATGGTCTCCAGTATTGCCCCGGTGTGTCCAGCATTCTGCCCCATGGTCTCCAGTATTGCCCCAGTGTGTCCAGCAATCTGCCCCATGGTCTCTTGTATTGCCCCAGTGTGTCCAGCATTCTGCCCCATGGTCTCCAGTATTGCCCCAGTGTGTCCAGCAATCTGCCCCATGGTCTCCAGTATTGACCCGGTGTGTCCAGCATTCTGCCCCATGGTCTCCAGTATTGCCCCAGTGTGTCCAGCATTCTGCCCCATGGTCTCCAGTATTGCCCCAGTGTGTCCAGCAATCTGCCCCATGGTCTCCAGTATTGCCCCAGTGTGTCCAGCAATCTGCCCCATGGTCTCCAGTATTGCCCCGGTGTGTCCAGCAATCTGCCCCATGGTCTCCAGTATTGCCCCGGTGTGTCCAGCAATCTGCCCCATGGTCTCCAGTATTGCCCCGATGTGTCCAGCAGTCTGCCCCATGGTCTCCAGTATTGCCCCGATGTGTCCAGCAATCTGCCCCATGGTCTCCAGTATTGCCCCGATGTGTCCAGCAATCTGCCCAATGGTCTCCAGCATTGCCCCCAGAGTCAGACATAAAGAAAAAAAAAAAAAAAGTAAAATCCTCACCTCTCCCGTTCCTAGCGCAGGTCCGGTGCAGTCAGCGTCTCTCCGGCTCTGCGACGCTCAGGACAGAGAGGCTGAGCGGCGCGCACAGTAGTGACGTCATCGCGCCCTCTGCTCTGAGACGTCGCAGAGTCAGAGGACGCTGTAGCTGCCGGCGCCGCAGGAACCAGGAGAGGTGAGTATAGAGCGGGGGGCGGGGGCCCAGGGGTGGGGGGAGCCTGGTCGTGGCGGCGGACGGCGCCGCCCGAAGATTTAAAGGGGCGTCTTTTTTTTTTTCTTCTTTCTCCTGCAGCGCCGGCCGCCCCCCGCATTGTGCCGCCCGGGGCGGACCGCCCCCCCCTCACCCCCCTTCCTACGCCACTGGATTCCACACAAGCAAAGTTGATATATTAGCGCGAGTCATGGTTGGAGAATGGAGTCTTAGGAATTTAGCTATCTTTACTTTAATTTGCTCCTAACGATACGATACGATACGATACGATACACTTTATTGATCCCGTGGGAAATTATGGGTATAACAGGAAAATGGGTTTTGTGGTAAGAAATCTCAAGGCTATATCCAAGAGTAAGAACTATAATTATTAAACAGAATCATAGTGAAACAAATCTAATGTCAGGGCTGGGATCATTTTTTATTGTAATAGGATAAATACAGCTCGGACAACTTTCAGAATGTCAGTAACATTGTGTTTGAGCCTATAGTACCACATTTTGCGTCTAATGGTCATTTTTTGTTACCCCAGTTGGACTTAAGGTTATGGCCAGTTCGTTTAGATTCACGGTTCATCTTAATGAACAGTAATATGGGATGAACAGAAATTAAGTGGCCAAATTCATTGAGAGACACAAACCACTTAATGAATTTGGAACAACTTATCAGTGGCGTGTGCGCCTCTGTGCACCTCGCCAGAAATGTTACTCCAGTCCAAGACTTCAGACTACCATACCACTGCATTTCAGAGATATTTGACCAGCTCTACCCTCGCCTACTGTATTCTCACCCATCCCTTGTAGATTGTGAGCCTTCACGGGCAGGGTCCTCTCTCCTCCTGTACCAGTTATGACTTGTATTGTTTAAGATTATTGTACTTGTTTTTATTATGTATACCCCTCCTTACATGTAAAGCGCCATGGAATAAATGGCACTATAACAATAAATAATAATAATAATATATTTAATACATATAGTGTTACCCTTTAATAGATAAGGGTCCATAGGGTCCTCTCCCTATGGAGAGTGACCTGGCAGTGTAAGGAGACTTATTGGCCATGAAATCCTCCTCTGGAAAATGAATAATTGAGATTCTGTTTAACTTTTATCCAAAGTTATATGGCAAGGCTCATAAAAGGGTTGGTACTGACTTTTAGGTTAGGGTCACATGAGAGTCTATTCTTTTATCGGGATGTGATCCAGTTTAGAATCCAACTTGGGAATGCAGGGATTTTTTCTTCAGACCTGACATGTGCACAGCCTAATAGAATAACATTGGTCCCAGTGCAATCTGATCTGTGCACGAGCCCTTAGGAATGCTACTTGCTAAAGATGGCGCTGGCCCTTTTCCTTTAATAGATTTAAAAAATACCCCATAAACAAACCCTTTAACCTCCCATTAAGCATAACTGTCAGACCAAATTCAAGAATAAATAATAGATATTCCAATGAAATCTATATATATAATTGTCTAAGGGTCTGTTTGTCTGTAACCGAAATCCCGCGTCGCTGATTGGTTGCGCCTGGCCGGCCTCAACCAATCAGCGTTCATAAATAAACTACATACATGTACTAGAACGATAATAACATGAAGGACAGTCTGAGAGGGAAAGAATAACATGGAGAACAGTTTGTGAGGGAGAGAATAACATGGAGGGCAGTCTGTGAAGGAGAGAATAACATGGAGGACAGTCTGTGAGGGAGAGAATAACATGGAGGACAGTGTGTGAGGGAGAGAATAACATGGAGGACAGTGTGTGAGGGAGAGAATAACATGGAGGACAGTCTGTGAAGGAGAGAATAACATGGAGGACAGTCTGTGAGGGAGAGAATAACATGGAGGACAGTGTGTGAGGGAGAGAATAACATGGAGGACAGTGTGTGAGGGAGAGAATAACATGGAGGACAGTCTGTGAGGGAGACAACAACATGGAGGACAGTCTGTGAGGGAGAGAATAAAAATTTTCCCTGTTTTTAAGTTTATCATAAGGTAAAATAAATGGTGTCTTTGAAAACTATAAGTCATCCTGTAGAATATAAGCTGTCATACAGCGATAGATGACTAATAAAGTTTTGACTCTTAAAATAAAGACAGGAGAAAAACAATGGCAGTGTCTCCAATGAGTTAAAACATAAATGTAAGCACCAATGTTTATATGAATACTAGATGGTGGCCCGATTCTAATGCATCGGGTATGTACTACGTACATATGTACTATGTATATTTCTGTCTGTTTGTCTGTAAAGGAAATCCCGTGTCGCTGATTGGTCTCCCCAGCTGCCCGCAACCAACCAGCGACAGGCGCAGTCCGGCCGCGAATTGGCGCTGGATTTTAACCACGCTTCGCTGATTGGTCGCGCCTGGCCGGCCTCGACCAATCAGCGATATTGGCGCAGTCCGGCCGCGAATTGTCACAGGATTTGAACCACGCTTCGCTGATTGGTCGCGCCCGGCCAGCCATGACCAATCAGCGATATTGGCTCAAGATTTAAACCCCGCTGCGTTGATTGGTTCTCCCGGCCGGCCGTGACCAATCGGTGATATTGGTGCAGGATTTAAACACCGCTTCACTGATAATGTATATATTTTACCCGGATAATCCTGTGTATTCATTGCATTATTCTTAAATCTTCATAAATAAACTACATACATATTCTAGAATACCCGATGAGTTAGAATCGGGCCACCATCTAGTAATTAATAAAGTGCTAAATTTAGCTCCCAATCTATCATCCTATTCTTTGTCCGCTTTTTCTCCCTCAACTGTTTATGGAAAATCTTTAGGTTTTACATATTAGGATGACAGCAGATGTTCCAGTTATGCCGACAAACTCCACCGCACCGTAACCTTGATCGGACCACCAGGCCAACTATTGCTTCAGCATAATCTTTCTAGTTTAAACATAAATCTTGGGAGAAATGATCTGCAGAGGAAATTACAGGAAAGCTGTGAAGAGCTGGTGAAGACTTCCCTTACATTCTTGTGTTTGCACTCAGATGCTGATAAGATCAAACTACTACTGGGTGTTACCTTAACTCCTTCTTGATGGGATCTAGATAGTGGTATCTGTCTGACTACATTAACAACCAGTATGTAGGGAGGATAGAAAAATGTGCTCACTCAATTACCTATAAATCAGATCTTGTGAGTGAGTGCAGGGGTGAATGCAACTTTTTTTCTGGACAGAAATTTGACATTAACCTGCTGCATCTGAATTTCTTTAACCAAGTCTGAAATAATCCATATGTTTCTATGTAGTAACAGAGTGTTGGACTGTGCTAAGGAGGAAGGCAAGGAGAGGGATCAAATGTAAACTCTCTTTATGTTTCTATACAACTGAAAAAAAAGCAAATCGGGCCCAAATTTTCGAAAAAGAGAGGAGTGAGATGGCCAAGAGTGATGAAAATTAATCTAATATTGCAGCCAGCTTAATTGATGTGAATATTTCACAGCTGCAATACCACATGCATCCTGAAGAAAGAGGTGGTGCTGTTTTTTGAACAAGGCAGGCATGTTTTTTTCTACTTCTGGACATTCCCTCTAAAAATGGAATTTAAAAAAAAAAATCCATATTTGTAACCATAATTTCACCTGACTGATACATTTTTCAGCAGTTCTCTCTTCTTCAGGCTAAATTTCTATTAGGTGTTTCTAAACTTAACTCCACAAGGCGGGAACACTACCTGATGCACTGTTCTTCCTTCCTAAGAAGCAATGTGCCCCATTTCTGTTCTTGCTTTTATTCAGTGTCCTGGTTGATCTCCCTATGATCTCTCATGATGTTTTACCTTATAATTAGAAGACTTCTTTATTTGAAGGGAACCTGTCATGTGCTAAAAACACTATTTACCCGCAGGTAAAAATCGTTACAATGCTGCTTGGCCAGGAGTCGCTGGCTTTCAGTCATGGTGGCGTGAACAGGGCGATTACAGTGATCACTCACAGCACCAATCACTATAATGTAATCTCTCCCCAAAACTTCCTTTGCACATACATGTTGCACACATTCGGATCAGGAAGTCAATCAAAGTGCCGAGGAGTGATTACAACCATTGCTCACAGAATAATGAGCGGTGACTGTAACTGCTCCTTTCCTGCCCCCATGATTGACAGCAAGCAGCTAACTGGATGATATACGTTAATTTCCTCCCAGTAGCTCCAATTTCAGTAAGTTGCCATTAGCATTAATGATATTTACCTGCAGATCAACCATATACCTGTAGGTAAATAGTGTTTCTGCGCATGAAAGGTTCCCTTTAATGCAGAAAAACCAGACAGCAACCTGTTCTAATTAGTTTAGTCCCCAATCCACCATTTAACAGACCCCATCCCTTCCCATCTGCTCCCCAACCTCACTAACATGCTCATTCCAGCCCTAACCCATCTCTTCAACATATCACTATCATCGGGTACCTTCCCCTCTGCCTTCAAACATGCCACAATCACACCCATCCTCAAAAAAGCTAACCTTGACCCAACTGCTATGCCCAGATATCGCCACATATCACTGCTACCGTTTGCTTCCAAACTCCTTGAGCAGCATGTCCATGCTCAACTTTCCTCCCACCTCTCATCTAACTCTCTCCTTGCAACCTCCAATCTGGCTTCTGCCCCCGGCACTCCACTGAAAGTGCCCTGACCAATATTACTAATAACTTACTCACTGCCAAAGCTAACAGATGGTTTTCCATCCTCCTCCTTCTTGACCTGTCCTCTGCCTTCGACACAGTCGACCACTGCCTACTGCTACAGATTCTTTCTTCCCTTGGCATAAAAGACCTTGCCGTGTCCTGGATTGCCTCATACTTTTCCGACCACACATTTAGCATTTCCCACTAGTGATGAGCGAATATACTCGTTACTTGAGATTTCCCGAGCACGCTCGCGTGTACTCCGAGTATTTTTTTAGTGCTCGGAGATTTAATTTTCATCGCCGCAGCTGTATGATTTACATCTGTTAGCCAGCATAAGTACATGTGGGGGTTACCTAGTTGTTAGGGAATCCCCACATGTAATCAAGCTGGCTAAGAGATGTAAATCATTCAGCTGCGGTGATGACAACTAAATCTCTGAGCACTAAAAGATACTCGAGTACACCCGAGCGTGCTCGGGAAATCTCAAGTAACGAGTATATTCGCTCATCACTATTTTCCACTCTCACACTACCTCCTCATCCCGCCTTCTCTCTGTTGGAGTCCTTTAAGGCTCTGTCCTGGGGCCTCTACTTTTTTCCATCTATACCATTGGCCTAGGATGACTCATAAAGTCCCATGGCTTCCAGTACCACCTGTATGCGGACAACACTCAAATCTACCTTTCTGCCCCAGATGTCACCTCTCTGCTGTCCAGAATCCCAGAGTGTCTATCAGCCATATGCTCCTTCTTCACCTCTCGGTTCCTAAAACTCAATAAAGACAAAACTGAACTCATCATCTTTCCTCCATCTCACATACCTCCCCTACCCGAACAATCTATTATGGTAAACGGCATCACGCTTTCTCCCTCTCCTGAAATCTACTGCCTCGGAGTAACTCTCGATTCTGCCCTGTCCTTCAAACCGCCCATCCAAACTCATGCCACCTCCTGTCGCCTCCAACTCAAAAATATTGCTAGAATCTGTCCCTTCCTCAGCACTCAATCTACCAAAACTCTTGTGCATGCCCTCATCATCTCCCACCTCGATTACTGCAACACCCTCCTCTGTGGCCTCCCCGCTACCTCCCTTGCACCAATCCAGTCTGTCCTCAACTCTGCTGCCCAACAAATCCACCTCTCCTCACTACTACTCTGTTTATCCCCTCTATAAATCTCTCCACTGTCTCCCAATTCCCCAGCGAATCCAGTTCAAACTACTAACACTGATCTACAAAGCCATCCATCACCTGTCCCATCCCTATAGCTCTGAACTAATCTCCCAATATCTTCCCTCACGTAATCTTCGATCCTCATAAGACCTCCTACTCTCCTCCACACTTATTTGTTCCTCACACAACTGCCTCCAAGATTTCTCCCGAATATCCCCCAGCCTCTGGAATTCCACTCCTTAATACGTCCGATTGTCCACCACCCTCAGATCCTTCAGACAGAACCTGAAAACCCATCTCTTCAGGAAAGCTTACAGCCTGCAATAACCATTCTGCTGCCTCACCACCACCTGAGATGCCTGCTCACCACCACCAAAGCTGCTGCATCTCCGACCTTCTGTCTCTTCCCCATTATCCCGTAGAATGTAAGTCTGGAAGGACAGGGTCCTCTCCCCTCTGTACCAGTCTGTCATCGTAAATGTGTTTACTGTAAATGATATCTACAACTTTGTATGTAACCCCTTCTCATGTACAGCACCATGGAATTAATGGTGTTATGTAAATAAATAATAATAATAACCGTTTTCCAACATGGCGATCTTTCATTTTTGTGCTTTTGTTTTTTCCTCTCCGTTTTCCAAGAACTTTCATATTTTCCTGTCCACATAATGTATGATTCAACCAGCGGTGGATACCGCGTTGATGTACTCCTACGGCCTATTCCATATCGGAGCTGACCTGTATCACTATTCCTCTATGGAATTTTCTTCTAGATACTTTGTGCATTAGATTACCGCTGCTCCCATTCTTTATTCTGAATTTCGGCCAGGATTACTTTGTTTTATGCTATCTCTTGGATACCGTCTATTATCCGTTTTTCCGGCATCATCCTTTTGCCCCTTATCTCTCCAGACGTCCATATTAGCTCCTCCTTCTACATAATTCTTTTTCAACATTATCACTGTGGATGAGAATACATATCCTCTTGTTCGGTTATTTGCCTCCATCATTGAGGTCCTACAAGACTTCATCATAGGACCCCTCATTCATACATACATAAGTGCCCTATACACTCCATCACAACAGCAGTCGGTTTACTGAAGAAGGTCTTAATGTTTGACCGAAACGTTTATTTTGCTGGACTGCTACTCAAAGTAATAAATTTTGATTTTCTTTATCATCACTATCCACCAAGTTGAGTGCCAAGTTATTTATCTACTATATGATTACTGGTGTGGGAAACCTCTCTTGAGCACCGACACAGCTGTGCCACGATATACTTCACATAATGTATAATGACCTGGTTGTTTTCAGGACAAATTGCTTATTTGAATTACACCATTCATTTTACCACTGGAAAATGTGAAAAGAAAAATCAAAGTGCATTGAAATTGCATGTATTGAACATCAACAGCAAGCCAAGACTGCAACTGATCTCTCACTTCCTCTTGATGTTTGATTGGTCCGAAGGCGGGGGCAGTGATGCCAACACTGAGTGTGTTCAAAACTCACAATGTCATGTGAGTGCACTGGAACGACGCCAACATCAGAGGTGAGGTGAGTATAGGTATTTTTATTTTAAAGGAGCCAAACACGAGAAATGAGAAACGGTTGTCCAAGTAGAGAACAACCCCTTTAAGGACTTGAAACTGTGATTCAATCATTAGTACCATATACTAGAGACACAGAAACATTATAGGAGAAAAAGCGCCAATAGGGTCTTATCCAATGGTAATTTAAAATTAATATTCAGTTTGCACTCACCCGATATTCCACAGTGTTAGAGCATATAGGACTCATCAGAGTCGACAGCTGCCGCAGATCCACAGGTCAGACCATTGACAGATTCGTAGTAACAAAATGGAGAAAACGCGGATGTCATTATTACAGCAGTGTGGGTAACATCCACGTTTTCTCCATTTTGTTAATACTATACACGGTATATAATGCAATAACACACTATTGCAGTGTATAGTAACATTCATGGTTTCCTATGAACATCAGCTACAAACTAATTATTATTTATTTATATAGCACCATTAATTCCATGGTGCTGTACATGAGAAAAGGGATTACGTACAGAGTTATAGATATCATTTACAGTAAACAAATTTACAATGACAGACTGGCACAGAGGGGAGAGGACCCTGTCCTTGCGGACTTACATTCTATGGGATAATGGGGAAGAGACAGAAGGTCGGGGGTGCGGCAGCTCTGGTGGTGATGAGGCGGCAGCCCTGGTGGTGGTGAGGCGGCTGCTCTGGTGGTGGTGATGTGGTAGCTCGGCTGGTGGTGACGTGGCAGCTCGGGTGGTTGGTGAGGTGGCAGCTCGGGTGGTGGTGAGGCGGAAGAATGGTTATTTCAGGCTGTAGGCTTTCCTGAAGAGATGGGTTTGCAGGTTCCGTCTGAAGGATCCGAGGGTGGTGGATAATCGGACATGTTGAGGTGTGGAATTCCAGAGGATGGGGGATATTTGGGAGAAATCTTGGAGGTGGTTGTGTGAGGAACGAATAAATGTGGAGGAGAATAGGAGGTCTTGGGAGGATCGAAGATTACGTGAGGGAAGATAGTGAGAGATTAGTTCAGAGCTATAGGGAACAGACAGGTTATGGATGCCTTTACAGATCAGTGTTAGTAGTTTGAACTGGATTTGTTGGGGAATTGGGAGCGAGTGGAGGGATTTGCAGAGGGGAGAAACGGGAGTAGCGAGGAGAGAGGTGGATTAGCTGGGCAGCAGAGTTGAGGACAGACTGGAGTGGTGCAAGAGAGTTAGCGGGGAGACCACAGAGGAGGGAGTTGCAGTAATCGAGGAGGGAGATGATAAGGGCATGCACAAAAGTTTTAGTAGATTGTGGGCTGAGGAAGGGATGGATTCTGGCAATATTTTTAAATTGGAGGCGACTGGAGGTGGCAAGAGTTTGAAGGACAGGGCAGAGTCGAGAGTTACCCGGAGGCAGTGGATTTCAGGTGAGGGAGAGAGCGTGATGCCGTTTACCATAATAAATAGATCAGATAGGGGAAAAATGATGAGTTCAGTTTTGTCTACCTTGAGTTTTAGGAAGCGAGAGTTGAAGAAGGAGGATATGGCTGATAGACACTCTGGGATTCTGGACAGCAGAGAGGTGACATCTGGGCCAGAGAGGTAGATCTGAGTGTTGTCCGCATACAGGTGGTACTGGAAGCCATGGGGCTTTATGAGTTGTCCTAGGCCAAGGTTATAGATGGAAAAAGGTAGAGGACCTCGGACAGAACATTGAGGGACTCCAACAGAGAGAGGGAGGGATGAGGAGGTAGTGTGGGAGTGGGATACGCTAAATGTGCGTTCAGAAAGATATGAGGCAATCCAGGACAGGGCAAGGCCTTTGATGCCAAGGGAAGAAAGAATCTGTAGCAGTAGGCATTGATCGACTGTGTCGAAAGCAGAGGACAGATCGAGAAGGAGGATAGAGAACGGTCTGTTAGCTTTGGCTGTGAGTAAGTCATTAGTAATTTTGGTCAGAGCAGTTTCGGTGGCGTGTTGGGTGGCAGAAGCCAGATTCGAGGTTGTCAATGAGAGATTTAGATGAGAGGTGGGAGGAAAGTTGAGCATGGACATGCTGCTCAAGGAGTTTGGAAGCAAACGGTAGCAGTGATATGTGGCGATAGCTGGGCATAGCAGTTGGGTCAAGGTTAGTTTTTATGAGGATGCGTGTGATGGTGGCATGTTTGAAGGCAGAGGGGAAGGTACCAGAAGATAGCGAGATAGATTGCAGAGATGGGTTAGGGCTGGAATGAGCATGTTAGTGAGGTTGGGGAGCAGGCGGGAAGGCATGGGGTCAAGTGCATAGGTGGTGAGGTGTGATGTGGAAAGGAAGTAAGTTCTAATCATCACAAAAATACCGTCATGGCAGAGGTGTGTCCATTAAATATCACTCTCCGAGATTGTTAGTGGCATTTAAGAGGTTAAAAACAGCGAGAGTGTGGCTTAGAACCACTCACTGCTGATAGAGACAGATGCTGACTGTGTAATGCAGCCATTATCTGCAGTAAAATGGCTAGTTTAGCTCCTGAGCTTGCATCAATGAAGGGGAGTCAACACAGGAAATGATAGTAGATATACAGCTCTGGCAAAAATTAAGAGACCACCACGTCAGAACCCTGTCATGGGCAGCCCAATCTCCAGACCTGAGCCCCAGTGAAAACCTCAGGAATGTAATCAAGAGGATGATGGATAGTCACAAGCCATCAAACAAAGAAGAACTGTTTACATTTTTGTGCCAGAAGCAGTGTGAAAGACTGGTGGAAAGCATGCCAAGACGCATGAAAGCTGTGATTAAAATCATGGTTATTCCACAAAATATTGATTTCTGAACTCTTCCTGAGTTAAATCATTAGTATTGTTGTTTCTAAATGATTATGAGCTTGTTTTCTTTGCATTACTTAAAGTCTGAAAACCCTGTTTGTTTTTTTAAATTTTGACCATGTTTCTTTTTCAGAAAAAAAAAATACAAAATTTATTGCTTGGAAATTCGGAGACATGTTGTCAGAATTTTATAGAATAAAAGAACAATTTACATTTTACTCAAAAATATACCTATAAAGAGAAAAATCAGACAAAATGAACATTTTGCAGTGGTCTCTTAATTTTTACCAGAGCTGTATGTTGGGAAGAGGTTGAAGCCATAATTGAAATAAAGTAATGTCCGACTCTTAATCAAGACAACAGCATAAAAAAAAATGGATTGTAAAAATTATATAATGTGCATAAAGAACCATAGATAGCTCCCACATCAAAACTAACCTTTACGTATTGAGAAAAGTAAAAATTAACAAATAAATACAATTTTGCAACAAATCGTGTGAATTCACTATTCTGGTTGCGGACACTTTCTGAAACATCTTGTCACTGTTTCTAATTAAACAATCATTTTTTATCTTTTTTTTTCCGAAATAGAATGATATTTTAAAACTTTTCCAGAAACATTTTATTACTTTCACATGTAACTGTCCCTTTTAGTAAATTGTCCTCTTTTGCAGAAAGAGGGCAAACAAAGTTTAGGGGTCAAAAGGAACATTTTTATTAGAAAAGCAGAACATCTATCCCTAGAAAAGTCAGGATGTGTCAGAGTTCAAGGACAGAAGCTGAGATTTGGAATCAATTCATTAATACTGTAGGAAACGGTTGACTAAAACGAAAGCTAGTTGATGGAAAAGATGTCTGGAGAAAAAGAATAATAAAGATAAAATACACAGCACATACTTAATATAGTAATCTACCATATGGGACCTAAGAGAACCTGCCTATGAAGGTTTCCAGTGTTTATCAAAAACAACTACAGCTTCAGTAAATAACAGGATTTATTTTACTTGTTTTTATTCACTTTTTAATGACATTTTTTGCTATTTTTACTATTTTACTTTATAAAATATTTTTACCCTTTTGACTTGTTTTTAATACTTACTAGGTTAGTGTTTTTACTTTGCTTTTGTTTTATTATATTAGCCCTTATGTTTATTATTTTTTATTCACATTGTTATGCTAGCGTTTTATAATGTTTGTTTTTTTTATTATTATGTAACCCGGTATGTTTGTTTTTTATATCTTTATTACTATGCTAGCTTTTTTGCTTTTCACTATTATTATTATTATAGCACCATTTATTCCATGGCGCTTTATATGTGAGGAGGGGTATACATAATAAAAACAAGTACAATAATCTTAAACAATACATGTCACAACTGGTACAGGAGGAGGACCCCGTGAGGGATCACAATCTACAAATATTATGTTCGCTTTTTTATTTTATTAGCTTGTGAGTTATCTGCCATAGTTTTCTGTTCTGTAATATTCATTAATAAACAGCATTATTTTTAGAATTCAAATTTTCCCTCAATTATTTAAAGTCATTTGGGAGGGGGAGAAGAAGGGAGAGAGGTAGAGAAACACTGAGATAGATTGTGCTGCTGCTTTCTAGATTATGATAACATACCAGAATTGATATAGTATGACCATATTTAAAGGAAAACTCCACTAGAACTATAGAAAACATATGAAAAAAACAGAGATTTTAAGTTCCAAAACATAAAATGCTACAAAAAAATAAATAAACTAGTGTAAGGCAAGAAAGGGGTGTATAAAAATGTATAACTTTATTATAGTACAAATATTAAAGCCAAACACACAAGTACAAAACATAAAAACCAAAAAAAACAAAAAAATAACAAAAAACTGGACAGGTCTACAGAGTGATGATACAAACTGGCAGGGGCCAGCGATCCAATAGAACAAAGGCGCTCACAAATATATGATAAGTCTACATACCAAAAAATGCACAATAAATATAAAGGCAGAATGTTATATCACATGGCATGTATGGAGGACAGAGCAATCTAATGGAAATCCACTAAGATAAATGGGGATAGAGTACGCCATATATCACAGGCAAAAACAGACCAGGATGTGAGTGGGAAGTAACATTTTATAACCCGGCCACATTATAATAAAGCTGACAGTGCAACGTCAAAAGTACATAGGGATGAAATGATAGGCATATCTTACCCGTGGACGCCGTGACCCACCGCACAGATACCCCAACGCGCGTTTCGCTGCTGCTTTTTCAAGGGGCCCCTTGAAACTGTGCAATACACTACATTGACATGCATATTCTAGAATTCCCGATGCGTTAGAATCGGGCCACCATTTAGTCTTACATATTTGTGTGTAAAGTATGGAAGACATCATAGCAACTTGTCTCTTCCAAACAATTCAGAAAAAATGAACATTAGATCTCATTTAGGCATTAGTTTTCCTCACGTACGAGAACATGGATTGATTATTTTTATTAGACTCTGATCAAAATTTGATCTAAGTGTGGTCCGTGTGTCACCAGTTTTTCTCATACATAAAGAAAAAAAAAAGATTCTCCACTTTGTCCTATCTGACAATCCATGAAAATCAGACAACATTCAGATGTCATTCAAGTGCGCCCCATTTTTTCTCGGACCCATAGACTTGCATTGCTGATTTTGATCTGACCCTCGAATCAAAATCAGACATGTCTCTGCGATTTTTCATGGACATGTGAATGGCCCCATAGACTATCACAAGTACGAGTGTCATATGTATGTGGAAATCAAATGTGAGAATGAAGCCATAGAGATAGAGCCTGGGGAGAAATTCAGAATACAAGTTATATAATGGTCAGAACTAAATACAATAAGACATACTTTTTTCATCCCACTAGAAGAAATTTACTTATGGATTTAACTTTAAACATAAATGCATTATAATACCTATTACCCAGGAATGAGAAACTGATCGGCACCCAGGCATCTACAATACCGGATCTATGGGATAATCCTAGGCACTGATATACAGCTCTGGCAAAAATTAAGAGACCACTGCACAGTTTTCTAAAAATCACCATCTCTACATGTCTGACAGCCATTCCATTCCAGTGTCAGTTGAATTCCAACCAGAGTACACCTCATTCTACTTAATGTGCTTCTGATTAGGTGATTACCTGAACCAAATCTTATTTAATGAAGGAAAGTATAAAAAAACCCTACTGTGGTGTTCACAATCCTCTTGCAATAGGACAAGCTGGATGGCAAAACAAGTGCTAGTTCTATCCCAAAAGTAATAGGAATGAAAAAATAACTTTTAACCATGTCAAAGGAATTGAAAACAAAAGTCTTGAGTAAGGAAAAGAAAGGCTCAATTCTGACTTTACTAGCAGAGGGACACAGTGAGCGTCATGTTTCCTCCATCCTTAAAATTTTGACGATGGCAGTCCATTACAACATGATCAAGCAGCACACATTGGGGACAACAAAGCTACAGACCAGCAGAGGGCGAAAACGACTCTCCACTGACCGGGATGACCGTCATCTTATTCGAATGTCACTCAGCAACTGCAGGATGACATCAAGTGACCTACAAAAGGAATGGCAAAAGGTAGCTGGGGTGAAGTGCATGGCAAGAACAGTTCGTAATAGGCTCCTAGAGGCAGAACTCAAGTCATGTAAAGCTAGAAAAAATCCTTTCATCAATGAGAAGCAAAGGAGAGCCAGGCTGAAGTTGCCAAAAACCATAAGGATTGGACCATAGATGACTGGAGTAAGTTAATCTTCTCTGATGAGTCTAATTTTCAGCTTTGCCCAACACCTGGTTGTCTAATGGTTAGACGGAGACCTGGAGAGGTGTACAAGCCACAGTGTTTTGCACCCACTGTGAAATTTGGTGGAGGATCGGTGATGATCTGGGGATGCTTCAGCAATGCTGGAATTTGCTAGGTTAATATTTGCAAAGGACATATAAATCAAGCCGCATAGGAAGTTATACTGTAAAAACAGTTGATTCCTTCTGCTCAGGCATTGTTCCCCAACTCTGACGACTGTTTTTTTCCAGCAGGACAATGCCCTTGCCACACAGATAGGTCAATCAAGGTGTGGATGAAGGACCACCACATCAGGACCCTGTCATGGGCAGCCCAATCTCCAGACCTGAACCCCATTAAAAACCTCTGGAATGTAATCAAGAGGAAGATGGATTGTAACAAGCCATCAAACAAAGAAGAACTGCTTACATTTTTGTGCCAGGAGTGGCATAAGGTCACCCAAAAGCAGTGTGAAAGACTGGTGGAAAGCATGCCAAGACGCATGATAGCTGTGATTAAAAGTAATGGTTATTCCACCAAATATTGATTTCTGAACTCTTCCTGAGTTAAAACATTAATATTGTTGTTTCTACATGAATAAGAACTTGTTTTCTTTGCATACTGATTCTTTTTTTATTTTGCAGATTTCTCATCTGCCGCAAATAAATACAAAATTCTTAGCTTTAAATTTCGGAGACATGTTGTCAGTAGTTTATAGAATAAAAGAACAATTTACATTTTACTCAAAAATATACCTATAAAGAGAAAAATCAGACAAACTGAAAATTTTTCAGTGGTCTCTTAATTTTGCCAGGTGTATGTCCATGATTTTTTTTTCGTATATTTGCTGTATCCTATAAATATACTTCCTAGATATGTTTTATACATACAGGATAAATAGCTGTTTAACTCTAAATTGCTACTTTCGGAGCCCAACAATCCAAAATGAAAGCCACAACTTCTTCTCTACCAGTCCGTGCAGTATATAAGAATTCACAGTCCCACAGCTATCATCATGAGTTTACTACATTGCATCAAATTGCAAATCATAAATCATATTTCCCGTCATTACACATTGTCATGAAAGGTCAATATTTGTGTTTTTTCTAATGAGATCTGACAGAATAATATTAGCATTGATGACCTGAAACCAACCCTACAGGAAACATATACTTTTATATAATGAATGAAGAGTCTGCCAGAAAATAATGAAGACCAAAATCACTCCAATTTACCATCAAAAAGGCTGTCAATAAAATTCACCTTTCACCTTGCAACTATAGACATAACATGCAATTATCTTTAAAGCCTGTTTTTAGTACAATATTTTTTAAGCTATAAAAGTTATATTTTTAAGGTATAAAAGTAAATAAGTGCAAATGTGGCGTTCTCATGTGGTGTATGGCTGATGTTTATACTCCTGACAGGGTATTATTATTATTATTTATTATTATTATTTATTGTTATAGCGCCATTTACCCTTTTGACTTGTTTTTAATACTTACTAGGTTAGTGTTTTTACTTTGCTTTTGTTTTATTATATTAGCCCTTATGTTTATTATTTTTTATTCACATTGTTATGCTAGCGTTTTATAATGTTTGTTTTTTTATTATTATGTAACCCGGCATGTTTGTTTTTTATATCTTTATTACTATGCTAGCTTTTTTGCTTTTCACTATTATTATTATTATAGCACCATTTATTCCATGGCGCTTTACATGTAAGGAGGGGTATACATAATAAAAACAAGTACAATAATCTTAAACAATACAAGTCATAACTGGTACAGGAGGAGAGAGGACCCTGCCCGCGAAGGCTCACAATCTACAAGGGATGGGTGAGAATACAGTAGGCGAGGGTAGAGCTGGTCATGCAGCGGTTTGATCGATCGGTGGTTACTGCAAGTTATAGACTTGCATAGGTTATAGGGTATGATCTATCTTACGGTGGCCAAGCTTTCTGTCAGAAGAGTCTTTCCTTCTCAAATTACACACTCACAGGAAACTCCACAATACAATGTCTGCGTAGTAACTGCCTCTAGGCAGAAGATGATGATGGTGGTAGTAGTTGGTGCATTTGAGCCCAAGTCATTTAGCAGCCATAAGAATTTAAAACAGAAGTCTTTTTACTGAAGGTAATGGAGCAAATTATTATTTACAAACAGCAGGAAACTGTGGTACAGGATTACACTCATGGTTGGTGTTTGTTGTGTACCTGCAGACAGGCAGATCTTAGTAACCTCTGGTTTTACTAAGTCTGAATATTTCTTCTTCAGCACTGTGCTCTGATTTTGCCCTGAGGTAATTCTTCCTCCTAGAGGTGCAGTGGTAGTCTTCCTCATATGAAGACTATTAACTCCCCTTATCGTGTCAGTCTGCTTTTTAAGCAAAGCAGGCAGGGAGAAGGTATGTAATTCCTTCACCTACAAAATGGCTTCCTCTTCTCAAGATTTCCGACCACCAACTGCCCCTTCAAATTAAAACTATATCACAAGACTTGGCTCCTCCCCTTTATATGTGACTGTAGAGCTGCTGTCATTGGCTGACTGCCCTGAGGCATTGTTCCAGAACCTTCTGCATGTTAAAACAGAGTTGGATCACCTGATCAAGCCTGTGAGGAGAAGATTAACCCTTTTTGTGCTGCCTATCATCAGGTCTCACTTTGTATTTTACCCCTTCCTGACCTGTGACACCACGTAGGCGTCATGAAAGTTGATGCCAATCTGACCTGTGACGCCTATGTGGCATCATGGCAGGATCGCGTTCCTGCAGATCGGGTGAAAGGGTTAACTGAAATTAAACCCGACCTGCAGGGACAGGGGGAGAGGTACTTGAGCCCGGGGGGTGTGTTATGGACCTGGTGGTTAGGAGCACCTGGAACGACCTGATGGTTAAACTAACACAGAACAAGCTCTGGGAAGTGGGAGCTCTGCTGACCGCAACCCCTAATCCTATCACACACACTAGAAATAGCCGTGGAGCGTACCTAACTCGGCCTAGACGCCTCTTCACAGCCTAAGAGCTAACTAGCCCTAGAGATAGAAAATAAAGCCTACCTTGCCTCAGAGAAATTCCCCAAAGGAAAAGGCTGCCCCCCACATATATTGACTCTGAGTTAAGATGAAAGTCACAAACACAGGAATGAAACAAGTTTCAGCAATGGGAGGCTAGACTAACTAAACAGACTGAGGATAGGAAAGGTATCTTTGCGGTCAGCACAAAAAACTACAAAAAGACAACGCAGAGTGTGCAAAAAGACCTCCGCACCGACTCACGGTGCGGAGGTGCCACTCTGCATCCCAGAGCTTCCAGCTAGCAAGGCAAAATCATGATAGCAAGCTGGACAAGAAAACAATGAACAAATAATAAACTAGCAGGGACTTAGCTTCTGCTGGAGTAGACAGGTCACCCGAAAGGTCCAAGAGCGAACTGAACCAGTACAAGAACATTGACAGCTGGCATGGAGTAACGATCTGAGTGGAGGTAAATAGAGCAGCCAGCCAAAGAATAAACTACGTTACCTGTGGAAGGAACCTCAGAAGCAGCAGCTCCACTCACAGCCACCAGAGGGAGTCCATGGACAGAACTCGCCGAAGTACCATTCATGACCACAGGAGGGAGTTCGAAAACAGAATTCACAACAGGGGAGGCTTCGCCCCCCCCGTGCCTACGATCGTTCTGATTGGCTGTTGAAAGTGAAACAGTCAATCAGAGCAATCGAAATAGTTCACCAATGAAAATTGGTGAAATATTACAATCCAGCCATGGCTGATGCTCATCGGCCATGGCTGGAGACCCGATCTGACCCCGCCACCGACTGATGGCGGCAATCTGCAGCCGCTGCCAGTGTTTCCTACCCTCCGTTATGTCCTTTGCTGCCCTCCTCTCCCCTCTGTCCAATCCAGTGCCTCCCGCTGATCAATCCCACGCCCCGTACCTCCGGAGTCCCTCCCGATGTCCGTCCGGCTTCTAGGATGGACGCCTCCATCTTCCAAAATGGCGGGCGCATACTCATTGCGCCCACCGAATCTGCCGGCCGGCATATTCGTTCATTCATTTTGATCACTGTGATAGATCATACCACAGTGATCAAAATAAAAAATAGTAAATAAACCCCCCCTTTAACATCCTCATAGGTTGTGAACATAATAAAATTAAGAAAATATATTTCGGGTTGCAATTAGGGTTAGGGTTAAAGTTGCAATTAGGGTTAGGGTTGCAATTAGGGTTAGGGTTTAAGTTTGAATTAGGGTTAGAATTAGGCTATGTGCACACGGTGCAGATTTGGCTGCGGATCCGCAGCGGATTGCCCGCTGCAGATTCGTAGCAGTTTTCCATCACGTTTACAGTACCATGTAAACCTATGGAAAACCAAATCCATTGTGCCCATGGTGCAGAAAATACCACTCGGTATTTTCCGCAGCATGTCAATTCTTTGTGCGGATTCCTCAGCGCTTTACACCTGTTCCTGTATAGGAATCCGCTGGTGAAATCTGCACAAAAAACACTGGAAATCCGCGGTAAATCCACAGTGGGTTTTACCTGCAGATTTTTAAAAAAAGGTGCAGAATAATCTGCACACAAATCCGCAACATGGGCACATAGCCTTAGGGTTAGGGTTGGAATTAGAGTTAGGGTTGGAATTAGGATTAGGGTTGGAATTAGGGTTAAGATTAGGGTTTGGGGTGTGTTGGGGTTAGGGTTAGGATTGTGGTTAGGGTTATGGTTGGGATTAGGGTTAGGGGTGTGTTGGGGCTAGGGTTGTGGTTAGGGTTGGGATTAGGGTTTGGCGGTGTTGGGGTTAGAGTTGTGGTTAGGGGTTTGTTGGGGTTAGGGTTGTGATTAGGGTCATGGTTAGAGTTGGGATTAGGGTTATGGATGTCTTGAGGTTAGTGTTGGAGTTAGAATTGAGGGGTTTCCACTGTTTAGGCACATCAGGGGGTCTCCAAACGCAACATGGCGCCATTATTGATTCCAGCAAATCTTGTGTTCAAAAAGTCAAATGGTGCTCCCTCCCTTCCAAACCCCGACATGTGCCCAAACAGTGGTTTACCCCCACATATTGGGTATCAGCATACTAAGGACAAACTGGACAACAACTTTTTGGTCCAATTTCTCCTGTCACTCTTGTGAAAATAAAAAATTGCTGGCTAAAAATCATTTTTGAGGAAAGAAAAATGATTTTTTATTTTCACGGCTCTGCGTTATAAACTTCTGTGAGGCACTTGGGGGTTGAAAGTGTTCACCACACATCTAGATAGATTCTTTGGGGGTCTAGTTTACAAAATGGGGTCATTTGTGTGTTTTTTTTTTTACTATTTAGGCACATCAGGGACACTGCAAACACAAAGTGACGCGCGCAGACCTTGCCATCAAAGTCTGCATTTCAGAATGTCACTACTTTCATTCTGAGCCTCGACGTGTGCCCAAATAGTGGTTTACCCCCACATATGGGGTATCAGTGTACTCTGGACAAACTGGACAACGTCTTTTGGGGTCGAATTTCTCCTGTTGCCCTTGTGAAAATAAAAAATTGTAGGCTAAAAAATCATTTTTGAGGAAAGAAAAATGATTTTTTATTTTCACGGCTCTGCGTTATATACTTCTGGGAAGCACTTGGGGGTTGAAAGTGTACACCACACATCTAGATAAGTTCCTTGGGGTGTTTAGTTTCCAAAATGGGGTCACTTGTGGGGGGTTTCTACTGCTTAGGTGCATCAGGGGCTCTGCAAACGCAACGTGATTCCCGCAGACCATTCCATCAAAGTCTGCATTTCAAAACGTCACTACTTCCATTACGAGCCCCGTCGTGTGATCAAATGGTGGTTTACCCCCACATATGGGGTATCAGCATACTCAGGACAAACTGGGCAAAATTTTTTGGGGTCAAATTTCTCCTGTTACCATTGTTAAAATAAAAAATTGTGGGCTAAATATCATTTTTGAGGAAAGAAAAATTATTTTTTATTTTCACGGCTCTGCGTTATAAACTTGGTAGTTTACTCCCTACATATGGGGTATCAGGGTACTCAGGACAAACTGGACAACAACATTTGGGGTCCAATTTCTCTTGTTACCCTTGTGAAAATAAAAAATTGCGGGCTAAAAAAATCATTTTTGAGGAAAGAAAATGATTTTTTATTTTCACGGCTCTGCGTTATAAACTTCTGTGAAGCACTTGGGGTTCAAAGTGCTCACCAAACATCTATATAAGTTCCTTGGGGGGTCTAGTTTCCAAAATGGGTTCACTTGTGGGGGAGCTCCAATGTTTAGGCACACAGGGGCTCTCCAAACACAACATGGTGTTCGCTAGCGATTGGAGCAAATTTTCCATTCAAAAAGTCAAATGGCACTCCTTCCCTTCCGAGCCCTGCCGTGCACCCAAACAGTGGTTTACCACAACTTTTGAGGTATCGGTGTACTCAGGAGACATTGCCCAACAAATTTTAGGATCGATTTTACCTTTTGCCCATGTGAAAATGAAAACATTGAGGCTAAAAGAAAATTTTTGTGAAAAAAAAGTACTTTTTCATTTTTACGGATCAATTTGTGAAGCACCTGGGGGTTTAAAGTGCTCAGTATGCATCTAGATAAGTTCCTTGGGGTCTAGTTTCCAAAATGGGGTTACTTGTGAGGGAGCTTAAATTTTTAGGCACACAGGGGCTCTCCAAACGTGACATGGTGTCCGCTAAAGATTGGAGCCAACTTTTCATTCAAAAAGTCAAATGGCGCTCCTTCCCTTCCGAGCCCTGTCATGCGCCCAATCAGTGGTTACCCCCCAAATAAGGGGTATCGGCGTACTCAGAACAAATTGGACAACAACTTTCGAGGTCTAGTTTCTCCTTTTACCCTTGGTAAAATAAAAAAATTGTTGCTAAAATATCATTTTTGTGACTAAAAAGTTAAATGTTCTTTTTTTCCTTCAATGTTGCTTCTGCTGCTGTGAAACACCTGAAGGGTTAATAAACTTCTTGAATGTGGTTTGTGGATTTGGGCACCTAGAGGGGTGCAGTTTTTAGAATGGTGTCACTTTTGGGTATTTTCAGCCATATAGACCCCTCAAACTGACTTCAAATGTGAGGTGGTCCCTAAAACAAATGGTTTTGTAAATTTTGCTGTAAAAATGAGAAATCGCTGGTCAAATTTTAACCCTCATAACTTCCTAGCAAAAAAAAATATAGTTTCCAAAATTGTGCTGATGTAAAGTAGGTATGTGGGAAATGTTATTTATTAACTATGTTGTGTCACATAACTCTCTGGTTTAACATAATAAAAATTCAAAATTTGAAAATTGCTAAATTTTCAAACTTTTCACCAAATTCCAATTTTTTTACAAATAAACGCAAAAATTATTGACCTAAATTTGCCACTAACATGAAGCCCAATATGTCATGAAAAAACTTTCTCAGAATCGCAAAGATCCGTTGAAGTGTTCCTGAGTTATTACCTCATAAAGGGACACTGGTCAGAATTGCAAAAAATAGCCAGGTCATTAAGGTCAAAATAGGTTGGGTCATGAAGGGGTTAAAATGCACAGTCCACATAAAAATTCACAGCATTTATATGAAAACACACTATATATCCAGTATCCCATAGAAAGGACCACTTTGTGGGATACTACACAAAGATTTTTTCCCATTTTCTAGTTTTGTTTTTTTTCACAATTTCAAAAACTTTCTCCAACTTTTAGAGGATGAAGTAGTGGTGAATATAGAAAACTAGATTGTGGCCCGATTCTAACGCATCGGGTATTCTAGAATATGCATGTCCCCATAGTATATGGACAATGATGATTCCAGAATTCGCGGCAGACTGTGCCAGTCGCTGATTGGTCGAGACAACCTTTATGACATCATCGTCGCCATGGCAACCATTATGACATTATCGTCGCTGTGCCCATCGCTGATTGTTCGAGGCCGCCAGGCGGGAGACGCGGGATTTCCAGGACAGACAGACAGACAGACGGAAAAACCCTTAGACAATTATATATATAGATAAGGGATTACTAGCAAAGGTACAGCTTAGTCTCCTTGTAGGCACTGACCAACACCATGCTGTTGCAACAGGATAAACAATATAGCATATATCAGATCCCAAGAGGCAGTGCTAGAACCATGCGGCAGTGCCGAGGATGGACTGATAAGGAGTCAGAGCCATAGCAGAATTTAGAACCAGAGCACATGACCACAGATAAGATGAAGGCACACAATAATGTTATGTACCGATCTCAACTCCAGTGCCATGTCAGATTACCATGTTAACCTGATGCAAATATCTGAAGTCATACTCTTCAGATTTGCAGGCTGGTTCAGGCAGGCACATGCCGCCTGAGTGATCAGGTAGTTGGAATTCTACCCACTACTTTGTTTTTGCTGTTCCAGTTTGCTGAATATCACTACAGTGAGTGATTTGACATATTCAGCTCTGCTACGCTGCATGGCTCTGCTACAACACTTAGCTCTGCTACATTGCTGGATTCTTTTACATCATTATGGAACCTGTCAGGTCCCCCACACGCCCTCCAACACAGCAGTATACACATATTTGTCAGTAAATTCCATGCCTAACAAGCTATCTATTGTATTCCCGATCTGAAAGGGAGAAGATACAGATTAGATATTAGAAAAAAAAAATTGACAGTGAGGATGATCAATGAGTGGAACAGGCTGCCATGAGAGATGGTGAGTTCTCCTTCAATGGAAGTCTTCAAACAGAGGCTGGACAGACATCTGCATGAGATGGGTTAGTGAAGTTGGACACAATGACCCTGGAGGTCCCTTCCAAATCTAACATTCTAGGATTCTTTGAAACATTGGGAAGAATGGCACGGTTTATAAATATGAAGTCCATTGTCCGATTTTTTTCACTTTTCTTACATTGGAAATAAAAGCAACGGTCATCTAAAGTCTATGATTAGCAGAAAAAAACTAATACCTTATTCAGACTTGAACTGTGATATACTTAAATGATATAATCCTCTTATAGCCAAGACGTGTAACCTTGTGAGCGGGGCAAATCGCCTAAAATTTTTCCAAAATTCCTAGCATCTTATTAAAGAGCTAAACTCAAAATTTTAACCAGAAAGAGGATTAAAATCTAAGTTTAATAAAATCATTCAATATATGTCATGTTCTATCCATTTATAAAGGTAAATCCAAGATAAATACACCAACACGGGAAGTAACAAAGAGTGAAATAAAGCAACTCAATGTGTCTCCCCTGTTTTACTGGCAGTAGACAGTGTTTTGATAATGTATAAACCGCTCACAATGATCCCTGTAAGATTCTCTTAATGCAGGTCATATGGTGAACACCTCATTTTTCTTCCGACTCTTCACAGAGCATCCGTTAAACTAGATTTGCTAAAAAATACACTTCGACAGGACAAGACGCTGTCTGCCAAAAGAAAACAGACAAGAGAAAATCTCAAGGATTGTTACTGAGAAACTGTTCAATTAATTTAAACAATATTAAAGCGGTTTGCCTCGGATTAGAAAGACATGGCTGCTCTCTTCTAGAAACAGCACCATACATATGAATGTGGCTTAGCTGCAATACCACACGTTACCCAAGGACAGGGGTGGCACTATTTTTAAGAATAAAGCAGTCATATTTTCAGGGTCAGACTGTGACTAAAATGCAGCCTTGGCACACAAAATTCACCAGCCCACATACAATATGTGTCCTTAACCCAGATCGTAGAAAACTGACCGGTCGTGTTACATTTTTCATTACTTGTTGCACCACTTTCTTAAATGTGTTGGATAACCACTTTTCTAATCTGAATGTTTATCCCTTTTAAAATAATATAACCTATATTCATCTCCGGTTTGGGCGCCGTTCAAGCATTGTCGGCACACGGATCACATACCGGTGTTCCTTCACGAGATCTTTTCAGCCAGTCAGCTGCCAGTGTTCCTTCACGAGATCCCTGCAGCCAGTCTGCAGCCAGTGTTCCTTCACTAGATCTCTGCAGCCAGTGTTCCTTCGCGAGATCCCTGCAGCCAGTGTTCCTTCACGAGATCTCTGCAGCCAGTGTTCCTTCACGAGATCCCTGCAGCCAGTCTGCAGCCAGTGTTCCTTCACTAGATCTCTGCAGCCAGTGTTCCTTCGCGAGATCCCTGCAGCCAGTGTTCCTTCACGAGATCTCTGCAGCCAGTGTTCCTTCACGAGATCCCTGCAGCCAGTCTGCAGCCAGTGTTCCTTCACGCTCCCTCCTTCGGGTGAATCACATACATCCTGTTACAGTCGGAGTACAGACACTTATTCACCATCAAGTATTAGGTCTCCTGACCTGAACTTCACAGCCTCATTTACGCTTATGAGGTTGTCCATTTTGGGTCAAGAGATCTGCAGCCAGTCCATGAATGATGGTCTGTACCTGGACCATGACACACGGGTGTGTGAATATTTCATTAATTGAATATATTGTCGCTATTCTTCGTGTGTCTCATTATCTCTCACAATTTCATACAGTGTACGAACACATTTCATTTAGAAGGTGAATAACTACGCCGAGTTGTCAGGTTTAGGCTACACTTTTTGAATTTCTCCATACTGATTTTAACCATTTAGCAGCAGTTGAAGTTTTGTTGCGCTATTAACCTGCAGATATGAGGTAAGTTTGCAGGTTAATAGTGTTTTAAAGCTGCACAACTGACAGTAGGGCTGCCAGGAGGAAATTAACTTTATATCTTCTGGTGGCCTCTGGCTTTCACCCATAGAGGCGCAGCTTCAGTCACTGCTCAGTAGATAGTGAGCGGCGGCTGTAACCACGTCCCGGCACTGACTGACAGCTGGCTCAGCAGTTCATCAGTACAGAGTCGGCTGTCAGTGCCAGAGAATGGTTACAGCCTCCACTCACTATGTACTGAGCGATGCAGCTGCACCTCCATGACTAAAAGCCAGATGCTGCCGTGAGGAATAAAGTTAATTTTCTCCTGGTAGACGGACTGTCTTTGTGGCAGGCGGGGAGCTTTAGAACGTCATTATCCTGCAGATTAACACCATATATGAGGGTTAGTAGCATTTTCTGACATGACAGGTTCCCTTTAAAGGGGTTGTTCACTACTCGGACAACCAATTCTCAATCCCTATGTTTACCCCCGGTAAAGCAATAGCACCCATACTCACCTCCGATGCCTGTGCCATTCCAGCGGTCTCAGCACTAGTTCTCCTGGGGCTCACATGATATTGTTTTGTCACACGGTCTCTGCAGCCAGTCAGTGTTGGCTTCCCTCTTCCCTCCTTTGGAAAAATCAGACCTTCTGAGGAAGCGAGAGCTGTAGCTGCTCTTTCATATCCTCTGGATGCCAATTACGTTCAAAGGAGGGAAGAGGGAAGCGAGCACTGACTGGCTGCAGAGACCGTGTGACAAAACAATATCATGTGATCCCCTGGAGATCAAGCAAAAGAGGTGAGTATAGGTGTTGTTATCTTACTGGGGAGAAACATAGGAACTCAGAAGGGGATGTCCAATTGGCAAGCGCTTCTAGGCCAGACAGCAGGTGCTATGACTAGGGTTGAGCGAAACGGGTCGAACATTTTCAAAAGTCGCCGACTTTTGGCGAAGTCGAGTTTCATGAAACCCGATCCGACCCCTGTGCGTGGTCGGCCATGCGGTACGCGACTTTCGCGCCAAAGTCGCGTTTCAATGACGCGAAAAGCGCCATTTCTCAGCCAATGAAGGTAAACGCAGAGTGTGGGCAGCGTGATGACATAGGTCCTGGTCCCCACCATCTTAGAGAAGGGCATTGCAGTGATTGGCTTGCTGTCTGCGGCGTCACAGGGGCTATAAAGGGGAGTTCCCGCCGACCGCCATGTTACTGCTGCTGATCTGAGCTTAGGGAGAGGTTGCTGCCGCTTCGTCAGAAGCAGGGATAGCGTTAGGCAGGGTCCATTAACCACAAAACCGCTTGTGCTGTAGCGATTTCCACTGCCCAACACCACCTTCGGTGTGCAGGGACAGTGGAAGCTCCTTTTTTTTTTTTTTTTTTTCCTCAGCGCTGTAGCTCATTGGGCTGCCCTAGAAGGCTCCCTGATAGCTGCATTGCTGTGTGTACGCCGCTGTGCAAAGCAACTGCTTTTTTCAAAGCACAAATCCTCTTGTTCCTTCCTTTCTGCACAGCTATCTTGTTTGTTTGTCCACACTTTTTATTTAATTTGTGCATCAGTCCACTCCTTATTGCTGCCTGCCATACCTGGCTGAGATTACTGCAGGGAGATAGTAATTGAAGGACAGTTCCTTTTTTTTTTTTTTTGTGGGAGATTAAGATTGACATTTCTGCTAGAGTGCCATCTCTGTCTGTGTCATCTCTCACTCAGTGGGCCATAGAAAGCCTATTTATTTTTTGCTTGATTTGGGTTCCAAAATCTACCAGAAAAAATCACAACATCAATCAGTGGGAGAAAAATATTGGCCTCAGGGCTTGTGTGTCAGTCCTAAGCGTGCCATCTCTCTCTCTCTCAGATAGTGGGCCATAGAAAGCCTATTTATTATTATTTTTTTATTGGGTTTATAAATTTTCCCTGGAAAAAAAAAAAAGTGGGAGATTAATATTGGCCTCTGGGCTTGTGTGCCAGTCCTGAGCGTGCCATCTCTCTCACAAATAGTGGGCCATAGAAAGCCTATTTATTTTTTGGGTTGATTTGGGTTCCTAATTCTACCTGAAAAAATCAATCAATCAATCAGTGGGAGAAAAATATTGGCCTCAGGGCTTGTGTGCCACTCCTTACTCCTGTGTGTGCCATCTCTCACTCAGTGGGCCATAGAAAGCCTATTAATTTTTTTGCTTGATTTGGGTTCCAAAATCTACCTGAAAAAAATCACTAAATCAATCAGTGGGAGATTAATATTGGCCTCTGGGCTTGTGTGCCACTCCTGACTCCTGTGTGCGTCATCTGTCACTCAGTGGGCCCTAGAAAGCCTATTTTTTGTTTTATTTGTTTTCTAAATTCTCCCTGAAACAATCATTTTATTTTCTTTGGTTTCTAAATTATTCCTGAAAAAAATCATTTTTTTGGTATTTTTTTTTCTCTCAAGTCTCCCTGAAAAAAAAAAAAAATCTGTGGGAGATTCATATTGCCCCTTCTGCTTGTGTGCCAGTCTTGACTCCTGGGTGTGCCATCTCTCTCTCTCTCCCCAATTGTGGGCCATAGAAAGCCTATTAATTTTTTTGCTTGATTTGGGTTCCAAAATCTACCAAAAAAAATAACTAAATCAATCGGTGGGAGATTAATATTGGCCTCTGGGCTTGTGTGCCACTCCTGACTCCTGTGTGCGTCCTCTCTCACTCAGTGGGCCCTACAAAGCCTTTTTTTTTTTTTTTCCTAAATTCTCCCTGAAACAATCATTTCATTTTATTTGTTTTATAAATTCTTCTGTAAAAAATAATTTTTTTTTAATTTTTTTTTTTTCTGAAGTCTCCCTTTTAAAAAAAACAAACACAAATCAGTGGGAGATAAATATCTACATTTGCGCTTCAGTGACAGTCCTGCGTGTGTGCCATCTCATTTGTTGCCAACAACAACAGAGTGTGTAACATTGTGGCTGATTTTCGTTGTGGTCTCACCCACCTGTAAAGGGGTAGCTAAATCATACTGAAGTTATAGCTCACCGTGTAAGTTGTGTGACAGCAACAAATACCGTTCGTTTGTTAACGTTTTTAAAACAATGAGGAAGTCTGGTGGAAGAGGTCGTGGCCGGGGGCGTTCATTGTCAGCTGGTAATGAGGGTAGTGGTAGTGGTGGAGCATCAGCTGGTCGTGGGAAAAAAAATATTGCACCTAAGTCTGGAGCTGTGGAGCCAGGTTCGTCGTCTGGCTACACAAGGCCTCGAACGCTCCCTTTTCTGGGAGTAGGAAAACCGCTTTTAAAGCCGGAGCAGCAAGAGCAAGTTTTGGCTTATCTTGCTGACTCAGCCTCTAGCTCTTTTGCCTCCTCTCGTGAAACTGGTAAATGTCAAAGCAGCGCGTCGTTAGTGGATGTTCACGGTCAGGGACAAGTCGCTTCCTTGTCCTCTTCAGCAAAAACAACAACAGAGAAGAATGCAGCAGGCGACACAACGGGTTACTCCATGGAGCTCTTTACACATACCGTCCCTGGCTTAGAAAGTGAAGCAGTTAACAGTCCATGCCCATTACAAGTTGAATCTGACATGGAGTGCACTGATGCACAGCCACAGCCAGACTACTATCCTGGTCCTTTGACTCAGACCACAACATTGCCATCGCAGGGTGCTGATCAAGAATCAGACCCTGATGAGACTATGTTGCCCCATCACGAACGCTATACCACCGACCGCCACGGTGACACAGACGAAGTTGCACACGAGCTACAAGAAGAGGTAATAGATGACCCAGTTCTTGACCCCGATTGGCAGCCATTGGGGGAACAGGGTGCAGGCGGCAGCAGTTCTGAAGCGGAGGAGGAGGGGCCGCAGCAGGCATCAACATCGCAACAGGTTCCATCTGCCGGGCCCGTATCTTGCCCAAAACGCGTGGCAAAGCTAAAACCTGTTGGAGGACAGCGTGGCCATCCGGTTAAAGCTCAGTCTGCAATGCCTGAAAAGGTATCCGATGCTAGAAAGAGTGCAGTCTGGCATTTTTTTAAACAACATCCAATTGATCAGCGCAAAGTCATCTGTCAAAAATGTTCAACTACCTTAAGCAGAGGACAGAATCTGAAAAGTCTCAATACAAGTTGCATGCATAGACATTTAACCACCATGCATTTGCAAGCCTGGACTAACTACCAAACGTCCCTTAAGGTTGTAGCACCCTCGGCCAATGAAGCTAGTCAGCAACGCAACATCCCTTCCGGCAGTGTAGGGCCACCATTTTCCGCACCACCTGCAGTATCTGTGCAGGTTTCTTTGCCAGGCCAAAGCCGTCAGGGTCAGGGAATCACCAGTTTCGTAGTAGGAAACACTGCATCTAGGGCACCGGTGGCAACAATACCATCTCCCACCGTCTCTCAGTCTGCCATGTCCACCGGCACCCCCGCTAGTTCCACGATCTCCAGCTCTCCATTCCAGCTCACCCTACATGAGACTATGGTTAGAAAAAGGAAGTACTTAGCCTCGCATCCGCGTACACAGGGTTTGAACGCACACATAGCTAGACTAATCTCGTTAGAGATGATGCCCTACCGGTTAGTTGAAAGCGAAGCTTTCAAAGCCCTGATGGACTACGCTGTACCACGCTACGAGCTACCCAGTCGACACTTTTTTTCCAGAAAAGCCATCCCAGCCCTCCACCAGCATGTTAAAGAGCGCATCGTCCATGCACTCAGGCAATCTGTGAGCACAAAGGTGCACCTGACAACAGATGCATGGACCAGTAGGCATGGCCAGGGACGTTACGTGTCCATCACGGCACACTGGTTAAATGTGGTGGATGCAGGGTCCACAGGGGACAGCAAGTTTGGGACAGTTCTGCCTAGCCCACGGTCTAGGAAACAATTGGCTGTAGCCGTTCGCACCCCCTCCTCCTCCTCTTCGTCCTCCTGCAGAAGCGAGAGCTCGTCCACAGACCGCAGTCGCACAACCACTCCATCCGCAGCTGCCACTGTTGCACACCAGGTCTCCCATTATGGGGCAGCTACGGGCAAACGTCAGCAGGCTGTATTGGCTATGAAGTGTTTGGGCGACAACAGACACACCGCGGAAGTTCTGTCCGAGTTCTTGCAGAAAGAAACGCAGTCGTGGCTGGGCACTGTAGATCTTGAGGCAGGCAAGGTAGTGAGTGATAACGGAAGGAATTTCATGGCTGCCATCTCCCTTTCCCAACTGAAACACATTCCTTGCCTGGCTCACACCTTAAACCTGGTGGTGCAGTGCTTCCTCAAAAGTTATCCGGGGTTATCCGACCTGCTCCTCAAAGTGCGTGGACTTTGCTCACATATCCGCCGTTCGCCCGTACACTCCAGCCGTATGCAGACCTATCAGTGTTCTTTGAACCTTCCCCAGCATCGCCTAATCATAGACGTTGCAACAAGGTGGAACTCAACACTGCACATGCTTCAGAGACTGTGTGAACAGAGGCGGGCTGTTATGTTTTTGTGGGAGGATACACATACACGGGCAGGCAGTAGGATGGCAGACATGGAGTTGTCAGGTGTGCAGTGGTCGAAGATTCAAGACATGTGTCAAGTCCTTCAGTGTTTTGAGGAATGCACACGGCTGGTTAGTGCAGACAACGCCATAATAAGCATGAGCATCCCCCTAATGCGTCTGCTGATGCAAAGTTTGACGCACATAAAGGATCAGGCGTCTGCAGCTGAGGAAGAGGAAAGCCTTGATGACAGTCAGCCATTGTCTGGCCAGGGCAGTGTACAGGACGAGGTAGCGGGCGAAGAGGAGGAGGAGGATGAGGAGGATGATGGGGATAATAATAATAATAATAATCTTTATTTTTATATAGCGCTAACATATTCCGCAGCGCTTTACAGTTTGCACACGTTGTCATCACTGTCCCCGATTGGGCTCACAATCTAGAATTCCTATCAGTATGTCTTTGGAATGTGGGAGGAAACCAGAGTGCCCGGAGGAAACCCACGCAAACACGGAGAGAACATACAAACTCTTTGCAGATGTTGTCCTGGGTGGGATTAGAACCCAGGACCCCAGCGCTGCAAGGCTGCAGTGCTGCAGGTTCAATACTAACAGAAAAAAGGACTCGTCTGGCTACCCAAAATGTAGATGATCTAACCTTCATTAAAATGAACCACAACTGGATTTCGAAATCTTTTGCCCCACCTTGCCCGGCTGACACCTAGCTTTCCTATGAAAAGGTCTTGCCTGTGGACTATTCTGAATGCCTTTTCCAATCTCGTAATTTTCAGCACCTGATTGTCCAGCATACGACATGTTTACACCTCACTAAATGGCCAAACTCCCCACACGGGGCCGTGGTATCGACACTTGGCGACAGCACCCGTGAGAGTGCAGTTTGTCTGAAGAGGTGGGTGAGCCCGCTTTTGGTCGACGGCACTGCCACTGTGTCCCTCCTAGTACAATAAAGTGTCTCTGGCGGTGGTGGTGCGCACCCAACGTCAGACACACCGTTGTAATATGAGGGGCCCTGGGCCTGTACCGCCGGCCACAAGACAGTTTCCCCCCACCCCAGCTCAAACAGTGCTCTACCACTTGCAAAATTATCTCACAGCTCCACCAATGTTTAGTCTATGCGCTGACATCCTTCAATGCCTGCCACTGACAATACCATTGTATTGACATTTTTGTTATGTTAGGCCTTCGATGCCTGTCTGTGGTCACTCCTTCCACTAGGCCTCCACTGACCACACCACTGCTGTCCGTGTACCCCTGGAACCAATTTAAAATTGCCTACAGCCATGTGTTATTATTTTAGGCCTTCGATGCCTGTCTGCGGTCACTCCTTCCACTAGGCCTCCACTGACCACACCACTGCTGCCCGTGTACCCCTGGAACCAATTTAAAATTGCCTACAGCCAGCCCAATTTTTTTATTTTAGGCCTTCGATGCCTGTCTGCGGTCCATTCTTTCAACTACTACTACACTGACCAGGTCACTGCTGCCCGTGTACCCCTGGAACCAATTTAAAATTGCCTACAGCCATGTGTTATTATTTTAGGCCTTCGATGCCTGTCTGCGGTCACTCCTTCCACTAGGCCTCCACTGACCACACCACTGCTGTCCGTGTACCCCTGGAACCAATTTAAAATTGCCTACAGCCATGTGTTATTATTTTAGGCCTTCGATGCCTGTCTGCGGTCCATTCTTTCAACTACTACTACACTGACCAGGTCACTGCTGCCCGTGTACCCCTGGAACCAATTTAAAATTGCCTACAGCCATGTGTTATTATTTTAGGCCTTCGATGCCTGTCTGCGGTCACTCCTTCCACTAGGCCTCCACTGACCACACCACTGCTGCCCGTGTACCCCTGGAACCAATTTAAAATTGCCTACAGCCAGCCCAATTTTTTTATTTTAGGCCTTCGATGCCTGTCTGCGGTCCATTCTTTCAACTACTACTACACTGACCAGGTCACTGCTGCCCGTGTACCGCTGGAACCAATTTAAAATTGCCTACAGCCATGTGTTATTATTTTAGGCCTTCGATGCCTGTCTGCGGTCACTCCTTCCACTAGGCCTCCACTGACCACACCACTGCTGCCCGTGTACCCCTGGAACCAATTTAAAATTGCCTACAGCCAGCCCAATTTTTTTATTTTAGGCCTTCGATGCCTGTCTGCGGTCCATTCTTTCAACTACTACTACACTGACCAGGTCACTGCTGCCCGTGTACCCCTGGAACCAATTTAAAATTGCCTACAGCCATGTGTTATTATTTTAGGCCTTCGATGCCTGTCTGCGGTCACTCCTTCCACTAGGCCTCCACTGACCACACCACTGCTGCCCGTGTACCCCTGGAACCAATTTAAAATTGCCTACAGCCAGCCCAATTTTTTTATTTTAGGCCTTCGATGCCTGTCTGCGGTCCATTCTTTCAACTACTACTACACTGACCAGGGCACTGCTGCCCGTGTACCCCTGGAACCAACATCAGAAAATATAAAAATAAGTATTTTGCTTACAAAAAAGAAAATACTGGAGAGATATCAAATGCAGACATTTTAACATTAAAAACAAACACACAACTAAAATCTGGTACAGTACTAAAAATGGCCACCAGCTACAATTACTTTCTCCTGCAAGTAGTTAACTGAAAGGTTTTTTCAATTGAAAACACACATATGGCATCAACCGAGTGTTGTCCTGTCGCGTCTTCTTTATATTATTGCCGAGAAGATGCAAAACAATGAAAATAATAAAATCATTAATTACCAAAATAATAGAGAAAGTCAACACCACATTGCAAATAAACATTCATTCCAAATAAAGAAGCAGGGCGCGTCCGAGGGTGAGTATATACCTAATAAGAATATAATCACCCTCGGACGCGCAATGCTTATTTCCAACAGCCTTCCTTCCTAAGAATCAGCCCTTCCGTGGTGTAGAGAGACGTTGTGTTACACTCCAAGGTGTTCCCCAGGTTGCCTTTCCTGAGCTTCGATCTTCCGGCTCTCGTTTAGTAGTTGTTGGAAACTACGCTGCATTAGGCCTTCAAATTGGGTATGGGGTGTAGAGAGATGGTGTGTTCCACTCCAAGGTGTTCCCCAGGTTGCCTTTCCTGAGCTTCGATCTTCCGGCTCTCGTTTAGTAGTTCTTGGAAACTACACTGCATTAGGCCTTCAAATAGGGTATGGGGTGTAGAGAGGGTGTGTTACACTCCAAGGTGTTCCCCAGGTTGCCTTTCCTGAGCTTTGATCTTCATGCTCTCGTTTAGTAGTTGTCGGAAACTACGCTGCATTAGGCCTACAAATTGGGTATGGGGTGTAGAGAGAGGGTTTGTTACACTCCAAGGTGTTCCCCAGGTTGCCTTTCCTGAGCTTCGATCTTCCGGCTCTCGTTTAGTAGTTGTTGGAAACTACGCTGCATTAGGCCTTCAAATTGGGTATGGGGTGTAGAGAGAGGGTGTGTTACACTCCAAGGTGTTCCCCAGGTTGCCTTTCCTGAGCTTCGATATTCCGGCTCTCGTTTAGTAGTTGTTGGAAACTACACTGCATTAGGCCTACAAATTTGGTATGGGGGAAACATTGGCGCATCTGCGGTCCCTCCTTCCTCTAGGCCTCCACTGACCTGTCTACTGCTGCCCGTGTTCCCCTGGAACCAATTTTAAATTGACTACAGGCAGCCAAATTTATTATGTTAGGGCTGCGAAGCCTGTCTGCGGTCCCTCCTTCCACTAGGCCTCCACTGACCTGTCTACTGCTGCCCGTGTACCCCTTGAACCAACATCATAAAATAAATAAAAAAGTATTTTGCTTATAAAAAAGAAAATACTGGTGAGATATCAAATGCAGACATTTTAACATTAAAAACAAACACACAACTAAAATCTGGTACAGTACTAAAAATGGCCACCAGCTACAATTCCTTTCTCCTGCAAGTAGTTAACTGAAAGGTTTTTTAAATTGAAAACACACATATGGCATCCACCGAGTGTTGTCCTGTCGCGTCTTCTTTATATTATTGCCGAGAAGATGCAAAACAATGAAAATAATAAAATCATTAATTACCAAAATAATAGAGAAAGTCAACACCACATTGCAAATAAACATTCATTCCAAATAAAGAAGCAGGGCGCGTCCGAGGGTGAGTATATACCTAATAAGAATATAATCACCCTCGGACGCGCAATGCTTATTTCCAACAGCCTTCCTTCCTAAGAATCAGCCCTTCCGTGGTGTAGAGAGACGTTGTGTTACACTCCAAGGTGTTCCCCAGGTTGCCTTTCCTGAGCTTCGATCTTCCGGCTCTCGTTTAGTAGTTGTTGGAAACTACGCTGCATTAGGCCTTCAAATTGGGTATGGGGTGTAGCGAGAGGGTGTGTTACACTCCAAGGTGTTCCCCAGGTTGCCTTTCCTGAGCTTCGATCTTCCGGCTCTCGTTTAGTAGTTCTTGGAAACTACACTGCATTAGGCCTTCAAATTGGGTATGGGGTGTAGAGAGAGGGTGTGTTACACTCCAAGGTGTTCCCCAGGTTGCCTTTCCTGAGCTTCGATCTTCCGGCTCTCGTTTAGTAGTTCTTGGAAACTACACTGCATTAGGCCTACAAATTGGGTATGGGGTGGAGAGAGATGGTGTGTTACACTCCAAGGTGTTCCCCAGGTTTCCTTGCCATTGCTTCGGTCTTCCGACTCTCGTTTAGTAGTTGTAGAAAAGTACACTGCATTAGGCCTACAAAATGGGTATGGGGTGGAGAGAGAGGGTGTGTTACACTCCAAGGTGTTCCCCAGGTTGCCTTTCCTGAGCTTTGATCTTCCGGCTCTCGTTTAGTAGTTGTTGGAAACTACGCTGCATTAGGCCTTCAAATTGGGTATGGGGTGTAGAGAGAGGGTGTGTTACACTCCAAGGTGTTCCCCAGGTTGCCTTTCCTGAGCTTCGATCTTCCGGCTCTCGTTTAGTAGTTGTTGGAAACTACGCTGCATTAGGCCTTCAAATTGGGTATGGGGTGTAGAGAGATGGTGTGTTCCACTCCAAGGTGTTCCCCAGGTTGCCTTTCCTGAGCTTCGATCTTCCGGCTCTCGTTTAGTAGTTCTTGGAAACTACGCTGCATTAGGCCTACAAATTGGGTATGGGGTGTAGAGAGAGGGTTTGTTACACTCCAAGGTGTTCCCCAGGTTGCCTTTCCTGAGCTTCGGTCTTCCGACTCTCGTTTAGTAGTTGTAGAAAAGTACACTGCATTAGGCCTACAAAATGGGTATGGGGTGGAGAGAGAGGGTGTGTTACACTCCAAGGTGTTCCCCAGGTTGCCTTTCCTGAGCTTCTATCTTCAGGCTCTCATTAAATTGTGGTTAAATGGAACAACTGCATTTGGCGTACTAGTTGGTTTGGGGCCTACTATCGGTGTCTGCCACTCCTTGCTGTTCTCCTGGTTTCCTGTCCTGAAATTCCATTTTCAGGCTCTCGTTAAGTAGTTGTTAATGTTAGACTGCATTTGGCCTACTATTTGGGTTGTGGCCTACTATCGGTGTCTGCCACTCCTTGCTGTTCTCCTCCACTGAGCAAAGCTGTGCCGCCTGTTTACTACGGTTGCCAATTTTGAACTGCATTTCGACTACTTACTGATTTGGCCCTACTCTCTGTGTCAGCCTCTCATTCCAGTTGTCCTCCACTGCAATGCCCCCTGGTTATTCCTGTGTTACCAATTTTGAACTGCATTTAGCCCACTTTATTCTTTGGGCCTATATCTGTGTTTCCACTTCATCGTGCCCATTGCCCAGCCAGTGATAGATGAGTCTGCTGGTACATTGACCCATAACGCAACATTCCCCGTGCATGCTACACAACAACATTGTGACCCTGCTGAAAGTCAGGTTGCTCTTCCCGCATACCATATCACCTTACACGGGGACAAAGAGGAAGGTGCAGATGAAAGTGCAGGTTCCTTCATCAGGTGGGGGGAGGAATACTAGTTGGCGACGTCACTGGCACAGGGCCTCTCATAGTACGCAAAAGTGTTGCTGCCGGTGGGAGGCGCCCCCGCCGTGCAAACACACCGCTGTACTTTGAGGGGCCCTGTGCCAGTGCCAATGCCAACAAGTGGGCCCCCCCTGCTTGCTCAGGATCACAGCACTTGCAAAGTTGAAATACTTACCTCTCCCTGCTCCACTGCCGTGACGTGGTCCAGATTTCCTGGGCCCACTAATTACTTGAACCAGCCCTACCCCACACAACTTTAGCCAAATGACCCCCAATTTCAAATGCCTTCCAATTATTATAAGGTAAATTACGCTTGACAAGCTTCATTAAGAAGAATGGATGGTTTTGACATTAAAATGGGCACTCTAGGTGTTTTCCTGGCCCCCACTCACTGCCGACTATGCTGCCCCATTGACTTGCATTGGGTTTCGTGTTTCGGTCGATCCCGACTTTACGTCATAATCGGCCGATTTCACTCGACCCGACTTTTGAGATAGTCGGGTTTCGCGAAACCCGGCTCGACTCTAAAAAGGTCAAGGTCGCTCAACTCTAGCTATGACCCTGAATCATCAAGTCGTTCAAGCAGGGTTTGATGAGAGGGTGTGACAAGTGATGTGTTGGGACTGGGGTAAGATTTCTGGCATTACATAGCTTGACAAGAATTATGCAACCTGCGCCATCTTACACCTTTTCCGAACTAACGCCACCCACTTTGGCAAAACTGGATGAAACTGGCATGGAAATGTAAAAAGTCACAATATTTTTGCACAACCTTGAATTGTGGAAAAAGTCTACTACTTGACAAAGAATTCTGTCTGAAAACACTTTCGTGACTCAGAGCCTATTTTTTTCTATACCCAAACATTTCCATATACTGTATCATTAAAGGAAATCGGTAGCAGAATGCTATTAACCTGGGATTAATCTGCAGGTTCATAGTGCTATGAACCTGTCCAATGCCCGCAATTAGACCTCCGCTGTGAGGAGGAATTGAGCTTTATTTTTCCCGGCAGCATTTTGGTTTCAGTCACAGGGGTGGCTCTAGCGCTGATTCTGTCATCGCTCTGTGTATATAGAGCAGCGGCGGTAACCGTACCCCAGCACTGGCCTACAGCTTCCTCATCATTACATCCAGCTATTAATCATGGCTGGGGCGCAGTATCAGCCAACACTCAATATACACAGAGCAGTGAATGAACCCGTACCATCACCACCTCCGTGACTGAGACCCGAACGTTGCTGGAGAGAATAAGGTTAATTTTCTCCCAGCCACGGGGCTCTAAGTGCGGGCATCGGGCAGGTTACTCCACTATTCACCTGCAGGTTAACTCTATACCTGCATGTTAATAGGGTTTTTTTTTTCTCACGATAGGTTCCCTTTAAATTACACACAATTTCAGAATACTGCAAAATGTATAAAACATATAACAAACTAGGAGAAATTCCAGCTCTCCGGTGTGCATAAAAATATATTTAATAGAAATTTCAGAGTAGAATTCAGATATCAAATGTCAAGTACAAAATCCATAACAACATTGTAGATCTACTCGTTTCAGATAAGAACCAACCTTATTCATGATTGCGTTTTGGCATTCGTTCTTTGGACTTGTTAGGGCTTAAGTCCAAACCCCTCGCAAAATGGGATTTGAATTTAATGCGTTGATGGGGCCATAGATTGTAGTGGTGGCAAAAGAGCGAACATGCAATCTACATCATTTTCGGGCATGTAAGCATACTGGAGGTGGACACACAGTTGCAGTCTACTACGTCTAGATGTCCACCTCCAGTAGGCGTAAATGCCCAAAAAAGATGCACATCAGAGCGCACGTTCACTCTGTCAGCACCATTATAGTCTATGGTCCTGTCAGTGCATGTAACCAAATCCCGTTTTGGGTATCGAACAGGTGCCTGAACACAATGTGAAAGCACCCTAAGGCTGGTGCAAAGGACAAAGCTCAACTTACAAGAGGTCAGTATTGTGCACTGCTGCACACAGACCAGCGAGATAATAAGGAGGAAGACCAGGCAGCTCACAGCACCAGCGGCCCATTGGGAATTTGCCCATCAGTCCTGGCCTGCATATTTATCTAATTCTGGACAACCTCTATTATGGACTAGAGTCAGCAAGAACTGGCAGCCACTTACCACCTCTGTGTAATAACTTGTGAAATCCCCAATAGTCTATGTTTTCTAAATCAGATAATCCCTTTAACTACAAAGATTGCATTATGGAAAATATGAATGGCTCACATATTGAGATCCTATAAATTGAGCTTCCTGAATATGTGTCTTTATTATAACCTTTTTGACTGTCTTCACCTCTTATAGTGCACATTGTGGCACCCAATCATTCATAGCACATATTCCTAACAGACAGGGAGCGTTAACATGGTCTGGTGACCTCAAATTAGATTGAAACGTTAGCAGTTATCCATTTAGGTATATTTTACAGAAAATTACTCATTGAGGAGTCATTTATGTTTTTATCTCGTACTTAAAATTGATCTCTCAGGTTATAACATGTAAACATCTGGTGCATTTATATGACCACCCAGATAAAAAAAGACCAGCAAATCATCCTAAAACATGCATACAAGACGGCTGGAGTCTCCCAGGAGACCAAGCATTGAAGGGCTGCTAGACCAATTATTTCCATGAGAAACCTTATTGTGATATTACTGGATCAGATATGAGTTATCAGATATGTTGTGTGTGGCCGCACTTAATATAAAGCCAATAGACTGATCTTATCTGGCGACTGCAATACAACATGAGATTTTATGGACAAGCTGTAATATAGGGAACAATTGCAAAGGTGAGAGAGTTAACTCAGACTCAAACAATTCTCACGACCGATGGTGTACAACAAATAATAGTCTCCATCTGTTTTATGTTTTATGTTAAATTGCTATATCATAGTATTATATTAAGTCTGTGTACCTCTGTACTGTCCGACAGCCAGATGATAAGCGATGTGATCTCATCTCATTCAGCACATCAAGAAGAGCCTGCCCACAGCACAGAACATTCAGCACATCAAGAAGAGCCTGCCCACAGCACAGAACATTCAGCATATCAAGAAGAGCCTGTCCACAGCACAGAACATTCAGCACATCAAGAAGAGCCTGCCCACAGCACAGAACATTCAACACATCAAGAAGAGCCTGCCCACAGCACAGAACATTCAGCATATCAAGAAGAGCCTGTCCACAGCACAGAACATTCAGCACATCAAGAAGAGCCTGCCCACAGCACAGAACATTCAACACATCAAGAAGAGCCTGCCCACAGCACAGAACATTCAACACATCAAGAAGAGCCTGCCCACAGCACAGAACATTCAACACATCAAGAAGAGCCTGCCCACAGCACAGAACCTTCAGCACATCAAGAGGAGCCTGCCCACAGCACAGAACCTTTAGCACAACAAGAAGAGCCTGCCCACAGCACAGAACATTCAATACATCAAGAAGAGCCTGCCCACAGCACAGAACATTCAACACATCAAGAAGAGCCTGCCCACAGCACAGAACATTCAGCATATCAAGAAGAGCCTGCCCACAGCACAGAACAATCAACACATCAAGAAGAGCCTGCCCACAGCACAGAACATTTAGCACATCAAGAAGAGCCTGCCCACAGCACAGAACATTCAGCACATAAAGAAGAGCCAGCCCACAGCACAGAACATTCAACACATCAAGAAGAGCCTGCCCGCAGCACTGAACCTTCAGCACATCAAGAAGAGCCTGCCCACAGCACAGAACATTCAGCACATGAAGAAGAGCCTGTCCATAGCACAGACCATTCAGCACATTAAGAAGAGCCTGCCCACAGCACAGAACATTCAACACATCAAGAAATGCCTGCCCACAGCACAGAACATTCAACACATCAAGAAGAGCCTGCCCACAGCACAGAACATTCAATACATCAAGAAGAGCCTGCCCACAGCACAGAACATTCAACACATCAAGAAGAGCCTGCCCACGGCACAGAACATTCAACACATCAAGAAGAGCCTGCCCACTTAGTAAGCATTGATTAAACAGCCATTCATGGAAGTAGAGGAAATATATTACAGAAAAGTTACATTTAATCAGCTGATTAAAGGGGTTGCTGAGTCTTGAATATTTAAAAAAAACTCTGTAAAATTATGTAAACTAGAAAATAAAAGTCATACTCACATACACACTCCCTCGGTGCTCCAGTTCTACAGCATTCCCGTCCCTGGAAGTCTCCGTAAGACTGTGTACTTCCCTACAGCTGATCACAGGCTTTCTATGACGACTGCAGCCAATTAATGTTGTGAGTGAGTTGTGTTGTGAGTCATCGCTATGGTAGTGATGGACATTTGTTACATGGGTTGATGAGATATGATCAGATATAGGTAAGCACAAAAAAAAGAGGGAATTCGGATGCTGTGGAACTGGAGCGGTGAAGTTTTGGTAAGATGAATATTACTGTTTTTGTGTCTTTACATTCTAAGCTGTTTAAAAATGATGGCTGAACAAAATCTTTAAAATTGGCTTTTAATGAGGTTAACCACTACTTTAACATTGATCAATGTCTAATTGGTGGGGGTGCAACACCCTGCCGATCTCGATCAGCTGTTCTCATCGTTGACGGCATCCGGAACTACTCAATTACTGAGCTGCACTGCTCTGTCAACTCTGTAGTGACTGTGGCCGAGTATTACTCATCCGCACATCACATCAATAGGGGGTGGATGTGCAGTACCAGTCCATGATCAATATTCGGTCAACAGAACTATGCAGCTCCACAGCTGAGCAGTTCTAGCCAACGCCGAGAACAGCTGATAGGCAGGGATGCCGGATGTCGACTAGCAGATAATCGGGTACCTGGTGTAATTCAACTGTAGGAATTACACAACTTACTCTAATAAGCTAATTTATGTATTTTATTTTTGTCTGTACAAACCCTTTAATGCATAGAGAATCAAAGATATACTGGCTGAAAAGTAGACCATGACTTTTAATGCTCGGGGATAGCTTTAACACACAAATGATGAAAAAATGTTTAGTGCAGATTCAAGATTGATACATCAGTTCCTGTAAAGAGAATTTTAACAAAGTCCCATAACCTACAAATTTTATAATGAAAGTAAAAACTTGAAAAGTTTTTCCTCCTGTCAAAAGTAAGCTGGCAGAATTTTTCAATAGCTCCTGAAACTGAAACTAAGGTCACATCACCGTTTTCTCTCCATATGAGAAAAAAGGTATGATTACGCTAATCAGACTTTGATCAGAGTGGGGTTTGAATTTCTTGTAGGTGGAGAGAAAAAATGTCATCCGAATTTAACGGTCCAATTTTTTTCATTTACACATAGAGTTTAATGGGCAAGTTTCATCCGATTCTCGGAGGCAAATGGTAAAACAAATCAGACTTGTGCATGGCTTCAAAGAATAACATGGGTACAAGTATTATACTTCAAAACAACGGATGGCACTCGTCTCGTGGCCTGCTCGAGCCCTAACAGTGTTTCACAAATATGCAGAAAACACAGACCCTGAAGCCTGTTTTCACCTTCCTCACAAGGCCAATTTTTTTCAATACTGACCAGTGTCAATTTATGTGGCAGCAAGTTTGAAACTTTTCTACGGACCCTAGTGATTCTGTACTTCCAGGTAGTGGTAAAATTTGATCTATCTAACTTGCATTTATTTGTGAAAATTCCAGAAATTTAGCAAACATTTACAAAATTTTGCAATTTTCAACTTTTAATTTTAATGCCTTTAAACCAGGGGTGGGGATCCTTTTTATTGCCAAGGGCTATTTGGATATTTTTACCATCCTTCGGGGGCCGTACAAACTCCTCCCACAAAGTGCATCCTGACTCTGACACTGGTTTCAGGATGTAACCTTTCATTGCATGCCTTCAGTATTCAGTAGTGAACGCTGCATGTGTGTGCTAACAGAGCAAAAAAAAATTAATGAGCTGGTTGTAATCAAAATACATCTCCCTGCCCAAGAATGCGGTCTGTGAGAATCTGCTTGGGGGCCTGATAAAAGGTGATCGAGGGCTGTAAATGGCCCTGGGGCCTGACGTTCCCCACCGGTGCTTTAAACCAGAGTAATTATTTTTAAAAAAAATAGTTAATAATAGTAACATTTAACACATATCTTCTTTACATCTGTATCATTTTTGAAACATAATTTTTTTGGAAGTTAGAAGGGTTAAAAGTTGATCAACAATTTCTCATTTCACCAACAAAATTTACAAAATCATTTTTTAGGTTCACATCACTTTTGAAGTAACTATAAAGGCCTGTTTGACAGAAAATACCCAAAAGTGACAACATTCTAAAAACTACACTCAAAACTGCATTCAAGAAGTTTATTATCTCTTCAGTTGCTTCACAGGAATTAAAGCAATGAGAAAGGAAAAATTGAACATTATACTTTTTTCACAACAATGTTAATTTAGCCCCAATTTTTTTATTTTCACAAGGATAACAGGAGAAAATGGATGTCAAAATTTGTTGTGCAATTTCTCCTGAGTATATCGATACCCCATATGTGGGGGAAAACTACTGTTTGGGGGCATGATAGGGTTCGGAAGGGAAAGAACACCGTTTGACTTTTTGAATGCAAAATTGGCTGGAATCGAGAATGAACACCATGTTTCATTTGGAGAGCCCCTGTTGTGCCTTAAACAGTGGAGACCCCCCACAAGTGAACCCTTTTGGAAGTTAGACCCCTCATGGAGTCTATCTAGCTTTGTGGTGAGCACCTTGAACCCCTAGGTGCTTCACATAGTTTGATAATGTCGAGGTGTGAATAAAAAAAAAAATCAAATTTGTCCCACAAAAATGTTGTTTTAACCCCAAATTTTTCATTTCCACAAAGATAACAAGAGCAATTGGACAATAGAATTTGTTGTGCAATTTCTACTGAGTACACTGATATCTCATATGTTGTGAAAATCTACTGTTTGGATGCATGGCAGAGCTCGGAACAGAAGGAGTGCCATTTTACTTTCAGAACGCAAAATTGGCTGGACTAGATAGTGGATGCCATGTCTCGCTTACAGAGCCCCTGATGTGCCTAAACAATGGAAACCCCCACTAGTGACCCATTCTGGAAATTAGACCCCTCATGGAGTTTATCTAGATTTGTGGAGAGCACATTGAGCTCTCAGGTGCTTCACAGAATTTTATAAAGTTGAGCTGTGAAAATTAAAAAATATATTTTTGCCACAAAAATTTTGCTTTAGCTTCAAATATTTCATTTTCACAAGGGTAACAGTAGAAAATGGACCATACAATTTATTGTGTAATTTTTCCTGAGTATGTTGATACTCTATATGTTGTGGAAAACTACAACTTTCAAATAACTTATCTAGAGGTGTGGTGAGCACTTTGAACTCTCCAGTGTTTCACAGAAATTTGTAACGTTGAGCCGTGAAGATGAAAAAATATATTTTTTCCTGCAAAAATGTTGCTACAGCTCCAAATATTTCATTTTTGCAAGGGTATCAGGAGAAAATAGACCAAAAAATGTGTCTGATAATTTGCCTTGAACACAGCGTTACCTGATATATGGTGAAAAACTACTGTTTGGTGTATGGAAGGGCTGGGAAGGGAAGAAGAGCCAATTGAATTGTAGAATGCAATTTTGTCAGGAACAGATTATGAATGCCATGTAACATTTAACGAGCCTCTGACATGCCAAAACAGCAGAAACCCTCACAAGTGACTCCGTTTTGGAAATGAAACCTCTAGTCTTGAGGAATTCATCCAGCTGTGTAGTAAGCATTTTTAATCCTCAAGCGATTCACAAAATTGTATACCATGGGCTGATTCAATTATAAATTACCTTTTTTTAACTACAATATTTCTGTGGTCCCAAGTATTCAATTTTCAAAAATGATACAAGGAGAAAATGTATTACAAAATATGTTACATAATTTCTACTGAGTACGGCAATACCCTATATGTGGTCAAAAACTACTTTTGAGACAGTGCAAAGCTCAGAAGGAAAGGAGTGCAATATTGTAGTGAACATTTTGCTGGTATGGTTCAGTATGCCATGTCACATTGACGGAGCCCCTGAGGTGCCAGAACAGCAGAACCCCAAATAAGTGACCCCATTTTACAAACTACACCTCTCAGTAAATGCATCTAGGGTTGCATTGAACATACTGACACCATGGGAATGTGTAACAGAACCTTACACCATGGAGAAGTGAAGAAAAATTAATTTTTATCACTAAAATTTTGTTTAATACCTCCCGACCCATGACGCCACGTAGGCATCATGAAAGTCGGTGCCAATCCGACCCAATGACGCCTATGCGGCATCATGGAAAGATCGCGTCCCTGCAGATCGGGTGAAAGGGTTAACTCCAATTTCACCCGATCTGCAGGGACAGGGGGAGTGGTAGTACAGCCCGGGGGGGGAAAGGTGGCTTCACCCCCCCGTGGCTACGATCGCTCTGATTGGCTGTTGAAAGTGAAACTGCCAATCAGAGCGATTTGTAATATTTCACCTATTAAAACTGGTGAAATATTACAATCCAGCCATGGCCGATGCTGCAATATCATCGGCCATGGCTGGAAACACTGGTCTGCCACCCCCCACCGCCACCAATCCCCCCCAGTCCTCCGATCAGCCCTGTACACTGCTCCGCTCCCCTCCATCCTCCTGTCCGCTCCCCCCCGTGCTCCAATCCCACCCCCCGTGCTCCAATCCCACCCCCTGCACTCCGATCCACTCCCCGTGCACTCCGATCCACCCCCCCATGCTCCAATCCACCCCCCATGCTCGATCCACCCCCCATGCTCCAATCCACCGCCCCGCGCTCCGATCCACCCCCATGCTCCGATCCACCCCCCCGTGCTCCCCCCACCTCATCATACTTACCGAGCCTCCTGGGGTCCATCCGTCTTCTCCATGGGTGCCGCCATCTTCCAAAATGGCGGGCGCATGCTCAGTGCGCCCGCTGAATCTGCCGGCAGGCAGATTCGTTCCAATGTGCATTTTGATTACTGTGATAAAACCTATCACAGTGATCAAAATAAAAAAAATAGTAAATGACCCCCCCCCACCTTTGTCACCCCCATAGGTAGGGACAATAATAAAATAAAGAATTTTTTTTTTCCCACTTAGGTTGGGGTTAGAACTAGGGTTAGGGTTAGGGTTTCGGTATGTGCACACGTATTCTGGTCCCCTGCGGATTTTTCCGCAGCGGATTTGATAAATCCACAGTGCTAAACCGCTGCGGAGTTATCGCGGATTTACTGCAGTTTTTCTATGCATTTCACTGCGGTTTTACAACTGCGATTTTCTATTGGAGCAGTTGTAAAACCACTGCGGAATCCGCAGAAAGAAGTGACATGCTGCGGAATGTAAACCGCTGCGTTTCCGTGCAGTTTTTCTGCAGCACGTGTACAGCGATTTTTGTTTCCCATAGATTTACATTGAAATGTAAACTCATGGGAAACTGCTGTGGATCCGCAGCATTTTCCGCAGCGTGTGCACATACCTTTAGAATTAGGCTATGTGCACACGGTGTGGATTTGGCTGCGGATCTGCAGCGGATTGGCCGCTGCGGATCCTGTTGTGAATTCTGTGGCAGAGCTCCCTCCTGTGGTCACAAGTGGTACTTCGGCTGATTCTCTCTGTGAGCTTCCGTTGGTGGAGGAAAGTGGTACTGCGGCTTCTGAGTTTCCTCCCTCAGGTGATGTGGTGAGGTCGTTAGGTGCTTCTCTACTTAACTCCACCTAATGCTTTGATCCTGGCTTCCTGTCAATGTTCCAGTGTTGGACTTGTTTTTCCCTGGATCATTCCTGTGGCCTGCTGCTCTGCATAGCTAAGTTCTTCTTTGCTATTTGTTTGCTATTTTTTCTGTCCAGCTTGTCTAATTGTTTTGCTGGAAGCTCTGGGACGCAAAGGGTGTACCTCCGTGCCGTTAGTTCGGTACGGAGGGTCTTTTTGCCCCCTTTGCGTGGTTTTCTTTAGGGTTTTGTGTAGACCGCAAAGTTACCTTTCCTATCCTCGCTCTGTTAAGAAAGTCGGGCCTCACTTTGCTGAATCTATTTCATCTCTACGTTTGTCTTTTCATCTTAACTCACAGTCATTATATGTGGGGGGCTGCCTTTTCCTTTGGGGTATTTCTCTGAGGCAAGGTAGGCTTATTTTCTATCTTCAGGCTAGTTAGTTTCTCAGGCTGTGCCGAGTTGCATAGGCAGAGTTAGGCGCAATCCACGGCTGCCTCTAGTGTTGTTTGGAGAGGATTAGGGATTGCGGTCTGCAGAGTTCCCACGTCTCAGAGCTCGTTCTATGATTTTGGGTTATTGTCAGATCACTCTATGTGCTCTGACCACTATGTCCATTGTGGAAGTGAATTGCCTTTCATAACAGGATCCGCAGCAGTGTTCCATCAGGTTTACAGTATCATGTAAACATATGGAAAACCAAATCCGCTGTGCCCATGGTGCGGAAAATACAGCGCAGAAGCCAAAAGTGCTAATGATTCTCAATAGAGGGAAAAAAGAAGTTCTGAGACCATTTTTTTTTCTTTGCACTGTGTTTTGCCTTTTTTTTCCCCTAGACATTTGGGTGGTTCAGGACACAGGTGTAGCAATGGACATTAAAGGTCTGTCTTCATGTGTGGATCAGCTCACGGCAAGAGTTCAAAATATTCAAGATTTTGTGGTTCAGAATTCATTGTTAGAACCGAGAATTCCTATTCCAGATTTGTTTTTTGGAGATAGAACTAAATTTCTGAGTTTCAAAAATAATTGAAAACTATTTCTGGCTTTGAAACCTCGCTCCTCTGGTGACCCAGTTCAACAGGTTAGGATCGTCATTTCTTTTTTGCGTGGCGACCCTCAGGACTGGGCATTTTCTCTTGCGTCAGGAGATCCTGCATTAAGTAATATCGATGCGTTTTTCCTGGCGCTTGGATTGCTGTACGATGAGCCTAATTCAGTGGATCAGGCAGAAAAAAATTTGCTGGCTCTTTGTCAGGCTCAGGATGAGATAGAGGTATATTGTCAGAAATTTAGAAAGTGGTCCGTACTCACTCAATGGAATGAATCTGCGCTGGCAGCTATGTTCAGAAAGGGTCTCTCTGAAGCCCTTAAGGATGTCATGGTGGGATTTCCTATGCCTGCTGGTTTGAATGAGTCTATGTCTTTGGCCATTCAGATCGGTCGACGCTTGCGTGAGCGTAAATCTGTGCACCATTTGGCGGCAATACCTGAGCTTAAACCTGAGCCTATGCAGTGCGATAGGACTTTGACCAGAGTTGAACGGCAAGAACACAGACGTCTGAATGGGCTGTGTTTCTACTGTGGTGATTCCACTCATTCTATCTCTGATTGTCCTAAGCGCACTAAGCGGTTCACTAGGTCTGCCACCATTGGTACGGTACAGTCAAAATTTCTTCTGTCCGTTACCTTGATCTGCTCTTTGTCATCGTATTCTGTCATGGCATTTGTGGATTCAGGCGCTGCCCTGAATTTGATGGACTTGGAATATGCTAAGCGTTGTGGGTTTTTCTTGGAGCCCTTGCAGTGTCCTATTCCATTGAGAGGAATTGATGCTATGCCTTTGGCCAAGAATAAGCCTCAATACTGGACCTAGCTGACCATGTGCATGGCTCCTGCACATCAGGAGGTTATTCGCTTTCTGGTGTTGCATAATCTGCATGATTTGGTCGTGTTGGGGTTGCCATGGCTACAAGCCCATAATCCAGTATTAGATTGGAAATCCATGTCGGTGTCCAGCTGGGGTTGTCAGGGGGTACATGGTGATGTTCCATTTCTGTCAATTTCGTCATCCACCCCTTCTGAGGTTCCAGAGTTCTTGTCTGATTACCGGGATGTATTTGATGAGCCCAAGTCCGATACCCTACCTCCGCATAGGGATTGTGATTGTGCTATCAATTTGATTCCTGGTAGTAAATTCCCAAAAGGTCGACTGTTTAATTTATCCGTGCCTGAGCACGCCGCTATGCGCAGTTATGTGAAGGAATCCCTGGAGAAGGGGCATATTCGCCCGTCATCGTCGCCATTAGGAGCAGGGTTCTTTTTTGTAGCCAAGAAGGATGGTTCGCTGAGACCTTGTATAGATTACCGCCTTCTAAATAAGATCACGGTTAAATTTCAGTACCCCTTGCCATTGTTATCTGATTTGTTTGCTTGGATTAAGGGGGCTAGTTGGTTCACCAAGATAGATCTTCGTGGTGCGTATAATCTGGTGCGAATCAGGCGAGGCGATGAATGGAAAACTGCATTTAATACGCCCGAGGGTCATTTTGAGTATCTAGTGATGCCATTCGGACTTGCCAATGCTCCATCAGTGTTTCAGTCCTTTATGCATGACATCTTCCGAGAGTACCTGGATAAATTCCTGATTGTGCACTTGGATGACATTTTGATCTTCTCGGATGATTGGGAGTCTTATGTGAAGCAGGTCAGAACGGTTTTTCAGGTCCTGCGTGCTAATTCTTTGTTTGTGAAGGGATCAAAGTGTCTCTTTGGTGTGCAGAAGGTTTCATTTTTGGGGTTCATCTTTTCCCCTTCTACTATCGAGATGGATCCTGTTAAGGTCCAAGCCATCCATGATTGGACTCAGCCGACATCTCTGAAAAGTCTGCAAAAGTTCCTGGGCTTTGCTAATTTTTATCGTCGCTTCATCTGCAATTTTTCTAGTATTGCCAAACCATTGACCGATTTGACCAAGAAGGGTGCTGATGTGGTCAATTGGTCTTCTGCTGCTGTGGAAGCTTTTCAAGAGTTGAAGCGTTGTTTTTCTTCTGCCCCTGTGTTGTGTCAACCAGATGTTTCTCTTCCGTTCCAGGTCGAGGTGGATGCTTCTGAGATTGGAGCAGGGGCTGTTTTGTCTCAGAGAGTTTCTGATTGCTCAGTGATGAAACCATGCGCTTTTTTTTCCAGGAAGTTTTTGCCTGCTGAGCGAAATTATGATGTGGGCAACCGAGAGTTGCTGGCCATGAAGTGGGCATTCGAGGAGTGGCGTCATTGGCTTGAAGGAGCTAAGCATCGCGTGGTAGTATTGACTGATCATAAGAACTTGACTTATCTCGAGTCTGCTAAGCGGTTGAATCCTAGACAGGCTCGTTGGTCGCTGCTTTTTGCCCGTTTTGACTTTGTGATTTCGTACCTTCCGGGCTCTAAAAATGTGAAGGCGGATGCTCTGTCTAGGAGTTTTGTGCCCGACTCTCCGGGTTTGTGTCTGCCATCTCCCCTGATTTGCGGCGGGTGCTGCAAAAATTTCAGGCTAATAAACCTGATCGTTGTCCAGCGGAGAAACTGTTTGTCCCTGATAGGTGGACGAATAAAGTTATCTCTGAGGTTCATTGTTCGGTGTTGGCTGGTCATCCTGGAATCTTTGGTACCAGAGAGTTAGTGGCTAGATCCTTTTGGTGGTCATCTCTGTCGCGGGATGTGCGTACTTTTGTGCAGTCCTGTGGGATTTGTGCTCGGGCTAAGCCCTGCTGTTCTCGTGCCAGTGGGTTGCTTTTGCCCTTGCCGGTCCCGAAGAGGCCTTGGACACATATCTCTATGGATTTTATTTCAGATCTTCCCGTTTCTCAAAAGATGTCAGTCATTTGGGTGGTCTGTGATCGCTTTTCTAAGATGGTCCATCTGGTACCCTTGTCTAAATTGCCTTCCTCCTCTGATTTGGTGCCATTGTTCTTCCAGCATGTGGTTCGTTTACATGGCATTCCAGAGAATATCGTTTCTGACAGAGGTTCCCAGTTTGTTTCGAGGTTTTGGCGAGCCTTTTGTGGTAGGATGGGCATTGATTTGTCTTTTTCCTCGGCTTTCCATCCTCAGACTAATGGCCAGACCGAACGAACCAATCAGACCTTGGAAACATATCTGAGATGCTTGGTTTCTGCTGATCAGGATGACTGGGTGTCCTTTTTGCCTTTGGCTGAGTTCGCCCTTAATAATCGGGCCAGCTCGGCTACCTTGGTTTCGCCATTTTTCTGCAATTCTGGGTTCCATCCTCGTTTCTCTTCAGGACAGGTTGAGTCTTCGGACTGTCCTGGTGTGGATACTGTGGTGGACAGGTTGCAGCAGATTTGGACTCATGTAGTGAACAATTTGACCTTGTCCCAGGAGAAGGCTCAACGTTTCGCTAATCGCAGACGCCGTGTGGGTCCCCGACTTTGTGTTGGGGATCTGGTTTGGTTATCTTCTCGTCATATTCCTATGAAGGTTTCCTCTCCTAAGTTTGAACCTCGTTTCATTGGTCTGTATAGGATTTCTGAGGTTCTTAATCCTGTGTCTTTTCGTCTGACCCTTCCAGATTCTTTTTCCATACATAATGTATTCCATAGGTCATTGTTGCGGAGATACGTGGCACCTATGGTTCCATCTGTTGACCCTCCTGCCCCGGTTTTGGTGGAGGGGGAGTTGGAGTATATTGTGGAGAAGATTTTGGATTCTCGTGTTTCAAGACGGAAACTCCAGTATCTGGTTAAATGGAAGGGTTATGCTCAGGAAGATAATTCCTGGGTTTTTGCCTCTAATGTCCATGCTCCCGATCTTGTTCGTGCCTTTCATGTGGCTCATCCTGGTCGGCCTGGGGGCTCTGGTGAGGGTTCGGTGACCCCTCCTCAAGGGGGGGGTACTGTTGTGAATTCTGTGGCAGAGCTCCCTCCTGTGGTCACAAGTGGTACTTCGGCTGATTCTCTCTGTGAGCTTCCGTTGGTGGAGGAAAGTGGTACTGCAGCTTCTGAGTTTCCTCCCTCAGGTGATGTAGTGAGGTCTTTAGGTGCTTCTCTACTTAACTCCACCTAATGCTTTGATCCTGGCTTCCTGTCAATGTTCCAGTGTTGGACTTGTTTTTCCCTGGATCATTCCTGTGGCCTGCTGCTCTGCATAGCTAAGTTCTTCTTTGCTATTTGTTTGCTATTTTTTCTGTCCAGCTTGTCTAATTGTTTTGCTGGAAGCTCTGGGACGCAAAGGGTGTACCTCCGTGCCGTTAGTTCGGTACGGAGGGTCTTTTTGCCCCCTTTGCGTGGTTTTCTTTAGGGTTTTGTGTAGACCGCAAAGTTACCTTTCCTATCCTCGCTCTGTTAAGAGAGTCGGGCCTCACTTTGCTGAATCTATTGCATCTCTACGTTTGTCTTTTCATCTTAACTCACAGTCATTATATGTGGGGGGCTGCCTTTTCCTTTGGGGTATTTCTCTGAGGCAAGGTAGGCTTATTTTCTATCTTCAGGCTAGTTAGTTTCTCAGGCTGTGCCGAGTTGCATAGGCAGAGTTAGGCGCAATCCACGGCTGCCTCTAGTGTTGTTTGGAGAGGATTAGGGATTGCGGTCTGCAGAGTTCCCACGACTCAGAGCTCGTTCTATGATTTTGGGTTATTGTCAGATCACTGTATGTGCTCTGACCGCTATGTCCATTGTGGAAGTGAATTGCCTTTCATAACAGGATCCGCAGCAGTGTTCCATCAGGTTTACAGTATCATGTAAACATATGGAAAACCAAATCCGCTGTGCCCATGGTGCGGAAAATACAGCGCAGAAACGCTGCGTTGTATTTTCCGCAGCATGTCAATTCTTAGTGCGGATTCCGCAGCGTTTTATACCTGTTCCTCAATAGGAATCCGCAGGTGAAATCCGCACAAAAAACAATGGAAATCTGCGGTAAATCCACAGGTAAAACGCAGTGCCTTTTACCCACGGATTTTTCAAAAATGGTGCTGAAAAATCTCACACGAATCTGCCACGTGGGCACATAGCCTTAGGGTTAGGGTTGGAAATAGGGTTGTGGTTAGGGTTAGGGGTGTGTTGGGGTTAAAGTTGTGGTTAGGGGTCTGTTAAGGTTAGGGTTGTGGCTACAGTTGGGATTAGGGTTAGGGGTGTGGGGGGGTTAGTGTTGGAGTTAGAATTGAGGGGTTTCCACTGTTTAGGCACATCAGGGGTCTCCAAACGCAACATGGCGCCACCATTGATTCCAGCCAATCTTGTATTCAAAAAGTCAAATGGTGCTCCCTCACTTCCGAGCCCTGACGTGTGCCCAAACAGTGGTTTACCCCCACATATGGGGTACCAGCATACTCAGGACAAACTGCGCAACAATTATTGGGGTCCAATTTCTCCTGTTACCCTTGTGAAAATAAAAAATTGCTTGCTAAAACATCATTTTTGAGGAAAGAAAAATGATATTTTATTTTCACGGCTCTGCGTTGTAAACGTCTGTGAAGCACTTGGGGGTTCAAAGTGCTCACCACATATCTAGATAAGTTCCTTGGGGGGTCTAGTTTCCAAAATGGGGTCACTTGTGGGGGGTTTCTACTGTTTAGCCACATCAGGGGCTCTGCAAACGAAACGTGATGCCCGCAGAGCATTCCATCAAAGTCTGCATTTCAAAACATCACTACTTCACTTCCGAGCCCCGGCATGTGCCCAAGCAGTAGTTTACCCCCACATATGGGGTATCACTGTACTCAGGAGAAACTGGACAACAAATATTGGGGTCAAATTTCTCTTGTTACCCTTGGGAAAATTAAAAAATTCTGGGCTAAAAAATTATTTTGAGGAAAGAAACGTATTTATTATTTTCACGGCTCTGTGTTATAAACTTCTGTGAAGCACTTGGGGGTTCAAAGTGCTCACCAGATATCTAGATAAGTTCCTTTCGGGGTCTAGTTTCCAAAATGGGGTCACTTCTGGGGGGTTTCTACTGTTTAGCCACATCAGGGGCTCTGCAAACGCAACATGACGCCCGCAGAGCATTCCATCAAAGTCTGCATTTCAAAGCGTCACTACTTCACTTCCGAGGCCCGGCATGTGCCCAAATAGTGGTTTACCCCCACATATGGGGTATTAGCATACTCAAGAGAAACTAGACAACTTTTGGGGTCAAATTACTCCTGTTACCCTTGGGAAAATAAAAAATTGCGGGCTAAAAAATCATTTTTGAGAAAAGAAAAAAAAATTTTTATTTTCATGGCTCTGCGTTATAAACTTCTGTGAAGCACATGGGGGCTCAATGTGCTCACCAAACATCTAGATTAGTTCCTTTGGGGGTCTAGTTTCCAAAATGGGGTCATTTGTAGGGGATCTCCAATGTTTAGGCACGCAGGGGCTCTCCAAACGCGACATGGTGTCCGCTAATGATTGGAGCTAATTTTCCATTTAAAAAGCCAAATGGTGTGCCTTCCCTTCCAAGCCCTGCCGTGCGCCCAAACAGTGGTTTACCCCCACATATGGGGTATCCGTGTACTCAGGACAAACTGTACAACAACATTTGTGGTCCAATTTCTCCTATTACCCTTGGCAAAATAGGAAATTCCAGGCTAAAAAATCATTTTTGAGGAAAGAAAAAATATTTTTTATTTTCACGGCTCTGCGTTATAAACTTCTGTGAAGCACCTGGGGGTTTAAAGTGCTCAATATGCATCTAGATAAGTTCCTTGGGGCGTCTAGTTTCCAAAATGGGGTCACTTGTGGGGGAGCTCCAATGTTTAGGCACACAGGGGCTCTCCAAACGCGACATGGTGTCTGCTAACAATTGGAGCTAATTTTCCATTCAAAAAGTCAAATAGTGCACCTTCCCTTCCGAGCCCTGCCGTGTGCCCAAACAGTGGTTTACCCCCACATATGAGGTATCGGCTCAGGAGAAATTGCCCAACAAATTTTGGGATCCATATTATCCTATTGCCCATGTGAAAATGAAAAAATTGAGGCGAAAAGAGAGTTTTTGTGAAAAAAAAGTACTTTTTCATTTTTACGGATCAATTTGTGAAGCACCTGGGGGTTTAAAGTGCTCAATATGCATCTAGATAAGTTCCTTGGGGCGTCTAGTTTCCAAAATGGGGTCACTTGTGGGGGAGCTCCAATTTTTAGGCACACGGGGGCTCTCCAAACGTGACATGGTGTCCGCTAAAGAGTGGAGCCAATTTTTCATTCAAAAAGTCAAATGGCGCTCCTTCCCTTCCAAGCCCTGCCGTGCACCTAAACAGTGGTTTACCCCCACATAATAGGTATCAGCATACTCAGGACAAATTGGACAACAACTTTCGTGGTTTACTTTCTCCTTTTACCATTGGGAAAATTAAAAAATTGTTGCTAAAAGATCAATTTTGTGACTAAAAAGTTAAATGTTCATTTTTTCTTCCATGTTGCTTCTGCTGCTGTGAAGCACCTGAAGGGTTAATAAACTTCTTGAATGTGGTTTTGAGTACCTTGAGGGGTGCAGTTTTTAGAATTGTGTCATTTTTGGGTATTTTCAGCCATATAGACCCCTCAAACTGACTTCAAATGTGAGGTGGTCCCTAAAAAAAATGGTTTTGTAAATTTCGTTGTAAAAATGAGAAATCGCTGGTCAAATTTTAACCCTTATAACTTCCTAGCAAAAAAAATTTTGTTTCCAAAATTTTGCTGATGTAAAGTAGACATGTGGAAAATGTTATTTATTAACTATTTTGTGTCACATAACTCTCTGGTTTAACAGAATAAAAATTCAAAATGTGAAAATTGCGAAATTTTCAAAATTGTCGCCAAATTTCCATTTTTATCACAAATAAACGCAGAATTTATTGACCTAAATTTACCACTAACATGAAGCCCAATATGTCACGAAAAAACATTCTCAGAACTGTTAGGATCCGTTGAAGCGTTCCTGAGTTATTACCTCATAAAGGGACACTGGTCAGAATTGCAAAAAACGGCCAGGTCATTAAGGTCAAAATAGGTTGGGTCATGAAGGGGTTAAGCCCCAAATTTTACATTGCCACATGGGAAAATGGGTAAAAATAACACCAAAATTTGTCACACAATTTCTGCTGATGGTGGAAATACCCCATGTATGGCTGTACAGTACTCCTCGACTCAAGAAGGAAGGAGCGCTATTTTAACTCTTGAAGAACAAATTATCGTAGAATAGTTTGGAAATTACACCCTTTTTGGGAATTTATCTACAAGTATAGTGATGTTTATGACTCCATGAGTGTTTTCCATAACCAAGCAGCAGTGAATGTTGGAGAGAGAAAACTGCAAATCTGCCAGTGCAGTGACCATACATTGTAATTCCTATGCATAGTGCCCAGTTCATGTTCCTGGACACATGCATCAGTGAATTAGGCATGCTCTCAGGAATCAAGGGCGGGTTTGGATTTGAGAGAGCAATCACGTTGTGTCGATAGGAGCAGAGAGGGAGCTCCCTCCCTCTGCGATGCCGATTGATGTAGCTGTAATTATTGACAATGGTATCAAAGGGATTAAATAAAAGCAATTGGCACTATCACTGAAAGTGGGCATTGCTGCAGGGCATCAGCTCTCATAAAGATCTGATACCTGCATTTGATCACACCTGTGTTTGGCATGAGCTTGCACGATTGTCAAACTGTACATGTACGGAGGTTTGCGGGAACGGAACTCCCATGGCACTGTACATATATGGTGGTTGTCATGAAGGGGTTAAGGGGCAAGTCAATTATAGATTGAGCAATATTTGCATCTCTGCCTATGTAAACTATGATTCTGTCACTATGTTTTATAAATTCCAAAGTAAAACCTAAGCTTCTGAGTGGCTAAATCACAAATGACAATAAAACTGGATTTTGCATTAAAGGGAAGGTACCGCGTTTGTAGATCATTAATAAATCAATGTAATGTAGCATAACATGCTATTATAACCAAGTTTTGAATGCATTTGAAACACATTTTGTGTGTTATAGGAGTTTAAATAAGAGACTGGGGGTTGGCATCTTGCTTTCACAGTAGCAGCACGTCACTTTCGGTGTCATAATACAGCACCCCATGGTCATAGGAGATAACAGACGAACGCCAACCCTATCTATTGTAATAGAACTGTCACTGCTGTGAACTGGGCGTGCCTCTGTTGGCTGCACAATTCACAGTATTGGGAGTGTTCTGCTGCCATATTCATGGAGCCCTCGGATCTGCTAACATAAGCAGTACTGCTTCCAGCAGAACAGATCCTAGCTTGATGGATGACGGGAGTAAAATGCAGGAGAAAAGCACAGACAGAATAGCAGAGACATCAAGGAGGAACAGTTTACCATTAGCATTATTGTAGCAGGAGCTGTCAGCTGCTCAGCAGGAGCTGTGACTCATCCCTCAATAAAGATAAGAAGCTGTGGGTCTGCATTGAACTTGTGGAGGGGGTGAGAGAATCATGTAATTTGGGTGAGAGAGACTGATGGGAGAGAGAGAGACAGTAACTGCTGGTGATAGCAGATCACAGGGCAGTCACACACAAAATGGCGCTGCCCTGTGATGCTACTCTTCATTCTACCCCAGGGATACTAGGGAAATGGTGATGTCAGCAGGTACTGCCCCAATTTTCCAGCTAACAGTAAAGCTGGTAAGTCTCACTATAGCTGCTTGAGGTCTAGAATGGAAAATGCTCCACCTAGTGGTATATATATATATATGTAAAAGAACCTGAAGACCCACCTCTTCAGACAAGCCTACAACCTGCAGTAACCACCGATCGACCAAACCGCTGCATGACCAGCTCTACCCTCACCTACTGTATTCTCACCCATCCCTTGTAGATTGTGAGCCTTCGCGGGCAGGGTCCTCATTCCTCCTGTACCAGTTATGACTTGTATTGTTTAAGATTATTGTACTTGTTTTTATTATGTATACCCCTCCTCACATGTAAAGCGCCATGGAATAAATGGCGCTATAACAATAAATAATAATATTAATAATAATATATATATTTGTAAGAAAATATATAATATATTTCATATAGAAATGTTTGCAAACAGTGCAAACATTCCATTAATACATTTTAATTACTATTTTAAGCTTAATTTCACAAAAAAACAAACTACAAGAAAACTGGTGGCTCCTTCCCTTTAATAACCACCTTAAGGCTACCTTCACACATTCAGTATTTAGTCAGTATTTTAGCTCAGTGTTTGTAATCCAAAACCAGAAGAGGGTGAAAAATGCAGAAGTGGTGACGTGTTTCTATTATATTTTTCCTCTGATTGTTCCACTCCTCAATTTGACTTACAAATGCTGATGACATACTGAAGGTGTGAACGTGGCCTAAAGAGTATAACCTTTGTTTTAATTTTATTTATTGGTTTCATATCTCAATAATACACATCAAAATAAGAAGCTTTGAAATATACAGTATCTGAGATATGTGATTCTTTCTCCTAGTGGACTGAGATCATCCGTTCTCAATATTCTCAAGGCATGGCTAATTTGTATTCAGTAAATACAGGCTTTCCCATTACAGAGATGGGAGATGACAGTTGGTGCACATAACATTCGATGCAGAACTGTAACTGCCATTTCGTGAGAATTTGCTGCAGAATGTCTGTGTCTGCCTTTAGCTCCTCCTCCCCCTCTCCATTGAATTTTTAAAGTAACAACTCTCATCACCTATCTCGGTAATGTGAACATCTATCTTCACTGAATACACATTTTATTGATTAATTAAGAGTAGTGTTGAGCGATACCGTCCGATACTTGAAAGTATCGGTATCGGATAGTATCGGCCGATACCCGAAAAATATCGGATATCGCCGATACCGATATCCGATACCAATACAAGTCAATGGGACATCAAGTATCGGAAGGTATTCTCATGGTTCCCAGGGTCTGAAGGAGAGGAAACTCTCCTTCAGGCCCTGGGATCCATAGGGAGGTGTAAAATAAAGAATAAAAATAAAAAATATTGATATATTTACCTCTCCGGCGGCCCCTGAACTCAGCGCGGGTAACCGGCAGGCTTCTTTGTTCAAAATCAGCGCTTTTAGGACCTGAGAAACACGTCCCGGCTTCTGATTGGTCGCGGGCCGCCCATGTGACCGCCATGCGACCAATCACAAGCCGCGACGTCACCGCAAGCTATTAGCGCGCTCATTTTTAAAAATGAGCGCGTTAATGGCTTTCAAAGACGTAGCGGGTTGTGATTGGTCGCGGCCGCGACCAATCACAAGCCGCGACGTCACCGCAAGCTATTGACGCGCTCATTTTTAAAAATGAGCGCGTTAATGGCTTTGAAAGACATAGCGGCTTGTGATTGGTCGCGTGGCCGCGACCAATCACAAGCCGCGACGTCACCGCAAGCTATTAGAGCGCTCATTTTTGAAAAATGAGCGCGTTAATGACTTTCAAAGACGTAGCGGCTTGTGATTGGTCGCGGCCACGCGACCAATCACAAGCCGCTATGTCTTTCAAAGCCATTAACGCGCTCATTTTTAAAAATGAGCGCGTCAATAGCTTGCGGTGACGTCGCGGCTTGTGATTGGTCGCGGCCGCGACCAATCACAACCCGCTACGTCTTTGAAAGCCATTAACGCGCTCATTTTTAAAAATGAGCGCGTTAATAGCTTGCGGTGACGTCGCGGCTTGTGATTGGTCGCGTGGCCGCGACCAATCACAAGCCGCTACGTCTTTGAAAGTCATTAACGCGCTCATTTTTCAAAAATGAGCGCGCTAATAGCTTGCGGTGACGTCGCGGCTTGTGATTGGTCGCGTGGCGGTCACATGGGCGGCCCGCGACCAATCAGAAGCCGGGACGTGTTTCTCAGGTCCTAAAAGCGCTGATTTTGAACAACGAAGCCTGCTGGTTACCCGCGGACTCACCAGGGGCCGCCGGAGAGGTAAATATATCAATATTTTTTATTTTAATTCTTTATTTTACACATCTCTATGTATCCGATACCGATACCCGATACCACAAAAGTATCGGATCTCGGTATCGGAATTCCGATACCGCAAGTATCGGCCGATACCCGATACTTGCGGTATCGGAATGCTCAACACTAATTAAGAGTGAAAGATCAGTCCAGGAGGAGAAATAAGCAGCTTTCTCCCATAAGAAAGGTTGTTTATTTTCATGTGTCTTATTGATTTATGAAATAAAAATTATAATCTTCACGATTAATCTTCAACTAAGCAGAATTTCAAATTTTTCTGTGAGAAAAATCAAACTTTGTAGTTATTTTCTGCAGTCACCACGTAAAGAATACACACCGCATACATAGCTATTTAACAAAAACCTTGAGAGAAATAGGATTATTTGACTAGAAAGGCCATATAGTGGTAGGAATATGCCAAAATAATATTTTCATTTTTGACCCTAAGAGATTTTTCTGCCAATCATCACACTTGAGTACATTACTCTTCTGTGCTTTCTGAATGACATGTGCTGGACTATGTACCCAAAGTAGTACAAGACCTCAGTGATCAGCACTGTGCACACTGTCACTGGTGTTTCATAATTAAGGCCAATTGTGTTCACTAAAGGTAAACATCCATAGACATTCCCCATAAATTCACTTTTCAAAGGGATTATTGGTCCTGATGACAATCACTGTTCTTATAAACACAGACCAAACTGGCGTAGCAGAGGTCAATCTCCATGCCCTTGACTCATAGGGTCAGCTATGGGCCTTGTACACTGTATAAAGCATTTGTCACAGTAAACAACGGCCTGAAGAACTGTATCTGTGATATAAAAAGGTCCATAATCTACGGTATATGATCTCTATACTCAGCACATAGACGTAATATCTAACAGTACCAGCCAATGATGGCATATTTATTTTTACAGTTGTTAGAGACGAGCCAATCATTTGAAATTCAAATTTGTTAACTTCAACAAATTTTTCCAATAAATTTTATTTGTGTGGAACAAGTTTGTTGCAAATTCCAGTACTGGAAATATCCTAATTGCTCGAAAAATACGCATATAACACTCTGAGGTCTCCTAGGACTGTCTGTATTCTACCTGGTTTGAACACTGTAATGCAAACATAATCTTAATAATATCCAAGTGACCTCAACCCTATCTGGCTAGGGTAAAACAAATGATAATCAGTGGTAAACTGCAGCTTATTTAACTACACACTGCAGTTTCAGACTTTTTAAGCTGCTTAAATTGAATGAATGGCCCAAAAATTAACCCTTTTTGGGGCAGATGCCGGTTTTGCTAATGTTTATCCTCCAGAGATACGAATGGAAGAAGCCGTGGCTTCTTTACATGGGCAGTGCAAAAATTATTCCTCTTTAGGGAGAATTAAACAGTTTAGCACTTTGCTAAATGAAGAAGTTTTTTTTTCAAGCCATCCAAAAATTATTTCTTTATATAGGGAGAAAAAACAGGTTTACTGATTTGAATGTGAAAAAGTAAATGGCTTCTCGACTAAGAGTGAAAAAGTTAGCCCTTTTTGGGGATCTGAAATAAGTTTACCATTCACAAAATTATTACACAGTTTCAGAGGTATTTTATCAAGCCTATCAGAAATTATCCCTTAGTTTAGGGCATGGGAACCGACTGGCTGATTTCAAAGTAAAGAAGCAATGGCTTGAGTTGTTACTAATCCTTTCCAAAAAAAAATAGACCCATTTTAGTGGTGGTTCCATACTTGTGAAACTTCAAATGAGTATGTTTCTTAGCATCAGCATTGTCTAGCACTATAAAATACAGCGGGCAGCGAGGAGATGTGTGGCTGGCATGGCTATTCAGTGGCCGTGGCAGCAGCAGAAGCTGTCCCAATGGTTTGCAGTTTGAGAAGAAGAGAAAAGAGACGGTTATTTAGGTTCTGTCACTGAAGTACACCTTAAATCCATTAATTCAGTCACACTGTGAATCTCTTTTTCTGTGCTGGAATAAACCCAGATCCTAACCACAGACTACAACTAGTTTTTGAGGCAACTATGATAAGAAAAGTATTTTAAGTAATTTTAAACAATTTTAGAAACTTTTTATCTGGCTGGACAACCACTTATGTGATAGGTCAAACCTCTAGGAGTTTGAACTTCTTGACCTCTTTTGGGCACCAATCAGCAGAATTCTGAATTCAGCTCTAGAGTGCAGGTCATGATATACAACCCCTGGCAAAAATTATGGAATCACCGGCCTTGGAGGATGTTCATTCAGTTGTTTCTGTAGAAGAAAAGCAGATCACAGACGTGACACAAAGCTACAGTCATTTCAAATGACAACTTTCTGGCTTTAATAAACACTAAAAGAAATCAAGAACAAAAAATGTGGCAGTAATGGTTACTTTTTAACCAAGCATAGGGAAAAAATTATGGAGTCACTCAATTGTGAGGAAAAAATTATGGAATCATGAAAAACAAACAAAAAAACACTCAAAAACATCACTAGTATTTTGTTGCACCACCTCTGGCTTTTATAACAGCTTGCAGTCTCTGAGGCATGGACTTAATGAGTGTCACACAGGACTCTTCATCAATCTAGCTCCAACTTTCTCTGATTGCTGTTGCCAGATCAGCTTTGCAGGTTGGAGCCTTGTCATGGACCATTTTCTTCAACTTCCACCAAAGATTTTCAATTGTATTGAGATCCGGGCTATTTGCAGGCCATGACATTGACCTCATGTGTCTTTTTTCAAGGAATGTTTTCAGTTTTTGCTCTATGGCAGGATGCATTATCATCTTGAAAAATTATTTCATCATCCCCAAACATCCTTTCAATTGATGGGATAAGAAAAGTGTCCAAAATATCAACATAAACTTGTGAATTTATTGAAAATATAATGACAGCCATCTCCCCAGTGCCTTTACCTGACATGCAGCCCCATATCATCAATGACTGTGGAAATTTGCATGTTCTCTTCAGGCAGTCATCTTTATAAATCTCATTGGAACGGCACCAAACAAAAGTCCAGCATCATCACCTTGCCCAATGGAGGTTTGTGATTCATCACTGAATATGATTTTCATCCAGTCATCCACAGTCCACGATTGCTTTTCCTCAGCCCATTGTAACCTTGTGTTTTTCTGTTTAAGTGTTAATGATGGCTTTCATTTAGCTTTTCTGTATGTAATCCCATTTCCTTTAGGTGATTTCTTACAGTTCGGTCACAGACATTGACTCCAGTTTCCTCCCATTCGTTCCTCATTTGTTTTGTTGAGCATTTCCTGTTTTGGAGACATATTGCTTTACATTTCCTGTCTTGACGCTTTGATGTCTCCCTTGGTCTACCAGCATGTTTGCCTTTAATAACCTTCCATTGTTGTTTGTATTTTGTCCAGATTTTAGACACAGCTGACTGTGAACAACCAACATCTTTTGCAACATTGCGTGATGATTTACCCTCTTTTAAGAGTTTGATAATCCTCTCCTTTGTTTCAATTGACATCTCTCATGTTGGAGCCATGATACATGTCAGTCCACTTGGTGCAACAGCTCTCCAAGGTGTGATCACTCCTTTTTAGGTGCAGAATTACGAGCAAATCTACCGTATATATTCGAGTATAAGCTGACCCAAGTATGAGCCGACTCCCCTAATTTTGTCACAAAAAAACTGGCAAAACTTAATGACTCGAATATAAGCCTAGGGTGGGAAATGCAGCAGCTACTGGTAAATTTCAAAAATAAAAATAGAAACCAATAAAAGTAAAATTAATTGAGACATCAGTAGGTTAAGTGTTTTTAAATATCAATATTGAATCAGGAACCCCATATAATGCTTCTTACAGTTCATGCTGGGCCCCATAAGATGCTCCATACAAAATACACCTCATAAGATGCTCCATATTAAAATATGCCCCATATAATGCTGCACAAAGGTTAATAATGGCCCCATAAGATGCTCCATAGAAACATTTGCCCCATACAATGCTGCTTAACGTTTGATGGCCCCATAAGATGGTCCATAGATTATGCTCCATACAATGCTGTATAAAGGTTGATGGCCCCATAAGATGCTGCATACATTATGCCCCATAAGATGCTCCATAGATTATGCCCCATAAGATGCTCCAAAGATTATGCTCCATAAGATGCTCCATAGATTATGCCCCAAAAGATGCTCCATAAATTATGCCCCATAAGATGCTCCATAGATTATGCCCCATAAGATGCTCCATAGATTATGCCCCATAAAATGCTCCATGCATTATGCCCCATATGCTGTTGCTGCGATTAACATAAAAAATATCACATACTCACCTCTCGTCGCTCAGGCCCCGGGCATTTGTGATATTCACCATCCCCGTTCCATCGCTGTGCGCCGCTCTGTCTTACAGCTCTCTGACTGTTCATCCAGAGGGCGCACACTAACTACGTCATTGCACCCTCTGACCTGAACAGTTACAGGCAGAGGACGAGGATGACGGAGTGGCACCCTGCAGTGGAATGGGTGAATATTGCACGATGCTCACAATCCCCGATATACTCACCTGCTCCCGGCGCGGTCCCTGGCAGCATCTCACTGTCAAGTGGTCTCCGGGAGCTGGCAGCTTCTTCTTATGTTCAGTGGTCACGTACCACTCATTAAAGTAATGAATATGCATCCATATTCATTACTTTAATGAGTGGTACCACGTGACCGCTGAACACAGGAAGAGCTGCTGGCGCCCGGGGACCATCGGAGATGTAGGGACCGCACCAGGAACAGGTGATTATGTGACAGCTGCAGCTCCCCCTCCCCCGCCAACCCCCTGGGACAACGACTCGAGTATAAGCCAAGAGGGGCATTTTCAGGCCAAAAAATTGGGCTGAAAATCTCGGCTTATATTCGAGTATATACGGTAATTTTATACAGGTGTTCGTTTTGGGAATGAAAATTTAGAGGATGATTCCATAATTTTTTCCCACATAATTGAGTGATTCCATAATTTTTTCCCTCTGCTTGTTCTAAAATAGTAACCATTACTGACTACAAAATTTTTTGTTCTTGATTTCTTTTAGTGTTTATTAAAGCCATAAAGTTGTGATTTGAAATTACTGTAGTTTTGTGCCATGTCTGTGATCTGCTTTTTTCTATAAAATTAAACAACTGAATGAACATCCTCCAAGGCCGGTGATTCCATAATTTTTGCCAGGGGTTGTAATCGTGATCAAGGCAATACATGTAAATCAGTGTATTTGTGCAACTATTCAACTTTTAGGTTACATCTAAGTATATCCTTTAATGTGGTGAACAGGTTACCTAATTCAGATTTGAGAATGTAATCTTACCCATGTTTAATGGTGAATTAGACACAACCTGAATTCCGACTGTTGATAATAGACTTATAACAAATTGAGGCTTGTAAAGTATTATTCTACACTTAGAAATCTTCTACTGCTCAGTTACATAAAATGACCTGTTCTCTAGTTCCTCTCGACCCCTGAAACATGATTCTTTCTAGAAGTCTATTGAGTTATTTCTATGCGTAAAACTTGACCATGCGTTTCACTTTCTTCTTGACTATTATCTCAACAAGTCAAAAGGTATAGCATTGTGTTACATAATAAAGAACACATGAACGGTCATTTACAATGAATTATTGGGGTGATCTGCATACATTCTGGGTAAGTATGCCTGCAGATTCCACAGTTATCTCAAAGGAATTTAATATAGACATCCCGGGTAAAATATGGAACAAGTGCAGAAAGGTGGAGAGGTCTGTAAGGATCACAAGCATTCAAACTTAAGACATTAAGATTAATGATGTTTTCAATATTCAAGTTAGTCTTCATTCAGACGTCCATTTTTCACGCCTATGTTCTATCTGTATTTTTCATTGATAGAACATGTACCTATTATATTTTATGGGGCTACTCACATGTTCAGATTTTTTTGCAGACCAAGTATCTGTAGAAAAAAAAAAACAGACTTGTCCATTTTTGACCTCAGTCAGTGATCAAACTCGCTCATCCAATCAATATGTGAAATCCTTGTGCTATCCAAGTGCTGTCCATTATTTACCACGTAATGAAAAGAAAAATCTTAGATTTCTTTTAGGAGATACGAAAAAAAGGGAGGCAACAATGATGGTAAAAGTGAATACACGGACCAAAATAGCCGAAAATTGAAACCAGCGCACTGAAGAATAATGGTCTGTTTTTTCACATATGCAAAATAAAAACAAAAACGAACTCCTGGATGAGGCTTTGATAAAAAAATTTTGACATATGTAATATATTTGAATAGATATTCCATATCTAGCACAACCTCAATTTCAGAAATGTTTGGCTACTGTGAAAAATATAAACAAAACAAAAAGCAATGAATTGATCATCTCAATTGATCATCTCACTTGATCTCTTGTCCAGAGAGCCATGCTGTTGTGATGGACGTTTTATGTGGTTTAGCATTTCTTGATGAAATATGCAAGGTCTTCCCTGAAATAAACATTATCTGGATGGAACAATTGCTATTTTAAAACCTTTATATAATGCCCAGCATTGATAGCGCCTTTCATATGTGAGCTGCCCATATAGGCACTAATGCAGCCCCATACCAGCAGAGATGCAGTCTTTTCAACTGCATGCTGATAACAAGCTAGATGGTCCTTCCCTTGAGCTCACAGGACACAGCATCCATGGTTTTCATGAGGAATTTCATATTTTTATTCTTCCAATCATAGAAAAGTTTTCTATTGTGCGTCAGTCTATTTTAAATGAGCTTTGGCCCAGAGACGACGGCATTGTTTCCTATAGGACTCTTTTACATGATCGAGCTTTCACTTGCATATTTGGATTGCAAGGTCATCTGTTTTCACAGACAAAGATTTCTGGAAGTATTTCTGACTTCATGTAGTGATTTGCAGGACCGAATTATGCCTGATTTAAATGCATTGCCACCTGAGGGGTTGCAGCAGCTACAGTGTTGGTGAGGCGGCATCTCTAGTATTCGTGAGGTGGTAGTAGGGTGATTGTTGGCTGTAAGCTGTTCTGTAGAGATTGGTTTTAAAGTTTCGCCCAAAAGTTCAGAATGTAGAGGATAATCAGACTTGTTGTGCCACAGTATTCTAAAGGATAGGGAATACTCTGGAGAAGTCTTGCAGGCAATTGGAAGAGGAATATATGATTGTGAAGGTCTTGGAAGCTATCAGGATATTAGTTCAGAGATATATGGGAGAGGCAGATTATGGATGGCTTTGTAGGTCAGTTTTAGTAGCTTGAAGTGGATACATTGTGGAAATGGAAACCAATGAATTCATTTGCAGAGTGGAGAAGTGGAAGAGTAGTGAGGAGAGTGGTGGATTAGTAGGGTAGCAGAGTTAAGGACAGACTGGATAGGTGCGATGATGTGATGGTAGGGGATGATTAGGTCCTAAAGCCGACATGGGGTCAAGGCCAATCGAGTGACATGGGCAGTTCAGAGGAAAAGGTGGTGGTCATGCTGCCCCAGCTGCACAGCAAAAGAGGGATCAGGGTGCAAAATCACAGCGGCCGAAATGAGCACACCAAAACAAGCTCAAAGGAGCTCCCTGAAAAGACATGGGTGGTTTGGGATCTGTGCACACCAAAACAAGCTCAAAGGAGCTCCCTGAAAATACATGGGTGGTTTGCACTCTGTGCCATCAGAGACTGAAGTGAGGCATAAATGTTCTTAACCTGAGCACCACCTGCATGACAAGACATCTGAATGCAAAGCACGAGCTGCAGTGGAGTGCACACCTGAAAAACCAGTAACGATCTGAGGCTCCTCCTGCTCCCGCTTCTGCTGCGGTCTCGGCCTCGGCCTCTTCCTCCCGTTACTGACCAACAGGGCTACCTGGCTGCCTGCAAAGAGAGGATGTGACAGCAACATCACCAGCTGTGTCTCTGAGAATCTCCATAACATCCCATTGAAGCATACAGATGCACATTCCCCAAGCACTGGATCCCATATGAGTGCCATTAGCAAAAAAATTATGCAGAAAGCCATGGGAATATATGAGCTGTACAATGCCAAAAATGTAGATGGAGAAGAGCAGGAGTCCTAGAACTGAACTTTGGGGGACACCGACAGATAGGGGGTGAGATGAGGTGGTGACGTGTTAGTGGGAGATGTTGAATGTCTGATCTGTTAGGTATGAAGATATCCAAGATAGAGCCAAGTTTGTGATGCCAAGAAATTAGAGAATCTGTAGTAAGAGGGAAAGTAAGAGGGAATGGTCCACTTTGATCAAGGCAGAGGAATGCTCCACGAGGAGGAGGACAGAGTAATGTCGCTTGGCTTTGGTGGTTAGTAGATCATCGGTGACTTTAGTTAGCCAGGTTGCAACAAGTCAAAAGAGGGAGAAGGAAGAGAGGTGGGAGGACAGACAAAGATGGACATGTTGTTCCATTAATTTTGAGGCATAGAGCACAATAGACATGGGGTGATAGCTAGACAAAGGGAAAGGTCAAGGAAGGGCTTTTTGAGGATGAGTGTGATGGAGGCATGTTTAAAGTTTGAAGGGAAGGCACCAGTTATTAGTGAAAGGTTAAAGAGATGGGTTAGGGTTGGGATGAAGACTGTTGTGAGGATGTGACAGCACCACCACCAACAATGTCACAAAGCATCTCCACACCATCCATTTATTGCATTCAGCTGTACGTCCCTGAAAAACTTAATTCCGTAAAAAAGTCTGTTGTGAGACACTTAGAACTCCTAGAGTGAACCCGCAGATCCACGGCAAAGAACCTCCCCCAGGTGAGCTAGCCAGATAGACCACCCCCTATACAGGGAGCGTTAGGGGCAGGCCAGAGGGAGACTATCACCACGGAAGCTGGCACCTGGGGACAAGCAGTAGGAGATCCCAGAGAAAGGAGCGATGGGTAGGACAGACTGAGGGTAACAGGACGCAGGGCAGATTGGTATGGTAGAGACACGAGAAAAACGGGAGAAGCAGGGAGGAAAGCAGTAACGGGCTAGGAAGGCGACACTAGACAGAGAAGGGATGGAGAGGTAACAGGACGGACTGAGCAGGACAGTGAAGCAAGGAAAACTAGGAATGGTGGGAAAGCTAGTTTGGCTGGGCTGAAAGAGACACAGAGCTGACCGAGCAGAGACAAAGGAGGACCTGGGTCAAAAGAGCACAAATGACAAACAGGCAAGGAGTATAGGAAGGAATCACCTTAAATACACGGCGTGCAGGAGGACTTTCGGGTCAGGGTCCTCCAGGATCACCAAGTGGATGTACGGAGTGCCTGCAAATCAGAAGGAGGAAGTGTGCGTGCGCAGAGGGAGCTGGAGTGAGAGGTGCGCACGCGCACCCGGCAAGATCCCGGTAGCAGCGGTGAGTCAAGAAGAGGAGAGAAAGGAGGACGCGAGCCTGCAGGAATAGCGCGCCGGAGCTGGAAAGTATGTAGGTGAGCGGAGAAGGAGGTGGCAGGCACGGCAGCAGGAACGGCGGCCATGACATCTGTGTTCAGAGTTTGGTACCAGACAGTAGGTGTCCAGTATGATCCCCGAACTTTGCAGTTTGGGTTCACTGATCCCTTGTCAGCACATGTTTCCTCCTTTGAGTGCTGTGCTTATCAGAGCAATCTCCAGCAGCATTTTATCCTCAGAATTAGGCCATGTTTGCTATGTGGTCAGTATTTTACATCAGTATTTGGAAGCCAAAAGCAGGAATAGGTGAAAAATGCACAAGTGGTGCACTTTCTTCCATTAAGCTTTTCCCCTCATTGTTCCCCTCCTGGTTTTGGTTTACAAATACTGATATAAAATACTGACCAAATACTGAACATGTGATTGTGAATGTGAAACACAGGGATATGAGCTGACCGATCACTGCCATCATCAGTACTCCAAATGAGTACATCCTAATATTAATGCAGCTAAAGGCCAAAAAAAAGACTTGGGTAAAGAAAGGGTTTGGAAACCACTTACCTGCAAATTTTTTACAAAAATGAAGGCAAATCCCCGAATAAATTGATGTTCAAATTTTTATGACTTTTCCAGCTGCACAAAATGTTAGATAGATAGATACCGTATATATATAGTACAGTATATCCTATTATATAATCGCCAGTTGGGACTTCCGGCTGCTGTCCCCCGAATCCCATAAGGCACTGCGGCAGTGTCACTTGCACAGGCGCAAGTGACATACACGTCTCTGCTATTCCCACACAGGCGCAGTAACAGCCGTGTCATTACTATGCATGCGTGGGAATAGCGGTCACGTGTAAGTTTTACTATAGCCGCTGTGCATGTCAGCAGGCTCCGATATGCCAGAAATAGACAAGTCCAGGAGCAATCAGATAGGAACAGCGCACATTATTCCAGACAAGTCCAAACAATGCTATATAAAAATAATCCTTCCAAATAAGCATGTACCTATACTAAAGTGCTATGTGTTAATGTGCAAATTAGCATTTGTTGAAGTACTTTCCTATTGTATAATCGCCAGTTGGGACTTCCGGCCGCTGTCCCCGAATCCCATAAGTCATCGTGGCAGTGTCACTTGCGCAGGTGCAGTTTGTGGCCTTGCGGCCACAACTGCACAGATATGTTGGAAAGCGCAAACAGTGTGAGACATGTCCGCTGCTCCTGTCAGCACCACTAAGCATACACAGATGATAATTTCACTGCACTCCCGATGCGATAGCATCGGGCCTATTTCTAGTGTGTATATATATATATATACAGTGGGGCAAAAAAGTATTTAGTCAGTCAGCAATAGTGCAAGTTCCATCACTTAAAAAGATGAGAGGCGTCTGTAATTTACATCATAGTTAGACCTCAACTATGGGAGACAAACTGAGAAAAAAAAATCCAGAAAATCACATTGTCTGTTTTTTTAACAATTTATTTGCATATTGTGGTGGAAAATAAGTATTTGGTCAGAAACAAACAATCAAGATTTTTGGCTCTCACAGACCTGTAACTTCTTCTTTGAGTCTCCTCTTTCCTCCACTCATTACCTGTAGTAATGGCATCTGTTTAAACTTGTTATCAGTATAAAAAGACACCTGTGCACACCCTCAAACAGTCTGACTCCAAACTCCACTATGGTGAAGACCAAAGAGCTGTCAAAGGACACCAGAAACAAAATTGTAGCCCTGCACCAGGCTGGGAAGACTGAATCTGCAATAGCCAACCAGCTTGGAGTGAAGAAATCAACAGTGGGAGCAATAATTAGAAAATGGAAGACATACAAGACCACTGATAATCTCCCTCGATCTGGGGCTCCACGCAAAATCCCACCCCGTGGGGTCAGAATGATCACAAGAACGGTGAGCAAAAATCCCAGAACCACGCAGGGGGACCTAGTGAATGAACTGCAGAGAGCTGGGACCAATGTAACAAGGCCTACCATAAGTAACACACTACGCCACCATGGACTCAGATCCTGCAGTGCCAGACGTGTCCCACTGCTTAAGCCAGTACATGTCCGGGCCCGTCTGAAGTTTGCTAGAGAGCATTTGGATGATCCAGAGGAGTTTTGGGAGAATGTCCTATGGTCTGATGAAACCAAACTGGAACTGTTTGGTAGAAACACAACTTGTCGTGTTTGGAGGAAAAAGGATACTGAGTTGCATCCATCAAACACCATACCTACTGTAAAGCATGGTGGTGGAAACATCATGCTTTGGGGCTGTTTCTCTGCAAAGGGGCCAGGACGACTGATCCGGGTACATGAAAGAATGAATGGGGCCATGTATTGTGAGATTTTGAGTGCAAACCTCCTTCCATCAGCAAGGGCATTGAAGATGAAACGTGGCTGGGTCTTTCAATATGACAATGATCCAAAGCACACCACCAGGGCAACGAAGGAGTGGCTTCGTAAGAAGCATTTCAAGGTCCTGGAGTGGCCTAGCCAGTCTCCAGATCTCAACCCTATAGAAAACCTTTGGAGGGAGTTGAAAGTCCGTGTTGCCAAGCGAAAAGCCAAAAACATCACTGCTCTAGAGGAGATCTGCATGGAGGAATGGGCCAACATACCAACATCAGTGTGTGGCAACCTTGTGAAGACTTACAGAAAACGTTTGACCTCTGTCATTGCCAACAAAGGATATATTACAAAGTATTGAGATGAAATTTTGTTTCTGACCAAATACTTATTTTCCACCATAATATGCAAATAAATTGTTAAAAAAACAGACAATGTGATTTTCTGGATTTTTTTTTCTCAGTTTGACTCCCATAGTTGAGGTCTACCTATGATGTAAATTACAGACGCCTCTCATCTTTCTAAGTGGTGGAACTTGCACTATTGCTGACTGACTAAATACTTTTTTGCCCCACTGTATATATATATGCTAGACGGTGGCCCGACTCTAATGCATTGGGTATTCTAGAATATGTATAGTAGCATATAGCACAGCCACGTAGTATATAGCACAGCCACATAGTAAATAACACAGCCACATAGTATATAACACAGCCACGTAGTATATAACACAGACAGCCACGTAGTATATAGCACAGCCACGTAGTATACAGCAGCCACATAGTATATAGCAGCCACATAGTATATAGCAGCCACATCGTATATAGCACAGCCCACGTAACAAAGACAGCCACGTAGTATATAGTACAGCCACGTAGTATATAGCAGCCACGTAGTATATAATACAGCCCACGTAATATATAGCACAGCCCACGTAATATATAGCACAGCCCGCGCAGTATATAACACAAGACACGTAGTATATAACACAGCCCACGCAGTATATAACACTGCCCATGTAGTATATAGCAGCCAGGCAGTATATAACACAGCCCACATAATATATAACACAGCCCACATAGTATATAACAGCCCACGTAAATATAACACAGCCACTTAGTATATAACACAGTCCATGTAGTATATAACACAGCCCACGCAGTATATAACACAGCCCATGCAGTATATAACATAGCCCACATAGTACATAGCAGTGTGGGCACCATATCCCTGTTAAAAAAAATTAAAATAAAAAATAGTTATATACTCACACTCCGGCTTCCACCGAAGCTGTCCCGATGCGCGCGAGACCGCTAAGTCATCTGGGTAATTTCGCAATGGATCACTGGGAACGGAAGCTGGTGGCAGCATCGCACGCATCAGTTGACAACGGAAGGTGAGAATAGCACAATTTTTTTAATTTTTTTTAATTATTTTTAACATTATATATATATATATGCATATATAAAAAGTTTGGCTACTCTTTAATGTAGAATGTTGATAAGGTAAATATTGACTTTATCAATTTAAATGTTTTTATGAGGTGTGTTGATTGAAAAATTGCTTAGGATTGAGCTCTATGGATATTTTCATACCATAATTCCATAATATCTGAGAAAAACAGAGCAATAATCTCTTTTATTCCTACATGTGTGAATGAAGAACAGTGACTGGAGAGTGTAGCAGGAGCTGGATGCTGTAAATCATTATCCCAAACCGTGCTGACAGTGCACACCTAATTTGTTCAACATCCCTGATGTCAGATACCATCTGGCTAAACATGAGTGCTACACGCAATTGTAGAATTGTAACTACATACATTTGTATTAACTTTCTTCTCTTTTTACACTGCTTTTATTTCTTAGTGAAACAACGATTGCCACATTTATCATATCCTTAAATACAGTTATTGCCAGGTAAGAAAGAAAAGCTGAAATGCGCCATTAACCCCTCCTGTTACGAACAATTTCTTTTGTATATTTTAATTTTTTCCTCTTCCTTTTCCAAGACGTACATCTTTATTTATTTTTCTGCCGACAGATTAATATGAGGGTTTATTTTTTTGGCGGGACTCGTTTAGTTTTGAATGACATTATCTAAAAGTGCGGTGAAATGGTGAACAAACCCCACAGTTCTGCCTTCTTTTTTCTTCTGTTTTACTTTTACGGCATTCATTGAGCTGTTAAAATGACCTGGTAACATTGTTCTTCATCTTCACCCCATTATGTTTACGAAGACACCAAATTTGGAAAGTTTATTTGTTAAGTAATTAATAAAAATTAATTATTTATTTTTTTAAATGTGCTTTGTGTCACCCATACATTTTTTGCCATCAATGAAACTGAGGTGCTCCTCAATCACGTCGTTTGCTTGCAGACGGGCGCGTGGAATGATGTGCCCCCCCCCAGAGCATGTTAGATGCTGCTGTCACAGATTGATTGCGCCATTTAACAGGTTAACCTCAGCAGGCAGAGCTTCACGCCATCTGCAGCTTTCAGATGCACATGATGGCTAATTAAATTAGCCATCATTTGCCGGCAAAGATGCCACCTTGCATGCAAAGTCAGTGACACAATATATGACGTAACTGCACGTCATGTGTCATGAAGGGTTTAATGGTGAATGTTGACTACTTTAGAGCATTTTCGAGTAACATTATGACTTATTTGAATTTTGGCAGATCTTCTTATCTGTGTCCGATCATCTGTATTAGGAATATATTTATCGGGTGTAATACGGCTCCCAATCATTCTCAATAACCAGACATTTACTTTTTACTTAGCTTTTTCCTTTACCTTTATCCATTACCCTTTTTTGATTTTGAGTTTCCATTTTTGCCAATATGGAGATACTACAACAAGCCACATGTGGCCTTTATAGAGAGAAGAAAAACTCCTTGTTTATATCATAAGGTATTTATTATGAAAATTTAGGCTACATGAATTAATCAGGAATATAAAAAGAATAGAGCGAGACCCTAACAGTCATCACATTGCCTGTCCGTGCAGACAGTTGGCACTGACTCTAGTCACAAACCCCCTAACCTGCCCATTACCAGGTGGAACGCACAGTCTGCTGTTAAATCCAGAACATCTCATTTCTAATCTCACAGAGAAGGACAGGACCACACATGGATTTAACAGTCGAAATTAATTTCTATCATATTAAAATAAAGATATGTCAGACGCTTCGGCAATTGTTCAATTGATGCAGAAATTTACAATTCCGTTGCTTGTACATAAATATTCATAATTAAATATTCCATTTCTATTTCAACAAGGATTTATGTTTCTTACTTATTTGCTCTAAGAAAATATGACTTGCACAGATACTTGGGTTACGATCAAAGCCTCCTGAAAGCCAGAATAAACATTTTGGTACACATTTAACTGTGTGAAATGAAACGTATTACAAAAAAAAGGATCCAAAACTGAAATGTGTTACAGGTGGGATTCATCATACGAGGACTCATGTAACAGGACGCAGAAAAATATTTTATAAAAACCCCTTCTTATGGCCTTTGTAGATTGTAAGCTTGCGAGCAGGGACCTCACCCCTAATGTCACTGTTTAAATTGTCTTAACTCGTACCGAATTTATTGTCTGTACATGTCCCCGCTTAATTGTAAAGTGCTGCGGAATATGTTGGCGCTATATAAATAAAAATGATTATTATAATTATTATTATGTTTTATGTAACCAGTGAAGACATTAGCGTCATCTTATACCTCAGATTTGCCAATACGTTAAAAATTGCGTGATCGATGTAATGAGAATTATCCCCGATTTTTTATATCTACACAAAAAGTTCAAATCTTAAAATGTAGATGTATTTGCAATCTAATAATATTTACAACTAGTTGCAATATAATATCCCCCAAGAACACCTCTCAGTGCACATCTTATCATTTACAATCCTCCTTGTACCTTTAGCTAATCTCCTTGATCTTAATTCTTTTTATCAAGTAAATGGCAAGGTAATGGAAGCCAGCTTTTCTAACCCCTGACTATTTTTAAACCCCGAGAGAAGCTAATATATTTCCCCTACGGTCGCCAAAGCAGGTGAAATGTGGCAGGGGCCTTTATATCATTGATGCATCTTGTGCAGCCGCACAGGTGCCCAAAGGGTAAAGTGGACACTGCCACCTCCAAAGCAGGAGGAATTGTACATCCTTTTCTCTCACTGCTCACTCCTGAAATGCCATTAATTTTGTCTAATTTTTTTTAACCACATTACCACCAAAGGTAGGTTGGACGTTAATGATCAGGCCAATTTTTACAATTCTGACCACTGTTAATTTATGTGGTTATAACTCCGGAATGCTTCAACGAATCCTGGGGATTCTGAGAATGTTATTTCGAGACATATTGTACTTCATGATAGTGGATTAATTTCTTCAATGTGACTTGTGTTTATTTGTGAAAAAAACAAAAAAAATTTGGCAAAAATTTTGCAATTTTGCAATTTTCAAACTTTGAATTTTCATGCCCTTAAATTACAGAGATATATCACACAAAATAGTTAATAAATAACATTTCCCACATTTCTCCTTTACATCAGGACAATTTTGCAACCAAAATTTTTGATAGTAAGGTATAACGGTTAAAAGTTGACAAGCAATTTTTCATTTTTCCAACAACATTTGCAAAGCCAATGTTTTTAGGGGCCACATCACATTTGAAGTCACTTTAAGGGATCTATATGACAGAAAATACCCAAGTGTGACACCATTCTAAAAACTGCACCTCCCAAAGTGCTCAAAACCACATTCAAGAAGTTTATAAACCCTTCTGGTGCTTCACAGGAATTTTTGGAATGTAGAAAAAAAGATCATTTAACTTTTTTCACAAAAAATTTACTTCAGGTCCAATTTTTTTTATTTTGGCAAGGGTAACAGGAAAAAAATTGGACCCCAAAATTTGTTGGGTAATTTCTCATGAGCATGCTGATACCCCATATAAGGGAGAAAAACACTGTTTGGGTGCACAGCAGAGTTTGGAAGACAAGGAGCACCATTTGACTTTTTGAATGCAAAATTGGAGAGACTCTGATGTGCCTAAACAGTGAAAATCCCTCACAAGTAACACCATGTTGGAAACTAGACCCATCAGGGAACTGATCTAGATATATAGTGAGCACAATTGAATCCTCAGGTGGTTTGCAGAAGTTATAACGCTGAACTGTGAAAATAAAAAAAATATAATTTTCCCCACAAATTTGCTTTTAGCCCCAAATGCTGCATTTTCATAAGGGTAACAGGAGAAATTGCACCATATAATTTATAGCGCAATTTCTCCTGAGTACGCTGATACCCATTATGAGGGAGAAAACTACTGTTTGGGTGCACGCCAGGGCTCAGAAGTGAAAGAGTGACATTTGACTTTTTGAATGGAAAATTTCTTGGAATTATTAGCAGATGTTATGTCCTATTTGGAGAGCCTCTGATGTGCCTAAACAGTGAAAATCCCTCACAAATAATACCATGTTGAAACTAGACCCATAAAGGAACTTATCTAGATATGTGGTGAGCACATTGAACCCTCAGGTGCTTCACAGAAGTTCATAGCGTTGAAAGGTGAAAATAAAAAAAATCATATTTTCCCCACAAATTTGCTGTTAGCCCCAAAAGTTGCATTTTCAGAAGGGTAAGGCTGGGGTCACACTTGCGTGTGCAATGCGAGAAACTCGCACGAGTCTCTCTAATCAGTACCCGGGACTGCCGCCGGCTCTTGGGACCGGAGTGTGCGGCTGCATAGAAATGCAAAACACACAGATAAAAACACCCAAGAATGGCTAAGAGGAAAACATTAGACTATTCTGAAATGGCCTTCTATGAGCCCTGACCTAAATCGGTGGGTGTGATTGGGGGCTATACACTGACTCCGGGCTCTGCTGTCATGGTGCGCGTGTGCGCACCTGACGTCTGGCTCCGCCCCCTCAGTCCGGCATTGTCCTGCGGTGATTACGGACGGGACCAATTGGTGCCCGCTCGTTCTCCCTGTTGGGGCGGGTCCGGGCTGGGTGGGTGGACCCGCACGGCGCCGTGGGCCCGCGCCGCGATTGCGCAGTAGGGCACTGGGTTCAATCAGGTGACGGTCAGGTGGTTCGTTACCATGACTATTTTAAGGTCCTGCAGACATGTGAAGACACACTTCCCCTTGATAAAGCAACGCTATTAGCAGCGAAACGCGCGTCGGGGTGCGTGCTAAGGGTCCGGCCACATTAGGTAAGACATGTTGTCTCTGACTACCCTCTGCTTATGGACACAATATGGGGCAAAGTAACTTCACATATGCCTGACACATATTATGTGTACCGGAGGCTGGGAATCACTATCACTAGGGGTTTACAATTTGCCATAGGGTCTATCCCTACATGTGATTGATAGGGTTCTTTTGGGCACAGTGTCAGATTATACTTGTCTATACCTACATTTACCATGCAATTAGGTGCACATAATGTTTATTTAGTGGCAAACCCTCTTTTTTGTCTGGTGTCTTTTTTGTATTATAGCGTCTTTTGCACAGTCACTTTTGTACATGTGCCTGTTTTTTAACTTTGGTATATGTATTGTCTCTAATAAAACTTGTTAATTTTTATACAAACTTCCATTTGTTCTCCGGATTAAGAGGTTTTATGAATGTAGAAGAACCACAACTATACTTTGTTCAGAAAATTTGAATGAGTTACTACAGTTGGTGACTTCAAGGGTGTATGGATGACGCTACCTGTAATTTTTGGCATGCTTTGTACTGTTCAGAGCTTTTATGAGTGTAGAAGTACCACATCTATACTTTGTTCAGAAAATTTGAATGAGTTACTGCAGTTGGTGCCTTCATGGTTGCATGGATGAACCCACTTCAAATTTTTGGCAGTCTGTGCAATGTGCAGAGCTTTATAGATTGTAGAAGCACCACAACTCTACTTTGTTCAGAATATTTGAATGAGGTTCTACAGTTGGTGCCTTCAAGGGTGTATGAATGACATTGCTTCTACTTTTTGGCAGGATTTGCACTGGGCAGAACTTTTATGAATGTAGGAGCACCAGAGTTGGAACATTTATGGTTGTATGGATGAACCCGTTTCCTATTTTTGACAGGTTTGCAATGTGCAGGGCTTTCATGAGTGTAGAAGTACCACAACTTTAATTTGTTCAGAATAATTGAATGAGATGCTACAGTTGGCGCCTTCTAGGCTTTATAGATGACCCTGTTTATAAATTTTGGCAGGCTTTGCACTCAGTGTATCATAGCCTCTATGGGTCTAGGAGTACCAATACATGACAATTTGAACAGAATGTATATGAGGCCCTCCTTTATGTCTCATACAGGGTGTATCCGAGTCCCTCTTTCATCACATTATTGGCAGTTCTTGCATCATTCTTAAATAAAACTGAAATTTCCAATTTTTTTATACTAATTTCAATTTTGGTTTACTTAATTTTTTTTTAAAATCCTTTTTAAATTTTGCCTTGTATGCAAGTCATTACATAGGAAATAATGTTTCTTAACTTTTTTCCTGTAAACTCCAATTTCTCATTGATTTTGCATGTTTTATTGTCAGTCCTTAAAATGGAGTAAAAGTGTGACACCATTGTTATCAGCAGTGATCTGGGAGTCAGAGATGCTTCCAGGGGTCTTCCCCATGCTGTTCTCCTTCCATTCCGCACTTTTTCCATTCATTTCAAGATTTTCACTGCCCCCCAGACCTCCTTGTATGGGTCTCCCCAAAAGAATGCTCTTACTTCCGAATGACTTCCATTATACTCTTCCTTGAAACGAGCATTCAAGCATTGGGAATCGCTCAGCTTGAATAATGAACATCCGATCATTTTAGCACTCTCTCATCTCTAATCTCTAGTTATCATAAATCCATATGTTCAATGGGAGGTACTACTTCAATGGCGGTTGCAGTGTCAGCCCTTTTTCAATTCCCAAGTTATAATTAATCCCATAATGTTCAATGTGAGGGTGATATGTAGCCTGTCCGGAGATGTCTGTATGGATTTATATTATTTCTCCTCTATGACAGTATGTATATACAGCAAGGTTACATACAAAAGTCGAAGATCATAAACATGTTAAACACAGGCTTCTAAACTTTACCTGGCTCTCACTTGCTCAAGTCTGGCATTCTCTATCAGGTGGCTTTCTCCTCCACTCGTAACAAGCGGACCCAGGTTTCTCTGTAAAGGACTGTCATAGAGGAAATCTCCATTCCATAACCAGGGGAATCACACCATCCTCAAATGTCTCCACTATCTGGTTACACATGGAAGACTATGTAAGGCAGCCTAGCGCTTACTCCACATTTGCTTTGAGACTGACCAAATTGGTGGGAACCAGGCCCATGAGTATCTTGGACCACATCTACTGTGCATACAAACAACAGCTCTACAAACACATTCTTGTCTTGTTTTAGACTTAAGGCATCGTCACACTCAGCGAAGCTGCAGTGATATAGACAACGAGCCAATTGCTGGAGCGTCGCTGTTTAGGTCGCTGTAGAGACGTCAAACACAGCAACTCCTGAACGATGCAGGAGCGATCCAGTGACGTAACGGCGACTCACTTATCGTTCTCGCTGGTTGTTAGCTCCATGTAAAACATTGCAGGCATCGTTGCTTTTGCTGTCAAGCATGACGATACATACCGACCTGATGACGAAATAAAGTTCTGGACTTCTAGCTCCGACCAGCGATGGCACAGGGGGATCCAGATCGCTGCTGCGTGTCAAACACAACGAGATCGCTATCCAGGACGCTGCAACTTCAGAGATCATTGTCGTTCTCGTTGTAAAGTTGCTGAGTGTGAAGGTACCTTAAGTTAGCACCTTTTCGCAACCCCCTACATCCTGGTAGTTATGGTGGGTCACCCCGAACTTCTTTCACCAGTCCCACATGTTCACATCTACAGTCAAGTGCTCCATAGATGTTCTGTTGCATAAATTATACACAGGGTCCATGCACCCAACTTTAGGTAATATGAACAAGAAAGCAGAAAAGCAATAACAAATCACAAACAAGGGGCTGCAAACAGGTAGCATTTTTCGGATGCAATGCTACTAGGGCGGATTAACTTCATTATACAGCATTTGATGGAAGATGCCACAGGATGTGGCAGAGGCTTCTGGAGGAGCCAGTTATTTGAAAAAGGATGAACATCTGAAGTCCTTTTTGAACCTTCTTACATGATGTCTTTTTATCCATTATTACAGTTGGGGTATCCACTTCTGTATACAAATCACAGAGTAATTCATCACAATTCTGCACAGCTATAATAAAGTCATTGTTTAATGCAGGAAACTATTGTAATATTTATTTTCATTCTTTTTTTTTTTTTCTAATGTGCTGGCTCCACACACTCGAAGAAAATACACCCAAAATTCCTAGCATCACAGAGATATGTACAATGGACAAGCCTGTCCTAGGTCAAATTGTCATTCTCACTGGAAAGTTATTAGTATTGTAAACTATATTGTGGCATTTTCCCTGTACGTAGCAACTATTGCTAAATTTGGAACCTTCTTAAAGGGTTCCCATTTCTTTTAAAATGTAACATCTAAATCCTAAGCTTAAATACTATAGGTGCAATGTTCTACATGGGCCAGCTCGATAAATCGGATACGTGTATTACCTCCAATAGATGCATTCAAGACCAATGTAAACAGTTACTGACCACTCGGTATACAGTATACAGTGGGAAAAAAGTATTTAGTCAGCCACCAATTGTGCAAGTTCTCCCACTTATAAAGATGAGCGAGACCTGTAATTGACATCATAGGTAGACCACAACTATGAGAGTCAAAATGAGAAGACAAGTCCAGAAAATGACCTTGTCTGATTTGGCAAGATTTAGGCAAGATTTGGCAAATTATTCATTAACAAAAGTTAATCTCAATATTTTGTTATATATCATTTGTTGGCAATGACAGAGGTCAAATGTTTTCTGTAAGGCTGGTTTCACATTTACGTTTAAAAACGCAGCGTTTTAAATGCAAATGCATGTGGTGAAAAAAACGCATGTAAACGTGTGCAAGTGCTGCATTTTTTTGATGCATGCGTTTTTGCATGTGAAAAAAAAGCGGCGTTTTGACACGTTTACATGCGTTTTTGCCTGCGTTTGCGTTTTTAAAACGCATGCTGAGAAGTGTGTGACAGCTGCCAATCATCAAAATCAAGTAAAAAACCCACTATAAACAGAAATAGCTAGGGTTAGGGTTAGGGTTAGGAGTTGGATCCCTATGGATCCTAACCCTAAAGGGATCATAACCCTAACCCTAAAGGGATCCTAACCCTAACCCTAGGGATCCTCACCCTAACCCTAGGGATCCTAACCCTAACCCTACCCCTAACCCTAACCCTAGGGATCCTAACCCTAACCCTACCCCTACCTCTAACCCTAACCCTACCCCTACCCCTAACCCTAACCCTACCCCTAACGGGATCCTAACCCTAACCCTTAGGATTAGGGTTAGGATCCCTTTAGGTTTAGGGTTAGGATCCCTTTAGGGTTAGGGTTAGGGTTAGGATCCCTTTAGGCTTAGGATCCCTAGGGTTAGGGGTAGGGATAGGGTTAGGGTTAGGGTTAGGGGTAGGGTTAGGGTTAAGATCCCTAGGGTTAGGGTTAGGGGTAGGATTAGGGTTAGGGCTAGGATCCCTTTAGGGTTAGGGTTAGGATCCCTTTAGGGTTAGGGTTAGGATCCCTTTAGGGTTAGGGTTAGGATCCCTTTATCACCTTTATGGTGGGGGGTGGCATATCAGTGTGTTTTCTGTTTTTTTTCTATAAAAACGCATGCGTTTTTAACGCAACCAAACGCATGTGCTTAAAAACGCATGCGTTTACATAGACAGCAATACGTTTTTTTGCGGCAAAAAAACATATGCGTTTTTTTGCAGCAAAAAAACGCGGCTAGAAATTACTACATGTTGCATTTCTGCAACACAACGCATGCATAGAAAAGACGCATGCGGCGGCAAAACGCGGCAAAACGCATGCAAAAAAATGCATGCGTTTTTAATGTTAAGTATAAGAAAAAAAACGCAGCGGCAAAAAACACAAATGTGAAACCAGCCTAAGTCTTCACAAGGTTGGCACACACTGTTGGTGGTATGTTGGCCCATTCCTCCATGCAGATCTCCTCTAGAGAAGTGATGTTTTGGGCCTGTCGCTGGGCAACACGGACTTTCAACTCCCTCCAAAGGTTTTCTATGGGGTTAAGATCTGGAGACTGGCTAGGCCACTCCAGGACCTTTATATGCTTCTTAAGAAGCCACTCCTTCGTTGCCCTGGTGGTGTGCTTGGATTCATTATCATGCTGGAAGACCCATCCACGTTTCATCTTCAATTTGCTTGCTGATGGAAGGAAGTTTGCACTCAAAATCTCACGATACATGGCCCTATTCATTCTTTAATGTACAAGGATCAGTTATCCTGGTCCCTTTGCAGAGAAACAGCCCCAAAGCATGATGTTGCCACCCCCATGATTCACAGTAGGTATGGTGTTCTTTGGATGTAACTCAGCATTCTGTTTCCTCCAAACTTGACAAGTTTTGTTTCTACCAAACAGTTCTTCTTTGGTTTCATCAGACCATATGATATTCTCCCAATACTCTTCTGGATAATCCAAATGCTTTCTAGCAAACTTCAGACGGGGCCGGGACATTTACTGGGTTAAGCAGGGGACACGTCTGGCACTGCAGGATCTGAGTCCCTGGCAGCGTAGTGTGTTACTGATGGTAGCCTTTGATACGGTGGTCCCAGCTCTATGAAGGTCATTCACTAGCTTCCCCTGTGTGGTTCTGGGATTTTTGCTCACAGTTATTGTGATAATTTTGACCCCACGGGGTGAGATCTTGTGTGGAGCCCCAGATCGAGGGAGATTATCAGTGGTCTTGTATGTCGTCCATTTTTAAATTATTACTCTCACAGTTGATTTCATCACACCAAGCTGCTTGACTATTGCAGATTCAGTCTTCCCAGCCTGGTGCAGGGCTACAATTCTGTTTCCTGTGTCCCTTCGACAGCTCTTTAGTCTTCACCATAGTGGAGTTTGGAGTGAGACTGTTTGAGGTTGTGGACAGGTGTCTTTTATACTGATAACAAGCTCAAACAGGTGCCATTACTACAGGTAATGAGTGGAGGACAGAGGAGTCCCTTAAAGAAGAAATTACAGTTCTGTGAGAGCCAGAAATCTTGCATGTTTTTAGGTGACCAAATACTTATTTTCCACCATAAATGGCTAAATAAATCTTGTCAAATCAGATAAGGTGATTTTCTGGATTTGTTTTCTCATTTTCACTCTCATTGTTGTGGTCTACCTATGATGTTAATTACAGGCCTCTCATCTTTTTAAGCTCAATTGGTGGCTGACTAAATACTTTTTTTCCCAACTGTACAAATATGACTTTAACATAAGAACTTAATGTAAATAGGTAATCCAACCTTATAAAACTGATGGCTTATCCCATCGATACAAGATTGGAGAGTGTCCGACTATTAACACCATCTTTTGAGAGGTTTCGGCACTTGCATGAGTACTTCAGCCCCTTCAATGTTTACTGCAGTTGGCAAGCTGATTCGTACTTGTACATGAGGTATTAAATTTTATTTTTTTTTGGAGGGGTCATTGAAGATTTTTTATTTTATTTAGATTGTATTCTTTAACCACATTACACCAAGTAAAATCTTGGGCCATCTGGCCACTGACTAAGCACATAACTTTCTCAAGCTAACAAATATAAAGCTTACTACTCCCCTCCATCCCAAAACACATTAAACATTGCCCATATTAGTGTTGACGATGGCCCCAAAGGTAGACATTAGGCATTTGATGAGGATTTCACATAAGCTCTAAGGATCTCTCGTATAGAGGCACCAAGAATGGTTACCAAAGATATCATTGTGTCTTTCCTGGACTCGTTGGCTTTTGGCTTCTCCATTCAATTCCGTTGTAGTCTACTATCTGTTATACTTGGGAATGATGCAATGTTCTACTACCTGCATACCTTCCACTATAGTCCCCTTGCAACTCAGAGACAATTGATTTGTTTTGTTAGTTTGCCTTAATAAGAAACATATGACCAATCTTTAAGTAAATCACACTCCGATGTGCTAGCACAAATAAAAGGAGATGTGGGAAAGATCTAGTTTAGGCATAATTATATCTTGCATCAAAGATAAATCTGGATGCAAAAAATAATCCTAAAAATAATGCACATATGGAAACGGTTGTAAATGGAAATAGCATGAAACTCAATTCCCCATTTACGCAGCAGTTTGAATACAATGACTTCAACCTCTTTGTGTAAGATTGGCAAATACCGTTACTTGTAAATGAACGCTGTGATTGATGTGCATTTATGGAATTTTACTCTAAGCTGCATGCTACTGATGTAACACAAAATATTACGAGGTATGAGACACGGTCCAGAGAGCTGTTCAAGATAAAACAAGAGGATTAAATTAAGGTATTATTTGGCTTCCCAGTGCAGTATTATAGGTTTGTTTAAGGTTTAATGATTGCTTTTGTTGTGTTTCCATCTACCTTTGATACTTTTTCAATATTAATTTAGAAAGTATGCACATCTTGTGCCGCTCTGCTTAACAAATGTAGTCCAGCAGGGTCTCCTGCGTTGAGATTTGTATTATTGCATATAGTTTTTCGTAAACCTTTGTCAATTGTTGCAATAAGAAAGATGCAATGAGTATCATCATGATGACATGTAAATGCAGAGACTTGAATTTAATAGGTATTCCCATTTCCAAGATCCTATCCCAATTTGTGGTATGTGTAATAATAGCAATAATAATAATAATAATAATAATAATAACTATAATAATAATGCCAAAAAGTGCCAATTAAAAATATAGTATAGTTCTTCTGATTTTCTATATCGTTTACCCCATGTATCGGTCCTGATCCCTGCGCTGAGTCCCCTCTCTGCATCGCTGCATGTCGGTGGTCTCCCAGCTGCGGGTGTTCAGATGGCCTCCCGAGGGGCGGGGGAGGGCCAGGTGCCGCACCCGCCACAGGGAAGTCGGCGTCTCCTCACTCGATGCGGAGACAGGCCGCGCCGGTCCATGCGCTGCGTTGCCTTTTTCCGTGCTCCCCTTGGTAGCTGGACAGAGTGCGGAAGTGCATCTTTCCCAGGCGGCTGCGGTGGCTCAAGATGCGCCGGCAAGCAGCGCCAGGCGGCACGCAGCATTGCCTCTTTCCCCGGCCGCTCCAGAGGCTCGGCCACCTGCACCGAGAGGAAGGCGGTCCGCCCGCTTACCCCGAGCTCCAGAGCGGCTACAAGTTGGAGATGGGGCTGCCTCGCTGCCTCTCAGCTGCCGGTGGCTTCCGGCTCCTTCAGTCTCAGGCCGACACTCTAAGAAGGCCCCACCCACCCACTTCCGGTTACCGGCCACCCACTTCCGGTCACCGCAAATCGCAGAGGAGAGCTGCACTGGCCAGTTCTCCATTTCCTTCCCTGCGGGTACAAATGTACTGCCCGCAGGGGGTGACAGGGAGGCTGGCTGGAGCGGCGCAGATACCCCAGGGCACGCTGATCAGTCAAACAAGACCGAGCAGCGCGCTCATTTCTGACCAGGCTTGATCTCCAGCCTGCCCCTGGCAGACGTGGCACTGATGCCTGTACAAGGGTATCAGGGGGTCAGGCTGTAGAGGTCACATGGCTGCTGAAGAGCACATTGTGCGGATCTAACCAGACCGATCAAAGCGCTCAACAGCTGCACAACACTGATCACTGTGTAATATCAGTAATGGCACCAAACACGGACACATTTACACCCCAACAGCCCAAATACTTAATAAAGATGTCCCATTACCCGCTGCCCCATCATATCCCAGCAAGGGTATTGAATATAGTTACCTTCGAACACCCCCCCTATTCTAAGCAGCACGACGGTAACGTCTACGTCCAATCATCCCCCTCGGATGACTGATAGAATCCCCCCATTATGCCGCATAGTAGCGGCAGACGAAGGCGTAGACGCCGCACGTCCTCCCAATCTTCCACTGATAACTCCCATTGCCATTCGCGCTACCCCTCTAAACGCCCCTCCCATCACCGACGCAGACGCAGCTCGCATGGGAGCCACCGCAGATCACGAGCCTCAGGATGGCTGTCATCAGCCACATCGGAGGGGTCCGAAGTATCGCTGAGCCTGGATAGGAGATATAGGAGATATCGGGCACATGACAAATCCTCTAAATCACGGGCACCCTCTAGGGCTTTCAGCCGGGGAGAACAATCCTTCACAGCTTCTAGCACAACAACAGCCATGCAGTTGCTGAACACAGAGCCGTTAATCCGCCACTACGTGGTTGTAATCAGGCTCCATCGCACGATAGTCAGCGTATCGGCCAGTCCCTCGCTGTAGCGGGAGCCAGAGTTTCCCCGCCCTGCGACATCACTCCGTCAACATCAGTGGGTTCCTCCAGGATCAGAGTACACTTGTCCAGAGTCCCACGGCGGTGAGTGTTCCAAGGGTAGCAAGGAAATGTTACGCTACGGGGCTAACTTAAAGGAAATGGGGCTAACCTCAGCGATAAAGGAGTTAATCCTAGAACCATCACATTCGAGCGGAAAAGTGGTGAACAATACAACACCACAGTCCGCTAATCTACACAAAGACGCCTTCTTCAGGATCAGCCCGCTAGGCGCTCATATAGATCAGGAAACTAGACAGTGTCTGACCCTACAACCCGATCTAGGCTGGGGAATTAAAGCGACAGATGTGTGGTTGCGACTGATGCTGTCCCAAAAACAGCCCCCCTTTTCAGTCACGACCACTAATTACTCCGCAGCCGCAGGTCAGAACTCAGTGGTCATGCGATAACCCGGGGCCTGCTGGTTATTTAATGAGGGAAACTGCCATTTCCACACGTTATGCAAATTCAAACATGATTGCTCCGCTTGCGGGGGGGACACCCAGCGTCAAGGTGCAATCGTCAGCCATACAGAGTGCCTACAAGGCAGAACCCCAGTGAGCGTAACCGTGATGGCCCCCTGGCTAAATCTCTACCCCAATAAGAAAGCGGCACAGCAGCTGCAAGCGGGATTCTCCGACGTTTTTTTTTATCCCCTTCAGGTTTACAAGAACCCCAACCCTATCCAATAATCTAAAATCTGCTCGCGAATTCCTTAAATACTTAGACAAAAAATAGAAAAGGAGGTAGAATTGGGTAGAATAGCAGGCCCCTTTCAGTCGCTCCCCTTCAAAAACATTAAAATATCACCGTTAGGCATTATATCAAAAAAGGAACCTGGTAAATACCGCCTACTCCATCATCTATGTCACCCAAAGGGCGATTCGGTTAACGGCGCAATTTCCGCTGAAGAAGCTTCCGTCACATACGCGTCTTTCGATAAGGCGGTAGAATTAGTCCGGGCAGCCGGACCCGGCACCCTGCTAGCCAAATCCGACATAGAATCGGCTTTCCGTTTACTACCCGTGCACCCCAAATGTTTCCACCTTCTGGGCTGCAAAGTGGACCAGCTCTATTACTTTGATATGTGCCTTCTGATGAGATGTGCCATCTCATGTCACTATTTTGAGCTATTCAGCACCTTCCTAGATTGGGTAGTTCGGTACGAGACAGGCAGCAAATCCCTAATTCACTACCTCAATGATTTCCTGTTCGTTGGCCCCAGAAATTCTAAACTCTGCTCCGATCTACTAGAAAAATTGAAATAAATATCACACAAATTCGGTGTACCATTGTCACCGGAGAAAACGGAGGGACCATGTAATATATCGCCTTTCTTGGGCATCAAAATAGATACCAATTCGATGGTTCTCCGCTTACCAAAGGATAAAATACTGAACCCTGATACTGAACCTGAACCCAAGATATCTCTCCCAGACAGGTTCTCTGGAGGGAGAGATAAATTTTTGGTTTTTAAGTAGGCCTGCAAGTTGTACTTCAGGCTCTGCCCTCGTTCATCAGGGAGTGAGGAACAACGGGTGGGTATCATCGTTTCCCTTCTTAAGGGTGATCCCCAATCCTGTTCCTTCTCCCTGCCGACCAATTCACCATCCCCCCGGTCAGTGGACGAGTTTTTTACGGCTCTGGCATATGGTGATCCAGATGGCGTCTCCCTGGCGGAATCCCGACTCCGTAAGATCAAGCAGGGGGGTCGGCCAGCTGAGGAGTACTGTTCAGAGTTCAGGAGGTGGGCCACAGACACACAGTGGAATGACCCTGCCCTTAGGAGCCATTTTGTGCAGTGTCTGTCCCCTAGGTTGCAAGATACTCTGGTGCAGTACGCATCCCCTGGTCGTTGGAGGCCACCATGTCCCTTGCCATCTGCGGGGATAGATGCTTGAGGGAGAGGCATGCAGCAAATGTGCCCTCTATAGTCCTTGCTAGGGAGGAGGACACACCTGGGCAGGTGGACGAACCCATGCTGGTGGGAGGAGTTGGTTCCCAAAGTGGGTTGCCTGTGGTTCGCCGTGGATTGGGGGCATGTTTCTACTGTGGGCAGACCGGTCATTTTATCAATGTCTGCCCAGCGCGTGCCAAAGTACCTGCACCATCTAAAGAGTCGCGCCCTCCTGGTCGTGTGGAGGGAGGCAATCAGAGTGTGCATATATCCTCCATTTTTTCGTCTCAGTGTACCTTACCTGCTGAGGTTATTTTTGGTGGGGTAACTGAAAATATTCCGGTGCTTGTGGACAGTGGAGCAGGTGTCAATTTGGTGGATGCTCATTTTGTCCAGACCCATGGCCTGATGAGTAGGACGCTAGAGAAACCCTTAAGCATCCAGGCCATTGACTCTGCTCCGCTCAGCCAGGGGAGCATTACACAAGTCGTAGACAATATACATCTGCATATAGGGGATTGTCATGAAGAGTATTTATCATGCTACGTCTTGGAGGGCATACCAACTCCTATGGTTTTAGGACTTCCTTGGTTGAAAAGACATAACCTGGTCATAGACTGGCGGTCCAGGGAAGTAGTCAGCTGGGGTCAGTCATGTAAGGACTGCTGCCCGGGAGCTACGATCTCTGCCATTCTTCTAAAACCTACCCCTTCCCCTTCAGTGGGGGCAGCAGAGGACCTGCCAAGGACTAGGGGCAAGACTTTACCCTCACTACAGGTTAATCTGGTGGGTCAGAGACCTCTTAAGAGGATGGGTCAGATGAGGGTGGTGGTTCCCTCGGAGCATTGTGGGGGTGTGAGTGTAGTGACAGAAGGGGATGCCTCTGTTATCAATTCCTCAAAGAATTCTCCGTCCTGTGGCAAACGTTTGCATGGAAATAAACGTTCAGGTCCGGACCTGTGTGTAAATGAGTATGTATGGCTGTCCACCAAAAACATCAGGTGGAAGTGTGCAACTGGGACCTGGAGTTCCAGGGTGATTGGGCCATATCGGGTGTCGGCCATTCTCAGCCCGGGGACTTTTCAGTTGGAGTTACCACCAGTTATGCATGTACACAACTCATTCCCCAGGTCAACCCTCTGGAGGTTTGTGGCACCTTCGTTGGTGGCATTTTCATCAGGTCGCGTTTGCCATAAACCTGAGAGTCAGGTGACGAGGTGAACTCTGGTGGATCGAGGCATCCTCACCGTAGGTAGGTCTGGTGAGGTCTGATGTTGAGTGTCCAGAGACCACTCATTGAAAGGGGGTACTGTTATGATCCATGTTTGGATCTGTGGCAGATCTGGTTTCCCTCAGATTTAAACCTTTTTTCCTTTTTTGGTCATTGGGGGTTAATGCAGTTTTCTCCCCCCGGTGCCCGCTGGTGTTATTGCATTGCTGCTGGGTCAGCTGATGTTTGTGACCACTCCCACCATCGTTTATAAGGTCACCTGGTGCATCAGCTGACTGTTGGTTATACAGTTCCTTTCAGGAGCCCAACCTCGCAGTAGCAGCTCCCTGGTGTCAGCCATGTCTGGTGTTTGGAGCTCAGTTGCTGTACTATCTTTGTTGTGGAGTCTGCAGCGGCGTGCACAAGCTAAGTGCTGAGTTTTGTTATTTTGTAGTTTGCGCATTCACCTTTTGGTATCGTGTTCCCCTCACTCTTATATTGTTTATTCCTGTTTATTTGCTTTGTGGTGCTGTTTACACTGTTCACCCCCTGGGGTGGGGGGTGGGGGTTTAGTACAGGGTATAACAGGAGACAGGGACAGGTCAGTGACTTAGGCCTCCCTACCTTCAAGGGTACCCCCAAGTTAAGGAAAGACAGGGCTTCCCCTAGCCTGAGGGGCAGTTCAGGGGCCCAGATTCCTCATCTCCTGTTTTCCTATTTTTGCCTCGTGACAGGTCACACGTGCGTCATGGCTAGAGAGATCACAAGCAAGGAATTAGGGCTGACAATAGGGTGGAACAAAAAAGAGGGTTTTGCTGCAATTTATAAAAACCAATGGTGCATATCTGATTGGCCGGAGCAATGGACGACAGCAAAGTGGGGGCGAGATCCAGTCCTATGGAAATTGTTTGCGGTGGCAGCAGCGCTGGAGATATGGGCCGATCAGTTGAGAAACATGAACATTCGTTTCCAAACAAAAAATGCGAAAACAGCAAGGAGTCTAAATCACATGTCTTCTTCATCCTTGCCCATATTCGCTCTCTTGCGCCGGCCAGCGCTGATATGCCTAGAAAACAATATTTGGTGTAGAGCCACCATGGTGGCGGAAGTGGATGATAATATCATTAATCCACTGTTATTTTCCAATTGGCAGGCTTTCAGAATCCAGCAGGCCAACGCGCAACCCTGGGGTATTCTGTGTCCACTGTCCCTGTAGGACACAGTGGCCAATCATTGATGCCCTTAATCCGGGCCTCCGTTTCGCCAGCTTCCTAGCAGGTGTATGGTAAGGTTTGGGAGGAGTGGTGCACAATAATTCAGGGTAGGCCAGTTGATAAATGCGACCAAGCACGAAGCGCGGTGATGACTGATTTTCTATTACGGATGAGGGAAGGCGGGGCGTCAGGCACCTCGGCACAACGGAAATTATCGGGGCTAGCATTTTTCTTTCAATTATTGGGATGGGTAGACGTAACTAAGTACTTCTGCATAAATCAAGCCATTAAAAGTTGGAAAACGCTTCAGCCAAGCCAAGAATGTCACCGCCCAATTTCACTGAGACTATTGCATGACCTGTTTTCGATATGCCAGGCAGTCTGCTCATCACAATACGAGGCGGTCCTCATATCGGCAGCTTTTGTGACCGCCTTTTTCGGAGCACTGTGCATTAGTGAATTTCTACCGCGGTCAAAAAACGCGTCGGAAGAAGGCCTAATTAATGAGGACATAGTTATATGCAGCGACGCCCTGCGCATCAGGGTTAGAAAATCCAAATGCGATCCCACCGGTAGGGGCGCATGGGTCCTGGTTAACTCTACAGATGGCCCAGCTTGCCTGCTAAAAATTGTTAAAAGAAACGCCGTAATAAGACACGCAGGTAGATTTTTCTTCACTCATACAGACGGGTCCCCTCTGACCAAGTACCCATTCCAGGCAATGTTCAAGCTATGCTTGGAAAAAAACTGTGCAAATCCAAAGGAGTACAGAACACATTCGTTCCGGATAGGAGTGGCCACAGAAGCAGCTAGGGCAGGAGTGTCAGAGGCCAAAGTGCAGAGAATGGGTCGTTGGAAGTCCGCATTATTCACCAGATACATAAGACCCGACTTGCTTAATTAACATATGTTGTCTCTTACAGGGGTTGAAGTTTGGGTTGTAGGAGATTCCTACGTATACTGGGCTAAAAAGAGGGCCAAACTGCAGCCAGGAGGAACAAATCTTCCCTCCCGGGCATAAAAGTTAACTGGAGGGGTATCAGAGGCCTCCAGTGGAAACAGGTGTTCAAGGAGATGGTTGGCATAGCAAGGATGGCGGAAAACCCTGTGATAATGATGTTACACGCGGATGGCAATGATCTAGGCAAACAAAAGGTGGCCGAATTGTACAAATGGATGACAACGGATATGGAACGGTTCAGCTGTCTATTCAGGAACATAATACTGGTATGGTCGGATATAATACCACGGGCCGTCTGACGAGGAGCAAGAGCTAAAAAAGCCATAGAGCGGACAAGGAGTAAATTCAATGCTCGGATTGGAAAATATGTGAGAGGAAGGAGGAAGAGGCGGTATCGTGATTTGTCACCAGCAGCTACAAAGGGATAACACACCACAATTAAGACCGGACGGAGTCCACCTAACGGACATTGGCCTCGATATTTTTCTGTCTGGTTTACAGGATGGGGTTGAACAGGCCCTAACAATGATGGGTGGGGTCGGAGTCCCGTGTAGGTAATACACGGGATCCTCCGTGGCGGAAGAAGCGGAGGAGGGCAAAGGTCGTAACCGCTCGTTGGGCCAATTCTCCTGTTGATCACGGACAGGAGCTCGGCGCGAGCCGCCCGTTATGATATGTAATTGCCTTTCTCTGCTTATTTAATTAATAAACTTTGACCGACCTGTTCAACCCACCTAGGAATATGTGTGTTTCATTACAGGAGTGATGGGAGGGGGGAAGGCACTGGTTATGACACCCAGGTCTCCACAGTCTAAGAAAGATGCAATGAGTATCATCATGGTGACATGTAAATGCAGAGACTTGAATTTAATAGGTATTCCCATTTCCAAGATCCTATCCCAATATGTGGTATGCGTAATAATAGCAATAATAATAATAATAACTATAATAATAATGCCAAAAAGTGCCAATTAAAAATATAGTATAGTTCTTCTGATTTTCTATATAGTTTACCCCATGTATAGGGCATTGAAGAAGCTTAGGTATCCATGGTTACGACTAGGGTTGAGCGACTTTTATTTTTATAGGGTCGAGTCGTGTTTCACGAAACCCGACTTTCTCAAAAGTAGGGTCGAGGGAAATCGGCCGATCCTATAGAAAAGTCCGGGTCGGCCGAAACACGAAACCCAATGCAGTGCAATGGGATACTAATGGTTCCCGGGGTCTGAAGGAGAGGAAACTCTCCTTCAGGCCCTGGGATCCATATTAATGTGTAAAATAAAGAATAAAAGTAAAAAATAGGGATATACTCACCCTCGGACGCGCCCTGGTTCTAGCCGGCAGCCATCCTTCCTCGCGTCCGAGGGTATCAATATTTTTTATTTTTATTCTTTATTTTACACATAAATATGGATCCCGATACCGATTCCCGATATCGCAAAAATATCGGAACTCGGTATCGGAATTCCGATACCCGATAAGAAGATCGCCGACCTCATGGCCGACCCCACACAGGGATTGGGTCGGGTTTCATGAAACCCGACTTTGCCAAAAGTTGGCAACTTCTGAAAATGACCGATCCGTTTCGCTCAACCCTAGTTACGACCACTAATATAGTGACAGTTAGTTGATAGTGGTCACAACCATGGATACCTAAGCTGTTGCAATGCCCTGCACAGGGGTTTAGCAACATAGAGAATCAGGAGAACTATAATCCATTTATAATTGGAGGTTTTTATAATATTATTATTACCTACTACTAGTGATGAGTGAGTGTACTCGTTGCTCGGGTTTTCCCAAGCACGCTTGGGTGATCTCCGAGTATTTGTTAGTGTTCGGAGATTTAGATTTTATCGCTGCAGCTGAATGATTTACAGCTACTAGCCAGCCTGAGTACATGTAGGGATTCCCTAGCAACCAGGCAACCCCCACATGTACTCAGGCTGGCTAGTAGCTGTAAACCATAGAGCTGCGGCGATGAAAACTAAATCTCCGAACACAAATACTCGGAGTATACTCGCTCATCACTACCTACTACATATTGGGATGGAATCATGGAGATGGGAAAACCTGTTTATTGCAAAATCTTTCATAGGGCCCCTTGTCTATCATTATTTTCCACGCACTATTTATAATTCTGGTGCTTTTTTTTTTATAACCCTTTGAGGTCTTTTGGCCCACTGAGACACTTGGCTGCTGCTTCAGTATTTCCTATATTTAGGTGTTTTCTTATTTCTTGCTATGAGAATTGAACTACTTACAGTACATGTCCCAATTGCTAAATTTTATGGCTAAGTCAGAATGACTTGTTAATGCCATATGGTGATCCAGATGGCGTCTCCCTGGCGGAATCCCGACTCCGTAAGATCAAGCAGGGGGGTCGGCCAGCTGAGGAGTACTGTTCAGAGTTCAGGAGGTGGGCCACAGACACACAGTGGAATGACCCTGCCCTTAGGAGCCATTTTGTGCAGTGTCTGTCCCCTAGGTTGCAAGATACTCTGGTGCAGTACGCATCCCCTGGTCGTTGGAGGCCACCATGTCCCTTGCCATCTGCGGGGATAGATGCTTGAGGGAGAGGCATGCAGCAAATGTGCCCTCTATAGTCCTTGCTAGGGAGGAGGACACACCTGGGCAGGTGGACGAACCCATGCTGGTGGGAGGAGTTGGTTCCCAAAGTGGGTTGCCTGTGGTTCGCCGTGGAGTGGGGGCATGTTTCTACTGTGGGCAGACCGGTCATTTTATCAATGTCTGCCCAGCGCGTGCCAAAGTACCTGCACCATCTAAAGAGTCGCGCCCTCCTGGTCGTGTGGAGGGAGGCAATCAGAGTGTGCATATATCCTCCATTTTTTCGTCTCAGTGTACCTTACCTGCTGAGGTTATTTTTGGTGGGGTAACTGAAAATATTCCGGTGCTTGTGGACAGTGGAGCAGGTGTCAATTTGGTGGATGCTCATTTTGTCCAGACCCATGGCCTGATGAGTAGGACGCTAGAGAAACCCTTAAGCATCCAGGCCATTGACTCTGCTCCGCTCAGCCAGGGGAGCATTACACAAGTCGTAGACAATATACATCTGCATATAGGGGATTGTCATGAAGAGTATTTATCATGCTACGTCTTGGAGGGCATACCAACTCCTATGGTTTTAGGACTTCCTTGGTTGAAAAGACATAACCTGGTCATAGACTGGCGGTCCAGGGAAGTAGTCAGCTGGGGTCAGTCATGTAAGGACTGCTGCCCGGGAGCTACGATCTCTGCCATTCTTCTAAAACCTACCCCTTCCCCTTCAGTGGGGGCAGCAGAGGTCCTGCCAAGGACTAGGGGCAAGACTTTACCCTCACTACAGGTTAATCTGGTGGGTCAGAGACCTCTTAAGAGGATGGGTCAGATGAGGGTGGTGGTTCCCTCGGAGCATTGTGGGGGTGTGAGTGTAGTGACAGAAGGGGATGCCTCTGTTATCAATTCCTCAAAGAATTCTCCGTCCTGTGGCAAACGTTTGCATGGAAATAAACGTTCAGGTCCGGACCTGTGTGTAAATGAGTATGTATGGCTGTCCACCAAAAACATCAGATGGAAGTGTGCAACTGGGACCTGGAGTTCCAGGGTGATTGGGCCATATCGGGTGTCGGCCATTCTCAGCCCGGGGACTTTTCAGTTGGAGTTACCACCAGTTATGCATGTACACAACTCATTCCCCAGGTCAACCCTCTGGAGGTTTGTGGCACCTTCGTTGGTGGCATTTTCATCAGGTCGCGTTTGCCATAAACCTGAGAGTCAGGTGACGAGGTGAACTCTGGTGGATCGAGGCATCCTCACCGTAGGTAGGTCTGGTGAGGTCTGATGTTGAGTGTCCAGAGACCACTCATTGAAAGGGGGTACTGTTATGATCCATGTTTGGATCTGTGGCAGATCTGGTTTCCCTCAGATTTAAACCTTTTTTCCTTTTTTGGTCATTGGGGGTTAATGCAGTTTTCTCCCCCCGGTGCCCGCTGGTGTTATTGCATTGCTGCTGGGTCAGCTGATGTTTGTGACCACTCCCACCATCGTTTATAAGGTCACCTGGTGCATCAGCTGACTGTTGGTTATACAGTTCCTTTCAGGAGCCCAACCTCGCAGTAGCAGCTCCCTGGTGTCAGCCATGTCTGGTGTTTGGAGCTCAGTTGCTGTACTATCTTTGTTGTGGAGTCTGCAGCGGCGTGCACAAGCTAAGTGCTGAGTTTTGTTATTTTGTAGTTTGCGCATTCACCTTTTGGTATCGTGTTCCCCTCACTCTTATATTGTTTATTCCTGTTTATTTGCTTTGTGGTGCTGTTTACACTGTTCACCCCCTGGGGTGGGGGGTGGGGGTTTAGTACAGGGTATAACAGGAGACAGGGACAGGTCAGTGACTTAGGCCTCCCTACCTTCAAGGGTACCCCCAAGTTAAGGAAAGACAGGGCTTCCCCTAGCCTGAGGGGCAGTTCAGGGGCCCAGATTCCTCATCTCCTGTTTTCCTATTTTTGCCTCGTGACAGGTCACACGTGCGTCATGGCTAGAGAGATCACAAGCAAGGAATTAGGGCTGACAATAGGGTGGAACAAAAAAGAGGGTTTTGCTGCAATTTATAAAAACCAATGGTGCATATCTGATTGGCCGGAGCAATGGACGACAGCAAAGTGGGGGCGAGATCCAGTCCTATGGAAATTGTTTGCGGTGGTAGCAGCGCTGGAGATATGGGCCGATCAGTTGAGAAACATGAACATTCGTTTCCAAACAAAAAATGCGAAAACAGCAAGGAGTCTAAATCACATGTCTTCTTCATCCTTGCCCATATTCGCTCTCTTGCGCCGGCCAGCGCTGATATGCCTAGAAAACAATATTTGGTGTAGAGCCACCATGGTGGCGGAAGTGGATGATAATATCATTAATCCACTGTTATTTTCCAATTGGCAGGCTTTCAGAATCCAGCAGGCCAACGCGCAACCCTGGGGTATTCTGTGTCCACTGTCCCTGTAGGACACAGTGGCCAATCATTGATGCCCTTAATCCGGGCCTCCGTTTCGCCAGCTTCCTAGCAGGTGTATGGTAAGGTTTGGGAGGAGTGGTGCACAATAATTCAGGGTAGGCCAGTTGATAAATGCGACCAAGCACGAAGCGCGGTGATGACTGATTTTCTATTACGGATGAGGGAAGGCGGGGCGTCGGGCACCTCGGCACAACGGAAATTATCGGGGCTAGCATTTTTCTTTCAATTATTGGGATGGGTAGACGTAACTAAGTACTTCTGCATAAATCAAGCCATTAAAAGTTGGAAAACGCTTCAGCCAAGCCAAGAATGTCACCGCCCAATTTCACTGAGACTATTGCATGACCTGTTTTCGATATGCCAGGCAGTCTGCTCATCACAATACGAGGCGGTCCTCATATCGGCAGCTTTTGTGACCGCCTTTTTCGGAGCACTGTGCATTAGTGAATTTCTACCGCGGTCAAAAAACGCGTCGGAAGAAGGCCTAATTAATGAGGACATAGTTATATGCAGCGACGCCCTGCGCATCAGGGTTAGAAAATCCAAATGCGATCCCACCGGTAGGGGCGCATGGGTCCTGGTTAACTCTACAGATGGCCCAGCTTGCCTGCTAAAAATTGTTAAAAGAAACGCCGTAATAAGACACGCAGGTAGATTTTTCTTCACTCATACAGACGGGTCCCCTCTGACCAAGTACCCATTCCAGGCAATGTTCAAGCTATGCTTGGAAAAAAACTGTGCAAATCCAAAGGAGTACAGAACACATTCGTTCCGGATAGGAGTGGCCACAGAAGCAGCTAGGGCAGGAGTGTCAGAGGCCAAAGTGCAGAGAATGGGTCGTTGGAAGTCCGCATTATTCACCAGATACATAAGACCCGACTTGCTTAATTAACATATGTTGTCTCTTACAGGGGTTGAAGTTTGGGTTGTAGGAGATTCCTACGTATACTGGGCTAAAAAGAGGGCCAAACTGCAGCCAGGAGGAACAAATCTTCCCTCCCGGGCATAAAAGTTAACTGGAGGGGTATCAGAGGCCTCCAGTGGAAACAGGTGTTCAAGGAGATGGTTGGCATAGCAAGGATGGCGGAAAACCCTGTGATAATGATGTTACACGCGGATGGCAATGATCTAGGCAAACAAAAGGTGGCCGAATTGTACAAATGGATGACAACGGATATGGAACGGTTCAGCTGTCTATTCAGGAACATAATACTGGTATGGTCGGATATAATACCACGGGCCGTCTGACGAGGAGCAAGAGCTAAAAAAGCCATAGAGCGGACAAGGAGTAAATTCAATGCTCGGATTGGAAAATATGTGAGAGGAAGGAGGAAGAGGCGGTATCGTGATTTGTCACCAGCAGCTACAAAGGGATAACACACCACAATTAAGACCGGACGGAGTCCACCTAACGGACATTGGCCTCGATATTTTTCTGTCTGGTTTACAGGATGGGGTTGAACAGGCCCTAACAATGATGGGTGGGGTCGGAGTCCCGTGTAGGTAATACACGGGATCCTCCGTGGCGGAAGAAGCGGAGGAGGGCAAAGGTCGTAACCGCTCGTTGGGCCAATTCTCCTGTTGATCACGGACAGGAGCTCGGCGCGAGCCGCCCGTTATGATATGTAATTGCCTTTCTCTGCTTATTTAATTAATAAACTTTGACCGACCTGTTCAACCCACCTAGGAATATGTGTGTTTCATTACAGGAGTGATGGGAGGGGGGAAGGCACTGGTTATGACACCCAGGTCTCCACAGTCTAAGAAAGATGCAATGAGTATCATCATGGTGACATGTAAATGCAGAGACTTGAATTTAATAGGTATTCCCATTTCCAAGATCCTATCCCAATATGTGGTATGCGTAATAATAGCAATAATAATAATAATAACTATAATAATAATGCCAAAAAGTGCCAATTAAAAATATAGTATAGTTCTTCTGATTTTCTATATAGTTTACCCCATGTATAGGGCATTGAAGAAGCTTAGGTATCCATGGTTACGACTAGGGTTGAGCGACTTTTATTTTTATAGGGTCGAGTCGTGTTTCACGAAACCCGACTTTCTCAAAAGTAGGGTCGAGGGAAATCGGCCGATCCTATAGAAAAGTCCGGGTCGGCCGAAACACGAAACCCAATGCAGTGCAATGGGATACTAATGGTTCCCGGGGTCTGAAGGAGAGGAAACTCTCCTTCAGGCCCTGGGATCCATATTAATGTGTAAAATAAAGAATAAAAGTAAAAAATAGGGATATACTCACCCTCGGACGCGCCCTGGTTCTAGCCGGCAGCCATCCTTCCCGCGTCCGAGGGTGAGTATATCAATATTTTTTATTTTTATTCTTTATTTTACACATAAATATGGATCCCGATACCGATTCCCGATATCGCAAAAATATCGGAACTCGGTATCGGAATTCCGATACCCGATAAGAAGATCGCCGACCTCATGGCCGACCCCACACAGGGATTGGGTCGGGTTTCATGAAACCCGACTTTGCCAAAAGTTGGCAACTTCTGAAAATGACCGATCCGTTTCGCTCAACCCTAGTTACGACCACTAATATAGTGACAGTTAGTTGATAGTGGTCACAACCATGGATACCTAAGCTGTTGCAATGCCCTGCACAGGGGTTTAGCAACATAGAGAATCAGGAGAACTATAATCCATTTATAATTGGAGGTTTTTATAATATTATTATTACCTACTACTAGTGATGAGTGAGTGTACTCGTTGCTCGGGTTTTCCCAAGCACGCTTGGGTGATCTCCGAGTATTTGTTAGTGTTCGGAGATTTAGATTTTATCGCCGCAGCTGAATGATTTACAGCTACTAGCCAGCCTGAGTACATGTAGGGATTCCCTAGCAACCAGGCAACCCCCACATGTACTCAGGCTGGCTAGTAGCTGTAAATCATAGAGCTGCGGCGATGAAAACTAAATCTCCGAACACAAATACTCGGAGTATACTCGCTCATCACTACCTACTACATATTGGGATGGAATCATGGAGATGGGAAAACCTGTTTATTGCAAAATCTTTCATAGGGCCCCTTGTCTATCATTATTTCCCACGCACTATTTATAATTCTGGTGCTTTTTTTTTTATAACCCTTTGAGGTCTTTTGGCCCACTGAGACACTTGGCTGCTGCTTCAGTATTTCCTATATTTAGGTGTTTTCTTATTTCTTGCTATGAGGATTGATCTACTTACAGTACATGTCCCAATTGCTAAATTTTATGGCTAAGTCAGAATGACTTGTTAATGCCCACCATGATATTTCAGAACCTAATTAAGTTTCCAGAAATTTTGACTGTTGACCATCCCCTTCCTTTTTTTTAAGTCATGCCTGCTTTACTCCCACCACATACCCACAAAAGTGCAATTGGATGACCCAGAAACAGACAACGCTCAAGAATCTGTTTTCAGGAAGTTTCCGGGGGATAATAAGGTGGGGAGATTTGTTAACTAATGGGGGCAACTTGGCCCAGAGGAAGAGGAGGACATCAGTGCTGCATGCTCATCAGCAGAAAAGTGGCAGCACTTTCTTCAATGTTGCATGCACAGCAGTATGCATGCTGACAAAGAATTGGTTTTTGAGTGAAAAGTTGGGTAAAGTGGGTACTAGTCTAATTAGTTTCATGTTCATTGGGCTCCAGTGGTGTGTCGGTGGGGTTGAGCAGCAGCAGCATTACGACATTGAACATGCACAGCTACACATTCACAGAAGAAATTGGGAACGCGCTCTTCATAACAGGCATTCTGGTTTTATTTTTTTAATAAATGAGTCCCATCGGTTAAATCTAAGAAGGAAAAGTATGTTACTTTGTTGAACTTTTTTATTTTCAATATTATCTATTATGATCTTCTTTCTTTTTCTTTTTGTTACAATCTCAATTGTTATATATCATTTGTTTTTATTATTTTATTCCCGCACCCTATCATTTTTTTACTTTGCAAAATAGGGGGTGTGGAACACACCAATATGATGTAGTGTTTGAGCATACAAATTGTAACTCATTACATGTATTTGTATTCCAGGATTAAGAACGTTTGGCGCTAGAAACATGTAGGTGTCACAGAAGTTTCCTCCCCTTATTTAATTTGTTTTTGCATTGTGTTTATCTTTTTAATGGATTAACAATAAAATCACAGTTTTATCTGCAATTGGATCTTGCAGCTAGAACCATTTATTTTTACCTTAAACTTAGGTCCAGGTGACACAACTGATGCAACTTCTTAACCCATTACTTGCCAAATTAGAATTTTTCAGATTAAAAATGACAGTGACATGATTTCCCAACACAAAAAATTCGACCTAATTATAATAATTATAAAATCTTAGTTGCTAGAAGCAGAAGATTAGGCATCCCCAAAAAAGGACATTGGTAGATAATGGGTTGTTTAGTATATTTCCTAATGATAGAAAAGAGCAGAAAATCATTGAAAATGTTGAAAGTTAATGTTGAATTTCTTGAAATTGCTATTTTTTATTGTATTAAAAATTTAAGGTTGCAGCATAAATATGTGTTTTACTGCTTTCCTATGCCAGATATGACCTGTGTAGAATATTTTTAATAGAAATCTTATCTTTCAAGGAAATGTTAACAAATGTGCAAAATTTGGGGTCCCAACACAAAAACGAATGTCCTCCCACTATTTTTTGTATGATGAAAAATGTCGTTCTTCTGGTGCATAAAGTGAATCCGCTGTGACAGATTGCTTTCTTCCATGATCTGAAACCCATAAGCTTCTCTCCAGCATGCTATGTGCTGAAGGGGTTAACCATCCATTATAAGGGACTGAGTTTTTTGTTGAGAAATCGGCAGGACGCCTACTCACCATATCTCCACTTCAAGGGTATGGCTGGGGAGCTAAGTGTTCAGATACTGTTTTTTTTTTCTCTGTGTGTTGTGCGTTTGGAGAGGAAAGTCTCCAGACGTAGCTCCAGGAGGAGCTGAGGACTTTGATTCTTCCCTGCAGGTGAATCTTGCAGGCCTAAGGACTCTATTATACTTTATCTTTGTTTTGTTTTTTTTCCATTAGGCCAGAAAGGCCACCTTTACTTTGTTCAGCCCTGCTACGGTTTATGCTGTGCTCTCATAAACCAGCAGGTGATTTACACAAGAAGTATTCCCGTGTTTACCTCTGCAAGCAGCTGAGCGAGTCAACCCCTCACAGTTGGTATTTTGAATTCGTGCATCGATCCAGGAACCTGCATAGCGGCTGTGGAAAAACTGCATATCCTTTGTGAAATCTGCCATCCAGCAGTAGACATCCAGCTGCATGGAGGAGATTGTCAATCATCTGTTCCGAGTCCAACATCAGCAACAACTGGCAAGTCAACAGCAGCAGCTGGTGCAACAGGAAACTAACAAATTGTTGGCACAGCAACTCCAACAGTAGCATCATCAACCAGGGGCGGATTATAATAGGGTCAATCTGGGTGGTAGCCCAGGGCCCAGTGGTGTGGGGGGGCCCTGGGCTACCGCTCAGATTGACCGCCGTCATCAAGGCATTACTGCCCTGACTGGCGTATGGGCCCGGTGGCCAGAAGGAGCCCGCATCGGGCCCTGTCTCCTCTGCTCACCAGGCCCCTACCGGCGCTGCTGTAGTTAAATTCTATTGATGTGCGGGCGCTCGACCGCACATCAAAAGTTAACAGCCGCCAGCCAATCGGAGGCTGGTAGCTGACATCAGCCGCAGCACGCACACCACCGGCATCTGATGTCATTGTTAGTCGCCGGTGAGTGCACGCTGCTAGAGGGAGCTGTTTCGCCGAAAGAGCCCGGACAGGTGGGGAGAACTCTTTTTTTTTTTTAATTGCGAACGGCAATCCGGGGGGCCAGGGCCAGTATGCTGGACACTGGGGGCAATATGCTGGACACACTGGGGCAGATTGCTGGACACACTGGGGGCAATATGCTGGAGACACTGGGGCAGATTGCTGGACACACTGGGGAAGATTGCTGGACACACTGAGGCAGATTGCTGGGCACACTGTGGGCAATATGCTGGAGACACTGGGGCAGAATGCTGGACACACTGGGGGCAATATGCTGGACACACTGGTGGCAATATGTTGAAAACACTGGGGGCAATATGTTGGACACACTGGGGGCAATATGCTGGACACAGTGGGTGCAATATGCTGGTCACACTGGGGGCAATATGCTGGACACACTGGGGGCAGAATGCTGGAGCACTGGAGGCAGAATGCTGGACACACTGGGGGCAATATGTTGGACACACTGGGGGCAATATGCTGGACACACTGGGGGCAATATGCTGGACACACTGGGGCAGATTGCTGGACACACTGGGGGCAGTATGCTGGACACACTGGGGCAGGATGCTGGACACATTGGGGACAGAGATGCTGGACACTGGGGGCAGAGATGCTGGACACTGGGGGCCGAGATGCTGGACACTGGGGGCCAAGATGCTGGACACTGGGGGCCAAGATGCTGGACACTGGGGGCCAAGATGCTGGACACTGGGGGCAAAGATGCTGGACACTGGGGGCAAAGATGCTGGACACTGGGGGCAGAGATGCTGGACACTGGGGGCAGAGATGCTGGACACTGGGGGCAGAGATGCTGGACACTGGAGGCAGAGATGTTGGACACTGGAGGCAGAGATGCTGGACACTGGATGTGGAGGCAGAGATGCTGGACACATTGGGGGCAGAGATGCTGGACACATTGGGGGTAGAGATGCTGGACATTGGGGGCAGAGATGCTGGGTACACTGGGGCAGGACTGGAGACATGGGCAGAATGTAGATACGTGGCATGATTGGAGACACGGAGCAGAATGAAAGACATGGGGCAGGATTGGAGACATATCGTGCAGGATCAAGGGGCAGGATGGATATGATGGAGGTTGATGGAGCAGGATGGGGAGATCATATGGGGCAGGATGGGGAGATCATATGGGGCAGAATGGATACTCATGAGGGCAGGATGGGAGAACATATGGCTGGAGCCAGAAATGAGATACACGGGGCCAGGATGGGGGATATTATTATTACCATAGGGGCTAAATAAGGGATACTATTACTGCAGTGATGTATTTATTTTATTTTTTGAGCACACTGTTTTAAATGGGGGGGCGGTCCTGTTACTGTGTAGAGTGACACTATGCTGCCTCTTTCTTCATGTGGTGTAATGTAGAAGTTGGGAAAAATTAAGTATTGTGGTTTACAAGCAGAGCTCGAGATAACTGTGTCATTTCCTGCAGAGACGAATTCTGGCTGGATGAAGTGATGGCGGTCTGTGCTGGATGAAAGATGAAGGACTTCACCTTAGAGACATCACTGGTCCTGTGTACAATGTCACCGGTGATCACGGTATTACCTCTACACAGACACTGCATACTAAGTACAGATCTCCTGTGAATACTGGCACTTATAGTGATAGTATTGTGGTTTTTTTTCTTTCTTCCTAATTGAAGGGTAAATTGACTAGATCAATGGATGTTTGACAGGTTATAGTTTCACACAACTATTTTTCTGGAATAATCTGGTTCAGGTATATGATGACCCCATTGCATGACCCTGTCACATGACCAGGGGGCCCACAGTGTCTGAACAGCCCGGGGCCCTGGCTGCCCTTAATCCACCCCTGTCAACAACAACGGCCAAGAGTATTGCCTGGGAGCTTGTACCTATCTTTCCTAGGACGTGTCTGCCAAAGGAGATTTTTGTGGACCAGGGAACCCCCTTCATGAGCAAAGTAATGAGGGAGCTGTGTAGAGTCCTCCAGATTGCCCAGCTGCGAACCTCAGTTTACCATCCACAGACCGATGGCTTGTTAGAGTGCTTCAATAAGATCTTAAAGGCCATGCTCAAAAAGGTCATTGAGAAGGACGGACAAGACTGGGACTATCTGCTTCCATTTCTGCTCTCGATCAGAGAACTTCCTCAAACCTCCACTGGCTTCTCGCTGTTCGAGCGTCTGTACAGTCGACATCCATGAGGGCTCTTGGACATCACCAATGAAACCTGGGAAGGCGAGGTCACACCACACCAGAGCATCATAGAGCATGCCCAGTTGCAAGAGATGATGGTGAAAGTAATGCCTATCGTGAAGGAACATCTTCTGTAAGCACAGGAGGCACAGGCAAGAGTATATAACCGAACAACAAGGCTGAGGCTGTTCCAGGCAGGGGACTGCATGCTAGTGCTTACCCCCACAGTGGAGAGCAAGTTCCTAGAAGAGATGAGCGAATATTTCACCATCACGGTTCGTCTCACGATCGGCGAATTTGCAATATTCGCCAATTTAATCATCATACATGCACAGCACAAAAGCTGGTGTTTCCTAAGCTGTGTGACAGCATGGGAAACACCAGCGTAGCGCTTCTGATCGGCGGTGAAATTATTCCCACCGGTCAGAGAGTCATAGTTTAATTACAGGAGAACAAGGGCTTCGGTGGAATTCGGCGAGGTTGTAAGTATGGTTTAATTAAGATTATTAAAGGAGTTTGTGCCATTCTTTCAATTAAAGGACTTTTTTCTGGGTGTCTGTGTTTTTATACAATGTGACTATGGGGTCAGTAATCGCGGTGTTTTATTGACACCTCTCCATTACTAACCTCTGGGCTTGATGTCAACTGACAAAACAAAGGTTACATCAACCCTCCAACCCGCACCCCACTTGCCACCTCTACAGGTCAAGTGGGAAGAGAGAGCCTAAGTGCCAGAATTGGCACATCTTAGAGATGCGATTTTTCTGTGGTGGCTGAGAGTAAATGTTTTTAGCCTGGGGGTTCAGTATCCATGACCCCTTCCTAGGCTATTAATATCAGCCCGCAGCTGTCTGCATAGCCTTTGCTGGTTATTAAATATAGGGCGACCCTACATCATTTTTTTAGGGTCCCCCATTTTAATAGCCAGTAAAGGCTAAGTATACAGCTGTGAGCTGATATTAATAGCCTGGGAAGCTCCATGAGTATTACCCCTTCTCAAGCTTTAAACATTGGCCCCTATCCATCGGCTTTCCTTCTGCTAGTTGCAAAAATTACGCAGGAGCCCACACCATTTTTTTCAGAAAAATAATCTTTTATTAATTAAATGTACAGTACAGTAAGCTGCACACACGGCACTAATTGTATATGTCACTAACATCTATATATCTACCTATTCTTTATGTATTTACTGTGTGTAATCCATCTCTTCTATCCTGTTTGCTCCTGCTGTGATTTTACTCTACCATGGCTGCTGAATTCCCGGCTTCTTTTTCTGTCTATCGATGTAATATATATATATATATATATATATATATATATATATATATATATATATATATATATATATGTGTGTGTGTCACTGACATCTATATTACTATGTATTCTAAGTGTAGATATACCTATTCTATCTTTTCTATTCTAACCTGCCACGCTGTGATTTTCCTGAACGCGGCACATGAATTACCGGCTTTTATTCTATATTTTACCAAATGTTGCCGACTTTTTCCGATTTTAAGAAAAATGCTTATGTTACCAATCCAAGTGACTTTAAGCTATCCTAGGGTCAAACAGATGGTAACTGGTCATAACCAAGAGCAGTATTTGGGTGGCATGAATGGTTCTAATATTGGACTATTACAAAGAAGTGTCCAAATAAAGGTACCCAAACTCAAACCCAAACACAGATCCCATTCAGATGAATGGGGGGCCAAACATCCGTTGTTTCCCACACTGTCACACTGCATGACACCACGAGAAACATTGCCTGCTCTGATCGGCATTAAGATACCTACCACCAGTCAAAATGCTTTGATTCCCACACTGTCAGATGAAAGCATGTGAGCAAGCAGCTGTGACTGGCAAGATAAAAAGGTTACCGCCAGTCACAGGTATCGGCTGATAAGAGTGCTAATCTCATTATGCTACACCTGTTCTCACTATGCAATAAATAAATTTTAAAAATGGCATGGGTTGCCCTCTATTTTTGATAACCAGTGCAGGTAAAGCTGATAGCTTCGGGCTGCAACTCCCAGCTGTCAGCTTTATATTGGCTGGTTATCAAAAATAGAGGGGTCCCCAAGTCATATTTTTAAATTATTTAAATAAATAATTTATAAAAAAAAAGGCATGAGGTCCCCCCCATTTTGTCAACCAGCCAAGCCATTGGGGCTTTTATTCTAAAACTGGGAAGAGTGCATGGATATTGGCCCTCTCCAGCCTAAAATAACAACCCATGGCTGCCCCAGAAACAGCGCATTAATTAGATGCACCAATTCTGTCACTTTGCCCGGTTCTTCCCACTTGCCCTGGTGCAGAAGTAAGTGGAGTAATAGTTATGGGGTTGATGTCAAATGTTTTATAGCTGCTGACATCAAGCCAGCAGGATAGTAATGGCGATGCGTTGATAAGATGCGACTGCTCTCCTTGCCAGCCAGCTCACACTGAGGCAGGAGCATGATTATGCTCCTGCAGTGTGTAGTGCTGATGTGAGAGGTCACAAGAGGTCATAGATGATGATCCCCGGTCATCTCATTTATAGCACCGCTCACATCGTGGGAAAATGGCCCAGCCGTGGCCACTATCAGAAGACTGAGCAGCTCTGCAATTGAGCAGTTCTGGCCTGCAGCCACTGCCGCCAACACCTACAGCTACTGATCAGCTGGGTGTCGGATCCTGAATGATCAGACATTGATGACCTATGCTAGGGATAGGGCCAGGGCCGTATTTAGAGTTTCTGCTGCCCTAGGCACTTTTCGTGCTGCCTCCCCCATTGGTGAGTATGACACTATCGGCAGTGACTTAGGCTACTTTAACATCAGCGATTTTTGACATTTGCGGCAGTTTTTCCGCATCTGTAACGGATCACTTACGGCAACAGTGCGTTCGGCCTCATTCATTCCCTATGGGACTTGGACATGTGCGGCGCGGCACTTGCGGTTTTGCCGCGATCCGGCAAATGCGGTACTTGCAGCAACAGGGAAAAAAAATGCTGCTAGCCGTGTTTTTTTGTCTCGCCTCAAGTGCAAAACCTCAAGTACCTCACATGTCCGCAAGTCCAATAGGGAATGAATGAAGCCGAACGCAGAGTTGCCGGCCCGTAACTGATACGTTACGCGGCAGATGCGGAAAAACTGCAGTATCTGCCGCGAACGGAGAAAATTGCTGATGTGAAAGTAGCCTTAGCAAACCTTTCCAGTTGTCATGTGAGAATCTGGTGAATCTCATACACATTACATGGTCAGTTGATTCTGCCATGGTTGCAAGGTTTGACAGATTTCTAAAGGGAACCCCCTCTTCAGCCTCACCCTGTTGGATGCAGGACGCAGACTTCCCTCAGCAGCCTCTCCTCACTCCCGTAAGCAGCCTCCACCTGCCGAATGCAGCCACCTCAGCAGCCTCTCATCTCACCAGCCTCTCATCTCCTCACCAGCCTCCCATCACCAGCCTCACCTCTCCTCAGCAGCCTCCCCTCACCAGCCGCTCATCTCCTCTCCAGCCTCTCATCTCCTCTCCTCACCAGCCTCATCTCCTCAGCAGCCTCTCATCTCCTCAGCAGCATCCCATCTCCTCACCAGCCTCCCATCACCAGCCTCTCCTCTCCTCACCAGCCTCTCTTCCCCTCACCAGCCTCCCTTCTCTCCTCACCAGCCTTCCCTCTCACCAGCCTCTCCTAACCAGCAGCCTCTCCTCTCCTCACCAGCAGCCTCTCCTCTCCTCAACAGCCTCCCATCTCCTCACCAGCCTCTCTTCAGCAGCCTCTCATCTCCTCACCAGCCTCCCCTCTCACCAGCCTCCCCTCTCCAGCCTCCCCTCTCCTCACCAGCCTCCCTTCTTCTCTCCTCACCAGCCTTCCCTCTCACCAGCCTCTCCTCTCCTCACCAGCCTCCCCTCTCCTCACCAGCAGCCTCTCCTCTCCTCAAAAGCCTCCCCTCTCCTCACCAGCCTCTCCTCTCCAGCCTCCCCTCTCAGCAGCCTCCCCTCTCAGCAGCCTCCCCTCTCAGCAGCCTCCCCTCTCCTCACCAGCCTCCCATCTCCTCTCCTCACCAGCCTCTCATCTCCTCAGCAGCAGCCTCCCCTCTCATCTCCTCACCAGCCTCTCCTCATCTCCTCTCCAGCCTCTCATATCCTCCCCTTAGCAGCATCCCCTCACCAGCCTCTCCTCTCCCCTTAGCAGCCTCCCCTCTCATCTCCTCTCCAGCCTCTCATATCCTCCCCTTAGCAGCCTCCCCTCACCAGCCTCTCCTCTCCCCTTAGCAGCCTCCCCTCTCATCTCCTCTCCAGCCTCTCATATCCTCCCCTTAGCAGCCTCCTCTCTCCCCTTAGCAGCCTCCCCTCTTCTCAGCAGCCTCCCTCCTCAGCAGCCCCCCTCATGTCCTCACCAGCCTCCCCTCTCCTCACCAACCTCCCCTCTCCTCACCAACCTCCCCTCTCCTCACCAACCTCTCATCTCCTCAGCAGCAGCCTCCCCTCTCATCTCCTCACCAGCCTCTCATATCCTCCCCTTAGCAGCCTCCCACCAGCCTCTCCTCTCAGCAGCCTCCCCTCTCATCTCCTCTCCAGCCTCTCATATCCCCCCTTAGCAGCCTCCCCTCACCAGCCTCTCCTCTCCCCTTAGCAGCCTCCCCTCTCATCTCCAGCCTCTCATATCCTCCCCTTAGCAGCCTCCCCTCTCCAGCCTCTCCTCTCCCCTTAGCAGCCTCCCCTCTCCAGCCTCTCATCTCCTCTCCTCAGCAGCCACTCATATCCTCCCCTTAGCAGCCTCCCCTCACCAGCCTCTCCTCTCCCCTTAGCAGCCTCCCCTCACCAGCCTCTCCCCTCCCCTTAGCAGCCTCCCCTCTCCAGCCTCTCCTCTCCCCTTAGCAGCCTCTCCTCTCCCCTTAGCAGCCTCCCCTCTCCAGCATCTCCTCTCCTCAGCAGCCACTCATATCCTCCCCTTAGCAGCCTCCTCTCACCAGCCTCTCCTCTCCCCTTAGCAGCCTCCCCTCACCAGCCTCTCCTCTCAGCAGCCTCCCCTCACCAGCCTCTCCCCTCCCCTTAGCAGCCTCCCCTCTCCAGCCTCTCCTCTCCCCTTAGCAGCCTCCCCTCTCCCCTTAGCAGCCTCCCCTCTCATCTCCTCATATCCCCCTTAGCAGCCTCCCCTCACCAGCCTCTTCTCTCCCCTTAGCAGCCTCCCCTCTCATCTCCTCTCCAGCCTCTCATATCCCCCTTAGCAGCCTCCCCTCACCAGCCTCTCCGCTCCCCTTTGCAGCCTCTCATCTCCTCTCCTTTGCAGCCTCTCCTCACACACATCAGCAGACTCCCATCTCCTCTCACCTCACTCCTCTCTGCTGATTCCTCTCACACTGCCCGCCTCCTCTCCCTGCTCACCGCCGACTTCAGTATCTTCTCCCACAAACATGGCATGCTGCTCAGCTCTGCAGTCTGCTCCAGTGCTTCTACATTAAGAAGAGCGCACAGCATGTCACATGACCGGCGTCAGGACCATGATGCACTTGGGCCTGCCTGCTGCTTAAAGGTACAGCACCCATTTCTGGACGCCAGATGCACCCTAACAAGTAATGCCCGGATAGCGGGCGGCCCTGCGCCCGAGACCCCCTCCCCCCACAGCAGCCGTGGCTGAGATAGGTGGGTGGGCGGGGTGACCGCCGAACCTTTAAAAAAAAAATAAAAAAAAAATTTTTTAACCCCTTCATGACCCAGCCTATTTTGACCTTAAAGACCTTGCCGTTTTTTGCAATTCTGACCAGTGTCTCTTTATGAGGTAATAACTCAGGAACGCTTCAATGGATCCTAGCGGTTCTGAGACTGTTTTTTCGTGACATATTGGGCTTCGTGTTAGTGGTAAATTTAGGTCAATAAATTCTGTGTTTATTTGTTATAAAAACGGAAATTTGGCGAAAATTTTGAAAATTTCGCAATTTTCACATTTTGAATTTTTATTCTGTTAAACCAGAGAGTTATGTGACACAAAATAGTTAATAAATAACATTTCCCACATGTATACTTTACATCAGCACAATTTTGGAAACAAAATTTTTTTTTGCTAGGAAGTTATAAGGGTTAAAATTTGACCAGCGATTTCTCATTTTTACAACGAAATTTACAAAACCATTTTTTTTAGGGACCACCTCACATTTGAAGTCAGTTTGAGGGGTCTATATGGCTGAAAATACCCAAACGTGACACCATTCTAAAAACTGCACCCCTCAAGGTGCACAAAACCACATTCAAGAAGTTTATTAACCCTTCGGGTGCTTCACAGCAGCAGAAGCAACATGGAAGGAAAAAATGAACATTTCACTTTTTAGTCACAAAAATGATTTTTCAGCAACAATTTTTTTATTTTTCCAATGGTAAAAGGAGAAACTGAACAAGGAAAGTTGTTGTCCAATTTGTCCTGAGTACGCTGATACCTCATATGTGGGGGTAAACCACTGTTTAGGCGCACGGTAGGGCTTGGAAGGGAAGGAGCGCCATTTGACTTTTTGAATGAAAAATTGGCTGCACTCTTTAGCGGACACCATGTCACGTTTGGAGAGACCCTGTGTGCCTAAACATTGGAGCTCCCCCACAAGTGACCCCATTTTGGAAACTAGACGCCCCAAGGAACTTATCTAGATGCATAGTGAGCCCTTTAAACCCCCAGGTGCTTCACAAATTGATCCGTAAAAATGAAAAAGTACTTTTTCTTCACAAAAAAATTTTTTAGCCTCAATTTTTTAATTTTCACATGGACAACAGGATAAAATGGATCCTAAAATTTGTTGGGCAATTTCTCCTGAGTACACCGATACCTCAAATGTGGGGGTAAACCACTGTTTGGGCACATGGTAAGGCTCGGAAGGGAAGGAGCGCCATTTGACTTTTTGAATGAAAAATTATCTCCATCGTTAGCGGACACCATATCGCGTTTGGAGAGACCCTGTGTGCCTAAACATTGGAGCTCCCCCACAAGTGACCCCATTTTGGAAACTGGACCCCCCAAGGAACTTATCTAGATGCCTAGTGAGCCCTTTAAACCCCCAGGTGCTTCACAAATTGATCCGTAAAAATGAAAAAGTACTTTTTTTTCACAAAAAATTTCTTTTCGCCTCAATTTTTTCATTTTCACATGGGCAATAGGATAAAATGGATCCTAAAATTTGTGGAGCAATTTCTCCCGAGTACGCCGATACCTCATATGTGGGGGTAAACCACTGTTTGGGCACACGGCAGGGCTCGGAAGGGAAGGCGCGCCTTTTGACTTTTTGAATGGAAAATTAGCTCCAATTGTTAGCGGACACCATGTCGCGTTTGGAGAGCCCCTGTGTGCCTACACATTGGAGCTCCCCCACAAGTGACCCCATTTTGGAAACTAGACCCCCCAAGGAACTTATCTAGATGCATACTGAGCACTTTAAACCCCCAGGTGCTTCACAGAAGTTTAGAACGCAGAGCCATGAAAATAAAAAATAATTTTTCTTTTCTCAAAAATGATTTTTTAGCCTGGAATTTCCTATTTTGCCAATGGCAATAGGAGAAATTGGACCATAAATGTTGTTGTCCAGTTTGTCCTGAGTACGCAGATACCCCATATGTGGGGGTACACCACTGTTTGGGCGCACGGCAGGGCTCAGAAGGGAAGGCACGCCATTTGGCTTTTTAAATGGAAAATTAGCTCCAATCATTAGCGGACACCATGTCGCGTTTGGAGAGCCCCTGTGTGTCTAAACATTGGAGATCCCCCACAAATGACCCCATTTTGGAAACTAGACCCCCAAAGGAACTAATCTAGATGTGTGGTTAGCACTTTGAACCCTCAAGTGCTTCACAGAAGTTTATAACGCAGAGCCATGAAAATAAAAAAAAAATTCTTTTCTCAAAAATGATTTTTTAGCCCGCAATTTTTTATTTTCCCAAGGGTAACAGGAGAAATTTGACCCCAAAAGTTGTTGCCCATTTTCTCCTGAGTACGCTGATACCCCATATGTGGGGGTAAACCACTGTTTAGGCACATGCTGGGGCTCGGAAGTGAAGTAGTGACTTTTGAAATGCAGACTTTGATGGAATGGTCTGCGGGCGTCACGTTGCGTTTGCAGAGCCCCTGGTGTGCCTAAACAGTAGAAACCCCCCACAAGTGACCCCATTTTGGAAACTAGACCCCCCCAAGGAACTTATCTAGATATGTGGTGAGCACTTTGAACCCCCAAGTGCTTCACAGACGTTTACAACGCAGAGCCGTGAAAATAAAAAATCATTTTTCTTTCCTCAAAAATGATGTTTTAGCAAGCAATTTTTTATTTTCTGAAGGGTAACAGGAGAAATTGGACCCCAATAATTGTTGCGCAGTTTGTCCTGAGTATGCTAGTACCCATATGTGGGGGTAAACCACTGTTTGGGCGCACGTCGGGGCTCGGAAGTGAGGGAGCACCATTTGACCTTTTGAATACAAGATTGGCTGGAATCAATAGTGGCGCCATGTTGCGTTTGGAGACCCCCTGATGTGCCTAAACAGTGGAAACCCCTCAATTCTAACTCCAACACACCACTAACCCTTATCCCAACTGTAGCCGTAACCATAATCACAACCCTAACCCCAACACACCCCTAACCACAACCCTAACCCCAACACACCCCTAACCCTAACCACAACCCTAATTCCAACCCAACCCTAACCCTAAGGCTATGTGCCAACGTTGCGGATTCGTATGAGATTTTTCAGCACCATTTTTGAAAAATCCGCGGGTAAAAGGCACTGCGTTTTACCTGCGGATTTACCGCGGATTGCCAGTGTTTTTTGTGCGGATTTCACCTGCGGATTCCTATTGAGGAACAGGTGTAAAACGCTGCGGAATCCGCACAAAGAATTGACATGCTGCGGAAAATACAACGCAGCGTTTCCGCGTGGTATTTTCTGCACCATGGGCACAGCGGATTTGGTTTTCCATATGTTTACATGGTACTGTAAACCTGATGGAACACTGCTGCGGATCCGCAGCCAAATCCGCACCGTGTGCACATAGCCTAATTCTAAAGGTATGTGCACACGCTGCGGAAAACGCTGCGGATTCGCAGCAGTTTCCCATGAGTTTACAGTTCAATGTAAACCTATGGGAAACAAAAATCGCTGTACACATGCTGCGGAAAAACTGCACGGAAACGCAGGGGTTTACATTCCGCAGCATGTCACTTCTTTCTGCGGATTCCGCAGCGGTTTTACAACTGCTCCAATAGAAAATCGCAGTTGTAAAACCGCAGTGAAATGCGCAGAAAAAAAAGGGAAAAAAGCGATAAATCCACAGCGGTTTAGCACTGCGGATTTATCAAATCCGCTGCGGAAAAATCCGCAGAGGACCAGAATACGTGTGCACATTCCTAACCCTAACCCTACCCCTATCCCTAACCCTACCCCTAACCCTACCCCTAACCCTAACCCTAACCCTACCCCTAACCTTACCCCTAACCCTACCCCTAACCATAACCCTAACCCTACCCCTAACCCTAGTTCTTACCCCAACATTAGTGGAGCAAAAAAAAAAAAAAATTCTTTATTTTTTTATTGTCCCTACCTATGGGGGTGAAAAGGGGGGGGGGGCATTTACTATTTTCTTTATTTTGATCACTGAGATAGGTTATATCTCAGTGATCAAAACTCACTTTGGAACGAATCTGCCGGCCGGCAGATTCGGCGGGCGCACTGCACATGCGCCCGCCATTTTGGAAGATGGCGGCGCCCAGGAAAGAAGACGGACGGACCCCGGGAGGCTAGGTAAGTATGAGGGGGGAGATCAGGGCACGGGGGGGGGGGGCGTCGGAGCACAGGGGGTGGATCGGAACACGGGGGGGTGGATTGGAGCACGGGGGGTGGATCGGAACACGGGGTGGGGGATTGGAGCACGGGGTGGGGGATCGCTGTGCGGGGGGGGGGGTGGATCGGAGCACGGGGGGGATCGCTGTGCGGGGGGGATCGGAGTGCGGGGGGGTTTGATTGGAGCACGGGGGGGGTGATTGGAGCACGGGGGAGCGGACAGGAGGACAGGGGAGCGGAGCACAGGACGGAGGGGAGCGGAGACCACAGATCGGGGGGCTGGGGGGGCGATCGGTGGGGTGGGGTGGGGACACATAAGTGTTTCCAGCCATGGCCGATGATATTGCAGCATCGGCCATGGCTGGATTGTAATATTTCACCAGTTTTTTAGGTGAAATATTACAAATCGCTCTGATTGGCAGTTTCACTTTCAACAGCCAATCAGAGCGATCGTAGCCACGGGGGGGTGAAGCCACCCCCCCTGGGCTAAACTACCACTCCCCCTGTCCCTGCAGGCCGGGTGAAATGGGAGTTAACCCTTTCACCCGATCTGCAGGGACGCGATCTTTCTGTGACACAGCATATGCGTCACAGGTCGGATTGGCACCGACTTTCATGACGCATACGCTGTGTCACAGGTCGGGAAGGGGTTAAACTTGCTCAGGTGCCGCCCCCTCACATTGCCCCGCCCTAGGCACGTGCCCTCAAGTGCCTAGTGGCAAATACGGCCCTGGATAGGGCATCAATGATAAAGTAGTTGACAACCACCAAAGTCACTTTTCATTAATTAGACTGTCATGCACAATGCTGGTCTTAGTCAATGTATGTTGTTTTGAAGTGTATCACAATATTTTAAATTATTGTATTCTACTTTATATTATACTACCACTTTTTCACCCGGACAATGGTTCATTTTACTATATCAGCTTTTCATTCTTCCGAAAATTAAAAGAAACAGCTGATGCCAGTTGAGACTTTGATGCTCAGGATAAGATTATAACATACGGTTGTGTTTGACCTTTTTATCATGGGTGAGGAGATACAACATATCTATAACACATCACCGCTCCCAGAGAGCCCGATGTTCTGTAATAGCAGAGCTTCATTTACACTATGTTTGAAATAAGATCCCATATGAAACACATTAACACACATTATTCACATTAATTCAGATACACAAATTTACTGTCATGGCCAGAAGTTGTAGGAATACAAGGAAAATATCTGCATATGTATAGTCTGCAAATATAAAATATTCATCTGCACTTTGCGAGTTTTAAAACTACACAAAGATATGATATTCTTTGCATGATGAGACATTATTCAATTTCCTAGAAAATACTTTGTAACATAGTAACATAGTTAGTAAGGCCGAAAAAAGACATTTGTCCATCCAGTTCAGCCTATATTCCATCATAATAAATCCCCAGATCTACGTCCTTCTACAGAACCTAATAATTGTATGATACAATATTGTTCTGCTCCAGGAAGACATCCAGGCCTCTCTTGAACCCCTCGACTGAGTTCGCCATCACCACCTCCTCAGGCAAGCAATTCCAGATTCTCACTGCCCTAACAGTAAAGAATCCTCTTCTATGTTGGTGGAAAAACCTTCTCTCCTCCAGACGCAAAGAATGCCCCCTTGTGCCCGTCACCTTCCTTGGTATAAACAGATCCTCAGCGAGATATTTGTATTGTCCCCTTATATACTTATACATGGTTATTAGATCGCCCCTCAGTCGTCTTTTTTCTAGACTAAATAATCCTAATTTCGCTAATCTATCTGGGTATTGTAGTTCTCCCATCCCCTTTATTAATTTTGTTGCCCTCCTTTGTACTCTCTCTAGTTCCATTATATCCTTCCTGAGCACCGGTGCCCAAAACTGGACACAGTACTCCATGTGCGGTCTAACTAGGGATTTGTACAGAGGCAGTATAATGCTCTCATCATGTGTATCCAGACCTCTTTTAATGCACCCCATGATCCTGTTTGCCTTGGCAGCTGCTGCCTGGCACTGGCTGCTCCAGGTAAGTTTATCATTAACTAGGATCCCCAAGTCCTTCTCCCTGTCAGATTTACCCAGTGGTTTCCCGTTCAGTGTGTAATGGTGATATTGATTCCCTCTTCCCATGTGTATAACCTTACATTTATCATTGTTAAACCTCATCTGCCACCTTTCAGCCCAAGTTTCCAACTTATCCAGATCCATCTGTAGCAGAATACTATCTTCTCTTGTATTAACTGCTTTACATAGTTTTGTATCATCTGCAAATATCGATATTTTACTGTGTAAACCTTCTACCAGATCATTAATGAATATGTTGAAGAGAACAGGTCCCAATACTGACCCCTGCGGTACCCCACTGGTCACAGCGACCCAGTTAGAGACTATACCATTTATAACCACCCTCTGCTTTCTATCACTAAGCCAGTTACTAACCCATTTACACACATTTTCCCCCAGACCAAGCATTCTCATTTTGTGTACCAACCTCTTGTGCGGCACGGTATCAAACGCTTTGGAAAAATCGAGATATACCACGTCCAATGACTCACCGTGGTCCAGTCTATAGCTTACCTCTTCATAAAAACTGATTAGATTGGTTTGACAGGAGCGATTTCTCATAAACCCATGCTGATATGGAGTTAAACAGTTATTCTCATTGAGATAATCCAGAATAACATCCCTCAGAAACCCTTCAAATATTTTACCAACAATAGAGGTTAGACTTACTGGCCTATAATTTCCAGGTTCACTTTTAGAGCCCTTTTTGAATATTGGCACCACATTTGCTATGCGCCAGTCCTGCGGAACAGACCCTGTCGCTATAGAGTCACTAAAAATAAGAAATAATGGTTTATCTATTACATTACTTAGTTCTCTTAGTTCTCTTAGTTCTCGTGGGTGTATGCCATCCGGACCCGGAGATTTATCTATTTTAATCTTATTTAGCCGGTTTCGCACCTCTTCTTGGGTTAGATTGGTGACCCTTAATATAGGGTTTTCATTGTTTCTTGGGATTTCACCTAGCATTTCATTTTCCACCGTGAATACCGTGGAGAAGAAGGTGTTTAATATGTTAGCTTTTTCCTCGTCATCTACAACCATTCTTTCCTCACTATTTTTTAAGGGGCCTACATTTTCAGTTTTTATTCTTTTACTATTGATATAGTTGAAGAACAGTTTGGGATTAGTTTTACTCTCCTTAGCAATGTGCTTCTCTGTTTCCTTTTTGGCAGCTTTAATTAGTTTTTTAGATAAAGTATTTTTCTCCCTATAGTTTTTTAGAGCTTCAATGGTGCCATCCTGCTTTAGTAGTGCAAATGCTTTCTTTTTACTGTTAATTGCCTGTCTTACTTCTTTGTTTAGCCACATTGGGTTTTTCCTATTTCTGGTCCTTTTATTCCCACAAGGTATAAACCGCTTACACTGCCTATTTAGGATGTTCTTAAACATTTCCCATTTATTATCTGTATTCTTATTTCTGAGGATATTGTCCCAGTCTACCAGATTAAGGGCATCTCTAAGCTGTTCAAACTTTGCCTTCCTAAAGTTCAATGTTTTTGTGACTCCCTGACAAGTCCCCCTAGTGAAAGACAGGTGAAACTGTACAATATTGTGGTCGCTATTTCCTAGATGCCCGACCACCTGCAGATTTGTTATTCTGTCAGGTCTATTAGATAGTATTAGTATTAGTGTATCAATAGTATTAGTACTTTGTGTATCAATTGCTCAAAGTTTTCAGTTACCTCTGCATGATGTTTTAGTGAATTGGAACCTAAAGTGATTGCCAGGAGGATAAAAGTTTGTCCTTATCATTTAATGGACGCGCAGGTGCATGACTCGTTACAGTAGAGTTATCAGATCTGTGTGTCGTAACAAGTCATTCTTGTCTTTGATCATCACATGAACAGGACAGATTGTTATCTACTGGAAGTAAATTAAGGATCTTAAATACTCAATGACTGCAAGCAGTCTTATTGATAACTGTGGAATTTATGTAATTAAAGTATGAAAAGTTGAAGAATTTGTTGAAATCTGAATCATCCCTTTAAGTTATAATAACAATTTTCTCCATTATGTAATCATGAATTATAATTTATTGCATCTGTTATGAAACAATTAACCACAAATTATATGATAGATGTTAATTAGTGATGAGCAAACGTGCTCGCCACTACTCGTTACTCGCCTGAGTATCGCTATGCTCGGCGTATTCGGCGAGCAGCAAGCAGTTCCGGTATTATTCGGCGGCAACTGCAGTCTCCACCCAGCATTTTTGTTGGACTTTAGAGACCCAATCATGGTGCAGGGATTGTCTGCCAGGCCATGAAACGCCGCAGCCATCTTTGTTGTGGTCGTACAGTGATTGTCTTGGCCGTACAGCATCATCCCGAGTATAAAAGACCTGGCGCCGCCCTGCTCGCCGCATTCTTTCCTGTTTCAGCAAGAGTAGGGAGAGCTGCTGCCGAGATAGGGTCAGAATCGTGGTTTTAGAGTTAGTGTAGGTCTGCAACTCTTACATCCACAACTCCTCAGAAACCAGAAGTCCTTTTTAGGGCTAATTCGTGGGTCCCGATATTGCAGCGCTAGGTAGGCAGGGCACAGCATATCCACATCAGTGCAAGTCCTGCAGGCACTGTATGTGTGTCCATTGGTCCCACTGCATCCTTCCCAAAGCTCCATAACTGCCTGCTGCTGCGGCTGCTGCAGCTTATTTACTGTCTATACACCTTCCTTTTTTTTTCTTCCAAAATTCCCCCCCCCCAAAAAAAAAAAATATATATATATACAGTCTGTTCTGTCAGACTGAGGCCTGTTGAAAAGTTATAGTTTGTCAGGCATACGTAGCATAGTTGTGTGTGCTACCCTTGTGCCCCCCTTTTTTTTTGGGTGTTTTAAATTCACCGAAAAAGGCCTCATATATCTGCGTGCTCCAAGTTTGGTCATTGGAGGCCGGTGTACATATTTTTTGGCTGTGCGATACTCAAATTCTATACAGCACTATTTCGCATCAAAAAAAATTCAAAGGCCACAGATTTTCCAGTGTGGTATTTCCATTACAGCCATCATAAATGTCTGTGCTCCAAGTTTGGGCATTGGAGGCCGGTGTACTTATTTTTTGATTGTGTGATACTCAAATTCTCTACAGCTCTACTTAGCATAAAAAAATTCAAAGGCCACAGATTTGCCAGTATGGTATTTCCATTACAGCCGTCAAATATCTCTGTGCTCCAATTTTGGGCATTGGAGGCCGGTGTACTTATTTTTTGGCTGTGTGATACTCAAATTCTATAAAGCCCTATTTCACATAAAAAAAATTTCAAAGGCCACAGATTTGCCAGTGTGGTATTTCCGTTACAGCCGTCATATATCTCTGTGCTCCAAGTTTGGGCATTGAAGGCCGGTGTACTTATTTTTACGTTGTGTGATACTCAAATTCTATGCAGTGCAATTTAGCAGTAAAAAAAATTCAAAGGCCACAGATTTGCTACTCAAATTCTATACCGCACTATTTTGCATAAATTAACTTAAAAAGAAAAATTGAATACAGTCTGTTAGGTCAGGCTGAGGCCTGCCTGGTGTTTGGGTTTGAAAAATCGTAGATTTGCAGGCATACTGATCACATATTATTTCGCTACTAATAAAGACATTTGCATTGAGCATTTGAAATAGTGCAGTAGTCCATTTAAAATGGGCAGGGCAATGGGCGGGGAAATGGACGTGATGCTGATGGTGCATCCAGAGGATGAGGCCGTGGGCAAGGTGAAAGTGGACAGCAACAAAGACCCACATCTTCTCTCTCGACCTTCCTATCCCAGTTTCTAGGGGACCGCAGCACACCACTATTGAAGCCAGAGCAGTGTGAAATGGTTGTTGGTTGGATAGCGGATAATGCTTCCAGTCACTTAGCCACCACCACTACCTTGTTTTCCACATGGTCAAGTCTGAGTAGCCGTGAGTGTGGCCAGGATGTTCCTCACCCTGATCCTCCTTCCTCCAATGATACCTAGTGCCCTGAGACAACTGATCCCACACTTGGACTCTCTGAAGAGCTGTTCAGTTTTCCATTTCAAGATTCAGAAATCACTGCCGGTTAACTTGAAGTGGGGAAAGATGAGATCACATGTAGAACTGCCCAAAGCTTTGAACAGCCCCGGTCACACGAAAGCGATGGTGTGAAAGTGTCACAAGAGGTGGACGATGATGAGACACAATTGCCAGAAAGTGAGGAGGAGGAGTAGGGTGAGGATGTGGAAGACGAGGTGGTGGATGACATAGTGACTGACCCAACCTGGTAGGAGGACAGGCACAGCAAGGACAGCAGCACAAATGGGGAAGGAGGCATATCCCCAACAGGCAGGAAGAAGCAGTGTGGTGGCCACAGACAGAAGGCGTGCATCCATTCCCCATAACACCAACATGAGTGAAAGTTGCCATTCCACCTGTGAGATCTTCTCGAGTCTGGCTATTTTTTAAAGACTCTGCCGATAACCCCAAACAGGTGATTTGCAGCAACTGCCATGCCCGTGCAGCGCCCCAGAGTCCTGGTCCGTTGCAGTAATGTTGTTCTTCCACCAGGGGGAGTGATGTTATGTCTGAAGGCAATGAAGGAGATCTTATGTCCAGGTATCACAGCCACACACACACTTCACACGCCAGTCCACCAGGGGTAGCTAAGGGTTCTATCTATTAGGCCACTCCTCACATAGGGTAAAACTGAAGGGTTGGTTAGGAAGTTAGGCAGTATCGGAAGGAGGAGAGGACAGGAGAGTTCCTGGCTGGGAACCAACGAGGAAAGATCTCCTGATCGAGCTGGCTGGGGTGATCCCTGGTCAGATCCAGACTGAATTCTGAGGAGAAAGGAAAGAAGGACACGGAGTTGCGCCTGCAACCCATGGGGCAGCATCCTAAGAAAGGACAAGAAAGGAATTGTGCTGTAGTGAGTGAGAAAAGAAGTCATAGCAACAAGAGTGAAACATCAGTGGGAGACCAGCTAGAAGCAGGCTGCCTCCATCTGAAGCGCAGATCCGGTGGCCAGAATACTGAGGGAGTAAAGGGCTCTATGCCATTACTTCAGAGACTGGCAGGGCAGGCTGTCTGACCTTTATACCTAAGTGGCAACTTGTGGGGGTCGGGGCGTCTCTAGTGTCCCTATAAACAAGCCTCAGGCCATCAGTCATACGGGTTTTGTCCTATCCGTACCATCTGGGGACAGAGAGAGAAGTAACAAAAGTGAGGACCTTATGGTAGCTTATGCAAGTAGGGACCTACTACGTTACTGTGCGCAAGGGGAAGGCTATTGAATTCCTCCTGGATAAGGAGACTCTGGATTTGCCTTCAGACCGTCCGGACTCTGCCTACCCTGTGGTCCCTACTCTGGACTGTGGATGCTGAACCTTCAGTAAAAGGTAAAGAGACTGCAACCCTGTGTCCTTGTTATTCACTCTGACTCACACCATCCATCATCTACACTCTGGGAAGCCCTGGGGACAAACTTTACCTGTGGGAAGGTATACCATCTAGCTGCCATCACATCGCCCCAGCGGAACCCTAAGCAGCGTCAGTCATCCTGACCGAATACCACAAGTGGCGTCACGAGTAGTGTTGAGCATTCCGATACCGCAAGTATAGGGTATCGGCCGATACTTGCGGTATCGGAATTCCGACACCGAGTTCCGATACATTTGTGGTATCGGGAATCGGTTTCGGATCCATATTAATGTGTAAAATAAAGAATTAAAATAAAAAATATTGATATGCTCACCTCTTTGGAGGCCCCTGGACATCACCGCTGGTAACCGGCAACCTTCTTTGTTTAAAATGAGCACGTTTAGAGACTTTCATGAAGTCACGGCTTCTGATTGGTCGCATGCCGCTCATGTGACCGCCACGCGACCAATCAGAAGCCGCGACGTCATTCTCAGGTCCTAAACTCCTCATTCTAGGAATTTAGGACCTGATAATGACGTCGCGGCTTCTGATTGGTCGCGTGGCGGTCACATGAGCGGCACGCGACCAATCAGAAGCCGCGACGTCATTCTCAGGTCCTAAACGCACTCATTTTAAGCAAAGAAGGCTGTCGTTTACCAGCGGTGATGTCCAGGGGCCTCCGGAGAGGTGAGCATATCAATATTTTTTATTTTAATTCTTTATTTTACACATTAATATGGATCCCAGGGCCTGAAGGAGAGTTTCCTCTCCTTCAGACCCTGGGAACCATCAGGATACCTTCCGATACTTGGTGTCCCATTGACTTGTATTGGTATCGGGTATCGGTATCGGCGATATCCGATACTTTTCGGGTATCGGCCGATACTATCCGATACCGATACTTTCAAGTATCGGACGGTATCGCTCAACACTAGTCACGAGCACTATCCTATAAACTACTGTACACCTTTTATTGGACGCCCCTCGAAGGGCCACGGACCGGGTCAGGCCACCGTGACATCTCATTCCCCGATCCGAGGGACCCAGTACCGAGTACCCCTTTGCCCTTACCCCTGGGGGCGATCCACCTGCATCAGCAGGGGTAGCAAAACAACCAGCCTGACCACCACCAGCAAGATCAGGCACATGCAAGCAATGCACCCAACTTTGTGGGCCAAACCCCAGGCTCCAGGACCACTGCCTGCTGGTCACATCACTGCTTCTTCCACTGTTTTGCGTAAAAGCCAATCCCCAGTACACCGTGCATGTGAATATGCCTCTAGCCCTGCACCTGTTGTGGACCACAGTCAAGCAGCACCATCAGCAATTGCATCCACGTCCTTGTCCCAGCACAGCGTTCAGTTGTCTATAACCCAGTCTTTATAATGCAAGTGGAAATACCCAGCCAATGCCCCACAGGCCACAGTCCTCAATTTTAATATTTCTCTTCTGCTTGCACTAGAAATTCTGCCTTTTAAAGCTTGTTGAGATGGAAGATTTCCACAACCTGATGGCGGCCGCTGTCCCAAGGTACTCGGTCCCCAGTCACCACTATTTCTCCCGTTGTGCCGTAGCGGCATTACACCAACATGTGTCCCACAACATTAGCTGTGCCCTCCACAATGCTGTTACCGGGAAAGTCCACCTAACCACGGACACGTGGACAAGTGCTTGTGTACAGAGATGGTACATCTCAATGACGGCACACTGGGTTAACATAGTGGAAGCCGAGCAGGGCTGGTGTCAGCACCCAGCGTACCCGGGCAAGTGCCAGGGCCCTGGTGAGACAGGGGGGCCCATTCAAGGCTGGCGTTAAGGGCAGGCAGCTGACAGTGCCTAGGACCACCGCTCCCCCAGGGAGCCTATCTATTAGGCCACTCCTCACATAGGGTAAAACTGGAGGGTTGGTTAGGAAGTTAGGCAGTATCGGAAGGAGGAGAGGACAGGAGAGTTCCTGGCCGGGGACCAACGAGGAAAGGTCTCCCGGTCGAGCTGGCTGGGGTGATCCCTGGTCAGATCCAGACTGAATTCTGAGGAGAAAGGAAAGAAGGACACGGAGCTGCGCCTGCAGCCCATGTGGCAGCATCCTAAGAAAGGACAAGAAAGGAATTGTGCTGTAGTGAGTGAGAAAAGAAGTCATAGCAACAAGAGTGAAACATCAGTGGGAGACCAGCTAGAAGCAGGCTGCCTCCATCTGAAGCGCAGATCCGGTGGCCAGAATACTGAGGGAGTAAAGGGCTCTATGCCATTACTTCAGAGACTGGCAGGGCAGGCTGTTTGACCTTTATACTTAAGTGGCAACTTGTGGGGGTCGGGGCGTCTCTAGTGTTCCTATAAACAAGCCTCAGGCCATCAGTCATACGGGTTTTGTCCTATCCGTACCATCTGGGGACAGAGAGAGAAGTAACAACAGTGAGGACCTTATGGTAGCTTATGCAAGTAGGGACCTACTACGTTACTGTGCGCAAGGGGAAGGCTATTGAATTCCTCCTGGATAAGGAGACTCTGGATTTGCCTTCAGACCGTCCGGACTCTGCCTACCCTGTGGTCCCTACTCTGGACTGTGGATGCTGAACCTTCAGTAAAAGGTAAAGAGACTGCAACCCTGTGTCCTCGTTATTCACTCTGACTCACACCATCCATCATCTACACTCTGGGAAGCCCTGGGGACAAACTTTACCTGTGGGAAGGTATACCATCTAGCTGCCATCACATCGCCCCAGCAGAACCCTAAGCAGCGTCAGTCATCCTGACCGAATACCACAAGTGGCGTCACGAGCACTATCCTATAAACTACTGTACACCTTTTATTGGACGCCCCTCAAAGGGCCACGGACCGGGTCAGGCCACTGTGACATCCCATTCCCCAAACCGAGGGACCCAGTACCGAGTACCCCTTTGCCCTTACCCCTGGGGGCGATCCACCTGCATCAGCAGGGGTAGCAAAACAACCAGCCTGACCATCACCAGCAAGAACAGGCACATGCAAGCAATGCACCCAACTTTGTGGGCCAAACCCCAGGCTCCAGGACCACTGCCTGCTGGTCACATCACTGCTTCTTCCACTGTTTTGCATAAAAGCCAATCCCCAGTACACCGTGCATGTGAATATGCCTCTAGCCCTGCACCTGTTGTGGACCACAGTCAAGCAGCACCATCAGCAAGCGCATCCACGTCCTTGTCCCAGCACAGCGTTCAGTTGTCTATAACCCAGTCTTTATAATGCAAGTGGAAATACCCAGCCAATGCCCCACAGGCCACAGTCCTCAATTTTAATATTTCTCTTCTGCTTGCACTAGAAATTCTGCCTTTTAAGCTTGTTGAGATGGAAGATTTCCACAACCTGATGGCGGCCGCTGTCCCAAGGTACTCGGTCCCCAGTCACCACTATTTCTCCCGTTGTGCCGTAGCGGCATTACACCAGCATGTGTCCCACAACATTAGCTGTGCCCTCCACAATGCTGTTACCGGGAAAGTCCACCTAACCACGGACACGTGGACAAGTGCTTGTGTACAGGGATTGTACATCTCAATGACGGCACACTGGGTTAACATAGTGGAAGCCGGGCAGGGCTGGTGTCAGCACCCAGCGTACCCGGGCAAGTGCCAGGGCCCTGGCGAGACAGGGGGGTCCATTCAAGGCTGGCGTTAAGGGCAGGCAGCTGACAGTGCCTAGGACCACCGCTCCCCCAGGGGCCCTCAGCTAGTGGCACATCACGGAGCTGACTCGGAAGGGGAGGGGGAGCGGCCGGGGGCTGTCTAATTATACTCACCTACTCCTGGTTGCTGGTGCGGTCCCTGCAGGTCCCCAGCTCCCCAGCTTCTTCCTGTACTGAGCGGTCACATGGTACCGCTCATTACAGTAATGAATATGTGGCTCCACCTCCCATAAGGCCGCTCAATACAGGAAGAAGCTGCCAGCGCCGGGAAGCAGGGACTACACAGCACCAGGAGCAGGTGAGTATAACGGGGAGGGGAGCGCTGTGCGATATTCACCTGCTCCTCGTTCCAGCCGCCGCTCCATCTTCCACGTCTTCTGCAGTGACACTCAGGTCAGAGGGCACGGTGACTTGGTTAGTGCGCGCCCTCTGCCTGAGCGTCAGTGCAGAAGACGCTGAAGAAGATGGAGCGGCGGCTGGAATGAGGACAGGTGAATTTTGAAAGTGCCGGGGGCCTGAGCGACGGAGATGTGAGTATGTGATTTTTTTTTTTTTATCGCAGCAACAGCAAATGGGGCAAGTGTCTGCATGGAGCATCTTATGGGGCAATAACGTTTGTGCAGCACTATATGGCGCAAGTGTCTGTATGAGGCCATAACGTTTGTGCAGCACTATATGGGGCAAGTGTCTGTATGGAGCATCTATGGGGCCATAACATTTGTGCAGCACTATATGGGGCAAGTGTCTCTATATACTACATGGCTGTTCTATATACTATGTGGGCCATGTTATATACTACGTGGGCTGTTATATGCTACGTGGGCTGTGCTATATATTAGATGGCTGTTCTATAAACTATGTGGGCCGTGTTATATACTATGTTGCTGTGCTATATACTATATGGGCTGTGCTACATACTACGTGGCTGTGTTATATGCTACGTGGGCTGTTATATACTACATAGCTGTGTTATATGCTACGTGGCTGTGCTATATACTATGTGGGCTCTGCTATATACTACGTGGGCTGTGTTATATACTACATGTCTGTGTTTATTTGCGATCATGAATCGTGATATGTGTTAAAGGGGGCCCACTGAGACTCTTGCCTGGGGCCCTCAAAAACCTGGAGCCAGCCCTGAAGCCTGGACCCAGTCGGACCTTGGGATGGAACACATCTTTCCCACACTGAGGATTGCTGGCCCTACGTCAATCAGGGTTGCCCCCATAGTCTACAGCTCCTGCACCTCCTCCTCCTCTTCATCCTCCATCTCTGAAATCAACACATCAGTCGAAAGCTGGAAGCACTGCAGCACTGCCTCAGCTAAGTGGCAACAGGCTGTGCTGACGCTAGTCTGCATAGCTGACAAACCGCACAATGCAGAAGAGTTGTGGACAGTGCTGAAAGAGCAGTCAGATGTTTGGATGACACCGCTGAACCTACAGCCAGGCATGGTCGTGTGTGACAATGGCCGTAACCTGGTGGCGGCTCTGAGGCAAGGTGAGCTTACACATGTACCTTGCTTGGACCATGTGATTAACCTCGTGGTTCAACGTTTTCTGAAAAGCTACCCAGAGCTGCTGGATCTGCTAGTGAAAGTATGCTGTCTGTCTACCCATTTTAGAAAGTCAGCTACAGCTTCAGATGCCCTTGCCATGCCACAGCAGCGTTTTCAGCTTCCAGCTCACCAACTGTTGTGTGATGTCCCCTCTCTACGCTGCATATGTTGGAAAAGATTTGTGAGCAGAAGAGGGCCGTTGTTGACTACCAACATCAACAAGGCCATCGAATTTCAGGTCAGACTCCACACATAAGACCTCAGGAGTGGACATGGATGTCAGACATATGTAACATCCTCCAAAACTGTTAGGACTGCACCAAGATGGTGAGCGGCGATGACGCCATAATTAGCATCACCATCCCGCTTCTCAGCATTCTTAAAAACTCTCCGCTCTCAATCAAAGAGGATGCATTGCAGGCAGAGCACGAAGACATGGAGCAAGGAAACATACAGGGGTATTACACTCAGCCCAGCCTCATGTCTTCCGGATTGGTAGGCAATGAGAAGGAGGAGGAGTAAGAACAGGAGCTACTTTCATTCGCTATAGATGGTACTACAAACACATCTGTATTAGCTTCTGTTCAGCCGGGATGGCCTGAGGACAGGAAGTAGGATAAGGAGGAGGAGGAGGATAGCATGGTCAGTCGTCCTGTTGGTGAGGACACGGAAGTCTTGCCTGTTAGCAGTCTGGCACGCATGGCTGACTTTATGTTGCACTGCATTTCACGTGACTCTTGGATTATCAAAATTTTGGATGACACTCATTACTGGTTGGTGACACTTCTAGACCCACACTACAAGGAGAACTTTCAGTCTCTTCTGCCTGAGGCAGAGAGGTGTACTAAAATGTTGCAGTACCCAGGGCCCTTGTAGCGGAATTACTTAGAAAATTCCCATGTGAGAACGATGGCAGCAGATGTCAGAGTTTGTTGTACAACCAAGGAGTCCAAGCAAGAGAGACAGAAGTACAATCCAGCTCAGGCAGGGGAACAATGGCCAAGTTCTGGGACAGTTTTCACAGACCCTCCTATCGTGGCGGCACAGAGGCAAGGGGTGCTGTCACAAGAAGTGCAATGTATGGGAAGATGGTGAGGGAGTACCTTGCAGATCGTACAAACATCCTTCGTGAGTCCTCTGTGCTTTTTAATTATTGGGTATCCAAGCTGGACACGTGGCATGAACTGGCTCTCTATGCCTTGGAGGTCCTGGTCTGCACTGCTGCTAGCGTTCTGTCAGAGAGGGTTTTTAGTGCTGCTGGTGGAATTATAACAGATAAGCGCATCTGCCTGTCAACTGAAAATGCTGACAGGCTGACTCTTATAAAAATGAACAAGGCCTGGATTGGGAAAGACTTCTGTACACCACCAAGTGAAAACAGCGAAACATAACCTCAAATACATTCTCTCTTTTGGGGAGGTGTATTCTCATGCACCTCTTCACAACTACACATAGGTATATGCTTCCAGATTTGGTCTGTTTGTTCTTATCCTCCTCCTTATCCTTATCCTCCTCATCCAGAACCACTATATCACCAGGGTGAATGTGGTCTGTACGGTGCATTTTGGCCAAGGGTGCTGTGATGGCACTCTTTTATTTTTTTAAAAAAAGGACAACACATTGGGGAATTGGGCATGACATTACATTGGGCCTACTTCTTAACTCTGCCTCCTGCAATCTGTCCTGTACCTGCCAGTAGATCACCAGGGTGAATGTGCTCTGTACGGTGCATTTTGGGCAAGGGGGCTGTGATGGCAATACTTTTATGTTTTAACAAAAAGGATCCCACATTGGGGAATTGGGCATGACATTACATTGGGCCTACTTCTTAACTTGGTCTCCTGCAATCTGTCCTGTACTTGCCAGTAGATCACCAGGGTGAACGTGCTCTGTACAGTGCATTTTGGGTAAGGGGGCTGTGATGGCACTCTTTTTTTAAGTTCAAAAAGGAAAACACATTGGGGAATCGGGCATGACATTACTTTGGGCCTACTTCTTAACTTGGTCTCCTGCAATCTGTCCTGTACCTGCCAGTAGATCACCAGGGTGAATGTGCTCTGTACAGTGCATTTCGGGCAAGGGGGCTGTGATGGCATTCTTTTATTTTTTAACAAAAAGGATCCCACATTGGGGAATTGGGCATGACATTACATTGGGCCTACTTCTTAACTCGGTCTCCTGTAATCTGTCCTGTACCTGCCAGTAGATCACCAGAGTGAACGTGCTCTGTACTGTTATAGACAGGTGAATTTTGCGCAAGGGGCCTGCGATGGCACAAGTATATTTTTAAAAAAGGTACCCCACATTGGTGAAAACACATCCTTGTTGGCAAAGATTTCATAACATTTGTGTACCTTAAAGAGCTCCCTTAAAAAGCTCCTTTTTGTGTTGCCTGGTTGCTCACATTGGACACAATACACTTCATATAAATTTGATAAAGCAATGCTGTTAGTTTGGCTCAGTAGTTCATTACAAATATTTCTTTGTTGAATACATTCATTTCTTTCCTTGAGAGCCATAACTTTGGCTGCCTCAAATGTACAAATGGCAAATATAAAAAACGGTGATTTGTAACCAAGATTTAAAGACTGTATACCGAATGCATTCAGACAATCACATAGCTGAATTTCTTGTAAAACATTTACAGATGTGACAGACAATTTTCATAGTGACACAATCTTGATAAATGTTTGTTTATTCACTTCACAAACAGTTCTATGCCTTTTTATGTTTGCTGTGTGTCATTGTAAAACATTAAGGTTTACTGAAACTATGCCGGTCGTGGTTGATCTAAATCCTTGTGGCTTTTATTTTCTGGGGGTTTGTGGCCCCTCGTCTGAAGACTCCATGATATCTCAGTTTAATCCAACCTTGAAAAGTGGGTGTGTCAGGTGTCAGGTGCAATGTCAGTGTCAGTCTGGTGAGTGCTGCTGTGCAGAGCAGAGGCCTGCAGAGCATAGTGTCTGCAGAGCATAGTGTCTGCAACATGTGAAGCTGTGTTTGGAGACTGTAATATGGCGTGCGGTTGCCCCACTGATACTGGACAAGGAGAGTAGTTAAATTGTCCAACACATAGAGTGAAGAGTTCCCACTCTAATTGTGAATTCCACCATTACCATCTGGACAAGATTTTGGAGTAATGGTGTCTTGTAAATGCCAATAATTTGTATAGGTCTGTATAGGTCTGTCCAACCCATCCAGAATCACAGCTTCACATGTTGCAGACACTACACACGCCAGTCCTCCTCTGACTAGTTCCCGTGGGTGTCCTGCACCGCTGACTCTTTACTCACACGGCTGTACACAGCCCAGGATATCCTCCGGATAGCAGCCAGACACCATATCCACCTGTTTGCAATCATTACACATGCCAGTCCTCTTTCGGGCACAGGACATCCACCTCTGGTACACCTCTGGCCACAGGAATGTCCACATCCGAGACCAGTTACCATGGACGACTTGCATCGCTGTGTACGCTGCGTGTGCCAGGCTATTCATGCCATAGCTGCTGGCCCTACTGGCCTGTGCTGCTTCACATACACAGCCAGCGCTCTGCAGGCCTCTGCTCTGCACAACAGCACTCACCAGACTGACACTGACATTGCACCTGACACCTGACACACCCATACCCCTTACTGTAGGGTTTTTAACAAACAAACCTGTGGCTTTCAGCCACATGGAAAACCCAGACCGGAAATCCGTGACTGCGATGCACACCTATGGACTTCATCCGTCTCCATGCCCAACCAGGGGAGAACACACAGAGACCCCTACCTGTGACACAAGCCACTGACTCACAGTATTCACAATCTTGTTATTTATTCGTGTTGTAAGAATATGGTTAAGTGGATCCCCAAGTGTCATAAGAAATGTCTAAGTTCTGTACAAATGTGCTCTTCTAGATTGGAGGGTCTGCCGGGGTATCAGAAAGACTTCAGAGTTCTCGGAAAAAGAAGCAGATATTTTACATCCTCATCATCCTTATGATTGTGCTTTTGATCTTGTTCCTAATGCCAGATTACCTAAAGCTTGCTTGTATAATTTATTGGGTCCTGAACGTACCGCCATGAAAGAATATGTAAATACAAGTTTATGGAAGGGTCACATCCATACTTCCTCCTCGCCAGTTGCTGCTGGATTTTTCTTTGGTAAAAAGAAAGATTGTGGCCTCCTTCCTTGTCTTGTTTTTCATTAATTAAACAAAATTACTATTAAAAATACTTGACCACTTCCTCTCATCCGTGACCTATATAATCAGCTTGAACCCAGGAGAGCGATGAGTGTAAGAAGGCATTTTTAACATCTGAGGACGTGTTTAAAAATGTTGTCAAGCCTTTTGGGTATGGGCACACGCTGCGAATTACTCTGTGGATTTTTCTGGACTGATTTTGGTAAATCCGCGGGTAAACCGCACTGCGGATTTCCTGCGGAATTACCGCGGATTTACCGCAATTTTTTTCAGATTTTGTGCGGATTCCACCTACCGTTTTACACCTGCGGATTCGTATTATGGAGCAGGTGTTAACAGCTGTGGAATCCACACAAACAACTGACATGCTGTGGAATAAACAACGCTATGTATTCTATGTTTCCGCACCTTTTTTTCTGCACCTTTTTTTCCGCAGCATGTGCACTGCGGATTTTGTTTTCCATAGCTTTACATGGTACTGTAAACTCATGGAAAACTGCTGTGAATCCGCAGCGGCCAATCCACTGCGGATTCACAGCAAATTTTGCAACATGTGCACATACCCTTTTGGTTAACTAATGCGCCAGCGGTATTTCAAAATTTTATAAACTGTATTTTTTCTGATTGTATTGGAAGGTTTATTATGATTTACCTTGATGACATTCTATTTTTTTTCACCCAATCTGGTTTCTTACCATGAACATGTCTGTTTTGTTTAATGAAAACTTAGAGATAATTCTTTATTTGCTAAACTGGAGAAATGTACTTTTCTGACTAAAAGATATAGTTCCTGGGGTTTAATTTATCAGCTGAAGGGTTTAAGATGGATCCTGGGAAGGTGCAGGCCATAATTGATTGGGTTCAACCTTGTGACCTTAAAACGTTACAATGTTTTTTAGGATTTGCCAATTTCTACAGAAAATGTATTACGGGTTTTTCTCAGATTGTTTTGTTCACTGGATAATATTGGGAAATTTAATACATTAATAGAGTATTTTATGTCTGCTCCAGTTTTAATCCAACCCATTCTCTCGAAACCGTTCATTGTGGAAGTGGATGCTTCAGAGGTTGTGATAGGGGCTGTAATATCTCAAGGTTCCAAAGCTCTGACCAACTTGTGGCCATGTGTTTTCTCTAGGAGATTTTCATTCGCAGAGAGAAATTATGATGTTGGAAATTGCGAGCTACTGTACTTACGGTTAAATTAGCTTTTGAAGAATGGAAACATTGTTTGGAGGAGGCAGATCATCAAGTCACGGCAGTGACAGAACATAATAATTTAGCCTTTATTGAATGAGCATTGACAGTACAGCTCCCAGACCTACGAAGGTAAAGTGCTATGCATCATTTGGAACATCTATTCAAGTAATTATTGTTACTTGTATTAGTAATTCCATAATTTATTATCTTATATATTCATGCATTACTGCATATTATTCTTTTAGAGTTTAAGATATTACCGTATATATTCGAGTATAAGCCGACCCGAGTATAAGCCGACCCCCCTAATTTTGCCACAAAAAAATGGGAAAACTTATTGACTCGAGTATAAGCCTAGGGTGGAAATGCAGCATTTACCGGTGAATTTCAAAAATAAAAATAGATCATTATTTCCCCATAGCTGTGCCATATAGTGCTCTGCACCATTCATTATTTCCCCATAGCCGTGCCATATAGTGCTCTGCACCATTCATTATTTCCCCATATCTGTGCCATATAGTGCTCTGCACCGTTCATACTGCCCCATAGCTGTGCCATATAGTGCTCTGCACCGTTCATATTGCCCCATATCTGTGCCATATAGTGCTCTGCACCGTTCATATTTCCCCATATCTGTGCCATATAGTGCTCTGCACTGTTCATATTTCCCCATAGCTGTGTGCCATATAGTGCTCTGCACCGTTCATATTGCCCCATATCTGTGCCATATAGTGCTCTGCACCGTTCATATTTCCCCATAGCTGTGCCCCATATAGTGCTCTGCACCGTTCATATTGCCCCATATCTGTGCCCCATATATGCTCTGCACCGTTCATTTTTGTCCCATAACTGTGCCCCATATAGTGCTCTGCACCGTTCAGTATTGTCCCATAGCTGTGCCCCATACAGTGCTCTGCACCGTTCATATTTCCCCATAGATGCTCCACATAAATCTGTGCCGCTGCTGCTGCAATAAAAAAAAAAGCCATACTCACCTCTCTTGATTGCAGCTCCCAGCGTCCGGTCCCGGCGTCTCTCCGCTCTGACTGATCAGGCAGAGGGCGGCGCGCACACTATATGAGTCATCGCGCCCTCTGACCTGAACAGTCAGAGCGGAGCGACGCCGGGAAGATGGAGCGGCGCTGGGAAGATGGAGCGACGCCCGGCGGCTGGAACGTGAACAGGTAACTATGCGATACTTACCTTGTCCCAGCGATCCTGGCGCTCTCCTGCCGTCCCACGGTCTTCTGTGCTGCAGCCTCTTCCTCTATCAGCGGTCACCGGCACCGCTGATTAGAGAAATTAATAGGCGGCTCCACCCCTATGGGAGGTGGAGCCGCCTATTCATTTCTCTAATGAGCGGTCCCACGTGACCGCTGAAGAGGGGAAGAAGCTGCAGCACAGAAGACCGTGGGACGGCAGGGGGAGCGTCAGGACCGCCGGGACTAGGTAAGTATGCCTCATCGCACTCTCCCCCTCACCCGCCGACCCCACCGCTACCGTGACTCGAGTATAAGCCGAGAGGGGCACTTTCAGCCCAAAAATTTGGGCTGAAAATCTCGGCTTATACTCGAGTATATACGGTAATCTAAAAAAAAATTCAATGATATTTTCATATGTTATTAATGCCATATTGTATACTCTTAACTAGGGTTGAGCGAAACGGATCGGACAAATTCAAAAATCGCCGACTTTCGGCAAAGTCGGGTTTCATGAAACCCGACCCGATCCTAGTGTGGGATCGGCCATGAGGTCGGCGATCTGCGTGCAAAAGTCACGCTTCATATGACGCGTTCATCGCCATTTTTCAGCCAATGAAGGAGGACGCAGAGTGTGGGCAGCGTGATGACATAGGTATCGTCCCCACCATCTTAGAGAAGGGCATGATAGTGATTGGCTTGCTTTCTGCGGCATCACAGGGGTAATAAAGGGGCGTGCACACCGACCGCCAACTTACTTCTGCCGATCTTAGCATAGGGAGAGGTTGCTGCCACTTCATCAGAAGAAGGGATATAGTTAGGGAGGGAAGATTAACCCCCGAAACTGCTTGTGCTGTAGCGATTTCCACTGTACAACACCACCATTTGTTTGCAGGGACAGTGGAGTTTATATTTTTGTGCATCAGCTCTGTAGCTTATTAGGCTGCCTTATAAGGCTCCCTGATAGCTGCATTGCTGTTTGCACGCTGCTGTGCAAACCAACTGCTTTTTTAAAAGCAAAAATCCTGTTGCTCCTTTCTGCAGTTATCTTGTTTATTTGTCCACACTTTTGTGTGCAGCAGTCCTTTTTATTGCTGCCATACTTTTCCTGAGATCATTGTAGGGAGATTGAAATCGTACTACAGTCCTTGTATTTTTCATATATCTTCCAGCCACTTTCTGCCACTTACATTGTGTTGTTTTATACACAGGGCCAGAGTTTTGGTTCAGTCTCCCCCCCCAAAAAAAAGGGAGATTTAAATTCTCAACAAGTTTATATACACCTTCTACCTTGTTTTACAGTACCATATAACGGTTGTTATTTTGGTTAGATTTTCCAAAAAATGAGGAAGTCTGGTGGAAGAGCCCGTGGGCGGTGGTTGCCAGCTGGTACTGATTGTGGTGGTGCAACTGGTGGTATTGGCAAAAGCACAATAGCACCTAAGGCTGGAGGTCAAATTATTTTGCCCCACCTTCCCCTGCTGACAAGTAGCTTGCCGGAAAAATGTCTTGCTTTTGGCCTCCTCTTACTGACTTCTCCAATTTTTCAATTTGCAGCTGCTGAATGTCCACCATAGGCCATTTTTATACCTCCCTAAATGGGCTGACTCCCCCCACAGGGCCATGGTCACCACCTGGCGCAAGCACCCGTGCGAGTGCTGCTTGCCTGGACAGGTGGGTGTGCCCACTCTTGGGCGACGGCACTGGCACAGGGTCCCTCATAGTACAATGAAGTGTTTCTGACGGTGGTGGTGCACAACCAACGTCAGGCACACCGTCGTAATATGAGAGGCCCTGTGCCAGTACCACCACCCATGAGAGAGTGTTCCCCTCAGCTCAAACAGTGCTCTACCACTTGCAATATCTACCTCTCCCTGCTCCACCACTGTGTAGTCTGTGCTGTTAAATCCTTCAATGGCACTGCCAATTAAATTTTGTTGAAATGATAGAGGATAGTAAAAATATACAGGGGCCCTGGCCTCCATTTAGACCAGTTAATAATTTGCGCCTACTACTGTTATGTATGCTAATGACAGGTGTTATGAAGGCAATCCAGAAACACAGTGTGCTTAGCGATCAGAGCGCACACAGTGATCTGACAAATACCCAAAAATACAAGAACGAGCTCTGAGACGTGGAAACTCTGTAGACTGCACACCTGATCCTATCCTAAACACAACTAAAAGCGGCTGTGGATTGCGCCTAACAACTACCTAGGCAACTCGGCACAGCCTAAGAAACTAGCTAGCCTGAAGATAGAAAAATAGGCCTGACTTGCCCCAGAGAAATTCCCCAAAGGAAAAGGCAGCCCCCCACATATAATGACTGTGAGTAAGATGAAAAGACAAAACGTAGGGATGAAATAGATTCAGCAAAGTGGGGCCCGATATTCTAGGACAGAGCGAGGACAGTAAAGCGAACTTTGCAGTCTACTAAAAACCCTAAAGCAAAACCACGCAAAGGGGGCAAAAAAAACCCACCGTGCCGAACGAACGGCACGGCGGTACACCCTTTGCGTCTCAGAGCTTCCAGCAAAACAAAAGACAAGCTGGACAGAAAAAAAGCAACAAAAAAGCAAAAAGCACTTAGCTATACAGAGCAGCAGGTCACAGGAACAATCAGGAGAAGCTCAGATCCAACACTGAAACATTGACAAGGAGCAAGGATAGCAGCATCAGGCGGAGTTAAGTAATGAAGCAGTTAACGAGCTCACCAGAACACCTGAGGGAGGAAGCTCAGAAGCTGCAGTACCACTTGTGACCACAGGAGTGAATTCAGCCACAGAATTCACAACAGTACCCCCCCCTTGAGGAGGGGTCACCGAACCCTCACCAGAGCCCCCAGGCCGACCAGGATGAGCCGCATGAAAGGCACGAACAAGATCGGAAGCATGAACATCAGAGGCAAAAACCCAGGAATTATCTTCCTGAGCATAACCCTTCCATTTAACCAGATACTGGAGTTTCCGTCTAGAAACACGAGAATCCAAAATCTTCTCCACAATATACTCCAATTCCCCCTCCACCAAAACCGGGGCAGGAGGCTCAACAGATGGAACCATAGGTGCCACGTATCTCCGCAACAACGACCTATGGAATACATTATGTATGGAAAAGGAGTCTGGGAGGGTCAAACGAAAAGACACAGGATTGAGAACCTCAGAAATCCTATACGGACCAATAAAACGAGGTTTAAATTTAGGAGAGGAAACCTTCATAGGAATATGACGAGAAGATAACCAAACCAGATCCCCAACACGAAGTCGGGGACCCACACGGCGTCTGCGATTAGCGAAAAGTTGAGCTTTCTCCTGGGACAAGATCAAATTGTCCACTACCTGAGTCCAGATCTGCTGCAACCTATCCACCACAGAATCCACACCAGGACAGTCCGAAGACTCAACCTGTCCTGAAGAGAAACGAGGATGGAACCCAGAATTGCAAAAAAATGGAGAAACCAAGGTAGCCGAGCTGGCCCGATTATTAAGGGCGAACTCAGCCAACGGCAAAAAGGACACCCAATCATCCTGGTCTGCAGAAACAAAACATCTCAGATATGTTTCCAAGGTCTGATTGGTTCGTTCGGTCTGGCCATTAGTCTGAGGATGGAAAGCCGAGGAAAAGGATAGGTCAATGCCCATCCTACCACAAAAGGCTCGCCAAAACCTTGAAACAAACTGGGAACCTCTGTCAGAAACAATATTCTCAGGAATGCCATGCAACCGAACCACATGCTGAAAGAACAAAGGTACCAAATCAGAGGAGGAAGGCAATTTAGCCAAGGGCACCAGATGGACCATTTTAGAAAAGCGATCACAGACCACCCAAATGACTGACATCTTTTGAGAAACGGGAAGGTCAGAAATGAAATCCATCGAAATATGTGTCCAAGGCCTCTTTGGGACCGGCAAGGGCAAAAGCAACCCACTGGCACGAGAACAGCAGGGCTTAGCCCTAGCACAAATCCCACAGGACTGCACAAAAGTACGTACATCCCGTGACAGAGATGGCCACCAGAAGGATCTAGCCACTAACTCTCTGGTACCAAAGATTCCAGGATGACCAGCCAACACCGAACAATGAAGTTCAGAGATAAGTTTATTAGTCCACCTATCAGGGACGAACAGTTTCTCTGCTGGACAACGATCAGGTTTATTCGCCTGAAATTTTTGCAGCATCCGCCGCAAATCAGGGGAGATGGCAGACACAATGACTCCTTCCTTGAGGATACCCGCTGGCTCAGATAAACCCGGAGAGTCGGGCACAAAACTCCTAGACAGAGCATCCGCCTTCACATTTTTAGAGCCCGGAAGGTACGAAATCACAAAGTCGAAGCGGGCAAAAAATAACGACCAACGGGCCTGTCTAGGATTCAAGCGCTTGGCAGACTCGAGATAAGTCAAGTTCTTATGATCAGTCAATACCACCACGCGATGCTTAGCTCCTTCAAGCCAATGATGCCACTCCTCGAATGCCCACTTCATGGCCAGCAACTCTCGATTGCCCACATCATAATTACGCTCAGCGGGCGAAAAACTTCCTGGAAAAGAAAGCACATGGTTTCATCACTGAGCAATCAGAACCTCTCTGTGACAAAACCGCCCCTGCTCCAATCTCAGAAGCATCAACCTCGACCTGGAACGGAAGAGAAACATCTGGCTGACACAACACAGGGGCAGAACAAAAACGACGCTTCAACTCCTGAAAAGCTTCCACAGCAGCAGAAGACCAATTAACTAAATCAGCACCCTTCTTGGTCAAATCGGTCAATGGTTTGGCAATGCTAGAAAAATTACAGATGAAGCGACGATAAAAATTAGCAAAGCCCAGGAACTTTTGCAGACTTTTCAGAGATGTCGGCTGAATCCAATCCTGGATGGCTTGGACCTTAACTGGATCCATCTCGATAGTAGAAGGGGTAAAGATGAACCCCAAAAATGAAACTTTCTGCACACCGAAGAGACACTTTGATCCCTTCACAAACAAAGAGTTAGCATGCAGGACCTGAAAAACCATTCTGACCTGCTTCACATGAGACTCCCAATCATCTGAGAAGATCAAAATGTCATCCAAGTAAACAATCAGGAATTTATCCAGATACTCACGGAAGATGTCATGCATAAAAGACTGAAACACAGATGGAGCATTGGCAAGTCCGAACGGCATCACTAGATACTCAAAATGACCCTCGGGCGTATTGAATGCAGTTTTCCATTCATCTCCTTGCCTGATTCTCACCAGATTATACGCACCACGAAGATCTATCTTAGTGAACCAACTAGCCCCCTTAATCCGAGCAAACAAGTCAGATAACAATGGCAAGGGATACTGAAATTTAACAGTGATCTTATTAAGAAGGCGGTAATCAATACACGGTCTCAGCGAACCATCCTTCTTGGCTACAAAGAAGAACCCTGCTCCCAGTGGTGATGACGATGGGCGAATATGTCCCTTCTCCAGGGATTCCTTCACATAACTGCGCATAGCGGCGTGTTCGGGCACGGATAAATTAAATAATCGACCTTTAGGGAATTTACTACCAGGAATCAAATTGATAGCACAATCACAATCCCTATGCGGAGGTAGAGCATCGGACTTGAGCTCTTCAAATACATCCTGATAATCAGACAAGAACTCTGGGACCTCAGAAGGGGTGGATGACGAAATCGACAAAAATGGAACATCACCATGTACCCCCTGACAACCCCAGCTGGATACCGACATGGAATTCCAATCCAATACTGGATTATGGGTTTGTAGCCATGGCAACCCCAACACGACCACATCATGCAGATTATGCAACATCAGAAAGCGAATAACTTCCTGATGTGCAGGAGCCATGCACATGGTCAGCTGGGCCCAGTATTGAGGTTTATTCTTGGCCAAAGGTGTAGCATCAATTCCTATCAATGGAATAGGACACCGCAAAGGCTCCAAGAAAAACCCACAACGTTTAGCATAATCCAAATCCATCAGATTCAGGGCAGCGCCCGAATCCACAAACGCCATGACAGAAAACGACGACAAAGAGCATATCAAGGTAATGGACAGAAGGAATTTGGACTGTACAGTACCAATGACGGCAGACCTAGCGGACCGCTTAGTGCGCTTAGGACAATCAGAAATAGCATGAGTGGAATCACCACAGTAGAAACACAGACCATTCAGACGTCTGTATTCCTGCCGTTCAACTCTAGTCATAGTCCTATCGCACTGCATAGGCTCAGGTTTAACCTCAGGCAGTACCGCCAAATGGTGCACAGATTTACGCTCGCGCAAGCGTCGACCGATCTGAATGGCCAAAGACAAAGACTCATTCAAACCAGCAGGCATAGGAAATCCCACCATGACATCCTTAAGAGCCTCAGAGAGACCCTTTCTGAACAAAGCTGCCAGCGCAGATTCATTCCACTGAGTGAGTACTGACCATTTCCTAAATTTCTGACAATATACTTCTATATCATCCTGACCCTGGCACAAAGCCAGCAAATTTTTCTCAGCCTGATCCACTGAATTAGGCTCATCGTACAGCAATCCGAGCGCCAGGAAAAACGCATCGACACTAATCAATGCAGGGTCTCCTGGCGCAAGAGAAAATGCCCAGTCTTGAGGGTCGCCGCGCAAAAAAGAAATAATAATCAAAACCTGTTGAATAGGATTACCAGAAGAATGAGGTTTCAAGGCCAGAAATAGCTTACAATTATTTTTGAAACTTAGAAACTTAGTTCTATCTCCAAAAAACAAATCAGGAATAGGAATTCTTGGTTCTAACAAAGATTTCTGATCAATAGTATCTTGAATTTTTTGTACATTTATAACGAGATTATCCATTGAAGAGCACAGACCCTGAATATCCATGTCCACACCTGTGTCCAGAATCACCCAAATGTCTAGGGGAAAAAAAAAAAAGTGAACACAGAGCAGAAAAAAAAAAAAAAAATGATGTCAGAACTTTTTCTTTCCCTCTATTGAGAATCATTAGTTAGGCTCCTTGTACTGTTATGTATGCTAATGACAGGTGTTATGAAGGCAATCCAGAAACACAGTGTGCTTAGCGATCAGAGCGCACACAGTGATCTGACAAATACCCAAAAATACAAGAACGAGCTCTGAGACGTGGAAACTCTGTAGACTGCACACCTGATCCTATCCTAAACACAACTAAAAGCGGCTGTGGATTGCGCCTAACAACTACCTAGGCAACTCGGCACAGCCTAAGAAACTAGCTAGCCTGAAGATAGAAAAATAGGCCTGACTTGCCCCAGAGAAATTCCCCAAAGGAAAAGGCAGCCCCCCACATATAATGACTGTGAGTAAGATGAAAAGACAAAACGTAGGGATGAAATAGATTCAGCAAAGTGGGGCCCGATATTCTAGGACAGAGCGAGGACAGTAAAGCGAACTTTGCAGTCTACAAAAAACCCTAAAGCAAAACCACGCAAAGGGGGCAAAAAAAAACCACCGTGCCGAACTAACGGCACGGCGGTACACCCTTTGCGTCTCAGAGCTTCCAGCAAAACAAAAGACAAGCTGGACAGAAAAAAAGCAACAAAAAAGCAAAAAGCACTTAGCTATACAGAGCAGCAGGTCACAGGAACAATCAGGAGAAGCTCAGATCCAACACTGAAACATTGACAAGGAGCAAGGATAGCAGCATCAAGCGGAGTTAAGTAATGAAGCAGTTAACGAGCTCACCAGAACACCTGAGGGAGGAAGCTCAGAAGCTGCAGTACCACTTGTGACCACAGGAGTGAATTCAGCCACAGAATTCACAACATACTACCACTGTCTGCAACTCAGCAGAGGAGCCCACCCCTGTACCTAGCTATGCCGCCTGTTTAGTCCTGTTACCAATTTTGAACTGCATTTAGCCTACTTTATTATTTGGGCCTACTGACTGTGTCAGTCTCTCATTACAGTTGTCCTCCACTGAACAAAGCAATGCCGTCCGGTTACCAATTATGAACTGCATTTAGCCTAATTTATTATTTGGGCCTATATCTGTGTTTCCTCCTTATCCTGCCCATTGCCCAGCCACTGCTAGATGAGTCTGCTGGTACTTGACCCACACCACTACATTCCCCTTGCACTCTACACAGCCAGAATCTGACCCTGCTGAAAGTCAGGTTCCCCTTCCTGCATACTATACCACCTTACAAGGGGGCAAAGAGGAAAGTGCAGATGAAAGTGCAGGTTCCTTCATGAGGTGGGGGAGCATACTTGTTGGCGACGTCACTGGCACAGGGCCCCTCATAGTACGCAAAAGTGTCTCTGCCATTGGGAGGCACCACCCGCCGCCAAACACACTGCCGTACTATGAGGGGCCCTGTGCCAGTGCCAGCGAGTGGGCCCCCTCTGCTTGCTCTGGATCACAGCACTTGCAAAGTTGAAATACTTACCTCTCCCTGCTCCACCGCCGTGACGTATTCCGCGTTTCCTGGGCCCACGAAAATCTTGAGCCAGCCCTACCCCCCACAACTTTAGCCAAATGACCGCCAGTTTTCAATGCCTTACTATTATTATAAAGTAAATTAAGATTGACAAGCTTAAGTAATAAGAATTGATGTTTTTGGCATTAAAATGGGCACTGTAGGTGTTTTCCTGTCCTCCACTCACTGCCGACTTTGATTCCCAATTGACTTGCATTGGGTTTCGTGTTTCAGTCGGCCCCCGACTTTTCGCAATAATCGGCTGATTTCACCCTACCCGACTTTTGACAAAGTCGGGTTTCGCGAAACCCGACTCGATCCGAAAAAGTAAAAGTTGCTCAACTCTACTCTTAACTATTACTAGACTTTTTAAAATTATATTTGTTATTTATTTATTACTACATTAATGTATCATGTCTTTTAAAGGAATTTGTACGTATTTGTAATTTTTTAAGCTTATTTCCAGAAATATCGTAGATTGACATTAGCTCTGTTTCCAATTAACTCAGAAAAAGTTTGAAATAAGAAAAGATATGTGTAAAAAGAGGTTTTAAAAAATAACAACATCTGTAGTGCAAATGTGTTCAGCAAGATTTTTATACAGTGTTTAGACTGAGGTCAGCGCACAGTTGTCTGTGTTCATTATGTTTCTTTGGGTGGTGAATTTGCATTTGTAAGAATTTTTAACAGTCGTGTGAGCCAGAACATTTTGGCTAAAGCAGCTCCCCATTATGGCAGATGTGAGATTTGAATGCCAACATGTAATGTATTGCTACATTTTTCCTGTAGCAGCCATAGCACTGGACCGTATGGTACTGAAATAACAGTGCGAAATGTTGTCCACTTCCATACAGTTGCTTGAAAAGTAATGCCATACAAGCACTACAACCACCATACACTGGAAAAATACTTCAATGTTTAGTGAGTAAGTCTGAGTGACACAATGACTACATACAGTGAAGGAAACAATTATTTGATCCCTTGCAAAACCATACGTAAGATGCTGGGTGAGAAGGAGACAACTGTGCAATGGTAAGAAAATGTAAGAAATACAAAATTACTTTCAATTGACATCGATCTGGGGTATCATTCAAAATCTCACCTCTTGGGGTATCTTTGATCATGAGGAAGGTGAGAGATCAGCCTACAACTACACGGGGGAACTTGTTGATGATCTCAAGGCAGCTGGGACCACAGTCACCAAGAAAACCATTGGTAACACATTACACCGTAAAGGCTTCAAATCCTGCAGTGCCCGCAAGGTCCCTCTGCTCAAGAAGGCACATGTGCAGGCCCGTCTGAAGTTTGCCAGTGAACACCTGGATGATTCTGTGAGTGATTGGGAGAAGGTGCTGTGGTCAGATGAGACAAAAATGTAGCTATTTTGCATTGACTCAACTCGCCATGTTTGGAGGAAAAGAAATGCTGCCTATGACCCAAAGAACACCATCCACACTGTCAAGCATGGAGGTGGAAACATTATGTTTTGAGGGTGATTCTCTGCAAAGGGCACAGGACTACTTCCCTGAATCCATGGGAGAATGGATGGAGCCATGTACCATAAAATCCTGAGTGACAACCTCCTTCGCTCCGTCAGAACATTAAAAATAGGTCATGGCTGGATCTTCCAGCAAGACAATGACCCAACACATACAGCCAAGGCAAAAAAGGAGTGGCTCAAAAAGAAACACATTAAGGTAATGGAGTAGCATAGCCAGTCTCCAGACCTTAATCCCATAGAAAACGTATGGAGGGAGTTGTAACTCCGTGTAAGATTATGCTAACGTTCTATGGAGACCGATGATGTGGGTCAAAATGACGACAAACACGGTATATCACAGTTCAGTATATATATTAGAAAGATAAACTTCAGATGACTGATGTAAACTGCGGCTTTACAGATAAGCAAGTAATAAACAGTCTCAAGAATATGCAGATGTTAGTAGTACAGACCGAGGATGCGAGTACAAGTCCAGCAATGCAGAATCCAGAGGTCAGAGCCCGGGCTGGCTCCTAGTAGGCGGCAGACCGTAGCAGAGGTGGGTGCAGAGCAGGTGTAGAGCAACAGAGTCTTTCCGGTGGTACGTAGATCCAGAAGCAAGCGGGGTATCCCGAGGAATAGAAGAAACAAGCAGTTTGCAAGTCCTTGAGCTTTGCAGCAAGTGAGGTTCAAGATACACAAGCAAGGTATAGTGTGCAGAGTTCCTTTATATATGCAGCAGACAGGAAACAAGGAGTATCAGACAGGAAACAAGATGGCCCCCATGAAGCCAGACACTCCATTTTGGGTAAGGGCAGAATCCAACAGAACTAAGGGCAAGAACAGACAAAAACAGGTACGCAGTCCCAGTCCGAGTTGCCAAGCGACAGCCTCAAAATCTAAATGATTTAGAGATGATCTGCAAAGAGTAGTGGACCAAAATTCCTCCTGACATGTGAGCAAACCTCATCGTCAACTACACAAAACGTCTGACTGCTGTGCTTGCCAACAAGGGTGTTGCCACCAAGTATTAAAGCTTGTTTGCCAGAGGAATCAAATGCTTATTTCTCACTGCAAAATGCAAATAATTTTATAGAATTTATATAATGTGATTTTTTGGATTTTATTTTTGATATTCTATCTTTCAATGTTAAAATGAACCTACCCTTAAAATTATTGATTGTTCATGACTTTGTCAGTGGGCAAACTTACAAAATCAGCCAAGGGATCAAATAATTACTTCCTTCACTGTAAATACCACCATACCTTGCTCAACTTAAGATCTTGGATGGACTATTACCTTCTTGTCCAAAAGTGGCCACTCTCTACCTTTTGCCTAAAGTGCACAAGGATGTTGTCAATCCCCCAGGCCGACCGATTGTCTCTGGCATAGGAGGGTTGAGCGACAATGTATGTAAATTTATTGATCATTATTTGAAACCATTAGTTGAAATGCTCCCCTCCTATGTCAGAGACCCCACGGACGTACTGACTAAGGTTAACGAACTGTTTCTGGAGGATGGCATGCTGTTAGCGACTATTGATATTGAATCTTTATACACTTCAATTAAGCATGCAGATGGCCTCAGGGCGGCCCACTTTTTCTTGGAGACAACCAACTGGGATGGCCATTTGATTAATTTGATTTTGGATTTATTGGAATTTGTGTTGACTCATAATTATTTTGTTTTCAAGGACAGATTTTATTTACAGGTGCAAGGGACTGCCATGTGTGCGGCGTGTGCCTCGTCATACGCCAACCTCTTTCTTGGATTTTGGGAGAGGTGGCTGTTTCATGGTGACGGGGCACACGTCGCCGACCCAGTGGTAGGCTGGTTCAGGTACATCGATGATGTTCTGTTAATTTGGAACGGAGATGACACCAGCCTATCCAAATTTATGCAGCTACTCAACATTAATTCTTTTAATTTAAAATTTACTTACAACTGGCATCCTAGCAAAATTGATTTTTTGGATATTAGTTTGTGTGTTGGAGAGGATGGGGTGATAGAAACGGATCTTTACCGTAAAGAAACTTCAGTGAACTCACTGTTGCACGTCCCTTCAGCACACAACTATTCCACAATTAAGGCCAGCCCAGTTGGACAATTTCTAAGAAATAGGCGGGTCTGTTCCACAGAGGAACGTTTTGAGAGACAGTCCATTGCCTTGTCCGATCGTTTTCATGCCAGGGGATACAGCCATCGGTGCATTAAGGCTGGGTATAGAAGGGCAAAAAGTACGAGAAGAGACGATCTACTCGTTCAACCCAAAAAAAGCAAACAGATGGATGAACCCATGGTTCGGTTCATCTCTACGTCGAATTGTCATTGGGATCGGATTCATGGGATCCTATCAAAACACTGGTCTGTACTACGTACAGATCCTACGTTGGCAGCATTACTACCTGCATCACCAAGGATGACACAACGTAGAAGTAGGAACCTTAGAGACAACTTAGTCAGGAGCCACTATGTGGCAAAACAAAAAACTTTCTTCAATGTCGGCAGTCCTAAACATGGATGTTTCCCATGCGGCTCATGTGTCGCGTGTCCTAACATTCTCAGATGTAAAACGTTTACGTCTTCGGATGGCAATAGAAAATATAAAATTTGAGATTTTATCTCATGTAACACCACACATGTGGTTTACTATGCCACGTGTCCGTGTTCACGCATATACGTGGGACTTACATCAAGAGAATTAAAAGTTAGGATGCGCGAACACGTGAGGGACATCAAGGCCGCTAAAGATGTAACAAACATCTCCATGTTAAAAACACTGCCTAGACATTTTAAGGAGCACCATGGATTCGACCCTGGTCTTTTGATGGTGAGGGGGATCGAAAAAATTCATGGGGGTGTCAGGGGTGGAAATCTGAATCAACTTTTAGCACAATGAGAGTGTAGATGGATTGTTACCCTTGACACTTTGACACCAAGAGGATTGAACGAGAATTTGAGTTTTACATCCTTTTTATGATCCTTCTCTTCTCGTATATCATGGTATTGTGGTATTTCTGTTCCATCACATCTATTTTCAACCCCTGTGGGTTGGAAATTGGCCTGGTAAGGTTTTCTCCATTTTTCCCTGGAGTTCTATTCACCGTTTGCTTTTATATATTTTTAATTTGTGTTTTTGTCTCTTTTAGTTATTTTATGTGTGTACTGAGGGAATCGGATCTGTTTCAGGATTTTTCCGTATAACCATCTTGGGATATCTGCAGCTGTTTATGAAGAGGGATTCAGAGAAGGAGGCCCATTGTCTCTCTCAATATTATTGTTGTTTTCATTATTATTATTTTTCTTGTATTATGAGTGTTTTCAATATTATTCTATGTATGTTCACTGGTATTTTACATTTATTTATTTTTTATCTCCTGCTTGTATGATTGTCCTTTATATGGCATACAGGCATGGGCTAATTCACTTAGTATTCACCAGCGTATAATATGTGGCAATGGAACTGAGTGTAGTTCCATTGATATTTTAGCACATGCGCACTTTATTTACCCATTCGAGTTAAATAGTACAAAGTTGCACTTTAATTGTACCTTTTATAATTAGGGCATTTGCGCATAGCATTAATCCTATGCCCATGACACTTAGTCACATTTATCCTATGTTATATTACATCGCATTCATCACTTTTGAGCGTGACACTGTGGAGTCCTTTTCATTTCCAATATAATGGCCGCGCATCTGGTCTCCAATAAAATGGTGGCTGTTGGTGCGCACGCGTACCCTGGCTCCTCAATTCCCCTTACCTCGGTGGCTATCTATTCAGGTGGATTGAGCATGTCTTATTGACGTCAGAGGCTGGAGTTACGCCCACATGCACATTTCCTCTATGATGGCCATTGGGGTGATGGGTAATGTAGTCCGGGACGGGTGCACCGATATCCTCAGACACTTCCGGTTTCCCCCTATATAAACCTGAGAGACTAGCTCATGTGTGTCTCCCCTTTGAGAAAGCTGGACCGCAAAACGCGCGTCAGGGGCACCAGGGAGCTCGTGGGATTTACTTTTCATCATGGATAAGCCTTCATGATTACATCGGTGTACTTTGTGGCTGGCTGTATTTTTACTTATATAACTTGGTTATGGACTTTATGACACGCTGTGCCTCTTTTATCTTGTACATTGGCACATGCACCGGGCCTCTACCATGGTATACTGTACCTTTGTTCCCATGAACTCTCTATCATACCCAGGGGTGAACCTAGCCTCTCTGCTGCTTGAGGCGAACGGAAAAATGGCGCCCCCCCACAGTCCCTGCCTCACTGCCTGTGCACACACATCCCTCCACCGGACCCGGTAATCGCTGCTCGCAGTGGCATACCGGCAGAGGTGTATCTAGGGTTTCTGGCACCAGGGACAAGAATTAATTTTGGTGCCCCCCCTCCACCAAGGACATATGCGATTTGCACACTTAGTCATGTACCCACGAGCTCCTCTCCCTAATGCTCTCAATGTTCAGTGAAAAACAGAGAGAAGCGGGAAGAGAAGCTCGTTGTCACAGGACCATAAGTATGAAAATCGCATATGAGTGAAGTGTCCATGTGACGACTACTGGAACCTGCAGAGCTGAATCCTGACATCGCAGCTTCTGAATTCTCACAACGCATGCACTGCACACTACTAGGATTCTCCCTTGCCGGTGGACGGTCATGTCAGCACAAGCATGTGATTTGTATACTTCTGACCACATTCCGCCTAGACGTGCCCGGCCTCGCTTAGTTCATTTTCAATGACGGAGGCTACACATGTCTAGTCAGCACGTGATCGCGTGTATGTAAATCACCAGCACGAGAGAATCCTGACAGCATGCAGTGCGCACTGTGAGAAGTCAGAAGTCTGCAGTCACAAAGAATGACTGCAGGCTCATTACAAACCTGGACATCCCCTTTAAAGCTCCTAACATAAATAAAAACATGAGAATTAGTTAGTTTCACAAATAACATTTACATCCAGGTACCTTATAGATGGCGTTGACTCTGGAGCCGTTCTTCTTTTCTTCATCTTGTTCAGACCCCATGATGAGTTTCCTCAGCCACAGCCGTCTCTGCAGACTTCCATCTTTTCCGCTCTTTTGCAGAAAATCTCCACAAGACGCCCTTAAAGATACAAGTGTCATTATAATGCTCCGGAATAAAAAATTGCCCCTCACTATATTGACTGCACAAAATATGACCCCCACACTGTCCCTCTTATGGTACATGCTCTTCACACTGACCTCTCCTTTCTATACCGGCCCCCTCTTCACACTGTCCTCTCACACTGTGTCCCCCCTATAGGGCCTAGTATTTATACTCCATATTTATAATCCATCCTCCCACCCTGTGTGCATGGCTCCCCCATCCTTCTCCCCTGCGTGCATGGCTCCTCTATCCTCCCACCCTGCGTGCATGGCTCCCCCATCCTTCTACCCTGCGTTCATGGCTCCCCCATCCTTCTCCCCTGCATTCATGGCTCCCCCATCCTTCTCCCCTGCGTGCATGGGTCCCCCATCCTTCTCCCCTGCGTTCACAGCTCCCCCATCCTTCTCCCCTGCGTTCATGGCTCCCCCATCCTTCTCTCCTGCGTTACGGCTCCCCCATCCTTCTCCCCTGCGTTCACGGCTCCCCCATCCTTCTCCCCTGCGTTCACGGCTCCCCCATCCTTCTCCCCTGTGTTCACGGCTCCCCCATCCTTCTCCCCTGCGTTCATGGCTCCCCCATCCTTCTCCCCTGCATTCACGGCTCCTCCATTCTTCTCCCCTGCGTTCATGGCTCCTCCATCCTTCTCCCCTGCGTTACAGCTCCCCCATCCTTCTCCCCTACGTTCATTGCTTGGAGCTTCCCTATCCTTCTCCCCTGCGTGCTTGGCTCCCCTATCCTTCTCCTCTGCGTGCTTGGCTCCCCTATCCTTCTCCCCTGCGTGCATGCCTCCCCTATCCTCCCACCCTGCGTGCATGGCTCCCCATCCTTTCCCCCTGTCATACTCACCTCTCACCGCGCGGCACAGAACAGAACTTCCTGGCATCTCTTCTGCAGCGTCTTCCTTTCTGTCTTCAGCGATCACATGATAGCGCTAAGTAAGGTGATGAATATGCGCACTTGACCCCGGAGTTTTATAGAAAAAAAAACCTAGCAGCGCAAATCCAGTTACTACGGAATCTGCCGCCCCCTCTCTTCTGCCGCCTGAGCCAAAGGTCTCAAATCACCTAATGGAAGCAGCGTCCCTGGTCATACCACTAGTTTGTTCCTCAGATGTCTCCTGTGTAAACTGTATTACGTTGTTTGATATAATTGTTCTTTCGTATTTATCTAATAAATCTAATATTTTATAATGATTTGTGAGATTTTGTGTCTACTCCATTTTTTTGGTTTGGATTTGTCAGGGAGTACTCTCACACAAAAAAACTTTTATCTTGACGGTTTTGATGGAAGAGTGATATTATTTTACTCTTGGCCACGGTGTAACCCTGTGCTGTATGACCCGTTAAATAAATACTTGCTCAACTTAATACTGGCATACAGTGAACGAAATAGCAGATCAACACAAAAACAGAAAACAAGAATACATGTAATAAAAGGGCTTCACACCAAAAACATATACCTATGTAGTTACAGTTATTAAAAAAAAGAAAAGAAAAGCAAGACAATAGAGTTTCATAAAACCATTTACAAACACAAGAAAATGGATGAAGTGTAAAGTATGGTACCAATATGGGTCATGGTTGCACACAAAAAAAACTACTTTAGAATGTTTAGAAAATAAGTAATAACTAGCTGGCCCATGCGGAATTTTCGCACATTGGTTGTCGGGGGCGCAGGCAATTTCAGGAAAATCAAGTTGGTCAAATGTAAATGTATTTAATGAGCTGATGAACACATAGAGGTATTTATATATGTAGATTGGTAATACAATAAATTGGTTTGATAAGTAGAGGCTAAAAAAATGTCTAGAGGTTGTGGTGCCACCTGCAGGTTATTGTTTTTTCTGCAGGTTTCTGAAAATGAATGTTTAAACTGTATTTATTGATCAAATCGTGAATGTGTGGTTTGTTTGTGTCTTTTCTTGCTGAAAGGAGCAAGTTTACCTTTCAAATGGTGTATTATTTGTGTGTGTGGGGCAAAGTAATCACCGAAAAAAGCAGTGCATGTTTACAAATGTGTTTGCATATGTGATTCACCTGCAGTGAAGTGAATTTGCCTGAAATAGGCTGGGCAAGCACTTCGGCAAGCTGGAAAGACCACAAGGCAAATGCCGCCTGCAGGTAATTTGACCTTTGAAATCATAATTATTTGTGTGTGTCAGTGGAGTATAAATGGAGCAAGTCTGCAATTGAATAGGCAGTGCATATTTACAAATGTGTTTGCATATGTGACTCACCTGCAGTAAAGTGTACAATCCTCCAATGTGCCTGAAAATGGCTGGGCAAGGAGTTTGGCAAGCTGGAAAGCCCTGAAGGCAAATGTTAGGATTTGTTTGTGATGTCTGTAAGCAGCTTTGTGGTAGTGTGCTTTAGTGTAGTGTGGTGCCACCTGCAGGTCATTTTTCCTTACTGCAGGCTTATGAAAATGAATGTTTAAACTGTATTTTATGATCACATCGTGGATGAGTGGTTTGTCTGGCTATTTTCTTGCTGAAGGGGGCAAGTTTACCTTTCAAACGGTGTATCATTTGTATGTGTGGGTGCAGTATGAACAGAGATACAAAGTAATCACTGAAAAAGAGTGTTTAGAAATAATATAGAAGGATAAAGGTCTATAAACCATAAGTGTACAAAAAATGCCCCACCCCTGATGAAGACATTATTTGGCAAAACATGGGGATTGTATGCCATTGTGGACTATGTAAAAATGATTATTTTTATATCATGATTAAGTCTCATACCAGTTTAAAATTTATAATTATTGTTCTACCTCCATCTTTTTTATTTCATTATTTAACCACCTTTTTATTTATAGATAAACTATGCTTTGCAGTTTATGGATCCACTTACAGTGTATGGACATTTATTATTACTACTTTTCTATACATTCCTGCTTCCGATTGTGGTACCTTGTGGGGGTATAGAGCTACGACCCGAGTCAGGGCCGGACTGGCCATCGGGCTGTTCTGGCAAATGTGAGAAGGGCCGGTGGCAGTCGTGGGCCGCTCGCCAGCACCGACTCACCCCCTGCCGCCGACGACTCACCCCTCCGCCAGCGCTGCCACATTCAACTTGAATGCAATGATGGAGGAGAGAGCGTCTGCTGATGCTCCCTCTCCCATCATTCCCCGCTCTGCCTGGCGCTGACACTGCGGGTGCGCGATGACATCAAATAATCGCACACGTGCTGTGTGACCGGGTGGGCAGACTGCAGCTGCTGAGACCGGAGACAGGAGCAGCGCTGGGCACGAGGAGAGGTGAGTGTTTTTTTGTTCTTTTTTTAAATATAATCACTGAGTGATAACTGGATTGTGGGGCTATTGAGGGGGCTCCATTACATTCTATGGGGGCTGTGCTGCATTACATTCTATGGGGGCTGGCTGCATTACATTCTATGGGGCTGTGCTGCATTACATTCTATGAGGGCTGTGCTGCATTACATTCTATGGGGGCTGTGCTGCATTACATTATATGGGGGCTGTGCTGCATTACATTCTATGGGGGCTGTGCTGCATTACATTCTATGGGGGCTGTGCTGCATTGCATTCTATGGAGGCTGTGCTGCATTACATTCTATGGGGGCTGGCTGCATTACATTCTATGGTGGCTGTGCTGCATTACATTCTATAGGGGCTGTGCTGCATTACATTATATGGGGCCTGGCTGCATTACATTCTATGGGAGCTGTGCTGCATTACATTCTATGGGGGCTGTGCTGCATTACATTCTATGGGGGCTGGCTGCATTACATTCTATGGGGGCTGTGCTGCATTACATTCTATGGAGGCTGTGCTGCATTACATTCTATGGGGGCTGTGCTGCATTACATTCTATGGGGGCTGTGATGCATTACATTCTATGGGGGCAGTGCTGCATTACATTCTATGGGGGCTGTGCTGCATTAAATTCTATGGGGGCTGTGCTGCTTTACATTTTATGGGGACTGGCTGTATTACATTCTATGGGGGCTGTGCTGCATTACATTCTATGGGGGCTGTGCTACATTACATTCTGTGGGGGCTGGCTGCATTACATTCTATGGGGGCTGTGCTGCATTACATTCTATGGGGGCTGTGTTGCAGTACATTCTATGGGGTGGGGGCTGCATTACATTATATAGGGGCTGTGCTGTATTACATTCTATGGGAGCTGTGTTGCATTACATTCTATGGGGGCTGGCTGCATTACATTCTATGGGTGCTGGCTGCATGACATTCTATGAGGGCTGTGCTGCATTACATTCTATGGGTGCTGTGCTGCATTACATTCTATGGGGGCTGTGCTGCATTACATTTTATGGGGGCTGTTTTGCATTACATGCTATAGGGTGGGGGCTGCATTACATTCTATGGGGGCTGTGCTGTATTACATTCTCTGGGGGCTTGCTGCTTTACATTCTATGGGATCTGGCTGCATTACATTCTATGGGGGCTGGCTGCATTACATTCTATGGGGGCTGGCTGCATTACATTCTATGGGTGGTTGGCTGCATGACATTCTATGGGGGCTGTGCTGTATTACATCCTATGGTGGCTGGCTGCATTACATTCTATGGGGGCTGTGCTGCATTACATTCCGTGGGGGCTGGCTTCATTACATTCTATGGGAGCTGGCAGCATTACATTCTATGTGGGCTGGCTGCATTACATTCTATGGGGGTTGTGCTGTATTACATTCTATGGGGCTGTGCTGTATTACATTCTATGGGGGTTGTGCTGTATTACATTCTCAGGGCGCTGGATGCATTTCATTCTATGGGTGGCTGGCTGCATTACATTCTGTGGGGGCTGGCTGCATTACATTCTATGAGGGCTGGCTGCATTACATTCTATGGGGGCTGGCTGCGTTACATTCCATGGGTGGCCGGCTGCACTACATTCTATGGGGGCTGTGCTGTATTACATTCTATGGTGGCTGGCTGCATTACATTCTATGGGGGCTGGCTGCATTACATTCTATGGGTGGCTGGCTGCATACCATTCCATGGGGGCTGGCTGCATTACATTCTATGGGTGGCTGGCTGCATTACATACTATGGGGGCTGTGCTGCATTACATTCTATGGGGGCTGGCTGCATTACATTCTATGGGTGGCTGGCTGCATTACATTCTATGGGGGCTGTGCTGTATAACATTCTATGGTGGCTGGCTGCATTACATTCTATGGGTGCTGGCTGCATTACATTCCGTGGGGGCTGGCTGCATTATATTCTATTGGGGCTGGCTGCATTACATTCTATGGGGGCTGGCTGCATTACATTCTATGGGGCTGTGCTGTATCACATTCTATGGGCGCTGGCTGCATTACATTCTATGGGTTGCTGGCTGCATTACATTTTATGGGGGCTGTGCTGCATTACATTCTATGGGGGCTGTGCTGTATTACATTCTATGGGCGCTGGCTGCATTACATTCTATGGGTGGCTGTGCTCTATTACATTCTATGGTGGCTGGCTGCATTACATTCTATGGGGGCTGGCTGCATTACATTCTGTGGGGGCTGGCTGCATTACATTTTATGGGGGCTGGCTGCATTACATTCTATGGGGGCTGTGCTGCATTAGATTCTATGGGGGCTGGCTGCATTACATTCTATGGGGGCTGGCTGCATTACATTCTATGGGGGCTGTACTGCATTACATTCTATGGGGGCCGGCTGCATTACATTCTATGGGTGGCTGACTGCATTACATTCTATGGGGGCTGTGCTGTAATACATTCTATGGTGGCTGGCTGCATTACATTCTATGGGGGCTGGCTGCATTACATTCTATGGGTGGGTGGCTGCATTACATTCTATGGGGGCTGTGCTGTATTACATTCTATGGGTGGCTGGCTGCATTACATTCTATGGGGGCTGGTTGCATTACATTCTGTGGGGGCTGGCTGCACTACATTCTATGGGGCTGGCTGCATTACTTTCTATGGGGGCTGGCTGCATTACATTATGTGGGGGCTGTGCTGCATTACATTCTGTGGGGGCTGGCTGCATTACATTCTATGGGGGCTGGCTGCATTACATTCTATGGGTGACTGGCTGCATTAAATTCTAGGGGGGCTGTGCTGTATTACCTTCTATGGTGGCTGGCTGCATTGCATTCTATGGGGGCTGGCTGCATTACATTCTATGGGGGCTGGCTGCATTACATTCTATGGGTGGCTGGCTGCATTACATTCTATTGGGGCTGGCTGCATTACATTCTATGGGTGGCTGGCAGCATTACATTCTATGGGGGGCTGGCTGCATTACATTCTATTGGGGGCTGGCTGCATTACATTCTATAGGGGAGGGCTGTATTACATTCTATGGGGTGCTGTATTATATTCTATGGAGGGGCTACATTATATTCTATGATGGGCTTCATTGTGCTCTATGAGGGGGCTACCATATATTATATATGCAGGGGTGGCATACTATATGAGGGGGCTGCATTATATTCTCTGGGGGGTTACATTATACTCAAGGGGCTACAATATATTCTGTGGGGTGGCTGCATTATTGTTGTGAATTCTGCTCTTGGGTTCCCTCCAGTGGTTGTAGGTGGGAATGCAGTTGTCTCTGAGTCACAGACCTGGCCAGGTGTATTGGATGATTACAATTCTGACTGGGATATTTAAGTGGGCAGGATCCTTTAGCCCTTGCCAGTAGTCAATGTTCCTTGTGAAGTGTTGGATCACTTTCTGGCTTCTCCTGCTCGCTGCCTATTTCAGCAAAGATAAGTGTTTGGTTTTTGTTTCTGTGGCACACTGCCAGTGTGCTTGTTTCAGTTTTATTCCTGCTCTGATTGTAGGATTCACTGGAGTTGCAGATTTACGCTCCTACATCTTTTAGTAAAGATGTAGGAAGTTTTTGTATATTCTGCTGTGGATGTTTTGAAGGGTTTTTTATACTGACCGCACAGAACTCTGTCCTATCCTGTCCTATCTAGCTAGAGTGGCCTCCTGTGCTAATCCTGTTTTTCTGCCTGTGTATGTTTTTTCCTCTCCTACTCACCATCAATATTTGTGGGGGGCTGTCTATCCTTTGGGGATTTTCTCTGAGGCAAGATAGTATTCCTATTTCCATCTTTAGGGGTATTTAGTTCTCCGGCTGTGACAAGGGTCTAGGTGTGTTAGGTACACTCCACGGCTACTTCTAGTTGCGGTGTTAAGTTCAGGATTGCGGTCAGTACAGTGGCCACTTTCTCCAATGAATGTTCTCATGCAGCTCCTAGGTCACCGGATCACAACACATTATACTCTGGGGTGGCATCATTATACTATATGTGGTCTGCATTATACTGTATCGAGGACTATGGGGAATACATTATACTATATGAAGAACTATGGGGTGCATTATACTATGGAAACTGAATTGTACTACATGGATGACAATGGCGGGGCACTAGGAGGAATGTATTATACTATTGGTGACTATATGGAGCACTAGGAGGAATATATTATACTATTTGGAGGACTGAGGAATATATTATACTATTTGGAGGACTGAGGAGTGTATTACACTATATGGAGGAATTGCAGTGTATTTAATATATGGAGGTCTATGAGGAGTGTATTATACTATATGGAGGACTATTTGGAGTGTATAATACTATATGGAGGACTGAGGAGTGTATTATACTATATGGAGGAGTGTATTATACTATATGGAGGACTGAGCAGTGTATTATACTATATGGAGGACTGAGGTGCACATTATAATATATGGAGGACTATGGGGTGTATTATACTAAACAAGCAAAATGCTGCCTATTCATCGAGTGATTGGATTGTTTATGTGGGTACAGAAATCCTTGTTCTAAGCAGCACATCGCCGGTGTAAACTGTAGATGTGCTCCTGATAACATGATAATGTATGGGGACAGATTGATCTAATTGTGATTGTTCTGTTCCCTTCATTCTTTCTCAGTTGGTGTAAAGAGGCCGGGAAACAAGCGAACAACTTCAGTATTGTCGATCACACTCGTTTAGTGGCCCGAGGTCAGCGCATGTAAATACAGCAGAAATGCTTCGCAGGGAGACCAGGCAAGGATGATGACAGCTGTAGTTAGAACCCGGGCACCTGGGAATAGCGCTAACTCTACTGCTATTCCCAGCCACCAGAGCATTTAATTCTGGTATGTGTAATGATTTTTAGGGTTGATGTCAGCTGCTATCAATCCCTGGTGTAAGTAATGGAGAGGTGTCTATCAGACACCCCCACTACTAGCCCAGACCTGGCGAGACCCAGCGACTCTGAAGAGTGGTGACGGTAGTAACAATACCGCTCTTCACAGTCACCGAGCTCAGCACAAGACCCGGAATATCTGAAGAGCGGTGACGTTACTGATGTCACCGCTCTTCAGAGTTACCGGGTCTCGTGCTGCGCAGTGGAACCAAAAGTAGCTGTAGGCAAAGTTTATGGAGCATCAGAATGAGGTTACATAGCCTTTGGTCGTTTCATCCCTTCATTATCTACAAGACTCAGTTATGTAGGTAAAGTAGCGGCTTTTCTTGGTACTGCAACTAAAAGCAATAAATAGGACTGAGCTGGATACAGCTGTGATTATATGTTATATAGTCGTGTTACACTCCCCTCACTTCTTGTAACCTACAAGTTAACAAAGATATTATACAGTCACCATGTGACAAGTGGGCCTGTGTAACTTCCAATGCCAGGGATGAATTTTAGTCCCAGTCCGGCCCTGACCCGAGTTGACATTTTGCTTTACGCATTTAAAAAAAAAAAAATTTCCTTTGTTTTCTTTTGTTTGTAAACATTATAGGGAAAAAGTATCATCTTTCTATGTTTTCTGGTGGGGAAATTTGTATTTTTTCATTTTTCAATTCTTTACTCTTTTGAGCTTCCTTGGCGCATTTCTAACAAAATGCATAACCGACCATACCACAACACATTTACTATTATAGGGGCCAGAAATATTGTAGCTGAAGTCTCCACCAGCTCATGACTATAGAAGATTTCACGCTGGTCTTGATGAGGAGATGGGCTGGAGTCAGATGTTCCTCATTCACGAAGAGCTGTGTGCATGAAGGTCACACACAATAAAATCATCCTAAAATAAGGATATTTTCTCTATGCCTATTAATGTAATTGGGGCCTCATAAAAGAGAGGCCGCTCAGTCTCCTCAGCCTCTAGGGCTCAGGTGTGTCAACATCTTTTTATTTTCATATTGATGTATAACACAATTCAATGCAAGAATAAATCAATTTCAGCACTGAATGAGCTAATTAATATGTTTAACCTAATCTGGAGATGCACTAACAGAATGTGGTGGTGTAGCTCCTCAGTTCTGTGCGGAAGAATACAAGGCAATGACTTTGACATCATCACAGAAATAGTGGTATATCCAGCTCTGTATGATATACTTGTGACACCTAGTGAGCAAACGAAAAACTTCAAGTGTAAAGTATGTGGAACTATTCTTCTTGGCTTCTGCTATGTTCAAGTAGCAGTCATATATAACGTGTGCAATCGGTTGTTTTCGCAGCCAGAGACTGCATGTGGATAATTTGTGTGTGTGACTCTCCCTCTCTCTCTCTGTATATATATATCTATATACATATATATATATATATATATATATATATATATATATATATATATATATGTATATAGATATATATATATATAGATATATAGATATATATACATTGCTAAAAAATATAAAGAGAATACATAAACAACAGAATATAACTCCAAGTAAATCAAACTTCTGTGAAATTGTCCACTTAGGAAGCAACACTGATTGACAATCAATTTCACATGCTGTTGTGCAAATGGAATAGACAACAGATGGAAATTATTGGCAATTATCAAGACACCCTCAATAAAGGAGTGGTTCTGCAGGTGGGGACCTGTTGTGAATTCTGTGGCTGAATTCACTCCTGTGGTCACAAGTGGTACTGCAGCTTCTGAGCTTCCTCCCTCAGGTGTTCTGGTGAGCTCGTTAACTGCTTCATTACTTAACTCCGCCTGATGCTGCTATCCTTGCTCCTTGTCAATGTTTCAGTGTTGGATCTGAGCTTCTCCTGATTGTTCCTGTGACCTGCTGCTCTGTATAGCTAAGTGCTTTTTGCTTTTTTGTTGCTTTTTTTCTGTCCAGCTTGTCTTTTGTTTTGCTGGAAGCTCTGAGACGCAAAGGGTGTACTGCCGTGCCGTTAGTTCGGCACGGTGGGTTTTTTTTGCCCCCTTTGCGTGGTTTTGCTTTAGGGTTTTTTGTAGACTGCAAAGTTCGCTTTACTGTCCTCGCTCTGTCCTAGAATATCGGGCCCCACTTTGCTGAATCTATTTCATCCCTACGTTTTGTCTTTTCATCTTACTCACAGTCATTATATGTGGGGGGCTGCCTTTTCCTTTGGGGAAATTCTCTGGGGCAAGTCAGGCCTATTTTTCTATCTTCAGGCTAGCTAGTTTCTTAGGCTGTGCCAAGTTGCCTAGGTAGTTGTTAGGCGCAATCCACAGCTGCTTTTAGTTGTGTTTAGGATAGGATCAGGTGTGCAGTCTACAGAGTTTCCACGTCTCAGAGCTCGTTCTTGTATTTTTGGGTATTTGTCAGATCACTGTGTGCGCTCTGATCGCTAAGCACACTGTGTTTCTGGATTGCCTTCATAACACCTGTCATTAGCAGACATAACAGTACAAGGAGCCTAACTAATGATTCTCAATAGAGGGAAAGAAAAAGTTCTGACATCATTTTTTTTTTTCTGCTCTGTGTTCACTTTTTTTTTTTCCCCTAGACATTTGGGTGATTCTGGACACAGGTGTGGACATGGATATTCAGGGTCTGTGCTCTTCAATGGATAATCTCGTTATAAATGTACAAAAAATTCAAGATACTATTGATCAGAAATCTATGTTAGAACCAAGAATTCCTATTCCTGATTTGTTTTTTGGAGATAGAACTAAGTTTCTAAGTTTCAAAAATAATTGTAAGTTATTTCTGGCCTTGAAACCTCATTCTTCTGGTAATCCTATTCAACAGGTTTTGATTATTATTTCTTTTTTGCGCGGCGACCCTCAAGACTGGGCATTTTCTCTTGCGCCAGGAGACCCTGCATTGAGTAGTGTCGATGCGTTTTTCCTGGCGCTCGGATTGCTGTACGATGAGCCTAATTCAGTGGATCAGGCTGAGAAAAATTTGCTGGCTTTGTGCCAGGGTCAGGATGATATAGAAGTATATTGTCAGAAATTTAGGAAATGGTCAGTACTCACTCAGTGGAATGAATCTGCGCTGGCAGCTTTGTTCAGAAAGGGTCTCTCTGAGGCTCTTAAGGATGTCATGGTGGGATTTCCTATGCCTGCTGGTTTGAATGAGTCTTTGTCTTTGGCCATTCAGATCGGTCGACGCTTGCGCGAGCGTAAATCTGTGCACCATTTGGCGGTACTGCCTGAGGTTAAACCTGAGCCTATGCAGTGCGATAGGACTATGACTAGAGTTGAACGGCAGGAATACAGACGTCTGAATGGTCTGTGTTTCTACTGTGATGATTCCACTCATGCTATTTCTGATTGTCCTAAGCGCACTAAGCGGTCCGCTAGGTCTGCCGTCATTGGTACTGTACAGTCCAAATTCCTTCTGTCCATTACCTTGATATGCTCTTTGTCGTCGTTTTCTGTCATGGCGTTTGTGGATTCAGGCGCTGCCCTGAATCTGATGGATTTGGATTATGCTAAACGTTGTGGGTTTTTCTTGGAGCCTTTGCGGTGTCCTATTCCATTGAGAGGAATTGATGCTACACCTTTGGCCAAGAATAAACCTCAATACTGGGCCCAGCTGACCATGTGCATGGCTCCTGCACATCAGGAAGTTATTCGCTTTCTGGTGTTGCATAATCTGCATGATGTGGTCGTGTTGGGGTTGCCATGGCTACAAACCCATAATCCAGTATTGGATTGGAATTCCATGTCGGTATCCAGCTGGGGTTGTCAGGGGGTACATGGTGATGTTCCATTTTTGTCGATTTCGTCATCTACCCCTTCTGAGGTCCCAGAGTTCTTGTCTGATTATCAGGATGTATTTGAAGAGCCCAAGTCCGATGCTCTACCTCCGCATAGGGATTGTGATTGTGCTATCAATTTGATTCCTGGTAGTAAATTCCCTAAAAGGTCGATTATTTAATTTATCCGTGCCCGAACACGCCGCTATGCGCAGTTATGTGAAGGAATCCCTGGAGAAGGGACATATTCGCCCATCGTCATCACCACTGGGAGCAGGGTTCTTCTTTGTAGCCAAGAAGGATGGTTCGCTGAGACCGTGTATTGATTACCGCCTTCTTAATAAGATCACTGTTAAATTTCAGTATCCCTTGCCATTGTTATCTGACTTGTTTGCTCGGATTAAGGGGGCTAGTTGGTTCACTAAGATAGATCTTCGTGGTGCGTATAATCTGGTGAGAATCAGGCAAGGAGATGAATGGAAAACTGCATTCAATACGCCCAAGGGTCATTTTGAGTATCTAGTGATGCCGTTCGGACTTGCCAATGCTCCATCTGTGTTTCAGTCTTTTATGCATGACATCTTCCGTGAGTATCTGGATAAATTCCTGATTGTTTACTTGGATGACATTTTGATCTTCTCAGATGATTGGGAGTCTCATGTGAAGCAGGTCAGAATGGTTTTTCAGGTCCTGCGTGCTAACTCTTTGTTTGTGAAGGGATCAAAGTGTCTCTTCGGTGTGCAGAAAGTTTCATTTTTGGGGTTCATCTTTACCCCTTCTACTATCGAGATGGATCCAGTTAAGGTCCAAGCCATCCAGGATTGGATTCAGCCGACATCTCTGAAAAGTCTGCAAAAGTTCCTGGGCTTTGCTAATTTTTATCGTCGCTTCATCTGTAATTTTTCTAGCATTGCCAAACCATTGACCGATTTGACCAAGAAGGGTGCTGATTTGGTTAATTGGTCTTCTGCTGCTGTGGAAGCTTTTCAGGAGTTGAAGCGTCGTTTTTGTTCTGCCCCTGTGTTGTGTCAGCCAGATGTTTCTCTTCCGTTCCAGGTCGAGGTTGATGCTTCTGAGATTGGAGCAGGGGCGGTTTTGTCACAGAGAAGTTCTGATTGCTCAGTGATGAAACCATGTGCTTTCTTTTCCAGGAAGTTTTCGCCCGCTGAGCGTAATTATGATGTGGGCAATCGAGAGTTGCTGGCCATGAAGTGGGCATTCGAGGAGTGGCATCATTGGCTTGAAGGAGCTAAGCATCGCGTGGTGGTATTGACTGATCATAAGAACTTGACTTATCTCGAGTCTGCCAAGCGCTTGAATCCTAGACAGGCCCGTTGGTCGTTATTTTTTGCCCGCTTCGACTTTGTGATTTCGTACCTTCCGGGCTCTAAAAATGTGAAGGCGGATGCTCTGTCTAGGAGTTTTGTGCCCGACTCTCCGGGTTTATCTGAGCCAGCGGGTATCCTCAAGGAAGGAGTCATTGTGTCTGCCATCTCCCCTGATTTGCGGCGGATGCTGCAAAAATTTCAGGCGAATAAACCTGATCGTTGTCCAGCAGAGAAACTGTTCGTCCCTGATAGGTGGACTAATAAACTTATCTCTGAACTTCATTGTTCGGTGTTGGCTGGTCATCCTGGAATCTTTGGTACCAGAGAGTTAGTGGCTAGATCCTTCTGGTGGCCATCTCTGTCACGGGATGTACGTACTTTTGTGCAGTCCTGTGGGATTTGTGCTAGGGCTAAGCCCTGCTGTTCTCGTGCCAGTGGGTTGCTTTTGCCCTTGCCGGTCCCAAAGAGGCCTTGGACACATATTTCGATGGATTTCATTTCTGACCTTCCCGTTTCTCAAAAGATGTCAGTCATTTGGGTGGTCTGTGATCGCTTTTCTAAAATGGTCCATCTGGTGCCCTTGGCTAAATTGCCTTCCTCCTCTGATTTGGTACCTTTGTTCTTTCAGCATGTGGTTCGGTTGCATGGCATTCCTGAGAATATTGTTTCTGACAGAGGTTCCCAGTTTGTTTCAAGGTTTTGGCGAGCCTTTTGTGGTAGGATGGGCATTGACCTATCCTTTTCCTCGGCTTTCCATCCTCAGACTAATGGCCAGACCGAACGAACCAATCAGACCTTGGAAACATATCTGAGATGTTTTGTTTCTGCAGACCAGGATGATTTGGTGTCCTTTTTGCCGTTGGCTGAGTTCGCCCTTAATAATCGGGCCAGCTCGGCTACCTTGGTTTCTCCATTTTTTTGCAATTCTGGGTTCCATCCTCGTTTCTCTTCAGGACAGGTTGAGTCTTCGGACTGTCCTGGTGTGGATTCTGTGGTGGATAGGTTGCAGCAGATCTGGACTCAGGTAGTGGACAATTTGATCTTGTCCCAGGAGAAAGCTCAACTTTTCGCTAATCGCAGACGCCGTGTGGGTCCCCGACTTCGTGTTGGGGATCTGGTTTGGTTATCTTCTCGTCATATTCCTATGAAGGTTTCCTCTCCTAAATTTAAACCTCGTTTTATTGGTCCGTATAGGATTTCTGAGGTTCTCAATCCTGTGTCTTTTCGTTTGACCCTCCCAGACTCCTTTTCCATACATAATGTATTCCATAGGTCGTTGTTGCGGAGATACGTGGCACCTATGGTTCCATCTGTTGAGCCTCCTGCCCCGGTTTTGGTGGAGGGGGAATTGGAGTATATTGTGGAGAAGATTTTGGATTCTCGTGTTTCTAGACGGAAACTCCAGTATCTGGTTAAATGGAAGGGTTATGCTCAGGAAGATAATTCCTGGGTTTTTGCCTCTGATGTTCATGCTTCCGATCTTGTTCGTGCCTTTCATGCGGCTCATCCTGGTCGGCCTGGGGGCTCTGGTGAGGGTTCGGTGACCCCTCCTCAAGGGGGGGGGTACTGTTGTGAATTCTGTGGCTGAATTCACTCCTGTGGTCACAAGTGGTACTGCAGCTTCTGAGCTTCCTCCCTCAGGTGTTCTGGTGAGCTCGTTAACTGCTTCATTACTTAACTCCGCCTGATGCTGCTATCCTTGCTCCTTGTCAATGTTTCAGTGTTGGATCTGAGCTTCTCCTGATTGTTCCTGTGACCTGCTGCTCTGTATAGCTAAGTGCTTTTTGCTTTTTTGTTGCTTTTTTTCTGTCCAGCTTGTCTTTTGTTTTGCTGGAAGCTCTGAGACGCAAAGGGTGTACCGCCGTGCCGTTAGTTCGGCACGGTGGTTTTTTTTTGCCCCCTTTGCGTGGTTTTGCTTTAGGGTTTTTTGTAGACTGCAAAGTTCGCTTTACTGTCCTCGCTCTGTCCTAGAATATCGGGCCCCACTTTGCTGAATCTATTTCATCCCTACGTTTTGTCTTTTCATCTTACTCACAGTCATTATATGTGGGGGGCTGCCTTTTCCTTTGGGGAATTTCTCTGGGGCAAGTCAGGCCTATTTTTCTATCTTCAGGCTAGCTAGTTTCTTAGGCTGTGCCGAGTTGCCTAGGTAGTTGTTAGGCGCAATCCACAGCCGCTTTTAGTTGTGTTTAGGATAGGATCAGGTGTGCAGTCTACAGAGTTTCCACGTCTCAGAGCTCGTTCTTGTATTTTTGGGTATTTGTCAGATCACTGTGTGCGCTCTGATCGCTAAGCACACTGTGTTTCTGGATTGCCTTCATAACACCTGTCATTAGCAGACATAACAGGGACCACAGACCACATCTCAGTACCAATGCTTTCTGGCTGATATTTTGGTCACTTTTGAATGTTGGTTGTGCTTTCACACTTGTGGTAGCATGAGACGGACTCCACAACCCTCATAAGTGGCTCAGGTAGTGCAGCCCATCCAGGATGGCACATCAATGCGAGCTGTGGCAAGAAGGTTTGCTGTGTCTGTCAGCATAGTGTCCAGAGGCTGGAAGCCCTGCCAGGAGACAGGCCAGTACACCAGGAGATGTGGAGGGGGCCGTAGGAGGGCAACAACCCAGCAGCAAGACCGCTACCTCCACCTTTGTGCAAGGAGGAACAAGAGGAGCACAGCCAGAGCCCTGCAAAATTACCTCCAGCAGGTCACAAATGTGCATGTGTCTGCACAAACGGTAACAAACTGACTCCATGAGGATGGTCTGAGTGCCCGACGTCCACAGATTGAGGTTGTGCTCACAGCCCAACACCGTGCAGGACGCTTGGCATTTGTCACAGAACACCAGGATTGGAAAATTCGCCACTAGCGACCTGTGCACTTTACAGATGAAAGCAGGTTCACACTGAGCACATGTGACAGACATGACAGAGTCTGGAGATGCCATGGAAAGCGATCTGCTGCCTACCACATCCTTCAGCATGACTGGTTTGGCAGTAGGTCAGTAATGGTGTGGGGTTGCATTTCTTTGGAAGGCCGCACAGCCCTCCATGTGCTCGCCAGAGGTAGCCTGACTGCTATTAGGTACCGAGATGAGATCCTCAGACCCCTTGTGAGACCATATGCTGGTGTAGTTGGCCCTGGGTTCCTCCTAATGTAGGACAATGCCAGACCTCATGTGGCTGGAGTGTGTCAGCAGTTCCTGCAAGATGAAGGCATTGAAGCTATGGACTGGCCTGCTCGTTCCCCAGACCTGAATCCGATTGAGCACATCTGGGATATCATGTCTCGCTCCATCCACCAAAGTCACGTTGCCCCACAGACTGTCCAGGAGTTGGCGGATGCTTTAGTCCAGGTCTGGGAGGAGATCCCTCAGGAGACCACCCGCCGCCTCATCACGAGCATGCCCAGGCATTGTACAGTAGGGAGGTCATACAGGCATGTGGAGGCCACACACAATACTGAGCATCTTTTCCTTGTCATGAGGCATTTCCACTGATGTTGGATCAGCCTGTGATTTGATTTTCCACTTTGATTTTGAGTATCATTCCAAATCCAGACCTCCATGGGATATTCATTTTGATTTCCATAGATAATTGTTATGTTTTATTGTTCTGAACACATTCCACTATGCAATGAATAAAAATTTGCAACTGGAATATTTCATTCAGAGATATCTAGGATGTGGTATTTTAGTGTTCCCTTTATTTTTTTGAGCAGTGTATATATATCTTACAGCTGAAACTAGAAGTTTACATACACGATATAAAAAGACACATATGCATGTTTATCTTAATATTTGACATGAAATCGGAATAAACCTTGTAGGTCAATTAGGATTACCATAATTATTATTTGCCATATGCCATAATAATGAGAGAGAGAGAATGCTTAAGGCATTTTAATTATTTACTGCAAAGTCAAAAGTTTACACACATTTCATTAGTATTTGGTACCATTGCCCTTAAACTAAATTACTAAATGTTTGGGATAACCTTCCACAAGCTTCTCACAATAGTTGGATGGAATTTGGGCCCATTTCTCCTGATAAAACTGGTTTAGCTGATGCAGGTTTGTAGGTCGCCTTGCTCACTTCGGCCTTTTTACCTTTGCCCTTAAATTTTCAATAGGACTGAGATCAGGGCTTTGTGATGGCCACTCCAAAACATTGCCTTTGTTATCCTTAAGCCACTTTGTTAGTGTTTTGGCAGTATGCTTCAGGTCATTCTCCATTTGGAAGACCCATTTCCACCCAAGCTTTAACTTCCTGGCTGATGTGTTGAGATGTTGCTTCTGTATTGCCATATAGTCTTCTTTTCTCATAGTGGCATCTATTTTGTGAAGTGCAAAACAACCCCCCAACATTATGCTGCTACCCACATGTTTCACAGTTGAGATAGTGTTCTTGGGCTTCCAAGATGCTCCCTTTTTTCTCCAAATGTAAAGATGGTCATTATGTCCAAAAATTTCAATCTTAGTTTCATGAGACCACAGGACGTCTCCAAAAATTGAGATCTTTGTTCCTGTGTGTATTTGCAAACATTAATCTGGCTTTCTTATGTTTCTTTTCAAAAAATGTTTTTTTTTCTGCCAGAGTGGCCTTTCAACCCATGATGATACAGTACTCGTTTCACTGCGGATATTGACACAATCTTACCAGCTTACGCCATCATCTTCACAAGGTCTTTTGCTTTTGTCCTTGGGTTGATATGCACATTTTGGACCAAAGCAGGTTCATCTCTGGGACACAGAACTTGTCTCCTTCCTGAGCGGTATGATAGCTGGACTTTCCCATCTTGTTTGCACTTGTGTAATAATTGTTTGTACAGATGAATGAGGCACCTTCAGGTATCTTGAAATTGTACCCAAGGATGATTCAAACTTTTGCAAGTCCACAATTCTCTTCCTGATATCTTGGCTGGTTTCTTGAGACTTTCCCATGATGCTACACAAAAAGCAGTGTGTTTTAGGTGTGCATTAAAATACATCCACAGGTGTGCCTCTAATTCAGATGTTGCCAAAATACAGAAGCTTCCAAACATATGACACCATCATATGGGCAGTCCAGAATTGTTTAAAGGCATAGTAATCTTAGTGTATATAAACTGTTGACTTTGCAGTAAGTAATAAAATCCCTTAAACATTTTCTCTCTCTCTCTCATTATTCTGGCATTTGCCAAATATTAATAATTATGGTAATCCTAATTGACCTAAAATGGGAAAGGTTTATTCTGATTTCATGTCAGATATCGAGAAAAACATGCATATGTGCCTTTTTATATAGTGTATGTAAACTTCTGGTTTCAACTGTATATATGTGCGTGATAACTAGTAGATAGATGGGGTTAAACCACTCAGACCCACACTGACAGTGTTGAACTGGGATGCCAGGGGCACTCCAGCAACATTGATTCTGGGGGGCCACTGTTCATCTACATGCAAATATTACCTCACTCACAAATGTACCTCAACTTCTATAAAATAACTAACTGGTTAATTTGTTAAATGAATGATGAGATCCTGGCCCTTTCTATACATAGTATTTTAAGTGTATTGTGCCCACTACTGCTCATATAAGAGGGTTGAGGATCCACTCATGCACAGGGGCACACCAGGGGAATCATCTGTTCCACTGTGGGCCATTCTGAGCCTGTCTACCAGTCATCATAAGAGGTGTCACGGCGCGTCTTTGTGCCGCCGCGTCTGCCGCCGCTCCTGCTGCTGTGCCTGCCACTCACCTTTCTGTTTGCCGACATACTTACCCGACCTGGCGCGCTCCTGCGCTGTGCATGCGCCCTTCGGTCTCTACTCCTCCAGTCTCGCCGCCGGTCCCTGGCTCCCGTCGGGTACGCGTACGCACTCCTCTCTCCAACTCCTTCTGCGCACATGCACTTCCTTCCTCTGCTCTGTAGATGCTCCGTTCCTCCTGTCTATGACTCTGGAGGATCTTGACCCGGAAGTTCTGCAGCACTCGGTATATTTCAGGTATCTCCTTCCTCTGCTCCTTGCCTGATTGTTATTTGTCTCACTTGACCCAGGTCCCTCTGTGCTTTGTTCTCTCCAGGGCGATACTCTGTTTGTCCTGTGCCTACGTCTTACCCTGTCAGTCTTGGGCGTCCACCATATCCAGTCTGCCCACCATATCCTGCCCATTCTGTGTCTCCACCATACCCTGTCTGTCCTGGGCGTCCACCATATCCAGTCCACTCTGGGTTTCTGTAATTGTCACTCTGTACTGTGTCTCCACTTTAGCCACTTCCGCATCTTTCCTCTTCTACTTCCTGTTCCCCAGTATTCTGCGGCAATAGTCTCCCTTGGACCTGCCCCTAACGCTCCCTGTATTGGGGGTGGTCCACCAGGCCAGCTCACCCTTGGGAGGTTCGTTGTTGTGGTTCTGCGGGTTCACCTTTAGGAGATCCATAGATCTGACAACAGGGTATTTTTGTCTTCCATCTGAATGGATCTGTGCATGCTCAACCACCACTCTGTTCATTGTCTGACAGTTTTCCTTAACTCCAGACCTCATGGCCGATCAACAAATCACATTTTCAGGATTTCCTTAGAGTTGCACAAGTGATAGACTGATCATCTGTGCAATACAAGGAAAATCGTGAAGATATGATCTGTTGGTGGGCTGCGAAGACTGCAGTTGAGGGACACTACTTAATGGGACTGCTGGAGACATCAGAGCTCCAGTTCAATAGAGAATGAAATGAGCGGGTGTCAAACATACAAACTATCAGTATATTCAGACAAGAGTGACTGAGTGGTTAGACCCCAGCTGATCTAGAAGTTATACCTTATTCTTTAGATTTACAAGCAATAATAAAACAATTTTTTTTCAGCCAAGATTACTAAAAAGGGCAAGTATGTCTTAGTTTTTCGTATTCTCTACACCATTCACATATGAGATGAAAATGGATTCAGTTTTATAGTACAGGTCGTTACGGATGCAATGATACAAAATATTTGACTTTTTGAGAGGTTTTTTTTTAATAGATAAACACATTCTTATAGCACTTAAAACTTTTTTTTCTTTTTACAGTGGTTACTACTCCCACAAAGGGAACTTGGTAATACACTGTGATACTTATGTAGTACAGAGCAATAGTTTCACTAGTAGTTTGTGATTGACAGCCAATCAGGCCCTGTCCCTGGTGGGATTAGATTGGAAGAGAGTTATAGCAGACACAAAGGTCAGGCCTCCCTCTTGCCATAGCAACCATCGGTACCCTGAGATCACACTGCGGGGAGCACCAATGTGCTCACAACGGGATTAAAGTGCTAATCGGCACCATGATTACTGGTATCAGCATTTGCAGCAGGAGCCTGGCTATCTGTTACTCCTGTGCCCATGCCATTTATGAGATGTATCTGTACGCCCAATCACAGGAATAACCGGCAATCTAGATGTACAATTACACCCATTTACTGGAAGGGGTTAAACTTGCTCAGTTTTCCTGCTTCCAACACATACATTTCTACAACTGAGTTTTTTATTACTGTTTATCCCCCTTCTCGACTGGGCGATTTTCTGTATCTGCTCTTTCGTTTTTTTCCTCCCATTATTCCAATAACTTTTTTATTTTTCCATCGACATAGCAATGTGAGGGCCTTTTTTTTGCAAGACTGGGATGTGCTTTTCAAAGACCCCATCCATTTTAACATGTGATACACTGGAAAGCAGGACAAAAATTCAGAGTGCAGCGACATAGCAAAAATAGTGCAATTCCACAATAGTTTTTAGGGATTTTATTTAGTGTTCTTTTTATAGCAAGAATGGCCTAGCAGTATGATTCTCCATGTCAGTTCGAGACAGTTCTGAGAGTAGTAATATTTTAAATGTTCAGGATGTGGATCTGAGTGGGGGCTTATGTTTTGCTCTCTGAGATGATGTTTCTATTGGTAGCACTTTCGGATGGATAAAATATTTTGATAGCCTGTTATTAAAATTTTGCTGTGCTGTTGTTGTGGAGGCCAAAAAACTGGAATTCTGTTTTTTTTTTTCTGTTACGCCGATTAATTTTTTTTATATTTTGATGAATCGGGCTTTTACAAATGCAGCGATACCAAATATATGCATTTTTTTACTTCTTAATTTTTAAAGGGGGGTGATTTGAACTTTTGTACTTTTAAAAAAAAAATCATATTTTTTTTAAACTTTTTTTTCCACTGTATTTGTTAGTCCCCTTAGGGGACCTGAACCTGCGATCATCTGATTGATTGTGCTATATATAGCAATTACACAGCATTGCTGTATATAGAAAAAAATCACAATCTCCTATGAACGCCAGATACAGGGCAGTTTTCACAGAAATGGCATCATGAGAGGCACAGAAATTGACAGCAGCGTTTAATAGGTTAACAGTAGCGGGTGGAACAGTGCTAACATCAGCTCATCCTGTGTTGCGAACTTGATTTTTTATTTTTTCTGTACAGCTTATCAAAAAATGATGAACAGATATTTTTACATAGACATTGGAAAACCATAATAAATCATTCTGATTAGTGATCCGTGTCTACAGCCCATAATTCTGACATGAGACAACAGCTGGTGAGTATATATAGGAATTTGCTCACCTGATACAGTTGTGCAAACAGAGGCACAACTCCCAGTTGAAGTATGGATGTATATGCAAGAGACTGCTGCCGACCTGGTGGGGAGGGATTGGCCCCTGAAACATGAGTATTCCACAAAGTAAAGGCCAGACAGGAGGACCAGGGAATGGCGCTGTCTTTGCCACCGAGAGAAATGAAGGTGCAGAAATTTCAGGTTGCTTGCAGGTAAAAAAAAAAAAAAAAATTCAAACTGATAAAAACTATATACACAATGCGTTTTGGCTGTTTGCAGCCTTCTTCAGGTATATGGAGAAAATGAATTTTGTCTGACCTCTTTTGTCTCCCCTCCCTCTCTCACTGGGAAAGGGCTATATAAGAATGATCAAATTCATTTTCTCCATAACCTGAAGAAGGCTGCAAACAGCCATTGAAGCTATGGACAGGCCCGCCCGTTCCCCAGACCTGAATCCGGTTGAACACATCTGGGACATCATGTCTCGCTCCATCCACCAACGTCACATTGCACCACAGACCGTCCAGGAGTTGGTGGATGCTTTAGTCCAGATCTGGGAGGAGATCCCTCAGGAAACCATCCACCGCCTCATCAAGAGTATGCCCAGGTGTCATACAGGCACGTGGAGGCCACACACATTACTGAGCATCATTTCCTTGTCTTGAGGCATTTCCACCGAAGTTGGATCAGCCTGAAACTTCATCTTCCACTTTGATTTTGAGCATCATTCCAACTACAGACCTCTGGGGGATATTAATTGTGATTTACATTGATCATTTTTAGTATTTTTTATTGTTCTCAACACCTTCCACTATGCAATGAATAAAGATTTACAACTGGAATATTTCATTCAGTGATATCTAGGATGCGGGATTTTAGTGTTCCCTTTATTTTTTTGAGTTGTGTATATAGTTTTTATCAGTTTGAATATAACATTTTTTACCTAATAGCAAACAGAAATTTCCTGGTCCTCCTGTCTGGCAGAATGTTGATAATAACAGTTAGAACAATCTTTAGACATTTCTTCAACTTTAAAAAAAAAAAAATCACAGACACCTTAATTTTTTTATGGACAGGGCAAAAAGGTTACCAATTTGTACGGAGTGTCCTGGAATTTCTAGACGGTTGGCGATCCTGAGCTCATTATGGAGACATTTTTTACAAGAATCTGATGACTAACTAAAATGTGATGGTAACCTCCAATAATGCCTGTGAATAATTCAACTGTCCTAAAATAATGTGTGTGAGGTAGGGGGTATAGCAACTGATATGGTTTTAATATTTTCCATAAAGTATGAAGTAGGTAAATTATTTTCATATGGGTGGCAAATGTATATGCCTTAGCCAGAAATAATAAAAAAAAATCTTTTTAGAAAAGTTAACTGTTGCATATGACTAAATGTCCACTAGATGGTGACATTGTAAAGCAGATATCGGGTAGCTCTTTTTCATGTTTGGATACCTGCTACATCTTAACAATTCAAAAAGGGACCGATGAGCGCGTGCAAATTAATTTGTTTTTCATCTAGAAGAAACAGATGATTTTTCATCCATGTAGTAATCCGTACGTCTGATTTTTACATTTGCATGACTTCTGTTTTCTGCATCAACAATTTAAAATATAATAATAGTAAAAATACAGCTTCCTGTTAATAATAGCAATGGATCGGTAAAAAAATATATGCCAAAGATAGTGTTCATATAGAATCAATTTGTCTAGTGCACCCTTTGAGTTTGATCTGAAAAATGGATCATAGTTACATAGCTTGAAAAAAAGACTCAGGTTAATTAACGGGGATACTTGGGACTTTAAAAATAAAAATAAAATGTGCCTAAGCACTAAAGGGCAAGTAGTTGGTAACAGAGGCAACTACCTTTCTGTTGCACCCGGCGCCGGTCATTGACCGCTCCTGCCGGAGATTCAGCTGCTCCCTGTCAGTAGAGCAGCAGTTTCTCTTCCTGTTGACAGGGCGGGCCTACTGGTGTCATGCTGATTGACAGCTGGCTTCCACCAATTACGCAGCTGGGAGACGATTATCAATCAGCATGACACCAGTAGTCTCGCCCTGTCAACAGGAAAAGAAACTGCCGCTCTGTTGATGTGACGTCAGCTGAAGTCTGTGACCACAATGTGCCGGCGGAGAACGGCGCTGGCCATAACAGGCGGGTAGGTACAACTACCTGCCTGTTAGTGCTTAGGCACTTTTTTAAAATCTCGGATATCCCCTTTAATTTTACCCTTTTTCCACCAGTTCTACATTCTCTATCACTAGATTAGTTATACCTTATAATACATTTGTTGTGAGGAAATCATCCTGCCCTTGTATAAAAGCTGTTAGTGTCGGCCATTACTACATCTTGTAGTCGGCATTCTACAGTCTGACTGCTCTAACTGTAAGGAAGCCTTCTCTATTTAGCTGCCGTAATCGCCTTTCTCCAACCAGTAATGAGTACCCAGTGATCCTTAGGATGGTCTTTGGAATGAATAAGGCATGTACCAGTCCTCTATACAGACATTTATACATATAAATGAGATATTCTCTGATATGTCTTTTTTCTAACCTAAAAAAGCCCAACTTTTCCAACCTCCCATCATATGAGAGGCCTTCCAACCCTTGTAATAATCTAGTTTCCGCCTTTGAACTGACTCTAACCTCCAAATATCTTTTTTAAAATGCGGAGCCTAAAACTGGATCCAATATTGTAGATAGGGCCTCATCAGTGATTTATAAAGGGTAACAATACATTGAGAATTGAGATCACTGGATTTTCTCTCTTTTTATACAGCCTTAAATCTTGTTTGCTTTTGCGGCTGCTGCCTGACATTGAGTACTCCCGCTCAGCTTACTTGTAACCAGAATACCCAAGTGCTTCTGCCCTGTAGTCCTGAATATATTTCCATTTATTGTATATGCAGCAACATGATTACTCCTTCCTAGGTGCATTACTCTACATTGATCTACATTAAACCTCATTTACCATTCATACATCTAATCTGGATCGGTTTCTAATATTATACCGTAAAGTGAGTTTTTGTTATCCTACATAGTTTGGTGTCATAAGCAAAGACCGATGCTTTACTCTAATTCCCATCAACAAAGTCATTAATAAGGAGATTAGAAAGAATTCGATCCTTGTGGTCTCTGCTGCTCCCAGTACAAATCCTTGTGGTCCCCACTGATCCCAGTACAGATCCTTTTGGTTCCTACTGCTGACTAGGGATGAGAAAGCACTAGAATGATCAGATGTTCATTACTCAACCAATTCCTAATGCTCGGATGCTCGTAACAAGTATAATGAGAGTCAATGGTAAATCCGAACATTTTTCCAGCAGACCCTACAAAAAGGTCTGGGGGGGCAGTAAAAATGTTGAAATGCATGGCAAAATTGCTGAATGGAAGGAGAACCTCATCACTGGCATTTTCCCACGGTCCTGAGGTCACCGCAGTTCAGCCCAGCCTCGATGATGTCACCGCTGGTCAATGATGCTACGCTCACAGCAGCTCATTCACCAGTGATTCTCAGCCTGGACGGTCACATCCAGGTTGAAAACTTTTTAGCCCCAGACATGGATTATGGTGTGGGACAGGTGTGGTTTATTGTTGTTTTTTTATTTTAGTTTTATTACAGGAGATCGAGGGCTTCAGTGGAATTAGGAGATATGTGAGTATAACTGTGTGAAGAAACCAGATTGTATCTTAATTACCCAGACAGCTACCTTTTTGCAAACCAATAAGAACTGACTTTTCATTTGTATATTGGCTTGTGCATTTAAGTGTTTATGTCTGGTGGTTCAAGAAGACAGCCTTGCAAACTGATACTATCTAACATACTGTGTAAGTCTGTAATAGTGACTGTACATTGAGTGGGTTAAGCTTTGTTTATTGATGTGTGCTTATATGCTAATAGTGCTAGTTAATCCCATCACCATTGTTTGCCATATCTTGATGTTGAACTAAAGGACACTGGGTAATTCTAAAAATAGCTTACATGCCTTGGGTATAAATTGACTCAGAGATCACATCCTGGGAGTCTGAAGTAATACAGAGCTACTAGCCGGACATTCTGCAAACCTCACAACAGACAGAAGAAAGGACCGCAGCCAATTCATCATGGCACCATCACGAGAGACACTGGTCTAGGATTCTATAGGATACAACCTAGGGGTTTTCGGCTCCGGTTGGAAGGACACAGATCTGATCCAGTGACCATCTCTGCACCATGGATATGTTTGGAGAAAGCCAGGGTTGGGACCCACTGGTCACCTGGTTCTATGGAGATGGTCCGATAAGACAGGTGGTGACTCTCGTGTCAACTGGCTTTGGACCTTGTATGGACTCTATGGACAGTTCTTGGTCATCTCCCTATGCTTGTCGCTGCCCCTTCTCTGTGCGTTCATCCACAGATGGAGTAGCGACCCTGGGAGCTCTGACATCATGTCATACTGGAAACACGTGGAGACGCAGTGATATTTTATATGCGCCCATGTACCCATACAATTCCAGGCATGTTGGGAATGCTCTGTTTGCTATTGTGTGCTGTGGTTCAATAAAGTATTGCCACCCTGTTTTACCTTAACCCTGTGTTGTCTGTGTAGTGTATTGCCCACTGGGAGATAGAGCAGGCGTTCAGTGGTATGAGCCGTGGTCCATGCAGTCTTGCTAAAGACAGCCGGGCCAGCGGACAAGAGAACCCACTGACCCCGCTTCTCCATAACAAACTGTGTTTGTTATTTTTTTAAAAAAAGGAAAAGTGTGTTTTGTTTTTTTTCTAATAAAATACTTTATTCTGGCTGTGTCTTTATTTACCATGTAACTATAGGATTAGTAATGGATAGGTGTCTTATAGATAATACGTGGGCTTGATGTCACCTAACAATACAAAAGTGACATCATCCCCACAGATATGAACCCCACTTGCCACCAATACAGGGCAAGGGGGAAGAGCAGGGCAAAGCGCCAGAATTGGTGCATCTAATCAATGTGCTTTTTCTGGGAGGCTGTGGGCTGCTATTTTTAGACTGGGGGCAATATCCATGGCCACTTACCAGCCTGAGAATATCAGCCCTCAGCTGTCTGCTTTAGCAAGGATGGTTGTCAAAAATGGGGGGCTTTCATGCCGTTTTTTTAAATTATTTATTTAGAAAATTAAAAATATGGCATGGGGACCCCTCCATTCTTGTTAACCAGCCCTGCTGAAGCTAACAGCTGAGGGTTGCAGCCCCCAGCTGTGAGTTTTGCCTGGTTGGTTATCAAAAATACAGGGGAACCCACACAGGTTTTTTTAAATTATTTATTTACAGCGCCAGAGCGGTTGATGAAGGCCGGTGTCATGCTACCTTAGAATACGGGCTAGAGCTATGCGAGGAAACATCGCATAACACTCGGCCCAGCAGGACGTGACCTAACAGTCAGCTCTGCTACATCTAGATGGCAGGCTGCATGATGCATCCATACAGCCTGTCATCCAGCATAGCAGACCCGAACCCCATTCAGTTGAATGAAGGGCCCGACAATATAGTGCTTGACATGCTGCCATATGCATGACAGCACAGCAAACACCGCTTCTGATCTGCAGGGAAACTATCCCTGTCGGTCAGAGAGCCACAGGCTACCACGCTGTCAAAAGACAAAGTTAGCGCTCAGCTGTGATCGGAGGTATACAGATTACCTACAGTCCCTGGGGTCAGCTGATTGGGACAACCCATCATCCGACACCTGCTGCCACTAATAACAGTAAGAGCTGGAGCGGATGATGGGGTATTCATCAGCCGCTCCTGCACTGTAAATATATTAATAAAAACCTGCAAGAGTTCCCCCCTATTTTTCATAACCAGCCATGCAAAACTCACAGCTGGGGGCTGTAACCCTCAGCTGTCAGCTTCAGCAAGGTTGGTTACCAAGAATAGAGGGGGCCCTGTTGTGAATTCTGTTGTCGAACTCCCTCCTGTGGTCGTGAATGGTACTTCGGCGCGTTCTGTCTATGGGCTCCCTCTGGTGGCTATGAGTGAAGCTGCTGCTTCTGAGGTTCCTTACACAGGTGACGTGGTTTATCCTTTGGTTGGCTTCTCTATTTAACTCCACTCAGATCGTTACTCCATGCCAGCTGTCAATGTTTTAGCATTGGTTCAGTTCGCTCCTGGATCTGCCTGGTGACCTGTCTTCTCCTGCAGAAGCTAAGTTCCTTATTGTTATTTTTGCTCATTGTTTCTTTGTCCAGCTGGTTATCCTGATTTTGTCTTGCTAGCTGGAAGCTCTGGGATGCAGAGTGGCACCCCGCACCGTGAGTCGATGCGGAGGACCCTTTTGCACACTCTGCGTGGTCTTTTGTAGGTTTTTGTGCTGACCGCAAAGATTCCTTTCCTATCCTCTGTCTATTTAGTAAGTCTGGCCTCCCTTTGCTGAAACCCATTTCATTTCTGCGTTTGTGACTTTCATCTTTACTCACAGACTAAGTCATTATATGTTGGGGGGCTGCCTATTCCTTTGGGGAATTTCTCTGAGGCAAGGTAGGCTTTATTTTCTATCTCTAGGACTAGCTAGCTCTGAGGCTGTGACGAGGCGCCTAGGTAGCTTCAAGCCCTGAAGTTAGTAATGAAGAGGCGTCTATAAGACATCTATCCATTAGTAACCTCATTGTGATATTGTATAAAAACGCTGGCACCCAGAGTAAAGTCCTTTATTTTAAATAATAAAACAAAAAAACTATAGGAGAGAGGAAGCGCACATAGGGTCTTATCTGACCCTAATGTTATTGAATCTGTTATTCAGAAAACTGCTCACCTGGTGCCCCTTCAATGGGGTATATAAACGCCAGCTGCCGCAGATCCACGGGTCAAGGATTGTCCATGTCAGGAACTATACAAAGGATTTTTGTGGATATTGTCCGTTCTGCTGAACAAATAGAAATTTGAACGTATTGATGAAAAGGAATGGTGGTTTTATTCAACGCGTTTCAAAGCTTGTATATGACTTCTTCCTCAAGAATTACCACACACATATATTATTTGAAATAATGACACAGACTTCTTTAATGAAAATGCCTAATCTACAAACACCTTTATTAGGGTACTCTGCACCAGGCTGTGTTAGAGTACTCTGCACCAGGCGGTGTTAGGGTACTCTGCACCATGCTGTGTTAGGGTACTCAGCAGCAGGCTGTATTAGGGTACTCTGCACCAGGCTGTATTAGAGTACTCTGCACCAGGCTGTATTAGAGTACTCTGCACCAGGCTGTATTAGAGTACTCTGCAGCAGGCTGTATTAGGGTACTCTGCAGCAGGCTGTATTAGGGTACTCTGCACCAGGCTGTATTAGGGTACTCTGCACCAGGCTGTATTAGGGTACTCTGCACCAGGCTGTATTAGGGTACTCTGCAGCAGGCTGTATTAGAGTACTCTGCAGCAGGCTGTATTAGGGTACTCTGCAGCAGGCTGTATTAGGGTACTCTGCACCAGGCTGTATTAGGGTACTCTGCAGCAGGCTGTATTAGGGTACTCTGCACCAGGCTGTATTAGGGTACTCTGCAGCAGGCTGTATTAGGGTACTCTGCAGCAGGCTGTATTAGGGTACTCTGCAGCAGGCTGTAATAGGGTATTCTGCAGCAGGCTATATTAGAGTACTCTGCACCAGACTGTATTAGGGTACTCTGCACCAGGCTGTGTTAGGGTACTCTGCACCAGGCTGTGTTAGTGTACTCTGCAGCAGGCTGTATTAGGGTTCTCTGCAGCAGGCTGTATTAGGGTACTCTGCAGCAGGCTGTATAAGAGTACTCTGCACCAGACTGTATTAGAGTACTCTGCACCAGACTGTATTAGAGTACTCTGCACCAGGCTGTATTAGAGTACTCTGCACCAGGCTGTGTTAGGGTACTCTGCACCAGGCTGTATTAGGGTACTCTGCAGCAGGCTGTATTAGAGTACTCTGCACCAGACTGTATTAGAGTACTCTGCACCAGGCTGTGTTAGGGTACTCTGCAGCAGGCTGTATTAGGGTACTCTGCACCAGGCTGTGTTAGGGTACTCTGCACCAGGCTGTATTAGGGTACTCTGCACCAGGCTGTATTAGAGTACTCTGCAGCAGGCTGTATTAGGGTACTCTATACCAGGCTGTATTAGGGTACTCTGCACCAGGCTGTATTAGAGTACTCTGCAGCAGGCTGTATTAGAGTACTCTGCAGCAGGCTGTATTAGGGTACTCTGCAGCAGGCTGTGTTAGGGTACTCTGCAGCAGGCTGTATTAGAGTACTCTGCACCAGACTGTATTAGGGTACTCTGCACCAGGCTGTGTTAGGGTACTCTGCACCAGGCTGTATTAGGGTACTCTGCAGCAGGCTGTATTAGGGTACTCTGCACCAGGCTGTGTTAGGGTACTCTGCACCAGGCTGTATTAGGGTACTCTGCAGCAGGCTGTATTAGGGTACTCTGTACCAGGCTGTATTAGGGTACCCTGCAGCAGGCTGTATTAGGGTACTCTGCAGCAGGCTGTATTAGAGTACTCTGCACCAGGCTGTATTAGGGTACTCTGCACCAGGCTGTATTAGAGTACTCTGCACCAAGCTGTATTAGGGTACTCTGCACCAGGCTGTATTATGGTACTCTGCACTAGGTGGTGTTAGAGTACTCTGCACCAGGCTATATTAGGGTAATCTGCACCAGGCTGTATTAGGGTACTCTGCACCAGGTGGTGTTAGGGTACTGTGCAGCAGGCTGTATTAGGGTACTCTGCACCAGGCTGTATTAGGGTACTCTGCACCAGGCTGTATTAGAGTACTCTGCACCAGACTGTATTAGATTACTCTGCACCAGGCTGTATTAGAGTACTCTGCACCAGGCTGTATTAGAGTACTCTGCACCAGGCTGTGTTGGGGTACTCTGCACCAGGCTGGGTTAGGGTACTCTGCACCAGGCTGTATTAGAGTACTCTGTACCAGGCTGTATTAGAGTACTCTGTACCAGGCTGTATTAGAGTACTCTGCACCAGGCTGTATTAGAGTACTCTGCACCAGGCTGTTTTAGAGTACTCTGCAGCAGGCTGTATTAGGGTACTCTGCACCAGGCTGTTTTAGAGTACTCTGCAGCAGGCTGTATTAGGGTACTCTGCACCAGGCTGTATTAGAGTACTCTGCACCAGGCTGTATTAGAGTACTATGTACCAGGCTGTATTAGAGTACTCTGCACCAGGCTGTATTAGAGTACTCTGCACCAGGCTGTATTAGGGTACTCTGCAGCAGGCTGTATTAGGGTGCTCTGCAGCAGGCTGTATTAGAGTACTCTGCACCAGGCTGTATTAGGGTACTCTGCAGCAGGCTGTATTAGGGTACTCTGCAGCAGGCTGTATTAGAGTACTTTGCACCAGGCTGTATTAGAGTACTCTGCACCAGGCTGTATTAGAGTACTCTGCAGCAGGCTGTATTAGGGTACTCTGCACCAGGCTGTATTAGAGTACTCCGTACCAGGCTGTATTAGGGTACTCTGCACCAGGCTGTATTAGGGTACTCTGCAGCAAGCTGTATTAGGGTACTCTGCAGCAGGCTGTATTAGGGTACTCTGCACCAGGCTGTATTAGTGTACTCTGCACCAGGCTGTATTAGGGTACTCTGCACCAGGCTGTATTAGAGTACTCTGCACCAGGCTGTATTAGAGTACTCTGCACCAGGCTGTATTAGGGTACTCTGCACCAGGCTGTATTAGGGTACTCTGCAGCAGGCTGTATTAGGGTACTCTGCACCAGGCTGTATTAGAGTACTCTGCACCAGGCTGTATTAGAGTACTCTGCAGCAGGCTGTATTAGGGTACTCTGCACCAGGCTGTATTAGAGTACTCTGCACCAGGCTGTATTAGAGTACTCTGCACCAGACTGTATTAGAGTACTCTTTACCAGGCTGTATTAGAGTACTCTGCACCAGGCTGTATTAGAGTACTCTGCACCAGGCTGTATTAGGGTACTCTGCACCAGGCTGTATTAGGGTACTCTGCACCAGGCTGTATTAGGGTACTCTGCACTAGGCTGTATTAGGGTACTCTGCACCAGGCTGTATTAGAGTACTCTGCACTAGGCTGTATTAGGGTAGTCTGCACCAGGTTATATTAGGGTACTCTGCACCAGGCTGGGTTAGGGTACTCTGTACCAGACTGGGTTAGGGAACTCTGCACCAGGCTGTATTAGGGTACTGTGTACCAGGTTGTATTAGGGTACTCTGCACCAGGCTGTATTAGGGTACTCTGCACCAGGCTGGGTTAGGGTACTCTGCACCAGGCTGTATTGGGGTACTCTGCACCAGGCTGTATTAGGGTACTCTGCACCAGGCTGTATTAGGGTACTCTGTACCAGGCTGGGTTAGGGTACTCTGCACCAGGCTGTATTAGGGTACTCTGCACCAGGCTGTATTATGGTACTCTGTACCAGGCTGGGTTAGGGTACTCTGCACCAGGCTGTATTAGGGTACTCTGCACCAGGTTGTATTAGGGTACTCTGCACCAGGTTGTATTAGGGTACTCTGCACCAGGCTGTATTAAGGTAGTCTGCACCAGGTTGTATTAGGGTACTCTGCACCAGGCTGTATTAGGGTAGTCTGCACCAGGTTGTATTAGGGTACTCTGCAGCAGGCTGTATTAGGGTACTCTGTACCAGGCTGGGTTAGGGTACTCTGCAGCAGGCTGTATTAGGGTACTCTGCACCAGGCTGGGTTAGGGTACTCTGCACCAGGTTGTATTAGGGTACTCTGCACCAGGCTGTATTAGAGTACTCTGCAGCAGGCTGTATTAGGGTACTCTGCACCAGGCTGTATTAGGGTACTCTGTACCAGGCTGGGTTAGGGTACTCTGCAGCAGGCTGTATTAGGGTACTCTGCACCAGGCTGGGTTAGGGTACTCTGCACCAGGTTGTATTAGGGTACCCTGCACCAGGCTGTATTAGAGTACTCTGCAGCAGGCTGTATTAGGGTACTCTGCACCAGGCTGTATTAGGGTACTCTGCACCAGGCTGGGTTAGGACACTGTGAACCAGGCTGTATTAAGGTACGCTGCATCAGGCTGTTGCTTATATTGTACCAGGCTGTTTGGGCACAGGCTGAGAATAGAATGGCGGCACAACCTGTGATCTGGCATTCATACTGGCTGGGTCATGTAGTGTGCCGGCCAATCACAAGCATGCCAATACTTGTCATGGCTGTGATGGCTCTGTAAGTGCCCACTCTGCTGCAGCCTTTGAGCAAACTTTATTCGACATCCGAACCCAAACAGTACAACAGACTTTTGGGAGAAGTCCTTGTTCGGACTTCAGCACCCGTGAAAACGAAACTTCACAGTTACGGTTCACTCTTCTCTAGTCTTCACACATTAATACAAATCAATGCAACCTTCCCCTTCTGTAAACACACCAGTTTTGTTCTTTGATCTCGTGGAGGGACAGGGATGACATTATTTATTTTATTTAGCTAGGGCCATGCCCCACAACTTACAACCCTAGGCATCCAACGTCCATGCACATCTGCAAAGATGGCCCTGGGTAGTCCCATTTATAAGTGGTCAAGCAAACATCAATAATACAAATGGTATTTTGATGTGACATTATCTAATATAGGCCACTAGGTGGAGCCAATACACAAGTAATGGGGTTAGTCATCCTGTATGTGATCAGGAAAAAGTAAGAATTACTGTTCATTCAAGCATCACAAGAAATGTTAAGCGCTAGATGATATAATAATTTGGGTCAAAGACTAAAATCCCAGCTCATCATTTGCAATTTTTTAAGTTACTTTTCCTTGTCTTTCGGTATTCACTGCTTTTTTTTTGCTCAAAATCATTCAAAGGTGACCAGATATTTAATTTTTGCATGATGTCAGGGAGGTTGATTCCTTGTTGAACATTATTTTGTCTAGTTTTTCATATTTTTTCCCTGATTTTCATTTTACACCCAATTTCTTTTTTCATCTGCACCATTTTTAAAGTCTGTAGCATTGTATGCCAGCAATGTTTGCAATACTTTTACAAAATGTGTGACTTTTTGAGCTAAAACAAGTCACAAAAAAGGTTAAAAATAAAAATAAAAAGCATTATTTTTACTTTAGTGCAAAAGTTGTCAGCTTTGTAAAATGACGCAAAAAATGCTGGCGTTCATAAATCACTCCAAAGGGAAAATAAAGCGCATTTTAGCAAATTTGGAGAAAAAAATGTGTGAATGCAGAAACCTGCCAGGAGGAATTTCTACCTACAGTGGGTACAGAAAGTATTCAGACCCCTTTAAACTTTTCACTCTTTGTTTCATTGCAGCCATTTGGTAAAATCAAAAAAATTTGTTTTTCACATTAATGTACACTCTGCACCCCATCTTGAGTGAAAAAAAAATAGAAATGTAGAAATTTTTGCACATTTTAAAAAAAGAAAAACTGAAATATCACATAGTCATAAGTATTCAGACCCTTTGCTAAGACACATATTTAAGTCACATGCTGTCCATTTCCTTGTGATCCTCCTTGAGATGGTTCTACTCCTTCATTGGAGTCCAGCTGTGTTTAACTAAACTGCTAGGACTTGATTTGGAAAGGACAACACCTGTCTATATAAGACCTCACAGCTCACAGTGCATGTCAGATCAAATGAGAATCATGAGGTCAAAGCAAGGAACTGGCCAAAAAGCTCAGAGACAGAATTGTGGCAAGGCACAGATCTGACCAAGGTTACAACAGAATTTCTGCAGTACTCAAGGTTCCTAAGAGCACAGTGGCCTCCATAATCCTTAAATGTAAGAAGTTTGGGACCACCAGAAGTCTTCCTAGACCTGGCCATCCAGCCAAACTGAGCAATCGTGGTAGAAGAGCCTTGGTGAGGGGTAAAGAAGAACCCCAAGATCACTCCGGCTGAGCTTCAGAGATGCAGTAGGGAGATGGGAGAAAGTTCCACAAAGTCAGTAATCACTGCAGACCTCTACCAGTCGGGTCTTTATGGCAGAGTGGCCCAACGGAAGCTTCTCCTCAGTGCAAGACATATGAAACCTGCATAGAGTTTGCTAAAAAGCACATGAAGGACTCCCAGACTATGAGAAATAAGATTCTCTGGTCTGATGAGACGAAGATAGACCTTTTTGGTCATATTTCTAAGCGGTATGCGTGGAGAAAACCAGGCACTGCTCATCACCTGCCCAATACAATCCCAACAGTGAAACATGGTGGTGGCAGCATCATGCTATGGGGGTGTTTTCCAGCTGCAGGGTCAGGACGACTGGTTGTCATTGAAGGAAACATGAATGCGGCCAAGTATAGAGATATCTTGGATGAAAATCTCTCCCAGAGTGCTCTGGATCTCAGACTTGGCCGAAGGTTCACCTTCCAACAAGACAATGACTTGGGGATCCTAGTTAATGATAAACTTACCTGGAGCAGCCAGTGCCAGGCAGCAGCTGCCAAGGCAAACAGGATCATGGGGTGCATTAAAAGAGGTCTGGATACACATGATGAGAGCATTATACTGCCTCTGTACAAATCCCTAGTTAGACCGCACATGGAGTACTGTGTCCAGTTTTGGGCACCGGTGCTCAGGAAGGATATAATGGAACTAGAGAGAGTACAAAGGAGGGCAACAAAATTAATAAAGGGGATGGGAGAACTACAATACCCAGATAGATTAGCGAAATTAGGGTTATTTAGTCTAGAAAAAAGACGACTGAGGGGCGATCTAATAACCATGTATAAGTATATAAGGGGACAATACAAATATCTCGCTGAGGATCTGTTTATACCAAGGAAGGTGACGGGCACAAGGGGGCATTCTTTGCGTCTGGAGGAGAGAAGGTTTTTCCACCAACATAGAAGAGGATTCTTTACTGTTAGGGCAGTGAGAATCTGGAATTGCTTGCCTGAGGAGGTGGCGATGGCGAACTCAGTCGAGGGGTTCAAGAGAGGCCTGGATGTCTTCCTGGAGCAGAACAATATTGTATCATACAATTATTAGGTTCTGTAGAAGGACGTAGATCTGGGGATTTATTATGATGGAATATAGGCTGAACTGGATGGACAAATGTCTTTTTTCGGCCTTACTAACTATGTTACTATGTTACTATGTTACCCTAAGCACAGAGCTAAAATAACAAAGGAATTGCTTCAGAACAATTCTGTGACCATTCTTGACTGGCCCAGCCAGAGCCCTGACCTAAACCCAACTGAGCATCTCTGGAGAGACCTGAAAATGGCGTCCACCAACATTCACCATCCAACCTGACGGAACTGGAGATGATCTGCAAGGAAGAATGGCCGAGGATCCCCAAATCCAGGTGTAAAAAAACTTGTTCTATCATTCCCAAGAAGACTCATGGCTGTACTAGCTCAAAAGGTGCTTCTACTCAATACTGAGCAAAGGGTCTGAAGACTTATCACCATGCGATATTTCAACTTTTTTGAATTTACCAAAAGGCTGCAATGAAACAAAGAGTGGAAAATTTTAAGAGGTGTGAATACTTTCCGTACCCGCTGTAAAATTATAGGGAAGGCTGTATATATGCTGACACCCTATTTTATGCAGAAATCCGTCAGCTGCATTGGGGGGGGGGGAGTAAAAGCACTTCCAGCTGTCCGACCCGCAGGCCTTATCCCGCTCCATGGCTCCTGGCTCCGGTGTCTGACGGACAGTCCAGTCTTTGTTATTTGCTGGGCCTCTCGCCGAGATCTTGCCCAGTGACATAACCTTAGTTTTAGGGCGCATGCATGCAGAAGAGAGTCTGAAAAATCCTTTGAATTTCATCCAGGAAACTGGATTTTCTTTTAATTTTCATCCACGTGCCAACCGTTTGCCCAGTTTTTACATCCATGTTAGTGATGGGCGAGCACTAAAATGCTCGGGTGCTCGTTGCTCGGGTCAAGCAGATTGGAATACTCGGGTACTTGGCCAGAACAACGAGCCCAATGTAAGTCTACGGGAGACCCGAGTATCTTTACCGCGATCCCCCCCGGGGGTCCTTTTAAGGTCTAAAAACGTCTTAAAATGATGGAAGCACTGCTCAAATGACACAGGAACCTCATGGGGATCGCCCCTGGAAGCATTCCTGACTCCTAGTTCACAGCTTTAATAATTTTTATCTGAGATTCATGCCATTTTTCCCGGTGCCACAAAAAACACATGAAAATGAAACCAAAATGGGTTTTGCTGGGAAATATGTCAAGGTACATCCTTTGCAGGTTAATGACTTGCCTGTAAAGCCAAATATTTAACCCCAGACCGAAAATTTCCTCTCCCACTTAGGCTTAGTTTAGACGCAGCGTTTTTGAAGCGTTTTTCAATTTTAACATTGCTTTCAACCAGTACAAATGCATTCACTGGGAAATGTCATTGTAACATTTAACAACCCTAGCTGGCCATATGGTGTGTGACACATAAGCAGACCCATCTTGCTTCATTTACGAAGGAGGGACTCTTAAAGTCACAGGGCCTAATTTTACTGGTGCATCAGGCGGCATTAAATATTCTTAAAGGGCCATTATGAAACAGTGGGTCTCCTAAGCTGATGTAGCCTATGCTGTGAGTGGATGGGTTGCCAGGAATTACGACGCACCACAATACCCCTGTCATAAGATGTCCAGGAGGGCCTCCTGAAAAAGTGTTGCATTGAATTCAAGGCCAGCCCTGCTACCAATTCATATGCACCCCATTAGGCCTTGGAACCCACATACTGTATGGGCCCTGTTGTGAATTCTGTGGCAGAGCTCCCTCCTGTGGTCACAAGTGGTACTTCGGCTGATTCTCTCTGTGAGCTTCCGTTGGTGGAGGAAAGTGGTACTGCGGCTTCTGAGTTTCCTTCCTCAGGTGATGTGGTGAAGTCGTTAGGTGCTGCTCTATTTAACTCCACCTAGTGCTTTGATCCTGGCCTCCAGTCAATGTTCTAGTATTGGACCTGTTTCCTCCTGGATCGTTCCTGTGGCCTGCTGCTCTGCATAGCTAAGTTCTGCTTTGCTATTTTGTTTGCTGTTTTTTTCTGTCCAGCTTGTCTATTTGTTTTTTCCTGCTTGCTGGAAGCTCTGGGACGCAGAGGGTGTACCTCCGTGCCGTTAGTTCGGTACGGAGGGTCTTTTTGCCCCCTTTGCGTGGTTTTTGTAGGGTTTTGTGTTGACCGCAAAGTTACCTTTCCTATCCTCGCTCTGTTCAGAAAGTCGGGCCTCACTTTGCTAATCTATTTCATCTCTACGTTTGTCTTTTCATCTTAACTCACAGTCATTATATGTGGGGGCTGCCTTTTCCTTTGGGGTATTTCTCTGAGGCAAGGTAGGCTTATTTTCTATCTTCAGGCTAGCTAGTTTCTCAGGCTGTGCAGAGTTGCATAGGGAGCGTTAGGCGCAATCCACGGCTGCCTCTAGTGTGGTTGGAGAGGATTAGGGATTGCGGTCAGCAGAGTTCCCACGTCTCAGAGCTCGTTCAATGTTTTTGGGTTATTGTCAGGTCACTGTATGTGCTCTGACCTCTATGTCCATTGTGGTACTGAATTACCTTATCATAACAGTACTGGAGGCCCAAAGTACTAATGATTCTCAATAGAGGGCAAAAAGAAGTTCTGAGACCATTTTTTTTTCTCTGCACTGTGTTTTGCCTTTTTTTTCCCCCTAGACATTTGGGTGGTTCAGGACACAGGTGTAGCGATGGACATTAAAGGTCTGTCTTCATGTGTGGATCAGCTCACGGCAAGAGTACAAAATATTCAAGACTTTGTGGTTCAGAATTCTATGTTAGAACCGAGAACTCCTATTCCTGATTTGTTTTTTGGAGATAGAACTAAATTTCTGAGTTTCAAAAATAATTGTAAACTATTTCTGGCTTTGAAACCTCGCTCCTCTGGTGACCCAGTTCAACAAGTTAGGATCATTATTTCATTTTTACGTGGCGACCCTCAGGACTGGGCACTTTCTCTTGCGTCAGGAGATCCTGCATTAAGTAATATCGATGCGTTTTTCCTGGCTCTCGGATTGCTGTACGATGAACCTAATTCAGTGGATCAGGCAGAGAAAAATTTGCTGGCTCTGTGTCAGGGTCAGGATGAGATAGAGGTATATTGTCAGAAATTTAGAAAGTGGTCCGTACTCACTCAATGGAATGAAGGTGCGCTCGCAGCTATTTTCAGAAAGGGTCTCTCTGAAGCCCTTAAGGATGTCATGGTGGGATTTCCTATGCCTGCTGGTCTGAATGAGTCTATATCTTTGGCCATTCAGATCGGTCGACGCTTGCGTGAGCGTAAATCTGTGTACCATTTGGCGGTATTACCTGAGCTTAAACCTGAGCCTATGCAGTGCGATAGGACTTTGACCAGAGTTGAACGGCAAGAACACAGACGTCTGAATGGGCTGTGTTTCTACTGTGGTGATTCCACTCATGCTATCTCTGATTGTCCTAAGCTCACTAAGCGGTTCGCTAGGTCTGCCACCATTGGTATGGTACAGTCAAAATTTCTTCTGTCCGTTACCTTGATCTGCTCTTTGTCATCGTATTCTGTCATAGCATTTGTGGATTCAGGCGCTGCCCTGAATTTGATGGACTTGGAGTATGCTAGGCGTTGTGGGTTTTTCTTGGAGCCCTTGCAGTGTCCTATTCCATTGAGAGGAATTGATGCTACGCCTTTGGCCAAGAATAAGCCTCAGTACTGGACCCAGCTGACCATGTGCATGGCTCCTGCACATCAGGAGGTTATTCGCTTTCTGGTGTTGCATAATCTGCATGATGTGGTCGTGTTGGGGTTGCCATGGCTACAAGTCCATAACCCAGTATTAGATTGGAAATTCATGTCTGTGTCCAGCTGGGGTTGTCAGGGGGTACATGGTGATGTCCCATTTCTGACTATTTCGTCATCCACCCCATCTAAGGTTCCAGAGTTCTTGTCTGATTACCGGGATGTATTTGATGTGCCCAAGTCCGATACCCTACCTCCGCATAGGGATTGTGATTGTGCTATCGATTTGATTCCTGGTAGTAAATTCCCAAAAGGTCGACTGTTTAATTTATATGTGCCTGAGCACGCCGCTATGCGGAGTTATGTGAAGGAGTCCTTGGAGAAGGGGCATATTCGCCCGTCATCGTCGCCATTAGGAACAGGGTTCTTTTTTGTAGCCAAGAAGGATGGTTCGCTGAGACCTTGTATAGATTACCGCCTTCTAAATAAGATCACGGTTAAATTTCAGTACCCCTTGCCGTTGTTATCTGATTTTGTTTGCTCGGATTAAGGGGGCTAGTTGGTTCACCAAGATAGATCTTCGTGGTGCGTATAATCTTGTGCGTATTAAGAGAGGCGATGAATGGAAAACTGCATTTAATACGCCCGAGGGCCATTTTGAGTATCTAGTAATGCCATTCGGACTTGCCAATGCTCCATCAGTGTTTCAGTCCTTTATGCATGACATCTTCCGAGAGTACCTGGATAAATTCCTGATTGTGTACTTGGATGACATTTTGATCTTCTCGGATGATTGGGAGTCTCATGTGAAGCAGGTCAGAACGGTGTTTCAGGTCCTGCGTGCTAATTCTTTGTTTGTGAAGGGATCAAAGTGTCTCTTTGGTGTTCAGAAGGTTTCATTTTTGGGGTTCATCTTTTCCCCTTCTACTATCGAGATGGACCCTGTAAAGGTCCAAGCCATCCATGATTGGACTCAGCCGACATCTCTGAAAAGTCTGCAAAAGTTCCTGGGCTTTGCTAATTTTTATCGTCGCTTCATCTGCAATTTTTCTAGTATTGCTAAACCATTGACCGATTTGACCAAGAAGGGTGCTGATGTGGTCAATTGGTCTTCTGCTGCTGTGGAAGCTTTTCAAGAGTTGAAGCTTCGTTTTTCTTCTGCCCCTGTGTTGTGTCAACCAGATGTTTCGCTTCTATTCCAGGTCGAGGTTGATGCTTCTGAGATTGGAGCAGGGGCTGTTTTGTCGCAGAGAAGTTCTGATTGCTCGGTGATGAAACCATGCGCCTTCTTTTCCAGGAAGTTTTTGCCTGCTGAGCGTAATTATGATTTGGGCAATCGAGAGTTGCTGGCCATGAATTGGGCATTCGAGGAGTGGCGTCATTGGCTTGAAGGAGCTAAGCATCGCGTGGTGGTCTTGACTGATCATAAGAACTTGACTTATCTCGAATCTGCCAAGCGGTTGAATCCTAGACAGGCTTGTTGGTCGCTGTTTTTTGCCCGTTTTGACTTTGTGATTTCGTACCTTCCGGGCTCTAAAAATGTGAAGGCGTATGCTCTGTCTAGGAGTTTTGTGCCCGACTCTCCGGGTTTATCTGAGCCGGCGGGTATCCTCAAAGAGGGAGTAATTGTGTCTGCTATCTCCCCTGATTTGCGGCGGGTGCTGCAAAAATTTCAGGCTAATAAACCTGATCGTTGCCCAGCGGAGAAACTGTTTGTCCCTGATAGGTGGACGAATAAAGTTATCTCTGAGGTTCATTGTTCGGTGTTGGCTGGTCATCCTGGAATCTTTGGTACCAGAGAGTTAGTGGCTAGATCCTTTTGGTGGCCATCTCTGTCGCGGGATGTGCGTTCTTTTGTGCAGTCCTGTGGGATTTGTGCTCGGGCTAAGCCCTGCTGTTCTCGTGCCAGTGGGTTGCTTTTGGCCTTGCCGATCCCGAAGAGGCCTTGGACACATATCTCTATGGATTTTATTTCAGATCTTCCCGTCTCTCAAAAGATGTCAGTCATTTGGGTGGTCTGTGATCGCTTCTCTAAGATGGTCCATTTGGTACCCTTGTCTAAATTGCCTTCCTCCTCTGATTTGGTGCCATTGTTCTTCCAGCATGTGGTTCGTTTACATGGCATTCCAGAGAATATCGTTTCTGACAGAGGTTCCCAGTTTGTTTCGAGGTTTTGGCGAGCCTTTTGTGGTAGGATGGGCATTGACTTGTCTTTTTCCTCGGCTTTCCATCCTCAGATGGCCAGACCGAACGAACCAATCAGACCTTGGAAACATATCTGAGATGCTTTGTTTCTGCTGATCAGGATGACTGGGTGTCCTTTTTGCCTTTGGCTGAGTTCGCCCTTAATAATCGGGCCAGCTCGGCTACCTTGGTTTCGCCGTTTTTCTGCAACTCTGGGTTCCATCCTCGTTTCTCTTCAGGGCAGGTTGAGTCTTCGGACTGTCCTGGTGTGGATACTGTGGTGGACAGGTTGCAGCAGATTTGGACTCATGTAGTGGACAATTTGACCTTGTCCCAGGAGAAGGCTCAACGTTTCGCTAATCGCAGACGCTGTGTGGGTCCCCAACTTCGTGTTGGGGATTTGGTTTGGTTATCTTCTCGTCATATTCCTATGAAGGTTTCCTCTCCTAAGTTTAAACCTCGTTTCATTGGTCTGTATAGGATTTCTGAGGTTCTTAATCCTGTGTCTTTTCGTCTGACCCTTCCAGATTCTTTTTCCATACATAACGTATTCCATAGGTCATTGTTGCGGAGATACGTGGCACCTATGGTTTCATCTGTTGATCCTCCTGCCCCTGTTTTGGTGGAGGGGGAGTTGGAGTATATTGTGGAGAAGATTTTGGATTCTCGTGTTTCAAGACGGAAACTCCAGTATCTGGTTAAGTGGAAGGGTTATGCTCAGGAAGATAATTCCTGGGTCTTTGCCTCTGATGTCCATGCTCCCAATCTTGTTCGTGCCTTTCATATGGCTCATCCTGGTCGTCCTGGGGGCTCTGGTGAGGGTTCGGTGACCCCTCCTCAAGGGGGGGGGTACTGTTGTGAATTCTGTGGCAGAGCTCCCTCCTGTGGTCACAAGTGGTACTTCGGCTGATTCTCTCTGTGAGCTTCCGTTGGTGGAGGAAAGTGGTACTGCGGCTTCTGAGTTTCCTTCCTCAGGTGATGTGGTGAAGTCGTTAGGTGCTGCTCTATTTAACTCCACCTAGTGCTTTGATCCTGGCCTCCAGTCAATGTTCTAGTATTGGACCTGTTTCCTCCTGGATCGTTCCTGTGGCCTGCTGCTCTGCATAGCTAAGTTCTGCTTTGCTATTTTGTTTGCTGTTTTTTTCTGTCCAGCTTGTCTATTTGTTTTTTCCTGCTTGCTGGAAGCTCTGGGACGCAGAGGGTGTACCTCCGTGCCGTTAGTTCGGTACGGAGGGTCTTTTTGCCCCCTTTGCGTGGTTTTTGTAGGGTTTTGTGTTGACCGCAAAGTTACCTTTCCTATCCTCGCTCTGTTCAGAAAGTCGGGCCTCACTTTGCTAATCTATTTCATCTCTACGTTTGTCTTTTCATCTTAACTCACAGTCATTATATGTGGGGGCTGCCTTTTCCTTTGGGGTATTTCTCTGAGGCAAGGTAGGCTTATTTTCTATCTTCAGGCTAGCTAGTTTCTCAGGCTGTGCCGAGTTGCATAGGGAGCGTTAGGCGCAATCCACGGCTGCCTCTAGTGTGGTTGGAGAGGATTAGGGATTGCGGTCAGCAGAGTTCCCACGTCTCAGAGCTCGTTCAATGTTTTTGGGTTATTGTCAGGTCACTGTATGTGCTCTGACCTCTATGTCCATTGTGGTACTGAATTACCTTATCATAACAGGGCCCATGAAAATCCACTTCACAATATGCATTTTGTGCTCCATACTCCTTTGTTTTATACATTGGCAGGAAGGCGAGCCCTGCTGAATAGTCAGAAACACCTAAATATATCCTACATACAGGGCCATGAAGTAAACAATCACAAACCACCAAAAAGAAGAACTTCATATAGGGCCAATAAAATCAATATAATCTTTATTTAAACATAGTAAAACCAATATAGAAACAAGGGTGTATACCCACAGGCACAAGTAAAAAGAAGGTGGGTGACCCAGGTAGTAACCTCAATATATAACATATAAATAGGTATCAATAGTATATATAAAGGCTGTGTGACCATGTACAATCAAACACAACAATAACATTCATAAAACAGTGATAATACAAGTGTATATAATAACATAAATATAGTCACCTAATGAAGTACTGCTGGGGACCCACCACTCCCGACGCGCGTTTCGCAATGAAATGCTTCGTCCAGGGGTGGTTGGGTACTGGCCAGTTATAGTAATTATATCCCACAAGGGCCAATAGAAGCGGTGCAATAATCAAAAAGATGATACATATCAGCTGTGCACGAACGCACATATGTCACATAATCCAATTACTCACTGATACACATGGAACGCCGCTGTACCGGAAACAGAAAGACCGCCAGTGTGAAAACTTGCAGGCGCATACGATGACGCTGTAGTAAGCGCGCACAAACGTAATATCCGGAACGCACTGCACCATACTAGGACGCTACCGGAAGTATGCACAGAGAACTACTCGGCGATGGAATACAACGCGCAGGCGCCGTAGTTGCCATGTCAACACGTAGCACGCCAGAGATGCCAGCGTAACATCCGGCGCACACTCTGTCATCAAGAATACACCGGCCAGAAGAGTAAGCACAGAACTACCAATGATAAAATACAGAGCGCAGCGGCGGGAGTGACGGTAACTAGTGTATAGTACTAAAACAACCGTTGCTAAGAGACCGCAACAAAATAAGAAAAAGTGCGCAAAGTGAACGAAGTGCACTGTGTAAAAACGCTGCTACGAAGCCTGAGATAAAATTATGATTAAGGACACAAATATTGTGACTGAAAATAATAATAGTGGCACAATAAATACATTAATAAATATGCATACATATATATGGCAATATACTTTAAAAAGTGCATATACCAGTGACATACTAAGCATAGTAATGCTAGTGTAAAAGTATTAATGATACAAATATATACAGCATATAATAAATACATGCGAAGAAAGTGCATGGACACACAGCCACCTAGCCAGAACATTATACTCTCAATATTCATATAAAACGAATGCAGAAGGGAATCCAAAGGCGTGGACGCAGAGTCATATCACATCCCATTCCAATATCCAAAGATCCATAATGAGCATGGAAGCACCGAAGCTAAAGGCCCTTAAAAACAATAGAAGAATAAATGGATAAAATGAATAAAAACAAGCTAAAAGACCAAAGACAAAAGACAGAAATAACTGGCAATGGTAACCTAATGTCGCAAACAACACCACAGTGCCATGATCTCAAATTGGCAAAAAAGGGGCAAAGCTGTTATGGTCATTCAGGCCAAGTGGTGAGATGGTATCTAGTTTAAAGATCCATCTGGCCTCTTTTTGTGCCAACATCCTCTTCCAATTACCTCCTCTGAGCCCCACAAAAACTCTATCAATACCCTTAATGCATAATCCTTTGGGGTCACATCCATGAGAAGCCTTAAAGTGCCGTGGGATTTGTTTTAATTTCAGGGGGTCATCTTCAGTCCGTGCCCCCTCGATATCCAATACGTGCTCACGTACTCATCTACGGAGTTTACGTGTGGTCATCCCGATATAAATAAACCCACACGGGCAGGTTGCATGATACACAACGGCTTTGGTGGTGCACGTAATAGTGTGTGTGATCTGATAAGTCCTGTCATTCCTGTAGTTGGTAAAATCCACGGCATTACTGACATTCTTGCAAGCCACACACTTACCACAGCTCATACAGCCCCATTTGGGTCTTTTTGCCCCAAAGATATAGTTAGGGCCAGGTCCTTTGTGATAGCTATGGACCAGCTGGTCTCTAAGGTTATTTGACCGCCTAAAGGTAATAGTGGGAACCCCACTAACACATTTGGCAATCACTCTGTCCGTCAATAGTACTGACCAGTGTTTAGAGATGGCTTCCCTAATTTCATCACTCCTGAAATTAAAATCCAGGATACATCGTACCTGATCAGTATCTTTGTCCAACTTCCGTTTCTGTAGAAGTGTGTTTCTTCTGCTGTAGAATGCCCTTTGATAAGAGCGACAAATGGGTTTCTTCCCATATCCACGATCCTTAAAACGTGCACAGAGGTCTAGAGCCTGTTTCTCAAATAGTTCATCATTGGAACATATCCTCCTTGCATGTAAGAATTGCCCGGTGGGAATATTCTTAATCAGGTGTTGTGGATGCTGTGAAGAGGCGTGCAACAAAGAGTTAACAGACGTATCTTTCCTAAACAGATCCGTATGGATACCACCATCATCATCAACAGTGATGGATATATCCAAAAAATCAATTTTTCTGGTTTCACATCTATACGTCAGTTTAACCCCTTCCCGACCTTTGACGCCACGTAGGCGTCATGAAAGTCGGTGCCAATCCGACCCATGACGCCTATGCGGCGTCATGGAAAGATCGCGTCCCTGCAGACCGGGTGAAAGGGTTAACTCCCATTTCACCCGATCTGCAGGGACAGGGGGAGTGGTAGTTTAGCCCAGGGGGGGTGGCTTCACCCCCTCGTGGCTATGATCGCTCTGATTGGCTGTTGAAAGTGAAACTGCCAATCAGAGCGATTTGTAATATTTCACCCATTATAACGGGTGAAATATTACAATCCAGCCATGGCCGATGCTGAAATATCATCGGCCATGGCTGGAAATACTAGTGTGCCCCCACCCCACCCCTCCGATCGCCCCCCCACCCCCCCGATCTGGCCGGTACACTGCTCCGGCTCCCCTCCGTCCAGTGCTCCGCTCCCCCCCGTGCTCGTGTCCGCTCCCCCCGTGCTCCAATCACCCCCCCGTGCTCCAATCACCCCCCCTGCACTCCGATCCACCCCAACCGTGCTCCGTTCCACCCCCCCGTGCTCCATTCCAGCCCCCCTGTGCTCCGTTCCACGCCCCCCGCGCTCCGTTCCACCCCTCCCGCGCTCCGATTCCCCCCCCCCGTGCTCCGATCCCCCCCCCGTGGTCCCCCCCCACCCTATCATACTTACCGATCCAGCCGTGGTCCCGTCCGTCTTCTCCCGGGCGCCGCCATCTTCCAAAATGGCGGGCGCATACGCAGTGCGCCCGCCGAATCTGCCGGCCGGCAGATTCGTTCCAAAGTGCATTTTGATCACTGAGATATAATCTATCTCAGTGATCAAAATAAAAAAAATAATAAATGACCCCCCCCCCCCTTTGTCACCCCCATAGGTAGGGACAATAAAAAAATAAAGAAATTTTTTTTTTCCACTAATGTTAGAATAGGGTTAGGTTTAGGGGTAGGGTTAGGGGTAGGGTTAGGGGTAGGGCTAGGGTTAGGGGTAGGGTTAGGGGTAGGGTTAGGGCTAGGGGTAGGGTTAGGGGTAGGGGTAGGGTTAGGGCTAGGGTTAGGGCTAGGGTTAGGGCTAGGGTTAGGGTTAGGGTTAGGAATGTGCACACGTATTCTGGTCCTCTGCGGATTTTTCCGCTGCGGATTTGATAAATCCGCAGTGCTAAACCGCTGCGGATTTATGGCGGATTTACCGCGTTTTTTTCTGCGCATTTCACTGCGGTTTTACAATTGCGATTTTCTATTGGAGCAGTTGTAAAACCGCTGCGGAATCCGCACAAAGAAGTGACATGCTGCGGAATGTAAACCGCTGCGTTTCCGTGCAGTTTTTCCGCAGCATGTGTACAGCGATTTTTGTTTCCCATAGGTTTACATTGAACTGTACACTCATGGGAAACTGCTGCGGATCCGCAGCGTTTTCCGCAGCGTGTGCACATACCTTTAGAATTAGGCTATGTGCACACGGTGCGGATTTGGCTGCGGATCCGCAGCAGTGTTCCATCAGGTTTACAGTACCATGTAAACATATGAAAAACCAAATCCGCTGTGCCCATGGTGCGGAAAATACCGCGCGGGAACGCTGCGTTGTATTTTCCGCAGCATGTCAATTCTTTGTGCGGATTCCGCAGCGTTTTACACCTGTTCCTCAATAGGAATCCGCAGGTGAAATCCGCACAAAAAACACTGGAAATCCGCGGAAAATCCGCAGGTAAAACACAGTGCCTTTTACCCGCAGATTTTTCAAAAATGGTGCGGAAATATCTCACACGAATCCGCAACGTGGGCACATAGCCTTAGGGTTAGGGTTGGAATTAGGGTTGTGGTTAGGGTTAGGGGTGTGTTGGGGTTAGTGTTGTGGTTAGGGGTGTGTTGGGGTTAGGGTTGTGATTAGGATTATGGCTACAGTTGGGATTAGGGTTAGGGGTGTGTTGGGGTTAGTGTTGGAGTTAGAATTGAGGGGTTACCACTGTTTAGGCACATCAGGGGTCTCCAAACGCAACATGGCGCCACCATTGATTCCAGCCAATCTCGTATTCAAAAAGTCAAATGGTGCTCCCTCACTTCCGAGCCCTGACGTGTGCCCAAACAGTGGTTTACCCCCACATATGGGGTACCAGCATACTCAGGACAAACTGCGCAACAATTACTGGGGTCCAATTTCTCCTGTTACCCTTGTGAATCTAAAAAAATGCTTGCTAAAACATAATTTTTGAGGAAAGAAAAATGATTTTTTATTTTCACGGCTCTGCGTTGTAAACGTCTGTGAAGCACTTGGGGGTTCAAAGTGCTCACCACATATCTAGATAAGTTCCTTGGGGGGTCTAGTTTCTAAAATGGGGTCACTTGTGGGGGGTTTCTACTGTTTAGGCACACCAGGGGCTCTGCAAACGCAACGTGACACCCGCAGACCATTCCATCAAAGTCTGCATTTCAAAAGTCACTACTTCCCTTCTGAGCCCCGACGTGTGCCCAAACAGTGGTTTACCCCCACATATGGGGTATCAGCGTACTCAGGAGAAACTGGACAACAACTTTTGGGGTCCAATTTCTCCTGTAACCCTTGGGAAAATAAAAAATTCTGGGCTAAATTATTATTTTTGAGGAAAGAAAACGTATTTATTATTTTCACGGCTCTGCATTATAAACTTCTATGAAGCACTTGGGGGTTCAAAGTGCTCACCACACATCTAGATAAGTTCCTTTCAGGGTCTAGTTTCCAAAATGGGGTCACTTGTGGGGGGTTTCTACTGTTTAGGCACATCAGAGGCTCTGCAAACGCAACGTGACGCCCGCAGAGCATTCCATCAAAGTCTGCATTTCAAAACGTCACTACTTCAATTCCAAGCCCCGGCATGTGCCCAAACAGTAGTTTACCCCCACATATGGGGTATCACCATACTCAGGAGAAACTGGACAACAAATATTGGGGTCAAATTTCTCCTGTTACCCTTGGGAAAATTAAAAAATTCTGGGCTAAATAATTATTTTTGAGGAAAGAAAACGTATTTATTATTTTCACGGCTCTGCATTATAAACTTCTATGAAGCACTTGGGGGTTCAAAGTGCTCACCACACATCTAGATAAGTTCCTTTGGGGGTCTAGTTTCCAAAATGGGGTCACTTGTGGGGGGTTTCTACTGTTAAGCCACATCAGGGGCTCTGCAAACGCAACGTGACGCCCACAGAGCATTCCATCAAAGTCTGCATTTCAAAACGTCACTACTTCACTTCCGAGCCCCGGCATGTGCCCAAACAGTGATTTACCCCCACATATGGGGTATCAGCGTACTCAGGAGAAACTGGACAACAACTTTTGGGGTCAAATTTCTCCTGTTACCCTTGGGAAAATAAAAAATTGCAGGCTAAAAGATCATTTTTGAGAAAATAATTTTTTTTTTTATTTTCATGGCTCTGCGTTATAAACTTCTGTGAAGCACTTGGGGGTTCAAAGTCCTCACCACACATCTAGATTAGTTCCTTTGGGGGTCTAGTTTCTAAAATGGTGTCATTTCTGGGGGATCTCCAATGTTTAGGCACACAGGGGCTCTCCAAACGTGACATGGTGTCCGCTAATGATTGGAGCTAATTTTCCATTTAAAAAGCCAAATGGCGTGCCATCCCTTCCGAGCCCTGCCGTGCGCCCAAACAGTGGTTTACCCCCACATATGGGGTATCAGCGTACTCAGGACAAACTGGACAACAATATTTGGGGTCCAATTTCTCCTATTATCCTTGGCAAAATAGGAAATTCCAGGCTAAAAAATCATTTTTGAGGAAAGAAAAATTATTTTTTATTTTCATGGCTCTGCGTTATAAACTTCTGTGAAGCACCTGGGGGTTTAAAGTGCTCAATATGCATCTAGATAAGTTCCTTGGGGGGTCTAGTTTCCAAAATGGGGTCACTTGTGCGGGAGCTCCAATGTTTAGGCACACAGGGGCTCTCCAAACGCGACATGGTGTCCGCTAACAATTGGAGCTAATTTTCCATTCAAAAAGTCAAATGGCGCGCCTTCTCTTCCGAGCCCTGCCGAGTGCCCAAACAGTGGTTTACCCCCACATATGAGGTATCGGCGTACTCGGGAGAAATTGCCCAACAAATTTTATGATCCATTTTATCCTACTGCCCATGTGAAAATGAAAAAATTGAGGCGAAAAGAATTTTTTTGTGAAAAAAAATTACTTTTTCATTTTTACAGATCAATTTGTGAAGCACCTGAGGGTTTAAAGTGCTCACTAGGCATCTAAATTAGTTCCTTGGGGGGTCTAGTTTCCAAAATGGGGTCACTTGTGGGGGAGCGCCAATGTTTAGGCACACAGGAGCTATCCAAACGCGACATGGTGTCCGCTAACGATGGAAATAATTTTTCATTCAAAAAGTCAAATGGCGCTCCTTCCCTTCCGAGCCTTACCATGTGCCCAAACAGTGGTTTACCTCCACATGTGAGGTATTGGTGTACTCAGGAGAAATTGCCCAACACATTTTAGGATCCATTTTATCCTGTTGCCCATGTGAAAATGAAAAAATTGAGGCTAAAAGAATTTTTTTGTGAAAAAAAAGTACTTTTTCATTTTTACGGATCAATTTGTGAAGCACCTGGGGGTTCAAAGTGCTCACTATGCATCTAGATAAGTTCCTTGGGGCGTCTAGTTTCCAAAATGGGGTCAATTGTGGGGGAGCTCCAATTTTTAGGCACACGGGGGCTCTCCAAACGTGACATGGTGTCCGCTAAAGAGTGGAGCCAATTTTTGATTCAAAAAGTCAAATGGCGCTCCTTCCCTTCCAAGCCCTGCCGTGCGCCAAAACAGTGGTTTACCCCCACATATGAGGTATCAGCGTACTCAGGACAAATTGGACAACAACTTTCTTGGTTCAGTTTCTCCTTTTACCATTGAGAAAATAAAAAAATTGTTGCGAAAAGATAATTTTTGTGACTAAAAAGTTAAATGTTCATTTTTTCCTTCCATGTTGCTTCTGCTGCTGTGAAGCACCTGAAGGGTTAATAAACTTCTTGAATGTGGTTTTGAGTACCTTGAGGGGTGCAGTTTTTAGAATGGTGTCACTTTTGGGTATTTTCAGCCATATAGACCCCTCAAACTGACTTCAAATGTGAGGTGGTCCCTAAAAAAAATGGTTTTGTAAATTTCGTTGTAAAAATGACAAATCGCTGGTCGAATTTTAACCCTTATAACTTCCTAACAAAAAAAAATTTTGTTTCCAAAATTGTGCTGATGTAAAGTAAACATGTGGGAAATGTTATTTATTAACTATTTTGTGTCACATATCTCTCTGGTTTAACAGAATAAAAATTCAAAATGTGAAAATTGCGAAATTTTCAAAATTTTCGCCAAATTTCCGTGTTTATCACAAATAAATGCAGAATTTATTGACCTAAATTTACCACTAACATGAAGCCCAATATGTCACGAAAAAACAATCTCAGAACCGCTAGGATCCGTTGAAGCGTTCCTGAGTTATTACCTCATAAAGGGACACTGGTCAGAATTGCAAAAAACGGCAAGGTCTTTAAGGTCAAAATAGGCTGGGTCTTGAAGGGGTTAATATTCCTAGTATTAGAATTCAGGTCATTGATGAATACATCCAATTCCTCCTGTGTCCCCTGCCAGATCATAAGGATTCTATTGGCCCTTGTGGGATATAATTACTATAGCTGGCCAGTACCCAACCACCCCTGGACGAAGCATTTTATTGCGAAACGCGCGTCGGGTGTGGTGGGTCCCCAGGAGTACTTCATTAGGTGACTATATTTATGTTATTATATACACTTGTATTATCACTGTTTTATGAATGTTATTGTTGTGTTTGATTGTACATGGTCACACAGCCTTTATATATACTATTGATACCTATTTATATGTTATATATTGAGGTTACTACCTGGGTCACCCACCTTCTTTTTACTTGTGCCTGTGGGTATATACCCTTGTTTCTATATTGGTTTTACTAGGTTTAAATAAAAATTATATTGATTTTATTGGCCCTATGTGAAGTTCTGCTGCATCGTCAGTCATATGCACCCCATTAGGCCTTGGAACCCACATACTGGATGGGCCCAGGAAAATTCAGTCAATTATTATTTACAGGAGAATTTAGCAATTTTATTTGACAAGTTTTTAACACTAAGGTTCAAATACGGCTTTAAAAAAGGCTAATACTTGCAATACAAGGCAATTTTATTGCAAACTACAAAATTCAAGGAATAGTATGATTGAATAATGTGAGTGCGTACACTTTTGTATGTGTTAACATACACAGGTTAATAAGTACATATAAGGATTAAATAAATATAGTGATTCCGTATATATGAAGATTAACTACATACAGTATACTTAGATCATCATCAAGAGGCTTTTAAACATCATCCGTCTGGAACATCAGAGAAGCAACACCAAGACAGTGAACCCCTGGGAGATTACCTACACTGCATGGGGGTCCCCAATTATGCAGGTATTAGCACACTGTACATGTTGTGACAAAACACTCTGGGATCGCCTTTGCTGGGGTCAAAGGACACGTGGTTTGTGCATTGAATCTGAGGCGTACAGCAGGTTTCTGAGCAGGCTGACCTCAGGTCAGATTTATTAACGTGAAAGCAACACAAAAAACAAAACATAAAAATAAACCCTAGCCTGTCCGGCACTAACTAAACAAATACGTTGCTATCTCAACAACTGGGGGGGCTTCTCCCACCCAGCTAACATCATACAGATCTTGAGCAGAGCTCTTCACTCACGTTTGTCTCACACAGGCAGGCAATCTGTGTGCCCCAGGCAGACACTGGAAACACCCAGCTGGTCATCTTTTATTCCTGCAATCATTAACCCATTAGCACCCTGAAGATACTGAGTGGCCTAATTCACATAGGACAAACACCTGGGCGAGATATACCTGCCTCCATCTACCACACCAGCATGAGTCTTACATATCCCCCCCCCTTGCTCAGACCACTCCGGTCGAGCAAGAACACTTTTGAAACAGTGCACTCGGGATAGGGCATCGGCGTTCCCCATCTGCACCCCCGGTCGGTGCTCCACCGTAAAAGAGTAAGCCTGCAGGGCAAGGAACCACCTGGTTACCCGACTATTACGGTCCTTGTGGAGGTGCATCCACTTGAGAGGGGCATGGTCTGTGACCAGCCTAAACTTCCTACCAGCCAGGTAATACTTGAGGGAGTCGAGAGCCCATTTAATGGCTAGGCACTCTTTTTCAACCACGGCATACCTCTGCTCATGTACATTCAGTTTCCGACTGAGATAGAGGACCGGGTGTTCGACTCCGTCCCTCACCTGGGAAAGTACAGCTCCGACACCAGTATCAGAGGCATCAGTTTGTACCACAAACTCGCTGCTGAAATCAGGAGTCACTAGTACGGGCTGAGAGCACAAAGCCCGTTTCAGGCTGTGGAAGGCCTCTTCAGCAGCTGAGGTCCATTTTACCATGACGGAACCCTTCCCCTTGGTAAGATCCGTCAAGGGAGTAGCCATGGCTGCAAAATTGGGTATGAACCGGCGATAATAGCCGGCAATCCCCAGGAAAGCCTGCACTTGTTTCTTGTTCACTGGTTGTGGCCAGCCCTGAATTGCCTGTATTTTGTCGATCTGGGGTTTAACCACTCCTCGGCCAATCACGTAGCCCAAGTATCGGGCTTCTTCAAGCCCGATGTGGCATTTCTTGGGGTTTGCCGTTAAACCTGCATCTCGCAGGTCATCAATCACGGCTTGTACCTTCTGGAGATGAGTTTCCCAGTCCATGCTGTAAATTACGATGTCATCCAGGTAGGCAGAAGCGTACTGTCTGTGAGGCCTCAAGACTCGATCCATCAATCTCTGGAACGTTGCGGGAGCTCCGTGAAGTCCAAACGGCATATAGACATACTGGAACAGACCTTCCGGTGTAGCAAATGCCGTCTTCTCTCTGGCCGCCTTGGCCAGAGGAATCTGCCAGTACCCCTTTGTTAAATCCAGGGTCGTAATGTATCGGGCTTTACCAAGCCGGTCGATCAACTCATCGACCCGGGGCATAGGGTACGCATCAAATTTTGAAACTGCATTCAGTTTCCTAAAGTCATTACAAAACCGGATGGAGCCATCCGGTTTAGGTATCAACACAATTGGACTGGACCAGGCGCTGTGTGACTCCTCAATGACTCCTAAGTCCAACATTGCCATCACTTCCCGGGAGACGGCTTCACGGCGGGCTTCCGGAATCCGGTAGGGCTTCACATGAACAGTGACGCCAGGCTCTGTGACAATCTCATGTTTCACCAACTTCGTCCGGCCAGGTTTTTCGGAAAAAAACTGTCGGTTCTGTAACAAAAATTGCTTAACCTCAGATTTTTGTCGTTCTGAGAGAGTCTCAGCAACCTGCACCTCTGGTACAGTAGGTGAACAAACCGGACGGGGCAGATCCGCCGTTAGGGCAGAGCGGTCTTTCCAGGATTTTATCAGATTCACATGATAAATCTGTTCCGGTTTTCTCTTACCCGGCTGGTACACTTTATAGTTCACTTCACCAACTCTTTCTCGGACCTCAAATGGGCCCTGCCATTTCGCCAGGAATTTACTATCCACCGTAGGGATTAGGACCAACACCCTATCGCCAGGTGCAAATGTACGGACCTTAGCGCCTCTATCATAACTTTGCCTCTGGGCTCCCTGGGCCTGTAACATATGGTCCCTAACAATGGGCATGACAGCGGCAATACGATCCTGCATTTGTGTTACATGGTCGATCACCGTTTTAAAGGGAGTGACTTGACCTTCCCAGGTTTCTTTTGCGACGTCCAGCAGTCCCCGGGGACGACGGGCGTACAACAGTTCGAAAGGCGAAAATCCTGTGGAAGACTGGGGAACTTCCCTAATGGCAAACAGCAAATAGGGTAACAAGTAATCCCAGTTCTTCCCATCTTTGTCTATCGCCTTCCGGAGCATCTGTTTTAAGGTTTTGTTGAAGCGCTCAACCAGGCCATCTTTTTGAGGGTGATAGACAGACGTACGCAACGGGTCTATTTGTAAGAGCCTGCAGAGCTCCCTCATTACCCTCGACATAAAGGGAGTCCCCTGGTCGGTGAGTATCTGTTCTGGAATTCCCACCCGACTAAACACTTGTACCAATTCCTTGGCGATCGTCTTGGTAGCTGTGTTACGCAAAGGGACGGCTTCCGGGTAACGAGTGGCATAGTCCACGATGACGAGGATATGTTGGTGCCCACGTGCGGATCGGGGAAGGGGCCCAACCAAATCCATCCCAATTCTCTCAAAAGGGACCCCGATGATAGGAAGGGGTACCAAAGGGCTACGGAACTGAGATTTAGGGGCCGCGATTTGGCACTCTGGAAAGGACTCACAATAGTTACGCACATCACAATGTATTCCAGGCCACACAAAACAATGCAATATCCTTTCTGTGGTTTTCTGTACCCCCAGATGTCCCCCCATTATATGTCCGTGGGCCAAATCCAGTACCTTCCGCCGATAAGGTTTGGGTACCACTAACCGTTGCACTGTGTCTTCCCCTTTTTTTTCTACCTAGTAGAGCAAATCATTTTCAAGAACCATATACGGGTACGCTAGCCTAGTGTCAGGTTCTACGGGTACCCCATCTATCATTTTTACATTTTTCCTAGCCGGAGTCAGGGTAGGATCTTTCATTTGCTCGCTGTGGAAGTCATCCACCTGGACTCCCAAATCTGGCAGGCAGGGTGCCGGATGGCTGTCTGCCTCCGCCTCTCGCTGAGGTTCCTCAGTTTCCTCTGTTTCCCCCGCCATGACGGAGAAGGGGTACTGAAGGTTAGATTCACTAACCTCCCCAGCAACATCTTCCTGTGGGGTCTCCTCTAGGGACTCGGGACCTCCAGATGGCATGGGAGAAGATTCACGGGTACAGCTACCGTGAAGGAGTAACTGATTCTCCCACAACTGCCAGAAATAGGGAAAATCCCTGCCCAGGATTACATCATGTAACAATGCGGGAACGAGTCCCACTTTGTGCTGCACTGACCCATAGGGAGTAGAAATCCATATGACCGCTGTTAAGTACGAGCGGGTGTCACCATGCACACACGTCACAGAAAACTTGTCAGACGGACCAGACGGAAGTGCCACCAGACTAGCTTTCACCAGAGTCACCACACTTCCAGAGTCTAGTAATGCCACAACATTTTTCCCATCAACAGATAATTCACACAGGTGTTTCACTGTATCATTTTGACCCGCATTCACACTCACTAGCTGTGTAACCAAAGACATGCGTTTTCTAGAGTCTATAACGTCGCACTGCATGGGTTCAGCGGTAACAGGACAGTTCGCAGAAACATGACCCTTCTCATGGCAGCGGAAACACCTAACAGGTCCCCTACTGAGACCACCGTCCAATACTCGGTCTCGGAGTGCGAGCAGTCCCGGACTCCTCCCCCACAGTTTTAAGCGATTTTCCTTCACCCGTGGTCCCTGGAACAGTCTTACCGGTTCCACGAGGAGGAGGCACAGTCCGGGGTTTGGCGGTGTCGTCGGGAAGTCCTTCTGCCACGGAATAACGCTCGACCAACTCCACAAGTTCATCCGCTGTCGTGGGATTTCCTTGGCTTACCCACCTTTTCAGCGCTGGGGGTAGTAATCTCAGGTACTTGTCCAGGACAACCCGCTGGATTATTTCGGGTATTGTCAGTACCTCGGGTTGCAGCCATTTCTTTGTCAAGTAGATCAGGTCGAACATCTGAGACCGCGCTGGTTTATCTTGCTGGTATGTCCACTGATGTACCCTCTGTGCACGGACAGCCGTTGTCACACCCAGCCGGGCCAGGATCTCAGCTTTCAGCTTCTCAAAGTCCTGAGCGACCTCCGGGTCCAAATCATGGTAAGCTTTTTGGGCCTCGCCGGAGAGAAACGGGGCAATCAAATCGGCCCATCGTGCCTTCGGCCACTTCTCTCTCAATGCCGTCCGCTCAAAAGTTGTCAGATATGCCTCGACGTCATCTTCTGCAGTCAGCTTTTGCCAGTATCGACTCACATGGATCCTTCTGGACTCTGCTTCCGGGTCAGCGTCAGGCATGCTCACCAGGCGCTGCGCCACCTGTTGGAGAAGTTGGCGGTCTGCAACCGTCATGTCCATTAACTCCTTCAGCTGTGCGGCCATCAAGCGATTAGCTTCGTGCTGTGCGGCAGTGGCCTGCTGCTGTACGGCAGTGGACTGTACTAAGGCTTTCACCACGTCTTCCATGCTGTCGCCTGTGCCACGGTATGCCCGCGTTCTCCACCACAATGTGACAAAACACTCTGAGATCGCCTTTGCTGGGGTCAAAGGACACGTGGTTTGTGCATTGAATCTGAGGCGTACAGCAGGTTTCTGAGCAGGCTGACCTCAGGTCAGATTTATTAACGTGAAAGCAACACAAAAAACAAAACATAAAAATAAACCCTAGCCTGTCCGGCACTAACTAAACAAATACGTTGCTATCTCAACAACTGGGGGGGCTTCTCCCACCCAGCTAACATCATACAGATCTTGAGCAGAGCTCTTCACTCACGTTTGTCTCACACAGGCAGGCAATCTGTGTGCCCCAGGCAGACACTGGAAACACCCAGCTGGTCATCTTTTATTCCTGCAATCATTAACCCATTAGCACCCTGAAGATACTGAGTGGCCTAATTCACATAGGACAAACACCTGGGCGAGATATACCTGCCTCCATCTACCACACCAGCATGAGTCTTACAATGTACAGGTACCCCAGTTTTGGCATCTGTCTTAGTCATGTTTCTCTGGTCTTATATAGTGAATAACACTATGTAGTAACTCTAGTTTCACCCACACCTCCAAGTGGCCACTTTTCAAGGTTGGATGAAACTGAGATATCATGGAGTCATCAGATGAGAGGCCATAAACCACTAGAAAATAAAAGCCACAAGGATTTAGATCAAACCACCACCATCATAGTTTCAGTAAACCTTAATGTTTTACAATGACAAACAGCAAACCTATAGAGGCTTAGAACTGTTTGTGAAGTGAATAAACAAACATTTATCAAGATTGTGTCACTATGAGCATTGTCTGTCACATCTCTAAATGTTTTACAAGAAATGCAGCTATTTGATTGTCTGAATGTATTCAGTATACAGTATTTCAATCTTGTTTACAAATCGTCATTTGTATATTCTCCATTTGTACATTTGAGGCAGACAAAGTTAAGGCTTGCAAGGAGAGAAACTAATATAGTGGACAAAGCTATATTTTTAATGAACTACTGAGGCAAAATAACAGCATTGCTTTATCAAATTTATATGAAGTGTATTGTGTCCAATGTTAGCAACCAGGCAACACAAAAAGGAGCTTTTCAAGTGAGCTCTTTAAGGTACACAAACGGTATGAAGTGTTTGCCAACAAGGATGTGGTTTCACCAATGTGGGGTACCTTTTTGTAAAAATAGGCTAGTGCCCTCACAGCCCCCCTTGACCAAACTTCACCGGCCTGTAAAAGTACAAAACACGTTCACCCTGGTGATCTAGTAGTAGTTAAACAAGAGACATTGCAGGAGACAGAGTTAAGAAGTAGGCCCAATGGAATGCCATGCCCAATTCCCCAATGTGGGGTCCTTTTTGGACTGATTAAAATAGTGCTGTCACAGCCCCCTAGCCCTAAATGCACCGTACAGACCACCTTCACCCTGGTGATCTACTGGCAAGAACAGGACAGATTGCAGGAGACCGAGTTAAGAAGTAGGCCCAAAGTAATGTCATGCCCAATTCCCCAATGTGTTGTCCTTTTTGGACTTAAAAATATAGTGCCATCACAGCCCACTTGCCCAAAATTCACCGGTCTATAACAGTACTGAGCACGTGCATCCTGGTCATCTAGTGGCAGTTAAAGGACACATTGCAGGAGACAGCTCCTGTTCTTCCTCCTCCTCATTGCCTACCAATTCTCTTTGAGAAGACATGAGGCTGGGCTGAGTGTAATCCACCTGTATGTTTCCTTGCTCCATGTCCTCGTGCTCTGCCTGCAATGCATCCTCTTTGATTGTGAGCAGAGAGATTTTCAGAATGCTGAGAAGCGGGATGGTGAAGCTAATTATTGCATCATTACCGCTCACCATCTTGGTGCAGTCCTCAAAGTTTTGGAGGATGTTACAAATGTCTGACATCCATGTCCACTACTGAGGTATTATGTATGGAGTATGACCTGAAATTCGATGGCCTTGTTGATGTTGGTAGTCAACAACGGCCCTTTTCTGCTCACAAATTCTTTCCAACATATGCAGCGTAGAATTCCAGTGCGTAGGGACATCACATAACAGTCGGTTAGCTGGAAGCTGAAAATGCTGCTGAAGCACGGCAAGGGCAGCTGAAGCTATAGCTGACTTTCTAAAATGGGGAGACAGATGGCGTACTTTCACTAGCAGATCCAGCAGCTCCGGGTAGCTTTTCAGAAAATGTTGAACCACAAGGTTAAGCACATGGGCCAAGCAAGGCACGTGTGTGAGCTCACCTTCCCTCAGAGCCGTCACCAGGTTACAGCCATTGTCACACACGACCATGCCTGGCTGTAGGTTCAGCGGTGTCATCCAAACATCTGACTGCTCTTTCAACACTGTCCACAACTCTTCTGCATTGTGCGGTTTGTCACCTAGGCAGATTAGCTTCAGAACAGCCTATTGCCGCTTGGCTAAAGCAGTGCTGCAGTGCTTCCAGCTTCTGACTGATGTGCTGATTTCAGAGATGGAGGATGAAGAGGAAGAGGAGAAGGAGGAGGAGGTGGTTCAGGAGCTGTAGACTGTGGGGGCAACCCTAATTGACGTAGGGCCAGCAATCCTCGGCGTGGGGAGGATGTGTTCCATCCCAAGGTCCGAATTGGTCCCGGCATCCACTATGTTAAGCCAGTGTGCCGTCATTGTGATGTAACGTCCCTGCCCACAAGCACTTGTCCATGTGTCCGTTGTTAGGTGGACTTTCCCTGTAACAGCATTGTTGAAGGCATGGGTAAAGTTGTGGGACACATGCTGGTGTAATGCCGGTACAGAACACCGGGTGAAATAGTGGCGACTGGGAACCGAATACCTTGGGACGGCCACCGAATCAGGTTGCGGAAAACTTTTGTCTCAAGAAGCCTAAAAGGCAACATTTCTAGCACAAGCAGAAGAGAAATATTAGGATTGAGGACTGTGGCCTGTGGGGCATTGGCAGGGTATTTCCACTTGTGTTCAAAAGACTGGGTTATAGACAACTGAACGCTGTGCTGGGACAAGGACATAGACCGGCTTGCTGATTGTGCTGCTTGACTGTGGGCCACAACAGGTGCAGGGCTAGAGGCATCTTCACATGCACGGTGTACTGGGGATTGGCTTCTACGCAAAACAGTGGAAGAAGCAGTGGTGTGAAGAGCAGGCAGTGGTCCTGGAGCCTGGGGTTCGGCCCACAAAGTCGTGTGCTTTGCTTGCATGTGCCTGATCATGCTGGTGGTGGTCAGGCTGGTTGTTTTGCTACCCCTGCTGATGCGGGCATGGCAGGTGCTGCAAATGGCCTGTTTGGGGTTATTGGTAGAGTCTTTAAAAAATAACCAGACTCAAGAAGATCTAACAGTTGGAATGGCAACTTCCCTCATGTTGGCTTTTACTGGAAATGGATGCATGCCTTCTGTCTGTGGCCACCACACTGCTTCTTCCTGCCTGTTGGGGGGATATGCCTCCTTCACCATTTGTGCTGCTGTCCTAGCTATGCATGTCCTCCTGCCTGGTTGGGTCAGTCACTATGTCATCCACCACCTTGTCTTCCACATCCGCACCCTGCTCCTCCTCCTGACTTTCTGGCAATTGTGTCTCATCATCATCCACCTTTTGTGACACTTTCCCACCATCGTTTTCGTGTGACCGGGGCAGGTCAAAGCTTTGGGCAGCTCTACATGCGATCTTATCTTTCCCCACTTCAAGTTGACCGGCAGAGATTTCTGAATCTTGAAATGGAAAACTGAACAGCTCTTCAGAGAGTCCAAGTGTGGGATCAGTTGTCTCAGGGCACTAGGTATCGTTTGGAGGAAGGAGAATCAGGGTGAGGAATATCCTGGCCACACTCACGGCTACTCAGACTTGACCATGTGGAAGACAAGGTGGTGGTGGTGGTGGCTAAGTGACTGAAAGCATTATCCGCTATCCAACCAACAACCGTTTTTACACTGCTCTGGCTTCAATAGTGGTGTGCTGCCATCCCCTAGAAACTGGGACAGGAAAGTCGAGCGAGAACATGTGGGTCTTTGTTGTTGCCCACTTTCACCTTGGCCACAGCCTCGTCCTCTGGATGCACCATCAGCATCACGTCCTCTTCCCCATCCCTTGCTTTAACCATTTTAAATCGACTACTGCACTATTTCAAATGCTCAACACACATGTCTTTATTAGTTGCGAAATAATATTTGATCAGTATAGCTGCAAATCTATGATTTTTCACCCAAACATCAGGCAGGCCTCAGCCTGACGTAACAGACTGTATTCAATTTTGGGGGCCTTTTTTTAAGTTAATTTATGCAAAATAGTGCTGAATATAGGTGCTCTTCAAATCATATGAAATGCCCAGGATAGGCAGCCTCCAATAGACAAAATTATTAGAAAAAGAAAAAGATACTATTGTCTTAAAAACTTCAATCCTTTATTAGGACAGGATTAAAATATATATCTTAATAGCATACAAAACGATAAAAACATGGAGACACAGTGTGCAAAAGATGGAGGCCACACCAAGAGGTAAAATGCCACAGGTTACCAATAGATAAATCAAAAACACTTTTTTTGATACAGAAAAATGAATAATCTACTATATAATTGTCTAAGAGTCACTTCCCTCTGTCTGTCCATCTGTCTTTCTGTCTGTCTGTCATGGATATTCATTGGTCGCGGCCTCTGCCTGTCATGGAAATCCAAGTTGCTGATTGGTCATGACTCGTGGCAAAACGCCCACGAACATTGCCACGACCAATCAGCGACGGGCATAGTCCGGCGGCAACATGGCCGTTCCTTCCTCCCTGCAGTCAGTGCCCGCTCGATACTCCCCTCCAGTCAGCGCTCACACAGGTTTAATGGCAGCGCTAACAGGCCGCGGTGTAACGCACTCCGTTTACGCTGCTATTAACCCTGTGTGACCAACTTTTTACTATTCATGCTGCCTATGCAGCATTAATAGTAAAAAGATCTAATGTTAAAAATATTTAAAAAATAAAAAATCATTATATACTCACCGTCCGTCGGCCCTTCGGATCCACAACAGGCCTTTCCCGCTCCTCACGACACTCCGGTGACCGCTCATGCATTGCGATCTCACGAGATGATGACATAGCGATCTTTCGAGACCGCTACGTCATCATCTCGCGAGATTGCAATGTACTCTTGAGACCAGAGTGCGCGAGGAGCGTCGGTAAACGCTTCCTGGATCCGGGGGCAAACGGAAGGTGAGTATATAACTATTTTTTATTTTAATTCCTTTTTTAACAGGGATATGATGCCCACATTGCTATATACTATCTGGGCTGTGCAATATACTACGTGGACTGTGAAATATACTACGTGGGCTGGGCAATATACTACGTGAGCTGTGCAATGTACTATGCGGGCTGTGCAATGTACTACGCGGGCTGTGCAATGTACGACGCAGTCTGTGCAATATACTATGTGGGCAGTACAATATACTACGCAGGCTGGGCAATATGGTACGCGCGCTGGGCAATATACTACGCGCGCTGGGCAATATAATACGCGCACTGGGCGATATACTACGCGGGCTGTGCAATATACTATGCGGGCTGTGCAATATACTACGTGGGCTGTGGAATATACTAAGCGGGCTGTGCAATATACTAAGCGGGCTGTGCAATATACTAAGCGGGCTGTGCAATATACTACGCGGGCTGTGCAATATACTACGTGGGCTGTGCAATATACTACGTGGGCTGTGCAATATACTACGTGGGCTAGGCAATATACTACGTGGGCTAGGCAATATACTACGTGAACTGTGCAATGTACTACGCGGGCTGTGCAATGTACTACGCGGGCTGTGCAATGTACTACACGGGCTGTGCAATGTACTACGCAGTCTGTGCAATATACTATGCGGGCAGTGCAATATACTACGCGGGCTGGGCAATATAATACGCGCACTGGGCAATATACTATGCGGGCTGTGCAATATACTACGCGGGCTGTGCAATATACTACGTGGGCTGGGCAATATACTACGTGAGCTGTGCAATGTACTATGCGGGCTGTGCAATGTACTACGCGGGCTGTGCAATGTACGACGCAGTCTGTGCAATATACTATGTGGGCAGTACAATATACTACGCAGGCTGGGCAATATGGTACGCGCGCTGGGCAATATACTACGCGCGCTGGGCAATATAATACGCGCACTGGGCGATATACTACGCGGGCTGTGCAATATACTATGCGGGCTGTGCAATATACTACGTGGGCTGTGGAATATACTAAGCGGGCTGTGCAATATACTAAGCGGGCTGTGCAATATACTAAGCGGGCTGTGCAATATACTACGCGGGCTGTGCAATATACTACGTGGGCTGTGCAATATACTACGTGGGCTGTGCAATATACTACGTGGGCTAGGCAATATACTACGTGGGCTAGGCAATATACTACGTGAACTGTGCAATGTACTACGCGGGCTGTGCAATGTACTACGCGGGCTGTGCAATGTACTACACGGGCTGTGCAATGTACTACGCAGTCTGTGCAATATACTATGCGGGCAGTGCAATATACTACGCGGGCTGGGCAATATAATACGCGCACTGGGCAATATACTATGCGGGCTGTGCAATATACTACGCGGGCTGTGCAATATACTACGGGGGCTGTGCAATATACTACGCGGGCTGTGGAATATACTAAGCGGGCTGTGCAATATACTACGCAGGCTGTCCAATATACTGCGCAGGCTGTGCAATATACTGCGCGGGCTGTGCAATATACTGTGCGGCCTGTGCAATATAATGCGTGGGCTGTGCATTATACTGCGTGGGCTGTGCAATATACTGCATGGGCTGTGCTATATACTGCATGGGCTGTGCTATATACTACGTGGGCTGTGCAATATACTGCGTGGGCTGTGCAATATACTGTGTGGGCTGTGCTATATACTGCGTGGGCTGTGCAATGTACTACGTGGGCTGTGCTATATACTGCGTGGCCTGTGTTATACACTACGTGGGCTGTTATATACTGCGTGCGTCGGCTGTTATATACTACGTGAGCTGTGTTATATGCTATGTGGGCTGTTATACACTCCGTGGGCTGTGCTTTATACTACGTGGCTGTGCTATATACTCCGTGGGCTGTGCTATATACTCTGTGAGCTGTGCTATATACTACGTGGCTGTGCTATATACTACGTGACTCTGCTATATACTACGTGGCTGTGCAAGATACTACGTGGCTGTGCTATTTACTACGTGGGCTGTTATATACTACGTGGCTGTGCTATATACTATATGGCCAGCTGCGAACAACCAGCGACAGGTGCAGTCCGGCCGCGAATTAGCGCGAGAGTTGAACCACGCTTTGCAAATTGGTCGCGGCCAGCCAAATCCTGTGTATTCAGTGTATTATTCTAAAATCTTCATAAAAAAACTACATACATATTCTAGAATACCCAATGCGTTAGAATTGGGCTATCATCTAGTAATATGAATAAGTGAAGAAGGTGTATCAAGGGTAAGCGACCTCTTGCAATAATTACACTGACCTATAAATGGAATTTCCAAAATTTGGAAATTCCATTTATAGGTCAGTGTAATTATTGCAAGAGGTCGCTTACCCTTGATACACCTTCTTCACTTATTCATATTATTATTCATTTTTCTGTATCAAAAAAGTGTTTTTGATGTATCTATTGGTAACCTGTGGCATTTTACCTCTTGGTGTGGCCTCCATCTTTTGCACACTGTTTCTCTCCATGCTTTTACCGTTTTGTATGCTATTAAGATATATATTTTAATCCAGTCCTAATACAGGGTTAAAATTTTTAAGGCAATAGCTTCTTTTTCTTTTTCTGATAAATTAGTGCTGTATATAATTTGAGTATAAGACAGCCAAAAATATGTACACCGGCCTACAATGCCCAAACTTGGAACAGAGATATATGAGGGCTCTCACAGAAATACAACACTGGCAAATCTGTGGCCTGCTTATATTATTGTATGCTAAATAGTGCTGTATATAATTTCAGTAACACATAGCAAAAAAAGTGGTCCTCCGGCCTACAATGACCAAACTTGGAGCACACAGATATATGACGGCTGTCACGGAAATACCACACTGGCAAATCTGTGGCCTTTTAATTTTTTTTAATGCTAAATAGTGCTGCATAGAATTTGAGTACCAGACAGCCCAAAAAGAAGTACACCGGCCTCCAATGCCCAAACTTGGAGCACAGAGATATATGAGGCCTTTTTCGGTGAATTTAAAAAAAAAAGTGGCACAAGGGTAGCACACACAACTATGCTACGTATGCCTGATAAACTATGATTTTTCAACAGCCCCTTTAGTCTGACAGAACAGAATGTATTTTTTTTTTTTTGGGGGGGGTACATTTTTTGAAAAAAAAAAAAAGTACTGTATATACTCGAGTATAAGGCAACCCGAGTATAAGCCGACCCCCCTAATTTTGCCACAAAAAACTGGGAAAACTTATTGACTCGAGTATAAGCCTAGGGTGGAAATGCAGCATTTACCGGTGAATTTCAAAAATAAAAATAGATCATTATTGCCCCATAGCTGTGCCATATAGTGCTCTGCACCGTTCATATTTCCTCATAGCTCTGCCATATAGTGCTCTGCACCGTTCATATTGCCCCATATCTGCCCCATATAGTGCTCTGCACCGTTCATATTTCCCCATAGCTCTGCCATATAGTGCTCTGCACCGTTCATATTTCCTCATAGCTCTGCCATATAGTGCTCTGCACCGTTCATATTTCTCCATATCTGCCCCATATACAGGTCCTTCTCAAAAAATTAGCATATAGTGTTAAATTTCATTATTTACCATAATGTAATGATTACAATTAAACTTTCATATATTATAGATTCATTATCCACCAACTGAAATTTGTCAGGTCTTTTATTGTTTTAATACTGATGATTTTGGCATACAACTCCTGATAACCCAAAAAACCTGTCTCAATAAATTAGCATATTTCACCCATCCAATCAAATAAAAGTGTTTTTTTAATAACAAACAAAAAAACCATCAAATAATAATGTTCAGTTATGCACTCAATACTTGGTCGGGAATCCTTTGGCAGAAATGACTGCTTCAATGCGGCGTGGCATGGAGGCAATCAGCCTGTGACACTGCTGAGATGTTATGGAGGCCCAGGATGCTTCAATAGCGGCCTTAAAGGGACTCTGTCACCTGAATTTGGCGGGACTGGTTTTGGGTCATATGGGCGGAGTTTTCAGGTGTTTGATTCACCCTTTCCTTACCCGCTGGCTGCATGCTGGCTGCAATATTGGATTCTAGTTCATTCTCTGTCCTCCATAGTACACGCCTGCGCAAAGCAATCTTGCCTTGTGCAGGCGTGTACTATGGAGGACAGAGAAGGAACTTCAATCCAATATTGCAGCCAGCATGCAGCCAGCGGGTAAGGAAAGGGTGAATCAAACACCTGAAAACTCCGCCCATATGACCCAAAACCAGTCCCGCCAAATTCAAGTGACAGAGTCCCTTTAAGCTCATCCAGAGTGTTGGCTCTTGCGTCTCTCAACTTTCTCTTCACAATATCCCACAGATTCTCTATGGGGTTCAGGTCAGGAGAGTTGGCAGGCCAATTGAGCACAGTAATACCATGGTCAGTAAACCATTTACCAGTGGTTTTGGCACTGTGAGCAGGTGCCAGGTCGTGCTGAAAAATGAAATCTTCATCTCCATAAAGTATTTCAGCCGATGGAAGCATGAAGTGCTCCAAAATCTCCTGATAGCTAGCTGCATTGACCCTGCCCTTGATGAAACACAGTGGACCAACACCAGCAGCTGACATGGCACCCCACACCATCACTGACTGTGGGTACTTGACACTGGACTTCAGGCATTTTGGCATTTCCTTCTCCCCAGTCTTCCTCCAGACTCTGGCACCTTGATTTCCGAATGACATGCAAAATTTGCTTTCATCAGAAAAAAGTACTTGGGACCACTTAGCAACAGTCCAGTGCTGCTTCTCTGTAGCCCAGGTCAGGCGCCTCTGCCGCTGTTTATGGTTCAAAAGTGGCTTTACCTGGGGAATGCGGCACCTGTAGCCCATTTCCTGCACACGCCTGTGCACGGTGGCTCTGGATGTTTCCACACCAGACTCAGTCCACTGCTTCCTCAGGTTCCCCAAGGTCTGGAATCGGTCCTTCTCCACAATCTTCCTCAGGGTCCGGTCTCCTCTTCTCGTTGTACAGCGTTTTCTGCCACATTGTTTCCTTCCAACAGACTTACCATTGAGGTGCCTTGATACAGCACTCTGGGAACAGCCTATTTGTTGAGAAATTTCTTTCTGGGTCTTACCCTCTTGCTTGAGGGTGTCAATGATGGCCTTCTTGACATCTGTCAGGTCGCTAGTCTTACCCATGATGGGGGTTTTGAGTAATGAACCAGGCAGGGAGTTTATAAATGCCTCAGGTATCTTTTGCATGTGTTTAGAGTTAATTAGTTGATTCAGAAGATTAGGGTAATAGGTCGTTTAGAGAACCTTTTCTTGATATGCTAATTTATTGAGACAGGTTTTTTGGGTTATCAGGAGTTGTATGCCAAAATCATCAATATTAAAACAATAAAAGACCTGACAAATTTCAGTTGGTGGATAATGAATCTATAATATATGAAAGTTTAATTGTAATCATTACATTATGGTAAATAATGAAATTTAACACTATATGCTAATTTTTTGAGAAGGACCTGTAGTGCTCTGCACCGTTCATATTGCCCCATATCTGCCCCATATAGTGCTCTGCACCGTTCATATTGCCCCATATCTGCCCCATATAGTGCTCTGCACTGTTCATATTGCCCCATATCTGCCCCATATAGTGCTCTGCACCGTTCATATTGCCCCATATCTGCCCCATATAGTGCTCTGCACCGTTCATATTGCCCCATATCTGCCCCATATAGTGCTCTGCACCGTTCATATTGCCCCATATCTGCCCCATATAGTGCTCTGCACCGTTCAAATTTCTCCATATCTGCCCCATATAGTGCTCTGCACCGTTCATACTGCCCCATATCTGCCCCATATAGTGCTCTGCACCGTTCATACTGCCCCATATCTGCCCCATATAGTGCTCTGCACTGTTCATATTGCCCCATATCTGCCCCATATAGTGCTCTGCACTGTTCATATTGCCCCATATCTGCCCCATATAGTGCTCTGCACCGTTCATACTGCCCCATAGATGCTCGGTATAAATCTGTGCCGCCGCTGCTGCTGCAATAAAGAAAAAAAAGCCATACTCACCTTTCTTGATTGCAGCTCCCAGCGTCTGGTCCCGGCGTCTCCCCGCTCTGACTGATCAGGCACGCAACAGTCAGAGCGCAGATAGACGCCGGGAAGATGGAGCGGCGCCCGGCGGCTGGAACGCGGACAGGTGACTATTACATACTTACCTGGTCCTGACGTCCGGCTCCCCCTGCCGTCCCACGGTCGTCTGTGCCACAGCCTCTTCCTCTATCAGCGGTCACTGTTACCGCTGATTAGAGAAATGAATAGGCGGCTCCACCACTATGGGAGGTGGAGCCGCTTATTCATTTCTTTAATGAGCGGTCCCACGTGACCGCTGAAGAAGGGAAGAAGCTGCAGCACAGAAGACCGTGGGACGGCAGGGGGAGCGCCAGGATCGCTGGGACTAGGTAAGTATACCTCAGCGCCCTCTTCCCCTCACCCGCCGACCCCACCGCTACCGTGACTCGAGTATAAGCCGAGAGGGGCACTTTCAGCCCAAAAATTTGGGCTGAAAATCTCGGCTTATACTCGAGTATATACGGTATATAGTAAATAATCTGCAGCAGCAGCAGGCAGTTATGGAGCTTTGGGAAGGATGCAGTGGGAGCAGTGGACGCACATACAGTGCCTGCAGGACTTGCACTGATGTGGATATGCTGTGCCCTGCAATATCCGGACCCACGAATTAGCCCTAGAAAGGACTTTTGGTTTCTGAGGAATTGTGGATGTCAGAGTTGCAGACCTACACTACATCTAAAAACCACGATTCTGACCCTATCTCGGCAGCAGCTCTCCCTATTCTCGCTGAAACAGGAACAGAATGCGGCGAGCAGGGCGGCGCCAGGTCTCTTATACTCAGGATGATGCTGTGTGGCCCAGCCAATCACTGCACGACCACAACAAAGATGGCTGCGGCATTTCATGGCCTGGCAAACAATCCCTGTACCATGATTGGGTCTCTAAAGTCCGCCAAAAACGCTGGGTGGAGACAACAGCTACCGCCGAATAATACCGGAAATGCTCGCTGTTCGGTGAGTACCCCGAGTACCCCGATACTCGGGTGAGTAACGAGTAGTGGTGAGCACGTTCGCTCATCACTAATTCATGTGCGTTTCCTCCGACTACATTCAAACATGAACATGATCACCTAGTTTCCTAGGTTCATAATAGAAATCTATCGGCAAAAATTGGATGCCGCTCTGATGGTCCACGTGGGATTGATTTTTTTTCATGCACCCATACACTTGAATGTGTTAGTCTGATAAAAGTAATGATTCAGTAGTAGCTGCTTTGTAATCTACTTTAAGTAAAAATATTGCGCCATTTCTGAGATTATGAAATACTTGAGGAAAACTTTCACTTTAGATCAAAGATGCCGTTTGTCATGTCCTACGATGTGCGAATCATACAGTATTGTATTCTATTGCATTGTTGCTGTTGCATTCCTATGCGAAAAGCTTTGCCTTTTAGAAGTTTGTCCTCCCTTTCTCCCTGTCTGAATCCTTAGCACTGATGTCATTAACTCCTCTCTTCTTCCTCATTTTATGTATGTCAGCCAAGCTAAAAATCTCATGTCTTTGCATTTTTGTAGATTGTGAGCTCTCACGGGCAGGGTCCTCTCTCCTCCTCTACCAGTCATGATTTGTATTGTTTAACCCATTTCAGACATCGGGCGTAATAATACGCCGATGTCGGACTCCGCCAGCACCCGGTGGCCGGTCCTCATAGCAAGTGAGCATTTCTGCTACATACAGTACAGGCGATCTGAGCATCACTTGTATGTAGTAGAGCTGATCAGGCAACTTCAGCTTCCAGTTTCCCATGGAGACTATTGAAGCATGCCAATAGTTAAAAAAAAATGTTTTTAAAAATATAAAAAAAAATTAAAGTTAAAATCACCCCCCATGTGCCCCATTCAAAATAAAAATCTAGCAAAAAAAAATCAGACATACACATATTTGATATCGCCAAGTTCAGAATCGCTCGATTATCAAACTAAAAAAAGATTTAACCTGATTGTTAAACAGCATAACGAGAAAAAAAGTCAAATCCAGAATTACATTTTTTTGGTTGGCGCAACATTGCATTAAAATGCAATAACGGGCGATCAAAAGATCGTATCTGCACCAAAATGGTATCAATAAAAACATCAACTCGGCACGCAATAAATAAGCCCTCAACTAACCCGAGATCACAAAAATGGAGACGCTAAAGGTCTCGGAAAATGACACAATTTTCTTTTTTTTAACAAAGATTGGAAATTTTTTCATCACTTAAATAAAAAATAACTTAGACATGTTTGGTGTCTATGAACTCTTAATGACCTGGAGAATAATAATGGAGGTCAGTTTAACATTTAGTAAAAAAAAAAAAAAAAAAACACAACTGTTGGTTTGCACTTTTTTTTGCAATTTCATCACACTTGGTTTATTTTCCAGTACACGATATGTTAAAACCACTGGTGTAATTCAAAAGTACATGCAAATGCAAAAAACAAGCCCTCCCATGGTCATATTGACCAAAAAATAAAAATGATGTGGCTCGGGGAAGAAGGAGAGCAAAAAACGAAAAGTATTCACAAGATTATTGTACTTGTTTTTTATTATGCATACCCCATTTCACATGCAAAACGCTATGGAATAAATGGCGCTATAACTATATATTTTTAACTGCTGTAATTCTGCAAGAATTCAGCTTCTTCTGCATACATGCCTGCTGCAGTCGAGTTAAGCTATCGTATGAAATCTCTTTGTGTGAGTAATGGTACATACAAACATCCATAGGTACAGAGTATCAAGTGCACTCGCAGCCTAAGTATAGAGGAGGAATAGTAAAAAAGACTTATGCTAGTTACATCTCTAATTCTAATCTACATTCTAATTCTAATCTAATGTTTGCTGTAAGCATATAGGAAATTAACAGTGTGTGTAGAGCAATAACAGCGCAGACTCTTTCAGCATATACCCTGCGACAATCCAGCTCTATTATAGTGGCTTGTGAAAGTATTCACCCCCTTGGTATTTTTTGTGTTTTGCTACCGCACAACCTGGAATTTCACAGGTTTTTTTTTTTGAGGGTCTGCATCAGTTCATGTAAAGACCACGCCTACAACAGTGAACATTTGGTTTTCTTTTAGTTGTGAAGCAAACAACAAATAAGACAAAATAACTGAAAACTTCAGTGTGCATAACTATTCCCCCCTCTAAAGTCAGTACTTTGTAGAGCCTCCTTTTACTTTTGCAACTCGCTATGAGCTTTCCACATCTGGCCACTGGGATTTTTGCCCATTTCTCAATGCAAAACTGCTCCAGCTCCTTCAAGTTAGATGTTTTCCTCTGGTGATCAGAAATCTACAAGACTGACCACAGATTCTCAACTGGATTAAGGTCTGGGCAGTAGCGTAGCTACTGGGGGGGGGCAGAGGGGGCCATCGCCCCGGGCCCTGTCACATGAAGGGGCCCACCGGGAGCCAGGGCCACTTCTGTGATGAGGCAGAACACAGAATAGGAGCAGAGCAGTATGATGTCTGAGGGAGACTCTGCACGCTGCTAGCACAGTGGCCGGCTGCAGTCTCCCTCCTGCAGTGAATGGTTTCGCCTGTCTGACTTGATGATGAAGCTTTTCCCCAGCTGCAGTTCTTCACTCTGTGCACGCTGGGATTGGCTCAGGCACGCTGGGTCCTAGTGTCCACATCTTGCAATTCACCGAGACACTTCCTGGTTCTGCCTGCAAACTTTATCAGTAAGGCTAGGTTCACATTGCGTTTTAATGTGAGCGCTAGCGGACAGCCGTGCAACGCGTCCGTTAGTGCACCCATTGCCCGCAATGTTAAAGCGCATTGCTAGCGCTTGTCATTTTCGGCACGCGCTAGCGATGTGCCGTTCATTTGTAGCGTGCCTCGGACGCTGCTTGCAGCGTCCGCGGCGCGCCCGAGGTCCGTTCCCCGCTCTCGCAGATCGGGGATCTGCGAGAGCGGGGACGTTTAACGCGACCCCGAAAAAGACATTGCGTTAGCGCAACCCGCTAGCGCTAGCGCTAAACGGGTTGCACTAACGCAGTGTGACCCCAGCCTAAGTGGGGATGGAAATTTTTAGGTTTATTAAATTCAGGTATGTCACTGTGAGGTGAATGTGAGACCATTGGGGTATTATGGGCGCTGAAAGTGGGTGAGGGGGGACAGGGTACTGGGGAGTGAATGTGAGACCATGGGGATATTGTGGGGGAGGGGAGACAGGGCACTAGGGGGTGAATGTGAGACCATTGGGGTATTGTGGAGGAGGGGAGACAGGGCACTGGGGGTGTTGTGGGGGCTGAAGGTGGGTGATGTGGGACAGGGCACTGAGGGGGTGGATGTGAGTTGATGGGGGCATTGGGGCTGAAGTGGGGGAGTGGGAACAGGGCACTGGAGGCTGAATATTATAATGTTTTGCTCCATCACATGTAATATTTGCTGTCTGGGGAGGCTGGAGATAAGGGGGGTTGGGGACTTTTGATACATACCACCTGGGTCTTTTATGAGTATTAGTATACGAAGCCACCATACAGTAACCAAGATCTGCATCACATTTACAGCACCACTCCGGCATTTTTTTTTTATTTCACTGCTGGAGCAGTGCTGAAAATCCAAGTCCCCTGCCCCCAGTCTGATACTCATGTGCTGGCGTCTTCATCTGTTTTTGTCTCTGCTTGGCTCCGTCTCCTTCATTTTTTTTTTTTACCTGTCCACTGCTCCATTGTTTCATGGAGCAGCGGAGAGGTCACTAATCAATGTGTGTCTATGGGAGCCTCGTTCTGGCCTCTTTCTCACTCTCGGGCTATGTGCACATGGTGCGGATTTTGCTGCGGATCCGCAGTGGATTGGCCGCTGTGGATTCACAGCTGTTTTCCATGCGGTGTACAGTACCATGTAAACCTATGGAAAACCAAATCCGCAGTGCCCATGGTGCATAAAATACCACGCGGAAACGTTGAGTTGTATTTTCCGCAGCATGTCAATTCTTTGTGCGGATTCTGCAGTGTTTTACACCTGCTCCTGTACAGGTGTAAAAACGCAGGTGAAATCCTCACAAAAAACGCAGGAAATCCACGGTAAATCCACAGGTAAAATGCAGCACGTTTTACCTGTGGATTTTGCAAAAACGGTGCGGAAAAATCTGCAACGTGTGCACATAGCCTTACATTGAGCGCTTGGGACATAGCTTCTAACTTCTGGCCTGTCAGAAGCTGCACTCAAAAGTTTGAGCCATGGGACTGCAGTAGTACCGCAAAATAGTGAATACGCCTGAGGATGAGTAAATGACCGGGGATGGGGACTTGCGCTTCAAACACCACTCCAGCGGTGGAAAAAAAAAATCCTGCTAGAGAGGTGCTTTAATAACTTAATAATAAACAATTTATTACTATAAAGTTGATAAAGGCTTGGAATAAATGTCTACAGTCACTTTATGTGATTGCAGACTGCCAAATCATGACAGGGAGCTGCGGGCCCATCATACTGTGTATAAGGGAGCTGCGGGCCCATCATACTGTGTATAAGGGAGCTGCGGGCTCTTCATACTGTGTATAAGGGAGCTGCGGGCCCATCATACTATGTATAAGGAAGCTGCGGGCCCATCATACTGTGTATAAGGGAGCTGCGGGCCCATCAGACTGTGTATAAGGGAGCTGCGGCCCCATCATACTGTGTATAAGGGAGCTGTGGCCCCATCATACTGTGTATAAGGGAGCTGTGGCCACATCACACTGTGTATAAGGAAGCTGTGGCCAGCGTCGGACTGGAGCACCTTGGGCCCACCAGAGAAAATCATTCTTGGGGCCCACTATGTAGCTACATAGAAATAGATACAAGACTACCAATTGTGCAGTGAAAAAGTGCTAATATCAGGGTATAATATAAGGTAGTTCACATCTTAATTATGTAGCAGGGGTTGGGGTAGCCCCCTCATAGAATATAATTTAGCCCCCTCATAAAATATAATGCAGTCCCCTCATAGAATATAATGCAGCACCCCACAAAATATAATGCAACTCCCTCAGGTATAATGCAGTCCCCACCATAGAATATAATGTAGCTCCCTCAAAGGGTATAATGCAGCCCCCCTCATATAGTTTCATGCAGCCACCACAGATTATAATCTAGTCAATTGAGAGAATGCAGCCCCACCACAGAATATAATGCAGCCCCCCATAGAGTATACTGTAGCCCCCTCACACAGTATGATGTAGCCCCCCATAATATAATTTAGTCCCCTGAGAATAATGCAGTCCCCCCACAGAATATAATGTAGCCCCCTCATAAAGTATAATGCAGCCCCTCTCCATCCCATCATTGTCCTCATCACCACCTCCATCATTGCCTTCTCCCCCACCACCTCCATCACTGCCCATTCCACCACCTGCATCATTGCCTCCTCCCCCACCATCATTGTCCATTTCATCACCTCCATCATCACCTCCATCATTGCCCATCACCTCCATCATTGCCTCCCCCACCACCATTGCCTCCCACCTCCACCATTGCCCATTACCTCCATCATTGCCTCCCCCCACCACCATCATTGCCCATCACCTCCATCATTGCCTCCCCACCATCATTGCCCATCACCTCCATCATTCCCTCCCTCACCATGATTGCCCATCACCTCCATCATTGTCTCCCCACCATCATTGCCCATCACTTCCATCATTGCCTCCCCTCACCTCCATCATTGCCTCCCCACCACACCATCATTGCCCATCACCTCCATCATTGTCTTCCCCCACCATCATTGCCCATCACCTCCATCATTGTCTCTCCCACCACCATCATTGCCCATCATCTCCATCATTGCCTCCCCCACCACCATCATTGCCCATCACCTCCATCATTGCCTCCCATACCATCATTACCTATCACCTCCATCATTGCCGCCCCCACCATCATTGCACCTCACTTTCATCATTGCCTCCCCTCACCCTCATTGCCCATCACCTCCATTATTCCCTCCCTCACCATAATTGCCCATCGCTTCCATCATTGCCTGCCCATAACTTCCATCCAGAGGCGTAACTACAAAGTTATGGGCCCCGATGCGAACTTTCAAATGGGCCCCCCATGCAAAAATATATTCTTCCACCCAAATTCACATTTTCCCTATTCACTTCACACATTATAGTTTTGTTGCAATTTTTTACAGTGCAATATTTAATAAGTATAGGCTCCTAGGTTTAATTTCTTAGAAATGAAAAATTACAGTAAAAAAGGGGGAAAAGTGTATATATATATATATATATATATATATATATATCTATATATATAATTGCCTAAGGGTTTTTCCGTCTGTCTGTCTGTCTGTCTGTCTGTCTGTCCTGGAAATCCCGCCTCTCTGATTGGTCGAGGCCGCCAGGCCTCGACCAATCAGAGACCGGCACAGCATCGACGTAGAAATCCCGCGTCTCCGATTGGTCGAGGCCGCCAGGCCTCGACCAATCAGCGACGGGCACAGCGACGATGATGTCATAAAGGACGTAGACATCCTGCGTCTGATTGGTCGAGGCCGCCAGGCCTCGACCAATCAGCAACGGGCACAGCGACGATGATGTCATAATGGTTGCCATGGCGACGATGATGTCATAAAGGTTGCCTCGACCAATTATTGACGGGCACAGTCTGCCTCGAATTCTGGAATCATCATTGGCCATATACTACGGGGACATGCATATTCTAGAATACCCGATGCGTTAGAATCGGGCCACAATCTAGTCTTCTATATATATAATTGTCTAAGGGTTTTTCCGTCTGTCTGTCTGTCTGTCTGTCTGTCTGTCTGTCTGTCTGTCTGTCCTGGAAATCCCGGCTCTCTGATTGGTCGAGGCCGCCAGGCCTCGACCAATCAGAGACCGGCACAGCATCGACGTAGAAATCCCGCGTCTCTGATTGGTCGAGGCCGCCAGGCCTCGACCAATCAGCAACGGGCACAGCGACGATGATGTCATAAAGGACGTAGAAATCCCGCGTCTGATTGGTCGAGGCTGCCAGGCCTCGACAAATCAGCAACGGGCACAGCGACGATGATGTCATAAAGGACGTAGACATCTCACGTTTCTGATTCAGCGATGGGCACAGTATCGACTTAGATGTCATAATGGTTGCCATGGTGACGATGATGTCATAATGGTTGCCTCGACCAATCAGCGACGGGCACAGTGTGCCGCGAATTCTGGAATCATCATTGTCCATATACTACGGGGACATGCATATTCTAGAATACCCGATGCGTTAGAATCGGGCCACAATCTAGTATATATATAGATATATATATCTATATATATAATTGTCTAAGGGTTTTTCTGTCTGTCTGTCTGTCTGTCTGTCCTGGAAATCCCGCGTCTCTGATTGGTCAAGGCCGCCAGGCCTCGACCAATCAGCAACGGGCACAGCGACGATGATGTCATAAAGGACGTAGACATCCCGCGTCTCTGATTGGTCGAGGCCGCCAGGCCTTGACCAATCAGCAACGGGCACAGCGACGATGATGTCATAAAGGACGTAGATATCCCGCGTCTCTGATTGGTCGAGGCCGCCAGGCCTCGACCAATCAGCAAAGGGCACAGCGACGATGATGTCATAAAGGACGTAGACATCTCACGTTTCTGATTCAGCGACGGGCACAGTATCGACGTAGATGTCATAATGGTTGCCATGGCGATGATGATGTCATAAAGGTTGCCTCGATCAATCAGCGACGGGCACAGTCTGCCGCGAATTCTGGAATCATCATTGTCCATATACATATGCATATTCTAGAATACCCGATGCGTTAGAATCGGGCCACAATCTAGTCTATATATATAATTGCCTAAGGGTTTTTCCGTCTGTCTGTCTGTCTTTCTGTCTGTCTGTCTGTCTGTCCTGGAAATCCCACAGCATCGACGTAGAAATCCCGCGTCTCTGATTGGTCGAGGCCGCCAGGCCTCGACCAATCAGCAACGGGCCCAGCGACGATGATGTCATAAAGGACGTAGAAATCCCGCGTCTGATTGGTCGAGGCCGCCAGGCCTCGACCAATCAGCAACGGGCACAGCGACGATGATGTCATAAAGGATGTAGAAATACCGCGTCTGATTGGTCGAGGCCGCCAGGCCTCGACCAATCAGCAACGGGCACAGCGACGATGATGTCATAAAGGACGTAGACATCTCACGTTTCTGATTCAGCGATGGGCACAGTATCGACTTAGATGTCATAATGGTTGCCATGGTGACGATGATGTCATAATGGTTGCCTCGACCAATCAGCGACGGGCACAGTGTGCTGCGAATTCTGGAATCATCATTGTCCATATACTACGGGGACATGCATATTCTAGAATACCCGATGCGTTAGAATCGGGCCACAATCTAGTATATATATAGATATATATATCTATATATATAATTGTCTAAGGGTTTTTCCGTCTGTCTGTCTGTCTGTCTGTCCTGGAAATCCCGCGTCTCTGATTGGTCGAGGCCGCCAGGCCTCGACCAATCAGCAACGGGCACAGCGACGATGATGTCATAAAGGACGTAGACATCTCACGTTTCTGATTCAGCGACGGACAAAGTATCGACGTAGATGTCATAATGGTTGCCATGGCGACAATGATGTCATAAAGGTTGCCTCGACCAACCAGCGACGGGCACAGTCTGCCGCGAATTCTGGAATCATCTGGACATGCATATTCTAGAATACCCGATGCGTTAGAATCGGGCCACAATCTAGTCTATATATAATTGTCTAAGGGTTTTTCCGTCTGTCTGTCTTTCTGTCTGTCTTTCTGTCTGTCTGTCTGTCTGTCTGTCTGTCTGTCCTGGAAATCCCGCGTCTCTGATTGGTCAAGGCCGCCAGGCCTCGACCAATCAGCAACGGGCACAGCGACGATGATGTCATAAAGGACGTAGACATCCCGCGTCTCTGATTGGTCGAGGCTGCCAGGCCTTGACCAATCAGCAACGGGCACAGCGACGATGATGTCATAAAGGACGTAGATATCCCGCGTCTCTGATTGGTCGAGGCCGCCAGGCCTCGACCAATCAGCAAAGGGCACAGCGACGATGATGTCATAAAGGACGTAGACATCTCACGTTTCTGATTCAGCGACGGGCACAGTATCGACGTAGATTTCATAATGGTTGCCATGGCGATGATGATGTCATAAAGGTTGCCTCGATCAATCAGCGACGGGCACAGTCTGCCGCGAATTCTGGAATCATCATTGTCCATATACATATGCATATTCTAGAATACCCGATGCGTTAGAATCGGGCCACAATCTAGTCTATATATATAATTGCCTAAGGGTTTTTCCGTCTGTCTGTCTGTCTTTCTGTCTGTCTGTCTGTCTGTCCTGGAAATCCCGGCTCTCTGATTGGTCGAGGCCTGGCGGCCTCGACCAATCAGAGACCGGCACAGCATCGACGTAGAAATCCCGCGTCTCTGATTGGTCGAGGCTGCCAGGCCTCGACCAATCAGCAACGGGCCCAGCGACGATGATGTCATAAAGGACGTAGAAATCCCGCGTCTGATTGGTCGAGGCCGCCAGGCCTCGACCAATCAGCAACGGGCACAGCGACGATGATGTCATAAAGGACGTAGACATATCACGTTTCTGATTCAGCGACGGGCACAGTATCGACGTAGATGTCATAATGGTTGCATGGCGACGATGATGTCATAAAGGTTGCCTCGACCAATCAGCGACGGGCACAGTCTGCCGCGAATTCTGGAATCATCATTGTCCATATACTACGGGGACATGCATATTCTAGAATACCCGATGCGTTAGAATCGGGCCACAATCTAGTCTATATATATAATTGTCTAAGGGTTTTTCCGTCTGTCTGTCTTTCTGTCTGTCTGTCCTGGAAATCCCGTGTCTCTGATTGGTCGAGGCCGCCAGGCTTCGACCAATCAGCGACGGGCACAGCATGGCGACAATGATGTCATAAAGGTTGCCTCGACCAATCAGCGACGGGCACAGTCTGCCGCGAATTCGCCTCGACCAATCAGCGACAGGCACAGTATTGACGTAGATTTCATAATGGTTGCCATGGCGACGATGATGTCATAAAGGTTGCCTCGACCAATCAGCGACGGGCACAGTCTGCCGCGAATTCTGGAATCATTATTGTCCATATACTACGGGGACATGCATATTCTAGAATACCCGATGCGTTAGAATCGGGCCACAATCTAGTATATATAAATATACAGTACAGACCAAAAGTTTGGACACACCTTCTCATTTCAAGATTTTTCTGTATTTTCATGACTATAAAAATTGTACATTCACACTGAAGGCATCAAAACTATAAATTAACACATGTGGAATTATATACTTAACAAAAAAGTGTGAAACAACTGAAATTATGTCTTATATTCTAGGTTTTTCAAAGTAGCCATCTTTTGCTGTGAGGACTGCTTTGCACACTCTTGGCATTCTCTTTATGAGCTTCAAGAGGTAGTCACCAGAAATGGTTTTCACTTCACAGGTGTGCCCTGTCAGGTTTAGTAAGTGGGATTTCTTGTCTTATAAATGGGTTTGGGACCATCAGTTGTGTTGTGCAGAAGTCTGGTGGATACACAGCTGATAGTCCTACTGAATAGACTGTTAGAATTTGTATTATGGCAAGAAAAAAGCAGCTAAGTAAAGAAAAACAAGATGCCATCATTACTTTAAGAAATGAAGGTCAGTCAGTCTGAAAAACTGGGAAAACTTTGAAAGTGTCCCCAGGTGCAATGGCAAAAACCATCAAGCGCTACAAAGAAACTGGCTCACATAAGGACTGCCCCAGGAAAGGAAGACCAAGAGTCACCTCTGCTTCTGAGGATAAGTTTATCCGAGTCAACAGCCTCAGAAATCGTAGGTTAACAGCAGCTCAGATTAGAGACCAGGTCAATGCCACACAGAGTTCTAGCAGCAGACACATCTCTACAACAACTGTTAAGAGGAGACTTTGTGCAGCAGGCCTTCATGGTAAAATAGCTGCTAGGAAACCACTGCTAAGGACAGGCAACAAACAGAAGAGACTTGTTTCGGCTAAAGAACACAAGGAATGGACATTAGACAAGTGGAAATCTGTGCTTTGGCCTGATGAGTCCAAATTTGAAATCTTTGGTTCCAACCACCGTGTCTTTGTTCGATGCAGAAAAGGTGAACGGATGGACTCTACATGCCTGGTTCCCACCGTGAAGCATGGAGGAGGAGGTGTGATGGTGTGGGGGTGCTTTGCTGGTGACACTATTGGGGATTTATTGAAAATTGAAGGCATACTGAACCAACATGGCTACCACAGCATCTTGCAGCGGCATGCTATTCCATCTGTTTTGCGTTTAGCTGGACCATCATTTATTTTTCAACAGGACAATGACCCCAAACACACCTCCATGCTGTGTAAGGGCTATTTGACCAAGTGGGAGAGTGATGGGGTGCTGGTGAGATAGTTTGGGGTGAGCTGGACCATAGAGTGAAGGCAAAAGGGCCAACAAGTGCTAAGCATCTCTGGGAACTCCTTCAAGATTGTTGGAAGACCATTCCCAGTGACTACCTCTTGAAGCTCATCAAGAGAATGTCTAGAGTGTGCAAAGCAGTCATCAAAGCAAATGGTGGCTACTTTGAAGAACCTACAATATAAGACATAATTTCAGTTCTTTCACACTTTTTTGTTAAGTATATAATTCCACATGTGTTAATTCATAGTTTTGATGCCTTCAGTGTGAATGTACAATTTTCTTAGTCATGAAAACATAGAAAAATCTTGAAATGAGAATGTGTGTCCAAACTTTTGGTCTGTACTGTATATATATATATATATATATATATATTAATCTGAAAAAATGCAACATGAATTGACATGCTCTTTTTTTGTGAGGATCAGTTTTCTACCAAAAAATACGAATTCTCACAAAAGGTCATGTCTGAATAGCAATTCTGGGAAACTCATTGACTTTGTTGGGATGTTGGGAGGTCAGTGCAGTGCACTGCAAAAAAATGATCCGTAAAAAAGGCCTAAGGCTACGTTCACACACAGCATTTTGACTGCATCCTCACAAAGCGCAGTCTTGTGTGTGTGAATGCTGCTATGCTAATTACTCACCTTCCCCGCACCCCCACGGTGATGTCCAGCGATGTCCCCTCGTCTCGGAGGCTGCAGCATTCTGTGCCTCTAGGTCCCTGCTCAGTCACATATTGTTGTGCCAGGTCATCTCAAAGGTCCTGCAGCCTCCGGACCTGCGAGATCACCGTGGGAGCGCAGGGAAGGTGAGTAAAAGCACATCCAAAAAGCACAAAAAGAATTTAAATGCTCATTCTTTTTACGGATCCATTCTTGAGCCCACGAACAAATCTGTAAAAAGCACAGTGTGTGATTGCAGAATTGTGAAATGCACTGACTTGGCTGTCACAGCCACCGTCACTGCATGCCACTGCAAAGCTGATCCGTACAAAAAGGGACACTGCCACACACATACACACACAGTACAACACTGCCACACACACAGTACAACACTGCCACACACACATACACACACAGTACAACACTGCCACACACACAGTACAACACTGCCACACACACAGTACAACACTGCCACACACACATACACACACAGTACAACACTGCCACACACACAATACAACACTGCCACACACACAGTACAACACTGCCACACACACAGTACAACACTGCGAAACACAGTATAACACTGACACACACAGTACAACACTGATACACACACACAGTGTAACACTGCCACCCACACATGCACATAAAGTACAATAATGCCACACACACAGTACAACACTGACACACTCATACACACACACACAGTACAACACTGCCACACACACATACAGTACAACACTGACACACACACATACAGTACAACACTGCAACACACACAGTACAACACTGCAACACACACAGTACAACACTGCCACACACACAGTACAACACTGCCACACACACACAGTGTAACACTGCCACCCACACATGCACACAAAGTACAATACTGCCACGCACACAGTACAACACTGCCACACACACACAGTACAACACTGCCACACACACAGTACAACACTGCCACGCACACAGTACAACACTGCCACACACACAGTACAACACTGCCACACACAGTACAACACTGCCACACACACACACACACACACACACACACACACACAGTGTAACAATGCCACCCACACATGCACACAAAGTACAACACTGACACACATACACACACACAGTGTAACACTGCCACACACACAGTACAACACTGCCACACACACACAGTGTAACTGCCACCCACACATGCACACAAAGTACAATACTGACACACACACACATACACACACACAGTGTAACACTGCCACACACACAGTACAACACTGCCACACACACACAGTGTAACTGCCACCCACACATGCACACAAAGTACAACACTGACACACACACATACACACACACACAGTACAACACTGCCACACACACAGTACAACACTGCCACACACACAGTACAACACTGCCACACACACAGTACAACACTGCGAAACACAGTATAACACTGACACACACAGTACAACACTGATACACACACACAGTGTAACACTGCCACCCACACATGCACATAAAGTACAATAATGCCACACACACAGTACAACACTGCCACACACACACACAGAGTACAACACTGCCACACACAGTACAACACTTCCACACACACACAGAGTACAACACTTCCACACACACACAGTACAACACTGCCACACGCACACACAAAGTACAACACTGCCACACACAGTACAACACTTACACACACACACAGAGTACAACACTGCCACACACTATAAAAGGCTCACTTACACAAGTGTATAACATGGCCGAGTGCTATGTGGTATTTTAATGTTACACTATGGGGAATTGTAGATCTGCAGCTCTTTTTTCATGCATAATGCAAATTGCTGCCCAAATCGAATGGCACACACCGACTCATTCAAGTCTATGGGTGCGTGTATAAAATTGATCTGCATTCGGATGACATTTAACCCCTTCCCGACCTGTGACACAGCGTATGCGTCATGAAAGTCGGTGCCAATCCGACCTGTGACGCATATGCTGTGTCACAGAAAGATCGCGTCCCTGCAGGCCGGGTGAAAGGGTTAACTCCAATTTCACCCGGCCTGCAGGGACAGGGGTAGTGGTAGTTTAGCCCAGGGGGGGTGGCTTCCCCCCCCCCCCCCCCTGTGGCTACGATCGCTCTGATTGGCTGTTGAAAGTGAAACTGCCAATCAGAGCGATTTGTAATATTTCACCTAAAAAACTGGTGAAATATTACAATCCAGCCATGGCCGATGCTGCAATATCATCGGCCATGGCTGGAAACACTGATGTGCCCCCACCCCACCGATCGCCCCCCCCCGCCCCCCGATCTGTGGTCCGCTCCCCTCCGTCCTGTGCTCCGCTCCCCCGTCCTCCTGTCCGCTCCCCCCGTGCTCCAATCACACCCCCCGTGCTCCAATCACACCCCCCGTGCTCCAATCAAACCCCCCCGCACTCCGATCACCCCCCCCGCACAGCGATCCACCCCCCGTGCTCCGATTCCCCCCCGTGCTCCGATCCACCCCCCTGCACAGCGATCCCCCACCCCGTGCTCCAATCCACCCCCCCGTGTTCCGATCCACCCCCCCATGCTCCGATCCACCCCCCCCTGTGCTCCGACGCTCCCCCCGTGCCCTGATCTCCCCCCCCCCTTATACTTACCTCATACTTACCGATCCTCCCGGGATCCGTCCGTCTTCTTTCCTGGGAGCCGCCATCTTCCAAAATGGCGGGCGCATGTGCAGTGCGCCCGCCGAATCTGCCGGCCGGCAGATTCGTTCCAAAGTGTGTTTTGATCACTGAGATATAACCTATCTCAGTGATCAAAATAAAAAAAAATAGTAAATGACCCCCCCCCCTTTGTCACCCCCATAGGTAGGGACAATAAAAAAATGAAGAATTTTTTTTTTTTACACTAAGGTTAGAATAGGGTTAGGGTTAGGGTTAGGGGTAGGGTTAGGGGTAGGGTTAGGGTTAGGGGTAGGGTTAGGGGTAGGGGTAGGGTTAGGGGTAGGGGTAGGGTTAGGGGTAGGGCTAGGGTTAGGGTTAGGGGTAGGGTTAGGGGTAGGGTTAGGGGTAGGGCTAGGGTTAGGGGTAGGGTTAGGGGTAGGGCTAGGGTTAGGGTTAGGGTTTCGGTATGTGCACACGTATTCTGTTCCTCTGCGGATTTTTCCGCTGCGGATTTGATAAATCCGCAGTGCTAAACCGCTGTGGATTTATCGCGGATTTACCGCGGTTTTTCTGCGCATTTCACTGCGGTTTTACAACTGCGATTTTCTATTGGAGCAGTTGTAAAACCGCTGCGGAATCCGCAGAAAGAAGTGACATGCTGTGGAATGTAAACCGCTGCGTTTCCGTGCAGTTTTTCCGCAGCATGTGTACAGCGATTTTTGTTTCCCATAGGTTTACATTGAACTGTAAACTCATGGGAAACTGCTGCGGATCTGCAGCGTTTTCCGCAGCGTGTGCACATACCTTTAGAATTAGGCTATGTGCACACGGTGCGGATTTTGCTGCGGATCTGCAGCGGATTGGCCACTGCGGATTCGCAGCAGTGTTCCATCAGGTTTGCAGTTCCATGTAAACATATGGAAAACCAAATCCGCTGTGCCCATGGTGCGGAAAATACCACGCGGAAATGCTGCGTTGTATTTTCCGCAGCATGTCAATTCTTTGTGCGGATTCCGCAGCGTTTTACACCTGTTCCTCAATAGGAATCCACAGGTGAAATCCGCACAAAAAACACTGGAAATCCACGGTAAATCCGCAGGTAAAACGCAGTGCCCTTTACCCGCGGATTTTTCAAAAATGATGCTGAAAAATCTCACACGAATCCGCAACGTGGGCACATAGCCTTAGGGTTAGGGTTGGAATTAGGGTTGTGGTTAGGGTTGTGATTAGGGTTATGGCTACAGTTGGGATTAGGGTTAGGGGTGTGGGGGGGTTAGTGTTGGAGTTAGAATTGAGGGGTTTCCACTGTTTAGGCACATCAGGGGTCTCCAAACGCAACATGGCGCCACCATTGATTCCAGCCAATCTTGTATTCATAAAGTCAAATGGTGCTCCCTCAATTCCGAGCCCCGACGTGCGCCCAAACAGTGGTTTACCCCCACATATGGGGTACCAGCATACTCCGGACAAACTGCGCAACAATTACTGGGGTCCAATTTCTCCTGTTACCCTTGTGAAAATAAAAAAATGCTTGCTAAAACATAATTTTTGAGGAAAGAAAAATTATTTTTTATTTTCACGGCTCTGCGTTGTAAACGTCTGTGAAACACTTGGGAGTTCAAAGTGCTCACCACATATCTAGATAAGTTCCTTGCGGGGTCTAGTTTCTAAAATGGGTTCACTTGTGGGGGGTTTCTACTGTTTAGGCACACCAGGGGCTCTGCAAACGCAACGTGACGTCCGCAGACCATTCCATCAAAGTCTGCATTTCAAAAGTCACTACTTCCCTTCGGAGCCCCGACGTGTGCCCAAACAGTGGTTTACCCCCACACATGGGGTATCAGCGTACTCAGGACAAACTGGACAACAACTTTTGTGGTCCAATTTCTCCTGTAACCCTTAGGAAAATAAAAAATTCTGGGCTAAAAAATTATTTTTGAGGAAAGAAAACGTATTTATTATTTTCACGGCTCTGTGTTATAAACTTCTGTAAAGCACTTGGGGGTTGAAAGTGCTCACCACATATCTAGATAAGTTCCTTTGGGGGTCTAGTTTCCAAAATGGGGTCATTTGTGGGGGGTTTCTACTGTTTAGGCACACCAGGGGCTCTGCAAACGCAACGTGACGCCCGCAGACCATTCCATTAAAGTCTGCATTTCAAAAGTCACTACTTCCCTTCGGAGCCCCGACGTGTGCCCAAACAGTGGTTTACCCCCACACATGGGGTATCAGCGTACTCAGGACAAACTGGACAACAGCTTTTGTGGTCCAATTTCTCCTGTAACCCTTGGGAAAATAAAAAATTCTGGGCTAAATAATTATTTTTGAGGAAAGAAAACGTATTTATTATTTTCACGGCTCTGTGTTATGAACTTCTGTGAAGCACTTGGGGGTTGAAAGTGCTCACCACATATCTAGATAAGTTCCTTTGGGGGTCTAGTTTCCAAAATGGGGTCACTTGTGGGGGGTTTCTACTGTTTAGCCACATCAGGGGCTCTGCAAACGCAACGTGACGCCCGCAAAGCATTCCATCAAAGTCTGCATTTCAAAACGTCACTACTTCACTTCCGAGCCCCAGCATGTGCCTAAACAGTGGTTTACCCCCACATATGGGGTATCAGCATACTCAGGAGAAACTGGACAACAACTTTTGGGGTCAAATTTCTCCTGTTACCCTTGGGAAAATAAAAAATAGCGGGCTAAAAAATCATTTTTGAGAAAAGAATTTTTTTTTTAAATTTTCATGGCTCTGCGTTATAAACTTCTGTGAAGCACTTGAGGGTTCAAAGTGCTCACCACACATCTAGATTAGTTCCTTTGGGGGTCTAGTTTCCAAAATGGGGTCATTTGTGAGGGATCTCCAATGTTTAGGCACACAGGGGCTTTCCAAACGCGACATGGTGTCCGCTAATGATTGGAGCTAATTTTCCATTTAAAAAGCCAAATGGCATGCCTTCCCTTCTGAGCCCTGCCGTGCGCCCAAACAGTAGTTTACCCCCACATATGGGGTATCTGCGTACTCAGGACAAACTGGACAACAACATTTGGGGTCCAATTTCTCCTATTACCATTGGCAAAATAGGAAATTCCAGGCTAAAAATCATTTTTGAGAAAAGAAAAATTATTTTTTATTTTCATGGCTCTGCATTATAAACTTCTGTGAAGCACCTGGGGGTTTAAAGTGCTCAGTATGCATCTAGATAAGTTCCTTGGGGGGTCTAGTTTCCAAAATGGGGTCACTTGTGGGGGAGCTCCAATGTATAGGCACACAGGGGCTCTCCAAACGCGACATGGTGTCCGCTAACAATTGGAGCTAATTTTCCATTCAAAAAGTCAAAAGGCGCGCCTTCCCTTCCGAGCCCTGCCGTGTGCCCAAACAGTGGTATACCCCCACATATGAGGTATCGGCGTACTCGGGAGAAATTGCTCAACAAATTTTAGGATCCATTTTATCCTATTGCCCATGTGAAAATGAAAAAATTGAGGCGAAAATAAATTTTTTGTGAAAAAAAGTACTTTTTCATTTTTACGGATCAATTTGTGAAGCACCTGAGGGTTTAAAGTGCTCACTAGGCATCTAGATAAGTTCCTTGGGGGGTACAGTTTCCAAAATGGGGTCACTTGTGGGGGAGCTCCAATGTTTAGGCACACAGGGTCTCTCCAAATGCGACATGGTGTCCGCTAACGATGGAGATAATTTTTCATTCAAAAAGTCAAATGGCGCTCCTTCCCTTCCGAGCCTTACCATGTGCCCAAACAGTGGTTTACCTCCACATGTGAGGTATCAATGTACTCAGGAGAAATTGCCCAACAAATTTTAGGATCCATTTTATCCTGTTGTCCATGTGAAAATGAAAAAATTGAGAGTAAAAGAATTTTTTTGTGAAAAAAAAGTACTTTTTCATTTTTACGGATCAATTTGTGAAGCACCTGGGAGTTTAAAGGGCTCACTATGCATGTAGATAAGTTCCTTGGGGCGTCTAGTTTCCAAAATGGGGTCACTTGTGGGGGAGCTCCAATTTTTAGGCACACGGGGGCTCTCCAAACGTGACATGGTGTCCGCTAAAGAGTGCAGCCAATTTTTCATTCAAAAAGTCAAATGGCGCTCCTTCCCTTCCAAGCCCTGCCGTGCGCCCAAACAGTGGTTTACCCCCACATATGAGGTATCAGCGTACTCAGGACAAATTGGACAACAACTTTTAAAAAGTTAAATGTTCATTTTTTCCTTCCATTTTGCTTCTGCTGCTGTGAAGCACCTGAAGGGTTAATAAACTTCTTGAATGTGGTTTTGTGCACCTTGAGGGGTGCAGTTTTTAGAATGGTGTCACTTTTGGGTATTTTCAGCCATATAGACCCCTCAAACTGACTTCAAATGTGAGGTGGTCCCTAAAAAAAATGGTTTTGTAAATTTCGTTGTAAAAATGAGAAATCGCTGGTCAAATTTTAACCCTTATAACTTCCTAGCAAAAAAAAATTTTGTTTCCAAAATTGTGCTGATGTAAAGTAGACATGTGGGAAATGTTATTTATTAACTATTTTGTGTCACATAACTCTCTGGTTTAACAGAATAAAAATTCAAAATGTGAAAATTGCGAAATTTTCAAAATTTTCGCCAAATTTCCGTTTTTATCACAAATAAACTCAGAATTTATTGACCTAAATTTACCACTATCATGAAGCCCAATATGTCATGAGAAAACATTCTCAGAACCGCTAGGATCCATTGAAGCGTTCCTGAGTTATTACCTCATAAAGGGACACTGGTCAGAATTGCAAAAAACGGCAAGGTCTTTAAGGTCAAAATAGGCTGGGTCATGAAGGGGTTAAGTGCAGTCAGATTTCCGCAGACTGACAAAATGGAGACATTTGCTTTTCCATCTTCTCTGAGAGAAGTTTGATTGGAGTATTTCCATAACTGAGCCGATTCTCTTAGAAGAGACAATATGCACAGGTGTTGCCCCGGCCTAAGAGGAGACAGACTGCTACGCTAGGACACATCTCCTGATGTGATGAACGGGGCAGGAATCTGGAGTCACTGAGGTCCAGGCTGGATGATTCCACTATCACTGATCTACAGTGACACAGAACATTGGGGCACAGAGGAACATGATGGCTGCCAATGTTTATAAGAGCACTATGGACTGGTGCAAACTATGGGGGCAGTCACTATCGGGTACTATGTATGGTGGCATTTTTTTCTAGTTCACATGGTGCATAGAGGCATTTGGTATAAGGGGAACTCCTCACTGGCGCACACTAAATGTGAGGCTCTGTAGCTGGTATTACTTACAGGGGGCTCCTCTCTGCCTCGCATCGCACATGCAGGGGGCACCCTTCTTTGCCCCGCCACCACACACGCAGGGGGCGTCCCTCTCTGCCCATGTCTCAATACCACACATGGGACGCCTCTTTCTGCTTTGCCACCTCACAGAGGGTGTGCCCCTCTCTGCCGACATCTTAGCACCACACAGGGGGGCCCCTCTCTGCCCTGTCACCTCACAGAGGGAGCGCCCCTCTCTGCCCTGCCACCTCACAGAGGGAGCGCCCCTCTCTGCCCTGCCACCTCACACATGGGGCCCCTGTATGCACACGTCTCCAGGATCTATATCACGACACAAGGAAGGGGGGATGATGAGCCAGCACCCACACACACAGGCGCACAGCACAGCTCACCTCCCTGCAGCAGCACACACACACACACACAGCTCACATCCCTGCAGCAGCACACACACCACACCTCCCTGCAGCAGCACACATGCACAAACACACACACACACCACACACAGCACAGCTCACCTCCCTGCAGCAGCACACACACACACCACACCTCCCTGCAGCAGCACACATGCACAAACACACACACACACACCACACACACACAGCACAGCTCACCTCCCTGCAGCAGCCGCTCACCCCAGCAGCCTCTTCCTCGCTGGATTCCTGGAAGCTTTCTGACTGAGACAGCAGCACTCTGGATGATGACGTCATCCAGTTGGGCTGCCTCAGACAGGAAGCAGGACGCTGGGAGCCGGTGAGCTGCTCTGTGTGAGTCTGTGTGCCTGCGTGTGTGTATGTGTGCTGTGAATGGTATTCACTCCTCTCCACGCCCATAGGGGCGTGGGGAAGGGTGAATATTCATTCTGCGTTAGCAGCGGGGACAGGATCCTGTCTCCGGCTGGCTGCTGCTACTGGCACACAGCGGGCCCCCTTGACTCAGGGGCCCTATAGCCACTGGCAAGGGGCCCCTAGAGCAGTGGGGGCCCTAGGCAGCTGCTGGTCAGTATGCCAGCAGGTGTCAGTGCCAGAGCCCACCGGAGAATCCTCCGGTTCTCCGGTGGGCCAGTCCGAGCCTGGCTGTGGCCCATCACACTGTGTATAAGGGAGCTGCGGGCCCATCATACTGTGTATAAGGGAGCTGAGGGCCCATCATACTGTGTATAAGGGAGCTGAGGGCCCATCATACTATGTATAAGGGAGCTGCGGGCCCATCATACTGTGTATAAGGGAGCTGCAGGCCCATCATACTGTGTATAAGGGAGCTGCGGGCCCATCATACTGTATATAATGGAGCTGCGGGCCCATCATACTGTGTATAAGTGAGCTGTGGCCCCATCACACTGTGTATAAGGGAGCTGCGGGCCCATCATACTGTGTATAAGGGAGCTGCGGGCCCATAATACTGTGTATAAGAGAGCTGCGGGCCCATCATACTGTGCATAAGGGAGCTGTGGCCCCATCATACTGTGTATAAGGAAGCTGCGGGCCCATCATACTGTGTATAAGGGAGCTGCGGGCCCCATCATACTGTGTATAAGGGAGCTGCGGGCCCCATCATACTGTGTATAAGGGAGCTGCGGGCCCATCATACTGTGTATAAGGGAGCTGCGGGCTCATCATACTGTGTATAAGGAAGCTGCGGGCTCATCATACTGTGTATAAGGAAGCTGCGGGCTCATCATACTGTGTATACGGAAGCTGTGGCCCCATCATACTGTGTATAAGGAAGCTGTGGCCCCATCATACTGTGTATAAGGAAGCTGCGGGCTCATCATACTGTGTATAAGGGAGCTGCGGGCTCATCATACTGTGTATAAGGGAGCTGCGGGCCCATCATACTGTGTATAAGGGAGCTGGGGGCCCATCATACTGTGTATAAGGGAGCTGGGGGCCCATCATACTGTGTATAAGGAAGCTGCGGGCTCATCATACTGTGTATAGGGGAGCTGCGGGCCCATCATACTGTGTATAAGGAAGCTGCGGGCTCATCATACTGTGTATAAGGGAGCTGCGGGCCCATCATACTGTGTATAAGGGAGCTGCGGGCCCATCATACTGTGTATAAGGGAGCTGCGGGCCCATCATACTGTGTATAAGGGAGCTGTGGCCCCATCATACTGTGTATAAGGGAGCTGTGGCCCCATCATGCTGTGTATAAGGAAGCTGTGGCCCCATCATACTGTGTATAAGGAAGCTGTGGCCCCATCATACTGTGTATAAGGAAGCTGTGGCCCCATCTTACTGTGTATAAGGAAGCTATGGCCCCCATCATACTCCGTACAGGAGAACTGTGAGGCCCATCATACTGTTTGACAGGAGCTGTGGACACACCATACTGTTTGACAGGAGCTGCGGGCCCACCATACTGTGCATGGGGAACTGTGAAGGCATATTGTGCATATGGGAGCTGTTGGCCCATTACACTGTATATAGGGGAGCTCTGGGGGGGCATTATACTTTCTATAGTGGAGCTCTGTCAGCATTATACTGTGTAAAGGGGAGCAGTGGGAACATCATACGGTGTATCGGGGAGTTATAGAATCATCATACTGTGTATAGTGGAGCTGTGGGGGCCTTAAACTGTGTATATGGAAGCTTTGAGCTCACCATACTGTGTATAATGGAGCAGTACATGAGGGAACTTAGGGGACATTATTAAATGTAAAGTGGGCACTTAAGCATTATTGTATTGTTATAGGGGCACTCAGAGTATTGCGACCATCAAAGTTGCATATCATCACAATATGGCAGTAAAATCAATGTTCGTTTTTGTATATAGATTTATTTTCAATAACAGCGCAGTCATATTCTGAGGTTCCATTATATTCACAATTAGAGTACTCAACCGTAACTGTAATCAGGGTTAGCTGGATAGGGGCCCACTCAGATGTTTCGCCCCCCCTAACTTGAAACCCTAGCTACGCCTTTGGGTCTGGGCTTTGACTAGGCCACTCCAAAACATTTACACGTTTCTTCTTAAACCGCTGGAGTGTTGCCTTAGCTTTGCATCATTGTCTTTTTGGAAGGTTAATCTCCAACTCAGCTTCATATCACTGGCAGCCTGAAACTAGGGGCGGATTATCAGAGGGTCAATATGGGCGGTAGCCCAGGGCCCAGTGGTCTGGGGGGGCCCTGGGCTACCGCACAGATTGACCCTCTGATGATCATCTGTGAATGCCGCCGCCGCCGGCATTTATGTGCCCCTGCCGTAACAGGTGGGCAGAGAGAGGGGGCCCGCATCGGGCCCCGTCTCATCTGCTCACCGGGCCCCTTCCGGCGCTGCGGCGGTTTCCTTTTGATGTGCGGGCGCGCGCCCGCACGTCAATAGTTGACAACAGCCGCCAGCCAATTGGAGGCTGGCGGCTGATGTCGGCCGCAGGCGCACACGTAGCCGGCGTCTGACGTCATTGTCAGTCGTCGGCGAGTGTGCTCTGTTGGAGGGAGCTCGTCGCTGGAGCGAGGACAGGTGAGGAGTTTTTTTTTTTTTTTTTTTATAACGGTGGACACACACTGAGGGCAATGCTGGAGGACACTGGGGCAGATTGCTGGAGCACACTGGGGCAGATTGCTGGAGGACACTGGGGCAATGCTGGAGGACACGGGCAATGCTGGAGGACACTGGGGCAGATTGCTGGAGGACACTGGGGCAATGCTGGAGGACACTGGGGCAATGCTGGAGGACACTGGGGCAGATGGCTGGAGGACACTGGGGCAGATGGCTGGAGGACACTGGGGCAATGCTGGAGGACACTGGGGCAATGCTGGAGGACACTGGGGCAGATTGCTGGAGGACACTGGGGCAATGCTGGAGGACACTGGGGCAGATTGCTGGAGGACACTGGGGCAATGCTGGAGGACACTGGGGCAATGCTGGAGGACACTGGGGCAGATGGCTGGAGGACACTGGGGCAGATGGCTGGAGGACACTGGGGCAGATGGCTGGAGGACACTGGGGCAGATGGCTGGAGGACACTGGGGCAGATGGCTGGAGGACACTGGGGCAATGCTGGAGGACACTGGGACAATGCTGGAGGACACTGGGGCAATGCTGGAGGACACTGGCAGATGGCTGGAGGACACTGGGGCAGATGGCTGGAGGACACTGGGGCAGATGGCTGGAGAACACTGGGGCAGATGGCTGGAGGACACTGGGGCAGATGGCTGGAGGACACTGGGGCAGATGGCTGGAGGACACTGGGGCAATGCTGGAGGACACTGGGGCAGATTGCTGGAGGACACTGGGGCAATGCTGGAGGACACTGGGGCAGATGGCTGGAGGACACTGGGGCAGATGGCTGGAGGACACTGGGGCAGATGGCTGGAGGACACTGGGGCAGATGGCTGGAGGACACTGGGGCAGATGGCTGGAGGACACTGGGGCAATGCTGGAGGACACTGGGGCAATGCTGGAGGACACTGGGGCAATGCTGGAGGACACTGGCAGATGGCTGGAGGACACTGGGGCAGATGGCTGGAGGACACTGGGGCAGATGGCTGGAGAACACTGGGGCAGATGGCTGGAGGACACTGGGGCAGATGGCTGGAGGACACTGGGGCAGATGGCTGGAGGACACTGGGGCAATGCTGGAGGACACTGAGGCAGATTGCTGGAGACACTGGGGCAATGCTGGATGACACTGGGGCAGATTGCTGGAGGACACTGGGGCAATACTGGAGGACACTGGGGCAATGCTGGAGGACACTGGGGCAGATTGCTGGAGGACACTGGGGCAATGCTGGAGACACTGGGGGAAATGCTGGACATACTGGGGGAAATGCTGGACATACTGGGGCAGATTGCTGGACACACTGGTGGTAATATTCTGGACACACTGTCTGGGGGCAATGCTGGACGCACTGGGGCAGATTGCTGGACACACTGGGGGCAATATGCTGGACACACTGGGGGTAATATGCTGGACACACTGGGGCAGATTGCTGGACACACTGGGGCAGATTGCTGGACACACTGTCTGGGGGCAATGCTGGACACACTGGGGGCAATATGCTGGATACACTGGGGCAGATTGCTGGACACTGGGGCAATATGCTGGACATACTGGGGCAGATTGCTGGACACAATGGGGGCAGGACTGGAGGCATGGGCAGAATGTAGACACGGGGCATGATTGGAGACACGGGGCAGAATTAAAGACATGGGGCAGGATTGGATCATGGGGCAGGATGGATACGATGGAGACATATGGGGCAGGATGTGGAGATCATATGGGATAGAATGGATACTCATGAGGGCAGGATGCGAGAGCATATGGCTGGAGCCAGGAATGAGACACACAGGGCCAGGATGTGGAATATTATTACCATAGGGGCTAATTAAGGGATATTATTACTGCAGTGATGTATTTATTTTATTTTTTGAGTATACTGTTTTAAATGGGGGTCGGTCCTGTTACTGTGCAGAGTGACACTATATTGCCTTTTTTTCTTCATGTGGTGTAATGTAGAAGTTGTGAAAAATTAAGTAATGTGTTCTGCAAGCGGAGCTCGAGATAACTGTGTTATTTCCTGCAGAAACGAGTCCTGGCTGGAAGAAATGATGGCGGTCTGTGCTGGCTGAAAGATGAAGGACTTCACCTAGAGACGTCACTGGTGAGTCAGTGTTACCTATACACTGACACTATACACTGTATACTATATAGAGCTCCTGTGTATAATACCACCAGTGATCTCTGTATTACCTCTACACAGACACTGCATACTAAGTACAGATCTCCTGTGAATACTTGCACTTATGGTGATATTATTGTGTTGTTGTTTTTTACTGATCAGTATTGTAGTATTCAGTCACTATGTGGTGGTAATATGTGGTCTGGAAATGGTGTTGTGGTATTTGTCCCTTGTATCTGCTATTTGGTCACCAAGTGGTGGTAATATGTGGTCTTGACATGGTGCGGTGGTATTTGTTCCTTGTATGTGATATTATTCGATCACTGTGGTTGTAATTTGTGGTCTGGTCATGGCGCGGTGGTATTTGTTCCTTGTATGTGATATTATTCGATCACTGTGGTTGTAATTTGTGGTCTGGTCATGGCGCGGTGGTATTTGTTCCTTGTATGTGATATTATTCGATCACTGTGGTTGTAATTTGTGGTCTGGTCATGGTACGGTGGTATTTGTTCCTTGTATGTGATATTATTGGTCAAAATATACCTAAATTGTATTGCAGATTCTAACAAATATTTAATAGGTTACAGTAGAGTAGGGCCCGGCCATTTTTCTGGAATAATCTGGTTCGGGTATATCATGACCCCCGTCACATGACCCCCGTCACATGACCCCCGTCACATGACCCGGGGGGGGCCCACAGTGTCTGAACAGCCCAGGGCCCTGGCTACCCTTAATCCACCCCTGCCTGAAACAGGTTCAAGATTATCCCTGTATTTCACACCATCTTTCTTCCCCTTGACTCGGACCATTTTCCCTGTCCCTGCTGCTGATAAACATCCCCACTAGAGATGAGCGAGCACTAAAATGCTCGGGTGCTCGTTGATTGAACCGAGCAATTTCTAACACTCACATGCTTGCCTCATACACATTCTGTTCACATTGTCATGTTTTCGTCTCCTAGGCTCATAAAGGCCATGCACTTTTGAGGGTCATAATCCAAGGAAATATTCTCTAGACCACAGAATAGTGGTTAGCAATAAAATACCAATAAGGGTATGTGCACACAGTGAGTAATATTTCTACACCATTTCTGCATCTCTTGGCAGGAAAAATGCAGCTGCAAAAAAGTGCATTTTTTGTTCGTTATTACCGCATTTTTCGTGTGTTTTTTCCTTTTTTTTTACCTATTTGAGTGAAGTGAATAGTGAAAAACGGCAGGCAAAAATGCACAGAGAATTGACATGCTTCAGATTATTTTCTGCATGTCAAAAATACTCAATGTGTGCATAACACGTCAGGTTCCTAATTCATTTTGCTGGCATCGGGTTTTGCTTCAGGTTTTGTCAGAAATCCGACCTGAAAAAACGCAATAAAAATGCAGCAAATCTACAATGTGTGCACACAGCCTACATTTTTAATTAGTTTTTTGATGGTTTATACCAATGAAATGTACCCAAGAAGATGTAATACCATATGGATGAGCTATATAATACCTATAAATTTTTTAACAAGTTTTTTAAAGGGACTCTGTCACCTGAATTTGGCGGGACTGGTTTTGGGTCATATGGGCGGAGTTTTTGGGTGTTTGATTCACCCTTTCCTTACCCGCTGACTGCATGCTGGCTGCAATATTGGATTGAAGTTCATTCTCTGTCCTCCGTAGTACATGCCTGTGCAAGGTGCAATCTTGCCTTGTGCAGGCGTGTACTATGGAGGACAGAGAATGAACTTCAATCCAATATTGCAGCCAGCATGCAGCCAGCGGGTAAGGAAAGGGTGAATCAAACACCTGAAAACTCCGCCCATATGACCCAAAACCAGTCCCGCCAAATTCAGATGACAGGTTCCCTTTAAGGCTTTTATAGCAATGAAATGTACCCAAGAAAATGTAAAACCCTATGGGTGAGCAATATAATGCCGATAAATTATGAAAAAGTTATTGGAGGGTTATATACAAAAGAAATGTACCCATGAAGATGTAATACCTTATTGATGAGCAATATAATGCTGATAAATTTTAAACAAGTTTTTTGAGGGTTATATACCAACATAATGTACTCCAGAACACGGAATAGACTATAGGTGAGCATTATAATACCGATAAATTTCTGAACAAGTTTTGAGGCTTTTATAGCAACGAGATGTACCCAAGAAGTTATAATGCCCTATGAGTAAGTAATTTGATACCGATGACTTTGCAACAGGTTTATGAAGGCTTAAATAGCATCTAAATGTATTAAAGAAGATGTAATACTCTATGGGTGAGCAATATAATACCAATTAATTTTGAACACATATTTTAAGGGTTGTATACCAATGAAATATAATACAAACCACTGAATAGACTATTATAATAGACTATCTCACTATTGGTGAGAATTATGATAATACTTTTTTGGAGGCTTTTATAAGCAACAAAATGTAACCAAGAACATGTAATACAATATGGGTGAGCAATATGATACCAATAAATTTGAAACGAGTTTTTGGAGTTTTATGTAACAACTAAATGTACCCAAAAAGATGTAATACCCTATGGGTAAGCAATAGAGTTGAGCGACCTTGACCTTTTTAGAGTCGAGCCGGGTTTCGCGAAACCCGACTATCTCAAAAGTCGGGTCGAGTGAAATCGGCCGATTATGACGTAAAGTCGGGATCGACCGAAACACGAAACCCAATGCAAGTCAATGGGGCAGCATAGTCGGCAGTGAGTGGGGGCCAGGAAAACACCTAGAGTGCCCATTTTAATGTCAAAACCATCCATTCTTCTTAATGAAGCTTGTCAAGCGTAATTTACCTTATAATAATTGGAAGGCATTTGAAATTGGGGGTCATTTGGCTAAAGTTGTGGTGGGTAGGGCTGGTTCAAGTAATTAGTGGGCCCAGGAAATCTGGACCACGTCACGGCAGTGGAGCAGGGAGAGGTAAGTATTTCAACTTTGCAAGTGCTGTGAACCTGAGCAAGCAGGGGGGGCCCACTCGTTGGCATTGGCACTGGCACAGGGCCCCTCAAAGTACAGCGGTGTGTTTGCACGGCGGGGGCGCCTCCCACCGGCAGCAACACTTTTGCGTACTATGAGAGGCCCTGTGCCAGTGACGTCGCCAACTAGTATTCCTCCCCCCACCTGCTGAAGGAACCTGCACTTTCATCTGCACCTTCCTCTTTGTCCCCGTGTAAGGTGGTATGGTATGCGGGAAGAGCAACCTGACTTTCAGCAGGGTCACAATGTTGTTGTGTAGCGTGCACGGGGAATGTTGCGTTATGGGTCAATGTACCAGCAGACTCATCTATCACTGGCTGGGCAATGGGCAGGATGAGGAGGAAACACAGATATAGGCCCAAAGAATAAAGTGGGCTAAATGCAGTTCAAAATTGGTAACACAGGAATAACCAGGGGGCATTGCAGTGGAGGACAACTGGAATGAGAGGCTGACACAGAGAGTAGGCCCAAATCAGTAAGTAGTCGAAATGCAGTTCAAAATTGGCAACCGTAGTAAACAGGCGGCACAGCTTTGTTCAGTGGAGGAGAACAGCAAGGAGTGGCAGACACCGATAGTAGGCCCCAACCCAACTAGTAGGCCAAATGCAGTCTAACATTAACAACTACTTAACGAGCGCCTGAAAACGGAATTTCAGGACAGGAAACCAGGAGAACAGCAAGGAGCGGCAGACACTGTTAGTAGGCCCCAAACCAACTAGTACGCCAAATGCAGTTGTTCTGTTTAACCACAATTTAACGAGAGCCTGAAGATAGAAGCTCAGGAAAGGCAACCTGGAGAACACCTTGGAGTGGAACACACCATCTCTCTCCACCCCATACCCATTTTGTAGGCCTAATGCTGTGTAGTTTTCTACAACTACTAAACGAGAGTCGGAAGACCGAAGCAATGGCAAGGCAACCTGGGGAACACCTTGGAGTGTAACACACCATCTCTCTCCACCCGATACCCATTTTGTAGGTCTAATGCAGTGTAGTTTTCTACAACTACTAAACGAGAGTCGGAAGATCGAAGCAATGGCGAGGAAACCTGGAGAACACCTTGGAGTGTAACACACCATCTCTCTCCACCCCATACCCATTTTGTAGGCCTAATGCTGTGTAGTTTTCTACAACTACTAAACGAGAGTCGGAAGACCGAAGCAATGGCAAGGCAACCTGGGGAACACCTTGGAGTGTAACACACCATCTCTCTCCACCCGATACCCATTTTGTAGGTCTAATGCAGTGTAGTTTTCTACAACTACTAAACGAGAGTCGGAAGATTGAAGCAATGGCGAGGAAACCTGGAGAACACCTTGGAGTGTAACACACCATCTCTCTCCACCCCATACCCATTTTGTAGGCCTAATGCTGTGTAGTTTTCTACAACTACTAAACGAGAGTCGGAAGACCGAAGCAATGGCAAGGCAACCTGGGGAACACCTTGGAGTGTAACACACCATCTCTCTCCACCCGATACCCATTTTGTAGGCCTAATGCAGTGTAGTTTTCTACAACTACTAAACGAGAGTCGGAAGACCGAAGCAATGGCAAGGCAACCTGGGGAACACCTTGGAGTGTAACACACCATCTCTCTCCACCCGATACCCATTTTGTAGGCCTAATGCAGTGTAGTTTTCTACAACTACTAAACGAGAGTCGGAAGACCGAAGCAATGGCGAGGAAACCTGGAGAACACCTTGGAGTGTAAAATACCATCTTTCTCCACCCCATACCCATTTTGTAGGCCTAATGCTGTGTAGTTTTCTACAACTACTAAACGAGAGTCGGAAGACTGAAGCAATGGCAAGGCAACCTGGGGAACACCTTGGAGTGTAACACACCATCTCTCTCCACCCGATACCCATTTTGTAGGCCTAATGCAGTGTAGTTTTCTACAACTACTAAACGAGAGTCTGAAGACCGAAGCAATGGCAAGGCAACCTGGGGAACACCTTGGAGTGTAACACACCATCTCTCTCCACCCGATACCCATTTTGTAGGCCTAATGCAGTGCAGTTTTCTACAACTACTAAACGAGAGTCGGAAGATCGAAGCAATGGCGAGGAAACCTGGAGAACACCTTGGAGTGTAACACACCATCTCTCTCCACCCCATACCCATTTTGTAGGCCTAATGCTGTGTAGTTTTCTACAACTACTAAACGAGAGTCGGAAGACCGAAGCAATGGCAAGGCAACCTGGGGAACACCTTGGAGTGTAACACACCATCTCTCTCCACCCGATACCCATTTTGTAGGCCTAATGCAGTGTAGTTTTCTACAACTACTAAACGAGATTCGGGAGACCGAAGCAATGGCAAGGCAACCTGGGGAACACCTTGGAGTGTAACACACCATCTCTCTCCACCCGATACCCATTTTGTAGGCCTAATGCAGTGTAGTTTTCTACAACTACTAAACGAGAGTCGGAAGATCGAAGCAATGGCGAGAAAACCTGGAGAACACCTTGGAGTGTAACACACCATCTCTCTCCACCCCATACCCATTTTGTAGGCCTAATGCAGCCTACTTTCCGACAACTACTAAACGAGAGCATGAAGATCGAAGCTCAGGAAAGGCAACCTGGGGAACACCTTGGAGTGTAACACACCCTCTCTCTACACCACGGAAGGGCTGATTCTTAGGAAGGAAGGCTGTCGGAAAGAAGCAGGGCGCGTCCGAGGGTGATTATATTCTTATTAGGTATATACTCACCCTCGGACGCGCCCTGCTTCTTTATTTGTAATGAATGTTTATTTGCAATTTGGTTTTGACTTACTCTATTTTTTTGGTAAATAATGATTTTATTATTTTCATTGTTTTGCATCTTCTTGGCAATAATATAAAGAAGACGCGACAGGACAACACTCGGTGGATGCCATATCTGTGTTTTAAATTGAAAAAAACTTTCAGTTAACTACTTGCAGGAGAAAGTTATTGTAGCTGGTGGCCATTTTTAGTACTGTACCAGATTTTTGTTGTATGTGTTTGTTTTTAATGTTAAAATGTCTGCATTTGATATCTCTCCAGTATTTTCTTTTTTATAAGCAAAATACTTATTTTTATATTTTCTGATGTTGGTTCAAGGGGTACACGGGCAGCAGTAGACAGGTCAGTGGAGGCCTAGTGGAAGGAGGGACCGCAGACAGGCTTCGAAGCCCTAACATAATAAATTGGGCTGGCTGTAGGCAATTTAAAATTGGTTCCAGGGGAACCCGGGCAGCAGTAGACAGGTCAGTGGAGGCCTAGTGGAAGGAGGGACCGCAGACAGGCTTCGAAGCCCTAACATAATAAATTGGGCTGGCTGTAGGCAATTTAAAATTGGTTCCAGGGGAACCCGGGCAGCAGTAGACAGGTCAGTGGAGGCCTAGTGGAAGGAGTGACCGCAGACAGGCTTCGAAGGCCTAACATAAGAAAAATGTCAATACAATGGTATTGACAGTGCCAGGTATTGAAGGATGTCAGCGCATAGACTAAACATTGGTGGAGCTGTGAGAGAAAATTTTGCAAGTGGTAGAGCACTGTTTGACCTGGGGGGGGACTGTCTTGTGGCCGGCGGTACAGGCCCAGGGCCCCTCATATTACAACGGTGTGTCTGACGTTGGGTGCGCACCACCACCGCCAGACACTTTATTGTACTATGAGGGACCTAGTGGCAGTGCCGTCGACCAAAAGCGGGCACACCCACCTCTTCAGACAAACAGTACTCTCACGGGTGCTGGCGCCAAGTGGCGATACCACGGCCCCGTGTGGGGACTTTGGCCATTTAGGGAGGTGTTAACATGTCGGATGCTGGACAATCAGGTGCTGCAAATTACGAGATTGGAAAAGTCGTTCAGAATAGTCCACAGGCAAGACCTTTACATAGGAAAGCTAGGTGTCAGCCGGGCAAGGTGGGGCAAAAGATTTCGAAATCCAGTTGTGGTTCATTTTAATGAAGGTTAGATCATCTACATTTTGGGTAGCCAGACGAGTCCTTTTTTCTGTTAGTATTGAACCTGCAGCACTGAATACTCTTTCTGATAGGACACTAGCTGCCGGGCAAGCAAGCTCCTGCAATGCATATTCTGCCAATTCTGGCCAGGTGTCTAATTTTGATGCCCAGTAATCAAATGGGAATGACGGTTGAGGGAGAACGTCGATAAGGGATGAAAAATAGTTAGTAACCATACTGGACAAATGTTGTCTCCTGTCACTTTGAATTGATGCTGCAGTACCTGTCCTGTCTGCGGTCATAGCAAAATCACTCCACGACCTGGTCAGAAAACCCCTCTGGCCAACGACACTTCTGATTTCTGCCCCTCTAACACCTCTGGTCTGCTGGCCCCTGCAGCTCGTGTTAGAACGATCACGGGCGCTGTGTGCAGGGAATGCCAGAAGCAAACGGTCAACAAGAGTTGATTGTTTGGTTGCTAATATTAGTTCCAAGTTCTCATGTGGCATTATATTTTGCAATTTGCCTTTATAGCGAGGATCAAGGAGGCAGGCCAACCAGTAATCGTCATCGTTCATCATTTTTGTTATGCGTGTGTCCCTTTTGAGGATACGTAAGGCATAATCCGCCATGTGGGCCAAAGTTCCAGTTCTCAAATATGTGGTTGTGCTTGGTTGAGGGGCAGTTTCAGGCAAATCCACGTCACTTGTGTCCCTCCAAAAACCAGAACCCGGCCTTGCCGCGCCAACAATTTCCACTGGCCCCGGAAAAGCTTCCTCATTAAAAATATAATCATCCCCATCATCCTCCTTGTCCTCCTCCTCCTCTTCGCCCGCTACCTCGTCCTGTACACTGCCCTGGCCAGACAATGGCTGACTGTCATCAAGGCTTTCCTCTTCCTCAGCTGCAGACGCCTGATCCTTTATGTGCGTCAAACTTTGCATCAGCAGACGCATTAGGGGGATGCTCATGCTTATTATGGCATTGTCTGCACTAACCAGCCGTGTGCATTCCTCAAAACACTGAAGGACTTGACACATGTCTTGAATCTTCGACCACTGCACACCTGACAACTCCATGTCTGCCATCCTACTGCCTGCCCGTGTATGTGTATCCTCCCACAAAAACATAACAGCCCGCCTCTGTTCACACAGTCTCTGAAGCATGTGCAGTGTTGAGTTCCACCTTGTTGCAACGTCTATGATTAGGCGATGCTGGGGAAGGTTCAAAGAACGCTGATAGGTCTGCATACGGCTGGAGTGTACGGGCGAACGGCGGATATGTGAGCAAAGTCCACGCACTTTGAGGAGCAGGTCGGATAACCCCGGATAACTTTTCAGGAAGCACTGCACCACCAGGTTTAAGGTGTGAGCCAGGCAAGGAATGTGTTTCAGTTGGGAAAGGGAGATGGCAGCCATGAAATTCCTTCCGTTATCACTCACTACCTTGCCTGCCTCAAGATCTACAGTGCCCAGCCACGACTGCGTTTCTTTCTGCAAGAACTCGGACAGAACTTCAGCGGTGTGTCTGTTGTCGCCCAAACACTTCATAGCCAATACAGCCTGCTGACGTTTGCCAGTAGCTGCCCCATAATGGGAGACCTGGTGTGCAACAGTGGCAGCTGCGGATGGAGTGGTTGTGCGACTGCGGTCTGTGGACGAGGTCTCGCTTCTGCAGGAGGACGAGGAGGAGGAGGAGGGGGTGCGAATGGCTACAGCCAACTGTTTCCTAGACCGTGGGCTAGGCAGAACTGTCCCAAACTTGCTGTCCCCTGTGGACCCTGCATCCACCACATTTACCCAGTGTGCCGTGATGGACACGTAACGTCCCTGGCCATGCCTACTGGTCCATGCATCTGTTGTCAGGTGCACCTTTGTGCTCACAGATTGCCTGAGTGCATGGACGATGCGCTCTTTAACATGCTGGTGGAGGGCTGGGATGGCTTTTCTGGAAAAAAAGTGTCGACTGGGTAGCTCGTAGCGTGGTACAGCGTAGTCCATCAGGGCTTTGAAAGCTTCGCTTTCAACTAACCGGTAGGGCATCATCTCTAACGAGATTAGTCTAGCTATGTGGGCGTTCAAACCCTGTGTACGCGGATGCGAGGCTAAGTACTTCCTTTTTCTAACCATAGTCTCATGTAGGGTGAGCTGGACTGGAGAGCTGGAGATCGTGGAACTAGCGGGGGTGCCGGTGGACATGGCAGACTGAGAGACGGTGGGAGATGGTATTGTTGCCGCCGGTGCCCTAGATGCAGTGTTTCCTACTACGAAACTGGTGATTCCCTGACCCTGACTTCTTTGGCCTGGCAAAGAAACCTGCACAGATACTGCAGGTGGTGCAGAAAATGGTGGCCCTACACTGCCGGAAGGGATGTTGCGTTGATGACTAGCTTCATTGGCCGAGGGTGCTACAACCTTAAGGGACGTTTGGTAGTTAGTCCAAGCTTGCAAATGCATGGTGGTTAAATGTCTATGCATGCAACTTGTATTGAGACTTTTCAGATTCTGCCCTCTGCTTAAGGTAGTTGAACATTTTTGACAGATGACTTTGCGCTGATCAATTGGATGTTGTTTAAAAAAATGCCAGACTGCACTCTTTCTAGCATCGGATACCTTTTCAGGCATTGCAGACTGAGCTTTAACTGGATGGCCACGCTGTCCTCCAACAGGTTTTAGCTTTGCCACGCGTTTTGGGCAAGATACGGGCCCGGCAGATGGAACCTGTTGCGATGTTGATGCCTGCTGCGGCCCCTCCTCCTCCGCTTAAGAACTGCTGCCGCCTGCACCCTGTTCCCCCAATGGCTGCCAATCGGGGTCAAGAACTGGGTCATCTATTACCTCTTCTTGTAGCTCGTGTGCAACTTCGTCTGTGTCACCTTGTCAGTCGGTGGTATAGCGTTCGTGATGGGGCAACATAGTCTCATCAGGGTCTGATTCTTGATCAGCACCCTGCGAGGGCAATGTTGTGGTCTGAGTCAAAGGACCAGCATAGTAGTCTGGCTGTGGCTGTGCATCAGTGCACTCCATGTCAGATTCAACTTGTAATGGGCATGGACTGTTAACTGCTTCACTTTCTAAGCCAGGGACGGTATGTGTAAAGAGCTCCATGGAGTAACCCGTTGTGTCGCCTGCTGCATTCTTCTCTGTTGTTGTTTTTGCTGAAGAGGACAAGGAAGCGTCTTGTCCCTGACCGTGAACATCCACTAACGTCGCGCTGCTTTTACTTTTACCAGTTTCACGAGAGGAGGCAAAAGAGCTAGAGGCTGAGTCAGCAAGATAAGCCAAAACTTGCTCTTGCTGCTCCGGCTTTAAAAGCGACCACCTGATGCTCCACCACTACCACTACCCTCATTACCAGATGACAATGAACGCCCCCGGCCACGACCTCTTCCACCAGACTTCCTCATTGTTTTAAAAACGTTACCAAACTAACGGTATTTGTTGCAGTCACACAACTTACACGGTGAGCTATAACTTCAGTATGATTTAGCTACCCCTTTACAGGTGGGTGAGACCACAACGAAAATCAGGCACAATGTTACACACTCTGTTGTTGGTGGCAACAAATGAGAGAGATGCCACACACGCAGGACTGTCACTGAAGCGCAAATGTAAATATTAATCTCCCACTGATTTGTGTTTTTTTTTTTTAAAAAAGGAGACTTTAGAAAAAAAAAAAAAATGATTTTTTAAGGAAGAATTTATAAACCAAATAAAATGAAATGATTTTTTCAGGGAGAATTTAGAAAACAAATAAAACATAAAATAGCCTTTCTAGGGCCCAGTGAGTGAGAGAGGACGCACACAGGAGTCAGGAGTGGCACACAAGCCCAGAGGCCAATATTTATCTCCCACTGATTGATGTAGTGATTTTTTCAGGTAGATTTTGGAACCCAAATCAAGCAAAAAAATTAATAGGCTTTCTATGGCCCACAATTGGAGAGAGAGAGATGGCACACCCAGGAGTGAAGACTGGCACACAAGCAGAAAGGGCAATATTAATCTCCCACTGATTTGATTTTTTTCTTTTTTTTTCAGGGAGACTTTAGAAAAAAAAATACAAAAAAATGAATTTTTCAGGAAGAATTTAGAAACAAAATAAAATAAAATGATTGTTTCAGGGAGAATTTAGAAAACAAATAAAAAAAAAATAGGCTTTGTAGGGCCCACTGAGTGAGAGAGGACGCACACAGGAGTCAGGAGTGGCACACAAGCCCAGAGGCCAATATTTATCTCCCACTGATTGATTAAGTGATTTTTTCAGGTAGATTTTGGAACCCAAATCAAGCAAAAAAATTAATAGGCTTTCTATGGCCCACAATTGGAGAGAGAGAGATGGCACACCCAGGAGTCAAGACTGGCACACAAGCAGAAAGGGCAATATTAATCTCCCACTGATTTGTTTTTTTGTTTTTTTTTCAGGGAGACTTTAGAAAAAAAAAATACAAAAAAAATGATTTTTTTCAGGAATAATTTAGAAACCAAATAAAATAAAATGATTTTTTCAGGGAGAATTTAGAAAACAAATAAAACAAAAAATAGGCTTTCTAGGGCCCACTGAGTGAGAGAGGACGCACACAGGAGTCAGGAGTGGCACACAAGCCCAGAGGCCAATATTTATCTCCCACTGATTGATTTAGTGATTTTTTCAGGTAGATTTTGGAACCCAAATCAAGCAAAAAAATTAATAGGCTTTCTATGGCCCACAATTGGAGAGAGAGAGATGGCACACCCAGGAGTCAAGACTGGCACACAAGCAGAAAGGGCAATATTAATCTCCCACTGATTTTTTTTTTTTTTTTTTTTTTCAGGGAGACTTTAGAAAAAAAAAAATACAAAAAAAATGATTTTTTTCAGGAATAATTTAGAAACCAAATAAAATAAAATGATTTTTTCAGGGAGAATTTAGAAAACAAATAAAACAAAAAATAGGCTTTCTAGGGCCCACTGAGTGAGAGAGGACGCACACAGGAGTCAGGAGTGGCACACAAGCCCAGAGGCCAATATTTATCTCCCACTGATTGATTTATTGATTTTTTCAGGTAGAATTTAGAACCCAAATCAACCAAAAAAATAAATAGGCTTTCTATGGCCCACTATTTGTGAGAGAGATGGCACGCTCAGGACTGGCACACAAGCCCAGAGGCCAATATTAATCTCCCACTTTTTTTTTTTTTCCAGGGAAAATTTATAAACCCAATAAAAAAAATAATAAATAGGCTTTCTATGGCCCACTATCTGAGAGAGAGAGATGGCACGCTTAGGACTGGCACACAAGCCCAAAGGCCAATAGTAATCTCCCACTGATTGATTTATTGATTTTTTCAGGTAGATTTTGGAACCCAAATCAAGCAAAAAAATAAATAGGCTTTCTATGGCCCACTGAGAGATGGCACACACAGGAGTAAGGAGTGGCACACAAGCCCTGAGGCCAATATTTTTCTCCCACTGATTGATGTAGTGATTTTTTCAGGTAGATTTTAGAACCCAAATCAAGCAAAAAAATAAATAGGCTTTCTATGGCCCACTGAGTGAGAGATGACACAGACAGGGATGGCACTCTAGCAGAAATGCCAATCTTAATCTCCCACAAAAAAAAAAAAAAAAAAGGAACTGTCCTTCAATTACTATCTCCCTGCAGTAATCTCAGCCAGGTATGGCAGGCAGCAATAAGGAGTGGACTGATGCACAAATTAAATAAAAAGTGTGGACAAACAAACAAGATAGCTGTGCAGAAAGGAAGGAACAAGAGGATTTGTGCTTTGAAAAAAGCAGTTGGTTTGCACAGCGGCGTGCACACAGCAATGTAGCTATCAGGGAGCCTTCTAGGGCAGCCCAATGAGCTACAGCGCTGAGGAAAAAAAAAAAAAATGTAGCTTCCACTGTCCCTGCACACCGAAGGTGGTGTTGGGCAGTGGAAATCGCTACAGCACAAGCGGTTTGGTGGTTAATGGACCCTGCCTAACGCTATCCCTGCTTCTGACGAAGCGGCAGCAACTTCTCCCTAAGCTCAGATCAGCAGCAGTAAGATGGCGGTCGGCGGGAACGCCCCTTTATAGCCCCTGTGACGCCGCGGACAGCAAGCCAATCACTGCAATGCCCTTCTCTAAGATGGTGGGGACCAGGACCTATGTCATCACGCTGCCCACACTCTGCGTTTACCTTCATTGGCTGAGAAATGGCGCTTTTCGCGTCATTGAAACGCGACTTTGGCGCGAAAGTCGCGTACCGCATGGCCGACCCCGCACAGGGGTCGGATCGGGTTTCATGAAACCCGACTTTGTCAAAAGTCGGCGACTTTTGAAAATGTTCGACCCGTTTCGCTCAACCCTAGTAAGCAATATAATACAGTTACATTTTGAACACATTTTTTGAAGGTTATATAGAAAGAAATGCACTCCGGACCACAAAATAGTCTACAGGTGAACAATACAATAGTGATAAATTTTTTAACAAGATTTTGGAGGCTTATATAATCCTGAAATCTACTCAAGAATATGTAAATATCTATGGATGAGCAACATAATACCAGTACATTTTGTAAACAAGTTTTGGGAGGTTTATATATCAACAAAATGTACTCCAAATGACGGAAAGTCTCTGGATGATCAATATTACACCAATTAAATTTTGAACAATTTTTGACACTTATATAGCAACAAAATTTACCCAACAAGATGTAATACCCTATGGATGAGCAATATATTACCAATAAATTTTGAAAAAGTATTTTGAGGGTTATATACTGACAAAATGTACCCAACAACAAGTAATACTGTATGGTTGACAAATGTAAACCAGCAAAATGTTTAAACTTTTTTTCATTGTTATATATCGCAAAAATGTACCACAGAACGTGGAATAGTGTATGGGTAAGAAATGTGAAGAAACAAGTAAAAGTTTCAAGTGCTTTTTTCTACTGTTATATACCACAAAAATGTGACAGAAAGCATGTGATACTATATGGATCAGTAATCTACGCTTTTTGTAAACTTTACATACCACCATAATGCAACAATAACCTTGTTAAATTGTATATGTGAGTCATTGAATCCATAAAAAATTTTGAATGAAAATATTTGAAAGTATAGTTGATGTACTTTAACAGTCATAAAGGCTTTCCAGAAAGTGCTCGGTCAGCCACTGCGGTTTATACTCAGGGTGGCTCACTATTGGGGGAGGGTTCATAATGTCCCATTCTATCCCCATCTAGTTAACATATGAGGCTTTTTTCAGGCCCGGTCTCACCTCAGGTTTACCTGCCTCTCCAACTGGCTACTCCTCTTCCTCAAGGACCGGTGCCAGAACCGACTGCGGTGGGGCACACTCTGCCTTCTTCCCAGGGCACGCTGCACCTGCACCCTTCGGGGTAATTTCTCCCTTAGCCAAGGAAACTGCGCCCGCTAGTATCCGACTCCAGCCCCTAATCCACAGCTTGTGAGCCTAGAGGCCCACTTATGAATGTGGCACCGCCATCCACCGGACAAGCATCGGTGACGGTAACACCGGCTCTTGAGTAGCTCCCGCTGCATGGTAGCTGCATACTACAGCCCCGGGAGTGATATTCTCTGCCATCTACTCTTCACTGGTATATTCCGAACCACCACAGAGCTTGCTCAGATTCCGGTTGCTCTGTGCAATTTCCACAAGGAGCCTGCCGCTGCACTCCTCACCTCTCACGTATCGCAGGGAAAATGTCGCCAGAAGCCTTCTGATGCTGCGCTTCCTGCATATTCAGCCCTGTCTCTTCCTAGGTTGAACCTCTGACGCGACTGCCGCTTCACACTTCACTCTCAGCGGGGTCTGCCTCCAGCAATGCCCCTTCCATCAAAATCTTCCATTCAGTGGGCCGCCCCTCACACTGTGCCATGCCTTCCTCCAGAATGCACCTCCTATTCCGGGCTAACCTCTGGCCACTGGGCCCATCCTCCTTCGGGCAGTAACTCGCAGAGCTGAACATCTTTTTTGCGCTCTTGAGCACTGTACATGCCCACAATAGGCGGTTTTTCTTCTTCTTTTCACTGCCACTGTCGCCATTTTGGAATCCATGCTTTGGAAAACATGTGTTCTGGCATTCTTCCATCTGCACCATAAGCCATATCTTCCCCGCTTTATTCATGCAAGGCACTCGCATCCTGCCGACTATGCCAGCTTCTCATAAACTTCAATGGGTTCTTAGAACCCATGTTACACTTATATACAGTATTTAATAAATGTGTAACCACTAAGATCATGTGACTCTTTGTGGAGAAGTTGAACTGTTGAGTTCATACATTCATAAATTGCGATTAGCCAAAGCATCTTCTCCTATCGCTCATAAGTGACGACTGCTCTAAAATAACCTCAGTAAATCTTCTGTTTACCAGCCTCAGTTACACCTCCACATTCAAAACTTGGACAATTGGCATTTATCTTTTATTTTATTCATTCATAGAGCAAAGTTCAGCCTCTACTTTTGTTTTTTTGTTATTGAGGTCCATCAGATAGCCAGAACATTGAGTTGTGAATGGATTTGGCAAGTGCATTTTCCAGAGACCAGTCTAAGCAACGATCTGTCCATTTATAAAAGAGCTGGAGCTTTTTTCACATGAATGCTTTGTGGGTTAAAAATTATCTAAAGATATTATATAACTGACCACATATACTCCATTAGAATAGCTCCTTGTTTTTTCTGTTTTTTTGGAAATCTTTACAATTTTTATATACATTTAGCACTACATTATTTATTGGTATACAGTACTTTATTTTGTTCATTTATTACTTTGAACCTTCATATCTTATAAACATTTTCTTTGCACTTAGCACTTTACACAGTATGTAATATGTTGCATTTTCTATGTTAGCAGGATTGCCATCTAATAAGATGATATAGGTTTTTTTACCCCAACATTTATCATGAAGGTATGGTGGTTCTTTTATTGAGTTTTGTGCTGTTGTGCACTTTTTAAATGTTTTCATGCATTCTTTGCCAAATGGATTATTTGTACTGATACCTCTAGACTATATTAATTGTTATTCATTTTGCATGACCTGCTATATATAGCTAGTTTTTCTTTTGCGTGTGTCGCTATATACACTGTGATGCAGTGACCCATGTTACAGCTAGGGGGCGCTGTATGTTCTCAGAATGTGCACCTAGGCGTATTGAGGCCATGGGAATGCATGGTAGTCGCAGGCATAACTGTGATGATGAGACAACATCCGGCATGATTGTAAATGGCCGGTATGTGTAGCAGAGAGAGTCTGCCCTGTAAGCCGATAATGTTGTTCTGGGACCTGTAGTCCGACAAGTATTGTTATGTAGCTTTAAAGGGAAGCTTACAGGGTTAGTTGGAGAGCTGGGCGGGTCTGACTAACCTCACACACCTCTCACGTATCGGAGTGGTTACTAGTGTATAATGTGACCATGGTGTGGTCACATGTTAAAGAATGTATGGACCTGATTGGTTCGTGTGTAAGGTCCTGGAAGGCCTGTGTGTTGGATGGTCCCAGGTGGGGACGGACGTCGTGAAGAGCACATGATGAGGCCTTGGATCTGGGGGCCTGTATGTTGGACGGTTCCAAGTGGGAACAGACGTCCTGAACAGCACATAGAGAGGCCGTATGTGCAGAGTCAGTGATAGCACTGCGTTTGGGGGAGTGATCGTCTGTCTGAGGATCCGGACTGTCGGGAGTGCACTGGATGGTGATCCCAGTTCGGCAGCTTCCCCAAGAGAGAGGACTGACAGGAGGTCATTGTGTGCAACAGGATCTTCAGGAAGGTAACCCAGAGATAGGGACCATGTGTACTGACGAGGGTCAGTTATTGAACTGTGCGGTCACTCAGGGTAACTGGACGGAGTAATGTCCAGCATGTTTAGTGACCGCAACTTAATGTCATGTTCTGATACAGTGTGTAATGGACTGTTCGTGGCAGGGTTTATGAATATATAATGAACCGCATAGACTGTTTAAAGTGGAAAGTGTTCCTGTGTGCCTTAAATCTCGCTGCCAAGTGAGTATTCCCCAACCCGCTAGTGATCGCGGCATTGCAATACTTTGCTATATGGGTTTGTCGCACCTACCTCAAGGTGTTTGAAATTGTGTGAATTCCCGAATTTCAGGAAAGTTGACTTAAACTCCATTCTCTGCGGAATTATCTCATCTCTACTAAATAGTATGATGCTGTAAGATAATAGTTCTTCTTAATGTTGTTTATGTTTGGAACTGTGGTATATTGTATATGTGTTTAAAATGGACATGGAGAATGGACATAGAGGAGAAGAACCAGTTTACAGTCCAGCCCATGGGCACCAATATCTAATTACCAGAAAACTTTAACTGATGATTAAAGAAGAACCACAAAGCAGATTTCTTCACCAAAGATATCTATTTAATCAGTATTATGGCACCACAACAGCCATGTCCAAGGAGGACGCCATTATTGAAAAAAAAATCATAAACATGCCAGACTGGAATTTGAGAAACTATATGTTGACAAGCCACAAAGCTTCTAGAAGAATGTCCTATGGACAGATGAGACAAAAATTTAACTTTTTGGCAAGGCACATCAGCTCTACGTTCACAGATGGAAAAATGAAGCACATCAAGAAAAGAGCAATGTCCTTACTGTGGAAAATGGAGGAGGCTCTGTTAAGTCCTGGGGCTGTTTTTGCTGCATCTGGCACAAGGTGTCTAGAATCTGTGCATCGTACAATGAAATCTTAAGACTATCAAGGGATTCTAGAGAGAAATGTGCTGCCCAGTGTCAGAAAGCTTGGTCTCAGTCACAGGTCATGGGTCTTTCAACAGGATAATGACCCAAAACACATAGCTAAAAACACCCAAGAATGGCTAAGAGGAAAACATTAGACTATTCTGAAGTGGCCTTCTATGAGCCCTGACCTAAATCCTATTGAGCATCTTTTGAAAGGGCTGAAACATGCCGTCTGGAAAAGGCAACCTTCAAACACGAGACAACTGGAGCAGTTTGCTCTTGAGGAGTGGGCCAAAATACCTGGAGGTGCAGAAGTCTCATTGATAGTTACAGGAATCATTTGATTGCATTAATTGCCTTTAAAGGTTGTGCAACAAAATATTAAGTTAATTGTACAATCATTTCTGTCCAGGCCTATTTCATGAGTTTTATTTTTTTTTAATTCTGTGGAAGCATGGTTGAAAAGCAATGTTTGTCTTTCATTTGTTCATTTTCATAGATCTCTTATTTATTATTACTTTTGTCAGATTCAAGTTATTTCTGTGACCATTGTGGGGTTTTCTGTCATTAAACAAGGGGTACCAACAATTTTGACCATGTGTGTAACTTGAGCAGCAAATAGCTTCTTACAAAAGCTTCTTCCACCTTTACTGAAATGCTGTGCATTTGGGGGCCTGCACCACCATTAGTACCCTACCATCTTCATGTTTGTTTCAACTTAGACATCTGTCTCAGTAGGGCCCAATTGTATCATACACGGTATCTTCAGAATCACTACTGCTCGCCATCACTTAGGCCCACCAAACTTCTGCTCCAAGGCATCCCCTGACATGCACCCGCCTACCTCATTCGGTTACCGGCTTCTATCAGAATGCCTCCTTGCTTTTCTGGCTTCCTTCTAAAGTTCAACATAACTTATCGCTCCAATGCTGACCATTGGCTCTGTGGAGTACCCACAAGGATGTGACTATTATTACACTCTCTCATGCAACCGGTTAGGGCTCATCTGGCTTTGGCTGTGGTAGTTTCTCCAAGTAGCATGAATTCACCATCGCTGCCAAACTGCTATCTTCTTTAAGAGGGACAATCTCTGTCATGGTAGTCTCTTCTTGCTCTCCTATATGAGTGAATAGTTTTGCTATGCTCAGCATAGTAAAAGGGGCAAAATGTTCTCTGTAATATGGTGCAGCACACAGCTCAAGATGTTTCCATTATTCATCTACTAGAAACTACAGTAACATGGCTTCTGCTCACCACACATGCCCTCTGCGACTGACATTAGACTTGAGGGAAAGTAGCCCACAAATAACCTCTATCTATCACTCTTTGTTTTACCAGCTGCTCTTGGTCTCCTGGACAGATTTTAATTCCTGAACTACTGCAGAATTACTGGATGACTCCGTACAGTGAACATGCACACGCAGGATAGGGCAGCACAGTGTTTAGCACTGCATCCTTGCAGCACTGGGGTCCTGGGTTCAAATCCCACCAAGGACAACATCTTCAAGGAGTTTGTATACCCTCCCCCATGTTTGCACACACACACACACACACTCCCAGAATCGGTAGTGGCCAGATGTACTCAGTTGTGGAGCAAAACTATTTGAATCAATAGGGGGGATAATGTGCAGTAGATGGCTGCGGTCAATTGGTACTTAACATATGTCCATGTGAGGAATGGAAACGCAAAGATCTATCTGACAATAAGAATCCATGGCATGCAGAAACATATGGTGCAAAAAAAAAAGGAAAAATAATGACCAACATAATAATAACAAGCCAAACTGGCTAGAGGCCACCTTCACCTTCTTAGACACATAAGGCCCAAAAGTGAGCATCAGATCTGTCTGTCCACACGAGGGCCTCTGATGAGCTAGTTTGCTGAATTGAACATCATGCCCATGTCTGGTAAAAAGATGTGATTGCTTGTTACAATGTGTAGAACATGTGAAGTTCACAATAAAATGAGAGCCCCCATCTTGTATCCCACATCCTCCGATAATCATATCTGCACCACAATATAGGAAAGAGAGGAAGGGCCAAGCTTCATAAGAGTAATTCAGAGCCCACCACAAGACACGGATCTGCTCATGCTTTTGCTTTAATACACAACACAAGGGTCTTCTATGAGCTCCGAGTAACGTTTTACCCCATGTGCTGAAGGCATGACTCCTTTCTGCTAGCTCGAAATATGTAGACGGTTTTGATTACGCAGCTGTTGGCAATAATTACACTTTGCTTCTGCATAGTATGCCGTGCAGGGTGAGGAGAAAGAAGGAGGAGAAGCGATACCTTAATTTATATGCTACAAGAAGGAAGTTTTCAGCAATCTTCATCTGCTTCATGCACCACAGCAAAGGCCAAGGGCTACCTAAGGTTGAAATGTTGGTCAAGTTGGTTAATGGTCAAAGAAAAGAGGAAGGGGTGTTTAATTTAGAACAGATTGCTTTTAATTCATGACTTTAATTTTTTGAAGTTTTGTTTTTTAAGCTTTTCCTGTCAAAGTTTAAGTTTAGGGTAATCCTAAAAGGTAAGTGAAAATGACAGACTTTAATCAGAATAAATGAAACGGTTGCTGGATAAAAGGTCTGGCAAATGATCTGAACATGTCTAGGGTTGACAACTCATAAAGGATTTGTTGAATTTATTGGTGGAGTCAAAAACAGGGCAACCAAGGAGCTTAATTGCTTATATATATATATATATATATATATATATATATATATATATATATATATATATATATATATATATATATATATATATATAACCTTCATTTCTTAAAGTAATGATGGCCACTCGTTTTTCTTAGCTGCTTTTTTCTTGCCATAATACAAATTCTAACAGTCCATTCAGTAGGACTATCAGCTGTGTATCCACCAGACTTCTGCACAACACAACTGATGGTCCCAACCTCATTTATAAGGCAAGAAATCCCACTTATTAAACCTGACAGGGCACACGTGTGAAGTGAAAACCATTCCCGGTGACTACCTCTTGAAGCTCATCAAGAGAATGCCAAGAGTGTGCAAAGCAGTCATCAAAGCAAAAGGTGGCTACTTTGAAGAACCTAGAATATAAGACATAATTTCAGTTGTTTCACACTTTTTTGTTAAGTATATAATTCCACATGTGTTAATTCATAGTTTTGATGCCTTCAGTGTGAATGTACAATTCTCATAGCCATGAAAATACAGAAAAATCTTTAAATGAGAAGGTGTGTCTAAACTTTTGGTCTGTACTGTATATATAAAACACACATATGCATGTTTTTCTCAATATCTGACATGAAATCAGAATAAACCTTTCCCGTTTTAGGTCAATTAGGATTACCATGATTATTGATATTTGCCAATTACCTATATAATGAGAGAGAATGTTTAAGGCATTTTTATTACTTACTGCAAAGTCAAAAGTTTACATACACTAAGATTACTATTAGTGATGAGCGAGTACACTCGTTGCTCGAGATTTCCCGAGCACGCTCGGGGGGTCTCCGAGTAGTTGTAATTGTTCGGAGATTTAGTTTTTGTTGATGCAGCTGAATGATTTACAGCTGCTAGCCAGCATAAGTACATGTGGGGGTTGCCTGGTTGCAGGGAATCCCCACATGTAATCAAGCTGTCTACCAGATCTAAATGATTCAGCTGCGGCGATGAAAAATAAATCTCCGAGCACTAAAAAATACTTGGAGGACACTTGAATGTGCTCGGGAAATCTCAACTAACGAGTATACTCGCTCATCACTATGCCTTTAAACAATTCTGGACTGCCCATATGATGATGTCATCTGTTTGGAAGCTTCTGATGTATTTTAATGCACACCTGAAACACACTGCTTCTGTGTGTAGCATCATGGGAAAGGCTAAAGAAATCAGCCAAGTTATCAGGCAGAGAATTGTGGATTTGCACAAGTCTGGCTCTTTTTTGGGTACAATATCAAGATACCTGAAGGTGCCTCCTATATCTGTATAAACAATTATACCCAAGTACAAACAAGATGGGAAAGTCCAGCCATCATACTGCTCAAGAAGGAGACGGGTTCTGCGTCCCAGAGATGAACGTGTTTTGGTCCTTCATGTGCATATCAACTCAAGGACAAAAGCAAAATACCTTGTGAAGATGATATCGGAAGCTGGTAAGATTGTGTCAATATCCACAGTGAAACGAGTACTGTATCAACATGGGCTGAAAGGTCACTCTGCCAGGAAGAAGTCATTACTCCAAAAGACACATACAAAAGTCAGATTAATGATTGCAAATGTACACAGGTACACAGGAAAAAGACCTTAATTTTTGGAGACATGTCCTGTGGTCTGATGAAACTAAAATTGAACTTTTAGGGCATAATGACAATCGTTACGGTGAAACACGAGAGTGGCAGCATCATGTTCTGGGGTAGTTTTGCTCCAGGAGGGACCGGTGCACTTCACAAAATAGATATCATCATGAGAAAAGAAGATTATGTGGCAATACTGAAGTAACATCTAAAGACATCAGCCAGGAAGTTAAAGCTTGGGAAAAATAGGTCTTCCAAATGGACAATAACCCAAAGCATGCTGCCAAAATAGTAACAAAGTGGCCTAAGGATAACAAAGTCAATATTTTGGAGTGGCCATCACAAAGCCCTGATCTCAATCCTAATGAAAATTTATGGACAAAGCTGAAAAGGCAAGTGCGAGCAAGGCGACTTACAAACCTGGATAAGGTAAACAAGTTTTGTCAGGAGGCAGGGCTGCCATCAGGGCATTACTGCCCTGATTGGCGTATTGGGCCCAGTGAATAGAGGGGGCCGCATCAGGCCCCGTCTCTTCTGCTTATCGGACCCGAGCCCCAGTGGCAAGCGGCTTCTAGAGGTTACTGAACCTGCATCCGAGATAGAGGTTCAGTTTGCCTTGCGGCACGTGCGGGCCCGCAAAGCATTGGTTAAAGCCGCCAGCCAATCAGAGGCTGGCAGCTGATGTCAGCGCGCATCGCCGGCATATGACGTCATTGTCATTCACCTGCGAGTTGTGTTGAGCACTCTGATAATGCAAATATCGGGTATCGGCCGATATTCGCTATATCGGAATTCCGATACTGAGTTCAGATATTTTTGCGATATCGGATACCGGAATCGGAAGTTCCCATAGTGCAATGATGCACTATAATGGAGTGTGGGCGGTGCATGGGTGGAGACTGTGTGTGTGTGTGCTGGTGGGGTTTGTGCGTGACCATGGGGGTCTGTGCGTGCCTGCCGGGGCTCTGTGCGGCTTGCCGGGGCTCTGTGCGGGCTTGCTGGGGCTCTGTGCGGCTTGCCGGGGCTCTGTGCGGGCTTGCTGGGGCTCTGTGTGGCTTGCCGGGGCTCTGTGCGGCTTGCTGGGGCTCTGTGCGGGCTTCCTGGGGCTCTGTGCAGCATGCCGGGGCTCTGTACAGCTTGCCGTGGCTCTGTGCGGGGTTGCCGGGCCTCTGTACGGCCTGCCAGGGTTCTGTGTGGCTTGCCGTGCTCTGTGCGGCTTGCCAGGGCTCTGTGCGGGCTGCCGTGGCTCTGTGCGGACTGCCGGGGGTCTGTGCAGGCATCGTCCGATGGGACTACAAGTCCCATCGGACGATGCCTGCAACAGTGACAGTGATTGACACATTAGCCTATGATAGGACAGTAGTAGTCCCATCATCCGGCTAATGTGTTGAATGTAAAAAAAAAATACTACATACATACTACATACATACTACATACATACTACATACTGTACAAACAACATACATACTACATACATACAACATATATACATACTACATACATACTACATACATACTACATTCATACATTACATACAATACATACATACAGACATACAGTACACATAACACAAAGTACATACTCACCATTACTTGTCATTTTGTTCCCCGAAGGCAGTGTTATCTGTAAAAAAGATTAAACAGCGTAGCAAGAAAAAAAATTCAAAACGCCAGAATTACGTTTTTTTGGTCGCCGTGACATTGCATTAAAATGCAATAACGGGCGATCAAAAAAACGCATCTGCACCGAAATGCTATCATTAAAAACGTCATCTCGGCACGCAAAAAATAAGCCCTAAACCGACCCCAGATCACGAAAAATGGAGACGCTACGGGTATCGGAAAATGGCGCAATTTTTTTTTATTAATTTTTTTTTTAGCAAAGTTTGGAATTTTTTTTCACCACTTATATAAAAAATAACCTAGTCATGTTAGGTGTCTATGAACTCGTACTGACCTGGAAAATCATAATGGCAGGTCAGTTTTAGCATTTAGTGAACCTAGCAAAAAAGCCAAAAAAAACCAAGTGTGGGATTGCACTTTTTTTGCAATTTCACCGCACTTGGAATTTTTTTCCCGTTTTCTAGTACACGACATGCTAAAACCAATGATGTTGTTCAAAATTACAACTCGTCCCGCAAAAAATAAGCCCTCACATGGCCAAATTGACGGAAAAATAATAAAGTTATGGCTCTGGGAAGGAGGGGAGTGAAAAACGAACACGGAAAAACGAAAAATCCCAAGGTCATGAAGGGGTTAAAAATAGTCTGGGTGAAATGGTGGATGAGGATGAGGAAAAAGCCAATATGCTAAATGACTTTTTTTCATCAGTATTTACACAAGAAAATCCCATGGCAGACAAAATGACTGGTGATAAAAATTCCCCAATAAATGTCACCTGCTTAACCCAGCAGGAAGTGCGGCGGCGTCTAAAAATCACTAAAATTAACAAATCTCCGGGCCCGGATGGGATACACCCTCGAGTACTGCAGGAATTAAGTACAGTCATTGATAGACCATTATTTTTAATCTTTAAAGACTCCATAATAACAGGGTCTGTACCACAGGACTGGCGTATAGCAAATGTGGTGCCAATATTCAAAAAGGGAACAAAAACTGAACTCGGAAACTATAGGCCAGTAAGCTTAACCTCTACTGTGGGTAAAATCCTGGAGGGCATTCTAAGGGACGCTATACTGGAGTATCTGAAGAGGAATAACCTCATGACCCAATATCAACATGGGTTTACTAGGGACCGTTCATGTCAGACTAATTTGATCAGTTTCTATGAAGAGGTAAGTTCCGGATTGGACCAAGGGAACCCAATGGATGTAGTGTATATGGACTTTTCAAAAGCTTTTGATACGGTGCCACACAAAAGGTTGATACATAAAATGAGAATAATGGGGATAGGGGAAAATATGTGCAAGTGGGTTAAGAGCTGGCTCAGGGATAGGAAACAAAGGGTGGTTATTAATGGAGCACACTCGGACTGGGTAGCGGTTAGCAGTGGGGTACCACAGGGGTCAGTATTGGGCCCTCTTCTTTTTAACATATTTATTAATGACCTTGTAGGGGGCATTCAGAGTAGAATTTCAATATTTGCAGATGACACTAAACTCTGCAGGGTAATCAATACAGAGGAGGAGAATTTTATATTACAGGATGATTTATGTAAACTAGAAGCTTGGGCTGATAAATGGCAAATGAGCTTTAATGGGGATAAATGTAAGGTCATGCACTTGGGTAGAAGTAATAATATGTATAACTATGTGCTTAATTCTAAAACTCTGGGCAAAACCGTCAATGAAAAAGACCTGAGTGTATGGGTGGATGACAAACTGGGGCAGAATGGAGACACTGGGACAGAATGGAGACACTGGGGCATAATGCAGACATGGGGGCAGAATTTAGGCAATGGGGCAGAATGGAGACACTGGGGCAGAATGGAGACACTGGGGCAGAATGGAGAAACTGGGGCAGAATGCAGACATGGGGCAGAATTTAGGCAATGGGGCAGAATGGAGACACTGGGGCAGAATGGAGACACTGGGGCAGTATGGAGACACTGGGGCAGAATGGAGACACTGGGGCAAAATGCAGACACTGGTGCAGAATGCAGACATGGGGAGAGAATGCAGACACTGGGGCATAATGCAGACACGGGGACAAATGGAGACACTGGGGCAGAATGCAGACACTGGGGCAGAATGGAGACACGAGCAGAATGGAGACACTGGGGCAGAATGGAGACACTGGGGCCGAATGCAGACATTGGGGCAGAATGCAGACATTGGGGCAGAATGCAGAAACTGGGGCAGAATGCAGACACTGGGGCAGGATGTTGACATGGGGAAGAATGGAGACACTGGAGCAGAATGGAGACACTGGAGCAGAATGGAGACACTGGGGCAGAATGGAGACAAGGAGGCAAAATGCAGACACTGTGGCAGAATGGAGACACTGTGGCAGAATGGAGACACTGTGGCAGAATGCAGACATGGGGGCAGAATGCAGACACTGGGGCAGAATGCAGACACTGGGGCAGAATGAAGACACGGGGCAGGATGGAGACACTGGGGCAGAATGGAGACACGGGGCAGAATGGAGACAAGAGGCAGGATGGAGACACTGTGGCAGAATGCAGACACTGGGGCAGAATGGAGACACTGGGGCAGAATAGAGACACTGGGTCAGAATGGAGACACTGGGTCAGAATGGAGACACCGGGGCAGAATGGAGACACTGGGGCAGAATGTAAACACTGGGGCAGAATGGAGACACTGGGGCTGAATTGAGACACTGGGGCAGAATGCAGACACCGGGGCAGAATGCAGACACGGGGGCAGAATGCAGATACTTGGGCAGAATGCAGACACAGAGGCAGAATGCAGACACTGGGGCAGAATGCAGACAGTGGGGCAGAATGTAGACACGGGGCAGAATGTAGACACGGGGCAGAATGGAGACACTGGGGTAGAATGGAGACATGGGGCAGAAAGGAGACACGTGGGCAGAATGGAGACACGGGGCACAATGGAGACATGGGGCAGAATGGAGAAATGGGGACAGGATGGAGACACTGGGGCAGAATGCAGACACTGTGGCAGAATGCAGACACTGTGGCAGATCGGAGACACGGGGCAAAATGGAGACTTGGGGGCAGAATGGAGACACTGGAACAGTATGGAAACACTGAGGCAGAATGCAGACACTGGGGCAGAATGTAGACACTGGGGCAGAATGTAGACACTGGGGCAAAATGTAGACACTGGGCAGAATGGAGACACTGGAACAGTACGGAAACACTGTGGCAGAATGTAGACACTGGGGCAGAATGTAGACACTGGGGCAAAATGTAGACACTGGGGCAAAATGTAGACACGGGTGCAGAATGCAGACACTGGGGCAGGATGGAGAAATGTTGGCAGAATGGAGAAACGTTGGCAGAATGGAGACACTGGGGCAGAATGGAGACACTGGGGCTGAATGGAGACACTGGGGCTGAATGGAGACAGTGGGGCAGAATGTAGACACGGGGCAGAATGTAGACACGGGGCAGAATGGAGACACTGGGGTAGAATGGAGACATGGGGCAGAAAGGAGACACGTGGGCAGAATGGAGACACGGGGCACAATGGAGACATGGGGCAGAATGGAGAAATGGGGACAGGATGGAGACACTGGGGCAGAATGCAGACACTGTGGCAGAATGCAGACACTGTGGCAGATCGGAGACACGGGGCAAAATGGAGACTAGGGGGCAGAATGGAGACACTGGAACAGTATGGAAACACTGAGGCAGAATGCAGACACTGGGGCAGAATGTAGACACTGGGGCAGAATGTAGACACTGGGGCAAAATGTAGACACTGGGCAGAATGGAGACACTGGAACAGTACGGAAACACTGTGGCAGAATGTAGACACTGGGGCAGAATGTAGACACTGGGGCAAAATGTAGACACTGGGGCAAAATGTAGACACGGGTGCAGAATGCAGACACTGGGGCAGGATGGAGAAATGTTGGCAGAATGGAGAAACGTTGGCAGAATGGAGACACTGGGGCAGAATGGAGACACTGGGGCTGAATGGAGACACTGGGGCTGAATGGAGACACTTGGGCTGAATGCAGACACGGGGGCAGAATCCAGACACGGGGGCAGAATGCAGATACTTGGGCAGAATGCAGACACGGGGGCAGAATGCAGACACTGGGGCAGAATGCAGACACTGGGGCAGAATGCAGGCACGGAGCAGAATGGAGACACTGGGGCAGAATGAAGACACCGGGGCAGGATGGAGACACCGGGGCAGAATGCAGACACTGTGGCAGAATGCAGACACTGGGGCAGAATGAAGACACTGGGGCAGAATGGAGACACTGGGGCAGAATGAAGACACTGGGGAGAATGGAGACACTGGGTTAGAATGGAGACATGGGGGCAGAATGGAGACACGGGGGCAGAATGGAGACATGGGGCAGAATGGAGACAAGAGTGCAGAATTCAGACACTGTGGCAGAATACAGACACTGAGGCAGAATGAAGACACTGGGGAAGAATGCAGACATGGGGGCAGAATTTAGTCACTGGGGCAGAATGGAAACACTGGGGCAGAATGCAGACACTGGGGCAGAATGGAGACACTGGGGCAGTATAGAGACGCTGGGGCAGAATGGAGACACTGGGGCAAAATGCAGACACTGGTGCAGAATGCAGACACGGAAGAGAATGCAGACACAGGGGCAGAATACAGACACAGGGACAAACGGAGACCCTGGGGCAGAATGCAGACACTGTGGCAGAATGCAGACACTGGGGCAGAATGGAGACACGGGGCAGAATGCAGATACTTGGGCAGAATGCAGATACTTGGGCAGAATGCAGACTCTGGGGCAGAATGCAGACACAGGGGCAGAATGCAGATACTTGGGCAGAATGCAGACACGGGGGCAGAGTGCAGACAATGGGGAAGAATGCAGGCACGGGGCAGAATGGAGACATGGGGCAGAATGGAGACACTGGGGTAGAATGGAGACATGGGGGCAGAATAGAGACACGGGGGCAGAATGGAGACAAGGGGGCAGAATGCAGACACTGTGGCAGAATACAGACACTGAGGCAGAATGGAGACACTGGGGCAGAATGGAGACACTGGGGCAGAATGGAGACACTGGGGCAGTATGGAGACACTGGGGCAGAATGGAGACACTGGGGCAAACTGCAGACACTGGTGCAGAATGCAGACACTGGGGCAGAATACAGACACTGGGACAAATTGAGACCCTGTTGCAGAATACAGACACTGGGGCAGAATGCAGACACTGGGGCAGAATGGAGACACTGGGGCAGAATGGAGACACTGGGGCAGAATGCAGACACTGGGGCAGAATGCAGACACTGGGGCAGAATGAAGACACTGGGGCAGAATGGAGACACTGGGGCAGAATGGAGACACTGGGGCAAAATGTAGACACTGGGGCAAAATGTAGACACGGGTGCAGAATGCAGACACTGGGGCAGGATGGAGAAATGTTGGCAGAATGGAGAAACGTTGGCAGAATGGAGACACTGGGGCAGAATGGAGACACTGGGGCTGAATGGAGACACTGGGGCTGAATGGAGACACTTGGGCTGAATGCAGACACGGGGGCAGAATCCAGACACGGGGGCAGAATGCAGATACTTGGGCAGAATGCAGACACGGGGGCAGAATGCAGACACGGGGGCAGAATGCAGACACTGGGGCAGAATGCAGACACTGGGGCAGAATGCAGGCACGGAGCAGAATGGAGACACTGGGGCAGAATGAAGACACCGGGGCAGGATGGAGACACCGGGGCAGAATGCAGACACTGTGGCAGAATGCAGACACTGGGGCAGAATGAAGACACTGGGGCAGAATGGAGACACTGGGGCAGAATGAAGACACTGGGGAGAATGGAGACACTGGGTTAGAATGGAGACATGGGGGCAGAATGGAGACACGGGGGCAGAATGGAGACATGGGGCAGAATGGAGACAAGAGTGCAGAATTCAGACACTGTGGCAGAATACAGACACTGAGGCAGAATGAAGACACTGGGGAAGAATGCAGACATGGGGGCAGAATTTAGTCACTGGGGCAGAATGGAAACACTGGGGCAGAATGCAGACACTGGGGCAGAATGGAGACACTGGGGCAGTATAGAGACGCTGGGGCAGAATGGAGACACTGGGGCAAAATGCAGACACTGGTGCAGAATGCAGACACGGAAGAGAATGCAGACACAGGGGCAGAATACAGACACAGGGACAAACGGAGACCCTGGGGCAGAATGCAGACACTGGGGCAGAATGCAGACACTGGGGCAGAATGGAGACACGGGGCAGAATGCAGATACTTGGGCAGAATGCAGATACTTGGGCAGAATGCAGACACTGGGGCAGAATGCAGACACAGGGGCAGAATGCAGATACTTGGGCAGAATGCAGACACGGGGGCAGAGTGCAGACAATGGGGAAGAATGCAGGCACGGGGCAGAATGGAGACATGGGGCAGAATGGAGACACTGGGGTAGAATGGAGACATGGGGGCAGAATAGAGACACGGGGGCAGAATGGAGACAAGGGGGCAGAATTCAGACACTGGGGCAGAATGCAGACACTGTGGCAGAATACAGACACTGAGGCAGAATGGAGACACTGGGGCAGAATGGAGACATGGGGCAGAATGGAGACACTGGGGCAGAATGGAGACACTGGGGCAGAATGGAGACACTGGGGCAGTATGGAGACACTGGGGCAGAATGGAGACACTGGGGCAAACTGCAGACACTGGTGCAGAATGCAGACACTGGGGCAGAATACAGACACTGGGACAAATTGAGACCCTGTTGCAGAATACAGACACTGGGGCAGAATGCAGACACTGGGGCAGAATGGAGACACTGGGGCAGAATGGAGACACTGGGGCAGAATGCAGACACTGGGGCAGAATGGAGACACTGGGGCAGAATGAAGACACTGGGGCAGAATGGAGACACTGGGGCAGAATGGAGACACTGGGGCAGAATGGAGACACTGGGGCAGGATGGAGACACCGGGGCAGAATGAAGACACTGGGGCAGAATGGAGACACTGGGGCAGAATGGAGACACTGGGGCAGAATGGAGACACTGGGGCAGAATGGAGACACTGGGGCAGAATGAAGACACTGGGGCAGAATGGAGACACTGGGGCAGAATGAAGACACTGGGGCAGAATGGAGACACTGGGGCAGAATGGAGACACTGGGGCAGAATGAAGACACTGGGGCAGAATGGAGACACTGGGGCATAATGTAGATACAGGGGGCAGAATGGAGACAAGGGGCAGAATGGAGGCACAGGGGGCAGAATGGAGACATGGGGAAGAATGGAGACACGGGGCAGAAAGGAGACACAGGGGGCAGAATGGAGATACATGGGGCAGAATGGAGACACATGGGGCAGAGAGGAGATGCGGGCAAAATGGAGACATGGGGCAGAATGGAGACAGATCCAGCAGGAATATGGGGCAGGATGAAGACAGATGGGGCAGGATCGTGGGATAGATGGGGCAGGATCATGGGGCAGGATGTGGAGATCATATGGGGTAAGATAGGAGAACATATGGCTGGAGCCAGGACTGAGACACACGGGGGCCAGGATGGGGAATTTTGTTACCATAGGGGCTAATTAAGGGATATTACTGCAGTAATGTATTTATTTTATTTTTTGAGGATACTGTTTTAAATGGGGGTGGGATGGTCCTGTTACTCTGAAGACCAACACTGTCGCTTTTTATCTTCATCTGTTGTAGTTTAGAATTTGGGAAAAAAAAAAGTAATGTGTTTTGCAAGCGGTGCTCTAGACAACTGTTATTTCCTGCAGAGACGAGCCCTGGCTGGAAGAAGTGATGGCGGTCTGTGCTGTATGAAGATTAAAAGCAAATATGAAGGACTTCACCTAGAGATGTCACTGGTGAGTCAGTGTATTAACTGTACACTTATGCTATACACTGTATACTATATACAGTGGTCCTGTGCGCAATGTCACCAGTGATCACTGAATTACCTTTACATTATACACTATATACAGAGCTCCTGTGTATAGTGTCACCGCCGGTGATCACTGTGTTACCTGTACACAGACACTGCATACTAAGTACAGATCTCCTGTGAATACTGGCACTTATGGTGATATTAGTATTGGTTTTTTTATTACTTATCAGTATTGTAGTATTCAGTCACTATGTGGTGGTAATATGTTGTCCGGCCATGGTGTGGCGGTATTTGTTCCTTATATGTGCTATTATTTGGTCACTATGTGTTGGTAATATGTGGTGGTAATATGTGGTCTAGTCATGGGGCGGTGGTATTTGTCCCATGTATTTGGTATTTTTGGTGATCATATGGTGGTAATATGTGGTCTGGTCATGGTGCGGTGGTATCTGTCCCCTGTATGTGGTATTGGTCATTTTAAAAATTGAAAAATAAATAAAAATATACTTAAATTGTATTGAATACTTTAACAAATGTTTGACAGGTTAGAGTAGGGTAGGGTCCGACCTTATCGTGGTGGCGGCTTTGAAAAATCTTTTGACTGTAGACAGTTCAAGGGGTGGAGGCGGGGCTGGGGTGGAGCCTGGGCGGAGTCTCAAGGGGGCCCCGAAAATTTTGCCAGTATGGGGCCCTGAAATTCCTAGTGGCAGCCCTGTAAGGAGGAATAGGCCCAAATTCAATATTGTGAGAAGCATGTGGGAGTATATCTCAAACGTTTGACCCAAGTCATTCAGGTTCAGGGCAATTGTACCAAATACTAATGAAATGTGTGTAAACTTTTGACTTTGCAGTAAGTAATAAAAATGACTAAAACATTTTCTCTCTCATTATTCTGGCATTTGGCATATATTAATAATTATGATAATCCTAATTGACCTAAAACGGGAAAGATTTATTCTGATTTCATGTCAGATATTGAGAAAAACAGATGTGTCTTTTTATATAGTGTATGGAAACTTCTGATTTCAACTGAACATATGCATATACAAACTCCTCAACAGTGCAATTGCAGCACCAAGAAGTAAAAGTCATAGAATTATGGAAATCACAGGATGTGTAGACATGTTAATGATATGCTAATGAAGAAATAATTCAGTATCAAGTATGAGAGACGTGCAGAAATCCAGCTTCCATAAATTATGGCAACAAATATAATAGAAAACATAGTCAGATATCGCTATGTGCAGTACTTTCTTCTTTATTAATACAAATATGTGGGAGAGAGAAAAAAAAAAGGCAAAGGGATAAAGCAAGGCAATTTATAAGCATATAAATTAATTGAAGCCTTGGAAACTGCCACTCAATAACTACTAAATTGTAACCATCATTTCAAGAAACTTTTGTCAAAAGTGTTGATTTGGTAGGGCCCACAGGCCAAGTGCTGCTTTCATCCATGTGTCTTCTGTCTTGAAGCGAGTGGAGCGATCTCATGGACATTTCTGCTCCTTCATTTTAATAATCAGTAGTAGTGTTGAGCGATACCGTCCGATACTTGAAAGTATCGGTATCGGATAGTATCGGCCGATACCCGAAAAATATCGGATATCGCCGATACCGATATCCGATACCAATACAAGTCAATGGGACATCAAGTATCGGAATGTATCCTCATGGATCCCAGGGTCTGAAGGAGAGGAAACTCTCCTTCAGGCCCTGGGATCCATATTAAAGTGTAAAATAAAGAATTAAAATAAAAAATATTGTTATATTCACCTCTCCGGCGGCCCCTGGACATCAGCGGGAGGATCCGGCGTCCGGCACGGCTTCTTTCTTCAAAATGCGCGCCTTCAGGACCTGTGGAATGACGTCCCGGCTTCTGATTGGTCGCGTGCCGCCCATGTGACCGCCACGCGACCAATCAGAAGCCGCGACGTCATTCCTCAGGTCCTAGAAGGCGCTCATTCTAGGACTTTAGCTGAGGAATGACGTCGCGGCTTCTGATTGGTCGCGTGGCGGTCACATGGGCGGCACGCGACCAATCAGAAGCCGGGACGTCATTCCACAGGTCCTGAAGGCGCGCATTTTGAAGAAAGAAGCCGTGCCGGACGCCGGATCCTCCCGCTGATGTCCAGGGGCCGCCGGAGAGGTGAATATAACAATATTTTTTATTTTAATTCTTTATTTTACACTTCCGATACCGATACCCGATATCACAAAAATATCGGATCTCGGTATCGGAATTCCGATACCGCAAGTATCGGCCGATACCCGATACTTGCGGTATCGGAATGCTCAACACTAATCAGTAGTGGTCTTAGCACCAGTAACCCCACCAATTAAAATTTCTGTAATGTCTGTATGACTTCCAAAGTTTTTGCATTTTTGGTACACTTATACACAATAATGGCAACCTGTTGAGGGTCGAGAAGATTTACCCCTGTAATGTATTAGGAAAACTTTATCAGCGGCGTGATTGACTTACTGCCTGTGCAGGTAGAGGAGGAAGTCCCTTTCTCCTCGATCAAACTATGATTAAACATTATTTTTACATATATTTGCAGCATCAGATAATTGTAATAAATTCATCATTAAAAACATTTTTAGGATTCTGGTATGTTATTTGTAAAGGTAAATCCTACAGATGAGAGGTTCAAACAGCAGTGAATTAACTTCAAATTGAATTTCCAGAGGGGGGGCTGTATGGGGCGCAGCTAAAAGGAGGCCCCCACATGACTGCGTTGCCATGGGAGCAGTGCAGTAGGTTTTTTAAAATTAGGAGAAAAGGGGCCCGGGGATTGGAAGAGTAGGATTGGGGGAGGGGATTTATGCAAAAAGGGAGGTGGGGGCTTGGGAAAGTGCGGGAAAAGGGAGATCAGTCACCTTAGACGGGCGAAGTGAGTGGACCTGCTGCCACAGCCTCTTACCATGTCTACCGTGGACAGCCTGGTCGCTCAGCTTCGCCGGGAGGCTAGATCCAGGAGGGCCGGATGGCTGGAGGAGCAGCTCACAGGGCTGCTCGGCGACTGGGAGCCAGGACAGCGGGAGCCGGGGCAGCAGAACCAGGCGGACAAGGCCGCCAGACAGGCTGTCCCCAGACACTACACCGCGCGGCAGGCGCAGGCCGCGGAGCCCCTCCCGGGACCCTGCGGGGGCTGGGGGACGTGGCGGATCCACCTTGCCCGCCCCCTCCCCCGGCAGGAATCCACCCGGCGGCCCTGCCGGCGCGAGGCGGCGCGGTGCTGGGCGAGCGGTGCAGACGCGGCAGGACGCCGGCGCTGCACAAGATGCCAGGGCCGCACTTCCGGTGCGGCCTGGCAGAGGGCGCGGCGGCGCTGCAGCACCAAGAACGGCAGCCTCTACCCGCCGGGGAGCATCTCCCGCGGTGGCGGCGACGCGAGCAACGGGGTGGGGGAGGAGCCCAGCGGCGGCGGCAGCATCCACGAGGCAGGAGCCGGGGAGTATTGAGGCGGGTGCAATTGCGGCGGGTGCACCCGGATCCCATCCCCCCAGTGCACCTGGCTCTGCGACAGGACGGCAGAGCAGATTATCGGGCTGGACGGCGGCGGCATCACGGCAGGGAGCGGGTCGCGGTCGCGCCGCAGGAGCGGCGTCCAGAGGAGACAGCCCAGCGTCAGGAAACAGAGGACTCACGGAGCCAGACAGATCCAGATCCAGCAGAAGGTCGAGGGACCGGTCGCCTTCGCCAGTCTCGGTCCCCCCTGGTGACGTGGAGGCCAGGGGCGCGGGCCTGGGGCAGATGAGCGGCACCGATGATTCCGGGAACGAACATCGCGACGAAATGGACCAGCAGGATTCAGGAAACACGGCTGGTGGGGACACAGCACCTGCGCAGCCACGTGAGTACATGTCCAGAATTTTTCCAGTGCCGGGTGTTTCGGGTGTAGTGGAGCGGGGTGGGGGCAGTAATGAGGTTCCGGGTGTTAGAGAGCTTTTAGCGGGTATGTCGCAGATTTTGCGTCGATTGGATGGGGGCGGGGGTAGCTCAGTTGCTAATAGTGTGGGATCGTCGCCCGCTGGGGCCTGGGTGTCGGTTGCTGGGGGAGTAGCAGGGGGTTCGAGCGAGATTGCGAGCTCGGGTAGTGGGCCGCCTGTTTCTGCGGCGGGGGTGTCGGTGTCGGTGCAAACGGAAACGGGAAAAGGTGATACCGTTAAGTTAGACGACAGGGCAAAAGGCGAGGTCTATGTGTGTTTTGAGGGTCCGGTGGGGGCCCATTTGAAGAAGGAGGTCAGGGAAAGGATTTGAAAAGATGAATACGTAGAGATTTTCTCTCTCCTTCCTTTAGAAAAATTTAACTTGGATAAAGGAAAGAAAGACGACAGCAAAAAGGAGGAGGAAGAAAAGAGGCGTTGGCGCCTTATTCCTCAGACGTTCGTTAACTTGCAGCAGGCCTTTGCCATTCTAGCGAGTGTTATAGGGGAGAAATTCCCCGAGAATTGCTCAGGCCTGTTTTGTTATTTGGACGCTATTGGAGAAGCGCATCGTACCTACGGGGGCCAGGCTTGGCTGAGATACGATGAACAGTTCAGGCAGCGAAAAGCAGTGAGGCCGGAGATAAGGTGGGACCAAAAAGACATTGGGTTGTGGTTGAAGGTGATGGCTCCGGTGCGTTACGGGCAGTCCTTTCAGGGGGGAGGGGGGGTAGCAGTCAGCAGTCAGGACAAAGTGGAGGACACGGGTCTCAGGGTTCAAAGGAAAAATCTGGGACATGCTGGCAGTTTAATGAGGGCCAGTGCAAGTATGGCACCACCTGTAAATTTAAACATGTGTGCTCCCATTGCAATGGGGCCTCGCACGGAGCCGCTAAGTGTTTCAAGAAATCACGTGGTAAGCCATCAGTGGGTGGCGGTCAAGGGGGTGACTCCGGTGAGGGTTCAAAAGATGGCCCCCTATCTAAGTAGATACCCGGATGTTAAAAAGGCGGAGGTTATTAGGGACGGTTTTCTTGAGGGGTTTAAGATCCCTCACCCGACGCATGTTGTTCCTTTTTCTACAAAAAATTTGAGATCAGCTAGCTTGCATGCGGAGGTTGTTTCGGCTAAATTGGCAAAAGAGGTTGAACTGGGAAGAATGGCGGGGCCTTTTAGTTTGTTGCCCATGGCTGGAGTAATTGTTTCCCCACTTGGGGTGGTGCCCAAGAAGGAGCCGAACAAGTTCCGGTTAATTCAGCATCTTTCGTATCCCAAAGGATCCTCAGTTAATGATGGGATTGCGGAGGAGTTGTGCTCCGTTGTTTATACATCGTTTGATGCGGCTGTTCGGTGGGTGCGAAAGTACGGGCCTGGAGCATTGCTGGCAAAAACGGACATCGAGTCGGCCTTTAGGCTCTTGCCGGTGCATCCGCAGAGCATTCCTCTGTTAGGTTGTTGGTGGGAGGGTGGTTTTTACTTGGATAGGTGTTTGCCTATGGGATGTTCGATTTCCTGTGCATTGTTTGAGACTTTCAGTACCTTTTTGGAGTGGGTAGTGAGAGACGTATCAGCCGTTCCTTCTGTCATTCACTACTTGGATGACTTTCTGTTTGTTGGTCCACCGGATTCAGCAGTGTGCGGTCATTTACTTGGTACCATGGAATGGGTGGCCGGACAGTTTGGTGTTCCTTTGGCACAGGAAAAAACGGAGGGCCCCTGCACGGTCCTGAGTTTCTTAGGGATTCTCATTGATTCTGAAAAAATGGAGTGTAGGTTGCCGGATGATAAGTTGGAGTTGCTTAAGCAAGAGGTGAGTCGGATTGGAAAATTGCGGAAGACTTCGTTGAAGGAGTTGCAGTCGCTGCTGGGCCGCCTGAATTTTGCTTGTCGTATTATGCCAATGGGCAGGATATTTTGGCGCAGATTGTCCAGGGCGACGGCGGGAGTCCGGTCAGCTCATCATTTTATTCGTTTGGGTAGAGAGCATAAGGATGACCTTCTTGTTTGGCAACGTTTTTTGGAAGGCTATAACGGCAGGTCGCTTATTCAGCAGGAGGATCTGAATGCTTTTGATTGCGAGATCTACACAGATGCAGCCGGTGTAGTTGGTTATGGGGCCTACTGTGGAGGAAGATGGAGCGTTGGGGTGTGGCCAGAGGATTGGCGAAAGAAGGGGCTTACCAAGAATTTGGCATTGTTGGAGTTGTTCCCGATTGTGGTGTCGGTGTTTGTTTGGGGTGACAGCTTTCGTGACCGGCGAGTACGTTTTCATTGCGATAACTCGAGCGTGGTGTCCGTGATTGATAGCTTATCTTCTTCTTCCCCCCCAGTAATTAGGCTGGTCAGGGAGTTGGTCTTGAGATGCTTGGAGTTGAATGCATGGATTTCGGCGGTGCACGTGCCGGGAGTTCAGAACAATATAGCTGACGCTTTGTCTCGTTTGCAGTGGGACCGATTCCGGGATTTGGCTCCAGATTCGGAGGCGGCAGTAGCAGCATGTCCTTTGCATCTGTGGCAGGTGGTTACGGAAGGGGAGGCCGATTGATCCAAGACTCGGTGTCAAACAGGACATGGTCAGATTATGCGGCGTCATGGGCCATGTGGGAAAGTTGGTTGTTTCAATGCGGCTCGGCTGAGTCAGATAGCGACAGGGCAATGGCATTATTGGCACTGGTAGGTAAGGTCGTGGAGTGGGGTTGGTCCGTGTCTAGGTTAAACAAGTTTATAGTAGGTTTGGCATTTGGTTTTCAGTTGCAAGGATTGAGGGACGTCACAAAGGACTTTGTTATACGGCAGGCGTTGAAAGGTTTTCGTAAGGGTAATTCGACTTTTGATAAACGTAGGCCCATTTCTTTTGGGATGTTGCAGTGGTTAGGGGAGGCTTTGGGCGTCACTTGTTCATCTCAGTTTGAGGTGGTACTGTTTCGATTGGCCTTTTCTTTAGCATTTTTTGGAGCTTTGCGTCTGGGTGAATTGGTTTCCCCGAGCAAGGACAGGTCGGGTGGTCTTTTGGCGGAAGATGTGGTTTTTAGGGAAGGGGGAGTTGCTTTTTGGATAAGGCGTTCAAAGACGGATCAGCTAGGTAGGGGAAAGAAAGTAGTGCTAGGAAGGGCGGCGGGTAGCGGGATGTGTCCGCAACGCTGCTTAGAGGCATATTGGAATTTGTCATCGGTCAGGTCAGGCCCTCTGTTGCAACACCAAGAAGGGGATTTCTTGTCACGTTTCCAGTTTGTAGCCATTTTGAAGAGGGGCTTGGGTTTACTGGGTGTTAACCCGGAGAATTTCGGCTCGCACTCTTTTAGGATTGGGGCCGCGTCCGAGGCCGATGGTTTGGGCCTCGGGCCGGAGGTGATCAAGAAAATAGGCAGGTGGAGTTCTAATCGTTACCTGTCTTATGTGCGGCATTAAATCAACAATGCTGGGTGAAGAAGTGCGTTTTTTGCGGATAGTTAATTGTGGTTGTGTTTTCCAGGTCATGCCCCTCTTTTGGCTTGGATTGTCGGACACTCTTTCGTATATTGGGGCGCCCTCCGGGCCGATGCGCGCGCGAATGGTAGGCAACTGGGTTTCGGCCGGGAGGCAGTAATCATCCGTTGGATGGGGATTCGTGGTATGTCGTGGCGTAGTTTCTTGCCGGAATTCTCCCGCGCCGCCCGTCTGGATCGCCCCCCGGATATTCTAGTGGTTCACTTGGGGGGTAATGATTTGGGGGCAAAACCGGTGAGGGAACTCATTCGGGATATCCGTTACGACTTGTAGAGGCTGTGGGTATCTTTTCCTGGTATGCTGACAGTGTGGTCGGACATTGTGCCACGGAAGACGTGGCGGAAGGCCCGTTCCCACAAAGGGATTAACAGAGCCAGGGTAAAATTGAACAGGATGGTGGCGAGTTTTGTGTCCCGGAATGGGGGTATTGCCGTGAGGCATTTCGAGCTAGAGGCCGGGGTCGGTAATTTCTGGAGGGATGATGGAGTGCATCTTAACGAGATCGGGATGGATTTATGGGCGCTCGGTCTACAGGAAGGAGTAGAAAGAGCTTTGGCGGTGGTGGGGCACTCACGAGCCTGAGGTGGTCAGGGCTGTGCGTGTGTGGCGGGGGGTGGGGTTCTTGGAGTTGGTGATGATGCTGATAGGGTTGATCTGGCTTTTGGTACAGGCTCTGGACGGGGTGTTTACCTCGGGAGCTTTGTGGTTGGTTTGCCCGAAATGGGTTACATGGTGCCCTCGAGCTGGTGGTTACGGCTGAGGGTAAATACGTGTTTTTTGGTCAAAATTTTGGGTAGGCTCTCTGCCTATTATGAGCCAGATTTTTTAGCTCCAAGAGCCCCCCCCTCGAGGTTTTCTATTTACTGTTTACATGTTGTTATTTATGTATTTGTTTGTTAATAAAATGGCCGCTGTGGCCAAATTATCCAAAAAGAAATTAACGTGGTGGTGTGTTTTCTTGGGTAATAAATGGAAGGGTTAAGAGGGTGCAGGGCAGTTGGGGGTGGGGGATGCCTTACGGAAAGGATCCTTTATTGGCCATACGCGGTCAAGAGGGGGGGCTGTATGGGGCGCAGCTAAAAGGAGGCCCCCACATGACTGCGTTGCCATGGGAGCAGTGCAGTAGGTTTTTTAAAATTAGGAGAAAAGGGGCCCGGGGATTGGAAGAGTAGGATTGGGGGAGGGGATTTATGCAAAAAGGGAGCTGGGGGCTTGGGAAAGTGCGGGAAAAGGGAGATCAGTCACCTTAGACGGGCGAAGTGAGTCCCTCCCACCCTCCCTGTTTTTAGTGGTACTATGAGGCAACGTAATTTTAGTCGAGATCTGCGAGTTCAGCAATTCTTAATGTAAAAAAAAAAAAGAAAAAAAAAGGGGGGTCTTTTAAATTATGTTTTATTTGCTGTTTGTTTTATTGAAGGTCAAGAATTCTGTATTATTGTCACAGTGGCGTTGGCGGGGGGTGGGGTTCTTGGAGTTGGTGATGATGCTGATAGGGTTGATCTGGCTTTTGGTACGGGCTCTGGACGGGGTGTTTACCTCGGTAGCTTTGTGGTTGGTTTGCCCGAAATGGGTTACATGGTGCCCTCGAGCTGGTGGTTACGGCTAAGGGTAAATACGTGTTTTTTGGTCAAAATTTTGGGTAGGCTCTCTGCCTATTATGAGCCAGATTTTTTAGCTCCAAGAGCCCCCCCCTCGAGGTTTTATATTTACTGTTTACATGTTGTTATTTATGTATTTGTTTGTTAATAAAATGGCCGCTGTGGCCAAATTATCCAAAAAGAAATTAATGTGGTGGTGTGTTTTCTTGGGTAATAAATGGAAGGGTTAAGAGGGTGCAGGGTAGTTGGGGGTGGGGGATGCCTTACGGAAAGGATCCTTTATTGGCCATACGCGGTCATGTAATTTGCTGGTCCCTATGAATTGAAACAGTTTGCTATTTGATTCACGAGGATTGGCGAGCTTTGAAAAAGATTGCTGTAGTGATCGAAACACAATGCTTTTTCCCCTGTCTTGGAGCATCTATTTTTTAATTTGAATGAATAAAGGATTTTTTAAATTCTATCTGAGGAGCTGAAACACTACTTTTATTACAGGTAAAGTGTACCTATAATAAAAATTACAGACCTCTCCATTCCTTGTAGGAGGGAAAACTTCCAAATCGGCAGTGTATCAAATGCTTATTTTTCCCACTGTATGTAGGTCAAGCACCTGACTATATCACTTCAATCGTTGGTACAATTCACAGATTGACTGCCTCTCTTGATTTTGCTGCCAAGCTTTGACAACGATAACTGCATCGATCGAAATGGAAGTGGAGTCTTGGAAGTGCTGTCCTGAAGCACCTATGTTTTAATTTGAACAAATAAAGGTTTTTTTATTTTATTTGAGGAGCTGTGTGGATTCACAGGGGATCGGCTTGCACCGTGGTCTGCTAGCCGGAACCGCGTGGACCAGTTATCTTCCCAGCGAACACCTGCTCTCCTTTTAACGTGGGCATAACACTAGTCAGATAACACAGGGTGAGGGTAAAACAGTGTGGCAATGCTTTACAGAACCACAAAACAGGCAAATAACAAGTATAACAGTCCCAGCTAAATACCCAAAGATGATGCACATTACAGAGTCTTACCTTTCGGCGGACTCGCTGGGATAATAGCAGCTATTACTTCAGAGCTTCCAGAGTCAACTACTCCACCTGTGGCACGCACACAGAGAGGAGGTAACAACAAGTGTAGGAAGATGACAGTCCATTCATTTACAAGGTCAATTGATTGGAGGGTCAAAATCTGGCTTTATTTTCAGGGCCGACTACCCCACCTGCGGCACACACAGAGTGAAGGTAACGACAAGCTTAGAAAGATGACAGTCCATTCAGATACAAGGCCAGTTGACCGAAGGATCACAACCTGGCTTCTCTGAACCTCTCCATGGAGCTTGACGACTGGCAGGTCCCAATCCTGACTTTCTCAAATCATATCCATGGTTCAGCGATGGTCGATGGAGCAGATCTGCATTCTTCCAATTGATGCTGATGTCCCCAACATTGGCATCCTGTAGAATGATAAATCTGTGTCCCTCGTGATGGAGTCATGATATCTTGGCTGCAGTCCTGTAGAGTCATTGAATGTTTGAATGTCTTGGCTGAATCTTTGGCTGTATCTCTGTCTCTCTATACAGAGGCATATAACCTCTTTTTATAATTAACAAGTTTCATTCATCCACTATTCACAAGTAAAAGGGGAAGAATGGAGATCTATTTGCATAGTTTTCATCCTCTAAAAAGTCAACAAACTATCTAGTCTGGAAAATGTGTAATTAGCACATCAGTAAACATCACTAGTCATCAATAATAAGAGCACAATATGTTATTTCAAATGTCAACTTACAAGTCAATATTGCAGATTTACACAAGTTTGTTTTCTTGACTAATCAGAAAGAAACACATAAATTCAAAAGTCAACTTTTTTAATCACCTTAAACCCCTTGATTTTATTATTTTTACCAGGGTAACAGGATAAAATGGAAGTCAATGTTGTGCAATTTCTCTTGAGCACACACATGTGGGAAAACTACTGTATGGGTGTACGGTATGGCTCAGAAAGAAAGGAGTGACGTTTTGGAAAGCAGACTTTGATGGCTAGGTCTGCAGGTGTCATGCCACCTTTGAAGAGTCCTTAATGTGCCTACACAGTGGTAGCCCCCCCACAAGTGACCCCATTTTGGAAACTAGACCCCTCATTTAATTTATCCAGATGTGTGGTGAGCACCTTGAACTTCCAGGTGCTTCACAGAATTTTACAATGTTGATCTGTGAAAATGAAAAAAAAAATATTTTCCCACAAATATGTTGTTTTAGCCCCAATTCTTTTCAATTTCACAAGCATAACATAAGAAAATGAGCCCCAAAATGTATTGCACAATTTCTCATGAGTACACATATACCCCATATGTTGTCGAAAACTACTTTTGAAGCAGTGCAAAGCTCAGAAGGAAAGAAGCGACATATTGGAGTTCAGATTTTGCTGGAATGGCTTGAGGGTGCCATGTCACATTGGCAGAGCCACTGAGGTGTCAGAACAGGAGAAACCCCCATATGTGACCTTATTTTACAAACTACACCCTCCATGAATTTATCCAGGGGTGCAGTGATCGTATTTACACATTATGTGCCAAAAAGAATCCTATATAATTGGGTGGGTGAGGGAAGAAAGAAAAATTAAATTTTTTACCACTAAAATGCCCCAAGTTTAAAATTTTTCTAAGGGCTAACAGGAAAGAATGGAGCTCAGCTTGCTGTAAAAATTTCTATTTCTCCTGAATGTGCCAATACCCTACATGTAATCGCAAAATACTTTTCAGGCAGAGTGAAAAGCTCAAAAAGGAAGGCGCACCATATTATAGTGCATATTTTACTGTTAAGGTTTGCGGGTGCCATGACCCACTAGTAGAGCGTCTGAAGTGCCAGAACGGCAGAACTCCCATTATAAGTGACCCATTGTTATGCTTTGTAACTGTCAATGCTGCACTGACACAAGTTAGTTAAATCACGCACTGCTCATGATCTAAATCACTTGGAAGAGTTTGATGACCCTGATGTCATCTTGGCTGGCGCTGCGAGTCAAGGTAGTAGGGACTGTGGCTCTCTGAGCCAGAACAAATCTCAAGGTAGTGTGGCACCCCTGAAGGTCCAGTCGCCACAGAGGTGCTGGATCTCATCCAGAGGTGTGGTATCCCAACTCTCTGTTAAGGAGGGGACACTGTACAGAACCCTAACACTTGCACCCAACACCTCACCACTCCAGTGAGGGCACCTGGCATACCCTTAGGAAGGATGGCCTCATCCCAATCTGGAGAGGGTTAATAGGTAGAGGGTGTGGGTGGAGAGAGTGAGGAGTAGTCAGGGTAGCAGGTAGAGAGGAGCAAAAGGGAAAAGGAAGAAAAGAAGTGACGCTGAGCAGACGTGGGGGTCTGCAGCTCCTGACAGTGAGAAGGGAGAAAGAAAAGAAGGAACCTCCCAGAAGATAGCAAGGGTTTCAGTGGCACAGGAAGTGCAGAAGCCACCCATGGGGCCCGTATCCAGTCAGGTGGAGGGACCAGGTCACAGAAAGGGGAACCGGCCCCATATCTAGTGGAAGGACTTCAGGACTTAACTGGAAAACCGGAGGCTGTGGCGTCTGTAAGAGCCACAGCCACATCTTAGGCTTATAAAAGGGAGGACACAGCACCCTGGCTGGGGCCCACTGCCTGAACTGTGAGTAAAAACTGAATACTTCATCTTTTCATCTTGCTGTGTCCCTCCAATTCTTTCCTGGAATGCCTGCCCTGCACTACCTCTACCATCATCAGAACATCACTTTAACTCTTTGGCAGCCCTGGGGCCCCGCTCCACCTGTGGGGAGCAGAACCATCTCAGCTGCACTACCATCAGCCTCAGTGGACTCCTTAGCAGCGTCGGCCATCCCTGGCCGAGTACCACTGGTGGCATCGCGAACATTTCCCTTTTTCTCCCATAAACTTTACTCCCATTTTTCATCCCCTTTAAAAAAAATGTCCCCTTTAATTGGATGCCCAGGGCCACGGACCAGGTCACTGCTGCTGTGACCTTCCCCTTCAAGAACTGTGTCGGGCCCGGTACAGAGCACCCCACGGTCCTAGCGGGCGCTCCAGTAGGAGGCAGGCAGGGGGGCAAGGAGCTCATGCCATGTCCCAGCCAATGGCAACTGTCAGCCAATTCAGGAATGATGATAATGATGATTTTTGTGGTGGACAAGACCTGGGAACCGGGCAGGGGTGTTGAGGAGGTGATGTCATCTAAGGATGAGGGTGTTGGCCTCAGCACTTCAAAGTGCAGATGCTGTGCAGCCGAAACATTCTTTGGGGAAAAATCTGCTTGTTAGTGGAGGAGGTTCACCATTGACTTAAAGCTGTGGTAGTGGTTCTGGTGGTGGTGATTCCTATGTGTTTACATGACATGTGCAAGAAGGGAAAACATTTTTTCATGTTGCTAGAGCAGAGGTCCCCAACTCCAGTCCTCAAGGCCCACCAACATGTCATGTTTTCAGGATTTCCTTTGTCTTGCCCAGGTAATGATTGCATCACCTGTGCAATGCAAAGGAAATCCTGAAAACATGACCTGTTGGTGGGCCTTGAGGACTGGAGTTGGGGACCTCTGTGCTAGAGGACCGATATATTGCAGTGTGCTGGCTTCCTACTTATGAAGAGTGAGCCAGATACATCTTGGCACACATTGAATAAGAACTAGGTCATTCCCTCAGCACATTGATTGGCAAAACCTGTTCATGTGGGGAAAGCAGACTGACCAGCAAGATGAAAAAAGCTCAAGCTGTAGTTCTCCTAATGGTTATATTTCTGGTAACCAGTTCACACCCACAAGTAGTCCCTTACCATTATCATCACCCATGTCATCATCCTCATTACTGCTTTTCATTCTCTTCCTCCTCTCCCTCCACTGTGTCATCAGTTAGCCTTTTGTGTGCACAAGAAACACGCGCCCTTTCATCAGTTTGTGTGGAAACTGAACTCCCACATGTGCAAGTTCACAGCAATTGATGCCAAAACCACCTAGATTATACGTCTTTTTCAAAACATCTGTATGCTCTCAGCCTTAATGGAAAATACCTAGCTGCCATTATTTTTTTTATTTTTTTTAATTCTCCCCAACAGTTTTTGCCACTAAATGCTATTTTTTTTTACCAAAACAGGCATCAAATTTTCAACACATAACTTTCACCTTCTTTGTACTTTTTGATGAAATTAAATTTCATTGTGTCTGCATGTGGAGGGACTTTCCCCATTTGCACCCTGCTTAGGAATGGGCTGTGCAGGGCATGAAACAAATGGCAAAATTATTGTAGCTTAACAAACCAACATTTCTCAAATTCCATCTTAAAAGTGTTAGGTTTTTGTTGAAATTATAAAGGATTTTCTGGAATGGATGAATTGGCGTATTACCAAAATGTATTGCCCATTCGATGAAGCTTTCAGAGTAGACAGGTGATGACCGTTTGTTTGACCAAAAGAACCCCCTCTGTTCCATGCATAGCCAACACTTCCATGGATGTCTTGCCCTTGCACAGGACAAAATTGCTGTAAATTATTAAACCAAAATTCTTGGAATTCAGTAATGCAATTCTCTTAAACAAAATTTTCAATTTTTGCTGAAATTGTGATTGATTTTAGGAACGCCCTCCTACCCATGTGAAAGCTACAATAAACGACCAAGGCAGCAGCAATTAGGCTGCTTTCACACATCAGGTTTTTTCTTTCAGGCACAATCCAGCAGTTCCAGGCACAATCCGGATCCGTTTTTTTCTTACGCCGGATCCGTTTTTTTCCCATAGAGTTGTATTAGTGCCGGATTGTGCCTGAAGGACATGCGTTTCATCCGTTTTGTGCCGGATCCGTCCCTTCAGGCTTTTTTGCCGGACACAAAAAACGTTCACTGCAACGTTTTTTGTGTCCGGCGAAAAAGCCTGAAGTGACGTTTCCGGCAATAAACACATGGAACGTCTCTCTCTCTCACTCATCCGGTGCATCAGTTTTTCACAATTTACGCCGGATTCGTTTTTTGGCAAATTTGCCGGATTTAGCCTGAAACCAAAAACCTGATGTGTGAAAGCAACCTTACCGTAGCAATTACCTGATGCACATCAACAAAGAGGCTTGCACCGTCTGAACAGCCAGGTTTAGTCTTACCTGCATTGTGTCCTTTCTCTATACCCTTAGCCCCAATTTCATCAATTCCATCACTGCCAATTTTTACTCATTCACGGCTAATGCAAATTATTAAATTGACCATACTATCTGTTTCACTGTCTATCTGTTGATTTCGATCTATAAAGATCTATTGCCACCAAAGCCGATGGCCCATGTTCAGCCTAGCATCAACTCCCTTTCCATCATGCCATCTATACTGTAGAACTACTGCTGCAGGCCTGACATCGCAGGCTCTATGCTGCCAGACATCTCACTTGCTCTGTTTTCATGTTCTACCAAGTGGCTTCCAATGTCACTGCACAACTATGCCAGCTTCACATCTCCTGGCTGTCAGTCCACTGTGTTTTAAAATGGCAAACTGTACTGCTGCTGCTGGGGCTGCAAATGTTGACCCTATTCTGCCATATATCTTCTTCCTTGCTTGCCCTTCCTAATGGGTTAACGTGTGGCTTCTGTTATTGCCTCTACACAGACACACACCTGCTGACTGCACACTTTCATTATGATAGACTGTACTGCTGATGTGAAATGTACACTCTTGTAGATATACAAAATAGGACACATTTTTAAAAGCCTTGTTGACAACAAGACATTGCTTCTTCATTTTGACACAGCTTAATAATAATAATAATAATTTTTATTTATATAGCGCCAACATATTCCGCAGCGCTTTACAAATTATAGAGGGGACTTGTACAGACAATCGACATTACAGCATAACAGAAATACAGTTCAAAACAGATACCAGGAGGAGTGAGGGCCCTGCTCGCAAGCTTACAAACTATGGGGAAAAGGGGAGACACGAGAGGTGGATGGCAACAATTGCTTTAGTTATTCGGACCAGCCATAGTGTAAGGCTCGGGTGTTCATGTAAAGCTGCATGAACCAGTTATCAGCCTAAGTATGTAGCAGTACAGACACAGAGGGCTATTAACTGCATAAAGTGAATGAGAACAATTTTTTTTTTTTTTTATTATAAATAGGCCACACAGGGATCGTTAGGTTAATGCATTGAGGCGGTAGGCCAGTCTGAACAAATGAGTTTTTAGGGCACGCTTAAAACTGTGGGGATTGGGGATTAATCGTATTAACCTAGGTAGTGCATTCCAAAGAATCGGCGCAGCACGTGTAAAGTCTTGGAGACGGGAGTGGGAGGTTCTGATTATTGAGGATGCTAACCTGAGGTCATTAGCGGAGCGGAGGGCATGGGTAGGGTGGTAGACTGAGACCAGAGAGGAGATGTAGGGTGGTGCTGAGCCATGGAGTGCTTTGTGGATGAGGGTAGTAGTTTTGTACTGGATTCTGGAGTGGATGGGTAGCCAGTGTAATGACTGGCACAGGGTAGAGGCATCGGTGTAACGGTTGGTGAGGAATATGATCCTGGCTGCAGCATTCAGGACAGATTGGAGCGGGGAGAGTTTTGCAAGAGGGAGGCCGATTAATAGAGAGTTACAATAGTCCAGACGAGAATGAATAAGTGAAACAGTCAGTTTTTGCAGAGTCGAAAGTAAGAAAAGGGCGAATTCTAGAAATGTTTTTGAGATGCAGGTAAGAAGAGCGAGCCAGTGATCGGATGTAGGGGGTGAATGAAAGAGCTTGTTCTTGCTCTTGGATAATTTTTGGACAGCTTGATAAAAATGCTTTGCAATTTTTTTATTCATTTTAAAATTAGAAATCCCGTTGCGGATTTTTAAGAAGGGATCATTTTTTCACTATTAACTGAGAAGCTATTACTTCTTCACTTTCAAAATTGCTAAGCACACCTGTTTTTGCTTACAAAATAAAGGAATGATTTTTGGACACCTTGTGAATAATCTTTGCTTCTTTATTTAGCAAAGGAAAAAGCTTTTCAAACTCTCCAAATGGGGATAGTTTTTGGACCACCCTGTATAAAAAAAAAGCCAAGGCTTTTCCTATTTGAACCGCCTTTGTGTATGAAAAGAACAAGACAGACATCCTCCCCTAAAAAGGGTTAATTTTGGTTTGTTTCTTCAATCTAAGTAGCCTAACAAGCCTGAAACTGCAGTGTGCTGTTAATAGCTGGTTATTTACTACCATTTACCATCCATTTTCACATAACCAGATAAGTTAAGCTTACCTGGACATTAATAAAGCTGTGTTTGCATTAACCCATTGAAAACCAAAAGTTTATTGAATCAAATTGGTTTCAATTTAAAAGCATGGGTCAAAAATGTCCCTTGATCCTTAGAGGGTTAAAAGGGGTTCAATACATTCTTCTAAGACCTCTGAGTCTTAGACATCTATTTTCAAGGCAATTAGATGGTTTGCAGTATTGAGATTCAGCAAATTTGAATTTCTAAATGGTTGATCATCTGTAGGAAATTCAATTGAGATTTTCCCTTGAACCTATTACTGCATTTAATTAAGGAAATAAATATTAAACGTGGGAAAGCAACTGCCCCCTAAACTTATTAACTGGTAGATGAAACAAAAAAGTAGTCCAACCAAATGACTTTCTAATTTGACATGTCACTTCAATGTTCACCTTCTTTATACAGCTAATACTTTGTTACTGTAAGTTTAACCTGGAACGAGGGGTAGGCAAGGCATCCACCTGCCTAATGCACTACCTCCTGCCTTTTCGAAGGGGACGCACTTAGAAGAAAATAAAATCCTGATATTGCTGAATGCCTGCGGCCACCCGTCACCTTCCTCTGGCCAAAGGCATTCAGCACAGCGATGACGGAGGCACTTGCACCAAAGGTATGGTGGGTCCCTGGTTTACTGCACTGCTGGTAATATTAACTTTGTATATTTATCTATTGTGTCTGCTGATGTATAGCTTTTATGTTAAATTGTTGGACCTTGGTCCAATATTGTATTGATATTTGATAAATGTATAGGAGTTTATTGGGACTTTTTTCTACAGTTATGGGGGCTTTATATCATATAGACCTATTCAATGGGTCTACTATTATAAGAGCTTTATCATCTACCGTCTGTACCATATATGAATTTCATGTATCTTTTGAGATGTGATAGTGATATTGTGTCTATTATTATACGGAATTATTGTTATATGGACCCATTGAATAAGAACCATATGATATACTAATTGTGCTAGATATGAATCCTTAAGTATTTTTTCAATATGTGAGACTCTTAATACAGTACATACACACACAAACATATATATATATATATATATATTGTCTTTCAGCAACAAGACATCAACTCAAGTAGAAGTGACCAACTTGCAGATGACATCTGTACCTGCAGTAGCCGTGGGGCACTTGTAGGAGATGGCATACTCTTATTAAATTGTCCTTGCATCATCTGTGCATTAGTTGAGACCAGCTGGGATCAATTCCAGCACAGTGTCATATCGACGTCCGACACCTGCCGATGACTTGCACGGGCTCATTTTGGGCTCTAGCTTGCAGAGAATAAGATAAATGACACAGCGGGGGGTGTCTGCCTTCTTTCTCCGTTTATTTTTCAGTTTTCCCATTATTATCTACATTTTTCTTCCTCCAAGCAGGAAGGCTCCAATTATATTCATAGTCCTTTGTGCCGTTCTGGGACTTACATTCACCGGCGTTGAGGCTACATTATAGTTTTGTTCTTTGATGGCTTCTTTGCTTTTGATCTTGTGTTTCATTCAAGATCGTTTTATCTTCCAATTTCACTTAAAATAAACGTATCAGTTCATTTATTTCTATTTAACGATAATACTGCATCTATATCCAAAGTCACACGCAATATCAGCAGATCTGCGCTTGCTTCACGTATCATTTACACCACGCCTAAGAAGAAAAGCTGAGATGTCAGTCTTCACCTGAAGGTTCTAAAGGTAGAAAAAGAGCAGGGTACTAAAGAAACTTCCATGCCTAAACTTCTGCTTTAGCTTTCCTTTAACCCCTCTCTGACATTTGCAGTAATAATACGTCCACACGCCCTGGGCCTTATTGACGAGGGACATACAGGTCCTTCTCAAAAAATTAGCATATAGTGTTAAATTTCATTATTTACCATAATGTAATGATTACAATTAAACTTTCATATATTATAGATTCATTATCCACCAACTGAAATTTGTCAGGTCTTTTATTGTTTTAATACTGATGATTTTGGCATACAACTCCTGATAACCCAAAAAACCTGTCTCAATAAATTAGCATATCAAGAAAAGGTTCTCTAAACGACCTGTTACCCTAATCTTCTGAATCAACTAATTAACTCTAAACACATGCAAAAGATACCTGAGGCTTTTATAAACTCCCTGCCTGGTTCATTACTCAAAACCCCCATCATGGGTAAGACTAGCGACCTGACAGATGTCAAGAAGGCCATCATTGACACCCTCAAGCAAGAGGGTAAGACCCAGAAAGAAATTTCTCAACAAATAGGCTGTTCCCAGAGTGCTGTATCAAGGCACCTCAATGGTAAGTCTGTTGGAAGGAAACAATGTGGCAGAAAACGCTGTACAACGAGAAGAGGAGACCGGACCCTGAGGAAGATTGTGGAGAAGGACCGATTCCAGACCTTGGGGAACCTGAGGAAGCAGTGGACTGAGTCTGGTGTGGAAACATCCAGAGCCACCGTGCACAGGCGTGTGCAGGAAATGGGCTACAGGTGCCGCATTCCCCAGGTAAAGTCCCTTTTGAACCATAAACAGCGACAGAGGCGCCTGACCTGGGCTACAGAGAAGCAGCACTGGACTGTTGCTAAGTGGTCCCAAGTACTTTTTCTGATGAAAGCAAATTTTGCATGTCATTCGGAAATCAAGGTGCCAGAGTCTGGAGGAAGACTGGGGAGAAGGAAATGCCAAAATGCCTGAAGTCCAGTGTCAAGTACCCACAGTCAGTGATGGTGTGGGGTGCCATGTCAGCTGCTGGTGTTGGTCCACTGTGTTTCATCAAGGGCAGGGTCAATGCAGCTAGCTATCAGGAGATTTTGGAGCACTTCATGCTTCCATCGGCTGAAATGCTTTATGGAGATGAAGATTTCATTTTTCAGCACGACCTGGCACCTGCTCACAGTGCCAAAACCACTGGTAAATGGTTTACTGCCCATGGTATTACTGTGCTCAATTGGCCTGCCAACTCTCCTGACCTGAACCCCATAGAGAATCTGTGGGATATTGTGAAGAGAAAGTTGAGAGACGCAAGACCCAACACTCTGGATGAGCTTAAGGCCGCTATTGAAGCATCCTGGGCCTCCATAACATCTCAGCAGTGTCACAGGCTGATTGCCTCCATGCCAAGCCGCATTGAAGCAGTCATTTCTGCCAAAGGATTCCCGACCAAGTATTGAGTGCATAACTGAACATTATTATTTGATGGTTTTTTTGTTTGTTATTAAAAAACACTTTTATTTGATTGGATAGGTGAAATATGCTAATTTATTGAGACAGGTTTTTTGGGTTATCAGGAGTTGTATGCCAAAATCATCAGTATTAAAACAATAAAAGACCTGACAAATTTCAGTTGGTGGATAATGAATCTATAATATATGAAAGTTTAATTGTAATCATTACATTATGGTAAATAATGAAATTTAACACTATATGCTAATTTTTTGAGAAGGACCTGTATTATTACTACATCGCGATCATAATAAATAATAATAATAATCTTTATTTATATAGCGCCAACATATTCCGCAGCGCTTTACAGTTTTACAGCACACAGGCTGTGCGCGCGATCGTCGCCGGTTGTCAGCTGATTTTGACCGCTGTCACCCATCACTCAGTGCCAGGAGTGGTTCCGCGCCGCTCTCGGCACTTTAGCCCCCTAAATGCTGCGACTGAATGCGACTGCAGCAATCCGGGAGCAAGAAGAGGGATGACAGCCCCTCTGCCATTGGATCGGAGACCCCGTGGTGTGGCGTTGCCATGGTGACCAAATGTCGTCCTGACGATATCCAGGTCACCAGAGCTAAGAAAGTTGCTTGATCATGCGCAATGCATGATCAGCAACTTTCTCTGTCAGTGCAGAGCTGAAAGTTTGCATAGCCTAGGGATGCTGCTGCATCCTCATGCTTTACAAGCGATCAGCCTGCAAAGTAGGTAAAAAAGTAAAAAAAAGTTTAAAAAACAATCTAAAGATAATTGTAAAAATATTGTTTTAAAAATAAAAAAAAATAATAAGAAAATCAAAAGATAATCTACCCATAAATAAATATTTGTATTAAAAAAAAATAAAATAAGCAAAAAAAGTACACATTTTTGGTATCGCCGCGTCCAGAATGACCTGACTTATAAAACTGTCTCACTAGTTAACCCTTTTAGTAAACATAGAAAAATAAAAAAAAAACAAGGCAAAAGACTATGCTTTATCATCATACCACTGAACAAAAAGTGAAATAAAACATAATCAAAAGACATATAAATAAACACGGTACCACGGTATCAGCGGAAAAATAAAACGTTATAGCTCTCAGAATAAAGTGATGCAAAAATAATTTTTTCTATAAAATAGTTTTTATTGTGTAAAAATGCCAATATATAAAGTGAACTATAAATGACGTATCGCTGTAATACTACTGACCCAAATAATAAAACTGCCTTATCAATGTTACCACAGGCAGAATGACATAAAAAAAAAAAAAAACTTGCTTTGCTGGTTTTTGTTCATTCTGCCTCCCAAAAATGTGTGTCGAAAATGGTACTAATAAAGCGTCAGCTCGTCCCGTAAGAAACAAGCCCTCACATGACTTTGCGGGCCAAAATATGGAAAAATTATAGCGCTCAAAATATGGTGATGCAATAAACTAGTTTTTGCAATAAAAAGCGTCTTTTAGTGTGTGACAGCAGCCAAACATAAAAAGCTGATATAAATCTGGAATTGCTGTAAACGCACCGACCCAAAGAATAAAGTCACCTAATAATAATTATAATAATAATTTTTATTTATATAGCGCCAACATATTCCGCAGCGCTTTACAAATTATAGAGGGGACTTGCACAGACAATAGACATTACAGCATAACAGGAATACAGTTCAAAACAGATACCAGGAGGAATGAGGGCCCTGCTCGCAAGCTTACAAACTATGAGGAAAAGGGGAGACACGAGAGGTGGATGGCAACAAATGCTATAGTTATTCGGACCGGCCATAGTGTAAGGCTCGGGTGTTCATGTAAAGCTGCACGAGGAATAGCATAAAAAATAAATAAAACCAATTCTTCACCTGCTGTTGATTTTTTCATTCTGCCTCCCAAAGTTCGCAGTAAGGCTTGGCGCACATTTATCCTGCGCTCTGCGATGAGTGCTTACACCGAGGTTTCTGTGCAAATCTCTGAAATATGTGATTCAGAAGGAACCCTCAATGGAAGATTCCTTATAATGAGGCAGACGGAGGCACTGTGGACGCCATCTGATCTGTGATCGGGCGGTGTCCGACTTTTTAGGATTGCATAAAAGTGCCATCAGCCAAAGTTTTGTGAACTTCTGAAAAAGAAGGACACCACTGAACAGATACCATCCGGAGTCCAGAGAAACTCTGCTGTCTCATTATCGTGAATGGATCCCTCGGGGGATTCATCTGAATCACGTCACTCAGAGATTTAGATGGAAACTCCAAAATGTGCAACGTAGAGCGCCAGATAAATGTGATGCCAAATGTTATGCAAAATGTTCCCAATAAAAGCTTCAACTCAATCCACAAAAAAGCAAATCCCCACTCAGATCTGTCATATGTTAAGGGAAATATAGGGGGGCTTCCATGCCATTGGTATACAAAGGCTCTGGAAAAGCGAAATGGCTCCTCACTGTCCAAAAGAAATTCATCAAATTCTCTGCTCCCAAATCCAAATGCCCTCTCCCTTCTGAGCCCCATAGTGTACCTAAACCACACATAGCGTGCACATGTTTGGCTTTTCTGATGCGATGAGAGTCCACCTAACTTACAGGTGTGTGTCTCAAGAAGCACGGTCTGGGCATAACGTACTGGTGACTAAAATGTACTTGTCACCACAACGTACTGGTTACTACAACGGCAGGTTGCCATTTTTTACTTGCCAACATTCATTGCTGCTTGTTTATGGAAAATACCCATGGAGTCAAAATCGACACTACACCTGTAGATAAATTTCCAAAGGGGTATAATTTCCAAAATGGGGTCACTTGAGGGGGGATTCTGCTTTTCTAGCAATTAGGGGCTTTGTATATGGAGTTTACAAACTGTTCTAGGAAAATATGAGCTCCAGGAGGCAAATAGCTCTCCATTCCTCTCGAGTCTCTTAGTATGGCTAAGTAGCACTGTACAGCCACGTATGGGGTATTGCTACGTTCAGTAGAAATTGTGGGACAAATTTTGGTGCCATTTTTACCCACTTATTGTGTGAAAATGTAAAATGTGGAGCTAAAACAAAATTTGTTGTAAAAAAATGTAGATATTTTTTTCTTGACTGCCCAATGGTATAACATTCTGTGACACACCCATGGTGTCAATATAATCACTGTACCCTTAGATGAATTCATTGAGAGGTGTAGATTGTAAAATGGGGTCACTTATGGGGGGGGTTCTGCTGTTGTGGCACATGATGGGCTCTTCCAGTGGGTCATGGCACTCCTTGCCTTCTTATCTTTGCACTGTGTCTGAAAAATATATGTAGGGTACTGGTGCACTCAAGAAAAAATGGACCTCAGTTTCTTGTAAAAAAAAGTTTCCTATTATCCCTTAGAAAAATTAAAAACTTGGTGATAAAACAACATTTTAGTGGTAAAAATGTAATTTATTCTTTCTCCACCGCTCAATGGTATAAAATTCTGTGAGGCACATGTGGTGTCAATACGATCATTGCACCTTAACTTTGTTTGAGAGTGTAAAAACATCATTTCATGCATTTAACAAATATTTTTTACACGTTTCAAACATTAACAAGTAGTTTTTACAAGTTTTATGTAATCGCACAGGCAATATTTTTATTTTCCAACAGGGAAGCCTAAGAGAATATATATGTAAAAATCATAAATCAGGCATGCTGCACCTGTCAGAAAATGTTAGGTAATCAAGAAATGCACCAAAAGTGTAAAAAGTAAAAGAAGTGCTATAAAAAATGTTTGTAACAGGTTTCATTTTTGGCAATTGACTTAAAGGGAATCTGTCACCTAAATTTGGAGGGAACAATCTTCAGCCATAGGGGCGGAGTTTTCGGGTGTTTGATTCACCCTTTCCTTACCCGCCGGCTGCATGCTGGCTGCAATATTGGATTGAAGTTCATTCTCTGTCCTCCATAGGCTTGCGCCTCCCATATGACCGAAAACCAGTCCCGCCAAATTCAGGTGACAGGTTCCCTTTAAGTTGGACATGTTGTGATTTTTTCTTTAAATAGACTCTGTCTGAGGAAAAAAAAAATCAGACATATGCACAGCCCCATTGATTAACATTAGGATGAATACAATCCGTCACATAGTACTTGTCCAATTATTACGCTTATCTGGGTAAAACTGACGTCTGAATGAGGCCTAAGGGAAATTTCTGGGAATTGGGACTGAGAGGACCCACATATCCTCAGTTCAGCCTTACCTTTCTGTAAATTTAGATAAACACAAGAATATATCACCATACATATTCAGTACAATATCGCCACATGCTAGCAGTAGCAACCGCTCGTTGTGCGTTACAACCCCCAAGTGAACACATGTACACACATATCATAGGCATCTCCTGACAGAGTACCATTTTTTTCAGAGCTGGTCATCTGATCCATCTCAGATGGGATCTATTGAGCCAAGAGGAAATGTAAGGAAGGGCTCATCTCTATATCATAAGAGGTGTCACTTGAAGGTCCTTCAATAACCGATCCTAAACGATACCAAATGCCATTAACTCCTTAGGCACAAAAACATAGGTATAACTGTAGGCTTATGGTTATACAAAGATATTATCACCCTAAAAAAATCATTACCAGCAACTTCCTTTACAATACATTTGTCCATTTGTCAGATCTGGTTTGAAAAAAAATGTGACTTCTGTTTAGTTTTCCTTTACCTTGTAATTACAGATATACTGCTCATTCTCCACATGTGCCCGGAGCCATTCCTTACACGTTTTGGCCAGTCCGAGTCCTTTTATCCTAAGATAAATATATGAAACGTCGGTGCAATGGAGTTCCAGGTCTTACCTAGACCTATGAAGATATAAAAACCATATCCCATATCAACGACCTCAGAAGTTTTGTGAAATAATAAATACACAGAGTTGTACAAATCATTGGAAATGTGCGTTTGTTTAATTTTAATCCACATGAGACTGATCTTTAAACAATCAGCGCCGAGGAGCAATCTGTAATTATGTACTTAGTGGGAGAAAATGAGTTGATTTAAAGTGACCCCTGCTTCTCAACGACGGTAATCAAATCAAGGCCTGCAGACGGTAAACTTCCTGTAGAAGCAGCGATGGTGTTTGTTCCTTCACCAGAACGGACTCATTAATAAACGGGTTTACGGCTTCATCCTGTCAGCTATAGAAGGACGCATGGAGTGTCGGCCATAAGCAAAAATGAAACACGTACTAAAAATGTTCAAGTCAATAAATTCTGCCATCAATTTTTTTTTTTTGTGTTATCTCGAGTCACAGAGGATTTTTTTAATTTTGTCATAAATTTTACGCTGTGTATTTGAGAATGTGATCGAGGGGTGCAATCACTTTAAATCCCTTTGTTGGAGGTTAAGGTGCTGGTAATAAATAAGGACTCAAATATGTTTGCTCTTCCCCCTTATTACTCCTACCGCTGGCTTATTACTGTCCCAATGTCGATTATAGTCACTGAAATTGTATTTTGCATGCAAAATGGAGATTGTATTTACATGATTTAATTCTGAACTATATTACGTGTTCCTGGTAGTCTCAACTTAGATGCTGTTAGTCTCCTCAAAAAGTAAGATATCAAATGGGGTGACTTTTATTGCTGGGTTACATAGGAAATTTATTTATGAATAATGATAACAGCATAATGTTCAGAAAACTTTTGATGCATAAAAGTTGTGTGACTCCAAAAGTAATGCCATCTTTGTTGCACCCCACCACAAAAAAAGTTTATACTCATCAAATATGGGCAACTAAGTCTTCCTTTTGTCTGCACAAATCGAAAGATGACACGTCTGTTGAACAACTGCACCAGGGCGCTGATGTTTTGAAGATTATATGCAAACAGCAGCCTATGGCTTATAAGCGTGTTCCCCAACCTTTCTTACCTGGAGAGCAACATTCAGCTCTGATAGAGGGTCACGAGCCACATCCAGACCTTCCTTTTTAATTATTTAAATAAATAACTTAAAAAAGGCATTTGTTTTTCCCTCATTTTTGACAACCAGCCAAGCTAAAGCTTGCTATTCCCAGGCTGGTAATTGGCAATGGATATTGGCCTTCCCAAGCCTAAAAACAGCAGCTCGCAGCCGCTCCACAAAAGGCGCATCTAATGGCGCTTTGGCTGGCTCTTCCCACTTGCCCTGTGGTGATGGCAAGTGGGGTTCTTATTTGTGGGATTGATGTCACCTTTGTATTGTCTGGTGACATCGAGTCCATGGGTTAGGATGCCTCTCCATTACAAATCCTGTAGTTATATTGTAATTAAACACACACTGAGAATAAAGTCATTTTATTGAAAGAATGACAGACTTTTTAATGAATCTTAATGAAATTAATCCCTACGCACATCATTGCCCAATCCACAGTCGTTGTCTCCTGTAACAGAATTAAAATAATAAACCACAATATTCCTTACTTGCCGACGGGAAGAAAATAATCCATGTGTCCCACGACAGGTCTAGCTCTGCTTCATCTAGATGGCAGGCTGCATTGTTGCCTGATGCGACTATACAGTCTGCCATCTAGCAGAGACACTGAGCAGCATGTGCTACCGCTGCTCAGTATCTCGTTGTGTACTCCTATGACCTGACTGACATCAGTGCAAGTGTGAGAAAGTTCTCATGCTTGCAGTGCCATCAGAAATGTCCTGGGAGTTCACAGCACAAACCACTGCTTTTGTGCACGGCAGAGATCGGAAGGGAAGGAGTGCTATTTGACTTTTTGAATGCAAAATTTGCTGGAACAATTGGCGGATGCCATGTCGCATTTGGAGATCTTCTGATGTGCATAAACAGTGAAAATCCTCCACAAATGACACCATTTTGGAAAATGGACCCTCAGACTACTTATTGGTATGTGTGGTGAGCACATTGAACCCTCAGATGATTCACAGAAATTTATAACATTGAGCCGTGAAAATTAAAAATAAATAAATAAATAAAAAAATCAAATTTTCCCCACTAATATGTTTTTAGCCCCAAAATGTTGCATTTTCATAAGGGTAACAGGATAAGTTGCACCATACAATTTGTTGTGCAAATTCTCCTGAGTACGCCAGTACCAAATATGATGGAAAAAACTACTGTTTGGGCGCACGGCAGGGCTCAGAAGCGAAGGAGCGTCATTTGACTTTTTGAATGCAAAATTTCATGGAATCATTAGCGGACCTCATGTCCAGTTTGAAGAGCCCCTAATGTGCCTAAACTGTAGAGACCCCACACACGTGATCCTATTCTGGAAACTAGACCCCTCAAGGAATTTATTTAGAAATGTGGTAAGCACCTTGAACCCCCAGGTTTCACCGAAGTTTATACAAATGAACCGTGAAAATAAAAAATTTGCATTTTCCCCACAAAAATGTTATTGTAGCCCTAAATTTTTCATAAGGTGAACAGGAGAAATTGCACCATATAGTTTGGTATGCAATTTCTCCTGAGTATGCCAATACCCCATATATGAGGGAATACTACTTTCGAGGCACAGTGCAATGTTCAGGAGGGAAGAGGAGCCATAATAGAGTTCAGATTTTGCTTGAATGGATTGAGGGTATCATGTCACATTGGCAGAGCCTCTAAGGTGCAAGAACAACAGAAACCCCTCATATGTGAACTCATTTTACAAACTACACTCCCCAATGACTTCATCTAGGCATGCTGAGATCATATCGACACCACATGGGCCTCACAGAATTTTATACCATTGAGCGGTGAAGAAAGAATAAATTACATTTTTACTACTAAAATGTTGCTTTAGCCTCAAAAATTTTTTAACGGCTAAAAGGAAATTTTTTTTTACAACAAACAGGTTCATTTTTTCTTGAGTGCACCAATACCCTACATGTAAGGCCGGCTTCACACTTGCGAGTTTTACGGACGTAAGAGCGCAGAAACTACGTCCGTAAAACTCGCAAAAAATACGGCACAATTATTCTCTATGCCTCTGCTCCTATCTGCTGTATTTTACTGATCAGTATTATACGGCTTTCTACGGCCATACAAAATCGCAGCATGCTGCGTTTGTCACCGTACTGCGCAAGAAATACGCCAATGAAAGTCTATGGAAGCGTGAAAAATACGGATTACACACGGACAAGCAGTGTGACTTGCGAGAAATACGCAGCGCTGTTAGAGAGAAAAGCCGGCAATTCAGTGCGGTGTACAGTAAAATCACACTGACAGCTTACAGTAGAATAGGTAGAATAAATGTGTACACATAGAATAGGTATATATATATATATATATATATATATATGTCAGTGAGACACATATATGTATATATATTAATATTTATTCCAGCGCTATACAGCTTGAAAGCCGGTAATTCAATTACCGGCTTTTTCTTTCTCCTTCCTAAAACCCGACATGATTTGAGACATGGTTTACATACAGTAAACCATGTCTTCTCTCCATTTTTTTTGCAGATTCCACACTACTAATGTCAGTAGTGTGTATCTGCAAAATTTGGCCGTTCTAGCTCTTAAAATAAAGGGTTAAATGGCGGAAAAAATTGGTGTGGGCTCCCGCGCAATTTTCTCCGCCAGAGTAGTAAAGCCAGTGACTGAGGGCAGATATTAATAGCCTGGAGAGGGTCCATGGTTATTGGCCCCCCCCTGGCTAAAAATATCTGCCCCCAGCCACCCCAGAAAAGGCACATCTGGAAGATGCGCCTATTCTGGCACTTGACCACTCTCTTCCCATTCCCGTGTAGCGGTGGGATATGGGGTAATGAAGGGTTAATGCCACCTTGCTATTGTAAGGTGACATTAAGCCTAATTAATAATGGAGAGGCGTCAATTATGACACCTATCCATTATTAATCCAATTGTAGTAAAGGGTTAAATAAAACACAAACACATTATTTAAAATTATTTTAATGAAATAAAAACAATGGTTGTTGGAGTATTTTATTCTACGCCCAATCCAGTCACTGAAGACCCTCGTTCTGTGAAAGAAAAAACATAATAAACCAACAATATACTTACCCTCCGCAGATCTGTAACGTCCAACGATGTAAATCCTTCTGAAGGGGTTAAAACATTTTGCAGCAAGGAGCTTTGCTAATGCAATGCTACTCCTCGCTGCAAAACCCCGGGAAATGAGTCTAAATATAGATCAATGAGCTATATTTAGCTTCATTTGCGGTGAGGCGCCCTCTGCTGGATGTTCATAGATCGTGGGAACTTTCCTAGAAAGCCTGGGAGCTTTCTAAATATAGATCAATGAGCTATATTTAGCTTCATTTGCGGTGAGGCGCCCTCTGCTGGATGTTCATAGATCGTGGGAACTTTCCTAGAAAGCCTGGGAGCTTTCTAGGTAAGTTCCCACGATCTATGAACATCCAGCAGAGGGCGCCTCACCGCAAATGAAGCTAAATATAGCTCATTGATCTATATTTAGACTCATTCCCCGGGATTTTGCAGCGAGGAGTAGCATTGCATTAGCAAAGCTCCTTGCTGCAAAATGTTTTAACCCCTTCAGAAGGATTTACATCGTTGGACATTACAGATCTGCGGAGGGTAAGTATATTGTTGGTTTATTATGTTTTTTCTTTCACAGAACGAGGGTCTTCAGTGACTGGATTGGGCGTAGAATAAAATACTCCAACAACCATTGTTTTTATTTCATTAAAATAATTTTAAATAATGTGTTTGTGTTTTATTTAACCCTTTACTACAATTGGATTAATAATGGATAGGTGTCATAATTGACGCCTCTCCATTATTAATTAGGCTTAATGTCACCTTACAATAGCAAGGTGGCATTAACCCTTCATTACCCCATATCCCACCGCTACACGGGAATGGGAAGAGAGTGGCCAAGTGCCAGAATAGGCGCATCTTCCAGATGTGCCTTTTCTGGGGTGGCTGGGGGCAGATATTTTTAGCCAGGGGGGGGGCCAATAACCATGGACCCTCTCCAGGCTATTAATATCTGCCCTCAGTCACTGGCTTTACTACTCTGGCGGAGAAAATTGCGCGGGAGCCCACGCCAATTTTTTCCGCCATTTAACCCTTTATTTTAAGAGCTAGAACGGCCAAATTTTGCAGATACACACTACTGACATTAGTAGTGTGGAATCTGCAAAAAAAATGGAGAGAAGACATGGTTTACTGTATGTAAACCATGTCTCAAATCATGTCGGGTTTTAGGAAGGAGAAAGAAAAAGCCGGTAATTGAATTACCGGCTTTCAAGCTGTATAGCGCTGGAAAAAATATTAATATATATACATATATGTGTCTACTGACATATATATATATATATATATATATATATATATATATATAGACAGTATATATATATATATTTTTTTCTTTTTGGGACACATGGATCATTTCTATAGCGGTATGTTGGTTTTGCAAGCCTGCGAGAAAACCACGCAGTACGGATGCCATACGGATTACATACGGAGGATGCCATGCGCAAAAAACGCTGACACACCCTGCCTACGGAGGAGCTACGGACCACTATTTTCGGGACATTTCAGCGTATTACGGCCGTAATATACGGACCGTATTTTCATACGCTGAGTGTGAAGCCGGCCTAAATCAGGAAATATTTTTCAGGCACAGTGCAAAGCTCAAAAGGCTGGGAGCGCCAGATTTTACTGTTATGGTTTGCAGGTGCCTATGAGGTGCAAACTACACCTCTCAATGAATTCATTTAGTGATAATATTGACTCCACGGGTGTGTCACAGAATTTTATGGCAGTGAAGAAAATAGTAACTACATTTTGACCACCACATTTTTTTTTAGGAAAACATTTTATATTTTCATACAAGACGTTGCAAAAAATGGCACCATAATTTGTCCCACAATTTCTACTGAATGTGGCAATAGCCCATATGTGGCTGGACAGTACTAGTACGGAAAGACTCGAGAGGACTGGAGCGCTATTTGCCTCCTGGAGCACATATTTTCCTAGAACAGTTTGTGGACTCCATATGCTCCTCTAATTGTTAGAAGAGCAGAATCACCCCTCAATTGACCCCATTTTTGAAATTATACCCCTTTGGGAATTTATCTACAGGTGTTGACGATTTTGACTTCATGGGTGTTTTCCAGAAAGAAGCAGCAATGAATTTTTTTTTTATGGTATTCACTAAAGGGGTTAACTAATGGGACAGTTCTATACGTTGGGTCATAATGGACGTGACAATAAATATGTGCTTTTATTGTTTATTTTTTTAATACAAATGTTTATTTATAGGTACAATATCTTTTTATTTTTTTATTTTTTTTTTATATTTTTACAATTATCTTATTTATTTTTTTACCTTTTGTAACTTTTTTTTTTACTTTGTCGCAATATGGAACTGTCATTATTTGCAGGCTGATCGCTTGTATGGCATGGAAACCGTTGTTATCACTAAGGAGCATCTAAAAATATTCCTATGTGGAGTTCTTTTCCCAATTGTTTATAAAGATCATTCTATCTTGTAAAGTCAATGGTTATTGTAATTGCTATTTATTAGTGAATATAAATATTCTTGTGAAGATTCACCAAAGATTGGAATGAATGTTAAAGTTTTCTTTCCTCTAACTTTTATAAATACTTATTTACTTTGACCAGTATCTAGCTTGAAAATGTCATCACCCACCATCCAGAAATCCACAAATGTTATATAAAAGTAGACTGGAAACCATCCAAGCCTGGTCAGGGGACAGATGTTTAGAGAAAATGAGAAAGGTTACGAGCATGAATAAAAAGTATTTACTGTTTATAGCCAGACATTAACCAGCAAAAGAAGGAAAACCAATGTCATCAAAAGAGCTGTTCTTTTACTGTTTGTAGACATGCAGCGAATATCTCCAATCTCTGGTTTATAGGTTCATTTTTACGAACACTAAATACGTATACATAAACAAAAACCATCATTACTTAATGTGTACTTGTCCTTTTACGCAAATCTTGCAGAAAGAAAAAGAATGGCGCCCCCCACCACCTCCTTCATGTCAAGTTAAAACGGCTTTTGGTGCACATACCAGTCAAATTATAAGCGCCATTCTTTTAGATTGGGCATCATCAACATTCTACCAGCACTATTGGGGCTGGAACTTTTCCTTAGTTTTCAGCATATATTGTTTCTGACGTTATCCAATGGCATGGCTGACCTAAACTGAAATCCTGCTTCTCTGTTACGCCTGAATGCAGCTTGACAGACAGGAGAACAGGAGCAGAGAGATAAAGTTCAGCCCCCATTTCCATTAGGAATCCCAGAAAGCAGCAGTTGTCGGTCTCCTTGGCAGCGGCAATGATTTTACAAACACTTTGAAATTTTCCCAGATCTTTAAAGGGAACCTGTCACCTGAATTTGGCAGGACAGGTTTACGGTCATATGGGAACACAGCGAAATACTTCCGGGATGTAGTGCGCCAGCGCATGCGCACTAAGGCTTTTCGGCTTTGCCCGCAGTTGGGCAAAGCATACCGCACGTACACAAGGCAAGATTGCCTTGCGCAGGCGTGTACTTCGGAGGACACAGCATGAACTTCAACCCAATATTGCGGCCAGCATGCAGCCAGCAGGTAAGGAAAGGGTGAATCAAACACCCGAAAACCCCGCCCATATGACCGCAAACCTGTCCCGCCAAAATCAGGTGACACATTCCCGTTAAGAAGATGGGGTAAGTCTTAAATGTTTAAAAATTGCAAAAGTGAAAACCAAGGAAAATAAAGTAACACTAGACATTGTATTGCTAATATATTACATAAAAAATGTACACATATGTGGTTAAAAACCAAGGAAAATAAAGTAACACTAGACATTGTATTGCTAATATATTACATAAAAAATGTACACATGTGGTGTACACAGAACCATTAGAACAGCAGAAGGAGAAGAAAGCAGATGCACTCACCAAAAGCAGTTACAAACGTCCTTTATTTCAGTGCCAACCGGTACATTCTTCACGGCACGGGGGAGAGGAAAGTGAACAGGTGAGACGGCCGTTTCGCGCTGCCTGAGAGCGCTTCTACGGGTCCATAGCTAGACGGGAAATGACGCTAGGCTAAGTAGGCAAAAACATGCGAGCTACACCTGCGTCATTAACCCGCCAAGCAATAGAAAAAGTGCACAAGTACATTAAAAACAATTAAAAACAGATGCATAATACTGCCATAGGGGAGGGAAACATATAATATAGACCTCCAATCAATATGAAATGTTAACATATAATGCCGCAACTATAGCATTCAATTGTCGCAGGTGTCCACGAGATACATAGCAGGGATGGCGACATAAATACACCTATTAGTATTAGTTATCCAAACAGCATGACAGAACGATATCGCAGCATCACAACACTACATGATATGCACAAGGGATCAAATGAGAAAAAAAGAGACAAGAAAATGAAACGAAAAAAATACATACATGTAACAAGATCAGAGTTATAAAAATACTGACATGTCGACTCTGTCATTAAGACCAGCTGGGCCAGTCGCTTGTGTTTGCAAAATCCATTTCGCCTCCTGTCTTAGGAGTATCTTATGGAGACACCTGTGACAATTGAATGCTATAGTTGCGGCATTATATGTTAACATTTCATATTGATTGGAGGTCTATATTATATGTTTCCCTCCCCTATGGCAGTATTATGCATCTGTTTTTAATTGTTTTTAATGTACTTGTGCACTTTTTCTATTGCTTGGCGGGTTAATGACGCAGGTGTTTTTGCCTACTTAGCCTAGCGTCATTTCCCGTCTAGCTATGGACACGTAGAAGCGCTCTCCGGCAGCGCGAAACGGCCGTCGTCTCACCTGTCGCACTCTCTCTGTTCACTTTCCTCTCCCCCGTGCCGTGAAGAATGTGCCGGTTGGCACTGAAATAAAGGACGTTTGTAACTGCTTTTGGTGAGTGCATCTGCTTTCTTCTCCTTCTGCTGGATTTTTCATGGACTGTTCTCCTGCAGATTGCACCTCCATTTTCATTTCCTAGACTGCTATACACATTGATTGTGTGCCACCTGTTTTCTCTAGTCATAAGGGCTGTGCCGCTCTCTTTTTTCCTTTTTGGTTTTCTTTATAGAACCATTAGAACGTGAAGAATTAAGTCGTGAGGCTGTCAATGTAAATAATTGAAAAAAAAAATTAAAACATTAATAAATTAGGTTTTTCTTCTTAACTACTCAACACTGAAAATGCAACACAAAGACGGACAAGTCATATGAATTTGGACATTGAGAAAGAAGCAGTTGTTGCCAGGACCTGCAGATGATCAAATCGTCCACCACCTAGCGCCATTCTCTGGCACATGAGAAGGGCATAGCAGCCAGATTGAAAGTAAATTATTTTTAGTCACATGAAACTCTAAAAATTTGATCAAGTCTGGTGGGATGATTATTACGTGAACCCTCCTGTTCGTCACAGTTCACAAACTCAAAGGGATTAGCTAGGCAGGGTGCTCACAGTAGCGCAAGCAACATGTAGCCAGGTAATGTCATGAAAAAAGTCTCAATGTACACTTTGGAGGAATGGCAGTACCAGTGGATCCATGATTGATCCATTATGTAATACAAGTGAAATTGGACATCACATGCCAAGCCAAAGGAATCAAATAGCATCTACACAATCAATTAGAAGGTGTTTCCATGACATTAGGCTATGAGCCAGACGTACAACTATCTTATTAACCTCACGCCATTGCTCTAATCAAGGTGTAGAGCAAAACTACAATAGATGCCAGACTATGAGCCTGTCCTCTTCAGCAAGGTGTCCCATTGTTGACTTAGATCCAATGACTGCTGAAGATTGATCTGTTGACCGAGCGGTCCACACCATGAAGAGGTCTTAACGAGGTAATGTCACAGTGTTCTTATTCAGGGTTGCCAACTAGACTTTTTTCTGGGTGGCTGATCAAAAAATCACGGACAAACAATATTTTTACAGATATATTGTAAAATCATAAATCATTATGATCATAAGTGATCCATGTCTACAGTCTATAATTCTGATATGAAGAAATCAGTTGCATTCACTAAACTATAAAATACAGTAAAAACTATGTATACATGTTTCTCCAGCATAAAACATGGAAACCTCAAATTTATTTTTATGGACAGGGAAAACATTTTAAAATTTTTATTGGACTGTCCAGGAATTTCTGGACAATTTGCAACTCTGGTCTTATTCCTGAGATTAAGGTGCAGGGTGGCATAATGTAATCTTGTGCAGAACTTGAGCATGATGAATCTTGCACATCTGCTACGTACGCCATCCTCCATAAAATGTAATGTTTAAAAAGGAGAACATGTGGTTTTGTTAAAGGGCAGGAATAGGCCAGCAAGACATTTTATTGCTAGTGTAAATGAGGTCTTAATAAGGTGAAGAGTATTTTCAGATATTTGCACCGAATTTCTTGTAGTAATGATTCTCAGAACCACTATTAATATATATAGGAATATAAAAATGTTATGTATTACTATATGTTATAGCCGATTTCTGCCAGGTTGTGCCAAAACCTTCTGATGATAAAACTGTGAACACTAGACGAGGTCAGAGATAAGAATGTATATCTATGGCTAACCAGCAGTTGTTGGGTGTGTTTCAACTCTCTTGATTAGATTATTATTATACATTTTTATAGCGCTATTTATTCCATGGCTCTTTACATGGGAAAAGGGGGCAAATCTAGACAAACACAATAAGCATGAGCAAAAAACAAGGCACTAACAGGTACAGAAGGAGGGAGGACCCTGCCCGTGAGGGCTCACAATCTGCAGGGGATGGGTGAGGATACACTAGGAGAGGGTAGAGCTGGTCATGCAGCGGTTCAGTAGGTTGAAGATCACTGCAGGCTGTAGGTTTGTCGGAAGAGGGGAGTCTTCAGGTTCTTTTTGAAAGTTTCTATGGTAGGTGAGAGTCAGATGTGTTGGGATAGAGAGTTCCAGAGTATGGGGGAAGCACGGGAGAAGTCTTGGATGCGGTTGAGGGAAGAAGAGATAAGAGGGGAGTAAAGGAGGAGATCTTGTGAGTAGAGTTGAGCGACCTTGACCTTTTTAGAGTCGAGCCGGGTTTTGCGAAACCCGACTATGTCCAAAGTCGGGTCGAGTGAAATCGGCCGATTATGACGTAAAGTCGGGATCGACCGAAACACGAAACCCAATGCAAGTCAATGGGGCAGCATAGTCGGCAGTGAGTGGGGGCCAGGAAAACACCTAGAGTGCCCATTTTAATGTCAAAACCATCCATTCTTCTTAATGAAGCTTGTCAAGCGTAATTTACCTTAAAATAATTGGAAGGCATTTGAAATTGGGGGTCATTTGGCTAAAGTTGTGGGGGGTAGGGCTGGTTCAAGTAATTAGTGGGCCCAGTAAATCTGGACCACGTCACGGCAGTGGAGCAGGGAGAGGTAAGTATTTCAACTTTGCAAGTGCTGTGATCCTGAGCAAGCAGGGGGGGCCCACTCGTTGGCATTGGCACTGGCACAGGGCCCCTCAAAGTACAGCGGTGTGTTTGCACGGCGGGGGCGCCTCCCACCGGCAGCAACACTTTTGCGTACTATGAGAGGCCCTGTGCCAGTGACGTCGCCAACTAGTATTCCTCCCCCCACCTGATGAAGGAACCTGCACTTTCATCTGCACCTTCCTCTTTGTCCCCGTGTAAGGTGGTATGGTATGCGGGAAGAGCAACCTGACTTTCAGCAGGGTCACAATGTTGTTGTGTAGCGTGCACGGGGAATGTTGCGTTATGGGTCAATGTACCAGCAGACTCATCTATCACTGGCTGGGCAATGGGCACGATGAAGTGGAAACACAGATATAGGCCCAAAGAAGAAAGTGGGCTAAATGCAGTTCAAAATTGGTAACACAGGAATAACCAGGGGGCATTGCAGTGGAGGACAACTGGAATGAGAGGCTGACACAGAGAGTAGGGCCAAATCAGTAAGTAGTCGAAATGCAGTTCAAAATTGGCAACCGTAGTAAACAGGCGGCACAGCTTTGTTCAGTGGAGGAGAACAGCAAGGAGTGGCAGACACCGATAGTAGGCCCCAACCCAACTAGTAGGCCAAATGCAGTCTAACATTAACAACTACTTAACGAGAGGCTGAAAATGGAATTTCAGGACAGGAAACCAGGAGAACAGCAAGGAGTGGCAGACACCGATAGTAGGCCCCAAACCAACTAGTACGCCAAATGCAGTTGTTCCATTTAACCACAATTTAATGAGAGCCTGAAGATAGAAGCTCAGGAAAGGCAACCTGGGGAACACCTTGGAGTGTAACACACCATCTCTCTCCACCCCATACCCATTTTGTAGGCCTAATGCAGTGTAGTTTTCTACAACTACTAAACGAGAGTCGGAAGATCGAAGCAATGGCGAGGAAACCTGGAGAACACCTTGGAGTGTAACACACCATCTCTCTCCACCCCATTCCCCATTTTTTAGGCCTAATGCAGCCTACTTTCCGACACCTACTAAACGAGAGCATGAAGATCGAAGCTCAGGAAAGGCAACCTGGGGAACACCTTGGAGTGTAACAACAACCTCTCTCTACACCACGGAAGGGCTGATTCTTAGGAAGGAAGGCTGTTGTAAATAAGCATTGCGCGCCCGAGGGTGATTATATTCTTATTCGGTATCTACTCACCCTCGGACGCGCCATGCTTCTTGATTTGTAATTAATGTTTATTTGCAATGTGCTTTTGACTTACTCAATTATTTTTTTAATTATTGATTTTATTAAATTAATAGTTTAACATCTTATTGGAAATAATTTAAAGGAGACGCGACAGGACAACACTCGGTGGATGCCATATCTGTGTTAACAACTCCAAAAAAACCTTTCAGTTAACTTCTTGCAGGAGAAAGTAATTGTAGCTGGTGGACCTTTTAGTACAGTTCCAGATTTTTGTTGTGTGTTTGTTTTTAATGTTAAAATGTCTGCATTTGAGATCTCAACACGATCTTATTTTTTATAATCAAAATAATTATTTTTTTATTTTAAGATGTTGGTTCAAGGGGTACACGGGCAGCAGTAGACAGGTCAGTGGAGGCCTAGTGGAAGGAGGGACCGCAGATGCGCCACTGTTTCACCCATACACAATTTGTAGGCCTAATGCAGCGTAGTTTCCAACAGCTAGTAAACGAGAGCCGGAAGATCGAAGCTCAGGAAAGGCAACCTGGGGAACACCTTGGAGTGTAACAACAACCTCTCTCTACACCACGGAAGGGCTGATTCTTAGGAAGGAAGGCTGTTGTAAATAAGCATTGCGCGCCCGAGGGTGATTATATTCTTATTCGGTATCTACTCACCCTCGGACGCGCCATGCTTCTTGATTTGTAATTAATGTTTATTTGCAATGTGCTTTTGACTTACTCAATTATTTTTTTAATTATTGATTTTATTAAATTAATAGTTTAACATCTTATTGGAAATAATTTAAAGGAGACGCGACAGGACAACACTCGGTGGATGCCATATCTGTGTTAACAACTCCAAAAAAACCTTTCAGTTAACTTCTTGCAGGAGAAAGTAATTGTAGCTGGTGGACCTTTTTAGTACAGTTCCAGATTTTTGTTGTGTGTTTGTTTTTAATGTTAAAATGTCTGCATTTGAGATCTCAACACGATCTTATTTTTTATAATCAAAATAATTATTTTTTTATTTTAAGATGTTGGTTCAAGGGGTACACGGGCAGCAGTAGACAGGTCAGTGGAGGCCTAGTGGAAGGAGGGACCGCAGATGCGCCACTGTTTCACCCATACACAATTTGTAGGCCTAATGCAGCGTAGTTTCCAACAGCTAGTAAACGAGAGCCGGAAGATCGAAGCTCAGGAAAGGCAACCTGGGGAACACCTTGGAGTGTAACAACAACCTCTCTCTACACCACGGAAGGGCTGATTCTTAGGAAGGAAGGCTGTTGTAAATAAGCATTGCGCGCCCGAGGGTGATTATATTCTTATTCGGTATCTACTCACCCTCGGACGCGCCATGCTTCTTGATTTGTAATTAATGTTTATTTGCAATGTGCTTTTGACTTACTCAATTATTTTTTTAATTATTGATTTTATTAAATTAATAGTTTAACATCTTATTGGAAATAATTTAAAGGAGACGCGACAGGACAACACTCGGTGGATGCCATATCTGTGTTAACAACTCCAAAAAAACCTTTCAGTTAACTTCTTGCAGGAGAAAGTAATTGTAGCTGGTGGACCTTTTTAGTACAGTTCCAGATTTTTGTTGTGTGTTTGTTTTTAATGTTAAAATGTCTGCATTTGAGATCTCAACACGATCTTATTTTTTATAATCAAATTAATTTTTTAAATATTTTATTAGGTTGGTTCAAGGGGTACACGGGCCGCAGTAGACAGGTCAGTGGAGGCCTAGTGGAAGGAGTGACCGCAGACAGGCATCGAAGGCCTAAAATAATAACACATGGCTGTAGGCAATTTTAAATTGGTTCCAGGGTTACACGGGCAGCAGTGGTGTGGTCAGTGGAGGCCTAGTGGAAGGAGTGACCGCAGACAGGCATCGAAGGCCTAAAATATTAACACATGGCTGTAGGCAATTTTAAATTGGTTCCAGGGGTACTTGGGCAGCAGTGCCCTGGTCAGTGTAGTAGTAGTTGAAAGAATGTACCGCAGACAGGCATCGAAGGCCTAAAATAAAAAAATTGGGCTGGCTGTAGGCAATTTTAAATTGGTTCCAGGGTTACACGGGCAGCAGTGGTGTGGTCAGTGGAGGCCTAGTGGAAGGAGTGACCGCAGACAGGCATCGAAGGCCTAAAATATTAACACATGGCTGTAGGCAATTTTAAATTGGTTCCAGGGGTACTTGGGCAGCAGTGCCCTGGTCAGTGTAGTAGTAGTTGAAAGAATGTACCGCAGACAGGCATCGAAGGCCTAAAATAAAAAAATTGGGCTGGCTGTAGGCAATTTTAAATTGGTTCCAGGGTTACACGGGCAGCAGTGGTGTGGTCAGTGGAGGCCTAGTGGAAGGAGTGACCGCAGACAGGCATCGAAGGCCTAAAATAATAACACATGGCTGTAGGCAATTTTAAATTGGTTCCAGGGTTACACGGGCAGCAGTGGTGTGGTCAGTGGAGGCCTAGTGGAAGGAGTGACCGCAGACAGGCATCGACGGCCTAAAATAATCACACATGGCTGTAGGCAATTTTAAATTGGTTCCAGGGGTACACGGGCAGCAGTGGTGTGGTCAGTGGAGGCCTAGTGGAAGGAGTGACCGCAGACAGGCATCGAAGGCCTAAAATATTAACACATGGCTGTAGGCAATTTTAAATTGGTTCCAGGGGTACTTGGGCAGCAGTGCCCTGGTCAGTGTAGTAGTAGTTGAAAGAATGTACCGCAGACAGGCATCGAAGGCCTAAAATAAAAAAATTGGGCTGGCTGTAGGCAATTTTAAATTGGTTCCAGGGTTACACGGGCAGCAGTGGTGTGGTCAGTGGAGGCCTAGTGGAAGGAGTGACCGCAGACAGGCATCGAAGGCCTAAAATAATAACACATGGCTGTAGGCAATTTTAAATTGGTTCCAGGGTTACACGGGCAGCAGTGGTGTGGTCAGTGGAGGCCTAGTGGAAGGAGTGACCGCAGACAGGCATCGACGGCCTAAAATAATCACACATGGCTGTAGGCAATTTTAAATTGGTTCCAGGGTTACACGGGCAGCAGTGGTGTGGTCAGTGGAGGCCTAGTGGAAGGAGTGACCGCAGACAGGCATCGAAGGCCTAAAATATTAACACATGGCTGTAGGCAATTTTAAATTGGTTCCAGGGGTACTTGGGCAGCAGTGCCCTGGTCAGTGTAGTAGTAGTTGAAAGAATGTACCGCAGACAGGCATCGAAGGCCTAAAATAAAAAAATTGGGCTGGCTGTAGGCAATTTTAAATTGGTTCCAGGGTTACACGGGCAGCAGTGGTGTGGTCAGTGGAGGCCTAGTGGAAGGAGTGACCGCAGACAGGCATCGAAGGCCTAAAATAATAACACATGGCTGTAGGCAATTTTAAATTGGTTCCAGGGTTACACGGGCAGCAGTGGTGTGGTCAGTGGAGGCCTAGTGGAAGGAGTGACCGCAGACAGGCATCGAAGGCCTAAAATATTAACACATGGCTGTAGGCAATTTTAAATTGGTTCCAGGGGTACTTGGGCAGCAGTGCCCTGGTCAGTGTAGTAGTAGTTGAAAGAATGTACCGCAGACAGGCATCGAAGGCCTAAAATAAAAAAATTGGGCTGGCTGTAGGCAATTTTAAATTGGTTCCAGGGTTACACGGGCAGCAGTGGTGTGGTCAGTGGAGGCCTAGTGGAAGGAGTGACCGCAGACAGGCATCGACGGCCTAAAATAATCACACATGGCTGTAGGCAATTTTAAATTGGTTCCAGGGGTACACGGGCAGCAGTGGTCTGGTCAGTGGAAGTCTAGTGGAAGGAGTGACCGCAGACAGGCTTCGAAGGCCTAACATAACAAAAATGTCAAAACAATGGTATTGTCAGTGCCAGTCATTGAAGGATGTCAGCGCCTAGACTACACATTGGTGAAGCTGTGAGAGATAATTTTGCTAGTGGTAGAGCACTGTTTGAGCTGGGGGGGGGGGGGAACTGGCTTGTGGCCGGCGGTACAGGCACAGGGCCCCTCATATTACAACGGTGAGTCTGACGTTGGGTGCGCACCACCACCGCCAGAGACACTTTATTGTACTATGAGGGACCCAGTGGCAGTGCCGTCGACCAAAAGCGGGCTCACCCACCTCTTCAGACAAACAGCACTCTCAAGGGTCCAAGCGCAAAGTGGCGATAGCACGACCCCGTGTGGGGAGTTTGGCCATTTCGTGAGGTGGAAACATGTCGTATGCTGGACAATCAGGTGAAGAAAATTACGAGATTGGAAAAGTCATTCAGAATAGTCCACAGGCAAGACCTTTTCATAGGAAAGCTAGGTGTCAGCCGGGCAGGGTGGGGCAAAAGATTTTGAAATCCAGTTGTGGTTCATTTTAATGAAGGTTAGATCATCTACATTTTGGGTAGACAGACGAGTCCTTTTTTCTGTTAGTATTGAACCTGCAGCACTGAATACTCTTTCTGATAGGACACTAGCTGCCGGGCAAGCAAGCTCCTGCAATGCATATTCTGCCAATTCTGGCCAGGTGTCTAATTTGGATGCCCAGTAATCAAATGGGAATGACGGTTGAGGGAGAACGTCGATAAGGGATGAAAAATAGTTTGTAACCATACTGGACAAATGTTGTCTCCTGTCACTTTGAATTGATGCTGCAGTACCTGTCCTGTCTGCGGTCCTAGAAAAATCACTCCACAACCTGGTCAGAAAACCCCTCTGGCCAACGCCACTTCTGATTTCTGCCCCTCTAACACCTCTGGTCTGCTGGCCCCTGGAGCTCGTGTGAGAACGATCACGGGCGCTGTGTGCAGGGAATGCCAGAAGCAAACGGTCAACAAGAGTTGATTGTTTTGTTGCTAATATTAGTTCCAAGTTCTCATGTGGCATAATATTTTGCAATTTGCCTTTATAGCGAGGATCAAGGAGGCAGGCCAACCAGTAATCGTCATCGTTCATCATTTTTGTAATGCGTGTGTCCCTTTTGAGGATACGCAAGGCATAATCCGCCATGTGGGCCAAAGTTCCCGTTGTCAAATCTGCGGTTGTGCTTGGTTGAGGGGCAGTTGCAGGCAAATCTACGTCACTTGTGTCCCTCAAAAAACCAGAACCCGGCCTTGCCACGCCACCAATTTCCCGTGCCCCCGGGAAAGCTTCCTCATTAAAAATATACTCATCCCCATCATCCTCCTCATCCTCCACCTCCTCTTCGCCCGGTACCTCGTCATGTACACTGCCCTGACCAGACAATCGCTGACTGTCATCAAGGCTTTCCTCTTCCTCTGGTGCAGACGCCTGATCCTTTATGTGCGTCAAACTTTGCATCAGCAGACGCATTAGGGGGATGCTCATGCTTATTATGGCGTTGTCTGCACTAACCAGCCGTGTGCATTCCTCAAAACACTGAAGGACTTGACACATGTCTTGAATCTTCGACCACTGCACACCTGACAACTCCATGTCTGCCATCCTACTGCCTGCCCGTGTATGTGTATCCTCCCACAAAAACATAACAGCCCGCCTCTGTTCGCACAGTCTCTGAAGCATGTGCAGTGTTGAGTTCCACCTTGTTGCAACGTCTATGATTAGGCGATGCTGGGGAAGGTTCAAAGAACGCTGATAGGTCTGCATACGGCTGGAGTGTACAGGCGAACGGCGGATATGTGCGCAAAGTCCACGCACTTTGAGGAGCAGGTCGGATAACCCCGGATAACTTTTCAGGAAGCACTGCACCACCAGGTTTAAGGTGTGAGCCAGGCAAGGAATGTGTTTCAGTTGGGAAAGGGAGATGGCAGCCATGAAATTCCTTCCGTTATCACTCACTACCTTGCCTGCCTCAAGATCTACAGTGCCCAGCCACGACTGCGTTTCTTGCTGCAAGAACTCGGACAGAACTTCCGCGGTGTGTCTATTGTCGCCCAAACACTTCATAGCCAATACAGCCTGCTGACGTATGCCAGTAGCTGCCCCATAATGGGAGACCTGGTGTGCAACAGTGGCAGGTGCGGATGGAGTGTTTGTGCGACTGCGGTCTGTGGACGAGCTCTTGCTTCTGCAGGAGGACGAGGAGGAGGAGGAGGAGGAGGGGGTGCGAACGGCTACAGACAACTGTTTACTAGACCGTGGGCTAGGCAGAACTGTCCCAAACTTGCTGTCCCCTGTGGACCCTGAATCCACCACATTTACCCAGTGTGCCGTGATGGACACGTAACGTCCCTGGCCATGCCTACTGGTCCATGCATCTGTTGTCAGGTGCACCTTTGTGCTCACAGATTGCCTGAGTGCATGGACGATGCGCTCTTTAACATGCTGGTGGAGGGCTGGGATGGCTTTTCTGGAAAAAAAGTGTCGACTGGGTAGCTCGTAGCGTGGTACAGCGTAGTCCATCAGGTCTTTGAAAGCTTCGCTTTCAACTAACCGGTAGGGCATCATCTCTAACGAGATTAGTCTAGCTATGTGGGCGTTCAAACCCTGTGTACGCGGATGCGAGGCTAAGTACTTCCTTTTTCTAACCATAGTCTCATGTAGGGTGAGCTGGACTGGAGAGATGGAGATCGTGGAACTAGCGGGGGTGCCGGTGGACATGGCAGACTGAGAGACGGTGGGAGATGGTATTGTTGCCGCCGGTGCCCTAGATGCAGTGTTTCCTACTACGAAACTGGTGATTCCCTGACCCTGACTGCTTTGGCCTGGCAAAGATACCTGCACAGATACAGCAGGTGGTGCGCTAAATGGTGGTCCTACACTGCCGGAAGGGATGTTGCGTTGATGACTAGCTTCATTGGCCGAGGGTGCAACAACCTTAAGGGACGTTTGGTAGTTAGTCCAAGCTTTCAAATGCATGGTGGTTAAATGTCTATGCATGCAACTAGTATTGAGACTTTTCAGATTCTGACCTCTGCTTAAGGAAGTAGAACATTTTTGACAGATGACTTTGCGCTGATCAATTGGATGTTGTTTAAAAAAATGCCAGACTGCACTCTTTCTAGCATCGGATACCTTTTCAGGCATTGCAGACTGAGCTTTAACCGGATGGCCACGCTGTCCTCCACCAGGTTTTGGCTTTGCCACGCGTTTTGGGCAAGATACGGGCCCGGCAGATGGAACCTGTGGCGATGTTGATGCCTGCTGCGGCCCCTCCTCCTCCTCTGCTTCAGAACTGCTGCCGCCTGCACCCTGTTCCCCCAATGGCTGCCAATCGGGGTCAAGAACTGGGTCATCTAATAACTCTTCTTGTACCTCCTGCGCAACTTCGTCTGTGTCACCGTGTCGTTCGGTGGTATAGCGTTCGTGATGGGGCAACATAGTCTCATCAGGGTCTGATTCTTGATCAGCACCCTGCGAGGGCAATGTTGTGGTCTGAGTCAAAGGACCAGCATAGTAGTCTGGCTGTGGCTGTGCGTCACTGCACTCCATGTCAGATTCAATTTGTAATGGGCATGGACTGTTAACTGCTTCACTTTCTAAGCCAGGGACGGTATGTGTAAAGAGCTCCATGGAGTAACCCGTTGTGTCGCCTGCTGCATTCTTCTCTGTTGTTGTTTTTGCTGAAGAGGACAAGGAAGTGACTTGTCCCTGACCGTGAACATCCACTAACGACGCGCTGCTTTTACTTTTACCAGTTTCACGAGAGGAGGCAAAAGAGCTAGAGGCTGAGTCAGCAAGATAAGCCAAAACTTGCTCTTGCTGCTCCGGCTTTAAAAGCGGTTTTCCTAATCCCAGAAAAGGGAGCGTTCGAGGCCTTGTGTAGCCGGACGACGAACCTGGCTCCACAGCTCCAGACTTAGGTGCAATATTTTTTTCCCCACGACCACCTGATGCTCCACCACTACCACTACCCTCATTACCAGCTGACAATGAACGCCCCCGGCCACGACCTCTTCCACTAGACTTCCTCATTGTTTTAAAAACGTAACCAAACTAACGTTATTTGTTGCAGTCACACAACTTACACGGTGAGCTATAACTTCAGTATGATTTAGCTACCCCTTTACAGGTTGGTGAGACCACCGCGAAAATCAGGCACAATGTTACACACTCTTTTTTTGGTGGCTGCAAATTAGAGAGATGCCCCACACGCAGGACTGTCACTGAAGCACAAATGTTAATATTAATGTCACACTATTATTTGTTTTTTATTTTTATTTTTTTCAGGAACACTTTAGAAACCCCCCCAAAAAAAAAAGAAATTTGATTTTTGCAGGGAGAATTTAGAAAACAAATGTAACAAACTATATGCTTTCTATGGGCCACTGAGTGAGAGATGACGCACACAGGAATCAGGAGTGGCACACAAGCCCAGAGGCCAATATTTTTCTACCAATGATTGATGGAGTTATTTTCTCTGGTAGATTTTGGAACCCAAATCAAGGAAAAAAAATATAGGCTTTCTATGGACCACAATTGGAGAGAGAGAGAGAGAGAGAGAGAGAGAGAGAGAGAGAGATGGCACACCCAGGAGTCAAGACTGGCACACAAGCAGAAAGGCCAATATTAATCTCCCACTGTTTTTTTTTTTTTTTTTTTTTTTGTCAGGGAGACTTTAGAAAAAAAAATAATAAAAAAAATATGATTTTATCAGGAAGAATTTAGAAACCAAATAAAATAAAATGATTTTTTCAGGGAGAATTTATAAAACAAATAAAAACAAAAATAGGCGTTCTATGGCCCACTGACTGAGAGATGACGCACACAGGAATCAGGAGTGGCACACAAGCCCAGAGGCCAATATTTTTCTACCAATGATTGATGTAGTTATTTTCTCTGGTAGATTTTGGAACCCAAATCAAGGAAAAAAAATATAGGCTTTCTATGGACCACAATTGGAGAGAGAGAGAGAGAGAGAGAGAGAGAGAGAGAGAGAGATGGCACACCCAGGAGTCAAGACTGGCACACAAGCAGAAAGGCCAATATTAATCTCCCACTGTTTTTTTTGGTTGTTTTTTTTTTTTTTTTTCAGGGAGACTTTAGAAAAAAAAATAATAAAAAAAATATGATTTTATCAGGAAGAATTTAGAAACCAAATAAAATAAAATGATTTTTTCAGGGAGAATTTAGAAAACAAATAAAACCAAAAATAGGCGTTCTATGGCCCACTGACTGAGAGATGACGCACCCAGGAGTCAAGACTGGCACACAAGCAGAAAGGCCAATATTAATCTCCCACTGTTTTTTTTTTTTTTTTTTTTTTTTTCAGGGAGACTTTAGAAAAAAAAATAATAAAAAAAATATGATTTTATCAGGAAGAATTTAGAAACCAAATAAAATAAAATGATTTTTTCAGGGAGAATTTACAAAACAAATAAAAACAAAAATAGGCGTTCTATGGCCCACTGACTGAGAGATGACGCACCCAGGAGTCAAGACTGGCACACAAGCAGAAAGGCCAATATTAATCTCCCACTGTTTTTTTTTTTTTTTTTTCAGGGAGACTTTAGAAAAAAAAATAATAAAAAAAATATGATTTTATCAGGAAGAATTTAGAAACCAAATAAAATAAAATGATTTTTTCAGGGAGAATTTATAAAACAAATAAAAACAAAAATAGGCGTTCTATGGCCCACTGACTGAGAGATGACGCACACAGGAATCAGAAGTGGCACACAAGCCCAGAGGCCAATATTTTTCTACCAATGATTGATGTAGTTATTTTCTCTGGTAGATTTTGGAACCCAAATCAAGGAAAAAAAATATAGGCTTTCTATGGACCACAATTGGAGAGAGAGAGAGAGAGAGAGAGAGAGAGAGAGAGAGAGAGAGATGGCACACCCAGGAGTCAAGACTGGCACACAAGCAGAAAGGCCAATATTAATCTCCCACTGTTTTTTTTGGTTGTTTTTTTTTTTTTTTTTCAGGGAGACTTTAGAAAAAAAAATAATAAAAAAAATATGATTTTATCAGGAAGAATTTAGAAACCAAATAAAATAAAATGATTTTTTCAGGGAGAATTTAGAAAACAAATAAAACCAAAAATAGGCGTTCTATGGCCCACTGACTGAGAGATGACGCACCCAGGAGTCAAGACTGGCACACAAGCAGAAAGGCCAATATTAATCTCCCACTGTTTTTTTTTTTTTTTTTTTTTTTTTCAGGGAGACTTTAGAAAAAAAAATAATAAAAAAAATATGATTTTATCAGGAAGAATTTAGAAACCAAATAAAATAAAATGATTTTTTGCAGGGAGAATTTAGAAAACAAATAAAACCAAAAATAGGCGTTCTATGGCCCACTGACTAAGAGAGAGAGAGAGAGATGGAACGCTTAGTACTGGCACACAAGCCCAAAGGGCAATATTAATCTCCCTTTTTTTTTCCAGGGAGAATTTCTAAAACCCCCCCCAAAAAAAAAATAGGCTTTCTATGGCCCACTATTTGTGAGAGAGATGGGACGCTCAGGACTGGCACAGATGGCACGCTCAGGACTGGCACAGAAGCCCAGAGGCCAATATTAATCTCCCTTTTTTTCTGGGAGAATTTATAAAACCAAAAAAAAAATTAAATAGGCTTTCTATGGCCCACTATTTGTGAGAGAGATGGCACGCTCAGGACTGGCACAGATGGCACGCTCACAACTGGCACACAAGCCCAGAGGCCAATATTAATCTCCCTTTTTTCAGGGAAAATTTATAAAACCAAAAAAAAAATTAAATAGGCTTTCTATGGCCCACTATTTGTGAGAGAGATGGGACGCTCAGGACTGGCACAGATGGCACGCTCAGGACTGGCACAGAAGCCCAGAGGCCAATATTAATCTCCCTTTTTTTCTGGGAGAATTTATAAAACCAAAAAAAAAATTAAATAGGCTTTCTATGGCCCACTATTTGTGAGAGAGATGGGACGCTCAGGACTGGCACAGATGGCACGCTCAGGACTGGCACAGAAGCCCAGAGGCCAATATTAATCTCCCTTTTTTTCTGGGAGAATTTATAAAACCAAAAAAATATTTAAATAGGCTTTCTATGGCCCACTATTTGTGAGAGAGATGGCACGCTCAGGACTGGCACAGATGGCACGCTCACAACTGGCACACAAGCCCAGAGGCCAATATTAATCTCCCTTTTTTCAGGGAGAATTTATAAAACCCCAAAAAAAATAAAATAGGCTTTCTATGGCCCACTATTTGTGAGAGAGATGGCACACTCAGGACTGGCACACAAGCCCAAAGGCCAATATTAATCTCCCACTGTATTTTTATCAGGGAGAATTTATACACCCCACAAAAAAAAATACAGAAAAATGAAAAGGCTTTCTATGGCCCACTATGTGAGAGAGATGGCACACACAGGGATGGCACTCTAGCAGAAATGCCAAATTGCCAATCTTAATCTCCCACCAAAAAAAAAAAAAAAAAAAAACAGGGAATGTCCTACAATTACTATCTCCCTGCCTGCAGTAATCTCAGCCAGGTATGGCAGGCAGCTACTATCTCCCTGCCTGCAGTAATCTCAGCCAGGTATGGCAGGCAGCAATAAGGAGTGGACTGATGCACAAATGAAATAAAAAGTGTGGACAAACAAAAAAGATAGCTGTGCAGAAAGGAAGGAACAAGAGGATTTGTGCTTTGAAAAAAGCAGTTGGTTTGCACAGCGGCGTACACACAGCAATGCAGCTATCAGGGAGCCTTCTAGGGCAGCCCAATGAGCTACAGCGCTGAGGGGAAAAAAAAAAACTTCCACTGTCCCTGCACACCGAGGGTGGTGTTGGACAGTGCAAATCGCTGCAGCACAAGCGGTTTTGTGGTTAATGGACCCTGCCTAACGCTATCCCTGCTTCTGACAAAGCGGCAGCAACCTCTCCCTAAGCTCAGATCAGCAGCAGTAAGATGGCGGTCGGCGGGAACGCCTCTTTATAGCCCCTGTGACGTCGCAGACAGCAAGCCAATCACTGCAATGCCCTTCTCTAAGATGGTGGGGACCAGGACCTATGTCATCACGCTGCCCACACTCTGCGTTTACCTTCATTGGCTGAGAAATGGCGCTTTTCGCGTCATTGAAACGCGACTTTGGCGCGAAAGTCGCGTACCGCATGGCCGACCACGCACAGGGGTCGGATCGGGTTTCATGAAACCCCGACTTAGCCAAAAGTCGGCGACTTTTGAAAATGTTCGACCCGTTTCGCTCAACCCTACTTGTGAGGATCAAAGGTAGCGTATAGGTAAGTACCGGGAGACCATGTAACAGATGTATGGAGAAGACTGGTTGTGGATGGCTTTGCATGTCATAGTAAGGGTTTTGAACTGTAGTCTCTGGATGATAGGAAGCCAGTGAAGGGCTTGGCATAGGGGAGAGGCTGGGGAATAGCGGGGACACAGGTATATTAGTCAGGCAGCAGAGAGTAGGATGGATTGAAGTAGTGCCAGATTGCTGGAGGGGAGGCCAGAGAGAGGAGGTTGCAGTAGTCAAGACCAGAGATGATAAGGGCGTGCACTAGTGTTTTTGTGGTTTTGCTGTCGAGGAAAGCGCAGATCCAGGAAGTATTTTTGAGTTTGAGACAGCAGGAGGAGGCAAGGGCTTGGATTTGTGGCTTAAAAGAGAGGGCAGAGTCTAGGATCACCCCGAGGCACTGAGCATGCGGGACTGGGGAAAGTGAGCAGCCATTGACATTGATGGATAGATCTGGTGGAGGGATAGAGTGAGATGGGGGAAAGATGATGAATTCTGTTTTGTCCATGTTCAGTTTTAGAAAGCGAGCAGAAAAGAAGGCTGAGATAGCAGACAGACAGTGTGGGATTTTGGTGAGTAAGGAGGTCTTGGCATGTTTGAAGGATGTGGGGAAGACAACAGTTGTGGGTGAGAGGTTGAAGAGGTGTGTTAAGGTTGGGATGAAGACTGGTGAGGTTATGGATGAGGTGGTATGAGAGTGGATCAAGCGTGTAAGTGGTGAAATGTGATCTAGGCAGGAGGGTGGAGAGCTAATCTTCTGTCATGGTGAAGAGGCTGGTTTTGGAGAAACAGGGTTGAGCAGCTAAGAGGTGCATTGGGCGCAGCGGGCCAAAGCTTTTTCTGATCATATCGATCTTCTGTTTAAAGAAAGAGGCAAAGTCTTCAGCAGAAATGAGGGGAGAGGGAGGAGGTGCTGGGGACAGAGTAGAGAATTGAAAGTGTAGAAAAACTGTTTAGGGTTGTGAGACAGGGAGGATATGAGAGATGAGAAATAAGTTTGTTTTGCGGCAGTGAGAGTGGACTTGAAGCTGGCGAGGGACTGCTTGTATGCGATGAAGTGCTCGGCAGAATGGGATCTCTTCCATCTCCGCTCAGCGACCCTGGAAGCCCGTCTCAGTTCTTTGGTCAGGCAGGTCAGCCAGGGCTGTCTGTTGATTGTACGAGTTTTGCTATGCATGAGGGGGGAGGCTGAATCGACTGTAGCGGTTATTGTGTTTTAAAAAGTGACAGAAGAGTCTGTGTCATGAAGGGAAGCTATGTCTGTAGGAGAGGAGAGGGAAGAGAATATCAGTAGGTTGTGGTCAGACAGGGGGAGGGGTGAGTTAGAGAGATTAGTAATGGAACAGAATCGGGTAAAGATAAGGTCTAGTGTGTGACCATCTTTGTAAGTGGCCCCAGAAGACCATTGAATGAGGCCATTGATCTTACAGGTTTGACTTGAGAAGCACTATGAGAAGTGTCTGATGATAGCGTATTTCTGCTCACACCATAGTCATAACTTATTCAGTCAACCCCAAGAAACATGTTTAGGGTACATGTGTACAAGTCAGATATGCAGTATCAGTATTTTGCATGAGATTTCAGCCACACGCTATTGAGAAAATCTGCAGCAGAAATTGATTCATGTGGTAGGTTAGTTTTCACGGATCTTACCTATGGAGATAAATCTGCAGCATTTCACCTTGAAATCAGCACAATTTGGTGGGAATTTTGCCACAAAAGATTTTGCACAGTGGATAAGTCAACTGTGGACATAAACTTAATGTGAAATCAGAGCAGATGACTTATTGTCGTGTCTATGATCTACAGAAAAGAAAATTAATTTCCTTAGCGACATAGATGGTGTGTAATCAACTGCGAGAATAAAGCCTGCATTTGAGTCAATGCATTTTCTAGACTTTTTTTTTTCTTTTAAAATTTCTTAATGTGACAGACCCCATAAGACTGGTGGCAAAATGTATACTTTCCAATGTGCCTAAAAGAAAAAAAGAGGAAGACCAACCTGTGAAGGCAAACCTTCCATTAGCCACATAAACCTCTACAACAACCTAACAGATTAAAGCACAGATTAATTTACCATTACTATGCAGAGCCCAGACATCCATTTGCATTTTTGAGGTGACGTGACCACTGAAAATTTCTGTGTGCCATACTATGGATGCCAACTCTAACGTGATGCTAAACCTGTACGTCATTTTAACCTCCTCCTATGGTCTCACCTGGTGTGTATTTTGCTTGAGTATTTTTAGATAAGGAAAAAGAATGGGTAAAACTTGCAGAAAAAGTGTATTGGAAAGAACTTCTTTACAATCAGATTGGTCACAGATTACCGAACTGTCCAATGGACTAGAGAATCACAAATCTATTTTCTTATCTCTAGTGTGAGGCAGTGAGGGGGATCATATGCAAGAGTCGATATATATCCCTCAGGATGCGCATAGAAGCATATTGAGGCCGCAGGAGTGCATTGCAGTTACAGGCATAGCTGTGGTTGCAGTGCAAAATTAAAGTAAGTGTGGACCTGGTCGAGTTATTTGGCCAAGGCAATGTTTAGGAAAACCTGTAAAGGGCTTTTATTTTTGGGGCGAACTACAGAATGCTAGTGGGGTGGTTTGCTCCCTCCAGCCGGGTCTTACAAGTGGCCTTTGGTCACAGATTCCATGTAAAAATCCTGCATCAAAGGGTTTGATGTGTCAGTCTTGGTTTGCAAACTGCAGAGCAGGTGGCTCTGCAACATCTGGCTTGTGTGACGTAACACGGAGCCAAGGGGAGGAAAATGCCTGGCACCCCCCCCCCCCCCCCCAGCGTGACACGGCAATGTAGTTGCCCATGGCAACCGATCTCGGATATGGACTGTCTTGACGCCCCTGCTGCAATCCTGAGGATACCATTTGTTTTCCAGTTGTGAGTTTCTTTGGACTGTAAAAGACATTTGCTTTGAACTGTTATGCGGTCCCTGCCTATCTGTTGCACTGCACCAACCCCACTGCAGTACACTAGATACAACTGAAGCGCCCCAGGGTCCTGGTCATTCAGTAATATCATTCTCCTCTAGGGGGGAGTGATGTTACGTTTGGAGGCAATGAAGGACAACCGAATCCAGGTATCACAAGCATGCAACACATTTCGCACTCCAGGCCACCAGGGGGAGCTATGCTTCTATTTATTAGGGCACTCTTCACACTTCGGTAAAACTGGTTGCCTGGGGAGGAAGTTAGTCAGTTGCTGGATGAGCTTCGCTCAGTTAGTTGGTCCCAGACAGGGGTGGGATCCTGTCAGAGGCCGAGACAGAAGGTCACGGAGCTGTGCGTGCCCTGAGTGCGGCAGCTTCCAGAAAGAGACATTGAAAGAGAACTGTATTTTAGAGAGGGTGAAGAAGTCATAGCAAAGGAGTGGATATCAGAGGAGTTCTGCCCTACATAGGCTGCCTCCTTCTGAGATGCAGGATCCTGGTAGCCGGAACACCGAGGGAGCAACGACCCTTTATGCCTTGCTCCAGAGACCAGCAGGACAGCTAATTTCATGTTACGTGTCCGCCCTACACCCAGGAGGCAAGGTGGCACCCCTTAGAGGCTGAGGCATGATAGAGTCCCTGTAAAATGCCTCAAGCCACCGGTCATACGGGTTTGTCCTATCCATCTGGGGGACAGAGCAAGACATAACATCTGTAACATCTTCAACAGTTGTGAGGACCTTATGAGAAACTTAGCAGGAAGGTACTACAACACACGGCGCTACAGGAAGGCTACTGATTTCTACCTGGACAAGGGAACTCTGGTTTGCCTCCAAAACCGGCCGGACTCTGCCTGCCCTGTGGTCTGTGCTCTGGACTGTGGATGCTGAAACCTTCAGTAAAAGGTAAAGAGACTGCAACCTTGTGTCCTCGTTCTTCACTGCGCCTCTCACCATCCACCATCTACACACTGGGAAGCCCTGGAGATACACTTCACCTGTGGGAAGGTATACCATCTAGCTGCCATAACATCACCCCAGCAGGCGCCTTAAAGCAGTGGTCACAATGACCGAATACCACAAGTGGCATCACGAACATATACCTTTAAAGACCTTTCCCATTAACTCGGACGTCCCAAGGGCCACGGAACGGGTCAGCCACCATGACATCCCCTTGAGAACCGGAGGACCCGGTACCGAGTACCCTTCTGCCCACAGGGGCGCTCAACAACCCATAAATAAGTTTGACACCTTGAAAAAAAATAGCCATGTTCTCACAAAATTTAGACAATCCTTTAAAAAAAATGTAGGTTTCATACTAAGGGCCAAACTTTGGGTACGAAGTCTTCAACACACATACATACAATATGTGATTGTCTACTGTCCTTATTCCTTCACTATGTAATATATTTATATAACCACATGCAAGAACACTCAACAAGGCACAGATATCACTTTTTTGTATAAAAAAGATTTAAGTACACACATATATATATATATATATATACATACATAGATACATACATACACACACATGTATATATTTACACACATCCTTTCTAATGTGCCAAAGAGAAAAAAAGAAAGAAGTGGAACCCACTCAACATATATGAATAACACCAAAATGTGAGCAATGGATAAACAAGGGACCCAGTCAAGCAAATAGGTGGTTTTTAAAAATTTAACGTTTTATTTTAATGAAACATGGTAAGCAATAATCCACAGGAATAAAAAATATAATACTAATATAAATATATACCACATATATAATACACAAACTACGCACGTATGCTGGACCGAAAAAAAAAACGTGCCAACTACATCAGTATATATAGGCAGAATTAATACAAGAAACCTCAGAAGGAAAAAATAATAGATATAATATAGTTCATAAAAAATTCATAAACTGTGTAAAAACGAAAGATGGAGGAGGACAAGGTAAAAATAAGTGTACAATTATTTCCACATATAGGAAGGTGAGGGCTAAAAAATATATATGAATAAAAAACACATAAGCCTTACAAAGTGCACAGTGTCAAATATTTAACAGATATTGCAATATAGAGTGAAGATCCACTGACCCAAAACAGGGGGGTGAGGGGCATTATACCTCAGAAGCAAATAAAGTGAACAAGTGCATATAATAAAAACAACAAGGATCGTTTACACATTAAATAAGGTATACCTTCCAGGGGTTAATAGGTCCAGTACGTGCGTTTCGGAACGAGTCCTTTGTCAGGGGGTGAAGTTGGCACGGTTTTTTTCGGTCCAGCATACGTACGTAGTTTATGTATTATATATGTGGTATATATTTATATTAGTATTATATTTTTTATTCTTGTGGATTATTGCTTACCATGTTTCATTAAAATAAAACGTTAAATTTTTAAACACCACCTATTTGCTTGACTGGGTCCCTTGTTTATCCATTGCTCACATTTTGGTGTTATTCTTATATAACCACATGTAGCCAGGTTTCAGTAAGCAGAATAGGTTTATTGTATGATTGATAAAAAAAAAAAATCACATTTGTTACGGTTTGTGGAAAATAACACGTGATGATTGTATATTTATGCAGCGTTTTCAATTTGTGCTTATCAGTATTTAGCAGGTTTGCATTGTAGATAAATATTAGGATAATCTCTATAGAGCAGAATATACCTACAGCATGAAAACACTTTTTCGCCCAGTCAGATTTATTAATAGTTTTGTCCAATTGTTTTATTAGCGGTGGAAAAATATTGAAATCACCTTTACCCTCTGTTTCCAGTTAGTGTAAATCTAATTTCTGTCAACAAATAGAACAGATTATACTTTAATGTTCACGATTATGGAAAGATATCATTAGTGGATGGAATTTAGATTTCAGGAATGGAATAATATAAAAAATGTGTTATCAGGGAATCTAAAATATTCCAGTAATGTAATATAGTATCTATTAAATGTGTTCTCCATGAAAAAAGTAATTAACTAAAGAAAATATGATACATTTCTAAAAGCTTTAATTAGCAAATCGTGCTCCTTTTGACTAGCAATGTAATAACTACAGAACTAAAATGGCCACCTTGTCTATCCAATGTAATACTGTACATTCCAAGGGTCCAAAGGAAGAAGAGGCTGCTCACACTGCTGTCCACCCTGTTTATCTGATCTAATGCTGGAGACACCTGAGATGCTGAGGTAAGAAGAGGCTGCTCTCACTGCTTTCCATAGCTATCGGATGTAATACTGAAGACAAAAGTGGGAGGATCCAGTAAAATAAAGCTTCTCACACTGCTTTCCACACTGTCTATCTGATCTAATACTGGAGATACCAGGGGTGCTGAGGTAAGAAGAGGCTGCTCACACTGCTGTCCACCCTGTCTATCTGATCTAATACTGGAGATATTAGGGGTGCTGAGGTAAGAAGAGGCTGCTCACACTGCTGTCCACCCCATCTATCTGATCTAATACTGGAGATATCAGGGGTGCTGAGGTAAGAAGAGGCTGCTCACACTGCTGTCCACCCTGTCTATCTGATCTATTACTGGAGATATTAGGGGTGCTGAGGTAAGAAGAGGCTGCTCACACTGCTGTCCACCCTGTCTATCTGATCTAATACTGGAGATATCAGGGTGCTGAGATAAGAAGATGCTGATCACACTGCTGTCCATCCTGTGTATCTGATCTAATACTGCAGGTAACAGTATTGCTGAGGCAAGAAGAGGCTGCTCACACTGCTTTCCCCCATGTCTATCTGATATAATACTGGAGATATCAGGGTGCTGAGGTAAGAAGAGGCTGCTCACACTGCTGTCCACATTATCTTCCTGATCTAATACTGGAGATATTAGGAGTGCTAAGATAGTAAGAGGTCGATTATACTGCTGTCGACCATGTCTACCTGATCTGATACAGAAGATAATACGAGGAATGAGGTAAGTAAAAGCTGCTTAGACTGCTGTTCACCTTTTTCTGAAAGCTGAGCAGCTGCTGTAGCTTGGACATAGCTTATGCCACATAGTGTAAAGCTATTTCCAGATCTCAAGAGCAGAACTTCCTACTGCATATGGGCACATGAACCTGTCCTATTAACAGGTTTGTGACGTATGGGGTACACTTAACTCACCAGCGCCTCTGATACTATCCCCTTATTCCCAAATTCTTATCCATATGGCCCCCACCCTATAGTAACATCAGTTGTAACACCCAAAAATGACATTACACCTGTTTGGATTAAATGGCCACAGCAGCCTTTTATTAACAAACAATTACAAAATTAAATAAAAACCCAAACTAGGAAGAGGTGGTCCTCGAAGCCACAAATTAAGGATTTTCAATGTTCCTATTATAGATATTCTTTTTGGCCTCCAGGCTTAGTCTTACCCCCAGCCGCAAAGCACCAGCTCGGAGGCAGCTAATGACCAGCCCGGCCAAAACCAACCCATACCAATTCCCAAAATTATCCATTCCACCGACTGATCAACCACATTTCCTCGTAAACTACTCCGGGGGAGTCCAGGACCAATAGAGATCCCCCCCTGCAATCCGCCATCGCCCTTTCCACCAACTTCGAGGACCTCCCTCCCCCGCCTTACTGCTATGACAGAAAATTAGCATTCACTATTTAACGTAAAACAAACACCGTTAACAAACTTAACAAATCAAATCCCGATTTCGGAAAATAAGGGAGGGTGGGTGGGAGCTTCGCAGGTAATTAAGTGCTCCAGCCGAATGCTGACTTGTCCTTTGGCAGTTTTCCAATAACTGCCCTGCAGTCTCTCAGCCCAAAGCTCCCTCACTCTGCCCTTCTGGGTCCCTCCCCCTCAGCAATTCAAAAAAACTCCCTGCAGCCCACTTAACCCTGCAATGCCCATTAACCCCCTGTGGCCCTGATTTTGCATGTAACCCAGTCATGGCGGCCTCCCCTGATGGCCCAAGGGGCCAGTATGGCCTTTCTTGACATATGGGGTACACTTGACTCGCCAGCGCCTCTGATACTATCCCTTTATTCCTAAATTCTTATCCATACCGCCCCCACCCTATAGTAACATCAGTTGTAACACCCAAAAATGACATTACACCTGTTTGGATTAAATGGCCACAGCAGCCTTTTATTAGCAAACAATTACAAAATTAAATAAAAACCCAAACTAGGAAGAGGTGGTCCTCGAAGCCATAAATTAAGGATTTTCAATGTTCCTATTATAGATATTCCTTTTGGCCTCCAGGCTTAGTCTTACCTCCAGCTGCAAAGCACCAGCTCAGAGGCATCTAATGACCAGCCCGGCCAAAACCAACCCATACCAATTCCCATAATTATCCATTCCACCGACTGATCGACCACATTTCCTCGTAAACTACTCCGGGGGAGACCAGGGCCAATAGAGATCCGCTCCTGCAATCCGCCATCGCCCTTTCCACCAACTTTGAGGACCTCCCTCCGCCACCAACATAAATGTTCTGACACCTCAAACATTTATGTCCCTCCAAACTCTGAGGCCGATTTCAATGCCCTCTTGGATGGCCAAACACCACATGTCCATCCCTACCGCATTTAAGTGAACCCCGTCTGACTTCCAATATTCCCCTTTTCCCGATTCTAAATTAACGTGCCATACAACCACAGCTCCATTTCGTGACATGAAGCGTGAAATTGCCCTGTTCACTTTGATTCTTGCCTTATTTATTCCTTCCACCGACCTTGCCCCGCGCCACACTTTCCGAGGAACAATGTCAGACCACACCACCATCAACTTTGGGAACGACGCCCACAACCGCAGCATGTCACATTTTATGTCCTTTATCAGCTCCCAGCATGGCCTTTTCCCCAAATCGTTCCCGCCCAAGTTAACCACCACCGAATCCGGGGCTCGATCTAAGCGTACGAATCGGTGAAATTCCGGCAAGAATTGACTCCAGACCATCCCGCGCTTCCCGATCCATCGCAACGTCGCGGAATCTCTCTGGAACCCCAGCTGACGCCCATCCGGCTGAATTTCTGCCCTTAGCGTCGCCCAGAACACGAATGAATGGCCTAAAATCCAGACCAAACGGGATGTACCTCCTGAAATAAATAACAAAAACCATAAGTAAGAAAAACTTTCATGAAGCCTACGAAAACTAATCCACTAAATTCGGGCGGATGTAGGATCTGAATCTAATCGATTCCCATCGACCAATTCTCTTAACCATTTCTTCACCTAAACCTCTTCTTGCTGCCTCCGTCGCAGCACCCATCCTGAATGAGTGTCCACTGTAATACGTAGGCGAAACACCCCCAGCTGCCAAACACCGTTTGAACACCGCAATAAACTGGAATCGCGATAAGAAAGACCCATCTTCGTGTATCAAAAAGGGGTTGGATAACGCACCACCGTGTCTAATGAAATTATTCGCGCACAACACTGGACACATGATGGAAGCCGGAACCGCAAACAACGTTATTTTGCAACCCTTACCACAGACATCGGTCTTAGAGGACGTCAGTAATATCTCGATTCTGTCACCGAACACATTAATATCTTCCCTCCGTACCCCCCCCCTTTCTTCAATTTGCAGGGGCTAACTAATTCCCCAAGGTGAAAAGCACCGAAAAAGGCTAAAGCGAATGCTACTCTGAAAAGGTTAATCTCCCATTGTGATACACAAACAGTCAACAACTGTGCGCCTAAAACCAACAATACCTCGTACGAAACCGGGCGTCTTAAATCCTGACCTTTCCAACCCTTTCTCCATCCTTTTACCGCTTGACCCACCAAAAACGATTTTGTGACATCTTTTGAACCACGGGCCTTAAAACCAAAAGCTAACCCTGCTAGCAGCTTGTTCAACTTAGAAACAGACCAACCTTTTTCTTTTAGGTGACTGATCAACAAAAGCAATCTGGGTTCATCTTGTAAACGCTCCCCTAAACAACCTTTCCACTCCTCCCAAACGCCCCATGCATGATCGTATTGCTTCCAGGACCTATCGGATAAGGAGTTCACCAATAAACCCTCTAAAGCCCGCCAGGAAGATTCCACAAATCCGCCGGACACTCCATGCCTGTTGAGTCCGCTTGAGGCACCAGCTCTCGAAACCGGTCCTCCCGGAAATGAGAAAGAGCGACAACAACTGAGTTACACTCCATTGACCTGACTTCATCCACAATCCACAAGTTATACGATAAACCCAAGAAAACCAGACGTTGCAAAATTTTAACCACTAACGGGGAATCCGCTGACAATGAATTCATCACCCTCGCTTTCTGACCTGCATGGAAAACGTATCTTTTTGTTCATGATAACCTTGCCCCATAACGACAAGGCCACCAAAATGGGAAACTGGTACATCAACACCCGATTCGCTGTCCAACCTTGCTCCTTCCCAAATTCTGGCCATTCCGCCAACAACCAAGCTCCCTGAAAAAACAATCCGAAACCGCGTCCGTCTACCACTGCGACAAAAAGACCCAAAGCATCCGCGTCTATCACCGGTTCAATCCAAATGGACTTGCCATTGTAATCCTCCAAAAATCTCACCCAAACTGCCAGATCATCCCGTAACTCTTTTCTCAATCTAATAAAATGAACGGGAGATTTTACACTTGCTGTTGACAGTGATAGCCTCCTGCAAAATGCTCGGCCCATCGGCATGATCCGACAAGCGAAGTTCAACTTGCCCAACAATGACTGCACTTCACCTAATCTCAGTTTCTTCGCCCTGTGCCTTAACCCCTTTCTGACATCGGACGTACTATCCCATCCATGTGGGGTGGGCCCCTATGACCATGGACGGGATAGTACGTCCAGCGCGATCGGCGGCGCTCACGGGGGGAGCGCGGCCGATCGCGGCCGGGTGTCAGCTGCCTATCGCAGCTGACATCCGGCACTATGTGCCAGGAGCGGTCACGGACCGCCCCTGGCACATTAACCCCTGGCACACCGCGATCAAAGATGATCGCGATGTGCCGGCAGTGCAGGGAAGCACCGCGCAGGGAGGGGGCTCCCTGCGGGCTTCCCTGAGCCCCCCGCAGCAACGCGATGTGATCGCGTTGCTGCGAGGGTCTTACCTCCCTCCCTCCCTGCTCGAGCCCCGGATCCAAGATGGCCGCGGATCCGGGTCCTGCAGGGAGGGAGGTGGCTTCACAGAGCCTGCTCAGAGCAGGCACTGTGAAGGCTGCAGCGCTGCATGTCAGATCAGTGATCTGACAGAGTGCTGTGCACACTGTCAGATCACTGATCTGTGATGTCCCCCCCTGGGACAAAGTAAAAAAAAAAATTTTCAAATGTGTAAAAAAAAAATAAAAAAAAATATTCCAAAATAATGAAAAAAAAAAAAATATTATTCCCATAAATACATTTCTTTATCTAAATAAGAAAAAAACAATAAAAGTACACATATTTAGTATCGCCGCGTCCGTAATGGCCCGACCTATAAAACTGGTCCACTAGTTAACCCCTTCAGTAAACACCGTAAGAAAAAAAAAAAAAACGAGGCAAAAAACAACGCTTTATTATCATACCGCCGAACAAAAAGTGGAATAACACGCGATCAAAAAGACAGATATAAATAACCATGGTACCGCTGAAAACGTCATCTTGTCCCGCAAAAAACGAGCCACCATACAGCATCATCAGCAAAAAAATAAAAAAGTTATAGTCCTGAGAATAAAGCGATGCCAAAATAATTATATTTTCTATAAAATAGTTTTTATCGTATAAAAGTGCCAAAACATAAAAAAATGATATATATGAGGTGTCGCTGTAATCGTACTGACCCAAAGAATAAAACTGCTTTATCAATTTTACCAAACGCGGAACGGTATAAACGCCTCCCCCAAAAGAAATTCATGAATAGCTGGTTTTTGGTCATTCTGCCTCACAAAAATCGGAATAAAAAGCGATCAAAAAATGTCACGTGCCCGAAAATGTTACCAATAAAAACGTCAACTCGACCCGCAAAAAACAAGACCTCACATGACTCTGTGGGCCAAAATATAGAAAAATTATAACTCTCAAAATGTGGTAACGCAAAAAATATTTTTTGCAATAAAAAGCGTCTTTCAGTGTGTGACGGCTGCCAATCATAAAAATCCGCTAAAAAACCCGCTATAAAAGTAAATCAAACCCCCCTTCATCACGCCCTTAGTTAGGGAAAAATTAAAAAAATGTATTTATTTCCATTTTCCCATTAGGGCTAGGGTTAGAGTTAGGGCTAGGGTTAGGGCTAGGGCTAGGGTTAGGGCTAGGGTTAGGGTTAGGGCTAGGGTTAGGGCTAGGGTTAGGGTTAGGGTTAGGGATAGGGTTAGGGCTAGGGTTAGGGCTAGGGTTAGGGCTAGGGTTAGGGCTAGGGTTAGGGCTAGGGTTAGGGCTAGGGTTAGGGTTAGGGCTAGGGTTAGGGTTAGGGCTAGGGCTAGGGTTAGGGCTAGGGTTAGGGCTAGGGTTAGGATTAGGGTTAGGGCTAGGGTTAGGGCTAGGGCTACAGTTTGGGTTGGGGCTAAAGTTACAGTTAGGGTTTAGATTACATTTACGGTTGGGAATAGGGTTGGGATTAGGGTTAGGGGTGTGTCTGGGTTAGAGGTGTGGTTAGGGTTACTGTTGGGATTAGGGTTAGGGATGTGTTTGGATTAGGGTTTCAGTTATAATTGTGGGGTTTCCACTGTTTAGGCACATCAGGGGCTCTCCAAACGCGACATGGCGTCCGATCTCAATTCCAGCCAATTCTGCGTTGAAAAAGTAAAACAGTGCTTCTTCCCTTACGAGCTCTCCCGTGTGCCCAAACAGGGGTTTACCCCAACATATGGGGTATCAGCGTACTCAGGACAAATAGGACAACAACTTTTGGGGTCCAATTTCTCCTGTTACCCTTGGGAAAATACAAAACTCGGGGCTAAAACATATTTTTTGTGGGAAAAAAAAGATTTTTTATTTTCACGGCTCTGCGTTATAAACTGTAGTGAAACACTTGGGGGTTCAAAGTTCTCACAACACATCTAGATTAGTTCCCTGGGGGTCTAGTTTCCAATATGGGGTCACTTGTGGGGGGTTTCTACTGTTTAGGTACATTAGGGGTTCTGCAAACGCAATGTGACTTCTGCAGACCATTCCATCTAAGTCTGCATTCCAAATGGCGCTCCTTCCCTTCCGAGCTCTGCCATGCGCTCAAACGGTGGTTTCCCCCAACATACGGGGTATCAGCGTACTCAGGACAAATTGGACAACAACTTTTGGGGTCGAATTTCTCCTCTTACCCTTGGGAAAATACAAAACTGGGGGCTAAAAAATAATTTTGGGGGGAAAGATTTTTTTTTTTAATTTTCACGGCTCTGCGTTACAAACTGTAGTGAAACACTTGGGGGTTCAAAGCTATCACAACACATCTAGATGAGTTCCTTAGGGGGTCTAGTTTCCAAAATGGTGTCACTTGTGGGAGGTTTCTACTGTTTAGGTACATTAGGGGCTCTGCAAACGCAATGTGACACCTGCAGACCATTCCATCTAAGTCTTCATTCAAATGGCACTCCTTCCCTTCTGAGCCCTCCCATGTGCCCAAACAGTGGTTCCCCCCACATATGGTGTATCATCGCACTCAGGACAAATTGGGCAACAAATTTTGGGGTCCAATTTCTCCTGTTACCCTCAGGAAAATACAAAACTGGGGGCTAAAAAAATAATTTTTGTGGGAAAAAAATTTTGTTTTATTTTTACGGCTCTGCATTATAAACTTCTGTGAAGCACTTGGTGGGTCAAAGTGCTCACCACACCTCTAGATAAGTTCTTTAGGGGGTCTACTTTCTAAAATGGTGTCACTTGTGGGGGGTTTCAATGTTTAGGCACAGTGGCTCTTCAAACGCAACATGGCGTTCTATCTCAATTCCTGTCAATTTTGCTTTGAAAAGTCAAACGGCGCTCCTTCCCTTCCGAGCTCTCCCATCCGCCCAAACAGTGGTTTACCCCCACATATGGGGTATCAGCGTACTCAGGACAAATTGTACAACAACTTTTGGGGTCCAATTTCTTCTCTTACCCTTGGGAAAATAAAAATTGGGGGCGAAAAGTTAATTTTTGTGATAAAATATGATTTTTTATTTTTACGGTTCTACATTATAAACTTCTGTGAAGCACTTGGTGGGTCAAAGTGCTCACCACACCTCTAGATAAGTTCTTTAGGGGGTCTACTTTCTAAAATGGTGTCACTTGTGGGGGGTTTCAATGTTTAGCCACATCAGGGGCTCTCCAAACGAAACATGGCGTCCCATCTCAATTCCAGTGAATTTTGCATTGAAAAGTCAAATGGCACTCCTTCGCTTCCGAGCTCTGCCATGCGCCCAAACAGTGGTTTACCCCCACATGTGGGGTATTGGCATACTCAGGACAAATTGTACAACAATGTTTGGGGTCCATTTTCTCCTGTTACCCTTGGTAAAATAAAACAAATTGGAGCTGAATTAAATTTTTTGTGAAAAAAAGTTAAATGTTCATTTTTATTTAAACATTCAAAAAATTCCTGTGAAGCACCAGAAGGGTTAATAAACTTCTTGAATATGGTATTGAGCACCTTGAGGGGTGTAGTTTTTAGAATGGTGTCACACTTGGGTATTTTCTATCATATAGACCCCTCAAAATGACTTCAAATGAGATGTGGTCCCTAAAATATAATGGTGTTGTAGAGATGAGAAATTGCTGGTCAACTTTTAACCCTTATAACTCCCTAACAAAAAAAAAATTTGGTTCCAAAATTGTGCTGATGTAAAGTAGACATGTGGGAAATGTTACTTATTAAGTATTTTGTGTGACATATCTCTGTGATTTAATTGCATAAAAATTAAAAGTTGGAAAATTGCGAAATTTTCATAATTTTCGCCAAATTTCAGTTTTTTTCACAAATAAACGCAGGTACTATCAAAGAATTTTTACCATTGTCATGAAGTACAATATGTCACGAGAAAACAATGTCAGAATCACCAGGATCCATTGAAGCGTTCCAGAGTTATAACCTCATAAAGGGACAGTGGTCAGAATTGTAAAAATTGGCCCGGTCATTAACGTGCAAACCACCCTTGGGGGTAAAGGGGTTAAACACTTCATCTCGCAGCGCGCCAACTTTCTCCTCTGGTAATCTGCAAACCATTTCCATCGTGTTAATTTCAATACCTAAAAAACTTAAAACAGTAACTGGGCCCAGTGTCTTATCTGCCGCTAATGGGACCCCAAAACTCTTAGCAATCTTCTCCATTGAATGCAATAATATTGAACAGTCTGCAGTCTGAGCCGCCCCTATGAACAAGAAATCATCAAGATAGTGTATACATGCATTTAAACTTGACACGTCTTTTATCACCCATTCCAAAAACGTGCTGAATGTTTCAAAACACGCACAAGATAGGGAGCACCCCATGGGAAGACAGCGGTCGACAAAATAACCTCCATTCCAATAACAACCCAACAAATGCATACTATCAGGATGGACAGGTAACAGCCTGAACGCTGCTTCGATATCCGTCTTTGCTAACTTGGCACCTTGTCTGTACACCCGCACCCAATGCATGGCTGCATCAAAAGAAGTATACATCACTGAGCACAATAGCGGATCAATGCCATCATTTACAGACGACCCCCTGGGAAATGACAGATGTATCATCCTAAATTTATTGGGTTCCTTCTTAGGGACTATACCTAATGGCGATACCCTTAAGTTCTGCAAAGGAGGACAAGCAAACTGACCTGCCATCCTACCCAATCTGACTTCCTTCTCTAACTTTTCCGACAACCTCAGGAAATTGCCGCGCCAACTTTAAATTTTTCTTAGACAAATTTACTTCCGTATCAACTGACGGGATTCTAAAACCATCCCTGAAACCTTCTTCCAACAAACTAGCTACCATCCTATCTGGGTACCTATTTAGGTAGTGTACCATCTCTCCCAGCCGAATTGGCGTCACCCCTTTTTTCAGATCCCTCCGCTCCTCTCTGTCTGTTTCCCCTGAAACATTTAGATGATCCGTGTGCTCCTCCACAGATTGTACACTCATGCTTAAATTTGCATTTTGCGCCAAATCTACACGCCCCCTCGTTGAATGCCAAGCACAAACCCTTCTGTATGGCCGTTGGATGTCCTGACTGACTATAGCCTCCTGCGCTTCCGGGAAAGGACTGAGTGCTAGGCGCCGCTCTGGATGGGACCATCACCCGCATCCACAGAGTGATATCCTTATGATCCCACCGAATGTTAGGCCTAACTGCCTTCATCTGATGAAATTGCTCATCATATCTCAACCACCCCTGACCCCCGTAAACGCGATAAGCCTCCCCTACAGCGTCCATATAACAGAATAATCCCGAACAATTTTCGGGAGCCTTTTCACCTATAACACTGGCCAAAATGGCAAATGCCTGCAGCCAATTTGTAAAAGTTCTCGGAATCAATCTATACCTCCTCCTTTCCTCGTCCTCTTTCTTAGAGTTATCTCTTCTCACTCTATCTAAATTAAACCGTTCTAGGGGCAATAAAGAAAAAATTTCCACATACTCCCCTTTCCATATTTTTTCCCTAGTCTCGTTTTTAAGATGAGCTCCTAAAGGGCCATCAAAACACACGTATACCTCTCCACGTGTTGTATCGTCTAACCTCACTGTATCCTCCTTCTCCTTTTCCGTGTCTCCTACCTGACTGGCCACTGATACTGTAGCGGAAGAAACGGCCGCACCAGCCCCTCCGCTTTTGTTCCTGCACATTAGATACCTCACCAAACATGCCCCCTTGCCCAGAGCTCCTACCTGTACACCCCAGCCATGCAGTAGATGGTGGAGCAACAGTCTGCCCAGCCCCCCACAGAAGAGCTAAACCTCTTAAACTGTGCATAAGCATATTTAATCCCCCGCTAACCACCCCCCCCCACCCCACTGGGACCCCCTCGTGACTACCCCTACCAGACGAGGTTAACAAAGGGGGATAAGGTAAAAAAAGATTTTCTCACCAAGCTGCCCGAGCGCTGTGGACCCAGCAGCCGACGGTCCGGTAGCCTGATGCTGCCTCTCCTTCTCCGTCCTCCTGTCGTGGTCTGGTGCACCGTGGTCCGTGTGGGAGTTGCTCTGCGATGCTCTCCTTGGCGTTACCGGAAGATCCGCGGAAGTCTGTGCTGGGGACTGGGAGCCCGCGTTATCCGGGGACTGTCGCCGCTGGTGCTCCCTGCATGCAGGAGTGAGGGATGGGGCCTGTGCAGCGCCGATCACCGGCCCAAGGACTCGCACCACGCTTGACCCCCTGCTGCTCTGCGCTGTGCTTGGTAAGGCGGCGCTGCTAGGGCCAGCTGTTAGCCGCCCGCGTTGCGCCCCCCGCTGAGGCGCCTGTGGATCAGGCCCCCGTATATGGTCTCGCCTGCCTGTCATATGCTGAGCCGGCTCATCTGCCCCGGTGGCTCCGGCCATTCCTGCTCCCGACACCCTGCGTGGTCCAGATGTTGAGGAGGAGGCCGCCGCCTCCCCTTGTTGCAGGCCCTGCCGCGTGACTGGATTCCTCCCAGTTCGCCCTCGGGACCCAGCAATCCCGCGGCACACGCCACCAGCTGGAGGGTCCCTGGAGGAGCTCCTAATTCGGCGTCGGGCCCGGGGGGGACATCAGGGCTTAAGCGTGCCGGCGGCCGGGACCACCGCAGCCGGCGCCCTCCGGTGGGGACCTGGGGAGATCCGCTCGCCACCCCCTGGAGAAGGCTGCTTACATTTTGCTGCAGCCACGCAGTCCCCTGCATGCTGGCTGCGTCTCGGAGGCTCGGCAGGAGCGCTTCCTCCTCCATGCTGTCGGCAGACCGGAGCTTCGCTTGCTGGCAGACCGCAGGTAATTAAGTGCTCCAGCCGAATGCTGACTTGTCCTTTGGCAGTTTTCCAATAACTGCCCTGCAGTCTCTCAGCCCAAAGCTCCCTCACTCCGCCCTTCTGGGTCCCTCCCCCTCACCAATTCAAAAAACTCCCCACAGCCCACTTAACCCTGCAATGCCCATTAACCCCCTGTGGCCCTGATTTTGCATGTGACCCCGTCATGGCGGCCTCCCCTGATGGCCCGAGGGGCCAGTACGGCCTTTCTTCACTGTAACAAGGCATCATCTATTTCCATTCTATATCAATTACATCCCTAGATATAATGAGCATGGTTTGCTCATTAAAAAAGGTATTTGAGAATTTATTTAGGATGATATTTCCTTTATTTTTTTCTATTCTTGGAGAATCTCTTCAAACCCTTAATGACCACCAATACGCCTTTTAACGGCACTGAGGAATAAGAGTATAGTGCCGCCCAGTGGTGGCAATTCCTGCGAGTGTCAGCTGCACATACACGACAGCTGACACCCTGCATTATCTGACCTGGCCAGTTTTGCGACCAGTCAGTGCCAATTAACCCCTTAAATACCTCTGGCAATCGCGACAGTGATATGTAAGTTGTTTCAAGGAGGTCACAAGACCTCCTTAGTAACCATCGAACCTCTAAATGAGAATCGTGGGTCCCAATGGTTACCATGGTACCCTAAGGTTATGTGATGACCCCAGGATACGGTGACCTGTGAGATCCAGCTATAAGCTGTGTTAGTGAGACACAGACTGCTCTCATGCATTCTTGTACAAAAGTACTGCAGTGTATGAGACCAGGAATCAGAAAAAAATTATGCTTGTCCCACGGTGAAAAAAAAAATGTAAAAAAAAAAAATGAAAAAAGTAAAAACACAGAACAAAGTGCACACAAATCACAAAAAGTTATTTCGCCACTCAAAATGCAGCGCTTGTCATAAAGCAAAAGAAACAAACAAAAAAACACATTATTGGTATTGCCGCATCCGTAACGACACGCTCTATAAAACTGGCACGTTATATATTCAGTATGGCGAACGCTGTAAAAAATAAACATGCCAAAAAGTTTGCTTTTTTCATCATAATGACTCACAAAAAAGTGAAAGTGATCAAAAAGTCGTAAGTTAAAAAATTGTAGAATATATATAATTATATATATCAAATTGTCCCATAAAAAGCAAACCCTAATATGGCTCATTCGGCAAAATAATATAAAAGTTAGCGCTCTCAGAATACGAAAATGCAGAAAAACTCATTTTTGTAAAATATTGTTTTTAGTCTGTAAAAATAGCAAAGCATATTTGGACTCCAAAGGTGTCTCCATTTGCCTCATTATGGTGGATGGTTCAGTTGGGGATTGCTTCTGAATCGCATTTTTGCGGGATTTACACGGAAACCCAAACACAAGTGATCAGCGTAGCGCACAAGAATGTTATCCAGTCTTCTTCTGGAAGTGATCGAAAAATGACTATGTACCCCAAAATGTTACCTATAAAAGCCCTAATTTATCCCGCACAAAACCAGCCCTCACTCACGTCCGTCATCTGTCACTCCAACTATAGGTTGGTCCCACGTTACTGCTAGAACAATGACTCTAGAAAAGCATCATGGCTCCCACCCCCTCAAATAAAATCCAGTGAATTCTGCGCTCCCAAATCCAAATGCTCTATCCTTCTGAGCCCCACTGTAAATAAACCGCAGTAAGCAGCCATGTTTGGCATTATTGTAGCAGGGAGAGAAGGCACTTACGGTAATTTACGGGTGCGTGTCTCCAGAAGCATAAAGCTGAACACAATTAATGGGGGCACTACAATATATGGGGGCTCTACACTTTATGGGGACACAATGTGAATTACCTGTAGGTTAAGATGCTCAATACACCCCTAGATGAATTCCTTCAGGGGTATAGTTTTCCAAATTGGGTCACTTGTGGGAGGTTTCTGCTGTTATCCATTGTGAAAATTACAAATTTGGAGCTAAAACAACAAAAAATGAAAATAAGACAACCTAATGCTATAAAATTCTGTGTAGTACATGTGGGTTAAAAAAGCTCACGATAACCCTGGATAAAATCCTTGAGGGGTGTAGTTTCCAAAATGAGGTCAGTTGTTGGGAGTTTCCAGGGATTAGGCACATCAGGGGCTCTCCCAATGTAACATGACGCCCGCATATAATTCCAACCAAGCCTGGGTTCCAAAATGTCACTCCTTCCTTTCCAAGCACCTAAACTATAGTTTTACCCTAGTATGGGGTATCGGCATACACAGAAATTGTACAACACATTTTTGGGTCCATTTTCTTCTGTTACCCTTATGAAAATAAATGTTGGGCTGAAACTTTTGTTTGAAAAATGTGATTTTTTATTTTCACGGCTAAACGTTCAGGGTCTTCACCACACGTCTAGTTTCCAAAATGCAGTCATTTGTGGGGGATTTCCACTGCTCATACACATCAGGGGCTCTCCAAACACGACAAGGTGTCCGCTTTCGATTTCAGCCATTTTTGTGTATTTTCTGTCTTATCGGCCCCCCAAAGTCACCTGAAATTTTGTTACAAAAATGAGAAATTGCTAGTCAACTTCTAACCCTTGTAATTTCCTTACAAAAATAAAATAATGTTTAAAAAATGATGAAAGTGTAAAGTGGGCACATGGGAAAATGCTATTTATTAACCATTTTGAGTGACATAGCTCTAGTTTAAAGGCATAAAAAATTAAGTTATATTAAACAAATTTTACTGCCATCACAAAATACAAGGTCTTGAAAAAAATCTCAGAATCACTCGGATCCGTTGAAACATCCCAGAGTTATTGCCACATAAAGTGACACTGGTCAGATTTTAAATATTTGGCCTGGCCATTAAAGGTAAAAATTGTCTCAGTCACTAAGGGGTTAAAAAGTGTCCTTGTCCTAAACACTAAATCTACAAAATGTCCATGACGGCTTTAGAGTGAGCTGACATTTTGGACTGTACAGTGCATACACCTACCATTTAATTCACTGTAGAGAGCTCCAGTCAAAATCCTGCACCGAAGACCTGGATAAACTGCATGACAATCTTAGTCTAAGAAAACGTAGAATAGGTGGACATTACTAAGGTCATTTTATTGAAATGTATGTACCAGTTGCAAGAATTATTTTGGTCATGGTGGAATAGCCTAGATATAATTTATATTATATGTACATGCAAAAACATACAGTGCCTTGAAAACGGCTTTCCGCTTCCATTATACCTCCAAACAAATGTAATTTATTTGGATTTTAGGTGATATATACACAAAGTAGCAAGTATTTGTGAAATGTAAAGTTTTTCTAAATATTTAAAAAGCTGAAAATTGTGACAAGCATTTATATTTGTAAAGTGGGCAGAGACGGAAGCCGTGGGTGAGGGGAGCATCTGCCACGCTACAGCAAAATGAAGGTCCTGGCTAGGTGTGTGCTGCTGTTATCTTACAATTATGCCTCTGCAGACCACAGACCTTACATATTCAACCCCCTTGGAGTCAATATGTTCTAAGGGCACCATTAACTGTCTGCAATTATTGCTACAAGTCTTTTGGGGTCCGTCTACCAGCTTTGCACATCTAGAGGCGGATCATTTCGCCCAGTCATCTTTGCAAACTAGCTCTTGCTAAGATATTGGACGGAGTGTGTCTGAACAGCAATTTTCAAATCTTGACGCAGATTCTCAATAGAATTTAGGTCTGGACTTTGACTGGACCAAACACATGGATTTGAAACTATTCTGTTGTAGCTTTGGCAGTATGTTTAGAATCGTTGTCCTGCTGGAAGTTGAGACTATGCCTGAGTCTCAAGCCTTTTGCAGCCTCTAACAGGTTTTCAAGGGATTTCCCTGTATTTAGCTCCATCAATCTTCCCATCAACTGACCAGCTTCCCTGTTCATGCTGAAGAAAATCATCCCCACTGCATGATGCTGCCACCATAAAGAGGTGGAGAGCAGAAGATGTGGTTCATTGATGTTCTATGGCACTTAGGACCAAATGTTGCCATCTGTTGAGCAAACCGAGAAGGCCGGAATTAAAATACGGAGGAAGCATTTCTGGAGGGAAGAACTTGAAGGGGGTGCCAGGTCAGGTGGTAGCTGTAGGGTTGTCAAATATAAAAGGCAGAGGTAATAAGTTGGGAAGGCAGTTATTGCTAGCATGTAAGAGGCTGTGTGAGCGGTGGAATGCAAAGGCAGATCAAACAAAGAGTGGCTGGAGACTGGGACAGGAGAGACAAATTTGTCAAGTACCAAAGCCCAGACTTCGCTGGTCAAGACCCAAAGCGCAGTTGTCACCAGAAGAGATAAGCAAACTTGTTCAGAAAACATCTTCCAATCTCAAATTCGTCACAAACATTGCACATTTGTATTCGGATTCCTGATCATTTTCCTTCAAACTGGCAAAATTTGGCAAAAGTTTGGTAAATTATCCAATGAGAATGACGTCGCGGCTTCTGATTGGCCGCGTGCTGGTCACATGGGCGGCACGCGGCCAATCAGAAGCCGCGACGTCATTCTCATTCACAAAACTGCTAATTCTAGGAATTGAGGACCTGCGAATGACGTCGCGGCCTCTGATTGGTCGCGTGCCGGTCACATGGGCGGCACGCGACCAATCAGAAGCCGGGACGTCATTCACAGGTCCGAAAGGCGCGCTTTTTAAACAAAGAAGCCTCCCGGTTAGCAGCGTGAAGTCCAGGGGCCACCGGAGAGGTGAGCATATCAATATTTTTTATTTTAATTCTTTATTTTACACATCCCTATGGATCCCAGGGCCTGAAGGAGAGTTTCCTCTCCTTCAGACCCTGGGAACCATGAGAATACCTTCCGATACTTGATGTCCCATTGACTTGTATTGGTATCGGATATCGGTATCGGCGATATCCGATATTTTTCGGGTATCGGCCGATACTATCCGATACCGATACTTCCAAGTATCGGACGGTATCGCTCAACACTACCCCATACCCAATTTGTAGGCCTAATGCAGTGTAGTTTCCAACAACTACTAAATGAGAGCATGAAGATCGAAGCATTGGCGAGGAAACCTGGGGAACACCTTGGAGTGGAACACACCATCTCTCTACACCCCATACCCAATTTGTAGGCCTAATGCAGCATAGTTTCCAACAACTACTAAACGAGAGCCAGAAGATTGAAGCTCAGGAAAGGCAACCTGGAGAACACCTTGGAGTGGAACACACCATCTCTCTACACCCCATACCCAATTTGTAGGCCTAATGCAGAGTAGTTTCCAAGAACTACTAAACGAGAGCCGGAAGATCGAAGCTCAGGAAAGGCAACCTGGAGAACACCTTGGAGTGGAACACACCATCTCTCTACACCCCATACCCAATTTGTAGGCCTAATGCAGCGTAGTTTCCAACAACTACTAAACGAGAGCATGAAGATCGAAGCAATGGAGAGGAAACCTGGGGAACACCTTGGAGTGGAACACACCATCTCTCTACACCCCATACCCAATTTGTAGGCCTAATGCAGTGTAGTTTCCAACAACTACTAAACGAGAGCATGAAGATCGAAGCATTGGCGAGGAAACCTGGGGAACACCTTGGAGTGGAACACACCATCTCTCTACACCCCATACCCAATTTGTAGGCCTAATGCAGCGTAGTTTCCAACAACTACTAAACGAGAGCCGTAAGATTGAAGCTCAGGAAAGGCAACCTGGAGAACACCTTGGAGTGGAAAACACCATCTCTCTACACCCCATACCCAATTTGTAGGCCTAATGCAGTGTAGTTTCCAAGAACTACTAAACGAGAGCCGGAAGATCGAAGCTCAGGAAAGGCAACCTGGAGAACACCTTGGAGTGGAACACACCATCTCTCTACACCCCATACCCAATTTGTAGGCCTAATGCAGCGTAGTTTCCAACAACTACTAAACGAGAGCATGAAGATCGAAGCAATGGAGAGGAAACCTGGGGAACACCTTGGAGTGGAACACACCATCTCTCTACACCGCATACCCAATTTGTAGGCCTAATGCAGTGTAGTTTCCAACAACTACTAAACGAGAGCATGAAGATCGAAGCATTGGCGAGGAAACCTGGGGAACACCTTGGAGTGGAACACACCATCTCTCTACACCCCATACCCAATTTGTAGGCCTAATGCAGCGTAGTTTCCAACAACTACTAAACGAGAGCCGTAAGATTGAAGCTCAGGAAAGGCAACCTGGAGAACACCTTGGAGTGGAACACACCATCTCTCTACACCCCATAACCAATTTGTAGGCCTAATGCAGTGTAGTTTCCAAGAACTACTAAATGAGAGCCGGAAGATCGAAGCTCAGGAAAGGCAACCTGGAGAACACCTTGGAGTGGAACACACCATCTCTCTACACCCAATACCCAATTTGTATGCCTAATGCAGTGTAGTTTCCAAGAACTACTAAACGAGAGCCGGAAGATCGAAGCTCAGGAAAGGCAACCTGGAGAACACCTTGGAGTGGAACACACCATCTCTCTACACCCCATACCCAATTTGTAGGTCTAATGCAGAGTAGTTTCCAACAACTACTAAACGAGAGCATGAAGATCGAAGCAATGGATAGGAAACCTGGGGAACACCTTTGAGTGGAACACACCATCTCTCTACACCCCATACCCAATTTGTAGGCCTAATGCAGCGTAGTTTCCAACAACTACTAAACGAGAGCCGTAAGATTGAAGCTCAGGAAAGGCAACCTGGAGAACATCTTGGAGTGGAACACACCATCTCTCTACACCCCATACCCAATCTGTAGGCCTAATGCAGTGTAGTTTCCAAGAACTACTAAACGAGAGCCGGAAGATCGAAGCTCAGGAAAGGCAACCTGGAGAACACCTTGGAGTGGAACACACCATCTCTCTACACCCAATACCCAATTTGTAGGCCTAATGCAGTGTAGTTTCCAAGAACTACTAAACGAGAGCCGGAAGATCGAAGCTCAGGAAAGGCAACCTGGAGAACACCTTGGAGTGGAACACACCATCTCTCTACACCCCATACCCAATTTGTAGGTCTAATGCAGCGTAGTTTCCAACAACTACTAAACGAGAGCATGAAGATCGAAGCAATGGATAGGAAACCTGGGGAACACCTTGGAGTGGAACACACCATCTCTCTACACCCCATACCCAATTTGTAGGCCTAATGCAGTGTAGTTTCCAACAACTACTAAACGAGAGCCGGAAGATCGAAGCTCAGGAAAGGCAACCTGGAGAACACCGTGGAGTGGAACACACCATCTCTCTACACCCCATACCCAATTTGTAGGCCTAATGCAGCGTAGTTTCCAACAACTACTAAACGAGAGCATGAAGATCGAAGCAATGGAGAGGAAACCTGGGGAACACCTTGGGGAGGCAGACACCGTTAGTAGGCCCTACCAAAGTTGTACCCCCAATGCAGTTTTAAAATTCCTAGAGGCTGAAAACAAGACTATTGACGCTCAGCTTTTTTCAAAGGAACACAGCTGAATTGAGTGGCGCAGACAGACACAGGTAGTAGGACTTAAACCAAAAATGTGGCTCACTGCAGCTTAAAAAAGTTACAGGGGTACACAGGCAGCATTGCTCTGGGCAGTGGAGGACAATTTCAATAGTGGACCGCAGACAGACTTTGTACGCCTACTATTAAAAAAAGGATGCTCTATGCAATTAAAAATAGGTTCCAGGGGTCCACGGGCAGCAGTGGTGTGGTCAGTGGACGAGTATTGGAAGGAGGGACCGCAGACAGGCATCGAAGGCCTAACATAATAACACATTGCTGTTGGCAATTTTAAATTGGTTCCAGGGGAACACGGGCAGCAGTGGCCTGGTCAGTGTAGTAGCAGTAGAAAGAATGGACCGCAGACAGGCATCGAAGGCCTAAAATAAAAAAATTGGGCTGGCTGTAGGCAATTTTAAATTGGTTCCAGGGGTACACGGGCAGCAGTGGTGTGGTCAGTGGAGGCCTAGTGGAAGGAGTGACCGCAGACAGGCATCGAAGGCCTAACATAATAACACATGGCTGTAGGCAATTTAAAATTGGTTCCGTGGGTACACGGGCAGCAGTGGTGTGGTCAGTGGAGGCCTAGTGGAAGGAGTGACCGCAAACAGGCATCGAAGGCCTAACATAAAAACAGATTGCTGTTGGCAATTTTAAATTGGTTCCAGGGGAACACTGGCAGCAGTGGCCTGGTCAGTGTAGTAGTAGTAGAAAGAACGGACCGCAGACAGGCATCGAAGGCCTAAAATAAAAAAATTGGGCTGGCTGTAGGCAATTTTAAATTGGTTCCAGGGGTACACGGGCAGCAGTGGTGTGGTCAGTGGAGGCCTAGTGGAAGGAGTTACCGCAGACAGGCATCGGAGGCCTAACATAACACATGGCTGTAGGCAATTTTAAATTGGTTCCGTGGGTACACGGGCAGCAGTGGTGTGGTCAGTGGAGGCCTAGTGGAAGGAGGGACCGCAGACAGGCTTCGAAGGCCTAACATAACAAAATTGGGCTGTTGGCAATTTAAAATTGGTTCCAGGGGTACACGGGCAGCAGTGGTCTGGTCAGTGTAGTAGTAGTAGAAAGAAGGGACTGCAGACAGGCTTCGAAGGCCTAACATAACAAAATTGGGCTGTTGGCAATTTAAAATTGGTTCCAGGGGTACACGGGCAGCAGTACAATGGTCAGTGGAGGCCTAGTGGAAGGAGGGACCGCAGACAGGCTTCGAAGGCCTAACATAACAAAAATGTCAATACAATGGTATTGTCAGTGCCAGGCATTGAAGGATGTCAGCGCATAGACTAAACATTGGTGGAGCTGTGAGAGATAATTTTGCAAGTGGTAGAGCACTGTTTGAGCTGGGGGGGGGGGGAACTGTCTTGTGGCCGGCGGTACAGGCCCAGGGCCCCTCATATTACAACGGTGTGTCTGACGTTGGGTGCGCACCACCACCGCCAGAGACACTTTATTGTACTATGAGGGACCCAGTGGCAGTGCCGTCGACCAAAAGCGGGCACACCCACCTCTTCAGAAAAAAAACAGCACTCTCACGGGTGCTGGCGCCAAGTGGCGATACCACGGCCCCGTGTGGGGAGTTTGGCCATTTAGTGAGGTGTAAACATGTCGTATGCTGGACAATCAGGTGCAGCAAATTACGATATTGGAAAAGTCATTCATAATAGTCCACAGGCAAGACCTTTTCATAGGAAAGTTAGGTGTCAGCCGGGCAAGGTGGGGCAAAAGATTTCGAAATCCAGTTGTGGTTCATTTTAATGAAGGTTAGATCATCTACATTTTGGGTAGCCAGACGAGTCATTTTTTCTGTTAGTATTGAACCTGCAGCACTGAATACTCTTTCTGATAGGACACTAGCTGCCGGGCAAGCAAGCTCCTGCAATGCATATTCTGCCAATTCTGGCCAGGTGTCTAATTTGGATGCCCAGTAATCAAATGGGAATGACGGTTGAGGGAGAACGTCGATAAGGGATGAAAAATAGTTTGTAACCATACTGGACAAATGTTGTCTCCTGTCACTTTGAATTGATGCTGCAGTACCTGTCCTGTCTGCGGTCATAGCAAAATCACTCCACAACCTGGTCAGAAAACCCCTCTGGCCAACGCCACTTCTGATTTCTGCCCCTCTAACACCTCTGGTCTGCTGGCCCCTGCAGCTCGTGTGAGAACGATCACGGGCGCTGTGTGCAGGGAATGCCAGAAGCAAACGGTCAACAAGAGTTGATTGTTTGGTTGCTAATATTATTTCCAAGTTCTCATGTGGCATTATATTTTGCAATTTGCCTTTATAGCGAGGATCAAGGAGGCAGGCCAACCAGTAATCATCATCGTTCATCATTTTAGTAATGCGTGTGTCCCTTTTGAGGATACGTAAGGCATAATCCGCCATGTGGGCCAAAGTTCCAGTTCTCAAATCTGCGGTTGTGCTTGGTTGAGGGGCAGTTTCAGGCAAATCCACGTCACTTGTGTCCCTCCAAAAACCAGAACCCGGCCTTGCCGCGCCAACAATTTCCACTGGCCCCGGAAAAGCTTCCTCATTAAAAATATAATCATCCCCATCATCCTCCTCGTCCTCCTCCTCCTCTTCGCCCGCTACCTCGTCCTGTACACTGCCCTGGCCAGACAATGGCTGACTGTCATCAAGGCTTTCCTCTTCCTCAGCTGCAGACGCCTGATCCTTTATGTGCGTCAAACTTTGCATCAGCAGACGCATTAGGGGGATGCTCATGCTTATTATGGCGTTGTCTGCACTAACCAGCCGTGTGCATTCCTCAAAACACTGAAGGACTTGACACATGTCTTGAATCTTCGACCACTGCACACCTGACAACTCCATGTCTGCCATCCTACTGCCTGCCCGTGTATGTGTATCCTCCCACAAAAACATAACAGCCCGCCTCTGTTCGCACAGTCTCTGAAGCATGTGCAGTGTTGAGTTCCACCTTGTTGCAACGTCTATGATTAGGCGATGCTGGGGAAGGTTCAAAGAACGCTGATAGGTCTGCATACGGCTGGAGTGTACGGGCGAACGGCGGATATGTGAGCAAAGTCCACGCACTTTGAGGAGCAGGTCGGATAACCCCGGATAACTTTTCAGGAAGCACTGCACCACCAGGTTTAAGGTGTGAGCCAGGCAAGGAATGTGTTTCATTTGGGAAAGGGAGATGGCAGCCATGAAATTCCTTCCGTTATCACTCACTACCTTGCCTGCCTCAAGATCTACAGTGCCCAGCCACGACTGCGTTTCTTTCTGCAAGAACTCGGACAGAACTTCCGCGGTGTGTCTGTTGTCGCCCAAACACTTCATAGCCAATACAGCCTGCTGACGTTTGCCAGTAGCTGCCCCATAATGGGAGACCTGGTGTGCAACAGTGGCAGCTGCGGATGGAGTGGTTGTGCGACTGCGGTCTGTGGACGAGCTCTCGCTTCTGCAGAAGGACGAGGAGGAGGAGGAGGGGGTGCGAACGGCTACAGCCAACTGTTTCCTAGACCGTGGGCTAGGCAGAACTGTCCCAAAATTGCTGTCCCCTGTGGACCCTGCATCAACAACATTCACCCAGTGTGCCGTGATGGACACGTAACGTCCCTGGCCATGCCTACTGGTCCATGCATCTGTTGTCAGGTGCACCTTTGTGCTCACAGATTGCCTGAGTGCATGGACGATGCGCTCTTTAACATGCTGGTGGAGGGCTGGGATGGCTTTTCTGGAAAAAAAGTGTCGACTGGGTAGCTCGTAGCGTGGTACAGCGTAGTCCATCAGGGCTTTGAAAGCTTCGCTTTCAACTAACCGGTAGGGCATCATCTCTAACGAGATTAGTCTAGCTATGTGGACGTTCAAACCCTGTGTACACGGATGCGAGGCTAAGTACTTTCTTTTTCTAACCATAGTCTCATGTAGGGTGAGCTGGACTGGAGAGCTGGAGATCGTGGAACTAGCGGGGGTGCAGACTGAGAGACGGTGGGAGATGGTATTGTTGCCGCCGGTGCCCTAGATGCAGTGTTTCCTACTACGAAACTGGTGATTCCCTGACCCTGACTGCTTTGGCCTGGCAAAGAAACCTGCACAGATACTGCAGGTGGTGCGGAAAATGGTGGCCCTACACTGCCGGAAGGGATGTTGCGTTGATGACTAGCTTCACTGGCCGAGGGTGCTACAACCTTAAGGGACGTTTGGTAGTTAGTCCAAGCTTGCAAATGCATGTCTATGCATGCAACTTGTATTGAGACTTTTCAGATTCTGTCCTCTGCTTAAGGTAGTTGAACATTTTTGACAGATGACTTTGCGCTGATCAATTGGATGTTGTTTAAAAAAATGCCAGACTGCACTCTTTCTAGCATCGGATACCTTTTCAGGCATTGCAGACTGAGCTTTAACCGGATGGCCACGCTGTCCTCCAACAGGTTTTGGCTTTGCCACGCGTTTTGGGCAAGATACGGGCCCAGCAGATGGAACCTGTTGCGATGTTGATGCCTGCTGCGGCCCCTCCTCCTCCGCTTCAGAACTGCTGCCGCCTGCACCCTGGTCCCCCAATGGCTGCCAATCGGGGTCAAGAACTGGGTCATCTATTACCTCTTCTTGTAGCTCGTGTGCAACTTCGTCTGTGTCACCGTGTCGGTCGGTGGTATAGCGTTCGTGATGGGGCAACATAGTCTCATCAGGGTCTGATTCTTGATCATTACCCTGCGAGGGCAATGTTGTGGTCTGAGTCAAAGGACCAGCATAGTAGTCTGGCTGTGGCTGTGCATCAGTGCACTCCATGTCAGATTCAACTTGTAATGGGCATGGACTGTTAACTGCTTCACTTTCTAAGCCAGGGACGGTATGTGTAAAGAGCTCCATGGAGTAACCCGTTGTGTCGCCTGCTGCATTCTTCTCTGTTGTTGTTTTTGCTGAAGAGGACAAGGAAGCGACTTGTCCCTGACCGTGAACATCCACTAACGACGCGCTGCTTTTACATTTACCAGTTTCACGAGAGGAGGCAAAAGAGCTAGAGGCTGAGTCAGCAAGATAAGCCAAAACTTGCTCTTGCTGCTCCGGCTTTAAAAGCGACCACCTGATGCTCCACCACTACCACTACCCTCATTACCAGATGACAATGAACGCCCCCGGCCACGACCTCTTCCACCAGACTTCCTCATTGTTTTAAAAACGTAACCAAACTAACGGTATTTGTTGCTGTCACACAACTTACACGGTGAGCTATAACTTCTGTATGATTTAGCTACCCCTTTACAGGTGGGTGAGACCGCAAGGAAAATCAGGCACAATGTTACACATTCTGTTTTTGGTGGCAACAAATGAGAGAGATGCCACACACGCAGGACTGTCACTGAAGCACAAATGTAAATATTAATCTCCCACTGATTTGTTTTTTTTTTTTTTTCCAGGGAGACTTTAGAAAAAAAAATAATAGAATAAAATGATTTTTTAAGGAAGAATTTAGAAACCAAATAAAATAAAATGATTTCTTCAGGGAGAATTTAGAAAACAAATAAAACAAAAAATAGGCTTTCTATGACCCACTGAGTGAGAGATGACGCACACAGGAGTAAGGAGTGGCACACAAGCCCAGAGGCCAATATTGTTCTCCCAATGATTGATGTAGTGATTTTTTCAGGTAGATTTTGGAACCCAAATCAAGCTAAAAAAATAATAGGCTTTCTATGGCCCACAATTGGAGAGAGAGAGAGATGGCACACCCAGGAGTCAAGACTGGCACACAAGCAGAAAGGGCAATATTAATCTCCCACTGATTTGATTTTTTTTTTTTTTTTCAGGGAGACTTTAGAAACCAAATAAAGCAAAAAATAGGCTTTCTATGGCCCACTGAGTGAGAGATGACGCACACAGGAGTCAGGAGTGGCACACAAGCCCAGAGGCCAATATTTATCTCCCACTGATTGATTTATTGATTTTTTCAGGTAGAATTTAGAACCCAAATCAACCAAAAAAATAAATAGGCTTTCTATGGCCCACTATTTGTGAGAGAGATGGCACGCTCAGGACTGGCACACAAACCCAGAGGCCAATATTAATCTCCCACTTTTTTTTTTTTTCAGGGAAAATTTATAAACCCAATAAAATAAATAAATAGGCTTTCTATGGCCCACTATCTGAGAGAGAGAGATGGCACGCTTAGGACTGGCACACAAGCCCAAAGGCCAATGTTAATCTCCCTTTTTTTTTCAGGGAGAATTTATAAAACCAAAAAAAAATAAATAAATAGGCTTTCTATGGCCCACTATTTGTGAGAGAGATGGCACGCTCAGGACTGGCACACGAGCCCAGAGGCCAATATTAATCTCCCACTGATTGATTTATTGATTTTTTCAGGTAGAATTTAGAACCCAAATAAAGCAAAAAAAAAAATAGGCTTTCTATGGCCCACTGAGTGAGTGATGATGCACACAGGAGTCAGGAGTGGCACACAAGCCCTGAGGCCAATATTTTTCTCACACTGATTGATGTAGTGATTTTTTCAGGTAGATTTTGGAACCCAAATCAAGCAAAAAAATAAATAGGCTTTCTATGGCCCACTGAGTGAGAAATGGCACACACAGGAGTCAGGAGTGGCACACAAGCCCTGAGGCCAATATTTTTTTCCCACTGATTGATGTAGTGATTTTTTCAGGTAGATTTTAGAACCCAAATCAAGCAAAAAAATAAATAGGCTTTCTATGGCCCACTGAGTGAGAAATGGCACACACAGGAGTCAGGAGTGGCACACAAGCCCTGAGGCCAATATTTTTCTCCCACTGATTGATTTATTGATTTTTTCAGGTAGAATTTAGAACCCAAATAAAGCAAAAAAAAAAAAAGGCTTTCTATGGCCCACTGAGTGAGTGATGATGCGCACAGGAGTCAGGAGTGGCACACAAGCCCTGAGGCCAATATTTTTCTCCCACTGATTGATTTATTGATTTTTTCAGGTAGAATTTAGAACCCAAATCAAGGAAAAAAATAAATAGGCTTTCTATGGCCCACTGAGTGAGAAATGGCACACACAGGAGTCAGGAGTGGCACACAAGCCCTGAGGCCAATATTTTTCTCCCACTGATTGATGTAGTGATTTTTTCAGGTAGATTTTGGAACCCAAATCAAGCAAAAAAATAAATAGGCTTTCTATGGCCCACTGAGTGAGAGATGGCACAGACAGGGATGGCACTCTAGCAGAAATGCCAATCTTAATCTCCCACAAAAAAAAAAAAAAAAGTAACTGTCCTTCAATTACTATCTCCCTGCAGTAATCTCAGCCAGGTATGGCAGGCAGCAATAAGGAGTGGACTGATGCACAAATTAAATAAAAAGTGTGGACAAACAAACAAGATAGCTGTGCAGAAAGGAAGGAACAAGAGGATTTGTGCTTTAAAAAAAGCAGTTGGTTTGCACAGTGGCGTACACACAGCAATGGAGCTATCAGGGAGCCTTCTAGGGCAGCCCAATGAGCTACAGCGCTGAGGGAAAAAAAAAAATAAAATGTAGCTTCCACTGTCCCTGCACACCGAAGGTGGTGTTGGACAGTGGAAATCGCTACAGCACAAGCGGTTTGGTGGTTAATGGACCCTGCCTAACGCTATCCCTGCTTCTGACGAAGCGGCAGCAACCTCTCCCTAAGCTCAGATCAGCAGCAGTAACATGGCGGTCGGCGGGAACGCCCCTTTATAGCCACTGTGACGCCGCAGACAGCAAGCCAATCACTGCAATGCCCTTCTCTAAGATGGTGGGGACCAGGACTTATGTCATCACGCTGCCCACACTCTGCGTTTACCTTCATTGGCTGAGAAATGGCGCTTTTCGCGTCATTGAAACGCGACTTTGGCGCGAAAGTCGCGTACCGCATGGCCGACCCCGCACAGGGGTCGGATCGGGTTTCATGAAACCCGACTTTGCCAAAAGTCGGCGACTTTTGAAAATGAACGACCCGTTTCGCCCAACCCTATTGTTGAGATATCGGCAGCCAACCACTGTGGTGAACCAGGAGTCCACATTTCAGTATCTAATTCTTTTCTGATAATAGTGTGGTCCAGCCAGGAGTACACATTTCAGAATTTAAATCCATTCTCCTAATTGTGTGGTCCAGCCAGCAGTATACATTTCAGCATCTAATTCCTTTCTGCCAATGGTGTGGTCCAGACATCAGTCCACATTTCAGCATCTAAATCTTTTGTGAAAATTATGTGGTCTCACTACACTATTTTAGCAAATACAGGTGCGTCTCACAAAATTAGAATATCAAGAAGTTAATTTCAGTTCTTCATTACAAAAAGTGAAACTCATATAAAGTCATTACAAACAGTGATCTATTTCAAGTGTTTATTTCTGTTAATGTTGATGATTAGGGTTGAGCGAAACGGGTCGGACATTTTCAGAAGTCGCCGACTTTTGGCAAAGTCGGGTTTCATGAAACCCGACCCGACCCCAGTGTGGGGTCGGCCATGAGGTCGGCGATCTTCTGAATCTGGTATCGGAATTCCGATACCGAGTTCCGATATGTTTGCAATATTGGAAATCGGTATCGGAATCCATATTTAAGTGTAAAATAAAGAATTAAAATAAATATTGCTATATTCACCCTCTGACGCGCCCTGGTACTAACCGGCAGCCTTCCTTCCTAAGAATCAGCGCTTGAAAGACCTTCGGTGACGTGGAGGCTTGTGATTGGTCGCGTGAGCGGTCACATGGGCGGTCGCGCGACCAATCACAAGCCGCGACGTCATCTAAGGTCCTTCACGCGCTGATTCTAAGGAAGGAAGGTTGCCAGTTAGTACCAGGGCGCGTCAGAGGGTGAGTATAGCAATATTTTTTATTTTAATTCTTTATTTTACACTTAAATATGGATCCCAGGGCCTGAAGGAGAGTTTCTTCTCCTTCAGACCCTGGGAACCATAGTATCCCATTGCACTGCATTGGATTTCGTGTTTCGGCCGACCCCGACTTTTCTATAGGATCGGCCGATTTTACTCGACCCGACTTTTGAGAAAGTCGGGTTTCGTGAAACCTGACCCGATCCTATAAAAGTAAAAGTCGCTCAACCCTATTGATAATTATGGCTTACAGCCAATGAAAACCCAAAAGTCATTATCTCAGTAAAATTAGAGTAATTAATAAAATAGCCTGCAAAGGCTTCCTAAGCACTTAAAAAGGTCCCTTAGTCTGTTTCAGTAGGCTCCACAATCATGGAGAAGACTGCTGACTTGACATGTCCAGAAGACAGTCATTGACATACTTCACAAGTAGGGTAAGCCACAAAAGGTCATTGCTAAAGAAACTGGCTGTTCACATAGTGCTGTATCCAAGCATATTAATGGAAAGTTGAGTGGAAGGAAAAGGTGTGGTAAAAAAGGTGCATAAACAACTGGAATAACTACAGCCTTGAAAGGATTGTTGAGAAAAGACCACTCAAAAATTTTAGAGAGATTCAAAAGGAATGGACTGCTGCTGGAGTCATTGATTCAAGAGCCACCACAAACAGATTTATCAGGACATGGGCTACCAGTGTCGCATTCCTTGTGTCAAGCCACTCATGACCAATTGACAACACCAGAAGCGTCTTACTTGGGCCAAGGAGAAAAAGAACTGGACTGTGCTCAGTGGTCCAAGGTGTTTTTTCAGATGAAAGTAAATTTTGCATTTCATTTGGAAACCAATGTCCCAGAGTCTGTAGGAAAAGTAGAGAGGCCACAATCCAAGCTGCTTGAGGTCTAGTGTGAAGTTCCATGATGGTTTAGGGAGCCATGTCATCTGCTCACGTAGGTCTTTTTGGAGATGGAAATTTCATTCTCCAGCAGGACTTGGCACCTGTCCGCACTGCCAAAAGTACCAATACTGGGTTTAAAAACAATAATATCACTGTGCTTGATTGACCAGCAAACTTATCTGACCTTAACCCCATAGAGAATCTATGGGGTATTGTCAAGAGGAAGATGAGAGATACCAAATCCAACTATGCGGAAGAGCTGAAGGCTGATATCAAAGCAACAAAAACAACCAAAATAGGAAAAATCCTCCACTATTATTGAAAAAAAAAACATAAAAACACAGGCAAAGATACTTACCTGTCCAGGCCTCTAAACAAATGCACTGGGTGCAGCGGACACAAGTAAAGATGGCAACTACACAGGCACAGTAACACCAATGAGAAAGCCAGCCTACAATCAGGGATTGCACACTAGTGCAAAAAAAAAATACGTACGCTACTCATCTGGTAGCAGTGTTTTTTCAGGAGCCATGACAGCACAACGAGAGAGGGGATCCGTCCTTCAGGGACAGGAAACCTACAGACATAAAAAGGGCGGTGCCTCTCTCCCACGTCAGTTGGTTCCAGAGCATGAGAGGACCACCTTGGTTAGTAACACAGATGCAGCATATAAATAAATACATTTTATTATGTAAGTGAGCATGGAATTTAAAGGAAAAGCCGAAAGGGTGTTGAATCATCCAAAAAATAGGGTAGGGAATCTAAGGGTGCTGTCATGGCTCCTGAAAAAACACTGCTACCAGGTGAGTAGCGTACGTATTTATTCAGTCGCCATGACATCACAACGAGAGACTTTCAGAGAAGTAAGGAAGATTAGGGGGGGATAATAGCCTCCAGCACCCTTCTCCCAAGGTCCGAGGAACTACCCAGATCTAATCTGTAGTGTCTAAGAAAGGTAGAAGGAGAAGACCATGTGGCCGCCTTACATATGCCTTCGATCGATACTTCTGACCTCTCCGCCCAGGAAGATGCTACGGCCCGCGTGGAGTGTGCCTTTATACCATCTGGAACTTCGTTGCCACCTGCTGTATAAGCGAGAGAGATCGCCTCCCTGATCCATCTGGCTAGAGTGTTTTTAGATACTCTAAGACCCTTTCTCACCCCTTGATAGGCTACGAACAGAGAGTTATCTTTTTTCCAGGCATCTGAAACTGAAATATATCTAAGGAGGATTCTTCTTACATCTAAGGAATGAAATTTACGTTCTTTATCATTAGCAGGGTTGGAGCAAAATGAGGGTAGGACTACCTCCTGTACCCTGTGGAATTTTGACGCAACTTTTGGAAGATAGAGGGGATCGGGTTTCAAGATTACTCTATCCTCCCTGATCTGCATGTATGGTGGATGTCTGGAAAGTGCCTGCAGATCACTAACCCTTCTAGCAGATGTGAGTGCAACCAAGAGGGCTGTTTTAATTGAAATTATTTTTACAGGGATGGTATCAATAGGCTCGAATGGGGCTTGCGTTAGGGCTGAGAGAACAAGATTTAGATCCCATGGGACTAACCTTTGTTTAATGATTGGTCTGGACCTAGTGACTGCTTTGAAAAATCTAGATATCCAGTGATTACTGGCTAAGTTAAGATTATATAGTGCTCCCAGAGCCGACACTTGAACTCTGAGAGTACTTGTGGCCAAGCCCATCTCTAGACCTTTCTGTAAAAATTCAAGAATCTGGTTTATACATTGTTTCTGGTCAATTTGAGCCCCTGAACATGATAGAAATTTTCTCCACACTCTAACATAGATGTTCGTTGTAGAGGGTTTCCTACTTTTAAGGAGTGTATTTATTAAATTCTGAGAGAATCCCTTCCCCCTCAGTAAAGACCTCTCAAATTCCACGCCGCTAGGTGTAAGTTGGCCACTCGTGAATGGAGGATTGGGCCTTGGGAGAGCAGATCTGGATAATTCTGGAAGAATCCATGGTTGGCAGACAGACATCTTCCTCAGCCAAGGAAAACATGACCTCTTGGGCCAGAATGGGGCTATCAAGATTACCTGGGCCCTGTCCTCCCAAATCTTCCTTAGAACTAAAGGAATTAGGTTTAGAGGGGGAAAGGCATATGCGAGACTGAAGCGCCAAGATATCAGCAGAGCGTCCACAGCATATGGGTTGTCTTTTGGATTTAGAGAGCAGAATTGGTGTAATTTTTTGTTCCCCCTGCTGGCAAAAAGGTCTATTTCTGGACAACCCCATAACTGAATGATCTGAGGACTCTCAATTCTAAATATTGATCTGATTGAAGACAGCTGGATTTAGCGACCACTCTCCCTCTCTGAGTTTGTTGCGGCTTAGATAGTCGGCTTTGGTATTGATACTTCCTCTTATATGAAGAGCCGTCAGAGAGAGAAGATGTTCTTCGGCCACCTGAAAAATATGATTTGCGACCTTCATCAATGAACTGGATCGTGTACCACCTTGACGATTAATGTAGGCCACGGTTACCCGATTGTCCGATAATAGCCGGACGTGTCGACCCTGTAGGGGTACAAGGAATTTATTTAAGGCATGTTTTACAGCCAACAGCTCTTTCAGATTGGAGGATGAGTCCTGTTCAGACTGAACTAAAAAACAAAGAGAACAGAATGGACTATAAAGCAGGCACGCACAACCAACAAAAATAGAAAAATAACAAATGTTTTATTGAACACTACAGCAAAAACACATAAAAACAATTAAAATGTACAAATAGTGTACATAGCACCCTGATATAAATATCCTACAAATAATGTGCAGTCGATATAGAACATGACATAATGTCCTCGGTCCGCCTGATGTATATCACATAATATAGATGGAACAAAAACCTCCTAATAAAATAACACATCCAAGAATGCTATAAGCGCACCAATAAAGAACACAGGTGCAAAATACTATGGGTTAACAAATGTCAGAGCGCACGAGGAACCTGGTAGAATAAATGTCCATACCAAGTCCTATTCAATGAACAATAACAAAATGCCCAATAAATGACCAAAAGAGAAAAAACCCATAATTATAAAGAAAGGGCCATGTAATGCCCGGCATACTCAGCTGAAACACGGAGGGAAATAGCAGGCTAGGACCCAGACCTATGACGACAATGCCGAATCTGAAAACAGGTATCATTGCCTAAGTGTAGACGGCATGAAGCAGAGTAGGCAGGGTGTCAGACAAGAGCCCCACGCGTATCGCCGCCGCAGCGGCTTCGTCAGGGGAAGTAGTTGCTGTGGACGATCACTTACATTTAAATAGAGGATCAAATTAGCCGGAGTGTGTGCCAGCCGTGCCGTTACACAGGGAGAGAGACGTGGACCGGAAGTCGCGCTGGCCGGAAGTGACGAGCGGCAGAATGGAAAGACACAGAGAATCTCCATGGAGAAAGATGACGCATGCGCAGACGCGGCTCTGGGTACTGAGCCGCGCTGCACAAGCGTCTAGAGGGAGGCAGTAGAGACCACGTAAACCCGGTGACGTATGGGGCATGCAGATGAAAAATGCCAACGCAACTGCGTGCGCAAACCCATGTAAAGGAATGCATATCATGTTTAAAGGAATACTCGATAACCATGTGATCCACATAGCATACGGAAACTCAGGGACATAAGGTCATGAAAAAAGCTGGCATACAGCCAAAAACAACAGGCACCGATGATATATGTAAACCTACATGGAGGGAATATAACTCATTAAACAAACACACATGCAACCATAAATGAATGAAAAATAAGTATATAATAATGAAAAATAATAATAATAATAAAAGACAAACAAAAAATAAAAAAAATAAAAAAATAAAAAATAAAAATAAAAATAAGTAATAAATAATAATAATACATAAATAAACATGCATTAATGAAAAATAATCAGAGAAATAATCAGAGAAATAAAGAGAATAATAATAAAAGGGAAAACAATAATGAAATGAAAATAATAATAATAAAAATAATAAAGAAACCCTCGCCCTCCCATAAACTCCAATCCGAATGCCAAGAAAGGTAACACAATAAAATGGAAGGTGCAGTGAGTGATTATCCAAGTCCATTACTCCATATGAATTCCATGAATAAAGGTCCAGTGGGTAATACACCAGGGGTCCAAAAAGATGTACCCATAGATGAGATGAAAGTCTTTATCCATCCAGCGGTCGGGTATACTCAACCGTCCTCCATTAAACACCACCTATGACACCTCTCATAGATGTCCAATGGTCGTATCCTGAGTGGTTTTCCAAAGTCTTAATATAATATAGATATCCAGAGGTCCATACTCCCACCAGGTCATGTACAGAAGAGCAGACATCCAAAACCCAACTAATATGGGCGAAAACCAACGAACTGGATCCAATAGCAGAACTGGAAAAGAAATGAAGACATGGCCACATCATAATAATGATGATGATGATCTTACCAAAAATATATATAGAAAGATCCGGAAAGAAAAATCAAGATGAAACAGCCGGGGTGAAAGCAATTAGCTCCCCAAGAACCCTGTTCAGACTGAGGCCATAGCCCCTGAACCCAATCCTCCCCTAAGTGAGCCCCCCAACCCTTAGGGCTAGCATCCGTAGTCAATACTCTAGATACATGATTTATCCAAGGGACCCCCCTATGTAGATTTGAAGTGTGAGTCCACCAAACAAGGGAATGTGTAGTCTCCGCAGAAAGTGTAAATTTACTATCGAGGTGAGCCCCTAGACGACGGGAATTGTGTAAAACGTCCCATTGTAGTGTCCTTGTGTGGAACTGGGCCCAGAGAACCGTCGGGATGCAAGACGTAAGACAACCCAAGAGAGACATTGCACTTCTAACCGACACTAAGGGATTGCCAATTGCCCTGGTGACCAGCCGTTGAACCTTAGCTACTTTTGCGTCCGGCAGGCGACACTCCTGCCGACTAGAGTCTATAATAAATCCCAGAAACTCTTGTAATTTTAGGGGCTGAAGACGCGACTTTTTGAAATTGATTATCCAGCCCATCCCGTGCAAAGCTCTCATCACTTTCTCTAGCTGGTCCTTGCAATGTGATTCTGAATGACCCACAATTAGTAAATCATCCAGGTATGGGATTACTAATATGTCTTGTTCATGCAAGTGCGCCATAACCTCCACCATGATTTTTGTGAACACCCGGGGTGCAACTGCGACTCCGAAGGGAAGTGCCTGATATTGAAAATGCTCTATCGTGCCGGCTAGTGAAACCGCCACCCTAAGAAACCTTTGATGATCTACATGTATTGGAACATGGTAGTAGGCGTCTTTGAGATCTAAGACAACCATAAAACAATGGTTAAAGAGTAATTTTATTGCCGTCTTAACTGACCCCATCTTGAAGGAGGGAACCAACAAAAAATTGTTTAGACCTTTCAAATTAATAATGGTGCGATATGAACCGTCAGGTTTTTTGATCAGGAATAGAGGGGAATAAAACCCCCTACCTTCCTCTCCCGTAGGGACTCTGATTAGAACTTTCTTCTGTTGAAGCTCCCGGACCTCAGACTCCAGCGCCAACTGTTCTGTAGAGGAGGAACGAACAGGTGTCAACATAAACTTGTCCCGAGGAATATGGTGGAAGTCAAAGGTTAGGCCCTTTTCCACAATGCCTAGAATCCATGGGCTGCTCGTGATCCGTACCCAGGCCGGGTAGAAGGCCGAAAGCCTACCCCCCACCTGGTCCGCCAGTCATTGCGGTTTCTTAAAATCTCGTGAAAGATTAAACATAAATCCTTTACCCCTCCTTCTGTTGCTGTCGTATCTGGTAGATTCCCTGTTAGAATCTCTATATGGCCTTCTGCGGTTAGACCATCCTCTATTATAGTCCCGTCTGTAGAAGGGTCTTCCTAGGAAAGGGAAGCGTTTTTTATTATCCCCTGCCTTTTCCAATAATTCATCTAGGACCGGTCCGAATAAGTGAGCTCCTTCACAGGGAATGCTACATAACTTCGTCCTGGCTTGTAAGTCCCCTGGCCAGCATTTTATCCATAGCGCTCTCCAGGCTGCGTTAGATAATGCCGAGGACCTGGCGGCCAACCTGACAGAGTCTGCTGATGCGTCCGAAAGGAAAGCTGCTGCATCCTGGATTATAGGCATAGAGGATAATATTTCAGTTCTGGGGACTTTATCCCTGAGCTGTTCTTCAAGGTGACCTAACCATACCATCAAGGACCGAGCTGTACAGGTGGCTGCTATAGCTGGTCTCAAGGACCCAGCCGAAGTCTCCCAAGCCCCTTTAAGGAAGATATCAGCTTTCCTGTGTAATGGGTCCTTCAGGTTTCCCAAGTCGTCAAAAAGGAGAGATGTTTTCTTGCATGCTTTGGCGACTGCCGCATCCAGCTTCGGAACTTTATCCCATGAGGATGAAGCCTCCTCCTCAAAGGAATATCTTCTTTTAAATGCAGGCGAAAGTGACCCTTTCCTCTCGGGCTTCTTCCATTCCTTTGAAATTAGCGATTTAATCTTGTCAATCACTGGAAAGGCTCTTCGGGATTTCCGCTCAATACCCTTGAACATAACATCTTGAATGGAGCATTCCAACTGGGTATCCTCTATCCCCATTGTACTGTTAACTGCATTAACTAGATGGTTAACCGTATCCAGGGACAAACAGGCCCGACTAGACTCCAGATCCTCAGAGGAGGAGAAAGACGGGAGGGACCCAGAGCTCAGCTCAACAGAGTCCGAATTCACATCAGATAAAGGGGATGACCTTTTAACTTCCGTCACCCGAGACCTGGATTTTACAGAACTTCTGACTTCTTGTCTAACCATGTCTCTTATTGTAGAGGTCAGAGCAGGAGCCTCTTCCTCCAGCAAACGTTGTATACATGTCTTGCACAACTTTTTTAAATGCCCATCCGGAAGCGGCTCTGCGTATTCGGCACATTGCCTATGTTTGGCCTTAGTTGAACTTTTCCTCCCCTAGTAAGGAGAGAGGGAAAATAAGGGGAACACAACAATCACTAAGGCTACGTTCAGATTAGCGTTGCGCGCCGCTGCGTCGGCGACGCAACGCACGACGCACGAAAAAACGCGTGCAAACGCATGCAAAAACGCTGCGTTTTGCGACGCGTGCGTCGTTTTTTTGACGAAATCGGACGCAAGAAAAATGCAACTTGTTGCGTTTTCTTGCGTCCGACGCTAGCGTCAAAAACGACGCACGTGTCGGAAAACGCAACAAGAAAAACGCATGCGTCCCCCATGTAAAACATAGGGGCGCATGACGCGTGCGTCGCCGCTGCGTTTCCCGACGCAGCGTCGGGAAACGCTAATCTGAACGTAGCCATAGTGAACTTTCACGAAGATCACTTACCCCACCAGTAATGAGTGGTACCGTAGATGGGGGGTCCTTTGTAGCCGGCAATTCCTTACGGCTTGAGGACTTTGGTTTAGAAGTCTGAGCCTCCTTAGCTCCACCAGTGCGGCTACTGCCACTAGACCGACGCTGGGAGCTCCTTCGAGGCTTTTCTGACTGCTGCTGCTGCTGTTGCTGCTGTTAGTTCCTTCTGGCGACTCCATTATGGAATGAACAAGGAACACCAGCAACCCATGCGTGCAGCATTAAATAAGGCCCCCAGGGTACCGCCCCCGGATGGGGGTCAGCAGGGAATCCCAGGTGCTGATTACCGCATTAGCTTTTCATCGATGAGGGACCGCCACCGCTCCGTGCTGCACTGCCCCCGCCCGACAGAAAAACCATCAGACCATCCCCAGAAGCAGTGACCGTCACTGCAGCCGGGCGCCGCCATTGGCCGGAAACGGCGCCACTGCGCATGCCCGGCCACGTCATTCGGCCGCGGCGCTCGCGGCGTCATCCGGACACGCCCCTTCCGGACGCGGCAGCGGCGCTAAGCAGACACGTGGACCAGGACGGCAGCGGACTCCTCACCGGACCGACGTCGCTCCCCCGCAGGGCACAGACGGGCTCCCGAGGACCCAGCAGACCGCACCAAGCATAGACTCCCACAGGTACCCCCTTGCTGCGGACACCACAGAAGCCAGCCTATATGTCTGAGGCTGCTTCCTCCTGCTGCCACCTACACAAACAGTCCCCCTGCCGTGTGGTGCTTCCTGCCTCCTGATCAGGCCGAGGTAGGGGACCCCCGCTACCTGCACCGGCCTGCCAGGAGTGGGGACGTCTTCATACCTTTGACCTTCTTCACAGGCCTGTCTGAAGAGGTTCCGCTGTCAGGGACAGGAAACCAACTGACGTGGGAGAGAGGTACCGCCCTTTTTATGTCTGTAGGTTTCCTGTCCCTGAAGGGTGGATCCCCTCTCTCGTTGTGCTGTCATTGGCGACTGAATAAATAATGTGTATGTGGCGATGTTCACACAGAAAATGCAGAGCATCTGGCTCACAGCCTATTAATGACGCCCTATGGTGGGCTGACCAGTGCTAACTATAATGCTTCCTGTGTGAACAGAGGCCACAGTTTACAGAGCCATTTAGGCCCAGCTGCGCCCCCAAAAATAAATAAAGTGCACAAAAACACATAATATATGTTTATGTAAGGCATTAGTTGATATGGCCACAATACGTAAGCTAGCAACCCACTTCAAGGGTCCTCACAATTGCCAGTCCTACTCAAACAACAAGGTGCAGGTATTACTTCACCTGTGTAGTTGCCATCTTTACTTGGGTCTGCTGCACTTGTTTAGCGGCATGGACAGGCATCTTTGCCTGTGATTTGGTTTTTTTTGTTGTCAAAGCAACCTGGTCTTCCATAACACCTAATCAGTGCCACAGGCTGATCGACTCCATGCCAAGCCACATTGATGCAGTAATTGATGCAAAAGGAGCCCTGACCAAGTATTGAGAGCATTTACTCAACATACATTTCAGTAGGACAACATTTTGGATTTTAAAATCATTTTTCAAGCTGATGTTTTAAAGTATTCTAATTTACTGAGATAATGATTTTTGGGTTTTCATTGGCTGTAAGCCATAATTATCATCATTAACAGAAATAAACACTCGAAAAACATCACTAGGGTTGTGAGGCAGCTAGTTAAAAGCATCTATATGCTATGAACTCCAGTCACCTTGTATCCAGATTTAGCAGAGTTGGGCTCATTGCAGGACATATGTATTATTTGCAGACAGGTGAGTATTTTTTTTTTATTATTCTTTGGATTTTAATAAATGGTTTAGATGGTCAGAAAGTTTTTTGTTCACATAAAGGACTTTGCTCTGTTTGTGTTTTTCAACTTAAACTGATGAGGGGGTGTTTTATACATGCCTATTCAATACTAACCCCTGGGCTTGATGTCAACTGACATTAGAAAGCTTACATCAACCCCAATACTTGACACCACACCATTGCAAGGGGAATCCAATGTGCAAGAAAAGTTGTCTCCAGCGACCACAGGAGAAATGATTCTTAAAACTTGACATTTGTTTATCATCATATTAACCCCTTAGTGACAGAGCCAATTTGGTACTTAAGGACCGGGCCAATTTTTGCAATTCTGACCACTGTCACTTTATGAGGTTATAACTCTGGAACGCTTCAATGGATCCCGCTGATTCGGAGACTGTTTTTTCGTGACATATTGTACTTCATGTTAGTGGTAACATTTCTTCGATATTACTTGTGATTATTTATGAAAAAACGGAAATATGGCAAAAAATTTTAAAATTTTGCAATTTTCAAACTTTGTATTTTTATTCCCTTAAATCAGAGAGATATGTCATGAAAAATAGTTAATAAATAACATTTCCCACATGTCTACTTTACATCAGCACAATTTTGGAAACAAAATTTTTTTTTGTTAGGGAGTTTTTAAGGGTTAAAAGTTGACCAGCAATTTCTCATTTTTACAACACCATTTTTTTTAGGGACCACATCACATTTGAAGTCATTTTGAGGGGTCTATATGATAGAAAATAATGAAGTGTGACACCATTCTAAAAACTACACCCCTCAAGGTGCTCAATACCACATTCAAGAAGTTTATTAACCCTTTACGTGCTTCACAGGAACTGAAACAATGTGGAAGGAAAAAATGAACATTTAACTTTTTTTTGCAAACATCTTAATTCAGAACCATTTTTTTTTATTTTCACAAGTGTAAAAACAGAAATGTAAGGCAATTTCTCCTGAATACACCAATACCCTATATGTGGGGGTAAACCACTTTTTGGGCGCACCGTAGAACTTAGAAATGAAGGAGCGCCGTTTGACTTTTTCAATGCAAAATTGGCTGGAATTGAGATCGGACACCATGTCACGTTTAGAGAGCCCCTGATGTGCCTAAATAGTGGAAACCCCCCACAAGTGACACCATTTTGGAAACTAGACCCCTTAAGGAACTTATCTAGATGTGTGGTGAGCACTTTGAACCCCCAAGTGCTTCACAGAAGTTTATAACGTAGAGACGTGAAAATAAAAAATCGCTTTTGTTTACACAAAAATGATCTTTTCGCCCACAAATTCTTATTTTCACAAGGGTAACAGGATAAATTAGACCACAAAAGTTGTTGTGCAATTTCTCCTGAGTACGCTGATACCCAATATGTGGGGGTAAACCACTGTTAGGGCGCACCGCAGAGCTTGGAAGAGAAGGAGTGCCGTTTTACTTTTTCAATGTAGAATTGGCTGGAATTGAGATTGGAAGCCATGTCGCGTTTGGAGAGCCCCTGATGTGCCTAAACAGTAGAAATCCCCCACAAGTGACCCCATTGTGGAAACTAGACCCCCATGGAACTTATCTACATGTGTGGTGAGAACTTTGAATGCCCAAGTGCTTCACAGAAGTTTATAATGCAGAGTCGTGAAAATAAAAAATATTTTATTTTTTTTTACACAAAAAAGATTTTTTAGCCCCCAAGTTTTTATTTTCACAAGGGTAACAGGAGAAATGGGACTGCAATAGTTGTTGCACAATTTATCCCAAGTACGCTGATGCCCCACATGTGGGGGTAAACCACTGCTTGGGCGCACGGCAGAGCTCGGAAGGGAAGGAGCGCCGTTTTGGAATGCAGACTTAGATAGAATGGTCTGTGGGCGTTATGTTGCGTTTGCAGAGCCCCTGATGTACCTAAACAGTAGTAACCCCCCACAAGTGACCTCGTTTTGGAAACTAGACCCCACAAGGAACTTATATAGATGTGTGGTGAGAACTTTGAATGCCTAAGTGCTTCACAGAAGTTTATAATGCAGAGTCATAAAAAAAATATATATATATATTTTTCCACAAAAAGGATTTTGTAGCCCCCAAGTTTTTATTTTCACAAGGGTAACAAGAGAAATTGGACCCCAGAAGTTGTTGTCCAATTTATCCCGAGTATGCTGATGCCAAATATGTGGGGGTAACCCACTGTTTGGGCGCACGGCAGAGCTCAGAAGGGAGGGAGCACCATTTGACTTTTTGAGCGCAAAATTGGCTGTCGTGTTTGGAGACCCCCTGATGTACCTAAACAGTGGAAACCCCCAATTCTAGCTCCAACCCAACTCCAACACACCCCTAACCCTAATCCCAACCCGATCCATAATCACTAACCCTAACGATAATCCCAACCCTTACCCCAAAACAACCCTAGTGTCAACCCTAACCATAACCCTAATCAAAACCCTAAATCCAACACACCCCTAATCCTAATCTCAACACTAACCTCAAACCTAACCCTAATCCCAATACACCCCTAATCACAACCCTAATCTTAACCCTAATCCCAAACCTAATCCTAATCCCAAGCGTAACCCTAATACCAACCCTAACCCTAATACCAACCCTAATCCAAACCCTAACCCTAATCCCAACTCTAACCCTAACTTTAGCCCCAACCCTAACCCTAGCCCTAAGGCTACTTTCACACTTGCGTCGTTTGGCATCCGTCGCAATCCGTCATTTTGGACAAGAAACGGATCCTGCAAATGTGCCCGCAGGATGAGTTTTTTGCCCATAGACTTGTATTGCCGACGGATCGTGACGGATGGCCACACGTCGCGTCCGTAGTGCACTGGATCAGTGTTTTGGCGGACCGTCAACACAAAAAAACGTTCAATGTAACGTTTTTTTGTACGTCGCATCCGCCATTTCTGACCGCGCATGCGTGGCCGTAACTCCGCCCCCTCCTCCCCAGGACATAGATTGGGCAGCGGATGCGTTGAAAAACTACTTCCGCTGCCCACGTTGTGCACAATTTTCACAACGTGCGTCGGTATGTCGGGCCGATGCATTGCGACGGCCCCGTACCGACGTAAGTGTGAAAGAAGCCTAACCCTAAATTTTGCGCCAACCCTAACCTTAAATTTAGCCCTACCCCTAACCCTACCCCTAACCCCAACTGCTCTTCTCCTGCCGGCAGATGGAGACAGATGGCGGGCGCACTGCACATGCGCCCGCCATTTTCTTTTGCCCAGAAGATGCCGGCGGCCAGGAGGAGCAGCAGGAGGATCCAGGGACACAGGTGAGTATGATAGGGTCCCCGAATCCCCCTATTTCTCTGTCCTCTGATGTGCGATCACATCAGAGGACAGAGAATTACACTTAGCTTTTTTTTTTCTTTTTTTTTTGCGGTCGCCGGTAAACAGTTAATTACCGGCGATCGCAAAACAGGGGTCGCTAAAACCGACCCCCGATCATGCTCTTTGGGGTCTCGGCTACCCCCGTCAGCCGAGACCCCAAAGATTCTCGCGGGGCCGGCCGGCGGGCGCACTGCGCATGCGCCCGCCATTTTCAAGATGGCGGCACCCACCGGGAGCCACGAGGAGCATCGGGGGAGATAGGTAAGTATTGGGGGGCTACCTGGGACCCATTTTCTCTATCCTCCGATGTGCGATCACATCGGAGGATAGAGAAATTAAAAAGAGATCGCGTTTTTTTTTTTTTTTTTGCGATCGCCGGTAAACGGTTAATTACCGGCGACCGCAAATGCGGGGTGGGTTAAAAACCCCCCGAATCATGTTCTCTGGGGTCTCGGCTACCCCCGGCAGCCGAGACCCTGGAGAAAATCCGACTCTGGGGGGCTCTATTTACTTTTATCGGCGCTGTGGTTTAAGTAACCTTAGCGGCCGCCGTTAAAGGGCGTATCGGCGGTCGCTAAGGGGTTAAAAAGCACAGATATGCACCCCCACTGTTTTTTCTCCATCCACTAATCCTCACTCTCCTCCACTAATCCCATACCCTTGCACCCTCAAACCACATAACTATCTCCCCCTCTCTCTTACCCCCACCTCGCTTCATCTGCAGACCTGCTCTATAACCTCAGACCTCTACCACCAAAATATAATATAAGCCAATCACTGTCCTTCACCCACCTGCTTCTTTCTCTGCTTATTCTTACTGCTGGCGACACATCCCCCCCAATCCTGCCCCCCCACCTCATTCATCTCTAATCCTCACCTCTATCCTTCTCACACTATGAGAAACTATCGTAACCCCTCACACTTAAATTCTGTGACCCCCACCACCCTGCTTCCTCTCTCTGGGGCACTTTGGAATGCCCAGTCTATATGCAACAAACTCCATGTGATCCACGATCTCTTTACTTCCCGCAACATTTCCTTCCTGGCCCTCACTGAAACCTGGCTGACGCCCCATGACACGGCCTCGCCTGCAGCACGGAGCTACGGTGGCCTCCAATTTACCCATACTCCTCGCTCTGGCAACAGACATGGTGGAGGAGTGGGTATCCTTTTTTCTAAAAACTGTTCCTTCAACCCTATCCAACCTCCACCCTCCCTTATCCTCCCTTCTTTCGAGGTTCACTCTGTCCGTATCTACTCTCCCTCCAATCTCCAAATGGCTGTCATACCGACCACCGGGCTCAGCCACTGCCTTCATCGACCAATTCTCCACCTGGCTCCTTCACTTTCTCTGCTGACATCCCCACCATCATCATGGGCGACTTTAATATCCCTACTGACACCCGCCAGCCAGCGGCCTCCAAGCTCCTGGCCCTTACTTCATCCTTTGGACTCACTCAGTGGCCCCCCACAGCCACCCACACAGACGGACATACACTAGACCTCATCTTCACCCGCCTCTGCTCCTTATCTAATCTCACAACCTCTCCCTTCCCCCTCTCTGACCACCATCTACTCACCTTCTCATCCTTGTCCTCCTCACCTGCGCCCCATGTCCAGCCATTACCACATCCTCGCAGAAACCTCGCACATCTAGACATTCACAGACTCTCAGACTCTCTCCTACCCCTGTCCTCCATATCTTCACTCCACGACATGGACAGGGCCACCGCTTTCTATAACTCCACCCTCACATCAGCCATAGACTCCGTCGCCCCTCTCATGCATGGCACAGTGCGACGAACCAATAGGCATCCTTGGCATAACAATCTCACAAAAAAACTTCGACAAGCATCCAGGGTTGCGGAGCAGCATTGGAAGAAAACACGCCTGCCAGACGGCTTCACTGCTTTCAAACAAGCTACATTTGACTTCAAATCTGCCCTCACCTCCGCTAAACAGACCTATTTCATGAACCTTGTATCTTCACTATCCTACAACCCAAAACAACTATTCAGCACATTTACCTCCCTCCTCCACCCACCACTGCCACCTCCAACTCCCCTCATCTCCTCCGAGGTCTTTGCCACCTACTTCAAAAACAAGGTTGACCAAACAAGGCTAACCTTTACAGTTCCATCACCCCAACCACTCCATATACCAGACCTCTGCCCTTCCTTAATAACCTCCCTCTCCAACATCACTGAAGGAGAGCTTACTCGCCTCTTCTCCAAATCGCACCTCACCACCTGTGCACTTGACCCCATCCCCTCCCACCTGCTCCCCAACGTCACTAACATGATCATTCAAGCCCTAACCCATCTCTTCAACCTATCGCTATCTTCTGGTACCTTCCCCTCAGCCTTCAAACATGCCTCCATCACACCCATCCTCAAAAAAACTAACATTGACCCAACTGCTATGCCCAGCTTCCGCCCCATATCACTGCTCCCGTTTGCTTCAAAACTCCTTGAGCAGCATGTCCATGCTCAAATTTCCTCCCACCTCTCATCTAACTCTCTCCTTGACAACCTCCAATCTGGCTTCCGCCCCCACCACTCCACCGAAACTGCCCTGACAAAAATAACTAATGACTTACAGCCAAAGCTAACAGACAGTTCTCCATCCTCCTCCTTCTTGACCTGTCCTCTGTTTTCGACACAGTCAATCACTGCCTACTGCTACAGATTCTTTCTTCTCTTGGCATCAAAGACCTTGCCCTGTCCTGGATTGCCTCATATCTTTCCGACTGCACATTTAGCGTTTCCCACTCCCACACCACCCCCTCATCCCGCCCTCTCTCTGTTGGAGTCCCTCAGGGCTCTGCCCTAGGGCCCCTACTTTTTTCCATCTATACTCTTGGCCTAGGACAACTCAAAGTCCCACGGCTTCCAGTACCACCTGTATGCGGACGACACTCAGATCTACCTCTCTGGCCCAGATGTCACCTCTCTGCTGTCCAGAATCCCGAAGTGTCTGTCAGCCATATTCTCCTTCAACTCTCGCTTCCTAAAACTCAATGTAGACAAAACCGAACTCATCATCTTTCCCCATCTCACGTATCCCCCTACCTGACCGATCTATTATGGTAAACGGCATCACGCTCTCCCTCTCCTGAAATCCGCTGCCTCGGGGTAACTATCAAACTCTGCCCTGTCCTTCAAACCAAATGTCCAAACTCTTGCCACCTCCAACTCAAAAATATTGCCAGAATCCGTTCCTTCCTCAGCCCATAAACTACCAAAACTCTTGTGCATGCCCTCATCATCTCCTGCCTCGACTACTGCAACACCCTCCTCTGTGGCCTCCCTGCGAACTCTCTTGCACCACTCCAGTCTGTCCTCAACTCTGCTGCCTGGCTAATCCACCTCTCTCCTTGCTACTCCCCTGCTTCTCCCCTCTGCACATCCCCCACTGGCTCCCATTCCCCAACGAATCCAGTTCAGACTACTAACACTGATCTACAAAGCCATCCACCTGTCCCCTCCCTATATCTCTGAACTAATCTCCCAATATCTTCCCTCACGTAATCTTCGATCCTCCCAAGACCTCCTACTCTCCTCCACACTTATTCGTTCCTCACAAAACCGCCTCCAAGATTTCTCCCGAATATCCCCCATCCTCTGGAATTCCATGCCTCAACACGTCCGACTATCCACCACCCTCGGCTCCTTCAGACAGAACCTGAAAACCCATCTCTTCAAGAAAGCCTACAGCATGCAATAACCATGCTGCCGCCTCACCATCGCCAGAGCTGCCACCTTGCCATCGCCAGAGCTGCCGCCTCGCCCCTACCTTCTGTCTCTTCCCCCTTTCACATAGAATGTAAGTCCGCAAGGACAGGGTCCTCTCCCCTCTGTACCAGTCTGTCACTGTAAACCTGCTTACTGTAATCGATATCTATAACCCTGTATGTAACCTCTTTCTCATGTACAGCACCATGGAATGAATGGTGCTATATAAATTAATAATAATAATATGCAGATATGGGCAATCCCAGTGCAAGGAATGAATCCTACATGTTTCAACCTACACGGTCTTAGTCATGGGAACCCGGCTTCCTGGATCGTGCCGCCTGATCAGCTGATCGGTGCAGCAGCTGCATGTGTCACGTCTGTGTCACTGTCACAACGCATGCATGCATGCAGAAACTTTGTTGAGCTCGATCCAGGAAGCCAGGTTCTCCGAGTGCCGTACGACTTTTTTCTCGCACCCATTGACTATCATTGATGAGATTCTGCCATTTTATGTGGTCATACACAGCATGCTGCAAATTGTTCCTCACCCCAATCCCAGGTGAGGAAAATCTAGCAGATAAACACTGCCTATAATTTGAGGTTCTCACAGAGCTTAAATGCAGATGTTAACGAACCCCAATAATTGTCCTGTGGACAGATTCGTCTGTGAATATCTAGTGAGCATGAGCCTCTTGGCTGCTTCTCTGTTTAGTACTTTCCTTGCTTATGCTGTCTTTAGGTAGACAGCCATGTTGTGATCGGTTTGCATTTGTGCCAAATGCCTTCCATTTTTAAATGACCCATTGAACAGTGCTTCGTGAGATGTTCAGAGCTTGGGCTATATGTTATGTTTTTTTTTTTACCTAACCCGGTTTCACTTTTTCACACAACTTTATCCTCGATCTGTATCTTGTGTTCATTGGCGTCATAATTATGTGTGTTTGAGAACATTTAAGAATCAAACTTCTAAGGGCCTTCACAGAACAATCATAGTCATACTGAGAATAAAGTTATACACAGGTGGACTCAATTTACTAAATATTGGACTTCTGGAGGCAATTTGTCACTCAGGATTTTTATTTAGAATGATTAGACTACAGGAGACTGAATATAAATGTAAGTCACAATTTTAAGATTTAGATTTAAAAAAAAATTTTCAAACATTTAGAAAACCATGTATCATTTTTATTACTCTTCACAAATACTTGCTACTTTGTGTTGGTATATCATAAGGGACTTTGTGATATTTGTTTTTTCTCCAGTAAGCATAAGGACTGATACTTAGTGCCCATATTTCTACTACATCAAATATTATGGATTTTTTTATAGACTTGTATGTCATTGTACTCTACGGTACTACCTGTTCTACAAATTTTGCTATTTATGTCACTCAATGCATTGATATTATGCAGGTTTTAAGTTTCACAACATAGGCCAGCTTCCAAATAATGTGGGTGAGATTTGGTAAAGTAGCATCCATTTTGCTTGCACTGCTATATGCTGTGAATTTCTTGCTCTCCCACCCCATAAATCCACAGTTTATTTGTCAGGTATCAATATACACTATGGGTATGTAACTAAAGGTTCAAGGAAAATGAAATAAGTGGCGTATCTGTCCACGATATGTAAAAATTTAGTTCATAGGATAAGACTAAGAGCGCTTGCATGCCAGAAACGCGTCAGGTTTTTATATACATATGTTTTTTAGATTTCATGTTTTTAATGAATCTTGAATAAAGTATGAACTAAATTTTTATATATATCATGGACAGATGTGCCGCTTACTTCCTTCTCCTTGAACCTTTGGCTGAACTTCACCAGCAGGACCGGCACCCGAAACACACATTTCAGCCTATAATCTCGGATGACATGGCATGCTGAGCTTCAAAAAATCCCCCCCTATGTTAACTAGATGGAATAAAAATCTAAGGGGGCAAATTTACATGAAATTTGAGGCTAAAAATCCAACACCTTGAGGTGTTTTTTTGTGTCGTCACATCACAAGTCCCATTAGACTGCAACAGGACCAACCCCATTATTAACAATGCAACTTTAATCATGCCATGCAACGCTGTAGATGTAATTCATGCATTTCATGTGACATCTTAGTTTCCATCCCAAATCCTAAAAAAGAGAAGCCAGAGCAAGCCTTTTAGATACATTTCTGCCCCAAATCCATGCCATTCAAGCATAGGTAACCTTGGTGACCCTCTAAAAAGGTTGAAGACCTTCTACATCCCCAAGACAAAACTAGAGGCAGGTCTTTACCATGTGCCATCTATAACACTGGCGTCTTATGCTGTGGAGGGACCTTTGGGCATCTCCAAGGCCTAGGTAGAAATGGTAAATCCTGACATTTTTAGGTGTGCCTATGATGAAGAATTGCCAGTGTAGCAGCTGGCCAGTTCAATTACCATAAAGATGCAGAAAGATATATATATATATATATATATATATATATATATATATATATATATATATATATATATATATATATATATATATATATATATATATGTATATATATATATATATATATATATATTTTTTTTTTTTTTTTTTAATTGTTATCTAGTTATAGTTTGTTTTTGTTTTTTTTATAAACTACAACCTTAGATCCCTCCATTCACCTCACATGAAGTTTACACTACAAAACTGGGAATGTCCAGGGATTTCGATTTCAGAAACAATGGTATATATGCATCAGACTGAAACACAAGTGAATCTGGCTATAATGAATTTAAAGTGTCTGTCTCGAACATTTCACATGATATTTATGCCTTAAGCTATTCCAGTCCGTCTGTTGTTTTGAATGTATTTACCTTAAACAGGGCCGACAAATAATGACTAAATGGAAACCACATCTATATTATTGTGAAATTGCAAGAGTCCCATAAAAACCTTTGAAAAAGTCAAGAAAATTAAGACATCATTGCCGCTGAAATAACGGAGGTGGTATTATGAACCATATCAAATGTTAGCCAGAAAGTCATTGATTGACTTTAAGAATAATCTAAAAGTGCAGCCTTGTAAAAAGAACAGCTGATAACAATCTACAGCAGTACGGCTGCGGGATTTAAAGAGATTTCTGAAAACAATGCACGCAAGACGCGAAGATAAATATTAGTAACAGATGCAAAAATGTCTCCGTATAATGATCATATATGAACAAGGAATGCTTTCCCTCATCTTCCACTTGCCATATATAATGATTCCCATATTACTTGTCCTCACAAGGCACAACCAAGTCAATGTAAATTAATCCTGAGCAGCAGAATCATATTCCATACCACCAGCCAGCCTTGCTTTATAGATGGGCATTAGAGTTCAAAAAGAAGGAAAAAAAATGTATTAACCAAATTTTGAAGATTTTGCTGCCCATACACTTTGTGTTTTTTTCCTTTTAGTTTTCAGATTCATAGTGCTTTCTTCTGGGTAAATAGGGAGAACATGTAGGTTCAGGTCAAAAAGAAGGACGGATTAGGGTATATATAATGACCACAGTAGAAAACTAACAATATAAAAGATGGCTTTTCTGGTTTTCACTGTGGTTAAAATTGTGGCGAACCATTCCAACATACCCCATAAGAACAGCCGTACACATTAGATGGCTGTTGGCCATAAAATCGTCCAGTTGACCGTCACCTCAGCTAACTCTCCCATACACAGGAAAGCTCCTGTGTGCTCTATGAGAAAGCCATTGGCCAGCAACTTATTTCAGAAAGGGCAATGAGATCAGTAATCTGAAATCCGACATGTCTGATCGATCTCTCCCAATCATTTGGCCAGTGCCCCCATACACAGATCACTGCCTGACACAGGTCTAAAGTTTACTGCCAGCTTAACAATTCGCAACCAGCAAAGGGTCCCCCATGTAAGAGTAAGGCTGCCATCACACTAGCAGTATTTGGTCAGTATTTTACATCTATTTGGTCAGTATTTGACATCAGTATTTGTAAGCCAAAATCAGGAGTGGAACAAATAGAGGAAAAGTATAATAGAAACATACGCACCACTTCTCTATTTATCACCCACTCCTGGTTTTGGCTACAAATACTGAGGTAAAATACTGACCAAATACTGCTAGTGTGACGGCAGCCTAAGGCTGGGGCTAATTAGCAACTTTTGGCTGTGACTCAGGAAATGAAGCCAAAGATAGTTATGCGTAGCTGCTACAACTCAGCGCAATATTATTTAATGGGGTTGCAGCGAATGCAACAAGCAAGACATACAAAAAAAAAAAAAATACACAACAGGGTTGGATTTTTGCATCTTGTTTGTTGGGTTTGAGGTAATGTGGGTATCATCCTGCGACGTAGCAGTGACACAATTACCTTTGTCCTGACAACCTGAGACACAGCCAAGGTCACCTTGTAGCTCCAACCTAAATGTACTTCTTGCACATATGTCTATTTGCCTTTGGCCCTCTAATTTTGCTGCAGATCAATTGTGAGAAGCAGAATCTTTTTGACCAGCACTAGAACTACCATGGTGTGAGGTTGGAGAAAGCTTGTACCTTCTGGTCCTAGTGATGAATAAAAAACAGATTAGTTGATTTTTCCTTGGATCACCATAGTACCTTCACCTCGGTAAGTGACCAGAGCAGGATCCACCAAACCTTTTTAAACAAATGAAGAGAATACATAACTACTGTTTTGGAGGACATTCTCTCCCCATCCCCTTAGTTCCTAGTTGATGATGCTCAGATATTATTCTGGAGGAACAAGTACATCTGTCCATTATATGACCTATAATTTTTACCTTAAGGAATTTTTTTTTTCTTTCAAATTTGTTTTGTGAAGACAGTCTAGTAAAATAAATGCAAAGTTTAACAAAGAGAATCAGTCAGCTGACGAATGATTTCAATTCATGGGCTGCACGAATCATAGACCGATATTTCAGAGTACACCTACATTGAAAGAGCAGCCAGTAATAATGAGACTCAGATTACTAGTCCAGGTTTCTTCTTATATACACACACACACACACACAGAGAGACCCGTAGGTATACAGCAATGGAGTATGGAGAAGTTACTTGGACCTCCTCTTGGATTTGGCATCAAAGTAGCATCAGATCCAGCAGCCATTTTACAGTAAGTTTTCTCTGAAACACTATAGCAATTTATGTTGCCTGTGGTTCCCTAGATAGTCTAAAGTGTGCAGCCATTAAAGATCTGGCAATGCAAATTGAATATCTTTAAGGACCTGCAGACGATGTGAATTCTTTGGTCATTTGCAGGCCTTAATGGTTGTCAATTCTCGAAACAATGGGTTGGATTCATTTGGCCAGAAGTGAAGTGCTTTTCTTACTACCAGGGCAAATGTCCCACCAGTCCCAACTCTAAACATGGTTATCTGGTTATTTCTCATGACACTGAAAGTTTGTTTAATTGTAGCATGCCTACAAGTGTGAATTTTATATCTACAATGCACATTCACAGTTTATTGGAGGAATGGGGGAATGCATTATGGGCAACAGCTATGAGCATGTATGGTATAGCAGTCTTTAAAGAAGTTGACCATTCGTTTTTTCTATTGAAGGCCTATCCTTACTGGTGGTGTTGCACCCCACACTCCCACCCATCTACAGTTACCGTTGCCAGCCGGAAATTCTCAAATGCTGCTGGAACACAGCAGCTCTGTCAAACTATAGTGGCCACGGCCGGATACTGAAGCCCCCCCACATTCTTATGACTAGGAGGTGGATCTGCAGTACTTGACCTTTGGCCACTATAGAAATGGAGCGTTTGGACAGCATCTGAAAACTTACGGCTGCCACTGTTAGCAGCTGGTTGTCGGCGGGTGCTGGGTGTCGCACTTCAGCCGATCAGATATTGATGGCCTATGTAAAGGATAGGCCATAGATACAAAAGTAGTGGTAAACCCTTTTAAGTACATGGTGTAGAAATTTATTGTTATGGCCATGTTTGGTTTTGGCTGAAAAACAGTTGCGGCTCCAAACTTCTCAAGATAAAAATGAAATACATTATTCTTATATACTAGAGAAATCACAATCATTGGGTGGCCACTACCAGAGTATCCAGAAATATTGTTTTTCTTTCCCCAACCAAAGCTGATCATCTCACTCCATTCATCTTGGAATATGTCACACCAAGCAAAAGAGTATGGAAGAGCGCATCTTTATGTGACTTTTAAAGGAGTTGTTTGCAACTGTGCTACTTTAGGTTCTGTCTGGAATTGCAGCTGAGCCCTATCTAAATGTTTGCTAGTCTAATCTATAAATGCAATGGATACACGGTAAATAAGTTTATTATAAGTAGTGTCTCAGCACTATGTACAAGGAATAACTGCTGCGCCATTTGGGACATTAAGCAGTTACTGTATATTAGCATTAACAGTATTAATACAGAACTGTTTGGTTATAATAGGCACCGAGACCCAACAACAGCTGAACAAAAAGACCTCAAATACAATTGTTTTAAAATGTACAATATAGGAATCGTAAACATAAAAAAATTAATTTAAAATTTCTACTTCCAAACAGTTCATTTTTTTCGCATTGGTCCTTTACAGAAATATACACAAGTCCGTTTTTTTTTTTTTTGTTTTTGTTTTTTTTTTGTATGACGTCCTGTTAACAGTTCCGATCCAAAATACTGTCGGTTTCCATCATAGGCACTGAATTAAAAAAAAAAATTGAAAAAAAAAATGCGAGTGAGTCTTTGACACATCTACACCGGGTCACTGATTCAACTCAGTATTTCCAACTGTTGGTGTTCTTTTTAAGGAAAAACTAAAAAAAGTTAAAAAAAAAAGTATAAATAACACAAATAAGCTTGTGATATACTCACAAAATATTAGTAACCAATAAAGCAGCCATTCTGCAGTCCATCTGTGTGCAAGAGCATGTAGCAGCCTTTGTGCACTTCGCAAATGAAAATATAAAAAAAAAATAATAATATATAGTCTCTTTACTGACTGGTCCTGTCTGTGGCGAGGAAAACACTGTGCTGCTCCTGAGCCCTTTCAAGCAACTTCTTTTTCTTCTTTTTGTTCCTTTTGTCCTTCTTCATTGTTCTTTTTCCTGGAAGAGATGACATCATTAGGATTATTTTTATATATATATAAAATATACAACTCGCTTCACAGCATCAGCAGGGTCCCTCATTTATGGCAAATCCTACAATATAGTCTCTGAATTACTGATGTACTTTAAAGCAAATCACCTTTTACCTTTTCTTAGTCTGTAGTATAAGGCAGTGCAGAAGAAACAAACCTAAAACTGCAGCATGGCTCCCAACTGACCCATTTTAGGAAGATTGTACCATAAATGGGGTACGGTTAGTGTCCCTAAATTTGGGCTCCTGACGAGGCCAAGGGTGGGACTTAATATGTCGCAGACAGCAGTTTAAATCTTGGAAGGTATGCATCACAATTGGTAGATCAGACTGGTTTCCATTGATACAAACGAGCAAAAGACTTGTTCCGATCTCCAGTATGGCCCTTTGTTACAGGCGAACTTCAATTCTGCGATCAGCATTTCCTGGGCACCTCTGTCGCTTCCTAGAGCCTACGACATCACAAGATCATGGTCCTAGGAAGTGACAGACAGGAGCTACCGGTAATGAGGGCAACAAAAAGTCAAGCTGCAAAAAAAGTCATCTTAAACATAAAAAAAAAGTACCACAGATCTTTGTTTCTCCAAGTTTGTAACAGTAGCTGTGAGACATGAAGACAACATGTCCAAAATGAATACAAAAGAAAATAAACTAAAATTATATAGGTTATTAAAAAAATATATAGAATTTTCCCAAACTTCAAGTAGCTGGGCAGCTCATGACAACTGCTGCTTGGAAGATCAAGAACCCCATGGACATCCAAGTACTATGCAAGCATCTTTCAGCTTTTCAGTGATGATCAAGGTTTTTTTTGGGTCCCAGATCTCGACTTCATGATAGATTACGCGCTGAATATAAAAAAAATAAAAGTAGAAATGGAAATAAAATTGACAAAACCTATACGAAAGATGGTTTGGATTCTAGGGATACACTTGTAAAAGGAATTGTACAGGATTAGAAAACATCACTGGTTTTTTTTTTTTAAAGCATGGCCACATCTCTCCACACGTGACACGTAGGTATGAAGGTCAGTCATGTCAGTTGAGTCAAGCTTCAATATCCAACATCACCAAAAAGAAAGGTGCGGCACAGTTTCTGGAATAAAGTAGCCATGTTTTTCTAATCTTGGTAAAAGGTGTGTGATTTTGTTTTCTTGGTTTGACCATGTTTATCATGTTAAAATTTCGATCAGAAGGAATGGTGAGATACGGGCGCCTACCAATCACTGAAATTAAGGGGCAGAAACTCAGTTGACCCTTGGAGCTTGAGTAATATACTGGCTCAGACATTTTGCATCTATACAATGCTGTACTTCGAAAAGTGGTTCTATCTGTTTTTAAAGCAACCAAAGTCACAACTTCTGAAAAGGAGGCTGTATCATGCTGAAAGTTTTCAAACATTCTTTACCTTTGTAAAGTTAAAACGAGGTCATCACAGTCCCATTCAGAAGACAAGCAGTGTGACAAAAGCCGTGCAATACAAGTCTGCAATTTTGGCTGTTGTGGTGCATCCAGGTGGATGAATGGAGAGATCATCATTAGTGATGAGCGAGTATACTCGTTGCTTGGGTTTTCCTGAGCACACTCGGGTGACCTCCAAGTATTTATGACTGCTCGGAGATTTAGTTTTCATCGCCGCAGCTGAATGATTTACAGGTACTACCCAGCCTAAGCACATGTGGGGGTTGCCTGGTTGCTAGGGAATCCCCACATGTAATCAAGCAGGCTAGTAGCTGTAAATCATTCAGCTGCTGCGATGAAAACTAAATCTCTGAGCAGTCATAAACTCGGAGGTCACCCGAGCGTGTTTGGGAAAACCCGAGCAACGAGTATACTCGCTCATCACTACTGGTCATGACTTTCAAAATTCAGGTCAATAGGATTCGCAGAAACCACCACCACAAAGGAAAACCCTCTTCATTATTTGCGAATTTTGATAACTATTAGTGATGAGGGAGTATACTCGTTGCTCGGGTGACCTCCGAGTATTTGTTAGTGTTCGGAGATTTAGTTTTCATCACCTCAGCTGAATGATTTATGGCTACTAGCCAGCTTGATTACATGAGGGGATTCCCTATCAACCAGGCAACCCCCACATGTACTCAGCCTGGCTAGTAGCTGTAAATCATTCAGCTGCAGCGAAGAAAGCTAAATCTCGGAACACTAACAAATACTTGAGGACACCTGAGCGTCCTCAGGAAAACTCGAGCAACGAGTATACTCGCTCATCACTAATAACCATGAAGTACCCGATGCTCAATAATGCTATATCTGCTACCATCACTGCAGTGCTTAATGGAACTGATGCTGCCGCTGGATAGAATTATTTTGCCACAGAACAGTAGTTTACTAAACCAAATCCTGTAATATTCTGATCGGAGTCATGAAACATATTAACGATTTTGATCCCAAGCTATTTGTAATGTCAGCCAAAAATCTGGATGTAGTTAATATTTTAATGAAGCCGTTCTTTATAACAATCCATTAAATCCTGAACAATAGTTTGCAGTCCGAATCAAAAACACATGACTGAGATTTGTTGTCTAGTACTGTACGTAGATGGGCTATGCGTACAGTGATGACCCTTATGAGAAATGGTGCCACCAGGCATTTGGGACCTACAATAAGCCAAAAAAAAAAAAAAAAGGGTAGAAAAAATGCCAGATCACCACAGATAAGTCAAGTCCAGTGAACATGGAATAATGTCCTGACTAGATGCGAGAAAAAACAAGAAAATGAAGGTGTTCCAGCTTTTGGATTAAAAAAAAAGGACATTTTTATTCAAGTATTTAAAATTATATTCCAAAAAAAAGTACACGGTAGGTAAAATGAGCAAAAAAAGTGACACTCCGAATGCAGTTTTCCGTACTTTATCAAAGCTTTTCTTATACGAAGCACATTATTTCATGGACCACACATCTATAGAAGGCATTCTTCTTGCCTAGCCTGTGTTAGCAAAAGTGATACGACATAACGGATATGCAGAGAGGTAGTTATACCCATTCTATGGATTCTGACCACAGGGCCATAAAAATGCCATCACTGTAAATATCAAGAGCCTCTCAGCACTATCTGTGACTCCCTAGTGCCACTGATCACGGAGGTCCAAGAGGACAGACCTCACTGATCACTACAAGCAAAATTACGATACAGTCAGCTCACCACTATGTAAATGATGTGATGCACGGAAACCCCACACTGGTTTTTGGGCAAACAATTCACAGAACAAGGGTTGTAATCCACAGCACCAATTTAAAAATATAAAAGGTGAAACTATCAATTTTATTCTACTTAAATTTCAAAAAATTTCATAGCTAACTGGAATATATGACCTACGCAATTCCAAGCACCACAGACTGCCTATTCATAGACACTAGTGATGAGCGAATATACTCGTTACTCGAGATTTCTCGAGCACGCTCGGGTAACCTCAGAGTATTTTTCAGTGCTCGGAGATTTAGTTTTTCTTGCCGCAGCTGAATGATTTACATCTGTTAACCAGCATAAGTAGATGTGGGGATTCCCTACCAACCAGGCAACCCCCACATGTACTTATGCTGGCTATCAGATGTAAATCATTCAGCTGCGGCAAGAAAAACAATCTCCGAACACTAAAAAATACTCGGAGGACACCCGAGCATGCTCGAGAAACGAGTATATTCGCTCATCACTAATTGTCACTGATCGTAAGGTCAAAGTTGAAAATAGTTGAGCAAAAGGATTCACAGGACCCTGGTCCAGTGGCAATGTTGGTAGTCCATGGTCCCCGGTTGAGAGCCTGATGAACCTCCTCCTACCTGCCACTAGTATTGGCGACTCTTCTGATTAGTAGCAACAGTGAGCAGTCATGGGTGCAAACCAACGCAACCATACTAATGAAAAGAGGGATCATGAATGCCAGCAGTTATGAAGTCTGCAGGGTTCTTAGACCATGGACTACAGACTTAGCCACTGAACCAGAGTCCAGAGAATCTTTTTGCTCAACCCTGAATATATATTCCCATGGAAAGCACACAATTTTGTATATATATATACATTTTTTTTTACCAATAGCGACTTTGGCTGTACACGTTAACTCTTTGTATTTAAAACGAGTCAAGTCATTTTTTCATTGCTGTACGTTATGTTTACTTTCAGCGTTGGTTTTGCAATGTGTTCTTTCGGCAAGTTCCAGGCAGAATCCACATGAAAAAGACTATGTGCACATACCTGGCATTTTTTTTTTCTTTTTTTGGAGAAGTGCTATGGAGAAGTTTATGGAAAAACTTCACATCACCATAGCTTGGAACCAGTTCCGGGAAAGAAAAAAAAAAAAAAAAAAACACAACCACACACACATTGCTCATAGCAGTTTTTATACGTATACAGCAAACATGGCCATAGCAAGAAACGAATATAATATTTGATATGTGATTTTTCATTAAGTAATGGTAGAGTAGTTTCACATGTAGTAGTTTTAATATTCCAGCAATGAATCATCATCATCGGTGTCAAATCTTTTGTTTTCAGACATCTTTCAATTTTTTTATATTTTATATCACATTTTAAGCATTTCCTTTAATCAGTGACCACCACTGGTTCATAGCAACAGCACAGAGCCCTCCACAAGGTGGTGATGTTTTGCTGGAAATCAGAGAATAGCACGACTACGGGAATTGTAGAGGCTGTCTTTCCTCCATGACTTTTCCTTCAACAATCTTTTACCCTCGTGAAATAACGACAGACCCGAGTGTTGGATTTAAAATTGGCCAGGTTGGCCTTTATTATATAACGATCATAGCAATAACTTTTGGTTGAAGGAGGTTCTTGGAGCACCAAATGTTACCCAAAATATTTTTTTAAAATCTTCCGTCATTACCCTCAGCCACGACCACCAGCTCGAGGGCACAATCATCCATGGTAAACCTTTACCATGCCACCGACCCCCCAGGGACCCCACCTTGAAGAATCACAAAAACTCCGCCAGGCCATTCCCAAATCCCAAACTACTAGATGCACAAAACCCCCACCACAATATTCCACAAACTCCAATAACCCCTTTACACTGCCAAGACGAAATGACACCATGACCATCCTAGCTGTGTCCATATTCCGAACTAGCAAAAAAGGAGAAAATAAGGGTGGGACATTTGTTTTGTGGTACCTCCATTTCGGATGAATGCCCCACAGCCCTTCCCACCCTATTTATATCTAACTACACATTAAAATTAACAACCCCCTCTAACTTGACCCCATTTCTCAGGCTACATGCATAGCATTTAACCCCTTGTTGCCCCTACAAAGCCGAGTCATGTGTCACTCTGCCCATAGCTTTGCTGGGGCTCTTTTTTTTCCCCCATACATAATGTAATCGCTAAATCTGCTCATTTCATCTAATGGGGCATAAACGTCAACTTGGCATAGTGATTTTTATTATAAGGAATAGCTGGCAGTAATAAACATATTACAGACCCTTCAGGCCACATTCACACGTTCAGTATTTGGTCAGTATATTACATCAGTATTTCTATGCCAGAAATCAGGAGTGGAGCAATCAAAGGAAAAGTATAATAAACATATGCACCACTTCTACATTTGTAAGCCAAGACCAGGAGTGGTCGAAAAATGCAGATGTAAAATACTGACCAAATACGGATTGTGTGAAAGTTTAACTGTGTACTTTGATAGAGTATGATGGAATAGAGGAATAACCTATCTGCTTAACCTCTCCGGGGGGTTCAAGAACCCAGAAAATCTGATTTAGGCTGGGATCACACATGCGAGAAACACGTCCATGTCTCGCATGTGAAATCCAAGCTCTGGCGCCGGCACTCCAGAGCGGAGCGTGCGGCTCCATTTGTTGCTATGTGGCCGCACGCTCCGCTCCCAAGTGCCGGCGCCAGAGCTTGGATTTCACATGCGAGACACGGACGTGTTTCTCGCATGTGTGATCCCGGCCTTATACTAAAATCCCAAATCAAGTGAACACATGAGAATTCAGGATATTACAGCAGGTAAAAGTCAGCAGGGAAGCTATGATCTAGGCTTATTGGAGGGAAGGTCTTCTTGATCTGTCGTTGGAAAAAAGCTTGTTACCTAGACTAATTGTACAACGTCTAGCAAAGAAATGGTCTAAAGGAAATCGTGCCACACCGGATCATTGCTTTAATGCCACACAAACAAATGGAGTTGATTTTGCAATCGGTAAAAAACATGCACAATTCAAAAGATTCCAATTTTAGGAAATTTATATTAAAAATTACTACAAAAGTCACATATAGACTAAAGAGATATTTTTTCTGTAGAACTTTATCTGTATTAGATATTGACTGTTGATAAAGGGATTGCAGCAACTCACAGTTTCGTATCATGGTCTTGTAAATAAAAAACGTTGCTCTCTTGACCAAACAGAAAAATAAGCGCACACAGAATCTGGCGCCAAGAAGATTTGATTTTAGAGTAAGAAATTAGATTAAGCTCCATTAGGAACGACCATGCATTTAAGAGGCAATAGCTAAGCTTATTTGTGCTCATCTTGCATTGCAGACTCGCCAAATATATTGGACAGAGAATTTCTTTTAAAATTTAGCAATGAAAAAAGTAATTTACCAACTTGCATCAGGTAAAAAAAAAAAACCTGATCCCACTCTTGAGCCCTGTAGTTTCGATGTGCAAGAGAGTCAATTCAGCGTGCGGCTTATGACTCTTATAAGGGAACCAGTCTCATTGGAGAACACTATTCACCTTTAGATATAGGGTCAAAGTATTACGAAGTTGCCCTGCTATCACACTGAAAGTGCAGCTATTGGGAGAAAATTAATCTTTATTCCTCCCAGGTGCTGCTGGCTTTCAGTCATGGAATTGTACAAAAAGCGGCTGCAGTCACTGAGCGGCGGCTGTAAATACGCCTTGTGTCTTTGGCTCACAATCAGTGACATGAGCAGTGACTGTAGCTGTGGAGGCATGGACTATGAGTTAATAATATTTTTTCCTCACTGGCTTTATCTCCCTGTAGCTGCACTTTCAGTACGGCAGCCAAGCACCTTTTTAACTATATTCCCTGCAGGTTAACCTCATATCTGCACGTTAAGCGTTAGCAAAAGTGACAGGATCTCTTTAGCTCAGTCCCCCACTTGAGGAAGGCACAGTATCACACCAGGACACAGGAAATTTCAGCTAGATTGGAGTTTTAAATTTAGTATGATGCAACCAGCAATGGGGGTTATACATAATGAGGCATGGAGCTTGGAGGTTACACACCATAGTAGGGCACAGGGCTTGGAGGTTACACAGTAAAAGCACAGAAGCTGACAACTAATAGCAAAGTTGACAATATAATTTATGCAGCTTACAAAAGGCAGTTTGATCACTGTCTCCGATCACATCATTAAAAAGGGATTGTATGGTGAAAATAAGTTATCACCTGTTTACTGGTTGTCTGACATCTTGGAACCAAACATCTAAAAAACTGGGAACTTTTATCCCTGTTTAAATGGAGCAGCAATGCATAAGTTAGACCATTGCTCCACGCATTCCCTATTGAGCTACAGAGCACTGCAGTCAGCTTTTTCTAGCCGTCCCACAGTGAATGAATGGAGTAGCTGCCAGGTGTCCAACCAGCTATAGGTTCCTCTGATGAACGGTGAGTGTCCTGGTGGAGAGCCATCCACTGATCAGCAAGGGTCTTCTCTGGTGTCATTTTAATTCTATCAAGCCATTGGGTTGTTGGTCTTCCTCTCTATGCTCCTTCTATTCTTCTAGCCATGATGTCCTTCTCCAGTGATTGCACTCTTCATTGTGAGGTATCTGAGCTACTGTTAATTTTGATGTCGTCGTGAGAGCGGTGTGAAACACGCAAAATAGAAGACTGCGGTGTTCTGAAACGTTCAACCAATTGGCCTACCTCGGGCGAGCTGGAACCACCAGGCTCTTGTGCACTATATAAGTATATCATCGCCATTTAATTTCTTGCATTGCAGAAGTGTGAAGAAAGGAAAGTATAGAACTGAATGTCTGAAAATGGTTTCTTAAAGAGGATCCACACTCCTACATATGCATTTACAGCTCCTTATGGTCAGTCAAACCAAGTATTACTGGCCAACGTGTTTTCAGCGCCAAGTGTTTTCTCTCTTACAGCATGAACCTCCTCACAAACCTCATTTCTTTTTAAAAGTAGAAGTACAGTGTAATGGCCGGTGTGGGACACATTTGTGGTTTGTTGTCTACACGCAGTCTACTTGTATTCATTTAAAAATCAGGTATTCAAAAAGTCTCACAGCAAATAAAAAAAAATTCCATTTATTGACACTAGTTCCCATGGATTACTTATAGAAATGTTTTCATAAATGTTCCCGATTAGGCAAGAAACAGACCCAAATTATCTAGGGTGCCGGCTACCAAAACAAAAGCCTAGAGTTACATGGGGCAAAGGCTACGATCTTAACCTCACAGAGGATTCAGCATAAATTACTATAATAAGTCTAGGAAGTGACTGGGAAACCAAAAACAGGAGCAGAATTTCAATGTAGAAAGAAAAATAGAACAGGACTGTCACTTACAAATGCCGGACGGGACGAGGACTAGATCCTTACCAATGTAGCCATTTTCATTGAGTAGAAGCACCTGCCTTGAGGTTGGACAGGGTTGGAGATGCTAGTTGTGACACAGCACTTGATAGAGAAAGAAAGTTCTTTAGAGTTTCCACATAGTAGCTCTGCGATATGTACTAAAATGTAAGCTTCCTGCTAAATGCTGTGAGCTTAAGGGCAGATAGGAGAAGAAAAAAAAAGCACAAAAACCATAGGATAAATACAGATGAAGGTTACAATAACAAACAGGGTTGACCACCAGATCATTCAATAGGTTTTTTGTTTTGCTTTATTAAAAAACACCATTTTGTATGGCAAATAGGGATGAACGAATCTGCAGAAAATCAAATGTGCCGAATTATGCTCCAATATCTCTCCAGATCCCAGAGCATAATAGAGGTAGGGATAAAAAAAAAAAAGAAAAATAAAGCTTGTTATGTGAAGAATTATTTAGCACACTAGATGGTGGCCCGATTCTAACGCATCGGGTATTCTAGAATATGCATGTCCGCGTAGTATATTGCCCAGTCACGTAGTATATTGCCCAGTCACGTAGTATATTGCCCAGTCACGTAGTATATTGCCCAGCCACATAGTATATTGCCCAGCCACATAGTATATTGCCCAGCCACATAGAATATTGCCCAGCGATATAGAATATTGCCCAGTCACGTAGTATACAGCACAGAGCCACGTAGTATATTGCCCAGCCACGTAGTATATTGCCCAGCGACATAGTATACAGCACAGAGCCACCTAGTATACAGCACAGAGCCACCTAGTATACAGCACAGAGCCACCTAGTATACAGCACAGAGCCACGTAGTATACAGCACAGAGCCACGTAGTATACAGCACAGAGCCACGTAGTATACAGCACAGAGCCACGTAGTATACAGCACAGAGCCACGTAGTATACAGCACAGAGCCACGTAGTATATTGCCTAGTCACGTAGTATATAACACTGCCCACACAGTATATAACAGTGGCCACGTAATATCTAGCACAGCCCACGGAGTATATCACACAGCCCACATACCATATAACACTGCCTATGTAGTATACAGCACAGAGCCAAGCGGTATGTAACACAGCCCACGTAGTATACAGCAGTGTGGGCACCATATCCCTGTTAAAAAAATTATTAAAATAAAAAATAGTTATATACTCACCCCTGGGATCCAGCGAAGCTCTGGAGATACACGCACGGCTGCCGCCATCTTCCGTTCCCAGGATGCATTGTGAAATTACCCAGATGACTTAGCGGTCACGCAGGTGCAAGCGGCTCGGCGGACTACGGAGGGTGAGTATAGCAGGTTTTTTGGTTTTTTTATTATTTTTAACATTACATTTTTTAACAGTATCAATAGTAAAAAGTTGGGGACACACAGGGTTAATAGCGGTGGTAACGGAGTGCATTACCCGCGGCATAACGCGGTCCGTTACCGCTGGCATTAACCCTGTGTGAGCGGTGACCGGAGGGGAGTATGCGGGCGACAGGTACTGACTGCGGGGAGTAAGGAGCGGCCATTTTCTTCCGGACTGTGCCCGTCGCTGATTGGTGGCGGCAAAACAGCCACGACCAATCAGCGACTTGGATTTCCATGACAGACAGAGGCCGCGACCAATGAATATCCATGACAGACAGACAGACACAGACGGAAGTGACTCTTAGACAATTATATAGTAGATTAGCAAATCGAAATTTGGATCCTTAGAAAACAAGAGCGTACCATTACCAAAGAATCTGAAAATGTGTAGCATGAAGTAAAGTACGGATCTTATGTTCAGAATGTAGACTGTTCTTCATCTGTTACAACTATAGCTGTGGTTTAGAGCAATTTTTAACTACAAATCTCAGCACCCACTGGTACAGAAGGCCTCCACCTGTAACAATACTGGCCTATGTGCAGGCTAATGCATTCAGCACTTGCACGAGAGGGTTATATAACCCCACCGAGAATGAATGGAATCTCACGAGGGGTTCAAAATGTGTCCAATATTATGGATTTTTTAATGCGAGCCAAATTTCACCTTTGGCCAATATGTAGTGATTTCAATTTATCTCCTTTTTTGAGCCAAGAGTTTACAAGACAGATAGCAGATGATTTAGTAGTTTTACATAATTGTATTAAAAAGAAAAAAAATGTAAAAACATTTAAGACATCTAAGCATTTCTGAAAAAATGTTGCCTTCCAGGCATAAAAAAAAAAAAAAAAAAAAAAAATCAGTAGATCTTTCTCTCTGCCCATGGAGTTTTAAAGGGGTTGTTTCAACACAGAACGACATTTTCAGAAACAAGTTTCTGCTTTGATCAGCAGTAAATAAATTTAGCAATGGATGCCCATCATATATTAAAACTTAACCTTTACTAAGTTTATAGTTAAAAATGACTAAATTTAATCATATGTACAAAACATAGTGTCAAAGTGCAACGTGCAAAGTGAAAAAAGCAACCAAAAAACCTTATTTAAACGAAACATGCAGGGTACTGAAGAACCCGCCACTACCACTGAGTACAAATCCGGAAAAATCTCATCAGTAAAGAAATAAAGAAAAAGCTTACAAAGGAATCACCCACTAGTAAATCAGTATGCTGTCCAGAACAGAGCGAATATCGCCCGAAGGACGCATGCGCAGAGAACTAGTGAGCGGTGAGTCTCCCGGCCGTTTTAAATGACGTCAGTGGTTCACTCTGAACCGCTTGCGTTCCAGCGGCCGGCGCAATGTAGCTACAAGTGACGCATGCGCTATGGAACCCAGAAACGATGAGTCCTGGCGTCCGGAAGTAAGGCGCTACAGTGCATATAAGGCAGGTAATTAAGGGAGTGCGCGTACTCTGCTCAATTCAAAATGTCACGATCCCCTGAAGAGTCAGTGTGACGAAACGCGTCGGGAAGACATTGTATGGATATGGAACCGGCCAAGAATGCGATAAGGAAGAGTGCCGGTGGAAAGTATACTTTAAGCTGAAGGGTAGCTCAGAACGATGTATTGCAGACCCAGATGAGTATACATTTCCTATGCAGAATGATTCTCTAACCCGCTATATGGAACCATGCCATTGTATCTGAAGGCATTGATGTATTCAAAGTGGTGAGGGGCAGGAATCTGCGGCTAGCACGAGTTGTTACCGTCTAAAAATATCTCTACAGAAATATATGTAAAGTAATTAGATAATCATTAGCCCACTATTTTGAACCCATGCCAATATATTCTGGGGCATTGATGCATTCTAAATATATATAGGGGCGATATTTTCTTTTTTTTAAATTTCTTTACTGATGAGATTGTGGTAACGGTACACTCTAAGGAGTATAGTATGTACACACCACTGATGTACTATTATCTATATGGTTACAGTTCCATGATAAATACGGATTTGAAGTGCATAACGGACCTAATAAGAATATAGTGTTTGCCAAAAAGAAGATATGGTCACATTAGAGTGCCCGCATATGCACATGATAGATGGTACCCTGATACGAAAGGGTCCGTTGTTTCAGGAAGAATTTAAGATGCAGGGTTGTAATAATCGATATCAACCCCATATAGTTTTTTTCTGGATTTGTACTCCGTGGTAGTGGCGGGTTCTTCAGTACCCTGCATGTTTCGTTTAAATAAGGTTTTTTGGTTGCTTTTTTCACTTTGCACGGTGCACTTTGACACTATGTTTTGTACATATGATTACATTTAGTCATTTTTAACTATAAACTTAGTAAAGGTTAAGTTTTAATATATGATGGGCATCCATTGCTAAATTTATCTATTTCTTGTCAGATCCTGTAAACGGCTTTGCTTATTGAATTTGATCAGCAGTACATAACAGGTCCCACTCCCAGCACCTCTAGCAGATCACTAATTTTGCTGAGGGAATCCATGATCAGCCAAGAAGTTTCTCAGTAGCATTACAGGTCCTTCTCCAAAAATTAGCATATAGTGTTAAATTTCATTATTTACCATAATGTAATGATTACAATTAAACTTTCATATATTATAGATTCATTATCCACCAACTGAAATTTGTCAGGTCTTTTATTGTTTTAATACTGATGATTTTGGCATACAACTCCTGATAACCCAAAAAACCTGTCTCAATAAATTAGCATATCAAGAAAAGGTTCTCTAAACGACCTATTACCCTAATCTTCTGAATCAACTAATTAACTCTAAACACATGCAAAAGATACCTGAGGCTTTTATAAACTCCCTGCCTGGTTCATTACTCAAAACCCCCATCATGGGTAAGACTAGCGACCTGACAGATGTCAAGAAGGCCATCATTGACACCCTCAAGCAAGAGGGTAAGACCCAGAAAGAAATTTCTCAACAAATAGGCTGTTCCCAGAGTGCTGTATCAAGGCACCTCAATGGTAAGTCTGTTGGAAGGAAACAATGTGGCAGAAAACGCTGTACAACAAGAAGAGGAGACCGGACCCTGAGGAAGATTGTGGAGAAGGACCGATTCCAGACCTTGGGGAACCTGAGGAAGCAGTGGACTGAGTCTGGTGTGGAAACATCCAGAGCCACCGTGCACAGGCGTGTGCAGGAAATGGGCTACAGGTGCCGCATTCCCCAGGTAAAGCCACTTTTGAACCATAAACAGCGGCAGAGGCGCCTGACCTGGGCTACAGAGAAGCAGCACTGGACTGTTGCTAAGTGGTCCCAAGTACTTTTTTCTGATGAAAGCAAATTTTGCATGTCATTCGGAAATCAAGGTGCCAGAGTCTGGAGGAAGACTGGGGAGAAGGAAATGCCAAAATGCCTGAAGTCCAGTGTCAAGTACCCACAGTCAGTGATGGTGTGGGGTGCCATGTCAGCTGCTGGTGTTGGTCCACTGTGTTTCATCAAGGGCAGGGTCAATGCAGCTAGCCATCAGGAGATTTTGGAGCACTTCATGCTTCCATCGGCTGAAATGCTTTATGGAGATGAAGATTTCATTTTTCAGCACGACCTGGCACCTGCTCACAGTGCCAAAACCACTGGTAAATGGTTTACGGACCATGGTATTACTGTGCTCAATTGGCCTGCCAACTCTCCTGACCTGAACCCCATAGAGAATCTGTGGGATATTGTGAAGAGAAAGTTGAGAGACGCAAGACCCAACACTCTGGATGAGCTTAAGGCCGCTATTGAAGCATCCTGGGCCTCCATAACATCTCAGCAGTGTCACAGGCTGATTGCTTCAATGCAGCGTGGCATGGAGGCAGTCATTTCTGCCAAAGGATTCCCGACCAAGTATTGAGTGCATAACTGAACATTATTATTTGTTGGTTTTTTTGTTTGTTATTAAAAAACACTTTTATTTGATTGGATGGGTGAAATATGCTAATTTATTGAGACAGGTTTTTTGGGTTATCAGGAGTTGTATGCCAAAATCATCAGTATTAAAACAATAAAAGACCTGACAAATTTCAGTTGGTGGATAATGAATCTATAATATATGAAAGTTTAATTGTAATCATTACATTATGGTAAATAATGAAATTTAACACTATATGCTAATTTTTTGACAAGGACCTGTACTTTGTACTGTACAAATGAATGGCCACCCAGACAATTACAACTCAAGTCCCCGACTAGTATTTGCTTTGTTCTAACTCATAGAAAGGAGTGAACTAGTGATGCGCGCATGTGCTCAGATAAGGTGTTATCCAAGCATTCTCGATTGCTAACCAAGAGTTTTCAGCATGCTTGAAAAATAGGTTAGAGTTCCCACTTCTGTATGTCTTGTGGCTGTCGAACAGACGCGAGACATGCAGCCGCAGGGACATGAACATATTTTTCAAGCACTTCGAAGACACCAAGTTAGCATACAAGCATGCTTGGATTATACCTTATTCGAGCACACTTGCTCGTCATCACTAGAGTGCACCCAAGAATGAAGAATATAACTCAGTTTTCGGTGTTGCCCATCTTCCCAAAACGTGTATCAGCAGGATCCAATTTTGTGCTGCTGTAATCAAGGAGAGGCACTAGAAAGGGACTGCATTTTGGTTTTGTTATGAGTTTCTTCATACTTCATGTACATTTGCGGTTTTAAACTTTGACGACATATACAGTATAGTACCAGAGACGCAACTTGAAGATTCTTCATTGGGGCCCATGTGCCTCAACAATTACCCAAAATATAAAGGGTCTTTAGTATTGGTCTATTCATAGGGCCAAAAGGAACCTTTTAGGTTTCCAGGGCCCAGGTTCAATTGTATCCATGATAGGCAAGTCCCTGTGTAGAACCAAGTGGGAGCCTTTTATAATCTATTTGCAAATGGCCTCTTCACAGAGAAAGTGAAGTAAAAACTTGTGCCACATATTGGAAGAAGACCTCTCACCCAGGCAACCAGTTCTCTTGCTTCGTACTGATGAAGGGCAAAATATTGAACAGTGCCTGGAAATTGAGTTTCTAGTTTGGCTGTGCATGCCAATCCAGGTGGCCAGGCTCTTAATGTTTTCTGCTTCCTTTTCAGACTGAAGCTTTCAATAGACATCACCAGAAACTCTGCTCTCTTCCTCTGTAGAAGCAATTTGCATGGGTGTAAGGCTGTGTGTCCACGTGCAGGAAACGCATAGACACGCAGCGTCAAACACGAAGCGTCCAGATGTTACAGCATAGTGGAGGGGATTTAATGAAATCCTGTCTCCACTATGCGTGGTAACACGCACGCGGCGGCCCTGCGACTACGGACATGCGGCACGTCTTAAGATCGCCACATGTCCGTATATCTTGCGGCAACGCTGCGCCGCCGCAATATATAGCACAGGGCCATATTGTGGGGTACGATGATCCCGGATGTGTGCTATTAACACATCCGGCATCATCGCATCCCGGAAGGGGGCGGGTCTTAGCGCAGAGCGGGTTTGCCCCTCCGACTAAACCATCCTGATCATGGACACGCAGCCTAACAATCATGGTCAGAGCTTGGAACTGCATCCATGTAGTCAAGGTGCCTTAGATTCTGCAGTTTTTAACTGAATGTACAGTACAGACCTAAAGTTTAAACACACATTTAAAGATTTTTCTGTATTTTTATGACTATGAAAATTGTAAGTTCACACTGAAGACATCAAAATTATGAATTAACACATGTGGAATTATATACTTAACAAAAAAAAGTGTGAAACAACTGAAATTATGTCATAATCTAGGTTCTTCAAAGTAGCCACCTTTTGCTTTGATGACTGCTTTGCACACTCTTGGCATTCTCTTGATGAGCTTCAAGAGGTAGTCACTGGGAATGGTTTTCACTTCACAGGTGTGCCCTGTCAGGTTTAATAAGTGGGATTTCTTGCCTTATAAATGGGGTTGGGACCATCAGTTGTGTTGTGCAGAAGTCTGGTGGATACACAGCTGATAGTCCTACTAAATAGACTGTTAGAATTTGTATTATGGCAAGAAAAAAGCAGCTAAGTAAAGAAAAATGAGTGGCCATCATTACTTTAAGAAATGAAGGTCAGTCAGTGCGAAAAATTGGGAGAACTTTGAAAGTGTCCCCATGTGCAGTTGCAAAAACCATCAAGAGCTACAAAGAAACTGGCTCACATGAGGGCCGCCCCAGAAAAGGAAGACCAAGAGTCACCTCTGCTTCTGCGGATGAGTTTATCAGAGTCACCAGCCTCAGAAATGGCAGGTTGACAGCAGCTCAGATTAGAGACCAGGTCAATGCTACACAGTTCTAGCAGCAGACACATCTCTACAACAACTGTAAGGGCTCATACTCACTTGCGTGAAACTCGGATGAGTCTCGCATGTTAAGTTAATACCCGGCACTGCGTTGCTTCCGGCACTCAGATCGGAGCGTGCGGCTGCATAAGAATACATGCAGCCGCACACTCTGCTCCTCTGCGCCAGGTGCAGTGCCGGGTATTGCCATGCGAGCTCTTCAGAGTTTCGCACGAGTATGAGCCCTTTAGAGGACACTTTGTGCAGCAGGCCTTCATGGTAAAATAGCTGCTAGGAAACCACTGCTAAGGACAGGCAACAAGCAGAAGAGACTTGTTTGGGCTAAAGAACACAAGGAATGGACATTAGACCAGTGGAAATCTGTGCTTTGGTCTGATGAGTCCAAATTTGAGATCTTTGGTTCCAAGCACCGTGTCTTTGTGCGACGCAGAAAAGGTGAACAGATGGACTCTACATGCCTGGTTCCCACCGTGAAGCATGGAGGAGAAGGTGTGATGGTGTGAGGGTGCTTTGCTGGTGACACGGTTGAGGATTTATTCAAAATTGAAGGCATACTGAACTAGCATGGCTACCACAGCATCTTGCAGCGGCATGCTATTCCATCCGGTTTGCGTTTAGTTGGACCATCATTTATTTTTCAACAGGACAATGACCCCAAACACACCTCCAGGCTGTGTAAGGGCTATTTGACCTAGAAGGAGGGTGATGGGGTGCTACGCCAGATGACCTGGCCTCCAGAGTCACCAGACATGAACCCAATCGAGATGGTTTGGGGTGAGCTGGACCGCAGAGTGAAGGCAAAAGGGCCAACAAGTGCTAAGCATCTCTGGGAACTCCTACAAGATTGTTAGAAGACCATTTCCAGTGACTACCTCTTGAAGCTCATCAAGAGAATGCCAAGAGTGTGCAAAGCAGTCATCAAATGATATTACAGACATGCGCTGCCCTGCCCCCAATGCCAGCTATGAAGGTTTGAGACATGAGAGTGGGGATAGCTAAGAAATCATTTCCTCCCCCCTCCCCCATTGTTTTTTTTTATGTATTGAAGTATAGCGTCTGGATGGGGAACATTATGACAGGATGGGATTTACAACAGGAGCCATTATTACACAACTGGAACCAAGACAGAATCTTTTACAGCAGATGGGTTCCAGGTGGGGGGCGTCCCAGATTTGCACTAGGGCCAATAGGACTCCAGTTACGCCACTGGCTATTTGCATATTTAATTTTCCAAGGGAGCATTGCACAGCCTATAACTTTTCATAATGAAAAACTTTACATCCTAGACCTTGTTTTGTTATGTAGACACATCTGTTAACTTTAGGAGTTTGCATACTTTTGCAAACTATTCAATACATTGCATACAAATCAGTCATCCTTCTATAGTAACTACTCTGAAGCTGGTAGCAAGACATATTTTTGTTACCTGTCCAAATAATAGCGAAAACTCCACAAAAGATGCCCAGGAGAATTAAATTATGATACCAATATATCTAGTGCCAGTTATTGCACTCGTAGATGGATAATTCATTACAATATTGGTGTATGGAAAAAAAATGCCTCCGGCTTTATGACGGTCAGCAGAGTTCTCAAAATATGATGTGTGTGCACTGACAGCGAGATTCTAATGCAAGATATCAATCACTTCATTAATATTTTACCAAATACCTACAAGATGTGACTCTAGATCTTTCCATGATGTAAACTTTTCGAGTGAGGTCTTAAAAAGGGCACTAAACTAAAATGCTGGTTATTAAAAAGCTGCCAATATATTAATATACAGTACATGGGCTGATATGCATTTGAGCATGTCCATATGGAGGTTTTTGATGTGGATTTGGAAGCAGATGCCTTCAATTTTTGCTTTTTAAAGGTGGATATTGGAGTGAACATGTCCCTGTTATATATCAATATATATGTCAAAATTGGTGGCTGGCATCATTAGGGCAGCTGAAGTAAGCAGGGACACACACTGTTTGGGCACGGTCCATGGGACCATAGTTGTAGGGAGGTCATAGCTCTAAAATCTAAAGTCCAAGTCTGTGTCTACATAATTCAATCTGGTCCAAGACTTGCACAAAGTGGCCAATAGGCGGTCTGATCAGACTATGGAGGTTGTACTATTAGGATACCAACTCTTAGTCTATAGGGTCCAGTTGTCATGGTCAGACCTCCTTCAGACAAAAACAAACTCCGGAATGAGGAACAGTGAGCATGTATACATATTTGGATGTTTATTTTACTTGCTTATACAGCGCCAATAATTCCACAAAGCTTTACAGACATCAGCACTAACCCCATATGGGGCTCACAATCAACATTCCGTATCAGTATGTCTTTGGAGGGTTGTAGGAAACCAGAGAACCTGGAGAAACCCACACAAACGTGGGGAGAACATACAAACATTGAATATGATATGATGTCCTTGGTTGAATATGTAGGTTACTGCCATATAGTACCAAATATAAGAATATAAACAATTAGTTTTGTAATCTAAACACATTAATAGGCGAGCCTTTTACTGAACACTTTTACTACCTGCAAAATGTATTTCCAGGTTATCCAAATAGGTCTGGAAAAAAAAAATAAAGACTATAATAAAGTAAAATCTTCCTTTCATCAGTTTTTCCACTGGGGGAACAAGATCCCTTTTCTGCCATTCAGTGTAGGTCATAGCTGTGTCTTGAATTGACACCAGTATTAATCCATTGGATAGGTGATAAATAGTAATGCTCAGGGGTGGTCATACCATATGTGCAAACTGTGCGCCCACACAGGGGCCTGCTACTACCTCCAAAGAAAGTGGAATTGTGCATTATTATGAGCCATTGGAGTATCTAACAAAGCATAAGTGGAAAAAATAAAACGTAACTTTTATTATAACTAAAGCCACACAAGAAAAAAACTTAAACCAAACACCCAAGTGAATAAAAACACTGGGGCAGAGTCTCAGACAAATGGTATGGTGACCACAGAGACTAGTTATCCCCAGAAAGGACAAGATGATATCCTCCACAGCATATTGGAGATATCATGAAAACTAGATATTGACATATGGGGCTGGAGTAGAATAACGTCAACAGCACACAACGTCAGGCTAGTTACATGAACGAACAATAAAAAAACCATCAATAGTCGCATATAGACAGTGCCACTGATGGCTATAAATAATGTAAAAAGGAACAATCTTACCGGTTCCAAGATGAGGGCCCAGGAGCGCCGGATAGTTTCTGGTCAGAAGATAATCCGGTGAAAGTAGCAGAGACGACAGTCCCTATGTCAATCCCTATGGGGCTATCGATAGACTATCCCCAAAGCTCCTGCCCTTACAAGGGCAGTCCACAGCTACCCCTGTCCAAACATGCCCTGCACTCTCCCTGTATAGTCCGTCCCGACGCGTTTCATCCAAGCCAAATCTTCAGGGGACTTGCTTGTGCATGGAGATAGTGCCTGTATGCTAAAAAGGAGGGACACAAAGTCCTGCCACCCTCAATGCTGTCTTGCAGAGAGTGAACACTGCAATGGGCTAGTGCTTATATAGCAAAAAGGGGAGGCGGACAACATGTGTTAGTATGACCACTTCCCATAGGGAAATCAAATGGCAGCTAGAGGTAACCATGACGACTGGGTAAAACATATGGAAAAACCACTGTATACTGTCATACATTGTGCCAAGAGCGCACATTGCAAACCACAATCGTAGTGTGATCAAAATGCGGAATAAGTGCCTAACAAGAGGCCAGACAGTACAACCTTGGGTTATATGAATGGAGGCCCCTACTATACTGCGCGCTTATAACCGCGCTGTAAATTCAAAAGTGAGACGCCACCATACACAACATGGCGCCGCCAGTACATCCTGTGACACAGAACGCCCCAGAAGTTATGGTTACCGGGCAACCCACAGGACGCTGAGCGCAGGAATTAGCTAATGACACAAGCCATCCTCCATTGCGTGCACGAGCGCCGGAAGTGGGCGTTACCGGGCAACGGGGAACGCCAGACACAACCTCTAGCGGCCGGTGTGCAGCGGAAGTTGAAATGGCCGGGCGACACATAGGGTACTAAGCGCCGCGATACCAGCCCACCCCCAAAGTGCACGCGCACCGGAAAGGACAATACCAGATAGCGGACGGTACCTCCTGTAACCGACTTGCGCACGCACCGGAAGTAGGGGTTGCTAAGCAACAAACGGGCGCAGAGAAAAGATATAGCGCTGGCGTACCCTAGTGTCTGTAGTAACCGGCATGAGCGCGTGCCGGAAGTTGTGATTACTAGGCAACAGACGGACGCTAGGCGCAGAAAAACAGTAAAGCGCTGGCGTGACAGTGACCCAGTATCAAGGGCTGGCAACATTAAGTGCACTTTCAGCAGAAGTAATGATGGAGGGACCCTAAAAAAACCGCATAGGTGTACCGCGGTGCTAAAGATCACGAGACAGATCATTGTAATATGCCCCTATATAAGAACATACAAAATGACGGGCAGCACCCGCGTAAGACCACATGCCCAGTGTACGATGACAGTGTCCCTGAAAAAACAGGGATACAAAGCTACATATTGTGTGCCCACATATCGGCAGGTAGCAAAAAACTGAAATTGTACGCCACGTGCCTAGGCAAAAAATCCCAAAGAGACGGGGGCGCCATATTAGACGCTGGCTGGAACACACAAACCAGAGCACCTGTGCCAACAGTTAGAACAGCCCAGGAACAACTACCACCGAGCTGTATACACAGCCCACAATCAACATAAAGTACTAATATAATTGGACACAATAAAGCCATATGTTTATTTTCCATGTTTTTGTTGTAATCTGGTTAAACATATGGCTTTATTGTGTCCAATTATATTAGTTGTAGCTCCGAGATCCAGGGCTGCAGTATACCATACCCGCTTTCTTATGAGGTGCCTATCTCTCTGGATGTTTATTCCATTGTTCTTAGCACTTTATGTTGATTGTGGGCTGTGTATACAGCTCGGTGGTAGTTGTTCCTGGGCTGTTCTAACTGTTGGCACAGGTGCTCTGGTTTGTGTGTTCCAGCCAGCGTCTAATATGGCGCCCCCGTCTCTTTGGGATTTTTTGCCTGGGCACGTGGCGTACAATTTCAGTTTTTTGCTACCTGCCGATATGTGGGCACACAATATGTAGCTTTGTATCCCTGTTTTTTCAGGGACACTGTCATCGTACACTGGGCATGTGGTCTTACGCGGGTGCTGCCCGTCATTTTGTATGTTCTTATATAGGGGCATATTACAATGATCTGTGGCGTGATCTTTAGCACCGCAGTACACCTATGCGGTTTTTTTAGGGTCCCTCCATCATTACTTCGTTGCCTGCAACGTCCACTTCTGCTGAAAGTGCACTTAATGTTGCCAGCCCTTGATACTGGGTCACTGTCACGCCAGCGCTTTACTGTTTTTCTGCGCCTAGCGTCCGTCTGTTGCCTAGTAATCACAACTTCCGGCACGCGCTCATGCCGGTTACTACAGACACTAGGGTACGCCAGCGCTATATCTTTTCTCTGCGCCCGTTTGTTGCTTAGCAACCCCTACTTCCGGTGCGCGCGCACGTCGGTTACAGGAGGCACCGTCCGCTATCTGGTATCGTCCTTTCCGGTGCGCGTGCACTTTGGGGGTGGGCTGGTATCGCGGCGCTTAGTACCCTATGTGTCGCCCGGCCATTTCATCTTCCGCTGCACACTGGCCGCTAGAGGTTGTGTCTGGCGTTCCCCGTTGCCCGGTAACGCCCACTTCCGGCGCTCGTGCACGCAATGGAGGATGGCTGGTGTCATTGGCTAATTCCTGCGCTCAGCGTCCTGTGGGTTGCCCGGTAACCATAACTTCTGGGGCGTTCTGTGTCACAGGATGTACTGGCGGCGCCATGTTGTGTATGGTGGCGTCTCACTTTTGAATTTACAGCGCGGTTATAAGCACGCAGTATAGTAGGGGCCTCCATTCATATAACCCAAGGTTGTACTGTCTGGCCTCTTGTTAGGCACTTATTCCGCATTTTGATCACACTACGATTGTGGTTTGCAATGTGCGCTCTTGGCACAATGTATGACAGTATACAGTGGTTTTTCCATATGGTTTACCCAGTCGTCATGGTTACCTCTAGCTGCCATTTGATTTCCCTATGGGAAGTGGTCATACTAACACATGTTGTCCGCCTCCCCTTTTTGCTATATAAGCACTAGCCCATTGCCGTGTTCACTCTCTGCAAGACAGCATTGAGGGTGGCAGGACTTTGTGTCCCTCCTTTTTAGCATACAGGCACTATCTCCATGCACAAGCAAGTCCCCTGAAGATTTGGCTTGGATGAAACGCGTCGGGACGGACTATACAGGGAGAGTGCAGGGCATGTTTGGACAGGGGTAGCTGTGGACTGCCCTTGTAAGGGCAGGAGCTTTGAGGATAGTCTATCGATAGCCCCATAGGGATTGACATAGGGACTGTCGTCTCCGCTACTTTTCCGGATTATCTTCTGACCAGAAACTATCCGGCGCTCCTGGGCCCTCATCTTGGAACCGGTGAGATTGTTCCTTTTTACATTATTTATAGCCATCAGTGGCACTGTCTATATGCGACTATTGATGGTTTTTTTATTGTTCGTTCATGTAACTAGCCTGACGTTGTGTGCTGTTGACGTTATTCTACTCCAGCCCCATATGTCAATATCTAGTTTTCATGATATCTCCAATATGCTGTGGAGGATATCATCTTGTCCTTTCTGGGGATAACTAGTCTCTGTGGTCACCATACCATTTGTCTGAGACTCTGCCCCAGTGTTTTTATTCACTTGGGTGTTTGGTTTAAGTTTTTTTCTTGTGTGGCTTTAGTTATAATAAAAGTTACGTTTTATTTTTTCCACTTATGCTTTGTTAGATATATGATTTATAGTGGTACCGTCTATGTGACCTGCAGTCAATATATAGACTCTGCTTTGTTTCGAGCCATTGGAGTACAAAGGGCCCATATATTGCTCATGCACAGGGGCCCTCTCCTGTCTATCTGCTTCTAGGCAAGAAAAGACTACGCACATAAATGGATATTAACAAAACCCAAGTGTGCTGCATCTATAGATCCCTCTTCTACAGTGGTCTTGTAACTACCTAAACAGGTGCAATCATCACCTTATGTCGTTTGTTTTTCCATCCCACCCAGCAGAAGACATCATCAATATCAGTCAGCATCCACCTATGGAAGACAATACATAGGAGTCGGATGCATTGTGAATTATGTTACCTGTTCCCCAGTCACAAGGGAAAGGTGTCATCGCCTTCCACTTATCCATGAAGTACAGATTATGTTTTTCCTCTTCCATTCAGGCTTCTATCTAATGAATTTAACACACATCTCAACTTTTAATAGTGGGCCTCAGAAACCTCTGCGGATCTGGATCTAGGGCTCTGGTATTAGAAGATTATATTGGTTTCACAATTTGTCCATAACAATCATACAAAGAAAAGTCATCAAGAGAGAAGGCAATCATTATGTAGGTACTGATGTAGATAAGCCGGATTTGCCAAGTGGCTCATCTAGCCATATCAATAGATTATAGAAGGTTTTCGTGTTATCCTATATAAAATGTCAGATATTATCTTAGACAGGTTGTCCCATCAATGAAACTGTTGACATGTTGGCAAGAGTCTACTGCTGTGTCTGGGCAGGTTTCAGCCAAGTGTCCGATGTTCAAATAAACTTTCATAACATGGCACAAAAATACCAGTGTATGATTGTGTATCATGTAGTGCCCGAATAATACTAAGTAAGAGGATCAATATGAGGCACTGGACAACCCAATCTTTAGTTGATCCCCTAAATACTCCTGGTTGATACAGGGCCTTGGCCAATAGATTGCCACTGGGCCTCTCTTGAGCTCCTCTCACATTAAAGTTCTACCCATTTAGTTTTCTGGTGATAGAGTTGTATGGTGCTTGGTTTCATTGGTACAAGCTTTCGTTCAGTTTGCATCATGACCATTTTTGGGTGCTTACAACATTTTATTCCATTGTTTGGGGGGGGGGGGGGGACGCAAACCTTCCAAAAAATGGGTGATTTTATTATTTTAATGTTTTTTCTACCTCCATTTCGGTGTCCAGGATAAATATTCTAATATTTTGGTAGAGCCAATAAGCCTAATTTATCAGATTTAGGTTTTTATTGATATTCCAGGATGGAAGATAGAGACAGAGAGGATTTGAAAAAAAATATATAACAAATTATATTATACATACACACATATATTACATATATTCATTTTTTAAAATAATAAAAGTCACCATTTTTTCCTGGTCATCCTAGGGGACTTGAATCTGTGATCACTTGTACAATGCGTTGCAATACTGTAATATTATCCGCTATGACATACAGCCACAGATAAGGCTTTAGAATTTTACAAAAAGATGGCAGACATGGGGAGACTCCGTAGGCCATCTCAGCCATCACAACATTAGTATCCTGTAATCTTGTGGTTATCCCTTTTATCACCTATCCAATGAATTAATACTTGGTTTTCACGTCTGACAGTGGCATCTAAGGAGGTTAAAATGTTGCAGTCAGAGCTTGCTGCATCAAAGCAGCTCCGGAGCCCGCTCTGTACATGCAGTACACACATTTACAATGTATGAACGGTGGAGGTCACCAAATGAAACCTGGGCAGATGGGGCCTCATTGCCACCATGGGCCCAGACATTTCATTTGCAGAGCATGGGCAAACAAAGGATAAACATTTACAGGTCTGCATATTTACCGACGCCTTGCAAACAAAACAGATGCACCCGAGCTATATAAATGCATTTGCAGCAGAACACATGAATAATATTGTCACAGATGCATACACTAAATTAGAAAAAAAATTATAATATATATTTTTATTTCTCTTGCTTGTAGCTCTTTGCTTTGCCTAATAAAGAAGGTGGTACCAGGCAGAAGACCACCGCGTTATGACTTGGGGGTAAAAAAAAAAGTATATCCTTTCCAATCTGACAGCACATTTTTATATACAATCCAACAACATTGCAACTTTTACTTATGGGCTTTGTCCAGTAATTAGACTGTCTTTGTATGCTGGGCTTTAGCAAAAAAGACATCTTTTAGTTCATACACATTAGATGAAAGTCAGCTGAGCCGAACCCGCTGTTTTGGACAAAATATCTAATGTGTACACATGTAATGTGTATATATAGGTGCCTCCAGACAAAATAACTGAAATTTTATGTCCACTATCTCCAACATGTCGTCCCTCTATCTAAAACGGAATCTGGTAAAAACTGATCTCCTTATAATTCCTCCCTCCACTATCCTACTTCAAATTTCCATTTCATTGTGTGATTCTGGCATAACTTCTGAGCAGCACTCTTGCCGTCTTTGGGTTATACTTGACTCCTATCTTTCCTTCATTCCCTATATTAGATCACTCGCTCGTTCAGGTCACATGCACCACAAAAAAGATCTGTAAAACTCAACCTTTTCCTACCTTTGACACTGTAAAAATGTACTGTTGCTCCTATTTATTCTTGCCTGGACTATTGCGACTCTTCTGAAAGCAGAAGCCAGGATCATATATTTCTGCACAACCTCTATACTAAGGCCTCCACCCTGTGCCAGTCATTACACTGGTTGCCCATTGGTTATAGAGTTCAATATAAACTTGACACTCTCACCCACAAAGCCCTCAACTATTCTGCACCACCCTACATCTCCTCCCTCATGTCTGTCTATGACCCTATCTATGTCCTCCCCTCCTCTAATAACCCAACACGAACATGCATAATAATGAAACTTCCTACTTTGGCTGCCCAAGATTTCTCTGGAATGCACTGCCATAGAAAATTCGATTAATTCCCTGTATACCAGGGGTGTCAAACTGCATTCCTCAAGGGCCTCAAATCATGCGTGTTTTCAAGATTTCCTTAGCATTGCACAAGGTGCTGGAACAATTCTCTGCAGTTGATTAAATCATCACCTGTGCAATGCAAGGAAATCATAAAAACATGACCTGTTTGCAGCCCTCGAGGAATGGAGTTTGACACCCCTGTTGTATACAGATTTAAGCGTGCCCTAAACATGCCCATTTATCCCCTCACTAATCTAACTATTCCCTTGTTGCCCTTCCTAAGTTTTTCTTCAGAATCTGGTCCCTCATGTCTACAGATCCTCCATGCACTTAATAGGACTTTTACACATACTGGCTGGTGACTGGTTCATGCAGCCTTACTTGAGTACCTCATTTACTAGATCGATGTCTAAACCATTTAATACAAGCACTTTTTACCATTTACCTTTTTGTGTCTCCCCCATTTCCTCAGATTGTAAGCTTGAGAGCATGGCCCTCACTCCTCTTGCGATGGAATTATGTGTTACGCTAATGTCTATATTGTTTGTACAGGTCCCATCTGAAGTGTAAAGTGCTGCAGAATTTGTTGGCGCTATATAAATTATTAAGACATTTTCAGCTGACCACTCTGTGAATGGACAGCTTCATATGCCTCCTACATGACAAGTTTCAGATTCCCTCTTTGTTTGACTCAATCGTTTTACAACCCATTGTAAATCTCATGTGTGATGATGATGAGCAGGAAACACTGGAGCCACCTCAGAGATGCAACCATTGAGCCGTCTGTACTAATTGGATTGTCTATTTGTGTAGAAAATGTAACAGTATCAATTAGAACAAGAGATTATTGCTGCTAATAAGCTTGCAAGGTCAAACATTTCCAATGCTATCGGTTACCATTGAGGACAGAGCGAATGTTATGACACTGAAAGACCAAGATCATTTTGCCACATGTCTGACATCTCAAAAGCCAAAAGGTCCCACAAGGTTACGACCTTTTCTTGAACTTCTCAATCCGAGCCCTTAGTCCATTCGACACACCATAGACCATTGGTCACATTACATTGTAACTTCCACAGACTTGCTACAGGATATGTTCCTGTCTAAATGACATCCAGCAGAGAGCAGTCTCCGGGGATCCTTGAGAATGACCAGTCTTGTGTTTCTAATAGCACAGAAGCCTGTCAAAGGATCATGTAAGAAAAACATCTGCAATACTACACTGAAAGAACATAATGTTGACAAATTAACCTCTCTGAACCGAGCAGTCAGAACATGTTAAGAACAACAAACAGCAGTACCTAACAATGGGGTTATTTATCCGTGCCGAAAAAAAAAAAGCATGGGTCGACATACAAATGAAAAACTAAATGCAAATAAAATGCTATTATATAGCCAGTGGTAGTAATGCACACTAACCAAAATAAAAGCGACATGTAAAGAACAATAGCTCCATAAGAGACACCAGTTTCTGAAAAGTCTTAACTAGTACAAGTGTACCAACTTTCTCGTGACAATTCAGCACCGTCAACTAGACATGTAAAAGGATACGCGAGTTTGGGTTTGCCATAAAAACCTGGAGAAGACATTCCCCTTTTGCTAGATTTCAAAATAATCAAAAGTATGAAAAACAAAAAAAACCCATTTAGATCATGTTTATGGTCTCCACGGAAAGCTCCTAATGCCAGACACTAAACATGTCCATAGGGTTACATTAAGAGGGGTTGTCCAGGACTAGGATATCGATGAACAATCCTTGAGACGAGTCATTAAAGAGACCCTCTTGCCTTACTCCTAAAAAGGAGTATTCATTACGTGTCCATCCCTCAACAAATGAAAGACAGACATGGCTTAGCCTTACCACCATGTACTGGTCCTTTTGGATTGAACCATACCGAAATGCCAGTAACAGGAGGAAGCGGCAGAAGAATGTCACTTTCATTGCTCAGGACTTGACGTTAGCAAAGATATTCCATAATTGGTAATACAATTTACTAAACATGACAGAAGAGCCAACGGGTCCTCTTCAAAGAGCAAAGGATTAAACAGTTTTTGTTTTTTTTTAATCTGATATACTGTAGCTTTCCTCTAATGTATCAAGACCATGACCTAACCTCCAGATCCTTATGACAGTGGATGAGTCACATTGCTGGAAATTGCTGGACATTGATGACTGATCACCATTTATAGTAAATCCAGACGTCAATAAGCAATATAAATCTTTCTGACATCAAGACTATAACAAGAGAAATAGTTTTCCATTTTGATATAGCAGTTATGGATTTAGCCATCACTCCTCATGTAATATTGATAATTTTACACTTTCTGATCCCGCTGCCAATTGACCTTCAACCTACAGTATTTTGATTGTACAAGACATTAGCTATACTAAGTGATTGGACTGCAGTTTAAAGAGGACCTGTCCGCAGGATTTTGGATTTTGAATCTGCAATGATGCAAAAAGCAAATTTTCCCTTCAAGCAACTGGGCATACACCACAGAACTTCTAGGAGCGCACCCGTGTTTTCATTGGCCAGTGTCAGAGTGGAGTAAAAAATGCAAATGCTCACAGACATTCTGTAGCATACGCCCAGTTGGTTGAAGGGAAAACATTTTTTCCTTTGAGTGGTGTAGTTTTAGAACGACTGGACATAAGTTATGCAAAAGAAAAACCATTCCAAGATCGGTGGAGCACCACCAATTGGGGTACTCCATTTAAAGAGGACTTGTCAGTAGGATCTTGGAGTCTAAAGACATGGCTAGAATAGTGCTATAAAGATTGATTCATATTATTCCTTTTTTGAAGAAATCTGTTTTTGCTTTCTTTAATAAGCTACGGAAATTTTATGCCAATGTGCTATCTGCATGAAATTTCAGTCAGTGGAGGTGGGTCACTGAAAAAGCAATGACTTGTCATAGACTCAACGGTTGTCGGGGGTGCGGATAACACTTCAAAGCATCAATTTGCAGACATTGTTTCAGGGTACATTACTACTTAGACCTCACTCTAGAACTGCTCACCTAGCCTAATCAGATCTCAGCCTTTGCACTTATGAGGGGTAATACTCGGAAGCAGAGTGTGTGCAAACTGAGTTTTAGATTTGGCATGTATCTAAAGTCATATTGCAAAGCTTCTTAAAGGGTTGATAGTGACCTGTATGATCGCTGCTTCCAACAGGTTGAACTATAGAGTTATAGTCCTCTTCCTTTCTGAAGAGGTAACTTGCTTATTTAATTTCTCAGAGGATCATTGAATGGCAAATAAGCCACATACATTGGCATGCCAGGGCCAGAAGGAGAAACATTATCTCTTAGACCTCAGTCCAGAGCCTCTTACCTGGCCAAATCAGATCTCAGACTTCGTACTGACAAGGGGCAATAAACCCAAACACTATCTGCAAATTGAGATTCTGATTTGACTCTGAAGAGACAGTTTGCATGTCCAACCCAGCTTAGAACTTTGTTCATCTCCCATGAACTGCTCATTTCAGGTCCTTCCACAATGTTTCTATAGGTTTAAGGTCAAGACTTTGCCTTGGCCATGCCAAAACTTTAACTTTGGTCTCAATCTTTAACTTTTTTTTTGGTAGAATGACTTAGACTTTGGGTTGCTGTCCTGTCAACATATGTTCTCGTCAAATCCAGATTATGGACAGATGTCCTAACATTTGAATTTACTGGTATAATTTGGTATTCTTTATGGCAATTATGTCAGGTCATCCAGTCTGGATGCAGAAAAAAAGCCAAAACCAGGATGTGACCACCTCCATATTTCACAGGCGATACGATTTGTGCTGTAATACAGGGTTTTGAGTTCTTCAAACAGAACGCTTCTCATTTCAACCAAAATGGCCTTCTGGCTTGATCAGGTAAATTTAAGCAAACTGCAGATGAGAAGGAATTTTGTTTTAAAGGAGCAGTGGTTTTCTTCTTGCAATGCACACCATTGTTGTTTCTGAGCCAATGAACATTAGCTATTGTGAGAGACCTTTTTAACCTCACAGATTATACTCCTTACTTCAGGAATTATTTTTGTTGGTCCTCCTGGGGATTGTAATAAAGGTCTTGAATTTCCTCCATTTGTACATAGCCTGTTTGTCGGTGGATTACTGAAGTAAATTTAAAAATTGTTTTGTAACCTTTACCAGCCTTATGAGCATCAATAACCTTCCTTCTGAGGTCCTCAGACATCTCTTGTTTGTGCCATGATATACTTCCAAACATGTGTTGTTAAGAACAGGATTTCATAGATCCATATAGTTTAAATACAACAGGCTGACCACTCACACCCAATTGTTAACCCCTTGATTGAAAGCACCAAACTTTAATTTCATCTTTAAATTATCTGTTAATCTTAAAATGTTAGCATACTTTTGCCAATAAGACATGAAACATCAGATAAGTTTCCTCAGCTAAAAATGACAAACTCTTATGTTTGACTAATTTTGTTAATTATTTACCTTCAGGACTTCTACGAGAATCGGATGTACCTTAGTTTTAAGTCAAATTTTCACAAAAATACAGAAAAATCTCAAGGCTTCACAAACACTTTACAAATGAATACAGCGAGATCTGGGAATACATCTTCATGTTTCATATTAATAGCTTGCATAGAATATATATATATATATATATATATATATATATATATATATATATATATATTTGTAAATGCACGATCAAGTAACTTTTCAGAGTAGGAGGTCATGTAATTCTGAAAGAAATTATACTTTTCATGGCCTGTATCTAGATAGATACCATAGGTATCCATCTATAGGCCATAAAAATTGTAATTCCTCAAATCATAAAATCACATGACTGCTTATTCTGAAGAATTCCATCTAACCCAGAATAAGCAATCCTTTTTCAGCTTAGATAATGTAAAAGCTGCAGCCGGTCGGTGGCTATTCAGCAGCCACATGATATCACTCTGCTTTACTGTATACCAGAGTGGCGTGGTCTGTTTTATGTTCAAATATCTCCCCTGGTATATTTTTAATTGTAGCACTATTGCTGGTGCCCCTCCATGCAGGGGCAGCGGCTTACTCACGTCCCGGCGTGCTCCTGCTTCCTGGTCCGTGGCCTCAGCTCATCCTGTTGCGGAGAGGCCATTAGCATAAATGTGTACACCTGCAAGATGGCTCCCAGCCAATAGTTGGGAGGCAACTTGCATGAAAAACTCCCCTAGGGAGTGGCCAAGCAACATGTAGAATCATTAGTGAATAAGTTGTTCTACTAGTGAGTTTCTCTGATCCTGGTGCAGCTAGGACCCTAAAACTCATCCCCTGGTCCCAAAGGAGCCAGGGCCTGAACCTTATCCCCTGGTCCCAAAGCAGCTAGGACCTGAACCTCTTCCCCTGGTCCCGAAGCAGCCAGGGACTGAACCTCGTTCCCTGGTCCAGAAGCAGACAGGGCCTGAACTTTATTCCCCAATCAGTGTGTGGCTAGTCCTTGTTCCAGTACCATAGACTGAATTAGGGCTTAGCTCAGGCACATCAGTGTCAGTGTACCTGAACCCCAGGGTCAGCAGCTGCAGCATCGGGCTCTGCCCAGGAGTGGTAAATGGTGGCTACCTGCAGCCCAATCTGTCTCCGCCATCAAGAGCTCCAGTGAACACCAGGTAGTTACACCCTTTCCTAGGTAGGCCAAGCTATGTAGCACAGTGGGTCCAAAAAACCACATGCGCCGTTGGGCGTAACTAATATTTAAAAACAGTAGTGGTCAACTCCTTTAATATTACCGTTCAGGTTGCAGTCAAGTTTGTTTTAGAAATACAAATCTATTTTCCGTTATATAGACATTTAAAATACCAGTTTGGAAACCATCTCAAATATGTATTACTCAGAACCCAGATTTGGTCCGATTACTGAAAGTGAAAATTTTCAATTGTTCCATCCCTGTTCTGAGTGTCAGGTGGTCATCATTTTAGGGGTACATACTGTATGTATTTAACTTCAGGTCCATAAGGCTACAGCAGTACTATAATTGCTAAATTACAATCGGGTAGCTGAGCTTAGAATCTTAAAATGAATACATCCATAAAACTGAACTACAACACAAAAACTTTTACCTGTTAGAAAACGTAACATCAAGTTGCATATCTTTTTTCCTGGAGGGCAGAAAAGGATTGTGTCATCTGAAAACGAGACACAGGCTGCCATCTCTATTGTGCAATACTTCTCAGGGATCATTTTCTCTTTTCCTAACCTGGCAGTGACCTTAAGTTTTTCTATAGATATTTCTAAGAATAGCACATCTGTTCTTCTTTACTAATGTAACATGATATTTTATACTCAATATAAATGTGTAGGCCCCCTGCAGTCTATGGACCTTTGCCAAATTCTTTAAATAAGACTTTTCCAACAATGATGTCGATCATTCGGTGGGGACAGGCCCTACAGTGAGATTTTTCACATATTGAAGTGTATGGATGTTTCACCTTGAAACATAAAAAGGCTTTACAGAAACATCTCTACAGAAATTAACAAAAAAAGAAAAAAAAAATGAGAAGATTTCGAGAACCAACTTACAAAATGAGCAGTCAACTCTTTTTAATACTTAAGACTCAAACTAAATTCTACTGCACTTTTATAGGGTACCTCCAGACTACAAAAGGTTAAGTATGTCAGAAGACAATGGTGGACCTCTTCAGAACCTTGATGGGCCAAGTAATAAAGGAGTAGTCATTGGTAGGTGCCAGTTTTAGTGGGGCCATCTTGCTCTACTGAAATCAATTGAGGGTCATGAATCTTAAAGGGATTGTCTGAGATGTCATTAAAGAGTCAATCTATAGGCTTCACATGGTATTACAGCTCAGGCCCAGGCACTTGAATGGGGCAGAGCTGCAAAACTAGTTGCTGCCTGTGGCCATCAGAAGACCCATTTGAGAATTTTAGAGCTTTAGCAAATGCAGAGACTTTTATAATGTTCAAATACAGGGTAAGAGGAACCCAATTGAATTCCTAAAAATATTTTATCTCGTTCCACTCCGAGCTAGAAGTGCTTTAATTATAGACCGGTGATCTTTCAGCAATATACGGATTTAGATCACCATCCACACTAATGTTCACAAATATTTGTACATATAGCCAGTACTATTCCAGTTCGATATAAACATTGATGCGAATGGGGATTTAGGGCAGATTATACTTTCTTGAAGGGAGTGTCTGGTCCAATTTGATAAGTCAGCAGTCACAGCTTGACCACGCAGCTTTAACTCCTTCATGACTTTGCGATTTTCCAGGCTCTTAGCGCTTTTGTTTTTTCTTCCCCTTATTCCAGGAGCCATAACTTATTTTCCATCCCCATAGCCATATTAGTGCTTTTTTATGTGGTACAAGTAGTGTTTTTGAATGATCTTTTTCATTTGATGGACTAAACTGCGGAAACTAAAATTCCTAGTGTGTTGAAATTACAAAAAAGTGCAATTCCACAATTGTTTTTTGGGTGTTTTTATTTACTTTGTGTAACAGTCAAGCTTACTTCCTCCATCCCTCCTGGCAACCACGAACAAGAGAGGGGATCGTTATATTCTTAATCTCCTGACTGTTGCGCATCCATCAGCTCGTCCACCGCCATTTTTTCCTCGGCTCCAGCACCTTCACTAAAAGTTTGTCTGGTACCACGAGCCTCCCTTCATCACTGTAATCCACCCTCTCATAGCACCCGCCTGTGCAAAGACAAGCAAGAAATTTGAGATATTATCTCTTCCACATCCTCCTCTGGAACCACTACCTCTTCATGCAGTCTACTCAGTGTGCTCCAGCATGTAGATGCCCAGAATAGTGATGGGGATGATTGCATTGTCAGAACTAACCATCATAGTAGCTATTTAACAACTGTGCAGAAGAGCGTAGAGGTCCTTCATCTGTGCCCACTTCGCGAGCGTGATTTGCACCACGTCTCTACTGTGTTGGCCCAGGCTATGAAAAACAAAATCATGTACCAGGGCACATTGCTGTTGCCAGTGTCAATGCAACATGTGTAGAGTGGAATTCCGCCTTGTCGGAACATCACAAATAAAATGGTTAACCGATAGGCCGAAAAACCTCTATAGCGATGCAAGTCGATGACCTGGGGGTGTGCAATCAGAAGTGAGGCCACAGCAACTATGCTTTCTGCAGCAGCACATCCAGGCCAGGATATTAGTGGAGAAATTGCTGTACCACCAGGTTGTGGACCTGAGCCATGTAAGGCATGTGTATGGTTGCTCCAGCATAGTGCAACCACCAGGTTTGCATTGGTATCGCACATGGCCTTCCCTAGATCCAGGTTCAGTGAAGACAGCCATTGCTCTAACTCTGTCTGGATAGCTGTCCACAACTCTTAAGCTGTGTTACTTCAATCTCTAAGGCATATTAAATTTGAAGACTGCCTGATTATGGTGAGCCATAGCGGTGCAGTACAAAGGTGGTGGGGATTAGCTCTGCACTGTTGGAACAGGTGTCTGACTAAGGGAGGGTATGACAACACAGGTGGAGGTCCTAGAGGAGCCAGAAGCAGCGGACGAACTGTTCGATAGATACAGAGGTTTTTCCAATAAGCCTTTGGGATTTAAAGACTTGTGGAGCAGCCCCTTGACCAACTGGCCCCCAAAGCCACCAGAGTTACCCAGTGCCCAGTCAGCAAGATGTAATGCCCCTGCCCATGTTTGCTAGTCCAGGTGTCAATGGTGAAATGCACCCTGGTAGACAAAGATTTTTTTCAAGAATTGGGGGATGTTATCTGTGGCATGCTGGTGCTGCACAGGCACAGCTTTCTTCTAGAAGAAAGCCATTACTGGTACTGGGGGACTGCAACAAATATCAACTTTCTAAAACAGTCTGTATCCACAGGACAGAAAGGCAGCATTTACGTGGCCAACAGATTGGAGATGGTGGAGTTCAAGCTCTTAGCTTTGGCATAGGTAGGAGAACACATTCTTTTATGTGACCACAATTGTGGGACAGAAGGCTGGTTGCTGTTTTGAGAGAGGGTGGAGTAGAGCGAACAGGAAAAACTGCTGGTTTGAGAGCAAGGTGCAAGCATAGATGTTATGGTGAATTGAGAAAAAAGTATTGTGCTAGGTGACAAACAGCAGGCATCTCCACTTCCATAACAGCTGATGAGCTCTCCCTGGCCCTGACTGCAGAGGGTAAACAAGAGGAGTTTCTGGGGCCCGGAGACCTGTGTGAGAACACTTTGCACCATGATGGAGGAGGAATCAGCAGCAAATGTGGTTTATGGGACAGTCAGTGGTTTGAAAGACCCAATAATCATCATTTAGGGCAGTGAGATTCCCAGACAAAGTCATGTTATTATTCTTATTTATTTATATAGCATCATTAATTCCATGGTGCTGTACATGAGAAAGGGTTATATACAGGGTTATAGATATCATTTACAGTAAACAGGTTTACAGTAACAGACTGGTACAGAGGAGAGAGAACCCTATCCTTGCGGACTTACATTCTATAATCGTGCAAGTGTTGGTTCATGCACGTAGTTGCCAAAAATTGTAAAAAATTTACTCTAGAGGTTTGTTTTTGCAAATTTGGCAGACAACGCAAGTTGGTCATTCTTTGCAGTCTCAAAAAAGGTCCAGGCTAGGCAACCCTTGCAGCTCCTGCCAACTGCACACTTGCAACCGATGTCGGCCACAGCCAGAGTTGTGGCGGAGGATGCAGTGCTTGTTATGGGTGCATTGCTTCGGGTCTGTGTGCGAAGCCGCAACGTAACCTCCTTGTCGTCTTCCTCCTCCATCTCCTCTGCTGAGGGACTCAGCTGCACATCTCTGGGTTAACACCAAGTGGAATCTGCAACCTCATCAATCTCTCTGACTCTCAGGGTAAGGAGTGTGAGAACTCTAACTGGCTGCCAGAATGTACACATTAAGTTATTAAAAGAAAAATAATTATTACACTCTGCAGCGCTACTGACTTATACACACCCCCACCCTCAAACACATCCCCCCCTACAAAAATAGCACCAATATCCTAGCCAAAATCATAAAAAAGCATAAGGAGACACAAAGATTTACCGAACGGTGACTGAATTTTGTCAACTGAGTAAAAATGCTTGTGAAGCAGACTACAAATGTGATACATTTGTGCTGAATTTAAGATAGGTGAACATTTTCCGAACATTTTCACTTATCTCTAGTCGTGAAGGGGTTAAATGGGGCCAAAGTTAGCCCAGTGATTCATGCAATTTGATACATGTGATGCCTCTTTAGAGACAGTCCAATCCATAATTATACCATTAGTTGGATTACTTTCGCTCTTTGGAGCGTCTTTAAATTTTAGCACAATTTAAGCACAAAAGGATTGCGGTTTGGGTCACAGCTTTAAAAAAAAAAAAAAAAAAACCTCCATCAATCACACCTTTTTCTCCAAGTTGAAATAGGAGGCTAAAACACACATGATGAACATCTAAAACAGTTTACTGGCACAAATTAAGCTCGAATTTTGGCTCATGTAGCTTTGTAAATCAACTCATTTATCAGGGAACTATACTCAGAAGACATTGGGGCAAAGCAAAAAAAAAAGTCAAAAGTCACAACTGATTAAACCTCAACATTGGACAAAATTGGTAAAGACAAGATTCATACACAAAAATTTGGAGAATGTTTTGCTTCTATTTCACCAATGCCAGAAGGGTGGTTCTAAAGAGAAGGCAAACATAAGGGAAACACTTCTAATGCACTTTTCTTGTTTGTTTGCTTCTTTGTTTAGTTTTGTTTTTTTTAAGTCCAATTTTGAAAAGTGTTACCAAATAAAACACTGAACAAGGACTTCATCCTCTTTGCTTAAAGGTATCGTCACTCAGCGACGCTGCAGCGATAGACAACGAGCCGACCTAAACTAGATCACTGGAGCGTCGCTATTTAGGTCGCTGTAGAGACGTCAAACACAGCAACTCCAGAACGATGCAGGAGCGATCCTGTGACGTAACGGCGACTCACTTCTCATTCTCGCTGGTTGTTAGCTCCATGTCAAACAGCCGGAGTGTACCGATCCGACACACATCTAGGGGCCCTATGCTCGTTGCTGGTGTCGTTGCTTTTGATGTCAAACATGACGATACACGCCGACCTGACGACCAAATAAAGTTCTGGACTTCTAGCTCCAACCAGCGATGGCACAGTGGGATCCAGATCGCTGCTGCGTGTCAAACACAACGAGATCGCTATCCAGGACGCTGCAACGTCACAGATTGTTGTCGTTCTCTTTGCAAAGTTGCTTAAATCAAGCCTGAACAGCAAATTATACAACACTCATTGTAAATTGATTGACAAATGATACCAATTAATTGCGGATTAAAATCAGATTGACTTTCTACTTGGGAATCTGAAGGCTTTTTTCACTCTGGTCATAGCTCGTTTTGAGCTTAGATTGACCAGTTTGACGGCATGTTTTTAATACAAATGGTAACATTTAGGTTAACATATGTAAATAGGAGGAAATATTTATACTCTTTCATGATGTGTAGCTTCCTAATGTACAACATTTCAAGTAAGAAGTCTTCGACGGACTCATGCTGAAGGCATTACAACAAATTTATAAAATCTGTCAGCGGTATCCCTAATTTCCACATTATGATATGTACAAAGAATGTATCTAAATTTAATAACCCTTCCCATGTCCAAAAGTCACACCATCTGGCTATGAATGAACAACATCATGAAGGATGCAATGTGAAGATGAAAGATTGGCACAATTTGTAAACCGACTGACACAAAAGGAAAAATGACCATGATCGAATTAGTGAAGTCTGGTTTTAATCTTTTATTTCAAGGTAAGGATTTCACCGTGACATATTGGGTAATATTTAAAAAGTAAATATTAGAGTGGAAATTAGTATGCATTACTACAGAATACCATTCTTAAAAATAAAAAAAAATTAAAATTAGAAAAAGGACCTTGCACCATTTTTTTTTAAGTTGAATTGGACAGAGGATGTGACAGTGGTTGAAAAGCGAAAACAAAAGCTCTTATTTTGCAAATGTTTTATTTTACATTACAAAACACATCTATCGCCTCTCTTCCTCTCATAGCACCTCATTAGTCCCATTAACTCCCAACCAAGTGAAAAAAAAGACTTCCTCTATTCATGGCTATAGGGATGGGTGTCCTGCAGGTATGGCCATAAAAGTCAGATAGAAATACTGCTTTGAAATTAACTTGTCAGGTCTCATAACTGTTCAAAACTATTATTATAGAGGTGTATATATGCCAAATTCAGGCTGAGCAAATTACAAAAAAAAAAAAAAAAAAAAAAAAAAAAAAAAATCAGCATTCTGGAGAATATTAATTTTAGCAAAATGTAAGGAAAATTCAATTCCTCTTGAATAAATTGGCTAATCTCTAAATGCTAATATAAATGGGAAGGAAAAAGGCCGGGACACCATTTTTTTTTTTAAAAAGAATGATGTGCTTGAGGAAGGGGCTCATGGTCCAGACTTCTTGAGGTAGGAACCTCCGCACCACAAAAGAACATATGACCATAGGTCTTGCTGCAGAGTAAATTCATTTTGATCCGGCAAGGAGTCAAAAACAGATGTAGTCCAACGTTTCGACAGGGAGCAGTCTTTGTCAAAGACATCTGTTGCGGGTGCAAATAGGCAAAACCTAGAAAAGCAATAACGTGCTTATACCATACATGCCACATTTTCAGATTCACAGAGGTCGTCCTTGACACGAAAGATCTTAGGATTTATAATATTGCTCTACTAGATTTTGCCTACAGATGTCCTTGACAAAGACAGCACTCAGTCAAAACGTTGGACTAAATCTCTTTTTGACTTCTTGTCAGATCAAAATAAATTTACTCCGGAGCAAGACCTACAGTCTCATTTGCTTTTATGGTGCTGGAGGTTCCTACCTCTATAGTATTAGAAATGGCACATGAAAAGTGGATGACCCATTACAGATTTTGCATCTCTGGTGCATAACTTTATAAGTTTCTAAATTTTAGAAAGTGAAATTTTGTTCCTACCACATGGCCCACAAAAGTATCCTGCCCCTATATCGGTACAGAATTTGGGCACAGCATAGGTATTAAATGGAAATCGTTATTTCAGTATAACAGAACAAGAGCTTCTACTCAAAATACAGCAGAGTCGACAGTCCTGATTTTTTTTTTTGAAGAATACTTTTGCAACGTCTTTGCCAAGCAACCACCCCATCAATGACCTAGCTGTGAGGGCTGCCCTGGCTTCTTGACGGTACCTGCCGCTGGCAAGTACTTTATCTTCTAATCTTATGGGAAGTCCATAGGCTGGCCAGAATGTTTCATTCAATTAATTGTATATGTGTCAAACATAATCTTGTACAAAAATAAAAAAATGAGCAATTTAGACATTGCAGTAGAAAGAGGAATTATCAAAATGTTATCGGACAGAAAACGCATGCTTTTGATCTTGTCATACATGAAAACAAAATCTCTTCAAGTATTTTAATCTAGTGTGAGAATAATTGCCGAGGACAGGCTTTCAAATCAGGGAACGAAGGAAGGGTTTTACACCAGTGTAGAAATTATTGCTGATCATTGACACATGCAACATGGTTGATGGTGGCATTGTCGAGGTTTTAAAACAAGGAGGAACTTGTCCAAATTCTAGGGGTTCTCACCTGGTAAAAATGTGCTATTTTTACCCAGAGACACAGCTACAGATTCATGGGCTCTAGTATGGCAGCGCGGCTTGGGCTTCTGCCCCACACACCTCACTACAGCCTATGGACATTAGTGTTTTTTTGGTCCACTTCATCCCCACTTATGGCAACCAAAGTCAACCCAACAAGTGGACAGTCCACCTATCCCGATGCATAATCAGATGTGGAGATGAGGCTTGACGGCAGGGACAATGACTTGAACAAGAGCTGTTTGCCCTCTAGGCTTTGGGGGTCAGGTCACAATTGCCAATGCTACAACCCCTATAGATACCCATTACTTTGACTATATTTTTACTACATTTTACCAGTATGGAAATCACATATGACTGCAATATCTATACAGCTAAGGTAATCATGTGTGTCAGATAGTGCCCAGCACAAGGTCTTGTCATGGTGCGCTCTCCAATGCAGTGTACAAATAAGCATTCCAATACCGTTCCTTGATCTTTGCCATTTAGCATTTGGCTCTACACAGTATATTATTTTTACCGTTATGTGAATCACAAGTTAATGTACACATGGTGTACATAGAGATAAAATGCTAACTTAACCCCTTAATGACAGCCAATACGCCTTTTAACTGACCTGAGATGTAAGAGAATAGCCTCCCCATACTGGTGACAACCCAGCAGTTGTTGGCTGTACACTATAGCTGACAACTTGCTGTATCAGCCATGATCAGTACTTACACCGTCCAAATCTGTTTAACCCCTTACATGCTGCTAGCAATAGTGACTACATCATTATAAATGGTTAACAGAGTGTGGGGGTCTTCCTCTTTATACCAATTGGTGCCCTCAGATCATGATTGTGTGGTATTGATGTTTGCCATGGCAATTCACGGCCACATAGCGGCCTTAAGGTACCGTTACACTAAACGATTTACCAACGATCACGACCAGCGATACGACCTGGCCGTGATCGTTGGTAAGTCGTTGTGTGGTCGCTGGGGAGCTGTCACACAGACAGCTCTCTCCAGCGACCAACGCAGGGGAACAACTTCGGCATCGTTGAAACTGTCTTCAACGATGCCGAAGTCCCCGGGTAACCAGGGTAAACATCGGGTTACTAAGTGCAGGGCCGCGCTTAGTAACCCGATATTTACCTTGGTTACCATTGTAAAAGTAAAAAAAAAAAAAAAAGTACATACTCACATTCCTGTCACGTCCCACAGCGTCAGCTTCCCTGCACTGTGTAAGCGCCGGCCATAAAGCAGAGCGGTGACGTCACGGCCGGCCGGCGCTGACACAGTCAGTGCGGGAAGCTGACGCTGGGGGACATGACAGGAATGTGAGTATGTACTGTTTTTATTTTTTTAACTTTCACAATGGTAACCAGGGTAAATATCGGGTTACTAAGCGCAGCCCTGCGATTAGTAACCCGATATTTACCCTTGTTACCAGTGAACACATCGCTGGATCGGCGTCACACACGCCGATTCAGCGATGACAGCGGGTGATCAGCGACCAAAAAAAGGTCCTGATCATTCCCAGCGACCAACGATCTCCCAGCAGGGGCCTGATCGTTGGTCGCTGTCACGCATAACGATTTTGTTAATGATATCGTTGCTACGTCACAAAAAGCAATGATATCATTAACAAAATCGTTATGTGTGAAGGTACCTTTAGAGTCTGATGTCTGTAGTAATCTGTTCAGACGTTAGAGGCATTTATGTGGTAAAAATGCAAATTTTAATTTCTGCTGTGCTACTTTGCATTAATTCCTGAAGAGCACCTGAAGGGTTAATAAACTACCTGACAGCAGTTTTCAATATGTGAGGGGGTGCGGTTTTTAAAATGGCATAACTTTTGGGGGTTTCTCAATATATGGGACCCCTAAAGGCACTTCAAACATGTATAGGTCCCTAAAAAAATACATTTTGCAAATTTCCTTGAAATAATGAAAAATTGCTGCTACATTTTTAAACCTCCTAAAATGCTAAAAAATAAAAAAACATTTTATAAATGGTGCTGATGTAAAGCAGACATGTGGAAATGTTATTTATTAATGTCTTGCTGTGGTATGACCATCTGGATTAAAGTGATAATCATTCAAAGTTTGAAAATTGCAAATCTTTTAACATTTTTCTCACATTTCTGATATTATAAATAAACACAAAACATATCGACCTAAATGTATCATTATCATAAAGTATGATGTGTCACGAAAAAACAAACTCAAAATCACTTGGATTTGTTGAAGCTTTCCAGAATTATTACCACATAAAATGACACTGGTCAGATTTCAAAAATTTGGCTCCGTCACTAAGGGGTTAAAAAACACACATTTGCCAACACTAATCCAATTTTTGATCCAAGGCATAAAATATAAAAAAATGAAGGACTTATATAATTAGATGCCTTATTACACCTACTAAAGAGGCTATTGTCACCATGGTAACAGACTACAAACAAATGTTGTGTAGTCTGATCCTGCAGTAATATCACTACCACTTATATCTATCCCCCAACACCTTGGTCATCTCCTAAATGTATTCTGGCACCTAGGCTTTTTAAAAAAAAGCTGAGTTGATATGAAGAAATGCTGGTTTAATCTAAATGCTTTTCGGATATTTGTGGTTGTCCTGAAGGGGGAGTCGGAGTGATCCCGAAACGCCTTGACAGTAACCCCTTAACCCCCAAGGGTGGTTTGCACGTTAATGACAGGCCAATTTTTACAATACTGACCACTGTCCCTTTATGAGGTAATAACTCTGGAATGCTTCCATGGATCCCTGTGATTCTGACAATGATTTTTTGTCACATATTTTACTTAAAATTTCTTTGATATGACTTTCACAATGTTCCAAGTTTGAATTTCATGCCCTTAAATAACAGATATATCACACAAAATACTTATAAAGTAGACATGTGGGAAATGTTACTTATTATCAGCACAATTTTGGAACAAATTTGACCAGCGATTTCTCATCCTCCCATAGGGGTGGAGCCGCATATTCATCACTGTAATGAGCGGTACCACGTGACTGCTCACACAGGACAAGCTGCCGGCGCTGAGAGGAGGCATCGCAGGAGCAGGCGCACGAGGGGTGGGAGGTAGGAGGTGACCCCAAACTTTATTTTTAACAAAAAAAAAAAACCTTGATTTTTCATTCCTTCTAGCCAGCGAACGCTGCTGGGAAGAAGGAATGAATGCCAGCTTCAGCACCAAAAGCAGGGGACAGCACTTAACTGTAGCGCTGTCTCCTGCACGGTCCGTTTGGTCCTCAGTCAGCACACGGCTGCCGCACATGTGCCACACTGATGTGCAACGTGAGCACATGGACACGGATAATTCCGGAACCTGAATTATCTGGATGTGTGAGACTGGCCTAACAGGAGAAATTGGACCTCAAAGGTTGTTGTCTAATTTGTCCCGAGTAAGCGGATACCCCACATCTGGGGGGAACCAGTGTTTTGGAGCATGAACAGAGCTCGGAAGGGAAGGAGCGTTGTTTGACTTTAAAACTAAAATTGGCTGGAATTGAGATCGGACGCCATGTCGTGTTTGGCGAGCCACTGATATGCCTAAACAGTAGAAACCCCAAAAGTGACCCCATTTTGGAAACTAGACCCCCTAAGGAACTTATCTAGATGTGTAGTGAGCACTTTGAACTCCCAAGTGCTTCACCGAAGTTTATAACGTAGAGCCGTAAAAATAAAAAATCTTTTTAACAAAAATGATAATTTCACCACCAATTTGTTATTTTCCCAAGGGTAACATGAGACATTAGACCCCAATAGTTGTTGTCCAATTTGTCCCGATTACGCCGATACCCCATATGAGGGGGTAAGTCACTCTTTAGGCGCACAGCAGAGCTCGGAAGGGAAGGAGCACCGTTTGACTTTTTCAACACAGAAATGGCTGGAATTGACATCGGACGCCATGTCACATTTGGAGAGCCCCGATGTGCCTAAACAGTGGAAAAGCCCCACAATTCTAACTCCAACCCTAACCCGAACGGGAAAATGGAAATAAATACATTTTTTTAATTTTATTATTTTTCCCCTAACTAAGGGGGTGATAAGGGGGGGTTGATTTACTGTTTATAGCGGGTTTTTATAGCAGGTTTTAATATTTGGCAGCTTTCAAACGCTAAGATGCTTATTGCAAAAAATAGTTAATGCATCACCACATTTTGAGAGCTATAATTTTTCCATATTTTGGCCCACAGAGTTATGTGAGGTCTCGTTTTTTGCGGAACGAGTTGATTGGTACCTTTTTTTGATCGCTTTTTCTTATGATTTTTGGGAGGCAGAATTAACAAAAACAGCAATTCATGAATTTGTTTTGGGGGGGCATTTATACCGTTCCACGTGTGGTAAAATTGATAAAGCAGTTTTATTTTTCGGGTCAGTATGATTACAGTGATACCTCATTTATATCTTATGTTTTGGCGCTTTTATACAATAAAAACTATTTTATATAAAAAAATTATTTTTGCATCGTTTTATTCTAAGGCTGCTGTCACACTAGCAGTATTTGGTCAGTATTTTACATCAATATTTGTAAGCCAAAACCAGGATTGGAACAATTAGAGGAAAAGTATAATAGAAACATACGCACCACTTCTGTATTTATCACCCACTCCTGGTTTTGGCTTACAGGTACTGATGTAAAATACTGACCAAATACTGCTAGTGTGATGGCAGCCTAAAGGCTATAACCTTTTTATTTTTTCGCTAATGCTGTAGGGCAGCTAATTTTTTGTAGGACAAAATGACGTTTTCAGCAGTACCATGTTTATTTATATCCGTATTTTTGACTGCGTGTTATTCCACTTTTTGTTCAGTGGTATGATAAAAAAAACGAGGCAAAAAGCAATGCTTTATTATTTTATTTTTTTACGGTGTTCACTGAAGGGGTTAGCTAGTGGGACAGTTTTATAGGTCGGGCCATTACGGACGCAGCGATACTAAAGGTGTACTTTTATTTATTTTTTTTATTTACATAAAGAAATGTATTTATTGGAAAATTATTTTTTTTCCTTTATTAAGGAATTTTTTAAAAATATATTTTTTACACCGTTTTTTTTTTTTTTACATTGTCCATGATGGGACACTACTGCATAAAGTCAGATTGCTGATCTGACACTTTGTACAGCACTGTGTCAGATCAGCTGACAGGCAGTGAAAGGCTTACTGGTGCCTGCTCTCAGCAGGCACTGAGAAGCCATCTCCCTACAGGACCTGGAACGACCCCGCAGCCATCTTGGATCGGGGGTCTGCAGGCATCGCGTTGTTCTGAGGGAAGCACGCAGGAAGCGATCTTGTTTGATCGCAGTAGTGCAGGGGTTAAAGTGCTGGGAGTGGTCCATGACCTCTCCTGGCACTTAGTGCCGGGTGTCCACTGTGAGAGTCTGCTGACACCCAGCAGCGATTGGCTGCGCTCACCCTATGAGTGCAGCTGATCGCCTATGACGCACTATTCCATCCATGGGAATTAAGTCCCAGGTAACATGGACGGAATAGTATGTCGGTTGGCAGGTGGGTCAAACCAGCATTTCATCTCATCATGGCTTGCCACGTAATCAGCAAGGCAGGATACTTCCATCACCCTTTGCACAACTGAGGATCCTTGACTAGTTATCACTCAAAAGGTCCAAGCTTAACATGCATCAAGGAAAATATTAGACTATGAAAATATAAATTTAAAATATAATATATATAGATGTGTATATCAGATGTAAATCATTCAGCTGCGGTGATAACTAAATCTCCGAGCACTAAAAGAGACTTGGAGGTCACCGGAGCGTGCTCGGGAAATCTTGAGTAACGAGTATATAACTCATCACTATTGGTGATCCTTTAGCATTATCCTTGTGCACTTTACTCCGTTTTTATGGTCTATATTTATTATTTACTTATTATAGTATCTTTTTAGCTATATACTCTTTGTTTCTCCTTATTATTGTGGAGTTGGTATCTTTTCTGGTTTGGGGTCCTGTTTGCACAATTTAGTGCTTTCCACTAAACCGTCATGTTGCCTGGTTCGTGATCTAGATTAGAATATATTATATTTATAATCTCGATTGCACTTTAAATCCCTAAACCCCGTACACATTTTCTGGTCATTACGTTAAAGGCACAAAATACATGTACAGCTAGGTTTGGGTTTTTCCAATTTAAAATATACTTTAATTTATCCCAGAATTCTAGGCAACAACGTGATGAGAACACTTGGACAAAAAACAGGTGAAAAAGAATAAAAGAAATCTGCAGTGGTTTGGCCAGCAAGCACAGAAAATGGATCAGGTGATAAAGACAAGTCTGCTGATGGGAGACTAAGCCCAGGAACGTGATTGTGCGATTACAGAGTCAACACTGCAACTATATCTGTATACGAAGATTAGAACAAAGATATGGAATGAATATTTGAGAAAACTTTTGAGACTTAATCATTTCTCTCTCGAAGCAAAATGACGATCATCTTTTTTCATATCTTATCGAGTTATTTGAAACCTGCCTTAAAAAGTAACCCAACAGCTGATACATATGCCTGATCCATGAACAGCATATGTTGCAGACTCTGGCTGCATGATTTCAGCCACGTATGTTTGACTCAAACACTGCAGTATTTTTGAGAAAAACATACTTTAAAACCTGCAAAGGACAGAGTCGCACAGGAGATTAGCCAGACTTGTGGGTTCTCAGTGGCTTCATCGCAGCCATTGCCCTGAAGTGACAGACCTCTTCCTGCGTGCATGTATACTGCAATGCATGGCAGTGTTTCAGTGAGGCCTTCGGCAAAGTATGGCATTGGCTCGGTGATGCGCTGGAGCTTCTTTACTTCTTCCGGAACTGGAAACCAGTAGCGTGTGAAGGGTCAAAAGAAATCAGGAAATCCTTGTTGGAAGCACCATGTCTTCTGTGAGGAAGTTGGCGCTTTCGAATTATTGGATCTTTCATCATTATAGTGATTTCAAGCGTACGTCAAGATCTTCCAGGATTTTTTTTTTTTAAACAGTCTCAGAAGATTCGAGTACCCATCAGTCACCTGTCTTGAAACCCATAGAAAATGTCTGGTGTGATCTGAAGAACGCAGTTTCTGAAGATTAGCATCAAACTGGAAGCCATTGTCCATGAGGAGTGGATAAGATTGATTAAGCGCACTGCCAGAAATGAAACAGGTTTGCAGAAGGTTGTAACAGCTAAAGGGACTTTATCTAGTACTAAAGCTGATCGTCATGAATCGATTGAAAAAATTATGAGACTGCAGTATTCCTTCATGGCATTTTTTGTTGAATTTGGAGGGGGGGGAAAAAAAAAAAAAAAAAAAAAAAAAAAAAAAAAATCACTTGTTTTACATTAGTTGCATTGAGGTATATAACTTGTTTTTTTGATGATCAGTTTATAGCAAATGGCAAAAAGTTTGTACATTTTGCTATGGGGCTGAATAATTTTTATAGCAACTATAATACTATATATTCCATTGGGAGTTGAAATATATGCAAATTGTCAAAAATTGGATTCCAAAGAGACTTGAAGTACATCAACATGACAACCTCACGACAGTGTAAACTTGCCCTCCGGCGGTATGCATGCGAGTGGGCCGCCTCACCACGCCGCAGCCAGCTACAGGAAATTTTGTTTTGCTGGTGGGTGTGTGCGCGCGTGTGTGACATTGTACCTGGATCTGCTGCTTCCATAGCCGTCCCCGATGCAGTTACCTTTACAATCAATAAGACAGACCAGTCCTTAAAAACAATGTCCATTTTATATACGACCAAACTGGTGGTCAACAGGGAATAACAGTTTATACATTCTCCTTTTCCATCTTCCACATGATACACCAGCTCCATTCCCAAGATTTACCATATGTATTTTGTTTCTGGCAACAGATATCGCAGGGGGCATAGGGAAAAGTTGGAATAGCTTGCGTTTTCTTAGGGGGGAGGGTCATATGGGTCCACGTAGTCATTAGCTAGGTCAGTCCCAGAGGCTTCTTATTGAGACAATGCTCCCTGTTTTGTACTCTCAGCAGAGCGACACCTTTTCCTAAGGTCCCCTTTTTCTGCTGGACCGTACATTTCCGGACTGCCAAGATTTACTTTCTACAGGGTACCTAATTGCCTTTGATGTCCTGCTGCTTCGGTAAATAGCTTCCTTCCATGCGGAGCCTTGTAGTTCCCCAAATGATGAACTGTCCTCTTGTCACCTCCTCTCCAACACAGCCTACTCAACACTAACTAATTGTTTCTTATATCTCTATAGCCTTCCCACTGGTTCCCATATAGGGCTGCCCTCCTACACTCCCTGGGGACGGCCTTGCAGTTAACCCTACAGGAACCTGACAGATCGGCCATAGCGAAAAATATTTCTTTATTATAGTGCTTTTGTAAAAAGCACTATATTGTTATTCCACCATAGTCAACTTCTTCTTATTATTATTATTCAGTCCGCAATTAATGCGGCCCGAACCGCTGCACGCACAGACTCCAGTGAGGTGTCATTTCGAAGCCAGCGTTCCTGGCAGGTGTGCTAAGTATTTTTCGTGTCGATCGGATTTGTAGTTTTGGCGCAATTGGCGTTTGAAAATTTTGTCTCAATGCATTTCAATGGGGAAATTGTTCCAATAAGGTATTTCTGATTTCTGAGGCAATTTCAAAATAACTGCCAACTGCCACCTGGCTGATTAGCTCAGTGCTATGTGCAGTCACACCCAGTTACTATGCCAACGCCTACGAACTCTACATGACCCCACCAGGACACAGTTTTGCCATATAATATCAGCTCTTAAAGTGACCCGCCCACCAAATGGGACCCTGAGGTGCCCCGCCCACCAAATGGGACCCTGAGGTGCCCCGCCCACCAAATGGGACCCTGAGGTGCCCCGCCCACCAAATGGGACCCTGAGGTGCCCCGCCCACCAAATGGGACCCTGAGGTGCCCCGCCCACCAAATGGGACCCTGAGGTGCCCCGCCCACCAAATGGGACCCTGAGGTGCCCCGCCCACCAAATGGGACCCTGAGGTGCCCCGCCCACCAAATGGGACCCTGAGGTGCCCCGCCCACCAAATGGGACCCTGAGGTGCCCCGCCCACCAAATGGGACCCTGAGGTGCCCCGCCCACCAAATGGGGCCCAGAGTGGCCCCGCCCACCAAATGGGGCCCAGAGTGGCCCCGCCCACCAAATGGGGCCCAGAGTGGCCCCGCCCACCAAATGGGGCCCAGAGTGGCCCCGCCCACCAAATGGGGCCCAGAGTGGCCCCGCCCACCAAATGGGGCCCAGAGTGGCCCCGCCCACCAAATGGGGCCCAGAGTGGCCCCGCCCACCAAATGGGGCCCAGAGTGGCCCCGCCCACCAAATGGGGCCCAGAGTGGCCCCGCCCACCAAATGGGGCCCAGAGTGGCCCCGCCCACCAAATGGGGCCCAGAGTGGCCCCGCCCACCAAATGGGGCCCAGAGTGGCCCCGCCCACCAAATGGGGCCCAGAGTGGCCCCGCCCACCAAATGGGGCCCAGAGTGGCCCCGCCCACCAAATGGGGCCCAGAGTGGCCCCGCCCACCAAATCGGACCCAGAGTGGCCCCGCCCACCAAATCGGACCCAGAGTGGCCCCGCCCACCAAATCGGACCCTGAGGGGCACCCAAGTGTGAAAGTCTTGCAGGGGCAGCCCGGGCACCATTCCAAAGCACTATCTGTAGTTCCTTCAGGAAATACCCATCTAGTAATAGAAATATAGTCACACACAAAATAACCTTCAACATCTCATCTCAACATCTTTTTTTTAGTGGGAGGGATGACAGGATTCATAGACCACCTTCTTATAGTAGTCAGGGTTACTCTGTCTAACTTGTTTAGCGAGAGTCACATCCAGAACACAAAAGCCCTGGAAACCACCAAAATTACTTATAATCCAGATTCTGAATAAATGAAATAGACAAGTAAGTCATGGAACTGGTACTATTATTAAAGGGAACCTGGCACCCCCCTCCCAGGCGCTTGTAACTAAAAGAGCCACCTTGTGCAGCACTGATGCTGCATTCTGACAAGGTGGATCTTTTAGTTCGGGTAACTGGCACTGCTGAAAGAATAGTTTTTGAAATTTGTCCCTCATACCGTGAAATCGCCAGTGAGGCAGGTCTTTCCCCCCCAATCCAGACGCCTCTCAGCTGTCACTCATGGCCTCTGCATGTTGGCGCCACCTCCTCTTCCTTTATTAGGTAACGTTCACACTAGCGTTATGCTAGTGTGCGTCGGGTTAGCGTCGGGCGACGCAGCGGCGACGCACGCGTCATGCGCCCCTATGTTTAACATGGGGGACGCATGCGTTTTTGTTTGTTGCGTTGTGCGACGCATGCGTCTTTTTTGCCGCAAGTGTCGGACCAAGAAAACGCAACAAGTTGCATTTTTCTTGCATCTGATTTTCGGCAAAAAACGACGCATGCGTCGCAAAACGCAGCGTTTTTGCGTGCGTTGCGTCGCCGACGCAGCGGCGCACAACGCTAGTGTGAACGTAGCCTTAGCGTTCCTGGCATCTGCTCTGTAAGTTTGAAGGGCAGCACGACTGCGCATGCCCGGAAAAAAAAAAAAAAAAAACAGTGCAGGCGCCGGGAAAGCTAATGAAGGAAGAGGCGGCGGCGCCCGGCGTGCAGAGGCCAGGAGTGACGGCTGGGAGGCATCTGAATTAGGGGGGGGAAAGACCTGCCTGCCTGCCGATTTCGAGGTATGAGGGACAAATTTGATAAACAATTCTTTCAGCAGTGCCAGGAACCCGAACTAAATGAGCCACCTTGTCCGAATGCAGCATCAGTGTAACTAAAAGAGCCACCTTGTGCAGCAAACGCCTCGGGGGGTGACAGGTTCCCTTTAGTATATGCAAGACAGCAGGGCTTTATCTCCTTAAAATTCTATAACAGACATTCATGGCATATATATACAGGCCCCCAACTTCAAAGTAGGTGTGGGTCTTAAAGATTTTCCTGCATAACCTTTGAATTTGCCATAAAAAGGTCTGGAATGGGAAAACTCATATTGCCAGAAACTGAAAAGGAGTAGAGAACAGTGAATGACCAAAATAAAAAAAAAAAAAAACGCACTGTAAATGGGAAATTGCTTTTTGACTAGTGAGATATCTTACCTCCAGGGCAGTGTCTTAATGCCATTTTACATCTTCTAGATTCAGCAATGGTTGGACATGGGATTGTATCTTTTGCTGGTTTCTTTACAATTTGTCGAGTCCTTGTCTCCAGACCCCATTTATATCCACACGTCCTATTATTCCTACTGCATGTTCCCCATTCGCTCCATGGTCCCACCTCACATCCATCTGAAGGGAATGGAGATAAAAAACAAATGATTGGTCAGTGCATATTTAGTTAAGACTACCAAAAATGGCCTGCTTTTCCAAAAAAATACAGTCCAAACCAAAACACTGATGAACATTGACATGAATGGAAACTACATACAGTAGTTCCCAAACAAAAGGTTGGAATAAAGACGTTGGCTGTAGACATCAGAAATCCTTAAAGAGGAGAAGGCGTTGCTCACCTACACACTCCATAGTGTCATCCAAAGCTGCAAATCCCTCAGGACATTCTTCAAAACAACGTCCTTTGTGAGAGTAAAATCCTGGTTTGCACTTAGTGCAAAAATCTCTGCTAAAGCAAGAGTCACAATTTTCGATTCTGCACCCTGAAATAGAAATTTAACAATTAGCATTTTCTTTTTTTGTATATTACAAGCTGCTCTTTTACAAAGCTCAGTCTTTACTTAAAACTTATAAAAAAAAAAATTCAATATCTTCTATGCATACCTTACTGGACGTTACACACAAATTTCCAGGATACCCTGGACTTCCATCATCTTGGGCACCTACAAGACCTCTTTTTGCAATACCCCAAAGTTGGGGATTACATTAACGTTTTTGTGCGGATTCCACCTGCGGTTTTACACCTGCGGATTCCTATTGAGGAGCAGGTGTAAACCCACTGTGGAATCCGCACAAAGAATTGACATGCTGCGGAAAAAACGCTGATGCATTTCTGCGCTTTTTTTTCCTGCATGTGCACTTTGGATTTTGTTTTACATACAGTTACATGGTACTGTACAACACATTGAAAACAGCTGCAGATCCACATCGTCAAATCCGCGGTGGATCCGCAGCAAAATCCGCAACGTGTGCACATAGCCCAATATGGAGTAGCAGCAGTGTGGCAGCCACAGCAAGGATGTAGGAGAGCAGCTTTCTCTGTATCAGGAAGCCAACAGTAGAACTACAGGTACTTCTCAAAAAATTAGAATATCATCAAAAAGTTAATTTATTTTAGTTCTTCAATACAAAAAGTGAAACTCCTATAGAGTCATTACAAACAGAGTGGTCTATTTCCAGTGTTTATTTCTGTTAATGTTGATGATTATGGCTTACAGCCAATGAAAACCCAAAAGTCATTATCTCAGTAAATTAGAATAAATTAACAGAAAACACCTGAAAAAGGTTTCCTAAGTGTTTAAAAAGGTCCCTTAGCCTGTTTCAGTAGCTCCACAATCATGGGGAAGACTGCTGACTTGACAGATGTCCAGAAGGCAGTCATTGACACACTCCACAAGGAGGGTAAGCCATAAAAGGTCATTGCTAAAGAAGCTGGCTGTTCACAGAGTGCTGTTTCCAAGCATATTAATGAAAAGTTGAGTGGAAGGAAAAAGTGTGGTAGAAAAAGGTGCCCAAGCAACCGGGATAACCACAGTCTTGAAAGGATTGTTAAGAAAAGGCCATTCAAAAATTTGGGGGAGATTCATAAGGAGTGGACTGGTGCTGGAGTCATTGCTTCAAAGGCCACCACACACAGACAAATCCAGGACATGGGCTACAAGTGTCACATGCCTTGTGTCAAGCCTCTCGACCAATAGACAACGCCAGAAGCGTCTTACCTGGGCCAAGGAGAAAAAGAACTGGGCTGTTGCTCAGTGGTCCAAGGTGTTTTCAGATGAAAGTAAATTTTTCATTTCATTTGGAAATCAAGGTCCCAGAGTGGAGGAAGAGTGGAGAGGCCACAATCCAAGCTGCTGGAGGTCTAGTGTGAAGTTTCCACAATCAGTGATGGTTTGGGAGCCATGTCATCTCCTGGTGTAGGTCCACTGTGTTTTATCAAAACCAAAGTCTGCTAGGAAATTTTAGAGCACTTCATGCTTCCCTTTGCTGACAATCTTTTTGGAGATGGAAATTTAATTCTCCAGCAGGACTTGGCACCTGTCCACACTGCCAAAAGTACCAATACCTAGTCTAAAAACTACAGTATCACTGTGCTTGACTGCCCAGCAAACTCGCCTGACATTAACCCCATAGAGAATCTATGGGGTATTGTCAAGAGGAAGAGGAGATACCACAACCAACAATGCAGATGAGCTGAAGGCTGCTATCAAAACAACCTGGGCCTCCATAACACCTCAGCAGTGCCACAGGCTGATCGCCTCCATGCCACGCCACATTGATGCAGTAATTGATGTAAACGGAGGCCCGACCAAGTATTGATTGCGTTAACTTAATATACATTTCAGTTGGCCAACATTTTGGATTTTAAAATCATTTTTCAAGCTGTTATAAAGTATTTTAATTTACTGAGATAACGACTTGTTTCTTCATTGGCTTTAAGCCATAATCATCAACATTAACAGAAATAAACACTTGAAATAGATCACTCTGTTTGTAATGACTATACAATATATGAGTTTCACCACTTTGTATTGAAAAACTCAAATTAATTCACTCTTTGATGATATTCTAATTTTGTGAGAAGCACCTGTATCTGATAAAAAAAAAAAAAAAATCAAAACATTGCACACCATGGAGAACTAAAAAAAAAAAGGGAAGGTTAATTATCAAATCCCTAGCTCAGTGTCCCCAAGTCCGGTCCTCAAGAGCCACCAACAGGTCATGTTTTCAGGATTTCCTTAGCATCGCACAGGTCATTGAATGCTTGCCTGTCCAGGTGATGCAATTATCAACTGTGCAATACTAAAGAAATCCTGAAAACATGACCTGTTGGTGGCTCTTGAGGACTGGACTTGGGGAACACTGCCCTAGCTGAACCCAGCTGTTGTGGATGTCTGCCCCTGTAGAAGAAATGCAGTTTACTATAGATGCTGGATAGTGATGAGCGAGTATACTCATTGCTCGGGTTTTCTGAGTATTTGTTAGTGCTCGGAGATTTAGTTTTCATCGCTGCAGCTGAATGATTTACAGCTATTAGCCAGCTTGAGTAGATGTGGGGGTTGCCTGGTTGCTAGGGAATATGTATTCAAGCTAGCCAACAGCTGTAAATCATTCAGCTGCAGCGATGAAAATCTCCGAGCAGTCACAAATACTCGGATACCACCCGAGCAAAGAGTACACTCGCTCATCACTAATGCTGGAGTAATCTCAGAATTAGGTCACCCATAGTGAAGACTGGAACCATGCCACCCTATATTTAATGACAAATAGGATGTGATGGGATATAGAGGGCCACTGGGGTATCACAGTCCTGTGGAGAGGAAGAAGAGATCCAAAGTGTCAGCATAGGACGTCAACATGTCATAAGGCTTACGGGCAGCCCTGGAAGGACACATTGCCTAGCACTCCCCCACTCATTCACAGTATGGCTGTTTCTGTTGACTACTGTTATTGGAACCTGTTCTTTAAAGAAATGTGCCTCAGTGTATCAGACATGTAAGCACGAAGCTTATGTGCCATCACCCCCACAGATACGGTGCCATGTGCCCACAACTGCATTGGTGTGCCAGAAACAGCCACCGTTAATGGCCCCGAGCATCAGAACCAAGCCCGATGTGTACCGTATTATCACAAGATCTGGAGAACCAACATTTTTTGGAAAGTTGAAACAGCTTTGAGATTCCAATTCTCATGAAAATTGAGAGTCATCTGATGACTATTTGGTGGTCCTAAATAGCTTATAACAGAAGGCCTCAAATAAACTAAATTTGGGAGAACCGCTCTTAAGTTGCTCAGTTGACCATCCTGATCATTACCATAGACCAGTGAACAGGGCCATATGTATACATGGCTACCCCTCATATCAACAGGTCAGTTTATGCTGCGTAAAAAAAAAAATTATAAAAAAAAAAAAAAAAGTACAGTGGGCATCTGATATCTAAAAATTCCATCCACTTTGCTGGAACTGTAAGACTTTTTTGCGCAGTGAAGATCTACAGTGTCAAACTCATCATCATAGAAACTTAATCTAGTATTGCTTTTTACCTGCTCAAAATCTAATGGAAGTCTAATTATAGTAATTGTTCACTACGCTATTGGCAACACATCAATGTAGGCAGCAATCGCTGACTACTAGGGTCATGGAAGGCACATCTACACTGTACGGGATGCAGAGGGAGACCATTGTAACTAGCAGCATGGGACTGTACTAAATTTCATGAAAGTTATATTAGAACTGCCTTTAGAAATTTTCTTTATATTTTCAGTTAAAGCAAAGTGATTTCTGGGAGGGGGAGGGGGGAGGGACTCACCCAAAACTCATCGTGAGAACATATCCAGAGGGCTCATACTTATTAGAAAAAATAAAGGACTAATGCAATCAGAGAAAAAAAATTAAAAAAATCAGATTGTACTCTGCCTAAATCACATTGCGTACATATGTCATACTGACGCTAGGTGAGGAAGAAGAAAAAAAAAAAAAAAAAAAAAAAAAAAAAAAAAAAAAAAAATCGCATGTACTCGCACCACTTTTCAGGAACCACATTGGACCGATTTCAGTGTGAGCCCTTAGAAAGAAAAATACAACAAATCCACAGACCGAGCATAATATATAAAAAGAACAGAAAAAAAAAGTGGTCTTAAAAAAATAAAAATTGTCCTCATAGCTATCCTAATGTATGGGGGAGGGGGAAGGCGCAATCGTCTAAACAGCAGAAGAACGTTATACCTGATGGAACAATGGGCACACACACGTTATAAATCAGGTACATTACGAGGAATATGTGGTTCATTTCTAAAACACTATATCCAGCATCAATGCAAACTATCAGCAGACATTCGGAGTTACAGCGCCGTGCATTTGGAACTCATTTCATATGGCACAATACTTGCTCCTTTGGTCAATTGCATAAATCATTCTGGTTTCATTGTGTCTGAGAAATACAGAACTTCTGAAATAACCATTTGTGAACTCCCTGAGGCTTTTTCCAACTTTATAAATTTCGAGGATTTTTTTTTTTTTAAATACATATATAAAAATACAAAAGCAGTCAAGGTCAACGAGGAAACCTATGGGCAACGTCTTATGTATGAGAAGCTGAAAAGGAGTCTTTGTTCTTCAGTCTTGTACTACACTAGTATTTCACGTCATGCATGATGCCCTCCAGAGAGGCGAAATCACTATAGGCTTTCTTTCTGACAATACCTTAAAGAAGGAATAAACTAATTTGTAAGGAAATAAAGCAGACTACTTAACAATGAGGCTGCAGTCACAGTATTTGGTCAGTATTATACATCAGTATTTGTAAGCCAAAACCAGGAGTGGGTGATAAATGCAGAAGTGGTGCATATGTTTCTATTATACTTTTCCTCTATTTGTTCCACTCCTGGTTTTGGCTACAAATACTGATGTAAAATACTGACCAAATACTGATAGTGTGACAGCAGCCTAAGACTGACTAGCCAGTAATCTGGCACAGCAAAACCACATGCAATTTTATTGTCAATTGCCCCATCAATTCACTTGTAAAACGTGGCAAAAAAATTTGTAAAAACTGAGCACCCATAACCTACATTGAAAAACTACAGTATTGAATGGTAAAACCACCAACTATATTCTGTTTGCCATGTGAAAACGACATGAAATATAAGCAAACGTGCTCTGATAAGATGTTATCCGCAATGCTTGGGTGATAACCGAGTGTTCAGCATGCTCGAAAAATATGTTCCCCACGACAGCATGTCTCACGGCTGTGAGGCAATCCTGCATGCAAGTCATGAAGCTGCGGGGACTTGAACATATTTTTCGAGCACGCCGGAGACACTTAGCACCCGAGCCCCTTATCTGTGCATATATGCTCCTCACCAATAAGCATCTAAAATCCACAGCAAATATGCTAATGTGTGAACATGCCCTTTGCTGCATCAACAATTTCTGCAAAACCGGAATACGGGAATTTTTTTTATTTAGATGTTTTTGTAGACCCGTGAGATGTCACACTGGAATTCACAGAAAGAATCAAAAAATGTGCAGATCTTAAAAATCTACATTGGAGCCCAATTCCCACACAGATGGTTCCAATATATATGTATTGGAGATTTTCTGTGACCTTATCTACTTAATTGGGATCTTACAACGCTGCTGAATTTCTGCAAAGGATTTTTTGGTCAATTTTGGTCTTAAACGGGTAAAAAAAAAACATAGAAAAAAACCCCAACAACTGGTAAAATAGAAGCTTGAAAAACCTCAATCAAATTGTCTGAAAAACAGACCACACATAGATGGCACCCGAGTGCAGTCAGATTTTGTTTTTCCAAGGATCAATCGACTTGCATTGGAGAGGTTAATCATTGACTCAGAGCAATAAAATCTGATAAATCTCCATGCCTTTGTGCAGCCCACTAGTTCCTAGGAAAAAAGGATAAACTGTACACGTAACTACTTCATAGACTAAGCGTGCATACGTTAAAAAACACGGATAGCACTCGTATGATAATAACATCTGAATGAGCCCCAGGTGTGACTGATGACTGCTTGGCTTTCAGTGGTTCCATTCAGTGGAGTCTGATCTTAAGGCTATATTCACAGGGAGTTTTTAATAGTTCAAGGGAGTGTTTGGAAGTTTTTTTTTCCTGAAAAATTTAAGTTTTGCTCCTGAAGCATTTTTTGCAGCCTTTTGGTATGACCGCATCTAATATGGAGAGTAGTCAAACTGTTTCAAAGAAGTCACGCGCACTTTTTTTTCACTACAAGGCATTTTGAAAAAACCTCTTCCGGGGAAAACAAAAAACTCAAATACTCCTCATATAATCAGAGCAACGTGGATTTCATCTCTCGTAGAAATGAATAGGAAGAGTTTTCTGTACTTTTACATGTTTTTTTAAATAGTATTTTGGAGTGGATATGCACAAAACAAAACAAAAAAAAAAAAATCCTCAAATCCTCCCCAAGTAAACCTAGTCCAAGAATACATGCTCATGAGGCAAGTCCACAGCCGATAAGTAAAGGCCGGATCAGAGCCGACTCCCTTTCCCCACATTGCGTGGGCGGATGCCGGCATGACAATGGCTTGGTGTAGGTGGGGCATCAGTTAGGAGGGGGTGGTACTTTTTGGGGGTCATTTATATGGCCAGGTTATGGGTGGGGCCCCCCTCACTGGGGTCAAGTTTGGTCCTACCCACCCTTCATTGTTCTTTGGTATATTTTTGGTGGATTTTAAGGGATTTTTTGGGGTCATGTTGGCTCTTGGCGGTTGGGAGGGTCCTTGAAGTTGGTTATAAATTGGTCTGGGGGGATCCATTGGGATATGGATTCCTCAATTTGGAATTAATATGGTTCTTGATCTGGTGAATTGTGGAGGGGAGTTACGCCAAGTTATTGTTGGATCCCCAGGAAGTTCAAGTGAACATTGGAAGTCTTGTGGTTATGGTGCTCCCGAGCTAGTGGGGTAATGGCTAAGAGTAATTGATAATATAATTTTGTCGCTTTTTATGGTTGTTAATCACCAGATTTTGGGAGCTTCAAGGACCCCTCCCAGCGTGTTATTGCTATTTATTATATGATGTTTTATTATTGTATATTTGGATAAGTATGGCCACAGCAGTCTTTATTAAAACAAAGAAGTTTGGTGTCACCGTTTTATTTTTAAGGGTTGGTAACTAAGGGGAGGTATAGTTAAGAGGTATGATTTGCTATCCCCACAGGTAGAACTTTGATAATACCAGAGTAATGGTTTCCAAAATTGGAGTGGTAAATCCACACATTTTGACTCTTGCACTTTATAGAGTCAAAGACACTGACGTCCACAAGAGAAAATGGACATGCTGTGGATTTCAAACTCTTAGGGCTGATAAACTTATACACTTCTAAATATACAGTATTCTTCTGAGCATATACATGCAATTTCTTCAAATCTCATGCACAAGGCTGATCGTGAAAATTAACATTTTCCTTTTCCAAAAACTTGCAATACTTTACGTTGCGTGGCAATGTCCCAAATTGTGAATTTGATGCAGAAATGTTTGATTCTGAATAGGGTGGATCTAGATGAATGAGAAGGTGCAGAACTTTCTGCAACAAATTTCACAGCACATACCGTATTTTTCGGATTATAAGACGCAATTTAATTCCCCAAAATTTGGGGGGAAAATGGGGGTGTGTCTTATAATGCTGATATACCTTCCTGGCCGCAGGCTGGGATGAGCGGGTGTTTGGATGTGCAGTGTGGTGCGCTGCTGCGGGGGCTCCGCCGACATCTTGTAAAACCACAGAGCCCCCGCAGTGACATGGTTTCCTATGCGGTGGACTGGACTCTGGGAAAATGGCTGCTGTCCTGGGGCGGTGCATGCGCAGATGGAGATCTTGGCACCAGGATCTCAGCGCTGCGGCCTGCAGCAACGCTCCAATCTTTCTTCCTTTAGCGGCGACCCTGGGACCCTCAGGCCCCGCTTCACCGCAGCCACTACCCCCAGTAAGCATTAAGACCCATGGATTATAAGAAGCACTACCATTTTGTTTAAAAAAAAAGTTTTCCTAATTTTCTCCTCAAAATTTGGGGTGCGTCTTATCCACAAAAACACGGTAATCAATGTGTGAAAATACCCCAACCTGCACAGAACACCCTAAAATTAGAAAATTATGGCTTCCTTCCTGGAACCTCCGCCCCCGCGCCCCACAAAGAAGAAAAAAAAAAAAAAACCCACACACAGCCCTGATAAAATTCAGCTAATCTACCAATGCAAGAATCTGTCAGCAAGTTTTTGCTATGTAATCTGAAGGCAGCATAAGGTAGGGGTTGAGACACTGATTTTCAGGATGTGTCACTTATTAAGCTACAGGAAAGAAATATATATGTTGGTACCGTGTTAGCCAGTAGATAGAAAAATATATAGAATTGAGAGTCCTCAGTGGTTGATACCTTTTAATGGCTAACTGAATTAAACTAGCTAACTTAGGCCAGGATCACACATGCGAGAAACACGTCCGTGTCTCGCATGCGAAATCCAAGCTCTGGCGCCGGCACTACAGAGCGGAGCGTGCAGCTCCATGTGTTGCTATGCGGCCGCACGCTCCGCTCCACAGTGCCGGCGCCAGAGCTTGGATTTCACATGCGAGACACGGACGTGTTTCTCGCATGTGTGATCCCGGCCTTAAAATGGCTAACTGAACTTATTAAGCTATGTGTGGTTTCAATACAATGTATTTTTTTCAGCAGGATATTATCACTGCCTGGACTACAGCTCCTGCTAGCCCTGGTCTGACCACACCCCCTCCTCTGATAAGCAGTGCACTGTCCATAGACAATGTACACAGAAAGCTGTCATGTAGGCGGGGTCAGCTTTCTGAGCTCTGCTATGCGCTACATCTAAAAACTCAGTTTACCGAGTGCAGCATTGGCGACAGTGATAGATCGGTCTATTCAGGGTCTTTTCCTACATTATGCTGCTCTCCGATGAGGAAGCAAAAACCAGGTGACAAATTCCATTTGAAGAAAAATGGAAGTTTACATGCATTTAATTACTGGTATTTTTAGTATAGCAACTTTTTTTCTCCATCACAGCGGACTAGTTTGTAACATTTCTTCTAATCCCAAGAACACTCAGGTTTACATGTAACAACTTTGACACAAATAATCAGCAACAATTTGTTCAAAGGTTGAATGACAGTAAGAAAAATTAGACATTTTACAAGTAAATTACATAAATGATGCGTTACTGCACAGGGCTCAACAACGGCGGGATTAGTAAACTATGCTAAACTTGCAGTCACATCAAAGAGGATTGCTAAAGATGATTGAAACAAAGTGACATCAAGAGATTTCTTTCTGACTGGGAAATCTAGGAACACCCGAACCTACTAATACTTTCTGAACCACTAGGAGAATAAAGCAATATTTGGAACATCGAAGTTGGATTTAATTTACATTACATGTCCAACCCATTGGATGGAAGAGAAAAACATGGCACACACACACTTTGTATATATATTGTGAGGCAGTGAGGGGAATCATATGCGAGGGTCTATGTACAGGTCCTTCTCAAAAAATTAGCATATAGTGTTAAATTTCATTATTTACCATAATGTAATGATTACAATTAAACTTTCATATATTATAGATTCGTTATCCACCAACTGAAATTTGTCAGGTCTTTTATTGTTTTAATACTGATGATTTTGGCATACAACTCCTGATAACCCAAAAAACCTGTCTCAATAAATTAGCATATCAAGAAAAGGTTCTCTAAACGACCTATTACCCTAATCTTCTGAATCAACTAATTAACTCTAAACACATGCAAAAGATACCTGAGGCTTTTATAAACTCCCTGCCTGGTTCATTACTCAAAACCCCCATCATGGGTAAGACTAGCGACCTGACAGATGTCAAGAAGGCCATCATTGACACCCTCAAGCAAGAGGGTAAAGGTACTGTCACACTAGACGATATCGCTAGCGATCCGTGACGTTGCAGCGTCCTCACTAGCGATATCGTCCAGTGTGACAGGCAGCAGCGATCAGGCCCCTGCTGGGAGATCGCTGGTCGGGGAAGAAAGTCCAGAACTTTATTTCGTCGCTGGACTCCCCGTAGACATCGCTGAATCGGCGTGTGTGACACCGATTCAGCGATGTCTTCGCTGGTAACCAGGGTAAACATCGGGTAACTAAGCGCAGGGCCGCGCTTAGTAACCCGATGTTTACCCTGGTTACCATCCTAAAAAGTAAAAAAACAAACGCTACATACTTACCTACAGCCGTCTGTCCTCGGCGCTCTGCTTCTCTGGTCTGGCTGTGAGCGCCGGGCAGCCAGAAAGCAGAGCGGTGACGTCACCGCTCTGCATTCCGGCTGACCGACGCTCACAGCCAGAGCAGGAGGAGTGCAGAGCACAGCGCTGGAGGACAGATGGCTGTAGGTAAGTATGTAGTGTTTGTTTTTTTACTAACACTACATACTTACCTACAGCCATCTGTCCTCCAGCGCTGTGCTCTGCACTCCTCCTGCTCTGGCTGTGAGCGTCGGTCAGCCGGAATGCAGAGCGGTGACGTCACCGCTCTGCTTTCTGGCTGCCCGGCGCTCACAGCCAGACCAGAGAAGCAGAGCGCCGAGGACAGACGGCTGTAGGTAAGTATGTAGCGTTTGTTTTTTTACTTTTTAGGATGGTAACCAGGGTAAACATCGGGTTACTAAGCGCGGCCCTGCGCTTAGTTACCCGATGTTTACCCTGGTTACCGGGGACCTCGGGATCGTTGGTCGCTGGAGAGCGGTCTGTGTGACAGCTCTCCAGCGACCAAACAGCGACGCTGCAGCGATCCGGATCGTTGTCGGTATCGCTGCAGCGTCGCTATGTGTGACGGTACCTTAAGACCCAGAAAGAAATTTCTCAACAAATAGGCTGTTCCCAGAGTGCTGTATCAAGGCACCTCAATGGTAAGTCTGTTGGAAGGAAACAATGTGGCAGAAAACGCTGTACAACGAGAAGAGGAGACCGGACCCTGAGGAAGATTGTGGAGAAGTGGAAACATCCAGAGCCACCGTGCACAGGCGTGTGCAGGAAATGGGCTACAGGTGCCGCATTCCCCAGGTAAAGCCACTTTTGAACCATAAACAGCGGCAGAGGCGCCTGACCTGGGCTACAGAGAAGCAGCACTGGACTGTTGCTAAGTGGTCCCAAGTACTTTTTTCTGATGAAAGCAAATTTTGCATGTCATTCGGAAATCAAGGTGCCAGAGTCTGGAGGAAGACTGGGGAGAAGGAAATGCCAAAATGCCTGAAGTCCAGTGTCAAGTACCCACAGTCAGTGATGGTGTGGGGTGCCATGTCAGCTGCTGGTGTTAGTCCACTGTGTTTCATCAAGGGCAGGGTCAATGCAGCTAGCTATCAGGATATTTTGGAGCACTTCATGCTTCCATCGGCTGAAATGCTTTATGGAGATGAAGATTTCATTTTTCAGCACGACCTGGCACCTGCTCACAGTGCCAAAGCCACTGGTAAATGGTTTACTGACCATGGTATTACTGTGCTCAATTGGCCTGCCAACTCTCCTGACCTGAACCCCATAGAGAATCTGTGGGATATTGTGAAGAGAAAGTTGAGAGACGCAAGACCCAACACTCTGGATGAGCTTAAGGCCGCTATTGAAGCATCCTGGGCCTCCATAACATCTCAGCAGTGTCACAGGCTGATTGCCTCCATGCCACGCCGCATTGAAGCAGTCATTTCTGCCAAAGGATTCCCAACCAAGTATTGAGTGCATAACTGAACATTATTATTTGATGGTTTTTTTGTTTGTTATTAAAAAACACTTATTTGATTGGATGGGTAAAATATGCTAATTTATTGAGACAGGTTTTTTGGGTTATCAGGAGTTGTATGCCAAAATCATCAGTATTAAAACAATAAAAAGACCTGACAAATTTCAGTTGGTGGATAATGAATCTATAATATATGAAAGTTTAATTGTAATCATTACATTATGGTAAATAATGAAATTTAACATTATATGCTAATTTTTTGAGAAGGACCTGTATATCCCCCAGGATGCGCACAGAAGAGTATTGAGGCGGCTGGAGTGCATTGCAGTCACAGGCATAGCTGTGATAGCAGTGAAAAATAAAAGTATGTGTGGACCTGGTCAAGTTATTTGGACAAGGCAATGTTTAGGAAAACCTGTTAAGGGCTTTTATTTTTTGGAGTGAACTACAGGGTGTTTGTCAGGCAGTTTACCCTCTCCAGCCGGGTCTTATAAGTGGCCCATGGCCACAGATTCCATCTAAAAACACTGAGCGTCTCAGTCTTGGTTTGCAAACTGCAGTGCAGGTGGCTCTGCAACATCTGGCTTATGTGTGAAGTAACACTGAGCCAAGCAAAGCCAAAATGCCTGGCACCCCTCAGTGTGACACTGTAGTGCAGTCGCCCACGAGAACCGGTCTCGGATATGGACTGCCTTGACAACTCGGCTGTGATCCAGAGGATGCCATTTGTGAGTTACTTTTTACATTAAAGACACTTTGCTTTGAACTTTCCTGTGGTTCCTACCTATCTGTTGCACACACACACACACACACACACACACACACACACACACACCAGTATGGGCACTGCCAACAAAACAAACAAAAAATAATAAATAGGGAACTACAAGCTGCCACCTTCCAATAGTTTACACAGACTGATTGGACACACGTTACAGATTGTATATGGCATTAGGAGTGTGGTTTACAGAGCTATTCAATTTTATATATTTCATCCAGAAAGGTAGGCAGTGAGAGATATATATATATATATATATATATATATATATATATATATAAAAACATGGCATGGATAGCATCATCCATCAGATCAATATTAAGTTGAAGGGGTTATCATGGAGTTATGGTGATTTAAGTGAATGAATCATGCTTGTCCCTTTGCTACGACGTCAAAATATATCTCCCATGAATATTGAATCGATGCAAATCTCAATATTCATCAAAGATCACTGGCTCAAAATAGTCTGGGGACTTTTGCTTTTTTTTTTTTTTTTTTTAAACAAAATAATGTTACCCTGTAGTACGTAACTAACAGTACATTTAATTAACATTAGGGTACTTGTTATCAGCTCATTTTGGTTTTTTTTCTAGGGTTTTGCCTGTGCAATAGTCAGCGTTAACGTGTTCTTAAACACTGCACGTATACTAACTTATGCTCCAGCTTATTTCTTTGGCTTAAAAATTAAAAGTAGTGGATTCCACTTAAAAGCAAAAACTTAATACACGTACGCTCAACACAATGCAATACATTTGTACGGCATGTATTTTTAATTTTTTTTATTTTTTATGGATAACATTGATTGTGGAAAGTTATTCTTGACCACATCAAACATCACACAAATGACACTTATGCTTTATGGATTCTGAAGCTCTCTTTATAGAGCCCCCTCTTGTCTCATGGGAGCAGCATAAAGTCATAAGTGTTTTGTCTGATACGCATCAAACCGTAAGAGCAGCGCAGTGACGTCTTCAAGATATTGTAATGGAAAGTGAGAGACACAGTTGGTACTCTGAATGAAGTCGGTAAATCACGTGAAAAACTTATTTCTGGGAAAGATTCCTTACAATATTTTGTTTCTTTATGCTCTGGGATTTAGTAAAGGCAGGTTTTAATGGAAGGAGCGAAAGATCAAAACAATTTACTAATTTATGGACTATTTAACAAATTGCCTTTATATTCTTTCATTGACCAAGTGTGGGCAAGTTGTCCTCATAATTCCTACAAGACATGATGCTCTCATCAATGCACTGTACCAGCTGATAAATACTCTGGCACGTCATTTTCAGGATATACCCTGAAACATTAGAAGAATTCTATCAAACTTGGTGGAACTGCTATCCAACCCTGGGATCCCATTGAGTTTAATAAAGTTATATTAAAACCAGGGATTCAAGCTTGAAGAGGCTAATTTGCATATTCCAGGTGCCTTCTGGGAAGAGCGAAGAGTCTCCCTAAGCTAGAAGATCGTTGGGTACAGCCGGGACCAGCTGCTTGAAAAGCATCACCTAACCAGGGATTCAAGCTTGAAGAGGCTAATTTGCATATTCCAGGTGCCTTCTGGGAAGAGCGAAGAGTCTCCCTAAGCTAGAAGATCGTTGGGTACAGCCGGGACCAGCTGCTTGAAAAGCATCACCTAACCAGGGATTCAAGCTTGAAGAGGCTAATTTGCATATTCCAGGTGCCTTCTGGGAAGAGCGAAGAGTCTCCCTAAGCTAGAAGATCGTTGGGTACAGCCGGGACCAGCTGCTTGAAAAGCATCACCTAACCAGGGATTCAAGCTTGAAGAGGCTAATTTGCATATTCCAGGTGCCTTCTGGGAAGAGCGAAGAGTCTCCCTAAGCTAGAAGATCGTTGGGTACAGCCGGGACCAGCTGCTTGAAAAGCATCACAAAACCAGGAATTCAAGCTTGAAGAGGCTAATTTGCATATTCCAGGTGCCTTCTGGGAAGAGCGAAGAGTCTCCCTAAGCTAGAAGATCGTTGGGTACAGCCGGGACCAGCTGCTTGAAAAGCATCACAAAACCAGGGATTCAAGCTTGAAGAGGCTAATATGCATATTCCAGGTGCCTCCTGGGAAGAGCGAAGAGTCTCCCTAAGCTAGAAGATCGTTGGGTACAGCCGGGACCAGCTGCTTGAAAAGCATCACCAAACCAGGGATTCAAGCTTGAAGAGGCTAATTTGCATATTCCAGGTGCCTCCTGGGAAGAGCGAAGAGTCTCCCTAAGCTAGAAGATCGTTGGGTACAGCCGGGACCAGCTGCTTGAAAAGCATCACCAAACCAGGGATTCAAGCTTGAAGAGGCTAATTTGCATATTCCAGGTGCCTCCTGGGAAGAGCGAAGAGTCTCCCTAAGCTAGAAGATCGTTGGGTACAGCCGGGACCAGCAGCTTGAAAAGCATCACCAAACCAGGGATTCAAGCTTGAAGAGGCTAATTTGCATATTCCAGGTGCCTCCTGGGAAGAGCGAAGAGTCTCCCTAAGCTAGAAGATCGTTGGGTACAGCCGGGACCAGCTGCTTGAAAAGCATCACCAAACCAGGGATTCAAGCTTGAAGAGGCTAATTTGCATATTCCAGGTGCCTTCTGGGAAGAGCGAAGAGTCTCCCTAAGCTAGAAGATCGTTGGGTACAGCCGACACCAGCTGCTTGAAAAGCATCACCAAACCAGGGATTCAAGCTTGAAGAGGCTAATTTGCATATTCCAGGTGCCTCCTGGGAAGAGCGAAGAGTCTCCCTAAGCTAGAAGATCGTTGGGTACAGCCGGGACCAGCTGCTTGAAAAGCATCACCAAACCGCACGCCTTATGGCACGCGAATTTTTGCCTGTAGGACATTATTGCAAGAGAGCTTGGCTGAGTAGATTACACAAGAAGGATAACACACAGCAAGTCAGCAGGATCTAGGTGCAACATGGCAGATTTGACAACCTACATGGTGAGCTGCAGCATGTGCTACATGTTCACAGATCGACCAGAAGAAGAATCAAATTTCACCTGTCAGAAGTGTAGACTAGTGGCCCTTTTAGAAGAAAAGGTGCGGGGTCTGGAAGAAAGAATAGCAACTTTGAAACTCATCAAAGAGAATGAAGACTTTCTAGACAGAACAGAAGCATCTCTACTGGTCACAGAAGGTGAAAAAAGTGTCAGAGAACCTCCAAAAGCAGATGAGTGGAAGCATGTGACCAAAAGAAGCAAGAAGACCATGGAGAAATCACCAACCACACAACTGAAGAACCGATATCAAATCTTTGTAGAGGATGAAGATGGCACACCTAAGGATGAAGCAATACCAGCAAGCAAAAAAGAAAAGGGCACACAGCAACAAGTGACAGCAAAAAGTATAGCCAAGAAGCAACGAAGAGTGGTGGTGGTGGGAGACTCACTACTGAGAGGCACAGAAGCAGCCATCTGCAGACCGGACATAACTGCAAGAGAAGTATGCTGCCTTCCAGGTGCGATGATCAAGGATGTGACCGATAGGATACCAAAGCTCTTCAGCTCCAAGGACGTCCACCCATTTCTTCTGATACATGTTGGCACCAATGACACGGCAAGGAAAGACCTACCGACAATCTGCAAAGACTTTGAAGAGTTGGGGAAGAAAGTAAAGGAACTGGATGCACAGGTAGTTTTTTCTTCTATCCTTCCAGTAGACGGGCATGGCACCAGGAGATGGAACAGGATCCTTGATGCAAACAACTGGCTAAGACGATGGTGCAGACAACAAGGATTCGGATTCCTGGACCACGGTGTGAATTACTTGTACGATGGACTCCTCGCCAGAGACGGACTACACCTCAACAAACCTGGGAAACACACATTCGCCAGAAGACTCGCTACACTCATCAGGAGGGCGTTAAACTAGAAGAAGAGGGGACGGGAAGAAAAACATTAGACTTGAACAAAGAAGATCCAGGAAAACATACTCAGAAGGGAGGTAAGAACATTTCTAAAACAATCCACAGCGAGGAGATTGGAACAAAACAAAATCCTCTAAACTGCATGCTCGCAAACGCCAGAAGCCTGACAAACAAGATGGAAGAACTAGAAGCAGAAATATCTACAGGTAACTTTGACATAGTGGGAATAACCGAGACCTGGTTAGATGAAAGCTATGACTGGGCAGTTAACTTACAGGGTTACAGTCTGTTTAGAAAGGATCGTAAAAATCGGAGAGGAGGAGGGGTTTGTCTCTATGTAAAGTCTTGTCTAAAGTCCACTTTAAGGGAGGATATTAGCGAAGGAAATGAGGATGTCGAGTCCATATGGGTCGAAATTCATGGAGGGAAAAATGGTAACAAAATTCTCATTGGGGTCTGTTACAAACCCCCAAATATAACAGAAACCATGGAAAGTCTACTTCTAAAGCAGATAGATGAAGCTGCAACCCATAATGAGGTCCTGGTTATGGGGGACTTTAACTACCCGGATATTAACTGGGAAACAGAAACCTGTGAAACCCATAAAGGCAACAGGTTTCTGCTAATAACCAAGAAAAATTATCTTTCACAATTGGTGCAGAATCCAACCAGAGGAGCAGCACTTTTAGACCTAATACTATCTAATAGACCTGACAGAATAACAAATCTGCAGGTGGTCGGGCATCTAGGAAATAGCGACCACAATATTGTGCAGTTTCACCTGTCTTTCACTAGGGGGACTTGTCAGGGAGTCACAAAAACACTGAACTTTAGGAAGGCAAAGTTTGACCAGCTTAGAGATGCCCTTAATCTGGTAGACTGGGACAATATCCTCAGAAATAAGAATACAGATAATAAATGGGAAATGTTTAAGAACATCCTAAATAGGCACTGTAAGCGGTTTATACCTTGTGGGAATAAAAGGACTAGAAATAGGAAAAACCCAATGTGGCTAAACAAAGAAGTAAGACAGGCAATTAACAGTAAAAAGAAAGCATTTGCACTACTAAAGCAGGATGGCACCATTGAAGCTCTAAAAAACTATAGGGAGAAAAATACTTTATCTAAAAAACTAATTAAAGCTGCCAAAAAGGAAACAGAGAAGCACATTGCTAAGGAGAGTAAAACTAATCCCAAACTGTTCTTCAACTATATCAATAGTAAAAGAATAAAAACTGAAAATGTAGGCCCCTTAAAAAATAGTGAGGAAAGAATGGTTGTAGATGACGAGGAAAAAGCGAACATATTAAACACCTTCTTCTCCACGGTATTCACGGTGGAAAATGAAATGCTAGGTGAAATCCCAAGAAACAATGAAAACCCTATATTAAGGGTCACCAATCTAACCCAAGAAGAGGTGCGAAACCGGCTAAATAAGATTAAAATAGATAAATCTCCGGGTCCGGATGGCATACACCCACGAGTACTAAGAGAACTAAGTAATGTAATAGATAAACCATTATTTCTTATTTGTAGGGACTCTATAGCGACAGGGTCTGTTCCGCAGGATTGGCGCATAGCAAATGTGGTGCCAATATTCAAAAAGGGCTCTAAAAGTGAACCTGGAAAATATAGGCCAGTAAGTCTAACCTCTATTGTTGGTAAAATATTTGAAGGGTTTATGAGGGATGTTATTCTGGATTATCTCAATGAGAATAGCTGTTTAACTCCATATCAGCATGGGTTTATGAGAAATCGCTCCTGTCAAACCAATCTAATCAGTTTTTATGAAGAGGTAAGCTATAGGCTGGACCACGGTGAGTCATTGGATGTGGTATATCTCGATTTTTCCAAAGCGTTTGATACCGTGCCGCACAAGAGGTTGGTACACAAAATGAGAATGCTTGGTCTGGGGGAAATTGTGTGTAAATGGGTTAGTAACTGGCTTAGTGATAGAAAGCAGAGGGTGGTTATAAATGGTATAGTCTCTAACTGGGTCGCTGTGACCAGTGGGGTACCGCAGGGGTCAGTATTGGGACCTGTTCTCTTCAACATATTCATTAATGATCTGGTAGAAGGTTTACACAGTAAAATATCGATATTTGCAGATGATACAAAACTATGTAAAGCAGTTAATACAAGAGAAGATAGTATTCTGCTACAGATGGATCTGGATAAGTTGGAAACTTGGGCTGAAAGGTGGCAGATGAGGTTTAACAATGATAAATGTAAGGTTATACACATGGGAAGAAGGAATCAATATCACCATTACACACTGAACGGGAAACCACTGGGTAAATCTGACAGGGAGAAGGACTTGGGGATCCTAGTTAATGATAAACTTACCTGGAGCAGCCAGTGCCAGGCAGCAGCTACCAAGGCAAACAGGATCATGGGGTGCATTAAAAGAGGTCTGGATACACATGATGAGAGCATTATACTGCCTCTGTACAAATCCCTAGTTAGACCGCACATGGAGTACTGTGTCCAGTTTTGGGCACCGGTGCTCAGGAAGGATATAATGGAACTAGAGAGAGTACAAAGGAGGGCAACAAAATTAATAAAGGGGATGGGAGAACTACAATACCCAGATAGATTAGCGAAATTAGGATTATTTAGTCTAGAAAAAAGACGACTGAGGGGCGATCTAATAACCATGTATAAGTATATAAGGGGACAATACAAATATCTCGCTGAGGATCTGTTTATACCAAGGAAGGTGACGGGCACAAGGGGGCATTCTTTGCGTCTGGAGGAGAGAAGGTTTTTCCACCAACATAGAAGAGGATTCTTTACTGTTAGTGCAGTGAGAATCTGGAATTGCTTGCCTGAGGAGGTGGTGATGGCGAACTCAGTCGAGGGGTTCAAGAGAGGCCTGGATGTCTTCCTGGAGCAGAACAATATTGTATCATACAATTAGGTTCTGTAGAAGGACGTAGATCTGGGGATTTATTATGATGGAATATAGGCTGAACTGGATGGACAAATGTCTTTTTTCGGCCTTACTAACTATGTTACTATGTTACTATGTTATATTGCAGTTCCCTGCATAATGAAAATGTCACTGTTCAGGAAAAAGCCCAAGATTGGGACGGTTGTCAGTTAAACCCGACACTAATCAGAAAGTGATGACATACCCCAGCTATATGTAATCATAAAAATGTGAAAATCCCTTGCATTGACGTTCCACTTAATAATGACTATATAGTAAAACATTTAACCATATTGTATAAAGCTATAATACCTCAGCACAGTACACTGTTTTGGGGTATTGCAGCTTAGCTCCCATTCAAATTAATAGGAACTGCAGTACCCAAGAACGGCCACTACACAGTGTAGAGAGCAGTGCTGGTTCTATTTACAGCTGCTGCAAACATCTGATCAGTGAGGATGTCAGGTGTCAAAATAAGTTATCAGTTTTAGATTTGCAAGGGTCATGGAAAATCTCTACATAAATCTTAAATGTAATCACTTCCTAGAAACTAATCATCTGTCAATTGATTCCCAGTTCCTGCAGATGCCATAAAGTATACACACAGACTACAGTGCAGACAATACCCAAAGACGGCAGTATGGTCACCCATTTTATTTTATTTTTTAAATAAATAAAAAAGGATCTTCCAATCTTCATGGATGGATGTTGTCAAACAGCGCTGGTAAAAAAAAAAACCAAAAAAAAAAACCAAGCACTTATGCAATTTACTTCTTAATATCTCTAGAATAGCTGAAAATTTGATTAACACTTGTTTACAAATCGTTGCCAAAGAGACTGATAAATCGCTGCTGTCTAGCCTGTATGCACTGAGCGGAAGTTGGCCGAGGTTAAGCGATAAACAGCAAGCTACAGTAATCCTGGCAAGCTTTACAACAGTGTTTACAGGCTCATCAGAAAAGAACTTGTAAACTCTGCACATGTTGTGCTGTCTAGAACCAGTGGTCTGTCTCCAAGGCAACGAGCTGTAATCAAAAGTTCTCAAGAGCAGCTGAAAATTATAATAAAGCAGTAAATTGCAAAATTACTTCGCACTGTCCAACAAAATCTATATTTATGAACATAGGAATATTACAGCAAAAAAATCAATAATTGATAGAGTAAAATTCACGTAGACAATTCACAGAAAAAACCCAAATTACTAAAAAAAAAAAAAGACCTTTATTAACTTATTTGTTAAAAGCTAGTGCACACAAAACCATCACCATAGAAATTTAGCACTTGAATAGAAAAAGACCTACGGAGGTGCCTATCCCTGATCACCTATCAACGCCCTACCTGACAGCAGAGGTTGGCACCCTAGACCTGCGCAATGGCGCCCCCGCTTACCGTTGACTGTCCCTTCTATCCTATCACTCACTATAAGGGGAGGGATAGAAAAGTGATATATATATATATCTGAGTGTGTGTGTGTGTGTGTGTGTGTGTGTGTGTGTGTGTGTGTGTGTGTGTGTGTGTGTGTGTGTGTGTGTGTGTGTGTGTGTGTGTGTGTGTGTGTGTGTGTGTGTGTGTGTGTGTGTGTGTATGTCCGGGATTGGCATCTGCACCGTCGCAGCTACAGCCACAAAATTTTGCACAGTCACACGACTGGACCCTGAGAGCGTCATAGGCTACGTTGTGAGGTGAAATTTTAACCCCGCGCTTTCCAATTCACCAAACAATTTTGCCCCTATCTACATAATGGGGAAAAGTGAAAGGAAAAGTGTTGGAGGCAAATTGACAGCTGCCAGATGTGAACAAGGGGGACTTAAAGAATGAGAGCGATGGCGCCAAAGAGTATATACCGATCAGTTGCTAAGGTGGGGCCCCGACATGGGATACTCACCACACACGGGGATATGAACACACACACAAAATGCGCCACACACTACCACGAGCTTGAACACATACCACCCTCAGCACACATTTCACCACACATACACCAACCTCGCCACATAAAAGTCGAAACACAAAAGTCGCCGCTCAAAACTCACCACGCGCAAAACTCGCCACATGCAAAAAATAGGTTCACGCAAAACTCGCCACAAGTGCAAAACTCACCTCATGGAAAACTCGCCACACTCAAAACTTGCGCATGCGGAAAAATTGCCACATGCACAAAATTTGCAACACATGCAAAAGTTGCCTCACACAAAACTTGCAGATACTCAAAAGGCACCAGACATAAAACTCACCACGCGCAAAACTCGCCATGCGCAAAACTTGCTGAACACAACTTGCTACACTAACCTGTCACATGCAACTCGACACACAAAAAGTTGCTACACGCATGTTGCCACACAAAACTCATCTCACAAAAGTCGCTACATGCATGTCGCCACACACAACTTGACAAACGAAACTCGCCCTAAAACACACACAAGTCTGGTATTAGCCTTCAAAAATAAAAATCTGATTAATAAGCAGACAAACTACAAGAGCAACAAATGTACCATATAGGAAATACGGCAGCTGTCAGTCACATGACCTGTCTATTATGTGTATGTGTGAGCTAATATATACTGCCAGGGGGAGGGCTTCCTGTTGGCTGGGGATTTATCAGGCTGCCAATTTATCTTACAAATACTGAGGTAAAAATACTGAGCAAATAACATGTTAACGAGGTCTAATACAGGAGATCACACAGGTATATACTATATACAGGGGAGATGACACACAGATATATACTATATACAGGAGAGATGACACAGGTATATACTATATAAAGGAGGAGATGACATTCAGGTACATACTATATACAGGAGGAGATGACACAGGTATATACTATATACAGGAGCAGATTACCTACAGGTATATACTATATACAGGAGGAGATGACATACAGGTATATGCTATATATAGAAGATGACATACAGGTATATACTATATACAGGAGGAGATGACAGATATATACTATATGCAGGGGAGATGACACAGCAGGTATATACTATATACAGGGGAGATGACATACAGGTATATACTATATATAGGAGATGACACAGGTGTATACTATATATAAGGGAGATGACAAACATGTATATACTGAGGTGAAAATGAGAGGTGTGAGGTGAAAATGAAAAGGTGTGAGTGCAAAATGAGAGGAGTGAGGGAAAATAGTGTAGTGATCGGAAAATGACAGATGTGAGGTCGAAATGACAAGTGTTAGGGGGGAATGAGAGGAGTGAGGGAGAAAATGAGAGATGTGAGGGGGAAAATGAGAGGCGTGATGGGAAAATAAGAGAAGTGACGTGCTATAACTAACCACAGATATTTACTATGCCCAGGCAACGCCGGGCTCTTCAGCTAATATATATATATATATCCACACATACACACACATACATACATGCACACAGTACAGACCAAAAGTTTGGACACCTCATTTAAAGATTTTTCTGTATTTTCATGACTATGAAAATTGTACATTCACACTGAAGGCATCAAAACTATGAATTAACACATGTGGAATTATATACTTAAAAAAAGTGTGAAACAACTGAAAATATGTCTTATATTCTAGGTTCTTCAAAGTAGACACCATTTGCTTTGATGACTGCTTTGCACACTCTTGGCATTCTCTTGATGAACTTCAAGGGGTACTCATCGGGAATGGTATTCACTTCACAGGTGTGCCCTGTCAGGTTTAATAAGTGGGATTTCTTGCCTTATAAATGGTGTTGGGACCATCAGTTGTATTGTGCAGAAGTCTGGTGAATACACAGCTGATAGTCCTACTGAATAGACTGTTAGAGTTTGTATTATGGCAAGAAGCAAGAAAAACACAGCTAAGTAAAGAAAAACGAGTGGCCATCATTACTTTAAGAAATGAAGGTCAGTCAGTCCCCACAAATTGGGAAAACTTTGAAAGTGTCCCTAAGTGCAATGGCAAAAACCATCAAGCGCTACAAAGAAACTGGCTCACATGAGGACCACCCCAGAAAAGGAAGACCAAGAGTCACATCTGCTACTGAGGATAAGTTTATCAGAGTCACCAGCCTCAGAAATCGCAGGTTAACAGCAGATCATAATAGAGACCAGGTCAATGTCACACAGAATTCTAGCAGCAGACACATCTCTACAATAACTGTTAAGAGGAGACTTTTTTGCAGCAGGCCTTCATGGTAAAATCGCTGCTAGGAAACCACTGTTAAGGATAGGCAACAAGCAGAAGAGACTTGTTTTGGCTAAAGAACACAAGGAATGGACATTAGACCAATGGAAATCTGTGCTTTGGTCTGATGAGTCCAAATTTGAGATCTTTGGTTCCAACCACCGTGTCTTTGTGTGAGGCAGAAAAGGTGAACGTATGAATTCCACATGCCTGGTTCCCACCATGAAGCATGGAGGAGGAGGTGTGATGGTGTGGGGGAGCTTTGCTGGTGACACTGTTGGGGATTTATTCAAAATTGAAGGCATACTGAACCAGCATGGCTACCACAGCATCTTGCAGCGGCATGCTATTCCATCCGGTTTGCATTTATTTGGACCATCATTTATTTTTCAACAGGACAATGTCCTCAAACACACCTCCAGGCTGTGTAAGGGCTATTTGACCAAGAAGGAAAGTGATTGGGTGCTACGCCAGATGACCTGGCCTCCACAGTCACCAGACCAGAACCCAATCGAGATGGTTTGGGGTGAGCTGGACCGCAGAGTGAAGGCAAAAGAGCCAACAAGTGCTAAGCATCTCTGGGAACTCCTTCAAGATTGTTGGAAGACTATTCACGGTGACTACCTTTTGAAGCTCATCAAGAGAATGCCAAGAGTGTGCAAAGCAGTCAAAGCAAAAGATGGCTACTTTGAAGAACCAAGAATATAAGACATAATTTCAGTTGTTTCACACTTTAAGTATATAATTCCACATATGTTAATTCATAGTTTTGATGCCTTCCGTGTGACTGCACAATTTTCATAGTCATGAACATACAGAAAAATCTTTAAATGAGGTGAGTCCAAACTTTTGGTCTGTACTGTGTATATATATATATATATATATATATATATATATATATATATATATATATATATATATATATATATATATATATATATATATATATATATATATATATATATATATATAAAATTGTCTAAGGGGTACGTCTGTCTGTCTTTCTGTCTGCAACTTCGTAACAGAAATCCTGCGTCGCTGATAGGCAACTGGTGAGGCCAGTCAAGCTGCAGCGACCAATCAGCGACGGCCACAGTCCGATTAGTCCCTCCCTACTCCCCTGCAGTCAGTGCCCGGCGCCCGCATACTCCCCTCCAGCCACCGCTCACACAGGGTTAATGCCAACGGTAACGGACTGCGTTATGCCGCGGCTAATGCACTCGGTTACCGCTGCTATTAACCCTGTGTGTCCCCAACTTTTTACTATTGATTCTGCCTATGCAGCATCAATAGTAAAAAATATCGTAGTTACTTACCGATAACGGTATTTCTCTGATCCCATGACGGCACTAACGAGAGAGGGATCCGCCCTCAGGGACAGGAAACCCACAGGTTAAAAAGGCGGGACCTCTCCTCCACCCCAGTTGGTTTACAGAGCCTTGCAGGGAATTTCTGCTGTAACTTAATTGGTTATTTTTACACAACAAATCATAACTATATAACTTATATAAGCTCATATATATATATATATATATATATATAGTGGGGCAAAAAAGTATTTAGTCAGTCAGCAATAGTGCAAGTTCCACCACTTAAAAAGATGAGAGGCGTCTGTAATTTACATCATAGGTAGACCTCAACTATGGGAGACAAACTGAGAAAAAAAAATCCAGAAAATCACATTGTCTGTTTTTTTAACATTTTATTTGCATATTATGGTGGAAAATAAGTATTTGGTCAGAAACAAACAATCAAGATTTCTGGCTCTCACAGACCTGTAACTTCTTCTTTAAGAGTCTCCTCTTTCCTCCACTCATTACCTGTAGTAATGGCACCTGTTTAAACTTGTTATCAGTATAAAAAGACACCTGTGCACACTCTCAAACAGTCTGACTCCAAACTCCACTATGGTGAAGACCAAAGAGCTGTCAAAGGACACCAGAAACAAAATTGTAGCCCTGCACCAGGCTGGGAAGACTGAATCTGCAATAGCCAACCAGCTTGGAGTGAAGAAATCAACAGTGGGAGCAATAATTAGAAAATGGAAGACATACAAGACCACTGATAATCTCCCTCGATCTGGGGCTCCATGCAAAATCCCACCCCGTGGGGTCAGAATGATCACAAGAACGGTGAGCAAAAATCCCAGAACCACGCGGGGGGACCTAGTGAATGAACTGCAGAGAGCTGGGACCAATGTAACAAGGCCTACCATAAGTAACACACTACGCCACCATGGACTCAGATCCTGCAGTGCCAGACGTGTCCCACTGCTTAAGCCAGTACATGTCCGGGCCCGTCTGAAGTTTGCTAGAGAGCATTTGGATGATCCAGAGGAGTTTTGGGAGAATGTCCTATGGTCTGATGAAACCAAACTGGAACTGTTTGGTAGAAACACAACTTGTCGTGTTTGGAGGAAAAAGAATACTGAGTTGCATCCATCAAACACCATACCTACTGTAAAGCATGGTGGTGGAAACATCATGCTTTGGGGCTGTTTCTCTGCAAAGGGGCCAGGACGACTGATCCGGGTACATGAAAGAATGAATGGGGCCATGTATCGTGAGATTTTGAGTGCAAACCTCCTTCCATCAGCAAGGGCATTGAAGATGAAACGTGGCTGGGTCTTTCAACATGACAATGATCCAAAGCACACCGCCAGGGCAACGAAGGAGTGGCTTCGTAAGAAGCATTTCAAGGTCCTGGAGTGGCCTAGCCAGTCTCCAGATCTCAACCCTATAGAAAACCTTTGGAGGGAGTTGAACGTCCGTGTTGCCAAGCGAAAAGCCAAAAACATCACTGCTCTAGAGGAGATCTGCATGGAGGAATGGGCCAACATGCCAACAACAGTGTGTGGCAACCTTGTGAAGACTTACAGAAAACATTTGACCTCTGTCATTGCCAACAAAGGATATATTACAAAGTATTGAGATGAAATTTTGTTTCTGACCAAATACTTATTTTCCACCATAATATGCAAATAAAATGTTAAAAAAACAGACAATGTGATTTTCTGGATTTTTTTTTCTCAGTTTGTCTCCCATAGTTGAGGTCTACCTATGATGTAAATTACAGACGCCTCTCATCTTTTTAAGTGGTGGAACTTGCACTATTGCTGACTGACTAAATACTTTTTTGCCCCACTGTATATATATATATTTTTTTTTTTTTTTTTTGCACACCTCGTAACTTAAATTATTAGTAGTGTGGACACCCATACGTGAAGGGAGGGAATATACAGGTGCCGTCATGGGATCAGAGAAATACCGTTATCGGTAAGTAACTACGATATTCTCTTACCCCATGACGGCACTAACGAGAGAATTTCAAAGAATGAAAGTTTTAGGGTGGGACTACTGCCTCAAGAACTCTCCTACCAAAAGTTATGTCTGAGGGAGAAGATAGATTAAGCTGATAGTGCTTGAAGAATGTAGAGGGGGAAGACCAAGTGGCTGCTCTACATATTTGATCTATTGATGCTCCACCACGTTCAGCCCAAGAGGTTGCCACCGACCTGGTTGAATGGGCCTTAATTGTGTCCGGAGCTTGTTCTCCGGAAGAGGTATATGACATCTTGATGGCATCTCTTACCCACCGTGCCAACGTGGCTTTCGATGCCTTGTGACCCTTATTTGGTCCCTGAAAGCAGACAAACAGAGCCCTCCCTTTCCTACACTCCCTTGTGGCTGACAGATAGTGTATTAGACATCTCTTTACGTCTAGTGTGTGTAGAGCCTCCTCTTTTTTGTTTTTTGGATTGGGGCAAAAAGATGGTAACGCTATCTCTTGAGATCTGTGAAAAGCTGGTTTTAGGCCCGTCTTTATGATGTTTAAAGTCCAGGCACTTCCAGAAATTTTTTCCCAGGTTTGAAGAAAGTGAGTCAGTCTTCCTCCTACCTGGGGCGCACCCTCATTGTGGCTGTTTTTTTATTATCTGGTTTGTTAAACATAAACCCTCCTTTTTTGAATTTTCTGTCTTCCCACCCCTCCTTTTGGTTTTTTTGGGGGGCGTCTTTGTGTGAACCTTCTCCCTCGAAAGGGCCGCCTGTAAGACTGATTTGGGAATCCTGGAAAGGCTTTCTTTTTATCCACCGCTTTTTCGAGGACATCGTCTAGGGTGGGACCGAACAAATATTCACCTTCACACGGTATGGAACACAACTTGGCTTTAGTTTGCAGATCCCCCGGCCAGCACTTCAGCCATAATGCTCTCCTAGCCGCATTTGAGAAAGAAGCTGATCTTGCCATCAGCCTAACTGAGTATATTGAGGCATCTGCTAGATACGCAGCGGCACCTCTCATTGCCGACACTGAGTCCAGTATAGACTCTCTCGGGGTTTTATTTTTTAATTGAGTTTCTAAATGATCTAGCCAGACCATCAGAGCTCTCGCTGTACAAGTAGCAGCTATACCGGGTTTTAGCCCCCCGCTGGCGGCCTCCCAGGACCCCTTTAGAAAAACATCGGCCTTTTTATCCATAGGATCCTTGAGGGTCCCCATGTCCTCAAAAGGCAGAGCGAATTTTTTGGAGGCTTTCGCAATGGCGACGTCTAATTTTGGCGCCTTTCCCCATGATGCGCAGGCTGGGTCGTCAAATGGGCATTTCCTTTTGGGTGTCAATAGTACTTTTTTGTCTGGCCTTTTCCACTCCTTTTTTAGAAGGGCTTGAATTTTTTCGTTTAATGGGAACACTGTACTTCTTTTGTTCCAGGCCACTAAACATAAGATCTTGTACAGATTTTTTGGAACGAGTGTCTGCCAGACCCATTGTCGCCCTAACCATTTTTACCAGCGCATCCGTTTCATCTATTGGGAAACAGTTGCGACCGCTTTCTGACGATGCGGAGGAGGATGCTGAAGCTGTAGAGCTATCTGAATCCTCACTCGAGCCATCTCCCTCGCTGGAGCTGTAATCTGGAGTTTTTTCTGTACGTTTTCTTTTACGGTTTTTTACACTTTTTAGTGCGTCTGCCACTTGGGTTTTAATTAAGTCTTTTAATTCAGATGTGAAACTCGGCGCCTCCTCATTAATGGTGTTCCTAATACATGACGCACAGAGTTTTTTAACCCATGAATCTGGCAAATCTGCTGAACAAAGCGGGCACACTTTATGTTTACTTTTCCCTTGGCATTTCTTTCCCTAGGAAACAATAAACCCCTATTAGGATATACACTTTCACGGAGGTCACTTACCCTCCTAATGTGAGGAAGATACCGGTTGTGGCTTTGAGGATGCCTCCTCCACTTGAACCACCGTCTCCCTCCTGGATCCACCAGAGCCTCTGCTGCGCTGGGATCCTGAGCTGCTGCGCTGCGTAGGTTTCCGTGACGAATGGCGCTCCTTCGGGTTCTTAGTCACAGGGGCCTGTGAAATTTCTTCCACCGACTGCTCTATTCCACTCATGGTGGTGTTTTCTGAGCAGCGGTATGCCCCTTCTCTTCCTGCTATATACCAACAGTGCGGCGCAAGGCGACTTCCGGATTACCCAGAGGTCCCCTGCGCCGCCCCGGAAGTGACCCCCGCGCCTGCGCAGTAAGACGCGCCAGCCTCGCGCGCGCTCCATTAGCCGCCGGCTTCACAGAAGGGACGGAGGAATCCCCGCAGCCGCCGCTGCCCATACCAAAGCCTCCTGTTGGTGACCGGCGTCACCTCCTTCTCTGAGCTCCGTCAGACCGGCGGTTTCCCAGGTAACCGCCGCTACCTATTACCGGCTGATTTGTAGGAAAGGAGAAGCAGACTTGTTCCTCTTCACTGCTTCTTCTCCACACATACCGACAGGGCCCGCCGACCCCGGAATGTGTCCTCAGGGAGAATATCCACCCGGAACCGCGGCAGGGCCCCCCGCTGCCTGAATTCGGTCCGATGGTCCCTGGAATCCCGCGACGAACGGTGAGCTGTGGGTTCCCCGTCAGGGGCAGGAAACCGAACTGAGGTGGAGGAGAGGTCCCGCCTTTTTAACCTGTGGGTTTCCTGTCCCTGAGGGCGGATCCCTCTCTCGTTCGTGCCATCATGGGGTAAGAGAAATGTCATGTTAAAAATAAAAAAAACAAAAAACCTGCTATTCTCACCTTCCGTAGTCCGCCGAGCCGCGCGTGGCCTCCGCCAGCTTCCGTTCCTATAGATGCATTGCAAAATTACCCACAAGACTTAGCAGTCTCGCGAGACCGCAACTCATCTGGGTAATTTCGCAATGCATCCTGGGAACGGAAGATGGCGGCAGCCATGCAAGCATCGCCAGAGCTTCGTTGGATCCAGGCGGGTGAGTATATAACTAACTATTTTTTATTTTACATATTTTTTTTTTTAACAAGGATATGGTGCCCATACTGCTAAATACTACATGGGCTGTGTTATATACCGCGTGGCTGCTATATACTACCTGGCCAGTGTTAGATACTATGTGGGCTGTGCTATATATTACGTGGCCAGTGTTATATACTGTGTGGGCTGTGCTATATATTACGTGGCCTGTATTAACGCATCGGGTATTCTACTGTATGTATGTATGTATGTATGTATGTATGTATGTATGTATGTATGTATGTATGTATGTATGTATATATATATATATATATATATATATATATATATATATATATATATATATATATATATATATACACATACATACATACATACATATCAGCCACATAGTATATAGCATAGGCCACATAGTATTTGTCTGCTATATACTACATGGCTCCTATATACTATGTGGCCTGTGCTATAGACTATGTGGCTGCTATATACATACATATTCTAGAATACCCGTTAGAATCGGGCCACCATGTAGTATATATATTTATATTTAGAGAAAACAAACATGCGCAATAAATCGAAACTGCTTACTTGAACATCTGTTCATGTCAGGTGCTCTTAGTCCATAGTATCCAGGAGGACAGGAATGCAAACATTCTCCATACTGCCTCATCCCTTCTCTTCGCAGAAAGAAAAACAGTTTTGGTTGGCAGCGGATGCACCCGTTGTCTCTTGAGCACGACAGACAACCTTTGCATACTGGATTCGTTCCATAACTAGCTGTAAAATAAAATGTGCACAGTCAAGTTAAGAAGACCTGGAAGGGAGGACAAGGACAGCTGCATTATATGGACTATAGGAGTCAGAGAAAAGCAATAGGGTAATCATAAAACACTATCTGGAATAAATTCAATATTCTGAGCTTGTGACTATTTTTGTCAATCCATTGTCAGAATGAGGATTGTCTATTGGAGATAAATCCTAACTGTACTGCACTTTACAGTAGGGGCAGCTTCAGGACATAAGGAACAGCCGGCCACGAGCGATGGCGCCATACCATTTAACACTTGGGTTCCATCCTCCGCTAACAGGTAGGGACTCATGTAGGGAGCAATAGGGTGTGATATACTGCACTTATTACCCGGTGAAGGGATCAGTGTGTTTATTGGAATACAATCCTGTCAATAGATAATGTGCATTGGATTTACACAGACTAATATTTGATGTTAATGAGATTTTTCTCCACAAAACAGCTAGTTAAATATACAGAAGTTCGCTCCAACCTGCCCACCTCTTTCACACACTGTACTCTCTGGGGAAAGAGTTTGCCAACACTTTGAGAAGTCTACCTATGGGGGAGCTTGTTGGGACTATGACCAAAGTGTTTGACTGCTGGAACGCGCATAAGTTTGGAGAACGGGGCCATCTCCGGCTGCCCCATAGAGAGTTAACGTTGCAGAGGTGCACATGATTGACCTCTACTCCACAAAGACAGTACTCTTTAGAGCTCTATTATCAGGATCGGTTGGTCGTCCCCAGCAGACCAAAGCATTCAGGAAGGCATCATATCCGAGGCAACACCAGATCACTAGAGTGGGTAGATACGGATTCACACAACCTAGTCCATTGGCCACATCCAGCAGTAATCTGTGGCTGCGAGCTATGAGAATAGTCTTGACAACAGCCATTCTTTTGATTAGGTGGCCTGGAGTGACGTCACACGAGTGACACGCCACAATGACGACGTTGTGTCAGGCTGGTTAATCAAAAGAGGAGGCGCGCATGTAGCCAGGCAAGAGTCGGTTCTGACAGCTCCCGTTCAGTGGCCACAGATTACAGACGTGGCTCATTAACCAAGTTGTGTGAATCACTTAGCACCCACCTTACCAATCACCCATCGATTCCGTCAATCAGACAGCAATGATCTTCACAATCTTCAAGGGAATACGTAAGGCAAAAAACTGTTAGAGGTGGGTCAAGACACATGGAAAAGAACACCAAAGTCAACAACTCTGCTCTAAAAAGAACACTATGGGCCAAATTTATGAAGTCGAGAAGGGGAAAAAGAAAAAAAAAAAAAAAGTTCTTCTTGACTCCATAAAGTTTTAGAAATTGGTTGCTATGGGAAACTAGGACTGGTGTCTTTTCAGACAATCTTGATAATTGAGGCCCAAGTGTACCAGATTTTGCCTGTAGTGTTCCTTTAAAAAGGAGTTGCCCATTTGTAAAATGCTGCACACTAGGAGCAGTGACAATAAAAATCATATTGGGTCTCTTTAAAAAATATATATATATATTTCTCATAGCAACAAATCATAATGTAGATTTAGTTTACAAAATTAAAGCAGGTCTGTTGGTTGTCAAGGACGACAAGTCTAGTTTGTCTGCTATGCTATAGGGGAAACCGCATAGGCCTTGTTTATAAAGACGGTGGAACAGTAAAAATAGTTACGCTGTTCACAACAGCCAATCAGAGCGCGGCTTTTATTTCATAAACTGCTCTGGTAAAATGTAAGTTGCACTGTGATTGGTTGCTATGGATAACAAGACTAGTTTCCCTATAAAACAGTTTTGATCAGGCCAAAGCGGTTTGCTCGATGGCCTGTATCTGTATGGCACAATTTTTTCTGAATTGCAAGAAATCTCCAAATAGCACAAATGGTTGTAAAGTCTCATCATATAATAATAAAAAAAAAAATAAAAAAAAAAAAAGACTCAGAAAAAAAACACGTTCTATCAGTCAGGCATTGTGCTTCCCGCTGTTTATTTCCACGTAGCCTGTAGGGATTACAGGGCACTGCACAGTGTCAAGAGGCTGCTAAAGGCCTTTGATGTGATGTGCTACTAGTGAGCTCACCCAGCCGATTGATAAATGACAGAGAGGCAATGATTATTCTAAACTCCACAGGGGAGTGAAAAATAAATGAAATGGCAATCGATTGTAAAACATAACCAAGAAGCCCTCTTCTCCAATCGTCGGTTTATATAATCACCAAGCTGCAGTTCCAAAACACATCGTGAACAGCGTTCCAGGGGCTCCAAATGTTAATTATCAACCTTACAGTTATAGACCATGTGAAGAAAAACATGACAACCTTCTTACAAAAACAGCGTCATGCTGGTCCACAGGATGTGTGTAGTATTGCACTTCAGCCCTAGTCACTGCCAATACAAAAAAAAAAAACAACCTTCAGGCAAGAAAAAAAGCAACTGTACCTTTCTAACCCGTCCAGGTTGCTACATTATTGGTATAAATGGGGGGGCTGCATTAAACTACCGTATATATAATCTGCCTATGGGGGGCTGCATTATACTATACATAGTCTGCCTATGGGGAGGGTTGCATTATACAATATGGAGGCCTATGGGGGGTGCATTATACTATATTGAGGACTATATGGTGCATCTAGGGTGGCCATCAAACAGTGTTTGAGCCATCAAACAGTTTGGGAGATACTAAGGGGTCAGTAGATATACAGTGAGGGGGCATTATACTGTGTATAGGGGAGCTGTACATGGGGGGAGACGTGGGACATTATTAAATGTAAAGTGGGCACTTATTGTTGTAGAGGAACTTTGGTTACTGTGACTGTCAAAGGGACACACAGGGCATTATTACTTTCTAGGGGGCAAAATGTGAGCACTGTTGTCTAGGAAACTTTCACCCAGCATTGCTTTATTCTAGAGGGTTGCTTTAGAATTTAGAGGGCACAGAGAATCACACAGTATGTGCAGTAATAGGGACACATACGGCAGCAGCGGCTCAGTATTGGGGTATTAGGTGCAGTAATAGGGACACATACGGCAGCAGCGGCTCAGTATTGGGGTATCAGTAGGATGAGGAGTTTGTGGAGGTTGGCAATAGTTACGGTGCTGAAAATTTAATACGTGAAATACGTACGCTACTCACCTGGTAGCAGTGTTTTTTCAGGAGCCATGACAGCACAACGAGAGAGGGGATCCGCCCTTCAGGGACAGGAAACCTCAGACATAAAAGGGCGGCACCTCACTCCCCCGCCAGTTGGTTTACAGAGTATGAAAGGACCTTCTAGGTTAGTAGCACAAACAATATTAATATATGGTACAATTCACCCAGTGAATAAACTTAGGAATTTCTCTAAAGGAAGTGTTAAACCCATAAACAAAGAGGGTAGGGAATATAAGGGTGCTGTCATGGCTCCTGAAAAAACACTGCTACCAGGTGAGTAGCGTACGTATTTATTCAGTCGCCATGACAGCACAACGAGAGACTTTCAGAGAAGTGAAAAGGTGACTAGGGAGGGATAATAGTTTCCAGCACCCTTCTCCCAAACGTGAGGTCGGAGGAGCCACCTAGATCTAATCTATAGTGTCTAAGAAAGGTGGATGGAGAAGACCATGTGGCCGCCTTACAGATGTCCTCAATCGATACTTCTGCTCTCTCAGCCCAGGATGTGGCCACCGCACGAGTAGAGTGAGCCTTTATACCTTCTGGGATTTCCACGCCACCTGCGGTATAAGCAAGAGATATCGCCTCCCTAATCCATCTGGCTAGGGTATTTTTTGATACTTTAAGTCCCTTCCTAACCCCCTGGTAGGATAAAAATAAAGCGTGGTCTTTTTTCCAGGTGTCTGTTACTGAAATGTATTTGAGAAGGCACCTACGTACGTCCAAACAATGAAATCTCTGCTCTTTATTGTTAGAGGGATTAGGACAAAATGAAGGTAGGATCACCTCCTGGGATCTATGAAATTTTGAGGCAACCTTTGGAAGATAAAGAGGGTCAGGTCTCATCACCACTCTATCTTCCAAAAATTGCATATATGGGCGCTGCCTGGATAATGCCTGAAGATCACTAACCCTTCTTGCCGATGTAAGGGCAACTAAGAGGGCGGTTTTGACCGACAGGATCTTGATCGGGACAGAGTCAATGGGCTCGAACGGAGCTTGTGTTAGAGCCGAGAGCACAAGATTTAGGTCCCATGGAACTATTCTCTGTTTAATAACCGGCCTGGATCTGGTGACCGCTTTGAAAAACCTTGTTATCCAGTGATTATTGGCTATGTTGGAATTATATAGTGCCCCTAGAGCTGAAACCTGAACTCTAAGGGTGCTGGTGGCTAAGCCTAACTCTAGGCCCTTCTGTAAAAACTCTAGGATTTGAGCAATATCAGGTTTTTGATCGATCTGTGCTCCTGAACTTGATAGGAACTTCCTCCATACCCTAACATAAATGTTAGTCGTGGAGGCTTTCCTACTTTTAAGTAGAGTATCTACAAGATTCTGGGAGAATCCTTTTCCTTTCAGAAGTGACCTCTCAAGTTCCACGCTGTCAGGTGCAAGTTGGTTACTCGTGGATGGAAGACTGGACCCTGGGAAAGGAGGTCCGGTATTTCTGGGAGGATCCATGGTTGGGAAATGGACATGCTTCTCAACCATGGGAACCAAGACCTTCTGGGCCAGAATGGGGCTATTAAAACCACTCGGGCTCAGTCTTCCCGAATTTTTCTCAGAACTAGAGGAATGAGATTCAGAGGAGGGAAAGCGTAGGCGAGATTGAAATTCCAGGGGATCAGAAGAGCGTCGACTGCGTATGGATTGTCCCTTGGGTCTAGGGAACAGAATTGATGGAGTTTCTTGTTTTCTCGACTGGCAAACAGATCTATCTCTGGATATCCCCACAACCGCACGATCTGGTTGAAGACAGCCGGTTTTAGAGACCAGTCCCCTTGTTTGAGCTCGTTGCGGCTTAAGTAATCGGCCATGGTATTTAGATTTCCCTTTATATGAAGGGCCGTAAGGGAGAGCAGGTGATTCTCGGCCATCTGAAAGATATGATTCGTAACGTTCATTAATGACCTAGATCGTGTACCTCCTTGGTGGTTCACATAAGCAACGGTCACCTGGTTGTCAGAGAGTAGCCTAACATGTCTACCCTGCAGAGGTATAAGAAAACCTATCTAAGGCGCGTTCCACCGCCATCAATTCCTTCAGATTGGAGGACGTGTCTCGCTCAGAATGGGACCACAGACCCTGAACGCAATTGCCTTCCCAGTGTGCTCCCCACCCCGTGGGGCTAGCATCCGTTGTTATTACCCGTGATATCTGATATGTCCAAGGTACCCCTCTACGCAGATTAGGGATGTGTGTCCACCACCTTAGTGAACCCGTGGCCTCTACAGATAGGGAAAATTTTTTGTCAAGGTTAGCGCCCAGACGCCGAAAATTATGCAGAACATCCCATTGCAGAGCCCTGGAGTGAAACTGAGCCCACATCACCGCCGGAAAACAAGAGGTAAGTGAACCTAAGAGTGACATAGCACTTCTTAGGGAAACTACGGGATTACTAATTGCTCTGGAGGCCAGCCGGTGAATAGTATCAACTTTTGAGTCTGGCAGGCGACATTCCTGCTGAGCTGAATCCACAGTAAGACCCAAGAACTGCTGTGATGTCGAGGGCTGAAGACGCGACTTTTTGAGATTGATAATCCATCCTAAGTTGTGTAACGCCGCCATCACTTTCCCGAACTGTTCCTTACAGTGTATCTCTGAGCGCCCAACGATCAATAAATCATCTAGATAGGGAATTACTAGTATATTTTGCTCATGAAGGTGTGCCATAACCTCCACCATAATCTTAGTGAACACCCGAGGTGCGACTGCAACACCAAAGGGGAGTGCCCGGTATTGAAAGTGCTCCACTGTGCCGGCAAGAGAAATTGCTACCCTGAGAAAGCGCTGATGAGTTGCATGTATCGGGACATGATAATAGGCGTCTTTCAGATCCAAGACAACCATGAAGCAATTGTGAAAAAGAAGCTTTATTGCCGATTTCACAGATTCCATTTTAAAGGATGGGACCAGCAGGAATACATTCAGACCCTTCAGATTGATGATGGTACGATAAGATCCATCTGGCTTCTTTACCAGGAATAAAGGGGAGTAAAACCCCGTACCTTGTTCCTCCGTAGGTACTTTAACGAGAACCCCCTTTTTTTGGAGATCTCGAACCTCTGACTCCAACGCCAACTGTTCTGCGGGAGAAGAACGGATAGGAGTTAATTTGAATTTGTCCAGGGGGGTATGGTGAAATTGGAACTTTAGCCCCTCTTTAATGATACTGAGTATCCATGGACTATTGGTGATTTTTACCCAGGCAGGGTAGAAGGCCAAAAGCCTACCGCCCACCTGGGCCGCCAGTCATTGATGCTTTTTAGAGTCTGTAGAAGAGTTAAACATGTAACCTCTACCTCTTCTCCTGTAAGAGTTGTATCTGGTCGATTCTCTATTTGAATCCCTGTCCGATCTTCGGCGATATGGCCCTCCTCTGTTATAGTCCCGTCTATAGAAGGGTCTTGTTAGGAGAGGGAAACGCTTTTTACTGTCGCCTGCTTTTTCTAGAAGCTCATCCAGTACCGGGCCAAACAAATGAACCCCCTCACAGGGGATGCCACATAGTTTTGATCTGGCCTGCAAGTCTCCTGGCCAGCATTTTATCCAAAGAGCCCTACGGGCCGCATTGGACAGTGCTGATGACCTTGCCGCTAGCCTAACGGAATCGGCTGACGCATCCGAGAGGAAGGCTGCTGCATCCTGAATCATAGACATGGATGATAGGATCTCGGCCCTAGGAACCTTATCCTTGAGCTGGTCTTCTAGATTACCCAGCCATACCATCAACGACCGGGCAGTGCAGGTGGCCGCAATCGCTGGTCTCAGGGAACCCGCTGATGTTTCCCAAGCTCCTTTAAGGAATACCTCAGCCTTCCCATCAAGCGGGTCTTTTAGGCTCCCCAGATCCTCAAACGGGAGAGACGTCTTTTTACACGCTTTAGCCACTGCCGCATCTAATTTCGGAACCTTGTCCCAGGATGAAGAAGCTTCCTCCTCAAAGGGATATCTTCTTTTGAACGCTGGTGGGAGAGACGTCCTCTGATGATGATGACGGATGGGAATCTGAACTCACACCACCCGTGTCTGAATCCACATCCGAGGCTGGGGATAATATTTCCCTCCTCTTTTTTGAGACTGTCTTCTGAGACCTTATGGAATCTCTGACCTCCTGTCTAACCAGATCCCTAAGAGTAGACGTAAGGTCAGGGGTCTCGTCCTTAATTAATTGTTGAATGCAGATGCTGCACAATTTCTTTTTATGTCCATCCGGAAGAGGTTCCGTACAGATGGCACACTCTCTATGTTTGGATTTGGACACAGATTTCCTCCCCTAATAAGGAGAGAGGGAATACAAGGAGGGACAGCTATCAGAAATGTACTTTCACGAAGCTCACTTACCCATCCCTGCAGTGAATGGTACCGTGATCGGGGGGTCCTTCTTAGCCGGAGATTCCTTACGGCCAGAGGACTTAGTTGACTTCTGAGTTTCTTTGGCTCTACCAGCGCGACTACTGCCACTAGAACGCCGCTGGGAGCTGCTCAAAGGTTGTTCAGGTGACTGCTGCTGCTCACCGCCCAGCTGCGGTGTTCCTCCCAGAGACTCCATTCCAAAATGGTGGACAGGAACAATGTTGAGCCTCAGTGCAGCGTTTAAATGTATCCCCCTGGGTACCACCCCCAGATGGGGGGTCAGCAGGGACATCCCTCGGTGCACCGCTCATTGGTACTGCCCCCGCTAGCGCCCGTAGAGCGCCAGACACCCTGAGGCCGAAATCCCCCCCTGCGACGCCGGGCGCCGCCATTAGCCAGAATAAGACCCTACCGCGCATGCGCGGCCGCGTCATCGCCCCGCGCCGCACCCGCGTCATCAGGACACGCCCCTTCTGGACGCGGCCGCGGCGCTGAGAGCAGACGCGCCGACAAGGACGGCAGCGCTCACCTAGCCACCGCAGACCCCAGCACCAGCGGCGGACCGACCCCAGAGGCTCCGGCAGATGCGCACATGGGCCCCATGTACCAGGTGACTAGCGGCACCACAGAAGTCAAGCCCTCTGCTTAGGGCTGCTTCCTCCTGCTGTCACCTACACAGACAGTCCCCCTGCCGTGTGGTGCTTCCATCCCCCTGATCAGGCCGAGGTAGGGGACCCCCGCTACCTGCATCGGCCTGTCAGGAGTGGGATAGCTTCTATCTTCGACCCTCTTCTCTGGGCCTGTCTGAAGAGGTTCCGCTGTCAGGGACAGGAAACCAACTGGCGGGGGAGTGAGGTGCCGCCCTTTTATGTCTGAGGTTTCCTGTCCCTGAAGGGCGGATCCCCTCTCTCGTTGTGCTGTCATGGCGACTGAATAAATGTGTCTTTTGTTATAATCTCTGCATCCAATTCGTGGCTGGAAGAAGTTGTCATGTCGGTCTGGGCCAGAAGGAAAAGATGTTAAAAGTGAACGAATCCATTAGAAAGAACGTCAGCGGTAAGTCATTATCTGTAAATGTGCTGTAATTTCTTCTTATACATGTTCTGTAGGACTGGAATCTACTAGTGATGAGTGAATAACATTGTTGCTCGGGTGATCTCCGAGTATTTTGTAGTACTCGGACATTTAGTTTCTCGCCTCAGCTGCATGATTTACGTCTGCTAGCCAGGCTGAATACATGTGAGGAATGCCCGTTTGTTAGGGAATTCCCACATGCATTCAGGCTGTCCAGCAGCCGTAAATCATGCACCTGAGGCGATGAAAACTAAATGTCTGAGCACTACAAAATACTCGGAGATCACCCGAGCATGCTTGGGGGAGACACGTACAACAATGCTATTTGCTCATCACTAGTATCTACCACCGACCATATGGCGGTAATACCAAACTGTGGGATTAGTAATGGATAGATGTCTTTTTGACACCTCTCCATTACCTTAATGTCACCTTACAATAGCAAGGTGACATTAACCCCTTATTACCTCATATGCCAATGCCACAGGGCAGTGGGAAAAGCCAGGCAAAGCTCCAGAATTGACGCATCTAAGAGATGCGCCTTTTCTGGGCAGCTGCGGGCTGCTTTTTTAAAGGTTGGGGGGCCCATAGCCATGGCCCATTACCAGCCTGAGAATAGCAGCCCGCACCTGTGAGTTTTGCCGGGTTGATTGGAAAATATAGGGGGGGGGGGCGCACGTTGGGTTTTCTTTCATCCCTTCTCCCCTGCTCGCGCTGCATTCAGACGAACAGGGGAGGAGGGATGACAGCCGGCTTCAGCACCACACGCAGGGGAACAGTGCTTACACTAGCGCTGTTTCTCCTGCTGCCGTCAGTGCGCACGGAGGAGAGTGCACATTGTTGTCCGTGTGCGGGACGTGCCGCCGGTAAAAAACAAACATGTCTCCGTGTTTTGCACACGGACACGGTCCGTGAAAACCTGCTGACATGTGCATGGGTCTATGTGTGTCCGTGTCTCCGGTATGTGGGGAAACTGTCGCTACATGTACGGAGGCACTGATGTGTGAAACCGGCCTTAGGGTGCATCACCCAGTTGTAATCAAAGTTACCTGGTAAGGCCGGGGGTCACAGTAGCGTACGATACGAATGAGTGCTATGCGAGAAAACATCGCATAGCACTCAGACCAGTATTAATCTATGCGACAGCTCACATCACCTTTTTTTCCTCGGGCCTATTCTACGTGCATGTAAAATCGCAGCATGCTGCGATTTTACGCGTATATCAGCTGAGTCTCGCCAATGCAAGTTTATGAGTGCGAGAAAACATCGGACACCACATGGACCATACGAGTGCTGTCCACGCACCAGTGTCCTTTGAAAAGCTAGCAATTCATATGTGGTGTACAGCAAAATCACATTGACAGGTTAGAATAGAATAGATATGTATTCTGTCAGTGACACACACACACACACACACACATTTATCTATCTATCTATTAGAAGAAAAGCCGGTAATTCCGTGTTCTGTAAAATCACTGCAGGAGCGGACAGGATAGAAGAGATGGATTACATACAGTAAATACAAATAGAATAGGTAGATATATAGATGTCTATGACAAATACAATTAGTACAGAGTGTGCAAATTATTGGACATGTACTCAGATTATTTTTGTGAAAAAAAAATGTCGTGGTTTTCAACACAATTTTCATAACCAGCAGAGAGAAAGCCGATGACTCGGAGCAAATGTTTGTAGCCTGGGAAGTGGGTAATATCCATAGAGCTTCTCACAACTGTGTACTTGGCCTTTGCTGGCTATTAAAATGATGGACCCCCCAAAAAATGGTGTGGTCCCCCCATAATTAATAACCAGCAAAGGCTATGCAGACAGCTGCGGGCTGATAGAAATAGCCTAGGAAGAGGCCATGGATACTGTCCCCCCTGGCTAAAAACATCAGCTCTCAGCCGCCCAAGAAAAGGTGCATCTCTAAGGCTTCTTTCACACTTCAGTTGTTTTGCGTCAGTCTGCGCCGACAAATAGACGGATCCGTCACAATTGTTGAGAAAACGGTTCTAACGGATCCGCTTTTTTGACGGATCCGTTATTTGGGGGTTGTCTGGGAAAAGTATCTGCTTTTTGGAACATGCGCAATTGAAAAAGCAGATTGGGGCGACGGATCTGCCAAATGACGGCCGCTACGGATCAGTCGCCCATAGGCGGCCATTCTATTGAATGGCGGACGTGACTGATCCGTTGCGAACCGCCATTTCGGCGCAGACAAAAAAAACGTTATAATGTCTGTTATAACCCCTTCATGACTGTTGGCCTAATGCATATTGATCTGTATGTATTGCAACAACTATTGTTTGTTTAATATGATGTGATTTATATATCTGCATGCATATTGTTCACATGTCAACAAAGTTAAAAAAAAAAAAAAAGTCCTCATTTATAGACAGGATGTTCCTCCTCCCCTTCCCTGTGAGCACATTTCTTGTGTGCAGCTGAAGCAGAAGGACTCACAGCAGATCCCTCTCAGAAACCAGATTGATCCTGTTCTCATGTTTTAAGCTGGATATTCTTAATTCTTAATAAATGAACATTCTCTGTTGCTCGTTGTGGACATCACGCTGATTAACCCGCTGCTAACAGGTTATGGGCCCAGGAGTCAAAGCAATCCCAAACCTCCAGAGCACAGAGATAGAAAGACAACAGCAAACTGAGAAGAAGTAAAATGGCCACCAGCAGCAACTCCACAAAGTTTACAGTGCCAAGCCTGAATAACCAGAACTACCAATCCTGGAAATTCAAGTTGAAGATGCTGCTGATAAGAGAAGGTACGTGGAAATACACTCAGGACCCTAAGCCTGACCCAGTACCACAGGAATGGCTAGAAATGGATCAGAAAGCACAGAGCACCATATCACTCAGTATAGAGGATAATCAGATTGTGCATGTGTGTAAGTGTGAATCTGCAAACGAAATGTGGGAGCAGTTGCAGAAAGTACATGAGAGAATAAATTTAAGTAATAAACTCTATCTAATGAGAAAGCTGTATCAGTCTAAGCTACACAATGACCAGGACATGCAGGACTACATTAGAAATACTCTGGAGACCGTAGAGCGCCTGCGGGGCATTGGGGAAGATATGAAGGACTTCCATGTAGCAGCACTATTACCTAGTGGTCTCCCAGAAAGCTATGACACTCTGGTAACTGCACTAGATGCACGCCCAGATGATGAGCTGACATTGGAATACGTCAGAGGAAAGCTTGTAGATGAATATAAGAGAAAGACAGAAAATGTGAGCAGCAAGATATGTAACAAGGAAACTGCTTTACAAACACATGATGTACCCACCAGCAAAAACCACCCTAAAGAGACACGTGAATATATTGTATGCAAGAAGCCAGGTCATTTAAAAGCTGAATGCAGAGTCTGGAAAGCTAAAATGAGTCAGTTGAAAAAGCAAAACAGCCAACAGAGTTAAGAGTGCTGTATCTGGAAACAATGATTCGGCAAATACTGAAGCTGCATTCACATCAGTCAATGCATTTAAATCAAAGCATGCGTGGTGTATAGATTCTGGTGCAACCAGTCACATGACCAATGACAGAGACTTCTTTACTAAGCTTGACCAAAATAAGTCAGAGAAAGTGATAATGGCAAACGGTCAGTGCATGAACTCAGAAGGCATAGGAGACGGTTATATTAATTGTAACATCTCTGCAACACAAAGTAGAAGGATCCATGTAAAAGATGTACTATATGTGCCTAGTCTTGAAAGTAATCTATCTGTGAAAAAGCTCACAAAACAAGGTAATGAAGTTGCATTTAAGGAAGATAGCTGCATCATCTCAAAGGAGGGTCACACATTAGCAAAAGGAAAAATCAGAGATGAACTGTATCAGTTGAAATGTAAAGAGTGTGTATGCACAGCTAAGCAAGAACTGCACAAGAACTGTATTCATGTATGGCACAGGCGGCTTGCGCATAGAGACCCAGAAGCAATAAGAAAGTTATTTCAAGAACAATTAGCTGTCTGATTACATGAATCAATTGTAATATTATCAATGAGGTGTTCCAGCTTTATCAAAAGGGAAAATGTCCAGAAAGGCCTTTCCTAAGAAAAGTACTACAAGAACAGAACAACCACTAGATTTAGTACACACGGATATCTGTGGTCCAATGCGTACTCAGACCCCTGGAAAGAAGAGATATTTTCTTACATTTATTGATGACAATTCAAGATATACAGTTATCTATTTACTTCACAGCAAAAATGAAGTTCCAGAGAAACTTGGAATATATCTAGCTGAAGTACACAAAGTTTTTGGTATTCTTCCAAACTTGTTATGTGCAGATAATGGAACTGAGTACACAAGTAATGAAACAGAGCATTTTAAAGAAAAATTGAATCATATTTCAAACCACTGTATCATACAACCCTGAGCAAAATGGTGTAGCAGAAAGAAGGAACCAGACACTCTGTGAAAGCGCAAGGAGTATGTTATTTGATGCTAATTTGCCTACAGTATATTGGGGCGAAGCTATTATGACGGCTTGTTATCTTCAGAACAGACTACCAAGTAAAGCGACAGAGAAAACTCCATTTGAGCAATGGAATGGTACAAAACCAAAACTACAACACATAAGGATTTTCGGAAGTAAAGCATTTGCACATGTTCCCAAAGAAAAACGAACTAAGTGGGAATCTCATGCCAAGGAAGGCATCCTGGTAGGCTACAGTGAAACCCAGAAAGGTTATAGAATTTTACACCCAGAGACAAACAAGGTCACAATAAGTAAAGATGTAGTGTTTGATGAAAACTTCATGTCACCCAAGTTTTATGACATTATGCCAGTAGTCCAGATGAAACAACAACAACAACAACCTCAATCACAATTACAAGACAACTAAGAAAAGAATGTAGAAGTCTGGCTGGACTCTTCAACCACTGAAGGAACAACAAAATGCCTAAGTGAACCTGAAATTAGACGGTCGTCAAGATCAAACAAAGGAATAACAGCTAAACGTTTATCCTACATTGTGAAGACACGGCCTGAGTCAGAACCACAGTCATGGGATGAAATGCAGAAACTACCCGCCCATGAAAGAACAAAGTGTATCAATGCCGCGAATAAAGAAATGAACTCGCTTCATCAACTTCAAACTTGGAAACTCACTGAGTTACCTGTTATGACCTGGTGGTTAAGAGGCCACACTGAAATGACCTGGTGGCTAAAACGCAACATGGAACGAGCTCTGAGAAGGTGGTATCTCTACTGACCGCAGTCCCTAAGCCTAACAACACAACTAGAAATAGCCGTGGGATGTTCCTGACACTCCCTAGACACCTCGTCACAGCCTCAGATATAACTACCCCTAAAGAAGGAAATAGAAAGCTATCTTGCCTCAGCGAAACCCCCAAAAGGAAAGACAGCCCCCACAAATATTGACTGTGAAAGGAGAGGGAAATGACGAACACAGAAATGAAATTAGATTTCAGCAAAGGGAGGCCAAAACTAAACTAGACAGAGAGCAAAGGATACTGTGCGGTCAGTATTAAAAACTACAAAATCCACGCAGAGTTTACAAAAATGAACTCCACACCGACTCACGGTGTGGTGGGGCAAATCTGCTTTCCCAGAGCTTCCAGCTAGCCTGAATAAGACATAGTGACAAGCTGGACAAAAGAGACAAAATGCAAAGCAATAGAGTCCAAACAAATGGACAAACAAAACTAGCAAAACTTATCTTTTGCAGACAAGGACTGGCCATATGAGAAATCCAAGGGAAGAATCAAATCCAACCAAGAACATTGACAGCAGGCATGGACTAAAGCCCAGAGCAGGTTTAAATAAACTCAGGCAAGGCGATTAGTGAAGACAGCTGCTACAGCTACCTAACGGAGCAGCAGTTCCACTTGAAACTACCAGAGGGAGCCCAAGGGCAGAACTCGCAAAAATACCATTAGCAACCGCAGGAGGGAGCTCCAGAACGGAACTCACAACAGTTACCACAAGATAAAAAGGCAATTAAGTGTAAATGGGTATTTACCTTCAGAATCATATTTGGTTTTAAAGTCCACAGATTTAAAGTGAGGTTGGTCGCAAAAGGATATTCTCAAAAATATGGCGAAGACTGATACTACTTTTTCCCCGGTCGCTAAGCAGACATTTAGAGCATTGTTGGCGGTAGCTGCAGTACAAAGGATGTTTGTCAGACATTTGGATATCAAAACTGCATTTTTAAATGGTGACATTGAGGAGAACTTATACATGACTCAACCTGAAGGCTATGTAAAGGAAGGTGAACAGAATCTTGTTTGCAAACTACAAAAATCTCTTTATGGTCTTAAGCAATCGGCGAGAGCATGGAACTCTAAAATGAACAAAGTCTTGTTAGAAGAAGGATTTAAAAGAGGTCAAGCGGATCCATGCCTGTACACGAGATATACAGATGGAAAATGGATGTATATTCTCTTATATGTGGACGATGTAATTGTAGTTCATCAAGAAGAAGCTGAAATTGGGAAAATTACTAAAATTTTGAACAAGCATTTTGAAACGAAAGACCTAGGAAATGTGACATATCTAGGAATCCACATCCAGAGAGAGGAAGATGGAAGTTTTCTTTTAAATCAAAGTGCAAAGATTAATTCAATTTTGGATCAGTTCGGAATGACGGAAGCCAAAGGTGTATCAACGCCAATGGAATCATCCTACCTGAAACTGGAAGAAGATGACCTGTTGCCTAACAATGAGAAATATCGACAGGCAGTGGGGGCACTTCTATATATATCAACTACGACTCGACCGGATATTACAACAGCAGTTGGAATATTGTGCAGATATGTGGAGAAACCGCGCCAAAAGGACTGGAATGCCGTTAAAAGAGTTCTCCAATATTTAAAAGGGACACAAGGTGTAAATTTAAAAATATCTGCAGCAGGAAATCTAAAACTCACCGGCTATGTTGACTCAGATTGGGCTGGTGATTCGCAAGATCGTAAATCCACAAGCGGATATGCATTTAAACTTGGAGAAAGTTCAATCTCCTGGTCTAGTAGAAAACAAGTGTCTCTTGCTTTGTCATCTACAGAAGCTGAGTATGTATCCGCAGCCTATGCAAATCAGGAGATCATTTGGCTAAGACAACTGAAGGACGATCTTGGTAAACCGTTAACTCAGCCAACGGTGATATATGAGGACAACCAAGGATGCATTAAACTTGCATGCAGTGAAAAGATCAGTGCTAGAACTAAGCACAACGACGTCAGATGTCATCATCTACGTGATTTAATAGATCGTGGCGTAATTCAATTTGTTTATTGTGAAACTGATAAAATGTTAGCTGATATTTTGACCAAGCCATTGCCACGACCTAGGTTCCAAGAATTGAGAACCACTATGGGACTGACAGAATAAGTAGTTGTTGAGTGGGGGTGTTGGCCTAATGCATATTGATCTGTATGTATTGCAACAACTATTGTTTGTTTAATATGATGTGATTTATATATCTGCATGCATATTGTTCACATGTCAACAAAGTTAGAAAAAAAAAAAAAAAAAGTCTTCATTTACAGACAGGATGTTCCTCCTCCCCTTCCCTGTGAGCACATTTCTTGTGTGTAGCTGAAGCAGAAGGACTCACAGCAGATCTCTCTCAGAAACCAGATTGATCCTGTTCTCATGTTTTAAGCTGGATATTCTTAATTCTTAATAAATGAACATTCTCTGTTGCTCGTTGTGGACATCACGCTGATTAACTCGCTGCTAACAATGACCCAGCCTATTTTGACCTTAATGACCTGGCCGTTTTTTGCAATTCTGACCAGTGTCCCTTTATGAGGTAATAACTCAGGAACGCTTCAATGAATCCTAGCGGTTTTGAGTTTTTTTTTTGTGACATATTGGGCTTCATGTTAGTGGTAAATTTAGGTCAATAAATTCTGTGTTTAATTGTGATAAACAGAAATCTGGCGAAAATTTTGAAAATTTCGCAATTTGCACATTTTGAATTTTTTTTCTGTTAAACCAGAGAGTTATGTGACACAAAATATTTAATAAATAACATTTCCCACACGTCTACTTTACATCAGCACAATTTTGGAAACAATTTTTTTTTTTGCTAGGAAGTTATAAGGGTTAAAATTTGACCAGCAATTTCTCATTTTTACAACGAAATTTACAAAACCATTTTTTTTTTTTAGGGACCACCTCACATTTGAAGTCAGTTTGAGGGGGCTATATGGCTGAAAATACCCAAAAGTGACACCATTCTAAAAACTGCACCCCTCAAGGTGCACAAAACCACATTCAAGAAGTTTATTATCCCTTCAGGTGCTTCACAGCAGCAGAAGCAACATGGAAGGAAAAAATGAACATTTAAATTTTTAGGCACAAAAACGATATTTCAGCAACAATTTTTTAATTTTCCCAATGGTAATAATAAAAGGAGAAACTGAACCACGAAAGTTGTTGTCCAGTTTGTCCTGAGTACGCTGATACATCATATGTGGGGGTAAACCACTGTTTGGGCGCACGGCAGGGCTTGGAAGGAAAGGAGCGCCATTTGACTTTTTGAATGAAAAATTGGCTCCACTCTTTAGCGGACACCATGTCACGTTTGGAGAGCCCCCGTGTGCCTAAAAATTGGAGCTGCCCCACAAGTGACCCCACTTTGGAAACTGGACCCCCCAAGGAACTTATCTAGATGCCTAGTGAGCACTTTAAACCCTCAGGTGCTTCACAAATTGATCCGTAAAAATGAAAAAGTACTTTTTTTTTTTCACAAAAAATTTCTTTTCGCCTCAATTTTTTCATTTTCACATGGGCAATAGGATAAAATTGATCCTAAAATTTGTTGGGCAATTTCTCCCGAGTACGCCGATACCTCATATGTGGGGGTAAACCACTGTTTGGGCACACGGCAGGGCTCGGAAGGGAAGGCGCGCCTTTTGACTTTTTGAATGGAAAATTAGCTCCAATTGTTAGCGGACACCATGTCGCGTTTGGAGAGCCCCTGTGTGCCTAAACATTGGAGCTCCCCCACAAGTGACCCCATTTTAGAAACTAGACCCCCCAAGGAACTTATCTAGATGCATATTGAGCACTTTAAACCCCCAGGTACTTCACAGAAGTTTATAACGCAGAGCCATGAAAATAAAAAACAAAAATTTCTTTTCTCAAAAATGATTTTTTAGCCCGCCATTTTTTATTTTCCCAAGGGTAACAGGAGAAATTTGACCCCAAAAGTTGTCGTCCAGTTTCTCCTGAGTACGCTGATACCCCATATGTGGGGGTAAACCACTGTTTGGGCACATGCCGGGGCTTGGAAGTGAAGTAGTGACTTTTGAAATGCAGACTTTGATGGAATGGTCTGCGGGCATCACGTTGCGTTTGCAGAGCTCCTGGTGTGCCTAAACAGTAGAAACCCCCCACAAGTGACCCCATTTTGGAAACTAGACCCCCGTAAAGAACTTATCTAGATATGTGGTGAGCACTTTGAACCCCCCAAGTGCTTCAGACGTTTACAACGCAGAGCCATGAAAATAAAAAATAATTTTTCTTTCCTCAAAAATGTTTTAGCAAGGAATTTTTTATTTTCACAAGGGTAACAGGAGAAATTGGACCCCAGTTATTGTTGCACAGTTTGTCCTGAGTATGCTGGTACCACATATGTGGGGGTAAACCACTGTTTGGGCACACGTCGGGGCTCGGAAGTGAGGGAGCACCATTTGACTTTTTGAATACAAGATTGGCTGGAATTAATGGTGGCGCCATGTTGCATTTGGAGACCCCTGATGTGCTGTAACAGTGGAAACCTCAATTCTACCTCCAACACTAACCCCAACACACCCCTATCCCTAATCCCAACTGTAGCCATAACCCTAACCACAACCCTAACCCCAACACACCCCTAACCACAACCCTAATTCCAACCCTAGCCCTAAGGCTATGTGCCCACGTTGTGGATTCGTGTGAGATTTTTCAGCACCATTTTTGAAAAATCTGCGGGTAAAAGGCACTGCATTTTACCTGCGGATTTACCATGGATTTCCAGTGTTTTTTGTGCGGATTTCACCTGCGGATTCCTATTGAGGAACAGGTGTAAAACACTGCAGAATCCGCACAAAGAATTGTCATGCCGCAGAAAATACAACGCAACGTTTCCGCGTGGTATTTTCTGCACCATGGGCACAGCGGATTTGGTTTTCCATATGTTTACATGGTACTGTAAACCTGATGGAACACTGCTGCGAATCTGCAGCGGCCAATCCGCTGCGGATCCGCAGCCAAATCTGCTGCAGATTCGCAGCCAAATCCACACTATGTGCACATAGCCTATTTCTAAAGGTATGTGCACACGCTGCGGAAAATGCTGTGGATCCGACCAGTGTTTCCAGCCATGGCCGATGATATTGCAGCATCGGCCATGGTTGGATCGTAATATTTCACCAGTTTTAATAGGTGAAATATTACAAATCGCTCTGATTGGCAGTTTCACTTTCAACAGCCAATCAGAGCGATCGTAGCCACGGGGGGGGGGGGGGGGGTGGCGCTGTACTACCACTCCCCCTGTCCCTGCAGAGCGGGTGAAATTGGAGTTAACCCTTTCACCCGATCTGCAGGGACGCGATCATTCTGTGACACAGCATATGCGTCACAGGTCGGATTGGCACCGACTTTCATGACGTATATGCGGTGTCACAGGTCGGGAAGGGGTTAATTAAAAGAAAGACACAGACTCCTTTAATATTTTTAATTAAACCATACTTATGGCCTCACCTAATTCCACCGAAGCCCTTGATCTCCTGTAATAAATGTAAAATAAAAAAGCAACAATATACCATACCTGTTGGTCAATCTGTCCCACGCCATAATCCATGTCTGGGTGATAATTAGTTTTCAACCTGGACGGTGACAACATGCGACAGTCCAGGCTGTAAATCACTGGTGAATGAGATGCTGCGAGTGCAGTCTCAGTGACGTCACAGGTTGAGCTCCCAGCCAGGCTGAACTGCGGTGACCTCCGGACCGTGGGAAAATGCCAGTGATTAGGTCACAGCAGTTCAAGCTCAGCGTCTTCACAGCAGATTACCATGTGTTTTGACAAATAATTCCTTTTAAAACAATGTGTAAATGACAGAATTGCTGTATATAAAAGCTCATGTTAAAAATCGCATTGCAATCAGATAGCAATCGCACTGCATACGGATGTCATATGGATACATAGGTGCGAGAAAAGTCGCATTATCGCCTTGCAAACAGATTACACACGGATGACCATACGGAGAACACTCCTGCGACTCTCGGCAGGGAGAGTCGGACCAATTTTCCATACGGTAAGTGTGACTCCAGCATTAGGGGCCCACTCAGAAGTTTCGCCCCACCTGAACGAAATCTCTAGCTATGCCTCTGCCCCTTATGGTCAAACGATCACTTATAGCAAAAACTGTAGTTGCACAATACATACCAAGATAGCAATGAACAGTCTTGTATTCTAGATTCGTATCCAGATAGATTCTTCAAATAAGGGGACCCAACTACAGTGGCTTGCAAAAGTATTCACCTACTTGGCTTTTTTTTTTTTTTTTTTCTTTTGCTACCTCACAACTTGGAATTTCACCGCTTTGATGGTTTGCATCAGTTAATGTAAAGAACATAACTACAACTGTGAACATTTGGTTTTCTTTTTATTATGAAGCAAACAAAAAGGACAAAATAATTGAAAACTGCATAACTATTCACCCCCCTAATGTCAGTACTTTGGAGAACCTTTTTTGTGGCAATAACAGCTGCAAGTTACTTTGGATAAGTCTCTGAGATTTCCACTGGGATTTGTGACCATTCATCAAAGCAAAACTGCTCCAGTTCCTCCAAGTTAGACGTTTCCTCCGGTGAACAGCAATCCTCCAGTCTGACCACAGATTCTCAATCGGATTAAGGTATGGAATTTGACTAAGCCACTAGGTCATTGTCTTGTTGGAAGGTGAATCTCCATCCAAGTCTCAAATCACTGAGACTGAAACAGGTTTTGCTTAAGAATATCCCTGTATTTCACACCATCCATCTTCCCCTTGACGCAAACCATTTTCCCTGTGCCTGCTGCCAAACACCCCGACAGCATGATACAGCCACCACCATGTTTCACTTTGAGAATGATGAGCTTTGTTGGTTTGATGCCAGGCATAGTGTTTATCTTGGTGGACGAAAAGTTCAATTTTTGTCTCATCTGACCACAGCACCTCCTTACAACTTGGAGAGTACCCCACATCTTTTTGCAAACTCAAAATGAGCTTTATAATGTTTGTGTGCAAGTGAAGGCTTTTTTCTGCCCACTCAAATATAAAAGACCACCTCTATGAGTGTATGGCTTATTGTGGCCATATGGACAGGTACTTCTGCCCCTTTTGATTAATACCCTCCTTGTTCAGGCTGATTGTTTTCGTGGTTGCCCTATCTTGTCAGGTTTGTTGTGGTACAAAGTTCTTTCCTTTTGATGATAATGGATTTGATAATGCTCCACGGGATGGTCAGAGATTGGGTTTTTTTCTGTTTGTTTGTATTGCAGCCTCTGTGGCCTTTCATGTGACACTTCGATTGCACACAGGTGGGACTTTCACCAAGCATGTGACTTCTAAAGAGAATTGCTTGTACCAGAACTTTTTAGGAGCTGCATAGCAAAAAAAGGGGTGAATATTCACATGCAAATTTTAAGTTAATTTTAACCCATAAATTTAATTGATGCTTCTATTTTTCTCACTTTACCAGCTTCGACCATTTAGACCGATACATCATACACAAATTGGACTACAAAAAAAAAATTTAAAACACAGGTTGCAATGTAACAAAATAGATAAAAAGCAAAAAGAAGCACGTGGTGGGGGTGAATACTTTCAGAAGCCACAATATGTCAATTGTGGGCTTTTTATGCCTTTTTTCCCCCCTCTTTAACCACAAAGACAAATAATTCTTCTGAAAAATGCAAGCTTATATTGTGCAACTTATCCCCAGGAGGCTGCACTACGTATATTGCACATAGCATTCATGGTTTACAATGAGTATAGCGATTGCGGTTTGAATATGGCAGATCTATGAAGACTGCAATGCATTTCTATACTAGACAGTGCTAAGCATCTCTGGGATTCCTTCAAGATTGTTGGAAGACCATTCCGGTGACTACCTCTTGAAGCTCATCAAGAGAATGCCAAGAGTGTGCAAAGCAGTCATCAAAGCAAAAGGTGGCTACTTTGAAGAACCTAGAATATAAGACATATTTTCAATTGTTTCACACTTTTTTGTTAAGTATATAATTCCACATGTGTTAATTCATAGCTTTGATGCCTTCAGTGTGAATGTACAATTTTCATAGTCATGAGAATACAGAAAAAAAAATAAATAAAATATATATATATATATATATATATATATATATATATATATATATATATATATATATATATATATATATATATATAGTCTAGGGGTCACTTCCATCTTTGTCTGTCTTTCTGTCACGGATATTCATTGGTCGCGGCCTCTGTCGGTCATGGAATCCAAGTCGCTGATTGGTCGTAGCAATTGTTGTGAGCGTTTTGCCACGAACAATCAGTGATGGGCGCAGTGCGGCGGCAACATGGCCGCTCCTTCCTCCCCGCTCCATACTCCCCTCCAGTCACCACTCACACAGGGTTAATGGCAGCCCTAATGGACCGCGTTATGCCACGGTGTAACGCACTCCATTAACGCTGCTATTAACCCTGTGTGACCAACTTTTTTTTTTACTATTGATGCTGCCTATGCAGCATCAATAGTAAAAAGATCAAATTTTAAGAATAATTAAAAAAAAAAAAAATTCATCATATACTCACCTTCCGGCACCTTTCCTGCTCCTCGCGACGCTCCGTTGACCGGTCCATGCATTGCGATCTCGCGAGATGACGACGTAGCGGTTTTGCGAGACCGCTACATCATCATCTCGCGAGAGTGAGACAAGGAAAAACAAGAGGGCTGTGGGAAGGTGGCGCGAATCCCCACGGGAGCCAAAGCTATGAGCCTTGGAAGGGGGAAGGTAACGTGGGGGGGAGGAGGAGCAGAGCGGCCAAGGTGAGGCACCTCAGTCGCCATGGCGAGCATGGAGCCCAGTGCTGCCGGCACTGTACGGCCTGACTGCTGCTGCTGACAGGTGCCGGTCTGTGCGAGACCCCAGCCCGGGAACCGGCGGGACATGTACATGTAGGAGGGGACGGCGGCACCATGGTGGAAGAACTGTTCTCTAAAGTTGTCTCCATTATTATTAAATGCTGGGACTATGAGGAGAGGTAAGAAGGCGTGGGATGAGGACAACCACCTGTATATATGCTGCAGGACCTGGACGGTCACACGCTAGATGGCATGTGCCCAGTGATGGGCATCTATAGGTACAGTGTGTGCCCAGGACTGTGCAATACACTACCTGGCCTGTGTTAGACGCTACCTGGCCTGTGTTATATACTGCGTGCGTGGGCTGTTATATACTACGTGGCTGTGTTATATGCTATGTGGGCTGCTATGCACTCCGTGGGCTGTGCTATATACTCCGTGGGCTGTGCTATTTACTACGTGGCTGGCCATGATCAATCAGCGACAGGCGCAGTCCGGCCGCGAATTGGTGCGGGATTTGAACCACGCTTTGCCAATTGGTCGCAGCCGGCCGAATCCTGTGTATTGAATGTATTATTCTAAAATCTTCATAAATAAACTACATATATGTGGCACCCCTAGGGGTATTTGCCACAAAAATAGTTACTGACACTAAATACAAATACTAAAATAGCAAGACTGCACTACCACCTCTGGCCAGAAGGGGGAGCTCCAGAGACTCCCCTTGATCCATTCTGGTCTGAGAAAAGAACTGGCAGTTGGGCTAAGGAGCTGACAGTGAGAGGTCATACAGCTGAATTTCTAACAGCCCTATGACGGTTTCCAGGCCCAAATCACCGGCCTGAGGAGAAGAGGGATAGAGAAAAAGGACATTGTGAGAACTGGGTAGCATTAATCACTACCCAGAACAGGTGCAAAGACGGATACCGGATCCGTGGCTGTATTCATTATATATAATACAGCAACCGGAAAAACGTGAGGTGATATCAGCTTCACTAGGGCCGGACGCAGCAACAGATACAGAGTTCAGCGGTACTCCCGGAGGGGGTAAGCCGATAAAAGGACTCGGGTTGCCCGTCGAACCAGGACCCGGAGGGGACAGATTGGGCCGGCAGCCAGTTCACATACAGCAGCAGGGCCATACAGAAACTGCGTACAATAAGAGGCGAAGACCCCGGCAGGGTCAAAGTAACTCAGAGTTCCCATACAGACTCCGGTGACAGGACTGGTTGTAAATCCCTTTATGTTGAAGTAAACTGGTTAAATGTTTCAGTGCCTCAGTCTTTCATTTGGACAATAGCCATCTATCCAGGATCGGGATCATCACCGCTGGGAGAACCTGCTGCTGATCAAGTAGGTGCCTGTTCCCTCACGATACCCTTACACTGTGCATTGCCTGAGGCCACAGCACCGGGTCAAGCCACCCGTGACATACCCCTCAAGAGACAGACCCCATTGGTCCGGTGCTGGGTACCCCAGTCTCCTGGGCGTCACATATATATTCTAGAATACCCGATGCGTTAGAATCGGGCTACCATCATGTATGTATGTATGTATGTATGTATGTATGTATGTATGTATGTATGTATGTATGTATGTATGTATGTATATATATACATACACACACACACACACATACATACACACATACACACGATAATATAATAAAATATATATATTATATGTATATATTAATTTTATATATAAATATACACCTACATACATACACACACACACACACACATTAAGCTTGGGATGATTAGCATATCAACATAGTAAGCTGGGATTTAGTATATTTCACTGTATCAAACTCCTCAAGATATCATGAATTGTGCTAAGACGAACTCAGCTCAATCACATCTGTCAAAGCCTATACTACAGTTGCACTTATAAAATCCATTATGCCAATGACCCACACAGAAAAGAAGTAAACAAGCAGCTACATCACTACCATGAGCCATCTCCATCCTGCTTGACATGATTACCCACAATCCCCAGTTGTGCATATACATTTCCCCTTTTCAAATTTTCCAATAGGTATTGGGTAAAAATGTAGAAAGCTCTTGGAATTGAGTTATAAGTTCTACATTTCCATAAGTCCATTATGATGACCTCATGTATTTAATCCAAGGCAGAAATCCATTTGAAGGGATAGAGTTTCCCTCTGAATCTCCATACCAATACAAATATTGATTTTCACTTCTATTTAGAAAGATAATTTTGCTTTTCTGCCCTTGTGTAATCACAGAAGAAATTACTTAAATCTTTGGGGTGCACAATGATAAACTTATTCTATACATATGCATGTCTTCCAATAAATATGCAATTAGATATAGATTCACTAGAGCATAATTCCCTGACCAACTTCCTAATATGATTTCTTTCTGCAGTAACACGTCGAGCATGGACCGGAGATATATATATATTAGATGGTGGCCCGATTCTAACGCATCCGGTATTCTAGAATATGTATGTAGTTTATTTAAGAAGATTTTAGAATAATACATTGAATACACAGGATTCGGCCAGACTGCGCCTGTCGCTGATTGTTCGCGGCCGGCCACGTAGTATATAGCAGCCCACGTAGTAAATAGAAGCCACGTAGTATAATGCACAGCCCACGTAGTATATAGCAATGTGGGCATCATATCCCTGTTAAAAAAAAAAAAAAAGAATTAAAATAAAAAATAGTTATATACTCACCCTCCGTTGGCCCCCGGATTGAAGCGGTTACCGACGCTCCTCGCGCGCTCCGGTCTGAAGAATGCATTGCAGTCTCGCGAGATGACGTAGCGGTCTCGTGAGACCGCACGTCATCATCTCGCGAGACCGCAACGCATGAAGCGGTCACCAGGGCGTCGCGAGGAGCGGGAAAGGCCTGTTCCGGATCTGGGGGGCCGACGGATGGTGAGTATATAACTATTTTTATTTTTTTTTTAATTATTTTTAACATTAGATCTTTTTACTATTGATGCTGCAAAGGCAGCATGAATAGTAAAAAGTTGGTCACACAGGGTTAATAGCAGCGTTAACCGAGTGCGTTACAACGCGGTCAACGCTGCCATTAACCCTGTGTGAGCGCTGACTGGAGGAGATTATGGAGTGGTCACTGACTGCGGGGAGGAAGGAGCTGCCATTTTTCCGCCGGACTGTGTCCGTCGCTGATTGGTCGTGGGCTTGGCTTAAGATAGCAAGTTATGAACTGGTTAGTACTACCATAAAGTGTACAATATTATATAAAATTTAGGTTGAGCCTAAAACTGTCAAAGTCATAAACAGAAACAATAAGCTCTGGCATAAGGCATTGCAAAGGCGTTTCATTATATTCCCTCATTTATTGTACAGTAAAAAGCCACAGGCAGGACAGAACAGATGGCACTGGCGATCAATTGATTCTCCATTTTATTTTATTTTTTTAAATCTTGATTTGACCACTTCAAAAAGTTCCATCTGCCGCATGGAGGTGACAAGAAAAATACAATTCTTCAAGTAAGGGAATGGAAGAAAGAAAGCCTGTCAATGGTACAGTATATCAAAGTGGCCTCAGAACACAGTTGGAATCAAAAGGTGGAGAAGACACAAGATGCCGGCCATCTGCCTGTGAATAGCCTCTCCACCTTATGTCAAGAATCTTCAGTCTTGCTTTTCAGCTCTCCAATCTTACAGAATAGTAAAAGCCATCCAGGCAATGGTAGGCAAGTGGTTGTCAAAAAAAAAAAAAAAAAATCCAGAATCCCCAGCACCACATGTATAAAGTCATGCTGGTACTACAAATCAGAAGAGGCGCCAGGGGGTTTAGAGGGATCCGTTATGGCAGCCACAGACTACAGATGTGGCCTTCGTGTAACGTGGCGGGGCAGTAGCTGTAGGGCGCGGTACTCACCTTGCACATTATGGGCTGAGTGTGTGGACTTATGCTGTGTGGGCGCTACCCCCATGCAGATTGCATAAAACCACAATGTTGCTGTTTACTAGGATCAGGCATTTTACGGTTTAATGAGGATAATCACTATATGAAAATAAGCTTTTTACTGAATGGGAACTTGGTAAGGAATATATACAACAGGTAGCGGGTACATAGTCTTATGAACTTTCCTTTACAACACAAAGCATTTTATACACAGTTTTCCTACTCATTTCTCTATTCTCCTTTCCTATCCACTCTTACTATCCACTGTTTCTCACTTCACCAAAACACAGCTTGACTCAAGAGTCGTTTACTTTACCTATCCAACTCTCACTATCCCTACTGTCAAACTACACACACAATTCAACAATCACAATCCATTACCAACACCTTTAGAGCACATCACAATTCACATTGCACCACACAACATTGAACTTGTTTGAGTCCTAGCTCTGTAATATGGCACCCTATTGGCATTGAGCGAACATACTTGGATAAGTAAGCAGTTTTGGACCAGAAGCAGAACATCCTGAGGCTGAAAAAAAAAGAAAAAATCCATCAGAGAGATGCAGACATGCTTGGAGTAGCAAAATCAACAGTTGGGTACATTCTGAGAAAAAAGGAATTGACTGGTGAGCTTGGGAACTCAAAAAGGCCTGGGCGTCCACGGATGACAACAGTGGTGGATGATCGCCGCATACTTAATTTGGTGAAGAAGAACCCGTTCACAACATCAACTGAAGTCCAGAACACTCTCAGTGAAGTAGGTGTATCTGTCTCTAAGTCAACAGTAAAGAGAAGACTCCATGACAGTAAATACAAAGGGTTCACATCTAGATGCAAACCATTCATCAATACCAAAAATAGATAGGCCAGAGTTAAATTTGCAGAAAAACACCTCAAGAAGCCAGCTCAGTTCTGGAAAAGTATTCTATGGACAGATGAGACAAAGATCAACCTGTACCAGAATGATGGGAAGAAAAAAGTTTGGAGAAGAAAGGGAACGGCACATGATCCAAGGCACACCACATCCTCTGTAAAACATGGTGGAGGCAACGTGATGGCATGGGCATGCATGGCTTTCAATGGCACTGGGTCACTTGTGTTTATTGATGACATAAGAGCAGACAAGAGTAGCCGGATGAATTCTGAAGTGTACCGGGATATACTTTCAGCCCAGATTCAGCCAAATGCTGCAAAGTTGATTGGACGGCGCTTCATAGTACAGATGGACAATGACCCCAAGCATACATCCAAAGCTACCCAGGAGTTCATGAGTGCCAAAAAGTGGAACATTCTGCAATGGCCAAGTCAATCTCCAGATCTAAACCCAATTGAGCATGCATTTCACTTGCTCAAATCCAGACTTAAGACGGAAAGACCCACAAACAAGCAAGACCTGAAGGCTGCGGCTGTAAAGGCCTGGCAAAGCATTAAGAAGGAGGAAACCCAGCGTTTGGTGATGTCCATGGGTTCCAGACTTAAGGCAGTGGTTGCCTCCAAAGGATTTGCAACAAAATATTGAAAATAAAAATATTTTGTTTGGGTTATGTTTATTTGTCCAATTACTTTTGACCTCCTAAAATGTGGAGTGTTTGTAAAGAAATGTGTACAATTCCTACATTTTCTATCACATATTTTTGTTCAACCCTTCAAATTAAACGTTACAATCTGCACTTGAATTCTGTTGTAGAGGTTTCATTTCAAATCCAATGTGGTGGCATGCAGAGCCCAACTCGCGAAAATTGTGTCACTGTCCAAATATTTCTGGCCCTAACTGTATTAACCCATTACTTGCCAAATTAAAATTTTTACAAGTACGGATTTTTCAGAAAAGGGCGTCCCAATATTCAATTAAAAATGACAATGACATGATTTCCTATTTTGAAAAGATTCATTTTACAAACACAACACAAAACATTGGACCCAATTATAAAATCTTAGTTGCTAGAAGCTAAAGATTAGGCGTCCCCCAAAAAAGGACATTGGTAGATAATGGGTTAAAATAAGGTAAACACTAGAGCGCTTTAACTAGGGGGACACTGCATTATGTGGAAAATAATAACACTATACAAGCCCATGTCAAATGGCTAAGCAGATGTATTTCAAGTCACAACACTTACTCTGAATGTAAATAAACAATGACATATAATTGGCATGTGCCATACATCAGCAGCCAGGCTAAATAGCGGTTATTCAGGCATGCAATCATGAAACCTATAAATGGTACATATTACCAGAACAATAATGCAGCAATGAGGATTGCAGCGTCCCTCACCCCAACGCGCGTTTCGCATCCAGCTTCTTCCGGGGAGAAAATACATCTGCTTAGCTATTTGACATGGGCTTGTAATGTGTTATTAATGTATTTTCTCCCCGGAAGAAGCTGGATGCGAAACGCGTGTTGGGGTGAGGAGGGATGCTGAAATCTATGTGTGGCTGCAATCCTCATTGCTGCATTATCGTTCTGGTAATATGTACCATTTATAGGTTTCATGATTGCATGCCTGAATAACCGCTATTTAGCCTGGCTGCTGATGTATGGCACATGCCAATTATATGTAATTGTTTATTTATTTTCAGAGTAAGTGTTGTGACTTGAAATACATCTGCTTAGCCATTTGACATGGGCTTGTAATGTGTTATTATTTTCCACATAATGCAGTGTCCCCCCTAGTTATAGGGTGCTCTAGTGTCTACCTTGTTTTAATATGTGCGTTTTTGACTTCTTTAATATTATTAATAAAGCATTGTAATTTTAGTATTTTTGGTCATGTTCTGGATCTCTTCATTCGGGAACTTGTTATGTTTGTCCAAACATTGTGATTATCCTATGTAACATGGTACTTTTTTTTAAATTTGAATCCAAATGGTTCCCACAAAAAGAGATGACAAAAAAGAAAAAAATAAGAACATCCACTACATTTACAGGTGCTTCTCACAGAATTAGAATATCAAAAAGTTAATTTCTTTCAGTTCAATACAAAAAGTGAAACTCCTAGAGTCATTACAAACAGAATGATCTATTTCAAGTGTTTATTTCTGTTAATGTTGATGATTATGGCTTACAGCCAATGAAAACCCAAAAGTCATTATCTCAGTTAATTAGAATACTTAACAACAGCTTCAAAAAAAGATTTTAAAATCCAAAATGTTGGCCTACTGAAATGTATGTTCAGTAAATGCACTCAATACTTGGGCATCAATTACTGCATCAATGCAGCGTGGCATGGAGGTGATCATTCTGTGGCACTGCTCAGGTGTTATGGAAGCCCAGGTTGCTTTGATAGCAGCCTTCAGCTCGTCTGCATTGTTAGGTCTTGTGTCTGATCTTCCTCTTGATAATACCTCATAAATTTTCTGAGTTTAAAGTCAGGCGAGTTTGCTGGCCAATCAAGCACAGTGATACTGTTGTTTTTAAACCAGGTATTGGCTCCTGTCCACACTGCCAAAAGTACCAAGTCCTGCTAGAGAATGAAATTTCCATCTCCAAAAAGCTTGTCGGCAGAGGAAAGCATAAAGTGCTCTAAAAATTTCCAGGTAGACGTCTGCGTTGACTTTGGTCTTGACAAAATACAGTGGATCTACAGACAGCTACATCTATGTGTGATGGCTCTTGAAGCAATTACTCCAGCAGCAGTCCACTCCTTGTGAATCTCCCCCAATTTTTTGATTGGCCTTTTCATAACAATCCTTTCAAGGCTGCTGTTATCCCGGTTGCTTGTGCACCTTTTTCTATCACACTTTTTCCTTCCACTCAACTTTCCATTAATGTGCTTGGATACAGCACTCTGAACAGCCAGCTTCTTTAGCAATGACCTTTTCTGCTTAACCTACTTGTGGAGTATGTCATTGACTGCCTTCTAGACATCTGTCAAGACAGCAGTCTTCCCCATGATTGTGAAGCCTACTGAAACAGACTAAGGGACCTTTTTAAATGCTTAGAAAGCCTTTGCAGGTGTTTTGTTAATTATTCTAATTTACTGAGATAATGACTTTGGGGTTTTCATTGGCTGTAAGCCATAATCATCAAGAGTAACAGAAATAAACACTTGAAATAGATCACTCTGTTTGTAATGACTCTATATGCGAGTTTCACGTTTTGTATTGAAGAACTGAAATACATTAACTTTTTGATGATATTCTAATTGTGTGAGAAGCACATGTGTGTTCTTCCATGTGAAATTACAGGCTGAGGTACCAACAGGCTTAGAAGTGTATCTATGACAGCCACATTAATGTTTGGATGCCTAAGGTGACCCAAGACCTCTGTGCCAGCTCTGTATTTTTACCACTGAAGTGCATGGATTCCATATTATGGCTCCTTGCAACTCTGAGGTAGAAAACAGTTATAATACATCAATATTAATTACTTTAATTAGCCACTGAGAACCTGTCTTTTATTTAGGCGACATCCACATAGCTAGATTTCATGGATGGAAGTAGTATGATATATACGTCGAGTGATCAATAGCTTTATACCATCCATACACACCAGCCCATACCAGGTAAATTTCAGCCCACTCTTAAAAATACTGCGCTTCTTACAGAATGTCCCTTCCTGAGATTCATGATCACAGCCATCTACATGTTTTTTTCAAGGTGAGATTTCAATCGTGGGTTATTCACATCCCAGTCTCCAGTAGACCCATGAAGGCATATCGTGAACATTATCTGTGAATGGGATGGGTCATGCCGAAGGCATTATGTAAAGTCATTTCAGAATATTGTACTTCACTAATATATAAGAATGTAGCCTGGCAGACAGAATTAATTTGGACGAATGTCAAAAGAGCATGTGATGGCAAATTTACAGATGCAAGGAAGAGTTCCCCGCAAGTGTGGGATTTTACACCATAGTAACAGCTGCAGTAACAGTGGCTCCTTCCATGCAGAGCGCTCTGCTGGAAGACTGTTTGCATAAATATACATTTATGGTACCTCTTAACCTGAGAGCATTGTGGGTCTTGGAAGACCAAACTGTATATTAAGTAATTCTATAGAGATATGGTAATTAACCAAATTCTCTAGTTGTAAAGTTGCTTCACAGTGCTAAATCTTTCTATGTTACAAACTGTTTTGTTGGGGAATACTACTACTTTCCACAATATATTCTGCAGTGAATAGGTCATTAAAGAAAACCAAAGTCTCAGCAGTCATCTAATACCCATCCTAAGCTACAGCTCCAATTATAGCCAAAAAATACAGTCACAATGATACAGGCCCCAGAGCTGAAGTCTCCCAGCATTCCCTGCTTCCCGAAGGTCTGCAAAAGAACTTTTTCTAGCAATTTGCCTTTACACAGGGCACTGCACATTGCAGTTCATATCCTGTAGATCACTGTATGCCATTACCCTGACAATCCATGGCTCTCTGAAATGAAGCCTCAATGATGGTGGCTCCAAATGGAAGCTGTGTGCTGTGAATTCAGCATTCCCTCTGGAGCTTCAGATTGGAATGGGTTATGGCATCATACCTGCCAGTGAGCCCATCAAAAAATGCCAGCCTCAACACTTCTTGTTCTGGCTTGTAGACAGACTATGTTCTGACAGATACTCTACATGCCAGAAATGAGCCTATAGAAAACTACGGGTTTTGGTATTAGTTTCTCGCTGACATTTCTTCACTACGCCAGTAAAACTATGCTGGGTCAGACAGATATGTGAATTAACCAAAAGAAAGTGCCTGGAAATTGATCTTTACTGTCATTCCCACCAGACCTGATGAGGCTTTTCCCAGCTCTTATTTATACAAAGAACGAGTAGTTGGGTGAGTGAAGCAGCAATAGGTGCTCTTGACCACAAATGGAGGAGCATGGTATGATATGTGGGCAAACGTATGTTCTGTAATGGCTAAAGAACCCCGTTTTGTTTCATTCAAGATCAGTAAAATGTAAACAATAATTAAGTTACCTAAAAAGGGGTTATCCACTACTAGGACAACCTTTAAACATTCCTCACATTTGACCAAGTTAATATAAAAACACCTATACTCGCCTCTGGTGTCAACGTCGTTCCACCGGAGTTTGCACTCGCGTTCCTGGAGCTCACGTGTGGTTGTCACATCACAGGAAGGTTAAGTGGCACCAACGCTGATCGGGAGTAGGTCTCATGCAACATAACCTCATGTGAGCCCAGGGAATGCAAGTGCTGACACCGCAGGAACAGGTGCGGCACCAGAGGGGAGTATAGGCAATTTTAACATGGCCAAGCTTGATGAACGAGAATGGGTGGTGGTGTAGGGCACTCTATACAGTTTTAAATGCATTTTCCTATTTTGATGACTCTCAAAAAAATGTCAATTTGGTCAAAAGGCTCACAGTAATCCAAAACGTGCAAGTATTGCAGAAAAATAGCCATATGTGGTTGCCACAGGCAGGGTTACATATACCGATCACAAATATCTAGTTTTAAAGGCAGAATGTGCAGATACCAAGTTAAGACTATGCAGTAAGTAAAAAAATGCAAAAAACCATTCCAAAAATGCTGTATACATATATCAGTAACGTATGGAAATCATAACCCAACCCAGAGCAAGAATGGCTGCTAGACCGCAACAGGCAGAAATCTACGACAACATCTAGTAAGGAAATACTGTAAAACAAATCAAAAGTGAACTTTACTTTACAATTTCTGCACATAAACACTTCACACACCAGACACATATGAAATGCATTTACAGCAAATAAATGTTTAAAATTGCAAAAGTCATTTAGATATAACATTTTATACAGAAATTTCACTTAAGAAAATAATTTCCTTTCCCTGTACCGTTTGATCTACGTTCATTTGTAATATTCACTTTACAAAACAAAAATGCAGTCACTGAAGAATTTGAGAGTGCAACTATAAAACCACAGCAGCAAATCCTGAGGAAAAGAGGTGGTTGCTTTAAAGATAACCCCTAGTAAAATATCCAATTAGGGTATTTTATAGTAGTAGATGAGGGTTCTAAAAACAGCAACTATGAATTCTCCTTGACTGCAGACTTTGTAGTGGAAAAAATAAAAATTGCTTCTTTGTAAAATTAAAACTAAAACCCAGAAACTGTATTTCCAGTAAAAGAAATTCATAAAAAGATAACTGTAATTAATTATTTCACATAGCACTGTGAAAAAGTTTTAGGCACTTTGAGAAAAAATATATATCTAATATATAATTGCCTAGAATACTACTTCCTGCAATTTGTGCCAACTTCCGTGGCTTTGTCTGGAGCTAATGTCCGGAGCTAATGTCCGGAGCTAATGTCCGGAGCTAAGTGACGTCAACAGTGTCCAGTGTCTGATTGGTTGCCGCCTGCTGCGAGCGACCAATCAGAAACGTGCCATACTGTGACACACTCCGCCCGCCATTTTGGTGTGATTTTTGAATTTTTACCTCACAGCAAGTTTCTACTGCGTGGAGGCGGGCCCAGTGACGTTGCTCTTCAAGCTCCTGCCGAATTTCGTCAAAAAAATTATAATACCATTTACCAAAACTATATATATTTAGTTGTGAAGTGGTTCAGTGACATTTTCACACCAATTTTGAACTTTTGTTTGGTGTTTTCTCCATATACTGCCTATTATTTTTGTTCTTTCTTACTATTATTTATTAATTGTATTATTCTTACATTTGAATAAATAAAGTATATATGGATTCTAGACTCCCGATTCTTTAGAATCGGGCTGCCATCTAGTAAATATATAAAAGTAAAGACCGTATAAACAAAAAAGATAGAAGTTTTAGTTCACTTTTGTGAATTTGCATTTTGCTAATTGATAAAGAAAACATCAATTCTTCTGGATCCACTTGCACAAAGTCAGGGATTTTGTAGGATTGTAGTCGGGCATGCTGCAAACTCTTCTGTACGAGCCTACACACCCAAGTTTAATCACGTTCTGCTAAGAGTTTGAGCAGAGTACGATTAGCATAATTGATCAGATCAATTATACTAAAACTGGTAATTATTTCTTTGTGCATTTTGAAACTCTCATTAACAAACAGTTGAGTATGAGGCTTAAAAACAGAGTAAAGAACAGCCAAACTGCCAAAAAGGAGAGTTTGTGGAAGATGGTTTATGAACGGTGTAAAATAAAACAGCAAGACTGAAAAAAATTCCTATATTAAGAAGGTCTAAACAAATAGGAGACACCTTAAATTGTCGCGAAAACCTGCAGAGATAAGTGTGCGCCCAATAAGATAAAGAAAACAATTATTGAAATACAAAAAGGACAAAAACATTTATAAAAAAAATGGAGTAGAGGCCCAAATGTAGAATAAAGAATGGTGTCATTAAGTTGCCTAAAACCTAGTTTATTACTTTTTTGTTTGCATGATTTTATTGGTATGTTAATTAAAAATTGATTTTTAGATTTCACCTTCTTTTTCTCTTCATCGGCTATGGTTATGCAAGCCCGAATTTGTGTTTATATGTTATGGTATGAAGTGCCAGCTTTTCTATAAACGGACAATATTTGATGAATTAAAATCTAGTGCATGTACAGTGAAACGGAAAATAATGATGAAAGGATCATATAGGTAATCACATTGAACAATGCAGCATTATCTAATGGCCGATAGCAAAAGGAATGGTAAGTGCAAGATTTAGGCCAAGTGGCCATACAAACTAATAATTTATCAAGTGGGGAAAAAGTATCAGTGTCATGAAGTCAGAATAAATATTATGACAGCAAGATAAGATCAAAAGGCATGCAAACAGAATGCTAACAAAACAAGGCAGAGCTGGGGAAATAAGCAGAGGAACAATAAAGAGATCACAATGCGAGTTTCGCGCATAGCTTCTTCGAGGGGGAATTCCTAGATTTCAAGCACCTTAATGACACTGGTCTTTTTTACATACTTGGTCTCCCGAGTTACTGTTTCTCTTTGTACACTATCCATTTTTATATTTTTTCTTTTATGTATTTTTGTAATTCAATAAAAAGTTTTCTTGTCCTTATTTATTGGGCATATACTTTTATCTCTATAGGTTTTTTGCTTCTTTTTTAAAGAGCTCACTCATACTGACATATAAACAGAGCCAAGTTAAACAAGGCCGAGTGCCATCCGATCTTATCCAATAGCCCTTGGCCCATTGTTATACTATGGGGCAGTCCAGATTTGCCATTCTGTCATGTTTATTCATCATGAAAAAAAATCCCAGCATGCTATGGGTACATCCAGAAATTGGATCATACGCACCCATACAAGTTTATGGGTGCAAATCAAACAGCAGACAGCACTCTGATGTCATTCGAGCACAGTCTGATTACCGCTGACACCAGCAATTGAGAGATTACTTTTTCAGTCTCCTCTGCCCCTGTTCTGCAAATCTCTCATGCCAGAGGATCGGAGCCCAGCGCACAGACACGGTGATCAGACTCTGGCAGAGGATCACTTGCAAAATCAGTCAGATGCTCTCGCATGACCGAGCACAGCAATGAGGCATAAGGCTATGTTCACATTTGCGTTGTGCACTGCTGCGTCGGCAACGCAACGCACAACGCAAATAAAAACGCACCAAAACGCTGCGTTTTGCGACGCATGCATCCTTTTTTGCCGAAATTTGGACGCTAAAAAAATGCAACGTGTTGCGTTTTATTTGCCCGACGCGTGTGGCAAAAAAAAAATGCATGCGTCGCACAACGCAGCACAACGCATGTCCATGCGCCCCCATGTTAAATATAGGGGCGCATGACGCATGCGTCGCCCGACTCAAACACACAAAACGCTAATGTGAACGTACACTAAGGCAGTTATACTGCATCAGCATGGTCTCTCCCAGGAAAACATTTCAGACTAGACTTCGGTTTCGAGATCTACCCTTCAAGATTAATCAAAAACTTGAAAATTGTCAGCAGTGCCATCAGCTATGAATAGGCAGCAACTAGTAGCATCCATTCACTGTTCAAAGTAGTCTGGCCAGAATTAGTCTTCATGGGATAATTTTAGCCAAAAATGCCATACCTTCAATATGGATGAAAAGACTAAGTGAAAGCTATGCGTGAAAACATAAGAACTGGGGTACAGCAAAATGGCAGCAGGTGCTTTAACAGAAGCAATTTGCTCCCCAAAGGGCTGGAATTTGGTATAATAATGAGTGTCTGCGGGCAGCAGTGAAGAACGGGGGGAGTTGCACTTGAGAAATTGAATTGGAGATTTGGTCAAGATTAATGGTGACCTCAATACAGGCAGAAACTTATTCATCATGGAATACTATCAGGGAGGCACCAGATTAGCCCAAATGTATTCTGCATCCGAACAGTGACCTGAAATATACAGCCAGTGTCCGTAACATCTATTTTCAATGTAAAGAAGCACAAGGAGTCCCGGAAGTTATAATATGACATCACAGAGCCCCGAGCTTCAAAATCAAGTCCATGTGGAATTACATGGAGACAGAAGGATTTGCACAACCAACATCCACAGAAGATCTGTGGTTAGTTCACAAAGATGTTTGGAAGAAACTCCCTGCAGAATTCCTTTAAAACTGTGTAAGTGCCTTCAAAATGGCTTGCCTTCTTCTAGGTTCAAAGGGCGATCACACCAAATATTGACTTGAAGCAATTACCGTACTTTATTCATTTAGCATATTAATAAAAATTAACAAAACACACTTTTAAAAGCATTCTAACTTTGCAGCAATATTTCCACACATGCTTAAAATTTATGCAATATATAAATTATAGATTGTGAAAAAAAAGTGTACTTTCAGATCCAATGAAGTTTAGTCAGTGTCTACAGTTACACTGGGAATTTGGAAATCTAATAGGCATTTATGACAATTTCTGGGCCCGGGACACTAGAAGCTGAACACCGGATCGGCCAGCAATACAGACATTGAAGCCATACTAATTCAATGGAATATACAATTAGAGAGTCAAATGTGCTTTGAACTTTGGCAGTTTCTGATGTTCAGAGCTGAAAAATAATAAATCATAGCAAATGAATGCCTGCAAGTACAACAGAGAAGACAGCAATAAGGAAGATCACTTAAGTGTGTGAATAGTGCTGAGAGCGGTCATTACCTGAATTCAGGGCTGCTGGGGCTATTTTATTTTTCACTTCAAAAACAAAAAATAAAATTACTGCTTTCTTTAAATGACATGTTTAACCCTTATTTTAAGACTTTTTTATTATTTTTTTTCAAGTACTGCTCACTTTGGAAGTGTGACAACTTCTCATCACTGCTTGCACAGTAATAAAATGTTAAACAAGAATGTGAGTAATTGGAGCGTTTAGATCTAAACTACAGCCTTGAGGTTCAATAACTGCAGAACGTTTATAGCGCAGCTTTGATGTATGGCTCTGATCCTAAAGAAAAAAAATAAAATAAAAGTCAATAATAATTAAAAGGTATACAAGAAAAAAAAAAAAAATACATGACAGTGTTCTTTGTGACTGTACAACGCCAAATCTGTTTTTCTCCATAGGGGCTATGTACAATTTCTACACTATTGACACTCAACTAACTCTTTTAGTAACGCAGTCACTGGTGTTTAGTGGGATTCAAGAAGTAACGTTTCTCCTTGCGGAGAGTGACATGTCAAACCTGACATGCCAAACTTGACGTGCCAAGGTGAGGGGGAGACTTAAGCCTTGCAATGCTCCTCTAGGAAACATGAAAATGGTCTCTTCAGAGGGAAAGAGGACTAGAACACTAGTGCCACCTATTGGAAGTAGCAATCCTAGAAGTCAAAGTCGACCATCTAACGAGGCTTGTCATATGACTTCGGATAAAAGCCAAAACCTCAATTTAACGACACCGTTCACCCAGCGAAACCAGATCTGACACTTCTCACTTTACACTGCCTAGGGGCAGTACCCTGAAACAAGATCTGCTTTGGCTGGGTTAGAGGTGTCTTTATATCGAGGTTTTGGCTTTTAGCCCAAGTCATGTGACAAGGCTCGTCAGAGGGTCGATATTGACTTTTAGGATTGGTACTTCCTATAGGTGGCACTAGAGTTCTAGTCTGCCTCTGAAGAGACAATTTGGTGTTTACTGCTAATGCCGAGACAATTTGTCTGCAGTCTTTAAAAAGAGAACCTGTCAGATGAAACATGCTGCCTGATCCACAGTCAGCATGTATCAGGCACTGCTTGTATGATCTCAACCAGGTATGTTTGACTCAGCAGAGTCTCAGAGAAAAACTATACCTGAAAAGCCTCCGGGAACGGAGCTGCACAGGAGACTAGTAGAAATGGTGGGTCCCTAGAGGATTCTACTCACCCGATGACTATGACAGACAGATCTCTCCCTAGTCGCATGTATAGAAAGATTTGTCACTGAAGAGGAGTGTGCGGAAAGAAGACTCCAAGGACCAACTTTCCAACTAGTCACGGATTTCCTTTAGAGCAGTGTTCCCCAACTCTGGTCCTCAAGAACCACCAACAGGTCATGTTTTCAGGATTTTCTTAGTATTGAACAGGTGATGGAATTATTGCCTGTGCAGGTGATGCAATTATCACCTATGCAATACTAAGGAGATCCTGAAAACCTGACCTGTTGGTGGCTCTTGAGGACCGGAGTGTTTTGTTTTTTTTGAAACACCCCAACAAAAGTCCAACACACATCAAGTGCCTGATACATGCCACCGATGGTTCAGGCAGCATGCATCAGCTGTCAGGTTCCCTTTAATATCATGTCCACCCTATATGTAATCTCAAATCTTTAAAAAAAAAAGTTAATTTTTTTGTCTCAATTCATCAAGTCTGCCGGTCATGAGCATGTTGGAATCAGACATTCCTAATACATTGAGAGGCACACATCTCAATGATTAGGAACATCCAAGGAGTGGCATGTGTCACAGCAGAAATCTTAGTGGAGTTCTTCACTGGAGTAAGATTTGTCACCACAGCTCATCATGGAGAAGTAGATGAGCTGGGTCGAGCACCCACTGCAGCCCTGTTCCACCTTCACCCGTCTTGGCAGACGTGGGAAAAAAAAAACTGGAGTGAAAATGACAAAAATCACATGCCAGAATTCTGGAAAAATTACTACAACTGCTACTACTCCAGACGTCTTGCAAAGATACCCAAGTATGCATCTGATCAAGACTTTCATTGATACCATGTTGAGCTGCTTTTCATCAAGTATGTACACCCTGGTGCTATATTGTACTGGAGGCTGCATTTGGTATATAACTAACTGGCGGAGAAAATTGTGCAGGAGCCCACGCCATTTTTTTCCCATGATTTAACCCTTTATTTTAACAGCTAGAGCCCCCAAATTTTGCACACAGACACTTCTAACATTAGTAGTGAGGAATATGTAAAAAAATAAGGGATATGAAATGGTTTACTATATATACAGTGGGGCAAAAAAGTATTTAGTCAGTCAGCAATAGTGCAAGTTCCACTACTTAAAAAGATGAGAGGCGTCTGTAATTTACATCATAGGTAGACCTCAACTATGGGAGACAAACTGAGAAAAAAAAAAAAACAGAAAATCACATTGTCTGTTTTTTTATCATTTTATTTGCATATTATGGTGGAAAATAAGTATTTGGTCAGAAACAAACAATCAAGATTTCTGGCTCTCACAGACCTGTAACTTCTTCTTTAAGAGTCTACTCTTTCCTCCACTCATTACCTGTAGTAATGGCACCTGTTTAAACTTGTTATCAGTATAAAAAGACACCTGTGCACACCCTCAAACAGTCTGACTCCAAACTCCACTATGGTGAAGACAAAAGAGCTGTCAAAGGACACCAGAAACAAAATTGTAGCCCTGCACCAGGCTGGGAAGACTGAATCTGCTATAGCCAACCAGCTTGGAGTGAAGAAATCAACAGTGGGAGCAATAATTCGAAAATGGAAGACATACAAGACCACTGATAATCTCCCTCGATCTGGGGCTCCACGCAAAATCCCACCCCGTGGGGTCAGAATGATCACAAGAACGGTGAGCAAAAATCCCAGAACCACGCGGGGGGACCTAGTGAATGAACTGCAGAGAGCTGGGACCAATGTAACAAGGCCTACCATAAGTAACACACTACGCCACCATGGACTCAGATCCTGCAGTGCCAGACGTGTCCCACTGCTTAAGCCAGTACATGTCCGGGCCCGTCTGAAGTTTGCTAGAGAGCATTTGGATGATCCAGAGGAGTTTTGGGAGAATGTCCTATGGTCTGATGAAACTAAACTGGAACTGTTTGGTAGAAACACAACTTGTCGTGTTTGGAGGAAAAAGGATACTGAGTTGCATCCATCAAACACCATACCTACTGTAAAGCATGGTGGTGGAAACATCATGCTTTGGGGCTGTTTCTCTGCAAAGGGGCCAGGACGACTGATCCGGGTACATGAAAGAATGAATGGGGCCATGTATCGTGAGATTTTGAGTGCAAACCTCCTTCCATCAGCAAGGGCATTGAAGATGAAACGTGGCTGGGTCTTTCAACATGACAATGATCCAAAGCACACCGCCAGGGCAACGAAGGAGTGGCTTCGTAAGAAGCATTTCAAGGTCCTGGAGTGGCCTAGCCAGTCTCCAGATCTCAACCCTATAGAAAACCTTTGGAGGGAGTTGAAAGTCCGTGTTGCCAAGCGAAAAGCCAAAAACATCACTGCTCTAGAGGAGATCTGCATGGAGGAATGGGCCAACATACCAACAACAGTGTGTGGCAACCTTGTGAAGACTTACAGAAAACGTTTGACCTCTGTCATTGCCAACAAAGGATATATTACAAAGTATTGAGATTAAATTTTGTTTCTGACCAAATACTTATTTTCCACCATAATATGCAAATAAAATGCTAAAAAAACAGACAATGTGATTTTCTGGATTTTTTTTCTCAGTTCGTCTCCCATAGTTGAGGTCTACCTATGATGTAAATTACAGACGCCTCTCATCTTTTTAAGTGGTGGAACTTGCACTATTGCTGACTGACTAAATACTTTTTTGCCCCACTGTATATATATGTATATATATATGTATATATGTATATATATATATATATATATATGTATATATATATATATATATATATATATATATATATATATATATATATATATATATATATATATATATATATATATATATATATATATATATATATATATATATACACACACTAGATTGTGGCCCGATTCTAACGCATCGGGTATTCTAGAATATGCATGTCCCCGTAGTATATGGACAATGATGATTCCAGAATTCGCGGCGGACTGTGCCCGTCGCTGATTGTTCGAGGCCACCAATCAGAGACGCGGGATGTCTACGTCCTTTATGACATCATCGTCGCTGTGCCCGTTGCTGATAGGCCTCGACCAATCAGAGACGCGGGATTTCCAGGACAGACAGACGGAAAAACCCTTAGACAATTATATATATACTAGATTGTGGCCCGATTCTAACGCATCGGGTATTCTAGAATATGCATGTCCCCGTAGTATATGGACAATGATGATTCCAGAATTCGCGGCGGACTGTGCCCGTCGCTGATTGTTCGAGGCAACCTATGACATCGTCGCCATGGCAACCATTATGACATCTATGTCGATACTGTGCCCGTCGCTGAATCAGAAACGTGAGATGTCTACGTCCTTTATGACATCATCGTCGCTGTGCCCGTTGCTGATTGGTCGAGGCCTGGCGGCCTCGACCAATCAGACGCGGGATTTCTATGTCGATGCTGTGCCGGTCTCTGATTGATTGGTCGAGGCCGCCAGGCCTCGACCAATCAGAGAGCCGGGATTTCCAGGACAGACAGACAGACAGACAAACCCTTAGGCAATTATATAGATAGAGATAGAGATATATAGATAGAGATATATAATATATATATATATATATATATATATATATATATATATATATATATATATATATATATACACACACACACATATACATATATACATATATACACACACACACACACACATATACACACACTATGTGTAGACATTAATGTTATCTGTTCTATTCTAACATGTCAGTGTGATTTTACTGTACACCGCACTGAATTGCCGGCTTTTCTATAGAGCACCGCTGCGTATTTCTCAAAAGTCACACTGATGGTCAGTGTGTAATCCGATTTTTTATCACACCTATAGACTTGCATTGGCGATTATACGAGATACGCCGACAGTCACAGCATGCTGCGATTTCACTCGGATCCTGAATACAGCAGAGAAAACAACAGATAATAGGAGCTGCCCCATAGATTAACATTGAACTGAGCGCTATGTGATTTTTTTATCTCATTGCACTCGTCCGTATTACGGTCTAGTGTGACTCCGGCCTTACTGATATATTCCAATATGTCGTATAAGTAGTTCATTTAAAAACGCCCTAAAAAAAACAAAACAAAAAACACTTATATATGTTCCTGTTTCATTGATGCAAAGGACAGTTTTTAGGCTATAACCATTACGGCAGTAGTAAAATTCAAAACGAGAAGGTTTGCATCTTAAAAATGGTCCCATGCACATTATTGCATTATTGATGCAGCACTTATTGACAGATATTGCAGCTCTAATTTCATCAGCTTTTGGTCTCCCCACCGAGGCAACATGGCTATCCATCTTTGAAACAAAAATTAAATATAAAATTCAAGCCAAGACTCTTGGAGGCACCAAATGGTGGTACATGGAGCAAATCCATAAATATAGGTGGCTTTATTCTCTTCTGTATTATTACGCACAGTAAAGAAATTAAATGTGCACAGAGAAATGTTAATTACCGCAGTGAGAAGACTGAGATCTGACTCCTAGAGATGAGTGGATCGATTCATGGAGGATCAAGTTAGAGTAAAATTTCCTAAAATTAGGAGATTCAAAGGGGAAGGGGTGGGATGGAAAGGGGTGGAACACACACATACCCCATCAGAGCAGACCATTGTCATTTTGCCTGACCACACAAACCTCCCCATAACCCCCTGCAGCTATGACATCTAGGGGATTATCACACCGTGTACAGTGGTGCTCAGTACCCGGGCCATTATTGATCAATGATTCGCAGTGGAGCACAATTGTACGTCAGCGTCATTTTCCATCTGCAGAGTCACTGAACAAGTCTGACATATAAAGTGTAAGCTATTAAGGCCAACAGGTTGTCCTCTTCCACAAGTAATTTCTGAGCAATTGCAAGTTTTCCAATATTGAGATCTGTGGACCCCTATTCCCCGCAAATCAATTTTTGGCCGAGAATTCGTCAAAATTGTTGGATGAGAATTTCAAAAGATCTCTGCTGTTGATGAAACATACTCCGGTGTTTTTTGCCCATTGAGATACATTATCCTGTAATTGGGATTCATGTACTACACTCCGAGAAAAAGAGCTGTCTGACCTTAGATGGCCGACCGCTCATTCCTGAAGACCTATTTTTAGTACCTTATAGCATGATCAAGACCAAGTCTTACACGCAAGAAAAAAACATTCCCCCCCAAAAAAAATAAATCATTGGAATCCATCAGCACTGGGTTTTTTGTAATCTAAAGCCAATCTTTAAATTTAGAAAATGTGTCAGTATGCACAAAAAATTGCATATTGATAATCCATATACAAAAAAGGTTTAAGTGCTTTGGGTTTACCAGAGCACTTCCAGAGACTCTAGCTCTCTGGCTCCAATGGTTGACTTGCGCTACCTTTTTTCTGCTTCATCGATTTGTCGACAGAGCGGGTTATAAGTTTAGCAAAGTAATGGAGGCACTAAATAGGGAATGGTCAGAGTCAGAGGCTTAGGAAGTATGAAAATCTAGTATTCTTAGCCAACTGGGTGTGGTCCTCAAGCAGACACAGAAGAGTTGAGGACCATGGTCAATTAGAGAGACTAAATTTACATAAAAGGGATGGCATTGCCATATCTCATGAATGAAGAAGCAGAGTAACAAAGGAAAAACAAGATCAGATTCAGGAGAACATTTGCATTTACACCAGTTCTAACAATTACAGTTAACGAGGACCGATCATTTGTAATAAAATATGCATGTTACTTCTAAACACCCGTTTACTGTTTACACCGCACACTTATTGCTTTCTTATAAACTTCGCACATCCATGCATTATTTAATTTCAATGGGACCTGTGTAATGTTTGGTTTCTCCTCCGGAGGCGCTGCAGGGGGAGGAAAGCCTTGTTCTAGGGTTGAATCACAGATTGCATCTGATTGTTGAGGATTCCAGCAGAAATTAATATATTTTAAAGGGAGTCTAGAAATGGGGAGCTCAAGTTTATGAATCAACCAATATATATTACAAGTGCAAAGTTAGCTTAGTTTTTTTTCTGGTTTCCATCACCAATAAAGAACCATGACAAAAGTGATAATTGCTTTATCCTCTTAGCTCATCAGTAATTCTGTATGCTGGGCAATTACTAAATGAAACGCTACTTGAAGATGTAAAAAAAAAAAAAAAAAAAAATAAATAAATAAATTATTTACTTGGGAAGGGGACAATCATTAATAGTACTTGTACTGATTTGACCCCCAGTGCCCCCAAGAAAATTGATACGCAAGACTGAAAGGTTTCAGTTCTATGCAGCGATGTTCATCATCAGAAAACTATGCTAATGTAGAATTGAATGTGAACCATTAGCTTCATGGTTTAGATTTCCTCCTTTGAGTAAAGTGAAATGATTTGTGAAATGTTATGGAGCTTTATTTTTAATAGGATTCCAAAAACCTGAATTTTACGTTTTTTGGAAAATTTGCCCAAAGTGAAGCCCAAACATCTGTCAGTCATTAAACTGCTGTTATACATTTCTTTCTATAATGTAAATTAAGATAAAATGTTAAAATGTATATAATACAGTCAGGGGGTTTTGTAACTGGAAGCAATTCAACTGTAAGAGTTAAAAAAAAAAAAAAACCATGGTAAGCCATGCACAGAGAGGGTAAAAAATACAATATTCACTGGTTATTTTTTAATATATACTGTACGTTTTCCATGCAGTGTGTGCAATATACGTTCGTTTTTTTATTTTTGTTTTGTTTTTTTTTTTTTGGGGGGGGGGTTTGCGATGCAATTGTGCCTACATAAGTGAATTGATAACATTTTGATGCAATTAGTGGTGGTCTAAACATATAGCCTGCCACTAAGTGACAAAATATTTCAAATTGCTACATGCATGCTAAGGCTATGCACAGCGCTTCATATTTCTTCACTTATCAAGGCAAAAGTCTGATTGGACGCAAGCATTAGACCTGTGACTTCATGTGGAAGCATGCATGATACCCACTGAATGCCTAGTCATTGCATCGATGATTCCCTTGACTGGCATGCAACAGCATCTGCCAGCAACAAAATAAAAAGGAGAAATGCAGCACAAACCTATAAATATAAGTATGAAATACTGAATTGTAAAATATTTAAACTTCTATTGTTTCAAACCATTTAAAGAACTCATCCTTCTATCAAAGTTTTTATCCTCATAATATATTGCAGTCACATTACAATTGCTAATTTTGCCTTTCTACCCAGATAATTCTTGTCTTTTCTCTGCTCTGTGTAGAACCAGGAAGTCACGTGTCCCTGTATTTATTATTCACCTCTTCAACTTTGTACCGTGCAACTCCACTCCTCCTCACAGCCGTAGAATTTTGCAGTGACTCATGTCTTGTGCAGGAAAAATTGACCTCTTGTTTCTACATTGACTAGCTGAATCCTTTGAAGCTTTGTCAGTTTTTAGTTACGTTATGTCATAGACCCAATGGAAAAGCTAATAATTATCTGGGTAGAAAGGCAAAATGAGCAATTGTAAGTACACAGTGCAGTATAATGTGATGACTGCAATATATTAAAGAGGATAAAAATCTTGATTGGAGGAGAAGTGATTCTTTAATGTATAGGAAATTAATTTCACTTACACCAAAAATCTCTACAGCCCCAAGTAAAAAAGTGCAGATTGTGTTAAATGGAGTTTAAAAAAAAAAAATTCTTATGCAACAAAATCAACTCTTACATTCCTCACAAGGTTCAATCTGGTAAAAAGTTGGGAAAAGATATCAACACATTGCAGAAAAGCCATTAGAATCTGCTGCTCAGTTAGCGCTCATGCACATGAATGTATTTGGGATCAGAGTGCCATCATTAAAAACATTGAAATAAAAACTAAAAATGGACAGCACTAGGACCAACGTTAGCCAATAGGGCTGTTCAGATTAATTTTTGTTTTTTGTTTTTTTTCCACTGACCAAACCAGTGCGTGAAAGAAAATATTTGCAGCATGCACCATTTTCCTCTGTAAATCAGATGAGACTAACCCATTCAAGTCTACAAGTGTTACGCACAGTGTAGGAAAGACTAAATGCAACATGAAGGGATGAGGGGAGGGGAGCCCAACACTAGGGAAGGGGGAGTAGAGACCCCTAGGCAGATCTAAAGTCATCCTGTCTGCCCTAGACATCACAATATAGATTCTGCACCAATCGCCGGCAGGAACCTAGTCGATGCCTGACCTGGGCGATAAACCCTACTTAAGGAATGATGGGGTGTGCACTAGTAGATCCCCACCACCACTAAAGACAGCTGGGATAGACAAACAAGGGGAACACTTATCTTATGAGTAGACTCAGATGTAACACAGACATCCTCCAGCAACACCAAAGAGGAAGATAGCTGACTGCTATAGCTTCAAGCCTCAGCAGGGGGAAATGGAAATATCACCAGCAACTCCCAGCAGGCTGTGAGTCTGTAAACACCCAGGTCAGGTCCAGGTGTGTCAATTATAGCCAGAGAAAGGTTGCCACTGGGTCAGAGTCAGAAGGGTTAAGGTGGTGTCTGCAAGGACAATCACAGACCTTCTGCAGGTAGATGCAGCGCGACTGTCTGCAGCCTCTGACACACCTGTGACAACAAAATGTATGGGGTGGAATTAATGAGATGCCACATTATAGCATCCAACTTTTATAAATACATTGCCATTCCATGACATTGGAGACTGTAAATGGTCCTGTAAATGATTATTAGCAGCTACAGTAAAAACAGAATACACAGATTGCACATGGATGACAAGTGAGAAAACAAATTTTTTTAAAAAGTCCCATTTTTCTGGATCAAACTGAACACATTTTAAAAAAAAAAAAATTAGTTAGTGTGAACCTAGCTTTTAAGTTGGTAAAAGTCAAATGTGTTTCAGATTTAAAAAAGAAAAAGGAATATGAAAATTACGCATAGATCATTGTATTTAGTTGAGGGGGCACAAAATGCATTGACAGGGAATATTTTGTCCAAGTTTTCGATCTGGTATTTTGCCCTCAAGGAATATTTCATTCCTATGACTACCAATGTCCATTGTAACTTCAGCAATAACGCTTCAGACATATCTGGGGCACTGGTTCTTGAGTTAGAATTTAAGAATTGAATTTCATTCTGCGTCAAGAAATGGACCTACCACCCATCTTCTATTCCGGGAAATCTGTTCCTCTGCTATGATTAGAAAAACCGTACCTTAATTCCATGCAAGTAGGAACTGACTCAATCTTGTGGGGGGGTCGCGAGGAGGGGAAGTCACCCCCCATAAAATGCTTTATAATCCGATATGAGCATGGTTTTTGGATGGCAGAAGGAAAATCATTTTAGCGAAACCAAGAGTTCATGTTTATTACTAAACACGCTCCCGTGAGGTCAGCCAATGCAACACTTTGGCATCGAATAGAATTTTTCAAAACCATCAAGATCATTTTTGGAGGCAAAACAATATGCTAGAATAATCCTGCCAAATTAAATTTATGCTAAATTATATGATATGCTGCTTTCGCATCATTGCTTGGTTTTGTTATTTTGAGAAAGTTTGGAGTTCTATAAACTTAAAACACAGCTTCTACCATCAGTGGTCTTGTAAGAAAACTAAAACCACTGGCAGGGTTGGGTTAGTAGAAAAAGCATTGATGAGCCTGACGTATTCTATGGGGAAAAAGATAAGAATCGCACTCATCGGCCTTTAAAACGTTTCTTCTTTATTAGAAAATTAAGACACAGTTTGCAGAGGTGAATGGAATACTTTTTTTATGGTTTGGATCTGTTGAAGTGCTCACCTAGCATGAAACAGCTGTCATCCTCTTTTGTATTCACATACCCTCCTTGCACCGCATGATTTCATGTGAATAAACCGCTTTGATTGTTCATATACCGGTGAGTGCGCTTTCAGTCTCTTCTTATGTATCATGTTGGATCTGTTTTTCTTAAGCAGCACCAAGGTATAATCTTTTTAGCGGTTTTTTTGTTTAGTTTGTTTTCTGACAAAAGGCTTTAATAATGCATTTTTCTGCCCCTGGAGCAGTAAGGGTCTAGCGTATAGCGGCTGTGCGATTGCATTTTTTTCTCTTTATTCTGGACTTTTTTTATAACCTAGAAAGGATTTCCGTGGCCAAAACGGAAATTAACCCCTTAGGCCTATCATTTTTACCGACAGATACTCAAAAGAGCAACAAATGGGTCCTTATGTTAATAGTATTAGACAGCATAAACATTAGCCCTGTGCTGTAAAACACGTAGATTATGGAACCCAAAATTAGAAGGGTTTTTTTGAATGAATAAATATAAATTTTATTAAGTACAAATCATGCAAAGGTGGGACAATTTCAAACGAAAGATAAGCAGTGAAAAACAACTAAAAGATTGCCAATATCAACAAGATAACAATATGGATACTGGCAGTAAGAGAAATAAACATGCCCCGATGGGCACAGCGGCATACGGGACCCAAGACAATGGGCCAGTGGAAGCAGTTATAGGCCTGCCATATGTATTAAGCTGGATATGGAGATCCTCACCATTAGCTGGGTAAGAGGAACTATATATCACTATAATAATTAGTGGCTGGTGCTCTCTATTTCAGACGATCACCTAGTATGACCCAGCGATAGCAGTAACAACATGCTAGCAATTGAGTAAGTCCAGAATCTAATACTCTAAACTTAATACAGGAATCCTCACCACTAGCTGGGTTAAGAGAACCATATATCAATGTGATTCTTAGTGACTGGTGCTGACCAATTCAAATAATCGCCCAGTGTGGCCCAGCAGTGGCAGTAGCATCATGCTGACAATTAGTTAAGTCCAGAGTCTAGTAATAAATGTAACAGATCATATTGCTTTACCTTGGGACATAGTGTTCCTTGTGTGCCGCTGTGTCTGCATGTAGTGCCTCGACGCGCGTTTCGCCGCCTACGGCTTTGCATGCACTGCGCCGACCGGGTGTTGGGGAAGGCTTGGACGCGTTGCCTCGGCGATGGGACGTGATGATGTAAGTCCTCCCTCCCATCACTGATGCCGCGCGCCGGGCCGCCCCCTCACGGGGCAGGGCATCATGTCCGGCAGTGCTCTGATCAGGTCTCACTCTTCAGGTACATATACCCATGACCCCTATCTTTTAACCACGCCTCCTGACGAAGCCGTAGGCGGCGAAACGCGCGTCGAGGCACTACATGCCCTACGGACACAGCGGCACACAAGGATCACTATGTCCCAAGGTAAAGCAATATGATCTGTTACATTTATTACTAGACTCTGGACTTAACTAATTGTCAGCATGATGCTACTGCCACTGCTGGGCCACACTGGTTGAATATTTGAATTGGACAGCACCAGTCACTAAGAATCACATTGATATATGGTTCTCTTAACCCAGCTAGTGGTGAGGATTCCTGTATTAAGTTTAGAGTATTAGATTCTGGACTTACTCAATTGCTAGCATGTTGTTAGTGCCATCGCTGGGTCATACTAGGTGATCGTCTGAAATAGAGAGCACCAGCCAATAATTATCATAGTGATATATAGTTCCTCTTACCCAGCTAATGGCGAGGATGTCCATATCCAGCTTAATACATATGGAAGGCCTATAGCTGCATCCACTGGCCCATTGTCTTGGATCCCGTATGCCGCTGTGCCCATCGGGGCATGTTTATTTCTCTTACTGCCAGTGAATGGAATACTTGCATGACGACCGTCGTTTCTCACCAACTGATGATACAAAAGGTCCTTGTGTATTCTGTAGGACCACATGTATAGGATAGGCATATGCTTACAGCAAGGACAGGGTGTTAATTGTTCATGGAGTTTTATTTTTAGGTACAAACCAAATATGGATGGTTAGTGGCAAGTGTATAAAACCAGGGATGGGTCCACCTTGACGTCTTTCTCCTGACACTTCCTTAGAAGACCCTTGTTACATGCAACAAGCCACCCATCAATTTTTATATTGGTAGGTTACATAAGAGTTATTCCTTTTTGAAAATCACAGCTGCCTATTACAATTGGCATTGTTATCTTGTGCCATTTAGTGATAAATTCCACAATTTTACTAGTCATGGCCCTTATATGCTAGTGCACAAAAAATAAGCAAAGTAAAGTATGAAAAAGCCATACATTCCCAAAAACATTGTTATTACGCTGTGTGCAGAATTATTAGGCAAGTTGTATTTTAGAGTATTATTTTTATTATTGATCAACAACTGTGTTCTCAATCAACCCAAAAGACTCAAATATCAAAGCTTAATATTTTTGGAAGTTGGAGTGGGTTTTTTTTTTTTTAGATTTGGCTATCTTAGGAGGATATCTGTTTGTGCAGGTAACTATTACTGTGCAGAATTATCAGGCAACGTAATAAAAACCAAACATTCCCATCTCACTTGTTTATTTCTAAATTTTGTGCAGTGATATTGGTTTACCTGGTGAAAATAAACATTTCTGACATGCAAAAACAAAACCCCCAAAACATTAGTGACCAATATAGCCACCTTTCTTTATGATGACACTCAGCAGCCTTCCATCCATAGATTGTCAGTTGCTTGATCTGTTTACGATCAACATTGCGTGCAGCAGCCACCACAGCCTCCCAGACACTGTTCGAGAGGTGGACTGTTTTCCCTCCCTGTAGATCTCACATTTTATGAGGCAACACAGATTATCTATGGAGTTCAGATCAGGTGAACAAGGGGGCAATGTCATTTTTTCTTCTTTGAGACCTTTACTGGCCAGCCACGCTGTGGACTAGTTGGAGGCATGTGATGGAGCATTGTCCTGCATGAAAAGCATGTTTTTCTTCAACGATACTGACTTTCCTGTACCACTGCTTGAAGAAGTGGTCTTCTTGAAACTGGCAGTAGGTCTGGGAGTTGAGCTTCACTCCATCCTCAACCCAAAGGTCCCACAAGTTCATCTTTGATGATACCAGCCCATACCAGTACCCCACCTCCACCTTGCTGGTGTCTGAGTCGGAGTGGAGCTCTCTGCCCTTTATTGATCCAGCCTCTGGCCCATCAAGAGTCAATCTCATTTTGTCAGTCCATAAAACCTTTGAAAAGTCAGTCATAAGATATTTTGTAGCCCAGTCGTGACGTTTTATCTTATGTTTCTTGTTCAAAGGTGGATGTTTTTTCAGCCTTTTTTACCTTGGCCATGTCCCTGAGTATCGCACACCTTGTGTTTTTTGTTACTCCAGTAACGTTGCAGCTCTGAAATATGGCAAAACTGGTGGCAAATGGCATCTTGGCAGTTTCACGCTTGATGTTCCTCAATTCACGGACAGTTATTTTGCACCTTTTTTGCCCAACATGCTTCTTGCGACCCTGTTGGCTATTTGCCATAAAATGTTTGACTGGTGATCACGCTTGAAAAGTTTGGCAATTTCAAGACTGCTGCATCCCTCTGCAAGACATCTCACAACTTTGGACTTTTCAGAGCCCGTCAAATCTCTCATGACCCATTTTGCCAAAGGAAAGGAAGTTGCCTAATAATTAAGCACACCTTATATAGGGTTTTGATGTCATTAGACAACACCCCTCCTCATTACAGAGATGCACATCACCTGATTTACTTAATTGGTTGTTGGCTCTCAAGCCTGAACAGCTTGGAGTAGGACAACATGTATAAAAAGTATCATGTGATCAAAATACAACTTGCCTAATAATTCTGCACACAGTGTAGTTGTTCATTAAGGGGTGCTAATTAAGCCAGAAAAAGAGTGTTAGGCCGGCGTCACACTCAGCGTAAGACAATACGGTCCGTATATTACGGCCGTAATACGCTGAAAAGTCCCCAAAATAGTGGTCCGTAGCTACTCCGTAGGCAGGGTGTTTCAGCGTATTTTGCGCATGGCATCCTCCGTATGTAATCCGTATGGCATCCGTACTGCGTGTTGTTTTTCTCGCAGGCTTGCAAAACCGACATACGGCTATACAAGGGATCCATGTGTAAAAAAAAAAAAAAAAAATATATATATATAAAAACTAATTATATATATATTTATTATATTCATACAGCGCGAGATAGCTTTAAAGCCGGTAATTCAATTACCGGCTATTGCTATCTCCTTCCTAAAACCCGACATGATATGAGACATGGTTTACATACAGTAAACCATCTCATATCTTTTTTTTGCATATTCCACACTACTAATGTTAGTGTGTATATGCAAAATTTAGCCGTTCTAGCTATTAAAATAAAGGGTTAAATGGCGGAAAAAATTGGCGTGGGCTCCCGCGCAATTTTCTCCGCCAGAGTAGTAAAGCCAGTGACAGAGGGCAGATATTAATAGCCTGGAGAGGGTCCATGGTTATTGCCCCCCCCCCTGGCTAAAAACACCTGCCCCCAGCCACCCCAGAAAAGGCACATCTGGAAGATGCGCCTATTCTGGCACTTGCATTAGCAGAGCTCCTGGCTGCAAAATGTTTTAACCCCTTCAGATGGCTTTACATCGTGGGACCTTACAGATCTTCAGAAGGTATGTATATTGTTGGTTTATTATTTTTACTTTGTTACAGAGCGAGGGTCTTAAGAAGGATTGAGCGTAGAAAAAATTACTACAACAACCTTTGTTTTTATTTCAATAAAATAATTTTTAATAATGTGTGTGTTTTTTTAACCCTTTACTAGTATTGGATTAATAATGGATAGGTGTCATAATTGACGCCCCTCCATTATTAATCTGGCTTAATGTCACCTTACAATAGCAAGGTGGCATTAACCCTTTATTACCCCATATCCCACCGCTACACGGGAATGGGAAGAGAGTGGCCAAGTGCCAGAATAGGCGCATCTTCCAGATTTTGCGCAATACGGTGACAAACGCAGCATGCTGCGATTTTCTACGGCCGTAGAAAGCCGTATAATACTACATAACATAGTAACATAGTTAGTAAGGCCGAAAAAAGACATTTGTCCATCCAGTTCAGCCTATATTCCATCATAATAAATCCCCAGATCTACGTCCTTCTACAGAACCTAATTGTATGATACAATATTGTTCTGCTCCAGGAAGACATCCAGGCCTCTCTTGAACCCCTCGACTGAGTTCGCCATCACCACCTCCTCAGGCAAGCAATTCCAGATTCTCACTGCCCTAACAGTAAAGAATCCTCTTCTATGTTGGTGGAAAAACCTTCTCTCCTCCAGACGCAAAGAATGCCCCCTTGTGTTGTGCCCGTCACCTTCCTTGGTATAAACAGATCCTCAGCGAGATATTTGTATTGTCCCCTTATATACTTATACATGGTTATTAGATCGCCCCTCAGTCGTCTTTTTTCTAGACTAAATAATCCTAATTTCGCTAATCTATCTGGGTATTGTAGTTCTCCCATCCCCTTTATTAATTTTGTTGCCCTCCTTTGTACTCTCTCTAGTTCCATTATATCCTTCCTAAGCACCGGTGCCCAAAACTGGACACAGTACTCCATGTGCGGTCTAACTAGGGATTTGTACAGAGGCAGTATAATGCTCTCATCATGTGTATCCAGACCTCTTTTAATGCACCCCATGATCCTGTTTGCCTTGGCAGCTGCTGCCTGGCACTGGCTGCTCCAGGTAAGTTTATCATTAACTAGGATCCCCAAGTCCTTCTCCCTGTCAGATTTACCCAGTGGTTTCCCCATTCAGTGTGTAATGGTGACATTGATTCCTTCTTCCCATGTGTATAACCTTACATTTATCATTGTTAAACCTCATCTGCCACCTTTCAGCCCAAGTTTCCAACTTATCCAGATCCATCTGTAGCAGAATACCATCTTCTCTTGTATTAACTGCTTTACATAGTTTTGTATCATCTGCAAATATCGATATTTTACTGTGTAAACCTTCTACCAGATCATTAATGAATATGTTGAAGAGAACAGGTCCCAATACTGACCCCTGCGGTACCCCACTGGTCACAGCGACCCAGTTAGAGACTATACCATTTATAACCACCCTCTGCTTTCTATCACTAAGCCAGTTACTAACGCATTTACACACAATTTCCCCCAGACCAAGCATTCTCATTTTGTGTACCAACCTCTTGTGCGGCACGGTATCAAACGCTTTGGAAAAATCGAGATATACCACGTCCAATGACTCACCGTGGTCCAGCCTATAGCTTACCTCTTCATAAAAACTGATTAGATTGGTTTGACAGGAGCGATTTCTCATAAACCCATGCTCATATGGAGTTAAACAGTTATTCTCATTGAGATAATCCAGAATAACATCCCTCAGAAACCCTTCAAATATTTTACCAACAATAGAGGTTAGACTTACTGGCCTATAATTTCCAGGTTCACTTTTAGAGCCCTTTTACTGATCAGTAAAATACGGCAGATAGGAGCAGGGGCATAGAGAATAATTGGGACGTTTGTTAGGCATGTTTTACGGACGTATTTTATGCGCTCATATGTCCGTAAAACTCGCTAGTGTGACGCCGGCCTTAGGCATCCTTTTCAATGCAGTTGAGTGGTCTCATTAATGCCATAGTATTTCTCTACAAGGACAGATCCAAGATTTTAAAGTGCTTAGGTAAGTACATGACACAGGCAACTCTCTGACAGTGAGAGAGCCTAACAAATACCCCTTATTCTATAGGACGCATATTTCAAAACTAGAAAGAATTGATAGTACAGCGTCCACATAAATACGTAGTCAGCACATGTTCTACGCTATAGATATGAAGAAAACATACAAAAAAATGCGTATCTTGAACCAATCTTTATTATAGTACAAAAAAAAGTGTTACCTTAAAACCATTGAAACATACACGATTAAAATCTGGTAGCCAAAAAGGATGCTCAAACTGTGAGCCAAACAAATATATGTGGCACCACTACTGAGAGACCAGCTTTACAAGGACATAATAGTATCCACATTAACATGTTCTCAAAACAGGCATAATCCTGTGTGGGAGGTTTCCCTATGCACACCTTGTTATATTGATGTGTATGTACAATTTGGTCACTTTTGGCTCAGAGTGGTGATAAATGGTTGCATATCCAATTGGAATAGTGTTTTAAAGTGAACTGAAGGTAAACTAAACAAATTCCCAGACGATGTACACTTAAGGTACCTTCACACTCAGCAACTTTACAACGAGAACGACAATGATCCGTGACGTTGCAGCGTCCTGGATAGCGATCTTGTTGTGTTTGACACGCATCTGGATCCCGCTGTGATATTGCTGGTCGGAGCTAGAAGTCCAGAACTTTATTTGGTTGTCAGGTCGGCGTGTATCGTCGTGTTTGACATCAAAAGCAACGATGCCAGCAATGTTTTACATGGAGACAACAACCAGCTACAACGATAAGTGAGTCGCCGTTACGTCACTGGATCGCTCCTGCATCGTTCTGGAGCTGCTGTGTTTGACGTCTCTACAGCGACCTAAACAGCGACGCTCCAGCGATCGGCTCGTTGTCTATATCGCTGCAGCGTCGCTGAGTGTGACGGTACCTTAAGAGCGATAGCTAACACTAGAGAAGACAAGGATCTAGATAAGCTTGAACAATGAGCAGCGACTAATAAAATTGTATTTAATAGGGAAAAATGCAAGATTCTACATCTGGGCAAGATAAACAAAAATTACATCTACAGAATAGGGAGGAATAGCACTAAGACAGGATGTGTGGAAAAGACTTTTGCATACCAATAGATCACAGGCTGCACATGAGTCAACAGTGTGATGCAGCAGCAAAAAAGGCCAACAGTTCTAGTATGTTTTTAGAGATAGAGTCTTGATTGTATGAAATAATTATCCCCTATACTTCTCCTTGGTCAGGCCTCATCTGTAATACTGTGTCCAGTTCTGTGCACCACATAAAAAAAATAAATAAAATAAATGTATATTAAAAACTTGGAGCAAGTTCAGAGAAGATTTTCCAGGATGGTGAGCGGACAGCAAAGTATGTCATACTAGGAACCGTTAAAAGATCTGGGAATGTTTAGCTTGCAAAAAAGAAGGCTAAGAAGTGGCTTAATAGTTGTTTACAAATATCTGAAGGGATATCACCGTGTAGATGGACCATCCTTATTCTCATTTGCACATGGAAACACGAGAAGCAATGGAATGAAACTGAAAGCAAGAAGATACAGATTAGATATTAGAAAAAAAATACTTGTTGACAGTGAGGGTGATTAATAAGTGGAACAGGCTTCCATGAGAGGTCCCCTTCTATGGAAGTCTTCAAACAGGCTGGACAGACAACCGAGATGGTTTAGTGAATCCTGCCTGGCATTGAGCTTTGAGTTGTACATTATGACCCTGGAGGTCCCTTCCAACTCTAACATTGTATTATTGAAGCCCCCTCTGAGAAAGGTGGCTAGTGGAGGACTCTAGCCATTTCAGAAATTCTACTCCTAATTGGACCCAACATAGTTGGAATCATGCAATTGTCCAAAATGTCATTTGGCTGAAGTATAAAAGATTTCCCTTAAGGCTATGATCCCACTATGAATAACAGGGGAGAGTCACACAACCGTATAACTGACAAGGATCGCAATGCAATGCTTGGACTGGCTGTCAACTCTCCCGAGAGGAGCTTGATCGCATGTGTATCTATGTAGCTGTCGCATTGCGGTCCTCATCCAAGATATATGGCATTGTGACTCTTCCCTTTGGTGCAGAAAATTCACATCAAAAACTCAAATAGGTAAATGCGGTTACATAAAAAAAAAAGGAAAAAGTATGCCAGTTCACCATGAAAAGTCCAGTCTTCACAGAAACCACAATCTGACCATTTGTGCATGAAGAAGGCAAAGAAAAAAATAATAATGTGTAGCTCCTGGTGTAAAAAATACTTTTAACAAACTTTATTCCGTCAAGATTAAAATAGTATTCAAGGCATTAAACTCAAAAAGTGACGCGTTTCGAATGTGACCGTTCTTTGTCAAAGCTTGTTTGAAATGGCTGGAAGTCAGACTTAAATACACAGGGGATCTGATTAAAACCCAAACACGTGACAAGGAATACAACAAATATAACATATGTATGTGTGTGAATAAAAAAAAAAAAAACAAGGAGAAGCATATTCGCAATACAAATTAATGATTTACCAATACAATTTCAATAGTGGTATGCAATTTCACTTCTTAAGTTTAAGCCATGAAGGAAATGAGTTCCTAGGCAAAAAATCAAAAATCCTCTCAGAGTCTCCTCAGGTCTCCACCATGAACAGGCTTGTTAACCCTCAAAACCAAAAATCTAATGGAGACATTTCTTTGATGTGTAGTAGTAAAATGTTCAGCTGCGGATATTTTCTGATTGATCTGATTGAAAATTCGCATTAATATGACATATCAATCTGCGATATGTACATTCAATGTGCAATTTATTACACATTGTGCATTTTATAGCATATATAACATATTCCGTGTTGTAATTAATACATTGTTTTAGGCTATAATTTTGATTATTTGTGTAGTGCATTGTTGGGCAAATTTACAAGTTTTGCACCACATTTAAAAAAATCCTTTAAAATTAAGCATCTGACCAGGAACATTAGACTTGGAAAAAGGCTAGATGAGAGGCAGTTGCCTATTGAAGGTGCTTTATTTGCCATTACTGCTCAGCTTCTTTGTAGAATAGATGCAAGAATATCATCTTCCAAACACAGTGGTAAGTACTTCTGCACAATATGAACAAATTGTGGGCTGTATGGGGTGGAAAAATATGGTTTAGTAATATGTTATTTTTATTACATGGTTTATTGTATTGGAAAAGGCCAGGTTCACACTGCGTTACAGCAGCCCGTTCAACACATACGTTAAACGGGCTGCTGTAACACAAGTGCCGACTTTGGCACATCGCTAGCGCAGATAGAGCATCTGCTAGCTTTATCTGCGCTAACAGTGACGGACCCGGATATCTTCCTCAGCAATCAGGGACCTCACTAACATTACATGGTCTACACTTTATGGCTGACTTGTTGCGGTTCCTTCAATTATACCACTCCTAGCTAGAAACTGGATGTTATACACTTGTGGACTCCAAGGGAGAATTTTTTTTAAAGGTGTTAAAGAGACCCTTCCATGATTAGTGGTTAATTGTATTTTGGGAGCACATTACTATTGACGAGCATTGATCTACTACAGAGCTGTGGTAAACAACAGTCATCAATGATACCTCCAGATCAATGTCCCCAAAAATGGAAAGCAACCCTCTTCTCACTTTTGAGGAAATTTTCAAAAATCTATTACAGAGATGTGGAACTTAACCCCATCCCATATAGTCAGACCATTATATAATGTACTGTACAACAAAGACATAAAACCTTCCCCAGTCACAGATTGGGTAAAACACATCTGTGTTCTACATACACTCGTTATAGAGGCCTCCAAGTTCATTAGTCACCATGTTCATTCCTTTCCTTCATGAAACCACTTTTATAAACATTAACTATACCAAACCCCCAAAGATCTTGAGATACATATGTAAATACCTGCACACTACAATCTTCCTTTTTGACATCTGTTTTACGTTTGTATGTTATATTATGTAGCTTGATTCACAGACCCATCAAAACCCTATAACCATCCCAAGACACTGAAAAACGCATTAAAAAAATAATAAAATCTTTAAAACAAACTGTAGTATATCAGAGTAAAATGTCTCCTGTCTGGAAGTCAAAGGGTGAGATTTATCAAACACCAGAGAACAACAAATCTGTTCTACGTTTTCCTCACAGCTGTCAAATGCCATGTACTAATGTAATTCACCTCATGTGTCATACACATTACAAGTCATATCTCATGTCTCCAACATATGGATTTTGACACACACTTCAGAACTTTTTTTGTTACAGAGAAGTCTTGATGCATCTATATCTTCCCTCGCACCCGATGAGCTTTTACCAAATCAATCAGTACACTTGACACTAGATCTCCATAATTTACGAAAATGTGAATCCCAAAACCACCAACCCCCTCATCTGAAGGAAGGACATTGTTAAACCAGAAGGTGTGCTCCTAAGAGGAGCAGTAATTTTTACTTCCAATTATCATGCACACTATTTTTTTAAATGTCAAAACAGACATTTGATGATTTACTGCCAACCCTCACTAATCTATCTATCTATCTATCTATCGGAACCGCAAACTTCTAAGATACGGGAGTATAGACATGTCCACCACAGAGCAGGTGGCTTACGCATGGATACCTGCTTACCTGTAGCTGGTACTATGATGAATCTAGGGGGATTGATCTTAAATTCCATAAACAAAAGGGTTAATTTAGGAAATAATGACAACACCCACCACAACCCATCAACTAATAAAGGTTTAAAATATGGCATGAGAAAAAACGCATGGGTGCATATGGCATCCTCAGGGTTGCCTCATGTAAGGAGCACTCTCGAAAACTTTAAACCTACTTTCTAAACTGGTTATGGTCATATCCTCAAGATATTACTCACTGGAGCATATGTGGTGCAAATCTAATGCCCCATTTACAGATGGGGTACTCGTTTTACCAGGTGGATATGTAGGCGATTCATGAGACAGTTCTTGACTCAACTATTAACCTATATTGGAAATTTCTTCACCAAGCTAAAAAGAGAACCAGTGAGCTTGTTTTTACCCCCAAACCCTTCAGAGTAACCCCTAAAAAGACAAGTCCAGTCACACCTTTAGTTAGCCAGTCGCTTTCTCCATTACGGAGAAATCAGTGTTTGAATCAATATTTAGATGAGGCTGAAGTGTTTTTGACATGTGAAAGCACTTCAAGCGTCTATCACTCCAAATTTATTCTCAGCCCAGTGCCGTCTTCTCCTGCTCAACTGCCCACTACTTTGCAGTATGACCTCAAGCTATTAAGCGGTCAAACAGAAGGTAGCGGTAGGCTAGGAATAGAGCCGGAGTGACAAACGAGAAGTGTGTCCATGCCGGAACAGTACAGAATTTTTGCAGTCCCAAAGCAGATATCCAATTTTCTACATAAAAAGCACAGGTTAGGGAGTCGTACCATAAACAGCGATCACCATCACTCTATACTGCAACTTCGGAAGCCCAGTTTTCATGCTATCCTGTGGATGGGCGATAACTGATTTTTTGGACAACCCCTTTGACTGAAAAGTTGACTAGGTCTACCTAGTACATGTAATAGGAGAGATGAATAAGCCAAAGAGATCTACATAACTGATGCAATCAATATTAGACTGCATATATGAGACTCTTAAAACCAGGCAAGATCAGCCATCTGCAGAAAATGGACCAGCCACTGATCTGGACACAAGAAAAAAAAAAAAAAGCAGATAGAGCTTTGCTCAGGTCAAGCTTTAGCATGCAGTAATCCTTTTCAGGTGATGATGTTTCTTTGGTACAGAATACAGCTGATCTCCTCAAATATTTTCCTTTCTTCAGTCCTTAAGCCTTCCAGATAGACTTAAGTAGTAGAAACTAATGCATTTCAGTAACTGAACATCGTTACACTGCCGAGTGTTCATCTTAAGAATGAAAAATGGAGAAAATCAGATTAAACTGGAGGTAAGTATGTATATATCAAGATGACAGCTAAACATAATGGGATATTTTTACTCAAGGGTTCCTTCACAAGTCAGTGACTTTTCTTGTATACAAAAAACGGTCCGAGTTTTACAACTACTTTGGTGTGAAAAAAAGGTTTATCCTCTTCCCGATTTCCTATTTTTTTGCACGTTGGTCACACTTAAATGTTTCAGATTACCAAATAAATTTAAATTAGGCAAAGATAACAAAATGCAGTTTTTAAGTGAAGGTCTCTATTATTAAAGGGAAAAAAGAAATCCAAACATACAGGGCCCTGTGTAAAAAAAGTAATTGCCACCACCCCCACCCCAAAAAAAACAAATTAACTGTGGTTTATCACAACTTCGGGAAGCAGAATTTAAATTCCCTAGCCACACCCCAGTCCTGATTACTGCCACACCTGTTCTCAATCATGAATTCACTTAAATAGGACCTGCCTGCCTAAGTGAAGTAGATCAAGATGCCCAAAAGCTAGCCATCATGCCGAGACCCAAAGAAATTCTGGAGCAAATGAGAAACAAACCGAATTGAGATCTCTCAGTCTGGAAAAGGTTATAAAGCCATTTCTCAAGCTTTGGAACTCCAGCAAAAAAACAGTAAGAACCATTATTCATAAATGCCAAAAACACAGAAGAGTGGTGAATCTTCTCAGGAATGGCCGGCCAACCAAAATTACCCTAAGAGTGCAGCAACCACTCATACAAGAGATCACAAGAGCCCCACAACAACATCCAACAAACTGCAAGTCTCACTTCCCTCAGTTAAGGTCAGAGTTCATGAATCCACTATAAGAAAAAGGCTGGGCAAAAATGATGAGCTTTTTGGAAGGTGTAGGTCTTATTATGTCTGGCATAGAAGTAACAGCATTTCAGAAAAGGAACATAATGCAAACAGTAAAATATGGTGGTCGTAGTGTTCTGGTCCGTGGCCATTTTGCTGGTTCAGGACATGGAAGACTTGCTGTTGTAAATTGAACAATGAATTCTGCTATCTACCAAAAAAATCCTGAATGAGAATGTCCGGCCATCTGTTCGGGACCTCAAGCTGAAGCACATTTTGGTTATGCAGCAGGACAATGATCCAAAACACACCAACAAATCCACCGCTGAATGGCTAAAGAAAAACAAAATTAAGACTTTGGAGTGACCTAGTCACAGTCCTGACTTTAATCCAATTGAGATGCTAAGGCATGGCCTTAAAAAGGCAGTTCATGCTCAGAAACCCTCTAATGTAGCTGAATTACAACAATTCTGCAAAGATGAGTGGGCCAAAATACCTCCAGAGCATTGTAAAAGAATCATTGCAAGTTATCGCAATGCTTGATTGTTGTTGCTGCTAAGGCTGGCCCAAATAGTTATTCGGCTTAGGGAGCAATCAATTTTTCACACAAGGTCCTGTAGGTTTGGATTTTTTTCCCTTAATAAAAAAGGCCTGCATTTAAAAACTGCATTTTGTGTTTACTTGTGTTATCTTTGTCTAATATTTCAATTTGTTTGGTGATCTGAAACATTTGTGTGTGACAAACATGCAAAAGAATTAGAAATCAGGAAGGGGCAAATCATTTTCACACAAATGTATTTCATCAGTTTTTTTTTTTTTTTTTTTTAAATCTGGAAACAAAAAACACATGATTGGTAGGAGAAGCTTGAAAAAATCTCTTTCCTGACAGTCCATGAAAAACAGGCATCACATGTTGTCAGGTGAATGCCATTTAATTTTTTTTAATGGATTTTAAGACTTGTTTTGACAAATGTGATCCGATCCCTGATCAATATTCGACAATTCCTCGCTTTTGTACAGGTCACTCGGTTTGTGGAAAAAATAAAAATTAGACATGTGAATTACCCTATAGGCCCATCATAGGCATCAGTGCCCTTCATGAAAAACACAGACTGCCCTCTTACAAGTAAAACTGACATCTGGATTGAGCCCTAATGGTTACCAGAACTGGGGTAAGAAGAATCTGACTATTTAAGGAAAAAAAAAGGTCTACAGGAAGAAAACCATCTGATCCGTTTTTTAAAGCAAACAACTAAAAATAAAATTATGCACAGTACAGGCAGCAATATACTTTGAGACATTGCATTTAATGTATGCAGTTATTTAATTGCTTTTTAATGCCATGAAGATTTCTTTTCCCACAAGTGCATAAATTAACAAATTTTCAGCAAATGTTTCAGTGCATGGTAGAAAAACCTTGAAAGTCCCTTTTTAATTGTGCCATATCTAAATGTATTGATAACCTCTTTGATGGGTTATCAATATCAGATCGATGAGGGTTCCTCCCAAAGACAGCACCCCCAACAATCAACTATATTCGGTGCATCCGGTGGACATATGTAAATAGTGAACAGAGCAGAATGGTTGATACATTCATGGTGTAGGAGCCAGTCTCCGGTACTGGAGCTCAGCTCCTATTGAAGTGAAAATAAGCTGAACCTCAATACATCTCTATTCAATGTTGACATACTGCTGCTGCCGACCAGTAGAGGTGCATGGTATTAGTCCACCACCGCTAAGGTAAGGTCATCTAAAAACTTTAGCCTAGAAAACATCCTTTAATAATTTAATGCCTGTTTATACTTGGTTAGTTGAGATCCTACAATATGGCAACATTTTAGAAAAAAAAATAAAAAATTGTTGACAGCTTTGGTAATTTTTTTTTTTTAACCAAAAACAGTGTTGCCAACTGGGTTTTTCTGTACCATATTAAAAACAAAATCATGGACAAGACTATTTTACATACTGGAAAACTATAAATAAATTGATAAGTTTTGCACATCTTCGGACCTTAATTCTGATAAGACATTAACTGCATTTAGTGTAAAATGATAATTACAGTCATCTTTAAAGAGTTTCTTTGATTTAAAAAAATTACAGACTCCTTTAATGTTATTCAAGGACAGGACAAAGACATGCCCCATTTTTGTTGAATATCCTGGAATTTCTGGACGGTTGGCAGTTCTGAGCCAAATTGTCATGCAATATTGGACTTCAGTTTTTCATAAGAATCTATACAATTAACAGCTATCCTGACTAATTCTAACTATGTGTATTCTATCAATATATACTAAACGCATGTAATGGTATCACAACAGTCAGTACCTTAATGGCCCCCACAGCACCAAACGATCATACGTAAGAGTCATCCTTCTGAGAAAGCGAATAAAAAAGTTACTCTTTAAGAGCATGCATTACTCTTCTTGCTGAACATGGCCTTTCTGGGAACAATTAATTGCTTGAAATAACAACCGTGATTGATAGAGATAACTTCTAGATTTTATAGATACTTACATATTCTCAATGTACACAAACCGAAACTGGGAGCCAGGTCAAATAAAGAAATGAAATCATTATCGTTTGATCAAGATAAGAGTCATTCAAATCAATTAGAGAAGGATGACCAGGAACTGAGAAATGGAGGGACACTGCAAAGTAGTAAGTCACAAAAATAAACTAAAAAAAAAAAAAAAAAAAAAAAACACAATAGCTTGGCCAATTGAAAAAAAAAAAAAGACATACAATGATAGAATCAAGTCCAGACAGAAATACAAAGGGACTTCATCTGCCTTATTGTGAAGAGCTCTACAGGGGCTTCCTCATGTGCTCCTCTGCATCCTGGTTTATGGGAAGGTCAGATGGAACTTCCAGTAGAGTAATGAACATGGGTCTTAGATGATCTCCTCCCTTCTCTCACAGGTCTCTTCACACAGGAGTAAAGTATTTTTGAAAAGTTGACTAAAACAACCTCAAAAATCTTTTCATGTGAAACTATCGATTAAATGGTTCATAGGGACAATTTGGTTGACAGGTTCTCTCTAGTCCCTATTGTAGCCAGGTTCCCTCTTGCAGAGGGCTCCAACAGTCAAAAACTTAATTTCACAGGAACCTTCTAACAAATTAGGATTATACATACACTAAAGCAGAGAACACTCTTAAAAGGCTTCACATTTACCAGTTCTGGTTAATATAGGGGTTCGCCTTAAATCTACAATCTCCATAAAAGAAAGTCTCAACAATTCTGACTCCTTAGAGTGGATCTACCTAGTACAACAATGCATGGAATAAGTATTATCTGATTTACACTAACAGATTAGATATATCATAGATCATAAGCCTTATGCAAAATTTTTATCAATAACACTACAACCACCATTGCAACAAAAACAAAACATTAGATAGACATGTATTAATTCTCCCCTTTTCCAAGGACACCTAATACCAGACTAAACAACAATAATCATGGAGCAATAGCCGGGAAAGTCTAAGAGTGATAACAGCGATCCAGATTCATATCTGTGTCATCTCCGTTATACAACTACCTTACTCATTTCCTGAGACGCACTTGCTCTAAATTGAGCCGTTTAATTGCATTTCCCCTGTAAAGCACACAGACATTTGTCATTAAGGACTTCACTATCTGCATACATTCATTGCTCAACTTAAAATGTATCCCTTGGTGTGGTACAAATGTTCAAACAAATTCTGAATTTTTTCCTTAAAAAAAAAAAAAGTTAAAGGATTTATAAATTACTTGAAACCATAGATATGAATTGCCGCTTCCAGTCCTTACATCACCATTTGTAAATATGAGAATTAGAAAAAACATGGCTGCCTCTTCCAACAACAGTGTTGACTGTCTGGAATTGCAGCTTAACTCCACTGAAGTGATCGGAGGGAGAATGGATCAATCTTCCATTGCTTTTTTTTCACAAAAGCCATAAGACTAGGTAGGCAATATCTAAGGGTTAGTCTTCCGGCACATATATTCTTTTAGAGTAGCCACATTAATCCAGTGGAGGCTAAAAAGTCAGTGATTGGATACCACGGACCCTGGAGATTACTCCTGGGTACATATTCAAGTACATATTCAAGATTCAGCTCTGCTTCCAGTGGTAGTCACATGCCTACTAGAGTTTTGTTCAATTTTGCAATAAAATTCGGCTAGTTGTGTGGCCTTCTGAAAATTCTCTCAAGGGTGGACAGCCCCTTTAAAAGGGACACTGTCACCTGAATTTGGAGGGAACAAATTTCAGCCATAGAGGCGGGGTTTTCGGGTGTTTGATTCACCCTTTCCTTATCCGCTGGCTGCAATATTGGATTGAAGTTCATTCTATGTCCTCCGTAGGACATGCCTCCCCATCTTCAAAAAAGCAAAGCAGATTGAGCCAGGAAATTACTTTTGGCTTACAAATACTGATGTGAAATACTGAACTTGTGAATGTGACCAAAGAGTGGTAATAAATGGTTGCATATCCAAATTAAACAGTGTTTCAAGTGAGGTACCACAAGGCACTGTCCTCGCCCCAGTGTTGCTCAACATTTTAATACATGTTCTAGATAAGGGAACTGAAGGTAAACTCATCAAATTTGCAGATGATGCAAACCTAGGAGGGATAGCTTAAGGTAGCTTGTATGTATGTAGTGTTTTTTTTTTTTTAACTTTTACAATGGTAACCAGGGTAAATATCGGGTTACTAAACGCGGCCCTGCGCTTAGTAACCCGATATTTACCCTGGTTACAAGTGAACACATCGCTGGATCGGCGTCACACATGCCGATCCAGCGATGACAGCGGCTGATCAGCGACCAAAAAAGGTCCTGATCATTCCCCAGTGACCAACGATCTCCCAGCAGGGGCCTGATCGTTGGTCGCTGTCACACATAACGAGATCGTTAGCGGGATCGTTGCTACGTCACAAAAAGCGTGATGTTGCAACGATATCGTTAACGAAATCGTTATGTGTGAAGGTACCTTAACACTAGAGAAGACAAAGGATTCAGAGGGATCTAGATAAGCTTGAACAATAGGCAGCGACTAACTGAATGGTATTTAACAGGGTGAAATGCAAGATTCTACATCTGGGCAAGATACAGTAAAAGAAAATTACATCTACAGAATTGGAGGAATAGAACTAAGCAACAGCACGTGTAAAAAAAACAAAAAAAAAAAACTAAACTTGCAGATACTAATAGATCACAGACTGTACATGAGTCAGTGTGACAGCAGCAAAAAAAAAAAAAAAAAAAGGCAAAGAGTTCTAGGATGTATTAAGAGAAGCATAGAGTCTAGATCATGTAATTATCTCCCACTACTCCTCCTTGGCCAGGCCTCATCTGGAATACTGTGTCCAGTTCTGGGAATCACATTTAGAAAAAAAAAAAAAAAAAATGAAAATTTGGAGCAACTTCAGAGAAGAGCTACCAGGATGGTTAGCGGACTACAAACTATAATCTATGAGGAATGGTTAAAGGATCTGGTAGTGTTTGTCTTGGAGACCTTAATAGCTGTCTACAAATATCTGGAGGGATGTCACAGTGTAGAGGGATCATTCTCATTTGCACATGAAAACACAAGAAGCAATGGAATGAAAAAAAGGGAAGATACAGATTGCATATTAGAAACAGTTTGACACTGAGGGTGATCAAGGAGTGGGACAGGCTGCCATGGAGAGATGGTGAGTTCTCCTTCAATGGAAGTTTTCAAACAGAGGCAGGACAGACATCTGTCTGAGATGGTTTAGTGAATCCTGCATTGAGCAGGGCGTTAGACACAATGATCATTGAGGTCACTTCCAATGATTATATTCTATGGTTCTATGTATTAAAAATGTTGCCTTCAGGCAAGTGTCCCTTATCATTTCCAACCCTAGCAATGTTCCTGAAGTGCTAGAGATCAGCACTACTGCGCTTTGCCATCTTTAGCCAATTCAAAAAGGCAGTGTGTGGTTCTGTTGGTACAATATGTTAGCATTTGGGACCACACAGTCTAAATCCAGCTTTGGTAGAGACCAACATGAAGTAAACTTCCTGGAAAATGGAACACTCAGCCACTGCACAAAACTACAGACATCCGTAAGGTAGCATCAGTAGTGTAGCTACAGGGGGAGCCCCGGGCTCAGAGGTGCCCACCCGGAGCTACACTTAACTAAATCGCAAGATTGGTGACATCATTGCGCCGCGCTTCAGACATTGCGCTATTATACTGTGTATAGGGGAGCTGTTGGCCTATTATAGTGTGTATAGGGAAATTGTGGGGGCATTATACCGTATTTAAGGAAGCTGTGGGTGCATTATAAGTTGTATAGGAGAGCTGTGGGGACATCATATTCTGTATAGGGTAGCTGTACATTGGGTGACTCCAGCAACATTAGGTGTTAAGTGGGCACTTACAAAGTATTCTTATAGTAGAAGCACTCAAGAGTCCAGTTACCATCAAAGGTCCACAGGGAGCATTATTCTAGGACATGGTTTCTTAAGGCATTAATATTTTCTAGGGGCAATTTTACTATCTAGCGGTCACAAAGGAGGCATTACATAAGGGACACAGTGGTGGCCATCATTATGTTGGATAGCAAGAGGAGTACTGTTATTGTACCAAACAGCAGGTGCAGTAATAGGGACAAATATGGCAGCAGCGGCTCAATATTGGGTTGAGAGCAGAATGTGCAGAATGTGAGAAATCAGATGTGTCTTTATTGTGTTCTCTGCAGACGAGATGTGGCCACATGAAGTGGTCACATTGGTCTGGGCCAAGTGGAAGAGATGAGAAAAGTGAACGACTCCATCAGAAGGTAACTTACAGCTAACGTTCCATCTATAACTGTGCTGTAATCTCTTATGTTCTGCAGGACTGGTCTCTGCCACCATATGTCATCGTTTGGTGGCAATATTGGTGTTGGTCATTGTGTATAGATTTTTTTTTTAGTAACAGCTGGTTTATTTGCCGAGGTTCCACTATACCCACCCTGGATTACCAGTTATGGGCCCACCTAGATGTTTTGCCATTTCCAAGCTGAACAGCTAGCTATGCCTATGCACAGTATACAACAAGAGCTGTGGTCACTAAGCGGAAAAAGCTTTTTCTCCGGCCACCGAACCGATTCCCGTCCGTGGACCGCAGTGCTTTGTCCACCAGCCCAGTTTTGCAGACCTTTCAATTACTCCCTACACGGAGCACACAACATTCATGACTGATTGCTGTGGTACATACAAGAAAGGGTTAAGTCCTGATGCTGGATGAGTTCTTTGTGGGCAGAATTAATGCACACTGCGCTCCAGACCCTCTGATGACAAAGCCAGCAGTCAGTGTCTCCTATGTGATTTATGTACAGTAGTCTCAGTGTCTCCTATGTGACATATGTACAGAAGTCTCTGTCTCCTATGTGATGTATATACAGCAGACATCCCGCTGCTTGAGTTTGATACATACAACATGAGCAGTGATGAATTTCCCTACAAAATATATTGGAAACTGTGCTTCAGACTCACCTGGAACCTGGAAGACACAGTTATGAGCGGCAACATCAATACCACAGCTCACCAACGAGAAGCAAATTAGGGAGTGTTCATTGTTTGATCAAATATAGTGGGATCATTTTCGAGTTGACAATTTTTATGTACGGCCCCTGAATGATGGTATATCGAAGCGGCCCTTGGCATTAGAAGGTTCCTCATCCCTGCTCTAGATTAACCCCTTCATGACCCAGCCTATTTTGACCTTAAAGACCTTGCCGTTTTTTGCAATTCTGACCAGTGTCCCTTTATGAGGTAATAACTCAGGAACGCTTCAACGGATCCTAGCGGTTCTGAGATTGTTTTTTCGTGACATATTGGGCTTCATGTTAGTGGTAAATTTAGGTCAACAAATTCTGCGTTTCTGATAAAAACGGAAATTTGGCGAAAATTTTGAAAATTTCGCAATTGTCACATTTTGAATTTTTATTCTGTTAAACCAGAGAGTTATGTGACACAAAATAGTTAATAAATAACATTTCCCACATGTTTACTTTACATCAGCACAATTTTGGAAACAAAATTTTTTTTGTTAGGAAGTTATAAGGGTTAAAATTTGACCAGCGATTTGTCATTTTTACAACGAAATTTACAAAACCATTTTTTTTAGGGACCACCTCACATTTGAAGTCAGTTTGAGGGGTCTATATGGCTGAAAATACCCAAAAGTGACACCATTCTAAAAACTGCACCCCTCAAGGTACTCAAAACCACATTCAAGAAGTTTATTAACCCTTCAGGTGCTTCACAGCAGCAGAAGCAACATGGAAGGAAAAAATGAACATTTAACTTTTTAGTCACAAAAATTATCTTTTAGCAACAATTTTTTTTATTTTCCCAATGGTAAAAGGAGAAACTGAACCACGAAAGTTGTTGTCCAATTTGTCCTGAGTACGCTGATACCTCATATGTGGGGGTAAACCACTGTTTGGGCGCACGGCAGGGCTTGGAAGGGAAGGAGCGCCATTTGACTTTTTGAATCAAAAATTGGCTCCGCTCTTTAGCGGACACCATGTCACGTTTGGAGAGACCCTGTGTGCCTAAACATTGGCGCTCCCCCACAAGTGACCCCATTTTGGAAACTAGACCCCCTAAGGAACTTATTTAGATGCCTAGTGAGCACTTTAAACCCTCAGGTGCTTCACAAATTGATCCGTAAAAATGAAAAAGGACTTTTTTTTCACAAAAAAATTCTTTTCGCCTCAATTTTTTCATTTTCACATGGGCAGTAGGATAAAATGGATCATAAAATTTGTTGGGCAATTTCTCCCGAGTACGTCGATACCTCATATGTGGGGGTAAACCACTGTTTGGGCACTCGGCAGGGCTCGGAAGGGAAGGCGCGCCATTTGACTTTTTGAATGGAAAATTAGCTCCAATTGTTAGCGGACACCATGTCGCGTTTGGAGAGCCCCTGTGTGCCTAAACATTGGAGCTCCCCCACAAGTGACCCCATTTTGGAAACTAGACCCCCCAAGGTACTTATCTAGATGCATATTGAGCACTTTAAACCCCCAGGTGCTTCACAGAAGTTTATAACGCAAAGCCATGAAAATAAAAAACAAAAATTTCTTTCCTCAAAAATGATTTTTTAGCCTGGAATTTCCTATTTTGCCAAGGATAATAGGAGAAATTGGACCCCAAATATTGTTGTCCAGTTTGTCCTGAGTACGCTGATACCCCATATGTGGGGGTAAACCACTGTTTGGGCGCAAGGCAGGGCTCGGAAGGGATGGCACGCCATTTGGCTTTTTAAATGGAAAATTAGCTCCAATCATTAGCGGACACCATGTCACGTTTGGAGAGCCCCTGTGTGCCTAAACATTGGAGATCCCCCAGAAATGACACCATTTTAGAAACTAGACCCCCCAAGGAACTTATCTAGATGCATATTGAGCACTTTAAACCCCCAGGTGCTTCACAGAAGTTTATAACGCAGAGCCATGAAAATAAAAAAAAAAATTATTTTCTCAAAAATGATCTTTTAGCCTGCAATTTTTTATTTTCCCAAGGGTAACAGGAGAAACTGGACAACAACTTTTGGCGTCAAATTTCTCCTGAGTACACTGATACCCCATATGTGGGGGTAAATCACTGTTTGGGCACATGCCGGGGCTCGGAAGTGAAGTAGTGACGTTTTGAAATGCAGACTTTGATGGAATGCTCTGTGGGCGTCACGTTGCGTTTGCAGAGCCCCTGATGTGGCTTAACAGTAGAAACCCCCCACAAGGGACCCCATTTTAGAAACTAGACCCCCCAAGGAACTTATCTAGATATGTGGTGAGCACTTTGAACCCCCAAGTGCTTCACAGACGTTTACAACGCAGAGCCGTGAAAATAAAAAATCATTTTTCTTTCCTCAAAAATTATGTTTTAGCAAGCATTTTTTTTGATTCACAAGGGTAACAGGAGAAATTGGACCCCAGTAATTGTTGCGCAGTTTGTCCTGAGTATGCTGGTAACCCACATGTGGGGGTAAACCACTGTTTGGGCACACGTCAGGGCTCGGAAGTGAGGGAGCACCATTTGACTTTTTGAATACGAGATTGGCTGGAATCAATGGTGGCGCCATGTTGCGTTTGGAGACCCCTGATGTGCCTAAACAGTGGTAACCCCTCAATTCTAACTCCAACACTAACCCCCCCACACAACTAACCCTAATCCCAACTGTAGCCATAACCCTAATCACAACCCTAACCACAACCCTAATTCCAACCCTAACCCTAAGGCTATGTGCCCACGTTGCGGATTCGTGTGAGATATTTCCGCACCATTTTTGAAAAATCGGCGGGTAAAAGGCACTGCGTTTTACCTGCGGATTTTCCGCGGATTTCCAGTGTTTTTTGTGCGGATTTCACCTGCGGATTCCTATTGAGGAACAGGTGTAAAACACTGCGGAATCCGCACAAAGAATTGACATGCTGCGGAAAATACAACGCAGCGTTTCCGCGCGGTATTTTCCGCACCATGGGCACAGCGGATTTGGTTTTTCATATGTTTACATGGTACTGTAAACCTGATGGAACACTGCTGCGAATCCGCAGCGGCCAATCCGCAGCCAAATCCGCACCGTGTGCACATAGCCTAATTCTAAAGGTATGTGCACACGCTGCGGAAAACGCTGCGGATCCGCAGCTGTTTCCCATGAGTTTACAGTTCAATGTAAACCTACGGGAAACAAAAATCGCTGTGCCCATGCTGCGGAAAAACTGCACGGAAACGCAGCGGTTTACATTCCGCAGCATGTCACTTTTGTGCGGATTCCGCAGCAGTTTTACAACTGCTCAAATAGAAAATCGCAGTTGTAAAACCGCAGTGAAATGCGCAGAAAAAACGCAGTAAATCCGCAGCGGTTTAGCACTGCGGATTTATCAAATCCGCAGCGGAAAAATCCGCAGAGGACCAGAATACGTGTGCACATACCGAAACCCTACCCCTAACCCTATTCTAACATTAGTGGAAAAAAAAAATTTCTTTATTTTTTTATTGTCCCTACCTATGGGGGTGACAAAGGGGGGGGGGTCATTTATTATTTTTTTTATTTTGATCACTGAGATATAATCTATCTCAGTGATCAAAATGCACTTTGGAACGAATCTGCCGGCCGGCAGATTCGGCGGGCGAACTGCGCATGCGCCCGCCATTTTGGAAGATGGCGGCGCCCAGGGAGAAGACGGACGGGACCCCGGCTGGATCGGTAAGTATGATGGGGTGGGGGGGGGGGTGAATCGGAGCACGGGGGGGGGGGGGGAATCGGAGCGCGGGAGGGGTGGAACGGAGCACGGGGGGCGTGGAACGGAGCACGGGGGGGGCTGGAATGGAGCACGGGGGGGGGTGGAACGGAGCACCGGGCGGGGTGGATCGGAGTGGAGGGGGGGTGATTGGAGCACGGGGGGAGCGGACAAGAGCACGGGGGGGAGCGGAGCACTGGACGGAGGGGAGCCGGAGCAGTGTACCGGCCAGATCGGAGGGCTGGGGGGGGGCGATCGGTGGGGTGGGGGCACACTAGTATTTCCAGCCATGGCCGATGATATTTCAGCATCGGCCATGGCTGGATTGTAATATTTCACCCGTTATAATAGGTGAAATATTACAAATCGCTCTGATTGGCAGTTTCACTTTCAACAGCCAATCAGAGCGATCGTAGCCACGAGGGGGTGAAGCCACCCCCCCTGGGCTAAACTACCACTCCCCCTGTCCCTGCAGATCGGGTGAAATGGGAGTTAACCCTTTCACCCGCTCTGCAGGGACGCGATCTTTCCATGACGCATATGCTGCGTCATGGGTCGGAATGGCACCGACTTTCATGACGCAGCGTATGCGTCAAAGGTCGGGAAGGGGTTAACAGTGTCATGAAAACATGACACCTAGACACAGGTTCTCAATCTTGATCCGAGCTAGAAACAAATGCCTCTACTAAAAAAAAAAATTAAAAAAAAATTGTACATCTGCAAGCAAATAAAACAACGCTTATCTGCCGCTGCAGTAGTGTCTCCCTGTAATTGGCTGAAGGGATCTTCTGTATGAGAAAATCCAAGAAATACCACAATAATCAAGATTAGTTACATGCAAGGAGGAACAGAAAGACACTTGTTTTCAGTGTTAACCCTCAACAACAATGTTTGTCCAGCTGCCATTTATTTTACACAGTAGCAAGCTTAAGCCGCAAGTCATGCTCATCATTTGGTCTATGCAGAACATTGCAGGGCCCCTGCTGTCCCGCTCCTTAGGCCGGGATCACACATGCGAGAAATACGTCCGAGTCTCGCATGGTAATACTCGGCATTGCCGCCGTCTCTCTGGGGCATAGCAATACATGCAGCCGCACGCTCCGCTCCAGAGAGATGGCGGCAATGCCGGGTATTAATCTGACAGCGGTATTTAACATGTCTAATCTTGCCCATCGGCATGTGCCACATGACCGCAGGGTGCAGATGGGTTGACATGATAAGCCTGTGGTTGTCATTGCAGAACGGCTATGAGATTAGATGATCATTCTAACTTCATCTAGCGTGTAGCACAGGCAATCTGATGATGGTGATTCTTGAATAAAGTAAGCAGTAAAAAAAAAATGTAACAATATAAGTCTGAAAGTTAAAAATGACCCATTCAAAATAAAACAATACAAATTAAAAATGCACATATTTGGTATTGTTGCGTCGAGATATATCCGATCTATCAAATTAATGAATTCGATCTGGAAAACGTTGTATCGAGTTAAAAAAAATAAAAAAATTATATATATATATATATATATATATATATATATATATATATATATATATATATATATATATATATATATATATATATACACATACACACATACATATATATATACACACACTATTGAACCCGTTCTACGCCCGGGTGGCGAGCATTTGTATTGGTATATGGTCTCCATCCTGGTATGTGCTGCTCCCATCCTGCGTCCCCATCCTGTCATGCGCTGCTCCATCCTGCGCCCCCATTCTGACATGGGCTGCTCCCATCCTGCCACACTCAGCTCTGCTACATCTTCCACACTCTGCTCTACTACTTCTGCCACACCCTGCCTGCTACATATGCCACACTCTGCTCTGACCCGCTCGGCCCCGCTGCCTCTGACCCGCTCCCTCTGACCCGCTCGGCGCCGAGTGCTGGGGGGCCTGAGCAGGCGGGGGACACCGGCGCGCTGTGGGGGTCAGGTGCCGGTATCGCCGCCAGCTCAGGCCCCCCAGCACTTACTATATTCACCTGTCCTCCGTTCCGCCGCTGCGTGCCGCCATCTTCCCGGTCCTCTGGCTGTGACTGTTCAGTCAGAGGGCGGCGCCGGCGCGCATTAAGCGCGTCATCGCGCCCTCTGAACTGAAGGTCACAGGCCGAGGACCGGGAAGATGGCGGCGCGCAGCGGTGGAGCGGGACAGGTGAATATAGCCGATACTCACCCTCCTGGCGGTCCCTGACTCTCCGGTGGAGATCGCGGTGTGCGTTCAGTGTTAACGCATACCGCGATCTCCCGGGAGCATCACTCTGAGGCCCAGACTGCGCCGGCACTTGCGCAGTCTATAAAGGCTTCGGACAGAGTGACGCTTGTTTGTTGTTTTGTTTTTTGTTTTTAGTAGCCGCAACATTGCAATAACAGGCAATCAAAAGATGGGATCTACCCCAAAATAGTATTAATAAAAATGTCAGCTTAGCGCACAAAAATAGGTTTTCAGCCCCAGATTCTGAAAAATGGAGACGCTACGTTTCTCTGAAATCTGAAAATGGCTCTTTTTTTCACTGATTTAAATAAAGAATTGCTTGTACATGTTTAGTATCCATGAACTTGGAATGACCTGGGGAATCATAATGGCCGGTCAGCAAAAAAAAAAAAAAGTCAACTTGCACTTTTTTTTTCTTTCAATTTCACCGCACTTTGCATTTTATTCCTGTTTTCTGGTAAAACCAATGGTAGCAATACATGCAGCCGCACGCTCCGCTCCAGAGAGACGGCGGCAATGCCGGGTATTACCATGAGAGACTCGGACGCATTTCTCGAATGTGTGATCCCGGCCTTAGTGGTCGAAAGAGACTTATTGGGAATTTTCACTGGCTGAAAGCACATGCTTTAACCTCTTCACAACCTTGGGGGGGGGGTTGTTCAGATTTTTGCTCCCTGTCTTCTCAGGCTTGTTTATTTTTGTGATACGAGTTTTAGTTTTAAATAACAGGTCAGCTGATCAAATCATTGAAGCCAGCATTGAGTGCAGGGATACAACCTGTGATATATACACACACACACGCATATTATTGAGCGTGAAGGGATTAAAAGGCGATTCTACGTCTATCAAAAGTTTTTTCCCCATAAACAGTACCTTCCCTTTCTATGGGTTGTCATTAGTATACCACAGTTATCTTAAAGGGAACCTGTCACCCCGAAAATCGCGCGTGAGGTAAGCCCACCGGCATCAAGGGCTTATCTACAGCATTCTGTAATGCTGTAGATAAGCCCCCGATGTTACCTGAAAGAGGAGAAAAAGACGTTATATTATACTCACCCAGGGGCGGTCCCGCTGCTGGTCAGGTCAGATGGGTGTCTCTGGTCCGCTGCGGCGCCTCCCATCTTCTTTCCATGACGTCCTCTTCTGATTTTCAGCCACGGCTCCGGCGCAGGCGTACTTTGTCTGCCCTGTTGAGGGCACAACAAAGTACTGCAGTGTGCAGGCGCCGGAAAGGTCAGAGGCCCGGCGCCTGCGCACTGCAGTACTTTGCTCTGCCCTCAACAGGGCAGACAAAGTACGCCTGCGCCGGAGCCGTGGCTGAAGATCAGAAGAGGACGTCATGGAAAGAAGATGGGAGGCGCCGCAGCGGACCAGAGACGCCCATCCGACCTGACCAGCAGCGGGACCGCCCCTGGGTGAGTATAATCTAACGTCTTTTTCTCCTCTTTCAGGTAACATCGGGGGCTTATCTACAGCATTACAGAATGCTGCAGATAAGCCCCTGATGCCGGTGGGCTTACCTCACCCGCGATTTTCGGGGTGACAGGTTCCCTTTAAATCACCTGAAAAAGGATGAGCTGCAATACCAGAGACAGCAAAGGTGCATGTGGCATAGTTTGACAGTATATAAAATAGATAATAAAGGGCAAAAAAAAAAAAAAAAATGTCCACTTCATTCTTTTCAGTGAATCGCAGGAATTTACGGAATTCGAATAAAATGCGACACTTGGCACAAATCGAACATCAAAACATAAATCAGGTCTGAACAGGCGCTTACTTAGAGTCGCCAAATCACACACAATCAAACAGATAAGGCAGCACTCTGTAGCGCTATAGCATGCAAACATAAAATATGAAAATTGAATTGCATTACTGCACTAGAAATATGAAAAATTGAGAATGCTTAGCGCATAAATTGGCCCATATCGCCCAAAATTCACACGGTCATGCAACACATTGCATCAGCCATAGAAGACTCACAGATCTCAGGAGCAGTCATGCAGGCATCAGATCACAAGGTATAGCAATAACCTGTATAAAAGCAAAGGCAGGGAATGCAGCAGCCATTTTGTTGTAAATCTGGAAAGAGGACGTCACAGCTCACAGCTTAGCCATAGAGATAAACACTTAAGGCTAGTTTCACACTAGCATTTATCCTGGCTGTGGAGGGTTTCGGACTTCCTCTGAAGCCCCGCCCACTGCTGCACCTCTTCGTTCAGCTCCGTCTACGGCTGCATGTGCACCCTATCTTTAACATTGGGTACGCAGGCCATGACGCTGTATGCGGATGCCGCTGCATGCATCGTTTTGAGGGTGCGATGACCTGCGCCGAACGCAACATGTTGCATTTTCGTGAAGATGCTGCACCGTCAAAACGACGCATGCAGCGGCATCCGCATACAGCGGCATGGCCTGCATACCCAATGTTAAAGATCGGGTGCGCACGCCGCATGCAGCTGTAGGCAGAGCTGAACGAAGAGGCGTGGCAATGGGCAGGGTTCACGGAGGAAGTCCGCAGCCCGGATAAACGCTAGTGTGAAACTAGCCTAAGAAAATGTATAGACAGTGTGCAACTGGACATCACTAAAGTTTGGCATGAGGAGGAAAACCGTATCATACAGATTTAGAGGTTTTTTTTGTTTTTTTTTTACTTATACAGCATCAGATTCTATGGCGTTTTAGACTTAATCATCACTGTCCCCATTGGGCCTTACAATCTATATTACCCATCAGTAAGTCTTAAGTGTGGGAAGAAAGTCACAAATTATTTGCAAATGTTGCTTTTTGTTGTATCCAACCCCATAAAAAGCACGTAACGCAAATACAGCGTTAGTAATGTCAAAGTAATCTCAACATAAGGGCAGCAAAGTGGCTCAGTAGTTAGCACATTTGTTTGGCAGCAGTATGGGGGGGGGGGGGCTTTATTCATCTCTTCAGGTAAGTTGCAGGCTTTTCAAATTTGTGGAGAATAAAAAATTTTTGGGGAAAAAAAAAAAAAAATTATGTAAACTAGTGAATTCAAATTTCAAATCATTCCCTCCACCAACAAAGCCAGTATATGCTGCCGATACATGCCTCTTCAAATATCTAACTGGCCAAAAATATACACTGCTCAAAAATAAATAAATAAAGGGAACACTTAAACAGAATATAGCTCCAAGTAAATCAAACTTCTGTGGAATCAAACTGTCCACTTGGGAAGCAACACTGTTTGACAATCAATTTCACATGGAAATGGAATAGACAACAGATGGAAATTATTGGCAATCATCAAGACACCCTCAATAAAGGAGTGGTTCTGCAGGTGGGGACCACAGACCACATCTCAGTACCAATGCTTTCTGGCTGATGTTTTGGTCGCTATTGAATGTTGGTTGTACTTTCACACTCATGGTAGCATGAGACGGACTCTACAACCCACACAAGTGGCTCAGGTAGTGTTGCTCATCCAGGATGGCACATCAATGCGAGCTGTGGCAAGAAGGTTTGCTGTGTCTCATCTTAGTGTCCAGATTATGGAGGGGCTACCAGGAGACAGGCCAGTACACCAGGAGATGTGGAGGGGGCTGTAGGAGGGCAACAACCCAGCAGCCTGACCGTTACTTCTGCCTTTGTGCAAGGAGGAACAGGAGGAGCACTGCCAGAGCCCTGCAAAATGACCTCCAGCACGCCACAAATGTGCATCTGTCAGCACAAACGATTAGAAACCGACTCAATGAGGATGGTCTGAGTGCCCGACGTCCACAGACGGGGGTTGTGCTCATAGCCCAACACCGTGCAGGATGATTAGCATTTGCCACAGAACAAAAGGATTGGCAAATTCGCCACTGGCCCCCTGTGCTCTTCCCAGATGAAAGCAGGTTCACACTGAGCACATGTGACAGACATGACAGAGTCTGGAGACTGATATGCAGCCTGCAACATCCTTCAGCATGACCAGTTTGGCAGGGAGTCAGTAACGGTGTGGGGTGGCATTTCTTTGGAGGGCCACACAGCCCTCCATGTGCGTGCCAGAAGTAGCCCGACTGCCATTAGGTACAGAGATGTGCTCTCAAACAACTTGTGAGACCATATGCTGGTGCGGTTGGCTCTGGGTTCCTCCTAATGCAGGACAATGCCAGACCTCATGTGGCTGGAGTGTGTCAGCAGTTCCTGCAAGATGAAGGCATTGAAGTTATGAACTGGGCTGCCTGTTCCCCAGAATTGAATCCAATTGAACACCTCTGGGACATCATGTCTCGCACCATCCACCAACGCCACATTGCCCCCAGAATGTCCAGGAGTTGGCGGATGCTTTAGTCCAGGTCTGGGAGAAGATCCCTCAGGAGACCATCTGTCGCCTCATCAGGAGCATGCCCAGGCATTGTAGGAGGTCATACAGGCACATGGTGGCAACACAAACACACAACTGAACATCATTTCCTTGTCTTCAGGCATTTCCACTGAAGTTGGATCAGCCTGTAATTTGATTTTCCACTTTGATTTTCAGTATCATTCCAAATCCAGACCTCCATGGGATAGTCATTTTGATTTATATTGATCATTTTTATGTTTTATTGTTTGAGAGAGAGAGAGATATTCCCCTGGCAAGAAAAGGTTTCCAGGCATGCAAAAAAAGACGGATTTCGACAGGAGCTAAATGACGGAAGTGTGAAAGGTCTAACTCGCCCTGTTCCTCAGGATACCTCAGATGGCGAGGATGCCGGGGCCACCGCCCTTGCCCTGTCTCCTAATTGCAGCCCTGCGTCTGTTCCCTTCCTCGACCCGGAGAAGAGAGGCGCTACCGTGTACCGCAGTACACTAACAAGACACACAGGAGAACAAAGACAAGGGTAAAACAAAATTCCACTCACAAATATATTCTCACAAATAACAGAGGTATTCACCAGAGTGTGAAGGACGGGGGAAGAAAATAAAGCAGGTAAGGATGAGGAATTACCAAGCATACAAACCAAGCAACAGTCGCACAATAAACTCCTCCAGCTCTCCAGACATAGTAACATAGTAACATAGTTAGTAAGGCCGAAAAAAGACATTTGTCCATCCAGTTCAGCCTATATTCCATCATAATAAATCCCCAGATCTACGTCCTTCTACAGAACCTAATAATTGTATGATACAATATTGTTCTGCTCCAGGAAGACATCCAGGCCTCTCTTGAACCCCTCGACTGCGGGGGGTCGCGTAGCTAGACACCAGCTCTTCACTCTCCAGGTCTATCTAGCAAGTGCTAACTCGGACAAGGATCTGGCCAGAAGGCCTAGCTTTTATAGGAAAGGAGTGGCTAACCTAGCACAGCGGAAAGCAGGGATTTCCACATGCTCGATTAATCCCTGTCCTGCTGAAAGAAAACAAACTTAAATACACCAGAGAAGTGCTTCTTTTCAGTGGCGAAACAGGAGCCATCAGACGCTGCGGTCTTCTGGTACTGCTGTTGCGGTAACTCCGTGACACCACACATCTCATATCATACCTCTTTATCACCTATTCCTTGCCCATAGAAAGTGCATTTGGTATCTGGGAGCTTTGACAACTTTTTAGTCGAGGTCTTCTTGGAGGTCTCCTAGGAGGTCTCCTAGGAGGTTCCCCCCCCCCCCCCCCAAAAAAAAAAAAAAAAAAAAAAAAAAAAAAGTCATGTGTTTTGCTTTGAGAGCTGCCAATTCTGATTATGTCATAGAGGTCCAATCTAGTGCTTTGGCCAATATGAGAGACTGTGCAATATATACTGTCCAGTTAATACAATTGTTTAGTGTATAAACAACATTAAACTTCAGGTACTAAAATAACACTGCCCAACATAACTGGGGAATGGAGTTGCATCTTCATGTCCAAATGGTGCCAAACGTGTGATCACACCGAGATGAATATATTGGGAAGATTTGGATTTTATGCACACCGCGCCTGGACACTCACCGACCTTCGGTGCTGGTAAGACATAGACAAGTATGGAAAGAAGCTGTAGAAATATTGAGAATTCTCTGGTTGAACAGCTTTCCTTAGACCATGCAACCATAAGAGCAACTCAAAAACTAGATTTTTCGTACACTTTCCGTCAGGGCTGGTGTCAGCACTCGGGCAAGTGCCGGGGCCCTGAGCAGGCAGGGGGTCCACTCGCCGTTGGAGACACTGGCTTGCTATAGTGCCGGCCCCCGCGAGTGGACCCCCGCCTGCTCCGTGCCCCGACACTTGCGATACTTACCTCTCCAGATTCCAGCGCTGCAGCGTCTTCCATCCTCTGACTGACGTTCAGGTTCAGAGGGCGCGATGACGTCACCAGTGCGCGCCCTCTGCCTGAGAAGTCACAGCACAGAGCAGGAAGACGCCGACGGTGAGGAGTCCAGAGCAGAGTCAAGCAATGATAGGTGAGTTTTTTTTTAATGTTTTCTTTTTTAATATTTGGAGCAATATATGGGGGGACCATATAAGGAGCATTATATGGGGCTAATATAGGGAGCATCTTATGGGGCCAATTTAATAGGGAGCATCTTATGGGGCCATTTCAATATGGAGCAGTATATGGGGCCAATAATATATGAAGCATCTTATGGGACCAATTATATATGGAGCATTTTATATGGCCAATTATATATGGAGCATTATATGAGGCCCATTATATATGGAGCAATAGATGGGGCCCATCATGGGCCCCATGGAGAATTATATGTGGCTCACTATTCTGTATGGAGCACTATATGGGGTCAATTCCATATGGAGCAATATATGCGGCTCATTCTGTATGGAGCACTCTGGGGTGCCCATTGTACTGTATGGAGCATTATATGAGGCTCATTATTCTGTATAGCGGACTATACGGTCCGGTTTCTGAGCTAATGTAGAATGTACAATAGATATCACTCATGTAATGTAAGAAGTGAAATCTTTGGCATTGTACTATACCTATATTTCTCTGCCGTATCGGTGCATTATGAATTGTGGTATGTGTTAAAGGGGCCCACTGGGACTCTTTCGCCCAGGGCCCAAAGAAAACCTGGAGATGGGCCCTGCTTTCTGGCCCATTCCATCACCACTTTATTTAAAAAAAAAACATGGAATTAACATCGAGAACTGTCACACTGTTTAATGTATTTTGAAAAGGGAAAAAAAAAAAAAAAAAAAAAAAAAAAGCATAGAATTCTTCCCATTTCTGTGCCTCTTAAAAATAAACCTATTAACTTGTACCTCTACAAGAGGCCAACTTTCAAAGTGCCATTAAGACGTCTGGCATATAGATTTCTCCGTGTCATATTATACAGATCAGACACAAGGCTCTGAAGCCAAATGGTCTTTTCGGAAACACTTCAAATACACAACATGCAATGCAAATGTATTGAAGACAAAAAAAAATAAAAAAAATCTATAAAATTGATGTTCGCATAACTATACATAGCAATAACAGGGCTCAGCTTACAGACACTTGAACTATATATCTCTGGAAAGATCCTGTGCTGCGGCTTCTGAGAGCAAGCAAACATTCCGACTGGCAAACCGTAGCAGTCAGTGTGCAGTAAATCAGCTCAGAGGGGCCCAAGCAAACACACAGCCCTGCGCTTTAGCTGGGCAACACATTCAGTAAGGCTTCCAGTGCTCTGTTGGAAATGCTGAAAACCATCTTTCATAGTACAATCCTACATTATGTGCACTCCTATCAGTGCCAACCATCGCAAATAACTTACATTTTTTTTTTATATATACAGTCATGGCCAAAAGTCTTGACACCCCTGCAATTCTGTCAGATAATACTCATTTTCTTCCTGAAAATTATTGCAAACGCAAATGGTTTGGTATTATCTTCATTTAATTTGTCTTAAATAAAAAAAAAAAAAAAAAACAACCACAAAAAGAATTGTCCTAAAGCCAAATTGGATATAATTCCACACCAAACATAAAAAAGGGGGTGGACAAAAGTATTGGCACTGTTCGAAAAATCATGTGATGCTTCTCTAATTTGTGTAATTAACAGCACCTGTAACTTACCTGTGGCACCTAACAGGTGTTGGCAATAACTAAATCACACTTGCAGCCAGTTGACATGGATTAAAGTTGACTCAACCTCTGTCCTTGTGTGTACCACATTGAGCATGGAGAAAAGAAAGAAGACCAAAGAACTATCTGAGGACTTGAGAAACCAAATTGTAAGGAAGCATGAGCAATCTCAAGGCTACAAGTCCATCTCCAAAGACCTGAATGTTCCTGTGTCTACCGTGCGCAGTGTCATCAAGAAGTTTAAAGCCCATGGCACTGTGGCCAAGCTCCCTAGATGTGGACCGAAAATAAAAATTGACAAGAGATTTCAATGCAAGATTGTGCGGATGTTGGATAAAGAACCTCGACTAACATCCAAACAAGTTCAAGCTGCCCTGCAGTCCGAGGGTACAACAGTGTCAACCCGTACTATCCGTTGGCGTCTGAATGAAAAGGGACTGTATGGTAGGAGACCCAGGAAGACCCCACTTCTTACCCAGAGACACAAAAAAGCCAGGCTGGAGTTTGCCAAAACTTACCTGAAAAAGCCTAAAACATTTTGGAAGAATGTTCTCTGGTCAGATGAGACAAAAGTAGAGCTTTTTGGGCAAAGGCATCAACATAGAGTTTACAGGAGAAAAGAGGTATTCAAAGAAAAGAACACGGTCCCTACAGTCAAACATGGTGGAGGTTCCCTGATGTTTTGGGGCTGCTTTGCTGCCTCTGGCACTGGACTGCTTGACCATGTGCATGGCATTATGAAGTCTGAAGACTACCAACAAATTTTGCAGCATAATGTAGGGCCGAGTGTGAGAAAGCTGGGTCTCCCTCAGAGGTCATGGGTCTTCCAGCAGGACAATGACCCAAAACACACTTCAAAAAGCCCTATAAAATGGTTTGAGAGAAAGCACTGGAGACTTCTAAGGTGGCCAGCAATGAGTCCAGACCTGAATCCCATAGAACACCTGTGGAGAGATCTAAAAATGGCAGTTTGGAGAAGGCACTCTTCAAATATCAGGGACCTGGAGCAGTTTGCCAAAGAAGAATGGTCTAAAATTCCAGCAGAGAATTGTAAGAAACTCATTGATGGTTACCGGAAGCGGTTGGTCGCAGTTATTTTGGCTAAAGGTTGTGCAACCAAGTATTAGGCTGACGGTGCCAATACTTTTGTCTGGCCCATTTTTGGAGTTGTGTGTGAAATGATCAATGTTTTGCTTTTTGCTTCATTCTCTTGTGTTTTTTCATTTAAGACAAATTAAATTAAGATAATAATACCAAAGAATTTGTGTATGCAATCATTTTCAAGAAGAAACTGAGTATTATCTGACAGAATTGCAGGGGTGTCAATACTTTTGGCCATGACTGACTGTCTGTCTGTCTGTATATATATTTTTTTTCCCACCTTTTCTCATTTCAAAATTATTGCAACAAACGTTAAAGCATATGAGACATACGATCATCAACTACAGTCATATGATCGCATCATGTCTGAACATGCTGCTGTAACCCTTGCTTTGGTCGCTGGGCAGCATTGCGCTCACACTACAGTTCCTGCTGTACGCTGGCAGCGTGTGGACGTATGGGTTTCAGATTGCTGAGACTACTTCCCCCCCCCCCCCCCCTTTTTTAACCATATTTGTTTTAAACAATGTTCTTTTCAAAAACCCTTTACAATTTATATGGAAGACTAATTATTATTCAACAGGCCATTAGAAGGATACCAGCTTCCAATTGTCAGCAATCATTTAGGCAATACTGGATCCATCATAGAAATTGGGTACCAACTGCTTAGAGCTCCTTTTCGGAAAGAAAGCAGCATTTCCTATGGCCACTGTCATGATATCTCCAACACAGAATTACAGAATTTCTATTCAGTCAATTACTAAAATGTAAGGTTTTATTAATACTACAGACAGGATAGGACCATCCTGACCAACCTCGCAGTGTGATGGATTTTATGCTTTTTTGATCATAATAGCATTAACCAAGTACCCAATGTTATTTACTATTACCATTTACTTGCTGAAGGGTATGTGCTTCAATGAGAATCTAGGTAGTTTCTGGACAGACTGGTATGGGCACCAGAAGTAGTTTAAAACTTTAGCAAAAGTCAGTTTCATGGATCAGAGCAAGCACAAGGCTTTTCTTCCACAGAAAACTTTGGAGGGCTTTCCATAATCGTATAATACAGGGTTTTACTCAAACTAATTGGTAAGGCCTCTACTCTACAACTTAATAAAAGAGTCTGTGATTGGACTGTTTATTACACGGGCCGCTCTGTACACACGGGGCATTAACACAGGATCTGAAAGCCATTTAGGCATCTTGTTAAATTGGTTTTAAAGTAAAACATTAAATGAAGTGAAATGATCGATCTGATTTCCATTTCAGCCTGGATGCAATTGATTTCTCCTGAGTTAAAAACAGGACCTGAGCCAATTTTTTTTTTTTTTTTACTTTTTTTATTTCATTAAGAAAATTCTATTATACCGCATCTGAGATCATGTAATAGAGCCGAGAACGCCAGAGACATTTTTTTTTGTGGCCGATGCCCCACAGTGATTATTTAAACATTAGCAGATGTTGTAGAGCAAGCAGCAGGAATCTAGGAATGTTTTATATTCTCCATGAACAAATGTCAGGTTATGTCCCTTCTAGATTATAGTTCTCCATCCCTTATTAGACCTCACTTACAAGACAGTTATTATGGATGTTTCTGCTGAGGAGAATGGTCCGCACTGCACATGAGCTGCATAATTACAGGTGGAGGAAAAACAAACACCCATTCTCATTTTGCCATTTGAAACATCACTTTTCAGCACCTGTGAGGTTCTGCAGCTCCTGACAGAGCAGTCTATGAGAGACTGAGGGGAGAAGAGGCAAAGGAGAGGAAAGATACTGGGAGTGGAGCTGCGAGAGGGCTCACTCCAGAATCAGCGCAAGAAACCAGGGGCTGGAATCCTGAGGTTGTGGGGGCAACTGTATGCCCCACAGCTGAAATCGGCGGGCAGGAGATTTCAAGTCACCTGTCCACCATTACACTCGAAGGCACAGCAGCATATAGAGCCCAGAGTCACCAAGAGTAGAGGTGTTCCCTGCCATGTGGGGGAGGGAGGAAAGAGAGAAAGAGAGAGACTTATATGAAGCATCAGGCAGTGAGGGACGCACACTACAGCGCAGTAAGGAGGGATTCCAAATCGCTTCCAGGCTGGCCTGACCTCACCATCACCCACCTGTGATCTGGACTGAGGCTGCATACTACCAGTAAGAGGTAAAGAGACTGCAACCTTGTGTCCTAATTCTTTCTGGCACCATACCATCTATCATCTTTGCCACTACACCGGGGTGCCCTGGGGGACTAAGGCTACTTTCACACTAGCGTCGTTTAGCCTCCGTCGCAATGCGTCGTTTTGGAGAAAAAAACGCATCCTGCAAATGGATCGCCCCCAGATGCAGGGCCACGGGTTACTCGGTACCGGTCCTCTGCTGGCTCAGTTCTGGGGATGTCACGGTGGCTGGACCCGGTCCGTGACCCTGCTAAGGGGCGTCCAATAAAGGTTGATGGTGCGTAGTGCGAGGAATAACGAGGACACAAGGTTGCAGTCTCTTTACTGTAGACTTCAGGATCCTCAATCCAGAGCACGTTTAACAGGGCTATCGGAGACTGGCTGGTCTGATGGGCACTTCCAGAGTTTCCCTCGCAGATGGAAATCGTTGCCCACCACTAGCGCCTGTGTGTTGTAGTAGTACCCTGCTGAGCATTCGGAATAGTCCTCACAACTGCTGTTCTTTTTTCGTTTGTTCTTTACAGCTCTCTCTCTCTTTAGTTCCAGATGTTGCCAGTTTCTCGTCCCCCAGTATGTTTTGGCTAGGACGCACCCGTATGACGGGAAGGCTTGGAGGTCTTCCGGAACCCTAGAGATGCCCCTCTCCCAATATTGCCCCCTATGTCTTAGGAAATTTAAGGTAGACAGCCAACCTATAATTAACTGTCCTGCGGAGTTTGAAGTAAGGCCTAGAGTCAGTTACTTCCGCGGTGTTCCGGCCACCGGCTACGCACCTCAGTAGGATGTTGCCTCGGTCTCACGGCACGAATTCTACTGGTACTCCTTTTTGCTTGATCTCGTTTACACTGTTCCACAATATCCTTCCTTTCTTGTCTCTTTCTTAGGATACCGCTGCAGGAGGTGCAGGTGCGGCTCCGTTACGTTCTGCTCTGTTCGCTAGGCACCTGCCAGGTTCCCACGCCTGACAGGGACCCCCCTGTGTCTTCTCCCTGCAACACCCCCTGCCACGGGATGTTGCTTGAATCCAACCCAGTCAGCTTCTACCTAACTTTCTATCCAACCCCTAGTTTTACCAGTGTGAGGAGGGGCCCAATAAATAAAGCCTTTTGCTCCCCCTAGTGGCTGGAGTGTGAAGTGTAATGTGTGCTGGTGATACCTGGTCAGGAGAATTCCTTCGGTGCCATCAGACGTACCATCACTCCCCTTAGTGGCAGAGTGTCATACTGCAACGACCAGATTTCTGGGGCGCTGCACAAAGATGCCTGCAGGATGCGTTTTTTCTCCATAGACTTTCATTAGCGACGCATTGCGACGGATTGCCACACGTCGCATCCGTCAAGTTTTGGGGGACCGTCGGCACAAAAAAAAAACGCTACATGTACCTTTTTTTGTGCGTCGTGTCCGCCATTTCCGACCACGCATGCGCGGCCGAAACTCCGCCCCCTCCTCCCCGGACCTTACAATGGAGCAGCGGATGCGTTGAAAAACTGCATCCGCTACCCCCGTTGTGCTTTTACTTCATAGCATGCGTCGGCCTGATGCACTGCGACGGGTCCGTACCGACGCTAGTGTGAAAGTAGCCTAAGCTTTACCTGTGGGAAGCCATATCCCTGCTGCAACAACATAATCCCCAGTGGACCCCTTTAAGCAGCGTCGGTCATCCCTGACCAAAAATACCACAGGTAGCGTCATGAACATTCTTTATTCAAAACAACCTCTTTAAAGACCTTCCCTTTAACTTGGACGCCAAGGGCCATGAACCCATTACAAAGTGTCCCCTAGGCCCTAGTGGGCGCTCCATCCTCTGTTTGCCTCTCGCTGCTTCCTCTGCCAAGACCGGTGTTCCGTACCTCTAACTTCCAAAATGGTGGCTTTAGTAGCATAGGGAGTGCAGCGGCAAGTCTGAACCACACCTTCACTATTTTTCCTATGCTGTGGGATAGGTAAGGTAGGAAAGAAGATTTAAACTACCCAGTAGAGATGAACGATCCCGAACTTAAGAGTCTGACACTTATACCGGACAGTTACTGTCCGGCGCTAAATGCCAAACTTGGATTTTCCAAGGCTTAGTCCAGAACAGCCTTCGAAGTTGCAGGCAAAGTCCAGCTCAGCAAGAGTTTTGTTTTCCTTCCTCATACCCAGACCTAATGTCTGGGTCTCCATTGTTTTCAATGGGGCTTGGGTTCTGATTCAACTTAGTTTACAGTTCTGGTACCCAAACTTTGGAATAGAGTTCAAACTCTAGTGGCTTATTCCAAAGTTCAGGTACCAGAAATTCCACGAATCTGCTCATCCCCATTTACCACTCCCCGTGCCATCTTAGAAGGAGAAGAGGAAAAAAAATGTCAATCTGGCTAGAGGAAGTCAGTGGAGGGAACCAGGTAGGGAGACTATACCTGCGAAATGTATTAGAACTTTTCAGTCCCAAGGTTGAGCATCGCTTCAAAATTCTAAAGGATGACCGTTCATATAGCAATTTATGTCATGTTCCCTAGAATAGCAAAAAAACAAAACACATTGTGCAGTAAACTACACATTGCGGTGCAAAATTTTGCCTCACAATATTCACTCATACCTTGAGTTGGGGGGGGGGGGGAGGGAAATCAAGTCAAACAAACATTCTCAGTACAAACCATAAATTACTAAACAAGACACTAAAGAACAGGGTCTCCTGTTCCAGTCCCTCAGTCATAGCGCAGTGGCTATACACGTACGGCTTTCTCCATGGACTTTGATCGGAACGCTGAAAGTAGTCAATATACCAGTAAAGGGACTGAGGAATCCTCTGCACAAGGTGGGGCTACTTCTAGTACTCAATTCCTTCTTTGGAACAAGACCGATATCGGGACTGCCATTTCATCTACTTTCAGGACTCCCACAGAAAGTCAATGGAAAGAGCAAAAGTCCCCAATTTAAATTGAAATTCATGAATACTGACAGAAAATAATGGCCACAATTCAGCAGAGTGTTTGACAGAAGCATGAAAACACACTTACAAGTTGTACCACATTTGTGTGAATCGAGGTTGTTCAAACATTGTGACTTTTTGCATTTTTTTTTTTCAAGCCATTTTCACTCGACCTCTACCAAAATGTGAGGGATGAGAGGCATGATGTCACAAGTCCATTTCTTGAGCTGTTCGTTCCTTACACCAAATCTTATATTTGTGGTGAGGAGCACAGCCCATTTTAAATGCGCCTGATCATTAAGAGCCATGCACCCCTTCATGAATCAGGCGCCTCTGACTCCAGCATGCCCCACCCATCAAGACCAGTGTGGATGTCACCTGTCTTGATGATTTGGAGCCAATGTCTTTCACGGTGATTGACTATTAATTGAGGTTTCAAAACACACAAAAAATGAATAATTTAAAATTTTACAGACCAAGTCAAATTAATGGTACACTAGACAGATTGAGTGACCTTCACTAGGTTGAAATTCACTTCATAGGAGCCACAATCAGAACTGTTACTTCACATGGTCCTATACCAATCTGTCTTGACCTGCTCTCAAGGGCTTGGCCTCTCCAACAGTGACCCTTCTTTTCAATGACTCAGTGCACAAAAGGTAAGGACCAATATATTATCTCACTATGACAATACTTTAGACCTTTTCTACCACCTGCCCTGGTCTCGTTGAAACAACTTTGGTTCAAATGGGTGCCAAAAAAAAATAAAATTATACATTCCGTGCACTTTTTTTTGCCACACATTTGAACCAAAGTTCTGTTTCAACGAGACCAGGGATGGTGGTCATTTAAAAGTTAACAATAAGAAAAAAACGCAACCATGCTTGATAAGACATGCCCTATAACAGCAATAATGTGAACTAAAATGGTGCCAAAATTTGGCATAGACTTTGGATAACCAACTGGCAGAGGTGGAAAGTTATGTTAGAAAGTCTGAAGATTCACCAAATTTCTTGAACATGAACCACTTAAGAGTAGATAAGTTGACGAAGTGTACCAAATTAGATGACTGAAAAAAAATCCTTCCACCTAAAGAACAGGAATTTTGCTAAGTGTGTATAAGGAATAATGGTTCTTGGCAGCACACCTTTCTGTATCAACAGGGCATGTGCATCTGAGAACAAGGATATTCTATACGCACAGAAGAATCATCGCTAAAAATCATTCTGTGCAGATGGAAATATGGTTTTGCCCGTCTAAAAACAGGCTATTGCAGCAGTTCAACAGCCATGGATCGGCCAGTGTAAATGCACCAAAAAAAAATTAGAAAGCTTTAGTAAAAATCAGCCCCAATATTTGCAACCGTACTCCTGATTTGAACAAACAGCCATTGAACGTAGTCATTCTGCCCCCTGAATTTTGAAGGATGGGTTAGACTCTTCACAAAGAATGCAAAAATAAAAAAAATCATTTTTTGTCATTACCAACAGATACAATCCCTACAAATTGAATCGTCTTCCGTTGGCCGTGCAGACAAATGAAAAACTTTTGTTCCCCCAAATTCCTTTAAAAAGAAAAGAGTTCCTAATAACTCAAATAAAAGAAGGGGAATCAAGTAGGGATTTAGACAAAATGAGAAGAGAAAATGTTGACAGTGTATACCCACCCGTGAATGTGCTTACCATAAATATTGAGGGGCTTTTCGCAAAGTAATCAAATGTCCGCCATTGAGCAGATTCAACCCATGCTCCTTTGGTTAATCCACTTGTTCAGTTTGGTAGGAGATCAATTAAAACCAGCTTAGGTTATTGTAAATGGGACAATTCACACAAGTCGGGTTAGATCTCTATTCATTTCTCTCACTCACAATACAAATACTTAAGCCGGGCAGTAAAGCATCTATCACCCTTCACCGTCTAGCCAGCACTTTAAGTAGTTCCACATTTAATTAAAGACACAGTATACCCTTTGTTGGCACAGATTGTCAGGTCACTTTTAAGCATTTGCAATCAAATTCAAGCCGGAGAAGAAAAAAAAAAAAAAGTTTAGAATTCTACAAAACATCTGTTGGAACAACTTCAAAATAAAAACTACTTTATAATCTAATGTTTTAGTTACTCAAAAAAAAAAAAAAAAATTTACGAGACCTTAAATTGTATAAACCGTTTTGCTAGGGCATTTTATGAGAGATCGGTACGTGTAAGTACTGGAAGGTTTATCACGAGCCCGAAAATAAATAAAAAGTTTAAAAGTGCAGGTAAGTAATGATCTGGTTACCAATAACAGTCAGACAATTAGATGTTGGTTGAAAGACATTTTGAATATGCATTCCCAAATCGAAGAATTTCTTACCCAGATGTAGAGTAAAAGTTGAAGTGTGAAACTATTTAGTAAACCAGACTGTTTGAGGGAAAATTATATTAGGACAGATTACATTTCGGACACTTGTCATTTCACCCCTGTCAAAAAACTAGGCACTTAAAGCCGTTTGTCAACTTTTTGATTAAGTTTTTTTAGTCACTTTGTACCCATGATAGACTATGTGGATCATTTTCTAACAGCCATTTTTTACTGTTAAGTATTTTTTTTTTTTTTTTAAACAAAATTAATTCAGAAAATAAGAAATCAAAAACATAATGCTAGCAATATGCCACAATAGGGCAATAAAATCTGAATTTCATGGGAATAAAGTTGACAAATTTAGGTAGAGGTCAACTCGCCACACAAGTTTTCTTTCATGCAGACTTGTGTCACCTATGTAATCTCAATTTTGGAACACTTTCCTTCTGGAAATGTATTAAATTGATAACTGTACGTTACCATCCTTTTTGCTGAAACTAGACGCTTATGGCATTAGCTGAATTTGGTTGATCATTTGGATACTTTGCACAAACCTATTGTATTTTATGCAAGTTATTCACACCATTACAGGGTACAGTCACTGCGAATTTATGTGGTGGTCAGGGAAAAAAAAATAAATAAAAATATTCGAGCAGAAGGCGTTTCAGGAAAAAAAAAAAAAAAACAAAAACAAAAATCGCTCCTCTTCTGAGTTTTGTAAACCTGAGAGAGGTTTTAATTTTTGGTTTTAAATAAAAGTGGTTGTGTTGTCAGAAACCAAAAGGTGAATTTCATAAATGTATATGTAATAAACTTAATCTTCTAATTTACTTGCAAGAGGATCGGAACACAGTAGCATGACTCTCGGCTCCCGCTCACAGCAGAGCAAGAGCTGGGGGGGGGGAATCATTAGCTCTGGCATCAGATGCTATACGCTGGTGTGACTCCAGCCTAAAGTTTTATTTGTGTAGCCCAACATGCACTTGGGATTCTCAAACGAGACCTCATTAAGCGTGGGTGTGGCTGAGGCTGTGGTCACTGCCCCAGCTGCTGGTACAACCCTGAAAGGAAGAGTCAGTGAAGTCTGTCTCAGGGGCTGAGGTAGTCACCACTCTACTGAGATTAATTCTGAAGCATGCCAACTATGCACCCCTTGCCTTGTTCTATAGTCTTTCGTATGTGCGCCAACATTGCGCTCCCTCACCAGCGCGAATATAAATTAATAAATTGAAACGAGAGAATGGGGCAAGCAGGGAGACCAAAGACAATGACAACCCTAGTACTGACGGCACTGATGACGTCTCGTTTCAATGTGGTTAAGTTCATGTCAGGAGCTGGTCTTATTTTTCCTTTCCACATTAGCTTGTTTCTAATGTGTATTGATAGTGTGCTCTCTTGCCACTTGTCAATACTCCTTAGACCTTGCGAGTGAGTGCAATGAGCACATATGTCGTAGTTGGCAACTGGCGAATGCTCAGTGACTAGCCCAGCCCCTGAAAGACATCACTAATGACTCATTATTTTAGGGTGGCGACAGCAGTTGGGGGGGCATTGAGCGCAGCCCTGGAACCCTGATGACTTGTTTGACAATCACGAAACATCATCGGAAGTTAGAGTAGAGTAGACGGTGTGGAATTTCTCATTAAAGTAAATTAGAAAACTGGTTCAGTTATTAAAATGGGGTGCGCTCACAAAAAGTAGCCGAGATTCTCAGCCAGAAAGAGTTGGAGTGTGAGGCACTTTTTCCCCCCACCCAACTATGACATGCTTATGCAGTGTGTTTTTAACATCAGCTTTTACATACAGTAATTCTTTGTCATTTCAAGCTACCTTAGTTTTCTAACTAATAAAACAGCCTTACATACAGATAACAGTAACTATAAATACATTAAAATTTAGTGCTAACACATTCCAATTAAGCAGTGTGGTGCAGTGACCAATGTGACAGCCAGGGAGTGCTGTGTGTGCTGTGTCTGCGCTGCAAGATGCGCTTGGTTGTATAACTGTGGCGATGAGACAAAGTCCGGCAGGATTATAAATGGCCATTATGTGTGTCGCAGAGGAAGACACTCTGCATTGTCAGTCTAAAGTTATGTTGTGTTCTGGGACCTGTAGTCCCACAAGTAATGGTGTAGTTCTTATGGGAGACTGGCAGGGCTAGATATGAGAGATGGGAGGGTCAAACTAGCCACATACACCCACACTCCCACCCAGGGGAGTGGTTACAGGTATGTAATGTGGTTCGTGTGGGTTCCGGTGTGAGGATCTGAATGATGCAAGGCCCTGGAAGCCTATGTGGGAAGTCCTGGGGAATAGGATTCCTGAATAGCACATGGTTGGGTTTTGGCACTGAGTGGACGGTCAGTGTTGGAGTCTCCTGGCAGTGGAGAGGTCCTGGAAGCGCTGACAGACCATCGACCTGGACAGTCCGTGTGGAGCAGGAGCTCCTGAGAGGTAACCCCTGGTATGGGGAAAAGAACTGTGCGCAAACATACGACAGTTGTGGAACTGTGCAGTCACCTGGTCGCTGGAGAGTTACAGGCGTGCCTACTGAGTGCTTTGTTAAACCACATGTGTTAAAGCAACAGACTACGTGTAAGCTGGTGATGTACAACATGACATACGGTGCGGTTTATGACAATTAATAAACCGTATGGATTGATTTGTGTGAGATATCGTGCCTGTATGCGTTATTCCCGTGCAAAGAGAGTGTTCCCCAAGACCCGAAGTAAGGGAAACGCCACAGCAGGAACTTGTGCAGACAATGAAAACAATACAACATGGAGCTTCTCAGGCTATTAATATCAGCTCACAGAGTTGTATTTAGCCTTTACTGGTTATTAACAAGGGGTGATTCCCCCCGAAAAAAAAAATGTGGGGGTCCCCCCTATTTTGAATAACTAGCAAAGGCTAGGCAGACTGATCTTAACAGCCTAAGAAGGGTCCATGGTTATTGATCCCCTCCCAGACAAAGAACATCAGCCCTTAGCTAGCCCAGAAATGGCACATTCATTAGATGCCAATACACACAAGTAAGTGGGAAGAGCCGAAGATGGGCGAAGTGGGATAATAGTATTGGGGTTGATGTCAACTTTGAATTGTCAGCGGACATTAAGCCCAGGGGTTAGTAATGGAGATATGTCTATAAGACACCTCCATTTCTAACCACATCAGTTTAATTTAAAAACCAAACACAGAGCAAAGTCCTTTATTTGAACAAAGACTCCGCAACACCATTTTACCAATTTGAAAAAAAAAAAAAATAAATAATGAATACTCACTCATCCGCCAATAATCCATATGTCCCGTGATGAGTTGAACTCTGGGCTCGTCGCAGGACATATGGATTATTGGCAGACAGATGAGGATTTTTGTTTTTAAAATTTTTCTTTATGCATTAAAGAATGGGTAAAAAAAGATGGTTGGGTTTTTTTGGTTAAATAAAAGGACTTTGCTGTGTGGGTGTGTTTTTTCCATTTAAATTTAAACTGACGGGATTAATACAAATACTATTACCCCAATTGCCTGTGCACCAGGGGAAGTGGGAAGAGCTGAGGCCTAGTGCCATAATGGACGCATCTAATGGATGCACCATTTCTGGTGTGGTTGAGCGGGCTGAGGTTCTTAGTCTGGGAGGGACCCAATATCCATGGCCCCTTCCTAGGCTGCTAATATCAGTCTGTCTTTCTAGCCTTTGCTGGTTAATAAAAATGGGGGGACCCATACATTTGTTTTCATTTTTGAGGGGGGGTGAGAAATCACCTGTTAACAACCAGTAAAGGCCAAGTAGACCGCTGTGAGCTGATAATAGACTGGGAAACCACATGTTTATTACCCCCTTCCCAGACTTTAAACATCAGCCCCTGCCAGCTTTCCCTAAGCTGGGTAATTAAGAAAAATATGGGGGACCCCACACCATTTTTCTTTTGTTCCATCTATACTATTCGATTCTGACAGTTGTGAATTTACTATTTTTAATCTACGTTGAACTTGCCATGCATAGAGGATGAGCCAACAAGTTTTTTTTTTTTTCTTTGCTATTCAGCTAGGCGAGAGATCGCCTGTTAATACAATTAATTTTATCTAGATACCTTGATGTGGTAATGTAGTTAGCAAAGGAACAAATCAAAACATGCACAGGAGATGGATTCTCTAAGGCCTCCCTTAAACGTATTTTATATGTCTGTAATATGGATCCGCAACACGGATGTGTAATGAAGCAGAATGCATCAATATTTTAAACGATATTTGCATCAGTATTTTTTATTGCTATTTTTTTTTTTTTAGCAAAATGCAAATAGATGCTTCTGTATTTTAAACACTTCCAATAGGCTTTGATGGCCGTATTGATGTCCGTAAAGAATTACATGCTGCGCTTTTGGTTTACATGAGTACTGTATTTCAATCCGTATATAATGAATGACTAATATGTCTGTCTGAAACAGGCCAAGTAGTCATGGGGCCAAAAAAAACACATGAAATATATACACATGTCGCAAGAGGCACTAGTTAGTAACGAAAGTAGATGACACATCCACATGGTTATATGTAAAGGCTCAATTAGAAACCCCAGATGACGGGCATGTCGCAATAAGCTTAATTGGGGCATTTTAACAGAAGTCTCAACTTTCCAGTTTATTCTGATACATTGATGGCCAGATCGTTCACATGAATGATCATCAACTGACTGACAATTATTAAGCCAGATTCTTGCAGGTCAGCCTTTGGCTTTTTGACAAAATCTAGATGTTACGCTGCACATTGGATGCAATAGACTAGTCCCAGAAACAAAGGTTCTTCTTAGTGAAGGGAGAGCCTCCAAATATATTGCCGGCTAAACTTCTGAATCTGAGAAGAAAGTATCAAACCAACAATTGCTCCCCAATACTAGTGTTAACAGAACAAAGTTGTTCCTACTAATGGATAAATCAGACTAGACTATTAAAACGGTTCTGTGGTGGGACCAATCAAGGCTTCAGGCTTATTGGAAAGTTTTCTATTTTTTTTTTTTTTTAAAGGAACTCTGTCACCTGAATTTGGCTGGCTATGTAAATGCCCTATGTCCGGTCTGATGGGCGGTGTTTCCTCTTCTTTCATTCACCCCTTCCTTTCCTGCTGGCTGCAATATTTTCTTGAATTTCAGTAGGTTTCCTCCGTAGTTCACGCTTGCGCAATGCAATCTTGCCTTGCGCACTCGCAGTATGCTTTGCCCAACTGCGGGCAAAGCCGAAAGGCAGTGCGGCAGCACATGCGCACTAATATGTCCCAGAACACAGCGAAATACTTTTGGGACATAGCGCGCTGGAGCATGCGCACTAATGCTTTTCGCCTTTGCACACAGTTGGGCAAAGCATACTGCGTGTGCGCAAGGCAAGATTGCATTGAGCACGTGTGAACTACGGAGTTAACCTACTGAAATTCAAGAAAATATTGCAGCCAGCGGGAAAGGAAGGGGTGAATGAAAGAAGAGGAAACACCGCCCATCGGACCGGACACAGGGCATTTATATAACCCGCCAAATTCAGGTGACAGAGTCCCTTTAAGGAAGCTCTTGGCTTGCCTACTTTAGACCAATATGTAGGGCCAAAATAATGACATGTCATTAAAAAGATGTTAATGGTTTGGCAATTTTGTTTCATCATTGTATAGCTGTTACACTGTCATGTAATCAGTTTGCCTTTGGAAGTTTGTCTCTTCTCTCCCTATATCCTAGCTCTGGTGCAAGTAATCCCTCCTATCTTCCCCAGTTGGTGTTTGCCAGCCATCTTTCCAGGTTCACCTCTGTTTCACAATGGTCTTTTCATCTGCTGAAGCTCCTGCTGTTAATATTGTGCATAAGACAAGAATTCAGCCTGACAATAAACCTCTTCTGAATCTTCATACATGCCTCTGCAGCAGAGTTAAGCCATCTGACAAAGTTCTTGGTAGGAGTACTGGTTCAATATAGACATCCACAGAAACGCTGCCTAAGGCCAGTCTCACACGTCCAGATAATTCCGGTACCGGAAAAAAACAAAAAAAAAACAAAAACAAATTCGGTATCGGAATTGTCCGTGTGCTGGTACGTTTCTGTGGCACATCAGTGTGGCACACGTGTGCCACCCATGTGCCCACTGGGTACCACACGCACTGTGCAGGAGACAGCGCTAAAGTTTAGCGCTGTCCCCTGCATCTGGTGCTGAAGCCGCGATTCATATCTTCCCTGCAGCAGCGTTTGCTGTAGAGAAGATATGAATAATCATGTTTAAAATAAATATCCATGTGCCCACCCCCCCTCCCACCCCCTGTGTGCCTCCCCCCCCCCTCCCCGATACTCACCCGGCTCCCTCGCTGGCCGGTGCTGCTTCCTGTCCTGACCGCACCTTCTACTGTATGAACGGTCATGTGGGGCCGCTCATTTACAGTAATGAATATGCGGCTCCACCCCTATGAGAGGTGGAGCCGCATATTCATGATTGTAATGGGCGGCCCCACGTGACCGCTCATACAGTAGAAAGTGCGGCCAGGACAGGAAGCAGCGCCAGCCAGCGAGGGAGCCGGGTCAGTATTTTAATAACAGCGGGGGGGCGCACAGATATTTATTTTAAACACGATTATTCATATCTTCTCTACAGCAAACGCTGCTGCAGGGAATATATGAATCGCAGCTTCAGCACCAGTGGGGGGGGGGGGGGGGGGGGGGGGACAGCGCTTACTGTAGCGCTGTCTCCTGCACGGCACACGGACAACGTCCGTGTGCGGTACGTGTTTTACACGGACACATTGACTTTAATGGGTCCGTGTAATCCGTGCGCTCCCACGAACACTGACATATCTCCGTGTTTGGCACACGGTCCGCAAAAAAAAAAAAAAAATCAATGACATCTGCACAGATGCATTGATTTCACTGTGTCTACGTGTGTCAGTGGCTTCGGTACGTGAGGAAACTGTCACCTCACGTACCGGAGCCACTGACATGTGAAACCGGCCTAAAGAGGCTCACACTCACAGCCTAGCTATGGAGTCAGAATAACAGATAACGTAAAAAGATGCGCACTTTGGCAAATGCATCAATTAAAATCTACTATTCTCCAGATACTTCTTCATGCAGGGCCCCTTCACTCTGTGTGGACACACAGGATCCAAGAAGCACACATGCTCTTGTAGGCACAGTAACTCAGTCCATTGTCTTCTCGGATTTCCTTTTTTATAGGATAGCTCCCAGGCATCTGCAGAAGTCCTATAACTAGTCTGGTCTAAAGTGACAACGTACAGGTACAGTAGCATCGGGAACCTGCAAGTGTAAGCCAGATGACCTGTGGATTCACAGCACTGCTAGAGATTGACATGGTGAGCCTACTTTACAGAAATCAGAATAAATGGAACTTGGAGGCCAGAAAAGAAGCCAGAGAAGACAAATTATGTCCTGAAAATTTGAGTTGAGCAGACAACGGTTTCTTGTATTAAGTATGTTGGCTGACCTTGGAGGGGTATGAACTTTTACTAAATATGGTACATTTTAGGACCCATCAAAAGCCAAATCCCCATTTCAAAATAGTCAAGCAAAACAATTTAGCCAAATATTATGGCACAGTTACCTTTGTGAATATTCCTTTAGTGCCCAAGGGATGAAAACATTTATAAAAGATGCAACCTACCAGCTGAGACCACAAGTCAGGTCTGCTCCACCTCCCCCCCCCAAAAAAAAAAAGTCTCAGACATTATTTAAAGCATTGTGCTCATGCCAGCAAAATCTGCAAACTAATGGTTTTACTTCAACGTCAAACCCCAAAGAGTCTATTGATGCTACATACACATCATAAGACATTACTAAATCTTACACAGCTCCATTATTAATACTGTAAATCATTGTTCCGTCACGACTTGGAACTAGCAGACCTAATGCATTAGCCTAAAAACCAGGAAGGCTCAAGGTAGAGCCAGAAAGGAGGCTTAAAAGCTGCTTGTACCACTTTAATGAGAAAAGAACAAAGAATTCCCATACAGCCGAGATGTTGAGACATTTCCATACAGTCCAAGGAAACAAAATGAGAATTGTCGTGATGATATTTTAATTGAGGAGATGCCTAGCTCCATCTAAGATGTAAGAAAGCCAAGTCTTTTCAGGCTTTTCGAAAGACAAAAAGGTTTATTGTCACTTATGCAAGAACCCGCAAAGGACACATACGTTGCTTTGTTCGAAAAGTCTTCAATTTGCTCGCTTTGGTGACTTCAGAAAGATGCGTTTATGGTTAATGGCTATGAAATTTGAAGGAACGCCGTTACATTAACTCCTCACATTAAAGAAATGATTCGAAGTTCCATACATTTAAAGTTACATGAATTCAATCTGTAGTAAGAAGAGGTTAACTGATTGAGCCAAGTCAATCCTAGGAAATAAGAATGGTTTGTGAGTATTATCAATGTGGCTACCTGGGTGTCTTGGACTACAAAAGATCTTGAAATAAAAGTTTGGGAAGTGGAGTGTGGGGGGAGGGGTGGGGTGAGGAGAAGGTTGGGTGCCACTTACATTACGTGCAACGTCTACTTGGACTAGACCTCAGGACCACCTTTGGTGAATCCAATGAACCTATGAGATCGGTACATGTAGTAATATATACAAAGTGGAAGTAAGATTCCTTATACAAGAGCAGAGCCATGTCAACTTGTAATTCAGCACATTCCCCCATACAGCAGGAACAATGGAGTTGCACAAATGATGGTCTCTATTCGGTAAATGGCTCAGAAGATCTAAGGTTTTCATTTCCTCTACCATTGTCATATCACAGTATTTGACTCGTCAAACTCATGAAACCAAAATTTACTTATAATAAATTTGAAGGGGTTTTCTCTAAGTGGGAGAAAAGTAGGAAATGATTTAAAAAAAAAAAAAAGCCTCAGGCTTGATTCGTATGAAGTAAATTATCTCTGCTAATCTTTATGTTGGGGATTAAACACACCTACACACTACATGAGAGAGTCTGCCAAAGCTGAAGATTCGGTCTGGAACAGATGACCATGTGATGCACATTGAAGCCTCCCAACTTTCCCGGCAGTCACAGATGAGGATCGGGCAGGTTGACACTGCAATGCCCAATCTTAACATTTGAAAGGAAGCAGCTCTATCTTCTCTGCCCATTGAAAAGCCAGATTGTCAAGCCAACCTTGCCCTATTCGAAAGGGAATTCACAAATCAAAAAGTCTACTATGAGAGGGGAGAGTCTAAATATTGTTTTGGGATATTAAGACAAACTCCTGATCTAAATTCTAGTGGGGAGCATTTCCATATCTATTCTCTCTCCTTCCTCTCTGGTGTGCCCACCTGTTCTAAAAGATTACATTGAGTCTATCAGACTTGTGAACACTGAATAATCTTCATCACTGCAGGACAAACAGGGACTACCAGAGTGGGGAGCATTACTTATGACCCCTTTACTTTTCCATAGTAAAGGGGGGTCATAAGTAATGCTTATTTTTTCATAACATTTCCTAATCTTTACTTAAGAAAAAAAAAATTATATATATATTAGTTCACTCTGGCATACAAATATTCGCTCATCATGGGTTTCCCCTACTAGACAAATGAGGGTTGAACATAAGGAAGAGCTTAGCTTTACAGATGGCTGTATGATTTGACCTCCAGAAATCCCCCAAAACTACAATTTAAAATTAAAAAAAAAAAAAAGGGGGGGGGGTCTCAATAGAGTAGGTCTATGACCAATGTAGAAATGGCAACAGTCCTCTTTGTCTATTCCTAGTATTACAGTATTTGTTACTGAAGCCCCTTGGAGGCACTACACTGGAAAAGCGCAAAATGCAAGGTCAATCTGCAACCACAAATATTAAGTCCATCTAGATCATTGTAATGCATCATCATAAGTGTTGACATCTTAGCAGACACCATTTCTCATGCAAGTCTACCAGATTATTACAAACAGATGAATATTCACCAATTATTTCATAACTGCAAAAAGACATTTCTCCAGTATTGTGCTAAGTAATGTGTAAAGCTCATGGCGTGTAGAGCCCACGTAGAGTGTTCATCTGAACATCAGAGGGAACTGAAGCTGGCAGCAGAGGCTTCGGTCATTGAGATTAATGATCCCCTTGCCATCAACAGTATTCCCAGCAGCAGACTCGTGTAGAGTTTGTCAGGAACGCCACACGAACTTGCTGCTTCTCTAAGGCAGGAACACTTCTTTTGTAGGAGATTAACAATGGCCACCCAAGCAGATAAAATATTTGCCATCTATACTCAGACACATGCCACCGTCACCTTTCAATGGAGAACATGTTCCAAACTTCGATCATCCCCATACTGGCTCCAGAAATTACACCTATGATACAAAACACTTAAATGAGGATGCAAGGAGCCAATTCCTTGACATTGTCCTACCTCGCTCACGATTATGGACAGCATTTAAATATTACTTTGTAGATTTTCACTTTTCTTTACTGCCTCTATCTGAACAGCCTGCCAGAGAAACTCAACTAAAGAACAAGCTTTCATCGAGATCTATTTATTTAATTTAGCAGGTGATTACAGAAACCTTCATGGGGAAAAAGCAATATTTCGCTGGAAAGGGGAACAACACGATAGTGATCTAAGAGTGACTGCCTAGACCGTAGTCCAATAGAGTCTACAGTTACCAACTGGGACCTCCACTCTCTCAAAAACCACATCAACGCATTACTTGATCATGTTACTTCTATGAATTTCAGGTTTTGGATCATTTTTTTTCCCCAGATCGAGATTTTCTGTGAGTTTTTACGCTAAAGCCAAAAGCTTCATCACAAGTTCTAAGAATGTGTGGTGGACTAGAAGGGGAAATGTTTCATAGAATCCTGCAAGCTTTAGTATACAGTTTGCACAAAGAAATGCAACGAAAAAAAAAAAAAAAAAAAGATACATAACCATCAACGTCAAAGAAAAGCCTTAGTGACTCTACAGCAGATTTTGCCAAATAGAACCCCTACAAGGACAGTGTCACAGATTCCTTACATCTCATTTTATCTAGATAATTGTAGCTGCTACAACCAAGGAGGTTTGATTGATTGGCAAGTCAACAGATCTGATTATTGCTCAGCATAACTAAACAGGTGCATCGTTAGTCAATCCACCCGCCATGCCGTGTTCTGCAACCAACACCTACAGCAGTGTTCCCCAACTTCGGTCCTTAAGAGCCAACAACAGGTCATGTTTTCTGTATGTCCTTAGTATTGCACAGGTTATAGTTGCATCACCTGTGCAATACTAAGGAAATCCTGAAAACATGACCTGTTGAGGACCAGAGTTGGGGACCACTGATTTACAGCATGGCATCAATCAGATGCTGGTAGAAGTACAACCTCCAAAATCCCATTCTTAAATATAAGGACTAGTGATGAGCAAAGGTGCTGGTATAAGGTACTATCCGAGCATGCTCTGGTGCTAAGCAAGTGACTTTGGCATGCTCGAAATATATGTTCGAGTCCCTGCGGCTCCATGTCTTGCGGGCGTTCGACAGCCACAAAACATACAGCTGCGGGGACTCGAGCTTATTTTTCAAGCATACCAAAGTCATTCGGTTAGCACCCAAGCATGCTCTGACAACACCCTATCTGAGCAAGTTCACTCTAGTAATGACGCCTGGTCAGTGGTCACTGTTTCAAGAAGAAGAGGAGGAGGAGGTGTCTACCACGGTTTATGTGGTCTAATGGATTTCTCCATTGGATCTTCATGAGCAGCACAGAGGAACCACATAGCCTTTGTAAATATGTGAGCACCTCTTCTCCAGAAATGGAGGAGGACTCAACAGGGATCCTAGTGGTCACCCTAAAAATAGGATACTGGAACCAATTCTTTACAGATAAAGACAATGGTAGGATATTACTGTGATATGCAAGTACACCCCACACAAAACCGCCTGCAGGCAATAGGTACTTTTAGAGTTACACATCAGTGACCTTCCCAGAGATCTAGACTGGAGAGGTTTGTAGCCCCTACAGGAGGATATAGTTTCACGATACAAGTGGAGCTACAAAAACATCCCTCAAAAACACTTGGGTGCATGAAATAAAAACTAGGTTCTCCATACTCATAACAGTAAAAATTAAAGGCGACATAATTTATGGAGATGAAGCCAGATTATCTGCGTTATTAGATGGGACTGCAAGAGCCTCCTACATACAGTATCACTTGTTGCTCCATAGAATCTGACAATTCCAGCACTGCTACATTCATATGGTGCAGATATTGGGGTCATCACTTAAAAGGCGACAAGCACTTTAAGGCCAAGTTCACACTGGGCGTTTTTATGCTAATTTTCAGCTGCGTTTTAAAGCACCAGCAAATCCTATGAGATTTCAGAAATCTCCAACACATTTTGTCATCAACATTTTGTGCTTTGCATGGTTTTTTTGGACATTTTTCACTGAAAGAAGTGATATACTCTTTCACTTGAATGGGTGGTGAAAAAAAATGCAGGTATCAGATTTTGATGAGTTTTTTTTTTTTTTTTGCCAAAACGTTATTTTATAGAATAGGACATTCCCCCCCAACACTAAACTTCATCAGCATGCACAAGAGAAATCTAGCATGCTAAAATCACAGCAAAAAATGCTTAAAAAAAAAAAAAAAAAAAAAAGTTAGTGTGAACTTGCCCTTAGGCTACGTTCCCACAATGAGCTTTTGATGTTGCAGATTTTCTGCACCCATTAAGTAAAAGTGGTTACGTACATTTTTCTCTTTTTCAAAAAAAAAAAAAAAAAAAAAAAAATCTCATTGCGGCAATGTAGCCTTATTCCCCATGGGGAAATAACCTGGAGAAGACGGCTTAATAGAAAATAAAGGGTTCAAGAAGATATGAATAATCCTCAGTAGGAAAAGTCATAGGGCAGATGACACAAAACATAGAAGTATTACATGCCATTTTACAGGGAATAATCTTGCATAAAAATTTTTTAAAGAAGGTTGTCCACTTTTGCATGAATTTTAACGTAATGGATGCAGAATATCTGCAACAGAAACTCGTGAAAAGTTTGTTGTGGGAACGCATCCGAATAGGGTTTCGGTAAAAATATTGCACCGTTTGCCTTGTAAAGTAATATATATATATATATATATATATATATATATATATATATATATATATATATATATATATATATATATATATATCCTTGCCGAAAACTCAATGTGGGAAGTTAGCGTACAGTGTATAATACTGGCTGCAGAATGCGAGTTCACACTGAGAATCCAAAAGGGAGAGTTCCTGACACTTTTCTCTGAGCTCCTCACAGCTGATTTAGGACCACAAAACACACTGAAGTTAAATGCACAGGAAACAAAGCTAAATGGTGAAGAAGGAAAAAAAAAAAAAAAAAAAAAAAAAAAAAAAAAAAAGAGAAGTGGTGGCACTAAAGTGTAAAAATGATTATTAGCCTTAAATATATACACATTTAAGCAAAAAAGAAAATAACAATAATAATGGACTGTTCCCAGAGGTGGACAATGCTATTAAGGCTCCTATCCATCACCACCTGAATAAAGCTCTTGGGTGTCAATGTGACCATGATAAGAAATCCCAGCCGTGATACAAGTGCATTCCCACTAGATCCTAGGTTGTTACATGGCAATACTCCACCTATTGTCCCCACTGAGAAATGCACTCTCCTCCTAGGATAGATCCGCCAGTTTACAGGCAGCAGCATCTCACACTGAGCCAGATGTGGGCAATTAGCAGCTCAGCTCTGCTACATCTCATAGTAAGAGCAGCCTGAGCTTTCCATGGTAGGAGCAGAAGTGCAGCCATGGAATTAGCACTACAGGGGGCTGTATGGGGGGGACCCCATATCCTCGCAGCCAGACCCCAAAACCATAAGTGTCACCCCAACACTGACCTCTTTTGCTCCTCTTCCAGCGGTTGGGTTGGCAGTGGCTGTAATCCACACAGTTCAGGATGATGAGAGCAAATGAAAAGAGTCTGAACTGCATTTGTGCAGGTGATCAGAGCAAATAATGGAAGAATGTCAATGGGACTGTCCTGGGGGGGCAGAGATTACACACTGAGGAGGGTGAACAGGGTCCAATCACTCATCCAAACTTCCATCTCTGGGGTAAATCAGTGCAACCTGGAAGGACAAAAAGAAGAATTGACCTTTCCACCACTTGCACTCCCATTATCCCACCCTCAGCCAATTAAGCACTTGGGACAAATGTCTTTATAGCGCTAATCTGCCTAATTAGGGAGGGGGGAGTCATTAAAGGGTCCCAGGGAAAGTCATCCACCTGCGACACTTCCTCCAAAGGCTGGACTCACCTTGTAGTCGGGGACCTGAGGGTCACATCAGTGGGTGGCACATGGGGTGCTGAAAGTTTGGAGACCAGCTGAGGTCCAGAGGTTGGGATCCTAGTTGGAGGTGCAACAATTTGGGATCCTGACAATTTCCATCCAAAGAGGGAGCAGTGGCTGGTGGACAGTGAGGTCTTGTGTGACTTGTGGTGATCTGCAGGCAGCTCTGATGCTCCAGTAATGTATGAAGTCCTCTGGTCCTCCGCAAACAGCATCCAGGAGTCCTAAATAAAGCAATGCCCGGCACAGTGATCCTCCCCCTGCTCCTGCTCCCTCCCCTGCCTGAGCCAGCACAGTGTGCACAGCCTGCACCTACACAACTCCCGGCAGCTGCTCCGGGCTCACCACTTTAACCCTCTAATGCCCACACTGGCACCGAGTCTAGGAGATCGGAACAGGAGCCACTCCACCCTTCACCTTGTAGTACCACAGCTTTCAGCACACCCTGCCTGTGAGCAGCCCATCTGTCCTATCATTAAATGACTGCATGTGTTAACCCTAGGAACCCCTTGCATTGCGCACTGACCTCCATAGTGTGCAGCAGACTGAATAGTCCAGCGTTCCCTGCATCAATCTGTCTGTCCTCATAGTACTGTCCGCTCATCATATGTCACCATTTCTGATAGTACTGTCCGCTCATCATATGTCACCATTTCTGATAGTACTGTCCGCTCATCATATGTCACCATTTCTGATTGTACTGTCCGCTCATCATATGTCACCATTTCTGATAGTACTGTACGCTCATCATATGTCACCATTTCTGATAGTACTGTACGCTCATCATATGTCACCATTTCTGATAGTACTGTCCGCTCATCATATGTCACCATTTCTGATTGTACTGTCCGCTCATCATATGTCACCATTTCTGATAGTACTGTCCGCTCATCATATGTCACCATTTCTGATAGTACTGTACGCTCATCATATGTCACCATTTCTGATAGTACTGTACACTCATCATATGTCACCATTTCTGATAGTACTGTACACTCATCATATGTCACCATTTCTGATAGTACTGTCCGCTCATCATATGTCACCATTTCTGATAGTACTGTCCGCTCATCATATGTCACCATTTCTGATAGTACTGTACACTCATCATGTGTCACCATTTCTGATAGTACTGTACGCTCATCATATGTCACCATTTCTGATAGTACTGTCCGCTCATCATATGTCACCATTTCTGATAGTGCTGTCCGCTCATCATATGTCACCATTTCTGATAGTACTGTACACTCATCATATGTCACCATTTCTGATAGTACTGTCCGCTCATCATATGTCACCATTTCTGATAGTACTGTCCGCTCATCATATGTCACCATTTCTGATAGTACTGTCCGCTCATCATATGTCACCATTTCTGATAGTACTGTCTGCTCACCATAGGTCACCATTTCTGATAGTACTGTCCGCTCACCATAGGTCATCATTTCTGATTGTGCTGTCTGCTCATCATATGTCACCATTTCTGATAGTACTGTACACTCATCATATGTCACCATTTCTGATTGTACTGTCTGCTCATCATATGTCACCATTTCTGATTGTACTGTCTGCTCATCATATGTCACCATTTCTGATAGTGCTGTCTGCTCATCATATGTCACCATTTCTGATAGTGCTGTCTGCTCATCATATGTCACCATTTCTGATTGAACTGTCTGCTCATCATATGTCACCATTTCTGATTGTACTGTCTGCTCATCATATGTCACCATTTCTGATTGTACTGTCTGCTCATCATATGTCACCATTTCTGATTGTACTGTCTGCTCATCATATGTCACCATTTCTGATTGTACTGTCTGCTCATATGCCACCAATTCTGATAGTACTGTCCGCTCACCATAGGTCACCATTTCTGATAGTACTGTCCGCTCATCATATGTCACCATTTCTGATTGTACTGTCCGCTCACCATAGGTCACCATTTCTGATAGTACTGTCCGCTCATCATATGTCACCATTTCTGATAGTGCTGTCCGCTCACCATATGCCACCATTTCTGATAGTACTGTCCGCTCACCATAGGTCACCATTTCTGACAGTACTGTCTGCTCATCATATGTCACCATTTCTGATAGTACTGTATGCTCATCATATGTCACCATTTCTGATAGTGCTGTCCGCTCACCATTATTATTATTATTATTTATTTATTTATATAGCACCATTGATTCCATGGTGCTGTACATGAGAAGGGGTTACATACAAGTTACAAATATCACATACAGTAAACAAACTAACAATGACGGACTGATACAGAGGGGCGAGGACCCTGCCCTTGCGGGCTTACATTCTACAGGATTATGGGGAAGGAGACAGTAGGTTGAGGGTTGCAGGAGCTCCGGTGTTGGTGAGGCGGTAGCTCCGGTGTTGGTGAGGCGGTAGCTCCGGTGTTGGTGAGGTGGTAGCTCCGGTGTTGGTGACCACCATTTTCTGCTCATCATATGTCACCATTTCTGATAGTACTGTCCGCTCATCATATGTCACCATTTCTGATAGTACTGTCCGCTCATCATATGTCACCATTTCTGATAGTACTGTCTGCTCACCATAGGTCACCATTTCTGATAGTACTGTCCGCTCACCATAGGTCATCATTTCTGATTGTGCTGTCTGCTCATCATATGTCACCATTTCTGATAGTACTGTACACTCATCATATGTCACCATTTCTGATTGTACTGTCTGCTCATCATATGTCACCATTTCTGATTGAACTGTCTGCTCATCATATGTCACCATTTCTGATTGTACTGTCTGCTCATCATATGTCACCATTTCTGATAGTGCTGTCTGCTCATCATATGTCACCATTTCTGATTGAACTGTCTGCTCATCATATGTCACCATTTCTGATTGTACTGTCTGCTCATCATATGTCACCATTTCTGATTGTACTGTCTGCTCATCATATGTCACCATTTCTGATTGTACTGTCTGCTCATATGCCACCAATTCTGATAGTACTGTCCGCTCACCATAGGTCACCATTTCTGATAGTACTGTCCGCTCATCATATGTCACCATTTCTGATTGTACTGTCCGCTCACCATAGGTCACCATTTCTGATAGTACTGTCCGCTCATCATATGTCACCATTTCTGATAGTGCTGTCCGCTCACCATATGCCACCATTTCTGATAGTACTGTCCGCTCACCATAGGTCACCATTTCTGACAGTACTGTCTGCTCATCATATGTCACCATTTCTGATAGTACTGTATGCTCATCATATGTCACCATTTCTGATAGTGCTGTCCGCTCACCATTATTATTATTATTATTTATTTATTTATATAGCACCATTGATTCCATGGTGCTGTACATGAGAAGGGGTTACATACAAGTTACAAATATCACATACAGTAAACAAACTAACAATGACGGACTGATACAGAGGGGCGAGGACCCTGCCCTTGCGGGCTTACATTCTACAGGATTATGGGGAAGGAGACAGTAGGTTGAGGGTTGCAGGAGCTCCGGTGTTGGTGAGGCGGTAGCTCCGGTGTTGGTGAGGCGGTAGCTCCGGTGTTGGTGAGGTGGTAGCTCCGGTGTTGGTGACCACCATTTTCTGCTCATCATATGTCACCATTTCTGATAGTACTGTATACTCATCCTATGTCACCATTTCTGATAGTACTGTATGCTCATCATATGTCACCATTTCTGATAGTGCTGTCTGCTCATCATATGTCACCATTTCTGATAGTACTGTACGCTCATCATATGTCACCATTTCTGATAGTACTGTCCGCTCACCATAGGTCATCATTTCTGATAGTACTGTCCGCTCACCATATGTCACCATTTCTGATAGTACTGTAGACTCATCATATGTCACCATTTCTGATAGTGCTGTCTGCTCATCATATGTCACCATTTCTGATTGTACTGTCTGCTCATCATATGTCACCATTTCTGATAGTACTGTATGCTCATCATATGTCACCATTTCTGATAGTGCTGTCCGCTCACCATAGGTCACCATTTCTGACAGTACTGTCTGCTCATCATATGTCACCACTTCTGATAGTACCGTACACTAATCATATGTCACCATTTCTGATAGTACTGTCCGCTCACCATATGTCACCATTTCTGATAGTACTGTATGCTCATCATATGTCACCATTTCTGATAGTACTGTGCGCTCATCATATGTCACCATTTCTGATAGTACTGTACACTAATCATATGTCACCATTTCTGATAGTACTGTGCGCTCATCATATGTCACCATTTCTGATAGTACGTACTCTCATCATATGTCACCATTTCTGAAAGTGCTGTCTGTTCATCATATGTCACCATTTCTGATAGTACTGTCCGCTCATCATACAGTATGTCATCATTTCTGATAGTGCTGTCTGCTCATCATATGCCACCATTTCTGATAGTACTGTACACTCATCATATGTCACCATTTCTGATAGTACTGTCCGTTCATCATGTCACCATTTCTGATTGCACTGTCTGCTCATCATATGTCACCATTTCTGATAGTACTGCACCCTCATCATATGTCACCATTTCTAATAGTACTGTCTGCTCATCATATTTCACCATTTCTTATAGTACTGTACGCTCATCATATGTCACCATTTTTGATAGTACTGTCCGCTTATCACATGTCACCATTTCTGATAGTACTGTCTGCTCATCATATGTCACCATTTCTGATAGTACTGTATGCTCATCATATGTCACCATTTCTGATAGTGCTGTCCGCTCACCATTATTATTATTATTATTTATTTATTTATATAGCACCATTGATTCCATGGTGCTGTACATGAGAAGGGGTTACATACAAGTTACAAATATCACATACAGTAAACAAACTAACAATGACGGACTGATACAGAGGGGCGAGGACCCTGCCCTTGCGGGCTTACATTCTACAGGATTATGGGGAAGGAGACAGTAGGTTGAGGGTTGCAGGAGCTCCGGTGTTGGTGAGGCGGTAGCTCCGGTGTTGGTGAGGTGGTAGCTCCGGTGTTGGTGACCACCATTTTCTGCTCATCATATGTCACCATTTCTGATAGTACTGTCCGCTCACCATAGGTCACCATTTCTGATAGTACTGTCTGCTCATCATATGTCACCATTTCTGATAGTACTGTACACTCATCATATGTCACCATTTCTGATAGTACTGTACGCTCATCATATGTCACCATTTCTGATAGTACTGTCCGCTCATCATATGTCACCATTTCTGATAGTACTGTCCGCTCATCATATGTCACCATTTCTGATAGTACTGTCTGCTCACCATAGGTCACCATTTCTGATAGTACTGTCCGCTCACCATAGGTCATCATTTCTGATTGTGCTGTCTGCTCATCATATGTCACCATTTCTGATAGTACTGTACACTCATCATATGTCACCATTTCTGATTGTACTGTCTGCTCATCATATGTCACCATTTCTGATTGAACTGTCTGCTCATCATATGTCACCATTTCTGATTGTACTGTCTGCTCATCATATGTCACCATTTCTGATAGTGCTGTCTGCTCATCATATGTCACCATTTCTGATAGTGCTGTCTGCTCATCATATGTCACCATTTCTGATTGAACTGTCTGCTCATCATATGTCACCATTTCTGATTGTACTGTCTGCTCATCATATGTCACCATTTCTGATTGTACTGTCTGCTCATCATATGTCACCATTTCTGATTGTACTGTCTGCTCATCATATGTCACCATTTCTGATTGTACTGTCTGCTCATCATATGTCACCATTTCTGATTGTACTGTCTGCTCATCATATGTCACCATTTCTGATAGTACTGTCCGCTCATCATATGTCACCATTTCTGATAGTACTGTCCGCTCATCATATGTCACCATTTCTGATAGTGCTGTCCGCTCACCATATGCCACCATTTCTGATAGTACTGTCCGCTCACCATAGGTCACCATTTCTGACAGTACTGTCTGCTCATCATATGTCACCATTTCTGATAGTACTGTATGCTCATCATATGTCACCATTTCTGATAGTGCTGTCCGCTCACCATTATTATTATTATTATTTATTTATTTATATAGCACCATTGATTCCATGGTGCTGTACATGAGAAGGGGTTACATACAAGTTACAAATATCACATACAGTAAGCAAACTAACAATGACGGACTGATACAGAGGGGCGAGGACCCTGCCCTTGCGGGCTTACATTCTACAGGATTATGGGGAAGGAGACAGTAGGTTGAGGGTTGCAGGAGCTCCGGTGTTGGTGAGGCGGTAGCTCCGGTGTTGGTGAGGCGGTAGCTCCGGTGTTGGTGAGGTGGTAGCTCCGGTGTTGGTGACCACCATTTTCTGCTCATCATATGTCACCATTTCTGATAGTACTGTATACTCATCCTATGTCACCATTTCTGATAGTACTGTATGCTCATCATATGTCACCATTTCTGATAGTGCTGTCTGCTCATCATATGTCACCATTTCTGATAGTACTGTACGCTCATCATATGTCACCATTTCTGATAGTACTGTCCGCTCACCATAGGTCATCATTTCTGATAGTACTGTCCGCTCACCATATGTCACCATTTCTGATAGTACTGTAGACTCATCATATGTCACCATTTCTGATAGTGCTGTCTGCTCATCATATGTCACCATTTCTGATTGTACTGTCTGCTCATCATATGTCACCATTTCTGATAGTACTGTATGCTCATCATATGTCACCATTTCTGATAGTGCTGTCCGCTCACCATAGGTCACCATTTCTGACAGTACTGTCTGCTCATCATATGTCACCACTTCTGATAGTACCGTACACTAATCATATGTCACCATTTCTGATAGTACTGTCCGCTCACCATATGTCACCATTTCTGATAGTACTGTATGCTCATCATATGTCACCATTTCTGATAGTACTGTGCGCTCATCATATGTCACCATTTCTGATAGTACTGTACACTAATCATATGTCACCATTTCTGATAGTACTGTGCGCTCATCATATGTCACCATTTCTGATAGTACGTACTCTCATCATATGTCACCATTTCTGAAAGTGCTGTCTGTTCATCATATGTCACCATTTCTGATAGTACTGTCCGCTCATCATACAGTATGTCATCATTTCTGATAGTGCTGTCTGCTCATCATATGCCACCATTTCTGATAGTACTGTACACTCATCATATGTCACCATTTCTGATAGTACTGTCCGTTCATCATGTCACCATTTCTGATTGCACTGTCTGCTCATCATATGTCACCATTTCTGATAGTACTGCACCCTCATCATATGTCACCATTTCTAATAGTACTGTCTGCTCATCATATTTCACCATTTCTTATAGTACTGTACGCTCATCATATGTCACCATTTTTGATAGTACTGTCCGCTTATCACATGTCACCATTTCTGATAGTACTGTCTGCTCATCATATGTCACCATTTCTGATAGTACTGTATGCTCATCATATGTCACCATTTCTGATAGTGCTGTCCGCTCACCATTATTATTATTATTATTTATTTATTTATATAGCACCATTGATTCCATGGTGCTGTACATGAGAAGGGGTTACATACAAGTTACAAATATCACATACAGTAAACAAACTAACAATGACGGACTGATACAGAGGGGCGAGGACCCTGCCCTTGCGGGCTTACATTCTACAGGATTATGGGGAAGGAGACAGTAGGTTGAGGGTTGCAGGAGCTCCGGTGTTGGTGAGGCGGTAGCTCCGGTGTTGGTGAGGTGGTAGCTCCGGTGTTGGTGACCACCATTTTCTGCTCATCATATGTCACCATTTCTGATAGTACTGTCCGCTCACCATAGGTCACCATTTCTGATAGTACTGTCTGCTCATCATATGTCACCATTTCTGATAGTACTGTACACTCATCATATGTCACCATTTCTGATAGTACTGTACGCTCATCATATGTCACCATTTCTGATAGTACTGTCCGCTCATCATATGTCACCATTTCTGATAGTACTGTCCGCTCATCATATGTCACCATTTCTGATAGTACTGTCTGCTCACCATAGGTCACCATTTCTGATAGTACTGTCCGCTCACCATAGGTCATCATTTCTGATTGTGCTGTCTGCTCATCATATGTCACCATTTCTGATAGTACTGTACACTCATCATATGTCACCATTTCTGATTGTACTGTCTGCTCATCATATGTCACCATTTCTGATTGAACTGTCTGCTCATCATATGTCACCATTTCTGATTGTACTGTCTGCTCATCATATGTCACCATTTCTGATAGTGCTGTCTGCTCATCATATGTCACCATTTCTGATAGTGCTGTCTGCTCATCATATGTCACCATTTCTGATTGAACTGTCTGCTCATCATATGTCACCATTTCTGATTGTACTGTCTGCTCATCATATGTCACCATTTCTGATTGTACTGTCTGCTCATCATATGTCACCATTTCTGATTGTACTGTCTGCTCATCATATGTCACCATTTCTGATTGTACTGTCTGCTCATCATATGTCACCATTTCTGATTGTACTGTCTGCTCATCATATGTCACCATTTCTGATAGTACTGTCCGCTCATCATATGTCACCATTTCTGATAGTACTGTCCGCTCATCATATGTCACCATTTCTGATAGTGCTGTCCGCTCACCATATGCCACCATTTCTGATAGTACTGTCCGCTCACCATAGGTCACCATTTCTGACAGTACTGTCTGCTCATCATATGTCACCATTTCTGATAGTACTGTATGCTCATCATATGTCACCATTTCTGATAGTGCTGTCCGCTCACCATTATTATTATTATTATTTATTTATTTATATAGCACCATTGATTCCATGGTGCTGTACATGAGAAGGGGTTACATACAAGTTACAAATATCACATACAGTAAGCAAACTAACAATGACGGACTGATACAGAGGGGCGAGGACCCTGCCCTTGCGGGCTTACATTCTACAGGATTATGGGGAAGGAGACAGTAGGTTGAGGGTTGCAGGAGCTCCGGTGTTGGTGAGGCGGTAGCTCCGGTGTTGGTGAGGCGGTAGCTCCGGTGTTGGTGAGGTGGTAGCTCCGGTGTTGGTGACCACCATTTTCTGCTCATCATATGTCACCATTTCTGATAGTACTGTATACTCATCCTATGTCACCATTTCTGATAGTACTGTATGCTCATCATATGTCACCATTTCTGATAGTGCTGTCTGCTCATCATATGTCACCATTTCTGATAGTACTGTACGCTCATCATATGTCACCATTTCTGATAGTACTGTCCGCTCACCATAGGTCATCATTTCTGATAGTACTGTCCGCTCACCATATGTCACCATTTCTGATAGTACTGTACACTCATCATATGTCACCATTTCTGATAGTGCTGTCTGCTCATCATATGTCACCATTTCTGATTGTACTGTCTGCTCATCATATGTCACCATTTCTGATAGTACTGTATGCTCATCATATGTCACCATTTCTGATAGTGCTGTCCGCTCACCATAGGTCACCATTTCTGACAGTACTGTCTGCTCATCATATGTCACCACTTCTGATAGTACCGTACACTAATCATATGTCACCATTTCTGATAGTACTGTCCGCTCACCATATGTCACCATTTCTGATAGTACTGTATGCTCATCATATGTCACCATTTCTGATAGTACTGTGCGCTCATCATATGTCACCATTTCTGATAGTACTGTACACTAATCATATGTCACCATTTCTGATAGTACTGTGCGCTCATCATATGTCACCATTTCTGATAGTACGTACTCTCATCATATGTCACCATTTCTGAAAGTGCTGTCTGTTCATCATATGTCACCATTTCTGATAGTACTGTCCGCTCATCATACAGTATGTCATCATTTCTGATAGTGCTGTCTGCTCATCATATGCCACCATTTCTGATAGTACTGTACACTCATCATATGTCACCATTTCTGATAGTACTGTCCGTTCATCATGTCACCATTTCTGATTGCACTGTCTGCTCATCATATGTCACCATTTCTGATAGTACTGCATCCTCATCATATGTCACCATTTCTAATAGTGCTGTCTGCTCATCATATTTCACCATTTCTTATAGTACTGTACGCTCATCATATGTCACCATTTTTGATAGTACTGTCCGCTTATCACATGTCACCATTTCTGATAGTACTGTCCGCTCGGCATATGTCACCATTTCTGATAGTACTGTCTGCTCATCATATGTCACCATTTCTGATACTGCTGTACCCTCATCATATGTCACCATTTCTAATAGTACTGTCTGCTCATCATATGTCACCATTTCTGATAGTACTGTACACTCATCATATGTCACCATTTCTGATAGTACTGTCCCGTCATCATATGTCACCATTTCTGATAGTACTGTCTGCTCATCATATGTCACGATTTCTGATAGTACTGTCCGCTCATCATATGTCACCATTTCTGATTGCACTGTCTGCTCATCATATGTCACCATTTCTGATAGTACTGTACACTCATCATATGTCACCATTTCTGATAGTACTGTCCCGTCATCATATGTCACCATTTCTGATAGTACTGTACTCTCATCATATGTCACCATTTCTGATACTGCTGTACCCTCATCATATGTCACCATTTCTGATAGTACTGTACACTCATCATATGTCACCATTTCTGATAGTGCTCTCCTCTCAACATATGTCACCATTTCTGATAGTGCTGTCTTCTCCTCTTATGTCACCATTTCTGATAGTACAGTACCCTCATCATATGTCACCATTTCTAATAGTATGTTCCCATGATGAGATTTTGGGGAGTTTTGATATTACAGATTTCCTGTGCAATTTCTGCACTTAATAAGCAAAATAGGTTACTTGCAGCATGAAAAACTCACCAAAACCTCATTGTGGGAACACAGCATAAACGTTCCAACATGAATTGCGTCCATGCATAGCTTTAAGGCGACGTTCACACTGAAGTATTTGGTCAGTATTTTACATCAGTATTTATAAGCCAAAACCAGGAGTGGGTGATAAATGCAGAAGTGGTGATGTGTTTCTAATGTACTGTTCCACTGATTGTTCCACTCCTGATTTTGGCTTACAAATACTGATGGAAAATACTGACCAAATACTGACCGTGTGAACATGGCCTTAGACCTCCTTCACACATCCGTGTTTCCAGTACATATGTCATCTGTTTTTTTGTTCACAGATTACATTACATTATCACTTATGTTGCTGTGCACGTCTGATTTTTTTCAGCAGCATGGATGACCACGACCGATACAAGTCTATGGGTCCATGAAAAACACATACAGCACACGGATGTCATCAGTGTACCATCCGTGTGTCATCAGTGGGTCATCCGTGTGTCATCAGTGGGTCATCCGTGTGTCATCAGTGGGCCATCCGTGTGTCATCAGTGGGTCATCCGTGTGTCATCAATGGGTCATCCGTGTGTCATCAGTGGGTAACCCGTGTGCCGTCAGTGTGTTGTTTGTGGGTCATCCATATGCCGATAGTGTCGTCAGTGTGTTGTCTGTGTTTAACATTGCAAAGTATAGAAGAAGTTTTGTAATTTCTTTCTTTGACCATACTGATGGTATACACAGCCACACAGGTGACACATTGATGGCAAACACTGATGGCACTGGTACCAGTTTTTCACGTATGTGATTAAACATGGATGTGTGAAGGAGATCAAGGAAGTTGTTAACGAGTTTTGACATATGTTAGTAGCGGTACAGCTGCATAGACGCTCATCACCCAGAAATCTTTAGGCTATATTCCCACAATGAGTTTTTAGTGAGTTTTTTTATAAACTGCGTATTTTTTTTTTTTAAAAACTACAAGTAACCTATCTTACATAATGGGTGCGGAAAATCTGCAACATCAAAAGCTCATGGTAGGAATGCAGTCTAAGGGCTCATATAGACGTCTGTGAGACACGGGCCAAGCACGGACTTCAATGCATGGACTGTCCGTGGGTCTCCCGACCGGACCACAACGCCCTCATATATGCTTATGAGGCTATTGAGCTTGGGTTGGGAGACCCCCAAACAGTCAATGCATTGCACTCCATACTTGGACCAATTTTCACGGACGCCTGTAAGAGACCTCTTTGGCCGTGACACAGGTCACACCACCATAGCTTGCTATGCGTCACTGCCACTTCACACAGCAATACAAGTGGATGGAGCCGTAATGGGACCCCAAGGGGACTGTGATCAGCAAGATGCAAAAGTATCAAACCGGTTTAGATTTTTTTCGACTTGCTGGTCACAATGCAACGCCATTCACTTCTATTGCTCTGTGAATTGGCAGTGACACCTGACAAGCCCTGGCGGTGTGACACGTGTCCTTCAAGCCCCAGTCTTATATGTTAATTTTTTAATTTTTTTTAGAGAGAGAGAAGAAGCCATTTCCAAATCAGGGGAGCATAGCAGCCAAGGCCTATGGACCGTCCCCACTCGCAACCTCATTAGAATATGGCTTCTAAACTAGATTTCTTGTCACTAGCACATCGGATCTCTACCAAAAAAAGGGATTATTTTTATTGGGGCGGGGGTGAAATCCTACACAGTCAGACCACTGCAGCTAAATGCTGGGGAATGTGCTGACAGGTTCCATTTAACTACTTTCTTTCCGTTACATTTTTTACCAATTTCCCAGTTTTTGTGGTTTTTGCTAATGTGATACTGGCTGGTTAGAAATCTGTGTCCAGTACTGCAGGTAGGGAAATCCTATAAATGCCTATTATTACAGCATTACAATGGGCAGCATATATTGCCCCATTAAGGCCGGGATCACACATGCGAGAAACACGTCCGTGTCTCGCATGTGAAATCCAAGCTCTGGTGCCGGCACTGTGGAGTGGAGCGTGCGGCCGCCTAGCAACACATGGAGCCGCACGCTCCGCTCTGGAGTGCCGGCGCCAGAGCTTGGATTTCACATGCGAGACACGGACATGTTTCTCGCATGTGTGATCCCGGCCTAAATGTGGTACTATAAATTTCAGCAAATCCAAATAGAAGATAGATACTCCAGCTCCGATAAAAATGTGAAATCTTTATTAATCCAAATGGTTAAAATAGAAAATCCTTACATGCGATGGACCAAACAGGTGTTTGCAACGGTATTGGCAATACCATTGCAAACACCTGTTTGGTCCATCGCATGTAAGGATTTTCTATTTTAACCATTTGGATTAACCCCTTCATGACCTTGGGATTTTTCGTTTTTCCGTGTTCGCTTTTCACTCCCCTCCTTCCCAGAGCCATAACTTTTTTATTTTTCCATCAATATGGCAATGTGGGGGCTTATTTTTTGCAGGACGAGTTGTACTTTTGAACGACAACATTGGTTTTACCATGTCGTGTACTAGAAAACGGGAAAAAAATTCCAAGTGCGGTGAAATTGCAAAAAAAAGTGCAATCCCACACTTGTTTTTTGTTTGGCTTTTTTGCTAGGTTCAATAAATGCTAAAACTAACCTGCCATTATGATTCTCCAGGTCAGTACGAGTTCATAGACACCTAACATGACTAGGTTATTTTTTATCTAAGTGGTGAAAAAAAATTCCAAACTTTGCTAAAAAAAAAAAAAAAAAAAAAAATTGCACCATTTTCCGATACTCGTAGCGTCTCCATTTTTCGTGATCTGGGGTCGGTTGAGGGCTTATTTTTTGCGTGCTGAGCTGGCATTTTTAATGATAGCATTTTGGTGCAGATACGTTCTTTTGATCGCCCGTTATTGCATTTTAATGCAATGTCGCGGCGACCTAAAAAACGTAATTCTGGCGTTTCAAATTTTTTTCTCACTACGCCGTTTAGCGATCAGGTTAATGCTTTTTTTTAATTGATAGATCGGGCGATTCTGAGCGTGGCGATACCAAATATGTGTAGATTTGATTTTTTTTTTATTGATTTATTTTGATTGGGGCAAAAGGGGGGTGATTTAAACTTTTATATTTTTTTTATTTTTTTCACATTTTTTTTTACTTTTTTTTTTTTACTTTTGCCATGCTTCAATAGCCTCCATGGGAGGCTAGAAGCAGGCACAACCCGATCGGCTCTGCTACATAGCAGCGATCTGCTGTTCACTGCTATGTAGCAGAATTGCAGGTGTGCTGTGAGCGCCGACAACAGGGTGGCGCTCACATCCACCGGTGATCAGTAACCATAGAAGTCTCTAGGACCTCTATGGTTACTATTCTGAAGCATCGCCGACCTCCGATCATGTGACGGGGGTCGGCGATGACGTCATTTCCGGCCGCCCGGCCGGAAGCGGTGGTTAAATGCCGCTGTCTGCGTTTGACAGCGGCATTTAACTAGTTAATAGGTGCGGGTAGATCGCGATTCTGCCCGCGCCTATTACGGGCACATGTCAGCTGTTCAAAGCAGATGACATGTCCGGGCTTTGATGCGGGCTCACCGCGGAGCCCTGCATCAAAGCAGGGGATCTGACCGCGGACGTACTATCCCGTCCGAGGTCAGATAGGGGTTAATAAAGATTTCACATTTTTATCGGAGCTGGAGTATCTATCTTCTATTTGGATTTGCTGCTGCTGGACGTCTGGGTCAGGACGAACTCCCGTGCTCCGTGCCTGCTGGTCTGGGTGGTGGTTTATATACATGTGTCATAACTATAAATTTCAGCCCTCCCTGTCCATTCATTGACCTACAGCACATTGCTTTACTCCAATTACTGCCCATTATTGTGGTGCTAAAGTTTCAGCTCCCAGTTATATTTTAAACCTCTAGGTACCAATATGAAAACTTCAGCTTAGGGCCCATTCACATGACAGTTTTTCACATAGAGTAGTGTCCTGTCTGTCAGTGTTTTGTTATGTTCTATGTGGCCATTCACTTGTTTTTTTTTTCCTGGGTCGGAGAAAAAAAATGGACAGCACAGTGATGGCATCCCGATGCAAATGGATGACAAGTGGGTGGTAAAAATGGACATGTGGTCCAAACGCGAAGACTGATCAGATCCATCGCACTGATGAAAAATAGTCTGTTTTTCCCCAACGAGAGAAATCACTGACCTAGGAATTCAGCCTATAGTTGGTTTCACGCATCACTTTTTTCTCATTCGGTCTATGGTTTTCTTTGTTTTGTTTTTTCAGCACTTTTAGTCCGGCGTCACACTAGCGAGTTTTACGGACGTATGAGAGGCGCAGAAAATACGAATTGCATACGGTACAGTGATTCTCTATGGCCCAGCTCCTACCTGCCGTATTTTAAGGATCCATATTATGCTGTCTTGTACGGCCGAAGAAAATCGCAGCATGCAGCGTTTGTCAGCGTATTGCGCAAAAAATCCACCAATGAAAGTCAATGGGGGTGAGAAAAATACGGATTACACACGGACCAGCAGTGTGACTTGCGAGAAATACGCCAGACATCTCCAGGTGCCAGGAAATGTGCCAAGCCCTCAATCAGGAAGCTCAGACATGCTAATTAGCTGAAAAAGCCAGACAGACATCCCGGAAGTCTGGCACTCGCCTCCAGGGAGTTGCAAGCAGCATGGCATCCATCATTAACGTGGATATGCTCCTCATCCTGGTCCAAGAAAGGCCAGAAATCTGGGACCAGCGGGATCCAAACTACTCCAACCGGGCCAGGAAAGAGGCAGCTTGGAGGACCATCTGTGGGAACCTATTCCCAGATTTTGACCAACGCACACGTGCGGAGCAGAAACAACTTTGTAAGTACACTCATGTTGCGACATTAATTAACCTTAAAAAATGCTTGACCTACATGATTTCATGCCAATTTTTGGGGTGCTTAGTCTGGTATTTTTTTTTACATTTTTTTGACAAAAACAAAGATGCTGAACATGAGAAAGTGTTTACGTACATACATAATATAGATGTTGCGTTGGGTACTATTTTTGTTAGCGCCAGACTAGTACAGAGGGGCGTGGACCCTGGCCTTGTGTTGTTTCATTTTATTGTGTATAATGCTTTTTTGCTTTTAAGCAATTTAAACTTTAGGAAATTCATTTAAGAAGGCATTTTTTTCACATCGTTAAAATATGATCAATCAATGCCAACTTTTTAAAGCAATGTGCAGAATGAGCTTATAGAATATTTTTTACCATGTCATTGTAGTGGAAGATTCTATGACACGATGGCGCAGCATCAGAGACCAATATCGCCGGGAAAAGCAGCAGCGGGCAAGAAGTGGGTCAGCAGCTCCACCAAAAAAGCGAAAGTACATATACTAACATCGACTTTCCTTTTTGGATCCCAGTATGGAACTAAGACCGTAAGTAAAAACATCACAACACAATTATTATTAATATTATTATTGTTATTATTATTTTTGATTGTTGTAGCGCCATTTATTCCATGGCGCTTTACATGTGAGGAGGGGTATACATAATAAAAACAAGTACAATAATCTTAAACAATACAAATCATAGCTGGTACAGGAGGAGAGAGGACCCTGCCCGCGAAGCCTCATAATCTACGAGGGATGGGTGAGAATACAGTAGGCGAGGGTAGAGCTGGTCATGCAGCGGTTTGGTTGATCGGTGGTTACTGCAGGTTATATGCTTGTCGGAAGAGGTGGGTCTTCAGGCTCTTTTTGAAGGTTTCGATGGTAGGCGAGAGTCTGATGTGTTGTGGTAGAGGATTCCAGAGTAGGATTCATACACGAGATAAATCTTGTATACGATTGTGGGAAGAGGAGATAATAGGGGAGTAGAGAAGGAGATCTTGTGAGGATCGGAGGTTGTGTGTAGGTAATTACCGGGAGACGAGGTCACAGATGTATAATAAACTTATGTCAGCAAATGACTCAACTATTAATTTTTTTGTTTTGGTTTATTGTTTAATAACAGAACACAGTCCAACCTCACTGAGAGGGAGACCGGGTCGGAGTCGGAGGGTCTCATCGATCCCATTGGTGTTGAAGAAGAGGTGGCAGGTCCATCTTTGACCTCTTCTACCTCCATCCTTCCTTGACCATCGGCTTCTGCATCACAAGAGACAGCAGCAAGTGTCCAAGATGCAGCACCACCACCCTCAGCAGCACCTGATTCTGGAAGCCAGGAAGAGCATGGTCACAGCAGCAGCCCTACTGTCCCACTGGAGTCCTCCCCACAGGCAGCTGGGCCTTTACGCAGAGGCCGCAGAAGGAGAGAGCTGCAAGCCAATAGGAGGGATGTGGATGCTGGGGTCCTCAATTATTTGGCCAGGGCAGCCATGGATGATGGAGAGGAGGCCTTTGCTCGCAGCCTTGCCCGGTACCTTCATCCCCTTCCTGTGAGGTGAGGCTACGTGTGAGAGGGTGTATTCAAATCCTGATTGATTTATGCACCTCCCCAAATGACCCCTATGAAGTTTTGGAATTTATTGAGAGAAGGCAGCTTTCACCACATAACCTCTTGCGCCTTCCACGACCTCAACAGGTGCATGGTCAATCAGGATTTGAAGCACCTCCTCCACGTGTGCCTACACCTCAACCCCTCCCCACCCATAATCAACCAAGGCCAGCACCATACTATATGGCAGCCTACAACCAACCTTCCCAATATGGCCACTTTTCCAGACCCAGTGCTGTAGGCTGGTCCCAATCTGGGTTTGGACGACATGGCCATATTGGGGATGGCTATGAATCCAGCCAATATGTTCAGCAGCATGAGGGGCAAAGACAATTCCCTTATGGCCAATACCCAACTGGCCAATATGAGCAAGGCCTTTATTTAGATCCGCCACATACAGCATCCACACAGGGTGAAGGACAATTGGCCCAACAAAGGCAGGACCCTGAGCTGCCGCCATCACCTCCACCAACTTACAGAAATCTGTAAGCCAAAGTTATTTTTGTTTATTTTTTTGCAGCATAACCATGTTTTGCTTAACTTTGTGCTGTAATTGAACTTTGTTCTGTTGTGGTTTAAAAAAAAACGAAAACAAAAACAAAAAACCATATGAAACAAATATGGTTTAAAGTTAAGACCAAAGGGCTTCTGCAATAAGTAAAAAATGTTGTCAAAAGCCAATTGACGTTTGTGGGACAATCATTCTTACATCACACACACATATGCTCTGTTCATAAACATCTGGTAATTAAGTAAATACAACACACAGAGTACAGTTTCTATAGGCATAAAATATTTTATGGTGATAATATATTTTGAAAATAAGGAAATCACAACTGAGAAATAGCATTATCTTGCCAGGGAGTAGCACCCTGAGGAGAAACAAAATAATTTGTGAAAATATCTCTCACTTTTATTCCAGAAAGGGGACGGCGTGGAGGAAGGCGATGTGGTGTAGGCCTACTCACATTGGGCAACATTTCTTTACCAATAACAGATGATGGGCAATCATGAAGTCTAGTAAAATTGTGCAAAACAACACACGCTTTAATCATGTCATTAATAGTAGCCTCACTCAGCTGAATGGCAGACTGGAGGAGACGCCATTTGGCACACAGAATCCCAAAGGCACACCCCACCAGTCTACGCGCCCTGGAAAGCCTCAAATTAAAAACACGCTGCCGGTGATCCAGGTTGCGCCTGGGATAAGGCCTCATGACATTCCTTGTCAATTGGAAGGCCTCATCTCTCACAAGAACATATGGCACTGCTTCAGCATTGGAGCCTGGGAGTTGTTGTGGTGGTGGGAGGTCTAACTGGTTGTCACGTATCCGCCGACCCATAATGGAGGAATTGAACACCCTAGAGTCTCCTGTTCACCCATAGGCCCCAATGTCTACAATTATAAACCTGTAGTTACTGTCAATTACAGCTAACAGAACTACAGAGAAAAACTGCTTATAATTGTAGAATTGGGACCCAGAGTTCGGCGGCTTACGTACCCTGATGTTTCCCATCCAGGGCTCCAATGCAGTGTGGGAAGTCACAAGTGTCATTGAACCCACGGGCTATTTTGAGCCAATCTGCCATTTTTGGCTCAGGCATGAAAACATCATGTAGTTTCGCCCATATTTCAATACATGTTGAGTGAACAATGCCAGAAATCGTGGAGCGACCAATGAGAAACTCCAGGTGTAGTCCCGCATAAGACAATCCAGTTGACAGGAAGCTAAAAGGACACAAAAAAATCATATTAATTATGTAACAATAGTTTTGATAAAACATGAGAAAGCGCAAGCATGTTGTTTACTAAAAAACACAGTAATATCATAGAAATTAATCGAGATTTACCTAGTGTACATAAGTAGAACATTAAAAATACATATTTTCATTTTGGTTTTCTCCAAAGTAACACATATATTTTAAAATAGCTGCTAGCAAACAACCCTGAAAAAAAATCATCATCAACATACAGTATGTGAAGATGTTGAATACATACCATAAGGTAAGGAGAAGACGCTCCTCTGCGGATATGCTTTTTCGCATCCTGGTGTCCTGATACATGAGTCTCCAACAAGATATCAAATGTTGGTATTGTCATTCGACAGTATAGGTAAAACTTATCAGGATGTGCACGCAGAGCTGTATAGAGCCTCTGGAAATGGCCTTTAGTGAGGTGTTGGGTCAAAAGAGGATGCACCCACTGTTAGGAGTCGAGTTCCCGCCGCTGCACAGGGGGAATCTCGAACCATGTCTGCTGCGGTCTCCCATTCTGCATCGGCCGCAGTGGAGCCTGCTCAGCAGAGACGTCGGTCCCAGCGTCTCACTGAATCTGATACTGTGCAAAGAGTTACTGCTGCCTCTCCAGGCTCTACTATTGTACCCTGCACTGGTCTGCTGCGAGCAGGCTTTTCTGGGACTAAGTCCTGCTTTGCCCACACTGAGCATGCCCAGGGTAAGACCTCTCAGTGGAGATCAAGGGTCACATGCTCAGGTACTGCAGCAACTTCCATTAGTCCTCCAGGAAGGCCCTGTACCTGATCAAGTTCTGTGGCAGCCTTCCATTGGTCCTTGTTGGAAGGTCCTGTAGGTGCTACAGCTATAAAAGGTTCTCATGACCGCATGGCCATGCGCTAGTATCAAATATGTACGAGCTCAGCGCCAGTGTGGTCGTGTGTGTGGTCAGGGACCGGCTTAAATAAACCCCTAGAATGCTGGCGAGGAGTTTTGTGTATGCAGTCAGGGACCCGGCTGAAATAAGTCATTAGAATTCCGGCTCCACCGGAGAGGAGCTGCATGTTGGTTGGACTGCATGACCACTGTCGGCTCTACACAGTAGCTGTGTCGCCTGTGAGCTAAACAGGGCACAGCGTTCTCTTTACTACGGGCTCTGTGAAGTAACAGAGTCCGTTTGTACTAGTTTGCTTCGCCGCCTTGCTTAGCAGCAGGTTCTTTCCTGCACGGTAGATCCCGGGTTGCGAACGCACCTTTCTCAGCTAATAAATATATTCAGTGCGTTCCGCCAAACCCTATCACCCACTTTCTTCTTCTCCTCCTTCGCGGATCTACAATCGCAGGGTATAGCTGGCAAACCGACGTGACAAGACCCAGTTAAACAAAACCCGCTGAGTTGGGGTGAAGTGCAGTAGGTCAGACATGGTGCAAACGTTACCACAACACACCAACAGATGCACAATCACAAAATGACCATTTGGAGTGGTGGAGTGTGCCACCTGTTGTAGAGGCCTTAAATAGGGTTGCTGATGCTGATTTAAATTAATTTCAGCCTCCAAAACCGTTAAATGTCCATTTTGTCAGGTTGCGTGGAAAAAACGCATTACGGATGTCGTACAGATTACATACGCAACATGACATGCGCGACCACACCTTGCCAACGGATTACATACGGAACACTATTTTTGGATTTTTTCTGCGTATTACGGCTGTAAAAAACGGACCATATTTCCCTACGCTGAGTGTGACGCCAGCCTGAATCCATTTTTGGCCTTCCTTTAAGTTTTTACAAACCTTGTTGCATCTGTTTTTATTATATGAAGAAGAAAAATCCCTAGCTTCTCCTACCCATTAAGATACGGCGGGCACACGGATAACATCGGATTTACGGTGGCCCCAGCTCTACCACTTCACCCGCATGTAAGCTAAAAGAGTCAGACGTTTTAGGCAACAAAACATTTTGATGGCTGGCACAAAAATCCCTTAATAAATTTTTCCCATTATTTTAGTTTGTGGCATTTTTTGCAAAACATATCAGGCTGTGGCTATGGTATTTTTCTCCAGAAATTTACCTCGAAAAGGCTACCAAAACACTTGGAAAAATGGCATACAAATGGATATTTCATAAAAAAAACAAAGCTTTTTAATATGCCATGTCATCATGTGAAGGAGCCTTAGTGCAGTTGTGTCATCACAAACATTGGTAATGTATTACTAGCATATACCACTGACCTTCATTACCCCAGATAATGGCTGCATAAAAATAGCAGTAATGCCAGGAAAGTTCTAAGAACCTTCATCTACTATCTGTTTCACTCATCTTTTACTAGGTGATAGTGATGAGCGAGCGTGCTCAGATAAGCTGCTAACGGAGTGTCTTCAGTGTACTCAAAAAATATCTTCGAATCCCCGGAATTGCATGTCTTGTGGCTGTTCGACAGCCACGACACATGCAGGGGATTGCCTAACTAACAGGCAATGCAACAGCAGGGTCTCAAACATACCGTAATTCTCGAGCACGCCGAAGACACTCAGTTAGCACTCAAGTTAGCACCTTATTCGAGCATGTTTGGTCATCACTAGCAATGAGCGAGTGTGCTTGTTCCTCGGGTTTTCCAAGCATGCTCAGGGGCTCTCTGAGTATCTTGGGCGTGCTCGTAGATTATGTTTGTGTCCCCGCAGCTGCATGATTTGCTGCTGTTAGACAACCTGAACACATGCAAGGATTGCCTGTTTGTTAGGGAATCCCTACATGTATTGAGGTTGTCAGCAGCCTCATATCATGCAGCTGTGGGGACTCAAACACAATCTACGAGCACGCCCAAGATACTCGGAGATCACCCAAACATGCTCGGAAGACTCGAGTTTTCTCTTCTGGGAGACCATATGGATGACTATTGACCATGATGAGACCAAAAAACTTTCACATCTACACTTCACTTATTCTAATGGCAAATCAGCAGTGAAATCAAGAGTGGCAAGGTAGTCACCAGCATTTGACTTCAGCATCTTGAGCAAACTTAGGGCATCATTCACACATCGGTGATTTCTTTCAGACCCCAAAAATGGTTTGAGTTTCATCAGTGTTTTTTATCAGAGTGTCATCAAAGTTCGGTCACTGTCAATTATTACCATTAGAATTTGGTCAGGGTTTCATCAGTTTTTCTCAGATGAAAAAACAAACAAAACTGATGGAGGTTTCTTAAGGTTGTCCGCTCAAATGGTCCATGAAAAGTGGACATCACACGGAAGGCATTTGGGTGCTGTCCAGTTTTTCGGCTTTTTTTTGTCATGGATCCATAAACGAGATGATCCTTTTGGCATTGGTGAATTCAATCTTACTCTTGGATCAATATCAGACAAGTCTCCGAGCTGTTGTATGGACCACTCGGTCCTAGGAAAAATCAGTCATGTGAACTAACCCTGTACGAGAGTGCTATCTGTGAAAAACATTAAATCTGGCTAAGCCTGAACCCAAATATCAACCCATGTATTGCAGAAGGTAAAAGTCATAGTGAAATTCATTGCATTTACTGATTTGCATGTGACAAATTAGCAGTCAGGGTCAAATTTTGCTGCAGGTTCTACGAAAGAAGATTTTCTTGTTGGAAAACCTACTGTTCAGGCTGAGTTCACACATTGCTGCACAACAAAGTCCAGATGATGGCATGCAGAATGCTGCAATAAATCCCAACTGCAACATGTGAATCCAGTCTTCAAAGGAAGAATTGATAAATTACCATTACCAGAGAACATAAGTCCATCCACTTGGGCTAGTCCTTTAATTCCAAGCATGGCCATGGCATTGAGGAGCCTGCACCCCCCCACTCCACAGCGGAGATGGAGGTCTTGTTTACATAAGCAACGCTTTTCAATGCCTATTTTTATTATGTAAATGAGCGTTAGATTGTGCGCAGCCATATAATTGGATTAACATGAAAATACAAACATCCCTGCAAGACTAAGCAACGGACACTCGTAGGTAAAAGAAACAATCGCGGCCACATCAACATCTGAGCATTTAAGCAGCATTTGGGGAGTGTTTTAAAGAGTGGATGTTAATGAATTAAGTTTATAGAGCATGACAAAGGCTCGGGGTGGTATAATCAGCTTGCTTCCTCAATGCTGGGCAACTAAGAGGAAATTTAATGGATGCTACACAGGAGAAGTGAGGCTCATTTGGAAGCTGAAGGGGTTTGTTCTGGAGTAGTAAAATATATTAGATATATTACAGAACATTAGATTTTGATCGCTCCAGTGATGCAGTCAGCATTTGTACAGAATTGATTAGGTGATATCACTATGTAAAATTGGATCTTACCTCATCCCCTAGGACATGCAAAAAGGACTTCTTAAATGGGTTGATGGATATAAAGTTTTCCACTTCAATGCCATATTAAAGTGATCCTCATGTTTTTTTCCCTATGGTATAAATTGGGAGTCCGATTAATGGGATCACATTGAACTCCTTTCATCTTTACTATAAGGGGTGACCATAGACAAAACTTGTAAATACCCCTAGAGATGACATGTCAATGACGGTGCTTTTAACTTCGTATAGGACTTGGAAGAATGGGTCCCCCCCCCCCTAGGCTATAGGATTGGCAGCATACTCTAGAGCAAAAAGCAAGCTCTTCACTAGGAACTTCGTTATCAGATTTTGGGATTCCAAAGATCCTGACCAGACTTTTATGCAATATAAACTTTTGATGGAAATGGTAAGGCACCTTGAGCTGATAGGAGGGTTTTTGGACCCCTCTGTTAATTACAATAGTAACCAAGGTCTGCAACTTTTGCATCCTGTAGCAGATTATGATATCGCCTAGAAGCAGACACACAACAACTTAGTGGAGTGCAGTATAAGCCTCCGACAAACCCTAATAACTCCACTTTGTGGCTATAACACCTTCCGCTCTTCTGGGAAGATTTTCTGCAAGATCTTGGAGGTGTCTCTGGGAATTCTTACCCATTCATCCAGGACAACATTTGTGAGGTCAGACACTGATGTTGGAGGAGAGGTCCGGGCTCACAACATGTGTTCTAGTTCAATACCAAAAGCTTCTGGTGGGGTTGAGGTTGGGTTTCTATGTGGTGGGTCAAGTTCTTCCACACCAAACTCCCCCAACCATGTCTTTATGAAACTTGCTTTGTGCACTTGTGATGCAGGTGACCGACCGCAACACACAGAAAACGCAAGGCAGGGACAGTCAGTGAACAATATAACATTGCTTTTAAATGCAACAGTAATGTACAGTAATCTTGGACAGTTTGTAATAGTAACAAGGTAAATCGAACAATAAACCAGATACTGCTATGAGTAGATAAGCAACAGAATTTCTTCACTGTGCAATTCTGAAGGGATTTACCACGTAGGTGCTCTCGCTCTCTCTCTGGAATTCTGGCCCTAGCAGGGATCACCGGGTTTTCCCGCTAGGTCTCAAGTCTATTAATGCTCGTTGAGCATTCCGTGTCTCAAACAGCCCCCTCCAAACCTGTCATCTTTACATTGTCCAACCCCAGAATCATGTGCCCAAGGTGGAAGTTACTGCCCTGCTCATTCGCGCTGCCTCACTGCAGATGCCATCATCTCCTCGCAGATCCTCGCGGCTTGACCCTCGATGAATATCTGCCAGACCTGAAGCGGAGAGGACTGCGACTCAAAAGACCAGTCTCTGGGACCTCTCAAGCATGGTCTGACCCTTAACAGGAAGTGGCAAGCACACTGGTGGTGTAGACTTCCCGATGAAGTCACACTGACTCAAACACACTGTTTGGTGAGCAAGGTTTTTATACCCCAGCACTTTGATCCGTGTGTCACCTGGCCAGGACCAGTACATTAAGCTGCCCACCCCCTCAAACCCTTCCGGTCCAAACTGGTTCCACTTGATTACACCTGGCCAGTAGATGGCGGTCCATCCTCACTATGGCCACAGCCTGCAAGGATTCCCCAAGGGTATCACTACTTCCTCTTACATACTTTGAACAGTCATAGGAAACAGAAAAGAGCCTTCTCCAAACTGTTACTACAAAGTTGTGAATCTACAATTGACGAAAATGGCTTGTGCTTAACATTAACATTTCACAGGAACTAACGGCTGATGCTGACCCCTGAAAAACACCCCATAGCATTATTCCTCCGCCTCCAAACTGTACAGCAAGAACAATGCAGTCAGGCGGGTAACTTTCTCCTGGCTTTGACCAAACGTGGGCTTATCGGTGACCACGCTTTGTAGCGTAACAGGGTCTCCACTTCATGTCTGAGTTGCTGCAGTTCCTTCCACTTCTCAATAAAGTCTCTTACAGGTGAGGGAGGAATATTTATGAGGGAAGACATGACATGAGCAGACTTGATACATTGGTGGCTCCTAATACAGGACCGCATTGGTATCAGTGACCTCTCTACCACCATCCATTCTGTCACATTTTTGATGGCAAGTAGCATGGCTAGGGCCTGGATGTTATACGCCGGATTGAAGGGCCTGGATGTTATACATCGAGGTAATGGAACTGGATGAAAAACCTGATTTTAATGATTAAGACATGCTTCAATAATGAAGCATCCTTGTATTCAAAAGTTGCATTATAGATGACAAATATATGTAGGGCAGCATATTGATTTCATACAATAGTAATGAGTTTAATACTGCACTGTATAACTTTTCCAACACCAGATATTTATGTCAGACATGTCCTAAAAGTCAGATTTTTAGAGGCATCTACCAATCCCTAATATATGCTGAGCGCTTTTTCTCTGTTAGATGGTTGTTCAGACTCTAAACTCCCTTTTATTCCTATAGAAGTAACTGCTCAAGATTAGCTGCCACCATCTCCTGATTAAAAAAATAAATAAATGAATTGGACCCCCCATTGAGGTCAACATCTGTCCTGAGGTTTGTACACATCTGATCTGATTGACACACAATAAAAACCCTTTGGCCTAGGTTCCCACCAAAGACATACTGATAGGGAATTTAAATTGTGTGCCCCAATGGGACAGCGATGATAATGTGTGCAAACTGTAAAGCGCTGTGGAATATGTTAGCACTATATAAAAATAAAGATTATTATTATTATTTGGTGCATTTTTGATGTTGCAGCATTTCTGCACCTATAGGTGCTGATTTGGCTATTTATTCTAAGTCATATTGCAAGACTCGTTAAAGGGTTGATTATGACGTGTAGGATCGCTACTTCCAACAGGTGGCGCTATAGAGTTCAAATCCTCTTTTTCTCTGAAGAGTAGTGTTGAGCGATACCGTCCGATACTTGAAAGTATCGGTATCGGATAGTATCGGCCGATACCCGAAAAATATCGGATATCGCCGATACCGATATCCGATACCAATACAAGTCAATGGGACATCAAGTATCGGAAGGTATTCTCATGGTTCCCAGGGTCTGAAGGAGAGGAAACTCTCCTTCAGGCCCTGGGATCCATAGGGATGTGTAAAATAAAGAATTAAAATAAAAAATATTGATATATTTACCTCTCCGGCGGCCCCTGAACTCAGTGCGGGTAACCGGCAGGCTTCTTTGTTCAAAATCAGCGCTTTTAGGACCTGAGAATCACGTCCCGGCTTCTGATTGGTCGCGGGCCGCCCATGTGACCGCCATGCGACCAATCACAAGCCGCGACGTCACCGCAAGCTATTAGCGCGCTTTTTTGAAAAATGAGCGCGTTAATGGCTTTCAAAGACGTAGCGGCTTGTGATTGGTCGCGGCCACGCGACCAATCACAAGCCGCGACGTCACCGCAAGCTATTAACGCGCTCATTTTTAAAAATGAGCGCGTTAATGGCTTTCAAAGACGTAGCGGCTTGTGATTGGTCGCGTGGCCGCGACCAATCACAAGCCGCGACGTCACCGCAAGCTATTAACGCGCTCATTTTTAAAAATGAGCGCGTTAATAGCTTGCGGTGACGTCGCGGCTTGTGATTGGTCGCGTGGCCGCGACCAATCACAAGCCGCTACGTCTTTGAAAGTCATTAACGCGCTCATTTTTCAAAAAAGAGCACGCTAATAGCTTGCGGTGACGTCGCGGCTTGTGATTGGTCGCGTGGCCGCGACCAATCACAAGCCGCTACGTCTTTGAAAGTCATTAACGCGCTCATTTTTCAAAAAAGAGCGCGCTAATAGCTTGCGGTGACGTCGCGGCTTGTGATTGGTCGCGTGGCGGTCACATGGGCGGCCCGCGACCAATCAGAAGCCGGGACGTGATTCTCAGGTCCTAAAAGCGCTGATTTTGAACAAAGAAGCCTGCCGGTTACCCGCGCTGAGTTCAGGGGCCGCCGGAGAGGTAAATATATCAATATTTTTTATTTTAATTCTTTATTTTACACATCTCTATGTATCCGATACCGATACCCGATACCACAAAAGTATCGGATCTCGGTATCGGAATTCCGATACCGCAAGTATCGGCCGATACCCGATACTTGCGGTATCGGAATGCTCAACACTACTGAAGAGGCAATTTGCACTTATAGGTTACTTTTTTACATTTTGAGTGTGTATTTTTAAAATGCATTTTTATTGCGTTTTTCTGTTGCAATTTTTCTCTTTTTGGTAAGGTTTTAAATTAAACAGCTTTATTTAGGATACTTATTGTTACTTAACTTTTATAAAACTTTATTGCTAGTTATGCATGAATTACATGCTTCCACCATGGTAATGCACTAACAACGTTTATGCTGTTTTTTATCTTCAGACTTTTTAATTTTGTTTAGGGCTTGTTTTCACTTGCGAGGAACACGTCCGTGTCTCGCATGTGGAAACGAAGCTCTGGCTTCGTTTCCACATGCGAGGAGCGCGCGGCTGCATGTGTTGCTATGCGGCCGCACGCTCCGCTCCACAGTGCCGGCGCCAGAGCTTCGTTTCCACATGCGAGACACGGACGTGTTCCTCGCAAGTGAAAACAAGCCCTTAATCTCATTCAAGTCTATGGAAAAATAATCTGCAAACAAAACGCCTATTTACCGCAAGTGAAATTGACTTGACTTGAAAAATGCACCAGAGTTCAATTGTCACAGCACAAAAAAACCCACAATGGGCATGACATTTTTAAAAATCCACTGCACTTTTCTGGAACTGTAAGTCTGGAAAAAAATACAGCAAATACTCATAGTGAAAGCTTATCCTAAGACTTTCCACACAGAATTTTTTGCTTGTTTATAAATAAAAAAGAAATAAATAAAAAAACATAAATTTCATGCACTTTTTTGTTAGCATGGTGTTTTGGAAAACATATGAAAAAAATCTCAAAAAAATGCACCAAAAATATGAAAAGAGCCATGAAAAGTGCACTCTTTATAGAGCATTATACTTATTTCTATTAACATATGGCGAATATTTGCCAGTAGCAATTTATACTGTAAATTATGGAAAAACTGCACAATTTTTGCAAAAATAACTCACCTTGTTAATAAGGTCTTATTCTAAGTTCACACAATGAGTATCTGATGTGTTCTTACGGGTATGTGCACACGTCAGGATTTCTTGCAGGAATTTCCTGACCAAAACCGGACATTTTCTGCAAGAAATCCGCATGCAGATTTTTCAAGTTTTTCTCGCGTTTTTTGCACTTTTTTTTTGTGGATTTTTTGCGGATTTTTCCGGAGGTTCTGGGATGCAATAATATAGTGGAAAATCTTCAAAAATGCGCAAAATAATGAACATGCTGAGTTTTTTTCCGCGATGCGTTTCTTTCGCGTAAAAGAATGCAACATATGCACAAAAACTGCGGAATGCATTCTAAATGATGGGATGCATATGTATGCATATTTTAAGCGTTTTTACAGCATTTTCATAACGAAAAAAATGCAAAAAATCCGCAATAAATCCTGACGTGTGCACATAGCCCCAAGCTGAGTATTTTGATTGCACAAAAAAACATAGCTTATTAAAACTCTAGCAAAGTGGATGGGATTTATGGAAATCTCATGCCCAATGTGCTATTTTAATGCTGCAGAAAGTTTTTTCAATCCTCAACATGTCAATTTCTCGTGCTGCAAAAATGTATATCATTTGTGGATTTTCTTCAAAGATTTGAACAAAATAAGGAAAATATGCAGATAAAAAATAAAAATCATATACTTCCGCATTGGAAACGTACTGAAAACGCGGGTAAGCCGCACATGGCTGTATTTATACTATTATCAAAGCCAAATATCAGGACATATCAAAAGCAAAATGTTTTTTCGAAAACATGAAAGAGCAAAAAGAGACTAAAAAACACAAGCAAAAAAGCAATGAAAAACACTAGTAACCGGATTTAGCTAATAAATGCAGAAAATCTGCAACATCAAAAACTCGCCAAATACTCATGGTGGAAACTTCGCCTTACAGTCCCTGCACAGGTAACCAAGACATCTAATGTCTATGTACCCTGATAGGGTTGGACATGATGAGACATCCTGATTTGGGGCTTTCTCCTGACCTACATTTCATAATTTGAGTAGATCAAACAAGCAACAATGTGGACAATAATGACAAACCAGACATCTGAGGTGGCCGGACTTTTGTCTGCCAGGTTGGGAAATGTCATTTTGCTTGAAGGAACCTGCTGTTACACAAGGAAGGAGCGGCTGCGATTGTGATTTCTTCATGGTTAATCTCTTGTAGTTGTGAGTAATGTTAGCATGTTAACCACTAGAGGGTCTAGTATCAAGGAGACGGTGTCACAGGCGGCTGATCCTGCCAGAACCCTACGTCATCATCTCCCGGTGTAAGAGGGACAAATCTGACACATTGCGAGTGTTTATCCTTACTATTGCTATATATCGGGATATTACACAGGATGTTCACTGCATGCCGACGAAAAGTCATCCAGAAAGTGTCCTCAGGATCTCTCAGTCAATATATTGTAAGTTTACAGCTAGTTTCCCACAGGGTCCACATGCATGGAATATGTACTAAAATATGATGCTCATTCCAATAAACAGGTGACCAGGTAGTGTATGTTCAGGACATGTCTACCAGAGCTGGATGGACAATGTATCTACGAACCTTGGAAAATCTGCACAAGGGAATACATTATTGGTCCTTAACAGTCTATTAGTTGCAGTCCCTCTAAAGATATATATATATATATACTAGATTGTGGCCCGATTCTAACGCATCGGGTATTCTAGAATATGCATGTCCCCGTAGTATATGGACAATGATGATTCCAGAATTCGCGGCAGACTGTGCCCGTCGCTGATTGGTCGAGGCAACCTTTATGACATCATCATCGCCATGGCAACCATTATGACATCGTCGATACTGTGCCCGTCGCTGAATCAGAAACGTGGGATTTCTACGTCCTTTATGACATCATCGTCGCTGTGCCCGTTGCTGATTGGTCGAGGCCGCCAGGCGATGGTGTCATAATAGGTTGCCATGGCAATGATGATGTCATAATGGTTGCCATGGCGATGATGATGTCACAGTTGTTGCCATGGCGATGATGATGTCAAAGTTGTTGCCATGGCGATGATGTCATAATAGTTGCCATCTTGACGGTTGCAATGGTAGCGGTTATGTCATAAAGGTTGCCATGGCGATGAAGATGTCATAATAGGTTGCCATGGTGATGATGATGTCATAATGGTTGCCATGGTGATGATGATGTCATAATGGTTGCCATGGCGATGATGATGTCATAATGGTTGCCGCGGCGTTGATGTTGTCATAATAGGTTGCAATGGTGACAGTTATGTCATAATGGTTGCCATGTCGATAATGTCATAATGGTTGCCATGGCGATGATGTTATAATGGTTGCCATGGTGATGATGATGTCATAAAGGTTGCCATGGTGATGATGATGGCATAATGGTTGCCATGGTGATAATGATGTCATAATGGTTGCCATAGTGATGATGATGTCATAATGGTTGCGATGGCGATGATGTCATAATGGTTGCCATGGCGATGATGTCATTATGGTTGCAATTGTGAGGATGTCATAATGGTTGCCATGGCGATGATGATGTCATAATGGTTGCCATGGTGATGATGTCATAAAGGTTGCCATGGTGATGATGATGTCATAATGGTTGCCATGGTGATGATGATGTCATAATGGTTGCCATGGTGATGATGTCATAATGGTTGCCATGGTGATGATGTCATAATGGTTGCCATGGCGATGGTGTCATAATGGTTGCATTTGATGATTGTGTCATAATGGTTGCCATGGCGATGATGATGTCATAATGGTTGTCATGGCGATGATGATCTCACAATGGTTGCCATGGTGCTGATGATGTCATAACGGTTGCCATGGTGATGATGATGTCATAATGGTTGCCATGGTGACGATGGCCTCGACCAATCAGAGACACGGGATTTCCAGGACAGACAGACAGACAGACAGACAGACGGAAAAACCCTTAGACAATTATATATATAGATATATATATATATAATTTCCTTTTATCTTTTGAACGACTGTCGCTGTGACTACAGTTGCACCACCCATAGTCTGGACCCATAATGTACCATAATGGCTGCCTTTGGAAAGTACGCAGATAAATTGTGGCATTGTATTGTACTGTGTAGTCAATCACCTCAATAAGAATATAGGCTTACTGGAGTTACAGTACCAAACACAGAGGCACACAAGGCATGTGACACTTGCAGCCCATGTCGTGGATACATCTGTGTGTGGTGGCTCTTGAAGCAATGACTCCAGCAGCAGTCCACTCCTTGTGAATCTCCCCCAAATTTTTTAATGGTCTTTTCTTACCAATCCTTTCAAGGCTGCGGTTATCCCGGTTGCTTGTGCACCTTTTTTAAACCCCCTTTTTCCTTCCACTCAACTTTCCAATAATATGCTTGGATACAGCACTCTGTGAACAGCCGGCTTCTTTAGCAATAAACTTTTGGGACTTACCCTCCTAGTGGAGTGTGTCAATGACTGCCTTCTGGACATCTGTCAGTCAGGAGTCTTCCTCATGATTGTGGAGCCCACTGAAACAGCCTAAGGGACCTTTATAAACACTTAGGAAGCCTTTGCATGTATTTTTTGTTAATTATTCTAATTTACTGAGATAATGACTTTTGGGTTTTCATTGACTGTAAGCCATAATCATCAACATTAACAGAAATAAACACTTGAAATAAATCACTCTGTTTGTAATGACTCTATATAATATATGAGTTTCACTTTTTGTATTGAAGAGCTGAAATAAATTTACTTTTAGATGATATTCTAATTTTGTGAAAAGCTCCTGTATGTCAATAACAACAGCATCTGGCGGTGAATCTGTACTACATAAGATACCCCCAAAAATATAACATCCACTTCCTATAAACCAAATATAGCAAAAATGACTTTTCCATACACATATAGTTAGTTGTTCCCCTGATATTCCACTAAGCCTACATTCATATGTTTAGTATTTGGTCAGTATTTTACATCAGTATTTGTAAGCCAAAACCAGGAGTGCAGCAATCAGACCCCAGGCTTTGGTGCAGCCAACAGGAAAGCAGGTAGGAAGCAAGGAATTGGTACTCTAGGGAATCTCAAGAGCAGCAGGATGCATGAAATGAAACCCAGCAAGGATGTAAGCAAAAAGAGGCACAGAAAGTGAAGAACTCCAAACAGAAGTCTACATTCTCAATTCTAAGACATATTTGAGAGTCATAATGGGCATTAAAGTGAAACTGTCAGCAGGATTTTTGGAAGTAAACTACACACACTATCAGGTTGCTGCTGCTAAAATGATACCTAGGGTGAAGAAATCCATTTTGTGGTTCTTGTGTAATCAGGGTTAGAAGTTTTACAGTTAATGAGATGCCCATGCTCCAGGGCAGAACAGTAGACAAAGTCTTATCTTCCTGCTCTAAGCCAGAGAAACCAAGGAAAGACCTGCCCACAGGCCCACTCGAGAATCTCATTACCTGAAAATTTCTTACACAAATTACACAAGAACCACCAGACGGATTTCTTCACCCTAGGTACCATTTAAATCAGTTTAACATCACCAACCTGACAGTGTCTGCAGGTTACTTAGCAAAATCCTGCTGACAAATTCGCTTTAAATAGCATTAGACAAACAACTTCATCGAGGCACGTCGGGCAACCTACATATCCCGACGTGGAGCACAGCAAAGGGAAGCGGTGCAAGGTGAAGGAAGCGGAGCCAAGGACAAGTGTGTAACCATTTATACCAATAAAATATAGTTATGAAAATGCTAGTGATTTTCCTCAAGTTGCTGACAAGGAGCACCAATGTGTTGGCAGTGCAACCATTCTGAGACTTGTTGTCATGTAGACCTTGACAAACCGGAAAATTGCTTAATTTGTTGTTCACCTACCCATAGGGGTTTTCCACTGCTTTAAAACTGATATCATATTATTAGGAAAGGATATTAATATTAAATTAGTAGCAGTCCAACACCCAGCACCACTATCAATCAGCTGTTATCAGTTTCAAATGGTGGCTGAATGTACACCATATACAGAGCCAGAAAAGTGCAGCTCCATACATTGTTTAGTGGGTGCATCTGAGAACCACAGCTCTACTTCTAACCACAGCTGATCTGAGGAGGTCTTGGGTGTTGGACTCCAATGATCAGATATTGATAATCTATTCAATGGATAAGTCATCAATATCAAACTATAGTACAACTTAATCCACCAAATTGAACATGTATTCCAAACTGGTGGCAGCATAGTGTAGAGTAGGTTATACACAGTACAGACCAAAAGTTTGGACACTCCTTCTCATTTAAAGATTTTTCTGTGTTTTCATGACTATGAAAATTGTACATTGTACAAGAAGGAGAGTGATGGGATGCTACGCCAGATGACCTGGCCTCCACAGTCACCAGACCTGAACCCAATCGAGATGGTTTGGAGTGTGCTGGACCGTAGAGTGAAGGCAAAAGGGCCAACAAGTGCTAAGCATCTCTGAGAACTCCTTCAAGATTGTTGGAAGACCATTTCCGGTGACTACCTCTTGAAGCTCATCAAGAGAATGCCAAGAGTGTGCAAAGCAGTCATCAAACCAAAAGGTGGCTACTTTGAAGAACCTAGACTATAAGACATAATTTCAGTTGTTTCACACTTTTTAGTTAAGTATATAATTCCACATGTGTTAATTCATAGTTTTGATGTCTTCAGTGTGATTGAACAATTTTCAGAGTCATGAAAATACAGAAAAATCTTTAAATGAGAAGGTGTGTCCAAAACTTTGGTCTGTACTGTAGGTTGTTTAGGTTTTTTTTGCTTGTTTTTATGTAATTAAGTATACAGTTGTGCTAAAAAGTTTACACAGTAGTTTGACAATAAATGGCTTTACCCAACCACTAATGATGAGTGGAGAAAATGTTTTGGTGTTATCATTCATATCCTCTGAAAAAAGACCAAGAAAGCAAAAATTCTGCCAGGGTATGTAAACTTTTTAGCACAACTGTATGTGTACTGTAAAAGAGTGACAGAGAAACTAGCGCCCTCTGAAGACTGGCTTCAATGTTTTAATGTTGAATTTATCAGATTGTTTGGCCCTAATATAGCAATGGATTTTACAGGATAGCATAAATGCCTTGCACTAACTGCACTGTAATTGTTGTGAAACATTTCTTTCTTGCACCTTTGTGTCTTTTTTTAAATCTCTAATTGCCCCTCCATACTTCCAGCCTTCCATACAAGAATGGTTGGTCATATTCTTACACCTCCTTAACTACCTTTCCCAGTAGCACACTGCTTCTCCTCAGTGCTGCAGTACACTCCCTCCCCTGAGCTCCACTCTGAGTTATCATCAAGCTAATCTAAGTGTAGAAGTCACCTTATGCTTTTGTGCATTCTGCTCTTGTACAGTACCAGGCCTGACTAATTTTACCTTCAGACATCTTCATCAGCGTAGCTGGTTTCTAACAGAGCTCAACTCATCTGTACTCCTCCACAATGGAGCTTGTAATTATTACACAGTAGATTGTTGAGCTGTGTGTGTTCCATGCTGCTGCCAGATCATTGATGTGAACTTGAAAATGTTGTTCTATTGATGTATATATCAGAAATCAAGCCACTGGTTTGGTTTCTCATTTTTGACTGTGTTTTTGTGTATTTCTATGACTGTAAGCAGGGCCGGACTGGCCATCTGGCAATTCCGGCAAATGCCAGAAGGACCTGTCTGGTTGTGGGCCACATTGTCTGCTTTGTTGTTAACAGAATCTACGTTCTCAAGACCCCCATACTGTTAAGAGTCAAATGCCAGGCCTGAATTTCAATCACAGTCCATACCTTAGTGTAAGGGTCATTACCATTTTTTCCTATTCACATTTACTTTTTAGCTCTACCTTCTCCTTTCTAGTATTTGTTTATTTCAGAGTACTTTTTTCTGTGCTCTTACAAAGGCGGTCTAAGGGGTAAAATTTCTCCTTTTGGAGAATGTCAAGATGACATAAGGAGATTTATATGCCATGCGATGCTTCTCTTGGAATATATATATGCAAATAGCCCTTTTAGAGAGGAAGTGGAGAGGAACTCCAGTGCCACCTATTGGAAATAACAATCCTAATAGTCAATAACAACCCTTTAACGAGTCTTGCCACATGACTTAGGATAATAGAGTACCTGGTTTGGCTATTTGCAGACGTTTTTCAGGGTGTTTGCACATCATCAATGCAAAGCTAGAGATCTGATTTGGCTCAATGAGAAGCCTCTGAGACAGGTCTAAGGGTTGATAGTTCTCCTTTTGTAGGGTGACGTGCTCAACATGTCGATAAGAAGAATCTTACAGGTGAAACAATGCTCTTCTGGGAAATGAAATATGCAAATTGCCTTTTCAGGGAAGAAGAGGTCTTGAAATCTAGTGCCACTTATTAGTAGTAACAATCCTATAAGTCAGTATTGAACCTTTAACGCACCTTGCCAGATAACTTGGGATACAGCCAAACTAGAAACTCCATTTTCAGATGTGTTTTGGAATGTGTGTCCCTCATCAGTAAAAATCAGAAGAATTGAATTGGCTGGGTGATAACTTTCTGATGGGGATATGAAGGGTAAAGTTTATCCTTGTGTAGAGTGCCTGAGGAGCATTGCATATAATGTATTAGATGTAAAATAGAGATTCACATGCTACGTTGCTAATCAAGAATAATAGTTTTGGACTACTTATTAGTAATACAAACTTTTATTAGTAGAAGGTTCACACATTTGAGGGACTTACGGACCCTTGCGTCAGGACAATGAGGAACATTGCATAATTTATAAGTCTCTGCACTCTACACTAGGGCCGATTCTGTACTCTCTATTAGGGCAAGATTTATCCCATAAACCAAGATCAGAGGCTTTTCACACATGAGTGAACCCGCAGCCAATCAGCTGATCAATGCAAGTCTATCTTTTTTTTTTCTTATGCACATATTTTCCCTGTATTGGGCTTAATGAATGGACTGGATCTGTTTTTTTCTAAGTGGCTCGAGATTCTGCCACATAAAGGTGGTTCCCAACAAAAGATTCCTCCATACAATGTACAAATGCCTAATAGGATGTATGGATCTATGGTGTGATCCTGAGATAACCCGTGGAGTTAATAATGGCAGATTGCTTTGTGGAAACTGTGAATTTAACCCCTTCATGACCCAGCCTATTTTGACCTTAATGACCTGGCCGTTTTTTGCAATTCTGACCAGTGTCCCTTTATGAGGTAATAACTCAGGAACGCGTCAACGAATCCTAGCGGTTCTGAGATTGTTTTTTCAAGACATATTGGGCTTCATGTTAGTGGTAAATTTAGGTCGATAATTTTTGTGTTTATTTGTTAAAAAAATGGAAATTTGGCTACAATTTTGAAAATTTCGCAATTTTGCTGTACGACGAACCAAATTCAGTGGATCAGGCAGAGAAAAATTTGCTGGCTCTGTGTCAGGGTCAGGATGAGATAGAGATTTATTGTCAGAAGTTTAGAAAGTGGTCCGTGCTCACTCAATGGAATGAATGTGCGCTGGCAGCTATTTTCAGAAAGGGTCTCTCTGAAGCCCTTAAGGATGTCATGGTGGGATTTCCTATGCCTGCGGGTCTGAATGAGTCTATGTCTTTGGCCATTCAGATCGGTCGACGCTTGCGCGAGCATAAATCTGTGCACCATTTGGCGGTATTATCTGAGCATGAACCTGAGCCTATGCAGTGCGATAGGACTTTGACCAGAGCTGAAAGGCAAGAACACAGACGTCAGAATGGGCTGTGTTTCTACTGTGGTGATTCCACTCATGCTATCTCCGATTGTCCTAAGCGCACTAAGCGGTTCGCTAGGTCTGCCACCATTGGTACGGTACAGTCGAAATTTCTTTTGTCCGTTACTTTGATCTGCTCTTTGTCTTCCTATTCTGTCATGGCATTTGTGGATTCAGGCGCTGCCCTGAATTTGATGGACTTGGAGTTTGCTAGGAGCTGTGGGTTTGTCTTGGAGCCCTTGCAGTGTCCTATTCCATTGAGAGGAATTGATGCTACGCCTTTGGCCAAGAATAAGCCTCAGTATTGGACCCAGCTGACCATGTGCATGGCTCCTGCGCACCAGGAGGATATTCGCTTTCTGGTGTTGCATAATCTGCATGATGTGGTCGTGTTGGGGTTGCCATGGCTACAAGTCCATAACCCAGTATTAGATTGGAAATCAATGTCTGTGTCCAGCTGGGGTTGTCAGGGGGTACATGGTGATGTTCCATTTCTGTCTATCTCATCATCCACCCCTTCTGAGGTCCCAGAGTTCTTGTCTGATTACCGGGATGTATTCGATGAGCCCAAGTCCAATGCCCTACCTCCGCATAGGGATTGTGATTGTGCTATCGATTTGATTCCTGGTAGTAAGTTTCCTAAGGGTCGACTGTTTAATTTATCTGTACCTGAGCACGCCGCTATGTGGAGTTATGTGAAGGAGTCTTTGGAGAAGGGTCATATTCGCCCGTCATCGTCGCCATTGGGAGCGGGGTTCTTTTTTATGGCCAAGAAGGATGGTTCGCTGAGACCTTGTATTGATTACCGCCTTCTAAATAAAATTACGGTCAAATTTCAGTACCCCTTGCCGCTGCTGTCTGATTTGTTTGCTCGGATTAAGGGGGCTAGTTGGTTCACCAAGATAGATCTTCGTGGTGCGTATAATCTTGTGCGTATTAAACGGGGCGATGAATGGAAAACAGCATTTAATACGCCCGAAGGCCATTTTGAGTACCTGGTTATGCCATTCGGACTTTCTAATGCTCCATCAGTGTTTCAGTCCTTTATGCATGACATCTTCCGAGAGTACCTGGATAAATTCCTGATTGTATACTTGGATGATATTTTGGTCTTCTCGGATGATTGGGAGTCTCGTGTGAAGCAGGTCAGAATGGTGTTCCAGGTCCTGCGTGCTAATTCTTTGTTTGTGAAGGGGTCAAAGTGTCTCTTTGGTGTTCAGAAGATTTCATTTTTGGGGTTCATTTTTTCTCCTTCTACTATCGAGATGGACCCTGTTAAAGTTCAGGCCATTTATGATTGGACTCAGCCAACATCTCTGAAGAGTCTGCAGAAGTTCCTGGGCTTTGCTAATTTTTATCGTCGCTTCATCGCTAATTTTTCTAGCATTGCTAAACCGTTGACTGATTTAACCAAAAAGGGTGCTGATGTGGTCAATTGGTCTTCTGCTGCTGTGGAAGCTTTTCAGGAGTTGAAGCGTCGTTTTTCTTCTGCCCCTGTGTTGTGCCAACCAGATGTTTCGCTTCCGTTCCAGGTCGAGGTTGATGCTTCCGAAATTGGAGCAGGGGCTGTTTTGTCGCAGAGAAGTTCTGATTGCTCGGTGATGAAACCATGCACCTTCTTTTCCAGGAAATTTTCGCCTGCTGAGCGAAATTATGATGTTGGCAATCGAGAGTTGCTAGCCATGAAGTGGGCATTCGAGGAGTGGCGTCATTGGCTTGAAGGAGCTAAGCATCGCGTGGTGGTCTTGACTGATCACAAAAACTTGACTTATCTCGAGTCTGCCAAACGGTTGAATCCTAGACAGGCTCGTTGGTCGCTGTTTTTCTCCCATTTTGACTTTGTGGTTTCGTACCTTCCGGGCTCTAAAAATGTGAAGGCGGATGCCCTGTCTAGGAATTTTGTGCCCGATTCTCCGGGTTTGCCTGAGCCGGCGGGTATTCTCAAAGAGGGGTATTGTGAGTTCTGTTTTTGGACTCCCTCTGGTGGTTACTGATGGTACTGGGTGACTTGTGTTCTCTGCGGTCTCTGGTATCCACCTGTTCCATCAGGTTATGGGTGTTTCCTATTTAACCTGGCTTTTTTGTCATTTCCTCGCCGGCTATCAATGTAATCAGCGTGTCTTTTTACCTCTGCTCCCTGCGTCTGTTATCTTCAGGACAAGCTAAGTTTTTATTTTCCTGTTCCACTTTTTGCTTAATTTTTGTCTTAGTCCAGCTTGCAGATATGTGATTCCTTGCTGCTGGTTGCTCTAGTGGGCTGAAATTACTCCTCATGTTCCATGAGTTGGCACATGAGTTCAAGTAATTTCAGGATGGTTTTTTTGAAGGGTTTTTCGCTGACCGCGCAGTTCACTTTTGTATCCTCTGCTATCTAGTTTTAGCGGGCCTCATTTTTGCTGATTCTATTTTCATAACTACGTATGTGCTTTCCTCTCATTTCACCGTTATTACATGTGGGGGGCTGCTATTTCTGTGGGGTGTTTCTCTGGAGGCAAGTGAGGTCTGTGTTTCTTCTTATAGGGGAAGTTAATCCTTCGGCTGGCGCGAGACGTCTAGGAATCATCGTAGGCACGTTCCCCGGCTACTACTAGTTGTGTGTTTAGGTTCAGGATCGCGGTCAGCTCAGGTTCCATCACCCTAGAGCTTGTTTTTTTTTTGTGCTTGTCCTTTTGTGATCCCCTGCCATTGGGATCATGACAGTATAGCCGGCCTTAAAAAATTGGTCATCGTTTTGGCTGAAGTAGGAGGAAAAGTAGTCTGAGGAAGTTTTTTTTTTTCCTCCTCAGTGTTTGCTGCCTAGCCTTAATTGCAGCTTGACTGCTTCTTTCCTCCTCTTAATCCTTGAATGGCTCTGACCTCAGCTGTTTATTATGGACGTCCAGAGTTTGGCTTCCAGCCTGAATAATCTTGCTGCTAAGGTTCAAAATATACAAGATTTTGTTGTACATACGCCTATGTCTGAACCTAGAATTCCTGTCCCAGAGTTTTTTTCTGGAGATAGATCTAGTTTTCTGAATTTTAGGAACAATTGCAAGTTGTTTCTTTCCTTGAAATCTCGCTCCTCTGGAGACCCTGCTCAGCAGGTCAAGATTGTTATATCTTTCCTGCGGGGTGACCCTCAGAATTGGGCATTTGCATTGGCACCAGGGGATCCTGCGTTGCTCAATGTGGATGCGTTTTTTCTGGCATTGGGTTTGCTCTATGAGGAACCTAACCTAGAGATTCAGGCTGAAAAAGCTTTATTGGCTCTCTCTCAGGGGCAAGATGAAGCAGAAATATATTGTCAGAAATTTCGGAAATGGTCGGTACTTACTCAGTGGAATGAGTGCGCTCTGGCTGCAAAATTCAGAGATGGCCTTTCTGAGGCCATTAAAGATGTTATGGTGGGGTTCCCGGCGCCTACAGGTCTGAATGAGTCCATGACTATGGCTATTCAGATTGATCGGCGTTTACGGGAGCGCAAACCTGTGCACCATTTGGCGGTGTCTTCTGAACAGGCACCTGAGATAATGCAATGTGATAGAATTCAGTCCAGAAGTGAACGGCAAAATTATAGGCGGAAAAATGGATTGTGTTTTTATTGTGGTGATTCAGCTCATGTTATATCAGCATGCTCTAAACGCACAAAAAAGGTTGATAAGTCTGTTGCCATTGGTACTTTACAGTCTAAGTTCATTCTGTCTGTGATGTTGATTTGTTCATTATCATCCATTTCCGTCGATGCCTATGTGGATTCAGGCGCTGCCCTGAGTCTTATGGATTGGTCATTTGCCAATCACTGTGGGTTTAGTCTGGAACCTCTGGAAGTTCCTATTCCTTTGAAAGGAATTGACTCTACACCTTTGGCTATGAATAAACCTCAGTACTGGACACAAGTGACCATGCGTATGACTCCCGTTCATCAGGAGGTGATTCGCTTCCTGGTACTGTATAATTTACATGATGTCTTAGTGCTTGGTCTGCCATGGTTACAAACTCATAACCCAGTCCTGGACTGGAAAACAATGTCTGTGTTAAGCTGGGGATGTCAGGGGGTTCATGATGATGCATCTCCGATTTCTATCGCTTCATCTACTCCTTCTGAGGTTCCGGTATTTTTGTCTGATTATCGGGAGGTTTTTGAGGAGCCTAAGCTCAGTTCGCTTCCTCCTCACAGGGATTGCGATTGTGCTATAGATTTGATTCCTGGCAGTAAATTCCCTAAAGGTCGTTTGTTCAATCTGTCAGTGCCAGAGCATACTGCTATGCGGAATTATGTTAAGGAGTCCTTGGAAAAGGGACATATCCGTCCATCTTCGTCCCCTTTGGGAGCAGGTTTTTTTTTTGTGGCCAAAAAAGATGGTTCCTTGAGGCCTTGCATAGATTATCGTCTTTTGAATAAGATTACAGTCAAATATCAGTATCCTTTGCCATTGTTGACTGATTTGTTCGCTCGCATTAAGGGGGCTAAATGGTTCACTAAGATTGATCTTTGGGGTGCGTATAATCTTGTGCGGATAAGGCAGGGTGATGAGTGGAAAACCGCATTTAATATGCCTGAGGGCCATTTCGAGTATTTGGTGATGCCTTTTGGACTTTCTAATGCTCCTTCTGTCTTCCAGTCTTTTATGCACGATATTTTCCGTGAATATCTAAATAAATTTATTATCGTGTATTTGGATGATGTTTTGGTTTTTTCTGATGACTGGGAGTCTCATGTTCAGCAGGTCAGGAAGGTGTTTCAGGTCCTGCGGGCCAATTCTTTGTTTGTAAAGGGTTCTAAATGTCTCTTTGGAGTCCAGAAGATTTCTTTTTTGGGGTATATTTTTTCCCCTTCTACTATTGAGATAGATCCCGTCAAGGTTCAGGCTATTTGTGACTGGACGCAGCCTACATCTCTTAAGAGTCTACAGAAGTTCTTGGGCTTTGCTAATTTTTATCGTCGCTTCATAACTAATTTTTCTAGTGTTGTTAAGCCTTTGACGGATTTGACTAAAAAGGTGCTGATGTTACTGATTGGTCTCCTGCGGCTGTGGAGGCCTTTCAGGAACTTAAGCGCCGGTTTTCTTCTGCTCCTGTGTTGTGTCAGCCTGATACGTCGCTTCCTTTTCAGGTTGAGGTTGATGCTTCCGAGATCGGAGCGGGGGCGGTTTTGTCACAGAGAAGCTCCGATGGCTCAGTGATGAAGCCATGTGCGTTCTTTTCTAGAAAATTTTCGCCCGCTGAACGGAATTATGATGTTGGTAATCGGGAGCTTTTGGCCATGAAGTGGGCATTTGAGGAGTGGCGTCATTGGCTTGAGGGTGCTAGACATCGTGTGGTGGTCTTGACTGATCACAAAAATCTGATGTACCTTGAGTCTGCCAAGCGTCTGAATCCTAGACAGGCTCGTTGGTCACTGTTTTTCTCCCGTTTCAATTTTGTGGTTTCATACCTGCCAGGTTCAAAGAATGTGAAGGCGGATGCTCTTTCTAGGAGTTTTGTGCCTGACTCCCCTGGAAATTCTGAGGCCACTGGTATCCTTAGGGATGGGGTGATTTTGTCGGCTGTCTCCCCAGACTTGCGACGTGCTTTGCAGGAGTTTCAGGCGGATAAACCTGATCGTTGTCCGCCGGAAAGACTGTTTGTTCCGGATAATTGGACCAGTAGAGTCATCTCCGAGGTCCATTCTTCTGTGTTGGCAGGTCATCCTGGAATATTTGGTACTAGAGACTTGGTGGCCAGGTCTTTTTGGTGGCCTTCCTTGTCGAGGGATGTGCGTTCTTTTGTGCAGTCTTGTGGAGTTTGCGCTCGGGCTAAGCCTTGCTGTTCTCGGGCCAGTGGATTGTTGTTACCTTTGCCTATCCCGAAGAGGCCTTGGACGCACATTTCCATGGACTTTATTTCGGATCTCCCTGTCTCTCAAAAAATGTCCGTCATATGGGTTGTGTGTGACCGCTTTTCTAAGATGGTTCATCTGGTACCCTTGCCTAAGTTACCTTCCTCCTCTGAGTTGGTCCCTCTGTTTTTTCAAAACGTGGTCCGTTTGCATGGCATTCCGGAGAACATCGTTTCTGACAGGGGATCCCAGTTTGTGTCTAGATTTTGGCGGACGTTCTGTGCTAAGATGGGCATTGATTTGTCCTTTTCGTCTGCATTCCATCCCCAGACGAATGGCCAGACGGAACGAACTAATCAGACTTTAGAAACTTATTTAAAGTGTTTTGTTTCTGCTGATCAAGATGACTGGGTTTCCTTTTTGCCGCTTGCCGAGTTTGCCCTTAATAATCGGGCTAGTTCTGCTACCTTGGTTTCTCCTTTCTTTTGTAATTCGGGGTTTCATCCTCGTTTTTCCTCTGGTCAGGTGGAGCCTTCTGATTGTCCTGGAGTGGACATGGTGGTGGATAGGTTGCATCGGATTTGGAGTCATGTGGTGGACAATTTGAAGTTGTCCCAGGAGAGGGCTCAGCAGTTTGCTAATCGCCGTCGCCGCGTGGGTCCTCGACTTCTTGTTGGGGACTTGGTGTGGTTGTCTTCTCGTTTTGTTCCTATGAAGGTCTCTTCTCCTAAGTTCAAGCCTCGGTTCATCGGTCCTTATAGGATCTTGGAAATTCTTAACCCTGTGTCATTTCGTTTGGATCTCCCGGCATCGTTTGCTATTCATAATGTGTTCCATCGGTCGTTGTTGCGGAAGTATGAGGTACCTGTCGTTCCTTCGCTTGAGCCTCCTGCTCCGGTGCTGGTGGAGGGTGAATTGGAGTATGTTGTGGAGAAGATCTTGGATTCTCGTGTTTCCAGACGGAAACTCCAGTATTTGGTCAAGTGGAAGGGTTATGGTCAGGAGGATAATTCTTGGGTGATTGCCTCTGATGTTCATGCTGCCGATTTGGTCCGTGCTTTTCATAGGGCTCATCCTGGTCGCCCTGGTGGTTCTCGTGAGGGTTCGGTGACCCCTCCTCAAGGGGGGGGTACTGTTGTGAGTTCTGTTTTTGGGCTCCCTCTGGTGGTTACTGATGGTACTGGGTGACTTGTGTTCTCTGCGGTCTCTGGTGTCCACCTGATCCATCAGGTTATGGGTGTTTCCTATTTAACCTGGCTTTTTTGTCATTTCCTCGCCGGCTATCAATGTAATCAGCGTGTCTTTTTACCTCTGCTCCCTGCGTCTGTTATCTTCAGGACAAGCTAAGTTTTTATTTTCCTGTTCCACTTTTTGCTTAATTTTTGTCTTAGTCCAGCTTGCAGATATGTGATTCCTTGCTGCTGGTTGCTCTAGTGGGCTGAAATTACTCCTCATGTTCCATGAGTTGGCACATGAGTTCAAGTAATTTCAGGATGGTTTTTTTGAAGGGTTTTTCGCTGACCAGGCAGTTCACTTTTGTATCCTCTGCTATCTAGTTTTAGCGGGCCTCATTTTTGCTGATTCTATTTTCATAACTACGTATGTGCTTTCCTCTCATTTCACCGTTATTACATATGGGGGGCTGTTATTTCTGTGGGGTGTTTCTCTGGAGGCAAGTGAGGTCTGTGTTTCTTCTTATAGGGGAAGTTAATCCTTCGGCTGGCGCGAGACGTCTAGGAATCATCGTAGGCACGTTCCCCGGCTACTACTAGTTGTGTGTTTAGGTTCAGGATCGCGGTCAGCTCAGGTTCCATCACCCTAGAGCTTGTTTTGTTTTTGTGCTTGTCCTTTTGTGATCCCCTGCCATTGGGATCACGACAGAGGGGGTAATTTTGTCTGCCATCTCCCCTGATTTGCGGCAGGTGCTGCAAAAATTTCAGGCTAATAGACCTGACCGTTGCCCAGCGGAGAAACTGTTTGTCCCTGATAGGTGGACGAATAAAGTTATCTCTGAGGTTCATTGTTCGGTGTTGGCTGGTCATCCTGGAATCTTTGGTACCAGAGATTTGGTGGCTAGATCCTTTTGGTGGCCATCTCTGTCGCGGGATGCGCGTTCTTTTGTGCAGTCCTGTGGGATTTGTGCTCGGGCTAAGCCCTGCTGTTCTCATGCCAGTGGGTTGCTTTTGCCCTTGCCGGTCCCGAAGAGGCCTTGGACACATATCTCTATGGATTTTATTTCGGATCTCCCCGTCTCTCAAGGAATGTCGGTCATTTGGGTGGTTTGTGATCGCTTCTCTTAGATGGTCCATTTGGTGCCCTTGTCTAAATTGCCTTCCTCCTCTGATTTGGTGCCGTTGTTTTTCCAGCATGTGGTTCGTTTACATGGCATTCCAGAGAACATCGTTTCTGACAGAGGTTCCCAGTTTGTTTCGAGGTTTTGGCGAGCCTTTTGTGCTAGGATGGGCATTGATTTGTCTTTTTCCTCGGCTTTCCATCCTCAGACAAATGGCCAGACTGAACGAACCAATCAGACCTTGGAAACATATCTGAGATGTTATGTTTCTGCTGATCAGGATGATTGGGTGTCCTTTTTGCCTTTGGCTGAGTTCGCCCTTAATAATCGGGCCAGCTCGGCTACTTTGGTTTCGCCATTTTTCTGCAATTCTGGGTTGCACCCTCGTTTCTCTTCAGGGCAGGTTGAGTCTTCAGACTGTCCTGGTGTGGATACTGTGGTGGATAGGTTGCAGCAGATTTGGACTCATGTAGTGGACAATCTGACTTTGTCCCAGGAGAAGGCTTAACGTTTCGCTAACCGCAGGCGCTGTGTGGGTCTCCGACTTCGTGTTGGGGATTTGGTTTGGTTGTCATCTCGTTATATTCCTATGAAGGTTTCCTCTCCAAAATTTAAGCCTCGTTTCATTGGTCCATATAGGATTTCTGAGGTTCTTAATCCTGTGTCTTTTCGTTTGACTCTTCCAGCTTCTTTTTCCATCCATAACGTGTTCCATAGGTCATTGTTGCGGAGATACGTGGCACCTGTGGTTCCATCTATTGATCCTCCTACTCCGGTTTTGGTTGAAGGGGAATTGGAGTATATAGTGGAGAAGATTTTGGATTCTCGTGTTTCGAGACGGAAACTCCAGTATCTGGTTAAGTGGAAAGGTTATGGTCAGGAAGATAATTCCTGGGTCTTTGCCTCTGATGTCCATGCTGCCAATCTGGTTCGTGCCTTTCATGTGGCTCATCCTGGTCGGCCTGGGGGCTCTGGTGAGGGTTCGGTGACCCCTCCTCAAGGGGGGGGTACTGTTGTGAATTCTGTGGCCAAGCTCCCTCCTGTGGTCGAGAGTGGTACTTCGGCTGGTTCTGTCTATGAGCTTCCTTTGGTGGATGAGAGTGGTACTGCGGCTTCTGAGTTTCCTTCCTCAGGTGATGAGGTTAAGTCGTTAGGTGCTGCTCTATTTAACTCCTCCTGGTGCTTTGATCCTGGCCTCCAGTCAATGTTCTAGTATTGGTCTTGCTTCCTCCTGGATCGTTCCTGTGGCCTCTATCCTGCATAAGCTAAGTTTTGCTTGTCTTATTTTTGTTTGCTATTTTTTCTGTCCAGCTTGCTATATTTGGTTTCTCCTGCTTGCTGGAAGCTCTGAGACGCAGAGGGAGCACCTCCGTACCGTTAGTCGGTGCGGAGGGTCTTTTTGCCCCTCTGCGTGGTTGTTTGTAGGTTTTTGTGTTGACCGCAAAGCTATCTTTCCTATCCTCGGTCTATTCAGTAAGTCGGGCCTCACTTTGCTAAATCTATTTCATCTCTGTGTTTGTATTTTCATCTTACTCACAGTCATTATATGTGGGGGGCTGCCTTTTCCTTTGGGGAATTTCTCTGAGGCAAGGTAGGCTTATTTTTCTATCTTCAGGGCTAGTTAGTTTCTCAGGCTGTGCCGAGTTGCATAGGGAGCGTTAGGCGCAATCCACGGCTACCTCTAGTGTGGTGTGTTAGGATTAGGGATTGCGGTCAGCAGAGTTCCCACGTCTCAGAGCTCGTCCTTTGTTTTTGGTAATTGTCAGGTCACTTTGTGTGCTCTGAACTTCAATGTCCATTTTGGTTCTGAATTACCTGTTCATAACAATAAACCACTGTTTGTGCACACGGCAAGGCTCGGAAGGGAAGGAGCGCCATTTGACTTTTGAATGAAAAATTAGCTCCAATCATTAGCAGACACCATGTCGCGTTTGGAGAGCCCCTGTATGCCTAAACATTAGAGCTCCCCCACATGTGACCCCATTTTGGAAACTAGACCCCCCAAGGAACTTATCTAGATGCATAGTGAGCACTTTGAACCCCCAGGTGCTTCACAAATTGATCCGTAAAAATGAAAAAGTACCTTTTTTTCACAAAAAAATTCTTTTAGCCTCAATTTGTTCATTTCCACATGGGCAACAGGATAAGATGGATCCTAAAATTTATTGGGCAATTTCTCCTGAGTACACTGATACCTCACATGTGGGGGTAAACCACTGTTTGGGCACACGGCAACGCTCGGAAGGGAAGGAGCGCCATTTGACTTTTTGAATGAAAAATTAGCTCCAATCGTTAGCGGACACCATGTCACGTTTGGAGAGCCCCTGCGTGCCTAAACATTGGAGCTCCCCCACATGTGACCCCATTTTGGAAACTAGACCCCCCAAGGAACTTATCTAGATGCATAGTGAGCACTTTGAACCCCCAGGTGCTTCACAAATTGATCCGTAAAAATGAAAAAGTACCTTTTTTTCACAAAAAAATTCTTTTAGCCTCAATTTGTTCATTTCCACATGGGCAACAGGATAAGATGGATCCTAAAATTTATTGGGCAATTTCTCCTGAGTACACTGATACCTCACATGTGGGGGTAAACCACTGTTTGGGCACACGGCAACGCTCGGAAGGGAAGGAGCGCCATTTGACTTTTTGAATGAAAAATTAGCTCCAATCGTTAGCGGACACCATGTCACGTTTGGAGAGCCCCTGCGTGCCTAAACATTGGAGCTCCCCCACATGTGACCCCATTTTGGAAACTAGACCCCCCAAGGAACTTATCTAGATGCATAGTGAGCACATTGAGCCCCCAGGTGCTTCACAAATTGATCCGTAATAATGAAAAAGTACTTTTTTTCACAAACAAATTCTTTTAGCCTCAATTTGTTCATTTCCACATGGGCAACAGGATAAGATGGATCCTAAAATTTATTGGGCAATTTCTCCTGGGTACACTGATACCTCACATGTGGGGGTAAACCACTGTGTGGGCACGCGGCAGGGCTCAGAAGGAAAGGAGCGCCATTTGACTTTTTGAATGAAAAATTAGCTCCAATCGTTAGTGGACACCATGTCGCGTTTGGAGAGCCCCTGATGTGCCTAAACATTGGAGCTCCCCCACATTTGACCCCATTTTGGAAACTAGACCTCCCATGGAACTAACCTAGATGTGCGGTGACCACTTTAAACCCCCAAGTGCTTCACAGAAGTTTATAACGCAGAGCCGTGAAAATAAAAAATCATTTTTCTTTCCTCAAAAATTATTTTTTAGCCCGCAATTTTTTATTTTCACAAGAATAACAGGAGAAATTGGACCCCAAAAGTTGTTGTCCAGTTTGTCCTGAGTACGTTGATACCCCATATGTGGGGGGGAACCACTGTTTGGGCACACGTCGGGGCTAAGAAGGGAAGTAGTGACGTTTTGGAATGCAGACTTTGATGGAATGGTCTGCAGGCATCATGTTACGTTTGCAGAGCCACGGATGTGCCTAAACAGTAGAAACCCCCCACAAGTGACCCCATTTTGAAAACTAGACCCCCCAAGGAACTTATGTAGATATGTGGTGAGCACTTTGAACCCCCAAGTGCTTCACAGAAGTTTACAACGCAGAGCCGTGAAAATAAAAAAATAATTTTTCTTTCCTCAAAATGATGTTTTAGCAAGCATTTTTTTATTTTCACAAGGGTAACAGGAGAAATTGGACCCCAATTGTTGTTGTCCAGTTTGCACTGAGTATGCTGGTATCCCATATGTGTGGGTAAACCACTGTTTGGGCACAAGTCGGGGCTCGGAAGGGAAGTAGTGATGCTTTGAATTGCAGACTTTGATGGAATGGTCTGCGGGCATCATGTTGCATTTGCAGAGCCCCTGATGTGTCTAAACAGTAGAAACCCCCCAAAAGTGACCCCATTTTGGAAACTAGACCCCCCAAGGAACTTATCTAGATATGTGGTGAGCACTTTGAACCCCCAAGTGCTTCACAGAAGTTTACAACGCAGAGCCGTGAAATTAAAAAAGTAATTTTTCTTTCCTCAAAATGATGTTTTAGCAAGCAATTTTTTATTTTCACAAGGGTAACAGGAGAAATTGGACCCTAATAATTGTTGCCCAGTTTGTCCTGAGTACACTGATACCCCATATGTGGGGGTATCCTACTGATTGGGCACACATCGGGGCTCGGAAGGGAAGTAGTGGCGTTTTGAAATTCAGACTTTGATGGAATGGTCTGCGGGCGTCACATTGCATTTGCAGAGCCCCTGATGTGCCTAAACAGTAAAAAACCCCACAAGTAACCCTATTTTGGAAACTAGACCCCCAAAGGAACTTATCTAGATATGTGGTGAGCACTTTGAACCCCCAAGTGCTTCACAGAAGTTTATAACGCAGAGCCATGAAAATAAAAAAATAATTTTTCTTTCCTCAAAAATGATGTTTTAGCAAGGAGTTTTTTATTTTCACAAGGGTAGCAGGAGAAATTGGACCCCAATAGTTGTTGTCCAGTTTGTCCCGAGTATGCTGGTACCCCGTATGTGGGGGTAAACCACTGTTTTGGAGACTCCTGACGTGCCTAAACAGTGGAAACCCCTCAATTCTAACTCCAACACTAACCCCAACACACCAATAACCCTAATCTCAACTCTAGCCATAACCCTAACCCCAACACACCCCTAACCACAGCCCTAACCCCAACACACCCCTAACCCTAATCCCAACCCTAACCATAAACCTAGCCCTAATCCAAACCCTAACCCCAACACACCCCTAACTACAACCCTAACCCCAACACACCCCTAACCATAACCCTAACCACAAGCCTAATCTTAACGCTATTTCCAACCCTAGCCCTAATTCCAACCCTAACTCTAATTCCAACCCTAACCCTAAGGCTATGTGCCCACGTTGCGGATTCGTGTGAGATTTTTCCGCACCATTTTTGAAAAATCCACGGGTAAAAGGCACTGCGTTTTACCTGCGGATTTACCATGGATTTCCAGTGTTTTTGTGCAGATTTCACCTGCGGATTCCTATTGAGGAACAGGTGTAAAACGCTGCGGAATCCGCACAAAGAATTGACATGCTGCGGAAAATACAACACAGCGTTTCCACGCGGTATTTTCCGCACCATGGGCACAGCGGATTTGGTTTTCCATAGATTTACATTGAACTGTAAAGCTGATGGAAAACTGCTACCAATCCGCAGCGGCCAATCCGCTGCGGATCCGCAGCCAAATCCGCACCGTGTGCACATAGCCTAATTCTAAGGGTATGTGCACACGATGCGGAAAACGCAGCGGGTCCACAGCGTTTCCGCCGCTGCGGGTCCGCAGCAGTTTCCCATGAGTTTACAAAAAACGCTGCGCACATGCTGCGGAAAAAACTGCGCAGAAACACAGCGGTTTACATTCCGCACATTTCACTTCTTTCTGCGGATTCCGCAGCGGTTTTACAACTGCTCCAATAGAAAACTGCAGTGAAATCACCAGAAAAACCGCGTTAAATCCGCGATATATCTGCAGCGGTTTTGCACTGCGGATTTATAAAAACCGCTGCGGAAAAATCCGCAGAGGACCAGAATATGTGTGCACATTCCCTAACCCTAACCCTAGTTCTAACTGTAGTGGAAAAAAAAATTCTTAATTTTTTTATTGTTCCTACCTATGGGGGTGATATTGGGGGGGTTCATTTACTTTTTTTTTATTTTGATCACTGTGATAGGTTTTATCACAGTGATCAAAATGTACATGTAACGAATCTGCCGGCTGGCAGATTCGGCAGGCGCACTGCGCATGCGCCCGCCATTTTGGAAGATGGCGGTGCCCATGAAGAAGACGGATGGACACCGGGAGCCTCAGTAAGTATGAGGGGGGGGATATCGGGGCACGGTGGGGTGTCGGAGCACGGGGGGTGGCATAGGAGCACGGGGGGAGCGGGCAGGAGGACAGGGGAGTGGAGCACAGGACGGAGGGGAGCGGAGCACAGATCGGAGGACTGGGGGGGCGATCGGTGGGGTGGGGTGGGGGCACATCAGTGTTTCCAGCCATGGCCGATGATATTGCAGCATCGGCCATGGCTGAATTGTAATATTTCACCAGTTTTTAGGCGAAATATTACAAATCGCTCTGATTGGCAGTTTGACTTTCAACAGCCAATCAGAGCAATCGTAGCCACAGGGGGGGTGAAGCCACTCCCCCTGGGCTGAACTACCACTCCCCCTGTCCCTGCAGATCGGGTGAAATTGGAGTTAACCCTTTCACCCGATCTGCAGGGATGCGATCTTTCCATGACGCCACATAGGCGTCATGGGTCGGATTGGCACCGACTTTCATGACGCCTACGTGGCATCATGGGTCGGGAAAGGGTTAAGCTGGTGACCTCAGTGTGGCAAACCAACATTCATCCACTGAGCTCACTTTAAGGCAAAATGTTTGACCATATAAAAAAAAGTCAATAAAACATCATCCCTAGGTCATACCACTGGGCTTTCATTTTGATATGTCCAGGATCATAGCCAATATTTGTGCATGAAGTTCTATTCCAATATCACTCTTCACCTTCATACTTTTATTCTCCAGTCAACACTCAAGTTTTAGAAAAAAGAATACTTCTGAAGGGCGGCCTGTTTGTTTATCTGTACCCTTCCCTTATGAAATATTTAATGTCTTTATCTATCTAAAGCAGATCCCATCATAGATGGCTTGTTGCCATTCCAGATGCTTGTGTAAGCACAGGATGTTCCAAACTGCCCCCTTGAATATTAGCGCAAACATCTCTTCACACTACATTGGGTGAAATTCTTCTAGTGGCTTTTCAGAGTTCACAATCACAGCATCTGGACCTGAATAGTTGGTTCAAATATAAATCTGGTCTGGATTGGTTTGTGTTTATAAAAACAGTCAATGTCTTCTCCAACTGGAACTTGGCCACTACTCTCCCATCATTGGTATATGAAAGTATTTATCTCAGACACTGCCTCTTTGGGAATGGCAAGCAGATTGGTGAAGATCGTTCTTGCTTAAGATGTTTACAAACTGTGATATTTGGCTACTGTTGAAAACGTTGGACACGATCCATCTAAGCTCCTCTTTCTGGAGTGATCCTCGATGCATAGGGAGAAGCAGGTTGTATAGATCAAGCGTCAGTTAACTTTGTAATTTCACATGTGCTTCATCCAAGTTCTTTATTTTTCAAATTAAGCTCTCATTTTCACGATCTGTTTATATTTCTTAATATAAACCTTTTTTCGAAAGAAAAGATTTTGTGGAAAATAATTATTTGAGGATTAAGGTGTTAAAGATTAAATATCCTTTTAATGCTTTAATAATGCTTACCAACTATTTTTTGTATTCATTAAAGGGTTTTTAGGGTTAGTAAAATATGATGACCATGGCACCATGATTAAGGGTGATACAGAAACGTGTTGGTATTTTGTCTATGGAAGCCATTTGGAAGCACTTCCATCCCTGGCAGTGGCATTGATCCATGTTCCAGAGGAATACGGGCTCTTATGGTGAGCTACCTATTTACTCATTCTTCAGTAAAATATATGTAAGCTGTAAGGCTGGAAAGTTAAAGAGTCTGAGGTCAAAAGCCAGGAGGATAGCTCAAAAGACAAAGGGATAAGACAAATGGCTAGTCACAGATAAAGTCCAGGGTTAGGTAACTAAGTTCAGAGTGTGTTAAAGGCAAATGGGGTAATAAAAACGAGTAGTCAAAAGGCAAATCCAAGGTCCGACAATAAAGATCAGAAAATCAGAACACAGAGTACAGAGCAGACACACCTCAGAGTAAGGCTGCAACTGGCAATGTTCTAATTATTGCCAACCAGCTTAATAACCAGGTAATCACCCTGAATGTGTGACACCTGTAAGAAACACCACAGGCCCAGCCAGATTGAACAGCTGGGATTGATCCAATGGCGTGGCTAAGCTGTCACTCACAGTGCCCTTAAGACATCATAAGTTGTGGAATAGTGACACTTTAATTCCAACAGAGCACCACACCTGACAACAGGTTTAATTCACTTAAATAGAGCTGAGCTTCTATCCTGGACATAACACATAGACAGGTGTGGTGCTGTTTCTGCAGGTCAGAGAGGCCCAGCGCCTGCGCACTGCAGTACTCTGCTCTGCCCTCAACAGGGCAGACAAAGTACGCCTGTGCCGCAGCTGCAGCGTGAAGACAAGAAGAGGACGTCATCGTAAGAAGATGGGAGGCCCCTGACCGCGACGCCCATCGGACCCAGACCGCAGCGGGACCGCCCCTGAGTGAATATAATATAACCTCTTTTTCTCATCTTTCAGGATACATCTGGAGCTTATTTACAGCATTACATAATGCTGTAGATATGCCCCTGATGCCGGTGGACGCAGTTCATCTTCTATTTTTGGGGTGACAGGTTCCCTTTAAGAAATGGAGATAAAAAGGATCAGCAACCAAAAAGTGCTAAATGGAAGAACTACAGGACAGTTGGCACTGTTGGATCATAAATATAAAAGTATTAGATATACAGTGGGGCAAAAAAGTATTTAGTCAGTCAGCAATAGTGCAAGTTCCACCACTTAAAAAGATGAGAGGCGTCTGTAATTTATATCATAGGTAGACCTCAACTATGGGAGACAAACTGAGAAAAAAAAAATCCAGAAAATCAGATTGTCTGTTTTTTTAACAATTTATTTGCATATTATGGTGGAAAATAAGTATTTGGTCAGAAACAAAATTTCATCTCAATACTTTGTAATATATCCTTTGTTGGCAATGACAGAGGTCAAACGTTTTCTGTAAGTCTTCACAAGGTTGCCACACACTGTTGTTGGTATGTTGGCCCATTCCTCCATGCAGATATCCTCTAGAGCAGTGATGTTTTTGGCTTTTCGCTTGGCAACACGGACTTTCAACTCCCTCCAAAGGTTTTCTATAGGGTTGAGATCTGGAGACTGGCTAGGCCACTCCAGGACCTTGAAATGCTTCTTATGAATCCACTCCTTCGTTGCCCTGGTGGTGTGCTTTGAATCATTGTCATGTTGAAAGACCCAGCCACGTTTCATCTTCAATGCCCTTGCTGATGGAAGGAGGTTTGCACTCAAAATCTCACGATACATGGCCCCATTCATTCTTTCATGTACCCGGATCAGTCGTCCTGGCCCCTTTGCAGAGAAACAGCCCCAAAGCATGATGTTTCCACCACCATGCTTTACAGTAGGTATGGTGTTTGATAGATGCAACTCAGTATTCTTTTTCCTCCAAACATGACAAGTTGTGTTTCTACCAAACAGTTCCAGTTTGGTTTCATCAGACCATAGGACATTCTCCCAAAACTCCTCTGGATCATCCAAATGCTCTCTAGCAAACTTCAGACGGGCCCGGACATGTACTGGCTTAAGCAGTGGGACACGTCTGGCACTGCAGGATCTGAATCAATGGTGGCGTAGTGTGTTACTTATGGTAGGCCTTGTTACATTGGTCCCAGCTCTCTGCAGTTCATTCACTAGGTCCCCCCGCGTGGTTCTGGGATTTTTGCTCACCGTTCTTGTGATCATTCTGACCCCACTGGGTGGGATTTTGCGTGGAGCCCCAGATCGAGGGAGATTATCAGTGGTCTTGTATGTCTTCCATTTTCTAATTATTGCTCCCACTGTTGATATCTTCACTCCAAGCTGGTTGGCTATTGCAGATTCAGTCTTCCCAGCCTGGTGCAGGGCTACAATTTTGTTTCTGGTGTCCTTTGACAGCTCTTTGGTCTTCACCATAGTGGAGTTTGGAGTCAGACTGTTTGAGGGTGTGCACAGGTGTCTTTTTATACTGATAACAAGTTTAAACAGGTGCCATTACTACAGGTAATGAGTGGAGGAAAGAGGAGACTCTTAAAGAAGAAGTTACAGGTCTGTGAGAGACAGAAATCTTGATTGTTTGTTTCTGACCAAATACTTATTTTCCACCATAATATGCAAATAAATTGTTAAAAAAACAGACAATGTGATTTTCTGGATTTTTTTTTCTCAGTTTGTCTCCCATAGTTGAGGTCTACCTATGATGTAAATTACAGACGCCTCTCATCTTTTTAAGTGGTGGAACTTGCACTATTGCTGACTGACTAAATACTTTTTTGCCCCACTGTATTTTGTTGCGCTTGAGTCCTTTGACTACATTTATTTGGAGTCAGTGATTTCATATAATTTTATTTTCAATATTAATGGTTGAGAATCACAGCTATGGTGGATGCAGAGTACAAATGATTACAGGGAACTAGCAATGAAGCTGAAGGCGATGACCTCCAAGGCGGTGTTCTCAGAAATACTGTCGGTGCCACAAGCATCACTAGAAAGACAGAGAGATCTTAGGGAGATAAATAAGTGGCCTAGAAATTCATGCAGGAAGGAAGGGTTTGGGTTCATGGAGAACTGGGCCGACTTCTCTGTAGGCTACATACTCTACGGTGGGGATGGGTGGCACCTCAATGGGGAAGATGCAGCTGTGATTGGGGAAAAAATGGTAAGATGGATGGAGGAGCTTTTAAACTAGGATCTAGTTGTGCTAGTAAGGGGATAGATAATGTAGACAAAGAGAGTGAGACAGTAGGTGTTCCATTAGGATTTAGGGGGCTGGAATATGCAATGAAAAGTAGGGAGCTGAGTAGGTGTAACAAATGTGTTAATAGTATTACATATCTGCTGGCAAATGCAAGAAGCATGAACTGCAGACTCTTATGTCGGCCACAGAATACGATGTGGTGTGCATTACGGACTCCTTTTGGGATGAAGGTCATGATTGGGTGACAAACATAGAGGGTTACACTACATTTAGAAAGGACGGGAAAGACAAGAAAGGTGGAGAGGTGTGCATTTTCGTGAATTCCAATTTAAAACTTGTGTTTAATGATGACATTGGGGGGAGCTGCGACAATGTATGTATGTCATTGTGGGTAAATGTACATGGGGATGACAATAATGGAAAGCTGCTAACTTGAGTTTGCTACAAGCCTCCTAGCATGGCTGGACAGAGGATGAAATGCTGTAACAAATTACCATATATACTCGAGTATAAGCCGACCCGAGTATAAGCCGACCCCCCTAATTTTGCCACAAAAAACTGGGAAAACTTAATGACTCGAGTATAAGCCTAGAGTGGGAAATGCAGCAGCTACTGGTAAATGTCAAAAGTAAAAATAGATACCAATAAAAGTAAAATTAATTGAGACATCAGTAGGTTAAGTGTTTTTGAATATCCATATTGAATCAAGAGCCCCATATAATGCTCCATAAAGTTTATGATGGCCCCATAAAATGCTCCATATTAAAATATGCCCCATATAATCCTGCATAAAGGTTAATAATGGCCCCATAAGATGCTCCATAAAGATATTTGCCTCATATAGTGCTGCACAAGCGTTATGGCCCATAAGATGCTCCATACAAACATTTGCCCCATATAGTGCTGCACAAACGTTATGGCCCCATACAGACACTTGCCCCACATAGTGCTGCATAAACATTATTGCCCCATAAGATGCCCCATACAGACACTTGCCCCTTATAGTGCTGCACAAACGTTATGGCCCCATAAGATGCTCCATACAGACCCTTGCCCAATTTGCTGTTGCTGCGATAAAAAAAAAATCACATCCTCACCTCTCCGTCGCTCAGACCCCGGCCCTTTCAATATTCACCTGACTTTGTTCCGGCGTCGCTCCATCTTCAGCGTCTTCTGCACTGACGTTCAGGCAGAGGGCGTGCACTAACCACGTCACCGCGCCCTCTGACCTGAGCGTCACTGCAGAAGACGGTGAAGACGGAGCGGCGCCCGGAACGAGGAGCAGGTGAATATCGCACAGCGCAGCGCTCTCCCTCCCCGTTATACTCACCTACTCCTGGCGCGGTCCCTGCTTCCCGGCGCCGCATCTTCTCCCTGTTCTGAGCGGTCACCGTTACCGCTCATGCCCACCCCATCTTTAGCAAGTAGGCCATCGTATAGGTAATTCACTCCGTGATCTAGAAATCCAAATCCTCGCTGACGGCACCATTGACGTAGCCAGTTGTTCACCTGCAGAATCTTATTCCACCTCCTTGTTCCATGGCCATCCACTGTAAGGATGGAAGAGAAGACCACTTGCGCTCCCAGTTCTTGCACTTTCTTACCTAAGTTTTCAAAGTCACTGCAGATGGTTTCCAGGTCATTTCTTGCAGTGTCATTTGTCCCCACATGTATTAGCAGGAATGGGTGGTCATCTGTAGGTCTGAAAAGTCCTGATATCCTATCAGACATGTCTTTAATTTTTGCACCTGGAAGACAGCACATTTCTTTTGAGTTAGATCCGGTTGCAGATTGCGGCTTCTATTCCTCTCAACAGGGAATCCCCCATGACCACAACTCACCATTTCTTCTTTGCAACAGTTTTCTTTCTCCATTCAGGATCACTCTGAGGGTGTCCAAGGTTGTTCTTTGTGAGCAAAGTCTTATCTTGATGTATTTCTCCGTCGTTCTCCTGTGTGAGAGCCTGGTATTGGTTCCTGAGCAGTATGGGTGCTGACTGCCTCCCGATCCTCCTGCTTCTCTGTGTCACATGCTTCCATTCCTCTGTTTCTTCATGTGCACTTGGAATTTCTCCTTTTTCTGTAACATGAAGAGATAATTCTGCTCTGTCTAAGAACTCTTCACCTTCCTTAATGATTTTCAATGTAGCTAACCTCTCTTCTAGATTTTGCAACTTTTCCTCCAACAGGGACACAAGCTTGCATTTCTGGCATGTGAAGTTTGGGTTTTCCACTGGTAAGTCTGTGAACATGTAGCAAGAAATGCAGCTCACCAAATCGCTCCTGGCCTCTTCCGTTTTCTTACTGTTAAAAAGATAGCAAAACTATGAAAAATATGCCAAAATTCGAGCACGGTTTACTGATGTCCTCCGTTCAGCTTCAACAGCCAAAATCCAGTGTTCTTTGAGCTCGCGGAGACTCTTCACTTATCCCAGAAGGCACTGGGAATATGCAAATTCTCTCCTCAGGACTCCTCCCCTGGTATCCAGGTAATCTGCTGAATCTGGATCTGTCAAATAGACCAGATACAATTTCAGATCTACAAGTCAGGGAGCATTTGGGAAGCAGTGACCATAATATGGTAAGTTTCCATGTAATTTTCAAGCAAAAATTCAAAAGGGAAATGCAAAAACCTGGAAAGCTGATTTCAACAAATTAAGGGAAGACCTTAATCAAGTAGTCTGGGATCTTGTCATGGTAACTGGGGATACTGAAAATAAATGGGGCATGTTTAAGGAAATACTACTAGAATCCTGTAGAAAACGTATGCCTTCTGGTAATAAAACATCAAGGAATAAAAATAAACCATTATGAATAATTAATAATAAAGCAATAAGTACAAAGTTTAATAAGACAAAAATCCTGAAGAGTGAGAAAGCAGAAATAGTATTTCAGGAGTGTAAAGATCTAAATAAGGAATATAAAAAAAGAAATCAAGTTAGCAAAGTTATATATAGAGAAACAAATAGCAAGTGACATTAAAATGAATCTCCCCAAAACTTATAAATACATCAATGTCAAAAAGAAAAACTATAATGCAGATGGGTAAGGAATTGGCTGAATGACAGGAATCAAAGATGGTATGTTCTATAAATGTGATATTGTCAGCAGTGGGGACTGTAGGGATCTGTACTGGGAGCAGTGAGCACCGCAGGGATCTGTGCTAGGACCGATTATTTTTAACCTCTTTATTAATGACCTATTGGATGTAATTTAGAGTAAAATATCAGTCTTTGCTGACGACACCAAACTATGTAGGATACTAAAGTCTGACCTTGACATTGCAATATTCCAAAATGATCTGGAAAAGATGACTGAATGGGCAAACACTTGGTAGATGAGGTTTAGTGAAGATAAATGTAGAGTAATGCACCTAGGACGGAGAAATCCTACTGCTGCATATACAATAAATGGGACCATACTCGGGACTACAGAACAGGAGAAGGTCATGGGTATCCTGGTTACAAGTGAGGTGAGCAGCAGTACTCAATCAGTACTCCTTTTTATAAATCACTGGTGAGGCCACATCTATAATATTTGATCCAATTTTGGGCTCCACATTTTAAACTGAAGTTAGAGTCAGTTCAAAGGCGGCAATTAAATTATTACAAGGGATGGATGCCTGTCATATGATGAGAGGTTGGAAAAGTTGGGCTTGTTTAGCTTAGAAAAAAGACGCCTCAGAAGAGATCTCATTTACATGTATAAATATATGTGTGGTTAGTACAAAGGACTGGCACATGACTTATTCCTTCCAAAGACCATACTGAGGACCAGGGGGCACTCATTACGGGTGAAGGAAAGGCGATTCTGACAGCTGAATAGGAAAGGGTTCTTTACAGCTAGAGCAGTCAGAATGTGGAATGCCGACCACAAGATGTAGTGTATGGCCGACGCTATAACAGATTTTAAAAAAGGGCAGGATGATTTCCTCGATACACATAACATTGCGGGCTGTAGTTAAATTAGTGACAACATTTACAATTAGTGGAGAAAGGTTGAACTTGATGGACCTAGTCTTTTTTCAACCTATGCAACTAAGAGTGTAACATGCACTCACTTGCCCATGACTGTCTCTCCTCTACCAGCTCTTGGTCTCTCAGAAGGCTGTCACTCTTTAAAGGGGTTGTACTCTTCCAGAAAACCCTCTTTTATAGGCTAGGTATGAAAAAACAAACCGAGCATTACTTACCCTTCCCAGGTCCAGAGTTGGCTCTCTGCCACCGGATCATTACTGTAGCGGTTGTTTGTCTGTAAATACTGATGTCACATTGACAGTGTGGCAGCCAATGAGTGAGGCAAGTGTCTGTCTGCCAAGGCTTACTTCCATTATATTATTTTAATAAAACTCCTAAGTACTCCGACTTTCACATTGGTACACTATAATGAGGCCTCTTTAAGGACATACACTATTGTGGAGATAGAGACCGCCAGATTTCTGCAGTGAAGTCCAAATTTGAAGACTTTTGGAGACTCATAGACTCTAGTCCTCAGTGCAGGTCAATGTAAAATGTGCATCAATGTGTTCCCATTATCACAGGTAGACCATGAATTGCAGAAATAGAAGCCACATCGGACATTAGTATCTGAAAATGCCAAAAGGCGCTTCTGCCAGTATTAGAAATGACAAATAGCACATTTTACATTAAGAATAAAGTTGCACACTTGTTGAGACCATAAGAGATCCAGAAACAAAGAGAATATAGAAGTAGGTCATACACATACTTATATAATAGAGGACAATCAGGACATACACAGAAGACTTTATCACTGTGATATAATCTGGCATAGACATTATCTGAGTATTCTTTTTGGTTTCTTCAGTTTCCTCCCAAGCCTTTACAATTGTCCATGTATATATAAGATTACCTGGATTGTGGTTCCTTTGAGGACTATGATTACAATATCTAACCGCACTGCAGAATATGATGATGCTCTAAAATTGGTGATTTCTGGCAATCAAGAAAAACTCGATCAATCCAATGATTTCCACTTTGATTTGACTTTAGACTTTGCAAGTTTATTCTGTCTGTGTCTCCTAGATCCTGACATGACTATCCATTACTCTTAAATTTTGTTTCCATGCTTGTGTTGTATATATTTGGTTCAGATCCTGTCCCGTTTGAATATCCCTCAATTTGCTCCACCAGTCAGGGTTTACTCTATGGACACAACCTGGGAGCCCCTGTAACAAAGTCAAGGTCCTTGTATAGGGGCTATAGGGTAAATATTAGGAGCTCCTTACAGTGTACTAGTAGAGGGGCTAGGGCAAAAAAAAACATGGAAAAGGAATCCTAAAAGTGTCAATTTTGTTAACAGAATTTCTGTTCAGTGTAGACAGAAGTATCTGTAGGAAGTTTCTTGATAAATTAGCTGGCCAATAGATGATATACTTAACTAGCTATTGAACCCGTTCTACGCCCGGGTGGCGAGCATTTATATTGGTATATGGTCTCCATCCTTTCATGTGTTGCTCCATCCTGCGCCCCCATCCTGTCATGTACTGCTCCCATCCTGAGCCCCCATCCTGTCATGTGCTGCTCCCATCCTGCGCCCCCATCCTGTCATGTGCTGCTCCATCCTGTGTCCCCATCCTGTCATGTGCTCCCATTCTGCACCCCCATCCTGTCATGTGTGCGCCTCCATTCTTTCATATGCTGCTCCCATCCTGCACCCCCATTGTCATGTGCTGTTCCCATCCTGCACCCCCATTCTGTCATGTGCTGTTCCCATCCTGCACCCCCATTCTATCATGTGCTGCTCCCATCCTGTGCCCCCATTCTGTTGTAATGTGCTGCACCCATTCTGCCTGTTCCTGTTTCCATTCTGCCATATGTTGCTCCCATCTTTCTCTCTCCGGCTCTACTGCCCGAGTGCGGGCGGCTGTGCTGAGTGCGGGCGGCTGTGCCCCAAGTGCGGGAGGGCGGCTGTGCCCCGAGTGCGGGCGGGCGGCGGTGCCCCGAGTGCGGGCGGGCGGCTGTGCCCCGAGTGCGGGCGGGAGGCTGTGCCCCGAGTGCGGGCGGGCGGCTGTGCCCCGAGTGCCGGCGGGCGGCTGTGCCCCGAGGGCGTGCGGGCAGCTGTGCCCCGAGGGCGTGCGGGCGGCTGTGCCCCGAGCGCGTGCAGGCGGCTGTGCCCCGAGCGCGGGCGGCTGTGCCCCGAGCGCGGGCGGCGCTGTTCCATGAGTGCGGGCGGCTGTGCCGTGAGTGCGGGCGGCTGTGCCGTGAGTGCGGGCGGCTGTGCCGTGAGTGCGGGCGGCTGTGCCGTGAGTGTGGGTGGCGCTGTGCCGTGAGTGCGGGCGGCGCGTTGCCGTGAGTGAGTGCGGGCGGTGCTGTGCCGTGAGTGCGGGCAAGGCTGTGCCGTGAGTGCGGGCGGCACTGTGCCGTGAGTGCATGCGGCGCTGTGCCGTGAGTGCGGGCGGTGCTGTGCCGTGAGTTCGGGCGGCTGTGCCGTGAGTGCGGGCGGGGCTGTGCTGTGAGTGCGGGCGGCGCTGTGCCGTGAGTGGGTGTGGCGCTGTGCCGTGAGTGCGGGCGGCACTGTGCCGTGAGTGCGGGCGGCGCTGTGCCGTGAGTGCGGGCGGCGCTGTGCCGTGAGTGCGGGCAGCGCTGTGCCGTGAGTGCGGGTGGCGCTGTGCCGTGAGTGCGGTGCTGTGCCGTGAGTGCGGGCGGCCCTGTGCTGTGAGTGCGGGCGGCGCTGTGCCGTGAGTGCGGGCGGCGCGTTGCCGTGAGTGAGTGCGGGCGGTGCTGTGCCGTGAGTGCGGGCAAGGCTGTGCCGTGAGTGCGGGCGGCACTGTGCCGTGAGTGCATGCGGCGCTGTGCCGTGAGTGCGGGCGGTGCTGTGCCGTGAGTTCGGGCGGCTGTGCCGTGAGTGCGGGCGGTGCTGTGCCGTGAGTGCGGGCGGTGCTGTGCCGTGAGTGGGTGCGGCGCTGTGCCGTGACTGCGGGCGGCGCTGTGCCGTGAGTGAGTGCGGGCGGCGCTGTGCTGTGAGTGCGGGCGGGGCTGTGCCGTGAGTGCGGGCGGCACTGTGCCGTGAGTTCATGCGGCGCTGTGCCGTGAGTTCGGGCGGCTGTGCCGTGAGTGCGGGCGGGGCTGTGCTGTGAGTGCGGGCGGCGCTGTGCCGTGAGTGGGTGTGGCGCTGTGCCGTGAGTGCGGGCGGCACTGTGCCGTGAGTGTGGGCGGCGCTGTGCCGTGAGTGCGGGCGGCGCTGTGCCGTGAGTGCGGGCAGCGCTGTGCCGTGAGTGCGGGTGGCGCTGTGCCGTGAGTGCGGTGCTGTGCCGTGAGTGCGGGCGGCCCTGTGCTGTGAGTGCGGGCGGCGCTGTACCGTGAGTGCGGCGCTGTGCCGTGAGTGTGGTGCTGTGCCGTGAGTGAGTGCGGGCGGCGCTGTGCCGTGAGTGAGTTCGGGCGGTGCTGTGCCGTGAGTGCGGGCGGCTGTGCCGTGGGTGCGGGCGGCTGTGCCGTGAGTGTGGGCGGCGCTGTGCCGTGAGTGCAGGAGGCTGTGCCGTGAGTGCGGGTGGCGCTGTGCCATGAGTGCGGGCGGCACTGTGCCGTGAGTGCGGCGCTGTGCCGTGAGTGCGGGCGGCGCTGTGCCGTGAGTGCGGGTGGCTGTGCCATGAGTGCGAGCGGCGCTGTGCCGTGAGTGCGGCGCTGTGCCGTGAGTGCGGCGCTGTGCTGTGAGTGAGTGCGGGAGGCGCTGTGCCGTGAGTGCGGGCGGTGCTGTGCCGTGAGTGCGGGTGGCTGTGCCATGAGTGCGGGCGGTGCTGTGCCGTTAGTGCGGGCGGCACTGTGCCGTGAGTGCGGCGCTGTGCTGTGAGTGCGGGCGGCGCTGTGCCGTGAGTGTGGACGGTGCTGTGCCGTGAGTGCGGGTGGCTGTGCCATGAGTGCGGGCGGCGTTGTGCCGTGAGTGCGGCGCTGTGCCGTGAGTGCGGCGCTGTGCCGTGAAAGTGAGTGCGGGCGGCGCTGTGCCGTGAGTGCGGGCGGCGCTGTGCCGTGAGTGGGTGTGGCGCTGTGCCGTGAGTGCGGGCGGCACTGTGCCGTGAGTGTGGGCGGCGCTGTGCCGTGAGTGCGGGCGGCGCTGTGCCGTGAGTGCGGGCAGCGCTGTGCCGTGAGTGCGGGTGGCGCTGTGCCGTGAGTGCGGTGCTGTGCCGTGAGTGCGGGCGGCCCTGTGCTGTGAGTGCGGGCGGCGCTGTACCGTGAGTGCGGCGCTGTGCCGTGAGTGTGGCGCTGTGCCGTGAGTGAGTGCGGGCGGCGCTGTGCCGTGAGTGAGTTCGGGCGGTGCTGTGCCGTGAGTGCGGGCGGCTGTGCCGTGGGTGCGGGCGGCTGTGCCGTGAGTGTGGGCGGCGCTGTGCCGTGAGTGCAGGAGGCTGTGCCGTGAGTGCGGGTGGCGCTGTGCCATGAGTGCGGGCGGCACTGTGCCGTGAGTGCGGCGCTGTGCCGTGAGTGCGGGCGGCGCTGTGCCGTGAGTGCGGGTGGCTGTGCCATGAGTGCGAGCGGCGCTGTGCCGTGAGTGCGGCGCTGTGCCGTGAGTGCGGCGCTGTGCTGTGAGTGAGTGCGGGCGGCGCTGTGCCGTGAGTGCGGGCGGTGCTGTGCCGTGAGTGCGGGTGGCTGTGCCATGAGTGCGGGCGGTGCTGTGCCGTTAGTGCGGGCGGCACTGTGCCGTGAGTGCGGCGCTGTGCTGTGAGTGCGGGCGGCGCTGTGCCGTGAGTGCGGACGGTGCTGTGCCGTGAGTGCGGGTGGCTGTGCCATGAGTGCGGGCGGCGTTGTGCCGTGAGTGCGGCGCTGTGCCGTGAGTGCGGCGCTGTGCCGTGAAAGTGAGTGCGGGCGGCGCTGTGCCGTGAGTGCGGGCGGCGCTGTGCCGTGAGTGCGGGCAGCGCTGTGCCATGAGTGCGGGCGGCGCTGTGCCGTGAGTGCAGGCGGCTGTGCCGTGAGTGCAGGCGGCGCTGTGCCAAGAGTGCGGGCGGCTGTGCCGTGAGTGCGGCGCTGTGCCATGAGTGAGTGCGGGCGGCGCTGTGCCGTGAGTGAGTGCGGGCGGCGCTGTGCCGTGAGTGAGTGCGGGTGGTGCTGTGCCGTGTGTGCGGGCGGCGCTGTGCCGTGGGTGTGGGCGGCGCTGTGCCGTGGGTGCGGGCGGCGCTGTGCCGTGAGTGCGGGCGGCGCTGTGCCGTGAGTGCGGGCGGCTGTGCCATGAGTGCGGGCGGCACTCTGCCGTGAGTGCGGCGCTGTGCCGTGAGTGCGGGCGGCGCTGTGCTGTGAGTGCGGGCGGCGCTGTGCCGTGAGTGCGGCGCTGTGCCATGAGTGCGGGCGGTGCTGTGCCGTGAGTGCGGGCGGCGCTGTGCCATGAATGCGGGCGGTGCTGTGCCGTGAGTGCGGCGCTGTGCCGTGAGTGCGACGCTGTGCCGTGAGTGAGTGCGGGCGGGGCTGTGCCGTGAGTGTGGGCGGCGCTGTGCCATGAGTGCGGGCGGCGCTGTGCCGTGAGTGAGTGCGGGCAGCGCTGTGCCGTGAGTGCCTGAGTGCAGTGCTGGCAATAATAGATACACCCCTGCAGCCAGCAGCATAGCAAGGGCTGACTCCACCCACTCGCGTCACTGGTCACATGCCTGTGGTGACATCATCGAAGGTCCTGGAGCTCCGCTGGGCTCTACAGCTACTCTGACTGGAGCTGCAGAACACGGAGCCTCCATGGCCGGTATATTAGGAGGGACACGCGGGTGTGTGAAGCCCCCATGGCCGATATATTGGGGGGGGGAATAAGTAAGTTAGGCAGCGTCACTCTGTTCCAGACTGCGCAGGTGCGGTGCGTCGCGCTTGCGCAGTCTATAAAGGCTTCGGACAGAGTGACACTCCCACCGTCATATTATAGATGCCATAGAAGACAGTCACTATCTTTATCAAGCTACTAGATGGTGGCCCGATTCTAACGCATCGGGTATTCTAGAATATGCATGTCCACGTAGTATATTGCCCAGTCACGTAGTATTTTGCCCAGTCACGTATTATAATACTCCATGCAGTTATGGCCCCATAGAGGCCAGCTGGCCTCGACCAATCAGCAAAGCGGGATTTCCAAGACAGACAGACAATTAGACCCTTAGACAACACAATGGCGGCACTTGACAGCAGTGGAGGACAATGATGATTCCAGAATTCGCGGCAGACTGTGCCCGTCGCTGATTGGTCGAGGCCTGCTGGCCTCGACCAATCAGAGACTGTGCCCATCGCTGATTGGTCGAGGCCTGGTGGCCTCAACCAATCAGCGACGCGGGATTCCCAGGACAGACAGACAATTAAACCCTTAGACAATTATATATATATAGATGTGGACTAATAAGGCTGCATTTGGTCACTAGATTTTAGCAAACAGCCAAGGAGTACATTGAAGCTCCGGGGTAAAGTGTGCAGGCCATAATGTGCAACAGATCAGACGATTGACTGATGCAGCCAAAATGGAGCGCCCCCAGACACAGGGCCACGCGTTCTCGGTACCGGGCCTCTCTGGTTCGGTTCTGAAGCTGTCACGGTGGCTATACCCGGTCCGTGACCCTGCTAAGGGGTGTCCAATAAAGGTGGTACAGTCTGTCAGGGACTTGTGACGCCACCTGTGGTGTTCGGGCAGTACAAGAAATGTGGTGCACTCCGCATGGAAAAAAGGTGCAGGCTGAACTCAAAGTCACAGTGTCTATAGAAAAAACAGCCGCACACTCAAGACGTGCAGGTTTTTACGTGAAAGTCACCAGTGTGACGGACTCAGTGCTACAGGACCCTTGCAGACTTCGCCTACTCCAGACTGCTTCTGCACCTTTTCTACCCTCCATTAGAAGTGTGGTTTTGACAAAGACCAGCCTTGGTCGAAACGTTAACCGTAACTCAAAGTATCCGTCATTTTCTCTGAACACTAATAAGCATTTGGTGATGCCTGTACTAATAATAAAAAATACAACTTTCACGTAAAAACCTGCAAGTCTTGAGTGTGCGGCTGTTTTTTCTATAGACCTGTGGTGTTCGGTCAGGGCGACCGACGCTGCTGTGGGGTCCGCTGGGGTGATGGAATGGCAGCTGGATGGTATACCTTCCCACAGGTGAAGTATGTCCCCAGGGCTTCCCAGTAAAGTGGATTGTGATGGTGTGAGGTGCAGTCAATAACGAGCACACAAGGTTGCAGTCTCTTTACCTCTTTACTGAAGACTTCAGGATCCGCAATCCAGAGCACGCTTAACAGGGCTATCTGAGACCGGCCAGTCCGATGGGCACTTCCAGAATTCCCTTTGCAGGTGGAAATCGTTGCCTACCAATAGCGCCTGTGTGTTGTAGTGCTACCCTGCTGAGCATTCGGAATAGTCCTCACAACTGCTGTTCTCGTTCGTTCTTTCTTTCTAATATGTTCCAGATGTTTCTAGTTCAACGTCCCCCAGGTATGTTATGGCTAGGACGCACCCTTATGACGGGAAGGCCTGGAGGTCTTCCGGGACCCTAGAGACGCCCCTCTCCCACTGTTGCCCCCTATGTCTTCATAGGTGTTTAGGTGAGACAGCCAACCCATAATTAACTGTCCTGCGGAGTTTGAAGTAAGGCCTAGAGTCAGTTACTCCCTCGGTGTTCCGGCTACCGGCTACGCGCCTCAGTAGGATGTTGCCTCGGTCTCACGGCACGACTCCTACTGGCTCTCCTTTGTGCTTGATCTCGTTTCTCACTGTCTCACAATATCCTTCGCTTCGTGTCTCTTTCTTAGGATACCGCCGCGGGGTGTGCAGGCGCAGTTCCGTAACGTTCTGTTCTGGTCGCTAGGTGCCTGCCAGGTTCCCACGCCTGACAGGGACCCCCCCTGTGTCTTCTCCCTGCAACACCCCTTGCCGCGGGATGTTGCCTGAATCCAACCCAGTCAGCTTCTGACTAACTTTCTATCCAACCCCTAGTTTTACCAGTGTGAGGAGGGGCCCAATAAATAAAGCCTTTTGCTCCCCTTAGTGGCCGGAGTGTGAAGTGTAATGTGTGCTGGTGATACCTGGACAGTAGAATTCCTTCAGTGCCATCAGACGTACCATCACTCCCCTTAGTGGCAGAGTGTCATACTGCAACGACCAGATCTCAAACGGCTTTCAATACAATAGCGATCTCCTGACTCTTGACTGTCAAATAATCCCGTTAAATTGCAGTGCTCGCTCCTTTTGTTTCCCGATGGATAAACCACCACCACGGGTGTCTGGACGTGGCTTATTCCACTTTTCTTTTTGAAATGTGCATTCTCAGCTGAGTCATGTGTGCATGTGTAAAGTAGGTTTCAGAGAGATAACTGCTGGACTTAATAGGAATTTACAGACGGCGGGCTATAATCCTGCCTCAAGATAGCTAGCGGCCATGGCTCAATGATAAACTAGCAGAACTATAATCATTTGTCAGTGGATTTGTATTTGACCCACTTGTCTACTGTTATCAGGAATATCCAAAATTTGTACTTGAAAATCCATTTTACATTTTGAATAGGTTTTGGATTTTTTGTGAAGTCGAAACTCTTCTGTTTGTTTGAGACTCTTGTGGTTGGGTTCATGTGCTACACAGAAGTTACTAGTTACTTAGATTAAGAAGCTAGAATGGTGAAAGCTTTTTTACTGAGGGTATCCCCAAATTAATCATCAGACTTAAACAATTCAGGAATAAATCTCATACCATTGTGCTGCAAAATATGACCAAAATGCCTAAGAAGTAAAGAAGTACGATCACTGTAGAAAATGTGAGCCAACATGACTTCCGGAGAACCTGATGAGTATTTATTTTTAAAGTGTTTTGTTACATGTGGATTTTTATACATATAGATAATATATCATTTTCATTCATGTGGCTAGGGACTATTTTTTGGCACATTTTATTAATATTATACCTTTTTATACCTTTTTTTTAAAGGATTACAACTAGAAAATATGAGATTTAACACCACACAATGCCAGGCAGCAGCTGCAAAAGCAAATAAAAATCTATGCTACTTAACCGGAGAGATCCTTATTCATATATAATATTAACTCTACTGTATATAAGGACTTTGTAAAGGTTGATCCCTAACATGACAAACAAAAATCTAAAACAAAATATTATGGCTAACAGAACTTAAAATGATCAGACGTATTTCAAATTATATGAAATAAGTCAGAAATACGGAGTTAAATTTTGATCAATGAGATCGATTCAACAGATGTTTTGGAGTCAAAAAAGATTTTTTTTCTTCTCGTGAGGAAAAACTGGCCACAAAAATCTCAAATATTTTGCTTCATCTTTCTATGGATGGTCTGGGAAGAGTTGAACTTGATAGACAGGTGTGCACAGCTTAAACTCCAAGTCTGAAGAATGAGAAGGTTCTGGTCTCTGGTTTTAACAGAGAGTGGTTTGATCATCTAGTCATTGATCTTGAGGACAGAGAAATTCCAAAAAAATATAATGAATGGGTTATAAAAGTGGAATTTTTTTTAAATGTAGCTGGTAAATGTGTAGCGAATAATTACTGTACTTGCAGATATGGAAGGTATGTAAAACACCGTCTGGGGCACCAAATTCAATTAGACTATTAGACTATTAGAATAGTGTATTACTACTTTTCTAAATTAAGATGGAACTTTTATTATTATTTTTTCAATACAATTTTGGGGCTCTTTCTGGGCCAATAAATGACAATTGTAGAATGTATTATGATTTTCCTTATATGCACAACTTTTGTTGCTTTGATGGTCTCCAGTAAGTGTACCTTGCATATGATTTATTTTTAAGGGGTTATTCCCAATATCAGAATGTTATCTCATAATTTTCCTCATGCATGCAAGTTTGCCCATACAAGGCTTTTTAAATATGGATCATTTTGTAGATATTAACCTTTTAGTTCCGGCTATATGTAGCCTTCTATTGCCTTGGGTAATGTTCTACTGTAGCTCCGATGGCAATGGTTGAGCGTGCGCACTTCCATTCTTCTTTAGTCCATAGGTTGCCAGTGTATCACCTGCCCTCCTGCAAGTCTGCATGAATATGCGTGGTGAGCAGATGTTCACAGCCGATTGCTCCCAAATTCATTACCTTGGCAATGATGACCCTAGATGAGACTTGCAAGCTTGCATATCTTAGCTACAATATCAACTAATACCTCATGCATTGATAATAAGAACCGTTCTCGTGGGTTACAAGCATTTTGACCAAAATATTGACTAATACCTAGAGATTTTTGACATCCTTTTTTTTTCATTTTTGCATAAGGTGCTGCTGAGCTTTTAAGGGTTTACTGGGCAAAGTTGGGTTGCCTGTCCCTGTGAGGTGCGCTTACTTAGTACTGGGCAGCCTGCATGAACTAATAGTATGAATATGACTCATAGACTCTAAGCCTGGCGCTGTGCACTACATCTTTGAGACTGGCGCCCTATACAAGCCTTAACCTTATATGAATACCACTGAAAAAGATGATGCAAATGGTCAATTTGTAGAAAAAAATCAGTATAAACTTTATTAACAACTATTAAAAAACTACATCATACCAAATTGGGACAGAGGGTGAAAATGGAACAACACATACACTCTGTGTGATACATAGGTGACTGACACAGTCACCCAGCGCAACAGCCAAACACCATGGTATCTATATATACATGTGTTTAGTCCTATACCTGGACCACTACCAACTGTAGCTACTACGTATTCTATTAATATTCCACAATGTGCTACTATCCTGTCGCTACACGCTGGTATAGATAGAACACACCCCCCCGCATATCATAGCTGACAATTCCCATTAAGGACCATATAAATCGGTGAATAACGTTACCTATAAGGCGGGGATACCAGGGTACGGCTGGAGTTCGGGCGAAAGCGTCTGCCCGACGCGCGTTTCAGACCTTATCCTTTTTCAAGGGGCCTTAACCTTGTGTAGTTTTAAAACTTGGCGACCACCTCTTCCATGAACGGTCTGTGTGTGAGTAGCTGTTTCATCAGTATTATTTACTTGTTCTGCTTCTGCCTTTGTCATAGAGGCTGCTACATCCAGTAGTGCATTAGTATTATGACCTGTTGTTGGTAAGTATGGCTTCCTTTTTTCTGGGATGTGTTTTAAATTTTATGTCCTTTTTGGCAAGCTTCTGAAAAGTGTGTGCATCTTATTGAATAGAGGAACTTTCTCTAATGATGTCACGGCATCCTTCTTCATCACAGCTATCTCTCCTCCAGCTCGACACTGATCAGTCAGATCCATGCAGGGCAACAGAGAAAGTTACCAGGACCTGCACATCACTAAAGCTGCAGACCCTGAGTAGCTGAAGCACTTTGGTGGTCTGGTCTATGGCCTCTTGGGCATCTATATTTATTTGACAGGGTCTTGTGGAGTTTGTATTTATAGGGTTTAGCTTGTATTAGTGTAGGGGTCTGGCCTTTATATATTTTGGGGTGTGATGAAAAGTCTTGGATCTATAAATCCTGTCAGTTGGGTGCCATATATCAGTGGACAATACATAAAGTAACTAATTTTACGCATCTCGAATCATGTATGACTTTTAATGCTGCTTTTCAGAATCTCCCACAATGTCCTTTCTTGGATACAGTGAGCCCCTCTTGCTAGAACTGGTATTGGAGTTTTCTCCAATCTCAAGGAGTGAAGGAGAACAGCTGTCAACGATGTTGGCGTTAGTGACATCTCCTATCGCTTCAGACCACCGCTTCCATTCAGTGGCAATATTCAAATGTCATCCTGATACACTCCCTCTGTGCTAAAGGAGAAGGCCAGATTAGGAACCACAAGAAATTGGGTGCTCTTATGGTCATATAATAATTGTGTAGTTAGGAGAGTGAAGGGTAAAGCATAATACAAACATTTGTCTACAAACAAAAATAATAAAATAAAAAAGCGATATTGCTTTCATATGGAAAGGCTTTAATATATTCTATACCAAAAAATTGTATTAATATAATATTTGCTTCCCCCTAAACAGAGCGCACTGCGCCCATCTTTCCATAAACTAGAATAAAAAACGGCTGCAGGCGTGAGTACAAAAATGCTTTCATACGCAGGTTATCAGTGGCAGGAGATTAGTAGCCCAGGACAAATTTAACAAGCTCTCAAAAGATGAAGGTTGACGTGATAAGACTGTTTATGATTTTACGTGAAGACAGAGAAGATCTGTCACATTTATTTAAAGCATTTATGTAGTAAGGACAAATAGACATCGATCACAGACAGACAGAATCCCGACTCTAGAGAACATCTGACACCGGCAAGGCAAATTTATGAGGAGCAGTGATATCTGGTGCGGAGTTCAAGAAGATCAGAAAGATTCTTACACTGACCCATCATCTGTTTTAGGAAGCTAAATTGAAGAGTTGTTTTGTTGGGGGACTTTTACATTAGTGTTGTGTAAAAATAATGGAAAAGTGGATGGTCTCCCAATGGACACCATTGTAAATCAGTGGGGTCAGTTAGAGCGTCATGTCGTCTTCTATTATGAGAAGAATCTGTAATGTTACTGTGAACAGAATCTTATTCTACGTTGGCTGTCCATCTTCTGAGGATCGGAACTTCTTATGAGACCAATACTCCCATCTATAATTGTTGAGCTACCAGCGATTTCCTTTTGAGCCTTAGTGTTTAGACTAAACAAGAAATGTGATGTTTTCCCTTAAAAATATAAAAATAATACTTTAAAGTTTAAGGATAAAACTAAAATGTGCTTGCCCCCATACCAAACCTTTGCATTAAGACAAAAGCACACTTGCCATGCCACGTCACAATAAACATGACCTGACAATTGTCAAGAGTGAACCAGGGCAATCGTACCACACACAGTCACATAAGTAAAAAAAATGCAGAACGGGGAATAAAAGACAGCAGACTAGACCCCTCTTGTTCCTGGTTTCTCTTAACTTCTGGTCACTTGTTTGTCCCCTTGCAGGCGCTGCAGCAATGGAAGCTACAATGGTAGTTAGACCTCTACTAAAAATTAAAGACACAAAAGAGAATAGTAAAACCAAAAACACTCAGTTTGAAAAAATGTTGCAGTAATCCGCAAGTGCTAGTAAAAGATGTAAAAAACAGGGTATTTGGTTGATACGTTTTTTGCAAAAAATGTATACTAAGCTGCTCTACCAATCTTCACGGTATACCCTTATCAGAGCAGTCCTAACTAATGTATGCAATCCCTATCTGATGTATTTAAAAACCTGATCATCTGTATATAACCTGTGTGAACAGGGTTCAGAGAGGAAAAATCCATGTGTGCATACAGGGTAGAACAGCTTTTGTGCAGATAGCCCAAGAGGAGTGGTGGAACTCCCCAGTCTTGTAGACACAAGAGAACAATTATGGAAACAGGAACACATGGGCTACTTGCACAGTGAACAAGTCTGTATGATCATGTTCACACACCACCAAGAAACCTGAAGACACAAAAGAGAATAGTAAAACCAAAAACACTCAGTTTGAAAAAATGTTGCAGTAATCCGCAAGTGCTAGTAAAAGATGTAAAAAACAGGGTATTTGGTTGATACGTTTTTTGCAAAAAATGTATACTAAGCTGCTCTACCAATCTTCACGGTATACCCTTATCAGAGCAGTCCTAACTAATGTATGCAATCCCTATCTGATGTATTTAAAAACCTGATCATCTGTATATAACCTGTGTGAACAGGGTTCAGAGAGGAAAAATCCATGTGTGCATACAGGGTAGAACAGCTTTTGTGCAGATAGCCCAAGAGGAGTGGTGGAACTCCCCAGTCTTGTAGACACAAGAGAACAATTATGGAAACAGGAACACATGGACTACTTGCACAGTGAACAAGTCTGTATGATCATGTTCACACACCACCAAGAAACCTGAAGACACAAAAGAAAATAGTAAAACCAAAAACACTCAGTTTGAAAAAATGTTGCAGTAATCCGCAAGTGCTAGTAAAAGATGTAAAAAACAGGGTATTTGGTTGATACGTTTTTTGCAAAAAATGTATACTAAGCTGCTCTACCAATCTTCACGGTATACCCTTATCAGAGCAGTCCTAACTAATGTATGCAATCCCTATCTGATGTATTTAAAAACCTGATCATCTGTATATAACCTGTGTGAACAGGGTTCAGAGAGGAAAAATCCATGTGTGCATACAGGGTAGAACAGCTTTTGTGCAGATAGCCCAAGAGGAGTGGTGGAACTCCCCAGTCTTGTAGACACAAGAGAACAATTATGGAAACAGGAACACATGGACTACTTGCACAGTGAACAAGTCTGTATGATCATGTTCACACACCACCAAGAAACCTGAAGACACAAAAGAGAATAGTAAAACCAAAAACACTCAGTTTGAAAAAATGTTGCAGTAATCCGCAAGTGCTAGTAAAAGATGTAAAAAACAGGGTATTTGGTTGATACGTTTTTTGCAAAAAATGTATACTAAGCTGCTCTACCAATCTTCACGGTATACCCTTATCAGAGCAGTCCTAACTAATGTATGCAATCCCTATCTGATGTATTTAAAAACCTGATCATCTGTACTAAAAATTAGTCTTCTTTGTTTTTATTCTGTCAAATTTTTGGAAATCAAGTTCTATGAATTTAATTCTGATGTTTGATAGATGTTTGAAATCAGATTAATTCCTATAATTGCTGTCATTACAGCGTCTACAGGGGTTGATTTGCTACATTGACAATTTTTTGGACTATACGGTTTGACCTGACACCAATTAACTCAAAGGAGGACAGTGTCTACGGGCAGGACCACGATTGAGGGCCAAGTGGTCAGTTGTTTCAACATCTTATATATGCAATAAGAGAAATTGCATTACATGTATTACAGCCATGTTGTCATATGGGTATTATTGCCTGGGGGCTTAGAACACATTTAATCCACCAATGAGTCACTCTGTACATGTAGCTAGCCCACCTGGACCATTCTCTGATTGGTCCACTGATCTGTCCCCATGGCCGGTCAGTCAAATGCCTGAATTGGCCAGGATATCTGCCAGGGCGATCAAGCTGCTTAGCATCTTTGCATGAGCCACTGATATGACTCAAGTGTTGGAAATGAAAAGAAAGAAGTTACGTAGGAATGTGGCAAGATAGGTTTATTGCAAGATCACCTAAAAAAAATAGATTTTTTTATAGTGTCGGATAATTTTTCCATTTCTGATAATTCTGATGGGTGCCAAGCATTGTGTGGTGGGTGAGGTTCGCATCATTTCTCTGTTCCTACCCTTAACTAGGTCTGGGGCTTCTTTCCTGAATCCATGAAGTACATGATTCAGACATGGAGTCATTGTGGTTGAATGGAGACTAAAGTTTCGTATTTAGAATTTGGTTTGTCCCTTTGAAGAAGCTCTCCTCCCAGCAAAATGTTTATCCTCTTAATATATTGCAGTCATCAAATTATATGGCACTGTGTACTTACAATTGCTCATTTCGCCTTTCTACCCAGTTAATTCTATTCCAATAGGTCTCTAACATTATGTGATTAAACACAGATTGGATGAATCATTATAAGCCCTATGTAGAAACAGAAAGTATTTTTTTCCTGGGTGAGTAATGAGTCACTGCAAAGTCGCTGGTAGGCGGGAGAATTGTAGAAGCTGGGTCAGGAGTTTAAAAGGGGGACATGTTATACAGGGAAAATTGATCTCCTGTTTCTGCACAGAGCTTAGAAGGATTCAGCTAGTCAGTTTTTAATCACGTGATGTCATAGACCTAACAGAAAAAAGAAGAATTAGCTGGGTAGAGAGGCAAAATGAGCAATTGTAAGTACACAGTGCTTTACAATACAATGAGTGCAATATATTTAGAGGATAAAAATCTTTGATGGGACGAGGAGTGCTTCTTTAAAATCAATGGCTCTATGGGACCAAGTCTGAATACCAATTTACTGGAATTCAGATAGAAAACTGTGTCATGAATCTGAACCCGGCTTAAGACATAGTGCTTCTGTGCATTATTTATTTAGAATTTATTTCTTACATAGCGCTATCTTATTTTGCAGCGCTTTACAGACATTGTCATCACTGTTCCCATTGGGGCTCACAATCTAAATTCCCTATCAATATGTCTTTGAAGCATCTCCTTCTTTGACGGTTCATTATCACAAGAGCTATAATCCTTCCATCCCTCCTTAGTTTAACTAGGGCATCAATAAAAAATTACACACTTTTCAGGGTGTGACAACAATTAGAACCCAAAGAATGTGGGGAACATGATTAAAACCCCTTTACTATTTAATAAATAGATGATACGTATATCCAAGTGGAAGTCCATACTAAGCGAAATTACTTTTTATTTTATTTTTTTATATTGATGATCAAAATGTATGTTTAAAGTAACCAGACAATTGATTATTGAACATATATGAGGATTGGAATTACATTGGCCGTTTCTTGACAGATAGAATTCAACCCTTAATATTCCATGCCCTCATAGCCAATGTTACCCACTGTCATTGAGACCTGTTATGTAATCTGCTGCTCAGTTCTATCTTCTTGAAGCTGACATCTAAACGTATGGCTTGCCCTCCACCGTCCACCGCTAGGTTTGTCATACAGGTATTTTTAGGAATGACTCATGTGAATATAATTTACTCCGTCTTCGGATCCATCCTCTTATGTGCCTTGTACCCAGCTATTGTGTGATTTAATATTTTACTGTAGAGAAAAGCATATACATTTCCTAACTGGAGCCAACAATGACTTCATGTCCCTATGATATCCATAATGAGGAATAACCACGATCAAGTCAAGATCAATGAAGGTTTTTCGGCTTTTGCTAATAGAACAGAGTTTATGCCGTTATTGGTTTATAGTGGTTTCATGTGTAATGAATAATGATTTAGCTGCAGGCTGAAGTGCTTTTTACTTGTGGTTTATAGAATATTACTGAAGGTCAGTGGGATATTACTTCAGAGATATGAGGGCATGACACTAAAGGTCATTCACTAGGAGAAATAGTGGAAAGGCAATGTTGACATCACAATTTTACAAGTGCAGCCAACTTTCCAGGAAAGCGAGTGGAATTCATTGGTATTTGCTAAACACTACTTTTTATTAATAAGGAGCAGTCAGTTCTCTTGATATGTCGGTTTTGGTGAATATTTGTATTTTTCATACAAATCTTGTTTTAAGGAATTTCCATGGTTCCATTCCTCTGTTATCTCTCCCAGAAATGCATGAATAAATTGACAAGTTGCTTTCCCAATTCCCTTCCTGTAAAGAGAAGATCTAAAGAGGGCGCTGTACACAGGAGATGCCCTCACAATCTGACAGATTTGAAGCTGTCCTACAAGGAAGGGGGGGGGTAAAGGTTGCTACTGGTAATTTTTTAAAATTAAAAACTGTTATTGAAATGCAAGTATAACAATACAAAAGAGTATCAGATCACATGAGAACAGTGATATTTATAAAAAGGCAAAGGCACATTGGCATACAGTATGTGAAAAGAGCATTTACTTCATTTACAGTTGAAACCAGAAGTTGTTCATGTTTTTCTCAATATCTGACATGAAATCAGAATAAACCTTTGATGTTTTAGGCCAATTAGGATTACCATAATTATTAATATTTGCCAAATGCCAGAATAATGCGAGCGAGAGAGAGAATGTTTTAATATACACAGGGGGATCAAAAAAAGGGCACACTGCTGCTTTACGCATGTAGACTATGCATTTCGACCTTCTTAGGTCTTCTTCTAGGTCTCTAGGAAATAAAACCAGGAGATCAGGGATCTATCATTACATTTCACGCACAGGAAAACCTACGGTAAGTTATGGTGGGGGTATATTCTTTTTCTGCTGTGTTGTTGCTTGCTCATGATTAAGTAACTCATACAAAAAGAAGTACATGGCCACAGTCAAAACTGCCTGTGTCTGATAACGCCTGTTGGACACAAATTAAGTTAACTCATTAGTTGACAAATACTTTGATAGGCAATATCTCGGCAACAGAGAGGTGAAATTTTAAAAAAGAAAAAAGGATTTATTCTGCTCTGCAGCAACTTTCACATCGTGTGTCCACTTCAGCAAGAAAAATCTGGTGAAACATAGTAACATAGTTAGTAAGGCCGAAAAAAGACATTTGTCCATCCAGTTCAGCCTATATTCCATCATAATAAATCCCCAGATCTACGTCCTTCTACAGAACCTAATTGTATGATACAATATTGTTCTGCTCCAGGAAGACATCCAGGCCTCTCTTGAACCCCTCGACTGAGTTCGCCATCACCACCTCCTCAGGCAAGCAATTCCAGATTCTCACCGCCCTAACAGTAAAGAATCCTCTTCTATGTTGGTGGAAAAACCTTCTCTCCTCCAGACGCAAAGAATGCCCCCTTGTGCCCGTCACCTTCCTTGGTATAAACAGATCCTCAGCGAGATATTTGTATTGTCCCCTTATATACTTATACATGGTTATTAGATCGCCCCTCAGTCGTCTTTTTTCTAGACTAAATAATCCTAATTTTGCTAATCTATCTGGGTATTGTAGTTCTCCCATCCCCTTTATTAATTTTGTTGCCCTCCTTTGTACTCTCTCTAGTTCCATTATATCCTTCCTGAGCACCGGTGCCCAAAACTGGACACAGTACTCCATGTGCGGTCTAACTAGGGATTTGTACAGAGGCAGTATAATGCTCTCATCATGTGTATCCAGACCTCTTTTAATGCACCCCATGATCCTGTTTGCCTTGGCAGCTGCTGCCTGGCACTGGCTGCTCCAGGTAAGTTTATCATTAACTAGGATCCCCAAGTCCTTCTCCCTGTCAGATTTACCCAGTGGTTTCCCATTCAGTGTGTAATGGTGACATTGATTCCTTCTTCCCATGTGTATAACCTTACATTTATCATTGTTAAACCTCATCTGCCACCTTTCAGCCCAAGTTTCCAACTTATCCAGATCCATCTGTAGCAGAATACTATCTTCTCTTGTATTAACTGCTTTACATAGTTTTGTATCATCTGCAAATATCGATATTTTACTGTGTAAACCTTCTACCAGATCATTAATGAATATGTTGAAGAGAACAGGTCCCAATACTGACCCCTGCGGTACCCCACTGGTCACAGCGACCCAGTTAGAGACTATACCATTTATAACCACCCTCTGCTTTCTATCACTAAGCCAGTTACTAACCCATTTACACACAATTTCCCCCAGACCAAGCATTCTCATTTTGTGTACCAACCTCTTGTGCGGCACGGTATCAAACGCTTTGGAAAAATCGAGATATACCACGTCCAATGACTCACCGTGGTCCAGCCTATAGCTTACCTCTTCATAAAAACTGATTAGATTGGTTTGACAGGAGCGATTTCTCATAAACCCATGCTGATATGGAGTTAAACAGTTATTCTCATTGAGATAATCCAGAATAACATCCCTCAGAAACCCTTCAAATATTTTACCAACAATAGAGGTTAGACTTACTGGCCTATAATTTCCAGGTTCACTTTTAGAGCCCTTTTTGAATATTGGCACCACATTTGCTATGCGCCAATCCTGCGGAACAGACCCTGTCGCTATAGAGTCCCTAAAAATTAGAAATAATGGTTTATCTATTACATTACTTAGTTCTCTTAGTACTCGTGGGTGTATGCCATCCGGACCCGGAGATTTATCTATTTTAATCTTATTTAGCCGGTTTCGCACCTCTTCTTGGGTTAGATTGGTGACCCTTAATATAGGGTTTTCATTGTTTCTTGGGATTTCACCTAGCATTTCATTTTCCACCGTGAATACCGTGGAGAAGAAGGTGTTTAATATGTTAGCTTTTTCCTCGTCATCTACAACCATTCTTTCCTCACTATTTTTTAAGGGGCCTACATTTTCAGTTTTTATTCTTTTACTATTGATATAGTTGAAGAACAGTTTGGGATTAGTTTTACTCTCCTTAGCAATGTGCTTCTCTGTTTCCTTTTTGGCAGCTTTAATTAGTTTTTTTGATAAAGTATTTTTCTCCCTATAGTTTTTTAGAGCTTCAATGGTGCCATCCTGCTTTAGTAGTGCAAATGCTTTCTTTTTACTGTTAATTGCCTGTCTTACTTCTTTGTTTAGCCACATTGGGTTTTTCCTATTTCTAGTCCTTTTATTCCCACAAGGTATAAACCGCTTACACTCCCATTTATTATCTGTATTATTAGTTCTGAGGATATTGTCCCAGTCTACCAGATTAAGGGCATCTCTAAGCTGGTCAAACTTTGCCTTCCTAAAGTTCAGTGTTTTTGTGACTCCCTGACAAGTCCCCCTAGTGAAAGACAGGTGAAACTGTACAATATTGTGGTCGCTATTTCCTAGATGCCCGACCACCTGCAGATTTGTTATTCTGTCAGGTCTATTAGATAGTATTAGGTCTAAAAGTGCTGCTCCTCTGGTTGGATTCTGCACCAATTGTGAAAGATAATTTTTCTTGGTTATTAGCAGAAACCTGTTGCCTTTATGGGTTTCACAGGTTTCTGTTTCCCAGTTAATATCCGGGTAGTTAAAGTCCCCCATAACCAGGACCTCATTATGGGTTGCAGCTTCATCTATCTGCTTTAGAAGTAGACTTTCCATGGTTTCTGTTATATTTGGGGGTTTGTAACAGACCCCAATGAGAATTTTGTTACCATTTTTCCCTCCATGAATTTCGACCCATATGGACTCGACATCCTCATTTCCTTCGCTAATATCCTCCCTTAAAGTGGACTTTAGACAAGACTTTACATAGAGACAAACCCCTCCTCCTCTCCGATTTTTACGATCCTTTCTAAACAGACTGTAACCCTGTAAGTTAACTGCCCAGTCATAGCTTTCATCTAACCATGTCTCGGTTATTCCCACTATGTCAAAGTTACCTGTAGATATTTCTGCTTCTAGTTCTTCCATCTTGTTTGTCAGGCTTCTGGCGTTTGCAAGCATGCAGTTTAGAGGATTTTGTTTTGTTCCAATCTCCTCGCTGTGGATTGTTTTAGAAATGTTCTTACCTCCCTTCTGAGTATGTTTTCCTGGATCTTCTTTGTTCAAGTCTAATGTTTTTCTTCCCGTCCCCTCTTCTTCTAGTTTAACGCCCTCCTGATGAGTGTAGCGAGTCTTCTGGCGAATGTGTGTTTCCCAGGTTTGTTGAGGTGTAGTCCGTCTCTGGCGAGGAGTCCATCGTACAAGTAATTCACACCGTGGTCCAGGAATCCGAATCCTTGTTGTCTGCACCATCGTCTTAGCCAGTTGTTTGCATCAAGGATCCTGTTCCATCTCCTGGTGCCATGCCCGTCTACTGGAAGGATAGAAGAAAAAACTACCTCAATTAAAGGTCCTCTTTAATTGCAGGAAAGCAATGACGTATTGACAAACTGGAGATTCAATTAAAAAGATGTTACCTTGATTGCAGTGGCCTGGTGTAAACAGTTGCAAGAAGTTGGCAACTTGCTGAGAATTTGGTGTGGAGAACACTAAGGTAAACTGTACAGAGCTTGAAAAAATATATTTGATTGTGGAGAAGCTGAGGAGATGACAAACACCTGGCTGCAGCTGAAGCAACTGAAGTATCACCAAACATCTGAACAACTTGAGCCTCGAGGTGACTGAAAAAAATGCTTCTTAAGCCCCTGTTCCATGGCTGTAGTATGTTTTTTAAAAAAAACACACCATGCTTTACTTACCCTCCCTTGTAGTCTACTCCACTGCTCTCGCTGTCTATTATTGGCTGCAGTGCTGACTTTACCTCAATATTGCTGCAGCCAAAAAGTGAGCTCAGTGACTCTGCCTAGGTTGATCACACAAGTCTTTACGAGATGCTTAGCCCACTGCTTGCCTGCAGCGCTATCAATGTTACATCAGCATTGCTGACAATAACAGACATCAAGAGAAGTGTCCGAGACTCATTGCTGGACTCAGGAAAAGTGAGTAGAACACACTTTAGTTTTTTTTTAAATAAACTGCAACTGGGGACGAGGGTTTCTCTGAAGACAGAAGCCTTTCATACCCAAGCACCTGTCTTTTGCCAAAACTAGCAGGGCTGCCTACCGTCCAGAAATTCATGGACAGTACGTAAAAGTAGGGCACTTTTTTGTCCGTAAATAAAAATGAGGTGTCCGTGATTTCTTCAATCCTGAAGAAACATATACAGATTATTTTTTACGGTAATTATCATCATTTTACAGTTTACAATGAATGCAGCTGATGTCGTCATATCAGAACTATGGGTTGTAGATATGTATAATCTTCAAAGAGTTATTATGGTTTTCCAATGTATCTGTAAAAAAATATTGCCTGTCTGTAATATTTTGATAAGCTGTCCAGAAAAATTAAAAAGTCAAGCTGGCAACAATGAAATCCGACCTAACAGGCTTACAGTGGTGATGTCAGAGGAGGTCAAAAGGTTACCTGAAAAAACTCAACATGAAGTTTAGCAAATGAAGGCGGCCATAATAGAAGTTCGTGTAGACCAGCACTTGTGTCAGAACTTCTGAGTAACATCGAGTTTCATGGTCAATGTATGAACCATTTATTTATGCCGATGGCACACAACTATACACGTCATCCCCTGACCTTACCCCCGCTGTACTACAGAACTATCTGAAACTAAACCTCTCCAAAACTGAACTTCTTCTGCTCCCGCCATTTACTAACCTCCCTAAATCTGACATTTCCCTCTCCGTGGGTGGCGCCATAATAACACCCCGGCAGCAGGTGTGCTGTCTGGGTGTTATGTTTGACTCCGATCTCTCCTTCACCTCCCATATACAATCTCTTGCCCGCTCGTGCCGCTTACACCTAAAGAACATCTCTAGAATCCGTCCTTTTCTCACCATGGAAACAACAAAAACCCTCAATGTTGCCTTGATCCACTCCTGCCTGGACTACGGCAATGCTCTACTAATTGGCCTCCCCCTTACTCGACTTTCCCCTCTCCAGTCTATCCTTAATGCAGCAGCCAGGGTTGTCCATCTAGCTAATCGTTACTCGGACGTGTCCGCTCTACACCAGTCATTACACTGGCTGCCTATTCATTACAGGATACAATTCAAAGTACTTGTTCTCACCCACAAAGCTCTCCACAGTGCAGCACCCCCTTACATCTCCTCCCTCATTTCTGTCTATCGGCCTAACCGACCACTGCGCTCCGCAAACGACTTTCGACTAATCTCTGCACTAATCCGTACCTCCCACTCCCGACTCCAAGACTTCTCCCGTGCTGCGCCAATCCTCTGGAATGCTCTACCCCAAGATATTAGGACCATCCACAAATTGCATAGTTTTAGGCACTCCCTCAAAACACATTTGTTCAGAGCGGCCTATCACGTTCACTAATCAAAGTCTTTGATGTTTGTATGTGTGTAGCCCATTCACTATCTCCATCTATCCCCCACCCCCTGAAGATGGCTGGACCATCATTGTAAATACATCATTGTAAATACACACCTGTGCTTTGTATCTCCCCCACCTCATTGTAGATTGTAAGCTCTCACGAGCAGGGTCATCTTATTTTGCTTTAATTATTTTATTGCTAACGTTGTTACTTATGACTGTTGTGTTTGAAACTGTTAAGCTGTAAAGCGCTGCGGAATATGTTGGCGCTATATAAATAAAAATTATTATTATTATTATTATAACCATGATTTCTGAGAATGGCCACTGAACTGGAACTCAACAACCTCATACATGCCTATGAGCCTGTTGAGTTCTGGTCAGGAGAACCTCAGTTGGCTCATAAATTGTGGTCCATCTATGAACTGTAAAACTTTGATGCTTATTTGGATGCTTATCGTACTTGAGGGTTTCTGATTTCTGTATGTATATTACCTAATCACAGAGCAGATAAAAATGGTAGAGGGCCTCTGCAATGGAAGAGTTGGAGCCCTTTGCTTTCCAACTTTACTGGAATGGGATTCTACCCATAGATGACCAGTAAGTTGTCAATGGGCATCATGTACATAGTCCCTTACAGTCGCTGTATAATGTAAGCGTATATTCACAGATGGCAGATTTGTCCCAAAAAGTTCTGTGCACATAAATGTGGCACCCCTAGGGGTATTTGCCACAAAAATAGTTACTGACAGTAAGTACAAATACTAAAATAGCAAGACTGCACTACCACCTCCGGCCAGAAGGGGGAGCTCCAGAGACTCCCCTTGATCCATTCTGGTCTGAGAGAAGAAATGGCAGTTGGGCCAAGGAGCTGATAGTGAGAGGTCATACAGTTGAATCTCTAACAGTCCTGTGACTGTTACCAGGCCTAAATCACCGGCCTGAGGAGAAGAGGGATAGAGAAAAAGGACATTGTGAGAACCGGGTAGCATTAATCACTACCCAGAACAGGCGCAAAGACGGATACCGGATCCGTGGCTGTATTCATTATATATAATACAGCAACCGGAAAAACGTGAGGTGATATCAGCTTCACTAGGGTCGGATGCAGCAACAGACGCAGAGTTCAGCGGTACTCCCAGAGGGGGTAAACCGATAAAAGGACTCGGGTTGCCCGTCGAACCAGGACCCGGAGGGGACAGATTGGGCCGGCAGCCAGTTCACATACAGCAGCAGGGCCACACAGAAATTGCGCACAATAAGAGGCGAAGACCCCGGCAGGGTCAAAGTAACTCAGAGTTCCCATACAGACTCCGGTGACAGGACTGGTTGTAAATCCTTTTATGTTAAAGTAAACTGGTTAAACGTTTCAGTGCCTCAGTCTTTCATTTGGACAATAGCCATCTATCCAGGATCAGGATCGTCACCGCTGGGAGAACCTGCTGCTGATCAAGTAAGTGCCTGTCCCCTCATGATACCCCTTACACTGTGCATTGCCTGAGGCCACAGCACCGGGTCAAGCCACCCGTGACATCCCCCTCAAGAGACAGACTCCATTGGTCCGGTGCTGGGTATCCCGGTCTCCTGGGCTCTACCCATTATCCCTATCGTGCTGGACGGAATTCCCCTCAACGCTTTGCTGGACACAGGTTCTCAGATTTCTTCTATACCGTATATCCTTTATAAGAGGTACTGGGCTGATGCAGATATTGATAAAGGGCCCTCTGATGTTGAACTAGATATATGGGCCAGTAATGGTAAGTTGGTACCGAAACTAGGATTCAGGGAGATGACCATAAAGATTGGTGAAGTAGAACTGAAGAAACAGGGTATAATTGTTGTTGATGTTGACCGGCGGAACTGTGAACCAACTGTATTGATAGGAATGAATGTGTTAGAGAACTGCTTTTCCGAAGTCATTTCTGTCTTACAGCAAATTGCTGAAACTGCCCAATCCTGCCAGCAGAGAGTTCTCCGGAGGGAAATAAAAGTATTGATGTTAAGGCAACAGGTAGAAGTTGCAGGTGGAGAAATCGGCAGTGTGAGGGTAAGTGATCCAACGTCTATTGTAATCCCACCAAAAACAGAAATGCTGGTATGGTGTAGAGCAGCCATTGGTACTAAGGGACGAGATTATCAAGCCTTAATAGAACCAGTGTACACCGACAGCAGGCCCACTATACTCACAGCACGAGGGATAGTCGAGGTACACCGGGGACGAGTGCCGGTACGACTTTTGAACTGTGGAGAGGAAGAGGTCACTTTGCCAAGGTATGCTACAATGGCAAAGCTATATACTGTTGACAACAATGCCATCACAACCATTGAGCCCTTAGAACCAACCTGTCAGGTGGAAGGCAATGGCTCAGATGGAGAAATGGAGGATTGGTGCCAACAGCTACACGTGGGCATAAATTCAACACCTACCCATCAAAAACAAGGGGTGTATAGGCTAGTGACGGAATATGAACAAGTCTTCAGTAAACACCCATTGGACTTCGGACGGATAGAAGGGGTAGAACTCACAATCCCCACAGGTGACCATCCCCCAATAAAAGAAAGATATAGACCCATACCGCCCGCTCACTATCAATGTGCAAAAGATATGCTGAGGGAAATGAAACAGGCCGGGGTAATAAGAGACAGCTGTAGCCCCTGGGCGGCCCCTCTAGTGATTGTCAAAAAAAAGGACGGAACCATGAGAATGTGCGTAGACTACCGGAAGATTAATAACATCACCCATAAAGACGCCTACCCCTTGCCTAGGATAGAAGAGTCCTTAACTGCTTTGAAATCTGCTAATTATTTTTCCACCTTAGACTTAACAAGCGGGTATTGGCAAGTCCCTGTGGCTGAGAGAGATAAGGAAAAGACGGCATTCACCACACCAATGGGTCTATGTGAATTTAATCGCATGCCGTTCGGACTCTGCAACGCATCCGGTACCTTCCAGCGGCTGATGGAATGCTGCCTCGGACACAAGAACTTCGAGACCGTCCTCCTGTACCTAGATGATGTGATCGTCTACTCAAAGACTTACGAACAACACTTAATAGACCTGGCAGAAGTGTTCGAAGCCTTATCCAGGTATGGCATGAAAGTCAAGCCATCCAAATGTCACCTTCTCAAGCCAAAGGTACAGTACCTGGGACACATCGTGAGTTCGGAGGGAGTAGCACCAGATCCCGAGAAAATAAGCGCCATAAGGGATTGGCCAAGACCTACCAGCGCAAAAGAAGTGAGACAATTCCTGGGATTGGTGGGTTACTATCGCAGATTTATAAAAGGATTTACCAAGTTGGCAGCACCCTTGCAAGACACCTTGGTAGGGCAGACGAAGAAACCTTCAAACCGAAACCCTCCTTTTCATTGGAACGACGAAAGGGAAGACTCCTTTGAACAACTAAAGAAGGCACTAACCGGAGAAGAGGTTCTGGCATACCCAGATTACCATAAACCTTTCATCCTCTACACCGATGCCAGTAATGTGGGACTAGGAGCGGTGCTGTCACAAAAGCAAGAAGGTCGGGAGAAAGTCATCGCCTTTGCAAGTAGAAAGCTCCGGCCTACTGAAAGAAATTCAGAAAATTACAGCTCCTTCAAATTGGAACTACTGGCAGTAGTTTGGGCTGTGACGGAGCGTTTCAAACACTATCTGGCCGCTGCAGAATTTATTGTCTATACTGACAACAATCCGTTGACCCACCTGGACACAGCCAAATTAGGTGCGTTAGAACAGCGATGGATAGCCCGGTTATCTAATTACAACTTCATAATCAATTATCGAGCAGGTCGCAAGAATGGAAATGCCGATGCCCTATCCCGGATGCCACACTTGAGAGATGTAGAAGAGGAAACGGGGGAGCTTGAAGAAATTGAACTACCAGCCTTCCATCGTCCCAAGGCAAAACATCATCAGTCAAGAACCTATCAGAAACAACAAGAGGTGAATTTTAATCCGTTAGCACACCATAGATGGGCTGACACCCAAGACAGCAATCCGGCTGTGAAGTTGGTGAAGGAACTGTTGACTGAGCAAAGTGCATATCCCGATGAGGATGCCCCAGAAGAGACGCATCAACTCTGGAAAGAGAGAGGCAAAATGTTCCTGTATCAAGGGAAGCTCTGTAGAAGATACACCAATCCGAAAACACATGAATTGGTTTGGCAGATTATTGTGCCTAAACAAGATGTGAAGATGGTCCTCGAAGCTTACCATAATGGTGCTGGTCACTTCGGTTGGAAAAAGTTAGAAGTACTTCTAAGAGAAAGATTTTATTGGGTCGGGATGAGAAAATCAATCGAACAGTTGTGCAGAAATTGTGGCCCGTGTAACCTCAGAAGAAACGATCAAAAGAACCAAAGAGCACCACTGCAGCCCATAATCACCAAACAACCACTTGAACTTGTAGCCATGGACCATGTGAAGTTGACACCAAGCCGGTCCGGCTATGTCTATGCCTTGACCATCGTGGACCATTATTCACGTTTCTTGGTAGTAGTACCCGTAAAAGATCTGACAGCAAAAACAGCAGCCAAAGCGTTCCAAACGTACTTTTGTAGACCCCATGGATATCCGGAACAGGTTCTCACCGACCAAGGTACAGCCTTTGAATCAGAGATCTTCAGAGAATTCTGTAATATGTATGGTTGCAAAAAGATCCGGACGACGGCCTGTCATCCACAAACAAACGGCTTATGCGAGAAGATGAACCATATTGTAATAGACCTACTAAAGACTTTACCTGAGACAGAAAGGAATCAATGGCCAGAGAAATTGCCTGACTTGGTGGATCTGTATAATCATGTCCCGGTGAGCTCCACCAACTGCACCCCAGCTTACCTTATGCGTGCAAGACCCGGCCAATTACCAATCGATCTAGAAATGGGAATTCTGAAACCAGACGCAGAAGTTCAAGACTCCAATTGGGATATCATACGGCAAAAGCAGTATCGCCAAGTGCAAGAGAGTGTGGAAAGAAGCCTTCAGCAAACTAGAGAAAGACAAGAGCGAACTTTCAACCAGAATGCTCTAGCGACCCCATTAAGACCGGGTGACCAAGTGCTCAAGAGAAATCGTCGAACCAATAAACTGGACAATCAGTGGGAAGCCGTACCCTACACAGTTTTACCAACAAGAGTGGATAATCCTAAAATGTGTCTCATTAGCAAAAACGGAGGCTTAACATCTGTACTAGTGTCAAGAGACAATCTTAAATTATGTCCGGAAGCATTGAAAGAGCCAGACGTTGTCCAGCCAGAACCAGAAGTTATTCAACCCATACAGGTTCAACCAGTAAAGGAAAAAGAAGAGGAAGTGTATCACACCTGTATAGGAGACTTTCCCAAAACCCTACTAACATACCATGGTGCAGTAGTGGTTCCCATGGTGGCCTTTTACCCAACACCGAACCCAATACCAGAAGTCCCAAGACAGGAAGAGGCTGACCCCGTACTACAGGAGGTTCCAGGCCAGGAAGAACAGATTCCTGGTCAGAGTAATCCCATTCACGGTGGACTTGCCAACTCCATAGTCGTGGAATTATCTTTAGCAGAGCGGGCAGATACTACATCCGCAGTAGACAGTAGTACACCACATGAAGAGACACCGCTATTACGTAGATCACAGCGTAGTACCCAGGGTCAATTACCGGCCAGGTATGCAGATTACCAACTATAAAGCTCATAATGTGAATTGTATATATGTTATGCCGTATATAGTTAAACAGAAAATGTAGTATAGTCATTGCTATCAGTCTGCAACGTTTAAGCCCAGTGCCTACAGAGACTTGTCTGTATGAACTTATTGCATATTCTTGAACTTTTTATCAGCCCGGAGGCACTAAATCAAAGCTCCGGAAAGACTGCTTTTTGAACTTTGCTTTTTGCTCTTTTTGAACTTTCTTTAGACTTTATATTGATAACTCCGTTGGAAAAATGGAACTAAATTCCTGGACACTAAGTACAGTGCCGTTCCTAATACCTTCAAGGATAGAACTGTATTAATGGACGCTATTTAAAGTGACTTTTTACAGAACTCTATTTTTGTTTCCTTGAGTGGTTTTTGTAACTTTTCATTTTTAAGACTCTGTACATATTAATTGTTATTTCAAAATGTTATTGTCCCACAGTCCCGGAGTACTGTTCTTAACTAAGGGGGAATGTGGCACCCCTAGGGGTATTTGCCACAAAAATAGTTACTGACAGTAAGTACAAATACTAAAATAGCAAGACTGCACTACCACCTCCGGCCAGAAGGGGGAGCTCCAGAGACTCCCCTTGATCCATTCTGGTCTGAGAGAAGAAATGGCAGTTGGGCCAAGGAGCTGAAAGTGAGAGGTCATACAGTTGAATCTCTAACAGCCCTGTGACTGTTACCAGGCCTAAATCACCGGCCTGAGGAGACGAGGGATAGAGAAAAAGGACATTGTGAGAACCGGGTAGCATTAATCACTACCCAGAACAGGCGCAAAGACGGATACCGGATCCGTGGCTGTATTCATTATATATAATACAGCAACCGGAAAAACGTGAGGTGATATCAGCTTCACTAGGGTCGGATGCAGCAACAGACGCAGAGTTCAGCGGTACTCCCAGAGGGGGTAAACCGATAAAAGGACTCGGGTTGCCCGTCGAACCAGGACCCGGAGGGGACAGATTGGGCCGGCAGCCAGTTCACATACAGCAGCAGGGCCACACAGAAATTGCGCACAATAAGAGGCGAAGACCCCGGCAGGGTCAAAGTAACTCAGAGTTCCCATACAGACTCCGGTGACAGGACTGGTTGTAAATCCTTTTATGTTAAAGTAAACTGGTTAAACGTTTCAGTGCCTCAGTCTTTCATTTGGACAATAGCCATCTATCCAGGATCAGGATCGTCACCGCTGGGAGAACCTGCTGCTGATCAAGTAAGTGCCTGTCCCCTCATGATACCCCTTACACTGTGCATTGCCTGAGACCACAGCACCGGGTCAAGCCACCCGTGACATCCCCCTCAAGAGACAGACTCCATTGGTCCGGTGCTGGGTATCCCGGTCTCCTGGGCGTCTACAGTACTGGTCCTGTATTGATAGGAATGAATGTGTTAGAGAACTGCTTTTCCGAAGTCATTTCTGTCTTACAGCAAATTGCTGAAACTGCCCAATCCTGCCAGCAGAGAGTTCTCCGGAGGGAAATAAAAGTATTGATGTTAAGGCAACAGGTAGAAGTTGCAGGTGGAGAAATCGGCAGTGTGAGGGTAAGTGATCCAACATCTATTGTAATCCCACCAAAAACAGAAATGCTGGTATGGTGTAGAGCAGCCATTGGTACTAAGGGACGAGATTATCAAGCCTTAATAGAACCAGTGTACACCGACAGCAGGCCCACTATACTCACAGCACGAGGGATAGTCGAGGTACACCGGGGACGAGTGCCGGTACGACTTTTGAACTGTGGAGAGGAAGAGGTCACTTTGCCAAGGTATGCTACAATGGCAAAGCTATATACTGTTGACAACAATGCCATCACAACCATTGAGCCCTTAGAACCAACCTGTCAGGTGGAAGGCAATGGCTCAGATGGAGAAATGGAGGATTGGTGCCAACAGCTACACGTAGGCATAAATTCAACACCTACCCATCAAAAACAAGGGGTGTATAGGCTAGTGACGGAATATGAACAAGTCTTCAGTAAACACCCATTGGACTTCGGACGGATAGAAAGGGTAGAACACACAATCCCCACCGGTGACCATCCCCCAATAAAAGAAAGATATAGACCCATACCGCCCGCTCACTATCAATGTGCAAAAGATATGCTGAGGGAGATGAAACAGGCCGGGGTAATAAGAGACAGCTGTAGCCCCTGGGCGGCCCCTCTAGTGATTGTCAAAAAAAAAGACGGAACCATGAGAATGTGCGTAGACTACCGGCAGATTAATAACATCACCCATAAAGATGCCTACCCCTTGCCTAGGATAGAAGAGTCCTTGACCGCTTTGAAATCTGCTAATTATTTTTCCACCTTAGACTTAACAAGCGGGTATTGGCAAGTCCCTGTGGCTGAGAGAGATAAGGAAAAGACGGCATTCACCACACCAATGGGTCTAAGTGAATTTAATCGCATGCCGTTCGGACTCTGCAATGCATCCGGTACCTTCCAGCGGCTGATGGAATGCTGCCTCGGACACAAGAACTTCGAGACCGTCCTCCTGTACCTAGATGATGTGATCGTCTACTCAAAGACTTACGAACAACACTTAAAAGACCTGGCAGAAGTGTTCGAAGCCTTATCCAGGTATGGCATGAAAATCAAGCCATCCAAATGTCACCTTCTCAAGCCAAAGGTACAGTACCTGGGACACATTGTGAGTTCGGAGGGAGTAGCACCGGATCCCGAGAAAATAACCGCCATAAGGGATTGGCCGAGACCTACCAGCGCAAAAGAAGTGAGGCAATTCCTGGGATTGGTGGGTTACTATCGCAGATTTATAAAAGGATTTACCAAGTTGGCAGCACCATTGCAAGACGCCTTGGTAGGGCAGACGAAGAAACCTTCAAACCGAAACCCTCCTTTCCAGTGGAACGACGAAAGGGAAGACTCCTTTGAACAACTAAAGAAGGCACTAACCGGAGAGGAGGTTCTGGCATACCCAGATTACCATCAGCCTTTCATACTCTACACCGATGCCAGCAATGTGGGACTAGGAGCGGTGCTGTCACAAAAGCAAGAAGGTCGGGAGAAAGTCATCGCCTTTGCAAGTAGAAAGCTCCGGCCTACTGAAAGAAATCCAGAAAATTATAGCTCCTTCAAATTGGAACTACTGGCAGTAGTTTGGGCTGTGACTGAACGTTTCAAACACTATCTGGCCGCTGCAGAATTTATTGTCTATACTGACAACAATCCGTTGACCCACCTGGACACAGCCAAATTAGGTGCGTTAGAACAGCGATGGATAGCTCGGTTATCTAATTACAACTTCATAATCAAGTATCGAGCAGGTCGCAAGAATGGAAATGCCGATGCCCTATCCCGGATGCCACACTTGAGAGATGTAGAAGAAGAAACGGGGGAGCTTGAAGAAATTGAACTACCAGCCTTCCATCATTCCAAGGCAAAACATCATCAGTCAAGTACCTATCAGAAACAACAAGAGGTGAATTTAAATCCGTTAGCACACCATAGATGGGCTGACACCCAAGACAGCAATCCGGCTGTGAAGTTGGTGAAGGAACTGTTAACTGAGCAAAGTGCATATCACGATGAGGATGCCCCAGAAGAGACGCATCAACTCTGGAAAGAGAGAGGCAAAATGTTCCTGTATCAAGGGAAGCTCTGTAGAAGGTACACCAATCCGAAAACACATGAATTGGTTTGGCAGATTATCGTGCCTAAACAAGATGTCAAGATGGTCCTCGAAGCTTACCATAATGGTGCTGGTCACTTCGGTTGGAAAAAGTTAGAAGTACTTCTAAGAGAAAGATTTTATTGGGTCGGGATGAGAAAATCAATCGAACAGTGGTGCAGAAATTGTGGCCCGTGCAACCTCAGAAGAAACGATCAAAAGAACCAAAGAGCACCACTGCAGCCCATAATCACCAAACAACCACTTGAACTTGTAGCCATGGACCACGTGAAGTTGACACCAAGCCGGTCTGGCTATGTCTATGCCTTGACCATCGTGGACCATTATTCACGCTTCTTGGTAGTAGTACCCGTAAAAGATCTGACAGCAAAAACAGCAGCCCAAGCGTTCCAAACGTACTTTTGTAGACCCCATGGATATCCGGAACAGGTTCTCACCGACCAAGGTACAGCCTTTGAATCAGAGATCTTCAGAGAATTCTGTAATATGTATGGTTGCAAAAAGATCCGGACGACGGCCTATCATCCACAAACAAACGGCTTATGCGAGAAGATGAACCATATTGTAATAGAACTACTAAAGACTTTACCTGAGGCAGAAAGGAATCAATGGCCAGAGAAATTGCCTGACTTGGTGGATCTGTATAATCATGTCCCGGTGAGTTCCACCAATTGCACCCCAGCTTACCTTATGCGTGCAAGACCCGGCCAATTACCAATCGATCTAGAAATGGGAATTCTGAAACCAGACGCAGAAGTCCAAGACTCCAATTGGGATATCATACGGCAAAAGCAGTATCGCCAAGTGCAAGAGAGTGTGGAAAGAAGCCTTCAGCAAACTAGAGAAAGACAAGAGCGAACTTTCAACCAGAATGCTCTAGCGACCCCATTAAGACCGGGTGACCAAGTGCTCAAGAGAAATCGTCGAACCAATAAACTGGACAATCAGTGGGAAGCCGTACCCTACACAGTTTTACCAACAAGAGTGGATAATCCTAAAATGTGTCTCATTAGCAAAAACGGAGGCTTAACATCTGTACTAGTGTCAAGAGACAATCTTAAATTATGTCCGGAAGCATTGAAAGAGCCAGACGTTGTCCAGCCAGAACCAGAAGTTATTCAACCCATACAGGTTCAACCAGTAAAGGAAAAAGAAGAGGAAGTGTATCACACCTGTATAGGAGACTTTCCCAAAACCCTACTAACATACCATGGTGCAGTAGTGGTTCCCATGGTGGCCTTTTACCCAACACCAAACCCAATACCAGAAGTCCCAAGACAGGAAGAGGCTGACCCCGTACTACAGGAGGTTCCAGGCCAGGAAGAACAGATTCCTGGTCAGAGTAATCCCATTCACGATGGATTTGCCAACTCCATAGTCGTGGAATTATCTTTGGCAGAGCGGGCAGATACTACATCCGCAGTAGACAGTAGTACACCACATGAAGAGACACCGCTATTACGTAGATCACAGCGTAGTACCCAGGGTCAATTACCGGCCAGGTATGCAGATTACCAACTATAAAGCTCATAATGTGAATTGTATATATGTTATGCCGTATATAGTTAAACAGAAAATGTAGTATAGTCATTGTTATCAGTCTGCAACGTTTAAGCCCAGTGCTTACAGAGACTTGTCTGTATGAACTTATTGCATATTCTTGAACTTTTTATCAGCCCGGAGGCACTAAATCAAAGCTCCGGAAAGACTGCTTTTTGAACTTTGCTCCTCGCTCTTTTTGAACTTTCTTTAGACTTTATATTGATAACTCCGTTGGAAAAATGGAACTAAATTCCTGGACACAAAGTGCAGTGCCTTTCCTAGTACCTTCAAGGATAGAACTGTATTAATGGACGCTATTTGAAGTGACTTTGTACAGAACTATATTTTTGTTTCCTCGAGTGGTTTTTGTAACTTTTCATTTTTAAGACTCTGTACATATTAATTGTTATTTCAAAATGTTATTGTCCCACAGTCCCGGAGTACTGTTCTTAACTAAGGGGGAATGTGGCACCCCTAGGGGTATTTGCCACAAAAATAGTTACTGACAGTAAGTACAAATACTAAAATAGCAAGACTGCACTACCACCTCCGGCCAGAAGGGGGAGCTCCAGAGACTCCCCTTGATCCATTCTGGTCTGAGAGAAGAAATGGCAGTTGGGCCAAGGAGCTGAAAGTGAGAGGTCATACAGTTGAATCTCTAACAGCCCTGTGACTGTTACCAGGCCTAAATCACCGGCCTGAGGAGACGAGGGATAGAGAAAAAGGACATTGTGAGAACCGGGTAGCATTAATCACTACCCAGAACAGGCGCAAAGACGGATACCGGATCCGTGGCTGTATTCATTATATATAATACAGCAACCGGAAAAACGTGAGGTGATATCAGCTTCACTAGGGTCGGATGCAGCAACAGACGCAGAGTTCAGCGGTACTCCCAGAGGGGGTAAACCGATAAAAGGACTCGGGTTGCCCGTCGAACCAGGACCCGGAGGGGACAGATTGGGCCGGCAGCCAGTTCACATACAGCAGCAGGGCCACACAGAAATTGCGCACAATAAGAGGCGAAGACCCCGGCAGGGTCAAAGTAACTCAGAGTTCCCATACAGACTCCGGTGACAGGACTGGTTGTAAATCCTTTTATGTTAAAGTAAACTGGTTAAACGTTTCAGTGCCTCAGTCTTTCATTTGGACAATAGCCATCTATCCAGGATCAGGATCGTCACCGCTGGGAGAACCTGCTGCTGATCAAGTAAGTGCCTGTCCCCTCATGATACCCCTTACACTGTGCATTGCCTGAGACCACAGCACCGGGTCAAGCCACCCGTGACATCCCCCTCAAGAGACAGACTCCATTGGTCCGGTGCTGGGTATCCCGGTCTCCTGGGCGTCTACAGTACTGGTCCTGTATTGATAGGAATGAATGTGTTAGAGAACTGCTTTTCCGAAGTCATTTCTGTCTTACAGCAAATTGCTGAAACTGCCCAATCCTGCCAGCAGAGAGTTCTCCGGAGGGAAATAAAAGTATTGATGTTAAGGCAACAGGTAGAAGTTGCAGGTGGAGAAATCGGCAGTGTGAGGGTAAGTGATCCAACATCTATTGTAATCCCACCAAAAACAGAAATGCTGGTATGGTGTAGAGCAGCCATTGGTACTAAGGGACGAGATTATCAAGCCTTAATAGAACCAGTGTACACCGACAGCAGGCCCACTATACTCACAGCACGAGGGATAGTCGAGGTACACCGGGGACGAGTGCCGGTACGACTTTTGAACTGTGGAGAGGAAGAGGTCACTTTGCCAAGGTATGCTACAATGGCAAAGCTATATACTGTTGACAACAATGCCATCACAACCATTGAGCCCTTAGAACCAACCTGTCAGGTGGAAGGCAATGGCTCAGATGGAGAAATGGAGGATTGGTGCCAACAGCTACACGTAGGCATAAATTCAACACCTACCCATCAAAAACAAGGGGTGTATAGGCTAGTGACGGAATATGAACAAGTCTTCAGTAAACACCCATTGGACTTCGGACGGATAGAAAGGGTAGAACACACAATCCCCACCGGTGACCATCCCCCAATAAAAGAAAGATATAGACCCATACCGCCCGCTCACTATTAATGTGCAAAAGATATGCTGAGGGAGATGAAACAGGCCGGGGTAATAAGAGACAGCTGTAGCCCCTGGGCGGCCCCTCTAGTGATTGTCAAAAAAAAAGACGGAACCATGAGAATGTGCGTAGACTACCGGCAGATTAATAACATCACCCATAAAGATGCCTACCCCTTGCCTAGGATAGAAGAGTCCTTGACCGCTTTGAAATCTGCTAATTATTTTTCCACCTTAGACTTAACAAGCGGGTATTGGCAAGTCCCTGTGGCTGAGAGAGATAAGGAAAAGACGGCATTCACCACACCAATGGGTCTAAGTGAATTTAATCGCATGCCGTTCGGACTCTGCAATGCATCCGGTACCTTCCAGCGGCTGATGGAATGCTGCCTCGGACACAAGAACTTCGAGACCGTCCTCCTGTACCTAGATGATGTGATCGTCTACTCAAAGACTTACGAACAACACTTAAAAGACCTGGCAGAAGTGTTCGAAGCCTTATCCAGGTATGGCATGAAAATCAAGCCATCCAAATGTCACCTTCTCAAGCCAAAGGTACAGTACCTGGGACACATTGTGAGTTCGGAGGGAGTAGCACCGGATCCCGAGAAAATAACCGCCATAAGGGATTGGCCGAGACCTACCAGCGCAAAAGAAGTGAGGCAATTCCTGGGATTGGTGGGTTACTATCGCAGATTTATAAAAGGATTTACCAAGTTGGCAGCACCATTGCAAGACGCCTTGGTAGGGCAGACGAAGAAACCTTCAAACCGAAACCCTCCTTTCCAGTGGAACGACGAAAGGGAAGACTCCTTTGAACAACTAAAGAAGGCACTAACCGGAGAGGAGGTTCTGGCATACCCAGATTACCATCAGCCTTTCATACTCTACACCGATGCCAGCAATGTGGGACTAGGAGCGGTGCTGTCACAAAAGCAAGAAGGTCGGGAGAAAGTCATCGCCTTTGCAAGTAGAAAGCTCCGGCCTACTGAAAGAAATCCAGAAAATTATAGCTCCTTCAAATTGGAACTACTGGCAGTAGTTTGGGCTGTGACTGAACGTTTCAAACACTATCTGGCCGCTGCAGAATTTATTGTCTATACTGACAACAATCCGTTGACCCACCTGGACACAGCCAAATTAGGTGCGTTAGAACAGCGATGGATAGCTCGGTTATCTAATTACAACTTCATAATCAAGTATCGAGCAGGTCGCAAGAATGGAAATGCCGATGCCCTATCCCGGATGCCACACTTGAGAGATGTAGAAGAAGAAACGGGGGAGCTTGAAGAAATTGAACTACCAGCCTTCCATCATTCCAAGGCAAAACATCATCAGTCAAGTACCTATCAGAAACAACAAGAGGTGAATTTAAATCCGTTAGCACACCATAGATGGGCTGACACCCAAGACAGCAATCCGGCTGTGAAGTTGGTGAAGGAACTGTTAACTGAGCAAAGTGCATATCACGATGAGGATGCCCCAGAAGAGACGCATCAACTCTGGAAAGAGAGAGGCAAAATGTTCCTGTATCAAGGGAAGCTCTGTAGAAGGTACACCAATCCGAAAACACATGAATTGGTTTGGCAGATTATCGTGCCTAAACAAGATGTGAAGATGGTCCTCGAAGCTTACCATAATGGTGCTGGTCACTTCGGTTGGAAAAAGTTAGAAGTACTTCTAAGAGAAAGATTTTATTGGGTCGGGATGAGAAAATCAATCGAACAGTGGTGCAGAAATTGTGGCCCGTGCAACCTCAGAAGAAACGATCAAAAGAACCAAAGAGCACCACTGCAGCCCATAATCACCAAACAACCACTTGAACTTGTAGCCATGGACCACGTGAAGTTGACACCAAGCCGGTCTGGCTATGTCTATGCCTTGACCATCGTGGACCATTATTCACGCTTCTTGGTAGTAGTACCCGTAAAAGATCTGACAGCAAAAACAGCAGCCCAAGCGTTCCGAACGTACTTTTGTAGACCCCATGGATATCCGGAACAGGTTCTCACCGACCAAGGTACAGCCTTTGAATCAGAGATCTTCAGAGAATTCTGTAATATGTATGGTTGCAAAAAGATCCGGACGACGGCCTATCATCCACAAACAAACGGCTTATGCGAGAAGATGAACCATATTGTAATAGAACTACTAAAGACTTTACCTGAGGCAGAAAGGAATCAATGGCCAGAGAAATTGCCTGACTTGGTGGATCTGTATAATCATGTCCCGGTGAGTTCCACCAATTGCACCCCAGCTTACCTTATGCGTGCAAGACCCGGCCAATTACCAATCGATCTAGAAATGGGAATTCTGAAACCAGACGCAGAAGTCCAAGACTCCAATTGGGATATCATACGGCAAAAGCAGTATCGCCAAGTGCAAGAGAGTGTGGAAAGAAGCCTTCAGCAAACTAGAGAAAGACAAGAGCGAACTTTCAACCAGAATGCTCTAGCGACCCCATTAAGACCGGGTGACCAAGTGCTCAAGAGAAATCGTCGAACCAATAAACTGGACAATCAGTGGGAAGCCGTACCCTACACAGTTTTACCAACAAGAGTGGATAATCCTAAAATGTGTCTCATTAGCAAAAACGGAGGCTTAACATCTGTACTAGTGTCAAGAGACAATCTTAAATTATGTCCGGAAGCATTGAAAGAGCCAGACGTTGTCCAGCCAGAACCAGAAGTTATTCAACCCATACAGGTTCAACCAGTAAAGGAAAAAGAAGAGGAAGTGTATCACACCTGTATAGGAGACTTTCCCAAAACCCTACTAACATACCATGGTGCAGTAGTGGTTCCCATGGTGGCCTTTTACCCAACACCAAACCCAATACCAGAAGTCCCAAGACAGGAAGAGGCTGACCCCGTACTACAGGAGGTTCCAGGCCAGGAAGAACAGATTCCTGGTCAGAGTAATCCCATTCACGATGGATTTGCCAACTCCATAGTCGTGGAATTATCTTTGGCAGAGCGGGCAGATACTACATCCGCAGTAGACAGTAGTACACCACATGAAGAGACACCGCTATTACGTAGATCACAGCGTAGTACCCAGGGTCAATTACCGGCCAGGTATGCAGATTACCAACTATAAAGCTCATAATGTGAATTGTATATATGTTATGCCGTATATAGTTAAACAGAAAATGTAGTATAGTCATTGTTATCAGTCTGCAACGTTTAAGCCCAGTGCTTACAGAGACTTGTCTGTATGAACTTATTGCATATTCTTGAACTTTTTATCAGCCCGGAGGCACTAAATCAAAGCTCCGGAAAGACTGCTTTTTGAACTTTGCTCCTCGCTCTTTTTGAACTTTCTTTAGACTTTATATTGATAACTCCGTTGGAAAAATGGAACTAAATTCCTGGACACAAAGTGCAGTGCCTTTCCTAGTACCTTCAAGGATAGAACTGTATTAATGGACGCTATTTGAAGTGACTTTGTACAGAACTATATTTTTGTTTCCTCGAGTGGTTTTTGTAACTTTTCATTTTTAAGACTCTGTACATATTAATTGTTATTTCAAAATGTTATTGTCCCACAGTCCCGGAGTACTGTTCTTAACTAAGGGGGAATGTGGCACCCCTAGGGGTATTTGCCACAAAAATAGTTACTGACAGTAAATGCAAATACTAAAATAGCAAGACTGCACTACCACCTCCGGCCAGAAGGGGGAGCTCCAGAGACTCCCCTTGATCCATTCTGGTCTGAGAGAAGAACTGGCAGTTGGGCTAAGGAGCTGATAGTGAGAGGTCATACAGTTGAATCTCTAACAGCCCTGTGACTGTTACCAGGCCTAAATCACCGGCCTGAGGAGAAGAGGGATAGAGAAAAAGGACATTGTGAGAACCGGGTAGCATTAATCACTACCCAGAACAGGCGCAAAGACGGATACCGGATCCGTGGCTGTATTCATTACATATAATACAGCAACCGGAAAAACGTGAGGTGATATCAGCTTCACTAGGGTAGGACGCAGCAACAGACACAGAGTTCAGCGGTACTCCTGGAGGGGGTAAGCCGATAAAAGGACTCGGGTTGCCCGTCGAACCAGGACCCGGAGGGGACAGATTGGGCCGGCAGCCAGTTCACATACAGCAGCAGGGCCACACAGATATTGCATACAATAAGAGGCGAAGACCCCGGCAGGGTCAAAGTAACTCAGAGTTCCCATACAGACTCCGGTGACAGGACTGGTTGTAAATCCTTTTTTGTTAAAGTAAACTGGTTAAACGTTTCAGTGCCTCAGCCTTTCATTTGGACAACAGCCATCTATCCAGGATTGGGATCATCACCGCTGGGAGAACCTGCTGCTGATCAAGTAAGTGCCTGTTCCCTCACGATACCCTTTACACTGTGCATTGCCTGAGGCCACAGCACCGGGTCAAGCCACCCGTGACACCCCCCTCAAGAGACAGACCCCATTGGTCCGGTGCTGGGTACCCCGGTCTCTTGGGCGTCACAATTGGCGTCACGAACAGGATCTAGCCAGCCCGTATACCGGGTATTGTGTGCCGTGATTGGAGCCCAAAACTGAAAACTTGGATGAAAAATCTTGAAAATTGACTTTATTAAAGAAAAATCCAATCCCCATTGAAAACTATTGAAAGTGACTTTTCCCCACTGGTTATAATGGAGTAAAGATGGCCGCCAACCCCTGAGGTAATCACCTCATAACCGTTAGGCACGATACTGTTAATTGAGCTACGCCATCACCTGAACCCCAGTCTGACTGAAAAACTTCAGAATCCGCCATTACAGAGCGCGCGGCGGGCGGGAGCAGCAGGGGGCGTGTCATTGTGGGCGGCACCAAGCTGAGCGCTCTGACGTCAGAGTAAGGGGAAAACCGATCCTGCTGCACAGTGGAACGAATCTACACTATCCCGACGGAAGCGGAGGACCGGAAGGGTCCGGATTAACTAAGGGGGCACAGTATGTCGCAGCACGGAGACGCCGCAGCACCCGGCGACGCTAATGCAGCTGAAAAACAGAGTGTCGATAGAGAGTCCGGTAGCGCAGCGGTGCAAGGAGTGGCGCCCATCATGCCGGTGCTGATGCCATATACCCCGGGTGGCCCATGGCTTCCAATGTATGAAGGTGAGCCTAATACCCTTGACGATTTCAGAGAAAAGATGCTGGCCCATTTTGACATGTTCCCTGTGGGTGAAGTTCAGCGTGTTAGTCTCCTGATGATGCAGTTAAGTGGCCATGCTAAGCGAGAAGTCACAGCATGGGCAGCTGATCTAAAAGGCACTGTTGAACGCATATTTGCTGGATTAAAAGCTACATTTGAAACCACTGCCAGCAGCAAAGCTAAAGTACGATTCTTTAATTGCAAACAAAAAGTTAATGAGGGCGTGAGAGACTTTGCCTTAAACCTGCAGGAAGCCCTTAAATCACTTACACTGGCTGAACCCATTTTTAACACCGGAGCGGATAAACTGCTAAGAGATCAATTTATTGAGGGGCTCTACACCCCTTCTCACCGGGGGCATGTGAGCATGCTTGTTTTTAAGAACCCTGAATTGACATTTGCCCAATTAAAGGAGAGCGTTATACGTCTCCAGCTGGCAGAGGCACCTCGGGATCAGGATCCTGCGCAACTCATGGCAGAGGCTCCTCAACAACATGGAGTACCAGTGACATCAGCTATGTCCGGGGCCATTGCTAAGCCCCTGGGGCCCAGTACTAATGAGGCTCTTCAACAAAAGCTTGACTCTTTAACTGATGTTGTTGCTTCAATGGCTAAAACCATGCAGGAGATGAGAGGACCCAAGATGGAGTTGTCAAACCGTAGAGAAGGTGTTCCATGGATGAGACCCCGGAGATACCCGACATGGAGAGGACGACCCCGCGACCGCTACCAACCGGATGGACAGCCCATTTGCCGCCGTTGCCAGCAGCCAGGCCACTTTGCACGAGATTGTGATTTAAACGGGAATCCCCTGGGAATGCGGGCCGCTTCGCAGGAATGAACTTTCAAGGCCCAACACCCTGGCACGACAGGTACATCGGAGGACGACCCATTATCCCTATCGTGCTGGACGGAATGCCCCTCAACGCTTTGCTGGACACAGGTTCCCAGATTTCATCTATACCGTATATCCTTTATAAGAGGTACTGGGCTGATGCAGATATTGATAAAGGGCCCTCTGATGTTGAACTAGATATATGGGCCAGTAATGGTAAGTTGGTACCGAAACTAGGATTCAGGGAGATGACCATAAAGATTGGTAAAGTAGAATTGAAGAAACAGGGAATAATTGTTGTTGATGTTGACCGGCGGAACTGTGAACCAACTGTAGCCCCAGTCTAACTGAAAAACTTCAGAATCCGCCATTACTGAGCGCGCGGCGGGCGGGAGCAGCAGGGGGCATGTCATTGTGGGCGGCACCAAGCTGAGCGCTCTGACATCAGAGCAAGGGGAAAATCGATCCTGCTGCACAGCGGAACGAATCTACACTATCCCAACGGAAGCGGAGGACCGGAAGGGTCCGGATTAACTAAGGGGGCACAGTATGTCGCAGCACGGAGACGCCGCAGCACCCGGCAACGCTAATGCAGCTGAAAGACAGAGTGTCAATAGAGAGTCCGGTAGTGCAGCGGTGCAAGGAGTGGCGCCCATCATGCCGGTGCTGATGCCATATACCCCGGGTGGCCCATGGCTTCCAATGTATGAAGGTGAGCCTAATACCCTTGACGATTTCAGAGAAAAGATGCTGGCCCATTTTGACATGTTCCCTGTGGGTGAAGTTCAGCGTGTTAGTCTCCTGATGATGCAGTTAAGTGGCCATGCTAAGCGAGAAGTCACAGCATGGGCAGCTGATCTAAAAGGCACTGTTGAACGCATATTTGCTGGATTAAAAGCTACATTTGAAACCACGGCCAGCAGCAAAGCTAAAATACGATTCTTTAATTGCAAACAAAAAGCTAATGAGGGCGTGAGAGACTTTGCCTTAAACCTGCAGGAAGCTGGGCTAAGGAGCTGAAAGTGAGAGGTCATACAGTTGAATCTCTAACAGCCCTGTGACTGTTACCAGGCCTAATTCACCGGCCTGAGGAGAAGAGGGATAGAGAAAAAGGACATTGTGAGAACCGGGTAGCATTAATCACTACCCAGAACAGGCGCAAAGACGGATACCGGATCCGTGGCTGTATTCATTATATATAATACAGCAACCGGAAAAACGTGAGGTGATATCAGCTTCACTAGGGACGGACGCAGCAACAGACACAGAGTTCAGCGGTACTCCCAGAGGGGGTAAACCGATAAAAGGACTCGGGTTGCCCGTCGAACCAGGACCCGGAGGGGACAGATTGGGCCGGCAGCCAGTTCACATACAGCAGCAGGGCCACACAGAAATTGCGCACAATAAGAGGCGAAGACCCCGGCAGGGTCAAAGTAACTCAGAGTTCCCATACAGACCCCGGTGACAGGACTGGTTGTAAATCCTTTTATGTTAAAGTAAACTGGTTAAACGTTTCAGTGCCTCAGTCTTTCATTTGGACAATAGCCATCTATCCAGGATCGGGATCGTCAATTGTGACGCCCAGGAGACTGGGATACCCAGCACCGGACCAATGGAGTCTGTCTCTTGAGGGGGATGTCACGGGTGGCTTGACCCGGTGCTGTGGCCTCAGGCAATGCACAGTGTAAGGGGTATCATGAGGGGACAGGCACTTACTTGATCAGCAGCAGGTTCTCCCAGCGGTGACGATCCTGATCCTGGATAGATGGCTATCCGGTATCCGTCTTTGCGCCTGTTCTGGGTAGTGATTAATGCTACCCGGTTCTCACAATGTCCTTTTTCTCTATCCCTCTTCTCCTCAGGCCGGCTGTTAGAGATTCAACTGTATGACCTCTCACTATCAGCTCCTTGGCCCAACTGCCATTTTTTCTCTCAGACCAGAATGGATCAAGGGGAGTCTCTGGAGCTCCCCCTTCTGGCCGGAGGTGGTAGTGCAGTCTTGCTATTTTAGTATTTGTACTTACTGTCAGTAACTATTTTTGTGGCAAATACCCCTAGGGGTGCCACATTCACATGGGTTTCTACAAACACCATTCAGACCCTATTGAGATTTCAGAAACAAATCTCCTATGTGTAGACTCATAGTCATAGATGGTATTTTTTTTTCGATTAAATTAGATATGGTGTGTATGCCATGGTATAGTCACATTTTATTCACCCTCGATATTAAATATTATATGGGTTTGCTCCAGTAGTGAGGATATCCTGATTTGACTAAAAAGCGACGTCTGAAGGATAGGTGGAAACTTAGTTGGAGGATGGATGAAGGACAGGTCTAGTCACATGCTCCTCCATCAACAGGCATATTGAGGACGCAAGCTGTTTGCCGTCTCTGAAGAAGGCAGCACTAACATATCAGCTAAAGGATGCAGAAGAACTTTCATCCCAAAATAATAGAGAATTCTTTCACTTGGAGATTACCTTCTCTTGTGAGTCGTGCCTCTTTCCTCCCTCTAATCGTATAAACTCCCAGCGTTTGGCTTTCAGTTTTGTCTCAGAGGTTTCCACTAAATGCAGGACACGGTAGAGATAATTATTTGGAAGATTAGATGAGGAGGATTATAATATGATCACACAGTTCTGCTACACGGAATGAAGGAAGACGGAGCTAAGGAATGTTGCTGACACGAGACTATCGGTGGCGAAAAATCACCTGCGCGTACAATGTAAAACACATGTCAGGAAAACGCACAAATCAGACTCAAGGTATATAATGAAATTGATGCTCGGTGAGGACATTATTGCTCCACAGCACGCACTGAGGCAGAGTTCTGATCAACATATGCAAAATAGTCCATTTTTTACATTTGTATGATGTCCAGTTTTTACCTTGACGATGTGATAAAGAAAAAAAGTCTAAATACAGTTTCTTATATTAGTAATTGCAGGAGATCTGTAAACAACGGATGGCATATGGATGGTGTTCATATGGCATAATTTTTTTTGTAAAGTCACCAATTGAGTATAATGGTTGAGTGTGACTCAAATAGTGGATCAGAGTAGTGCATGCTGTGATATTTTACACGTGTGTGTAATGTATCCCATTGACTTCCATTGGATTAAATGCTTTCCGTTTGCTGTCAGTTATTCTTGTACAAGCGAGAAACAACCTGAGGCAGCTGGGTCCAAATTGAGCTTCTGTAACACGGTCCCTGTTTTTTGTCTTTTTAGGCGATAGAGAGGTTCATGGGCCCCACCATTCAATGGCATCTACTCCCCTGGCCTAAAAGGAACTTTACCATTATCCAAATGCCACTACCATGGCTTAACTAATAGGTGAAGATCAATGGTCTTCTCATATCGGCCAAGGGGTTCTTTAGGATTTCTCCTGGCTCTGGGGCACAGGAGCAACTGTTAGCCCTTATTCCTATACAGTTAGTAGGGAAGTATTGCAACACCACTCCTATACCACAGCTTGGCCGCATATCACTCTGAGCAGAGGCATAGCTAGGGTTTTGGTTCGCGGGGGGGGTCAAAACTTCTGAAGGGCCCCTAACCAGGTAACCTTGACTACAACTGGGTGATGCAGCCTAATAGTGGAGGAGAACCTCAGCAGATGACCTCACTGTTGCTGAAAATAATCTCTATATAAAGACCAATATTGATATTACCGCCATATGGTCAGTGGTAGATACCAGTCCTACAGAACATATAAGAGATCACAGAACAATTACAGATGGTGACTTACCGCTGACGTTCTTTCTGATGGAATCGTTCATTTTTCCCGTTTTTTCCATTTGGCCCAGACCGACTTGACAACTTCTTACAGTCAGGACTCGGCTGCAGAGAATACAACAATGACACATCTGACTTCTCACATTTTCAGCACTGTCCCCAATGGGACTATTCTCGACCTGCACAAACTCCTCATCCTGCAGATACCCCAATACTGAGCCGCTGCTGCCGTGTGTGTCCCTATTACTGCACTTACTGTGTGGTTCTGTGTGACCTCTAGATGGTAAAACAAGCCTCTAGAATATAGTAATGCCGGGTGCAAGTACCCTAGAAAGCAGTGCCCACATTTTGTCCTCTAGAAAGTAAAAATGCCCTGTGTATGCCCCTTTGACAGTCACAGTAACCTGAGTTCCCCTATAACAATAAGTCCCCACTTTACATTTAATAATGTCCTGAGTCTCCCCCTTTAAAGCTCCCCTCTACACAATGCACAATATGATGCTCTCTTATACAGTCTAATGCCCCCACACTGTATATATACTGAGCCTTTGATATCCCCCAAACTGTTTGATAGCTCCAACACTAATCTCCACAATGTATGATGGCCCCCTAGATAGCCTCCATATAGTATAACACACTAGAGAATCCTCAAAAAAATCCTCTATATAGTATAATGCACTCCTCATAGGCAGACTCTATATAGTATAATGCACCTCTCATAAGCAGACTCTATAGCATAATAACATAGTAACATAGTAACATAGTAACATAGTTAGTAAGGCCGAAAAAAGACATTTGTCCATCCAGTTCAGCCTATACTCCATCATAATAAATCCCCAGATCTACGTCCTTCTACAGAACCTAATAATTGTATGATACAATATTGTTCTGCTCCAGGAAGACATCCAGGCCTCTCTTGAACCCCTCGACTGAGTTCGCCATCACCACCTCCTCAGGCAAGCAATTCCAGATTCTCACTGCCCTAACAGTAAAGAATCCTCTTCTATGTTGGTAGAAAAACCTTTTCTCCTCCAGACGCAAAGAATGCCCCCTTGTGCCCGTCACATTCCTTGATATAAACAGATCCTCAGCGAGATATTTGTATTGTCCCCTTATATACTTATACATGGTTATTAGATCGCCCCTCAGTTGTTTTTTATCTAGACTAAATAATCCTAATTTCGCTAATCTATCTGGGTATTGTAGTTCTCCCATCCCCTTTATTAATTTTGTTGCCCTCCTTTGTACTCTCTCTAGTTCCATTATATCCTTCCTGAGCACCGGTGCCCAAAACTGGACACAGTACTCCATGTGTGGTCTAACTAGGGATTTGTACAGAGGCAGTATAATGCTCTCATCATGTGTATCCAGACCTCTTTTAATGCACCCCATGATCCTGTTTGCCTTGGCAGCTGCTGCCTGGCACTGGCTGCTCCAGGTAAGTTTATCATTAACTAGGATCCCCAAGTCCTTCTCCCTGTCAGATTTACCCAGTGGTTTCCCGTTCAGTGTGTAATGGTGATATTGATTCCTTCTTCCCATGTGTATAACCTTACATTTATCATTGTTAAACCTCATCTGCCACCTTTCAGCCCAAGTTTCCAACTTATCCAGATCCATCTGTAGCAGAATACTATCTTCTCTTGTATTAACTGCTTTACATAGTTTTGTATCATCTGCAAATATCGATATTTTACTGTGTAAACCTTCTACCAGATCATTAATGAATATGTTGAAGAGAACAGGTCCCAATACTGACCCCTGCGGTACCCCACTGGTCACAGCGACCCAGTTAGAGGCTATACCATTTATAACCACCCTCTGCTTTCTATCACTAAGCCAGTTACTAACCCATTTACACACATTTTCCCCCAGACCAAGCATTCTCATTTTGTGTACCAACCTCTTGTGCGGCACGGTATCAAACGCTTTGGAAAAATCGAGATATACCACGTCCACTGACTCACCGTGGTCCAGCCTATAGCTTACCTCTTCATAAAAACTGATTAGATTGGTTTGACAAGAGCGATTTCTCATAAACCCATGCTGATATGGAGTTAAACAGTTATTCTCATTGAGATAATCCAGAATAACATCCCTCAGAAACCCTTCAAATATTTTACCAACAATAGAGGTTAGACTTACTGGCCTATAATTTCCAGGTTCACTTTTAGAGCCCTTTTTGAATATTGGCACCACATTTGCTATGCGCCAATCCTGCGAAACAGACCCTGTCGCTATAGAGTCCCTAAAAATAAGAAATAATGGTTTATCTATTACATTACTTAGTTCTCTTAGTACTCGTGGGTGTATGCCATCCGAATATCATGCACCCCCATATTCAGACTCTATAATATAATACAGCCCCCAACATAATCCACAGGCAGCCTGTATAGCACATTGCAGCCCCATAGGCATCCTGTATAGTATAATGCACGCTCATAGGCAGCCTGTATAGTATAATGCACCCCCGTAGGCAGCCTGTATAGTATAATGCACCCACATAGGCAGCCTGTATAGTACATTGCACCCCCATAGGCAGCCTGTATAGTACATTGCACCCCCATAGGCAGCCTGTATAGTACATTGCAACCCCATAGGCAGCCTGTATAGTATATTGCACCCCAATAGTCAGCCTGTATAGTACATTGCAGCCCCATAGGCATCCTGTATAGTATAATGCACCCCCATAGGCAGCGTGTATAGCATATTGCACCCCCAGAGGCAGCCTGTATAGTACATTGCACCCCCATAGGCAGTCTGTATAGTATAATGCACCCCCATAGGTAGCCTCTATAGTATATTGCACCCCCATAGGCAGCCTGTATACTATAATGCACGCCCATAGGCAGACTGTGTTAGGGTTGGTGGATTGCACTAAATAAATTTAATAGAGAAGTGCAATCGCAACCCGGCGTCCACCGTGCAGAGATGTTAAACTGCAGCTAGTGTGGACAATGACGGAACACACAGCGAGCAATTGCTTGCACACTCTGAGTTAAATGACACTCAGTGAACAGCACCAGAAATGGACATGCAAGCAGAAAAGAAACAGATGCTCTGCTACAGAGCTATGTCACTCACACACAGAAACGGAATAGATACTCTGAAATAGAGCTGTGTCACTCGCACACAGTAATGGAATAGATGCTCTGCAATAGAACTGTGTCACTCGCACACAGTAGTGGAATAGATGCAGAGTCAAAACGAAAACACTACGCTGACGCTAGTTAACTAAAACAAAACCCTGTAGAACTCACAGGGGAGCAAAAACGCTGTGTGGTTGGACTTGCTCTGTGATTCAGCTGTGCTAACCGCTGTAAGACAGCGCTTACTAAGTGTGTTGAGGACATTCACTTGGACGTGATATTCTGGCACACAGGAACAGGTTTCTCACACAAACAGTCCCTGCGGTTTATTTTTATGCAGCATAAACCGGGTCATGCATAATTCATTTTAACTCTGATGCTTCATATATGGCTTTGACTCACAGTTCAGACACGACACCCGCCAATCCTCCTCTGACTAGTTCCTGGGGGTGTCCATGTGCCGTATCAACATCTATTCACATAGCATCACGACATCAGGTTGCAGTCTGTAAACACGCTGGTCCTCCTCTGACCAGTTGCCGTGAGTGACCGCACAGTTTATAGAAACCTGTTTTATCTGGAGTTACCTTTCTGGAGCTCCTGCTCCACAAGCTGACTCCTTCTCAGTCCACACACCTGGGAAGCAGCCTAACGGGGATCACTGTCCTTGCGACCAGGGCACTCATGACAGTCCAGATTCTCTGAAGGTTGATGGCTCCCCAATGCAGTGCCGTCACCGCCTATGCACATTCAGCCTTTCCGTGCGCTTTTCAGGAAGTCCGTCTCCACTTGGGACCGTCCAACACACAGGCCTCTCCGTTTGCTATTCAGGACATCACCACCTGAGACTGTCCAACACACAGGTCACCAGGTCCCAAAGCCTCACCACATGCTCTTCAGGGAGATAGCACTTCCAACACATAGGCTTTTCCAGGTCACTGCACAAGGACCAAACACTCTCCACCATGTTACCACCATGGTCACATTATATACCTGTAACCTTTCCCCTGGGTGAGAGGTGTGTGTGGTTAGTCAGACCCGCCCAACTCTTCAACTAACCCATTAAGCCTCCCTTTACAACTATACAAATACTTTCAGGACTACAGATCCCAGAACAATAACATTACTGGCTTACAGCGCAGACTCCCTCTGCGACACATATCAGCCATTAACAATAATGCCAGTCGCTATCTCATTATCACTGTTACAGTTACGCCTCCATGCATATCCTGAGGAGCACATACAGCGCCCCATAGCTGTAACAGGGGTCACTGCATCACGCCGCACACATGACCGGATACAGATGCTGGAAGCAAAGCGGCAAGCAAAAACCCTAACTGGCTTTAAGCTGAGCAAGATCACAACACACATACGTGCAGTCAGAGTGGTAGCATATCCACTCACACACACCAACACAAATGATACTAGCGCGCCCACGTGTGCCTTAGAGACCTTTTTATATGTTCAGCTCATGTCCAGTCAGACAGGACCTTGCTCGCGGGCCAATCCGGAGCTGCCACATCACCAGAGCAGCAGATGATTGAGCACCAATGAGACGTCGCCACATCACGAGCATGCTCAGTAGGGTGATTTCTGGACTTAGTCTCCAGATCGATCGCTCATTGCTGCCTACCGCTGGTTACCATAGGTTTGGCTGGAGAGCCAGCAGTAACCAGACGAACAGCACGAGCCCGAGCAAGACGCTGAGACCGACGTTTATGCTCAGCAGCACCCGCAGAGGCCACAGCTGAATGGGAGACCGCTGAAGCAGGCAAGGCTTGGGATCTGCCCTGTGCAGCAGGGCAATCCCGGCGCCTAACAGCCTATATAGTATAATGCACCCCCATAGTCAGCATGTATAGTATGATGCACTTCTCATAGGCAGCCTGTACAGTATAATGCATCCCCGGCCATAGGCAGCCTGTATAGTATAATGCACCCCATAGGCAGCCTGTATAGTATAGTGTACCCCATAGGCAGCCTATGTAGTATAATGCACTCCCCATAGGCAGCGTGTATCGTATATTGAATCTCCATAGGCAGCCTGTATAGTATAATGCACCCCCAAAGGCAGCCTGTATCGTATATTGCACCCCCATAAGCAGCCTGTATAGTACATTGCATCCCCATAGGCAGCCTATATAGTATAATGTACCCCCATATGCAGCCTCTATAGTACATTGCACCCCCATAGGCAGCCTGTATAGTATAAAAAATAAATCAAATACTCACCTTCCTTCCTCTTGGTTCCTCCGCTGCTCTGAGCACCGGCACATCTCCAGACTGTGGGCACTGAGTAGTGATGTCATCGCAACCCCCTGTCAGTGTCGGCATCTGTGATGTCAGACGCTGAGAGTGGGATGATGGGAGGGGAAACGTAACGCTCCTTCCCTCATCAATGCAGACAGCTGTATCGTGCCGATACAGTTGAACCTGTGATGACAGGCAGGGGGGCCCACTGCTGGCACCGGGACAACCCCTGTCTGCTCAGGGGCCCCATAGCGGCTGGTGTGGCAGAGCACGGAGATTGTGTCTCCCTGCTCTGCCACAGAATGTAACTGTATCGACATGATTTGCACACCATTACAGTTACAGTAGCATAGCTCTGGGTGGGCCCCTTCAGAGCACAGGGCCCAGGGCGATTGCCCCCAGGGCAACCATTATGACATCATCATCAACATGGCAACCTATTATAACATCATAGTCGCCATGGCAACTATTATGACATCATCATCGCCACGGCAAACCATTATGAAATCATCATCGCCATGGCAACCATTATGACATCATCATCACTATGGCAACCTATTATGACATCATTGTCGCACTGGCAACCATTATGAAATCATCTGGGCCATGTCAACCTATTATAGCATCATTGTCGCCTTGGCAACCCATTATGACATCATTGTCACCATGGCAACCTATTATGACATTGTCGTCGCCTTGACAACCATTATGACATCATTGTCACCATGGCAACTATTATAACATAATGGTTGCCATGGCAGCGATTATGACATCATCATCGCCATAGCAACCATTATGACATCATCATTGCCCTGCTAACCTATTATGACATCATCGTAGCCATAGCAACCCATTATGACATCATCTTCACCATGTCAACCAATTATGGCATCATTGTTGCCATAGGAAAACATTATGACATTATCATTGCCATGGCAACCATTATGACATCAGCATCGCCATGGCAACCTATTATGACATCATTGTCACCATGGCAACCATTATGACATCATTTGCATCCTTGCAAATGACCCACAAGGAGTGGTGGATACCTCCCAAGTCTAGTAGACACAAGAGAGCAATTATGGAAACCGAAACACATGGGCTACTTGAACAATGAACAAGTCTGAAGGAACATGTTCACATACCACCAAGAAACTTGAAGACACAAGAGAGCACAGTAAGACCAAAAACACTCTGTTGTAAAAAAAATTACAGTAATAAGCAAATGCTAGTAAAAGATGGAAAAAACAGGGTATTTGGTTGATACGTTTTTATGCAAAAAAAGTATAGTAAGCTGCTCTACCAAACGTCAAGGTATACCCAAATAGAGCAGTCCTAACTGATGTATGTAATCCCTATCTGATGTAGCTAAAACCTGATCATCTGTATATTACCTGTATAAGCAGGGTTCAGAGAGGGAATGTCCATGTGGACATGTTGAATGGAACAGCTTTTGTGCAAATGACCCACAAGGAGTGGTGGTTACCTCCCCAGTCTTGTAGACACAAGAGAACAAGTATGGAAACCGAAACACATGGGCTACTTGCACAATGAACAAGTCTGTAGGAACATGTTCACACACACCACCAAGAAACTTGAAGACACAAAAGAGCACAGTAAGGCCAAAAATACTCTGTTGAAAAGAAAATTACTTGATTATTACTGTAATTTTTTTTACAACAGAGTGTTTTTGGTCTTTCTTACTGTGCTCATTTGTGTCTTCAAGTTTCTTGGTGGTGTGTAAACATGTTCCTACAGACTTGTTCATTGTGCAAGTAGCCCATGTGTTTCAGTTTCCATAATTGCTCTCTTGTGTCTACAAGAGTGGGGAGGTATCCACCACTCCTTGTGGGTCATTGCAGCCATGGCAACCCATTATGACATCATCTTCGCCATGTCAACCCATTATGGTATCATAGTTGCCATGGCAACCCATTATGATATCATCATCGCCCATAATGGTTGCCATGTGATGATGATGTCATAATGGTTGCCATAGCAACAATGATATCATTATTGGTTGACATGGTGACAATGATGCCATAATAGGTTGACATGGCGAAGATGATGTCATAATGGGTTGCCATGGCTGCAGTGATGTCATAATACTGTATGTTGCCATGTTGATGATTATGTCACAATGGTTGCCATGGCAACAATGATGTCATAATGGTTACCATAGCGATGATGATGATGTCATAATAGTTTGACATGGTGACGATTATGTCCTAATGATTGCCATGGCAATGAAGATGTCATAATAGTTGCCATGGTGAAGATGATGTCATAATAGGTTACCTTTTTGATGATGTCAAAATGGTTGCCATGGCGATGATGATGTCATAATGGGTTGCCATGGCTAGAACAAAGTCATAATATGTTGCAGTGTTGATGATGATGTCATAATGGTTGCTATGGCGACGATGATGTCATAAAGGATTATCATGGTGACAATGATGCCATAATAGGCTGGCATGGCGATTGTGTCATAATGGTTGCCTTGTCGATGACGATGTCATAATGGGTTGCCATGGCAAAAATGATGCCATAATAGGTTGGCATAGTGAAGGTGATGTCATAATATGATGCTATATTGACGATGATGTCATAATGGTTGCCATGGTGAGGATGATGTCATAATTTTTGCCATGGCAGCAATGACATCATAATAGGCTGACATGGTGACAATTATGTCATATTGGTTGCCATAGTGACGATGATGTCATAATAGGTTGCCAAGATGAGTATTACGTTTTAATATTTGAGATGGCAATGATTATGTCTTATAGGTTGCCATGGCAACGGTGATGTCACAATGGGTTGTCGTGGCTACAATGATGTCATAATAGGTTGTCAAGTTGATGATGAGGTCATAATGGTTGCCATGGTGATGATGATGTCATAATGGTTGCCATGGCTAATATTATGTCATAATGGTTGCCATGGAGACAATGATTTCAGAATGGTTTGCCATGGTGACAATGATGCCATAATAGGTTTACTGTTATGACCTGGTGGTTTAGGACAATTATGGACCTGGTGGTTAAGAGCACACGGAAAGACCTGATAGTTACAATAATATAGGACGAGCTCTGAGACGTGGGAACTCTGCTGACCGCAATCCCTAATCCTATCACACACACTAGAAATAGCCGTGGATTGCTCCTAACGCTCCCTATGCAACTCGACACAGCCTAAGAAACTAGCTAGCCCTAGAGATAGAAAAATAAAGCCTACCTTGCCTCAGAGAAATTCCCCAAAGGAAAAGGCAGCCCCCCACATATAATGACTGTGAGTAAAGATGAAAATTACAAACACAGAGATGAAATAGATTTAGCAAAGTGAGGCCCGACTTACTGAACAGACAGAGGATAGGAAAGGTAACTTTGCGGTCAGCACAAAAAACTACAAAAAGACCACGCAGAGGGCGCAAAAAGACCCTCCGCACCAACTCACGGTGCGGAGGCGCTCCCTCTGCATCCCAGAGCTTCCAGCAAGCAAGACAAAATCAAAATAGCAAGCTGGACAGAAAAATAGCAAACCAGAGAAAAGCAAGCAGGAACTTAGCTTCTGCTGGGAAGACAGGTCACAAGAACGATCCAGGAGAGAACAAGACCAATACTGGAACATTGACAGGTGGCATGGAGCAATGATCTGAGTGGAGTTAAATAGAGCAGCCAGCTAACGAATTAACCTCGTCACCTGTGGAAGGAAACTCAGAAGCAGCAGCTCCACTCACAACCACCAGAGGAAGCCCATGGACAGAACCAGCCGAAGTACCATTCATGACCACAGGAGGGAGCTTGACAACAGAATTCACAACAGTTTACATGACGAAGATGGTGTCATAATGGTTGCCATGGTGACTATGATGTCATAATGGGTTGCCACGGCAAGAATGATGCCATAATAGTGACTAACTGGCTGATTAACAAGTGACTAACTGTCCTAAGTGTCCTACCTGTTTAAGTTACATTGCTTATGTGCATTGCTTTCTACATGTATATGCAATTATTTAGCATAATATGTTATCCTGATCCACCCTGTGACTGTTACTACTCTTTTTTTGGGATCACAATATTTTATCATATCCTATTGTATGTATTTGTATTTAGTCTATGGTAAATATCTACACTTAATAAAATATTTATATTTTGAGATACATTATGACTCAAGTTCTCCTCTTATTTAATTGATCTTTTTGAGTCTGTATTTATTTATATTTTTGATTGTGTGTGTGTGTATATACTGGTGACCTATATAATCAATGATGCCATAATAGGTTGACATGTTGATGATTATGTCATAATGATTGCCATGGCGACAATGATGTCATAATGGTTACCATGGCGATAATGATGTCATGATAGTTTGACATGGCGATGATGATGTCATAATGATTGCCATGGCGATGATGATGTCATAATGGGTTGCCATGGCTGTAACAGTCACCTGCTGCTTTGTTGATGATGATGTCAGAATGGTTGCCATGGCGATGATGATGTCATAAAGGGTTGTATGGCTAAAATTATGTCATAATTGTTTGCCATGGCGACAATGATGCCATAATAGGTTGACATGGCTACAATGATGTCATAATAGGTTGCCATGGTTACAATGATTTCATAATAGGTTACCATGGTAATGATGATGTCATAATGGTTGCTATGGTGACGATAATGTCATAATGGTTGCCTTGGTGACAATTAAGTCATAATGGTTGCTAAGGCAATGGTGATGTCATAATAGGTTGCCATGGCAACAATGATGTCATAATGGTTTGCCATGGAAGATAATGTCATAATGGTTGCCATGGTGACTATGATGTCATAATAGGTTGCCATGGTGATGTCATAATGGTTGCCATGGAGACAATGATGTCATAATGGTTACTATGGCGACGATGATGTCATAATAATTTGACATGGTGATGATTATGTCATAAAAATTGCCATGACAATGATGATGTCATAATAGGTTGACATTGCGAAGATGATGTCATAATGGTTGCCATGGCAGCGATGATGTCATAATAGGTTACCTAGTTGTTGATGTCATAATGGGTGCCGTGTTGATGATGTCATAATGGTTGCCATGGAGACAGTTATGCCATAATGGTTACCATGGCGACGATGATGTCATAATAATTTGACATGGTGATGATTATGTCATAATGATTGCCATGACAATGATGATGTCATAATAGGTTGACATTGCGAAGATGATGTCATGATGGTTGCCATGGTGACGATTATGTCATAATAGGTTACCTTGTTGATGATGTCATAATGAGTGCCGTGTTGATGATGATGTCATAATGGTTGCCATGGCAACAATGATGTCGTAAAGGGTTATCAAGGCGACAATGATGCCATAATATGATGATGTCATAATGGTTACCATGGTGGTGATGATGATGTCATAATTTTTGCCATGGCAAAAATGATGTCATAATAGGTTGACATGGTGACAATTATGTCATAATGGTTGCCATGGCAACGATGATGTCCTAATATGTTGACATGGCTACAATGATGTCATAATAGGTTGCCATGGTTGCAATGATTTCATAATAGGTTACCATGGTAATGATGATGTCATAATGGTTGCTATGGTGACGATAATGTCATAATGGTTGCCTTGGTGACAATTATGTCATAACTAGATTGTGGCCCGATTCTAACGCATCGGGTATTCTAGAATATGCATGTCCCCGTAGTATATGGACAATGATGATTCCAGAATTCGCGGCACACTGTGCCCGTCGCTGATTGGTCGAGGCGACCTTTATGACATCATCGTCGCCATGGCAACCATTATGACATCATCGTCGTTGTGCCCGTTGCTGATTGGTCAAGGCCTGGCGGCCTCGACCAATCAGAGACGCGGGATATCTACGTCCTTTATGGCATCATCGTCGCTGTGCTCGTTGCTGATTGGTTGAGGCCTGGCGGCCTCGACCAATCAGAGATGCGGGATTTCCACGTCGATGCTGTGCCGGTCTCTGATTGGTCGAGGCCTGGCGGCCTTGACCAATCAGAGAGCTGGGATTTCCAGGACAGACAGACAGACAGAAAGACAGACAGACAGACGGAAAAACCCTTAGACAATTATATATATAGATGGTTGCTAAGGCAATGGTGATGTCATAATAGGTTGCCATGGCAACAATGATGTCATAATGGTTTGCCATGGAAGATGATGTCATAATGGTTGCCATGGTGACTATGATGTCATAATAGGTTGCCATGGTGATGATGTCATAATGGTTGCCAAGGAGACAATGATGTCATAATGGTTACTATGGCGACGATGATGTCATAATAATTTGACATGGTGATGATTATGTCATAAAAATTGCCATGACAATGATGATGTCATAATAGGTTGACATTGCGAAGATGATGTCATAATGGTTGCCATGGCAGCGATGATGTCATAATAGGTTACCTAATTGATGATGTCATAATGGGTGCCGTGTTGATGATGATGTCATAATGGTTGCCATGGAGACAATTATGCCATAATGGTTACCATGGCGACAATGATGTCATAATAATTTGACATGGTGATGATTATGTCATAATGATTGCCATGACAATGATGATGTCATAATAGGTTGACATTGCGAATATGATGTCATGATGGTTGCCATCGTGACGATTATGTCATAATAGGTTACCTTGTTGATGATGTCATAATGAGTGCTGTGTTGATGATGATGTCATAATGGTTGCCATGGCAACGATGATGTTGTAAAGGGTTATCAAGGCGACAATGATGCCATAATATGATGATGTCATAATGGTTACCATGGTGGTGATGATGATGTCATAATTTTTGCCATGGCAACAATGATGTCATAATAGGTTGACTTGGTGACAATTATGTCATAATGGTTGCCATGGCAACGATGATGTCCTAATAGGTTGCCAAGATGAGGATTACATCATAATGGTTGCCATGGCGACGATGATTTCATAATGGGTTGGCTGGCTAAAATAATGTCATAATGGATGCCATGTAGACGATGATGTCATAATGGATGCCATGGAGACGATGATGTCATAATGGTTGCCATGGCAATGATGATGTCATAATGGTTTGCCATGGCCACGATGATGCCATAATGGGTTGCCATGGCTACAATGATGTCATAATAGGTTACCATGGTAATGATGATGTCATAATGGTTGCCATGGTTATGCCGATGTCATAATAGGTTGCCATAGCAACAATGATGTCATAATGGGTTGTCATGGCGACAATGATGCCATAATAGGTTGACATGGTGAAGGTGATGTCATAATGGTTGCCATGGTGATGATGATGTCATGATAGGTTGCCATGGTGACGATCATGTCATAATGGTTGCCATGGTGATGATGATTTCATAATGGTTTGCCATGGGACAATGATGCCACAATAGGTTTACATAGTGAAGATGATGTCATAATGGTTGCCATGGCGACGATGATGTCATAATAGTTGCCATGGTGACGATTTCATAATGGGTTGTCATGGTGACATTGATGTCATATTAGGTTGCCATGGCCACAATGATGTCATAATGGTTGCCATGTAAGGCTTGGCACATAACCATTGACCCTGGTCTTTCTGGATACACCTCCCAGACATAATGAATGGTTCCCAGTGCTACAGGACCACCCAGCAAAGTGGTATGAACATACGGAGGAAGCGTCCTATTCCATCACCTTACCACCAGTTTGAACACAGCCTTGAAGGTTGGAGCTTTCTGCAATTTTTTTTGGCTTGCAAAATATCTTCATAAATTTCTCATATTTTTGTTCACAAGCACTTTTTGGTAACCATTTACTTTTATTCAGACAAAAATATCTTTCAACTGTTTACTTTTTCTATAGAAAAGATAAGATGGAAACAGGCTAGACCAAAAATGTCAAAGATAGAGCTTGCAGCATTTTGAGAAAAAAGACACCTTTGCACCCAGCAGAGATGCCGACATACTCACTGCTGCGGTCCCATCCTCATTCTCGTGCTGCAGCCCAGGGTCTGCACACGGGTCGCAGATCCCCAGGCACTGTCACACTGGTCGTAGATCTCCAGGCACTGTGCTTAGGGCGCATGGTCCCAGCGTCTTCAAGGGACTGAGCACGCCATCCTAAAGTGTCTCCAGCCAATGGATGGGGAACACTTACTATTTAACCCCTTAACGACCCGAGTTATTTTGATTATTGCGGTTTCATTTTTTGCTCTCCTTCTTCCCAGAGCCAAAACTTCTTTATTTTTCAGTCAAAATGGCCATGTGGGGGCCTGTTTTTTTGTAGGACAAATTGTCCTTTTGAACGACACCATTGGTTTTATCATATCGTGTATTGGAAAATGGGAAAAAAATTCCAAGTGCTGTGAAATTGCAAAAAAAGTGAAATTACACTGCTGGGTTTTTTTTTTCGGGGGGGGGGGGGGGAGGTACCATGTTCAGTAAATGCTAAAACTGACCTGCCATTATTATTCTCCAGGTCAATATGAGTTCATAGATACCAAATATGTCTAGGTTCCTTTTTATTTAAGTGGTGAAAAAAGTTCCAAACTTTGGTTAAAAATAATGGCGCCATTTTCCGAGACCTGCAGAGTCGTCATTTTTTTGCGCACAAAATTGACATTTTTATTGATACCATTTTGGTGTAGAAAAGATCTTTTGGTCTCCAGTTATTGCATTTTATTGCAGCAATGGCCAAAAAACGTAATTCTGGTGTTCAACTTTTTTCTCGTTACGCCGTTTACTGATTGGGATAATTATTTTTTTGATATTGATAGACCAGACAATTCTGAATGCTGCGATACCAAATATGTGTATGCTTGATTTTGTTTTTTATTGTTTTATTTTGAATGGTGCGAAAGGGGGGTGATTTGAACTTATATATTTTTTTAAGATTTTTTAATCCTTTTTTTTTGCTTTATGCATTCTTCAATAGTCTCCATGGGAGACTAGAAGTTGCAGTTGTCTGATTGCCTCTGCTACACACAGGCGATGATCAGATCGCCTATGTGTAGCAGAAATGCTCACTTGCTATGAGGGCGGTGCTCATAGCAATCCAGCTATGACAGCCATAGAGGTCTCCTGGAGACCTCTGGTTGTCATGATAACCCATCGGTGACTGGAGATCACGTGACGGGGTCACCGATGGGCAGGATTTCCGGAGCACTTCCATTAAGCGCGAGTTAAATGCCACTGTCAGGGATTGACAGCGGAATTTAACAGGCTAAAAGCCGCAGGTGGATCGCGATTCCACCTGCGGCTGTTAGAGTCACATGTCAACTGTTCAAAACAGCTGACATGTGCCGGGAAAAATGTGGGCTCACATTAAAGGGAGGGATTCCGACATGGGCATACTGGGGATGAGCCTGGGGATGGCACAGATAGATTATAGAAGCTGGTACTGGGATGATGAGACCAATGTTAGGGACCGAAGCCTAAACATCAAGCGCAGTTGGCACGGTTACATCAACATACCCCAGAGAAACCTTCTCCCAGTGAAGAAAGAGGTTGGCCACATATCCTTAGATGTCTGAATGTCTAGAGGGTTGTTGATGCACAAAGAGTGTTTGGAAAGAGCGATCCAGACGCCAATGAGGTGTCCACGGAGTATACTGCTACAAACAGAGGAACTGATATAGTGTTGTGGTTTTAATGAATGCAAGATTGTTGGTTTATCAAAGAGGTTTCCCAGGACAAATCATTTATTTGTCCACAGAAGTTCGAGGCCAATCCTTCCAAAGGATATGTACTTTGTGAAGGTGACCGCCGGGAGTCTGCCAGAGCCAAAGAAGACTTGTTTCATAGCTATAAAGACACCAAAATGGATGTGGCCTACTGGGTGTAGCACTCATTAATGTCCCTTTCCGGAGGCCATGCATTATTGACGCACCTCTTACATGTTCATCATATGTTGCTGGTTTTGGAGCAGGTTTTGCAAAACAGAAGTATAAATTCAGCAGTTTGAGCAAGTTGTGACATTTTGAGAATTTTGTGTAAAAAAAACAATGCAATAGCGTGTGAGCACAGCTTTAGTTTTCTCACATGCACTCGTATTTCTGCTTTGTTTGTACAGAGCCATGATACAGCAGCTATATAGGGACACCACCTACCTCAGTACGCCTCAGAGCTCTTGGTCGAATATTAGATAAATAGAAACCAAAAACACTGAGCCGGAGTATAACTTGGTATGCATGCAACGTGTCGGAGCATGTTCACACTGGCCACTAAACAGACAAAGTCTAAAATAGAATCAAAATGAGCAAATATAATGCTATAAGTAAGCAAAACATAATAGTACAAAGAAGTAACATAGGGTACTTAGTCAACACTGTTTTTGATTTAAAAAAAATGGTAAAAGCCATCCCACCACTTCAAGTTGTATCCAAATCAGGACGGTACTATACAGTCTCTGATATTAACCTTACCATGTGCCAAAAAAGACCTCAGTGTGAATGAATAACGACCGAGCAGAACAGAGGCCCAACTGTGAAAAATCGAGAAAACTGAGCGGGAGTATAAGTTGGTATTCATACAACGTATAGGATACTGTTCACACTGTGGCCTTTAAACAGACAAAACCAAAGATAGACACAAAATGAGCAAATACCCTGATGTAAGTAAGATGTAATAGTAATATAACTAACATAGGTGACTTGATAAACACTGGTTTTTATTTAAAAAAATAAAAGCCATCCTACTGCGACAAGGTGTACCCAAATCAGAGCTCATATGGATGTTTTTTGGTTGAAAATTTACAAGTCAAACAGTAAAAAATGTGTGACGTGTCCCATCTGATTTGTATGAACAGACCTATTCTCTACTAGAAACATGGCTTCTAGGGGACAGTATCTCCAATGAACGCTCATCAGCAGTATGTGGTTACAGCTCAGTAGGGGTCATACAGCCCGTTACACATCTGAACATATCCCATGGCAATGTTTGATCAGACCGCTTATATCTTCCAGTCATGTGCTCATGGCCAGGTCATCAGCTCAGTGACACTGGATCATAAATTATCTTGTGCAGGGAAGTGACCGCAGTGAATGACTGCCACGGAATTTGTCAGTGTTAAGGTCCCTTCACATTAAGCGACGCTGCAGCGATACCGACAACGATCCGGATCGCTGCAGCGTCGCTGTTTGGTCGCTGGAGAGCTGTCACACAGACCGCTCTCCAGCGACCAACGATGCCGGTAACCAGGGTAAACATCGGGTAACTAAGCGCAGGGCCGCGCTTAGTAACCCGATGTTTACCCTGGTTACCATCCTAAAAGTAAAAAAAAACAAACAAACAGTACATACTTACCTAACGCTGTCTGTCCTCCAGCGCTGCGCTCTGCTCTCCTCCTGTACTGTCTGTGTGAGCACAGCAGCCGGAAAGCAGAGTGGTGACGTCACCGCTCTGCTTTCCGGCTGACCGACGCTCACAGCCAGTGCAGGAGGAGAGCAGAGCGCAGCGCTGGAGGACAGACAGCGGTAGGTAAGTATGTACTGTTTGTTTGTTTTTTTTACTTTTAGGATGGTAACCAGGGTAAACATCGGGTTACTAAGCGTGGCCCTGCGCTTAGTTACCCGATGTTTACCCTGGTTATCAGTGAAGACATCGCTGGATCGGTGTCACACACGCCGATCCAGCGATGTCCACAGGAGATCCAGCGACGAAATAAAGTTCTGGACTTTCTTCAGCGACCAACGATCTCCCAGCAGGGGCCTGATCGTTGGTCGCTGTCACACATAGCGATTTCCTTAACGATATCGTTGCTACGTCACAAAAAGCAACGATATTGTTAACAATATCGTTATGTGTGAAGGTACCTTTAGTACTTGAACTGCTGCATTGTTCTGGAGGAGGATGTACTGTTGTCCCCTCCAAATTTCATAGATCACTAAGGAACATTTTTAGATTTCATAAAGAAATCATCTGATGCCATCCTGGTCTAGTACCTGTATGTAGTAATAGGGATAGGCCCAATGATATCATTAGTAGTATGCACTTCAATGGAAGCTCAGCTGCACTATGTGACAATGGCCTCTATTCAGTATACGGAGCGATGCTGTTCAGGCTCTATATACTGTATATTCCAGCCAGTACAGGACCTGCAAAAAGCTGATTGGTGGTGATGATGGGTGTTAAACTGTCAATCATCTGATATTGCACTTAGTTTTTCAATACCATACCATGCCAATCCAAGCAATCAACACTGGGTGTTCTTTCCCCTTGAGCAAACCAGCTTGCTCCTTATAATCACTTGGAGGAAAAGATAAACTTCAATGGTTATTAACTTTCTCATATCCAGACTTCACACCACATTTAGTGAGAAATGTTTGACAGAAAGTGCAAAGTATCAACGTTTAGGTTTGTATACCCTTCATCAGGCATAGAATGGTCACCAGGAAGATATAGATGACTGTACGGAGAGATTGCAGGTCCATGGTGGTATTCCACAAGGGTAAACCAATTTGCGGTACGATTTCAGTACGCAGGCAGATGCGGTGTGGTCCACACTGGATGGCCGAAGCATCTGTCACTGCTTCTGACTTCTACTTCTGCTGTGGTCACTTTTTTGGACCTTTGGGTTAACTCAGAGGCAGAGCATTGCTCAGCTTGGAAATGCTGCTTCTTCACAAAAGCGCCTTGCTAGAGTGTTGGCACATGGCAACTCAACTCCACACCAAACTATTAACTCAAAGCTGATAAAAGAGCCTTTTTACACATGTCGGTGTCACGCTGTGATGGTCTTAGTTAGGGGAGTGGGGCCTCAAACTGTCCCTGGAACTGGGACCCTAAATATCCCTGTGCCAGGGGTACTCTTGATGGTAGAGAGGCCCAAGTATCTCCAGCCTCACTATGCTCCTGTTAATCCCTGGTCTGTCCCCTCCCCCCACTCCATGAAGCCTGGGACAGAAATGTAAGGTAAACAAGACACAAAAGACAAAACGGAATTTACAGAAACCCTCTATGATAAAAAAGCACTAACCAACAATAGGGAGGAGGACAGGGACAGGGAGGAATAAACTAAATGGGAACAGGGACCAGGAGATAAACACACACGTACAACTGAACACCTCAACAACAACTTCTCACCAAACACTTAGCTTAAGCACACAGCACAAGAAGAAGAATCTCCAATAGCAACAGCGATCTCCTATTCAGCATAGCATCTCCAAAGAGCAAGTAAGTTGAGCTATCACTGGCAAGACAGAGAGGGTCTGGCCAGGCTTTATAGGAAGAGGCAACGACCCCGATCAGAAGCAGCTGGAAATGGAGCGACAAGTTTCTGGCCAGTAGAGAAAGGATTGTTAACCACTTAAGCACCAAAGGAAACCAAATTAAGGAAACCAATTTAATATAGGACCCAAACATACAGGCTAAATGGAAAATCTGTGATTCACAATGCGCAGAGATCTTCTACACCCAGATTTCCCAGGTTGGCGTGACACACTTGTGACAATCTGTCATGGAGTCACATCAGATGTGAGTCTGCAGGATTGCTCCTTCACATGAGCCATGGTCCTCCTCACAATATGGCACTTACGACCAACTATCCGCATTACTGGCTCTTAGGATATTGTGTGTTTCCTTAAAAGGAAACCTATGCCTATAGGACGGTCATTTTAAAGGAAAAGATCATAATACAAAGAATACATGAAATTAGTCTTGCAATGTGTGACATACAAGGCAACTTATAAACATAGCCTATGTGAAGAACTAACGATTGCTCACGTTTTGTCCATGTTTCACGCTGAAACGATGACAGAACTCTAAAACAAAGCATCAATAACTAACCCAACAGAACTGGAGGCGGCCTCCCCACACATTAAAACATTAAATGTTTTGGGGCTAATGATATATTACTGTAGATACATTTGCCTTTATATAAATGCTACCCAGTAAGTATGCCAGCCTTGGATGGAGCAACTTGCCTTGTGGTCTAGTAGTTATTTTTGGTCCCTCCTGGTTTGGAAACTATAAGCATGCAATGGTTTGTGATCATTCTTGGTAATGCATTCTCAGTGTGTCACCATTCTTTACAATCACTCTTGCATCATCATATCCATTAGAAGCAAATTGACTGCCTGTATAGTCCAGATGGATCGATCGCAGCAGACTAATGGTCTCACCCTGAGTGATGTCTTCTTACAAGGAAGCCATGTATAGATATGGAGGTAAACCACAAAGACACAAAACATAGGACGCTTATGAAAATCTTCAAGACAGAAGCCGGACCATCTAAGACATTAATTTATCTATTCAAAGGGGCACATCGCTAATTCAAACGAATACTTATATAAAGACAGAACATTTAAAGGGGTTGTCAATTGAAAACAAAAATAGATATTTAGATTTCTTAATTAGCCAATTCGATATAACTCACTAAAATACTTCAGCAAAGCCTCACTGATGCCTCCCGATCCCCCTTAGTTCTGGATCCTGACAGCTCTACTTCATGATTGTGCTTGCCTGTTGAGACCAGCAAACACCTTTATGGAAACAAAAAGCCTCCCTCCAGGGCTGCCATCAAGGCATTACTGCCCTTACTGCTATATGGGGCCTGGTGAGCAGAAGCAAAGAGGGGAGCCCCTCATTTACTTCTGCTCACTGGGCCGCATGGTATAATAATGTACCGTGCAGAATGGTGCCACCATTGGCAGCCCACATCTCGATGCAGTAAGCTTTCCTGGTGCTGCACAGCCATCAAAACAGAATAACCATGCAGCTCCAAAGCTTCCTCTGCCTCTTCTGTGATGCGCTGGTGACGGCACCTACGCAATGACGTCATTGCATACACACCTACATTTACGTGTGCCACTAGCCAGGATAGCAGAAATAGTAGATGAGGTACAGAAAATAATGATGAATTGAGACTGGGAGGAAGTGGTACAGCAAATGATGATGAATTGAGAGTGGGGAATGGGTTACCGCAAATTATGATGAATTGAGACTAGGTAGTGGGGAAAAGCAAATTGATTAATTGCCCTCTCGGAGGCCAAGTTTGTTTTCAGCTCCATTCTCTCCAAATTGATAATTTTTACCACCACAAAGAGGCTTGTGTAAACCTACACCAATCTCGGACCACAGCTCAGCAATAACAAAGCCTGCTCAACCACGTCCTGAAGACCCAATATAAATACAGTATATCCAAACCTATGTCATTTAAGTGGACGCCATCTTGCCCTGTCAAGCAATGGTTATCCCCATCTAACTGCCTATGACGAACTACAACACCTGATTTTGAGCGCACAAAATGAAATATGCAACAGGTAACCATTCTATGAGCTTTCTCGATTGCCACAGCATCTCTGGCACCCTGCCATGTACCTTGGAGAAAAAACTATAATATGATCCAGATATCCATGCATAGGGGTCATTAATTCCTCCATTTTTTAGGAAGCACAAATCATTACCTCCGGCATGAATTATCAAAATAACTTGTGAACAGTTCTGCTCAGCTCCAATGCTTCCGGCAACACTTGACCATATAAGACCCCGAATCCATCTCCATATCAACTCGATGTCTCTAAAGCCCAAGTTATTTTTGCCCAGTCTGTATGTCGCTCTCTGCTTGACCCAAAAAATGTATGAATCCCCAGCTACCACACCGTCAGACGCTGAACATCTAAAAAAAAAAAAAATAATTAGTTCAGGGTGAATATAGGAAGCAAATCACTCTGACTTGCATTTGACAATTCGCTTAACATCCACATTAGACATGTCTGCCCTGGCTGCCTCTGTAGCGCACTGCTCCTAAAGGAGTGAGTACCAAAATCTAAAAGCAAATCCCCAACTCTCCTGAGGCAGTTTTTAAAAACAGCATGAAACAGATAACAGGTAAAAGGGGAACTGTCCACATGAGCTAAAAAAATATTTAAAATTGAGAGTCCTCAGTGGTTGATACCTTTAACACATGAGCTAAAACATTTTCCGCTTTCTGCCAGATGGCTAAATAGGCAGAGAAAATGCATAACATGCAAATCTACCTGTCCCAAAGGAACCCATACACCCTGACCGTACTGGTCAGTTTTAGGTAGCCCAATACGAATATGGACTGAACTGTTTTCAGCTAGAACGTCATCCTTCAAGAAGCACCCTTTCTTTGTTTTGAAAGAAGCAACCAGCTCACTACGAGTTAGTAATACACTAAAAAACCTAAGCAAAAGGCTGCAGGGTTCAGGGCAGACTCGGGGCCTAGCAATTCATTTCCATTGCAGGTGGAAGGCTAACTCAATATCCGATTTTGCCATAAGTACACCTGAGCTAGCCTCATGGACTAAAGAAACCACTCTATCGAATGATACATAGGCACCGACGCATTCCCTTTGGATATGCTGTCTCTTGGGACAGATGGTGAATTAAATTATACTTATTTATCTTTTTTGCGGGGACAATACCAAGAAGAAACAGCCTCATATTAGGAAAAGGAGGGGCCGAGAAAGGGCCTTTCAGCCGGTCCAAAGACACTTCTTTGGCAATTTTTTCCTTTATGATGGCTGGGTTCTCGCAGCTAATTTTAAATTGCGCTCAAAGAAGGGCTCGCTAAAATAAAAGAAAGGAATGAGAAAAAAACGAACATGAAACTGACACATAATTCCACCGCTGCTGACTTATTGGGGTACCGGTCTAGCCATGGAGACATCTTGACCACACTCACCGAAGTCTTTCTCTTCAGGAATCCTGCTAGCAGGCTGATTGCCTTGCTTGGCTTGCTGTAATGGACTGCTGGAAGCTGACCTCCGCAGGCTGAGCATTTGTGCTTGTATTTTCTGAAGCCGTAGAATCTGCAGGGAGCCTCCTTAAAACATGCCCCTCGTTTTCGCACAGCCACTGCTCCTTGAAAGGAAGGAACAGCGGCAATGGATGAAAGAAGGGCGTCCTTTGAGACATCATAAGCCGAAGCCACACATCTATGGCTTTTACCCTCATTCAATATCGGGCGCTGCAACGCTACGCACCTACGGAACTCTTCATCATTACTTGGACCAAGCGGTACCACCATGTGATTTATATGCATTATCAACTGAATCCATATAAAGAAACAGTTGAGAGCAATGTTCAGAGTGCTGCTGGCCCATAACATAACCCAGCAGCGCAAAGGCTTGGATCCATTTACTATAGTCCTGGCCACCTTAGGTCGCCTGTCAAAAGTTCTGTCCATATTTGGTTTCCACTCTTTATCGATCATATGCTTGTCGAGGGAGACCGAATATCAAACATCTATGTATTAATTAGACTAGATTTTTGTTTATTCTCATCATCTAAGTGAGCCCCAAGTGAGCTGATACTGCAGAAAAAGGCCTCCTTGTGGAGACCCGTTCTAGGTGTTGCTACAGGTAGTTGAACAGATTGGAGCAAGGGTTTTATCAGTTCTAATTTTAACAGCAAAGCCCTAATGGTTGATACACATACCCCTCCCTTACACCTGGAACCCCAAGCCCCAGTGAAGCTAAACTCATCGCCTGATGGCACTTGCGACGGCCCTTGCAGGGAATTTGAGATTACGCGAGCTTGACTTGACCCATGGTAGGACTGACCAGCCAACAGTAAAGGTTCTTGCCTCATATGCTGGCTTTACTTGCCCGAACTTCAGGAACTGATGATGGCGAACCCCAACGAGATGATCCTGAGCAGTGCGACCTTCGGCTGCTCATGGATGATCTGGAAGAATGTCTGCATCTGTGCCATCTGTGTCCAGTGGCTCCACTACGCCCACGTCTAGTCGAGCTCTGGAAACCGGACAGGGAGCATGACCTTGAGGGAGCCCTGCTGCGGTGCCTGCATGACATGGTGTGAGGAGCGACAGTATGTGCAAATCTTTTCACTTGTGAGCTGTGAGGAGTGGGCTCAGGAGCATCAAAGAAACAATTCTCAGCTTCATTACTGTAGATTGTAAGCTATTACGGGCAGGGTCATCATTATTTTTGCATTAATTATTGTATTATCTTTAACATTGATACTTATGGCTTGTATATGAACTGTTGAATTGTAAAGTGCTGCAGAATATATGGACGCTGTATAAATAAAGATTATTATTATTATTCATTAGCTGGGGGTTGTAGGAAAGATGCTGTAACCCCTTTATTAACCTGTGTAGCAGGAGGGGTTAAAGGTTCCTCAGTAGAGGAGGTGCTCCTCTGATTACCCATAACTACTGGCACATCAGCGCCATACACATTGGACAGAGCTGCATGAAAAGGTGGTGGGGAAAGGAGAGTGTGGCTATACTATGCGTGCAAAGCAGCTCCTCAGACATCGCTTGCACCGGGTGTTTCCTGCTCTCTTCATCTAGATCGCATCTCCAGGTAGATGGTGCTGGGACTAAGGGTTTGCAGAGGGCAGGAATGCCGTGCAGACCACCGGCTGCTCAAACTAACCTGAATACCCAACACTGACTGGGAAGCAGGAGCTGAAGCCGCAAACTTGACCAGGAGTCGCGATAATTAACTCTACTCTTCTGCATGTATGTGTGCCCTCAGGGCTGTCACTAACTCTCCGTTGGCCATACTGTTGGTGTGACGCTACCAGCTCAGTCAGCAGATAACGGGGAAGAAGTAGTACAGAACCAATATGTCAGTATTTATTAGGAGACACAGCCACCTTAGTTCAACACCTTTCCGACATCGGGCGTAATAGTACGCCGATGTCAGACTCCCTCCCTTTGTCGTGGGCTCCGGCGCTGAGCCCACATCTTTTCCGTCACATGCCAGCTGTTTTAAACATTGATCATTAACTGTCATTATCAGAGACTAACATGGGGATTCCATACACAGACCGTAACCCCAGAAGTGGCAATTTACGATGATACACTGTTCTAAGGCCAGTTCAGACATTTGACGCTCAAAGCCCGAGTATGGACCACAATGTCCTGGCTGGAACTCATCATCCGCATATATATCCATTAAGGTGTTAAGTTTGGATCAGGATTCAGGACACCTGTGGCCGGTCCAGACTTCACAAAAGTCAGATGTGTTGAACTGGCCTTAGTTGAGTCCTGTTTCATCCATAAGCTAATTCCAGCAGTTCACACTCTGTCTTGTGGCTTTTAAATTCACCGAGTCACCCAGGCTTCACAGAAGTTAATTTTCTCTGCTTTCTTCAAGCATTCACCATTTTAGCAACAAAATCTTTGTTGGAATCTGGCCAGATCCAATGTAAGATCAGTAGCATCTAAAAATATTTTTTTGGATCAATGGAAGTGTTATGGCTTCTTTTATAAGCAGGAACTCTGATGCAGATGTGAACTGATGCCTTAAAATAAATACAACTTAATTGGGTTGATGACCTTTGGGGACAATTTTTCTTTCTTCCTTTAATGCTTGTACAGTGGGGCAAAAAAGTATTTAGTCAGTCAGCAATAGTGCAAGTTCCACCACTAAAAATGATGAGAGGCGTCTGTAATTTACATTATAGGTAGACCTCAACTATGGGAGACAAACTGAGAAAAAAAAATCCAGAAAATCACATTGTCTGTTTTTTTAACATTTTATTTGCATATTATGGTGGAAAATAAGTATTTGGTCAGAAACAAAATTTCATCTCAATACTTTGTAATATATCCTTTGTTGGCAATGACAGAGGTCAAACGTTTTCTGTAAGTCTTCACAAGGTTGCCACACACTGTTGTTGGTATGTTGGCCCATTCCTCCATGCAGATCTCCTCTAGAGCAGTGATGTTTTTGGCTTTTCGCTTGGCAACACGGACTTTCAACTCCCTCCAAAGGTTTTCTATAGGGTTGAGATCTGGAGACTGGCTATGCCACTCCAGGACCTTGAAATGCTTCTTACGAAGCCACTCCTTCGTTGCCCTGGCGGTGTGCTTTGGATCATTGTCATGTTGAAAGGCCCAGCCACGTTTCATCTTCAATGCCCTTGCTGATGGAAGGAGGTTTGCACTCAAAATCTCACAATACATGGCCCCATTCATTCTTTCATGTACCCGGATCAGTCGTCCTGGCCCCTTTGCAGAGAAACAGCCCCAAAGCATGATGTTTCCACCACCATGCTTTACAGTAGGTATGGTGTTTGATGTATGCAACTCAGTATTATTTTTCCTCCAAACACGACAAGTTGTGTTATTACCAAACAGTTCCAGTTTGGTTTCATCAGACCATAGGACATTCTCCCAAAACTCCTCTGGATCATCCAAATGCTCTCTAGCAAACTTCAGACGGGCCCGGACATGTACTGGCTTAAGCAGTGGGACACGTCTGGCACTGCAGGATCTGAGTCCATGGTGGCGTAGTGTGTTACTTATGGTAGGCCTTGTTACATTGGTCCCAGCTCTCTGCAGTTCATTCACTAGGTCCCCCCGCGTGGTTCTGGGATTTTTGCTCACCCTTCTTGTGATCATTCTGACCCCACGGGGTGGGATTTTGCGTGGAGCCCCAGATCGAGGGAGATTATCAGTGGTCTTGTATGTCTTCCATTTTCTAATTATTGCTCCCACTGTTGATTTTTTCACTCCAAGCTGGTTGGCTATTGCAGATTCAGTCTTCCCAGCCTGGTGCAGGGCTACAATTTTGTTTCTGGTGTCCTTTGACAGCTCTTTGGTCTTCACCATAGTGGAGTTTGGAGTCAGACTGTTTGAGGGTGTGCACAGGTGTCTTTTTATACTGATAACAAGTTTAAACAGGTGCCATTACTACAGGTAATGAGTGGAGGAAAGAGGAGACTCTTAAAGAAGAAGTTACAGGTCTGTGAGAGCCAGAAATCTTGATTGTTTGTTTCTGACCAAATACTTATTTTCCACCATAATATGCAAATAAATTGTTAAAAAAACAGACAATGTGATTTTCTGGATTTTTTTTTCTCAGTTTGTCTCCCATACTTGAGGTCTACCTATGATGTAAATTACAGACGCCTCTCATCTTTTTAAGTGGTGGAACTTGTACTATTGCTGACTGACTAAATACTTTTTTGCCCCACTGTATATTCGGCTAAAAATAATTTTTGTAATTGGGTTATATTAACCAGTTTAAAACTGTGCCATTTATCCCCATTCCTGACTAGGCACATTTTGGGGTTTTTCGTTCAAGTTATAAAAAATGTTCTTGTTAGAATATTCAAGTAATTTTTGCATCTTTTTTTCATGATACATGAGGCTTCATTTTTATGTCGCTGTCATATTACCTTTTCTTTCTCTGATATTAGTGGGGAAGGAAATATGTTTTTGCTTTTCCAATTTTTGCTTTTATAAAAACAAAGGACTGCTAAAAATACATTTATAGTCATGAGTCACCCGCCAGGGCCATGGGGTACCCGGCACCGGGTCCGGTGTTCACAGGGGGATGTCACGGTGGCGACCCGGTCCGCGGCCCTGGGCGCCCATGTAAAAGGGGAAAGCCTTTAAAGGGATTTGGTGAATAGAGTTCATGGTCGTGATGTCACCTGTGGTATTCGGTGAGCGGGGACCGACACTGCTTTAAGGGGTCCTCTGGGGTGATGTTATATCAGCTAGATGGTATAACTTCCCACAGGTGACGTATAACCCCAGGACTCCCGGTGTGTAGATGGAAGATGGTGAATGGTGCAGTAAAGAACGACGACACAGGTTTGCAGTCTCTTTACCTGGTTTACTGAAGACTTCAGGGAGCCACAGTCCAGGGTACCAGATGACAGGGCAGGCAGGGTCTGGCCAGCTTGGAAGCGAATCCAGAGTCCCCTTTACCAGGTGGAGTTAAAAGCCTTCCTCTAGCGCTGTGGTGGTGTAGTCCCTTACTGCCTATCGCTTCACATAAGGTCCTCACAGTTCTTCTCTCTGTCCCCCATATAGGATAGGACATAACACATATGACTGGTGACTTGAGCCTTTTTACAGGGACTCTAGCACGCCCCGGGCTCTATGTGTTACTGTGTCTCAGGTGTGTGTGGCAGACAGGTAACTTGCAGTTCAGCTGTCCTGCTGGTCTCTGCTGTAAGTTGTAGAGTCCCTTACAACCTTGGTGTTCCGGCTACCGGTGATCTGTGCTTCAGAGGGAGGCAGCCTGTTCCTTGCTGGTCTCCCCTGATGTTACTCTCCTGTGATTCACTCTCCTTTATGCTCACTGAACAATGTTCGGCTTTCTGTGTGTCTCTTTCCAGGAGCTGTTGTACTTCAGACCTACACGGCCCCTTCGTACATTCTTCCTGCCTCAGACTGCTCCAGTCTGCTTCCTGACACTTTCTCTCTGACTTTCCCTCCAAACCACAATATATATATGGGAGTCACCTAGAAATAGGATCAAAACTCCCCCTTGTGGCCTAGAGTGTGAACAAGTTGTGTGTATGGTGGTTACCTGATAAGAGTTATCCTTCATCGCTTCAAAAAGGAACATTACTCTACCCGTGAGGAAAGCAATACTACTGTGACAACCTGGACCCTGGGGCGCCACATTCACCTTTCTGTATTAATTAGTTTTCAAATTCAGACACCTTTTCTTTTTCCAGGGCTGGGGCTAGTAATAGCTATTTGGAATGATAGGGCCATTCATATATATATTTATTTAATTAATAGTTTAGTTTTATTCTATTTGTTTTGTATTCATTTTACACATTATGCCCCCCATAGGGTCATAAAAGACCTTTTGGGGGGGCAATTAAAAATGTAAACATTTTTATTTCCCTTGTAACTGTGGCTGGTATATTAGACCGAGTTACAGGGGAAATGCAGCCTGCTGGCTGCAGAGCAGAGCTGTCTGGGTCTCCTATGACACAGCAACTCCTCATCCATTCCTATACACAGCAATCACGTGACCGCTGTTTACTAAGGTGGATGCGCCATCAGCGCTTCCTATTACTCAATAAGCAGCACTTCTTTAGCGGGGTGTATATGCAGCGCCCCAGGGTCCTGGTCGTTGCAGTAATGTCATTCTTCCACCAGGGGGAGTGATATTACGTCTGAAGGCAATAAAGGAGATCTCTTTACCAGGTATCACAAACCACACAACACACTTCACACTCCTGACCGCCATGTTTCTATTTATTAGGGTACTCCTCACAATTAGGTAAAACTGGCAGTTTGGACAGGAAGTAATAGAGAGAAGTGAGCTGGGCTTCACCCAATGAGCTGCTATCTGAGCTCCTCTCAGGTAGTGGGTCCCTGACAGGGGTGGGATCCTATCAGAGGCTTAGTCAGAAGGACACGGAGCTGCGCCTGCTTACCAATGTGGCAGCATCCAAAGGAAGAGACATTGAAGGGAATTGCATTGCTGAGAGTGAGAAACAAAGTCATTGCAAAAGGAGAGGAAACCAGAAGGAGTTCTGCCCTGTAAAAGGCTGCCTCCTTTCTGAGGCACAGAAGCCGGTAGCCGGAACACCGAGGGAGTCATCGTCTCCAAGCCTGGCTCCAGAGACCGGCAGGACAGCTAGTTCCATATTAGTTGCCCGACCTTATACCCAGGGGGCACGGTGGCAACTGTGGGGGCCAGGGCGTGATAGAGTCCCTGTAAAAAGCCTCAGGCCATCAGTCATATGGGTTTGTCCTATCCTATCCATCAGGGGGACAGAGAGAAAGAGACTTAACAGCTGTGGGGGGTTGATTTGGCACCTCGGCACTTTACTTCCTTCCACCATGGGTAAGACAACTCTATATTGCATTCAGTAATATTGCTCTATTTCTTTTTGTGTATGCTGGTCACTGTGGCAAGTATTAGGGCATACATATACATATGGGCATCCAGTGATCTGCATGCACACTGTTGTTAGACACTAATTGGATGTTATATGGTTTTTACAGAGCAGTATGCATTATAGGTCTTGGTGTGAGTACACATATATTTATCGGTTGTGCTGAGGTTTTACTTGTGTCCTTACTAGGTTGTTTGTCTTTTTCATTTTTTATGTACATTATCTTACGTTTTTTGTATTTTTCAATAAAGTTTATGCATTTTATTACATTTCTATGTGTACGGAACTCCATTCTTGTGTTTAATAATAGTTGTGAGGACCTCACCGAGAAGCTCAGCAGGGAGGGACTACAACACTCAGGCGCTAGAGGAAGGCTACTGATTTCCACCTGGATAAGGGGACTCTGGATTTGCCTTCAGACTTGCTGGACTCTGCCTACCCTGAGATCCGGTGCTCTGGACTGAGGATGCTGAAGCCTTCAGTAAAAAGGTAAAGAGACCGCAACCTTGTGTCCTCGTTCTTCACTGCGCCTTTCACCATCCATCATCGACACACAATGGAAAGCCCTGGGGACATACTTCACCTGTGGGAGGGTATACCATCTAGCTACCATAACATCACCCCAGTGGACCCTTAAGCAGCGTCGGTCACCCTGACCGAATACCACAGGTGGCGTCACGAACACTATCCCTTTAAAGACCTTTTCCCCATTTATTAACAGACATCCCTAGGGCCACGGACCAGGCCAGCCACCGTGACATCCTTCTCGAGAACCGAAGGGCCCGGCTCCGAGTACCTCGCCGCCCTTAGGGGTGCTCCATATACAGCAATCAAGAATGCACATACGGTAATACAGTCTCTACTTTCTTCTACGTGGACTCTGGATCTGTTCTAAAATGTTACTCCTGAGTAGGAGCCGGACCACGCAACCTTTTAAAATCAATGAAAGTGGTTAAAAATGTTGCACCTTTTGCCTTCTATAGTCTCTGTAGTACATTATCTATCGCTGGTTGCAGAACTGAAGTCCAATGGGAAAGTTTCTCAGTCTTTTTATCCTCTTTTTGTTAGTTTTTTTTAAACTCATATGCTGAATTATGAATACAGAGTTGAATGTGCAAGGAAACAAAGAACCTGTAAAATCAAAAGGGTGCAAAAAATGTTTAGAAACCAATTTGCAAAATTAAATTTTTAGCCCCAAGTATATGAGAACAAGTTAAAGAAAAAATGTCTCCAAAGTTGGACAAGCAAATACAATTCTGGGTGTATGTTTCTCTTTCCTAAAGAAAAAAGTACCAACCCTGATCATACTGAAGAAGACACAAGATCCTCTGTTTTATGCAATGTCATGGAGAGCAACATCGGGGATTTCCTCCTCCCAAGATGTGTCAGATAGCAGAAACCCTTAGATCTTCAATGACTTTGTTTACTCTGCAATTTTTACTTATCTTTATTTTTTGCCTTTTAAATGCACCCAGTTACAAGTCCATTAAAAGTGGGATCACATGTGCGTCTGTCACCCGGGGTTTATGGCCGTGCCACTATTTGAAGCAGACATCAGAGCTCTCTAAACATTGACTGGGATATTAATCACAGTAAATACATTCTTTTAGGATTTTCTGCTAGTACCTCCTGCAGTGGGACCCCTACTTAAAAGGACATGTTTTCTAGTAAGTCTTCAATTAGTGACATGCAGTAAAAAGCAGTTTCCATTCAGAAGAAGACAGCCCCTGTAAATTAAGTTGCTCACAAAGAAACGTTTCATTACACATCGGAGCGTCACCGGATTGTCCGAGTCCCTGAAATGCAATTGCTTCCATTGTCACTTTAGTTAATATTTTTTATGTTCTTGGCATATTACACCTCAGTAAGTCATAAACGAGTTAAGTTGGGGTCATATATCCTCACTTAGGACCAGACTACTGTAGAAGTGACCTTTCTGTGAATGTAGAGCTAAAAAAATTACAGCCCTCGGGCCCAGTAAAGAATTGGAGCAAAATTCTCACCCACAGTTACAATTGCAATTTCCATTAATAAATATGTCGCCTACAGACTGGAACCGTGTAATTAATAGAGGCCTTTAAGACATACAGTCATGGTCGAAAGCGGTGGCACTCTCGAAATTGTTCCAAAAAATTCAGTATTTCTCCCAGAAAATGATCACAATTACGCATGTTTTGTTATACAGATCTTTATTTCCTTTTGTGTATTGTAACACAAAATAAAGAGAGAAAAAAAGGCAAGTTGGACATAATTTCACACAAAACCTCCAAAATGGGCCGGACAAAATTGTTGGCACCCTCAAATTAATATTTTATTGAACACCCTTTGGAATAAATAACTGCAATTAATCACTTCCAATAAACACCAACAAGGTTGAACAAAAACTGAACTCCTTGTGTTTCCTCTCTCTCTACTAACCTACTTTTGCCCAACATTGACATTACCATGTGTGGTTCCACCATTACTCCCCAGCAACATGCCCGCTGTCTTGGGGTCATACTTGATTCAGAGCTTTCATTCACCCCCCACATCCGATCACTGGCTATTGTCATCTGCACCTCGAAAACATTTATAGAATTAGCCCTTTTCTTACTTTCGACTCTGCAAAAACTCTTACTGTTTCTCTTATTCATTCTCATCTGGACTATTGTAACTCTCTACTAAATTGGTTTCCCTCTTATCTTTCTCTCCCCACTCCAATCTGTCCTGAATGCTGCAGCCATGATCATATTCCTCACCAACCGTTACAACCATGCCTCTACCTTGTGCCAGTCATTGCACTGGTTACCCATCCACTCCATAATTCAATATAAACTTATCACGCTCACACACAAAGCGCTCCATGGCTCAGCACCACCCTGCATCTCCTCCCTCATCTCAGTCTACCACCCTACCCGTGCCCTCCGTTCTGCTTTAACCTGAGGTTAACATCCTCATAAATCAGAACCTCCCACTCCCATCTCCAAGACATTCTGCGCCAATTCTTTGGAATGCACTACCCAGGATAATTTGATTAATCCCCAATACCCACAGTTTAAAGGTTGCCCTAAAAACGCATTTCTTAAGACTGGCCTACCACCTCAACACATTTATTTAACGATCCCTGTGTTCCTCATTCAAAATTTTTGCCATAACCAGGTTCCTTGTATCATGTTCTCACATACTTTATGCATTTAATAGTCCTCTGTGTCTGTACTTTTACATATTCTGGTTGAAAACCAGTTCATGCAGCATTACATGAACACCCAATTTCTTACATTATGGCTCTTCAGAACATTGAAAGCAATTGTTACCATCCACCTTTCGTGTCTCCCCTATTTCCTCATAGATTGTAAGCTTGCGAGCAGGGCCCTCATTCCTCTTGGTATGTTTATTTATGTGATTATTGTTATGCTGCAATGTCTTTTATTGTCTGCACAAGTCCCCTCTTAAATGTAAAGTGCTGCGGAATATGTCATCGCTATAGAAATAAAATTATTATTATTATTATTATTATTATTAACAAGGTTCTTATGACTCTCAACTGGAAACTGGAATTTTTTACCATTTTTCTTTTGCAGACTACTCCAGGTCTTTCATATGAGAAGGCACCTTCTCCCAACAGCAATTTTAAGGTCTGTCCACAGGTGTTCAATTGGATTTAAATCCGGACTCATTGCTGGCCAATTCAGAACTCTCCAGTGGCTTGTTTAAATTTATTTCTGGGTGCTTCTTGAAAAATAAATAAAAACAAAGGTACCAGTAGCGCTTCAGATTCACAGAGTCCTGCAGCAGAAAAAATACAGAGCCACGCTCCTGTATCTATAACTATACTAAACACATAAATAGATTATCTGCGCTGGATCCTCTTACTCCGTAACCTCACAGAATTAGTGTCTGCGAAATATTAAAATGATTAAAAAAGATACCCACTTTTATCAATTAAATGAAAACCAAACTAATTGGTATACGTAAATGCATGAACCCCTATGAGGGAAAACAAAATCGGTAATAGTGGCGCTTAGAGTCGCATTCAATATTTGTCCTCCGTCCTGAGCAGTGGGTGAGTGCATGGTGCTCTTGCCGCCGGCCGGGGCAGCACCTGCGATACACTCACGCGAACACATACCCGTGGACTCTACTACAACGGACACTTGGACTGCACAGAAAGATCCATCAATGACAGTTCCGGACACTATCGGGTACAAAACATAAGGTAATACCGGACTTTCCTGAATTAATGAGTGCGAGTTATCTGTATACTATAACCTGGTCCGTGCTACAAATATTGAATGCGACTCTAAGCACCACTATTACCGATTTTGTTTTCCCTCATAGGGGTTCATGCATTTACGTATACCAATTAGTTTGGTTTTCATTTAATTGATAAAAGTGGGTATCTTTTTTAATCACTACCCCTATTTTAATATTTCGCAGACACTAATTCTGTGAGGTTACGGAGTAAGAGGATCCAGCACAGATAGTCTATTTATGTGCTTCTTGAAATATGTTTGGGGGTCATTGTCCTGCATGAAGATCCATAACCTAGGACAAAAACCCAGCTTTGACACTGGCCACTACATTGAGACCTAAAATCCTTTGGTAATTTTCAGATTTCATGATGCCTTCCACACAATCAAGGCATTCAGCTGCAAAGCAGCAAAGCAACCCCAAAACATCTTTGAACCTCCACCATATTTGACTGTAGGTACTGTGTTTTTGCAGAATGATGTGCTTTACCAGAAAGCTCGATCTCGGTCTCATCTGTCCACAAGATGCTTTCCCTGAAGGATTTTGGCTTATTCATGTATATTTTGGTAAACTGCAGTCTAGCATTGCTTATGTCTCTCTGTCAGTAGTGGGACTCTCCTGGTCTCCTGCTACAGCATTGCGTTTCACTCAAATGTTGACAGATATTTCACACTGACACTGATGTACCCAGAACCTGCAGGACAGCTTGAAATTCTTTGGAACTTGATTGGGGATGCTTATCCATCATCCGGACTATCCTGCGTTGTAACCTTTCATCAATTTTTCTCTGCCGTCCATGTCCATGGAGATTATCTACAATGCCATGCTTTGTAAACTTCTTGATTATTTTGCATGCCATGGACAAAGGATCATCAAGATCTCTGGAGATGGACTTGTAACCTTGAAATTGTTGATATTTTTCAACAATTTTGATTCTCCTCTTTGTGTTCTCCATGCTTATTGTGGCACACATAGACACACAATGCAAAGATTGAGTCAAATTCTCCCCTTTCTATCTGGTTTCAGGTGTGATTTTCATATTGTTCACACCTGTTACTTGCCACAGGTGAGTTTGAACGAGCATCACATGCTTGAAACAAAGTTTCCGTGTTTTAGTGTTGTTCCAATACACACGAAGGAAATAAACACGTATATAAAAAAAAATGTGTAATTGCAATAATTTACTGGGAGAAATATTTCATTTTCTGGAACAATTTCAAGGGTGCCAACACTTTCAGCCATGGCTGTATGTATTTTCAGAGTTTGTTACTTTTTAATAATTATTTATTCATTCAGATAGTGATTAACCTCTTCCTGACTCACGATGAATACGGAGATCTTGGGCGCTGTTATTACCAAATGATAACGAACAGTTACAATCAAAAAATGTTTAACTCCATTGCACATTTGGCTTATTTGAAAAACTTTCTGCTATTTGCAATAAACCAGTGAAACAGGAATAATGTAAACAGCTCAAGACAACTAATATAGCAAGTTTATCACAACATGCTAATTTTACGGACTAATGCAGCCTCACAATTATTCACACCTTCATGGCAAGAGTCTTTAGTAGAGATGAGCAAATATTTCAATATTCGGCTCAGATTACGATCGCCATATTTGCAATACTAGCCGAACAAAGCCAGACCCCATTGGAGTTAATGGGAGTACAGATGAGCGAATATGTTTGGAAATTATCATCAAACGTAAAGTCGGCCTGAATATGGTACAAATATGGCACGAATATGGCAAATTCGGGTTCGGCGATCATTTTCCGAACTTATTCGCTCATCTCTAGTCTTTAGTATTCAGTAGATCACCTTTGACTGTTATAACATGCTACAAACATAATGCGGTCAGACACCAGCTTCTGGCAGATCCTGAAGAATCTTATCCCATTCCTCTAGGGCAATGGCCTCCAATTCACTAAAATTCTTAGATTTGCCTTCTGCAACTGCCTCTTCTTCTAATCAAATCAAAGATTTTTTTTATGGGGTTTAAATTAAGAGACTGTGACGGCCACTCCAGAATCTTAAAGGATTTGTAATAATGCCCAAGCCACAGTTTCTGCACAGAAGATTTGATGTTTTCTCCTAAGATTTATTTGATTAAATCCACTTTGCCCTCCACATGTTGCAGGTTTCCAGTTTCAGAGGCAGCAAACCAGCCCCAGAGCATCACCGAGTCACCACGTGCTTCATTGTAGGCATCAATAAGCCACCACATTTTACTGTATGCATCACCGAGCCACTGCCATGTTTCACTGTAGGCATCACAAAGCCACTGCCATGCTTCACTGTAGGAATCACAGAGCCGCTGCCATGCTTCACTGTAGGAATCACAGAGCCGCTGCCATGCTTTACTCTAGGCATCACCAAACTACCACTATGCTTCACTGTAGGAATCACTGAACCACCACCATGCTTTACACTAGGCATCATCGAGTCATTGCCATGCTTTACTATAGGCATCACTGACGCTTTGCCATGCTTCATTGGAGAGGCTTCTCAGTGTTTGCTTCATTCTTTCTCTTCCAGACATATCACTGATCCATAGGCCCAAAAAGTTCTGGTTTTGTTTCATCCCTCCACAAAACTGAATCTTAAATGTTGTGGCTTATTTCTACGGTTTTGATCATTTTGAAGCCAACAATGTTCTGCTTAGGAGTTAGTATAGGTGACGTCTTGGAGTTCAGGCATGGAGACCTTCATTGTTAAGTATGCACCTTGCTGAACTTCAGTGCTCACTACCACCAAGTCTTGATGCAGGTCTTTTACAGTTACCCAAGGATTTTTGACTATCTGCATCTTCAGAAATATGGTGACAGCTTCCTTTTTATGCCACTTCCAAACTTGGAACTGAAACTCTAGGAACATTCAATTACTTTTTATCCTTTTTCATTGTACAAAGGCAATTATTTATTTTCTTAACCTTTTGTAACTCTCTCTTGACAACCCAAGCATATTAGTGAACTGGAGGCCATTGCCCATGAGGGATCGATAAGATTCCTTAGAAAACTGCCAGAAATTGGTGTCTGAGTATGCATTATGTCTACATAAGGTCGTAACAGCCAAAGGGGCTCTACTAAGTTGCTTGTCATGAAGAGGTGAATACCGTAAATCTGAAATTGTAGAAGTCAGTAAAAGTGGCATTTTGGGCTGGACTGGATATGCTTCTTCTATTAGTTGTTTATTACAAAACAGCAGAATGTTTGAACAGTTCGCTAATAAACCAGATTAGAATAATGAGGTTTGAATATTTTTAATTGCAGCTGTACATTTTTATTCAAAGTGCATAATGGTTTTGTACATAATATTTGGCTGGTATACAGCTGGTTTACAGGTTAAGAATGAAAGAGATGTTATTTATTTAAAGGGGTGTGTTTAGTCGCTGTGGCCACTGTCGGATGTATACCCCATGAGCCTATATGCCCAACAGTAGATACAAATTTAATGTAGACTTAGCCACAATGATCTGGCGTGCACTCTTGGTGTAACTATGAGATCCGAGACACGAGCATGGCTCCGATATGCATATTGAGGTGAGAGGAATCACTGGTCCTGGCAAAATATTGCAGAGCAACAATGCTATGTAAAAAAGAAATGCTGATAGTTATTTTTATGAATTAACAAAATTCAAAGCGAATAAACAAACAGTTAAATAAAATAAAATCAATATTTGGATATCAGGAATTTTTTTTCTAGGCTTATAGTGAGGTGTAATCAATTCCATCAAACTGGTAATAATGATCATCATTTTCAGATGCAGGTTGAAACACAATTGTTAACTAAAACAGAAACAGTTTTGTAGTAGGCTTAAACTGGGTGAGGAACAAAAAAAAACTCTGCTACAAAGGTGAGGTTGTGGAAAACAGTTTTCATGCCACAGGTTATACACCATGGCAATAAAGAGTACAGCAGCAACACACGAGGTAGTTATACTGCATCAGAAAAGTCTCTAGCAAGCAAGGATTTCAAAACAAATGGAGGCTTCAAGATGTGCTGTGCAAAATCTCACGAAGAAACACCAAAAAATGGACAACTTTGAGGACTGTAAATGCAGTGAGCAACTAAAGAAACTTTGTGCAGCAGATCAAAGACACATCATGTTTATTTCTCTATGAATTTAGAAGATGCTCAGCAGTGCCATCAGCTCAGAAGTGGCAGCAGCCAATGGTACCCAGCTATACCCAGCAACTGTTTAGAGACAACTGGCCAGAAGTGGCTTTCATGTAAGAATTGCAACAAAATACTTTTGGCATAGAAACTAGACTTTGTGACTAAACAATGCACAAAAACATAGAATAAGGGTACAGAAAAATTGCAGCAAGTGGACTGATAAGTCAAAATGTGAAATATTTGACGGAAACAAAAGACAGTTTGTTCATCAAAGGGGCGGAGAGCAGTACAATAATGAGTTTCAGCAGGTAACAGTGAAGCATGGTGGAGGTTCTTGCAGCATCTTAGCAAATGGAGTTGGGGAGTTGGTCAGGATTAATGGTAATCTCATTGCTGAGAAATACAGGTAGATACTTATCCACCATGTAATATCATCAGGGAGGCATCTGATTCACTCCAAATTTATTCTGCAGAAGACAAAGACCTCGAACATACAGCTGATGTCATTAAGAACTATGCACATCATAAAAAAGAACAAGGAGTCCTGGAAGTGATGATATGGTCCCCGCAGATCCCTGATCCCAACATCATCAAGTCTCTGTGTGCATACACAAAGAGACAGAAGGATTTGCACAAGCGACAACCACAGGAGATGTGTGGTCATTTCTCCAAGATGTTTGGACCAATCTCACTGCAGAGTTCCTTCAAAAACTGCGTACAATGACAAGCACCTAGAAGAATTGTTTTGAAGGCAAAAGTGCGGTCACACCAAATATTGATGTGACTGAAATCTCTTTTATCTATTTACATATACATTTTACTGATTCTGGGCTGGTAATCCACTTGTAAAACACCCACAATCTAATGATGATGAAATGTCTTTGCTCATCCTATCGTAGACCAAGAAAAGTTTAAAGATAAAAAATGTAATATAAAACCCTGACAATGTTATTTTCTGTTAATACATTCCTTTTAAAGAAAGCAGTGTTGACATTTTTATAGTGGCTTATATGAAATAAATTCACATTATTCATGAAATGAGAAATGAGATCCAAACGTCAGCGGTCAGGTCAAGCTAAGGCAGATAACCGCCATGCTAGACGGCACGCCATGTACTGGACGTCATGTTCCCACTTACATAAACACCGTAATGTATGGATGTCACTTGGTATAAATCGACATAATCCTTTTGGATAAATGCGTCACAAATGGAACCTCTTCAGATATAAGTTTTTATATTATCTGGGTGTTTCTGATGATCGTTGAGTATAAAATCTTACTTTCTGCTGTTTTATAAGAAAGGAACAAGACTGTATTATTTACCAGTGAGCGGCATGTGAGATCTGCATGCACGAGGGTCATTGTACGTCTGCAAGTCTCCTCTATAAGACAAATCAGTATTTCGACACTGAGACCGTATATCAGAATGACGGATGATGAGTCACCCGGCAAACACTAATTTTTATTGAGTGCAATATGATATTTATCACTTTCATGACCTAGAAGTCAGACTTGAGGACATATACAGTATGTTAAACTAGCCATTGACTACATTGACAACCCATTCTCTACATATTCCGTAGAGCTTTACAGATGTTAGTTTCATTAACCCCTTCACCACCAAGCCTGTGTTCACCTTCATGACCAGGCCGAATTTTACAATTCTGACCAGTGTCACTTTATGTAGTAATAAATCTGGAACACTTCAACGAATCCCAGTGAAGCTATGATTGTTTTTCCTGCCATTTTGTGCTTCATGATAACGGTAAAATGTGTTCAATATGACTTGCGTTTATTTGTGAAAAAATTGGAAATTTGAGTAAAATTTAAAAAAAGAAGCAATTTTCAAACTTTTAATTTGCATGCCCTTAAACCAGAGAGTTACATCACACAAAATAGTTAATAAATAACATTTCTCATATGTCTACTTTACATAAGCACAATTTTTGAAACATAAAAAAAATTAGGAAGTTAGAGGGGTTAAAAGTTGCCCAGAGATTTCTCATTTTTCCAATACAATTTAGAAAACAATTTTTTTAGGGACCACATCACATTTGAAGTGTCTTTGATGGGCCTATATGAAAGAAAATACTCAAAAGTGACACCATTCTAAAAACTGAACTCCTCAAGACCATATTCACGAAGTTTATAAACCATTCAGGTGCTTCACAGGAACTAAAGAAATGCGGTGGGAAAAAAAATGAACATTTAACTTTTTTTCACAAACATTTTATTTCAGACCCATTTTTTTTTATTTTCACAAGGTTAACAGGAGAAAATGGACCACAAAATCTGTTGGGAAATTTTTTCTGAGTACACCGATATTCCATATGTTTGGGGAAACTACCGTTTGTGTGCACAGCATGGCTCGGAAGGGGAGGTGTACTGTTTGACTTTTTTAATGCAAAATTGGCTGGAATCGAGAGCGGACGTCATGTCAGGTTTGGAGAGCCACTGATGTACCTAAACAGTGGAAACCCTCCGCAAGGAACACCATTTTGGAAGCTAGACCCCCTCAATGAACTTATACAGATGGTGGTGAGCAGCTTGAACCCCTAGGTGCTTCACAAATTTATAATGTTGAGCTATGAAAATAAAAAATCTAATTTTTTCCACAAAAATTGTATTTTAGCTCCAAATTTTTATATTTTTATTTTCACAATGGTAACAGAAGAAAATGGACCCCAAAATATGAAATTTCTCATAGATACACCATATGTTGGGGGGAAGCTACTGTATGGGCACATGGGAGGGCTCAGAATAGAAGGAGCAACATTTGACTTTTGGAGTGCAAAGATTTTACATTTTCACATGATGTACAATAACAAATTGTATTGTGGTACCGTGTGAGCCAGAAAAATCGATGTAAATATTTTTCTGCCCAATGATGACAGAAGTATTCTAGGAGTGATACCTTTATTGGCTAACCAGAAAATAATTGGAAAATCAACATTGGGCAGAAAAATATTCACATACATTTTCACATGAATGAGTAAGGCTACGTTCACATTTGCGTTGTGCGGGGCTGCGTCGGTGACGCAACGCACAACGCAGACAAGAACGCATGCAAAACGTATAGTTTTGCGACGCACGCGTCCTTTTTTTGCCGGATTTTGGACGCAAAAAAAATGCATCTTGCTGCCTCCTCTGTGCCCTAACGCTTGCGGCAAAAAAGACGCATGCATCGCAAAATGCATGCAAACGCATGTCCATGCGCCCCCATGTTAAATATAGGGGCGCATGGCGCAAGCGTCGCCGCGGCTGCGCCCGAAGCAGCTCGGCAGAACGCAAATATGAACGTAGCCTTAAAATGGCACCAAAATCTGGCACACAGTTTCTGCTGAATGTAGAAATACTCCATATGTGGCTGTCCAGTACTGCTTAACCATGCGGCGAGACTCGGGAAGGACATAGCATTATTTGTCTCCCAGAGCACAGATTTTTCAAAAATAATTTGCAGACCCCATATACAGAGCCCCTATATCCAAGAAGAGCAGAATACCCCCTCAAATGACCCAAATTTGGAAAATTAACCCCTCTGGGAAAATATCTAAAGGTGTAGTGATGATTTTCTCTTCATGGATGTTTTCCAGAAACAAGAAGTAGTGGATGTATGATGACATACAAAGCCATCCACAACCTGTCTCCTCCATACATCTGTGACATGGTCTCCCGGTACTTACCTACACGCAACCTCTGATCCTCTCAAGACCTCCTTCTCTACTCCCCTCATCTCTTCTTCCCACAACCGCATCCAAGACTTCTCCCGTGCTTCCCCCATACTCTGGAACTCTCTACCCCAACACATCAGACTCTCGCCTACCATAGAAACCTTCAAAAAGAACCTGAAGACTCGCTCACATTTCTGTAGACACACACCAGTAAATTAGGTGGGCTCTGATCACTACAAAAATTACATTGCTGAATTTCTTTTGGGGGAGCAAGGCCATTTGCTTTCCCAGAGCCATCCACTATAACGGTGCCACAGAGTTACTCTGGACTCCGTCTAGCCTCTGTCCTCCTTTTCAGAAGTGCACAATACTGCAGAGGACCGCACTTTTATGCAAGCCTAAAAAGACGGACACCACCAAATCACAGGTCAGACGGCGTCCACAGTGCCTCCATCTGTTTCATCATAGGGAATCTTCCACCAGAGGTTCTGTCCGAATCACGTATTTCAGAGATTTACATGGAAACCTCAATGTTAGCGCTCAGCGCAGAGTGCAGGATAAATGTGAGCTGAGCCTTACTGCAATCTTTGGGAGGCAGAATGAAAAAAATCAACAGCAGGTGAAGAATTGGTTTTATTTTTTACACGGTTGCTAGTGCGTTATAAGTGATTAGACAACTTTATTCTTCGGGACGGTGCAATTACAGCGATACCAGATTTATATTGGGTTTTTATGTGTGGCTGTTGTCACACACTAAAAAACTATTTTTATTGTACATCTCTATATTTTGGGAGCTATAATTTTTCCATATTTCAGCAGAGTCATGTGAAGGCTTGCTTTTTGCATGACGAGTTCATTTTTTATTGGTATCATTTTCAGGCATGTTACATTTTTTTGGATTGCTTGATCTATTCCAATTTTTGGGAGGCAGAAAGAAAAAAAACAGCAATTCAGGATTTTTTTTGTTTAATACCATTCCATGTGTTAAGACAGCTTTATTCTTGGGGTCAGTATGATTACAGCGATGCCACATTTAGATTTTTTTTTATGTTTTTGCTCTCTTACACAATGAAAACAATTATTGTATCGCTTTATTCTGAGAGCTATAAGATATATTTTTTTGCTGATATATCTGTGTGGCCGGTTTATTTTTTGCGGGACAAGATGACGTTTTGAGCTAAAGGGGTTAAAAAGTGTGACACCTTTTTGGGGCGGGACATTCCGGATGCGGCGGTACCAAATGTGTACTTTTTTTTTGGGGGGTGGGGAGGTTTTACATAAAAATATAAATTCATGGATACAATATATATTTTTCAAGCCCTTTACACCATGCTCTGTGCATGATCTAAGGGGCTTGTCATATTCTGGTGACTCGGGTGTCATCACGACGACCTCGGGTCACCACAGTAATAATCGGGCAATGATCAGGCCCCAGAGATGACGTTGCGGGGGCTCCAATCAGATGGGAGAGGGAGCCCCCTCCTTCTCCCTGACTTCTAAATGCTGCAATCAATATTGTACGCATTTAGGGGGTTAAACTTCTTGGAGCGGAGTGGGCACCTCTCCTGGCAGTGAGAGCCGGGTGTCAGCTTTGATGTTAGCTGAAGACCTGGCGGCGATCACGCGCGCACAGCTCCTGTGCGCTCAAAATCACCAGGATGTACGCAGTATGTCCAAGGTCGGAAAGTCATTTTCAACCAGGAAGGGTAAAAGGGGTTGTCCGTGATTACAAAAACTGCCTTATTCTAATTATAGTGCCACCTGTTTATAGTTTGTGCATGGTATTGCAGCTCAGCTCCATTGATGTGAATGGTGCAGATCGGCAATGCCACACATGACTTGTAGACAAGGTTTTGGAAAAAGGCAGCCATGTTTTTCTAATCTTGGACAATCCCTTTTAAGTAATGGTATCCAGTAGTATAACAGTCTAATTTCTTTAAATTTCATGAAACAAGTTTACCTACATTGGGGGAAATAAGTATTTGATCTCTTGCTGATGTTGTAAGTTTGCCCACTGACAAAGACATGAACAGTCTATAATTTTAAGGGTAGGTTAATTTTAACATTGAAAGATAAAATATCAAAAATAAAATCCTGGCTCGGGTGGCTGAATGCCGCCTGAGTATTTTGGCACCGTGGACTGATTTTTTTTGCCATAGAATCTTGGCTTTATCAGCTCAACTCTACCAAACCACAATTCCAGCTCTGCACTGGAGTAGGTTACAAAGTTAGCTCTGCTATGTTACCGAGTGAAGTCTGCCATACTTCTGTGTCAATGCTGCACTGGACTCTGCAACAAACCCAGTTCTGCTTTATTGCCAAGTTACTCTGCTGCTTTGCTTGGCCAGTTCTGCCTCTGAATGCCCTCCCTGCCTTTTGGATTGCAACACTGCTACACCAGTTACTGTGGCCTCATTGGATCCTGTGGTTCCAGTTTGCTCCTCATTTTATCCGCCACAAGAGCCTCTGTTGTTCCATCTGGATCTTTCTGCTGCACCATCATCTATCTGTGCTGTATAACAACTGTTGATCTGAACCATGGGTTTCGAGCATCCACCAGATGAAATAAAACACAGTTGCATTTCTTTTTTTTTTTTTTCGTTTTGAAACGCTGCTTGCTTTGTGTTTTGTATTTTTCTTATGTTTTTCTATAGGACTTCAGAAGGACAATAAAAAAGCATGAATAAAATGTAATAAAATAAAAACAAAATAGCCACCAAAAGTGAAGTTCATTAACTTTAAAATCCTGAAAAAATGCTATGAAGGAGGCCTAAAGTTAAGTGCACTTTGCGTCTTTATGGAGTGGATTCGACCCAGAATTTGCTTGGAGAACAGCAAAGGCGGCCCACAAAATGAAGATGTGTCCGAAGACCCCAACAGTGTGTGGTCCGACAACAAATCGGTGCAGTTGTGCAACAATTAGGTGTGCAGTCTTTGCAGGTGGTTTTGAAGTTTTACCTGTGCAAAGAGTAGGACGTACCAAAAACCACATGGATTTGATGACACAGCCTGACAAAACTGTGAATACTGCTTGTGCAGACTTTTAAAGCACTTAAACCGTAATAAATGATGATCGCTATAAAATGTATTTTTTTATAGTTGTTTTCTACCAAAGGGAGAATATAACAGTTATTTGCTGTTAATGTCATTCATATTTAAACCAATACCCTTTAAACCATAAATCATTCTGATCGTATTCAGTCTCTCCACATATGTCTTCCCATTTCCTGAAATAAATCATCTACACTTGTGCTCTCTAAGGCCCAGTCAAGAATCCAGGAAGTCTGAAGTCTGCAATACGCGGCAACAATAATTTGACAGATGTTCATGGATAGGTCCCCCCTACATAGTTCACAGTTCACCAGCATCACCCATAGAGAAAGTGACCAACCTGACTGCTCATCTACAATGTGCAAGATCCTACCGAAGACAATCTGAAAACAATTATTTTTTTTCGTGTCACATACTTAATCTGGGGTCTTCCCTTCAGGGGCAAAGTGACCGGTCTGGTCAACTGCACTAATTTTTGAGGGATGTATTCAGTTAAAATAAAAATTCCCAAATAAGCACTTCTCAAAACAATTAAGGGAACACAGCAATGATACATCGGATCTCGATGGACGAAAGATTCAAGTTGATGGATATAAATGTATAATTCATTGAGAAAACAAAAAATTTGTATTAACCATCAGTAGAAACCAAAATCATCAAACAATTGAGGGATTGACTCTAAATCACCCTGAAAATCTAAGTAAAAAATGTAAAATAAAGGCAAATCCAACTTACATGAATTTCATCAAGGCAATTCGGAACATGACTCTGTAATAAGAGAACGCTTTCAACTCACCAGTGTTCGCACATCCACCACCACATATGGCTCCAGGACTTGCAAAGTTGCCCATCGGCTAGGGCTTATACCACGATTCCATCCAAACAAAAGAGCTGAAATCTAGAGTAAAATAATTCCTCTATTTCAAAATTAGTTAAAATATCTCCATGGCAGGGCGGTAAAACATTAAGGATGCATTTCGACCATCTGGTCTTAATCGTACGATAAAGACAGTTGGTCCAGACACGTCAACAAAGTTTTACCGCCCTGCCATGGAGATGTTTTAACTGATTTTTGAATGAAGATGACATTTTTTTACTGGATATTTCAGTTCTTTTGTTTGAGTGACCGAAATGTGTGTGTGGCCTGCCCGTGCCTGTATGGACTTCTGACATCATTTGGGCATCCTCCTGATGAGACAGTGGATGATGTCCTGAGGTTCTCGTTTCAGACCTATATCCTTGCATCATTGAGCTCATAAACAAACTGTGCTGCTACTTGGCACTGTCAGATATACAAGGTTCCAAAGTTTCTCTATTTGATACAAGTCTGAGGAACATGAGGGCCAGTCAATAGCATCAATGACTTCAATGGTCTACATAATCTGACCACAGGAGGCCAAGCATTGTCCTGCAACCGGAAGAAGCTAGAGCCCATCAGGATACCATTGGAGGTTTACTGTTATGATGAGGTAATTCAGTACCACAATGGACATAGAGGTCAGAGCACATACAGTGACCTGACAATAACCCAAAAACATTGAACGAGCTCTGAGACGTGGGAACTCTGCTGACCGCAATCCCTAATCCTCTCCAACCACACTAGAGGCAGCCGTGGATTGCGCCTAACGCTCCCTATGCAACTCGGCACAGCCTGAGAAACTAGCTAGCCTGAAGATAGAAAATAAGCCTACCTTGCCTCAGAGAAATACCCCAAAGGAAAAGGCAGCCCCCACATATAATGACTGTGAGTTAAGATGAAAAGACAAACGTAGAGATGAAATAGATTTAGCAAAGTGAGGCCCGACTTTCTGAACAGAGCGAGGATAGGAAAGGTAACTTTGCGGTCAACACAAAACCCTACAAAAACCACGCAAAGGGGGCAAAAAGACCCTCCGTACCGAACTAACGGCACGGAGGTACACCCTCTGCGTCCCAGAGCTTCCAGCAAGCAGGAAAAAACAAATAGACAAGCTGGACAGAAAAAAACAGCAAACAAAATAGCAAAGAGAAACTTAGCTATGCAGAGCAGCAGGCCACAGGAATGATCCAGGAGGAAACAAGTCCAAAACTAGAACATTGACTAGAGGCCAGGATCAAAGCACTAGGTGGAGTTAAATAGAGCAGCACCTAACGACTTCACCACATCACCTGAGGAAGGAAACTCAGAAGCCGCAGTACCACTTTCCTCCACCAACGGAAGCTCACAGAGAGAATCAGCCGAAGTACCACTTGTGACCACAGGAGGGAGCTCTGCCACAGAATTCACAACAGTTTACTGAACTGTTTTGCAATGATTATGTTCTCCTTGGTGTCTCCAGACTCTTTCACATCTGTCACATTCCCAGTGTAAATGTACTCTCGTTGGTAAAGAGAACAGGGCAGTAATGACAGACTTGCCAATTCTGGTCTTATTTGGCAAAAGGCAATCGAGCTACATGATGCTTGGCTCTGAGCCCAGGCTACAGGACATTAAGCCCTCATTTTACCCTCATGACAGTTTGGTCAAAAATATGCACACTCATAGCTCAATGGAGGTAATTTTGTACTCCACATCTTAAAAAAAGAGTAGGTACTAGTCCTGCTGCCTGAAGGATGCCCTTCTACGGGCTTGTCCAGCTCTCCTTGTGTAATGACCTGTATAATAAAAACTGCACCATGTTCTAGACTGTGATGGGAGACACAGCAAACCCTCTTGCAATGGTACGTGTGTATGTGCCATCTACAGGTACAACATGAATGGGCTGCAGATACCACCTCGTGCTCTCAGTATGAGAAGGACACGAGTAAAATTCCAAACTAGAGAAGTCAAAATGGAGAGAGTAATTGCCTTAGACCACCAACTGTAAAACCATTTCCTTTTTGGTGGGTTGTCAAGTTGTCATCTCTCTAGTGCTCGTGTGGTCGCTTTTAGCTATATTAAAGCAGGTGAAATTGATTCTTAATCACTCATGCTTCCTAAATAGACAGATTGATGCCCTGAAATGTTGTTGACCTGGGGTTATATTATAATGATTAAGTGGTCCTTTTGGTTTTTTTTTTTGTGTTTATATTTTGGCTCTTTTTAACCCAGTAAGGACCAAGCCACTTGTATGCTAATGACCGAGACTCATTTTTAAAATCTGTCATGCATCAATTTATGTTGTAATAATCTTTGGAATGCTTCAAAGTATCCAAGTGATTCCAAGAATGTTTTATCGTGACATGTTGTACTTCATGTTAGTGGTAAAATTTGGTCGATATGACCTGCGTTTATTCATGAAAATATTGAAAATTTGACATCAAAACATTTAGCAATCTTTAAACTTTTAATATTTATGCCCTTAAATCAAATGTGCGGTATGCAGACGACGCTGGGCCTCTTTGACCTTTCCCGATGCCTGCGCACTGCAGTACTTTGCTGTGCCATCAACAGAGCAAAGAAGTACGCCTGCGCAGGAGCGCGATGCTGAGCAGACTGTGTGGGTGACGTAGAGAAGCGTTATCCACATGAACCAAGGAGGACGGCAAAGATTGAAGTCGCTGGACAAAGAGCGACACCCTTCGGACCAGACCACACCACACCACACCACAGATGAGTATAATAAGTTATTTTTCTTCTCTTACAGGTCGGGGGCCGATATACAGCATTACAGAATGCTGTGTATCAGCCCCCAAAAGGTGGTGGACACATCTCATATCGGCCTAACCTGGTGAAAGGTTCCCATTAAACCCACATGTATTCCAGATTTGTAAAACATTGGGCTGTGAAATTGAAACGTTACATTCTTTTCCACTACAATGTTGTTTTAACCCCAAGTTATTAATTTTCCAAAAGGCTAATAGGAAAAAATGGACCACAACATTTTTTTAAGCAATGTCTCGAATAAAGCAATGACCCATATGTGGTCAAACACTACTCGCTACACTCATCAGGAGGGCGTTAAACTAGAAGAAGAGTGGACGGGAAGAAAAACATTAGACTCGAACAAAGAAGACCCAGGAAAACATACTCAGAAGGGAGGTAAGAACATTTCTAAAACAATCCACAGCGAGGAGATTGGAACAAAACAAAATCCTCTAAACTGCATGCTCGCAAACGCCAGAAGCCTGACAAACAAGATGGAAGAACTAGAAGCAGAAATATCTACAGGTAACTTTGACATAGTGGGAATAACCGAGACATGGTTAGATGAAAGCTATGACTGGGCAGTTAACTTACAGGGTTACAGTCTGTTTAGAAAGGATCGTAAAAATTGGAGAGGAGGAGGGGTTTGTCTCTATGTAAAGTCTTGTCTAAAGTCCACTTTAAGGGAGGATATTAGCGAAGGGAATGAGGATGTCGAGTCCATATGGGTCGAAATTCATGGAGGGAAAATGGTAACAAAATTCTCATTGGGGTCTGTTACAAACCCCCAAATATAACAGAAACCATGGAAAGTCTACTTCTAAAGCAGATAGATGAAGCTGCAACCCATAATGAGGTCCTGGTTATGGGGGACTTTAACTACCCGGATATTAACTGGGAAACAGAAAGCTGTGAAACCCATAAAGGCAACAGGTTTCTGCTAATAACCAAGAAAATTTATCTTTCACAATTGGTGCAGAATCCAACCAGGGGAGCAGCACTTTTAGACCTAATACTATCTAATAGACCTGACAGAATAACAAATCTGCAGGTGGTCGGGCATCTAGGAAATAGCGACCACAATATTGTACAGTTTCACCTGTCTTTCACTAGGGGGACTTGTCAGGGAGTCACAAAAACACTGAACTTTAGGAAGGCAAAGTTTGACCAGCTTAGAGATGCCCTTAATCTGGTAGACTGGGACAATATCCTCAGAAATAAGAATACAGATAATAAATGGAAAATGTTTAAGAACATCCTAAATAGGCAGTGTAAGCGGTTTATACCTTGTGGGAATAAAAGGACTAGAAATAGGAAAAACCCAATGTGGCTAAACAAAGAAGTAAAGGTACCTTCACACATAACGATATTGTTAACGATATCGTTGCTTTTTGTGACGTAGCAACGATATCGTTAATGAAATCGTTATGTGTGACAGCGACCAACGATCAGGCCCCTGCTGGGAGATCGTTGGTCGCTGAATAAAGTCCAGAACTTTATTTCGTCGCTGGACTCCTGCTGACATCGCTGGATCGGCGTGTGTGACACCGATCCAGCGATGTCTTCACTGGTAACCAGGGTAAACATCGGGTAACTAAGCGCAGGGCCGCGCTTAGTAACCCGATGTTTACCCTGGTTACCATCCTAAAAGTTAAAATAAAAACAAACACTACATACTTACCTACCGCTGTCTGTCCCCGGCGCTGTGCTCTGCTCTCCTCCTGTACTGGCTGTGAGCGTCGGTCAGCCGGAAAGCAGAGCGGTGACGTCACCGCTCTGCTTTCCGGCCGCTGTGCTCACACAGACAGTACAGGAGGAGAGCAGAGCACAGCGCCGGGGACAGACAGCGGTAGGTAAGTATGTACTGTGTTTTTTTTTACTTTTAGGATGGTAACCAGGGTAAACATCGGGTTACTAAGCGCGGCCCTGCGCTTAGTTACCCGATGTTTACCCTGGTTACCGACATCGTTGGTCGCTGGAGAGCGGTCTGTGTGACAGCTCTCCAGCGACGCTGCAGCGATCCGGATCGTTGTCGGTATCGCTGCAGCATCGCTTAATGTGAAGGTACCTTAAGACAGGCAATTAACAGTAAAAAGAAAGCATTTGCACTACTAAAGCAGGATGGCACCATTGAAGCTTTAAAAAACTATAGGGAGAAAAATACTTTATCTAAAAAACTAATTAAAGCTGCCAAAAAGGAAACAGAGAAGCACATTGCTAAGGAGAGTAAAACTAATCCCAAACTGTTCTTCAACTATATCAATAGTAAAAGAATAAAAACTGAAAATGTAGGCCCCTTAAAAAATAGTGAGGAAAGAATGGTTGTAGATGACGAGGAAAAAGCTAACATATTAAACACCTTCTTCTCCACGGTATTCACGGTGGAAAATGAAATGCTAGGTGAAATCCCAAGAAACAATGAAAACCCTATATTAAGGGTCACCAATCTAACCCAAGAAGAGGTGCGAAACCGGCTAAATAAGATTAAAATAGATAAATCTCCGGGTCCGGATGGCATACACCCACGAGTACTAAGAGAACTAAGTAATGTAATAGATAAACCATTATTTCTTATTTTTAGGGACTCTATAGCGACAGGGTCTGTTCCGCAGGACTGGCGCATAGCAAATGTGGTGCCAATATTCAAAAAGGGCTGTAAAAGTGAACCTGGAAATTATAGGCCAGTAAGTCTAACCTCTATTGTTGGTAAAATATTTGAAGGGTTTCTGAAGGATGTTATTCTGGATTATCTCAATGAGAATAACTGTTTAACTCCATATCAGCATGGGTTTATGAGAAATCGCTCCTGTCAAACCAATCTAATCAGTTTTTATGAAGAGGTAAGCTATAGGCTGGACCACGGTGAGTCATTGGACGTGGTATATCTCGATTTTTCCAAAGCGTTTGATACCGTGCCGCACAAGAGGTTGGTACACAAAATGAGAATGCTTGGTCTGGGGGAAAATGTGTGTAAATGGGTTAGTAACTGGCTTAGTGATAGAAAGCAGAGGGTGGTTATAAATGGTATAGTCTCTAACTGGGTCGCTGTGACCAGTGGGGTACCGCAGGGGTCGGTATTGGGACCTGTTCTCTTCAACATATTCATTAATGATCTGGTAGAAGGTTTACACAGTAAAATATCGATATTTGCAGATGATACAAAACTATGTAAAGCAGTTAATACAAGAGAAGATAGTATTCTGCTACAGATGGATCTGGATAAGTTGGAAACTTGGGCTGAAAGGTGGCAGATGAGGTTTAACAATGATAAATGTAAGGTTATACACATGGGAAGAAGGAATCAATATCACCATTACACACTGAACGGGAAACCACTGGGTAAATCTGACAGGGAGAAGGACTTGGGGATCCTAGTTAATGATAAACTTACCTGGAGCAGCCAGTGCCAGGCAGCAGCTGCCAAGGCAAACAGGATCATGGGGTGCATTAAAAGAGGTCTGGATACACATGATGAGAGCATTATACTGCCTCTGTACAAATCCCTAGTTAGACCGCACATGGAGTACTGTGTCCAGTTTTGGGCACCGGTGCTCAGGAAGGATATAATGGAACTAGAGAGAGTACAAAGGAGGGCAACAAAATTAATAAAGGGGATGGGAGAACTACAATACCCAGATAGATTAGCGAAATTAGGATAATTTAGTCTAGAAAAAAGACGACTGAGGGGCGATCTAATAACCATGTATATGTATACAAGGGGACAATACAAATATCTCGCTGAGGATCTGTTTATACCAAGGAAGGTGACGGGCACAAGGGGGCATTCTTTGCGTCTGGAGGAGAGAAGGTTTTTCCACCAACATAGAAGAGGATTCTTTACTGTTAGGGCAGTGAGAATCTGGAATTACTTGCCTGAGGAGGTGGTGATGGCGAACTCAGTCGAGGGGTTCAAGAGAGGCCTGGATGTCTTCCTGGAGCAGAACAATATTGTATCATACAATTATTAGGTTCTGTAGAAGGACGTAGATCTGGGGATTTATTATGATGGAATATAGGCTGAACTGGATGGGCAAATGTCTTTTTCGGCCTTACTATGTTACTTTTGAGGCACAGTGCAAAGCTCAGAAGGGAAGGAGCACCATATCGAAGTTCACATTTGCCTGAAATGGCTTGCTGGTGCAATGTCGCACTGGCAGAGCCTCTGAGGTGTCAGGACAGGAGGATTCCCTATATGTGACCCCATTTTACAAATTACACCTCTTAAGAAAATCATCTAGTGGTGCAGCAATCCTATTGCCACCACAAGTATGTCACAAAATGTTATACCATTGAGTGGTGAAGAAAATAACATTTTTACCACTATAGTGTTTTAGCCACAAATTTTACATTTTCATAAGGGAAAATGGGTAAAACTTCCTGCATAATTTGTTACACTTTCTCGTGAATGTAGCAATACCCTATATGTGGCTGTACAGTAGTTTGGCCACACGACGAGGTTCAGGAGGGAAGTAGCACTACTTGACTTTTGGTGAACACATTTTTGTAGAATAATTTGAGGACTCCATATAAAAAGTCTCAAAGTGCCAATTTGACAATTACACCCCTGGGAATTCACCTACAGGCATAGTGATAATTTTGACTATATGGGCGTTTTCCAGAAACAATCAGCAATGGACATTGCAGAGTGAAAATGCAAATATGCCATTGTAATGTCCAGTACATTATGTCCAGCTCAAGCTCCTGGAAACAAGTACCCTGTAAATTATGTGGACTCATCCTTACAGTAATGCCAACATGTAGATGCTAACCACAATTTAGGCAAATTTGGATTTGTGAGCACAAATTTCGCTGGATTTCTTTGGGTGGAAGCCATGTCACTTTCCCAGTACCTTTGTCCTAGTAGTAAAATGGCAGCACCCTATATTTCTGTTAACAGATGACAGAAATGAGTGGGGAATTGTTTTTTTTGTGGGTTAAGTCGAAGCTTTTATTGGTAGCATTTAAGGGTACAAAACATTTTGGATCATCTCACATTTATCCTGTGCTCTACACTGAGCACGCTGAGTGTGGTTTCCATCTAAATCTCCGTGTGACGTGATTCGTATTAAACCTCAGAGAGATCCATTCACTATGACGCAGCAGAGTTACTCTGGACTCCGTCTGCCCTCTGTTCGGTGCTATTCGGCTCTTAAGAGGTGCACAAAACTGTGGAGGACCGCGCTTTTATGCACACCTAAAAAGACAGAAACTGCCAGCTCACAGGTCCTATGGCGCTCATCTGCCTCAATATAGGGAATCTTCCGCTGGGGGTTCCATCTCAATCACGTATTTCAGAGATTGATCCGGAAACCCCGGAGTAAGCCCTCAGTGTACAGCGCAGGATAAAAACAAGCCAAGCATTACTGCGATCTTTGGGAAGCAGAATAAACAAATCAACAGCAGATGAATTGGTTTTATTGTTCTACGCCATTCCTCATGTGGTTTAAGTGATTAGACGACTTTATTCTTCGGGTCGGTGCGATTACAGAGATGCCAGATTCACATCGGGTTTTCATGTTGGGTGGCTGTCACACACTAAGACACTTTTTTGGGGCACAAATTTATGGAAAAAAAAACAAAAAACAATAACTTGGATTGTTTTTTTTCTGCTGTTCACCATGTGGTAGAATTTATAAAGCAGCTTTTTTGTTTGGGTCAATACAGTTACAGCGATACCACATTTATTTTTTTGATTGTTTTATTCTTTTCTTCAAGCGCTTCAATGAAAAACCAGTTTCTGCTATTTTTTTTCATGGCGCTCACTGGAGGGGTTAATTAGTTTGACAGTTTCATAGATTGGGTCAATACCGATGTGGGGATACCAAATATGTACTTTTTTTTTTTTACAAAGTGTATTTGTGTAATATTTTTTGTTCACTTTATTTTTTAAATAATTTTTTTCAATCTTAACCTTTTTCTTTTTACTTAGTCCCTCGATGGGACTTTAACTTATTACTCTGATCACTAGTCTCATGCCTTGCAATGCCCCAGCAACGCAATGCATGAGACCTGTGACATTATTAGATAGGCAGAATGCCTGTTAGACCATGCCTATGACTAGGTCTCACAGGCCAGAATACTTGGCATACCAGGTCATTGTTTGACATCCTGGGTGCCACGAGAACCATTGGCTCTACGTGATTTCATCATGGGGGTGCCAATGGGGGTAAGAAAGCAAGCTCACAACCTTCTATATGCCGTGATTGCTATCGATTGTGGCATCTGGAGGGTTAATCAGCCAGGGGTGGTCCCAGCTCTTACCGGAGGAGCTCGGCTGTCAGCTGTGCCGAGCTGCCGGCGGAGATCATGTGTGGGAAATGCCAATATCTCAGCACTTCACATCGGTCAGTGTGATGGATCAAAGTAATCAGAGAGCAGGGAACGCTGAAATGGGTCCTCACATCTCTAGCGGTGCTGATCTGTTGTCACTGTGTGTATATGGACAGCAATGCTCGGCCTGACTGCAGAACTCCCAAACCGAACCTACAGTCTGTGTGTCCAACATTAACCTACTGAATAATACGGATAGACCACTGAGAGTGCAACTGCCGAGACCTACGCTGGTTTCTAGATCTTTGGAATTTGATTCACCAGGACCAAGAAAGTGACTAAGAAGTTTCAAGTCTATGGCACTGACGGGAAAAAAAAAACAATCACATACATTTCTGCAAGATATAGATACAGCAAGGGCATAAATTATTAACCTACTTCTGTATAGTCCATATAGATACTGGGTAGATTTATAAAATGTCCTGAATTGCTGTGACATAATGCCCCAAACAGTCTCTTCAGAGAGGAAGAGGACTAGAACTCTAGTGCCACCTATTGGAAGTAGCAATCCTAACAGTCAATGTTGACCCTTTAACGAAGCCTTGTCACATGACTTAGGATAAAAGCCAAACCAGAATCTCAATTTGCAGACACTGTTTCGAGGTACTGCCCCTCGTCAGTGCAAAGTGGAGATCTGGTTTGGCTGATTGAGAGGTGTCTGACCGGGATCCAAGAAGTATCGTTTCTCCTTGCGGAGATGCCCCAGACACTGAATCACCCATTGTCTTCATGTAGTAAGTTTTGTCCATTTTAGGATTAGATTATTTCCATGACAAGCAAGCTGCTGTTTACTGATTCACAGACTTAATAGACTGACCATCATCTATCTACTAAGGAGAGTTACTCAAGTTATTAAGAAATCTTGGCAATATTCCGGTACATCAGTCGTCACATTTGTCTTACATGGTGACGGAAGCTGGGCAAGGCAGGGACTGGACCATCACACACCTTTGTAGCGCCTGTTGCCCAAGAATGTATAACCTGGCTGGTATGTACCGGCTCAGATCAAGATTATCACACCAACGTGAAGTGTAAATTCCTGAGAAGTGTTTTATTACTGCATATATTGTGTGCATGAGCATTTTTCTTACCCCCCCATCGTATAACCAGAGGTGGGCCTCTTTGCAGCTATAACATCTGCTGTCTTGGTAATCCTTTCTACAAGAGTTTGGAAGGGTCTGTTGGAATTTTTGCCCATTCATCCAGAAGAACGCTCGTGAGGTCAGACTGATGAACGAGAGGACCGGGCTCATATTAAGCTACTGGTAACATCAATGGGATAGAGGATAAAGTCTCGAACTAGGAGTCTGACCGCTAGAACTCCCAGCGATCCCAAGAATGGGAATCTGAAGAGTCTCATATAAAGGAGTTGAAGTTGAGCATGCGCACCACGAGATAGTCCAAGCTGTATTCTCCAGCAGCCCCGTGGAGAATGAATGCAGCGGAGGAGCAGATGCTATACCTTCATTCCATTCCAGAGTTCTTGGGAACACTGGAGATCTACAGTCAGACCCTCAGAAATCAAAATTGATTGGGGATAATTATTGACTTGGTAAAGGCCCTTTAAGGTCTATTCTGGAAAAAGACGCACAGCTTTCAATCAGAAATGTGTCTCTCTCGTGTCATGGTGTGGTGTGTGCAATGGTAATCATTGTGATGTCCCAAACTGAGAAACGTTGCTGTTGTAGCTAGTGATGAGCGCATGTGCTCAGATAGGGTGTTATCCGTGCATGCTCGTGTGCTAACCGAGTGACTTTGGCTTGCTCGACACACATGCTCGAGTCCCTGCGGCTGCATGTCTCACAGCTTTTAGGCAATCACTGCCGCGAGGCATGCAATCACGGGGACTCGAACATATTTCTTCAAGCACCCTGAAGACACTCCGCACGCGAGCTTGGTCCGAGAACACCTTATCTCGGAACGTTCGCTCATCACGGCTTATAGCCTCTACAGCTGACGAGAGGCTTCAGATGGCAGAATGGTTCATACACGAGTCAATGACATCTCAGTGCCATCCCCCAGTTACAGGGAACCAAGTCAGTGGGAAATACTAAATCTTATTTCTTTTAAAGGAAAAATTCTACCATAAAACAAAGCTGCATGAGCGTGTCTAAACTCCAGGTAGGTGGTCTGCTACAATCTGTCTGATTAAGAGGGGATACACAGATACAAAAGAGTGGATGGTTCCATTGTAAAATGTGCAATTAGACGCCCCTATAAACAAGGGACAATCGAATAATTGGTGTGTAATGCAATCGTTCCTTCTCAATTATCGGCCTATGTAACGATGCCAGCAATCACCCGAATAACAGGAGCGACTGGATGGTTAATGACCTTTGTGCTTGCATAAATGGAGAATGTGCCGCCGACATCACGAATGCTGTATCGGGACAGAACGCCCCCATTAGTTTGTGTCCACCTGTACAAATACGCCATTTAATAAGCAGTGATTGACTTGTATATAATTGATCTGTGATGGTAATGTCCCGAAATCTTAAAGGACATTATTTAATAACTAGCAAACCATCCAATAATATGTGAATAAATCCAGACATTTTACAAGTCCGGCAGGAGCCCTGCACCATCTCGCCCTCACCGGTATTATACCACCCGTTATATTCTTAGACAGTAACTGCGTCGTTTTTGTTTCCTTTAATCATAAATCAATAAAAACAGAGAAGAAACTATCACATCTTATTAGAGAAAAATGCCTCTCTCCCACTATAATCACTGACTCTTCCACTATTTACTCAAAAATCTGTATACAGGTCCGTCTGTAATGAGGGATCAAATCCCACCTTCTGCCTCTGCGGAGGGGAGAGGATGCAGCAGAAAGGCATAAAAAGGTGAAACTACTGACATTTCAAGTGCAAAACTGCAGGATACGACTGATGTAACGGCCAGAAATGAGTTATTCTTCATATATATGCACATCAGCTCCTGGAGAAATTTACATTGGAACCTTTGAGTTAAGCAGATGGAGGATAGCGCTTTATGATGATGAATAAATGCATCAGGAAGATAAGAATGGTGCGGTTACCGGGTACATAGAGCGACGGGTGCCATGAATTTCAGATGTTCGGTGCTCCGTGTAGCTGGAGAGGCTTCTAATGAGACCGCGTCAGACTGCAGCTAATTCACTTGTGACAGTAAGTACTGGAATACCTAATACAACCAGTATATACTCGTTATGGATGACACCTAAAACGAATTGCCGTCTGAAGGGCATGCAAATAAGAGAAAGTTTGTATCAACGTTTACATCATCACATTGGAGAACGGCCTCCATAATTAGGCCGATTGCCTTAGGTAGAAAGGTCCCAGCAGATTTTGCAGTGAAATATTACACTTAATACGTTTGTGAAATGAATGAAACAATTAAAAACAAAGTCAATCACAGACAACTGCGCATTTTTTTTTTAGAGCTCCAGAGGCAGCTGGGTGGCATCTCCCTGGTTGACCTATTGAGGAGATTCCCAGAGATCAGCCATTATATGTGGAGGAATCCTGCAGCACCCCCACAGGAGATACAGAGCATTACACCGTTCACAGGAACATCAGTAGGTCGGCCACGTACTGAGTGAACGGATGTATTGGTTCTTCCAGAACGACAACCCTTTGTGCTGTGGCTAACTGATGAGGCTACTAAGCAGGAGGGTAGGGCCATGGGACATGAACCACGCGGCGTCTCCACTAAGGATTGTCACTAATCTATCTGATTTGTAAGACACGTCCTAGATTGGCGGGGACAGGTGCCAACGTGCAGACAGTGGGAGTCTAGCCAAACCATCTGAGAACACTACCATAGGAAAGGAGAGTGCGCACGTACCACCCATGGGTAATTTGGTAGGAGGCCTAGATTACAACATTGCCACTTCATGTCTTTGTTGGAGGGTCTTGCCTTTTATACCAGAGAGGGTAGAATCAGTGGTGTTTGTCAGCAACAAAAAAAAAAATACCGTATTTTCTGGTGTATAAGACGACTGGGCGTATAAGACGACCCCCAACTTTTCCATATAAAATATGGAATTTGGGATATACCCGCCGTATAAGACGGGGGTTGTCTTATACGCCCACCGCGTGTGCGGTGTGTATGGTTCCCAGGGTATGGAGGAGAGGAGACTCTCCTTCAGGCCCTGGGATCCATATTCATGTAAAAAATAAAGAATAAAAATAAAAAATATGGATATACTCATCCTCTGACGACCCCCAGCTCCTAGCGGTGCAAGCGTCTGCCTTCGTTCCTAAGAATACATTGAGCGTAGGACCTGTGATGACGTCGCGGTTCCGTGACCGGCTGTGTGACCGCAACGTCATTGCAGGTCCTACGCTCAATGCATTCTTAGGAACGGAGGCTGCCGCTTGCAATGCTGAGAGCCAGGGGCCGTCAGAGGATGAGTATATCCATATTTTTTATTTTTATTCTTTATTTTTTACATGAATATGGATCACAGGGCCTGAAGGAGAGTCTCTTCTCCTCCAGACCCTAAGAACCATCCAGGATCGCTCCCTGCACACACCGTACCCGGTGTATAAGACGACCCCGGACTTTTGGGACCATTTTTAGGGGTTAAAAAGTCATCTTATACGCCGGAAAATACGGTACATGTTTTCATATCAACTAAAATAGGAGAGATGTAGACTGACTTAATGAATGGGGATGATCAAATAGCTTCAGCGCTTACTGAATAGCTGCATCGGGTACCCGGAGCGCTCCCAATAATCAGCTGTGTCCGGCGCCTAAGCTGCATGTGTCGTGGCTGTGTGACAGTCACTACACATGCATGGACAGCCTGTTTGTGGCTATTCAGATAAGGAGTTATCCGAAGCTATTCGCCTATCCCAAGTACCCAAGTAATAAACTCTTTAAGGCCATGTTCACACAGTGCGTTTTTTTCTGCGGAACCGCAGCGTTTTTGCCGCTGCGGTTCCGCAGCTGTTTTCCATGCAGGGTACAGTGTACTGTACCCTATGGAAAACAGGAACCACTGTGCACATGATGCGGGAATCGGGAAAAAAAGCCGCGCTGAATAGCCGCGGTAAAAAAGAAGTACCATGTCACTTCTTTTTTCGGAGCCGCAGCGGTTCTGCACCCATAGACCTCCATTGTGAGGTCAAACCCGCAGTAAAACCCGCAGATGAAAAAAATATCTGCGGGTTTTACTGCGGTTTGTGGTGCCGAACCGCTGCAGCAGGAAGTGCGGGGAAGCGGGGGAAGTGCGTGGGCGGAGTGTGGCTGCCCCCCCGTGCTCCGATCCCGCCCCCCCGTGCTCCAATCCCACCGCCCCGTGCTCCGATGCCCCCCCCAGTGCTCCGATGCCCCCCCCGTGCCCTAATCTCCCCCCCTTATACTTACCCGGCGTCCCGGTGTCCGTCCGGCCGTCTTCTCCCTGGGCGCCGCCATCTTGCAAAATGGCGGGCGCATACGCAGTGCGCCCGCCGAATCTGCCGGCCGGCAGATTCGTTCCAAAGTGCATTTTGATCACTGAGATATAACCTATCTCAGTGATCAAAATAAAAAAAAAATAGTAAATGACCCCCCCCTTTGTCACCCCCATAGGTAGGGACAATAAAAAAAAAATTAAGAATTTTTTTTTTTTTTTTCCACTAAGGTTAGAATAGGGTTAGGGGTAGGGTTAGGGGAAGGGTTAGGGGTAGCGTTAGGGGTAGCGTTAGGGGTAGCGTTAGGGGTAGCGTTAGGGGTAGCGTTAGGGGTAGCGTTAGGGGTAGCGTTAGGGGTAGCGTTAGGGGTAGCGTTAGGGGTAGCGTTAGGGGTAGCGTTAGGGGTAGCGTTAGGGGTAGCGTTAGGGGTAGCGTTAGGGGTAGCGTTAGGGGTAGCGTTAGGGGTAGCGTTAGGGGTAGCGTTAGGGGTAGCGTTAGGGGTAGCGTTAGGGGTAGCGTTAGGGGTAGCGTTAGGGGTAGCGTTAGGGGTAGCGTTAGGGGTAGCGTTAGGGGTAGCGTTAGGGGTAGCGTTAGGGGTAGCGTTAGGGGTAGCGTTAGGGGTAGCGTTAGGGGTAGCGTTAGGGGTAGCGTTAGGGGTAGCGTTAGGGGTAGCGTTAGGGGTAGCGTTAGGGGTAGCGTTAGGGGTAGCGTTAGGGGTAGCGTTAGGGGTAGCGTTAGGGGTAGCGTTAGGGGTAGCGTTAGGGGTAGCGTTAGGGGTAGCGTTAGGGGTAGCGTTAGGGGTAGGGTTAGGGGTAGGGTTAGGGGTAGGGTTAGGGGTAGGGTTAGGGGTAGGGTTAGGGGTAGGGTTTGGGGTAGGGTTTGGGGTAGGGTTAGGGTATTTTCAGCCATTTTAACTGCATAGAAAACTGCATAAAAAAAAGGATCAAAAAAAGGATCAAAAAAGGACAAAAAAAAAAACCTGCGTTTTCTGCCAAGAGCTGCAGTTTTTTAAAAAACAGTCCTGAAAAAAAAAGGATGGAAATCAGGAACGTGTGAACATACCCTAAGACGCTGGTAAAAGGAAAAGTAGCCAATTTTATTCTAAACATAATGTAACCACCTTACACCGAGTCGGGAAAGTGTAAGACGCAATATAATATATATTACAGGATTGTGGTCAGTAGAAGCCGGAGTCCTGAGCCGCCCAGTTTGGTGCCTGAAATAGAAAAATAAAAAAAGATGAAACATTTGCTGGAAGAGCATCCCCAATCCATCTTTGACGTCAGCCTGGGCGTAATGCCCTGACTGCCCGACGGCCTGGGCGTAATGCCCTGACTGCCCGACGGCCTGGGCGTAATGCCCTGACTGCCCGGGCGTAATGCCCTGACCGCCCGACGGCCTGGGCGTAATGCCCTGACTGCCCGACGGCCTGGGTGTAATACCCTGACTTCCCAACGGCCTGGGCGTAATGCCCTGACTGCCCGACGGCCTGGGCGTAATGCCCTGACTGCCCGACGGCCTGGGCGTAATGCCCTGACTGCCCGGGCGTAATGCCCTGACCGCCCGACGGCCTGGGCGTAATACCCTGACTTCCCGACGGCCTGGGCGTAATGCCCTGACTGCCCGACGGTCTGGGCGTAATGCCCTGACCGCCCCACAGCCTGGGTGTATTGCCCTGACCGCCCCACAGCCTGGGCGTAATGCCCTGACCGCCCAACAGCCTGGGCGTAATGCCCTGACTGCCCAACAGGCTGGGAGTAATGCCCTGACCGACCGACAGCCTGGGCGTATGATCTGACCAACAGCCTTTCTGTGGCTGGAATAACCCTTTAACAGGACCATTTTGATAATATAGAAATCGGTCCCGTTTAATAATATTTACAGCTGTCCCTCATACTGTGCCACAGAGCTGCAGTGCCGGACAGGGTCCTTAATGCGACGCTCATTCTTCTTACCTCGGTTCTGGTGTTCTGGTTCATCTTCTTCTCTATATTCATGGCTAGCATTTGACTGCGGAAGGCCAGACTCTTCGTCTTCTCGATGACTTGCTGGTAGGGCGATACGGCATTGTTTCCCATCACAACATGACCCTACAATTAAAGCAAGAAGCACATTATGCAGCGACCAGCCGTATTTATGAGCCGTCTAAGAACAGGCTGTTCGGGCCAATTGTAAATCAAAGGACGGTGTGCGGAGACGGGCGATGCAAGGTGCGAAGCTTCACAAGAAGTAGTATATGGCTGCATAAGAGTGGGAGACATGACGCTATGGGTTTAAAATAGAAGATCTGAACTACCACTATGTCTAAAATAATGAATTGCACGACTGAGAGGAAAAGCTGAAAGTTAAAAGGATGATATCCCCCTCCCCACCTGCGTCAAGGCAGGATTTGGCATGGTCAGGCTGTCCTGTGACGTAACGGGAAGTGTAAATCAGCAGACGTGCTCCCTCAAAATCAATGTCAAAAGGGTACTCCCTCTATAGAGGCGAGAAAGACCGCAATGATCCACCAATGAGAGGTTTGCACCGTGCACGTCTCATCACGATTAGTACAAGGACAGCAGAACTTAGTGTTGTCCTGATAATGGCGGATGTCCAGGGAGCAATGCAGACATAGTGCACAATAGAGATCCCTGGATATAACGTGTCTACAGGGGCTGTATAAAGACGTGTGCGTATACAGCGGTCTGCAGCCCCCGGCTAACATCTAAGCTCCAATAGTGAGCGGACATGTTGTGTATTACATACAATACATTAACACTAGGACTACCGGACTGGTCACCCCTCCTAGAACTACCGAATGGAGTCATTTTGACTCCTGGCTTGTTTTCGTTTATTTTTAGAGTTTCTTGCTCCTAGTATTGTTGTAACTTTAATTTATAGAATGCAAAATAGCAAGAATATCGTCAGGCTTTAGCGCAGTTCTTCTAGCCATATTAGCAATTAGCAAAACTGCAGGCCGTATTCTACAGACATTATGTCGTCCACTCGAGAGTTCACTGACGGACGTCCGGTATATGTCCTGTGTATGTCAAGTATATTTGCAAAAATGCTAATTATTCTAAGTCTAAGCCAATAATTCTTAACATACAAGTAAATGAATACAAAGAAATAATAACATTCAGCGACAAAGACTAGCAAGATATAGTAGGGAGTCAAAATTACTCCTTTTGGTAAGTAAAAGGTAAATTTTGAAAAAATTGGGTGTGTTCACACTGATGTTTTTTTAGCAGAAACTTTCCAAATTCTTCTCAAATACTTAAAACGTGGTTTTGATGAGGTCTTAATGAACTGCCGCTTATTCTGCTCATGTATTAATGCAAGTATCCCTTCTTAATTTTTTTGCTGCCCTTCGAATTGGTTTAGAATGATAATGTGGCCCTTGGACCAGAAAAATGTTGTGCACCCTTGGTCAACACCATACAAGTGAATGGAGCAACCAGGACATATGAAAACACTCTGCCCATTCATAAAGGGGACTTTGCTCTGAGGATCAGTGGAGTACAGAAGATCAGACTCCAGTGATTATACATATCTGTAAGTGGTGAAACCATTTTACCAATATTAGGAAATGACAGGAGGCACTCGCCATTACTCAGCAAAGCAAAACATAAGATTGCGGTGGCTGTAGAGCAGGCACTGTAACACCCAGCTAGGGTTGAAAAGTAGCTACGGTTTGGGGAGATTTTGTGTTCTATGTTTTCTGCTCTTTAATTCAGAGCAGATCGATGGAGTCCAGGTCCTGAGACCCCTAGCAATCGCTCAAAAGACCTCTCAGAAGTGCACAGTTCAGAACACAGGAGCGTACAATAGAAAGCATACGACGGTAATAATGCTGGTAATGATGGTGCCTGAAGTAGGTCCTATGGTGGATATATGACAGGTCACAGTGCCTGAAGCGGACTGCATGCTTTTACAGCTGGGTCTCCATCATTGGAGAGCATCCCGGTAAAATCTTACCAATTTGGAGTCTATCTTGGCATCCAGTCTGGCATTTCGAATTAAATTGACAATCCACCGCTCCGCCTCTTCTGGGCTCATATTCAGCTTATCGGCCAACATGCTGCAAATGGGAAATGGAAGAGATCATTACAGGAGGTAAAGGTGCTCCGGTCACAGCCTAACGTTCAAGTCTTGCACACTGTGAACCACTTGATTGTAGAAAGCAGTCACGACAGTCGGTACGAGCAGCTCTGAGATCTCAGAAGATCTGGCATCACATCTATTACAGTCAAACATCTAAAGTGCAACCATCTAAGATCCCAGGGCAGCAGCAGAAGGCCAGGACCTTACAGTTATAGGTGTGTGTATGTATATATGAGCACAAGCACCTCATGGAGGGGAAATGATTGGGGCTGTGTTTGCAGCTACAGGACTCCTTTGTATATGAAAGCATTATAGAGTCATATGTGAGGTCATCTATCCAAAACTGGATCATGCAAGAGGACAATGATGCCGCGCACACCAGCTTTGGAGGATTTGGGAATGTTTAGCTTGCAAAAGAGAAGACTGACAGGAGACTTCATCACATCACATCCAAAATTACTGCAGTGTGTACTCTGATGAAGGACCTAGTGGACCGAAATGTCACACCTGTACTGTTATACTTGGATTAAAGTCTACTTTTCACATCTGCAACCTGAGTGTCAAGTTCATCTTTAATACTATAAGGTTTGCGACCCTTCTTGTGCACCTTTCTCTAGGAGTGCCGTTATTTTCTTTCACTATAAGGTTTGGGACCCTACTTGTGCACCTTTCTCTAGGAGTGCCGTTATTTTCTTTCACTATAAGGTTTGGGACCCTACTTGTGCACCTTTCTCTAGGAGTGCCGTTATTTTCTTTCACTATAAGGTTTGGGACCCTACTTGTGCACCTTTCTCTAGGAGTGCCGTTATTTTCTTTCACTATAAGGTTTGGGACCCTACTTGTGCACCTTTCTCTAGGAGTGCCGTTATTTTCTTTCACTATAAGGTTTGGGACCCTACTTGTGCACCTTTCTCTAGGAGTGCCGTTATTTTCTTTCACTATAAGGTTTGGGACCCTACTTGTGCACCTTTCTCTAGGAGTGCCGTTATTTTCTTTCACTTTGTACAGACAATAAAGACATTTCAGAATAACACATAACTCAGATACTATGAGTAGTGAGGACTCTGCTACTCTGAAGCTGACAATCTATGGAGGAAATAGGGCGACACAAATGATGGATGGTAACAATTGCTTGTACAGTCATCAATGTAATAACCTGGTCATGAACGGGTCACCGACCAGTCCTAAAATATTATTCACAGAGATGGAATATTCTATATCAAGTACAGTTGGTGCAAATCTATTCACGTGACCCGGTCATGCGGCCACGTCCATGATATGTATCTGATGGACGGGAGTCAGGAGAATCCCCTACTTGCCGGCATTGTGGCTCTTCTTTTGATTAGCCGGCTTGATGCATTGTCATGGCTCCAGTTATTGACCATAGGACACAGACGTAGCTGATGGACAGGGTCCAATAAATCGATTTGCACCCACTCTATTATTAAGCAGTTCTGTGCCCAAAGACTGTATGGTCAGAAGGATGGGATTGCTGAATGAATGGAAACTTGCTATACTGGAGAATTTGCCACTTGGTTGTACCTTAATGAAAGTCTAGGCTGGGGGTCCTCAGATCCTAATAAGATGACATGTGCCCCTTCCCATCTACTATTTTCATCAATTATCACCTGTAAAGTCAGAGCTGTTAATCCCGTTAGAGGGGTGGGACATAAAGAAGCTGAGCCCTCAACGAACGCCAACCGAATTGCATTAACGGCAATATCAGGCTTGGCAGGAAATCCAAAGGCCGGACCCCCGTCAACCAAAGTAGCAGCAAATCCGAGCAATACGCTGTCTCTTTAGAACAGTGTTCCCCAACTCCGGTCCTCAAGAGCCACCAACAGGTCATGTTTTCAGGATTTCCTTAGTATTGCACAGGTGATAACTGCATCACCTGCACAGGCAATAATTCCATCACCTGGGCAATACTAAGGAAATCCTGAAAACATGACCAGTTGGTGGCTCTTGAGGACCGGAGTTGGGGAACACGGCTTTAGAACATACACGTACCCCTTTATTTATAGGTTCATAAAAGGACAACTGACAATAAGGAAGTTATTGATTCTAGGGGAAAACTAGGAGAAGTTTTCTCTGGCTGTGTTGTAACCGGCCAGGCATCTCAGGGTTAACCCCCTCACCCAGCGCTACCATCGGCCTCTTTTTGACCGTTTATTGCCATCGAATGTTGCATTCAGCTCCCGATTCTCCAAATTCTGTCCAGACTTGTGAGATAATAGGTCTAGAGAAGTGTTTCTTATTAAGTCAATTAGCAAGATGGTAGCGGCAGCTGGATGTCGGCTTTGATGTTCTTTGTCACGACACTTGTTCCCAAAACATCACAAGACGTTCCCCCTCCTCACTAAACCAACATCCATCCCATACCAGTGGGGGTCCCGTTCCTTAATTATTACAGGAGCGTCATAGGACCTAAAAATACACCCGGGTTACACACACAAGCATTTCCTGACAGCTAATACAAGGGCAACTCCCGACCTTGTGCAACTGTTTAATTAGCCGTGGACACGAATATGCAAACGAGGGAGCGAGCGAGCAGTCACCGAGCGAGTGACCAGTCACTGCTTCCTGCACAAACAGTGAGTAAGTCCCGGCCGGAGCAGACAATGCACTCTCACGCCAGACATGTGAGTACATAAACCATAAAGCGGCCCTGACTCAGGGGCTTCAGCCTCGGATCGGGTTTCCTAAATTCTCCTTTTCCTTGTTTCACTCACATGAATATGATCTCATGACCGGCAGACAGAAAACACTGGAGCAAAGGCTCTGTGGTGCAAGGGTTAATAAACGGGACGGAGGGCGGGGGGTGGTAGAAACTACTTAAAGGGAAAGTAGAGAGTCTGGAGAAGAATCACTGGACAGTAGTGATAGGAGAGGGCCTAGTGTTTACACAGGCTGTGGATGTTGGTCGCTCACGCAACTAATATTATCTATGATATTTTTTTCTAATCTATAAAAAAAAAAAAAAAAGGACAAACTGCAAAGATAAAAAAGGCAACTTTTTTTTTTTTTTTTTTTTAAATTAAATATAACATTAAAGGGGTGCTCACAATTTGGAAAACCTCAGTCCAACAGATGTAGTTAAAAAAAGGAAAAAAAACAAACAAACAAACAAAAAAACCTTCTTTACTCACCTTCCCCGGGTCCCACGTAGAGTCTCTTGTGCTGCTTTTAGCATCTGTTGCGCTGTCACGTCGACAGCCAATCAGTGAGCTGCAGCGCTGTGCATGTGACATCGGCGCTCCAGACGCTGGGAGCAGTGGCAGAGACTTAGTGCCGGCTCAGGACAGGGCGAGTAGAGTTGTGGTTTTGTTTTTTTATAAAAAGCGTGCAGTTCAAGCTAAAAGCTTTTTAAAACAGCATCCCTTTAAATGTTAATTAAGAGGAACAGTCACCTCTCTGGATAATTGCATTTCCCATATATATTCTCATGTATGGAGGTCGTCCTGTTTCCCCCCCCCCCCCCCCCCTTACTCCTAATTGACACTGGGCGTTACCAGTTAATGCGGTGTCCTTACACAATCTAGTATGGTAAAAAACAAACGGACACTGACTGTTCTGGACACCCCCCTTCAAGGATAGTACCGCCTATTTGTCACTTTATGCAGAGAATGTGGATTCCAGCTCCTCAGTCTTGCAGTATAATCCTCCTACAGGTGCACGGGCACACGAGCTTCTCAGACGATGAAAAGTTATCCGGCACTCCGAGAGTGGACTAAATTCTTCACATTCATTCTAAGAACATAAGTATAGACCGGACAGCTGATTCAGCAAAACTAAGGCGTTTCGCCCAGGTGGTCTTTAATCAGGGTTCACGATTCATCCACTCACGGACTCCCGGATATCTATTCACCGCTATTTGTCAATTTAGTGGTACACTTCCAGGAGAAAGAACGTAGGGACGACTGTACGAAACTTGATTTAATAGAATAAAAAATCCTATCCACAAGTTATTTCATGTTAAACATACAAGGAGAGCCGCCCGAACCTTCTAAAGGAGAGCCGCCCCAACCTTCTAAAGGAGAGCCGCCCGATCCTTCTAAAGGAGAGCCGCCCGAACCTTCTAAAGGAGGGCCGCCCCAACCTTCTAAAGGAGAGCCGCCCCAACCTTCTAAAGGAGAGCCGCCCCAACCTTCTAAAGGAGAGCCGCCCCAACCTTCTAAAGGAGAGCCGCCCCAACCTTCTAAAGGAGAGCCGCCCCAACCTTCTAAAGGAGAGCCGCCCCAACCTTCTAAAGGAGAGCCGCCCGAACCTTCTAAAGGAGAGCCGCCCGAACCTTCTAAAGGAGAGCCGCCCGAACCTTCTAAAGGAGAGCCGCCCGAACCTTCTAAAGGAGAGCCGCCCGAACCTTCTAAAGGAGAGCCGCCCGAACCATCTAAAGGAGAGCCGCCCGAACCTTCTAAAGGAGAGCCGCCCCAACCTTCTAAAGGAGAGCCGCCCCAACCTTCTAAAGGAGAGCCGCCCCAACCTTCTAAAGGAGAGCCGCCCGAACCTTCTAAAGGAGAGCCGCCCCAACCTTCTAAAGGAGAGCCGCCCGAACCTTCTAAAGGAGAGCCGCCCGAACCTTCTAAAGGAGAGCCGCCCGAACCATCTAAAGGAGAGCCGCCCGAACCTTCTAAAGGAGAGCCGCCCGAACCTTCTAAAGGAGAGCCGCCCGAACCTTCTAAAGGAGAGCCGCCCGAACCTTCTAAAGGAGAGCCGCCCGAACCTTCTAAAGGAGAGCCGCCCGAACCTCCTATAGGAGAGCCGCCCGAACCTCCTAAAGGAGAGCCGCCCGAACCTCCTAAAGGAGAGCCGCCCGAACCTCCTAAAGGAGAGCCGCCCGAACCTTCTAAAAGGAGAGCCGCCCCAACCTCCTAAAGGAGAGCCGCCCCAACCTCCTAAAGGAGAGCCGCCCAAACCTCCTAAAGGAGAGCCGCTCAAACCTCCTAAAGGAGAGCCGCCCGAGCCTCCTAAAGGAGAGCCGCCCGAACCTCCTAAAGGAGAGCCGCCCGAACCTTCTAAAAGGAGAGCCGCCCGAACCTTCTAAGGAGAGTCGCCAATCCTTCTAAGGAGAGCCGCCCGAACCTTCTAAGGACAACCGCCAATCCTAAGGAGAACCGCCAATCATCCTAAGGAGAAGCGCCAATCCTTTTCCTCTGCTGAGGTTTCAGACCTGACAACTAGCAGAATCACGGCAGCAATGTACAGGTGTCAGGGTTCTGCTATTAGATTGTCCACCAGGAGGCCGTTGTGGGTAACAAGAGCCACTGAACCTTCTAAAGAAAGCCGAGTCGCTGAACCTTCTAAAGAGTCACACCGCCGAGCCTTCTAAAGAGAGCAGTGCCGCCGAACATTCTAAAGAGAGCTCCACCGCCGGGGGGGCGTGACCGGATGTGGAGCTGAGCGGACGTGCGAGGCTCGAGCTCCCTAACCACCAGCTATCATAAGCGGCCCAAAGCACAGTGAGGTGACCGGAGGAGGTCAGATCTGAAGATAAGATAAGCCAGGCGGTGGTGCACTCCAGGAATGAAGCGAGGGAGAAGGAGGGGGCAGGCGCCCAGCAGGGTCCAGGTCTTTGAAGCGATGGGTAGTTGGATCCAAGATGGCGACCGCAACTCTCACCACGCAGCCGCCGGCAGCAGCAGGAGTGATGGCAGTGTGAAGCAAAGGTCAGAGCTGCACAGTGAATCACTCCACCAGCCCCAAACTCCCAGCAAAACTGAAAGATCCCTGAGCACACAGAGCTATTCACCAACGCTGCAGTCCCTGCTTTTCCCCCCTGCTAGGAATGCTGAAGGTTCAGAGCCTGAAGATTTACAGCCACTAAACACAGCCCTGACCGTCTCCTCAGACTCTCCTATTACAGACTCCAATTCTGCCCCTGTCACTGTAGCCACACTCAAATCCCTTCTGGGAGACCTGAAGCAAGCCATTCATACTGATATCACAACGGCTTTCACTGAGCTACATAAAGAAATAACGCAGATTGGCGACAGAACCTCACACATAGAGGGGAAACTGGAGGAATATACTACGGCGCACAACCAACTAGTAGACGCGCATAATGAAGCGGACGAAGAAATCATGGCCCTAAAACTGAAGCTTGCAGACCTAGAAGACCGATCCAGGCGCAATAACCTACGTTTCAGAGGAATCCCTGAGAGTGTGTCAGCGGATACACTAAAGGAGTTTCTAATGGACTTCTTCACAATTCTGGTGCCGTCAGCAGAACAGAGGGACCTGCTGATTGACAGGGCACATCGGATCCCCAAACCAAAGTCTGCTCCCAGCTCCGCACCGCGAGACGTGATAGCCAGGCTGCACTTCTACCATTTCAAGGAGGCAGTGACCAAGTCAGCGTCAGCAAAGCAAGAACTTCCAGAAAGATTCCGGAACATTCTGGTGTTCACCGACTTGTCTGCGACAACCCTGAACAGGAGGCGAGAATTCTCATCCGCAACCAAGATTCTACGGGACAACAGTATTGTCTACAAGTGGGGATATCCAGTAAAGCTCATCGTGACGAAAAACGGAACTTCACACGTCCTTGCGTCTCCCAGAGAGGCCATGACCCTGCTCCAGGAATGGTCCCTGACATCAGTGGATGAAGATACCAGCTCCCCACTAAAGAAAAGACCCCCGACACTGAACAAAGAATGGACCTGATTCTCACGCAAGTACTCTGTTACCATATGTATCCCCTGTGTGCCTATGCCAGGACACCACACTGTTATTTTTTTGCCTGGCTGGCAGGTTGAAGGGGCATGAGAATATTGCTTTCGTTTTTTCTATTCTCTCCCCCCCTTTAATACTGGATAGGAACGACTATCCAGTTGGTTCACATAGAACCGGACTCTGAGTTGTACAAGTTGTACTTGTTCTGGTTGTTGTTAATTACTTTAACCCCTTTGTTTCCCTTATTATTATCCTGTATCTGGTGACTGATTGAATTTTTTTTTCTTTTTTGTAACTGATGGTATTTCAAATATCTAGCATTAATGTGAAAGGCCTAAACAGCCCTTTCAAGAGATCGTTATTATGGAAGGAAGCCCAGGCACTCAAAGCGGACATACTATGTGTCCAAGAAACTCATTTAAATCGTGATGATACCCATAGACTACAACATAAAAATTACCCCCATATCTATGTGTCATATGCGGCGAAAAAGAAGAGAGGGGTAGCGATTGCAATAAAAGACACTGTAGCGTTCCAGCTTGTTGATAGCGTTCTGGATGATGAAGGCAGATATGTAATATTGATATGTAGCATCAATAACAAGGTGTATACAATTGCATCTATATATGCACCCAATACAGGTCAAATCACTTTTATTAAAGACCTCATAACTAAATTATCCAAAATAAAACAAGGATCCCTGCTAATCTGTGGAGATTTTAACCTCGTCCCGATCCCCAACATAGACAAATCTTGGTGCTCAAAGAAAAAGTCCCAATCCCATGCGCTGTCCCAGTGTCTTATATCAGAAGAATTGTATGACACGTGGAGGGTCCTTCATGCTTCTGAAAGGGATTATACATATTACTCCCACCCACACAAAGTATATTCAAGAATAGATCTAATAGTAGTGGATAAATGGCTCCTACAAAATATACAATCAGCAAAAATTGGGAACATAACCTGGTCGGACCACGCTCCTGTAACATGCCAAATTAAAGAGACGTACAATAATTTAACTTATTCTCCGTGGAGAATTAATAACTTCTTAATAGCCTCAGATAATATTAAATCCCAACTTAACGACCTTCTCCAGGAATTTTTTGATATCAATAGTACCCCTGACATATCCCCGACCACAGTGTGGTGCGCCCACAAGGCCTATATAAGAGGGCGGCTAATACAGATAGCAGCGCAACACAAAAAATTGAGAATGCGACAAATAGAAGAGCTCAATAAAAATATAGCAACAATGGAAAACATCCATAAACATAGCCCATCACCCACGGTATATAGGAAACTACAAAAGGCAAGATACGAACTATATCAGCTATTCCAATATAAATATGAGCATAATTTGAGGAGGAATAAAGCTAAATATTATTGGCAGGGGAATAAGGCGAGTAAAATACTTGCCAATAAGATTAAAGCGAGATTAACAAAGCAAAAAATAGCTCACATACAAGATGATCAAAAGAACAAAATATACAACCCTAAAGAAATTGCGAATACTTTCGCAAGATATTACTCCTCACTCTATAATCTCAAGACCGACAACCTTATCCCACAACCCAACGCTGAGCTAATTAATAATTTCCTGAATAGCATATCTTTACCCCAAATCCCAGAGGATAAATTGATGGCAATAAATCAACCTATAAGCCAAAAAGAAATCCAACAAACCATTCAGGCAACAAAAAATAATAAATCCCCAGGACCGGATGGTATAACTAATGAATACTTGAAGTTATTCAACCAAATATTGTCCCCACATCTATTATTAGTCTTCCAAAATATATTTGAAACAGGCAAAATACGAGAAGAAATGTTACAAGCGACTATAGTCCCTCTTCCCAAGCCAGGAAAAACTCCCGATCATCCAAGTAATTTCAGGCCAATATCCCTACTAAATACTGACCTCAAGCTGTACTCCAAAATCTTAGCAAATAGACTCTCCGATGTAATCCCTTCCCTGGTGCACAGAGACCAGGTTGGATTTATCAAATCTAGACAGACATTGGACGGCACCAGACGAATGATTGACCTCATCCATGTGGCGGGGAGCGACCGGACGCCTTCTCTGCTCCTATCCCTGGACGCGGAGAAGGCGTTCGATCGGGTGCATTGGGGATACCTGTTTGAGGTTCTGGCCAGATTCGGATTTACGGGTAATATTGCTAAAGCAATCACTCTGCTATATTCTCACCCATCAGCATCGGTTTCTGTCTCTGGAATGATGTCGGACAGGTTTACTATTACTAACGGGACGAGACAGGGGTGTCCGTTATCACCCCTTATATTCGCTTTGGTGATTGAGCCTCTAGCGCAGAAAATTAGATCACACTCGATGATATCAGGAATTCAGGTGAATAAAACGGAACACAAAATAGGTTTATTTGCTGACGACATCATTCTAGCGTTAACAAACCCGACAGAATCATTACCGGCAGCAATGCAAGTAATCGATTCATATACTAAAATATCATATTATAAGCTGAACGTGTCTAAATGCCAGGTATTAAACCTAACCCCTTTCACAAAACACCCCAAAAGCTTTGAGAATAAGTACCCTTTTAAGTGGGAAAATGACCACATTGAGTATTTGGGTATTCGGCTGACACTCTCGGCAGATAAAATGCTATCACTGAATTATGAGTCTCTAAGGAAGAAAATCCAAACTGACATGTTACGTATGAAGAAACACGAACTATCATGGCTGGGCAGGATTGCATCGGTAAAAATGTTCATTCTCCCACAAATACTGTATTTGTTCCGCAATCTCCCCATCATATTCCCAATGAAAATATTAAAAGAGATTCAAGCAATGATTTTAAAATACATTTGGCAAGAGAGAAAACCCAGAGTCCAAGCGGACACGCTTTACATCCCTATGAGTAAGGGTGGCCTGGGGTGCCCCTCAGTGGTCCGGTACTACAGGGCCGCATTATTCGAACAGTTACGATTCATGTGGAATAATGATGATGATCGGCACTGGATAGCAATTGAAAAACATTTGATGAGAACCTCCAAGGTCTCAGCTTTTTACCATGCAAATCAAACTAAAGTCCCTAATAGAAACCTAAAAATGTCCCCAACAATAGACGCGGCTCTGGAGCTATGGAGTGTGTTGACTAATAAATTAGGCCTTATACAAACCGCATTCCTCAAAGCTCCTATAGAGACACTGGAGCATTGTATCCCGGACCTCAAACTTAAAAATTGGAATTTACCCAAAACCACCTCAATTGGGAACTTGTTTGAGGGGGAGGAATTAATTACTTTTACATCATTGAGAGATAAATACAATGTTCCTCAAAGGGATTTTTACAAATATTTGCAGATCCGGCATTTCCTAACTGAAAGGAAAAAACAGATGCCTGCACCGCCATCTAAACTTTACTCTATGCTGATGAACCCGACATCACAGATTAGAGCGCTGTCCACAAGCTACGACTGTATGTTGGAGAATACTCTGCCCTCTCTAACTACATACCTGCAAAAGTGGGAAAAAGACCTAAACTGCACATTCACACCGGATCAGTGGAGGGCATCCTTCTTAATTATTGGAAGCCAATCTAAATGTACTAACCACATAGAAAACGCCAGGAAATTGTTATATCGGTGGTATTTCACTCCCAGTAGATTGTCCAGGATGTTCTGCAGTTCCCCAGACACGTGCTGGAGGTGTGGAGACCCCTGTGCAGACATGCTACATATATGGTGGAGTTGTGACAGAATTAGACGTCTGTGGGCAGCCATAGATCATCTGATGTTCCAGATTTGTGGTATACCGGTGACTCTTAATGCACAGCAGGCGTTACTCGCTATTGATTTGGACTCGTTTCCCTATGAGTTCCGTACAGTGATTGTACATATTATTGTAGCAACAAGACTCAAAATTGCTAGTTACTGGAAAAACTCCAGGTGCCCCTCACTGCCCGAGGTCGTATCACTGATCAACGAAAATTGCCTATCAGAAAAAATAATCGCTACATCTAATAATAATATAGCTCAATTTCAGAAAAAATGGAACAATTGGTTATCTTTCCGTTTAAATACCGTTCTTAAATGACTTTGCAGATTTGCATATAGAGAATGTGATTGGATAGTTATTGTAATGTCACCATTTCCCCTATCCTCTTCCCTTCCCTAATCCCCATAACGTTGTGTTAATTATTAAGAATTTAATGTCAATAAGATGTAATGCTTGACACAATTTGTAAATAAAAATTTATGTTTAAAAAAAAGAGAGCTCCACCGCCGAACCTTCTAGGGAGAGCCGACGAACCTTCTAGGGAGAGATGCCAAACGTTTTAAGGAAATCCACCGAACCTTCTAAGGAAAACCACTGATCCTTTTCCTCTGCTGAGATTTCAGACCTGACAACTAGCAGGATCACTGCAGCAATGTACAGGTGTCATGGTTCTGCTCTTACATTGCCCACCAGGAGGCTGTTCTAGTGAACAAGTGCATACACGCTACCCCTAGAAGAAAAGATCCTCGGACCCTTTATAGGCACAGCAATTCCCGGAAAGATGAAGTAACAAGTGAATGACAAGCAGCTGTATAATTAAAGTAACGGAGAACAGCCCAGTGCCCCTCGTCACGGGAGGGAACAAGATAAGGCCGCCATTACCACATTATGTCAGGGGGAAAATATAAGAAACAGATGAAGGATTGAGGATTTAATAAACTGGATCTGCTGCTTCTCTACTACGGCCGTATATCACCGGGAAACCTCAAAAAGGCTGCAGCAAATCTGACTAATCGCGATGGTGTAATTAAAGGGCAGGACATCCAGCAGCCAGATGTGGTGGACACCTCCGCGATGCCCGGGACGCTCACATCTGGACGCTGGGTGCACGTGAGCATTAGATATACAGCCGATGGCCAGCGACATGAAAAATCCAACCACCGACTGATTCTTCCATGAGAACTATCCATCACCGGGTGTCCCTCCTCTTCTCCTCAGTCTGAGATTATGGAAGTGGTGGAGGCACAATCGGTTGCTACAATGGCAGGATTCGGACTTAAAGGGGTTGTCCTGTGTTTTTTTTTTCCTGGAGCACAGCTCTTCTCAGCCTCACGGCTTTTCAAAGGAAAAAGCCGAGATCCCAATCTACAATTCGGAGCAATTGCACAACTGTCCCACAAGCTGCGCTCTCCCAGGTCGGGTTTACCTCTGCGGCATCGGAGCTGCGTTGAGTCACTGAAGCTTGGCAGATCATTAGGTCTCACCAGATTCAGAGCAGCGCTTACAAGCTGTATAGAGATCAGCTTGTAAGGGCCCTCCATGCCTACGAGACTACCAAGCACAGACTGCGGCGGTGGCCGGAAGCTAAGGCAATGATCTATACACTACAAAACATTGAAAATCCCTCCATTCTTGAGAACAGAGGGGATTTTTACCAAGTAAATTGCCAATTAGGCTGTTTACAACATCAGTGGGAGTCCAACTGCTGGGACACTAACTAAAAGCCAATCCGCAGAGGTAACTGTGTAAGTGGATCTATTACATTATTATCACCATTATTTGTGGTTTATATCAACTTTCCAGAAAGCTTTGTGGCAGCAAATTCTAGAAATGGGCACTAAACCACCAATTGTTTAATCTCCCCTTATGTTATGTAACTGACTGCAGTTTATGGTCCTTAGTTATCAGCGCTGTCAGACGGGGACGGAGCGGTGAGGCTGCGTGATCTTACCTGATGCTTATACACTGATGAATGCGGCAGAAGGTCTCGAATATAAAAAGGCGGGCGTTTTCGATAAAATCTTCCAGACATGCCACAAGGAAGAAGTCGTTCACCAGCACCTAGGAAAGAGGTAGCTAAAGGTTAGCAAAAAAGCAAATGGAGAAATCTGCCCCACCCCGGCGACAGGCCAGCCCCGCCGGCGACAGGCCAGCCCCACCGGCGACAGGCCAGCCACGCCGGCGACAGGCCAGCCACGCCGGCGACAGGCCAGCCACGCCGGCGACAGGCCAGCCACATGATTCCATGTTGTGGAATTGCAACATTCCTATAAAGAGTGAAACCTTATCCATCCGGGGCTCGGCAGCAGGTCAGGTCGTCCCTGCCACCCACCCTCCTTCCACCGTGCACACATGCAATAGCTTCATGATTAATTATTCTCAGTGGAAGCGGTCAGGAGAATCATCCATCATTATTTTCCAAGTGGAGAATGTCTTCCCCATTCTGGAGGGGTACAAGGATGACATAGAAAAACACGATCAGCTGCGGCTCAAGAAACTGTAGCATGTCAGCTTCTCTATGGGGATTAGGGGTCGGACATGAGTTGCAAGAGCTGAACGTACAAATGAGCAGAGAACGGCTGTGACGTGAAGCCCCCCGGGGCCGAGTTGCTCCCATACGTGGGCTTATGTGAAGGGTTATACAAACAACCTCCACGTTTGTGACTAAGTCCTCGCACAGCTCCGTGTTTCTACCCCGATGACTCACGAGTCGCTGCCATTAATGAGATTGTTACAAGTTCTCCACTTCAATAACTCCCCGGCTAATTACTAGTAGCCGTGTCCTCAGTGTTTCGGAGTTATATTGCCTCGTTACACGTACAGGAGCTCAATGCTTCGCCGGCTGACATCAAAGCCGCGGGGCAGAGCTGAGCAGGACACCTATGTACAAGTGCGGATCCTGCACATGGCCGCCCGGCCTATAAACTAGGGACGTATGTTTCTAATTACAGCCCTGGATTCGTGTGTACGGCATCCTACACATGCTGAGGCCGACAGCATCTGCCCGTCATGGGGTGTATGGGCCAATAATGCTCGGAAACAGCTTGTACGAGATGTTAGGGAACTCTCCTACCTGCAGAACATGGGACCAACCCTACTGGCAGTGTGGATCGCTGGCCACGACGCTTACATGCAGGCACCACGGCCGACGCCAATGACTTGCATATTTTAACATTTTTCACCCTCACCCCCAATACAAATCAGGATTTTTAGGAAAATGTACAAACTTTCTGCTGTTTGCAATAAACCCAGGAAACAAGAACAATATAAATAGCTCAAAATCGAATATAACAAGTGTTTTCTCCTAAAATCACCCGCCCATGACAGGCGTCTTTAGAACTTAGTAGAGCACTTCTGGCTGTTATAACCTGCTGCAAACGACCTGCAGTAAGATCTGGTGGCAAGACGCAAGGAGGTTTCACTTTGTACAATAACGTGTGCACTAAATGCTGAAAATCTCCATGGCCGAACAGCCTAGCGACTCCAACTGTATACTGGCTGAAGTGGGGTACTGCAGATCCATCCGATTTATTAAAATAGGAGCAGATGTGCATTAACGGCCACGGTCACTATGCAGATCAGCAACAGGTTACATCAGCTGCCGCTGGCACTGGGAACAGCACATCATCGGGAGTGCTGGGTGTCACAGCTCCACCGACAGTATACTGATTACCTATCCTAAGGATTGGCCATCAATATAAAAGTACTAGGCGACCCCTTAAATGAGGGAATATACGAGTGTGATACTGGCGGTCACCCGGCGTTCCCAGAAACGGATTTCAGCTCACTCCAATAAATAAACTATAGCACGTCCAGTGACTTTATGGTTTAACATCCAGTCAGTGACAGAATACCCACCTACAAACATTTCTGCCGCCACTTACCGATTCACACTCTCTTAACTTCTTCTGAGCCCCATCAAAGTCAAAATTAACATATAAGCACTCCACAAATTCAGTGATCGGGTCCTTGTACGTATAAGATTCCTGTACGGGTAAAAAAAAAGAAAAAGGAGACAATAACTAAGAGCACAAGCCTCAGACAAGACGCGGCACAGGCTCACTGCGGCAACGGTCGCCCCGGCTCACTGCGGCAACGGTCGCCCCGGCTCACTGCGGCAACGGTCGCCCCGGCTCACTGCGGCAACGGTCGCCCCGGCTCACTGCGGCAACGGTCGCCCCGGCTCACTGCGGCAACGGTCGCCCCGGCTCTGCCACATCAGCCTGATGACATCTTACCAGCAGCGCCTGTAATGACTATGTATTCCCACTAGACAGGTCATCCGCCATCTTCAGCCTCCATCTACTACTGGCATAATGGTCACTCCGATAAGCAGGGAGCATTCAGATTAGCAGAGAAGAGTGCGGCCGTCTGGAAACCTAATTGCCCACTGCTATCCTTTGCTTTTAGGATGTATTTGGCAAAGGGGAGAACAGATGAAGTGTCAAAGTAAGAAACCGGACAAGTTCCCCATCCCTGAGATCAGCTGTGATCACAGAGGGAAGCAGCGTCAAGGCTTGTGTTTCCCCTTCAGTGGCCTGTACAGTGCAAATAGGGGATTTCATGCTGCCCTTTAAAATGAATGCCAGTCCAAAATCTGCCACCCCTTTATTATCTCACCTGGCGGGGGTCCCAAGTGACTGTGCACAACAAATCCAATACTATAGATACTTTTACGTGGTTACTAGTGATGAGTGAGCATGCTCGGGTGCTAACTGAGTGTCTTCGATTGTGCTCAAAAAATATGATTGCGTCAATGCTGCTGCATGTCTCACGGCTGTTCAACAGCTGCAACAGATGCGGTGATTGTCCAACAAAACAGCACAAGAGCATGCTCAGATAACACCTTATCCAAGCACTTTCGCTCATCACTAGTGGTTACTTACAGGAACCAGAACTCAGATTTCAGTTCTTCAAGAGAACCTGACAATAAGATTTATGCTGCCGGCACCACGTTATTGCAGCCGTCTAGGTTTTCTAGAGAGTTTCTGATAAAACATCCTTTGAAAAGCCGGATACTATGTATCTCAGACAATTAGTCCGAGGTGACTTCTCCCTGCTCACGTAGACTGACAGGTGTCTCCCTAGACAAACCCACAGGGAGAGACGGTCAGTTTATGGTAAAGGTGCAAATGCCGTCCTTGGACTAGTCATCTGAGAAGCATAGTCGTCGGCTGATTTTTCAAAGTAAACTTTCTCTGAAATGGTGCGTTATCTCCGAATAAGACCTTCATGGCTGCAATAATGCAGCCGGGTCTAATCCGTGCTCCCCAATAACGCAGCCGGGGTCTGATCCGTGCTCCCCAATAACACAGCTGGGGCCTGACCCGTGCTCTCCAATAACGCAGCCGCGTCTAATCCGTGCTCCCCAATAACGCAGCCGTGGTCTGATCCGCGCTCCTCAATAACGCAGCCGGGGTGTGACTCGTGCTCCCCAATAACGCAGCCGGGGTGTGACCCGTGCTCCCCAATAACGCAGCTGGGGTCTGATCCGTGGTCCCCAATAACGCAGCCGGGGTGTGACCCGTGCTCCCCAATAACGCAGCCGGGGTCTGATCCGTGCTCCCCAATAACGCAGCTGGGGCCTGACCCGTGCTCTCCAATAACGCAGCCGCGTCTAATCCGTGCTCCCCAATAACGCAGCCGTGGTCTGATCCGCGCTCCTCAATAACGCAGCCGGGGTGTGACTCGTGCTCCCCAATAACGCAGCCGGGGTGTGACCCGTGCTCCCCAATAACGCAGCTGGGGTCTGATCCGTGGTCCCCAATAACGCAGCCGGGGTGTGACCCATGCTCCCCAATAACGCAGCTGGGGTGTGACCCGTGCTCCCCAATAACGCAGCTGGGGTGTGACCCGTGCTCCTCAATAATGCAGCTGGGGTCTGACCCGTGCTCCCCAATAACGCAGCTGGGGTCTGCTCCGTGGTCCCCAATAACGCAGCCGGTGTGTGACCCGTGCTCCCCAATAACGCAGCTGAGGTCTGATCCGTGGTCCCCAATAACGCAGCCGGGGTGTGACCCGTGCTCCCCAATAACGCAGCCGGGGTCTGATCCGTGATCCCCAATAACGCAGCCGGGGTCTGATCCGTGCCCCCCAATAACACAGCCGGGGTCTGATCCGTGCTCCCCAATAACACAGCCGGGGTCTGATCCGTGCTCCCCAATAACGCAGCCGGGGTCTGATCCGTGCTCCCCAATAACGCAGCCGGGGTCTGATCCGTGCCCCCCAATAACGCAGCCGGGGTCTGATCCGTGCCCCCCAATAACGCAGCCGGGGTCTGATCCGTGCTCCCCAATAACACAGCCGGGGTCTGATCCGTGATCCTCAATAACAGCCGGGGTCTGATCTGTGCTCCCCAATAATGCAGCCAGGGTCTGATCCGTGCTCCCCAATAACGCAGCCGGGGTGTGACCCGTGCTCCCCAATAACAGCCGGGTGTGACCCGTGCCCCCCAATAACACAGCCGGGGTCTGCTCTGTGCCCCCCGTGGCTCAGCCAGCACGGATCTTCTGTCCCCTTCCCATTAAACGGCTCTGGAAACATGACGACCGCACTGCGAGAGGTAGTGGCCCTTACCTGCTGGATCACCTTCACCAAATCTTTCAGGACCTGCCGCCTCTTCCTTACGTCTTTGTTGGTGATGACGGCTGTGGTCAAGTATCGGAGAATGTGTGGGCACATGGTCTGGATGGCATTCAGGTATCTAAGGGAGATAAAACACCCAAATAAAACGTCTGCCATGAAATACCGGATACAGAATGTATGGCGACGTTTCATCGGCTCGGCTGAATATTACTGTAAAGCTACCTGCCATTTACAGGCGGAAGCGGAGAACAAACCCTCGAAATGACAACGTCTTGTCTATAAACGGACATGTCCCCCTGTAAGAATGTGGATATGACAATTTCACGCGCTACAACACCAAGTGTAACATTTATCCTAAAAATAAAAGCCAAATGTGACCCGATGCATTTCGGTAGCACGTGGACATCTGTAAGAGAAGGTTTTTCTTTTTTCGCTCTAACAAGAAAAAAAAAAACCTGATGGCGAACAGATGTGGAGAAGCGGAGACTGGGAGCGCGGCGCAGGCTGATCTGCAGCTGGAACCTCGGCTCCGTGCAAATATCACTCCTGGTCAGGTAGGACGCCATGTAAGGGTTATGTAATACAAGAGTAGCACGATGTAGGAATAGAGACCCTGATTCCAGTGATGTCACTTACTGTGCTGTGCATATCACTACAGGGATAGGTGTCTCGTGCTCATCTACCGCCCTGTGTAACCACGCCCCTACCACTGTGACAGATTTCTGCCTATGCACAGTGCGTACAGAAAGCAGCCAGTCAGTGGTGGACATTAGTTTCCCTGCAAAAAATGAGGACGCTGGGAATCTGTCAGCGAGCTCGTTCTGATATATAAAGTACACTCAGCTGGTCTTATGTGAAAGTATATTCAGACTAAATAGGAAACACTGAGTGGGAAAAAAGTCTGCGTTTCGGATGAAGGAGGACACAGCTGGGAAGGGCGGAGCGTTTTATATGCAGGTACATGCCAATTTAATCAAAGTGGTCGGCCCCTTTTTTATTTATATATTTATTTTTAATAGATCCACATCCACTGGAAGGACAGATTTTACACAGTACATTGTGGCCACATACAGCCGCCGCCAGGAAGTTATGGTCGCACCCCCCCCCCCCCACAGAGAACCGCTTCCCTAATCTTCTGAAGACTATGAAGTGTCCGAAGGGAAAAGAGCACAGGCAGGGCTGTGGAGTCGGAAGTCGTGGAGTCGGAGTCATGGAAATTGAGGAGTCAGAGTTGGAGTCGGAGGTTTAGCTTACCGACTCCACAGCCCTGGTTTTACATTAACCCCATCTGCTGCTGCAATACCAAAAACAGCCTGGGGTCAGAGGTGGCGCACCTGCGCTGTGGGAAGAGCGGTTCAAATGATGGGGTCTGAAAACCTATAGCATAAGCGCTGCTAACCAGGAGAATGAGTAATGGTTTCCTAGTGCATTGCATGGCAGGACAGTGGCTCCAATTAAACCCGACGGCCATGCATGTGGCCGATCAGACAGACAAGATGTGGGAGCGTTGGGATGAAAGCGCGGACGTCCCACATATCAGCGCTCACCATCCTTTATAATTGGTTGCTGTTAATTACCCGTGGCCGCGGGCGGGAGGATACGCCGCACATTTGGTAGTAGTTATAGGGGCAGAGCCGGCTTGTGAAACAGCAGATGCGCCTCATTTCGGGCCTTCAGACAGCTGATTTACAGCCGCTCTCCTGGAGCTGAGTAATGGAGGCATTGACGCAGGATATGCTCACACAGATATCGTGTACTTCAGGCAACTGAGGGCGGCATAGATGCTGGACTCTTATTTCCTAACCTGTCAGACTTGTTCAGAGTCAACACCGTCCTCGGGAGAGACAAATTAAAGAATCGAGGGTGAGCGCCACACATGGGACGAGCCAAAGGGGCTTCATCTGGGGGCATCAAAGGTCTACAGTCACGCTTTATATTGCGCACGCTCCCGTCTGCCAATATCAACCGGCAAATTGATCAACAGCCGAAACGAGCCCCCCTCCACTCTGGGGCCACTGACAAATAGGAGAAATACACAGCATAGGGATACATTTCTAATCAGTGGTGGTCCGACCGCTGGAACCTGCAACGATCGGCACAACGGAGAACTTCTACCCCCGTTAGATGGGAGCAGTCGTGCGGGCGCCTACCCTATAGGAAGTGAATGGAGCAGAGGTCAGGCATGTGCCCTGCCCTCCATTCTCAGAGTGCTAAACATGCCATCGATCAGTGCAGGTCACAGCTGTCGGACCCCCACCGGTCTATACGCTTTCACAGGGTGGTTGGGAAAAAACAAGTCACTATGTGGCTATTGCTGAAAGAGAACCATTTTCACTATAACAAAAAAATATACATTTTTTTTTAAGTTTTGTGTGTTTTTTTTACAAAATAACAAGACGACATAACATTGGTGTATGGGGCACTTACTGAGGCTGGTAGAGGAACAGGTCAATTATATTGTCTCGTCCCTTAGGGTGGTTGAAGAAGACGAAGAGAGACCAGTGGATGAGCCAGGTCCTGTGCTGGAGAGACTGGAGTGGAGAACTGACGGACTGGAGGTGCAAGAACACAACAAGAGCAAAACATTAATGACATCCACTGTCGGACGAGACCTGCGTGGCGCTCCGGCGACGGGACCTGCGTGGTGCGCAGTCTAAATTCATGGTTTGCCTCTGTATGACTCAACGCTGCTAAGATCTCAACATAAAAACATATTTTGGTTGTTCCGGAGGCGAGACATTTAATGAAGCCACGTACATTGTTATCGATGGTCTCCTTCAGCCTGGTCAGGTCTTCCATAGCGGCATCCCAGTTCTGCATCAAGATCTCTGAAGCCAGCTTTCCCCAGAGGGAGCTGAGGGCGTTCCTGTCTGTGGAGGGCACCTGCCAGCAGAGGAAGAGCAAAAACATAAGTGTGACCCCGAGACATCACCATCCATACCCGACAGACATGTTCCCGGTGCGGGCTTGTGGAGCGTCCGATGTTGGATTCCGTGAGACGTCCACACAACAGCTGTGAACACTAGAATATTATATAATATATATGTTCTATTTGTTTTATAACTTATCGTCATTTAGAGATAGGTATATACATGGCCCACGATCCATAAGTAGCCGGGCTTTGGATGCAGCGTATTTTCGCTGCCTTCTATTGAACACATGTGTTCACCGAACCGTGCGGATTTACCTCATTCAATACATTTCTATTGATTACATTTCTGTTGCGAAGACCACAAGAGAACCTCACATTCTGCATCCTGAAAAATGTCCCACCTTGGACAACATCTGCAAAGAGTTTCTATGTTCTCTCCGTGTTTGCGTGGGTTTCCTCCGGGTACTCCGGTTTCCTCCCACATGCCAAAGACATACTGATAGAGAATTTAGATTGTGAGCCCAATCGGGGACAGTGATGATAATGTGTGCAAAACTGTAAAGCGCTGCGGAATATGTTAGCGCTATATAAAAATAAAGATTATTATTATTTATTTATTATGCCGCATGTCAGTTTCAGTGGGTGGTCCGCGGGCACACATAGTGAACATGGCATTTCTAGAAATCACATCCACTAAGCAACATCTGGCCACTGCGGTTTTGACGTTGATCGTGGGCACACACCCTTAAGCAAGTTGAAGATGAAATGATCTCTAAAACTTAAAAGTTAGAGATGACCCATTTCCTTTGTATTTTACGCAAAAAAATAAATAAAATAATTGGAGGTCAAGATAAGGTCCGGAAGACCAAGGAAAAAAGGATTGCTAGAGAGGCTAATCAGAACCCCCACTTCACTGCAAAAGACCTTGAAAGATTCAGCAGACTCTGGAGTTGTGATACATTGTTCTACTGTTCAGAGACACCTGCACAAAAAAGACCTTCATGGAAGAGTCATCAGAAGAAAACCTCTCCTGTGTCCTCACCATAAAAGTCAGAAGTATGCAAAAGAACACCTGGACAAACCTGATGTATTTTGGATACAAGTTCTGTGGACAGATTAAGTTAAATTAGAACTCTTCGGCCACAGTGAAGACAGGTATGAGAAAAAAAAAAGGGGGGGGGGGGGGAGGGAACGGAATTTCAGGAAAAGAACATCTTGCCAACCATTAAAAAGCATGGGGGTTGATCAGTCATACTTTGTGGTTGTGTTACAGACAATGACACAGGGAACATTTCACAGGTAGAGGAATGAATGGATACAGATAAATGTTAAATTCTTGATGCAAACATAACTCCATCTGAAAAAAAAAAAAAAAAAAAGCTAGAGGATGACTTCTACAAATGGACAATGATCAAAATCATGTCAAAATCCACAACTGATGACCTCAAAAGGCGCAAGCTGAAAATTTTACAATGGCCCTCACAGTCCCGTGATCTGAACATCATTGAAAATCTGTGGCTAGACCTCAAGACAGCAGCGCATGCAAGAAGACCCAGGAATCTCACAGAATTGGAAGAATCTTCCAAGGAAGAATGGATGTAAATGCCTCAAACGAGAACTTAAAGACTTGTCTGGCTACTTTTGTAATACTCGCACAAGTGGATGTAACTAGGTACTAACCACGCAGGGTGCCAAACTTTTGCATCAGCGCATTTTCGTTTTCATAATTTTTAAAATGTAAAAGATGAAAATAGGTGGTATTTTGCCTCAAATACTACGGAAATGTGTCATCTTTAACTTCAGGCCTTTTAGAGATCATTTCATCTTCACAATAACAGTACTTTTGACCAGGGGTGCCCGAACTTTTACATGCCACTGTATATATAGACATCTATCCCATCTCTGTCCATCCTATATGTTTCTTGCTTGCTCACCATCCCATATTCATCTTCACTAAAATAAACATTAAATAATTAGTATCTTCGTTGTTCCGCCGAGCATATGACATGACCAATGCAATTCAATAAGGATATTTTTCACATGGGTCCAGTCCCGTAAAGAAAAAAAAAAAAATGAAAAAATGCACCATCCATCTATCAGATGAAATTCACGCATTCCAGTCCATGGGTGAGCAAAAAAAAAATAAAACCTAAGAACTGTATTTCACAATGTACATTTTTAACTGCTGATGTATAATTATGGATGCCATATGGGTGTAAATCACAGGTCACAATTGTCTGAGTTTTCAGGATGAAAATTGGAGAGTTTTGGGGGGTTTTGCACCAATAACGCAGCAAAAAACGATACCTGCTGTTTTTGCACTTCTCCATTGTTTCCTATGGGTGAAAAAAAACCGATGCTCATGAGGAGAATATAATTTTACCTCTATACAAGTCACTAGTTCGACCACACTTAGAATACTGTGCACAGTTCTGGTCTCCGGTGTATAAGAAAGACATAGCTGAACTGGAGCGGGTGCAGAGAACAGCGACCAAGGTTATTAGAGGACTGGGGGGTCTGCAATACCAAGATAGGTTATTACACTTGGGGCTATTTAGTTTGGAAAAACGAAGACTAAGGGGTGATCTTATTTTAATGTATAAATATATGAGGGGACAGTACAAAGACCTTTCTGATGATCTTTTTAATCATAGACCTGAAACAGGGACAAGGGGGCATCCTCTGCGTTTGGAGGAAAAAAGGTTTAAGCATAATAACAGATGCGGATTCTTTACTGTAAGAGCAGTGAGACTATGGAACTCTCTGCCGTATGATGTTGTAATGAGTGATTCATTACTTAAATTTAAGAAGGGACTGGATACCTTTCTGGAAAAGTATAATGTTACAGGGTATATACACTAGATTCCTTGATAGGGCGTTGATCCAGGGAACTAGTCTGATTGCCGTATGTGGAGTCGGGAAGGAATTTTTTTCCCCAATGTGGAGCTTACTCTTTGCCACATGGTTTTTTTTTGCCTTCCTCTGGATCAACATGTTAGGGCATGTTAGGTTAGGCTATGGGTTGAACTAGATGGACATATAGTCTTCCTTCAACCTTAATAACTATGTAACTATGTAAATACGCTGATAGAAGTGACATGCTGCAGGTTGCAAAAACGCAGTTTTCCAAATAAGTCAGAAAAAAAACAAAAAACTAAGATTTCTGAAATCTCAGACTTTGTTGCTTCTGTAAAACGCAGCTTAAAAAAAAATGCAGAAAAAACGCAAAGTGTGAATATAGCCTTAATACACACATTTGCAGTAGACATTACATTTTTATTTTGCGTGCAATGTAATAAAAAGCCAATATATAAAAACTAAAACTTGCTCAGTGAGCATGAGATACCATCATACCCCGCTGTGATATAGGGAGGCTGACGTATGGAGTCCAGGCGTTGCGGCCATTAAAAATGCAATCTTATCGCAGCCGTCTGGAATCATCCAATTGTCACTTGCCCATCGCTAGAAAAACTTACTCAGCAAAATTGGAAAGAAAAAAAAATTATGGGAATTCCGTCAAGTTACAATATGGAAATTTTTTTTTTTTTTTTTTTTTTTATAGACGTCTCATTGCAAACAATGTGTTATGAAACAGACACCTGTATCCCCCCTCCCCCAATCAGCGGGCGCTGCCCTCCCACCACCCACTTCGCTGGATCTTGAGAACAGGTCTAGTTATTTTATCTGGTGGAGTTCAAGTCTTCAGAAAGCGGAGGGTAACGGCGGGGTCATAGAGCTGTAATTTATACAACTCTGAACTACACTAGGTCATTGAGAGTGTCAAATTCTAATCTCAGAGCGGCCGCACAATGGGCCTTTCATGGCTTCGGTTTCTCCAGCCATCACTTTAAATGAATCTTCACCCGGCAAACGGGTCCCAGCGCAGAGAAAGTCAGAGCAGACACTGAAGCCGGGCTAGCCTCCGATTCCCAAGGGAACGCGAGTGTGTAGACTTTCCAACGCACCGCGAATATTATACATATCTGCCGTCCATCAGATTCCTACCAACGACAGATCATTCCTAAATATCCTTTCCGAGCTAATCCCAGATCTCAGGGTCCTTCTGCCCCATTTTATTTAAAAAGGTAGTTAAGATGGCTGCAAAATATTAAAAAAGTGCAGTTTTAATTGTAGGGACCTAGTAAGGACTGCATTTCCTTTCGCCTCCACTGATTCCAGAACAGTTTTTATTTTTTTTCTGTGCCTCTCTGTTTTAAAGTTATGCCCCCCGATAATAAAGGTGCAACTTTTTCCCTTCTACCAACTGGGAGTGTACAAAAAGAACTTTTCTGTGGGTGTGTGCTTTTTCATCCTCTGACACTAGCCAATCACAACAAAGCCACGCCCACAGAAGCTGCATGGTACACGCCCAGTAGGATGAAGGAAAAATGAAAATCACTATTACCAAGGGGCATAACTTTGGAACAGAGGGTCGCAAAAAAGAAAGAAAAACTAATCTAAAATCAGTGGAGCAGTAGGAACTGGAGGAAGTACTCTGTATAAACTCAGTGAAATGTCCTTTATGTAATGCTAGAACCTGGGAGCAAGGGACATGGTGCCCGACATCCTCATCTACAAATCTGTTGCCATGAGGAGAATCTGTAGCAATCAAATTATATTGTCTCGATGGAAAGCGATGTCATTAGAAATAAGATCTCGCCAAGGACACATTTACAAGTGATGGCCCGTCCCAAGACAATCTTTTACCCCTTATTTTGCTGATGTGTCCGAGTTGCAATATTGGGCAGAGAATAAATAATGATGGGGCTGTAGTAGATAGGCCAGCAATTCTTCCATGTCTGACCCCTGTAGATCCAGCGATAACCAAAAAATATTTGCGTCTTGCATCAGTAATGCAGAGCCCGAAATGATGCGCGTCACGTCCACCATCTGAAGTATGGGCTGGTATTTTGGGCAACTGTCGAATGTATGACGAGTCACTTGCATAGAAGCTTTATAAACTCCAAACCTGGATCTGCAGAGTTGTAATGCCTAAACTTTTTATTTTAGAAGTTGGAGTAGTAGGCTGGACGTGCTTCATAAGTAGAGACGGACATAGCGGTGGCTGGTGACTTTAGGTAAGGAGTCCCGCGATCGGTGAGGACAATGCAGTCATTACTCGCATCGTAAATGGTGGCAGTGTGAAACTTGCCTGGCTAGCGGAAGATACAGCAAGTCACCTGAGTGCTGCGATGTCCTATCATGCATACTAACCGCTCCTACAGATGTCACATTGCAGCAGTATTAAATGTCGGCTTTAAGACCAACATATAAAAAAAATTAAAAAAAAAATAAAAATTGCCCCCCTCCCAGCTCCATTATATGCGGCTTACATCCATCCTGCGTCAGAACTTAAATCAACGGATCGGTCGGGGTGCTGTGTCTTGGGCCCCAATGATGGGATATTAATGACCCAAGTTCAGTCCAGCAGATCCATGCAAGGTCTGGTGCTGCACCCTTTGCTGTACGTTTGCCCATATGTCACGTATGGTCCATATGTAATGCACACCATCTGTTGATATCCAATTTTTGATAATGGGGCAATGAATGAGTTAGGGGCTCCCCGGACAGTTGTGTATGACACCAATGTATACAGCCCCGCACATCACAGTGACAAACTCCCATACAGGGATCATTAAAAACAGATTAAACCGATGGAATGGCTTCAGGCCTCGGATGTCATTACTCCTCTCCATCCCAGACTGATGGATTTGCTTTCCTGCTGCAGAAGATCCGTATTCTGCGCAGCACAAAAGCCGTCTCTACAGGTGGCTGACAGCTCCCGGCCCGTGCCAGTCCCGGCTCAGCCAAAGGACGGACTTAAATGTCTGCACCATTGTGTTTATTCATGTACGGTAAGAGAGACCGCACTCACCGCCTGGCATCGATAGTCTCCCTGCCCGGGTGGGACAATACAGAGCTCGCAGCAGGTGTCACAAGGTGTCCATAGCACCCGCAGAACGAGGCAACAAGAATGCTGACCCCCATGTCAAATGCTCCAGACTTTCGCTCTGGAGGACCGGTCCGGTTTTAGATTACACAGACAGTCCAATGACTGCGACGGGCACTGTAACAAATACTCCTGTGGTGGCGCTGCGGGGAAAATGAACACTTATGGCAAGGTTTGCCCACTGATTACAGCCAATCGCTGGAGGACCCAGACAGTGTGAGCTGTTGATCGACAAGAGACTTGCAAAACGTTTCACAAAGCTCGAATATCCCTTTAAAGAGCCATCTGTTAGTTTCACCAGACGGGTATTTAACCAAAACTGAAGTTATTTCATATTTGATTCTGTTTTTGGATACAGCTACTAAAACAGATCAATATGTATCCACGGTAACAGACTACAAACCTTGTGTAGTCTGATCCTGCAGTAATAGTCCATTTTAGCAAGATGGAAGGGACCCGCAGGATCAGAAAACACAAGGCTTCTTTTCAGTCTGCTGCCATGTAAACGACTAAAATTCTATCATAACTTGAAATGATTCATTTTAGATTTGGAGCAAAAAAAAAAAAAAAATTCGATTCCAAAAGTGTCCTGCAACAACTTCAAAGGCGAAAGCACAACAAACAAATAAAGGGCACAATCACTGCGTTTGCGCCTTTTATGGTCTAGATTTTTCATTTTATTCTTTATATTTGTACTCTATTTTGCATGAGTTTGCCACCTGTTTTTGTCTTTTATTCTATACTAGTTGGCCCGTGAGAAATTTTCGCACATTGGTTGTCGGGGGAGCAGGCAATTTCAGGAAAATCAAACTGGTCAAATGTAAATGTATTTAATGAGACTATGAACACAGAGAGGTATTTCTACATGTAGATTGGTAGTACAATAAATTGGTTTGATAAGTAGAGGCTAAAAAAAAATGTCTAGAGGTTGTCGTGTCACCTGTTGGTTATATTTTTTCTGCAGGCTTCTGAAAATGAATGTTTAAACTGTATTTACTGATCAAATCGTGAATGAGTGGTTTGTTTGTTTCTTTTCTTGCTGAAGGGGGCAAGTTTACCTTTCAAATGGTGTATTATTTGTGTGTGGGGCAAAGTAATCACCGAAAAAGCAGTGCATGTTTACAAATGTGTTTGCATGTGACTTACCTGCAGTGAAGTGTGCAATCCTTGAATTTGACTGAAATAGGCTGGGCAAGCACTTCGGCAAGCTGGAAAGACCCCAAGGCAAATGCCACCTGCAGGTAATTTGACCTTTGAAATTGTGTATCATTTGTGTGTGTCGGTGGAGTATAAATGGAGCAAGTCTGCAATTGAATAGGCAGTGCATGTTTACAAATGCGTTTGCATATGTGGCTCACCTGCAGTGAAGTGTGCAATACTCCAATGTGCCTGAAATCAGCTGGGCAAGGAGTTGAGCAAGCTGGAAAGCCCACAAGGCAAATGTTAGTATTTGTTTGTGATGTCTGTAAGCAGCTTTGTGGTAGTGTGCTTTGGGGTAGTGTGATGCCACCTGCAGGTCATTTTTCCTTACTGCAGGTTTATGAAAATTAATGTTTAAACTGTATTTTGTGATCACATTGTGGTTTGTTTGGCTATTTTCTTGCTGAAGGGGGCAAGTTTACCTTTCAAATGGTGTATCATTTGTGTGTGTGGGTGCAGAATGAACGGAGATACAAAGTAATCACCGAAAAAGAGTATTTAGAAATAATATAAAAGGATACTTTTATAATTGTGGGCAAGACTTGGGATTTCCCAGATGTTTTTTGCCTCCCCATGTGTGTTTATTTTGGGCAAATTTTGCTAAATTTTAGTCCTCTAAAAAGTTGCAAAAAAGGTCACGCACAAAAAAAAAAAAACTCTTATTGTGCAGATTAGCAACGTGTTACAATAAATTTGGTACAGAAAAAAAAGCAACAAAAACAACTGTAAATGTCGAATAAGGGTCTAAATGATGGATGCAGGTTTAGGCAACTATCAAAAGAATGGCGAGATGGGTGCTCAGATGGGCTCTCATTTAGCTTTTAAGGGAGCTATGAAAATTGACAAACAAGTTGTGGGACCCGCATTCATTAGACAATCAAGCTGGGGATCTACCATAAAAGGTCTACATTCCGCAAGCTTATTAACGAAATAGAGGAGGAATTCTAAACATTTAAAGATGTCACCTGTCCACAGAATATTTGAGCACTTTCTGATAAGTGTGGGTTCGGCTGGTGGGACCCCCACCAATCCAGAGAACAGAGATAACAGAGATCAGCAAGGAGTGGCAGACACGCATGTGCACCGCCACTCCATTCTTTTCCAATGACGTACTTAGCACTAGACTGCTTAGTCTGCTCTTGCACATTTGCAGCTCCAACTTCGAAGGGTAGTTCCAGAACCCTACTCTTGAGCGTGGCTGGAGAAAGGCACTGGTCACAAAGTTACCACCAGTCTACTGATACGTCAACATTTTTCAATGGTGGGAATCACCAACCAGGAAGGTCAAGATGTACACCGGTAGATCCAGATACGTCAACATTTTTCAATGGTGGGAATCACCAACCAGGGAGGTCAGGATGTACACCGGTAGATCCAGATACGTCAACATTTTTCAATGGTGGGAATCACCAACCAGGGAGGTCAGGATGTACACCGGTAGATCCAGCAATCCATGTTATTTGGGGCAAAAAAAAAATGATTAAAATGACTGTCAGGCCATATTTATTACCAGGTGTCAGATTATACCAGGTAATCAGTTTACCCCCCGGTCTAGCAGGTTGTGGGGGCTTTTCTGTATATTGCGGTGCGCTGGTTTCCCTTAAGTCGAGGGCTCATGTGAGCTCTTTGGCCCGGCTCCATGTCATTACAGTTGGCTCTGCATACCAACCTTTCAGGAGAGGATATGCTAGAATAGTTTCAATATCTGGGTTTTTACAGGGGTTACCTAAAGTTCCATTTGCTGGGGGAACGGCACATTCAGTCACTGGCCAGCAACAATAAATTTACTGTGCGGAGCCTCGAACAAGACATTAAATCTTCATTCTCAAAATTCACTCCCAGCATTAACAAATGATATGAATAAGCAGCTCTTTTCAGGGGCTTGTAATGAAACCACGGCTCGGCTTTTATTAACCTCATTTAAGCTGTTTACATTTCCCCAGTAAATGACTCTTACTCTCCTAAATCCGTAGTAATATTCCAGCAGAGGCAGATGGAAGTGGCCGATAAGAGGAGGCCGGGCCGCCGCGGGACATTACTGACGATTACCTACAATTTGCCAGTCTGCTTTTCAGCATTTGAATTTTCTGCTGGAGATTCAGATTACAATCGCTGCTGTTGTGCCCACCTGGTCTGCACCGAGCCGACCCCACCGAGCAGACAGCCCAGGGTCCGCCGCTGTGCACATGGGACGGTTCGGCTGCATTTTGTGGTTTATTTTTAAAATTACAGCAAAATAATGGACTGTAATAATGAAAAACATAAAAAAAAAAAAAAAAAAGATAAGATAAGATACAGCAAGGGTGAACACAGCTTTAAAAGGGGTTGTGCACCTCGGGACAATACCTTCATAGGGGTTTACATGCTGACAAACTATAAAAAAAAATAATGTACACACGATTGTCGCAAGTAAGGATGCGAGTGAGTATTTGGCTTAATGTTATATATATCCTGACTATTGGGAGAAAGTACCGTATATACTCGAGTATAAGCCGAGATTTTCAGCCCATTTTTTTGGGCTGAAAGTCCCCCTCTCGGCTTATACTCGAGTCATACCCGGGGGTCGGCAGGGGAGGGGGAGCGGGGGCTGTCTAATTATACTCACCTGCTCCTGGCGCGGTCCCTGCAGGTCCCTGGCGCCCAAGCTTCTTCCTGTACTGAGCGGTCACATGGTACCGCTCATTACAGTAATGAATATGCTGGTCCACCTCCCACAGGGGTGGAGCCGCATATTCACTACTGTAATGAGCGGTAACGGTGACCGCTCAGTACAGGAAGAAGCTGCGGTGCTGGGGAACCAGGGACTGCACAGAGCCAGGAGCAGGTGAGTATAACGGGGAGGGGAGCGCTGTGCTGCGGAATATTCACCAGCTCCCCGTTCCGGGTGCCGCTCCGTCTTCAGCAGTGACGCTCACGTCAGAGGGCGCGGTGACGTGGTTAGTGCGCGCACTCTGCCTGGACGTCAGTGCAGAAGACGCTGCGGCGCCAGAACGAGGAGCAGGTGAATACTGAAAGTTCCGGGGGCCTGAGCGACGGAGAGGTGAGTATGTGATTTTTTTTTTTTTATCACAGCAACAGCAAATGGGGCAAGGGTCTGTATGGAGCATATTATGGGGCCATAATCAACATTTGTGCAGCATTATATTGGGCAAATGTGTCTATGGAGCATCTTATGGGGCCATTATTAACCTTTATGCAGGATTATATGGGGCATACTTTAATATGGAGCATCTTATGGGGGCATCATAAACTTTATGGATCATTATATGGGGCTTCAGATTCAATATGGATATTCAAAAACACTTAACCTACTGATGTCTCAATTAATTTTACTTTTATTGGTATCTATTTTTACTTTTGACGTTTACCGGTAGCTGCTGCATTTCCCACCCTAGGCTTATACTCGAGTCATTAAGTTTTCCCAGTTTTTTGTGGCAAAATTAGGGGGGTCGGCTTATACTCGGGTCGGCTTATACTCGAGTATATATGGTAGATTAATTCCCCCTGGAGCCATCGGCTTCGGCCAGCCGCAGATGTGTGCCGGAGGGGAGAAGGTCAGCGCTCAGTACAGGGCGTGTACAGAGCCGCCCATCACAGTGCTGCGAGTGGTTACTTTACCAGCGTTGTGCAGGCCTGTATGAAAGAAAGCCGGCAGCTTGTGGAAGGAAGAAAGTTAATTTTCTCCAGGTAGCCGCACTTTCAATAAGACGGCTTGACAGCGTTGTAACGCTACTAACCTTCAGATTAACCTATTATCTGCAGGTGAAGAGTGTTTGAAGATATACAAGGTTTTCTTTAAGGCTTTTGTTGTGATCACAGGCCTGGATGATCTTTAGGACCACGCTGGCCACCTTTAACTTTATAGGAGAAAGTAAAGCTTCACCCGGTCCTCATTGATGCCCTCTCTCTTTCCTTAGTCGATCTCAATGGATAGATGCATTTACCCCCACAATACTTATGCAGTAATGACACCACGTCCTCTCTAAGGGCTCGTTCTGACGGCCATACTCTCGGGCAGTGCGCAATGGACGGCGCATTGTCCAATATTAACCTATGTGCCAATTCCCTGGCGCCTGCACTGGTCTGGTCCATTTTACATATTAGAATAGTATATAATATAGCAGACAGATTTAGCACATGAGCCCCTCATCTCCCCAGTTTGCGGACCAGTCTTCATTTGTCTGGCCCACTTACAATCATGGAAGTGTGAACCCCTAAATAAACCAAAGGCTTCAATACCAGGCACGAATGATAGCTCCCATCTGCAAGACCCCACATGGCCATTGCCTAAAGTGTATACATCCGACACACACCTGCATGGATGTATCAAGGAGTAAACCATTGCCGACCTACCACCAGAAAATGCAATAGCAGATTGTATATACGATTTTCAGAATAAATAATTACTAGATTAATTGGTATCAAACAACAAAAAAAGCAACTAAATAAAAACCAAAAGACTCGTAAATACAGCAAAATACAGTAAATGAGCAGCAGCCAAAAACCACAAACATCCCACTGTGACTGCACATCCGCAGGGAAACGACTGGTGATCAGATCATGGGTCCTCTGTACCCCGTAGACAATCAGGGCAGAGTGGAGAAATATGCAGCTGTGCATGGGTGCCCCCTACATTACATCCTACGGAGCCTTGGGTGCCCCCTACATTACATCCTATGGAGCAGTGGGTGCCCCTTACTTTACATCCTACGGAGCAGTGGGTGCCCCTTACTTTACATCCTACGGAGCAGTGGGTGCCCCCTACATTACATCCTGCGGAGCCATGGGTGCCCCCTACATTACATCCTACGGAGCCATGGGGTCCCCCTACATTACATCCTACGGAGCCGTGGGTGCCCCCTACATTACATCCTACGGAGCCGTGGGTGCCCCCTACATTACATCCTACGGAGCCATGGGTGCCACCTACATTACATCCTACGGAGCCATGGGGTCCCCCTACATTACATCCTACGGAGCCATGGGGTCCCCCTACATTACATCCTACGGAGCCGTGGGTGCCCCCTACATTACATCCTACGGAGCAGTGGGTGCTCCCTACATTACATCCTACGGAGCCATGGGGTCCCCCTACATTACATCCTACGGAGCCATGGGTGCCACCTACATTACATCCTACGGAGCCATGGGGTCCCCCTACATTACATCCTACGGAGCCGTGGGTGCCCCCTACATTACATCCTACGGAGCAGTGGGTGCCCCCTACATTACATCCTACGGAGCAGTGGGTGCCCCCTACATTACATCCTACGGAGCAGTGGGTGCCCCCTACATTACATCCTACGGAGCAGTGGGTGCCCCCTACATTACATCCTACGGAGCCGTGGGTGCCCCCTACATTACATCCTACGGAGCAGTGGGTGCCCCCTACATTACATCCTACGGAGCAGTGGGTGCCCCCTACATTACATCCTACGGAGCAGTGGGTGCCCCCTACATTACATCCTACGGAGCAGTGGGTGCCCCCTACATTACATCCTACGGAGCAGTGGGTGCCCCCTACATTACATCCTACGGAGCAGTGGGTGCCCCCTACATTACATCCTACGGAGCCGTGGGTGCCCCATACTTTACATCCTACGGAGCCGTGGGTGCCCCATACTTTACATCCTACGGAGCCGTGGGTGCCCCCTACTTTACATCCTACGGAGCCGTGGGTGCCACCTACATTACATCCTATGGAGCCATGGGTGCCCCCTACATTACATCCCAAGGTGCTATGGGTGCCTCCAACTGTGCGCTCAGCAGTGTCTTCTATATAATATCATGTAACGAGCATCAGCATCACGGTTGAGAACAAAGATCTAGTGGTCACGGAAAGTCCAGCCATTGGTCACCCACCAAATATTTAAAGAGGGTGTTTCATCTTATTAAATGGGTAAAAATGCAATGTGCTTATAAAAACCAAGCAAGTTTGCAATTAACGTGTTAATAAAAATCATCTCCACTCTTAAGAATGAAGAGGTTAAGGGTTGCTTGCAATATTGACCAGTGGTCAGCCATGTTGCTGGACTGTGACACTACAGACGCTCATGGACCCCCTCTCCAAGAGGGAAAAGGCCAGGAGATGACTGCCTTAGAGAATATTCTGTGAATATTAAAGTATGTCAGAAAAAGCTTAGAATACAAAGATTCCTACATTCATATTCTGCACAGACAGGGAACCATGAATTAAATACATGGAGACTTACCAGCACCCGGAAGAAGTACAAGTACTCGGCAGCCCCGGAGTAGTTCCCGCACTCGTACTGGAACTTGGCGTATCTGTACAGGGTGTCCAGGTACTCCTGTCTGAACTGAAATAACAAACTAGTCATATACTGAACACAAGATACACGTAGGCAACATGCACAAACTACTAGGTCTGTGAAAGGTATATTCCTTACCCCATGTTTATCAGCAAGGTGGTCAAAAAGCATCCGTCCATCCCTGAAAGGAAAAAGACATGGCAATTCAGTCAGGTTCAGCACCAGCTAAAGGGATATTCCTATCTGTAGCTGGAATGCATTACCACATTATAAAACTCGAGACCCGCACTGACCTTGAGAAAGTGGTAGACATGGCCCCAATTTACAGTGAATAAAGCCTTGATGCAACTCCATGAATGTGCAGGGAAAAATTGTAAAGCGGACATGCTCCCCAGAATGTAAGAAGAACAGGCATTCTAATGTGTGAGACATGTGATGATAGACAGCCCCATATTAAACACCCCCAGCTTTCATCTCACGGCAGAGTGTCATTACAGGTGTGTCATTACGGTGTGTCATTACATTATGAGGCCTCCACTTCACCCACACCCCTCGACCCGGCAACAAACATGGTGGAGGAGTGGGTCTTCTCCTTTCTTCAAACTGCACCTTTAACCCAATCCCACCTCTTCCCTCCCTTATCCTCCCCTCTTTTGAAGTCCATTCTGTCCGCATCTACTCTCCCTCCAACCTCCAAGTGGCCGTCATATACCGACCTCCGCGCCCGGCCACTGCCTTTATTGACCAATTCTCCACCTGGCTTCTTCACTTTCTCTCTGCTGACACTCCCACCATCATCATGGGTGACTTCAACATCCCCATTGATACCCTTCAGTCAACAGCCTCCAAACTTCTGTCCCTTACCTCATCCTTTGGACTTACTCAGTGGTCCTCCGCAGCCACCCACACGGATGGGCATACACTAGACCTGGTATTCACCCGTCTCTGCTCTCTATCTAACTTCACCACCTCCCCTCTCCCTCTATCCGACCATCTGCTCACCTTCTCATCCCTGTCCTCCTCACCAATCATCCATATCCAGCAACATGCGCACCCACGCAGAAACCTTGCACACCTAGACACCCACACACTCTCTGACTCCATCCTACCACTGGCATCCATATCCTCACTCCACGACACAGACAGTGCCGCTGCTTTCTACAATGCCACTCTCGCATCAGCTATTGACACGGTTGTCCCTCTCGTCCATGGCAGAGCGCGACGTATCAATAGACAACCTTGGCATAATAACACCACCAAAAAGCTAAGGCAAGTGTCCAGGGTTGCGGAGCGGCGTTGGAAGAGAACACACTCGCAAGACGACTTCACTGTATTCAAACAAGCAACACTCGCTTTTAAATCTGCACTCACCTCTGCTAAACAGGCCTACTTCACAACCCTCGTATCTTCCCTATCCCACAACCCCAAACAGTTATTCAAAACATTTAACTCCCTCCTCCGCCCCCCAATGCCCCCTCCAACCTCCCTCATCTCTGCTGAGGACTTTGCCACACACTTTAAAAATAAGATCGACCAGACAAGGCAAGACTTTATTGTTCAACCACCACAACCCCTTTGTATACCAGACCAATGCCCAAACCCCATAACCTCCCTATCCAACATCACTGAAGGGGGACTTAATTGTCTCCTCTCCAAATCCCACCTCACCACCTGTGCGCTCGACCCCATCCCATCCCACCTCCTCCCCAACCTCACCACCACACTTATCCCATCCCTAACCCACCTCTTCAACCTACCACTAACTTCTGGCACCTTCCCCTCTGCGTTCAAACATGCCACAATCACGCCTATCCTTAAAAAGCCAACCCTCGATCCAACTGCTATGTCCAGCAATCGCCCAATATCGCTGCTCCCATTTGCTTCCAAACTCCTGGAGCAGCACGTCCATGCTGAACTCTCCTCCCACCACTCATCTAACTTGTTGTACGACAATCTACAATCTGGTTTCCGCCCCCATCACTCAACTGAGACTGCCCTGACCAAAATCACGAACGACCTACTTATCGCCAAAGCTACTGGACAATACTCTGTACTCCTCCTTCTAGACCTGTCCTCTGCTTTCGACACAGTTGACCACTGCCTCCTACTGCAGATGCTCTCCTCCTTTGGCATCAAAGACCTCGCCCTATCCTGGATCGCCTCGTACCTTTCCAACCGCACATTCAGCGTCTCCCACTCCCATACTACCTCCTCATCCCACCCTCTCTCTGTTGGAGTCCCCCAAGGCTCTGTTCTAGGACCCCTACTCTTCTCAATCTATACACTTGGCTTGGGACAACTCATAAAGTCCCATGGATTCCAGTACCACCTCTATGCTGACGACACTCAGATCTACCTCTCTGGCCCAGACGTCACCGCTCTGCTGTCCAGAATCCCAGAGTGCCTATCAGCCATATCCTCCTTCTTCTCCTCTTGCTTCCTCAAACTCAATGTGGACAAATCTGAACTCATCATCTTTCCTCCATCCCACAAATCTTCCTTGCATGACCTATCTATCGCAGTCAATGACATCATGCTTTCCCCTGTATCCGAAGTCCGATGCCTCGGAGTAACCTTCGACTCTGCCCTGTCCTTCAAACCACACATCCAAGCTCTTTCCACCTCCTGTCGCCTCCAGCTCAAAAATATCTCCAGGATCCGTCCTTTCCTCAACCCCCAATCTACTAAAATGCTTGTGCACGCCCTCATCATTTCCCGCCTTGACTACTGCAACATCCTTTTCTGTGGCCTCCCTGCTAACACCCTTGCACCTCTCCAGTCCATCCTTAACTCTGCTGCCCGACTAATCCATCTCTCTCCTCGCTACTCCTCCGCTTCCCCCCTCTGCAAATCTCTTCACTGGCTCCCATTCCCTCAGCGTATCCAGTTCAAATTGCTAATACTGACCTACAAAGCCATCCACAACCTGTCTCCTCCATATATCTCTGAACTAATCTCTCGATATCTTCCCTCACGTGATCTCCGGTCCTCCCAAGACCTCCTTCTCTCCTCCACACTTATTCGCTCCTCATCCAATCGCCTCCAAGACTTCTCCTGAATATCCCCCATCCTCTGGAACTCTCTGCCCCAACACGTCCGACTATCAACCACAGTCGGATCCTTCAGACGGAACCTGAAAACTCATCTCTTCAGGAAAGCCTACAGCCTGCACTGACACCGCTGCTGCCTCATCACTATCGAAGCTACCGCCTCACCAACACCGGAGCTCCTGCAACCCTCAACCTACTGTCTCCTTCCCCATAATCCTGTAGAATGTAAGCCCGCAAGGGCAGGGTCCTCGCCCCTCTGTATCAGTCTGTCATTGTTAGTTTGTTTACTGTATGTGATATTTGTAACTTGTATGTAACCCCTTCTCATGTACAGCACCATGGAATCAATGGTGCTATATAAATAAATAATAATAATAATAATAAAATTACAAACACCTCTACAGCTGCAGCTCTCCTCTCACAGAGGCGTCACCTCTGGTGTACTACCCTTCTCCCACACTTACTGCCATGACATCAAAGTTGGAGGTGTTTGTAATGGCACTCAGGTCTGCTCTACACATATCAGGGCTGTCTGCCATTACATGTCTCACAGGATAAAGCCTGTTCTTCTAACCTTCTGAGGGTGTGTTCTTTTATCCCATCCTGGTTGTGATGGGTCATAGTCATGCAGGGGAAAAAGTACAACTCCAAGAGAAGCCAATTGGGCTAATCATAATTCATATCTAATCATTACAAGATAATATTTCCACAAAGGGGAGGAGAATACCATTTAAAAAAATAAAAATAAAATACATTTTAGCCAGCTCAGCATCCACTATTCCATTAGGTGGCCAGGTTAAACATGCTAAAACTGTTTAAAGATCCTTTTAAAGGGGTTGTTCAGTGAAAACAAGTCATCATCCATCCATGGTAAAATTGGCAGTACCGGGGAAGAATGGAGCAGCAGCACAGATGCTTAACCGCGGATTCATCGACTCCCTATGGGGCTCTTGAGCCCATCGAGCTCAACCCCATCAAGAACAAATGGATTAGTGATAGTTCGTCCAAACTGCAATATTTTGTAATGGGGTAAAAGTACCCCATTCTGTCAATTGGTGAGGGTCTCAGGAAGACAGACCGCCACCGATCAGTAAATTATCACCTAGCCTGTAGATGGGTGATAACTTGTTTTCACTGGACAACTCCATTAAGGTCTGATGCGAGACCAGTGTTTGGACGGACAGTCCACAACCCTACGTGTTTGCTGCTATTGATCACTGCAAGAAACCATGTCCAAGCTGCCAGTGGCGGAAAACTTGAAATAAGAAGTCTCATAGATCCTTCTATCATTCTTATATCTACGGCAACGTTACCAGCCAAGTCCTAATAACAAAACTTCATTGGACATAAATGCCCCCGGGACAGCCAGACGGCGCTCATCTGGTCACATGGTGGCCATCTAAGATCCCGAAGACCAGAGCTAGTTTGTGAATTCCTTTCGGTCTGTTCACCTGGGATTTCCCGCCATCACTAATTATCTTTAGTGCGCACTAAAAGCCTGCAATCTCATTAGCGAACTTTACAAGGTGACGTCCAGCAGCTCTTGCGGTTCCCAAGACATAGATGCCTCAGAGCAGAAAGCGATGAAGAGCATTTTATAGAAAACATCGCGTCTTACAGTTATTATAACGCCGCTAACGTCGAAGACATAAGAATCGCCACGATTAGGACAAATGTTAGGTAACGCCTAAATGCGACCACAGGTAGCCTTCCAGTCCATGTAGGCATAGAAATGGAAAACGCTCTGGGAATAGCAGAGACGTTGGTGCGGGACCTGAGGTTCTGCTAAATTCAGGTCATCAGTAACCGCTCGTCTACAGGTTTGGCAACAAAATGAGAAAAATCTTAGAAAGCAGCTGGAGAACAATGACGGATAATGCTCATTCTGCACAACCGGCGATATGCGGCCACTTCATAATCAGTGGGGTCCGTCCTTTAGTATCCCACTGATCCGGAGGACAGAGGTTGCATCGGTGGTGTAACGTTACATCCCTTTCACAGAGCACCGTGCCCAGCAATGGAGGCGGCCGAGCGGTGCCGGTGGAGCACCCCGCAGAGACGAGTGGCTGGGAGCACTCTGTGCAGGGAAGAAAACGTAAGAGGATGCAGTGCGAAAACCAGCGCCGTTTCCTTCCATCATAAAGCTATGGCATATCCTCAAATATGAAATCACATTGGACAGATGAAGGAAAAAGAAGAATAAAAACTTCGACCAACTGGACATCTGCACAAGTTCACCAGATAAGCTGTTAAGACCCCTGTACTCACCGTCGGCCGAATCTGACGATAACGACGGGTTTGGCCGACAGTCTAACATGTATTGAGCACTTTTCCATTATCTGATAAGGAGCCGGCGTGTCCGATCTGAGACTAGACATAAGTCACCGCCAAAGGATTCTGGCAGCCGCTCTCTCATAGAGAACATAGGAACGCTCCTGTGTTTGGGACTATAGAGCCATCAGCCAAATGGTCGTTCAGCTGACGGCATCTAATGTGTATGGGGGCTCGAATGGCTGCACTAGGACATATACGATGAATGATGGAGGTGCAGAGAGAAGGATCACCACCGATATGATATTGATGCTGTACACGGAGGATAGGGCATCAATACTCCGATCCTGGGAAACCCTAGAGAGGAAGAGGGGCTTGCCAATCAATATAAAGCTAAGTATTGGGCTCGGGTTTGATGATTTTTACACCTGAGTGCATGGTGGTATTACATTAGTAGATTGTGGTATTACATTAGTACATTTGCAGTTTTAGTATTGCAATTTTTGTAAAGATCCAACAAAAAAAAAAAAATACATCCCTATCCCGTTCTATAATCTGTGGACTGATCCTTGAAGACTACAAAGCAATTGCACACTCCTTCCCAAACCAGCAGAGCGGGGAGGCCCCCAGCCACAGGAATAGGGCCGATTAGTAGGGGATGCTTCCAGCAGCTCGTCCTTCGCCATTATACAACTATATCAAACGCTGGGAGAAGAGAGAACCTCTCGCTGCCATCTGTGTAAGTAGCCCGCACATTGCACAATGTCTACGACACCCCGTGTTATTAACTGCTGAACGCTGCAGGCTCTGAACCATGAAAGGCAGACAATCCCCCATAACCTTTAATAACGGCAACTACAGAAATACCAACATTTGGAGATAATTACACAGAAAGAACAAATTTCCTCATCCTCGTTAAAGAGGATGAACCAGAAGCTACTAACTACTTGGGAGAGGATTACTGCGATACACTGGCAAGTGTCAGCCCTGCAGGTGGAGTAGACTGGATGGCAGCACGGCTGGGAACCCGGGACTCCCATGTCCTAGTGGCTCCTGCCTCCTAAAGCCTCGGGCCTGGACTACAGATTCCAGCCGGATAGTCTGTACTACAATATGCAGGGAAACACTCAGGATTTTTCCTACAGAAGCGCTGACCAGGTAGGGACCAGATATGGTGCTGCCCAGGGAGCGGCGCATACAAAGCTGCCGTCACGTGCCACACCTTCATAATCCGGCCCTTATCGCCTCCACAAAGGGACATCAAACCCACAGATACTGGCCTCCACCACTATTGATAAGGGAATGTGCTCAGATAAGATGTTATCCATGCCCGGGTGATAACTGAGTGACTTCAGTGTGCTCGAATTATATTTATATGTCGTAAGCCCAGCAGCAGAGATGACAGATGGACGTTGTACCCAACCACACAATCTGCTAGGACAGCCAACATGGCCAGGTAAAGAGTTCCTCTGGCACCTCTCGCTTCCACATCAGGCTGAAGACATGGTTTTGACAGGCGCTTGCCAAGAGTCCTGGGGGGCACCTGTCTGCACAATCTCATCACCATGATGTGGAAACAAGAGGTGCTGGAGAAACCCTGTAAATAATTTGGACACGAAAACTAAGACATCTTAAATGTATTCAACCCTACAGGATTCCTACAAACATCTAACAGACATGGTTTGCCTTCTCTGGAGCCCACACTGATTTCGAGAAGAGTAGTCCCCCCAAAAAATGTATCTTGTAGACACAATGAATGAAAAGGAAGGCAGAAGTTACGTCACCCATCTCAAGCCAGAACGAGGCGCTCATAGAGTTGTATTGAGTTGTGACCTCCGGCTTACACCATGAAACACCGGAGCGATCCAGCAGGTCACAAACTGACGGAGACCGATGGCAATATAAGGGGTGTACTAAATATGCCAGGACCCCTGGTGATTGGGAAGATGGTAAATTGCACCAAGATAAGGTAAAGTAAGGTCACCATTGTTTTGAAGGGACTGTCAGCACTGAATGACTGCTCAACCAAGTGGGTGCTTCATGGCAGGGACGATCATTTACATACACCTTTCCCCCTGCTCGTTATCCCTCTGTACCTACCCCGTCTTTTCTTTGATTGACATCTCTGGCTTCATAGAGTCAGAGAAGGGTGGAGATAGATGGAAACCAAGCAGGTGAGAAGGTGTATATAAATGCACAGAGGTAACAAAGCACCGAGCGCCTGTGCTTGCTCTGAACAGTCAGAGTCCCTTTAATGGCACTTAATCCCTTCATCTCCCATATGACCAGGACAATTTTTTCAATTCTGACCAGTGTCACTTTATGAGGAACTCTGGAATGGATCCCACTGATTCGGAGAATGTTTTATTTTATCCATGAGATATTGTACTGCATGCTAATGGTAAAGTTTAGTCAATATTTTTTGCGTTTTCTGAAAAAAAAAATCTAAAATTTGACAAAATTTTTAAGATTTTGTAGTTTTCAAACTTTAAATTTGTGTGCCCTTAAATATCAGATCGTTATACCACACAAAAAAAAAACAACATTTCCCACAATTCTACTTTACATCAGCTTCATTTTTTAAACTACTACTTAGCCATATGGAGAGACTCCGCAGGAACGGAGCGCTATTAAGACTCCTGGAGCGCAGATTTTCCTAGAACAGTTTGCGAACTCCATATACAGAGCCCCTAATTCTTAGAAGAGCAGAACTCTCCTTTAAGTGACCCCATTTTGGAAATTATACCCCTTTGGGAATTTATCTCTAGGTGTAGTGATGATTTTGACTCCATGGATGTTTTCCAGAAACAAGCAGCAGTGGATGTTACTGAGTGAAAATTGCCGTTGTAGTGACCAGTACGTTGTAGTTACCAGCTCATACTTATGGCGACACGCACCTGTAAATTATGCAGGCTCTCATCGCTTCAGAAATGCCAAACATGTGGACGCTAAATGCGGTTTAGGCACACTAGGGCTCAGAAGGGAGGGGGCATTTTGATTTGAGAATTCGTTGGATTTGTTTATGAAGAACAAGGAGCCATTTCGCTTTTCCAGTACCTTTACACTAACAGTAACGCAGAAGCCTCATATTTCCGTTAACTGATGACAGATCCGAATGGAAACTTGCTTTTTTTGTTGGGAACATTTTACGTAACGTTTGGGATCACATTTATCCTGTCCTCTAGGCTGAGCACTTAATTCTGAGTTTCCATCTAACTCTGAGTGACGTGATTCAGATGAAAGCCCAGAGGGATCCATTCACTATAATGAGGCAGCAGAGTTACTCTGGACTACGTCTTGCCTCTGTTCAGTGTTGCCTTTTTCAGAAGTGCACAAAACTGTGGTCAAATGCACTTTTATGCATGCCTAAAAAGACAGCCAGACGGCGTCCACAGTGCCTGCATCTGCCACATTATAGGGAATGTTCCGCCGGGAGCTCCGTCTGAATCATGTATTTCACAGATTTATACAGAAACCCCGAAGTAAGCGCTCAGAGTAGTGCGCAGGATAAATGTTACCCGAGCCTTACTGCGATCTTTGGGAGGAAGAATGAACAAATCAACAGCAGGTAAAGAATTGGATTTATATATTTATTGTTTTACAGAGTTATTCGTGTGATTAGGAGACTTTATTCTTCGGGTAGGTGTGATTACAGATTTATATCAGGTTTTTGATGTATGGCTGTTGTCGTACACTAAAAGACGGATTTTGCATCACCATAATTTGAGAGCTATAATTTTTCCATATTTCTGCTGACAGTCAGCGTTTTGTTTTTTCTATTGGTACTGTTTTCGAGCACATGATAGTTTTTGATCGCTTTCTATTCCAATTTTTTGGAGGCGGAATGAACAAAATCCAGCAATTCAGGAATTGTTTTTTATTCTTTGGGGAAGGGGGGGGGGGGGTCTTTTTTGATGCCGTTCCGCACATGGTAAAATTGATCAGGCAGCTTTATTCTTCAGGTCAGTACAATTACAGAGATGCCACATTTATATATTTTTTCTGTTTTGGAACTTTTACACAAAATCTATTTTATATAAAAAAAATATTTTTACATCTCTATTGTGAAAACTATAGCTTTTTATTTTTCCACATATGAAGCTGTATGGAGACTTTTGTCCAAGATGACGTTTTCAGCTATACCATATTTCTTTCCATTCTGACTTTTTGATATTGTTTAATCCACTTTTTGTTCGGCGGTATGAAAAAGCATATTTTTTTTTACCACGTTTATTGATTATTTTTTTTAAGTGTTTACTGAACGGGTGAACTACATAAATCTTTTTTTTTTTGTTATTGGTATGTTTTTGTTCAAATATTTTTAGAATATTTTTTTTTTTCTTTACTTAGTCTCTCTATGGGCCTTTCATGGCTATGATCATTGGCAGTAGCTGGCAGACCTGAAGGTCATCATGACAATCTTAAGTTGCCATGGTAATGATTGGGCCCTCGCAATGATGTCACGGGGGCACTGTTCGGAAGGGAGAGGGCGCTCAATCCCTCCCCCAGCCTTCCAGATGCTGCAATCGATATCACTGCATTTAAGGGGTTTAATTGCCCAAGGCGGCGCGGGAACCGCTCTTGGCAGTGACAGCCCGGTCGGTCTTGGCTTCCATTTAAGCCCAGATCCTGGAAGCGATGGGGGGGGGGTTACAGTCCCTGTGCCCCACACAATCGCAATGACGTACCCACACTTCAAATGTCAGGAGCCCCTATACGACAATTGGGTACGTTAAAGGCCATGAAGGGATTAATAAACAACTATATACCGGTAACTACCCCCATTCAACATGTAGGAAGAATTGGTCGCTTTGTTTTATTTTAATGACTAAAGAAAACAATAATTTCATCTTATTAAAGCACATTACATCAGGTAATTACCTTGTCGACTGCATCTGCCGAGTTGTTTCAGGATCTTCAAACATCTTCACGATCGGTTCCGTCTCCGCTTGAAGCTGCTTTAGTTGTGCTACAACTGTGGTCCTTTTTTCCCTTAAGGCTAGAAAGAAACAGCCATGTTAGCCGTGTTATACAAGTAAGGCTACTTTCACACTAGCGTCGTACTCGGCCCGTCGCAGTGCGTCGGGCCGAGGTACCGACGCTAGCAGTGAATGCGCCGCACAACGGGGGCAGCGGATGCATTTTTCCAGCGCATCCGCTGCCCCATTGTGAGGTGCGGGGAGGAAATGGCGGACCGTCGGAAGCAAAAAAACGTTACATGTAACGTTTTTTGCTCCCGGCGGTCCACCATAACACGGCGCAACCGTCACACGACGGTTGCGACGTGTGTCAATGCGTCGCTAATGTTTGTCTATGGGGCAAAAACGCATCCTGCAGACAACTTTGCAGGATGCGTTTTTTCCCCTAAATGACGCATTGCAACGTATTGAAAAAAACGATAGTGTGAAAGTAGCCTAACAGACCGGCCAGGAGTATAACACAGGATCATCTTTAGCTCCATGAAGACTGAGATCAAGGCCTGTTCACAGCCCTGAGAAATACTGAGCCCTTCTAACATGTCAGAGGCATGTGTAACAGGCGGGCTCAGGAGCAAACTCGCACTATACTTAGTAGATGCCGGCTGTGTTATACAGCTATCTGCCTTCACCTGTCCTATCATTACACCTGGCAGAGTAGTGAGCCCTGGGGAACCCATTGTCCTCTGGCCACATGACTGCAGCGGGGTAGAGTTGCATGAAGCAGCCGGCCTCACGTCTGCCCTGCTGCTCCATATTTAGGTCTATGGACTGGCACACACAGCCAAATGCTGCACTCATCTCCTCCTCCCCTCACCCGATTCATACCTGGCCATAGGACCATGATCAATGGAAAACCAGGGAAAAGGGGGACTAAAGTCCCCTGTCCTGCGATTGGTGTGGGTACCTGCAAAGGAACCCCTCAATCTTTCAGAGGATTTATGACACTGAATTAGCGCTTTAAGCCTGACTTTACAGGACCACACAAAGCAATGGACGGACATCCCACGTCATTAGACCTGTCTGATCATACACCAGTACATCTACTATGGCTGTGGGCAGAATAATGACTTACCGTGTGGGATCTCTTTGTCAGGATAGAGGTTTTTATAAACATCCATGGCAAAGTCCACCATGTTGGTGTCACTGAGGAGGTCCAGCTTCCCCTGCAGCAGCTCCTTCTCATTGTAAATCTGGGGAGATAAACGGCACATTAACAATCATATCTTAGATGAAAAGTATCTTGTGGTGACACCGCTCCCACAACCCTGTAGCCCACCAGTGCAGAGCTACTACAGGGGCATATCAGCACAAAACGACTGTTCAAACCAAGCACAGAGTCTGTGCACCTTTGGCGTGGCCGAAAATAATAATAATAATAATTTTTATTTATATAGCGCCAACATATTCCGCAGCGCTTTACAAATTATAGAGGGGACTTGTACAGACAATAGACATTACAGCATAACAGAAATACAGTTCAAAACAGATACCAGGAGGAATGAGGGCCCTGCTCGCAAGCTACAAACTATGGGGAAAAGATCAGTCCACATTCACACCTACTCGTCGTCCATCTGTCCCCTCCTACCTTTGGCTCCTGAAATGTCAGTTGACAATCAGGGTGGAAATAGATATAGACGCACAGACCCTTTTGGCCATGACGAGGTGCACCCAGCGCCTGTGCTAAGTCTGAACAGTCAATTTCTGCTGACAGTTCACCAACAGGGACCAGGAGGAAGGCAGGTTACTGTAACATCTACATTATCAGTGTGATCACCAACGATGCCTAACTCAGAGGGCTGAAATGGAAAAACGTACCCGGATGGGCAGCGATCAGATCTACCGCCTCCCTGATGGTAATGTTAGAATAGACAGGGGGTGATAGGGAAATGCCCGAGAAGATGACCGTTACCAAGACAGGCCGTTATCAGCGACAGGCAATACAGGAAGAGTGTAACATACAGCCTGGACGTGGCTCCAGGATCCACCATCCACTGTGCGGTAGGTAAGGGCATCTGTCAGAGGGGCCGGACGTGGCATCACATGGGCACTGATCCAAGGAAACTAAGATGGAGAAGATTCACCAAAACTTACAGGGACTGTCAGCACAGGATGACTGTTGAAACCAAGTACAAGCGCTCGGTGCATCATGGTGGGACCAATCATTTAAAGGGAACATGTCACGTAAAAACCACTCGGTGGCTCAGTGGTTAGCACTGTTGCTTTTCAGCGCTGGAGTCCTGGGTTAAAATTCCACCAAGGACAACATCTGTAAGGAGTTTGTATGTTCTCCCCGTGTTTGCGCAATTTTTTTCCGAGTTCTCCAGTTTCCTCCCACACTCTAAAGACACTGATAGGGAATTTAGATTGTGAGGCCCATCGGGGACAGCGATGATAATGTGTGTGAAGTACTGTGGAATTAATTACGCTATGTAAGTGAGGTAAATAAGCCTGCAGATATGGGGTTAATCTGCAGGATATTGGCGTTCTGAACCTGCCAGACTCTCCGTGCAGAGCGCCGGGTAGGCTCAGAACGTTATTCACCTGCAGATTAAAGGAAACCTGTCACCCTAAAAATCATATATGAGCTGCGGCCATCGGCATCAGGGGCTTATCTACAGCATTCTGCAATGCATTCTGAAATACTGTAGATAAGCCCCCGATGTATCCTGAAAGATGAGAAAAAGAGGTTCGATTATACTCACCCAGGGGCGGTCCGGTCCGATGGGCGTCGCAGTCCGGCGCCTCCCATCTTCGTAGGATGATGTTCTCTTCTCGTCTTCCCGCTCCGGCGTACTGTCTGTCCTGTTGAGGGCAGAGCAAAGTACGCCTGTGCCGGAGCCTCAGTGTGAAGACAAGAAGAGGACGTCATCCTATGAAGATGGGAGGTGCCGCAGCGGGACGCTGGGTGAGTATAATGTAACCTGTTTTTCTCACCTTTCAGGATACATCGGGGGCTTATCTACAGCATTACAGAATGCATTCCAGAATGCTGTAGATAAGCCCTGATGCCGGTGGCCGCAGCTCATATACGATTTTTGGGGAGACAGGTTCCCGTTAACCCCATTTCACCAGGTTAATGGCATTTTTTCATGTGACAGGTTCCCGCTAAATGTCACTTCATCCTGAGGACAGTTCGTTTAGTGATAGAAAGCGGAAGTCTTTGGGATCGGTGCCAACGTCCTGATTTCTGGGGTTCTGACCGCTGGGACCCCAATAGATGCAGAGAATGGGGGCTCTCCAGTTGGCATGGAGCAGAGGCCGATCATGTGCAGCTCCCCTCCATCCATCCTATGTGGGTCTGACCGCTCCTGTGCACTCCCATATGGTGCGGCCGCTGCTCCATACATCCCCTATGGAAAGCTCCGGCGTCTCGCACTATTCTGTACCTGTAAGTGAGCAGCAGCCAATGATACGAGCCGGGGGACCAGGCGCCAGGGCAGAGCTGGTTATTGGGGGTCAGAGACTGGAAATCCAGAGTATATGGCACCAGCGCCTGGGAAACCCCATATATAATGGCTGACGATGCACTACACACTGTGGAGCTGCCCTTTAATTACCATGACAACAGCAGGACTGGCCCTGTACCATGTGTGCACTGCTCCCCGCCCGGCGCCCCTTTAGCCCAGGCCGCAGCCCCTCACATGGCCCAGGCCGCAGCCCCTCCACAGCCGCAGCCCCTTCCCGCCTGCTGCCCCCTGGTCACACACAGCGGTTACCTCTTTAACGGACAAGAACTCGAGCAGCGGAAACACCAGATGCCGGTCCAGAAAGTGAGCGATCCTGGTGGTCAGATCGTAGTCCGCCATGATGGCTGCCGGCGTGAAGAGGAAGGCTTCAAAACCGACCAAACTTTACACAAACAGCGGAGGACAAGACACACAACGTGCAGGAATCACTGAGAGGCGTGGCTGCCAGAAGGGCGTGGCGTGCGCGGTGACGTAGCGAGAAACGTCTCTATTCTCAATAGGTCCAGTGTCCGAGATGGCGCCGCCATTTTCTTGGAGTCCAACTAGTTTTTTTTTTTTTTTTTAGCTTTGTCACTTGAATATTGGCGGCAAACATATAAAATCCCCCCCTTTTTTTTTATTGACACCTGAGCTGTAGTTACGGGTCAGATATGTATATTATATTATGTTATATTATAGTCGGTTTGGTTGGGTAGAAAGCACCTCTGACTATTTTTACAGGATTTTTTATGGCCTCTGTTTGTTTTTTGCAGCATTTATTTTTTACTTATTGCCAATAGTTCAATATTTGCGTTTTTTAAGTTTTATTTTGTATTATTATTTTATTATTTTTGTCTTATCTTTCTTCTGGTGGATTTTGCACAAATTCAAAGATTAATTCTTTTTCTCCCCTTGTTTTGCACCTTTTTAGAGGAAAAGGGGTCTTCTTGTTTCAGAAAGCCCCTGTCGCGCAGCGGCCGTTTGATTAAAAATAAACTCACCCTCCCCGGGTCCAGTGCTGAATCTCTGTGCTGTTATTGCCTACAGCCTTGACTTCACGCTGAAAGCGCTGCAGCCAATCAGTGATTTCAGCAGCTTGTTCTGTCAGCGTGGAGTGGCTGGTGTCACTGATTGGTTGCAGTGTTGTCGACTTGATATCAGCACTGCAGCCTGTAATAGACACCATGAGCAGTGGAGGCTGAGTGCTGGACCCAGGGAGGGTGAGTTACGAACAATTTCTTTTTGTTTTGTTTTTAATTGCAGCCGGTTGGACGGGTTTTTTGAGACTGGAAAACCTGTTTAAAATGTTGCACATTAGGCCTCATTCACACATGCGTCTGTCACTGAGTACAGACAACGATTCACAGATCTTGGCCAGAGTCTGACAGCCTCATGTACGTATGTGTAAGGTAGTAGCTGGTACGCGGGATGCAGTGACGAGCAGGAGGCAGAGCAAGAGTTAACAGGTTTTTTTTATATAAAGTTATCACTGCAGTAAATATACACAAGGCGTAAGGGGGTGAAGGTAAATAGGCACACAGCGTGTAAACGGTAATCAAGTAATAACAAAGGGTCAAATAACAAGTTAACTTATCAGTCTCTGGTTCCTGGACGATGGAGGCTGGAAAAAAAAAATCCCACGATAGCGCCGTAGGTGATGCATGACGTCTCGGAGCCGGTCCTGGAGAAAGGTGAAGCACTGTCTCTGAACAGTGACAAAGTATCCTGGTCTTCCTACACGTGGTCTTGTCCTGGAACGAGGTACTGACCGAGGGCAGGTCTGATGCACCGCCAATGATGCACAAAGTCCCGAAGCGGAGGCCGCATTCTCACCACTACAAACTGCGTGCACCGCAGGATCAGGGCTGCAAAGATTGTCGGCAGATGTCAGCAGTACTGACCGGTTAGTACTGTAGAGGTCAGAGGGTAACGGGGAGATTGTGCATCTCCAGAGACTGTCTATGCGCTGGGGATGGAAAGGTGCAACGCGGGCCAGCTGGTTGGCGTTGGTCAGCGGAGAGGGAGTCAACCTCTTGTCGCACACACTGGGTATCCGCCAAAAGCACAGTTCCCGCACGCTCAGTTTCTTTTATATCACACCCGCCCCAACACATGCCTCCCAACTTTTGAAGCCGGGAAAGAGCGACAAAGTTTGCGGCGCGCAACGCGTGCCGCGGCAAATTTTAGGCCACGCCTCTGGCCACACCCATTCACTAGCCACACCCATATTCACATCCCAACCACACCCATTTAGCACTGCTGATCACACTGTTCATAAAGAATAATTAAAAACAAAAAAATATGGCCACACAGTTCTCCATACTGTATAATGGCCACACATGATGCTCAATACTGTATAATGACCGCATATGGTGCTCCATACTGTATAATGGCCACACATGATGCTCCATACTGTATAATGGCCACACATGATGCTCCATACTGTATAATAGCCGCACATGATGCTCCATACTGTATGATGACCGCACATGATGCTCCATACTGTATAATGACCGCACATGATGCTCCATACTGTATAATGACCGCACATGATGCTCCATACTGTATAATGGCCACAAATGATGCTCCATACTGTATGATGACCGCACATGATGCTCCATACTGTATAATGACCGCACATGATGCTCCATACTGTATAATGGCCGTACATGATGCTCCATACTGTATAATGGCAACACATGATGCTCCATACTGTATAATGACCCCACATGATGCTCCATACTGTATAATGACCGCACATGATGCTCCATACTGTATAATGGCCACACATGATGCTCCATACGGTATAATGACCGCACATGATGCTCCATACTGTATAATGACCGCACATGATGCTCCATACTGTATAATGGCCGTACATGATGCTCCATACTGTATAATGGCAACACATGATGCTCCATACTGTATAATGACCCCACATGATGCTCCATACTGTATAATGACCGCACATGATGCTCCATACTGTATAATGACCGCACATGATGCTCCATACTGTATAATGGCCACACATGATGCTCCATACGGTATAATGACCGCACATGATGCTCCATACTGTATAATGGCCGTACATGATGCTCCATACTGTATAATGGCAACACATGATGCTCCATACTGTATAATGACCCCACATGATGCTCCATACTGTATAATGACCGCACATGATGCTCCATACTGTATAATGACCGCACATGATGCTCCATACTGTATAATGGCCGCACATGATGCTCATTACTGTATAATGGCTGCACATGATGCTCCATACTGTATAATGACCGTACATGATGCTCCATACTGTATAATGGCCGCACATGATGCTCAATACTGTATAATCACCGCACATGATGCTTCATACTGTATAATGACCGCACATGATGCTCCATACTGTATAATGGCCGCACATGATGCTCCATACTGTATAATGGCCGCACATGATGCTCAATACTGTATAATGGCCCCACATGATGCTCCATACTGTATAATGACCGCACATGATGCTCAATACTGTATAATGACCGCACATGATGCTCAATACTGTATAATGACCGCATATGATGCTCCATACTGTATAATGGCTGCACACGATGCTCCATACTGTATAATGACCGCACATGATGCTCAACACTGTATAATGGCCGCACATGATGCTCCATACTGTATAATGGCCGCACATGATGCTCAATACTGTATAATGACCGCACATGATGCTCAATACTGTATAATAGCCACACATGATGCTCCATACTGTATAATGACCGCACATGATGCTCCATACTGTATAATGACCGCACATGATGCTCCATACTGTATAATGGCCGCACATGATGCTCAATACTGTATAATGACCGCACATGATGCTCAATACTGTATAATGACCGCACATGATGCTCCATACAGTATAATGACCGCACATGGTGCTCCATACTGTATAATGACCGCACATGATGCTCCATACGGTATAATGACCGCACATGATGCTCCATACTGTATAATGGCCGTACATGATGCTCCATACTGTATAATGGCAACACATGATGCTCCATACTGTATAATGACCCCACATGATGCTCCATACTGTATAATGACCGCACATGATGCTCCATACTGTATAATGACCGCACATGATGCTCCATACTGTATAATGGCCGCACATGATGCTCAATACTGTATAATGGCTGCACATGATGCTCCATACTGTATAATGACCGTACATGATGCTCCATACTGTATAATGGCCGCACATGATGCTCCATACTGTATAATGACCCCACATGATGCTCCATACTGTATAATGACCGCACATGATGCTCCATACTGTATAATGACCGCACATGATGCTCCATACTGTATAATGGCCGCACATGATGCTCAATACTGCATAATGGCTGCACATGATGCTCCATACTGTATAATGACCGTACATGATGCTCCATACTGTATAATGGCCGCACATGATGCTCAATACTGTATAATGACCGCACATGATGCTTCATACTGTATAATGACCGCACATGATGCTCCATACTGTATAATGGCCGCACATGATGCTCCATACTGTATAATGGCCGCACATGATGCTCAATACTGTATAATGACCGCACATGATGCTCAATACTGCATAATGGCTGCACATGATGCTCCATACTGTATAATGACCGTACATGATGCTCCATACTGTATAATGGCCGCACATGATGCTCAATACTGTATAATGACCGCACATGATGCTCAACACTGTATAATGACCGCACATGATGCTCAATACTGTATAATGACCGCATATGATGCTCCATACTGTATAATGGCTGCACACGATGCTCCATACTGTATAATGACCGCACATGATGCTCAACACTGTATAATGGCCGCACATGATGCTCCATACTGTATAATGGCCGCACATGATGCTCAATACTGTATAATGACCGCACATGATGCTCAATACTGTATAATGACCGCACATGATGCTCCATACTGTATAATGACCGCACATGATGCTCCATACTGTATAATGGCCGCACATGATGCTCCATACTGTATAATGGCCGCACATGATGCTCAATACTGTATAATGACCGCACATGATGCTCAATACTGTATAATGACCGCACATGATGCTCCATACTGTATAATGGCTGCACATGATGCTCCATACTGTATATTGGCAGCACATGATACTTCGTACCGTATAATGGCCACACATAGCTACTCCTACACACGCGGCTGCGCTCTATAAACTTTGCACACACGGCTCCGCTCCGTGCACACGGTTCCACTCCATACATCTCATACACACACGGCTCCGCTCTGTACACCTCATACACATTCAGCTCCGCTCCATACACCTTGTACACATTCAGCTCCGCTCCATACACCTCATACACACACGGCTCCTCTCCATACATCTCGTACACACGGCACTACTCCGTACACCTCATACACACACCGCTCCGCTCCATACACATTGCACACGCTGCTCCGCTTCGTATACCTTGCACACACACGGCTCCGCTGCGTACACCTCATACACATACGGCTCCTCTCCATACATCTCATACACACACGGCACTACTCCGTACACCTCGTACACACACGGCTCCGCTCTATACACATTGCACACACTGCTCCGCTCCATATACCTTGTACACACGTGGCTCTGCTCTGTACACCTCGTACACACGTGGCTCCGCTCCGTACACACGTGGCTCCGCTCCATACACCTTTCACACTCTGCTCTGATCCGCACACCTCTTACACACACGACTCCGCTCCGTACTCCTGTCACATGCTGTTCCGCTCCATACACCTCGTACACACGCAGCTGTGCTCCGTACACCTCTTACACACGACTCCGCTCCGTACACCATTCACATGCTGCACACACGCGGCTGTGCTCCGTACACCTCCTACACACGACTCCGCTCCGTACACCTTTCACATGCTGCTCCTTACACACACGGCTGTGCTCCGTACACCTCGTACACACGCGGCTGTGCTCCGTACACCTCGTACACACGCGGCTGTGCTCCGTACACCTCGTACACACGCGGCTGTGCTCCGTACACCTCGTACACACGCGGCTGTGCTCCGTACACCTCGTACACACGCGGCTGTGCTCCGTACACCTCGTACACACGCGGCTGTGCTCCGTACACCTCGTACACACGCGGCTGTGCTCCGTACACCTCGTACACACGCGGCTGTGCTCCGTACACCTCGTACACACGCGGCTGTGCTCCGTACACCTCGTACACACGCGGCTGTGCTACGTACACCTCGTACACACGCGGCTGTGCTCCGTACACCTCCTACACACGCGGCTGTGCTCCGTACACCTCGTACACACGCGGCTGTGCTCCGTACACCTCGTACACACGCGGCTGTGCTCCGTACACCTCGTACACACGCGGCTGTGCTCCGTACACCTCGTACACACGCGGCTGTGCTCCGTACACCTCGTACACACGCGGCTGTGCTCCGTACACCTCGTACACACGCGGCTGTGCTCCGTACACCTCCTACACACGCGGCTGTGCTCCGTACACCTCGTACACACGCGGCTGTGCTCCGTACACCTCGTACACACGCGGCTGTGCTCCGTACACCTCGTACACACGCGGCTGTGCTCCGTACACCTCGTACACACGCGGCTGTGCTCCGTACACCTCGTACACACGCGGCTGTGCTCCGTACACCTCGTACACACGCGGCTGTGCTCCGTACACCTCGTACACACGCGGCTGCGCTCCGTACACCTCGTACACACGCGGCTGCGCTCCGTACACCTCGTACACACGCGGCTGCGCTCCGTACACCTCGCACACACGGCTCCGTACACCTCATACACACGCGGCTGCGCTCACACGCGGCTGTGCTCCGTACACCTTTCATATGCTGCTCCGCTCTGTACACACGCGGCTGCGCTCCGTACACCTCATGAACACGGCTCCGTACACCTCGTACACACGCGGCTCCGCTCCGTACACATCGTACACACACAACTCCGCTCCATACACCTTTCACACGCTGCTCTGATCCATACACCTCGTACACACACGGCTCTGCTACATCCACACTGTAAACACCTCCTGACCTCACACCACACACATACACGTACCCTCCTCCGGCGACCATGGCAACCAGCAGAGTCCTGTACAAAGATGTCCTCCGGTTCATGTGACCCCTGACTCCTCCCATCCTGTGACCTCATCACAGGTCCTGTGCGCACAGAGCTGCCATTATGTGGTGTGCTGCTGTGCGGGCTGGGTGCAGGGACTCGGAGCTCTCAGCTGACCGGGTAATATCACATACCTCCCAACCAGTGCGGGACAATTAATGTCCCGCCCGGGATCGCGGGGCTGACTGTCAAAATCAGGACAGTCCCGCTGGATCCGGGACGGTTAGGAGGTATGCCAACAGTCAGGTGCAAAGGTCTGTTCCGGTCAGCAAGTGCTTCCCCCAGCCACAATGGTGACAGCCCCGACGGTTCCAGACCAGACACATGAGAGAGAACACTATTCTGATCCATCTTCCTACATTCCCCCACTCCCTTTGCTCGCCATTCCATGGGCGAGGATTCTTGTAAATTTTTGTAAAACACATGGCCGTCTTCCTCTCCTTCGTACATTTTGCTGCCAGATGAAGTGTTCTTGATCAAAACGACTGGGGCGTTTGCCTGCTGTTGTTCATTCGGAGCGTCGTAAGTTGAAAGGAGTAGTGAAGTCCCCTTGAGTGGCAGAATCAGGTTGAACAGGAGGGAGCAATGGTGTGTTTGTATTATCGGGATCAGTTTCTTGAGGGACCCCAGGTCTTTGTTCATCACTCTCCTCTTCCTCTTCTACTACCGTGGGAACTGGCTCGAGAGTCTCTGGTGCCTCTCCAGCTTGTACCGGATCTTTCGACAGGCAAGACCGAAGCTTATTCTGGTGAACTATCCGAGTGGGAGAGCTCCTTTCTCCTTCAGGCCGAATCTCATACACAGGCCCCTCGGAGCTGACTCATCGCTTTAGGCCGGTTTCACACGTCAGTGGCTCCGGTATGTGAGGTGACAGTTTCCTCACGTACCGGAGCCACTGACACACGTAGACACATTAAAGTCAATGGGTCCGTGTAAAACACGTACCGCACACGGACGTTGTCCGTGTGCAGTCCGTGTGCTGTGCAGGAGACAGCGCTACAGTAAGCGCTGTCCCCCCCACTGGTGCTGAAGCCGCCATTCATATCTTCAGTGCAGCAGCGTTTGCTGTAGAGAAGATATGAATATTCCTTTTTTTGTTGTTGTTTCTCGTGTTTACAATAAAGATCCATGTCCCCACCCCCTGTGCGCCCGCCCGCTGTTCTTAAAATACTCACCCGGCTCCCTCGCTGGCTGGCGCTTCCTGTCCTGGCCGCACCTTCTCCTGTATGCGGCTAGCTAGTTTCTCAGGCTGTGCCTGAGGCGCCTAGGTCTGGTCAGGAGCGCTCCACGGCTACCTCTAGGTATGATAGGATTAGGGATTGCGGTCAGCAGAGTTCCCACGTCTCAGAGCTCGTCCTATGTGATTAGCAACTATCAGGTCATTTTCTGTGCTCGTAACCACCAGGTCCATTGTGGTTCTGAATCACCTGTTCATAACAGTACTGGAAGACAAAGTACTAATGCTTCTCAATAGAGGGAAAAGAGAAGTTCTGAGACCATTTTTTTTTCTTTGCACTGTGTTTTGTCTTTCTTTTCCCCTTTACATCAGGGTGGTTCAGAACACAGGTGTAGACATGGACATTCAAGGTCTGTCCTCTTTGATGGATAATCTCGCTATAAGTGTACAGAACATTCAAGATTTAGTAGTTCAGAATCCTATGTTAGAACCTAAAATTCCTATTCCTGAGTTATTTTCTGGAGATAGAGCTAAGTTTCTGAATTTCAAAAATAATTGTAAACTATTTCTGGCTTTGAAACCCCGCTCCTCTGGTGACCCAGTTTAACAAGTAAAGATCATTATTTCTTTATTACGTGGCGACCCTCAAGACTGGGCATTTTCCCTTGCGCCAGGAGATCCTGCATTATGTGATATTGATGCGTTTTTTCTGGCGCTCGGGTTGCTTTATGATGAACCTAATTCAGTGGATCAGGCAGAGAAAATCTTGCTGGCTCTGTGTCAGGGTCAGGATGAGGTAGAGATATATTGTCAGAAATTTAGGAAGTGGTCTGTGCTCACTCAATTGAATGAATGTGCTCTGGCAGCAATTTTCAGAAAGGGTCTCCCTGAAGCCCTTAAGGATATCATGGTGGGATTTCCTATGCCTGCTGGTCTGAATGAGTCTATGTCTTTGGCCATTCAGATCGATCGACGCTTGCGTGAGCGTAAAACTGTGCACCATTTGGCGGTATTACCTGAGCATAAACCTGAGCCTATGCAATGTAATAGGACTTTGACCAGAGCTTAACGGCAAGAACACAGACGACGGAATGGGCTGTGTTTTTACTGTGGTGATTCCACTCATGCTATCTCTGATTGTCCTAAGCGCATTAAGCGTTTCGCTAGGTCTGCCACCATTGGTACGGTACAGTCAAAATTTCTTTTGTCCGTTACCTTGATCTGCTCTTTGTCATCTTATTCTGTCATGGCATTTGTGGATTCAGGCGCTGCCCTGAATTTGATGGACTTGGAGTATGCTAGGCGCTGTGGGTTTTTCTTGGAGCCCTTGCAGTGTCCTATTCCATTGAGAGGAATTGATGCTACGCCTTTGGCCAAGAATAAGCCTCAGTATTGGACCCAACTGACCATGTGCATGGCTCCTGCGCATCAGGAGGATATTCGCTTTTTGGTGTTGCAGAATCTGCATGATGTGGTCGTGTTGGGGTTGCCATGGCTACAAGTCCATAACCCAGTATTGGATTGGAAATTAATGTCTGTGTCCAGCTGGGGTTGTCAGGGGGTACATGGTAATGTTCCATTTCTGTCTATTTCATCATCCACCCCTTCTGAGGTCCCAGAGTTCTTGTCAGATTACCGGGATGTATTTGATGAGCCCAAGTCCAGTGCCCTACCTCCGCATAGGGATTGCGATTGTGCTATCGATTTGATTCCTGGTAGTAAGTTTCCTAAAGGTCGACTGTTTAATTTGTCTGTACCTGAGCACGCCGCTGTGCGGAGTTACGTAAAGGAATCCTTGGAGAAGGGTCATATTCGCCCCTCGTCGTCGCTATTGGGGGCAGGGTTATTTTTTGTGGCCAAGAAGGATGGTTTGTTGAGACCTTGTATTGATTACCGCCTTCTAAATAAAATCACAGTCAAATTTCAGTACCCCTTGCCGCTGCTGTCTGATTTGTTTGCCCGGATTAAGGGGGCTAGTTGGTTCACCAAGATAGATCTTCGTGGTGCGTATAATCTTGTGCGTATTAAACAGGGCGATGAATGGAAAACAGCATTTAATACGCCCGAGGGCCATTTTGAGTACCTGGTTATGCCATTCGGGCTTTCTAATGCTCCATCAGTGTTTCAGTCCTTTATGCATGACATCTTCCGAGCGTACCTGGATAAATTCCTGATTGTATACTTGGATGATATTTTGGTCTTCTCGGATGATTGGGAGTCTCACGTGAAGCAGGTCAGAATGGTGTTCCAGGTCCTGCGTGCGAATTCTTTGTTTGTGAAGGGGTCAAAGTGTCTCTTTGGTGTTCAGAAGGTTTCATTTTTGGGTTTCATTTCTTCCCCTTCTACTATCGAGATGGACCCTGTTAAAGTTCAGGCCATTTATGATTGGACTCAGCCGACATCTCTGAAGAGTCTGCAAAAGTTCCTGGGCTTTGCTAATTTTCATCGTCGCTTCATCAATAATTTTTCTAGTATTGCTAAACCGTTGACTGATTTAACCAAGAAGGGTGCTGATGTGGTCAATTAGTCTTCTGCTGCTGTGGAAGCTTTTCAAGAGTTGAAGCGTCGTTTTTCTTCTGCCCCTGTGTTGTACCGATTTTTCCAGTACCGGAATTATCTGGACGTGTGAGACTGACCTTACCCGGTACAGGTCCTTTTCCCATCGATTTTCCAGTTTGTCTCGAGGACGTCTTTCTCGCACTAAGACATGGTCTCCAACCTGAATATCTGTTGCCCGCGGTGGAGTTCTCTCAGCATGCTCTGACTCTCGAAGCTTGGTCTGCACCAATCGATGCAAAGTCTGCAGGCGATGATGTTCTCGAACCCAGGAGAACACCCCTGTCCGCGGGTAGTCCTCTTCTGGATCCAATTCTAACTCGGTGATTCCCTTTCCAGCCCTGCCGAATAGGAGAGAATAGGGGGTATAATCCGTGGTTCGGTGTACTCAATTGTTGTATACCCACACCAACTCTGATACATACTCAGGCCACCGGGCTTTCCGATCTTTCAGAGTTCTCAACATTTGAATTAATGTCCGGTTGAACCGTTCACAGATGCCAATTTCCTGAGGGTGATACGGTGTGGTGCAGAATTTATCAATCCGGTACATACAATGTAATTTTTTCATCACTTTACCCAAGAAACAGGCTCCCTGGTCAGAATGGATCCGTAGAGTTGAATGAAATTTTTATAGATTGCATGTGCAGCTGATTCTGCAGTTTGATCTCTAGTTGGAGTCACAACAGCAAATTTCGTGAAGTGATCTACCATCACTAAATAATGTTCATACCCCTTGAGGGCCGGCCCAATGGTCAGATAGTCTATCATTAACAGCTCCAAGGGGGCGGATGTCACAATGGATTGCATGGGGGCTCTCTGCTCCAGCGGTTTAGCCAATTCACATGTCCAACATGCCCTACAAGTCTCTTCCACCACCGCCTTCAGCCGAGGATGATAAATGAACTGCTGTAATTACTGAAAAGTCTTCTCACCAAAGTGCACACCTTTTTCATGTGCTTCGGTGGCTATCTCGGACAACAGTGCTTCCGGAATTATGACTTGCCAGGTGGCACCTAGCTCCATCTGAAGTTGCACTTTCCGATACAGCAATCCATTCTTCATCTGTAGGCGTTCCCACTGTCGCAGAATTCGCAGAGTCTCCTGGGATAGAGTATTTCTCTCTGCCAAATTGGGAAGTCTCTTTAAAGGTCACACACCGTCTGAGCAGCGCAAGCTCAGTATCTTCTTGCTGTGACCAAACCCTCTCATCCCTTGACTGGCCCAAAATGCTCCCCTGCCCTGAGGCAGGGTTTGTACCTGGTCCTGCGGCGTCACCACCGTCCTGGCAAAATCTAGGAACCTGTGGACCTTCTTACTTTCCAGTTCTTCATCAGTTCTATTTCGCTCAGGTTTAGCATGTTTCACCCTGGATAGGGCATCAGCATTGGTGTTCTCTGCTCCTCTTTTGTAAGCAATTTGGTACCAAAACTTTGCCATTCTGGCCACTTGGGTTGAGCGAAATGGGTCGGTCATTTTCATAAGTCGCCGACTTTTGGCAAAGTCGGGTTTCATGAAACCCGACCCGATCCCTGTGTGGGGTCGGCCATGCGGTACGCGACTTTCGCGCCAAAGTCGCGTTTCAATGACGCAAAAAGCGCCATTTCTCAGCCAATGAAGGTGGACGCAGAGTGTGGGCAGCGTGATGACATAGGTCTCAGTCCCCACCATCTTAGAGAAGGGCATTACAGTGATTGGCTTGCTTTCTGCGGCGTCACAGGGGCTATAAAGGGGCGTTCCCGCCGACCGCCATCTTGCTGCTGATCTGAGCATAGGGAGAGGTTGCTGCCGCTTCGTCAGAAGCAGGGATAGCGTTAGGCAGGGTACATTAACCCCCAAACCGCTTGTGATGTAGCGATTTCCACTGTCCAACACCACCTTTTGTTTGCAGGGACAGTGGAGGCTACATTTTTTTCCCTCAGCGCTGTAGCTCATTGTGCTGCCCTAGAAGGCTCCCTGATAGCTGCATTGCTGTGTGTACGCCGCTGTGCAAACCAACTGCTTTTTTCAAAGCACAAATCCTGTTGCTCCTTCCTTTCTGCACAGCTATCTTGTTTGTTTGTCCACACTTTTGACTTTTTTGTGCAGCAGTTCACTCCTTGTTATTGCTGCCTGCCATACTTTGCTGAGATTACTGCAGGGAGATAGTAATTGTAGGACAGTCCCTTTTTTTTTGTTTCGTTATATCTCTTCAAGCCACTTTCTGCCACAGAAAATATACTCTAATACAGTGGCCCAGATTTATTCACTAATCTCCCTGAAAAAAAAAAAGGGGTGCAGATTAAAATTGGCAAATCTGCATCAGTGGCAGTCCTGTGTGTGGCATCTGTGTCTCATTTTCTGGCACAGAAAACATACAGTCTAACAGTGGGCCTGATTTCTTGCCAATTCTCCCATAAATAAAAAAAAAATAGTGGGAGATTAAGATTAGCAATTTTGCCTCAGTGCCAGTGCTGTGTGTGGCATCTGTCTCTAATTTTGTGCCACATTAAACCTAGTGTGTAATACTGGGGCAGATTTCTTTTCAATTCTCCCTGAAAAAAAAAGTGGGAGATTAAGATTGGCATTTCTGCTTCAGTGCCAGTCCTGTGTGTGCCACCTGTCTCAAATTGTGTGCCACATTAAACCTAGTGTGTAATACTGGGCCAGATTTCTTTTAAATTCTCCCTGAGAAAAAAAAACAGTGGGAGATTGGCATTTCTGCTTCAGTGCCAGTCCTGTGTGTGCCACCTGTCTCAAATTTTGTGCCACATTAAACCTAGTGTGTAATACTGGGCTGTTGTGAATTCTGTGGTCAAGCTCCCTCCTGTGGTCATGAGTGGTACTTCGGCTGGTTCTGTCTATGAGCTTCCTCTGGTGGATGTGAGTGGGGCTGCGGCTTCTGAGTTTCCTTCCTCAGGTGACGAGGTTAAGTCGTTAGGTGCTGCTCTATTTAACTCCACCTAGTTCTTTGTTCCTGGCCTCCAGGCTATGTTCCAGTATTGGTCTTGCTCTCTCCTGGATCGTTCTTGTGGCCTGTCTGCCCTGCATAAGCTAAGTTCTGCTTATGTTACTTTTGTTTGCCATTTTTTCTGTCCAGCTTGCTATATTGGTTTTTCTTGCTTGCTGGAAGCTCTGAGACGCAGAGGGAGCACCTCCGTACCGTTAGCCGGTGCGGAGGGTCTTTTTGCCCCCTCTGCGTGGTTGTTTGTAGGTTTTTGTGCTGACCGCAAAGCTATCTTTCCTATCCTCGGTCTATTCAGTAAGTCGGGCCTCGCTTTGCTAAAATCTATTTCATCTCTGTGTTTGTATTTTCATCTTAACTCACAGTCATTATATGTGGGGGGCTGCCTTTTCCTTTGGGGAATTTCTCTGAGGCAAGGTAGGCTTATTTTTCTATCTTCAGGGCTAGCTAGTTTCTCAGGCTGTGCCCGAGGCGCCTAGGTCTGGTCAGGAGCGCTCCACGGCTACCTCTAGTGTGGTATGATAGGATTAGGGATTGCGGTCAGCAGAGTTCCCACGTCTCAGAGCTCGTCCTATGTGATTAGCAACTATCAGGTCATTTTCTGTGCTCGTAACCACCAGGTCCATTGTGGTTCTGAATCACGTGTTCATAACACTGGGCCAGATTTCTTTTAAATTCTCCCTAAAAAAAAAAACCAGTGGGAGATTAAGACTGGCATTTCTGCTTCAGTGCCAGTCCTGTGTGTGCCACCTGTCTCACATTTTGTGCCACATTAAACCTAGTGTGTAATACTGGGCCAAATTTCTTTTAAATTCTCCCTGAAAAAAACACAGTGGGAGACTAAGATTGGCATTTCTGCTGCAGTGCCAGTCCTGTGTGTGCCACCTGTCTCAAATGTTGTGCCACATTAAACCTAATGTGTAAAACTGGGCCAGCTTTTTTTTAAATTCTCCCTGAAAAAAAAAATAGTGGGAGATTAAGATTGGCAATTCTGCCTCATTGCCAGTGCTGTGTGTGGCATCTGTCTCTAATTTTGTGCCACAGAACATATACTGTATAAGAGTGGGCCACATTTCTTCAATATTCTCCCAGAAAAAATAAAAAGGGGGAGATTTTTATTGGTAGTGTCTGCATCAGCGTCAGTCCTGTTAGTGGCATATCTGTCTGCCACTGAAGCTGTGTACTCTTATACATTAGGCCTGATTTTCCCTGCAGTCTCACCCACCTATAAAGGGATATATAAATCCAACAGACGTTTGAGTTCACCTTGTAACTTGTTTTACAGTAACAAATACCATTAGTTGGGTTACGTTTTTCAAACAATGAGGAAGTCTGGTGGAAGAGGTCGTGGCCGTGGGCTGTCATTGCCAGCTGGTAATGATGGTAGTGGTGGTGGAGCATCAGGTGGTCGTGGGAAAAGCAATATAGCAACTTAGTCTCGAGTTGTTGAGCCAGGTTCGTCGTCTGGCTACACAAGGCCTCGAACGTTCCCTTTTCTGGGAGTAGGAAAACCGCTTTTAAAGCCGGAGCAGCAAGAACAAGTTTTGGCTTTCCTTACTGATTCAGCCTCTAGCTCTTTTGCCTCCTCTTCTGAAACTGCTAAATGTAAATGCAGCGCGTTGTTAGTGGATGTTCACGGTCAGGGACAAGTCGCTTTCTTGTCTTCTTCACCAAGAACAACAGAGAAGGATGCGTCAGGCGACACAACGGGTTACTCCATGGAGCTCTTTACACATACCGTTCCTGGGTTAGAAAGTGAAACAGTTAACAGGCCATGCCCATTACAAGTTGAATCGGACATGGAGTGCACAGATGCACAGCCACAGCCAGATTACTATGCTGTTCCTTTGACTCAGAGCAGAACATTGCCCTCGCAGTGTACTGATCCAGAATCAGACCCTGATGAGACTATGGTGCCCCGTCACGAACGCTATACCACAGGCTCACACGGTGACACAGACGAAGTTGCACACGAGATAGAAGAGGAGGTCATAGATGACCCAGTTGTTGACCCCGATTGGCAGTCATTGGGGGAACAGGGTGCGGGCGGGAGTAGCACTGAAGCGGAGGAGGAGGAGCCGCAGCAGACATCAACATCGCAACAGGTTCCATCAGCCGGGCCCGTATCTGGCCACAAACGCGTGGCAAAACCAAAACCAGTTGCAGGACAGCGTGGCCATCCGGTTAAAGAAGCTCAGTCTGCAATGCCTTAAAAGGTATCCGATAGTAGAAAGAGTGCAGTCTGGCATTTTTTTAAACAACATCCAAATGATCAGCGCAAAGTCATCTGTCAAAAATGTTCAACTACCTTAAGCAGAGGTCAGAATCTTAAAAGTCTAAATACAAGTTGCATGCTTAGACATTTAACCACCATGCATTTGCAAGCCTGGACTAACTACCAAATGTCCCTTAAGGTTGTAGCACCCTCGGCCAATGAAGCTAGTCAGCAACGCTACATCCCTTCCCTCCCACCATTTCCCGCACCACCTGCAGTAAATGTGCAGGTTTCGTCGCCAGGCCAAAGCAGTCAGGGAATCACCAGGTTCGTGGTAGGAAACACTGCAAGTAGGGCACCAGCAAGAATACCATCTCCAACCCTCTCTCAGTCTGCCATGTCCACCGGCACCCCCGCTAGTTCCACCATCTGCAGCTCTCCAGTCCAGCCCACCCTACATGAGACTCTCGTTAGGAAAAGGAAGTACTCATCCTCGCATCCGCTTACACAAGGTTTGAACGCCCACATTGCTAGACTAATCTCATTAGAGATGATGCCCTACCGGTTAGTTCAAAGCGAAGCTTTCAAAGCCCTGATGGACTACGCTGTACCACGCTACGAGCTACCCAGTCGACACTTCTTTTCGAGAAAAGCCATCCCAGCCCTCCACCAGCATGTAAAAGACCGCATCGTCCATGCACTCAGGCAATCTGTGAGTACAAAGGTGCACCTGACAACAGATGCATGGACCAGTAGGCATGGCCAGGGACGTTACGTGTCCATCACAGCACACTGGGTTAATGTGGTGGATGCAGGGGACAGCAATATTGGGACAGTTCTGCCTTGCCCACGGTCTAGGAAACAGTTGGCTGAAGGCGTTCGCCCCCCTCCTCCTCGTCCTCCTGCAGAAGCGAGAGCTCGTCCACAGACCGCAGTCGCACAACCACTCCATCCGCAGCTGCCACTGTTGCACACGAGGTGTCCCATTATGGGACAGCTAGTGGCAAGCGTCAGAAGGCTGTATTGGCAATGAAGTGTTTGGGCGACAACAGACACACCGCGGAAGTTCTGTCCGAGTTCTTGCAGAAAGAAACTCAGTCATGGCTGGGCACTGTACATCTTGAGGCAGGCAAGGTAGTGAGTGATAACGGAAGGAATTTTATGGCTGCCATAGCCCTTTCCCAACTGAAACACATTCCTTGCCTAGCTCACACCTTAAACCTGGTGGTGCAGTGCTTCCTGAAAAGTTATCCGGGGTTACCCGACCTGTTCCTCAAAGTGCGCAGACTTTGCACGCATATCCGCCGTTCGCCCGTACACTCCAACCATATGCAGAACCATCAGCGGTCTTTGAACCTTCCACAGCATCGCCTAATCATCGACGTTGCAACAAGGTGGAACTCCACACTGCACATGCTTCAGAAACTGCGCGAACAGAGGTGTGCTGTTATGTATTTGTGGGAGGATACACATACACGGGCAGGCAATTGGATGGCAGACATGGAGTTGTCAGGTGTGCAGTGGTCGAAGGTACAAGCCCTGTGTCAAGTCCTTCAGTGTTTTGAGGAATGCACACGGCTGGTTAGTGCAGACAACGCCATAATAAGTATGAACATCCCCCCAATGCGTCTGCTGATGCAAAGTTTGGCGCACATAAAGGAGCAGGCGTCTGCAGCCGAGGAAGAGGAAAGCCTTGATGACAGTCAGCCATTGTCTGGTCAGGGCAATCTACAGGAAGAGGTAGCGGGTGAAGAGGAGGAGGACGAGGAGGATGATGGGGATGAGTATTTTTTTGAATGAGGAAGCTTCTCCGGGGCCAATAGAAACTGGTGGCGTTGCAAGGCCGGGTTCAGGTTTTTTGAGGGAGACAAGTGACGTAGATTTGCCTGAAACTGCCCCTCAACCCAGCACAACCGTAGATTTGACAACTGGAACTTTGGCCCACATGGCAGATTATGCCTTACGTATCCTCAAAAAGGACCCACGCATTATTAAAATGATGACCGATGATGATTACTGGTTGGCCTGCCTCCTTGATCCTCGTTATAAAGGCAAATTGCAAAATATCATGCCACATGAGAACCTCGAACAAATATTAGCAACCAAACAAGCAACTCTGGTAGACCGTTTGATTCCGGCATTCCCAGCACACAGCGCCGGTGATGGTTCTCACACGAGCTGCAGGGGGCAACAGGGCAGAGGTGTTAGAGGTGCACAAATCAGAAGTGGCGTTGGACAGAGGGGTTTTCTGACCAGGTTGTGGAGTGATTTCGCAATGACCGCAGACAGGACAGGTACTGCAGCATCAATTCAAAGTGACAGGAGACAACATTTGTCCAGTATGGTTACTAACTATTTTTCATCCCTTATCGATGTTCTCCCTCAACCGTCATTCCCATTTGATTACTGGGCATCCAAAATAGACACCTGGCCTGAATTGGCAGAATATGTATTGCAGGAGCTTGCTTGCCCAGCAGCTAGTGTGCTATCAGAAAGAGTATTCAGTGCTGCTGGTTCAATATTGACCGAAAAAAGGACTCGTCTGGCTACCCAAAATGTTGATGATCTAACCTTCATTAAAATGAACCACTCATGGATTTCGAATTATTTTGCCCCACCTTTCCCGGCTGACACCTAGCTTTCCTATAAAAAGGTCTTGCTTGTGGACTGGTCTTACTGACTGTTCCAATCTCTTAATTTGCAGCAGCTATTTGTCCAGCATACGACATGTTTACACCTCCCTAAATGGGCTAACTCCCCCCACAGGGCCGTGGTCTCGCCACTTGGCGCAAGCACCCGTGAGAGTGCCGTTTGTCTGAAGAGGTGGGTGTGCCCGCTTTTGGTCGACGGCACTGCCACTGGGTCCCTCATAGTACAATAAAGTGTCTCTGGCGGTGGTGGCGCACAACCAACGTCAGACACACCGTTGTAACATGAGGGGCCCTGGGCCTGTACCGCCGGCCACAAGAGAGTTCCCCCCCAGCTCAAACACTGTTCTACCACTTGCAAAATTATCTCTCACAGCTCCACCAATGTTTAGTCGATGCGCTGAAATCCTTCAATGCCTGGCACTGACAATACCAATTTGTTGACATGTATGATGCTAGATAAAATAGTCAGGGGCCGTGTCCTATATTTACACCAGTAAATACTTAGCACCAAATTACTATGTCTGAAACTCAGCAGAGGAGCCCACCCCTGTACCTAAGTATGCCACCCTTTTTTGGGGGGGGTTTGTTGTTTTGCGAGACATTAACATCTATTTATTTTTTGGAAGTACTAACTGTGTCAGACACTCCTTCCAATCGTCCTCCGCTGACCACACCAATGCTGCCTGTGTACCCCTGCAAGATAATTCAAACTGCTTTGAGCCTATTTTTTAAAATTTTAGGCCTACTATGTCTGTGTGCGGTCCCTCCTTCCATTTATCCTCCGCTGAGCACAACAATGCCAACCGTGTACCCATGTAACTTTTTTCAACCTGCAGTGAGCCTACTTTGTGGTGTAAGGCCTACTAGCAGTGTCTGTCTGCGCCACTTAATACAGCTGTCCTCCTCTTAAAAAAAAAAAAAAAAAGGCTGATTTTCAGCTTGTCAGAATTATAAAACTGCATTGGGGCCACAAGTTTTGCTGTGGTCTACAAACTGAGTCTTCCGCTCCAAGGTGTTCTCTCTGTTGCCTCTTCCTCGCTTCTATCTTGAAGCTCTTGTTAAGTAGTTGTTGAAACAACACTGCATTAGGCCTAAAAGTTGGGTCTGGGTTGTAGAGACGGTGTCTGCCGCTCCAAGGTGTTCTCTCTGTTGCCTTTCCTGAGCTTCAATCTTCAGGCTCTTGTTAAATAGTTTTTTAATCGAACAACTGCAGTGGGGCTACTAGTTTGGTTGGGGCCTACTAACGGTGTATGCCGCTCCGTGCTCTTCTCCTGGTTTCCTGTCCCGAAATTCCATTTTCAGGCTCTCGTTAAGTAGTTGTTGAAACAACACTGCATTAGGCCTACAAGTTGGGTCTGGGTTGTAGAGACGGTGTCTGCCGCTCCAAGGTGTTCTCCAGGTTGCCTCTCCCTAGCTTCTATCTTGAAGCTCTCGTTAAGTAGTTGTTGAAACAACACTGCATTAGGCCTACAAGTTGGGTCTGGGATGTAAAGACGGTGTCTGCCGCTCCAAGGTGTTCTCCAGGTTGCCTCTCCTTAGCTTCTATATTAAAGCTCTCGTTAAGTAGTTGTTGAAACCACACTGCATTAGGCCTACAAGTTGGGTCTGGGTTCTACAAACGGTGTCTTCCGCTCCAAGGTGTTCTCCAGGTTGCCTCTCCCTAGCTTCTATCTTGAAGCTCTCGTTAAGTAGTTGTTGAAACAACACTGCATTAGGCCTACAAGTTCGGTCTGGGATGTAGAGACGGTGTCTGCCGCTCCAAGGTGTTCTCCAGGTTGCCTCTCCCTAGCTTCTATCTTGAAGCTCTCGTTAAGTAGTTGTTGAAACAACACTGCATTAGGCCTACAAGTTGGGTCTTGGTTGTAGAGACGGTGTCTGCCACTCCAAGGTGTTCTCCTGGTTGCCTTTCCTGAGCTTCAATCTTCAGGCTCTTGTTAAATAGTTTTTTAATCGAACAACTGCAGTGGGGCTACTAGTTTGGTTGGGGCCTACTAACGGTGTATGCCGCTCCATGCTGTTCTCCTGGTTTCCTGGCCTACAAGTTGGGTCTGGGTTCTACAAACGGTGTCTTCCGCTCCAAGGTGTTCTCCAGGTTGCCTCTCCCTAACTTCTATCTTCAAGCTCTCGTTAAGTAGCTGTTGAAACCACACTGCATTAGGCCTACAAGTTGGGTCTTGGTTGTAGAGACGGTGTCTGCCACTCCAAGGTGTTCTCCTGGTTGCCTTTCCTGAGCTTCAATCTTCAGGCTCTTGTTAAATAGTTTTTTAATCGAACAACTGCAGTGGGGCTACTAGTTTGGTTGGGGCCTACTAACGGTGTATGCCGCTCCATGCTGTTCTCCTGGTTTCCTGGCCTACAAGTTGGGTCTGGGTTCTACAAACGGTGTCTTCCGCTCCAAGGTGTTCTCCAGGTTGCCTCTCCCTAACTTCTATCTTCAAGCTCTCGTTAAGTAGCTGTTGAAACCACACTGCATTAGGCCTACAAGTTGGGTCTGGGTTCTACAAACGGTGTCTTCCGCTCCAAGGTGTTCTCCAGGTTGCCTTTCCCTAGCTTCTATCTTCAGGCTCTCGTTAAATCGTTTTTAATATAACACTCCATTTGGCCTACTTGTTTTGTTGGCCCTACTAACGGTGTCTGCCGCTCTTTGATGTTCTCCTACACTCCTACACTGAACAAACCAGTGCCGCCTGTTTACTTCTGTTACCAATTTGGAACTGCATTTAGCCTACTTACTGATTTGGGCCTACTCACTGTGTCTCATTACAGTTGTACTCCACTGAACAAAGCAATGCCCCCTGGTTAGTCCTGTTACCAATTTTGAACTGCATTTAGCCCACTTTATTATTTGGGCCTATATCTGTGTTTCCTCCTCATCCTGCCCATTGCCCAGCCAGTGATAGATGAGTCTGCTGGTACATTGACCCAGAACGCTACATTCCCCGTGCACACTACACAGCCAGAATATGACCCTGCTTACACGGGGACAAAGAGGAAGGTGCAGATGAAAGTGCAGGTTCCTTCATCAGGTGGGGGGGGGAATACTCGTTGGCGACGTCACTGGCACAGGGCTCCTCATAGTACGCAAAAGTGTCGCTGCCGGTGGGAGGCACCCCCGCCGTGCAAACACACCGCCGTACTTTGAGGCGCCCTGTGCCAGTGCCAACGAGTGGGCCCCCCCTGCTTGCTCAGGATCACAGCACTTGCAAAGTTGAAATACTTACCTCTTCCTGCTCCACTGCTGTGACGTGGTCCAGATTTCCTGGGCCCACTAAATACTTGAACCAGCCCTACCCCCCACAACTTTAGCCAAATGACCCCCAATTTCCAATGCCTTACTATTATTATAAGGTAAATTAAGATTGACAAGCTTCAGTAACAAGAATGGATGTTTTTGCCATTAAAATGGGCACTGTAGGTGTTTTCCTGGCCTCCACTCACTGCCGACTATGCTCCCCCATTGACTTGTATTGGGTTTCGTGTTTCGGTCGATCCCCGACTTTTCGCGATAATCGGCCGATTTCACTCGACTTTTGAGATAGTCGGGTTTCGCGAAACCCGACTCGACCCTAAAAAACTAAGTCGCTCAACCCTACTGGCCACTCATCGCTGTTCCAGAGCTTCCAGCCTCGCATTATCCAGATGAGCTAAAGGGTTGCTATTGGTGCATACCAGCACTTCAGAACCGGACAAATATTCTGCGAACCTCTCTGTCATAGCCCACACCAACACAGTAGCTCCAACTTAAAGGAACTTTAATTGTCTGGATTACGCTTGGAATCGTGAAGGGACCGACATGCATAAGCAATCACCTTCTCTCTCCCTTCCTGTATCTGTGACAACACAGCCCCTAGTACCTGCAAACTTCCGTTGGTGTGGAGAATAAACGGTTGAGAAAAGTCCCCATAGGCCAACACAGGAGCTTCTCTCAATTCCTTTTTCAGAGCTTGAAAAGCTTCCTCCTGGTGTGTTCCTTCCAATGAATGTTCCAGTTCTTTGCACCCGAGGGCACTCCTTTAAGCAGCTCCAGCAGTGGTCTTCACAAAATGGTGGTAATACCCGGTCAGTCCGAGGAATGCTCGAACATCTTTCACCATCTCTGGAGTGGGCCAATCCTGTATCACAGCGATCTTCTCTCGGGATGGTTTCACCCCTTCAGCAGAAGCAACATGGCCCAAGAACTCAGTCTGAGTGCGGAACAAATGACATTTTTGAGGTTTCACCTTTAGTCTGTGCTTCTGAAGGCGACTGAACACCTGTTCTAGTCATTGTAGATGTTCCTCGAATGAAGCACCGTAGACTATAATGTCCTCTAAATAGATACTGTAAGTGTTGCTTCAAAGTTCAGATCACCCAGACACCATTCCATGAGACGTTGAAAAGTTTCGGGGGCATTGGCCAGGCCTAACGACATTTGGTTGAATTCAAACAGGCCCTTGGGTAGTATAAAGGCGGTCTTTGCTCGATCCTGATCGGGCATCGGCACTTGCCAATAGCCGCTGGCAAGGTCCAACGTAGAAAAAAAATTGGCTTTTCCTAGCATGGACAGGGATTCATCTATCCTGGGTAATGGGTATGAGTCTTTCACGGTACAGGCATTGAATTTCTGATAATCCACACAAAAACGCAAAGTCCCATCTTTCTTCCGCACCAGCACTATTGGAGCAGCCCATGGACTCTGACTCTCTCTGACACCTTCCTGCAACATTTGAACTCTTGGTTCAGCTGTGGTGGGATTTGACGATAGCGCTCTCTAATGGGCGTGGTATTTTCAGTAGGTATCTCGTGTAATGGCTGTGGTGCAGCCAAAATCGTCTTTGTGACGAGCGAACAAGTCCCTATATCGCCTTATCAGAGCTTCCACCTGCTGTATTTGTGCCAGAGTGAGTTCAGCCAACTCGGCCCGCATTTGTTCCAGGATAAGTCATCCATCCTGAATATGTTGGGGCTCCGGCGTCGAAGAGGAGTTCACCGTTACAGTTCAGGGGACCCTTGCTCTACCTTCAGCTGCACAGTCTGAGGTGGTACTATCTCTTCAGGCATACCCACAATCCGGGCTATTTCGCTTTTTGGAGAAACTGGGATGTCCCGATCCTCTAAATTGATGCAGCGTACAGGAACAGTTCCTTCATGCACAATGGCTAATGTACGTGCCACCAAGAATCCGGATGGAAGTTGCTCTGAAAAAGAAGGCTCAATTTGAATCTCAACTACTTCCAATGAGATGCGAGATCGGACGCGCAAAGTGAGTACTGTTTGTCCGGGTAGTAGAACGAATTTGGAAGAAGCGGGAACGATCACTTTTCAAAACACTCCTCCTTCACGGCAAGACTCTTGTGCTTGAGCTACATGAACTAACTGTTGGAATACTCTTCTCTGAGGGGTATGCGGACTCCACTGCTTCAGAGTCTCGTTAGAGGGTTCGTTGATGAAAAGACTCCTGAATTCCTTCAAAACATTCATTCTTAGGGTGACTGTGTGTCCGCTACTCACTTCTCCCTGGGTTAGCACCACACCCTTTTGTCCCAGATCCTTTCCACAATTGGTGATCTGCATCCATGCCACCCCTGTGACGGGAATGGGCAGTTGGTTGGCAGCTATCAACTTTATCACTGGGCCCCACTCAGGCCGCCTTGCTTCGGGAGAATGTCGCCGGAAGTAGGCTTCTGCCATCGATGTCACCTGTGAGCCTGTGTCCACCAGGCAGCGCACTGCACGACCATCAAATTCAGACAAACTAGGGGGCATGTTGATACTAACCTTGTGGAACTTCCACTACTCCTCCGCATCTGTTCTGGCTCCAGGCGGCGTACCCTCAGCTCGGAGCCTGTTAGTTTAATGGGCGACGGGTGGAACTCTTCCCCGACGTGTACACTCCCGTGCTATATGTCCATTCTCACCACAATTAAAACAAGTGAGGGGTCTCCGTCGACATAGCATTCTAGTGTCACAGCGGGACTCCGGGCCCTTCCTGTCTCCTGGTGGATTTGCGGCAGCCTCCGACTTCTTTTTGACGTCAGCCAATTCTCCTTTAATATTCAGTAGCTTCCTCCTCAATTCTTCCACCCATTGGGGTTCGGTTATTGCATTTATGGACACCTCCCTTCTCCAGACCTTACCCACCGGGACTGTCATCTCCTGCTCCTGTTCACGCATGGGCGCTTCACTTCCTATCTCAGGAAAAGTCTCACGAGGGTTTACCTGCACGCGCTCCCGCAGGGTCTGTTTCATCAGCAAGAGCCGCAAACCCGTCACTAAAAGGTCTCACAGCATTATGTCCGTATGACCTATACCAATGCCATCTTTCCTAACAATAGCAGTATGTAATTCCTGCAATGCGTTCATGCACTGATTCACGGTCTCCCCCTCCCTCTGCATGCGTCTAAAGAGACGTGTCCTCAGTTCCCCTACGTCTGTGGAGACTCCATGGGTCTCTTCTAAAATCTGCAGCACCTTATTAAAAGTGTCTCGCTCCCTGGGGGTCCGCAAAATAACTGAGTCTCTGGCTTCTCCATCTAATGCCATGATAGCCACCTCAGCTTCCAATGCAGGGATCATGGGGAGCATTCTCATCATACCCCTTATGCACTCAGTCCAGCTCCACAACATGGTGTTACTTCCCATAAACTTTGGCAAATTGTTCCACATTGCCCCCAGCGAGATACTGGACCTAGGGCCACCCCCAACTGCTTGGTCTGCCGCCTCTGTGCTGTTGGACTGCATCCTGCCGACTACGCCAAGTGTAAGGTAATAGCAGGTACGCAGGATGCAGTGATGAGCAGGAGGCAGAGCAAGAGTTAACGGGTTTTTTAAATATAATTATCACAGCAGTGGAAACTCCATGCAGTGAGTAAGGGGTGAAGGTAAATAGTAATAACAAAGGGTTACATAACAAGTTAACTTATCAGTCTCTGGTTCCTGGACGATGGAGGCTGGAAAATCCCACGATGGCGCCGTAGGTGACGCGAGAAGTCTCTGAGCCGGTACTGGAAAAAGGTGAAGCACTGTCTCTGAATGGCGACGAACTATCCTGGTCTTCCTACACGTGGTCTTGTGGTCCTTGAACGTTATACTGACCGAGGAGAGGTCTGATGCACCGCCAGTGATGCACAAAGTCTCGAAGTAGAGGCCGTAGTCTCACCACTACAACCTGCGTGCACCGCAGGATCAGGGCTGCAAAGATTGTCAGCAGATGTCAGCGGTACCGACCGGTTAGTACTGTAGAGGTCAGAGGGTAACGAGGAGATAGTCTCTGGAGATGCACAGTCTGTACGCGCAGGGGATGGAAAGGTGCAACATGGACCTGCTGGTTGGTGTCGGTCAGTGGAGAGGGAGTCAACCTTCTCTTGTCGCACACTCTGGGTACCTACCAAAAGCCCCGTTCCCGCGCACAGACTCTTTTATATCACACCCGCCCCAACAGTCAGGTGCAAAGGTCTGTTCCGGTCAGAAAGTGCTTCCCCCAGCAACAATGGTGACAGCCCCGACAGTTGCGGCCCAGACACGCAAGAGAGAACACTATTCTGATCCATCTCCCTACATATGCCTATGAGGCTGACAAGTTGTAAGGGACCCCCCATGGTTTTGTTCCCCCTCAGTGTGTCTGCGGTCTGGGGGGTTTGCTGCTTACCCCTTTTCAGACCCCTAGTGGTTTGGTACGAGGACCTTGTAAATATGCGACAAATCTGTGACACCAGAATCCATTTTAAAAAGATTAAAACTATTTTAGTGCAATTCCTCAATGGATTGCAGGCTCCATGTTTGAGAGAATTAAATACGGCATTGGACCTGTAGAAGCGCAGATCGCGCAAAACGGCTGTCGTCCCCTCCACACTCCCCGCACGCTCACCGTCATCTGCCAAGCCTAATGAAGTGCCTGTAACCGGATTGTTGGTACATTAACGACACCAGTTTCATGCAAGCTGGGTGAGTGCCGCATATTTTGCCCTACAGCTGTGTGTGCGGCAGGACATTTTTGTACAAGTATTTTTCAGTTTCAGGGCTCATTCAGATGTCCGACTACGATGCCATCTGTGGTTTTCACGGATAGCACTCATTCCTGTGATAGTCTATGGGGCCATTCACATGTCCGTGACTTTTCACAGACCGAGAAGTCCGCAGAAAATCGCGGAGACAAGTTCGACTTTGATTCAAGGATGGGATCTAAATCAGCAATGCAAATTAATAGGCCCATAAAAAATTTGGACCGTACTCGGAAGACATCAAAATGGAGTCCGACTTTCATGGACTGTCAGAATAGAGAATTTTTTCAAACTTTCTCCACGTCCAAGAAAAACAGATGTCACTCTGACCACCATCTGATCAGAGTCTGGTCAGAATAATCGGTCCGTTTTTCTAGTATGTGAGAAAAATTAACTTTTGAATGAGGCCTTAAAGGGACACTGTCACCTGAATTTGGAGGGAACAATCTTCAGCTATGGAGGCGGGGTTTTTGGATGTTTGATTCACCCTTTCCTTACCCGCTGGCTGCATGCTGGCTGCAATATTGGATTGAAGTTCATTCTCTGTCCTCCATAGTACACGCCTGCGCAAGGCAAGATTGCCTGGTGCAGGCATGTACTACGGAGGACAGAGAATGAACTTCAATCCAATATTGCAGCCAGCATGCAGCCAGCGGGTAAGGAAAGGGTGAATCAAACATCCAAAAACCCCGCCTCCATGGCTGAAGATTGTTCCCTCCAAATTCAGGTGACAGTGTCCCTTTAAGCTGGAGCTACACGGCGACATGTTTGGCACAACAACAATTCTCATGATCAAAACGTCTGTGCAAATTGTCTGTGACTTGCTGACGTGCAACTATTTTAAAGCTGTGATTTTGCTGTCAAAAATAGAAGGCCAAATCGCAGTTATATGCGCCTTGCACTGAAGTCTAGTGACAAGTGACTCATGTACTACTTGTGTGCAGCAACAGAAAAAACAAGACACATTTAAAAACTTTGTGTTGCAATAGCAATTTGACACCATAGGAAATAATGAGATGTGACGTAGCAATGCGACATCACAGTATCACTACACAGCAACTTTGGCCGCGACATAGCCAAAAATTGCCCTATGCCACTGCGATGGAGCGTAATGAATAGCGTGCAGGAGCATTCAATGTATTGTGCCATTGGTAACATGGTGTCGATATAATATTAATTGACCCTCCCCATACCAAGCTAGGCAAAATTCTGATGTCCATATATCATAGTCTGATAGTTTCTATAAGACTGTCAAGTTGGGGTCAGGAGTAGTGTTGAGCGATACTGTCCGATATTTGAAAGTATCGGTATCGGATGGTATCGGCCGATATCCGAAAAATATCGGATATCGCCGATACCGATATCCGATACCAATACAAGTCAATGGGACACAAATATCGGAAGGTATCCGTAATGGTTCCCAGGGTCTGAAGGAGAGGAAACTCTCCTTCAGGCCCTGGGATCCATATTAATGTGTAAAATAAAGAATAAAAATAAAAAATATTGATATACTTACCCTCGGACGGGCCCTGGTTGTCACCGCTGCAATCGCCATGCTTTTCTTCCTAAGAATGAGCGCTTTAATGACCTTCGATGACGTCGCGGCTTGTGATTGGTCGCTGAGCGGTCATGTGACCGCTCACGCGACCAACCACAAGCCGCGACGTCATCGAAGGTACTTAACAAGCTCATTCATAGGAAGGAAAACATGGCGATTGCAGCGGTGACAACCAGGGCCCGTCCGAGGGTAAGTATATCAATATTTTTTTTTTTTATTCTTTATTTTACACATTAATCTAAATCCCGATACCGATTCCCGATATCACAAAAATATCGGAAGTCGGTATCGGAATTCCGATACCGCAAATATCGGCCGATACCCGATACTTGCGGTATCGGAATGCTCAACACTAGTCAGGAGGCCCACAGCCAGTCTGTATTCGGACCTGTTATGCCTCCTCTGGTGGCACTAAAAACCCGCTCAGACAAGATACTAGAGGCAGGGCAGCACAACACCTCCAAGGCATAGAGGGACAGCTTATGCCAGATATCCAGATTTGAGACCCAATAGTTGAAAGTCGCAGAGGAATTAGGGAGTACGCTGGTTTCGTTGGCCAGGTATTGCTTGACCAACTTTAAAAACTTTTCCCTCTTGACAAAAATACCAAGTCATCAGGTCCTGGATGCTGGGATGGTGTCATGAAATTGGCCCAGGCTTTTGAAAGTGTACCCTTGCCTCTGCTGTGTGTCTCCCTGGCCTCTCCTCCTTGGTTGGGCAAGGAAGCTTCCTCCCTGCCACAAGCGTTGTCTGATAGGAATTTATTCAACATATTTTCAACAATTTCCATCTTTCCTGTAGTAGACCTCTTTGCTTGGGTATAGCTGGGTGAACAACCAGTACTATTTTTTGGCCAAGATAATTATAACACGAGGGTCACAGAAAAGACATTGATATATAAAGTCGGCCATATGTGTCAAGCTCCCTACAGCCAACATTTCCCTGTCTCCATCATGACGACAACTTTCCATCTCCTCCTCATTCCCCCCAGCCCATCCACGCAGGAGGGACAGGATGAAGGTTGTGTGGGTACTAGCCTCTATTTTGCTAGCCACCAGCTCCTGTTCCTCCTCCTCAGCCTCCACCTCTCTCATTGTTAACCAATCTACACTAAGCAGATGAGATGAAGCTGGGCTGGGTAGAATCTCCCTGGCGCTTGTCTTCCTCCATCACCACCTGGTTTGCATGCATAGATTCATGTTTAAACGGAACCTGTCTACAGATTTTGCCGCTATAAGATGCGGCTACTGCCTTTCAGGGCTTATCTACAGCATTTTATAATGCTGTAGATAAGCCCCCGGTCCGACCTGCAAGTGAAGAAAAATTAGTTATATTATACTCACCCTGGGGGTGGTCCGGTCTGATGGGTATTGCAGGTCTGGGTCCGGCGCCTCCCATCTTCGTGCGATGCCGTCCTCCTGCTTCTTCATCGCTCCCCGGCATTGGCGCTCCTGCGCAGGCTTACTTCTCTGCCCTGTTGAGGGCAGAGTAAAGTACTGTAGTGCACAGGTGCCAGGCCTCTCTGACCTTTCCCAGCACCTGCGCACTGCAGTACTTTACTCTGCCCTCAACAGGGCAGAGAAGTACGCCTGCGGGGAGCGATGAAGAAGAAGGAGGGAGGCGTCGCAAGAAGATGGGAGGTGCTGGACACAGACCTGCGACACCCATCGGACCGGACCGCCCCCGGATAAGTATACTTTTTTTTTTTCACTTGCAGGTCGGACCGGGTGCTGATCTATAGCATTATAGAATGCTGTAGATAAGCCCTGAAAGGCAGTGGCCGCATCATATAGCGGTAAAATCTGCTGACAGGTTCCCTTTAATTGTGAGCATCAATAGTTTATGTAGGGACAGAAGAAGGATCGTTGTGCTGAGTATGGTGTCATCGCCGCTCACCATCTTAATGGAGTCCTCAAAGTCTTGGAGAACTGCACAAATGTCAGACATCCATGCCAACTCTTCAGTTGTTATGTGCGGAGGCTGACCAAAATGCCGATGGGCGAGTTGGAGCTGGAACTCAACAACTGGCCTCTGCTGCTGACAAAGCATTGCCATTATGTGGAGTGTGGAGTTCTAGTATGAGGGCAGGTCGCACACCAGTCGATGAGCTGGCACTTGCATGCGCTACTGCAGCACAGTCAGAGTGGCGACAGCTGTAGCCGACTTTCAGAAATGGGTGCTGACGCAGTGTTCCCTGAACAGAAGCTTTGTCAAATCTGGGTAGATTTTCAGAAACAGCTGAACTACCAAGTTGAGCACGTGTGCCAAGCATGGTACGTGTGTGAGCTTGCCAAACTTCACAGCCGCCACTAGGTTACGGCCATTATCACGCATGACCATGCCTGGTTTGAGGTTCAACTGCAAAAGCCACAGATCTGAAGACACAAAAGAGAATAGTAAAACCAAAAACACTCAGTTTGAAAAAATGTTGCAGTAATCCACAAGTGCTAGTAAAAGATGTAAAAAACAGGGTATTTGGTTGATACGTTTTTTGCAAAAAATGTATACTAAGCTGCTCTACCAATCTTCACGGTATACCCTTATCAGAGCAGTCCTAACTAATGTATGCAATCCCTATCTGATGTATTTAAAAACCTGATCATCTGTATATAACCTGTGTGAACAGGGTTCAGAGAGGAAAAATCCATGTGTGCATACAGGGTAGAACAGCTTTTGTGCAGATAGCCCAAGAGGAGTGGTGGAACTCCCCAGTCTTGTAGACACAAGAGAACAATTATGGAAACAGGAACACATGGGCCACTTGCACAGTGAACAAGTCTGTATGATCATGTTCACACACCACCAAGAAACCTGAAGACACAAAAGAGAATAGTAAAACCAAAAACACTCAGTTTGAAAAAATGTTGCAGTAATCCACAAGTGCTAGTAAAAGATGTAAAAAACAGGGTATTTGGTTGATACGTTTTTTGCAAAAAATGTATACTAAGCTGCTCTACCAATCTTCACGGTATACCCTTATCAGAGCAGTCCTAACTAATGTATGCAATCCCTATCTGATGTATTTAAAAACCTGATCATCTGTATATAACCTGTGTGAACAGGGTTCAGAGAGGAAAAATCCATGTGTGCATACAGGGTAGAACAGCTTTTGTGCAGATAGCCCAAGAGGAGTGGTGGAACTCCCCAGTCTTGTAGACACAAGAGAACAATTATGGAAACAGGAACACATGGGCTACTTGCACAGTGAACAAGTCTGTATGATCATGTTCACACACCACCAAGAAACCTGAAGACACAAAAGAGAATAGTAAAACCAAAAACACTCAGTTTGAAAAAATGTTGCAGTAATCCACAAGTGCTAGTAAAAGATGTAAAAAACAGGGTATTTGGTTGATACGTTTTTTGCAAAAAATGTATACTAAGCTGCTCTACCAATCTTCACGGTATATCCTTATCAGAGCAGTCCTAACTAATGTATGCAATCCCTATCTGATGTATTTAAAAACCTGATCATCTGTATATAACCTGTGTGAACAGGGTTCAGAGAGGAAAAATCCATGTGTGCATACAGGGTAGAACAGCTTTTGTGCAGATAGCCCAAGAGGAGTGGTGGAACTCCCCAGTCTTGTAGACACAAGAGAACAATTATGGAAACAGGAACACATGGGCCACTTGCACAGTGAACAAGTCTGTATGATCATGTTCACACACCACCAAGAAACCTGAAGACACAAAAGAGAATAGTAAAACCAAAAACACTCAGTTTGAAAAAATGTTGCAGTAATCCACAAGTGCTAGTAAAAGATGTAAAAAACAGGGTATTTGGTTGATACGTTTTTTGCAAAAAATGTATACTAAGCTGCTCTACCAATCTTCACGGTATACCCTTATCAGAGCAGTCCTAACTAATGTATGCAATCCCTATCTGATGTATTTAAAAACCTGATCATCTGTATATAACCTGTGTGAACAGGGTTCAGAGAGGAAAAATCCATGTGTGCATACAGGGTAGAACAGCTTTTGTGCAGATAGCCCAAGAGGAGTGGTGGAACTCCCCAGTCTTGTAGACACAAGAGAACAATTATGGAAACAGGAACACATGGGCCACTTGCACAGTGAACAAGTCTGTATGATCATGTTCACACACCACCAAGAAACCTGAAGACACAAAAGAGAATAGTAAAACCAAAAACACTCAGTTTGAAAAAATGTTGCAGTAATCCACAAGTGCTAGTAAAAGATGTAAAAAACAGGGTATTTGGTTGATACGTTTTTTGCAAATAATGTATATTAAGCTGCTCTACCAATCTTCACGGTATACCCTTATCAGAGCAGTCCTAACTAATGTATGCAATCCCTATCTGATGTATTTAAAATATATACAGTGGGGCAAAAAAGTATTTAGTCAGTCAGCAATAGTGCAAGTTCCACCACTTAATAAGATGAGAGGCGTCTGTAATTTACATCATAGGTAGACCTCAACTATGGGAGACAAACTGAGAAAAAAAAATCCAGAAGATCACATTGTCTGTTTTTTTATCATTTTTTTTGCATTTTATGGTGGAAAATAAGTATTTGGTCAGAAACAAACAATCAAGATTTCTGGCTCTCACAGACCTGTAACTTCTTCTTTAAGAGTCCCCTCTTTCCTCCACTCATTACCTGTAGTAATGGCACCTGTTTAAACTTGTTATCAGTATAAAAAGACACCTGTGCACACCCTCAAACAGACTGACTCCAAACTCCACTATGGTGAAGACCAAAGAGCTGTCAAAGGACACCAGAAACAAAATTGTAGCCCTGCACCAGGCTGGGAAGACTGAATCTGCAATAGCCAACCAGCTTGGAGTGAAGAAATCAACAGTGGGAGCAATAATTAGAAAATGGAAGACATACAAGACCACTGATAATCTCCCTCGATCTGGGGCTCCACGCAAAATCCCACCCCGTGGGGTCAGAATGATCACAAGAACGGTGAGCAAAAATCCCAAAACCACGCGGGGGGACCTAGTGAATGAACTGCAGAGAGCTGGGACCAATGTAACAAGGCCTACCATAAGTAACACACTATGCCACCATGGACACAGATCCTGCAGTGCCAGACGTGTCCCACTGCTTAAGCCAGTACATGTCCGGGCCCGTCTGAAGTTTGCTAGAGAGCATTTGGATGATCCAGAGGAGTTTTGGGAGAATGTCCTATGGTCTGATGAAACCAAACTGGAACTGTTTGGTAGAAACACAACTTGTCGTGTTTGGAGGAAAAAGAATACTGAGTTGCATCCATCAAACACCATACCTACTGTAAATCATGGTGGTGGAAACATCATGCTTTGGAGCTGTTTCTCTGCAAAGGGGCCAGGACGACTGATCCGGGTACATGAAAGAATGAATGGGACCATGTATCGTGAGATTTTGAGTGCAAACCTCCTTCCATCAGTAAGGGCATTGAAGATGAAACGTGGCTGGGTCTTTCAACATGACAATGATCCAAAGCACACCGCCAGGGCAACGAAGGAGTGGCTTCGTAAGAAGCATTTCAAGGTCCTGGAGTGGCCTAGCCAGTCTCCAGATCTCAACCCTATAGAAAACCTTTGGAGGGAGTTGAAAGTCCGTGTTGCCAAGCGAAAAGCCAAAAACATCACTGCTCTAGAGGAGATCTGCATGGAGGAATGGGCCAACATACCAACAACAGTGTGTGGCAACCTTGTGAAGACTTACAGAAAACGTTTGAACTCTGTCATTGCCAACAAAGGATATATTACAAAGTATTGAGATGAAATTTTGTTTCTGACCAAATACTTATTTTCCACCATAATATGCAAATAAAATGTTAAAAAAACAGACAATGTGATTTTCTGGATTTTTTTTTCTCAGTTTGTCTCCCATAGTTGAGGTCTACCTATGATGTAAATTACAGACGCCTCTCATCTTTTTAAGTGGTGGAACTTGCACTATTGCTGACTGACTAAATACTTTTTTGCCCCACTGTATATATATATATATGCAAATCCACACATGGATTTTTCCTCTCTGAACCCTGTTCACACAGGTTATATACAGATGATCAGGTTTTTAAATACATCAGATAGGGATTGCATACATTAGTTAGGACTGCTCTGATAAGGGTATACCGTGAAGATTGGTAGAGCAGCTTAGTATACATTTTTTGCAAAAAACGTATCAACCAAATACCCTGTTTTTTACATCTTTTACTAGCACTTGTGGATTACTGCAACATTTTTTCAAACTGAGTGTTTTTGGTTTTACTATTCTCTTTTGTGTCTTCAGGTTTCTTGGTGGTGTGTGAACATGATCATACAGACTTGTTCACTGTGCAAGTGGCCCATGTGTTCCCAAAAGCCACAGATCTGCCTGGTATGTTATTCCTTTAAGTAGCTCGGCCGCTGTGTGTGGTGTGTCTCCTAGATAAATCGGACACAGCAGACCCGGTTGCTGCTTTGCTGAGGAAGTGCTGCAGAACTTCCGGTTGATGTGAACGATGTGCTCTGAGATAACACATCGGAGATGCAGTATGAGAAGCAGAAGGAAGTGCAGAAACTGATGTATGAGGTGGCGGAAACCCTGATAGAAGTAGGGCCAGTAATCCTCGGTGTGTCGTGCCAGGGTGGGACTCAGCCCTGGCCTACACAATGTTCTCCCAGTGTGCCATCAGTGAAATGTAGCGTCCCTGGCCAAAGCGCTTGTCCATGTGTCATTCATTAAGTGGACAATACCAGTAAGTATTTTGGTAAGGGAACGGGTGATGTTCCAGGACAAATGCTGGTACAAGGCGGGGAAGCCACACAGGGAGAAAAAGTGGATGCTGGGGACCAAGTACCGAGGGACAGCTGCTGCCATGAGTCGTCGGAAATCCTCCTTGTCAACAAGCCGAAACTGCAACATTTCTACAGCAAGCAGCCTGGAAATGTGTCTTTCTAGCCTTTTGGGCGTGTTGGTTGGAAACTTTCTCTTTCTGTTGGAGTAGGAACAGCTGAATGCTGTACTGGGACAAGGATTTGGAAGTGCCTGATCATTATTACTGCTATTTATTATCATAGCACCATTTATTCACTATATAAGCTGAGATTTTCAGCCCATTTTTTGGGGCTGAAAGTCTCCCTCTCGGCTTATACTCGAGTCATACCCAGGGGTCGGCAGGGGAGGGGGAGTGGGGGCTGTCTAATAATACTCACCTACCCCTGTCGCGGTCCCTGCAGGTCTCTGGCTCCCCGGCGCCCCAGCTTCTTCCTGTACTGAGCTGTCACATGGTACTGCTCATTACAGTAATGAATATGCGGCTCCACCTCCCATAGGGGTGGAGCCGCATATTCATTACTGTAATGAGCGGTAACGGTGACCGCTCAGTACAGGAAGAAGCTGTGGCATCGGGGAAGCAGGGACCACGCCAGGAGCAGGTGAGTATAACGGGGAGGGGAGCGCAGCGCTGCATGATATTCACCTGCTCCTCATTCCGGGCGCCGCTCCATCTTCAGCGTCTTCTGCAGTGACGCTCAGGTCAGAGGGCGCGGTGACGTGGTTGGTGCGCGCCCTCTGCCTGAACGTCAGTGCAGAAGACGCTGAAGATGGAGCGGCGCCGGAACGAGGAGCATGTGAATATTGAAAGTGCCGGGTGTTATGACCTGGTGGTGAGGACAATAATGGACCTGGTGGTTAAGAGCACACGGAATGACCTGATAGTTACTAATAATACAGACAAGCTCTGAGACGTGGGAACTCTGCTGACCGCAATCCCTAATCCTATCACACACACTAGAAATAGCCGTGTATTGCTCCTAACGCTCCCTATGCAACTCATCACAGCCTAAGGAACTAGCTAGCCCTAGAGATAGAAAAATAAAGCCTACCTTGCCTCAGAGAAATTCCCCAAACGAACAGGCAGCCCCCACATATAATGACTGTGAGTTAAGATGAAAAGTACAAACACAGAGATGAAATAGATTTAGCAAAGTGAGGCCCGACTTACAGAACAGACAGAGGATAGGAAAGGTAACTTTGTGGTCAGCACAAAAACTACAAAAAGACCACGCAGAGGGCGCAAAAAGACCCTCCTCACCGACTCACGGTGCGGAGGCGCTCCCTCTGCGTCCCAGAGCTTCCAGCAAGCAAGACAAAAATCAAAATAGCAAGCTGGACAGAAAAAATAGCAAACAGAGAAAAACAAGCAGGAACTTAGCTTCTGCTGGGAAGACAGGTCACAAGAACGATCCAGGAGCGAACTAGACCAATACTGGAACATTGACAGGTGGCATGGAGCAATGATCTAGGTGGAGTTAAATAGAGCAGCCAGCTAACGAATTAACCTCGTCACCTGTGGAACCTCAGAAGCCGCAGCCCCACTCACAACCACCAGAGGAAGCCCATGGACAGAACCAGCCGAAGTACCATTCATGACCACCGGAGGGAGCTTAACAACAGAATTCACAACAGTACCCCCCCTTGAGGAGGGGTCACCGAACCCTCACCAGAGCCCCCAGGCCGACCAGGATGAGCCAAATGAAAGGCACAAACCAGATCGGCAGCATGAACATCAGAGGCAAAGACCCAGGAATTATCTTCCTGACCATAACCCTTCCACTTGACCAGGTACTGGAGTTTCCGTCTCGAAATACGAGAATCCAAAATTTTCTCCACCACATACTCCAACTCCCCCTCAACCAACACCGGGGCAGGAGGATCAACGGATGGAACCACAGCCGCCACGTATCTCCGCAACAATGACCTATGGAATACATTATAGATGGCAAAAGAAGCTGGAAGGGTCAAACGAAATGACACAGGATTGAGAACCTCAGAAATCTTATACGGAACAATGAAACGAGGCTTAAACTTAGGAGAGGAAACCTTCATAGGAACATAACGAGACGACAACCAAACCAAATCCCCAACACGAAGTCGGGGACCCACACAGCGCCGGCGGTTAGCGAAACGTTGAGCCTTCTCCTGGGACAATGTCAAATTGTCCACCACATGAGTCCAAATCTGCTGCAACCTATCCACCACAGTATCAACACCAGGACAGTCCGAAGACTCAACCTGCCCTGAAGAGAAACGAGGATGGAAACCAGAATTGCAGAAAAACGGCGAAACCAAAGTAGCCGAGCTGGCCCGATTATTAAGGGCAAACTCAGCCAAAGGCAAAAAGGACACCAAATCATCCTGATCAGCAGAAACAAAGCATCTAAGATATGTTTCCAAAGTCTGATTAGTATGTTCGGTTTGGCCATTTGTCTGAGGATGGAAAGCCGAGGAAAAAGACAAATCAATGCCCATCCTAGCACAAAAGGATCGTCAAAACCTCGAAACAAACTGGGAACCTCTGTCCGAAACGATGTTCTCCGGAATGCCATGTAAATGAACCACATGCTGGAAAAACAACGGCACCAAATCAGAGGAGGAAGGCAATTTAGACAAGGGTACCAAATGGACCATCTAAGAGAATCGATCACAAACCACCCAAATGACCGACATCTTTTGAGAGACAGGGAGATCCGAAATAAAATAGATAGAAATATGCGTCCAGGGCCTCTTCGGGACCGGCAAGGGCAAAAGCAACCCACTGGCACGAGAACAGCAGGGCTTAGCCCAAGCACAAGTCCCACAGGACTGCACAAAAGAACGCACATCCCGTGACAAAGACGGCCACCAAAAGGATCTAGCCACCAAATCTCTGGTACCAAAGATTCCAGGATGACTCGCCAACACCGAACAATGAATCTCAGAGATAACTCTACTAGTCCATTTATCAGGGACAAACAGTTTCTCCGCTGGGCAACGGTCAGGTCTATCAGCCTGAAATTTTTGCAGCACCCGCCGCAAATCAGGGGAGATGGCAGACAAAATTACCCCCTCTTTGAGAATACCTGCCGGCTCAGGAACACCCGGAGAGTCGGGCACAAAACTCCTTGACAGGGCATCAGCCTTCACATTCTTAGAGCCCGGAAGGTACGAAACCACAAAATCAAAACGGGAGAAAAATAGCGACCAACGAGCCTGTCTAGGATTCAACCGTTTGGCAGACTCGAGATAAGTCAAATTCTTGTGATCCGTCAAGACCACCACGCGATGCTTGGCTCCTTCAAGCCAATGACGCCACTCCTCGAATGCCCACTTCATGGCCAACAACTCTCGATTGCCAACATTATAATTGCGCTCAGCAGGCGAAAACTTTCTAGAAAAGAAGGCACATGGTTTCATCACCGAGCCATCAGAACTTCTTTGCGACAAAACAGCCCCTGCTCCAATCTCCGAAGCATCAACCTCGACCTGAAACGGGAGCGAAACATCTGGCTGGCACAACACAGGGGCAGAAGAAAAACGACGCTTCAACTCCTGAAAAGCTTCCACAGCCGCAGAAGACCAATTGACCACATCAGCACCCTTCTTGGTCAAATCAGTTAACGGTTTAGCAACACTAGAAAAATTACTGATGAAGCGACGATAAAAATTAGCAAAGCCCAGGAACTTTTGCAGACTCTTCACAGATGTCGGCTGAGTCCAATCAAAAATGGCCTGGACTTTAACAGGGTCCATCTCGATAGTAGAAGGGGAAAAAATGAATCCCAAAAATGAAACCTTCTGAACTCCAAAGAGACACTTTGACCCCTTCACAAACAAAGAATTCGCACGAAGGACCTGAAACACCATTCTGACCTGCTTCACGTGAGACTCCCAATCATCCGAGAAGACCAAAATATCATCCAAATACACAATCAGGTACTCTCGGAAGATGTCATGCATAAAGGACTGAAATACTGATGGAGCATTGGAAAGCCCGAATGGCATAACCAGGTACTCAAAATGGCCCTCGGGCGTATTAAATGCTGTTTTCCATTCATCGCCCTGTTTAATACGCACAAGATTATACGCACCACGAAGATCTATCTTGGTGAACCAACTAGCCCCCTTTATCCGAGCAAATAAATCAGACAGCAGCGGCAAAGGGTACTGAAATTTGACTGTGATCTTATTAAGAAGGCGGTAATCAATACAAGGTCTCAAAGAACCATCCTTCTTGGCCACAAAAAAGAACCCTGCTCCCAATGGTGACGACGACGGGCGAATATGACCCTTCTCCAAGGATTCCTTTATATAACTCTGCATAGCGGCGTGTTCTGGCACAGATAAATTGAACAGTCGGCCCTTAGGAAACTTACTACCAGGAATCAAATTGATAGCACAATCGCAATCCCTATGAGGAGGGAGGGCACTGGATTTGGGCTCATCAAATACATCCCGGTAATCCGACAAAAACTCCGGGACTTCAGAAGGGGTGGATGACGAAATAGACAAAAATGGAACATCACCATGTACCCCCTGACAACCCCAACTGGACACAGACATAGATTTCCAATCCAATACTGGATTATGGACCTGTAGCCATGGCAACCCCAAAACGACCACATCATGCAGATTATGCAACACCAAAAAGCGAATATCCTCCTGATGTGCAGGAGCCATGCACATGGTCAATTGGGTCCAGTACTGAGGCTTATTCTTGGCCAAAGGCGTAGCATCAATTCCTCTCAATGGAATAGGATACTGCAAGGGCTCCAAGAAAAAACCACAGCGCCTAGCAAACTCCAAGTCCATCAAATTCAGGGCAGCGCCTGAATCCACAAATGCCATAACAGAATAGGATGACAAAGGGCAAATCAGAGTAACGGACAAAAGAAATTTCGACTGTACCGTACCAATGGTGGCAGACCTAACGAAATGCTTAGTGCGCTTAGGACAATCGGAGATAGCATGAGTGGAATCACCACAGTAAAAACACAGCCCATTCCGACGTCTGTGTTCTTGCCGTTCAGCTCTGGTCAAAGTCCTATCACATTGCATAGGCTCAGGTCTATGCTCAGATAATACCGCCAAATGGTGCACAGCTTTACCTTCACGCAAGCGTCGATCGATCTGAATGGCCAAAGACATAGACTCATTCAGACCAGCAGGCATGGGAAATCCCACCATGACATCCTTAAGAGCTTCAGAGAGACCCTTTCTGAAAATTGCTACCAGGGCACATTCATTCCACTGAGTGAGCACAGACCACTTCCTAAACTTCTGACAATATATCTCTACCTCATCCTGACCCTGACACAGAGCCAGCAAGATTTTCTCTGCCTGATCCACTGAATTTGGTTCATCATAAAGCAATCCAAGCGCCAGAAAAAACGCATCAACATCACGCAATGCCGGATCTCCTGGCGCAAGGGAAAATGCCCAGTCTTGAGGGTCGCCACGTAACAAAGAAATAATGATTTTCACTTGTTGAACAGGGTCACCTGAGGAGCGAGGTTTCAAAGCAAGAAACAATTTACAATTATTTTTGAAATTCAAGAACTTAGATCTATCCCCAAAAAACAAATCAGGAATTGGAATCCTAGGCTCTAACATCGGATTCTGAACCACAAAATCTTGAATGTTTTGTACCCTTGCAGTGAGATTATCCATACAAGAGAACAGACCTTGAATGTCCATATCTACACCTGTATCCTGAACCACCCAGAGGTAAAGGGGAAAAAAGAGACAAAACACACTGCAAAGAAAAAAAAATGGTCTCAGAACTTCTCTTATCCCTCTATTGACATGCATTAATACTTTGGGCCACCTGTACTGTTATGACCTGGTGGTGAGGACAATAATGGACCTGGTGGTTAAGAGCACACGGAATGGCCTGATAGTTACTAATAATACAGACAAGCTCTGAGACGTGGGAATTCTGCTGACCGCAATCCCTAATCCTATCACACACACTAGAAATAGCCATGGATTCCTCCTAACGCTCCCTATGCAACTCGTCACAGCCTAAGGAACTAGCTAGCCCTAGAGATAGAAAAATAAAGCCTACCTTGCCTCAGAGAAATTCCCCAAAGGAACAGGCAGCCCCCACATATAATGACTGTGAGTTAAGATGAAAAGTATAAACACAGAGATGAAATAGATTTAGCAAAGTGAGGCCCGACTTACTGAACAGACAGAGGATAGGAAAGGTAACTTTGTGGTCAGCACAAAAACTACAAAAAGAACACGCAGAGGGCGCAAAAAGACCCTCCGCACCAACTCACGGTGCGGAGGTGCTCCCTCTGCGTCCCAGAGCTTCCAGCAAGCAAGACAAAAATCAAAATAGCAAGCTGGACAGAAAAAATAGCAAACAGAGAAAAACAAGCAGGAACTTAGCTTCTGCTGGGAAGACAGGTCACAAGAACGATCCAGGAGCGAACTAGACCAATACTGGAACATTGACAGGTGGCATGGAGCAATGATCTAGGTGGAGTTAAATAGAGCAGCCAGCTAACGAATTAACCTCGTCACCTGTGGAAGGAACCTCAGAAGCCGCAGCCCCACTCACAACCACCAGAGGAAGCCCATGGACAGAACCAGCCGAAGTACCATTCATGACCACAGGAGGGAGCTTAACAACAGAATTCACAACAGCCGGGGGCCTGAGCGACGGAGAGGTGAGGATGTGATCTTTTTTTTTTTTTATCGCAGCAACCGCAAATGGGGCAAGTGTCTGTATGGAGCATCTTACGGGGCCATAATGTTTGTGCAGCACTATATGGGGCAAGTGTCTGTATGGGACCATAATCAACGTTTGTGCAGCACTATATGGAGCAAGTGTCTGTACGGGGCCATAATCAACGTTTGTGCAGCACTATATGGGGCAAGTGTCTGTATGTGGCCATAATCAACGTTTGTGCAATACTATATAGGGCAAGTGTCTGTATGGGGCCATAATCAACGTTTGTGCAGCACTATATGGGGCAAGTGTCTGTATGGGGCCATAATCAACGTTTGTGCAGTACTATATGGGGCAAGTGTCTGTATGGGCCATAATCAACGTTTGTGCAGCACTATATGGGGCAAGTGTCTGTATGTGGCCATAATCAACGTTTGTGCAGTACTATATGGCCATAATTAACGTTTGTGGAGCATTATATGGGGCAATTGTCTGTATGGAGCATCTTATGGGGCCATAAGCAAGGTTTGTGCAGCACTATATGGGGCAAATATCTTTAAGGAGCATCTTATGGGGCCATAATCAACATTTGTGCAGCATTATTTTGGGCAAATGTGTCTATGGAGCATCTTATGGGGCCATTATTAACTTTTATGCAGGATTATATGGGGCATATTTTAATATGGAGCATCTTATTGGGCCATCATAAACTTTATGGAGCATTATATGGGGCTCCTGATTCAATATAGATAGTCAAAAACACTTAACCTACTGATGTCTCAATTAATTTTACTTTTATTGGTATCTATTTTTACTTTTGACGTTTACCAGTAGCTGCTGCATTTCCCACCCTAGCCTTATACCCGAGTCATTAAGTTTTCCCAGTTTTTTGTGGCAAAATTAGGGGGGTCGGCTTATACTCGGGTCAGCTTATACTCGAGTATATATGGTACATAATAATTTGATGGAACAAGGGTTACTGCACATTGTATGATTGTCAGAAGACAATCCCTTTGACAGTTTCCACAGTAGGCAAGGGTCTAATATGTTGGGGTAGAATGTTCCAGAACAGTGGGGATATACGGGAGAAATCTTGTATGCAATTGTTGGAAGAGGAGATAAGAAGGGAGTAAACAAGGAGATCTTGTGAGGATCGGAGGTTGCGTGCAGGTAAGTACTGGAAAACTAAGTCACAAATGTTTTTAGGAGACAGGCTGTTGATGGCTTTGTATGCCAAGTTTAGGATTTTGAACTACAGTCTCTGGGCAATGGGGAGCCAGTGAAGGGATTGAAAGAGAGGAAAAACTGAGGAATAGCAGGGGGACATGTGGATTAGTGGGGCAGCGGAGTTTAGGATAGATTTAGGACAGATTGGAAGGGTGCCAGAGTGTTAGAGGGGAGGCCACAAAGCAAGAGGTTGCAGTAGTCGAGGTGGGAGATGATGAGGGCATGTATTAGTGCTTTTGTAGATTTTTGGTTGAAGAATGTGCGGATGGGGGAAATATTTTTGAATTGCAGTCAGCAGGATTTGGAAAGGGCTTGGATGTGTGGTTTGAAGGAGAGATCAGAGTCAAGCGTTACCCTGAGACAGCGAGCTTGCGGGACTGGGAAGAGTGAGCAGCCATTGACATTGACTTTGATGGATAGGTCTGTTGGGGGGTTGAGTGAGACGATGGAAAGATGATAGTCTTCTGGGACTCAATATGGTGGGAAGAAGTAGGATCAGGGTGAGGATAAAGTGATAAAAACTGTTGGCTGCTGAGACTGGACCGTGTGGAAGACTTGGTGGTGCTGCCAAGCATGCTGGAAGCATTATCTGTTATCTAACCAACCACCTGCTCGCAACTGCTCTGGCTTCAGAATTCATATACGGTGCCTCCCTGCAAAGAGGGACAAGAAACTATGTGTCGTGGATGGGCATGTTTCTTGTGCTCCAGCAACAGGCGTAGTTGTACCTGCCCTACGTCCTCAGTGTCTGTGTGCATCATCAGTAGCACCTCCCTGTCCCTTACCGCACACCTTACGCATTTTCTAATTGATGTGTCTCTTGAAACCAAGTTTATTTTAATATAAATAAAAAATTTGGCCACCAGCTCAACTGCTATTAGATCAAGTGTATGTTGTGAAACACTTGACTAATAGCACCTTATTAAAAAAAAAAGCTATAATCAAGCTTTTGCGTTAAAGTTTTTTGAGTATTTTTACAAAATATTTGGTAATATATATTTCTTTACATACTACAATTTATATTAAAAGTAAAAAATAGAAATCTTGCAGTTTTCACATTGGTCACTTAGGTGATTTTAGATTCTAACATCCTTTAGTTTCAGGAAACAACACGCATACATTAGCCATAATGGTCAGATTCTGACAGAATCTTTTGTGTTGAAGCATCTAATGAGCATGTGCGAAAGTCATTGAGGAGGTAGGAGGGGGATGAGGTCAACTGTGATATCACTTCTTGTGATTGGTGGATCCCGTGCTATCAGGCTGATATAAACATGTTACCTGTCATTGTAATCCTGCCTCTGCAGATAATTAGACTGCTGAAACCTCTATCTGCAAGGACTGAAACTAGGAGGCTTAGGCTGGTATCACATTTGCGTTTTTTGCCGCTGCGTTTTTGCGCAAAAAAAGCATGCGTTTTTTTTCCTATACTTAACATTAAAACGCATGCTTTTTTTTCATGCGTTTTGCCCCTTTTTGCAGCCGAATGCGTCTTTTCTATGCATGCGTTGTGTTGCAGAAATGAAACATGTAGTAATTTTTAGCGGCGTTTTTTTGCAGCAAAAAAACCTATTGCTGTCTATGTAAACACATGCGTTTTTAAGCACATGCGTTTGGTTGCGTTAAAAATGCATGCAATTTTATAGAAAAACAAAAAGAAAACACACTGATAAGCCACCATTTTCACCATGCGTTTTTTTTTTAAACGCATGCGTTTTAAAACGCAAGTGTGAAACCAGCCTAAGTGACCAGTGTGAAAATTGCAAGATTACTAACTCCATATTAATGTTATTTATAGACGGTCCAAGTTGAGCAACGTAAGATCCAGTCATCCACTTGAGTTCACAGAGATGGATCCCAAGCAATGTACCTTCCCCCTACAACAGTGGTGTCCAACCTTTCTTATCTTGAAAGCCACATACAGCTTGAAGAGAGGGTCAGGAGCCATATCCAGAGCCCCAAGGGCAGTTATATCTAGCTGAAGCCCCCCACTGCCCCTACAATGTTGACACCTATAGCTGTCATTGCCAGTGTAATGACAGCCAAAGCTTCCACCACACAGAAATCACCTTGAGGCAGTATACTTACATCCAGCGGTTCCCAGTTTACTCACATTTGGTATTCCCCCATCAGGTGCTTCAAAAACACTGTTGCATCCAGCTTCAAGCACCTTCTCTGACAGGTAGTATCAGCCTAGCTCCAGCTGACCATACTGAATTTATCTCTCCACCTCCGATAGTGGATCATCCAGATTTGCTCCTCAATGTGAGGCTACGCACAAACATCATAATTTGGAAACTGTATCTTCATTTCATTTAAATCTGGTGCTACTTGTGACACTTGTGAGCGACACATCATGGGTCCACGAGCCACATGTCACATGTCCACGAGCCACATTGATCCTGGTTGAGGATCTCTTCCCTACGATGTCCATATTCCCTAATAGCCTAAAGGCCCCCATACATATTAGACTCATGTTGGCCGAACCTATTACGATCAACAGGTTTGGCCAACAGTCTACTGTGCATGGGGACCCAGGACAACCGATTGTCGGGTATGTCCGACTTCAGACTTAAGATCGCTTTGTTCTCCCAGAGATAAGTTGCCGGTAGACATGTCTGTCAGCAGCAGAACTAGCGCTCCTGTGTATGGGAGAGCCGGCTGAGATGGCTGCTGGCCGAGAGCCATCTAATGGCTACAGAGATCGGATGACCCCTTAAAAAACACATAACCATTACCAGACCAAGTTAAAAATAGGCAATCCTTATGATGCTGTAAATACACAAGAGAACACATAAAACCATTTCATTCGGATTCCTGTACAGCACGGATTCCAGTTTCCCAAGCTTCCCGACCGGCTGTCATATTTTGTATGTGTGAGAAAACATGGAATTAATCACCTTCCCATATAAAGAATAAAAGGTGTGATCTCAGCAGGCTAGCACAATTAATTTCAACACAAAATCTAATGAAACCTGAAAATATGCCAGTCATTTTTTTAATTTTATTTTTCTTATAATTTAAAAAAAAAAAAATTTTAAACATTGGCAAGATCACAATGAAAATTGTCACTTAAAGCGCAAAGGCAACATTTGGAAAGCATTAGAGTCTTGTTCTGGTTAGTGGGATTGTCTCTCCCGGCCATCACGAACACCGCACATGATGGAACCTTACTACGATTTAATCTGATCTGTGTGGACTCAGAGATTAACCTATCACTTTTGCAAATTGCACCTCCCTGCAACTTCTCAAATTGAGTGAGTCATTCATTTTATGGATGCCTGGGAGATTAGAAACATGGGGAATGGGAAGGCAACATCGGTCCCTGCTGACAGTGCAGTTCAACAAAAGAATGACATATTTCATACGTTTTATAAAGGAAATTAACGCCCCAGGGAACCCGAACTAGTGTTGAGTGTGGAAATATCTAACGTGAGGCATGTTCCAGAAATACGATACACAACGAAGACTTGTAAGAGCCATAACTTTATTTTTCGAAAAGGAGAAGTAACACGTTTACAATATCTTAAGTGGCTTAGGAATCGACCATTTATTGGCCCGCTTCACTGGCACAGGACCAAATGAGTCCAGAGAGGAAAAATAAAAATGTATTACTACTGGAGAAAGTTCCCAACTCTGACACTTGTGTGTGATAACGAGCGAGGCAAAGTCATACAGACTATATACAGGAATATCTAAGCTGGAGCACGAAGGTGTAGAAATCCAACATCGGTACAAAATATGATAATTCAACATAGCGAGGTCCTGACAGGTGGGGAGTTGTCAAAGAGTTTTCTCTTTTTATGGATGGTTATGGAAAAATACATAGAGCTCATATGATAAGTGTGAACATCCAAGAGAGATGGACAATTTTTTTTCCCTTTTGTCTTCCTAGTTGCTTCCAATTTTTTCACTTTTTGTCTTTTTTTGAGATTAGAAAATTCCTTGGAAGGTCACGAATATACTCAAGTTTATCACTGATCAACAGATCCGTGAGAGGCGGATGCAAAATAGAAGCCTTCTAATTTGCATCTGTGTCTCACATATCTCCATAGACTTAAATGGCAGAGTCTGGTTTGCAAATCTGGTAAGAATATGACCTGATGTGAGTCACAAGGATCTTTTTGTCGAATTGGTGATTTTAACGGATGCGAAAAAAGATTAATTCGGTTCGAGTGCTGTCCAATAAAAAATTCAGACGTGTTATGTGCATGTGTGAATGTAGCCTCAATGTAATGTGTTCTCAAGGGTCTCAGCCTTGGGGCATTTAAAGGGACTCTGTCACCTGAATTTGGAGGGAACAATCTTCAGCCATAGGGGCCTGGTTTTCGGGTGTTTGATTCACCCTTTCCTTACCCGCTGGCTGCATGCTGGCTGCAATATTGGATTGAAGTTCATTCTCTGTCCTCCGTAGTACATGCCTGCACAAGGCAATCTTGCCTTGCGCAGGAGTGTACTATGGAGGACAGAGACCTTCCTATATTATACTGTTTAGGCTGACCAGGTGAGAGGCATCTTCTAAGCTTTAGGTCCAGTTGGGCACACGGACCCAAGTGGTTGATGCAGCAAACAGGAAGGCATGTGGGCAGCGAGGACTTGGCACACACAGGAATCTCAGCACCAGGACCGATAAAGTGGTACCCAGCAAGGATGAATGAAAATACACAAAGCACATATGGTGGAGCACACCAAATATAGGACTAGGAGTCTTAATATCAAGACACAAGTGTGTATCTAAAGGGGCCTTAAATAGGTCTAGGGAGATAATGTCATTGATCCACTCCAGGCACCCTGAGAAATCCGACGTGGAGCACAGCATGGGGCAGTAGACTCAGGGGAAGGAAACAGAGCCAAGGATACACATGTTTCATTTACATGTTTTTCACGGTTATAACACAAACCCATTAAAGTCTAAAGTCTATGTGGCTGTTTATGTGATTCAAAATATCACAGAGACGTGATTCATCAACACTCACCAATACAAGTCTATGGGTCCTGGAAAATCATAGACAGCAGTTCGAAGTCATCAGTGTGCAGCCTGTGTCCTGATCGTTGCTGACATTGCAATAGGCAGGAAAAGCTTTGCAATTAGAATTTTTTTTTTCTTTTTGCATACAAAAATGAATGATGCCAAAAACTGGCACACGGACCAAACACAAAACACCAAACCTTGGTTTGGTTTGTTTTTTTCCACAAACAAGAAAACAGAAAGCTTCTGAATTATGTCTTACTCAAAATTTTTGCTGAGATCTGAATCTGAGCATGTGTTGCTCCTGGTGGCCATTTTCCCAGAGGCCACAGCATCACAGGAATGGATCTGCGCGGGTCTCCGGACATTCACGAAATGCTGGCAGAGCCCCGCCGTCCCACAGACCACCGCCACCACTGCCCCCATCCCACAGGGCACCGCATCCCCACTGCTCCCAGTACAGATGCCTGAGGTCCCCACTGCTCCCAGCACAGATCCTTGTGATCCTCACTGCTCCCAGCACAGATCCCTGTGGTCCCCACTGCTCCCAGTACAGATCCCTTTGGTCCAAACTGCTCCCAGTACAGATTCCTGAGCTCCCCACTGATCCCAGTACATATCACTGTGGTCCCTACTGCTCCCAGTACAGATCCCTGTGGTCCCTACTGCTACCAATACAAATCCCTGTGGTCCGCACTGCTTCCAGTACAGATCCCCACAGTCTCCATTGCTCAAAGTACAGATCCCTGCTGTATCCCACTGCTCCCAGTAAAGATTCCTGTGGTCCCTACAGCTCCCAGTACAGATTCCTGTGGTCCCCACTGATTCCAGTTCAGATTCCTGTGGTCCCCACTTATCCCAGTACAGATCCCTGCAGTCTCTACTGCTCCCAATACAGATCCCTGCGGTCCCCACTGCTCCCATTGTAGATCCCTGCGGTCCCCACTGATCCCAGTACACAGATTCCTGTGTTTCCTACTGCTCTCAGTATAGATCCCTGCAGTCCCCACTGCTGACTATGTCCCATTTGGACAATGTACGATTACGACAACTCTTTGTTTCCTGTATTTTAGCCAATTCCTTACCCATCTACATATAGTTTCGCCAGTCCTCGCTTCTGGAGCTTCAGTATAAGGCTGTTGTTTTGGTACAGGATCAAAGTCCAGATATATCACATCAGCCACATTACCAACATCCAGATTTGCACTCAACTCCTCATAGAAACCCAACATGTTGGTTAGAAAAGACCTTTCTTTCATGAACCCGTACTGGTAGGCAGTTATTATATTATTCTCTGCAATATATTTCTGCAGGTCATCTCGCATAATGCCCTCAAAAACTTTGCACACTACTGATGTCAGACTTATCGGAGGATAGTTACCTGGATTCATCATCTTACCTTTCTTAAATATCGGTACCATGTCAGCCATCCTCCAATCCTGTGGCACCGACCCTGTTACAAGAGAGTCTAAGAATATGAGATACAGCGGTCTGTCAATTATTGAGCTCAATTCCCTCAGTATCCGTGGATGAATGCCATCTGGGCCGTGGGATTTATCAAATCCAGGGATTCAAGCTTGAGGAGGCTAATTTGCATATTCCAGGTGCCTTCTGGGAAAAGCGAAGTCTCCCTAAGCTAGAAGATCGTTGGGTACAGCCGGGACCAGCTGCTTGGAAAGCATCACCAAACCAGGGATTCAAGCTTGAGGAGGCTAATTTGCATATTCCAGGTGCCTTCTGGGAAAAGCGAAGTCTCCCTAAGCTAGAAGATTGTTGGGTACAGCCGGGACCAGCTGCTTGGAAAGCATCACCAAATTTTTGCCTGTAGGATATTATTGCAAGAGAGCTTGGCTGAGTAGATTACACAAGAAGGAAAACACACAGCAAGTCAGCAGGATCTAGGAGCAACATGGCAGATGTGACAACCTACATGGTGAGCTGCAGCATGTGCTATATGTTCACAGATCGACCAGAAGAAGAATCCAATTTCACCTGTCAGAAGTGTAGACTAGTGGCCCTTTTAGAAGAAAAGGTGCGGGGTCTGGAAGAAAGAATAGCAACTTTGAAACTCATCAAAGAGAATGAAGACTTTCTAGACAGAACAGAAGCATCTCTACTGGTCACAGAAGGTGAAAAAAGTGTCAGAGAACCTCCAAAAGCAGATGAGTGGAAGCATGTGACCAAAAGAAGCAAGAAGACCATGGAGAAATCACCAACCACACAACTGAAGAACCGATATCAAATCTTTGAAGAGGATGAAGATGGCACACCTAAGGATGAAGCAATACCAGCAAGCAAAAAAAAAAAGGGCACACAGCAACAAGTGACCGCAAAAACTACAGCCAAGAAGCAACGAAGAGTGGTGGTGGTGGGAAACTCACTACTGAGAGGCACAGAAGCAGCCATCTGCAGACCGGACATAACTGCAAGAGAAGTATGCTGCCTTCCAGGTGCGATGATCAAGGATGTCACCGATAGGATACCAAAGCTCTTCAGCTCCAAGGACGTCCACCCATTTCTTCTGATACATGTTGGCACCAATGACACGGCAAGGAAAGACCTACCGACAATCTGCAAAGACTTTGAAGAGTTGGGGAAGAAAGTAAAGGAACTGGATGCACAGGTAGTTTTTTCTTCTATCCTTCCAGTAGACGGGCATGGCACCAGGAGATGGAGCAGGATCCTTGATGCAAACAACTGGCTAAGACGATGGTGCAGACAACAAGGATTTGGATTCCTGGACCACGGTGTGAATTACTTGTACGATGGACTCCTCGCCAGAGACGGACTACACCTCAACAAACCTGGGAAACACACATTCGCCAGAAGACTCGCTACACTCATCAGGAGGGCGTTAAACTAGAAGAAGAGGGGACGGGAAGAAAAACATTAGACTTGAACAAAGAAGACCCAGGAAAACATACTCAGATGGGAGGTAAGAACATTTCTAAAACAATCCACAGCGAGGAGATTGGAACAAAACAAAATCCTCTAAACTGCATGCTCGCAAACGCCAGAAGCCTGACAAACAAGATGGAGGAACTAGAAGCAGAAATATCTACAGGTAACTTTGACATAGTACGAATAACCGAGACATGGTTAGATGAAAGCTATGACTGGGCAGTTAACTTACAGGGTTACAGTCTGTTTAGAAAGGATCGTAAAAATCGGAGAGGAGGAGGGGTTTGTCTCTATGTAAAGTCTTGTCTAAAGTCCACATTAAGGGAGGATATTAGCGAAGGAAATGAGGATGTCGAGTCCATATGGGTCGAAATTCATGGAGGGAAAAATGGTAACAAAATTCTCATTGGGGTCTGTTACAAACCCCCAAATATAACAGAAACCATGGAAAGTCTACTTCTAAAAGCAGATAGATGAAGCTGCAACCCATAATGAGGTCCTGGTTATGGGGGACTTTAACTACCCGGATATTAACTGGGAAACAGAAACCTGTGAAACCCATAAAGGCAACAGGTTTCTGCTAATAACCAAGAAAAATTATCTTTCACAAGTGGTGCAGAATCCAACCAGAGGAGCAGCACTTTTAGACCTAATACTATCTAATAGACCTGACAGAATAACAAATCTGCAGGTGGTCGGGCATCTAGGAAATAGCGACCACAATATTGTACAGTTTCACCTGTCTTTCACTAGGGGGACTTGTCAGGGAGTCACAAAAACACTGAACTTTAGGAAGGCAAAGTTTGACCAGCTTAGAGATGCCCTTAATCTGGTAGACTGGGACAACATCCTCAGAAATAAGAATACAGATAATAAATGGGAAATGTTTAAGAACATCCTAAATAGGCAGTGTAAGCGGTTTATACCTTGTGGGAATAAAAGGACTAGAAATAGGAAAAACCCAATGTGGCTAAACAAAGAATTAAGACAGGCAATTAACAGTAAAAAGAAAGCATTTGCACTACTAAAGCAGGATGGCACCATTGAAGCTCTAAAAAACTATAGGGAGAAAAATACTTTATCTAAAAAACTAATTAAAGCTGCCAAAAAGGAAACAGAGAAGCACATTGCTAAGGAGAGTAAAACTAATCCCAAACTGTTCTTCAACTATATCAATAGTAAAAGAATAAAAACTGAAAATGTAGGCCCCTTAAAAAATAGTGAGGAAAGAATGGTTGTAGATGACGAGGAAAAAGCTAACATATTAAACACCTTCTTCTCCACGGTATTTACGGTGGAAAATGAAATGCTAGGTGAAATCCCAAGAAACAATGAAAACCCTATATTAAGGGTCACCAATCTAACCCAAGAAGAGGTGCGAAACCGGCTAAATAAGATTAAAATAAATAAATCTCCGGGTCCGGATGGCATACACCCACGAGTACTAAGAGAACTAAGTAATGTAATAGATAAACCATTATTTCTTATTTTTAGGGACTCTATAGCGACAGGGTCTGTTCCGCAGGACTGGCGCATAGCAAATGTGGTGCCAATATTCAAAAAGGGCTCTAAAAGTGAACCTGGAAATTATAGGCCAGTAAGTCTAACCTCTATTGTTGGTAAAATATTTGAAGGGTTTCTGAGGGATGTTATTCTGGATTATCTCAATGAGAATAACTGTGTAACTCTATATCAGCATGGGTTTATGAGAAATCGCTCCTGTCAAACCAATCTAATCAGTTTTTATGAAGAGGTAAGCTATAGGCTGGACCACGGTGAGTCATTGGACTTGGTATATCTCGATTTTTCCAAAGCGTTTGATACCGTGCCGCACAAGAGGTTGGTACACAAAATGAGAATGCTTGGTCTGGGGGAAAATGTGTGTAAATGGGTTAGTAACTGGCTTAGTGATAGAAAGCAGAGGGTGGTTATAAATGGTATAGTCTCTAACTGGGTCGCTGTGACCAGTGGGGTACCGCAGGGGTCAGTATTGGGACCTGTTCTCTTCAACATATTCATTAATGATCTGGTAGAAGGTTTACACAGTAAAATATCGATATTTGCAGATGATACAAAACTATGTAAAGCAGTTAATACAAGAGAAGATAGTATTCTGCTACAGATGGATCTGGATAAGTTGGAAACTTGGGCTGAAAGGTGGCAGATGAGGTTTAACAATGATAAATGTAAGGTTATACACATGGGAAGAAGGAATCAATATCACCATTACACACTGAACGGGAAACCACTGGGTAAATCTGACAGGGAGAAGGACTTGGGGATCCTAGTTAATGATAAACTTACCTGGAGCAGCCAGTGCCAGGCAGCAGCTGCCAAGGCAAACAGGATCATGGGGTGCATTAAAAGAGGTCTGGATACACATGATGAGAGCATTATACTGCCTCTGTACAAATCCCTAGTTAGACCGCACATGGAGTACTGTGTCCAGTTTTGGGCACCGGTGCTCAGGAAGGATATAATGGAACTAGAGAGAGTACAAAGGAGGGCAACAAAATTAATAAAGGGGATGGGAGAACTACAATACCCAGATAGATTAGCGAAATTAGGATTATTTAGTCTAGAAAAAAGACGACTGAGGGGCGATCTAATAACCATGTATAAGTATATAAGGGGACAATACAAATATCTCGCTGAGGATCTGTTTATACCAAGGAAGGTGACGGGCACAAGGGGGCATTCTTTGCGTCTGGAGGAGAGAAGGTTTTTCCACCAACATAGAAGAGGATTCTTTACTGTTAGGGCAGTGAGAATCTGGAATTGCTTGCCTGAGGAGGTGGTGATGGCGAACTCAGTCGAGGGGTTCAAGAGAGGCCTGGATGTCTTCCTGGAGCAGAACAATATTGTATCATACAATTAGGTTCTGTAGAAGGACGTAGATCTGGGGATTTATTATGATGGAATATAGGCTGAACTGGATGGACAAATGTCTTTTTTCGGCCTTACTAACTATGTTACTATGTTAATGTATAATTTGCTCAGACAGATTTGACGGATGATATTAATATCAATGGATCTCAAACCACAAGTGCATAAGCCTCCATCATTCTTCATTATTTCCAGTCTGTTCAGTTTTTTTTTCTCTACAGGCTCTGTCATGTTCTTTTATAATTGAGGTCAGTGGTTGACAGCTCTGTCATCAGCTTTTCAATCAGTTTAGGTCAGTTAAAAACATTTTGCAAAAAAAAACCTTTAAAAAACTCTACTTATCATATGTGGCACTGTACATCATAGAAAGATGCAGATACGTGGACCTTTGTACTGAAGAAAAGTTGTTTTTCTGTTTGTTTTTATTTCTTGGCCTTTCCCAAACCTTTTGGCCTCTTTTTTCTCTTTATAGCACATACATACATTATTTAATGTAATAGATCTTTTTTTTAGTGATTATGTTAACAGAAAAATGGAAAAAATGTATTTCTTCACCCCCTTTTTCACCCCTCTGTGACCTTAGACATACTATCCCGTCGAGGTGCCCTGGGCTTATCTGACCCTGGACGGGATAGTACGTCATAGCCGATCGGCCGCGCTCACGGGGGGAGCGTGGCCGATCGCGGCCGGGTGTCAGCTGCTTATCGCAGCTGACATCCGGCACTATGTGCCGGGAGCGGTCACGGACCGCCCCCGGCACATTAACCCCTGGCACACCGCGATCAAAGATGATCGCGATGTGCCGGCGGTGCAGGGAAGCACCGCGCAGGGAGGGGGCTCCCTGCGGGCTTCCCTGAGCCCCCCGCAGCAACGCGATGTGATCGCGTTGCTGCGAGGGTCTCCTCACCTCCCTCCCTGCTCGAGCCCCGGATCCAAGATGGCCGCGGATCCGGGTCCTGCAGGGAGGGAGGTGGCTTCACAGAGCCTGCTCAGAGCAGGCACTGTGAAGGCTGCAGCGCTGCATGTCAGATCAGTGATCTGACAGAGTGCTGTGCAAACTGTCAGATCACTGATCTGTGATGTCCCCCCCTGGGACAAAGTAAAAAAAAATTTTTCCAAATGTGTAAAAAAAATAAAAAAAAATATTCCAAAATAATGAAAAAAAATATATATATATTATTCCCATAAATACATTTCTTCATCTAAATAAAAAAAAAAACCAATAAAAGTACACATATTTAGTATCGCCGCGTCCATAACGACCCGACCTATAAAACTGTCCCACTAGTTAACCCCTTCAGTAAACACCGTAAGAAAAAAAAAAAAAAAACGAGACAAAAAACAACGCTTTATTATCATACCGCCGAACAAAAAGTGGAATAACACGCGATCAAAAGGACAGATATAAATAACCATGGTACCGCTGAAAGCGTCATATTGTCCCGCAAAAAAAGAGCCGCCATACAGCATCATCAGCAAAAAAATAAAAAAGTTATAGTCCTGAGAATAAAGCGATGCAAAAATAATTATTTTTTCTGTAAAATAGTTTTTATCGTATAAAAGCACCAAACCATAAAAAAATGATATAAATGAGGTATCGCTGTAATCGTACTGACCCGAAGAATAAAACTGATTTATCAATTTTACCAAACGCGGAACGGTATAAACGCCTCCCCCAATAGAAATTCATGAATAGCTGGCTTTTGGTCATTCTTCCTCACAAAAATCGGAATAAAAAGCGATAAAAAAATGTCACGTGCCCAAAAATGTTTTCAATAAAAACGTCAACTCGTCCCGCAAAAAACAAGACCTCACATGACTCTGTGGACCAAAATATGGAAAAATTATAGCTCTCAAAATGTGGTATTGCAAAAAATATTTTTTGCAATAAAAAGGGTCTTTCAGTGTGTGACGGCTGCCAATCATAAAAATCCGCTAAAAAACTCGCTATAAAAGTAAATCAAACCCCCCTTCATCACCCCCTTAGTTAGGGAAAAATAAAAAAAAATGTATTTATTTCCATTTTCCCATTAGGGCTAGGGTTAGGGCTAGGATTAGGGCTAGGGTTAGGGCTAGGGTTAGGGCTAGGGCTAGGGTTAGGGTTAGGGCTAGGGTTAGGGCTAGGGCTAGGGCTAGGGTTAGGGTTAGGGCTAGGGCTAGGGTTAGGGCTAGTGTTAGGGTTAGGGCTAGGGTTAGGGCTAGGGTTAGGGCTAGGGTTAGGGTTAGGGCTAGGGTTAGGGTTAGGGCTAGGGTTAGGGTTAGGGCTAGGGTTAGGGCTAGGGTTAGGGCTAGGGTTAGGGTTAGGGTTGGGGCTACAGTTAGGGTTGGGGCTAAAGTTAGGGTTAGGGTTTAGATTACATTTACAGTTGGGAATAGGGTTGGGATTAGGGTTAGGGGTGTGTCAGGGTTAGAGGTGTGGTTAGGGTTACCGTTGGAATTAGGGTTAGGGGTGTGTTTAGATTAGGGTTTCAGTTATAATTGGGGGGTTTCCACTGTTTCGGCACATCAGGGGCTCTCCAAACACGACATGGCGTCCGATCTCAATTCCAGCCAATTCTGCGTTGAAAAAGTAAAACAGTGCTCCTTCCCTTCCGAGCTCTCCTGTGTGCCCAAACAGGGGTTTACCCCAACATATGGGGTATCAGCGTACTCAGGACAAATTGGACAACAACTTTTGTGGACCAATTTCTCCTGTTACCCTTGGGAAAATACAAAACTGGGGGCTAAAAAATAATTTTTGTGGGAAAACAAAAAGATTTTTTATTTTCATGGCTCTGCGTTATAAACTGTAGTGAAACACTTGGGGGTTCAAAGTTCTCACAACACATCTAGATAAGTTCATTGAGGGGTCTAGTTTCCAATATGGGGTCACTTGTGGGGGGTTTCTACTGTTTAGGTACATTAGGGGCTCTGCAAACGCAATGTGACGCCTGCAGACCAATCCATCTAAGTCTGCATTCCAAATGATGCTCCTTCCCTTCCGAGCCCTCCCATGCGCCCAAACGGTGGTTCCCCCCCACATATCGGGTATCAGCGTACTCAGGACAAATTGGACAACAACATTTAGGGTCCAATTTCTCCTGCTAACCTTGGAAAAATACAAAACTGGGGGCTAAAATATAATTTTTGTGGAAAAAAAAATATTTTTTATTTGCATGGCTCTGCGTTATAAACTGTAGTGAAATACTTGGGGGTTCAAAGCTCTCACAACACATCAAGATGAGTTCCTTAGGGGGTCTACTTTCCAAAATGGTGTCACTTGTGGGGGGTTTCTACTGTTTAGGTACATTAGGGGCTCTGCAAACGCAATGTGACGCCTGCAGACCATTCCATCTAAGTCTGCATTCCAAATGGCGCTCCTTCCCTTCCGAACCCTCCCATGCGCCCAAACGGTGGTTCCCCCCCACATATGGGGTATCAGCGTACTCAGGACAAATTGGACAACAACTTTTGGGGTCCAATTTCTCCTGTTACCCTAGGGAAAATACAAAACTGGGGGCTAAAAAATAATTTTTGTGGGAAAAAAATTTTGTTTTATTTTTATGGCTCTGCATTATAAACTTCTGTGAAGCCCTTGGTGGGTCAAAGTGCTCACCACACATCCAGATAAGTTCCTTAGGGGGTCTACTTTCCAAAATGGTGTCACTTGTGGGGGGTTTCAATGTTTAGGCACATCAGTGGCTCTCCAAACGCAACATGGCGTCCCATCTCAATTTCTGTCAATTTTGCATTGAAAAGTCAAACTGCGCTCCTTCCCTTCCGAGCTCTCCCATGCGCCCAAACAGTGGTTTACTGCCACATATGGGGTATCAGCGTACTCAGGACAAATTGGACAACAACTTTTGAGGTCCAATTTCTTCTCTTACCCTTGGAAAAATAAAAAATTGGGGGCAAAAATATAATTTTTGTGAAAAAATATGATTTTTTATTTTTACGGTTCTGCATTATAAACTTCTGTGAAGCACTTGGTGGGTCAAAGTGCTCACCACACATCCAGATAAGTTCCTTAGGGGTCTACTTTCCAAAATGGTGTCACTTGTGGGGGGTTTCAATGTTTAGGCACATCAGTGGCTCTCCAAACGCAACATGGCGTCCCATCTCAATTCCTGTCAATTTTGCATTGAAAAGTCAAATAGCGCTCCTTCCCTTCTGAGCTCTCCCATGCGCCCAAACAGTGGTTTACTGCCACATATGGGGTATCAGCGTACTCAGGACAAATTGGACAACAACTTTTTGGGTCCAATTTCTCCTGTTACCCTTGGTAAAATAAAACAAATTGGAGCTGAAGTAAATTTTTTGTGTAAAAAAGTTAAATGTTCATTTTTATTTAAACATTCCAAAAATTCCTATTAAACACCTGAAGGGTTAATAAACTTCTTGAATGTGGTTTTGAGCACCTTGAGGGGTGCAGTTTTTAGAATGGTGTCACACTTGGGCATTTTCTATCATATAGACCCCTCAAAATGACTTCAAATGAGACGTGGTCCCTAAAAAAAAATGGTGTTGTAAAAATGAGAAATTGCTGGTCAACTTTTAACCCTTATAACTCCCTAACAAAAAAAAAAATTGGTTCCAAAATTATGCTGATGTAAAGGAGACATGTAGGAAATGTTACTTATTAAGTATTTTGTGTGACATATCTCTGTGATTTAATTGCATAAAAATTCAAAGCTTGAAAATTGCGAAATTTTCAAAATTTTCGCCAAATTTCCGTTTTTTTCACAAATAAACGCAGGTACTATCAAAGAAATTTTACCACTATCATGAAGTACAATATGTCACGAGAAAACAATGTCAGAATCACCAGGATCCGTTGAAGCGTTTCGGAGTTATAACCTCATAAAGGGACAGTGGTCAGAATTGTAAAAATTGGCCTGGTCATTAACGTGTAAACCACCCTTGGGGGTAAAGGGGTTAACTTCACCCTTTTCCACTGTGAACATTCTTCGCTTTTTTTTCCCTCTTCTATGTTATTTTGTCGAAGTTTGTTCTTGCGAGAAAAGCAGTAGTTTTAATTGACACCATTCTGTTGACCATATAATGTATTGAAAAACATGGGGAAAAAAACAATTTGGGGTGAAATGGTGAAAAATCCCCGCAATTCCGCCACTGTTATTAGTGTTTTGTTTTTTAAAGATGATCTGTTAGTTATGCAAAAAAATGAGTTAAATACCTTGTAAAAATCCCTGAGCCGTGGCTTAATTGTTAGCACTGTTGCCTTGCGGTGCTGGGATCCTAGGTGACAATATCTGCAACAAGTTTGTATGTTCTTCCCATGTTTACTCCGGGGTCTCCGGTTTCCTCCCATACTCCAAAGGCATCATGATTGGGAATTTAGATTGAGAGTCCCAATGGGGACAGTGATAATGATGTCTGTAAACCAATGCGGAATATGATGGTAATATGTAAGCTATGTGATCCGTTAGAGCTAGGGGGCGCTCAGAATACGCACGGAGGCATATTGAGGCCATGGGAATGCATGGCAGTTGCAGGCATGATTGTATATGACTGGTATGTGTCGCAGAGGGAGTCTGCGCTATAAGCCTGAAGTAATGTTCTGGGACCTGTAGTTCCACAAGTCTTTGTTTACTTTAAAGGGAGGCTTATAGAGTTAGTTAGAGAGCTGGGCGGGTCTCACAAACCACACACACCTCCCACCTATTGGAGTGGTCACAAGTATATAATGTGACCATGGTGGTAACCTGTTGGAGAATGTATAGACCTGTGTGGTCTGTGGGCCAAGTCCTGGAAGGTCTCTGTGTTGGGAGGTCCTGGGAGTAGGACCGGATCACTGAAGAGCACATGGGGAGGCCTTGGACCTGGAGGCCTGTGTGTTGGACGGTCCCAGGTGGGGACGGACGTCCTGAATAGCGCACAGAGAGGCAGTGTTGGCAGAGTCCGTGATGGTAATGCATTTGAGGGAGCTACAGCCCATTTGAGGATCTGGACTGTCAGGTGGCCTGGTGAACAAGGCATTGTCCGGGACGGTGATCCCAGTTCAGCAGCTTCCCTGGGAGAGAGAGTACTGACAGGAGTAAGCACGTAGAGCAGGAGCTCCTGGAAGGTAACCCAGAGTATGGGGAACTGTGCGGTCTCCCATGGTAACTGGAAGGAGTAAGGTCCAGCATGTTTAGAGACTGCAACCTAATGTCGTACGTTGGCGCCTGTTGTGTTCCATGGACTGTTCGGCGTGCGGTCGCCCACGATAACCAGACACAGAGGTCTGGCATGTTTAGTTACTGTGTTTCAAAGCTGTATACTATGAACTATATGTTTGTGATGGGTAACTGTTGTGAGTTCTGTTGTCGGGCTCCCTCCTGTGGTCATGAATGGTACTTTGGCTGGTTCTGTCCATGGACTTTCTCTGGTGGCTGTGGGTGTTTCTGAGTTTCCTTCCTCAGGTGACGAGGTTAATTCGTTAGCTGGCTGCTCTATTTAACTCCACTTAGATCTTTGCTCCAGGCCACCTGTCAATGTTCCAGTATTGGTCTAGTTCACTCCTGGATCGTTCTTGTGAAAAACCACACTTGTCTACGTTTATCCCGTTGTCAAACGAGTATTCCCCAACCCGCTAGTGATTGTGGTGTCACAGCAAGCATAACAATACATTTATTAAACTAAAATAAATAAATAAATAAGCCCCCTGATTCTGTGGCTCTTTTCCGTTTTGTGTTGTGTCGCTCCATTGCTTAGATATTCACATTTAGTGCTTTTTGGAGCACAGCATGTGAAATCTCCTTTTGTAGTGCAACTGGAAGTATCCTTATTGGACCCATATTTATGGAATAATTTGTGAAAATACTATAAATGTGTTAACCAATAAGCCAGTTTGCCTGTATGGGGGGGCAGAACTTTGAACATTTTGCCCTAGGTGAAGAAAAGCCTAACTCTGACCTCTATAAACTACTGTATATATTTACTTGTCAAGGATCTGCCATGGGGCTATGTAATACTCTGATTTCATTACGTGGCGCCCCTGAGGGTCCAGTCGCAGTGAAAGAGAGAGTTGGTGCTGGGGACTGGAGTTGAGAGGAGCTTGTCCCTGAACCAGAAGGCAGTAGAAAAAGAGAAAGGAAGGACAGAAGAAACAGAAATATAAGCATCAGCTGAAGAAAGAAAGAAAGAAAGAAAGAAAGAGTCCTAGGGGCACGGGTAGTGAGAAATTCACCCTTGGGGCCCTCATCCACACCGACCAAAGTCCGGTGGAGGGACCATGTCGCAGTGGGGAAACCAGCCCCCATGACTAGTGGAGGAACTGAGGACTCAGCTAGCCAACCGGAGGCTACAGTATCTGTAAGTGCTGCAGCCGCTTCCACACGTAATCGCCGAAAAGGCAGCTGCATAGAATCAAGAGGACCTAGAGTACAAAGCCCACAGGACCTGAGGCTGCTAGCTTGGGAAACTGCGTGTGAAGGTGCAGGGCAGGAGAGGTGGGAGACAGCGCAGTAAGACAGCCAGGGAAGAAACATAAAAAGGGGGTTCTGACACTGTGTACTCCCCAAATTACTTGAGAGCTGGCTGGATCACCAACCCAGAGGACACAGCACCCCGGCTGGGGAATGCAGCTGGAGAACTGTGAGTAAAACCACTCCGCTGTGTCCTTGGATTTATTTAGGCTACGTTCACATTAGCGTTGCGCCGCCCTGCGTCGGCGACGCAACGCGCGACGCATGTTAAAACGCGCGCAAACGCGCGCAAAAACGCGCGCGTTTTGCGACGCGTGCGTCGTTTTTGACAAAAATCGGACGCACAGAAAATGCAACTTGTTGCATTTTCTTGCGTCCGACGCTAGCGTCGGAAACGACGCACGTGGCGAAAAACGCCACCCAAAAAACGCACGCGTCCCCTATGTTAAACATAGGGGCGCGTCGCCGCTGCGTCGCCGCTGCGTCGCCGACGCAACAGCGGCGCAACGCTAATGTGAACGTACCCTTACTGCATCATCTGCCCTGCACCACAACAACATTCACCATCTTTTGCCTCTTAACTGCCCTGGGGCCTAGCTCTACCCGTGGGGAGCTGTAACAACTCTGTTGCATCATCATCGTTCCCATCGTTCTGAGCAGGGCCGCCATCAGGGCATGACAGCCATCACTACAGTATGGGGCCCGGTGGTCAGAGGCAAAAAGGGGGGCCCGAACACGCAGGCAGGTCACTCCGCTCGGGCCCCCTTCTCTTTGTTTCTGTTCATCGGGCCCCTGGACATTTTGTTCTGTGTTCTGCCGAACGCCCGATGCATAACAACACTGTGGTGATTTAAAGATACACCTACAGTGTTGTTAATGCATCGGGCGGACGTAAATGGGCACTGTACCTTTAAGTTGACACTGGCCCGGGGACATCATGGTCCTGATGTCACTCTGCTCCTGCTCACACTTCCTCATGCTGAGCAGCAGAGCAGCGTGCCGTGTGCCAGGTGTCGGCGGGCTGACAAAGGAGGCTGAGGAGGGGGAGGCGGCGGGGGGCTGTCAGACTTACTGCAAGTTAGGAGACTGCACTGTGGCCAGTCTCTCGGAGTCTCATGAGCAGATGAGGCTTCAGGTGGCTGCGCCTGGCAGCGTGTGGCTGATGAGGGAAGGCGAGTGGGGGCTGCATCCTACAGGGTTCAGTGGGAGGATAGTGGGGAGTGGGACTGCCAGTCCCCACTAGCCTCCCGCTGGGCCCTGCAGCCCCCTCTAGCCGCTGCCTCCCCCTGGACCCAGCAGACCCCACTAGCCTCCCCCTGGGCCCTGCAGCCCCCACTAGCCGCTGCCTCCCCCTGGACCCTGCAGCCCCTACCAGCCTCCCCCTGGGCCCTGCAGCCCCCACTAGCTACTGCCTCCCCCTGGGCCCTGCAGCCCCGCAGCCCCCACCAGCCTCCCCTGGGCCCTGCAGCCCCCACTATCCGCTGCCTTCCCCTGGACCCTGCAGCCCCCCAGCCCCCACCAGCCTCACCCTGGGCCCTGCAGCCCCCACTAGCCACTGCCTCCCCCTGGACCCTGCAGCCCCGCAGCCCCCACCAGCCTCCCCTGGGCCCTGCAGCCCCCACTATCCGCTGCCTCCCCCTGGACCCTGCAGCCCCCACCAGCCTCCCCCTGGGCCCTGCAGCCCCCACTAAATGCTGCCTCCCCCTGGACCCTGCAGTCCCCCAGCCCCCACCAGCCTCCCCCTGGGCCCTGCAGCCCCCACCAGCCTCCCCCTGGACCCTGCAGCCCCCCAGTCCCCACCAGCCTCCCCCTGGGCCCTGCAGCCCCCACTAGCCGCTGCCTCCCCCTGGACCCTGCAGCCCCCCAGTCCCCACTAGCCTCCCCCTGGGCCCTGCAGCCCCCACTAGCCGCTGCTTCCCCCTGGATCCTGCAGCCCCCACTAGCCTCCCCCTGGGCCCTGCAGCCCCCACTAGCCGCTGCCTCCCCCTGGACCCTGCAGCCCCCCAGTCCCCACTAGCCTCCCCCCAGACCATGCAGCCTCCAGTCCCCACTAGTCCCCCCTCTGGGCCCTGCAGCCCCCAGTTCCACTAGCATCCCGCTGGACTCTGCAGCCCCCAGTAGCCTCCCCCTGGACCCTGCAGCCCACAGTCCCCACTAGCCTCCCCCTGGGCCCTGCAGCCCACAGTCCCACTAGCCTCCCCCTGGACCCTGCAGCCCCCAGTCCCACTAGCCTCCCCCTGGGCCCTGCAGCCCCCAGTCCCCACTAGCCTCCCCCTGGACCCTGCAGCCCCCAGTCCCCACTAGCCTCCCCCTGGGCCCTGCAGCCCCCAGTCCCACTAGCCTCCCCCTGGGCCCTGCAGCCCCCAGTCCCACTAGCCTCCCGCTGGACTCTGCAGCCCCCAGTAGCCTCCCCCTGGGCCCTGCAGCCCCCAGTCCCACTAGCCTCCCCTGGACCCTGCAGCCCCCAGTCCCACTAGCCTCCCCCTGGGCCCTGCAGCCCCCAATCCCACTAGCCTCCCCCTGGCCCTACAGCCCCAAGTCCCCACTAGCCTCCCCCTTTGCCCTGCAGCCCTCTAACCTCCCCTGGGCCCTGTTGGATGTGGCAGCCAGTCATGGACTGGGGCCGCATCCAACAGGGCCCAGGGCGAGGCTAGTGGGAACTAGGGGCCACGACCAACAGGGTGAGGGGAGGCTGCTCAGTGGAGTGAGGGGAGGCTAGTAGGGTAAGGGTGCTAAGGGGAGTGTGCATTCAGCAGGTGGAGATTGCTAGGGGGAGTCTGCGTCCTGCAGGGGGAATCTGTTGCGGGGAGTCTGTGTCCCATTGGTGGAGGCTGCTAGGGTGAATCTGCATTCCGCAGGAGGAATCTGCTGCGGGGAGGCTGTGGAGACGGCGAGGACAACCAGGGCTAGTCGACGATGCGTTTCAAGAGGGTGCCAACCTCTGCGAACAGGTAGCAAACAAGAATAGTTGACAATTGTAAATAGTTGTGGAATTAATGGTGCTATAAAAGTAAGTAAACTAAATAATAATTCTTATTTATATAGCGCCAACATACTCTACAGCACTTTACATTATATAGGGGACTTGTACGGACAATAAACATTACAGCATAACAATAAACACAAATCAAAACAGATACCGAGAGGAGTAAGGGCCCTGCTGCTCGCAAGCTACAAACTATGAGGAAAAGGGGAGACACGAGAGGTGGATGGTAACAATTGCTTTAGTTATTCGGACCGGCCATAGTGTAAAGGTACCGTTACACTTAACGATTTACCAATGATCACGACCAGCGATACGACCTGGCCGTGATCGTTGGTAAGTCGTTGTGTGGTCGCTGGAGAGCTGTCACACAGACAGCTCTCCAGCGACCAACGATGCCGAAGTCCACGGGTAACCAGGGTAAACATTGGGTTACTAAGCGCAGGGCCGCGCTTAGTAACCCGATGTTTACCCTGGTTACCATTGTAAAAGTAGAAAAAAAAAACACTACATACTTACATTCCTGTCGCGTCCCCCGGCGTCAGCTTCCCTGCACTGTGTCAGCGCTGGCCGGAAAGCAGAGCGGTGACGTCACCGCTGTGCTCTGCTTTACGGCCGGCCGGCGCTGACACAGTGCAGGGAAGCTGACGCCGGGGGACGTGACAGGAATGCAAGTATGTAGTGTGTTTTTTTTTAACTTTTACAATGGTAACCAGGGTAAACATCGGGTTACTAAGCGCGGCCCTGCGCTTAGTAACCCGATGTTTACCCTGGTTACCAGTGAAGACATCGCTGAATCGGCGTCACACACGCCGATTCAGCGATGTCAGCGGGTGATCCAGCGACGAAATAAAGTCCTGATCATTCCCCAGCGACCAACGATCTCCCAGCAGGGGCCTGATCGTTGGTCGCTGTCACGCATAACGATTTCGTTAACGATATCGTTATGTGTGACGGTACCTTTAGGCTCAGGTGTTCATGTAAAGCTGCATGAACCAGTTATCAGCCTAAGTATGCAGCAGTACAGACACAGAGGGCTATTAACTGCATAAAGTGTATGAGAACATGATGCGAGGAACCTGATTATGGTTTAGGTTTTTTGAATGGGCCACACAGGGATCGTTAGGTTAATGCGTTGAGGCGGTAGGCCAGTCTGAACAAATGAGTTTTTAGGGCACGCTTAAAACTGTGGGGATGGGGGATTAATCGTATTAACCTGGGTAGTAAATAAATGGTGTGATCTCCCCTTTACTGTTGACTACTTTTTATTTTTTATACGATCACTTTGAGTTAAGTTTTGAGGTGTATTTATGTTCTACAATTTAGAGATTTTTAATAAATGCCAATAAAGATATTTTTTAGTTTTGCATAATTGGTGATTATATATGCAATAATATACACTGTTTCCATTTATTTGGTGGGCAGGCTGAGGCAGCAGCGGTGGGCAGACTGAGGTGACCATTAGATTCTTCTTGACTGGGTGGTGCGCGCTGTGGCAACATCGGCTGTGTGAGTAAATAACAAGTCCATGTATTCGTTTGTCCACCATTTCAGTATGTGATTGTATGATACAATCATTCCTTTCCCCTCCCACTCCCCAACAGCAATGTATATATGTTACTGGATGAGCCTGAGCTGCTGCTAAACCTAATGCCCAATTACAACATCAGGCAGCAGCTCAGGATCATCCAGTAACTTATAACTTTTGGTTGAGGTTGGGAAGTGGGGTGGAGAATTATTGATGCAAGTGAGTATATATGATTGGGAAGCATCTTTATTATTATGGCAGCGTAATGTTTGAAAGGGGGAAATCGGTCTGTGCTCACACAGCAGTGCATGGATCGGGCGCCGATCTCCTGACCAGCATCCTCATACATGCTGTGAGGCTGCTGAGTTCAGGTCAGGAGACCCGCGGCCCGTCCCATATGCAGACTGATATTCACCAATGGTCCCTCTAGTCAGATTCCTCTAGTTAGATCAAGAGTCTACCTTATCGTGGTGGCAGCTTAAAAAATCTTTTGGTCAAAACAAAAGCTGATGGCTATGTATTTGATATGGTGTTAATGTGTGATTGGTGAGGATGTGGTGCAGAAGTGGAGTTTTTCCAAGAGTGGGTGGTGGGACTGTGGAAGGTTCGATGTGTGGAGGCGGAGCTAGGGTGGAGGTGGAACTGGGGGTGGAGCTTGGGTGGAGTTTGAGGGGGGGCCCCGAAATTTTGACAGTATGGGGCCCTGAAATCCCTAGTGGCAGCCCTGGTTCTGAGTACCCCACAGCCCTAGCAGGCGCTCCATTTTCGAGTCACAAACAGGATCTACCGACCTGGTAAACCGGGTCCTGTGCGCCTAAAGACTGTGCAAAAAGATTGTGACAAGACACGCCATGTTTATGCAAATGGGAGTGCTGAAGCTGCCCATTGTGGGCTGAGTTATTGGAAGGCGCAAAGACCTCTGTAGATGCTTCTGTGCAGTAAGAACGTGTCCATCGGCCAGTGAGATCCGCCTTCTGATCTGGTATGGCGGGAAGAAAAAGAAGGACCCCCACGAAGGAGAGAGTGGGAATAGCACATGGGTGCAACCAAGGACCTGACCAGAAAGATGGCAAGCGGTGGTTACCCAGAGTGGAGGACTCCCCCAGCTGACGGGATGAGAACCCTGACCAATAGCCAGCCATGGACCTGGAGTTCCTTGGAACGAAGGTGGAGAAGCTGAGCTGCCAGCTCCTGCAGACACAACTCACTGTGGTGTCTGCATGGAAGGGGGCCTTGCTGGATAAAGTCAGCGAGCAGCAGGCGGCCTCACAACTGCTATCCCTGACTCCAGCAGAGGAAGGAGGAGTCCGTCACAGGTGAAACATCTGATGCAGGTATAGTGACCAACCCTGCCCTGGTGACCGAATAACCCATGTTAGGTCCACTGCCGTCCCCGGTCATACCTGCGATCGCCTAGTCTGGGACCGGACATCAGACCTTGGGGACCGATTAACAGCACCACTGCAACCCGAAAGTACATCTCGGGAGTTGTGCGGAGAATCGGTGGGGTTCCGCTGGGAGCGCTCAGAGGCCGATTTAATGGGGTTCCCTGGGGAAAGCCAAACGGAAGGAGATCGGGTGGAAGTCCTCAGCTGGGAAGAATCTAACCAACAGCTAGCGTGCAAGTGGGAGAAGGAGGAGGGAAAACACGCAGCTCAACAGAAGGCCTGGGAGGAGCAGAATAAGCAGGCCAAGGCCCAGGCCTGCAAGGCCAGGTACGCAGACCGAGGCCCGCTAAGGCAGGGCAACATGGTTGCCTTCAGGCTGAAACAAGGCTGGGGGTTTGTCAAGGAGCCCGGGATGCTAGCAAAGGTATTTGTCACCCGACGAGATGTGGAGTCGCAACTCCTGGAAGGGCACCCAGATCATGACCTCTATCCGGGAGACCAATGTTGTGAATTCTGTTGTCGGGCTCCCTCCTGTGGGCATGAATGGTACTTCGGCTGGTTCTGTCCATGGACTTCCTCTGGTGGGTGTTTCTGAGTTTCCTTTCACAGGTGACGAGGTTAATTCGTTAGCTGCTGCTCTATTTAACTCCACTTAGATCTTTGCTCCATGCCACCTGTCAATGTTCCAGTATTGGTCTAGTTCACTCCTGGATCATTCTTGTGACCTGTCTTCCCATCAGAAGCTAAGTTCCAGCTTGTATTTCTTTGGTTTGCTATTTTTCTGTCCAGCTGGCTATTTAATTTGTTGTCTTGCTTGCTGGAAGCTCTGGGACGCAGAGGGAGCGCCTCCGCACCGTGAGTCGGTGCGGAGGGTCTTTTTGCACCCTCTGCGTGGTCTTTTGTAGGTTTTTGTGCTGACCGCAAAGTAACCTTTCCTATCCTCGGTCTGTTCAGTAAGTCGGGCCTCACTTTGCTTAATCTATTTAATCTCTGTGTTTGTATTTTCATCACGGCTATTTCTAGTGTGGTTGATAGGTTTAGGGATTGCGGTCAGCAGAGTTCCCACGTCCCAGAGCTGGTCCTTTATTATCAGTAACTATCAGGTCATTCCGTGTGCTCTTAACCACCAGGTCCATTATTGTCCTGACCACCAGGTCATAACAGTACAGGTGGCCCAAAGTACTAATGCATCTCAATAGAGGGATAAGAGAAGTTCTGAGACCATTTTTTTTCTTTGCAGTGTGTTTTGTCTCAATTTTCCCCTTTACCTCTGGGTGGTTCAGGACACTGGTGTAAACATGGACATTCAAGGTCTGTCCTCTTGGATGGATAATCTCACTACAAGGATACAAAACATTCAAGATTTTGTGGTTCAGAATCCGATGTCAGAGCCTAGGATTCCTATTCCAGATTTGTTTTTTGGTGATAGATCTAAGTTCTTGAATTTCAAAAATAATTGTAAATTGTTTCTTGCCTTGAAACCTCGCTCCTCAGGTGACCCTGTTCAACAAGTAAAGATCATTATTTCTTTGTTACGTGGTGACCCTCAAGACTGGGCATTTTCCCTTGCGCCAGGAGATCCGGCATTGCGTGATGTTGATGCGTTTTTCCTGGCGCTTGGATTGCTTTATGACGAACCTAACTCAGTGGATCAGGCAGAGAAAATCTTGCTGGCTCTGTGTCAGGGTCAGGATGAAGCGGAGATATATTGTCAGAAGTTTAGAAAGTGGTCTGTGCTCACTCAGTGGAATGAATGTGCCCTGGCAGCAATCTTCAGAAAGGGTCTCTCTGAAGCCCTTAAGGATGTCATGGTGGGGTTTCCCATGCCTGCTGGTCTGAATGAGTCTATGTCCTTGGCCATTCAGATCGATCGACGCTTGCGTGAGCGTAAAGCTGTGCACCATTTGGCGGTACTATCTGAGCATGGGCCTGAGCCTATGCAATGTGATAGGACTTTGACCAGAGCTGAACGGCAATAACACAGACGTCGGAATGGGCTATGTTTTTACTGTGGTGATTCCACTCATGCTATCTCCGATTGTCATAAGCGCACTAGGTTTACACAGTAAAATATCGATATTTGCAGATGATACAAAACTATGTAAAGCAGTTAATACAAGAGAAGATAGTATTCTGCTACAGATGGATCTGGATAAGTTGGAAACTTGGGCTGAAAGGTGGCAGATGAGGTTTAACAATGATAAATGTAAGGTTATACACATGGGAAGAGGGAATCAATATCACCATTACACACTGAACGGGAAACCACTGGGTAAATCTGACAGGGAGATGGACTTGGGGATCCTAGTTAATGATAAACTTACCTGGAGCAGCCAGTGCCAGGCAGCAGCTGCCAAGGCAAACAGGATCATGGGGTGCATTAAAAGAGGTCTGGATACACATGATGAGAGCATTATACTGCCTCTGTACAAATCCCTAGTTAGACCGCACATGGAGTACTGTGTCCAGTTTTGGGCACCAGTGCTCAGGAAGGATATAATGGAACTAGAGAGAGTACAAAGGAGGGCAACAAAATTAATAAAGGGGATGGGAGAACTACAATACCCAGATAGATTAGCGAAATTAGGATTATTTAGTCTAGAAAAAAGACGACTGAGGGGCGATCTAATAACCATGTATAAGTATATAAGGGGACAATACAAATATCTCGCTGAGGATCTGTTTATACCAAGGAAGGTGACGGGCACAATGGGGCATTCTTTGCGTCTGGAGGAGAGAAGGTTTTTCCACCAACATAGAAGAGGATTCTTTACTGTTAGGGCAGTGAGAATCTGGAATTGCTTGCCTGAGGAGGTGGTGATGGCGAACTCAGTCGAGGGGTTCAAGAGAGGCCTGGATGTCTTCCTGGAGCAGAACAATATTCTATCATACAATTATTAGGTTCTGTAGAAGGACGTAGATCTGGATATTTATTATGATGGAATATAGGCTGAACTGGATGGACAAATGTCTTTTTTCGGCCTTACTAACTATGTTACTATGTTACTATGTTACTAAGCGGTTCGCTAGGTCTGCCACCATTGGTACGGTACAGTCTAAATTTCTATTGTCTGTTACTCTGATTTGCTCTTTGTCATCCTATTCTGTTATGGCATTTGTGGATTCAGGCGCTGCCCTGAATTTGATGGACTTGGAGTATGCTAGGCGCTGTGGTTTTTTCTTGGAGCCCTTGCAGTATCCTATTCCGTTGAGAGGAATTGATGCTACGCCTTTGGCCAAGAATAAGCCTCAGTATTGGACCCAATTGACCATGTGCATGGCTCCTGCCCATCAGGAGGATATCCGCTTTCTGGTGTTGCATAATCTGCATGATGTGGTCGTTTTGGGGTTGCCATGGCTACAGGTTCATAATCCAGTATTGGACTGCAAATCTATGTCTGTGTCCAGCTGGGGTTGCCAGGGGGTACATGGTGATGTTCCATTTTTGTCTATTTCGTCTTCCACTCCTTCTGAAGTTCCAGAGTTTTTGTCGGATTATCGGGATGTATTTGATGAGCCCAAAGCCAGTGCCCTACCTCCTCATAGGGATTGCGATTGTGCAATTAATTTGATTCCTGGTAGTAAGTTTCCTAAGGGCTGATTGTTCAATTTATCTGTGCCAGAACACGCCGCTATGCGGAGTTATATAAAGGAATCCTTGGAGAAAGGCCATATTCGCCCGTCGTCATCACCGTTAGGAGCAGGGTTCTTTTTTGTGGCCAAGAAGGATGGTTCTTTGAGACCTTGTATTGATTACCGCCTTCTTAATAAAATTACAGTCAAATTTCAGTATCCTTTGCCATTGCTGTCTGATTTGTTTGCTCGTATTAAAGGGGCTAGTTGGTTCACCAAGATAGATCTTCGAGGGGCGTATAATCTTGTGCATATTAAACAAGGTGATGAATGGAAAACAGCATTTAATACGCCCGAGGGCCATTTTGAGTGCCTGGTTATGCCATTCGGGCTTTCCAATGCTCCATCAGTATTTCAGTCCTTTATGCATGACATCTTCCGAGAGTACCTGGATAAATTCCTGATTGTGTATTTGGATGATATTTTGGTCTTTTCGGATGATTGGGAGTCTCATGTGAAGCAGGTCAGAATGGTGTTCCACGTCCTTCGTGCGAATTCCTTGTTTGTGAAGGGGTCAAAATGTCTCTTTGGAGTTCAGAAGGTTTCATTTTTGGGGTTCATTTTTTCCCCTTCTACTATCGAGATGGACCCTGTTAAAATCCAGGCCATTTACGATTGGACTCAGCCGACATCTGTGAAGAGCCTGCAAAAGTTCCTGGGCTTTGCTAATTTTTATCGGCGCTTCATCGCTAATTTTTCTACTGTTGCTAAACCGTTGACTGATTTGACCAAGAAGGGTGCTGATGTGGTCAATTGGTCTTCTGCGGCTGTAGAGGCTTTTCAGGAGTTGAAGCGTCGTTTTTCTTCTGCCCCTGTGTTGTGCCAGCCAGATGTTTCGCTTCCGTTTCAGGTTGAGGTTGATGCTTCTGAGATTAGAGCAGGGGCTGTTTTGTCGCAGAGAAGTTCTGATGGCTCGGTGATGAAGCCATGTGCTTTCTTTTCTAGAAAGTTTTCGCCTGCTGAGCGTAACTATGATGTTGGTAATCGTGATTTGTTGGCCATGAAGTGGGCATTCGAGGAGTGGCGTCATTGGCTGGAAGGAGCCAAGCATCGCGTGGTGGTCTTGACAGATCACAAGAATTTGACTTATCTTGAGTCTGCCAAATGGTTGAATCCGAGACAGGCTCGATGGTCGTTATTTTTCTCCCTTTTTGATTTTGTGGTTTCGTACCTTCCGGGCTCTAAGAATGTGAAGGCTGATGCCCTGTCAAGGAGTTTTGTGCCTGACTCTCCGGGTGTTCCTGAGCCGGCGGGTATTCTCAAAGAGGGGGTAATTTTGTCTGCCATCTCCCCCGATTTGCGGTGGGTGCTGCAAAAATTTCAGGCTGATAGACCTGACCGTTGCCCAGCGGAGAAACTGTTTGTCCCTGATAGATGGACTAGTAGAGTTATCTCTGAGATTCATTGTTCAGTGTTGGCTGGGCATCCTGGAATCTTTGGTACCAGAGATTTGGTGGCTAGATCCTTCTGGTGGCCGTCTTTGTCGCGGGATGTGCGTTCTTTTGTGAAGTCCTGTGGGACTTGTGCTCGGGCTAAGCCCTGCTGTTCTCGTGCCAGTGGGTTGCTTTTGCCCTTGCCGGTCCCGAAGAGGCCCTGGACGCATATTTCTATGGATTTTATTTCGGATCTCCCCGTCTCTCAAAAGATGTCAGTCATTTGGGTGGTTTGTGATCGCTTTTCTAAGATGGTCCATTTGGTACCTTTGTCTAAATTGCCTTCCTCCTCTGATTTGGTGCCATTATTTTTCCAGCATGTGGTTCGTTTACATGGTATCCCGGAGAACATCGTTTCTGACAGAGGTTCCCAGTTTGTTTCAAGGTTTTGGCGATCCTTTTGTGCTAGGATGGGCATTGATTTGTCTTTTTCCTCGGCTTTCAATCCTCAGACAAATGGCCAAACCGAACGAACTAATCAAACTTTGGAAACATATCTGAGATGCTTTGTTTCTGCTGATCAGGATGATTGGGTCTCCTTTTGCCGTTGGCTGAGTTCGCCCTTAATAATCGGGCCAGCTCGGCTACTTTGGTTTCGCCGTTTTTCTGCAATTCTGGTTTCCATCCTCGTTTCTCTTCAGGGCAGGTTGAGTCTTCAGACTGTCCTGGTGTAGATACTGTGGTGGATAGGTTGCAGCAGATTTGGACTCATGTGGTGGACAATTTGACATTGTCCCAGGAGAAGGCTCAACGTTTCGCTAACCGCCGGCGCTGTGTGGGTCCCCGACTTCGTGTTGGGGATTTGGTTTGGTTGTCGTCTCGTTATGTTCCTATGAAGGTTTCCTCTCCTAAGTTTAAGCCTCGTTTCATTGGTCCGTATAAGATTTCTGAGGTTATCAATCCTGTGTCATTTCGTTTGGCCCTTCCTGCTTCTTTTGCCATCCATAATGTGTTCCATAGGTCGTTGTTGCGGAGATACGTGGCGCCTGTGGTTCCATCCGTTGATCCTCCTGCCCCGGTGTTAGTTGAGGGGGAGTTGGAGTATGTGGTGGAGAAGATTTTGGATTCTCGTGTTTCGAGACGGAAACTCCAGTACCTGGTCAAGTGGAAGGGTTATGGTCAGGAAGATAATTCCTGGGTTTTTGCCTCTGATGTTCATGCTGCCGATCTGGTTCGTGCCTTTCATTTGGCTCATCCTGGTCGGCCTGGGGGCTCTGGTGAGGGTTCGGTGACCCCTCCTCAAGGGGGGGGGGGGTACTGTTGTGAATGCTGTTGTTGGGCTCCCTCCTGTGGGCATGAATGGTACTTCGGCTGGTTCTGTCCATGGACTTCCTCTGGTGGGTATTTCTGAGTTTCCTTTCACAGGTGACGAGGTTAATTCGTTAGGTGCTGCTCTATTTAACTCCACTTAGATCTTTGCTCCATGCCACCTGTCAATGTTCCAGTATTGGTCTAGTTCACTCCTGGATCGTTCTTGTGACCTGTCTTCCCATCAGAAGCTAAGTTCCAGCTTGTATTTCTTTGGTTTGCTATTTTTCTGTCCAGCTTGCTATTTAATTTGTTGTCTTGCTTGCTGGAAGCTCTGGGACGCAGAGGGAGCGCCTCCGCACCGTGAGTCGGTGCGGAGGGTCTTTTTGCACCCTCTGCGTGGTCTTTTGTAGGTTTTTGTGCTGACCGCAAAGTAACCTTTCCTATCCTCGGTCTGTTCAGTAAGTCGGGCCTCACTTTGCTTAATCTATTTCATCTCTGTGTTTGTATTTTCATCTTTACTCACAGTCATTATATGTGGAGGGCTGCCTTTTCCTTTGGGGAATTTCTCTGAGGCAAGGTAGGCTTTATTTTTCTATCTTCAGGGCTAGCTAGTTTCTTAGGCTGTGCCGAGTTGCAAAGGGAGCGTTAGGCGCAATCCACGGCTATTTCTAGTGTGGTTGATAGGTTTAGGGATTGCGGTCAGCAGAGTTCCCACGTCCCAGAGCTGGTCCTTTATTATCAGTAACTATCAGGTCATTCCGTGTGCTCTTAACCACCAGGTCCATTATTGTCCTGACCACCAGGTCATAACAGACCAAGTGACTAATACCCGGCATTGGGGTGAAAAGGGTTGGCACGCCCTTAACGTCCTTAAGTGCCTATCGAAGCAAACGGCACCCAGGTCAGCAGAAGTCAGTACAGAACACCAGCCAGAGGCCTCTTCACCAGCTGCTGTACCGATCCCCGCAGCTACAGAAAACCTTCAAATGTGCACCCAGGCCACCCAAACCCCGGTGGTGGGAAATTACCAATTCGTGCTACCCGATGTGGCACAGGAACAGAGACTTCCCAGTCCAGGAGGATGCAAGCCTGAGGGCCTACCCTGGAAAAAGAAGCAAAAGTGAGCAACCAGAAGAATGTGACATTAATGTAAATAGTTATGTAAACCTGGTTAGGCTTTGTTAAAGGACAATCTTGTTAAGGATAAAGAGTTAAGTCATGTTGATTTAAAGAGACAATGTGGTTACGGACAGTGAGTGGCCAGAACTTTGTTGTGTATAGTTAGCACATCTTAATGTGCTCTGTATTGGTTTCACAGCAAACAATTAGAGTGTGAGTGTAGCACTCTTTTTGCGCTAGACTACAGAACAAAAACCGTCTGCTGTGGCCGAAAAGTGGTCCAACAAAGTTAACCAGTTAGACTACTTTCACACTAGCGTCGGAATTCGGCCCGTCGCATTGCGTCGGGCCGAGATTCCGACGCTAGCGTTGTTAGCACCGCACAACGGGTGCAGCGGATGCATTCTCCGGTGCATCCGCTGCCCCATTGTGAGGTGCGGGGAGGTGGGGCGGAGATCCGGCCGCGCATGCGCGGTCGGAAAAAGCGGTCCGTCTGGAGCAAAAAACATTACATTTAACGTTTTTTGCTCCCGGCGGTCCGCCACAACACGGTGCAACCGTCGCACGACGGTTGCGACGTGTGTCAATACGTCGCAACGCGTCGGTAATGTTACGCTATGGGGCAAAAACGCATCCTGCAAACAACTTTGCAGGATGCGTTTTTTCCCCTAAACGACGCATTGCGACGTATTACAAAAAACGCTAGTGTGAAAGTACCCTTATGCCCTGTAGCCTTGCCCTGAGCCTACATTGGGGGTTTGAGATGGGTCCCCCATATTGCACCTAGGAAAAGAAGAAGAATACCTTGGTTTGGGATTTTGCTGAACCCTGTTGATCTCGATAGGAAAGTTTTATTTATAGTGAAGTGATATTGCATATTTGAGATGGTTTTCTATTTATGGTAAAGCTATTTTCGTAGTTTCAGATGCGTTAATAATTTTATTAAAGCTATATTTATAATAGTTATATGCAATGTTCAAGTGAAGGGAAAAAGAATTCCTGTCCAACTGTTACCTGTTGTAAGCTGCATTACAGAAAAACATTTTTTTATGCTTTACACCTGTTTACTCTATTCCAGCCCGAGGACGTGGTGTGCTTAACGGGGGGAATGTGGTGTCCCTGAGGGTCCACTCGCCACAGAGGTACTGCCCCTTAGCCAGAGGTGTGGTACTCCGCTCTCAGGTAAGGAGGGGGCACTACCCAGAACCCAGACACTTGCATCCAACACCAGAACTCTCAGGCGCAGGGAGGAGCTAGGCAGAGGATGTGGGTGGAGAAAGTAGCAGAGGGAGTGCTGAAGGAAGTGACAGCGAGAGAGAGAGTTGGTGCTGGGGACTGGAGCTGAGAGGAGCTTGTCCGTGGACCAGAAGGCAATAGAAAAAGAGAAAGGAAGGACAGAAGAAACAGAAAGATAAGCTTCAGTGGAAGAGAGAAAGAATTGGTCCTAGGAGCATGGGTAAAGAGAAATCCACCCGTGGGGCACGCATCCACCCCACCGTAGTGGGGTGGAAGGACCAGGTCGCAGTGGGGGAACCGGCCCCCTAGACTAGTGGAGGAACTGAGGACTCCGCTAGCCAACCGGAGGCTACAGCATCTGTAATTGCTGCAGCCGCTTCCACATGTAATCGCCGAAAAGGCAGCCTCATAGAATCAAGGGGACCCAGAGTATGTCACCCAACAGGATCCGAGACTGCTGGCTTCACTGTGTGAAGTCGCAGGACAGGAGAAGTGGGAGCCAGCGCAGAGAGACGGCCAGGGAAGGAACATAAAAAGGGGGTTCTGACATGGTGTACTTCCCAAATTACTTGAGAGCTGGCTGGATCACCAACCCGGAGGACACAGCACCCCGGCTGGGGAATGCAACTGGAGAACTGTGAGTAAAAGTGTGGAAACTGCACTCCGCTGTGTCCTCGGATATATTTACTGTGTCACCTGCTCTGCACAACAACAACATTCACCATCTTTTGCCTCTTAACTGCCTTGGGGCCTAGCTCTACCGGTGGGGAGCTTCAGAACTCTGCTGCATCACCATCGTTCCCAGCAGTCCCCTTTAAGCAGTGTCGGCTATTCCCTTATTGCCGAATACCGGGTCACTGCTGCCGTGACCACCCCTTTAAAAATCATCAGACCCGGTCCTGAATACCCCACAGCCTTAGCGAGCACTCCATTTTGGAGTCACAAACAGGATCTACCGACCTGGTAAACCGGGTCCCCTGCGTCTAACGAGTGTGCAAAAAGACTGTGACAAGACGTCCCATGTTTATGCAAATTGGAGTGCTGAAGCTGCCTTTCATGGGCTGAGTTATTGGAAGGCGCGAAGACCATGCCAACCCCCTGTAGATACTTCTGTGCAGTAAGAATGTGTCCGTCAGCCAGCGAGATTCGCCTCCTGATCTGGTATGGCGGGAAGAAAAAGAAGGACCTCCCACGAAGAGCTAGGCCCTCTTAACTGCCCTGGGGCCTAGCTCTGTCTGTGGGGAGCTGTAACAACTCTGCTGCATCACCATCGGCCCCAGTGGTCCCCTTTAAGCAGCATCGGCTATTCCCTTATTGCTGAATACCACGGGTGACGTCACGAACAATCTCCCCATAAACTTTTCCCCCTTTATTTCACTTTTATTGGATGCCCAGGGCCACGGACCAGGTCACTGCTCCCATGACCACCCCTTTAAGAACCGTCGGACCAGGTTCCGAGTACCCCATGGCCCTAGTGGGCGCTCCAATTACACTGTCCAAATGAACTATAGATATTCCCCCCAATACCTCTTTAATATTATGAAATATTACATGCTTTATTGCGTAATTATTTTCTTATAAAAATGAAAAGAATTCAAGGAACAATATACTTTTCATCCTCACAAGTCGATGTTCTATGCACTAATGAAAAAAAAAGCTTGGATTAACCAGAAACATTGATCCTGTTGTTTCAAATCTGTCCTGCGTATCCCAGGCTCTGCTTCCTTCACCTCACTTTGCTGCCTTTTGTTGTTCTCCATGTTGGGTTTTGAAGATTGCCTGACATGGCTCAGTGATGTCATCCCCTTAACCCTATTTAAGGCTCATTAGGACACACACCTGTCTTAGGATTGAGACTCTAGTGTTCCATCTTTGGCTTACTTTATTACCTGTCATTATGCCCACAGGTTGCACACGTGGTTTGTGCCTCGGGGCAGGGCTTACCTAAGAGGGGCGTAACTAAGCAGTTACCTGGTGTTCACTGGATCTTCTGATGGTGGAGTCAGGTTTGAGCTGCAGGTAGCCACCAGATACCACTAGGAATTACCAGGTACTGCAGCTGCTGACCCCAGGGGTACGCAGACACAGATATGGACTCGGGTTCCATTCAGACCACTAAGTTCTGGATCCTCTGCAGAATGGTTACTAACACGGAGCCTCAAACAGAGCTGATTTGGAGACTGATGCGACAGTTCGGATACACGGAATACTCTGAGATGCACACATTCAGACACACAGGTCTCGGATACTGATTCAGGTGCCACTTGTGCAGCTTCAGGGTTTGGGCACTGGCCACACAAGGACCAGGGACTATGGGTACAGGACAGGCCATGTAAGGACCAAGGCCTCAGGTTCAGGACACTGACCACACAAGGACCAGGGGATCTAGCAACTCACTAGTGTCACTAACATACTAATGACTCAATGTTGCTTTGGCACCTCCCTATTGGGTAGGGTGCCTTTTATACAGGATGCTTCCCAGCTATTGGCTGAGAGCCATCTTGCGGGTGCTCACGTTGGCCCTTTAAGAACAGGGCAGTATGCGCACACTAGGTGTGCCACAGGGAACTCAGAGACACAGGAAGCAGAGGGCACGTGGAGGGACATGACATGCCTCATGGCCAGAGCAGTGAGTATGTCGGCGTCCCTGCATGGAGGGAGACGGAGAGTCATGCGTGGAGCCTAACAGTAGCGCTACACCTGTACTTGTGGTGTTTTCAACTTGCATCCATCCCTGCTTGGTTCCACTCCATCTATCTAACTTCTTCTAAACTTCCTGACAGTCCAAGTCCTAAATGTCACGTGTCTTCTGGGAAGCTGCACCAATGCATGGGGTCCATGTGTCCACCCGACTAGGAGCCTTCGCAGAACCACCCAGCAGGTGAGCCTTACATTTAGACCCAGTCGGAAATGGATTTTTTTTGTAGTATAGAGCTGGCACGGAAATATTCTGTAAATAATTATATATCACAATATCTCTTCATAAAATAATACTAGTAGCTTGAACCACAACACTCAAGATCAACAGTAATAATAAAATCAAATCAATAAGTATAATATATAAAAAAATACTAATATCTATATAAATATATAAAATATATCAAGTGTGTGGCAAAAACAAGTGGTGACCACTCAGTGAAAGGTAAAACCAAAGCCAGAGCACAAATTAAAAGAAGGACAGGAATCAGTATAATATTTATTAATTTTTATTATTTATTTATATATATGGCGGTAGAGCAAATCACATTAAAAGTTTAAAACCACAGTGTGCACACTCCAGGATACATAGAAAGAATAATCTTTAGATTATATAATAAATAAATGCCCTCTCAGTACATGAGTATAAGATCCTAAAATTCTGATAAAAAACAAGTGTAAGTGAATAAGGTGTCAAAATTAAATAAATATGAGTGCGTGTGTGCTCCATGTGCAAAACCTCACAATAAAATGTCAGAATAGCAGGTGCATCAGTACCCAATGTGCAAAAATTACAACATACAGTAGATACAAAACCATGTGCCAGTAATGCATAGAAAACCAGAACAAGTGCTAAGCAAAAAGTGTCAGTAAAGATATATCAGAGTAAATATCTTTACAGGGTACCTTGAGTGGTTTAAGATCCGTGTGTGCACACGCGTCCCAACGCGCATTTCGATTTGACTTCCTTCGTCATTTTACTATGCAAGTATTATCCATGATTCTTGTGAAAGCTCCATATGTCATACTACCTTGTACAGAACATGATTGTATACTAGGGCCATGCCATGGGAAATGAATGGAGACTTCACTTGTAGTAATGAATATAACAGATATGGCACTTACCCCAATGATGCTATAGTTAAAGTCCTTTATTTGCTGCGACCAGCATTTCGACTTACATGGAGAGGCGGCAGTGAATGAAGAGGAGAGGGTGCGGGGAAACAGGCGAGGACGACGGCCGTTTTGCGCAAATGCGCTTCCACGGGTCCAAGACATGGGAAATGAATACTTGTGGCACCCCAGGAGTTCGGGTACCACAGTGGTGCTGCCTTCCTCGGGGAGGGTAATGCCATGCCTGGAGACAGGAGGGATCCCTTTGGCAGGTAATCTTACATGCAACACTTTCTGACTCCAGGCCAGAGGGGGGAGCTCTAAACCCGGTTTAAGGGAACTTCCCTATATACATCCTGTTCTGGAGGAGGAGTCAGTTAGTCTGGTGCAGGCAAGCAGGCAGTTGACAGTTGGTAGCAGACAGTGAAGGAGCACAGAAGGACTTAGGAGCTAGAGGAGGGCTGTGACTGGGCCCCTTCAAAGCTGAGCACAGAAATTGGGCACCGGGAGCCCGAGGCCGTGAGAAACTACAGGTCCCACGGCAGAACCGGAGGGCAGGAAACTAAAAGGGACTAGCCCACATAACATCTGAGGTACAGAAGCAATCAGAGCCCAGAGTCACCGTAGACAGAGACCCCAAAGAGACGGCTCAAGTTGCCTACAGTGCAACCCTGGACAGGGTAAAAAGAAAACCTTTTTAGACAACTACAGGCAGCAAGGGACCACAGACCAGCGCATGATGGAAGGCTCCCAAACTGACCTGTCAAAGGGATTTCTACTTGTCTTCTGGCTACCTGGACTCCATTTACACCTGTTTCCGGTACCCTGGACTGAGGCTGCTTGACACCAGTAAACCAGGTAAAGACTGCAACCCCGTGTCCTCCATTTATTTGCCGGCATTCACCATCCCTGCCAAACACACCGGGAGCCCTGGGGACCCCGCTTCACCTGTGGGAAGCGACACCATTTTTGCTGCAGCACCATCGCCCCCAGAGGACCCCTTTAAGCAGCGTTGGTAACCTCTGACCGAGAACCACAGGTGGCGTCACGAACTTTCATTATTTCTACAACCCCTTTAAAGTCTCTTTTACTTGGGTGCCCAGGGCCATGGACAGGGTCGCTGCCACCGTGACCACCCCTTTAATTGCGACCGGGCCCAATTCCGAGTACCCCACTGCCCAGGCGGGCGACTCAACCTCAGGTGGTCATCCTGCTCCTGAGTCAGCTTTGGCAAACCAATATGCCAAAGGATAGAGAGAGACAGCAAAAAGAGGAGGACACAGTGACGGCATTGGGTCTCACATTCTGTGAGTTTTGGCGTCTTTTTGGATCGGAAAAAATTGCCATAAAACTGTACAAGAAAACTCACTGTCAGACACACCACGGCTCCTCGGACAGTTTAGTTCTCCATTTCAGGCTGAAATAAGATTTGTGTTAAACAGACTTGTCAAAGCAAACAATAAATTTCCATTTTAATAGGCGCTTTCTGTCCAAATAACTTTTTGCTTAGGTTATTTTTGAACATCTTGCAAAGAAAATGGCTATAAATCAGGAGGACACGTACAGCTCAACAGGAAAGTGCAGTAAAAGCATTCAGACGCTTGAAGAACTGAGCAGATACAACTCGCTGTAATATTCTTTCATGGAAACATGTTACATTAATATCTATGCATTAGTTGTCTTCTAAGGAGATAACAATTTTGCAAATAAAAAAAAAATTACAAAGTGAAACATTTATTTAGTTTCTGATGCTAGTGTGGCACCCCAGGGTCCTGGTCGTCACAGTAATGTCGCTTTCCTCCCCGGGAGAGTGATGCTACGTTCAGAGGCAAGGAAGGGTAACTGCATCCAGGTATCACAAAGATGCAACACATTTCATACTCCAGGCCACCAGAGGTAGCTTCTGATCCTATTTACTAGGTGACTCCCCATACATAAAGTAGTTTGGAGCAAAAGTCAGTTCAGTTCCTGTCAGAGAGACAGAGGGGAAGGAAGCAGAAAGATGTGCTAGAGAGAGAGATTGCCAGAAGGGAGCTTGTCGTGGAACATCAGCTGAGGCGGAGCTGGTGCGATAGGAGAATAGCTGAGCAGACGTGGGGGTCTGCAGCTCCTGGCAGCAAGAGGAAACTGAGAAGGAAAGAACATCATTGAGTTAGTTCCAGACATCAGTCTGAGGAGGACAGAGGGTCCACGGAGCTGTGCATGCCCTCAGAGCTGCAGCTCCCAGAAAAAGACATTTTGAAGGCAGAACTATATTGCAGCGAGCGTGAAGGAAGGCAAAGCAAAGGAGAGGATACCAGAAAGGGACCCGCCCCAAGCAGGCTGCCTCCTTCTGTGGCGTAGATAACCGGTAGCCAGAACACCGAGGTAGTAAGGACCTATACGCCTTACTTCAGAAACCAGCAGGACAGCTAATTGCACGTTACCTGTCTGCACCTACACCCAGGAGGCACGATGACACCCCACAGAGCCGGGTTATCTAAGAGACCCTATAAACAGGCTCAAGTCACCAGTCATAAGGGTTTTGTCCTATCCTATATGGGGGACAGAGAGAGAGAGAAACACCACATCTGTGAGGACCTTACGAGAGGCTTAGTAGTAAGGGACTACACCTGTTATGAATAGGTAATTTAGAACCACAATGGACCTTGACGTTCAGAGCACACAAGTGACCTGACAAAAACCACAAAACATAGGACGAGCTCTGAGACGTGGAAACTCTGCTGACCGCAATCCCTAAACCTATCAAACCACACTAGAGGTAGCCGTGGATTGCGCCTAACGCTCCCTATGCAACTCGGCACAGCCTGAGAAACTAGCTAGTCCTGAAGATAGAAAAATAAGCCTACCTTGCCTCAGAGAAATTCCCCAAAGGAAAAGGCAGCCCCCCACATATAATGACTGTGAGTTAAGATGAAAATACAAACACAGAGATGAAATAGATTTAGCAAAGTGAGGCCCGACTTACTGAATAGACCGAGGATAGGAAAGATAGCTTTGCGGTCAACACAAAAACCTACAAACAACCACGCAGAGGGGCAAAAAGACCCTCCGCACCGACTAACGGTACGGAGGTGCTCCCTCTGCGTCTCAGAGCTTCCAGCAAGCAAGCAAAACCAAAAAAGCAAGCTGGACAGAAAATATAGCAACAAAAGTAACACAAGCAGAACTTAGCTTATGCTGAGCAGACAGGCCACAGGAACGATCCAGGAGGAAGAAAGACCAATACTAGAACATTGACTGGAGGCCAGGATCAAAGCACCAAGTGGAGTCAAATAGAGCAGCACCTAACGACTTAACCTCATCACCTGAGGAAGGAAACTCAGAAGCCGCAGTACCACTCGTGACCACAGGAGGGAGCTTGATCACAGAATTCACAACATACACCACTACAGCGCAAGGGAAGGTTATTGATTTCCACCTGGACAAGGAGACTCTGGACTTGCCTCCAAACCGGCCAGACCATACCTGCCCTGTGATCTGGTGCCCTGGACTGTGGCTGCTGAAACCAACTGTAAACAAGGTAAAGAGACTGCAATCCTGTGTCCTCGTTCTTCACTGCACCTCTCACCATTCTACTATCTACATACTGGGAAGCCCTGGGGATATACTTCACCTGTGGGAAGGTATACCATCTAGCTGCCATAACATCTCCCCAGCGGACCCCTTAAAGCCGCGTCGGTCACCCTGACCGAATACCACAGGTGGCGTCACGAATAGAGTTGAGCGACCTTGACCTTTTTAGAGTCGAGCCGGGTTTTGCGAAACCCGACTATGTCCAAAGTCGGGTCGAGTGAAATCGGCCGATTATGACGTAAAGTCGGGATCGACCGAAACACGAAACCCAATGCAAGTCAATGGGGCAGCATAGTCGGCAGTGAGTGGGGGCCAGGAAAACACCTAGAGTGCCCATTTTAATGTCAAAACCATCCATTCTTCTTAATGAAGCTTGTCAAGCGTAATTTACCTTATAATAATTGGAAGGCATTTGAAATTGGGGGTCATTTGGCTAAAGTTGTGGGGGGTAGGGCTGGTTCAAGTAATTAGTGGGCCCAGGAAATCTGGACCACGTCACGGCAGTGGAGCAGGGAGAGGTAAGTATTTCAACTTTGCAAGTGCTGTGAACCTGAGCAAGCAGGGGGGGCCCACTCGTTGGCATTGGCACTGGCACAGGGCCCCTCAAAGTACAGCGGTGTGTTTGCACGGCGGGGGCGCCTCCCACCGGCAGCAACACTTTTGCGTACTATGAGAGGCCCTGTGCCAGTGACGTCGCCAACTAGTATTCCTCCCCCCACCTGATGAAGGAACCTGCACTTTCATCTGCACCTTCCTCTTTGTCCCCGTGTAAGGTGGTATGGTATGCGGGAAGAGCAACCTGACTTTCAGCAGGGTCACAATGTTGTTGTGTAGCGTGCACGGGGAATGTTGCGTTATGGGTCAATGTACCAGCAGACTCATCTATCACTGGCTGGGCAATGGGCACGATGAAGTGGAAACACAGATATAGGCCCAAAGAAGAAAGTGGGCTAAATGCAGTTCAAAATTGGTAACACAGGAATAACCAGGGGGCATTGCAGTGGAGGACAACTGGAATGAGAGGCTGACACAGAGAGTAGGGCCAAATCAGTAAGTAGTCGAAATGCAGTTCAAAATTGGCAACCGTAGTAAACAGGCGGCACAGCTTTGTTCAGTGGAGGAGAACAGCAAGGAGTGGCAGACACCGATAGTAGGCCCCAAACCAACTAGTACGCCAAATGCAGTTGTTCCATTTAACCACAATTTAATGAGAGCCTGAAGATAGAAGCTCAGGAAAGGCAACCTGGGGAACACCTTGGAGTGTAACACACCATCTCTCTCCACCCCATACCCATTTTGTATGGCCTAATGCAGTGTACTTTTCTACAACTACTAAACGAGAGTCGGAAGACCGAAGCAATGGCAAGGAAACCTGGGGAACACCTTAGAGTGTAACACACCCTCTCTCTACACCCCATACCCAATTTGAAGGTCTAATGCAGTGTAGTTTCCAAGAACTACTAAACGAGAGCCGGAAGATCGAAGCTCAGGAAAGGCAACCTGGGGAACACCTTGGAGTGTAACACACCCTCTCGCTACACCCCATACCCAATTTGAAGGCCTAATGCAGCGTAGTTTCCAACAACTACTAAACGAGAGCCGGAAGATCGAAGCTCAGGAAAGGCAACCTGGGGAACACCTTGGAGTGTAACAAACCCTCTCTCTACACCCCATACCCAATTTGTAGGCCTAATGCAGCGTAGTTTCCGACAACTACTAAACGAGAGCATGAAGATCGAAGCTCAGGAAAGGCAACCTGGGGAACACCTTGGAGTGTAACACACCCTCTCTCTACACCCCATACCCAATTTGTAGGCCTAATGCAGCGTAGTTTCCGACAACTACTAAACGAGAGCCGGAATATCGAAGCTCAGGAAAGGCAACCTGGGGAACACCTTGGAGTGTAACACACCCTCTCTCTACACCCCATACCCAATTTGAAGGCCTAATGCAGTGTAGTTTCCAAGAACTACTAAACGAGAGCCGGAAGATCGAAGCTCAGGAAAGGCAACCTGGGGAACACCTTGGAGTGGAACACACCATCTCTCTACACCCCATACCCAATTTGAAGGCCTAATGCAGCGTAGTTTCCAACAACTACTAAACGAGAGCCGGTAGATCGAAGCTCAGGAAAGGCAACCTGGGGAACACCTTGGAGTGTAACACAACGTCTCTCTACACCACGGAAGGGATGATTCTTAGGAAGGAAGGCTGTTGGAAATAAGCATTGCGCGTCCGAGGGTGATTAGATTCTTATTAGGTATATACTCACCCTCGGACGCGCCCTGCTTCTTTATTTGGAATGAATGTTTATTTGCAATGTGGTGTTGACTTTCTCTATTATTTTGGTAATTAATGATTTTATTATTTTCATTATTTTGCATCTTCTCGGCAATAATATAAAGAAGACGCGACAGGACAACACTCGGTGGATGCCATATGTGTGTTTTCAATTTAAAAAAACTTTCAGTTAACTACTTGCAGGAGAAAGTAATTGTAGCTGGTGGCCATTTTTAGTACTGTACCAGATTTTAGTTGTGTGTTTGTTTTTAATGTTAAAATGTCTGCATTTGATATCTCACCAGTATTTTCTTTTTTATAAGCAAAATACTTATTTTTATATTTTCTGATGTTGGTTCCAGGGGTACACGGCCAGCAGTGCCCTGGTCAGTGTAGTAGTAGTTGAAAGAATGGACCGCAGACAGGCATCGAAGGCCTAAAATAAAAACACATGGCTGTAGGCAATTTTAAATTGGTTCCAGGGGTACACGGACAGCAGTGGTGTGGTCAGTGGAGGCCTAGTGGAAGGAGTGACCGCAGACAGGCATCGAAGGCCTAAAATAATAACACATGGCTGTAGGCAATTTTAAATTGGTTCCAGGGGTACACGGGCAGCAGTGACCTGGTCAGTGTAGTAGTAGTTGAAAGAATGGACCGCAGACAGGCATCGAAGGCCTAAAATAAAAAAATTGGGCTGGCTGTAGGCAATTTTAAATTGGTTCCAGGGGTACACGGACAGCAGTGGTGTGGTCAGTGGAGGCCTAGTGGAAGGAGTGACCGCAGACAGGCATCGAAGGCCTAAAATAATAACACATGGCTGTAGGCAATTTTAAATTGGTTCCAGGGGTACACGGACAGCAGTGGTGTGGTCAGTGGAGGCCTAGTGGAAGGAGTGACCGCAGACAGGCATCGAAGGCCTAAAATAATAACACATGGCTGTAGGCAATTTTAAATTGGTTCCAGGGGTAGACGGGCAGCAGTGACCTGGTCAGTGTAGTAGTAGTTGAAAGAATGGACCGCAGACAGGCATCGAAGGCCTAAAATAAAAAAATTGGGCTGGCTGTAGGCAATTTTAAATTGGTTCCAGGGGTACACGGGCAGCAGTGACCTGGTCAGTGTAGTAGTAGTTGAAAGAATGGACCGCAGACAGGCATCGAAGGCCTAAAATAAAAAAATTGGGCTGGCTGTAGGCAATTTTAAATTGGTTCCAGGGGTACACGGGCAGCAGTGGTCTGGTCAGTGGAAGTCTAGTGGAAGGAGTGACCGCAGACAGGCTTCCAAGGCCTAACATAACAAACTTGGGCTGGCTGTAGGCACTTTTAAATTGGTTCCAGGGGTACACGGGCAGCAGTGACCTGGTCAGTGTAGTTGTAGTTGAAAGAATGGACCGCAGACAGGCATCGAAGGCCTAAAATAAAAAAATTGGGCTGGCTGTAGGCAATTTTAAATTGGTTCCAGGGGTACACGGGCAGCAGTGGTGTGGTCAGTGGAGGCCTAGTGGAAGGAGTGACCGCAGACAGGCATCGAAGGCCTAAAATAATAACACATGGCTGTAGGCAATTTTAAATTGGTTCCAGGGGTACACGGGCAGCAGTGACCTGGTCAGTGTAGTAGTAGTTGAAAGAATGGACCGCAGACAGGCATCGAAGGCCTAAAATAAAAAAATTGGGCTGGCTGTAGGCAATTTTAAATTGGTTCCAGGGGTACACGGGCAGCAGTGACCTGGTCAGTGTAGTAGTAGTTGAAAGAATGGACCGCAGACAGGCATCGAAGGCCTAAAATAAAAAAATTGGGCTGGCTGTAGGCAATTTTAAATTGGTTCCAGGGGTACACGGGCAGCAGTGACCTGGTCAGTGTAGTAGTAGTTGAAAGAATGGACCGCAGACAGGCATCGAAGGCCTAAAATAAAAAAATTGGGCTGGCTGTAGGCAATTTTAAATTGGTTCCAGGGGTACACGGGCAGCAGTGACCTGGTCAGTGTAGTAGTAGTTGAAAGAATGGACCGCAGACAGGCATCGAAGGCCTAAAATAAAAAAATTGGGCTGGCTGTAGGCAATTTTAAATTGGTTCCAGGGGTACACGGACAGCAGTGGTGTGGTCAGTGGAGGCCTAGTGGAAGGAGTGACCGCAGACAGGCATCGAAGGCCTAAAATAATAACACATGGCTGTAGGCAATTTTAAATTGGTTCCAGGGGTACACGGACAGCAGTGGTGTGGTCAGTGGAGGCCTAGTGGAAGGAGTGACCGCAGACAGGCATCGAAGGCCTAAAATAATAACACATGGCTGTAGGCAATTTTAAATTGGTTCCAGGGGTAGACGGGCAGCAGTGACCTGGTCAGTGTAGTAGTAGTTGAAAGAATGGACCGCAGACAGGCATCGAAGGCCTAAAATAAAAAAATTGGGCTGGCTGTAGGCAATTTTAAATTGGTTCCAGGGGTACACGGGCAGCAGTGACCTGGTCAGTGTAGTAGTAGTTGAAAGAATGGACCGCAGACAGGCATCGAAGGCCTAAAATAAAAAAATTGGGCTGGCTGTAGGCAATTTTAAATTGGTTCCAGGGGTACACGGGCAGCAGTGGTCTGGTCAGTGGAAGTCTAGTGGAAGGAGTGACCGCAGACAGGCTTCCAAGGCCTAACATAACAAACTTGGGCTGGCTGTAGGCACTTTTAAATTGGTTCCAGGGGTACACGGGCAGCAGTGACCTGGTCAGTGTAGTTGTAGTTGAAAGAATGGACCGCAGACAGGCATCGAAGGCCTAAAATAAAAAAATTGGGCTGGCTGTAGGCAATTTTAAATTGGTTCCAGGGGTACACGGGCAGCAGTGGTGTGGTCAGTGGAGGCCTAGTGGAAGGAGTGACCGCAGACAGGCATCGAAGGCCTAAAATAATAACACATGGCTGTAGGCAATTTTAAATTGGTTCCAGGGGTACACGGGCAGCAGTGACCTGGTCAGTGTAGTAGTAGTTGAAAGAATGGACCGCAGACAGGCATCGAAGGCCTAAAATAAAAAAATTGGGCTGGCTGTAGGCAATTTTAAATTGGTTCCAGGGGTACACGGGCAGCAGTGACCTGGTCAGTGTAGTAGTAGTTGAAAGAATGGACCGCAGACAGGCATCGAAGGCCTAAAATAAAAAAATTGGGCTGGCTGTAGGCAATTTTAAATTGGTTCCAGGGGTACACGGGCAGCAGTGACCTGGTCAGTGTAGTAGTAGTTGAAAGAATGGACCGCAGACAGGCATCGAAGGCCTAAAATAAAAAAATTGGGCTGGCTGTAGGCAATTTTAAATTGGTTCCAGGGGTACACGGGCAGCAGTGACCTGGTCAGTGTAGTAGTAGTTGAAAGAATGGACCGCAGACAGGCATCGAAGGCCTAAAATAAAAAAATTGGGCTGGCTGTAGGCAATTTTAAATTGGTTCCAGGGGTACACGGACAGCAGTGGTGTGGTCAGTGGAGGCCTAGTGGAAGGAGTGACCGCAGACAGGCATCGAAGGCCTAAAATAATAACACATGGCTGTAGGCAATTTTAAATTGGTTCCAGGGGTACACGGACAGCAGTGTTGTGGTCAGTGGAGGCCTAGTGGAAGGAGTGACCGCAGACAGGCATCGAAGGCCTAAAATAATAACACATGGCTGTAGGCAATTTTAAATTGGTTCCAGGGGTAGACGGGCAGCAGTGACCTGGTCAGTGTAGTAGTAGTTGAAAGAATGGACCGCAGACAGGCATCGAAGGCCTAAAATAAAAAAATTGGGCTGGCTGTAGGCAATTTTAAATTGGTTCCAGGGGTACACGGGCAGCAGTGACCTGGTCAGTGTAGTAGTAGTTGAAAGAATGGACCGCAGACAGGCATCGAAGGCCTAAAATAAAAAAATTGGGCTGGCTGTAGGCAATTTAAAATTGGTTCCAGGGGTACACGGGCAGCAGTGGTGTGGTCAGTGGAGGCCTAGTGGAAGGAGTGACCGCAGACAGGCATCGAAGGCCTAAAATAATAACACATGGCTGTAGGCAATTTTAAATTGGTTCCAGGGGTACACGGGCAGCAGTGACCTGGTCAGTGTAGTAGTAGTTGAAAGAATGGACCGCAGACAGGCATCGAAGGCCTAAAATAAAAAAATTGGGCTGGCTGTAGGCAATTTTAAATTGGTTCCAGGGGTACACGGACAGCAGTGGTGTGGTCAGTGGAGGCCTAGTGGAAGGAGTGACCGCAGACAGGCATCGAAGGCCTAAAATAATAACACATGGCTGTAGGCAATTTTAAATTGGTTCCAGGGGTACACGGACAGCAGTGGTGTGGTCAGTGGAGGCCTAGTGGAAGGAGTGACCGCAGACAGGCTTCCAAGGCCTAACATAACAAACTTGGGCTGGCTGTAGGCACTTTTAAATTGGTTCCAGGGGTACACGGGCAGCAGTGGTCTGGTCAGTGGAAGTCTAGTGGAAGGAGTGACCGCAGACAGGCTTCCAAGGCCTAACATAACAAACTTGGGCTGGCTGTAGGCACTTTTAAATTGGTTCCAGGGGTACACGGGCAGCAGTGACCTGGTCAGTGTAGTAGTAGTTGAAAGAATGGACCGCAGACAGGCTTCGAAGGCCTAACATAACAAACTTGGGCTGGCTGTAGGCACTTTTAAATTGGTTCCAGGGGTACACGGGCAGCAGTGGTCTGGTCAGTGGAAGTCTAGTGGAAGGAGTGACCGCAGACAGGCTTCCAAGGCCTAACATAACAAACTTGGGCTGGCTGTAGGCACTTTTAAATTGGTTCCAGGGGTACACGGGCAGCAGTGGTCTGGTCAGTGGAAGTCTAGTGGAAGGAGTGACCGCAGACAGGCTTCCAAGGCCTAACATAACAAACTTGGGCTGGCTGTAGGCACTTTTAAATTGGTTCCAGGGGTACACGGGCAGCAGTGGTCTGGTCAGTGGAAGTCTAGTGGAAGGAGTGACCGCAGACAGGCTTCGAAGGCCTAACATAACAAAATTGGGCTGGCTGTAGGCACTTTAAATTGGTTCCAGGGGTACATGGGCAGCAGTGTATGGTCAGTGGAAGTCTAGTGGAAGGAGTGACGGCAGACAGTCTTCGAAGGCCTAACATAACAAAATTGGGCTGACTGTAGGCACTTTTAAATTGGCTCCAGGGTAACACGGCCAGCAGTGGCCTGGTCAGTGTAGTAGTTGTAGAAAGAAGGGACCGCAGACAGGCTTCGAAGGCCTAACATAACAAAAATGTCAAAACAATGGTATTGTCAGTGCCAGGCATTGAAGGATGTCAGCGCCTAGACTACACATTGGTGAAGCTGTGAGAGATAATTTTGCTAGTGGTAGAGCACTGTTTGAGCTGGGGGGGGGAACTGTCTTGTGGCCGGCGTTACAGGCACAGGGCCCCTCATATTACAACGGTGTGTCTGACGTTGGGTGCGCACCACCACCGCCAGAGACACTTTATTGTACTATGAGGGACCCAGTGGCAGTGCCGTCGACCAAAAGCGGCCACACCCACCTCTTCAGACAAACAGCACTCTCAAGGGTCCAAGCGCAAAGTGGCGATAGCACGGCCCCGTGTGGGGAGTTTGGCCATTTCGTGAGGTGGAAACATGTCGTATGCTGGACAATCAGGTGAAGAAAATTACGAGATTGGAAAAGTCATTCAGAATAGTCCACAGGCAAGACCTTTTCATAGGAAAGCTAGGTGTCAGCCGGGCAGGGTGGGGCAAAAGATTTTGAAATCCAGTTGTGGTTCATTTTAATGAAGGTTAGATCATCTACATTTTGGGTAGCCAGACGAGTCCTTTTTTCTGTTAGTATTGAACCTGCAGCACTGAATACTCTTTCTGATAGGACACTAGCTGCCGGGCAAGCAAGCTCCTGCAATGCATATTCTGCCAATTCTGGCCAGGTGTCTAATTTGGATGCCCAGTAATCAAATGGGAATGACGGTTGAGGGAGAACGTCGATAAGGGATGAAAAATAGTTTGTAACCATACTGGACAAATGTTGTCTCCTGTCACTTTGAATTGATGCTGCAGTACCTGTCCTGTCTGCGGTCATAGAAAAATCACTCCACAACCTGGTCAGAAAACCCCTCTGGCCAACGCCACTTCTGATTTCTGCCCCTCTAACACCTCTGGTCTGCTGGCCCCTGGAGCTCGTGTGAGAACGATCACGGGCGCTGTGTGCAGGGAATGCCAGAAGCAAACGGTCAACAAGAGTTGATTGTTTTGTTGCTAATATTAGTTCCAAGTTCTCATGTGGCATAATATTTTGCAATTTGCCTTTATAGCGAGGATCAAGGAGGCAGGCCAACCAGTAATCGTCATCGTTCATCATTTTTGTAATGCGTGTGTCCCTTTTGAGGATACGCAAGGCATAATCCGCCATGTGGGCCAAAGTTCCCGTTGTCAAATCTGCGGTTGTGCTTGGTTGAGGGGCAGTTGCAGGCAAATCTACGTCACTTGTGTCCCTCAAAAAACCAGAACCCGGCCTTGCCACGCCACCAATTTCCCGTGCCCCCGGGAAAGCTTCCTCATTAAAAATATACTCATCCCCATCATCCTCCTCATCCTCCACCTCCTCTTCGCCCGGTACCTCGTCATGTACACTGCCCTGACCAGACAATCGCTGACTGTCATCAAGGCTTTCCTCTTCCTCTGGTGCAGACGCCTGATCCTTTATGTGCGTCAAACTTTGCATCAGCAGACGCATTAGGGGGATGCTCATGCTTATTATGGCGTTGTCTGCACTAACCAGCCGTGTGCATTCCTCAAAACACTGAAGGACTTGACACATGTCTTGAATCTTCGACCACTGCACACCTGACAACTCCATGTCTGCCATCCTACTGCCTGCCCGTGTATGTGTATCCTCCCACAAAAACATAACAGCCCGCCTCTGTTCGCACAGTCTCTGAAGCATGTGCAGTGTTGAGTTCCACCTTGTTGCAACGTCTATGATTAGGCGATGCTGGGGAAGGTTCAAAGAACGCTGATAGGTCTGCATACGGCTGGAGTGTACAGGCGAACGGCGGATATGTGCGCAAAGTCCACGCACTTTGAGGAGCAGGTCGGATAACCCCGGATAACTTTTCAGGAAGCACTGCACCACCAGGTTTAAGGTGTGAGCCAGGCAAGGAATGTGTTTCAGTTGGGAAAGGGAGATGGCAGCCATGAAATTCCTTCCGTTATCACTCACTACCTTGCCTGCCTCAAGATCTACAGTGCCCAGCCACGACTGCGTTTCTTGCTGCAAGAACTCGGACAGAACTTCCGCGGTGTGTCTATTGTCGCCCAAACACTTCATAGCCAATACAGCCTGCTGACGTATGCCAGTAGCTGCCCCATAATGGGAGACCTGGTGTGCAACAGTGGCAGGTGCGGATGGAGTGTTTGTGCGACTGCGGTCTGTGGACGAGCTCTTGCTTCTGCAGGAGGACGAGGAGGAGGAGGAGGAGGGGGTGCGAACGGCTACAGACAACTGTTTACTAGACCGTGGGCTAGGCAGAACTGTCCCAAACTTGCTGTCCCCTGTGGACCCTGAATCCACCACATTTACCCAGTGTGCCGTGATGGACACGTAACGTCCCTGGCCATGCCTACTGGTCCATGCATCTGTTGTCAGGTGCACCTTTGTGCTCACAGATTGCCTGAGTGCATGGACGATGCGCTCTTTAACATGCTGGTGGAGGGCTGGGATGGCTTTTCTGGAAAAAAAGTGTCGACTGGGTAGCTCGTAGCGTGGTACAGCGTAGTCCATCAGGTCTTTGAAAGCTTCGCTTTCAACTAACCGGTAGGGCATCATCTCTAACGAGATTAGTCTAGCTATGTGGGCGTTCAAACCCTGTGTACGCGGATGCGAGGCTAAGTATTTCCTTTTTCTAACCATAGTCTCATGTAGGGTGAGCTGGACTGGAGAGCTGGAGATCGTGGAACTAGCGGGGGTGCCGGTGGACATGGCAGACTGAGAGACGGTGGGAGATGGTATTGTTGCCGCCGGTGCCCTAGATGCAGTGTTTCCTACTACGAAACTGGTGATTCCCTGACCCTGACTGCTTTGGCCTGGCAAAGATACCTGCACAGATACAGCAGGTGGTGCGCTAAATGGTGGTCCTACACTGCCGGAAGGGATGTTGCGTTGATGACTAGCTTCATTGGCCGAGGGTGCAACAACCTTAAGGGACGTTTGGTAGTTAGTCCAAGCTTTCAAATGCATGGTGGTTAAATGTCTATGCATGCAACTAGTATTGAGACTTTTCAGATTCTGACCTCTGCTTAAGGAAGTAGAACATTTTTGACAGATGACTTTGCGCTGATCAATTGGATGTTGTTTAAAAAAATGCCAGACTGCACTCTTTCTAGCATCGGATACCTTTTCAGGCATTGCAGACTGAGCTTTAACCGGATGGCCACGCTGTCCTCCACCAGGTTTTGGCTTTGCCACGCGTTTTGGGCAAGATACGGGCCCGGCAGATGGAACCTGTGGCGATGTTGATGCCTGCTGCGGCCCCTCCTCCTCCTCTGCTTCAGAACTGCTGCCGCCTGCACCCTGTTCCCCCAATGGCTGCCAATCGGGGTCAAGAACTGGGTCATCTAATAACTCTTCTTGTACCTCCTGCGCAACTTCGTCTGTGTCACCGTGTCGTTCGGTGGTATAGCGTTCGTGATGGGGCAACATAGTCTCATCAGGGTCTGATTCTTGATCAGCACCCTGCGAGGGCAATGTTGTGGTCTGAGTCAAAGGACCAGCATAGTAGTCTGGCTGTGGCTGTGCGTCAGTGCACTCCATGTCAGATTCAATTTGTAATGGGCATGGACTGTTAACTGCTTCACTTTCTAAGCCAGGGACGGTATGTGTAAAGAGCTCCATGGAGTAACCCGTTGTGTCGCCTGCTGCATTCTTCTCTGTTGTTGTTTTTGCTGAAGAGGACAAGGAAGTGACTTGTCCCTGACCGTGAACATCCACTAACGACGCGCTGCTTTTACTTTTACCAGTTTCACGAGATGAGGCAAAAGAGCTAGAGGCTGAGTCAGCAAGATAAGCCAAAACTTGCTCTTGCTGCTCCGGCTTTAAAAGCGGTTTTCCTAATCCCAGAAAAGGGAGCGTTCGAGGCCTTGTGTAGCCGGACGACGAACCTGGCTCCACAGCTCCAGACTTAGGTGCAATATTTTTTCCCCCACGACCACCTGATGCTCCACCACTACCACTACCCTCATTACCAGCTGACAATGAACGCCCCCGGCCACGACCTCTTCCACTAGACTTCCTCATTGTTTTAAAAACGTAACCAAACTAACGTTATTTGTTGCAGTCACACAACTTACACGGTGAGCTATAACTTCAGTATGATTTAGCTACCCCTTTACAGGTTGGTGAGACCACAGCGAAAATCAGGCCCAATGTTACACACTCTTTTTTTGGTGGCTGCAAATTAGAGAGATGCCCCACACGCAGGACTGTCACTGAAGCACAAATGTTAATATTAATGTCACACTATTATTTTTTTTTTATTTTTATTTTTTTCAGGAACACTTTAGAAACCCCCCAAAAAAAAAAAAAAGATTTTTGCAGGGAGAATTTAGAAAACAAATGTAACAAACTATATGCTTTCTATGGGCCACTGAGTGAGAGATGACGCACACAGGAATCAGGAGTGGCACACAAGCCCAGAGGCCAATATTTTTCTACCAATGATTGATGGAGTTATTTTCTCTGGTAGATTTTGGAACCCAAATCAAGGAAAAAAAATGTAGGCTTTCTATGGACCACAATTGGAGAGAGAGAGAGAGAGAGAGAGAGATGGCACACCCAGGAGTCAAGACTGGCACACAAGCAGAAAGGCCAATATTAATCTCCCACTGTTTTTTTTGTTTTTGTTTTTTTTTGTTTTTTTTCAGGGAGACTTTAGAAAAAAAAATAATAAAAAAAATATGATTTTATCAGGAAGAATTTAGAAACCAAATAAAATAAAATGATTTTTTCAGGGAGAATTTATAAAACAAATAAAAACAAAAATAGGCGTTCTATGGCCCACTGACTGAGAGATGACGCACACAGGAGTCAGGAGTGGCACACAAACCCAGAGGCCAATATTTTTCTACCAATGATTGATGTAGTTATTTTCTCTGGTAGATTTTAGAACCCAAATCAAGGAAAAAAAATATAGGCTTTCTATGGACCACAATTGGAGAGAGAGAGAGAGAGAGAGAGAGAGAGAGAGATGGCACACCCAGGAGTCAAGACTGGCACACAAGCAGAAAGGCCAATATTAATCTCCCACTGTTTTTTTTGGTTGTTTTTTTTTTTTTTTTTTCAGGGAGACTTTAGAAAAAAAAATAATAAAAAAAATATGATTTTATCAGGAAGAATTTAGAAACCAAATAAAATAAAATGATTTTTTCAGGGAGAATTTATAAAACAAATAAAACCAAAAATAGGCGTTCTATGGCCCACTGACTGAGAGATGACGCACCCAGGAGTCAAAACTGGCACACAAGCAGAAAGGCCAATATTAATCTCCCACTGTTTTTTTTTTTTTTTTTCAGGGAGACTTTAGAAAAAAAAATAATAAAAAAAATGTGATTTTATCAGGAAGAATTTAGAAACCAAATAAAATAAAATCATTTTTTCAGGGAGAATTTAGAAAACAAATAAAACCAAAAATAGGCGTTCTATGGCCCACTGACTGAGAGATGACGCACCCAGGAGTCAAGACTGGCACACAAGCAGAAAGGCCAATATTAATCTCCCACTGTTTTTTTTTTTTTTTTTTCAGGGAGACTTTAGAAAAAAAAATAATAAAAAAAATGTGATTTTATCAGGAAGAATTTAGAAACCAAATAAAATAAAATGATTTTTTCAGGGAGAATTTAGAAAACAAATAAAACCAAAAATAGGCGTTCTATGGCCCACTGACTGAGAGATGACGCACCCAGGAGTCAAGACTGGCACACAAGCAGAAAGGCCAATATTAATCTCCCACTGTTTTTTTTTTTTTTTTTCAGGGAGACTTTAGAAAAAAAAATAATAAAAAAAATGTGATTTTATCAGGAAGAATTTAGAAACCAAATAAAATAAAATGATTTTTTCAGGGAGAATTTAGAAAACAAATAAAACCAAAAATAGGCGTTCTATGGCCCACTGACTGAGAGATGACGCACCCAGGAGTCAAGACTGGCACACAAGCAGAAAGGCCAATATTAATCTCCCACTGTTTTTTTTTTTTTTTTTCAGGGAGACTTTAGAAAAAAAAATAATAAAAAAAATGTGATTTTATCAGGAAGAATTTAGAAACCAAATAAAATAAAATGATTTTTTCAGGGAGAATTTAGAAAACAAATAAAACCAAAAATAGGCGTTCTATGGCCCACTGACTGAGAGATGACGCACCCAGGAGTCAAGACTGGCACACAAGCAGAAAGGCCAATATTAATCTCCCACTGTTTTTTTTTTTTTTTTTCAGGGAGACTTTAGAAAAAAAAATAATAAAAAAAATATGATTTTATCAGGAAGAATTTAGAAACCAAATAAAATAAAATGATTTTTTCAGGGAGAATTTATAAAACAAATAAAAACAAAAATAGGCGTTCTATGGCCCACTGACTGAGAGATGACGCACACAGGAGTCAGGAGTGGCACACAAACCCAGAGGCCAATATTTTTCTACCAATGATTGATGTAGTTATTTTCTCTGGTAGATTTTAGAACCCAAATCAAGGAAAAAAAATATAGGCTTTCTATGGACCACAATTGGAGAGAGAGAGAGAGAGAGAGAGAGAGAGAGAGAGATGGCACACCCAGGAGTCAAGACTGGCACACAAGCAGAAAGGCCAATATTAATCTCCCACTGTTTTTTTTTTTTTTTTTCAGGGAGACTTTAGAAAAAAAAATAATAAAAAAAAAAAGATTTTATCAGGAAGAATTTAGAAACCAAATAAAATAAAATGATTTTTTCAGGGAGAATTTATAAAACAAATAAAACCAAAAATAGGCGTTCTATGGCCCACTGACTGAGAGAGAGAGAGAGAGAGATGGAACGCTTAGTACTGGCACACAAGCCCAAAGGGCAATATTAATCTCCCTTTTTTTTCCAGGGAGAATTTCTAAAACCCAAAAAAAAAATAAAATAGGCTTTCTATGGCCCACTATTTGTGAGAGAGATGGGACGCTCAGGACTGGCACAGATGGCACGCTCAGGACTGGCACAGAAGCCCAGAGGCCAATATTAATCTCCCTTTTTTTCTGGGAGAATTTATAAAACCAAAAAAATATTTAAATAGGCTTTCTATGGCCCACTATTTGTGAGAGAGATGGCACGCTCAGGACTGGCACAGATGGCACGCTCACAACTGGCACACAAGCCCAGAGGCCAATATTAATCTCCCTTTTTTCAGGGAAAATTTATAAAACAAAAAAAAAAAATAAATAGGCTTTCTATGGCCCACTATTTGTGAGAGAGATGGCACGCTCAGGGCTGGCACAGATGGCACGCTCAGGACTGGCACACAAGCCCAGAGGCCAATATTAATCTCCCTTTTTTTCAGGGAGAATTTATAAAACCCCCAAAAAAAATAAAATAGGCTTTCTATGGCCCACTATTTGTGAGAGAGATGGGACGCTCAGGACTGGCACAGATGGCACGCTCAGGACTGGCACAGAAGCCCAGAGGCCAATATTAATCTCCCTTTTTTTCTGGGAGAATTTATAAAACCAAAAAAAAATTTAAATAGGCTTTCTATGGCCCACTATTTGTGAGAGAGATGGCACGCTCAGGACTGGCACAGATGGCACGCTCACAACTGGCACACAAGCCCAGAGGCCAATATTAATCTCCCTTTTTTCAGGGAAAATTTATAAAACAAAAAAAAAAATTAAATAGGCTTTCTATGGCCCACTATTTGTGAGAGAGATGGCACGCTCAGGGCTGGCACAGATGGCACGCTCAGGACTGGCACACAAGCCCAGAGGCCAATATTAATCTCCCTTTTTTTCAGGGAGAATTTATAAAACCAAAAAAAAAAATAAATAGGCTTTCTATGGCCCACTATTTGTGAGAGAGATGGCACGCTCAGGGCTGGCACAGATGGCACGCTCAGGACTGGCACACAAGCCCAGAGGCCAATATTAATCTCCCTTTTTTTCAGGGAGAATTTATAAAACCCCAAAAAAAATAAAATAGGCTTTCTATGGCCCACTATTTGTGAGAGAGATGGCACACTCAGGACTGGCACACAAGCCCAAAGGCCAATATTAATCTCCCACTGTATTTTTATCAGGGAGAATTTATACACCCCACAAAAAAAAATACAGAAAAATGAAAAGGCTTTCTATGGCCCACTATGTGAGAGAGATGGCACACACAGGGATGGCACTCTAGCAGAAATGCCAAATTGCCAATCTTAATCTCCCACCAAAAAAAAAAAAAAAAAAAAAACAGGGAATGTCCTACAATTACTATCTCCCTGCCTGCAGTAATCTCAGCCAGGTATGGCAGGCAGCTACTATCTCCCTGCCTGCAGTAATCTCAGCCAGGTATGGCAGGCAGCAATAAGGAGTGGACTGATGCACAAATGAAATAAAAAGTGTGGACAAACAAAAAAGATAGCTGTGCAGAAAGGAAGGAACAAGAGGATTTGTGCTTTGAAAAAAGCAGTTGGTTTGCACAGCGGCGTACACACAGCAATGCAGCTATCAGGGAGCCTTCTAGGGCAGCCCAATGAGCTACAGCGCTGAGGGGAAAAAAAAAAAAAAAAAAACTTCCACTGTCCCTGCACACCGAGGGTGGTGTTGGACAGTGCAAATCGCTGCAGCACAAGCGGTTTTGTGGTTAATGGACCCTGCCTAACGCTATCCCTGCTTCTGACAAAGCGGCAGCAACCTCTCCCTAAGCTCAGATCAGCAGCAGTAAGATGGCGGTCGGCGGGAACGCCTCTTTATAGCCCCTGTGACGTCGCAGACAGCAAGCCAATCACTGCAATGCCCTTCTCTAAGATGGTGGGGACCAGGACCTATGTCATCACGCTGCCCACACTCTGCGTTTACCTTCATTGGCTGAGAAATGGCGCTTTTCGCGTCATTGAAACGCGACTTTGGCGCGAAAGTCGCGTACCGCATGGCCGACCCCGCACAGGGGTCGGATCGGGTTTCATGAAACCCCGACTTAGCCAAAAGTCGGCGACTTTTGAAAATGTTCGACCCGTTTCGCTCAACCCTAGTCACGAACAATAGACTTTATCCCTATAAAGACCTTTCCCTTTTTACATGGGCGCCCAGGGCCACGGACCGGTTTGCAGCCACCGTGACATCCCCCCTGTGAACAGCAGGACCCGGTACCGAGTAACCCCTGACCCGCGGGGCGACTCATTTCAATCAAAATAATTTATTGTGCAATACGACAAAAAGAAAACAATCTTTGACTTATTATGGTAAAAAGAGATATTTCCCACCCAGACCCTTATGTCATATCCAAAGGATACACCAAAATGTCTCTTAGATATGGGTCCCACCTCGGAGACCCACACTTTTTTGGGGGGTGAAATTTTGTCCTGCAACCCCCAACCTGTCCGATGAGGCAGCCACTTGCATCTCAGCTGAACATCTGTTTAGCCTACTCATCTCATCAGATGGGTCAGTATGGGAAATTCATGTCCAGAATCCTCAGAATAGATAGATAGATAGATAGATAGATAGATAGATAGATAGATAGATAGATAGATAGATATGAGGCCTCCCCCCTACATATTATAAATTTGCACCCATTAGTGCCTTTCATGTGGAGTTTATTCTACAGTTTTTTAGGTTGGTTTAACCTAATGAATAAATAAATAAATGAATGAAAAAACCATGTACGGTCCCCCCTATTTTATGAAACCAGCAAAGGTAAAGCAGACAGCTGTGAGCTGATATTATCAGGCTGGGAAGTTCCATGGATATTGTTCCCTTTCCTGCCTAAAAAATACCAATGAACATGGTACTTCTTTTAACCACTTCAACGTTTGAGAAGAAACAAAAGACTGACGTACAAAGCAATGTCATTTTTCCATAGACATGCATATGTTCATTCTTTTGAAAGCATTTTGAAACAATTTCAGGCGTTTTTTGAAGCAGAAACTGCTTGGAAAAGACAAAGACGTTGTGCGCACATAGCCACAGGACTTGCACAAAGAGACTTTTTGCTGATTTTGAAAGCAGAAACTGAGTGTAAATGCAAAGTTTTTGAAATTGAGGAGAAGCTTTGCAAAGTTTCAGCTCCAAAAACTCCTCGAAAAACTTTGTGTGCACATAGCCTAATGAGAAGGAACGTTTCCGGTTTCAACTTCAAAAGCTAATTTTTTTTACCTCCTTAAAACAACTGTACATAGGTTAAAAGCAGATTTACTGAGACTATTAAATAATAAGGATTGAAATTAAAAAAAAAAACACTGAAAACTTTCTGTAGGATGCAGCCACCACTTACTAAACCCAAAACCTTAGTTTGAACTTTCCAGACAAGTATTTTGCTGACATCAGACCAGTACAGCTGTCACTCACTCAAACTGATTAATTAGGACAGATGGAGAGAGGGAAAAATATTCCCTTAATCAAGACAACGAGACCCGAAAGGATTTCAATTAAGTCTTTTTTTTTTTTTACAGAGAAGAAAACAGCAGCAAAAGTTCTTGATAATTAAAACATATTTACCCAAAGCCATATAGAACTTGATGGAAAATGGGGAAACGGCTGCCCTAATTACACCAGGGGTGGAAACGCCGGCCAATCAAAATGAAACCCAATCTCTCGCCTTTAATAAGGGCCTAAATCCATTAACAAGAATTTCTGCCAAATGTATGCAAAATGTGATCCCGGTCTCGTCTGACACGTGCATGGATTACGTTTTACTAACTTAGCCATGCCTTGGTTAAAATAACTTTAATTTCCTATTTATTTTTCCAGCAAAGCGCATTGTGGGAATTCTTCAATAAGGTAAACATTTAACCTGTACAATGCACTGCGGGAATTCTCACATTTTCACAATGACTGTGACTTTTTTGACTTGTTATAAAGCAGATGGGATCCCAGAATTTTGTTCAGGTTCACCCAGGTTTCACCAAAAAAGAAAGAAAGAAAAAATCCCTGTAATCCACAATGTATAGAAGTAACCTTCGAGAGAAACCTGGTACATGATGTGGCAGGCCCTGAAAGGATTGAACAAAATAGACAAACCATTCATGATCAACGTCTGGAAAGGTTCGAGTGAGAATCTTCCAGATTTGGTTTCACGGCACAAAAGCCAAAAGCGTTTAAATGTAATTACAGCTATCATCCAAAATATTTCATTCAGGGGTGAGTAGGCTCGCAAAGTTCATACTCATTAATAACTTTCTGGGTATCGTCGTAGATCGCAAAATTGCACGGTGTAGAAGTCTATTGTTACGTGGGTTCGAAATATCATTCACATTTATCTTTAACAACAAAAAAGTATTTGCCATGTCTACAGGAAATGTCAGCTAGATGTGATTCTGACCGCATCTCTTTACTGCTGTGAACGTCTCTGGTCTCGATCCTGCTCCTCCTCTCTGGTCGCAATCGTCGTCCTCCTGTCCTACTAAATGTGGATGACATGTCCTAAGTCATCCACCCAATGTCCCCCAATCATGCTTTTGTGCAGGTGCACTTCTCTATGCCCTGCTGAACTCAGATAAAAGTACTGTGGTGTGCCCCCTGATGAAGGCAACAGCTGAAACGGGCGTCGAGGTGGTCGCTACTCAGGAGATGAAGTCTTCCACCATTATAGTTAGCAGTGAGTATTGCTTGCACCTATACCTTTGTTTATGCACTAGTGCATGTGCACTTTCCAAACTCTTCTATGGGATTTCCAAAAATAGCCAAGTAAGGGTGGCCACCTCTTAATGTACAGCTGCGTAAGTTAGCCACTTGGCTATTTCGCAGCTCCCCTAAGAGTGAATGAAGACTTGCACATGAAGCCATCTCATAATGAAACAAGGCTCCATTCTCGAGATGGGAGTCCTGTTGGTTGGACCCGCATCTATGATATATTTATTGCCAATCCTGAGTATATCCCATCGGTGTTCGAAACTGAAAAACCATTAGGCCTCATTCAGACGGCAGATTTTCTCATGTACGATTTCATCAGATTGTGGTCCGAGTGTCATCAGTTTTCTCATACGTGAGGAAAAAAAAAATTCACCACCATCTCATTTGACAGTCCGTGAAAATTGGACCCCACTCGAATATCCGATATTTTTCACTGACCCATAGACTTGCATTGCTGATTTTGATCAGATGCTTGGATCAAAATCAAATAGTTCTCCCATATTTTCGATACAGTCCGAGGAAAAAATCTAACATGTGCACAGCTCGGTAGAATAGCACATGTGAAAACCACTAATATCACTCGTACGAGAAAATTGGACATGTTAATGGGCCTATGGCTGCATTCCCACCCTAGTATTTGGTGAGTTTTTGATGTTGTACAATATCTGCAATCATTAGATAAAATAGGTTAATTGTTTTTTATATCAGTTTTTAGCACCTTTTTTATCGCTGAAGTTTTTGTCTTTTTATTTCACTTTTTAAAGGGAACCTGTCACCAGGTTTTCCTAATATAAAGTACTCCCACCACATTTACAGCCTGTTTTACGGTATTCTATGAAGATGTTTGAGTCCCCAACCCCCAAAACTATCTTTTATAATGCCCCCATACAGCACGGTCCAGTCTGATGGGCATCTCTGGTATCAATCCTAAGCCTCCTCTCTGGTCGCATTCGCCATCCTTCTGCCCTGCTTCATGTGAATAATGTGCTCCCCAAAGAAGGCAACGGCCGAAACGTGCGTCGAAGTAGTGGCCACTCAGGAGAGGGAGTCTTCCACCATCATTATATTTAGCAGTGAATATTGCCAGCACCTACCTATACCTTTGATAATGCTCTACAACTTTACAGAAGGAACCTATACATGTCTCTGGTTCTTATGGTGTAACAAACTCTAAGATTTTTGTAATCTTTTGTTGTCACCTGATCGTCAATAAATAATTACTGTGTTTACTGACTGGCTTTTTCGGTCATTTTTTTTCTTCCTTTTTTCCGTGTTTTCTACCGACCTGGTTTCTTTTACCATCACGGTCTGATTTTGTTATGTGGATTCTTTATCTGCACTGCATAGCCACAGGGTTCGAATCCATACATAATTTCCACATATATCTATTTTTCCCTGGTTCCTCATCTCCTCTATATACAAAACCAGAAGCTGTTAGTGACCCAAAAGAGGTTATATACATGAGATGAGCGTTGGCCGAATCTGTCAATTTCATCAGGTTCAGCCAACCATGTGTATGGGTGTAGACCTAGGAGGTGGCCTGGTATTAGTCTGTGACATAGGAAAAGACTAATGTGGCACATAGTAAGTTAGGAGGGGGCTGTTACAGCTTTTAGTTTGGGGAATTATCCTTTCCATCCTGGTTTTTGAGGATGTCCAACTTGGCTGCACACGGCACGTTTTTGTGCCATAAGTTATCTGCTGAACACATTGTCACACTTGTAATGTATTCATTGCAGGATCGTTACCTTCTCGAGCCCCGATATTCTTGGCAGCGTCACTTAGGGCTCCATGGAAGCCTATATAAGGTGCTAATCACTTCTGTATATAATTTCTCTTGAAATTCATGAAATAAACGGTTGCCATTGCTTATATAACAAACAAAGTGACTTTGTCCTGGATTTCATAGTCGCATAGTATTGATTGGTCACAGATCTGATTCTGGTTAAGGCATTAGACAGAAATCTCCGCATAATTCCCGTGATTAACACCAATTTCAGTTTTCCTTAATACGGTGTTATGCCAAAGAAACATGAGCTAGTTGGACGATGTGTTCATTACGCACTTTTCTGGAATAGGAGCCTTACTAAGTGCGCAATTAGACATGGGTGAAGACAAGTTGGAGAAAAAAAAATAATAAAAATTTTAGAAAAACATGTTTATATAGCAAAAATCATGGCATATAAAGTGTCTTAGATCATGCCTCCGAGGCGTAGCCTGTCGCCTCCGAAATTAAATATATTCAATCTGCCAGAAACAATAAAAAACACAGGTTGTCATTTCATTTTGCGAGCTAGGAGTGGCCAGACCATTGTTCCCTTGTGATTAGCAGAACGACTTATTACAACCGGATTTTAAAAGGAAAATCGCCAGTAAAGTAAGTTTTTTACTGTGTTATATAAGTGAACTTTCCTATATGGCTGAGCTTGCACCGCAACAATACATATGATCTTAATTATTGGTTATCCAAGGGAATATCTCATAGATATTTTTCAATGTATTGTATATACTGTAGCTTATAGGACTCATCGGCTCTTTCCACCTGCAATTGACGTCCCCATTCTTACCCGACCCGAGCAAGTCAGCAATCCAGAAGTAGTAGTTGAGTCCAGCACACACTACGCTAGTGATTTCTAGGGACTTCATATATACAAATGATATCCAGATAAAAAATTCCATCTCGTTTCTTAATCAAGAACGGTTCGACGTCATGAATAAGAACTGAATATTCGAAATGCAATGGACTTGTTCTTCATCTGGACTGAATTTCTACTAGTTATTGGACACATTTAATTTTATCGTAAAGATTTGTATCACGCATCTTGCGCTCACCGATTTCATGTTATTATGGGTCGCGGTACAGAGAGGAGCCTGTTATAGTAGCCTGGCTACAGTGGAATTGATGGTGTCTTGGTACAGGAATCAGTGTAGGCCCAGACAAATCCTTGTGTTCACATAGGTGTGTGCATTGTGATGCCAGAACGCTTTGCTACAATGCTGAGAAAAGCTGGTAAAATTGGTATGGTTTGACATCAAGCACAAATGATGTAAATGAAAGACCTGCCTGCGTACTGTTTGACTTAAGGTATGTCCAATGGTGGACTGGAAGTTAGAGAGGCTTGTTCTTCTGGAACTATCGATGGACTGGGGGCCAGAGAGAGGTAGAGCAATGAAGCCATGAGGGAGTGGCAAGGAACCTTTGGAGAGGTTGCATAGTGGGTCACTTGGTGAGACATGTTATCTAGACAACACTTTGCAAAGCCTTGAAACTGTCATACCTTAGAGTAAAGGTACCGTCACACTGAACGATATCGCTAGCGATCCGTGACGTTGCAGCGTCCTGGCTAGCGATATCGTTGTGTTTGACAGGCAGCAGCGATCAGGATCCTGCTGTGACATCGTTGGTCGCAGCAGAAAGTCCACAACTTTATTTCGTCGCTGGACTCCCGCAGACATCGCTGAATCGGCGTGTGTGACGCCGATTCAGCGATGTCTTCACTGGTAACCAGGGTAAACATTGGGTTACTAAGCGCAGGGCCGTGCATAGTAACCCGATGTTTACCCTGGTTACCAGTGTAAATGTAAAAAAAAAAAAACACTACATACTTACATTCCGGTGTCTGTCCCCCGGCGCTGTACTTCGCTGCACTGACTGAGCGCTGGCCGGAAAGCACAGCGGTGACGTCACCACTCTGCTTTCCGGCGGCGCTTACACAGTGCAGAGAAGCAGAACGCCGGGGGACAGACACCGGAATGTAAGTATGTAGTGTTTGTTTTTTTACATTAGCACTGGTAACCAGGGTAAACATCAGGTTACTAAGCGCCGCCCTGCGCTGAGTAACCCGATGTTTACCCTGGTTACCAGGGGACTTCGCATAGTTGGTCGCTGGAGAGCTGTCTGTGTGACAGCTCTCCAGCGACCACACAGCGACGCTGCAGCGATCGGGATCGTTGTCTAGATCGCTGCAGCGTCGCTAAATGTGACGGTACCTTTAGAAACAACGTGTGGCTCTGGGCATGTTATCTCTGATGGCAGTGAGGGCTGAGCCTGCTGTCAGCCGTGGGATAAGTCAGTTCTCAGGATTCCACCAGGGCTCTAAGAGAGACTTGAGCCCAAAAGGGAGCAAAAATGGTTTGGAAAGGCCTGTGGAATCTACCCCTGAGCCTTGTAGGCTTGTAGGTACGGTGTGGAACATCAGACTAGAATGGGTTGATGATCAATGTGTACTAGGAAATTATCTGGTGTAAGGCCTGTGAGTTGACCAGGATGATTTTTTACTATTGTGTAGTGGACTGAACAAGAATAGTAAGATTGGTCAAATAAGCAAAAACTCATAGGAATAACGCAGGGTGTTGAAGTACATAGTACAGCATGGTGGCTCAGTGGTTAGCATTGTTGCTGGGTTCAAACCTCACTCGGGACAACATCTGCCAGAAGTTTGTATGTTCTCCCTGTGCTTGTGTGGGTTTCCTCCAAGTTTTTCAGTTTCGTTCCACACTCCAAGGACATAGTGATAAAGAATTTAGTTTGTGAGACCCAATGGGGACAGTGATGATGATTTCTGTAAAGCGCTGTGGAATATGATGGCGCTATATAAGTAAAATAAAGAAATAAGTGAACCTCCTCATCCTGTTTAACGGAAAAATGTTGAGACAAGTTATTTTGTGAGTTATCATTGTTACCGTGTAGTGTGAAGGGAACATGGTTTTGAGGCCTGTGTGAAGTCAACATTGTCCCGGCTAAAGCTAACACATGACTGCTGATTTTGTTGTGCCAATAACTGTATATTCTGCCTTGTTGATCATTAATATTAACCAACAAGCACAATGGTGCCATCTGGTTTACATTTTAACTGTCAATAGGTCAGGATAGGTCATCAATATAAAGTCGGTGGGGTCTCACGCCCAATGGGATCTCCACCACTGTTCCAGTGGCAGCCGGATGTCAGCAGTTGGGTCACTGAACAGCACAGCTCAGTCATCTGTATTGCAGATACACTTATAGTCATTCAAATAGGGGTGAACGTGCAGTACCTGGCCGCAACCACTACACTGTTGATGGAGCTGTAGAGCTGTGCGTTTGTTGGAAAAGATCATCGATGTAAAAGTAGTGGGACAACCCTTTTTTGGAGTCAGAAAGGATTATTTTGCTCCTTGGGAGTTCCTTCAAATGATTTGCCTTCCTCTGTGGGGTTATAGATGTAACTTGATGCACTAGTGTCTGTTCTCGGCATTATTAACCATGTTACTATGGCATTTGTTTATGATGGGTTATAGTGTGTGGAAGTTGTGTAGCGCCGAGCCGCAGTACCGGTCACATCCGCATGTTGAGAAGGGTTGCTATGTCTAAGGCTGGGTTCACACTGCGTTGTGTGAACCCGTTTAACAGACTACGTTACACCGCGGCATAACGCGGTGTAACGTAGTCCGTTAACGCAGCCATTACTTGCAATGGCATCGCTAGTGCACGCCCACAATGGGCGTGCGCTAGCGATGAGCTGTCATTGAGTGACGGACCCGAGACGCGGGCTGCAGCGCTTCCGGGTCCGTCACTGCTAGCGCAGATGGAGCTAGCAGATGCTCCATCTGCGCTAGCGCAGTGCCAAAGTCGGCACTTGCGTTAGTGCAGTCCGTTTAACGGATTTGTTGAACGGACTGCACAACGCAATGTGAACCCGGCCTAAGCCAATAGTGAAGGGGCCATGGCACTACCAGAAGTGGCGCAGCTCTGTCAGTCTGATATCTGGACCATCCTAAAGATAGACTTTTATTTTAGAAAACTGCTTAAAGATTTTAATCAACATGACATGCAATTTTTTTTTTAAAAGAAGTTCTTTACCAAAGATTATTCTGGACCGACATTAGTTCATGTTGAGCACTGCCAAGTCTGCTCGGTTTTGTCTGTCCTGTCCTCGGCTGAGTGCAGTAATCAGAGACAGATCAGAAGCAGACAGGCAGTGGATCCCTGTTTACTGCAGATAAGCTAGAATCAGACATGTAGCAGCTACTACTTTCCCAATTCAGTCAGCGCTGTAAAAAATGACTCATATATCTGCTATTGTTCCCCTAAACAGCGCCCCTCATGTGCACAGGTTGTGTCTGGTATTGCAGTTCAAAGCATTTCAAGTGAATACAAATTATGAGAAAGAATAGTAATAAAATTGTTTCTTTTAAATTACCTTCCTCTAGAAAAAAAAAAAAACAGACGATTTTAGCAAGGTGTCATACATAGGGGTCTATTTTTTTTCATCTAGGTGACTTAGCAGAATTTCTAGGAAGGTCTATGTCTTCATTATGCTTGATCAAGATCCTATTCTATATTTTTTTTATACAAAAAGCAAAGATTTTTTATCTAACTTATGCTGTAATGTTTGAAGAATCCACTTTTAATCTGTATTGTTACCTATTCTAGTTAGGTTGGAGTAATCCTGCAGGGCACTTCTTCCCCCGGACTAGTCCTGCTTTGCATCTTCTACTCACGCCCACTTTCGCCCAGGTATGATTGACACTCTGCAATATGCTCTCTCCATTATAATTAATTTTATTAGCGGCCTTCAGCTCAATCTCGAGCCATGGCGACTTGATAGATGAACACCTATAGGAAGATTGATCTGTGCAAGCCTAGGTAGGTCCACCAGGGTCTTCTCCGCCATTATCTTGATTGTATGAAGCCATTGAGCTGCTGGTCTAGCTCTTTGCCTTGTTCCATCTATTCTTCCGACCATGCTGTTACCATAACCACTATTATTTTCAGACTGTCAATCACATCATTAGGAGATATAAGCCAGGACTGATCCTTGTAAAGGAGACGCCCCCGCCGGACTTATCCTGCTTCATTTGCATATTCAAATATTGTACCGTTAGTAAGTTTGTGGACAGTAAGGTCATCTGTCAGGAATCTCAACCCCCACAAGCCACAAATATAGGCATGGAGGTCTTTGAAATGTAAATCCACGAACACCTTTATGTCTTCTATCTGTTGTTGCATCCCTGAAAAATGTGCTTTTTCATTCACATGCAAAATGAGGCATTAAGTGTTCTGGGCATGACAGAGCACTTCACAAGTCTCTGCCTCCTGAGATTGTCTTCCCGCCCAACATCAGCCTCTTAACTTTATTGCTAGCTCTGTCTGATTTTCTTGCCTAGTGCCTGATGTCAAACAGACCGTGTGCCATCACTGAGCTTAGTCTTCGCCACTGTTCTTGGTGTCTGTCATTGTTTGCAGCACTGACGTTCCGTCAGTAGAGCGACATCCAGTCACTGAGCTCTGTGGCTCTCCCTGAGCCTCTGAGCTCACTGATTGGCTGCTGAGCTGTAAACAAAACGTCAACGCTGCAGCCAATGACTGACAGCAGGAGCAGCGGCAGAGACTTCTCGGTGGATCAGGGGATTAGTGAGTAAAGCACAATTTGTATGTTAATAACAGATAGCACCTGGGGACAGAGATTTTTTTTAAAAGACACAATCCATTTAAGTGCTCTGTCCTGCCCAGAGCACTTACCACCTAATTTGCATATTAATTAAAATATTAATTTCTCAGGAATGCAGCAACAGATAGATGGACAATATAACGGTGATGCCGAATTTACATTTCAAAGTCCTGCATGCCTTTGTTTTTGGGGGTGAGCTGACATTTCCTTTTAAAGAGGTCAACCCATTGATGAACTCAAACCATGGACTTACAGTAAATGGGTTGTCTCGTCTTGACAACCTCTCTTAGGACATTCAGGCTTCATGGAGAACGGCTCCAGCTCTGGCAGACTCCAGCCGTTTATGTAATACATGGACAGTCATAGTTAAGGGACCCTGAAGTTACTCCCTTCTCCTATTAACAGGGCAAGAATTATTTCAGAAACGAAACAAGGCGTTAAATTGTCGTTTTTAGAACGAATTCATCACTGAATATATTGGTTTGTCCTTTATGTTTTATGGCCACATTGTTTAGTATGTTTTGTCTGGAAAAAATGAGGTGATGTCTATTTAGTGATGTCATTCATGTTTTGCCAAATTCTGTGTAATTCTGATTCTTTTAATATTCTCATTAATTTCCTGAAACATAAATCAATAGTATGAAATAATAATTCCAGTCCGAGAAGGGCATAGAGAAACATTTCTTATTAATTCAGAGGCATGAGCTCAGTTTCTATATGAAACAAATACTTATCGGGCATTAAGTCTTTTCTATTAGAATAAAAAAAAGAAAAAAAATCAGTGATGTCGCGAAGCTACTGGATATGAAACATACCATGATATGAGATCACTCCCGAAAATTTACATTAATGATACACACAAAATATCTTCTATGACTTTAGACCAATTTACTTACCCGTGATTTGACTGAAATTCATGTTTATATACAGGTGATTGGTCAAAGCCCTCACGAAATCTAAAGACTTTTGACTCACAGCCCCAGATTTTTAGTCCGGGGGTCACACGATTGTGCGAGAGAATCGGAACGATTGAGTTAATGACACTCTGATCCGAGTTTGAGCCGAGTGTCAGCTTAGTGTGAGAAATTGGAGCACACTGAGGAAAAGATGGAGAACTTCATTTCTCCATCTTCTCCATTGTCTGTCTAAGTCTGTGGATTTCAGACTACACTCGGATGACACAAATTAATCAAATTGTCCTTTTGTGCAAAAATGTTCTGTGTTTACAAACGTCTTGCATTGGTGGCCTAAAGGTACCTTCACACATAACGATTTCGTTAACAATATATATATAATATCGTTGCTTTTTGTGACGTAGCAATGATATCGTTAACGAAATCGTTATGTGTGACAGCGACCAATGATCAGGCCCCTGCTGGGAGATCGTTGGTCGCTGGGAATGATCAGGACCTTTTTTTTGGTCGCTGATCACCCGCTGTCATCGCTGGATCGGCATGTGTGACGCCGATCCAGCGATGTTTTCACTGGTAATTAGGGTAAATATCGGGTTACTAAGTGCTTAGTAACCCGATGTTTACCCTGGTTACCATTGTAAAAGTTAAAAAAAACAAACACTACATACTGTAGGGATTGTACTCGCTCAGGTGCGGCGGATGACACTCTGAAGGCACGTTTAATTAAAAGTTCACAGGTTTATTGCTCCTTAAACCACATAGCAACAGGAACAACAGGTAAACAGTCTTACGTCAGACAGATGAATCCTCAATGTCCATAGTAGAGCTCCGCTCTCTCTCAGACCTGTAGGCATACAGGCTGTGCCATGTCCAGCACGTAGGCTCTCCAGCCTAAATATGGCCTCTGTGTGCTGTTCAGGACGTCTGTCCCCACTTGGAACTGTCCAACACACAGGCCACTCTGCAGTGTCCAGCCAGGACACATGGAAGTCTGTCCACACTTGCAGACTCCCAAACACACTCACCACATGGGTTACACACACCTCTTTACATAAGTGTAACCACACCCAGATACCTGTCACATGGCCAGTCAGGTGAGTGTGATATCACCACAGGTCCTTCAACACAAAACCATCTTAGGTATTCAAACACGCCTCTTAGGGTGGGTTTGTAGGTGACTGAACCCACCCATCTCTCCAATCACCTGGAAGCCTTCCCAATGTAAACAAATCCCTCAGCAGTAGATCTGCTTGAGCAAAACATACCCAGGCTTCCATCACAGGGCCACCCACCTCTGCGATACATACCGTCCAATAATCACATGACCTTTAGCCACGCTACAATACTTACATTCCGGTGTCTGTCCCCCGGCGTCAGCTTCCCGCACTGACTGTGTCAGCGCCGGCCGGCCGTAAAGCAGAGCACAGCGGTGACGTCACCGCTGTGCTCTGCTTTACGGCCGGCCGGCGCTGACACAGTGCAGGGAAGCTGACGCCGGGGGACTGACACCGGAATGTAAGTATGTACTGTTTGTTGTTTTTAACTTTTACAATGGTAACCAGGGTAAACATCTGGTTACTAATCGCGGCCCTGCGCTTAGTAACCCGATATTTACCCTGGTTACCCGAGGACTTCGGCATTGTTGGTCGCTGGAGAGCTGTCTGTGTGACAGCTCTCCAGCGACCACACAACGACCTAAAGAGCGACGCTGCAGCGATCGGCATCGTTGTCTATATCGCTGCAGCGTAGCTAAATGTGACGGTACCTTAATTCGTTGTATTGTTTATGCTTACAAGGTGGAAGAAAGCTATTCTTTGGGATCCTGATTAAACGCAGAAAAAATGCAGCTAAAATCCGTCAAGAAAAGCTGCAAAAAATGCAGCAAAGCCTGCTACAGCTTTTATATACTTCCAAGAGATCAGGGTTTGGCTGTAGGAAATAAATGTAGAAAAAACACAATGTGTGAACATAGACTTGGGCACCAAAAAAAAGACACTTTCAGCAAAAACATCTCCTGTGTAAAGTGAGTCCACCTGTGTGTAATGTGTTATCAGTATAACTACAACTGATCTGTGAAGGCCTCGGAGGTTAGGGATCACACAACATTATGAAAACAAAGGAACACACTGGAGAAGTCATGGATAAAGTTTTGGAGAAGAGTAAAGCAGGGTTAGGTTATATAAAGATAGCCTAAGCTCTGATCATTTCCCGGAGCACTGTTCAATCCAACATCCAAAATTGGAATTTGTATGGCACAGCTGCAAACCTACCAAGGCATGGTAAACTTTCCATGCACGAAGAGCACTAATTAGAAAAGCAGCCAAGAGGCTCGTGGTCCACCTAGAGGAGCTGCAGAAATCCATGGCTCAGGTGGGAGAATCTATCTACAGGACAGCTATTAGTCTTATACTCTACAGATCTGACCATTGTGGAAGAGTGGCAAGAAGAAAGCCATTTTTTAACCCCTTCCCGACCTGTGACACAGCGTATGCGTCATGAAAGTCGGTGCCAATCCGACCCATGACGCAGCATATGCGTCATGGAAAGATCGCGTCCCTGCAGATCGGGTGAAAGGGTTAACTCCCATTTCACCCGATCTGCAGGGACAGGGGGAGTGGTAGTTTAGCCCAGGGGGGGTGGCTTCACCCCACCGTGGCTACGATCGCTCTGATTGGCTGTTGAAAGTGAAACTGCCAATCAGAGCGATTTGTAATATTTCACCTAAAAAACTGGTGAAATATTACAATCCAGCCATGGCCGATGCTGCAATATCATCGGCCATGGCTGGAAACACCTATGTGCCCCCACCCCACCCCACCAATCGCCCCCCCAGCCCGCTGATCTGTGGTCCGCTCCCCTCCGTCCTGTGCTCCGCTCCCCCGTCCTCCTGTCCGCTCCCCCCGTGCTCCAATCACACCCCCCGTGCTCCAATCAAACCCCCCGCACTCCGATCACCCCCCCGCACAGCGATCCCCCCTCCCGTGCTCCGATCACCCCCCTGCACAGCGATCCCCCACCCCGTGCTTCAATAAACCCCCCCGTGTTCCGATCCACCCCCCCGTGCTCCGATCCACCCCCCCGTGTTCCGATCCACCCCCCCATGCTCCGATGCCCCCCCACGTGCCCTGATCTCCCCCCCTTATACTTACCTAGTCTCCCGGGGTCCGTCCGTCTTCTTTCCTGGGCGCCGCCATCTTCCAAAATGGCGGGCGCATGTGCAGTGCGCCCGCCGAATCTGCCGGCCAGCAGATACGTTCCAAAGTGAGTTTTGATCACTGAGATATAACCTATCTCAGTGATCAAAATAAAAAAAATAGTAAATTTCCCCCCCCCCCTTTGTCACCCCCATAGGTAGGGACAATAAAAAAAAAAAATAATTTTTTTTTTGTTCCACTAATGTTGGGGTAAAAACTAGGGTTAGGGTTAGGGGTAGGGTTAGGGTTAGGGGTAGGGTTAGGGTTAGGGGTAGGGGTAGGGTTAGGGGTAGGGTTAGGGGTAGGGTTAGGGGTAGGGTTAGGGTTTCGGTATGTGCACACGTAATCTGGTCCTCTGCGGATTTTTCCGCAGAGGATTTGATAAATCCGCAGTGCTAAATCGCTGTGGATTTATCGCGGATTTACCGCGGTTTTTCTGCGCATTTCGCTGCGGTTTTACAACTGCCATTTTCTATTGGAGCAGTTGTACAACCGCTGCGGAATCCGCAGAAAGAAGTGACATGCTGCGGAATGTAAACCCCTGCGTTTCCGTGCAGTTTTTCTGCAGCATGTGTACAGCGATTTTTGTTTCCCATAGGTTTGCATTGAACTGTAAACTCATGGGAAACTGCTGCGGATCCGCAGCGTTTTCCACAGCGTGTGCACATACCTTTAGAATTAGGCTATGTGCACACGGTGCGGATTTGGCTGCGGATCCGCAGCAGTGTTCCATCAGGTTTACAGTACCATGTAAACATATGGAAAACCAAATCCGCTGTGCCCATGGTGCGGAAAATACCGCGCGGAAACGCAGCATGTCAGTTCTTTGTGCGGATTCCGCAGCGTTTTACACCTGTTCCTCAATAGGAATCCGCAGGTGAAATCCGCACAAAAAACACTGGCAATCCGCGGTAAATCCGCAGGTAAAACGCAGTGCCTTTTACCCGCGGATTTTTCAAAAATGGTGCTGAAAAATCTCATACGAATCCGCAACGTTGGCACATAGCCTTAGGGTTAGGGTTGGTTGTGGTTGTGGTTAGGGTTAGGGGTGTGTTGGGGTTAGGGTTGTGGTTAGGGGTGTGATTAGGGTTTCGGCTACAGTTGGGATTAGGGTTAGGGGTGTGTTGGGGTTAGTGTTGGAGGTAGAATTGAGGGGTTTCCACTGTTTAGGCACATCAGGGGGTCTCCAAACGCAACATGGCGCCACCATTGATTCCAGCCAATCTTGTATTCAAAAGGTCAAATGGTGCTCCCTCACTTCCGAGCCCCGACGTGCGCCCAAACAGTGGTTTACCCCCACATTTGGGGTACCAGCATACTCAGGACAAACTGCGCAACAATTATTGGGGTCCAATTTCTCCTGTTACCCTTGAGAAAATAAAAAATTGCTTGCTAAAACATAATTTTTGAGGAAAGAAAAATGATTTTTTATTTTCACGACTCTCCGTTGTAAATGTCTGTGAAGCACTTGGGGGTTCAAAGTGCTCACCACATATCTAGATAAGTTCCTTGGGGGGTCTAGTTTCCAAAATGGGGTCACTTGTGGGGGGTTTCTACTGTTTAGGCACACCAGGGGCTCTGCAAACGCAACGTGACGCCCGCAGACCATTCCATCAAAGTCTGCATTTCAAAAGTCACTACTTCCCTTCTGAGCCCCGACGTGTGCCCAAACAGTGGTTTACCCCCACACATGGGGTATCAGCGTACTCAGGAGAAACTGGACAACAACTTTTGGGGTCCAATTTCTCCTGTAACCCTTGGGAAAATAAAAAATTCTGGGCTAAAAAATTATTTTTGAGGAAAGAAAACGTATTTATTATTTTCACGGCTCTGCGTTATAAACTTCTGTAAAGCACTTGGGGGTTGAAAGTGCTCACCACATATCTAGATAAGTTCCTTGGGGGGTCTAGTTTCCAAAATGGGGTCACTTGTGGGGGGTTTCTACTGTTTAGGCACACCAGGGGCTCTGCAAATGCAACGTGACGCCCGCAGACCATTCCATCAAAGTCTGCATTTCAAAAGTCACTACTTCCCTTCTGAGCCCTGACGTGTGCCCAAACAGTGGTTTACCCCCACACATGGGGTATCAGCGTACTCAGGAGAAACTGGACAACAACTTTTGGGGTCCAATTTTTCCTGTAACCCTTGGGAAAATAAAAAATTCTGGGCTAAAAAATTATTTTTGAGGAAAGAAAACGTATTTATTATTTTCACGGCTCTGCGTTATAAACTTCTGTGAAGCACTTGGGGGTTCAAAGTGCTCACCTCACATCTAGATAAGTTCCTTGGGGGGTCTAGTTTCCAAAATAGGGTCACTTGTGGGGGGTTTCTACTGTTTAGCCACATCAGGGGCTCTGCAAACGCAACGTGACGCCCACAGAGCATTCCATCAAAGTCTGCATTTCAAAACGTCACTACTTCACTTCCGAGCCCCAGCATGTGCCTAAACAGTGGTTTACCCCCACATATGGGGTATCAGCGTACTCAGGAGAAACTGGACAACAACTTTTGGGGTCAAATTTCTCCTGTTACCCTTGGGAAAATAAAAAATTGCGGGCTAAAAAATCATTTTTGAGAAAAGAATTTTTTTTTTTTTTTTTCATGGCTCTGCGTTATAAACTTCTGTGAAGCACTTGAGGGTTCAAAGTGCTCACCACACATCTAGATTAGTTCCTTTGGGGGTCTAGTTTCCAAAATGGGGTCATTTGTGGGGGATCTCCAATGGTTAGGCACACAGGGGCTCTCCAAACGCGACATGGTGTCCGCTAATGATTGGAGCTAATTTTCCATTTAAAAAGCCAAATGGCGTGCCTTCCCTTCTGAGCCCTGCCGTGCGCCCAAACAGTGGTTTACCCCCACATTTGGGGTATCTGCGTACTCAGGACAAACTGGACAACAACATTTGTGGTCCAATTTCTCCTATTACCATTGGAAAAATAGGAAATTCCAGGCTAAAAAATCATTTTTGAGAAAAGAAAAATTATTTTTGATTTTCATGGCTCTGCATTATAAACTTCTGTGAAGCACCTGGGGGTTTAAAGTGCTCAGTATGCATCTAGATAAGTTCCTTGGGGGGTCTAGTTTCCAAAATGGGGTCACTTGTGGGGGAGCTCCAATGTTTAGGCACACAGGGGCTCTCCAAACGCGACATGGTGTCCGCTAACGATGGAGATAATTTTCTATTCAAAAAGTCAAAAGGCGCGCCTTCCCTTCCGAGCCCTGCCGTGTGCCCAAACAGTGGTTTACCCCCACATATGAGGTATCGGCGTACTCGGGAGAAATTGCTCAACAAATTTTAGGATCCATTTTATCCTATTGCCCATGTGAAAATGAAAAAATTTAGGCGAAAAGAAATTTTTTGTGAAAAAAAAGTACTTTTTCATTTTTACGGATCAATTTGTGAAGCACCTGGGGGTTTAAAGGGCTCACTAGGCATCTAGATAAGTTCCTTGGGGGGTCCAGTTTCCAAAATGGGGTCGCTTGTGGGGGAGCTCCAATGTTTAGGCACACAGGGTCTCTCCAAACGCGACATGGTGTCCGCTAATGATGGAGATAATTTTTGATTCAAAAAGTCAAATGGCGCTCCTTCCCTTCCAAGCCCTGCCGTGCGCCCAAACAGTGGTTTACCCCCACATATGAGGTATCAGCGTACTCAGGACAAATTGGACAACAACTTTCATTGTTCAGTTTCTCCTTTTACCATTGGGAAAATAAAAACATTGTTGCTGAAAAATCATTTTTGTGACTAAAAAGTTAAATGTTCATTTTTTCCTTCCATGTTGCTTCTGCTGCTGTGAAGCACCTGAAGGGTTAATAAACTTCTTGAATGTGGTTTTGTGCACCTTGAGGGGTGCCGTTTTTAGAATGGTGTCACTTTTGGGTATTTTCAGCCATATAGACCCCTCAAACTGACTTCAAATGTGAGGTGGTCCCTCAAAAAAATGGTTTTGTAAATTTCATTGTAAAAATGAGAAATCGCTGGTCAAATTTTAACTTTTATAACTTCCTAGCAAAAAAAAATTTTGTTTCCAAAATTGTGCTGATGTAAATTAGACGTGTGGGAAATGTTATTTATTAACTATTTTGTGTCACATAACTCTCTGGTTTAACAGAATAAAAATTCAAAATGTGAAAATTGCGAAATTTTCAAAATTTTCGCCAAATTTCCGTTTTTATCACAAATAAACGCAGAATTTATTGACCTAAATTTACCACTAACACAAAGCCCAATATGTCACGAAAAAACAATCTCAGAACCGCTAGGATCCATTGAAGCGTTCCTGAGTTATTACCTCATAAAGGGACACTGGTCAGAATTGCAAAAAACGGCAAGGTCTTTAAGGTCAAAATAGGCTGGGTCATGAAGGGGTTAAATCAAGCCATAAGAAATCCTTTTTGTAAAAACCATGTAGGGTGTAATGTGAAAAAATGTGGAAAAGTGAATGTACTTCAAGGTACTGTTCCTGAATGCTCCAGGCCAGCAAACAACCAAAACTTCTGCTTTAATAGAGGTGGTCACACTTGCAGATGAACTATTACTCAAGGGCATGTGATTACTAGTAGTGATGAGCTAATATACTCGTTACTCGAGATTTCTCGAGCATGCTCGGGGGTCCTCCAAGTATTTTTTAGTACTCGGAGTTTTAGTTTTACTTGCCGCAGCTGAATGATTTACATCTGATAGCCAGCATAAGTACATGTGGGGGTTGCCTGGTTGCGAGTATATTCGCTCATCACTAATTACTACCATCTGACTGCTATTTGCCCTATCCATTCTTCTGGAAGCAAGCAGCATTTCTCCATTTTGGGCGTGTTTCTCTTAAATAAATTATGACAAGGCATAATTTGTTCACATGAGGTTGGAAATTTACCTAATTTTCGTAACATAACTATTTTTTTAACATTTTCCAATATTATAAAGACATTGACATGGATTGACCTAATTCTAAGTCCTTTTTTGAGACCAGATTGCTTTTACTATATCATGACAGATAAAATCATAGAATCTAAAGAAGGTGTACTTAGTTTTTCTTACCTGTAAAAGGGTTTCTGGGTTAAGACAACCGATATAATGTTCTATTAAAAAAAAAAACGTTACAGATCCACCAGAAAGAATTACAGCCTGTGTAAGGTTCTCTGCTAACTGTATTGGCCGACTTGTTGAAATTTTGTATAACAAAAATGTTGATTTATCATAAAAATTAGCCAAAAGGAAAAAAATCTGAGACTTATTCACGTTACCTTTCTGTTTATATTGTAAAAACGAAGCTTGGATTGGCACAGTAAATCTGCGCCTGAGCAGCTTTAGTATAAATGATCTTTGTATTTTTTAATATCCTATACAAAGAGAGCAAATTGGTTCAGTATGCCTTTAAACGTATCGCCAAAATGAAATATTTCTGAACAAAAAGCATAATTCTTTCCCAATTAGCCAGATAAGATTATGACAATATTCCTCAGAATTCTTGCACAAACTGTTGCGTGTTCTAAATTATTCCGGCTTTGGCAAGGACAATGGACGATGATTAAAAGGCATTGAAGCAGCTCTTACTGTCAAATCATTTCACCCTCAAACAGAACATTTTTAACATTTGGAAATTTTTATCTTTTTTTTACTTTATGTCGACGTCTTCATTCCTCCGAAGATCCCTGATAACCTTGGTTCCTACGGACGTTAAATCTGTTGCACACATCTTCTTGGCATTAATAATAAGAAAGAACTAGAAAAATGTATTAATTCAAAGTCACCTTCCTCTAGACCCCCTTATATTGAAATTCTTGAATTATAAGAAACCTTATACAAATCACAGGCTGGATGCCGCTAACTTGGGGAAAAAAAAAACATCTATGGGTTTTGCAGTCTTCCATGGGTTAAATTGTTAGTCCTAACTTCATAGATGGAAATATTTTTTGGATAGTGCTTGTAAATACAAGTGTTTTTGCAATTTATTGCTTATCAAAACTTGCAACCGTTCTCGAGATATTAACACTTTGATTTTGTTTACAGCCCGTTGCCTTGGAGACCGACCACCGCTGCTGTCTAGCACAGCGCTGAAGCTACATGAGAGAAAGAGGTAACAGCGAGCTCCAAGAGATCCTATACAGCTTTAAAACAGTGCTTACAAGCTCAATAGAAAAAGCTTATAAGTACTAGCCTATTCTACTGTCTAGCAGTAGTGGTCGGTCTCCAAGGCAATGAGACGTAAACAAACAAACAGAAAATAATTAATATCTCAAAAACGGCTGACAATTTTAACAAGATGTAAATTGCAAAATTGCTTGTATTTGTATCCACTATCTGACAAGAAACATTTATGAAGATGGGAATGACGCTTTAAGGGGATTGCCCAATAGAACACCCTTTCCTTTATAGAGACTTTTCTATGTTGCACATCCTATGACTACACCCCTGAGGATCTCCTTCTTTGCCGCCCCTATTCCATTAAAAGGCATATGAGCAGGAGTTGTGCTTTTAAGACAGCCCTTTAATAATAACATGGCTCTTAAAGGGGAGGTTCCCACATTCTTTAAAAAATTTGCCCATGTATGAAGCCATATATAGCAGTGAGTGAGTTATTATTTAGCCACAGACATCATAGAAAGGCTCTGTCCTCGCCCCCTCATTAGTTTGTGGGTTGTTTCTTACTTTTGTTTCTCTTGTTTGTTATCCAGTGTATTCCCTGATGTTTGACAGTTTTGCGAAAAGCTAATTTCTTACAGACTAAAGTGTTCCAAATTTTGTTGAAGCAATGACTTCACTTGTGCTTTAAAATGTATGTCTACCTGTTAAAGGGAATGTCTCTAAAGTGTCATTTATAAAACAATGAGTATGTTTGGTTAATTTTATTTTTAAAACCTTTCCCAGAAGTGACAACTTTGAAGGCATTAAAGAGTTTCCGTTGTTTAGTTTTTATTTCATAGGTCAATTGTACGAAATCAACTTTATCAGAGAAATCCGCTCCGTTCTCCTCCTGGACTGATCTTTCACTCTCAATTCATGGGTAAAATCTGTAAAATCTGCCTTCAGTGAATACATAACATCTCAGTATTTGGAAAATCTGACAGTTGGTTCTTTGAATATTCTATGCAGAGTGGAAGTGGAGGAGGATCTAGCCCAGTGTTTCCCAAACTCCTGTCCTCACGGCCCCCCATAGGTCATGTTTTCACAATCTCCTTAGTATTACACAAATTTCCTTTTCAATTTCCTTTTTCTATTGTATGTGCGTGAGCTTGATGATACCTGAAAATAAATACTACAGTATAGCTGGTATTAACTTTCCCATCCTCTAATGATAATGAGATTGCTCTGCTCATTCTGTGCTAAGCTACACAGTAAAACTGACCGGAGAGTTACAAAACAAAAGAAATGTGAGTTATTTTAACTGTTATAAAGGGCAGTTTAAAAAAAAAAAACAATTTTAGCATTTCTTTTTAAATGGGCTGAACGATTTCCTGATATATCTCTGTCCCGACGAAACCGCAGGTAGCAGTGAAACGCGCGTCGAGGTGTGATTTAGCAGTTCACGCATCTCTTTTATGATGGCCACTAGAGTTGAGCGACCTTGACCTTTTTAGAGTCGAGCCGGGTTTTGCGAAACCCGACTATGTCCAAAGTCGGGTCGAGTGAAATCGGCCGATTATGACGTAAAGTCGGGATCGACCGAAACACGAAACCCAATGCAAGTCAATGGGGCAGCATAGTCGGCAGTGAGTGGGGGCCAGGAAAACACCTAGAGTGGCCATTTTAATGTCAAAACCATCCATTCTTCTTAATGAAGCTTGTCAAGCGTAATTTACCTTATAATAATTGGAAGGCATTTGAAATTGGGGGTCATTTGGCTAAAGTTGTGGGGGGTAGGGCTGGTTCAAGTAATTAGTGGGCCCAGGAAATCTGGACCACGTCACGGCAGTGGAGCAGGGAGAGGTAAGTATTTCAACTTTGCAAGTGCTGTGAACCTGAGCAAGCAGGGGGGGCCCACTCGTTGGCATTGGCACTGGCACAGGGCCCCTCAAAGTACAGCGGTGTGTTTGCACGGCGGGGGCGCCTCCCACCGGCAGCAACACTTTTGCGTACTATGAGAGGCCCTGTGCCAGTGACGTCGCCAACTAGTATTCCTCCCCCCACCTGATGAAGGAACCTGCACTTTCATCTGCACCTTCCTCTTTGTCCCCGTGTAAGGTGGTATGGTATGCGGGAAGAGCAACCTGACTTTCAGCAGGGTCACAATGTTGTTGTGTAGCGTGCACGGGGAATGTTGCGTTATGGGTCAATGTACCAGCAGACTCATCTATCACTGGCTGGGCAATGGGCACGATGAAGTGGAAACACAGATATAGGCCCAAAGAAGAAAGTGGGCTAAATGCAGTTCAAAATTGGTAACACAGGAATAACCAGGGGGCATTGCAGTGGAGGACAACTGGAATGAGAGGCTGACACAGAGAGTAGGGCCAAATCAGTAAGTAGTCGAAATGCAGTTCAAAATTGGCAACCGTAGTAAACAGGCGGCACAGCTTTGTTCAGTGGAGGAGAACAGCAAGGAGTGGCAGACACCGATAGTAGGCCCCAAACCAACTAGTACGCCAAATGCAGTTGTTCCATTTAACCACAATTTAATGAGAGCCTGAAGATAGAAGCTCAGGAAAGGCAACCTGGGGAACACCTTGGAGTGTAACACACCATCTCTCTCCACCCCATACCCATTTTGTATGGCCTAATGCAGTGTACTTTTCTACAACTACTAAACGAGAGTCGGAAGACCGAAGCAATGGCAAGGAAACCTGGGGAACACCTTAGAGTGTAACACACCCTCTCTCTACACCCCATACCCAATTTGAAGGCCTAATGCAGTGTAGTTTCCAAGAACTACTAAACGAGAGCCGGAAGATCGAAGCTCAGGAAAGGCAACCTGGGGAACACCTTGGAGTGTAACACACCCTCTCGCTACACCCCATACCCAATTTGAAGGCCTAATGCAGCGTAGTTTCCAACAACTACTAAACGAGAGCCGGAAGATCGAAGCTCAGGAAAGGCAACCTGGGGAACACCTTGGAGTGTAACAAACCCTCTCTCTACACCCCATACCCAATTTGTAGGCCTAATGCAGCGTAGTTTCCGACAACTACTAAACGAGAGCATGAAGATCGAAGCTCAGGAAAGGCAACCTGGGGAACACCTTGGAGTGTAACACACCCTCTCTCTACACCCCATACCCAATTTGTAGGCCTAATGCAGCGTAGTTTCCGACAACTACTAAACGAGAGCCGGAATATCGAAGCTCAGGAAAGGCAACCTGGGGAACACCTTGGAGTGTAACACACCCTCTCTCTACGCCCCATACCCAATTTGTAGGCCTAATGCAGCGTAGTTTCCGACAACTACTAAACGAGAGCCGGAATATCGAAGCTCAGGAAAGGCAACCTGGGGAACACCTTGGAGTGTAACACACCCTCTCTCTACACCCCATACCCAATTTGAAGGCCTAATGCAGTGTAGTTTCCAAGAACTACTAAACGAGAGCCGGAAGATCGAAGCTCAGGAAAGGCAACCTGGGGAACACCTTGGAGTGTAACACACCCTCTCGCTACACCCCATACCCAATTTGAAGGCCTAATGCAGCGTAGTTTCCAACAACTACTAAACGAGAGCCGGAAGATCGAAGCTCAGGAAAGGCAACCTGGGGAACACCTTGGAGTGGAACACACCATCTCTCTACACCCCATACCCAATTTGAAGGCCTAATGCAGAGTAGTTTCCAAGAACTACTAAACGAGAGCCGGAAGATCGAAGCTCAGGAAAGGCAACCTGGGGAACACCTTGGAGTGTAACACAACGTCTCTCTACACGACGGAAGGGCTGATTCTTAGGAAGGAAGGCTGTTGGAAATAAGCATTGCGCGTCCGAGGGTGATTATATTCTTATTAGGTATATACTCACCCTCGGACGCGCCCTGCTTCTTTATTTGGAATGAATGTTTATTTGCAATGTGGTGTTGACTTTCTCTATTATTTTGGTAATTAATGATTTTATTATTTTCATTATTTTGCATCTTCTCGGCAATAATATAAAGAAGACGCGACAGGACAACACTCGGTGGATGCCATATGTGTGTTTTCAATTTAAAAAAACTTTCAGTTAACTACTTGCAGGAGAAAGTAATTGTAGCTGGTGGCCATTTTTAGTACTGTACCAGATTAGAGTTGTGTGTTTGTTTTTAATGTTAAAATGTCTGCATTTGATATCTCACCAGTATTTTCTTTTTTATAAGCAAAATACTTATTTTTATATTTTCTGATGTTGGTTCCAGGGGTACACGGCCAGCAGTGCCCTGGTCAGTGTAGTAGTAGTTGAAAGAATGGACCGCAGACAGGCATCGAAGGCCTAAAATAATAACACATGGCTGTAGGCAATTTTAAATTGGTTCCAGGGGTACACGGACAGCAGTGGTGTGGTCAGTGGAGGCCTAGTGGAAGGAGTGACCGCAGACAGGCATCGAAGGCCTAAAATAATAACACATGGCTGTAGGCAATTTTAAATTGGTTCCAGGGGTACACGGGCAGCAGTGACCTGGTCAGTGTAGTAGTAGTTGAAAGAATGGACCGCAGACAGGCATCGAAGGCCTAAAATAAAAAAATTGGGCTGGCTGTAGGCAATTTTAAATTGGTTCCAGGGGTACACGGGCAGCAGTGGTGTGGTCAGTGGAGGCCTAGTGGAAGGAGTGACCGCAGACAGGCATCGAAGGCCTAAAATAATAACACATGGCTGTAGGCAATTTTAAATTGGTTCCAGGGGTACACGGGCAGCAGTGACCTGGTCAGTGTAGTAGTAGTTGAAAAAATGGACCGCAGACAGGCATCGAATGCCTAAAATAATAACACATGGCTGTAGGCAATTTTAAATTGGTTACAGGGGTACACGGACAGCAGTGACCTGGTCAGTGTAGTAGTAGTTGAAAGAATGGACCGCAGACAGGCATCGAAGGCCTAAAATAAAAAAATTGGGCTGGCTGTAGGCAATTTTAAATTGGTTCCAGGGGTACACGGACAGCAGTGGTGTGGTCAGTGGAGGCCTAGTGGAAGGAGTGACCGCAGACAGGCATCGAAGGCCTAAAATAATAACACATGGCTGTAGGCAATTTTAAATTGGTTCCAGGGGTACACGGACAGCAGTGGTGTGGTCAGTGGAGGCCTAGTGGAAGGAGTGACCGCAGACAGGCATCGAAGGCCTAAAATAATAACACATGGCTGTAGGCAATTTTAAATTGGTTCCAGGGGTACACGGACAGCAGTGACCTGGTCAGTGTAGTAGTAGTTGAAAGAATGGACCGCAGACAGGCATCGAAGGCCTAAAATAAAAAAATTGGGCTGGCTGTAGGCAATTTTAAATTGGTTCCAGGGGTACACGGGCAGCAGTGGTGTGGTCAGTGGAGGCCTAGTGGAAGGAGTGACCGCAGACAGGCATCGAAGGCCTAAAATAATAACACATGGCTGTAGGCAATTTTAAATTGGTTCCAGGGGTACACGGACAGCAGTGGTGTGGTCAGTGGAGGCCTAGTGGAAGGAGTGACCGCAGACAGGCATCGAAGGCCTAAAATAATAACACATGGCTGTAGGCAATTTTAAATTGGTTCCAGGGGTACACGGACAGCAGTGACCTGGTCAGTGTAGTAGTAGTTGAAAGAATGGACCGCAGACAGGCATCGAAGGCCTAAAATAAAAAAATTGGGCTGGCTGTAGGCAATTTTAAATTGGTTCCAGGGGTACACGGACAGCAGTGGTGTGGTCAGTGGAGGCCTAGTGGAAGGAGTGACCGCAGACAGGCATCGAAGGCCTAAAATAATAACACATGGCTGTAGGCAATTTTAAATTGGTTCCAGGGGTACACGGACAGCAGTGGTGTGGTCAGTGGAGGCCTAGTGGAAGGAGTGACCGCAGACAGGCATCGAAGGCCTAAAATAATAACACATGGCTGTAGGCAATTTTAAATTGGTTCCAGGGGTACACGGACAGCAGTGACCTGGTCAGTGTAGTAGTAGTTGAAAGAATGGACCGCAGACAGGCATCGAAGGCCTAAAATAAAAAAATTGGGCTGGCTGTAGGCAATTTTAAATTGGTTCCAGGGGTACACGGACAGCAGTGGTGTGGTCAGTGGAGGCCTAGTGGAAGGAGTGACCGCAGACAGGCATCGAAGGCCTAAAATAATAACACATGGCTGTAGGCAATTTTAAATTGGTTCCAGGGGTACACGGACAGCAGTGGTGTGGTCAGTGGAGGCCTAGTGGAAGGAGTGACCGCAGACAGGCATCGAAGGCCTAAAATAATAACACATGGCTGTAGGCAATTTTAAATTGGTTCCAGGGGTACACGGACAGCAGTGACCTGGTCAGTGTAGTAGTAGTTGAAAGAATGGACCGCAGACAGGCATCGAAGGCCTAAAATAAAAAAATTGGGCTGGCTGTAGGCAATTTTAAATTGGTTCCAGGGGTACACGGGCAGCAGTGGTGTGGTCAGTGGAGGCCTAGTGGAAGGAGTGACCGCAGACAGGCATCGAAGGCCTAAAATAATAACACATGGCTGTAGGCAATTTTAAATTGGTTCCAGGGGTACACGGACAGCAGTGGTGTGGTCAGTGGAGGCCTAGTGGAAGGAGTGACCGCAGACAGGCATCGAAGGCCTAAAATAATAACACATGGCTGTAGGCAATTTTAAATTGGTTCCAGGGGTACACGGACAGCAGTGACCTGGTCAGTGTAGTAGTAGTTGAAAGAATGGACCGCAGACAGGCATCGAAGGCCTAAAATAAAAAAATTGGGCTGGCTGTAGGCAATTTTAAATTGGTTCCAGGGGTACACGGACAGCAGTGGTGTGGTCAGTGGAGGCCTAGTGGAAGGAGTGACCGCAGACAGGCATCGAAGGCCTAAAATAATAACACATGGCTGTAGGCAATTTTAAATTGGTTCCAGGGGTACACGGACAGCAGTGGTGTGGTCAGTGGAGGCCTAGTGGAAGGAGTGACCGCAGACAGGCATCGAAGGCCTAAAATAATAACACATGGCTGTAGGCAATTTTAAATTGGTTCCAGGGGTACACGGACAGCAGTGACCTGGTCAGTGTAGTAGTAGTTGAAAGAATGGACCGCAGACAGGCATCGAAGGCCTAAAATAAAAAAATTGGGCTGGCTGTAGGCAATTTTAAATTGGTTCCAGGGGTACACGGACAGCAGTGGTGTGGTCAGTGGAGGCCTAGTGGAAGGAGTGACCGCAGACAGGCATCGAAGGCCTAAAATAATAACACATGGCTGTAGGCAATTTTAAATTGGTTCCAGGGGTACACGGACAGCAGTGGTGTGGTCAGTGGAGGCCTAGTGGAAGGAGTGACCGCAGACAGGCATCGAAGGCCTAAAATAATAACACATGGCTGTAGGCAATTTTAAATTGGTTCCAGGGGTACACGGACAGCAGTGACCTGGTCAGTGTAGTAGTAGTTGAAAGAATGGACCGCAGACAGGCATCGAAGGCCTAAAATAAAAAAATTGGGCTGGCTGTAGGCAATTTTAAATTGGTTCCAGGGGTACACGGGCAGCAGTGACCTGGTCAGTGTAGTAGTAGTTGAAAGAATGGACCGCAGACAGGCTTAGAAGGCCTAACATAACAAACTTGGGCTGGCTGTAGGCACTTTTAAATTGGTTCCAGGGGTACACGGGCAGCAGTGGTCTGGTCAGTGGAAGTCTAGTGGAAGGAGTGACCGCAGACAGGCTTCCAAGGCCTAACATAACAAACTTGGGCTGGCTGTAGGCACTTTTAAATTGGTTCCAGGGGTACACGGGCAGCAGTGGTCTGGTCAGTGGAAGTCTAGTGGAAGGAGTGACCGCAGACAGGCTTCCAAGGCCTAACATAACAAACTTGGGCTGGCTGTAGGCACTTTTAAATTGGTTCCAGGGGTACACGGGCAGCAGTGGTCTGGTCAGTGGAAGTCTAGTGGAAGGAGTGACCGCAGACAGGCTTCCAAGGCCTAACATAACAAACTTGGGCTGGCTGTAGGCACTTTTAAATTGGTTCCAGGGGTACACGGGCAGCAGTGGTCTGGTCAGTGGAAGTCTAGTGGAAGGAGTGACCGCAGACAGGCTTCCAAGGCCTAACATAACAAACTTGGGCTGGCTGTAGGCACTTTTAAATTGGTTCCAGGGGTACACGGGCAGCAGTGGTCTGGTCAGTGGAAGTCTAGTGGAAGGAGTGACCGCAGACAGGCTTCCAAGGCCTAACATAACAAACTTGGGCTGGCTGTAGGCACTTTTAAATTGGTTCCAGGGGTACACGGGCAGCAGTGGTCTGGTCAGTGGAAGTCTAGTGGAAGGAGTGACCGCAGACAGGCTTCGAAGGCCTAACATAACAAAATTGGGCTGGCTGTAGGCACTTTAAATTGGTTCCAGGGGTACATGGGCAGCAGTGTATGGTCAGTGGAAGTCTAGTGGAAGGAGTGACGGCAGACAGTCTTCGAAGGCCTAACATAACAAAATTGGGCTGACTGTAGGCACTTTTAAATTGGTTCCAGGGTAACACGGCCAGCAGTGGCCTGGTCAGTGTAGTAGTTGTAGAAAGAAGGGACCGCAGACAGGCTTCGAAGGCCTAACATAACAAAAATGTCAAAACAATGGTATTGTCAGTGCCAGGCATTGAAGGATGTCAGCGGCTAGACTACACATTGGTGAAGCTGTGAGAGATAATTTTGCTAGTGGTAGAGCACTGTTTGAGCTGGGGGGGGGAACTGTCTTGTGGCCGGCGGTACAGGCACAGGGCCCCTCATATTACAACGGTGTGTCTGACGTTGGGTGCGCACCACCACCGCCAGAGACACTTTATTGTACTATGAGGGACCCAGTGGCAGTGCCGTCGACCAAAAGCGGCCACACCCACCTCTTCAGACAAACAGCACTCTCAAGGGTCCAAGCGCAAAGTGGCGATAGCACGGCCCCGTGTGGGGAGTTTGGCCATTTCGTGAGGTGGAAACATGTCGTATGCTGGACAATCAGGTGAAGAAAATTACGAGATTGGAAAAGTCATTCAGAATAGTCCACAGGCAAGACCTTTTCATAGGAAAGCTAGGTGTCAGCCGGGCAGGGTGGGGCAAAAGATTTTGAAATCCAGTTGTGGTTCATTTTAATGAAGGTTAGATCATCTACATTTTGGGTAGCCAGACGAGTCCTTTTTTCTGTTAGTATTGAACCTGCAGCACTGAATACTCTTTCTGATAGGACACTAGCTGCCGGGCAAGCAAGCTCCTGCAATGCATATTCTGCCAATTCTGGCCAGGTGTCTAATTTGGATGCCCAGTAATCAAATGGGAATGACGGTTGAGGGAGAACGTCGATAAGGGATGAAAAATAGTTTGTAACCATACTGGACAAATGTTGTCTCCTGTCACTTTGAATTGATGCTGCAGTACCTGTCCTGTCTGCGGTCATAGAAAAATCACTCCACAACCTGGTCAGAAAACCCCTCTGTCCAACGCCACTTCTGATTTCTGCCCCTCTAACACCTCTGGTCTGCTGGCCCCTGGAGCTCGTGTGAGAACGATCACGGGCGCTGTGTGCAGGGAATGCCAGAAGCAAACGGTCAACAAGAGTTGATTGTTTTGTTGCTAATATTAGTTCCAAGTTCTCATGTGGCATAATATTTTGCAATTTGCCTTTATAGCGAGGATCAAGGAGGCAGGCCAACCAGTAATCGTCATCGTTCATCATTTTTGTAATGCGTGTGTCCCTTTTGAGGATACGCAAGGCATAATCCGCCATGTGGGCCAAAGTTCCCGTTGTCAAATCTGCGGTTGTGCTTGGTTGAGGGGCAGTTGCAGGCAAATCTACGTCACTTGTGTCCCTCAAAAAACCAGAACCCGGCCTTGCCACGCCACCAATTTCCCGTGCCCCCGGGAAAGCTTCCTCATTAAAAATATACTCATCCCCATCATCCTCCTCATCCTCCACCTCCTCTTCGCCCGGTACCTCGTCATGTACACTGCCCTGACCAGACAATCGCTGACTGTCATCAAGGCTTTCCTCTTCCTCTGGTGCAGACGCCTGATCCTTTATGTGCGTCAAACTTTGCATCAGCAGACGCATTAGGGGGATGCTCATGCTTATTATGGCGTTGTCTGCACTAACCAGCCGTGTGCATTCCTCAAAACACTGAAGGACTTGACACATGTCTTGAATCTTCGACCACTGCACACCTGACAACTCCATGTCTGCCATCCTACTGCCTGCCCGTGTATGTGTATCCTCCCACAAAAACATAACAGCCCGCCTCTGTTCGCACAGTCTCTGAAGCATGTGCAGTGTTGAGTTCCACCTTGTTGCAACGTCTATGATTAGGCGATGCTGGGGAAGGTTCAAAGAACGCTGATAGGTCTGCATACGGCTGGAGTGTACAGGCGAACGGCGGATATGTGCGCAAAGTCCACGCACTTTGAGGAGCAGGTCGGATAACCCCGGATAACTTTTCAGGAAGCACTGCACCACCAGGTTTAAGGTGTGAGCCAGGCAAGGAATGTGTTTCAGTTGGGAAAGGGAGATGGCAGCCATGAAATTCCTTCCGTTATCACTCACTACCTTGCCTGCCTCAAGATCTACAGTGCCCAGCCACGACTGCGTTTCTTGCTGCAAGAACTCGGACAGAACTTCCGCGGTGTGTCTATTGTCGCCCAAACACTTCATAGCCAATACAGCCTGCTGACGTATGCCAGTAGCTGCCCCATAATGGGAGACCTGGTGTGCAACAGTGGCAGGTGCGGATGGAGTGTTTGTGCGACTGCGGTCTGTGGACGAGCTCTTGCTTCTGCAGGAGGACGAGGAGGAGGAGGAGGAGGGGGTGCGAACGGCTACAGACAACTGTTTACTAGACCGTGGGCTAGGCAGAACTGTCCCAAACTTGCTGTCCCCTGTGGACCCTGAATCCACCACATTTACCCAGTGTGCCGTGATGGACACGTAACGTCCCTGGCCATGCCTACTGGTCCATGCATCTGTTGTCAGGTGCACCTTTGTGCTCACAGATTGCCTGAGTGCATGGACGATGCGCTCTTTAACATGCTGGTGGAGGGCTGGGATGGCTTTTCTGGAAAAAAAGTGTCGACTGGGTAGCTCGTAGCGTGGTACAGCGTAGTCCATCAGGTCTTTGAAAGCTTCGCTTTCAACTAACCGGTAGGGCATCATCTCTAACGAGATTAGTCTAGCTATGTGGGCGTTCAAACCCTGTGTACGCGGATGCGAGGCTAAGTATTTCCTTTTTCTAACCATAGTCTCATGTAGGGTGAGCTGGACTGGAGAGCTGGAGATCGTGGAACTAGCGGGGGTGCCGGTGGACATGGCAGACTGAGAGACGGTGGGAGATGGTATTGTTGCCGCCGGTGCCCTAGATGCAGTGTTTCCTACTACGAAACTGGTGATTCCCTGACCCTGACTGCTTTGGCCTGGCAAAGATACCTGCACAGATACAGCAGGTGGTGCGCTAAATGGTGGTCCTACACTGCCGGAAGGGATGTTGCGTTGATGACTAGCTTCATTGGCCGAGGGTGCAACAACCTTAAGGGACGTTTGGTAGTTAGTCCAAGCTTTCAAATGCATGGTGGTTAAATGTCTATGCATGCAACTAGTATTGAGACTTTTCAGATTCTGACCTCTGCTTAAGGAAGTAGAACATTTTTGACAGATGACTTTGCGCTGATCAATTGGATGTTGTTTAAAAAAATGCCAGACTGCACTCTTTCTAGCATCGGATACCTTTTCAGGCATTGCAGACTGAGCTTTAACCGGATGGCCACGCTGTCCTCCACCAGGTTTTGGCTTTGCCACGCGTTTTGGGCAAGATACGGGCCCGGCAGATGGAACCTGTGGCGATGTTGATGCCTGCTGCGGCCCCTCCTCCTCCTCTGCTTCAGAACTGCTGCCGCCTGCACCCTGTTCCCCCAATGGCTGCCAATCGGGGTCAAGAACTGGGTCATCTAATAACTCTTCTTGTACCTCCTGCGCAACTTCGTCTGTGTCACCGTGTCGTTCGGTGGTATAGCGTTCGTGATGGGGCAACATAGTCTCATCAGGGTCTGATTCTTGATCAGCACCCTGCGAGGGCAATGTTGTGGTCTGAGTCAAAGGACCAGCATAGTAGTCTGGCTGTGGCTGTGCGTCAGTGCACTCCATGTCAGATTCAATTTGTAATGGGCATGGACTGTTAACTGCTTCACTTTCTAAGCCAGGGACGGTATGTGTAAAGAGCTCCATGGAGTAACCCGTTGTGTCGCCTGCTGCATTCTTCTCTGTTGTTGTTTTTGCTGAAGAGGACAAGGAAGTGACTTGTCCCTGACCGTGAACATCCACTAACGACGCGCTGCTTTTACTTTTACCAGTTTCACGAGATGAGGCAAAAGAGCTAGAGGCTGAGTCAGCAAGATAAGCCAAAACTTGCTCTTGCTGCTCCGGCTTTAAAAGCGGTTTTCCTAATCCCAGAAAAGGGAGCGTTCGAGGCCTTGTGTAGCCGGACGACGAACCTGGCTCCACAGCTCCAGACTTAGGTGCAATATTTTTTCCCCCACGACCACCTGATGCTCCACCACTACCACTACCCTCATTACCAGCTGACAATGAACGCCCCCGGCCACGACCTCTTCCACTAGACTTCCTCATTGTTTTAAAAACGTAACCAAACTAACGTTATTTGTTGCAGTCACACAACTTACACGGTGAGCTATAACTTCAGTATGATTTAGCTACCCCTTTACAGGTTGGTGAGACCACAGCGAAAATCAGGCCCAATGTTACACACTCTTTTTTTGGTGGCTGCAAATTAGAGAGATGCCCCACACGCAGGACTGTCACTGAAGCACAAATGTTAATATTAATGTCACACTATTATTTTTTTTTTTTTTTTATTTTTTTCAGGAACACTTTAGAAACCCCCCAAAAAAAAAAAAATAGATTTTTGCAGGGAGAATTTAGAAAACAAATGTAACAAACTATATGCTTTCTATGGGCCACTGAGTGAGAGATGACGCACACAGGAATCAGGAGTGGCACACAAGCCCAGAGGCCAATATTTTTCTACCAATGATTGATGGAGTTATTTTCTCTGGTAGATTTTGGAACCCAAATCAAGGAAAAAAAATGTAGGCTTTCTATGGACCACAATTGGAGAGAGAGAGAGAGAGAGATGGCACACCCAGGAGTCAAGACTGGCACACAAGCAGAAAGGCCAATATTAATCTCCCACTGTTTTTTTTTTGTTTTTGTTTTTTTTTTTTTTTTTCAGGGAGACTTTAGAAAAAAAAATAATAAAAAAAATATGATTTTATCAGGAAGAATTTAGAAACCAAATAAAATAAAATGATTTTTTCAGGGAGAATTTATAAAACAAATAAAAACAAAAATAGGCGTTCTATGGCCCACTGACTGAGAGATGACGCACACAGGAGTCAGGAGTGGCACACAAACCCAGAGGCCAATATTTTTCTACCAATGATTGATGTAGTTATTTTCTCTGGTAGATTTTAGAACCCAAATCAAGGAAAAAAAATATAGGCTTTCTATGGACCACAATTGGAGAGAGAGAGAGAGAGAGAGAGAGAGAGAGAGAGAGAGAGAGAGAGAGATGGCACACCCAGGAGTCAAGACTGGCACACAAGCAGAAAGGCCAATATTAATCTCCCACTGTTTTTTTTGGTTGTTTTTTTTTTTTTTTTTTTCAGGGAGACTTTAGAAAAAAAAATAATAAAAAAAATATGATTTTATCAGGAAGAATTTAGAAACCAAATAAAATAAAATGATTTTTTCAGGGAGAATTTATAAAACAAATAAAACCAAAAATAGGCGTTCTATGGCCCACTGACTGAGAGATGACGCACCCAGGAGTCAAGACTGGCACACAAGCAGAAAGGCCAATATTAATCTCCCACTGTTTTTTTTGGTTGTTTTTTTTTTTTTTTTTTCAGGGAGACTTTAGAAATAAAAATAATAAAAAAAATATGATTTTATCAGGAAGAATTTAGAAACCAAATAAAATAAAATGATTTTTTCAGGGAGAATTTAGAAAACAAATAAAACCAAAAATATGCGTTCTATGGCCCACTGACTGAGAGAGAGAGAGAGATGGAACGCTTAGTACTGGCACACAAGCCCAAAGGGCAATATTAATCTCCCTTTTTTTTTCCAGGGAGAATTTCTGAAACCCAAAAAAAAAATAAAATAGGCTTTCTATGGCCCACTATTTGTGAGAGAGATGGGACGCTCAGGACTGGCACAGATGGCACGCTCAGGACTGGCACAGAAGCCCAGAGGCCAATATTAATCTCCCTTTTTTTCTGGGAGAATTTATAAAACCAAAAAAATATTTAAATAGGCTTTCTATGGCCCACTATTTGTGAGAGAGATGGCACGCTCAGGACTGGCACAGATGGCACGCTCACAACTGGCACACAAGCCCAGAGGCCAATATTAATCTCCCTTTTTTCAGGGAGAATTTCTAAAACCCAAAAAAAAAATAAAATAGGCTTTCTATGGCCCACTATTTGTGAGAGAGATGGGACGCTCAGGACTGGCACAGATGGCACGCTCAGGACTGGCACAGAAGCCCAGAGGCCAATATTAATCTCCCTTTTTTTCTGGGAGAATTTATAAAACCAAAAAAATATTTAAATAGGCTTTCTATGGCCCACTATTTGTGAGAGAGATGGCACGCTCAGGACTGGCACAGATGGCACGCTCACAACTGGCACACAAGCCCAGAGGCCAATATTAATCTCCCTTTTTTCAGGGAAAATTGATAAAACAAAAAAAAAAATTAAATAGGCTTTCTATGGCCCACTATTTGTGAGAGAGATGGCACGCTCAGGGCTGGCTGGCACAGATGGCACGCTCAGGACTGGCACACAAGCCCAGAGGCCAATATTAATCTCCCTTTTTTTCTGGGAGAATTTATAAAACCAAAAAAATATTTAAATAGGCTTTCTATGGCCCACTATTTGTGAGAGAGATGGCACGCTCAGGACTGGCACAGATGGCACGCTCACAACTGGCACACAAGCCCAGAGGCCAATATTAATCTCCCTTTTTTCAGGGAAAATTTATAAAACAAAAAAAAAAATTAAATAGGCTTTCTATGGCCCACTATTTGTGAGAGAGATGGCACGCTCAGGGCTGGCACAGATGGCACGCTCAGGACTGGCACACAAGCCCAGAGGCCAATATTAATCTCCCTTTTTTTCAGGGAGAATTTATAAAACCAAAAAAAAAAATAAATAGGCTTTCTATGGCCCACTATTTGTGAGAGAGATGGCACACTCAGGACTGGCACACAAGCCCAAAGGCCAATATTAATCTCCCACTGTATTTTTATCAGGGAGAATTTATACACCCCACAAAAAAAAATACAGAAAAATGAAAAGGCTTTCTATGGCCCACTATGTGAGAGAGATGGCACACACAGGGATGGCACTCTAGCAGAAATGCCAAATTGCCAATCTTAATCTCCCACCAAAAAAAAAAAAAAAAAAAAAACAGGGAATGTCCTACAATTACTATCTCCCTGCCTGCAGTAATCTCAGCCAGGTATGGCAGGCAGCTACTATCTCCCTGCCTGCAGTAATCTCAGCCAGGTATGGCAGGCAGCAATAAGGAGTGGACTGATGCACAAATGAAATAAAAAGTGTGGACAAACAAAAAAGATAGCTGTGCAGAAAGGAAGGAACAAGAGGATTTGTGCTTTGAAAAAAGCAGTTGGTTTGCACAGCGGCGTACACACAGCAATGCAGCTATCAGGGAGCCTTCTAGGGCAGCCCAATGAGCTACAGCGCTGAGGGGAAAAAAAAAAAAAAAAAAACTTCCACTGTCCCTGCACACCGAGGGTGGTGTTGGACAGTGCAAATCGCTGCAGCACAAGCGGTTTTGTGGTTAATGGACCCTGCCTAACGCTATCCCTGCTTCTGACAAAGCGGCAGCAACCTCTCCCTAAGCTCAGATCAGCAGCAGTAAGATGGCGGTCGGCGGGAACGCCTCTTTATAGCCCCTGTGACGTCGCAGACAGCAAGCCAATCACTGCAATGCCCTTCTCTAAGATGGTGGGGACCAGGACCTATGTCATCACGCTGCCCACACTCTGCGTTTACCTTCATTGGCTGAGAAATGGCGCTTTTCGCGTCATTGAAACGCGACTTTGGCGCGAAAGTCGCGTACCGCATGGCCGACCCCGCACAGGGGTCGGATCGGGTTTCATGAAACCCCGACTTAGCCAAAAGTCGGCGACTTTTGAAAATGTTCGACCCGTTTCGCTCAACCCTAATGGCCACATGTAATAGACATGCTTTTGATTTTCTGCATTACCATGTAAGATCTATTCACATTATCATATACGGTCTATTTGTAATATCTGTTTTGATTATGAACCTACCATTACTCTAGAGGCTATATGGTCATCTTTTTTCCCAATGTTGATCTAGTAGCATTGAACACATTGGATACTAACCTTAGTTAGGCTGGTTTCACACTTGCGTTTTTTGCCGCTGTGTTTTAGTGCAAAAAAAGCATGCGTTTTTTTGCAGCAAAAAAACCTATTGCTGTCTATGTAAACGCATGCGTTTTTAAGCACATGCGTTTGCTTGCGTTTTTAAACGCATGCGTTTCAATAGAAAAACACAAGAATACACACTGATAAGCCACCCCCCAACCCTAACCCTAAAGGGATCCTAACCCTAACCCTAGAGGGATCCTAACCCTAACCCTAGGGATCCTAACCCTAACCCAAGGGATCCTAACCCTAACCCTAAAGGGATCCTAACCCTAACCCTAAAGGAATCCTAACCCCAACCCTAACCCTAGGGATCCTAACCCTAACCCTAACCCTAGCTATTTCTGTTTATAGTGGGTTTTCTAGTTGATTTTGATGATTGGCAGCTGTCACACATTTCTCATCATGCGTTTCAAAAACGCAAATGCAGGAAAAAACGCATGTAAACGCGTCAAAACACTGCGTTTTTTTACCACATGAAAAAACGCATGCGTCTAAAAAACGCAGCGTTTGCACATGTTTACATGCGTTTTTTATTCACCACCTGCGTTTGCGTTTAAAACGCTGCGTTTTTAAACGCAAATGTGAAACTAGCCTAACACATATTCCTGACATATGTCTGTTAGGATGTGTGGTTACTAGTGATGAGCGAGTGTACTCTTTACTCGGGTTTCCCCAAGCACGCTCGGGTGGTCTCCGAGTACTTTGGGCGTGCTCGGAGATTATGTTTGCATGATTTGCAGCTACTAGACAGCCTGAATACATGTGGGAATTCCTTAACAAACAGCCAATATCCACATGTATTCAGGCTGTCTAGTAGCTGCAAATCATGCAGCTGCGGCGACAAAAACTAAATCTCTGAGCACGCCAAAATACTTTGACACCAGAGAATACTCGCTCATCACTAGCGGTTATGCTATGTTGTTTCTGTAGAAGAGAGGGTCAGGGAGCGTCACCGTAGTGTTGAAAGCTGTGTTCTGAGGCTAGAGGTAATGAAACCAGGTGGCTGCCGATCCTGCTGATGAACTCAGCCGTGAACAAGCCATTGTTTCTGTATCTGGGCCCTTCAACGCAGTTATAACGGTTTTATGGCTTTATGTATATTTATTACATTTTTCATTATTTTCTCTTATTATATCTATAATAAAAATGCTATTTGTTATATACTTCGTGTCGCTGTAGGTTTATATATTTCTATAAATGTCAGAGATCTATTTTTTTTTATATACAAAGCTCTAAGTTTCCTGCATAGCTTTATATCAAGAATATACGATTGCGGCTGTCATAAAAGGGGGCTCGGGAGTTCACTTGTCTGTCTCTGATAAACCTGTATTAGAAAAATCGGGTCGGACCACAATATATATTAAGAAATTAATGGGGACTGAATTTGAAACTTATTTGGATTTAAAGGAAAAATTCTGCTAAAAAAACGTGATATTATTCTCACACCCAGTTATGTGTGATAATGGCCCCCTCCCAGGTTATCTCGTATCATTTCCCAGCGATTGTTCTCGCGGGGGACACGGCCCTTTCCCAGACTCGGGCTCTAGCAAAGCCGAAAACAGATGTGATATATTTAGATTTCATAAAAGAACATTCTTGGATTTACAAAACCAGCTTAGCAAGGTTGTATTTCTAAGCCGGACTGCAAAGTTTAATGCTACATTCATTTTCTCTGATTTGTTTCTGTTCTTTCGCATCTCATATACTCGTGCACACCGCGCCAGAATATGGCGGCTTGATTTCCTGCCCCGTTACTGTTCTAGCTCGTATTTCTCCTCCATGTGTGGTGTTTATGTCTTCTCAATTACCGGCTTCTTGACCTCGATATGCCTTCGCTTAGTATTATAGTCTTTATTTCTGGCAATGACTTTTTATTTGTTTTTTGTTTTTTTAGCCTTTTCTCTTATAATAATTTCAAGAAAGACTGAAAATAGCGACGGGATATTAGAAATACACGCAAACACCACCAAATGTGTTCCCTCTTCATCCAAGCACCTCTAAATCAAATTCTGAAAATATTTGTCGATTCCACATGGAATAATTTATTTTTTATGGAATCCCGAAGAAACCTCTTTGATCCTACAAACGTTGTATATTATTTCTTTGGGTTTAAAATATTTTTTATTTATTTTTGTAAAGCAAAATTATATGTATCTACAAAATAAGAAAAAAAACAAGACTTTCCTCTATAGGAAAATAAAATGCCACGTTCTCAAAATGAAGAGTATAAACTTTTTATTTCTTAAAGGCTTGTGCAGACGAGTGTTTTAATCGGACGAGGTCTACCCGTAGGTTAACAGATAGTGTTATTCTTTGGAGCTGCGCACACGGTCACAGCATGCGTGATGTGCCACCCGCCAATTCAACTTTATGGCTCCGTGGAAAAAAATTGGACCTCACTCAGATGACATCCAAGTGCCATCAGAATGGAGAAGGTGAGAAGGTGGAGAAACTTTTTTTTTTTTTTTCATTCCTCCACCTCTGAGAAAATCGGATCCCACTCTGATCAAACTCGGACCAATTTTATAAAATGGGGGGAAAAAAGATGCCATATAGACACCATCAGAATGGAATCCGTTTTTAATCAATAATTTTAATTAAAAATAATAATCATTCATTATTGATGTATAAAAATGGATGTCAGTTGGACGCTATATGTCAGAAACGGAAACAAGGACATCATATATATAACAATTCCGCATGGACATCATACAAAAATGACAATTCTGTATGGACATCATACGTATGGCAATTCCACCAAGGGATCGTCCATTTAGTTTCTGGATGAGACGATTTTCGATACACTCATGTCAACTTAGCTTTATGAAAAGTGCCAAAAAATTAAAATAGAAAAAACCACAAAAATGACTAAAGTTTCTCACTTTCCACTGGAGACGCAGATTTATCCTAAAATCTGGATGAACTAGATGTGGTATCAGGATGGCACTGTCCCTCACCACTTTGTGCCCACATAACACAGAATGGAGGCTTCCTAAAGACACAAAAAATGTTTCTTTTCCCCCATTCATGCACTTATTGCCCTGTTCTTACATGCTATAGTGCCAATAATCTAAGTTCCTGTCCTTAGTATCATACAATACTAGTGATGAGCGAGTGTACTCGTTACTCGGGTTTTCCAGAGCACGCTGGGGTGGTCTCCGAGTATTTGTTAGTGTTCGGAGATTTAGTTTTTGTCGATGCAGCTGCATGATTTACAGCTGCTAGACAGGCTGAATAAATGTGGGGGTTGCCTGTTTGTTAGGGAATCCCCACATGTATTCAGCCTGTCTAGCAGCTGTAAATCATGCAGCTGAGGCGACGAAAACTAAATCTCCGTGCACTAACAAATACTCGGAGACCACCCCAGCGTACTAGGGAAAACCCCAGCAATGAGTATACTCACTCATCATTATACAGTACTTATCAGCCATTGCTCCATCCAGTCGTCTTCTTCTAGTTGTGACTTGTCGGATCGCTCTAGTCCCATTTATTGTTTCCAGGACACAGCTTTCGGTAACTCAGTTCCCAGCTGCAGTACTGGGCAAGGTCACTACAAAATGTCCAGAGTTCTACCTGGTAAATCGTGAAGAGGACTCGGTGCAGCCCCTTCAGTCAAAGGAAATCTGTCAGCAGGTTTTTGCTATTTAATCAAAGAGCAGCACAATGTAGGAGCAGAGACCCTTATTACAGTGATGTTTCACTTATTAGGCTGTGTGCTGTAGTTTTAATACAATCATTGTTTCATTAGCAGGAGATTATCAATAGTCAATAGTGTCATGTGCAGACCAGTCAGGCAAATCTGTGTAACTCCACTCCCATCACTGATTTGCAGTTTATCAACAATGCTAAGTGTACACAGGAAGCAGCCAATCAGTGGTGTGTGCGGGGTTATACACAGTTCAGAATTCTGAGCATTGCTACATCTACAGCAGAGAAAACTGTGTTTCTATCAAAACTGCAGCAAGCAGCCCAGTAAGTGACACATCACTGGAATCAGGGTCTCTACCTCTATATCATGCCGCTATCACATTCCATGGCAAAAACCTGTTGACAGATTCATTTTAATAGCAGAGCTGATGACATTCAGATCCTTATCAATTGTATATGTAAATGTGACACTTCAGGAATCCGGTTGTCACAGTGGTATTGCCTGTCTCCCAGGGAGGGTGAGGCCATGCCTGGAAGCGAGAAGAAATCCCCTTGGCAGGTAACACTAGCATACACTCTCCTGACTCCAGGCCAGAAGGGGGAGCTCTAAACCCAGTTTCAGAGGAGCTTCCCTATAAGTTCTGGTCTGGAGGTGGAGTTCAAGTGGGAGAGAAACTGGGAGTGGAGCTGCAATTGAGCTCACTCCCAGGATTGAGCGCAAGAAACCGGACACCGGAGTCCGAGGTTGTGTGGGAACTGTATGCCCCACAGCAGAAACCGGCCACAACTGACACCCGAAGGCACAGCAGCAGATTAGAGCCCGGAGTCACCACAAGAGAGAGACATCTGTAAAAAGGCTCGAGTTGCCTGCCATGCGGGTAGTGTTCCACTTGAGGGACAGATTGAGAGGGACTTGAGGAAAGCTAATGCATCAAGAACCCAGAATTCAGCGCAGAAAGGAAGGCTTCCAACATCACCTGGCTAGGGGGATTCTGAACCGCTTCCAGGCTGCCCGGATTTCAAAGATCACCTGTAACCTGCGCCCTTGACTGCAATGGCAATTAAAAGGTAAAGAAACTGCAAATCCTGTGTCCTCCAATTATTTCCTGCACCCCAACATCTACAACCCCTAATAGACTGTTCTGGTAGCCCTTGGGCCTCCACTCCACCTGTGGGGAGCAAAACCATCCAAGCTGCATCACCATCGGCCCCAGCAGATCCCTTAAAGCAACATCGGCCATCCCTGGTTGAGTACCACAGGTGGCATCACGAACATTACTACATTAGACTTTATTTGCACATCCATTCATCCCCTTTAACTGGACGCCCAGGGCCATGGACTGGGTCACTGCCACTGTGACCACCCCTTTAAGAACTGTGCTGACCCAGTACTGAGTATCCCATGGCCCCATGGGGTGCTTCATAAAGAAGGCAGAGAAGACTTTAAATCTCTCAGACTAAGGCCCAAGTCATATGTACATTTTTGTCAGACAGCACGGGACACATAGCTAGAGCTGATTTCACATGTCCTATTTTTGCTATTTGTCAAACTTTGGTTTGATTTACAGACCAAACTCACTAGTTCTAGTAAATAGGTCCACGTTTAGAATACATATCATGTGAGTGCCATCCGTGTTGCATCCGTGTGCTGACTGTTTGAAACATATCTGTGTGAATAACACCTTAGGGTGCTTTTCAGAATAGTAAAAAATTGCAAAATATGTTGGCGCTACATTAATATCTGCTGCAGACTGGACTAAATCTGCATCAGATGTTGAAAAGATGCTGTGGAGACACAGGGGTCGGCGGGCACAAAGGTCCGCTAGCTGAAACCGCATGGACCAGGGATCGTCCCACCGAATGTCTGCTCTCCTTTTAACATGGGCATAACACTCAGACAACACGGGGTGAGGGTAAAACAGTGTGGCAGTGCTTTATTGAACCACAAAACAGGCAGATAACACATAGAACAGTCCCTGCAAAATACCCAGGATGTTGCACATTACAGAGTCTCACCCTTCCACTGATGCGCTGGGATAATGGCCGCTGTAACATCAGAGCTTCCAGGGTCAGCTACCTCACCTGTGGCACGTAAAACAGAGAGGAGGTAATGACAAGCGTAGGAAGATGACAGTCCATTGAGGTACAAGGCCAGTTTACCTGAGGGTCACAACCTGGCTTCTCCAAACATCTCCATGGAGCCAGGCGACCGGTGGGTCCCAATCCTGGCTTTCTCCAAACATATCCATAGTTCAGCGATGGTCAATGGAGCAGATCTGTATTCTTCCAACCGCTTCTTTTTAACACTGCAGAAACTGACCTGGGGTGCGTTTTTTAAAATCTAAACACATCAATTTCCCTTGCCGTAAATGTATTTTATTTGTAGATTTTCTCAATAGACTTGGATGACAGTAGGAAAATCCTGTGTTTTTTTTATTTGCAGTGAAAACATACATAATCCACACGTGAATTTATTAATAAAGTTTTATCAACCGGAAATTTCCAAAACAAAGTACGGTAATTATTTTTAAAACGTAACATACCAAAAAGAGACAAAAACTGCAGCAGAAAAAAAGCATAATAAAAACACATGTAAAAAAAAACCCTACTAAAACAGCAATGAAAAATCACGTGTGAATGTAGCAGCAGCACTCCGGGTAGTAGAATCTCATTTTCTCACGTTTATACCATCAGTGTTTTTCACGGATGGCTAAAGAAAGAAATAAATGACAAAGCTTCTCCTATACTATGCAAAGTTAAAACGAATGGCACACGAATGACACACAGATTGTACACTGATGTTATCCTTGTGCTGAACGTGTTTTTCACGGACCCATAGACTTGGACACGTGAACAAAAGCATAGATTATAATGGTACATGTTGTATCGGTGAAAAACACCGATACCACACGCATGTGTGAATGTGGCCTTGGAGAATCAGTGTCAGAAATCGGAGGTTGAAATTAGCACCACAGGGAGGGTCCGTGCCTATTTTCTGACAAATATGTAAACTGCCTCTTCAGCGAGAAAGCGGACTAGAACTCTACCGCCACCTACTGGGAGTAGCAATTCTAAAAGTCAATATCGAACCTTTAACGAGCCTTGGCACATGAATTAGGCCTTTTTCAGACATCAGTTTTTCTCACGTATGAGAAAAAGGTGCTCGGTACTTGAAAAATCACGGAAACGTGAATGGCCCCATCAGTGCTGTCCATGAAAACCACAGATAGCACACATATGAGAACATCGGACATCTGAATGAGATCTTAGGATACACTGAAATGGTGAACAGAGCATTACATTATGGCTCTAATTCGTCTTTTGTGTGTTTTTTAGGTCACTTTCTTTTTTGTATCATCTTCAAAATGGTGCATACCATTCATGAATTTTGCACAAAGTCAAAAAATTGTCTTAATTCTTTTCTTTAACCATTTTGGGGATTTTTGTGGTGATGAGGGGTGGTGACCTGGGTACATTTGATAAAAGTTTTACAAAAAAGTGGCAAATAATAAATCAGGCAAAAACATCTGGAAACCCTAAATTCTGCTCTCGATGGCGAACATAGAAAAAAAAAATAAGTAAAGACATCCCAAAGACTACAATAAGAATAAGACACAAATTTAAAAAAACACCAAAAACTAGGTAAAAAAAAAAAGACACAAATACAATAATTAATTGTGCCTGTAGATTACATCATTTCTATTCTGGCTTGGTATTAAGTAATTAATATTGGGAGATAGTTTTCCACGCTTGATTTGCTTATCTTCCCTGTTGGATAAAGCATTTCAAATATATTTTATTACTGAAAAGATCTGACATGTTTTTAATCCGTGTATAACACCGGGGTAACAATCGCCTGTACTCATCTCCGGTTCTCATCTCTGGCTGTTTATAAAGCTTTTTGTGGATTCCACATGTTTGTCAAAACAAATCATCCATCAGTTCCAATCTATGTGAAGTTTGGGAGTCCAATATTCTTTGTTTTCACACCAAGGGGAAAAAAGATGAAGACAAGTTTTTGGCTTTTCTATAGAAACGAGTGAGGTGTAATTTACGAGAATTCATTTGTAGAGACTGGTGGAATGGTGGTCATCTCGTAGGGATCCAGTTTCTAATTGTTATCGTGTTCCAAAACGTTTTCTAGGGCAGAACAACTTGAGATATGTCCATCATTGATAGTATCGTCCATCGGGTTTCAAGTTCAAAGAGACAAGAATTCTTCAGATAACTTATTTTGCCTTTTTTTTTAAAGAAACGATCTGAATGAGCAAATCTAGAACTGAAGCTATATTCATGGTGGCAAATGACTCGTAGGTTATCACTGCCCATAATGTGAAGAATGTTTGTAGTTGTAGGAGGAGTGAAAACATAATCAAATAGTGCTCACTCAATCTGATATCTCAACGGGCTTTAGTAATAGCTCATCATATAAAAAAAAAAGTTTGGGGTTGCAGGAATTGAGCCAGGAATGAAGAGGCAAAAAATGAGAAAAAAAAGGGTGAGAATATATAGAAAAAAAACACAAACGTTTAATGACCGATGACATATATGTACGTCATCAGCCTTTGATGCGGGCTCACACACTGAGCCTGCATCTTTTACTTTACTTGATGGCTGATTTAATCAGTTGTCAAGTGTCTCTAACAGCCGCGGGTGGATCCGAGATCCACCTGTGACTGTTAACCAGTTAAATGCTACTGTCAATCACTGACAGTGGCATTTAACAAGCGCAGACAGGAAGCGCTTCACTGATCCCACCCATCGGTGCACCACTCATGTGATCACATGACACTGATGGGTTGTCATGACAGTCAGGGGGCTGGTGAAGACTCCTGTGGCCTGTCATCACGATTCTCCTGTAAACGACGACCCATGCTAATGCACTGCTATAGATCAGTCGATTGGGTAATCGCTGCTTCAAGTCTCCTAGGGGGAGTAAGAAACACAGTAAAAAGTTTTTAAAAAAAAAGTAAAAACATGAAAAAAACCACAAGAAGTTTAAATCACTCCCCTTTTGCCCCATTAAAAGTAAAACAATTTAAAAAAAAAAACAGATTTGGTGTCACCAAGTTCAAAAATGTCCGATCTATCAAAATATAAAACAAATTAGTCTAATAGGTAAATGCCATAGCGAGAAAAAATCCAAACGCTAGAATTACGTTTTTTTGATGGCAGCAACTTTGCATTAAAATACAATAAAAGGTGATCAACACATCATATCTCAAAAGTGCAACTCTTCCTGCAAAAAAACAAGCCCTCATTTTGACTATATGGATGGAAAAATAAAAAAAAATTGCGAAATTCGCCCTTGGCTGAAGGGGTTAAAAGAGAGCAATGAGTTTCAAAATCGATTCTGATTTCTTCCTGAACCCGGAAGGAATGTTGGGAGATTTCAGCTCTAAGGCCTCTAAAATGGTGAATGCAAATAAATCATAAAAATAACCCCTTCATCCCCCGGAGATTTTCTGTTTGTTTGTTTTTTCGTTTTCATTTTCTCTACCTCTTCTTCCAAGACCAATAATTTGAAAATAAAACTATTTTTGCTTTTGTCGCCATTTTTTAAGACCTGTAACGTTTTCCATTTTCCTGATCTGGGGCTGTGTGATGGCTTATGGTTTGCTCCCTGAGCTGACATTTTCAATGCACCACACCAGCATTTTTTTATTGCACCGCTGGATTGATGCTTTAAATGTAATCGCCCTGCCCCATGTGTTCATTTGTTTTCACCGCCACTCCGGTCCCTTTCCGGCAAAAAGTGACCTGCCGGCTGGTCCAGTATTTCATGGAGAGGCGATTAGGTCACTTTTCAGTACAAGTCCATGAGAGTCTCGTTTTGGCCTTGTTCTGGCTCTCATACACTTTCATTAAGAGCTTGTGATGTAGTTTCTGACTTCTGGCCAATCAGAAGTTAACATCGCAAGGTGGCGCTGCGAGACCAGGGCCGTGCCAATAAACTGGGAAGACGCCAGAGGGTTAGTATATGGCAGGGGGCTTATATTTAAAGCGTCACTCCAGGGTTGAAAAAAAATAAAACTCTGGAGTGGTGCAATGTTTTGATCGCCTCTTACTACATTTTATTGCAATGCTGGAGTGGCCATTTATATTTTGATAGATCGGACTTTTACGAACTCGGCGATACCAAATATGTATTTTTTTATTTTTAACGGGACAAAAGGTGGATGATTTGAACTTTTGTGTTTTTTTTAATTTTATTTTCATATTTGTAAAACCATTTTTTTCACTTTTTACTGTATTTAATAGTCCTCTTAGGGGACTTAAAGCTGCCATCGTCTGATCACTTATGCTGTTCATAGCAGGGCTTCAGTCATGAGCTGGTGTTCCAAAGTGGTTAGTATTGATAGGCACGAGGATCATCAGGAGACCGATGGATGTAATGACAACCCATCGGCACTAGTGATAATAATAATAATAATTTTTATTTATATAGCGCCAACATATTCCGCAGCGCTTTACAAATTATAGAGGGGACTTGTACATACAATAGACATTACAGCATAACAGAAATACAGTTCAAAACAGATACCAAGAGGAGTGAGGGCCCTGCTCGTAAGCTTACAAACTATGAGGAAAAGGGGAGACACGAGAGGTGGATGGTAACAATTGCTATAGTTATTCGGACCAGCCATAGTGTAAGGCTTGGGTGTTCATGTAAAGCTGCATGAACCAGTTAATTAATTTTTTTTTTTTTTTAATATAGGCCACACAGGGATCGTTAGGTTAATGCATTGAGGCGGTAGGCCAGTCTGAACAAATGAGTTTTTAGGGCACGCTTAAAACTGTGGGGATTGGGGATTAATCGTATTATCCTAGGTAGTGCATTCCAAAGAATCGGCGCAGCACGTGTAAAGTCTTGGAGACGGGAGTGGGAGGTTCTGATTATTGAGGATGCTAACCTGAGGTCATCAGCGGAGCGGAGGGCACGGGTAGGGTGGTAGACTGAGACCAGAGAGGAGATGTAGGGTGGTGCTGAGCCATGGAGTGCTTTGTGGATGAGGGTAGTAGTTTTGTACTGGATTCTTGAGTGGATGGGTAACCAGTGTAATGACTGGCACAAGGTAGAGGCATCGGTGTAACGGTTGGTGAGGAATATGATCCTGGCAGCAGCATTCAGGACAGATTGGAGCGGGGAGAGTTTGGTAAGAGGGAGGCCGATTAGTAGAGAGTTACAATAGTCCAGACGAGAATGAATAAGTGAAACAGTAAGAGTTTTTGCAGAGTCGAAAGTAAGAAAAGGGCGAATTCTAGAAATGTTTTTGAGATGCAGGTAAGAAGAGCGAGCCAGTGATCGGATGTGGGGGGGGAATGAAAGGTCAGAATCAAGGATGACCCCAAGGCAGCGGGCATGTTGCTTTGGAGTAATGGTGGAACCGCAAACGGAGATGGCAATGTCAGGCAAAGGTAGGTTAGTAGAGGGAGAAAACACGAGGAGTTCAGTTTTTGACAGGTTTAGTTTCAGATAGAGGGAGGACATGATGCTAGAGACAGCGGTAAGACAATCACTGGTGTTTTCTAATAAGGCAGGCGTGAGATCAGGAGAAGAAGTGTATAGTTGGGTGTCGTCAGCATAGAGATGGTACTGGAAGCCAAATCTACTGATTGTTTGTCCAATAGGGGCAGTATACAAAGAGAAGAGGAGGGGGCCTAGGACTGATCCTTGAGGAACCCCAACAGTAAGGGGAAGGTGAGAGGAGGAGGAACCAGCGAAACATACAGTGAAGGATCGGTCAGAGAGATAGGAGGAGAACCAGGAGAGAACGGTGTCCTTGAGGCCGATGGAGCGGAGCATAGTGAGGAGGAGCTGATGATCCACAGTATCAAATGCTGCAGAGAGATCCAAGAGAATTAGCATGGAGTAGTGACCATTAGATTTAGCTGTTAGTAGGTCATTAGAGACTTTAGTGAGGGCAGTTTCAGTAGAGTGTAAAGAGCGGAAACCAGATTGAAGAGGGTCGAGAAGAGAGTTATCTGAGAGATAGCGGGTAAGACGGGAGTGGACCAGGCGTTCGAGGAGTTTAGAGATGAAGGGAAGATTAGAGACAGGTCTATAATTAGCGGCACAGTTTTGGTCGAGGGATGGTTTTTTAAGTAATGGATGTATGATGGCATGCTTAAATGAGGAGGGAAAAATACCGGAAGTGAGGGAAAGGTTGAATATTTTTGTTAGGTGAGAGGGAAAGGGACTGGAGGAGATGTGACGGAATGGGGTCACTGGTGCAAGTGGTCGGGCGAGAAGATGCAAGGAGCCTGCTTACTTCTTCTTCTGTGACTGGTTCAAAGTCAGAGAGTGAACTAGATGCAGTGGGGGAGGGAGGACAGTGCATGGTATGAAGAGATTGGGAGATGATTTCCTGTCGAATATGGTCAATTTTTTCTTTGAAGTAATTGGCCAGATCGTCAGCACGAAGATCCGTGGTTGGGGCCTGCGCTCTTGGGTTGAGTAGGGACTGGAACGTGTCAAAGAGACGTTTAGGGTTATTGGACAGGGAGGTGATGAGGGTGTTGAAGTAGGTTTGTTTGGAGAGGTGAATGAGTGATGAGCGAGTATACTCGTTGCTCGGGTTTTCCCGAGCATGCTTGGGTGGTCTCCGAATATTTGTGACTGCTCGGAGATTTCATTTTTGTTGACTCAGCTGCATGATATACAGCTGCTAGCCAGCCTGAGTACATGTGAGGGTTGCCTGGTTGCTAGAGAATCTCCACATGTAATCAAACTGTCTAACAGTCGCAAATTATGCAGCTGCTGCGATAAAAACTAAATCTCCGAGCAGTCACAAATACTCGGAGACCACCCAAGCATGCCCGGGAAAACCCGAGCAACGAGTACACTCGCTCATCACTAATCGGAACCCCACAATCACGTTACAGGCACAGCGATGTGTGGGAGGAATGACGCTCCGGCCTGCCAGGGAGTGTTAAATTCTGCTGTCAGAGATTGGCAGTTACATTTAACAGGTTAACAGCCACAGGCAGAGCACCACTCCGCCCATGGCTATTAGAGGCAGATGATGGCTGATTAAATCAGCCATCATATTCTGGGAAAGATGCAGGCTTAGCGTGTGAGCCTGCATCAAAGCCTGGGGCACGACGTAAAGAGGTTAACACATTTCTATTGATTTTATGATTTCCATAATTTTGCAAATTTTTCCTGTTGATTTTGCAATTTCAATGTTGAGGAGTGTATATTATAATTTTTTTTTTTTTTCTGTCATTTTTGTCCATGACCACTGAACTCTGGAGGACCCTCGCTGCTGACAAGGTTGTGAACAAGCGGTAACAATAATGTAACATAATAAGACTTATTCATTAAAAATGATTGAAGTTGAGTTGACTGCGTATGTCAGAGGACCAAACTTTATTAGTTTCAGCATATGAGTGATGTAACGACAGCAGGCCATACATGGGCGTATGACGGCGTGATTGGGACGGTGGTCCTGAAGACTTATTAATAAGGTGATAGGGGATTGTGCATAATGATTCCCACCTGGTGTTTTTCACATATTTCCATATCAGGTGATTAATTCACAAGACAAAGGGCAAATAATTGATAGAGGCTTGTGCAGGACGAGGAGACATTATGGGAAAGCACTTCCAGTATATTTTGAAGGACTTTTAAACAATCCGACAAATCAATCAGTCATCGGCATCTGCTGCAGTAGCTTTTCGAGTGGGAAATATTCTCTCAAATGAAGGTGAGCCCGATAGGCGCACATCTGCAAGCACTTTCTCGGCTGCTCAGGACTTATTGCTAACAGTGGAATACCTGCAACATCGGTATCGCACATTTTTATATTTCCAGAGGTGAGAAAGGCTTAGACGGGTAGCACCATGCGGTAATTTTGGATTAAAGGCTGCGGCTTATATGTTGAACGCGTCACCTTTGGAGCCTTGATAATTAATATATTAGGGAATTGCGTAAATATTTATTCCCCTAACGTAATGGGGATTCATTATTTATGACCACTCTGTATCTTTATCATTAAGAAAGAAAAACATTTAGTCTTAAGATTTTCACCTATTTTCCTGGCATACATCCAGCTTTTTAGAATTAATCTATTTGTAGTTTTTGGATGCATTTTTAAGTTGCGCCTTCAACTTTACATGCCATGTGATTGATAGAGAACATGATTCCAAGATTTCTCATAGAATGACATGATTCATATAGTCAAAAAAGGAAAGGAAAAATAAAAATCACTTTGACACCTTCGCTTTATATGACAAGAAAAAAATAGGTTTATAGATAAATTGCCTAAAGGAAAATAAAAACCTCACCCAGAATAGGATGCTGCTATTGATACAAAAAGCCACAGGCACAAAAACACAGGTAAAGGGAAAAAATGCCTTTCATGATTCCGTCACTCTCTGTGCCACTTTCTGTGTCCGTCTTTTAGTGCTCTTACTACAAATTCTCTGATCTCTTGTCATCACAGACTTAGCCTATCTAGAATCTCTTCATACCTATCAGACTGGACATTCAGCATCTCCCACTCACACACCACCTCCTCATCTCGCCCTCTATCTGTCGGTGTCTCCCAAGGTTGAGTTCTAGGGCTCCTGCTCTTCTACATCTACATTTTTGGTCTGGGACAGCTCCTAGAGTCCCACGGCTTTCAGTATCATTTCTATGCTGATGACACACAGATCAACCTCTTTCAACCTTACTAACCAGAATACTGGAGGGCCCCCATGGGCAAGGGGATACTAGGTACTGCGTCCTTCGGTTCACAGGGGGGATGTCACGGTGGCTGACCCGGTTCGTGGCCCTTGGGATGTCTGAGTAAAAGGGAGAGGTCTTTAAAGGGAAATGTTCATGACGCCACCTGTGGTATTCTGTCAGGGTGACCGATGCTGCTTTAAGGGGTCCACTGGAGTGATGTTATGGCAGCTAGATGGTATACCTTCCCACAGGTGAAGTATGTCCCCAGGGCTTCCCAGTGTGTAGGTGGTGGACGGTGAGAGGTGCAGTGAAGAACGAGGACACAAGGTTGCAGTCTGTTTACTTTTACTGAAGGCTTCAGCATCCACAGTCCAGGGCACCAGACCATAGGGCAGACAGAGTCCGGCCGGTTTGGAGACAAATCCAGAGTCCCCTTGTCCAGGTAGAAATCAGTAGCCTTCCTCTAGCACCGTGGTGTTGTAGTACCTTACTGCTAAGCATCTCATAAGGTCCTCACAGATGTTGTAGATGTTATGTTTCTCTCTCTGTCCCCCAGATGGATAGGACAAACCCATATGACCGGTGGGTTGAGGCGTTTTACAGGGACTCTATTATGCCCCAGCCTCTAAGCGGTGCCACCTTGCCTCCTGGGTATAGGGTGGGCAGGTAACGTGAAAATAGCTGTCCTGACGGTCTCTGGAGCAAGGCATAAAGGACTGTTGCTCCCTCGGTGTTCCGGCTACCGGGATCCTGCGCCTCAAAAGGAGACAGCCTGTGTAGGGCAGAACTCCTCTGATATTCACTCCTTTGCTACGACTTCTTCACCCTCTCTACAATACAGTCCTCCTTTAGTGTCTCTTTCTAGAAGCTGCCGTACTCAGGGCAGGCACAGCTTCGTATCCTTCTGTCTCGACCTCTGACAGGATCCCACCCCAGTCAGGGACCAACTAACTGAGCAAAGCTCAGCCAGCAACTAACTAACTTCCTCCCCAGGCAACCAGTTTTACCTAAGTGTGAGGAGTACCCTAATAAATAGGAACAGAGCTCCCCCTGGTGGCCTGCAGTGCAAAATATGTTGCATGTTTGTGATACCTGGATTCAGTTGTCCTTCTTTCCCTCCAAACGCAACATCACTCCCCACGGGTTTACTTTATTCAGATGCAGAACAGTCTATCAACCCCACGGGCTCACTGCAATTTCTTCAATTTATTCAAAAGTGCATCATGAAACATTTTCTTTCATCTTACTCAATCTCAATTTTATTCAACGTGCTCTATATTTTCAACTACATACTATCGACTATGTAAATATAATTCTATCTGGATTCAAATTTTTAACTTTATCTGCTATATTAACCCCGTAATATATTAACTTTCTGGCAAAGTGCAACAATTAAACATTGAACCCTTTATGGGTTCGAATAACTCAATGAGGTAGTGCAATATCAATCACATCAATATTCAAGTCAGTTTAGGAACATAAGTGACGTGATGCGAGGGACCCTGTTATGAACAGGTAATTCAGAACCACAATGGACCTTGAAGTTCAGAGCCCACAAAGTGACCTGACAATTACCAAAAACATAGGACGAGCTCTGAGACGTGGGAACTCTGCTGACCGCAATCCCTAATCCTATCCAACCACACTAGAGGTAGCCGTGGAGCGCTCCTGACCAGTCCTATGCGCCTCGAGCACAGCCTGAGAAACTAGCTAGCCCTAAGAAAGAAAAATAAGCCTAGCTTGCCTCAGAGAAATACCCCAAAGGAAAAGGCAGCCCCCCACATATAATGACTGAGTTGAGATGAAAATACAAACGCAGAGATGAAATAGATTTAGCAAAGTGAGGCCCAACTAACTGAACAGACCGAAGATAGGAAAGATTGCTTTGCGGTCAACACAAAACCCTACAAACAACCACGCAGAGGGGGCAAAAAGACCCTCCGCACCGACTAACAGTACAGAGGTGCTCCCTCTGCGTCCCAGAGCTTCCAGCAAGCAAGAAAAACCAATATAGCAAGCTGGACAGAAAAAATAGCAAACAAAAATAACACAAGCAAAACTTAGCTTATGCAGGAGAGACAGGCCACAGGAACGATCCAGGAGAAAGCAAGACCAATACTAGAACATAGACTGGAGGCCAGGATCAAAGCACTAGGTGGAGTTAAATAGAGCAGCACCCAACGACTCAACCTCATCACCTGAGGAAGGAAACTCAGAAGCCGCAGTACCACTCTCATCCACCAAAGGAAGCTCATAGACAGAACCAGCCGAAGTACCACTCACGACCACAGGAGGGAGCTTGGCCACAGAATTCACAACAGTACCCCCCCTTGAGGAGGGGTCACCGAACCCTCACCAGAGCCCCCAGGCCGACCAGGATGAGCCACATGAAAGGCACGAACCAGATCGGCAGCTTGGACATCAGAGGCAAAGACCCAGGAATTATCTTCCTGACCATAACCTTTCCACTTAACCAGATACTGGAGTTTCCGTCTCGAAACATGAGAATCCAAAATCTTCTCCACTATATACTCCAACTCCCCTTCATCCAAAATCGGAGCAGGAGGATCAATAGATGGAACCACAGGTGCCACGTATCTCCGCAACAATGACCTATGGAACATGTTATGGATGGAAAAAGAAGCTGGAAGAGTCAAACGAAAAGACACAGGATTAAGAACCTCAGAAATCCTATATGGACCAATGAAACGAGGCTTAAACTTAGAAGAGGAAACCTTCATAGGAATATAACGAGATGACAGCCAAACCAAATCCCCAACACGAAGTCGGGGACCCACACAGCGCCTGCGGTTAGCGAAACGTTGAGCCTTCTCCTGGGACAAAGTCAAATTGTCCACTACATGAGTCCAAATCTGCTGCAACCTATCCACCACAGTATCCACACCAGGACAGTCCGAAGACTCAACCTGCCCTGAAGAGAAACGAGGGTGGAACCCAGAATTGCAGAAAAACGGTGAAACCAAAGTAGCCGAGCTGGCCCGATTATTAAGGGCGAACTCAGCCAAAGGCAAAAAGGACACCCAATCATCCTGATCAGCAGAAACAAAACATCTCAGATATGTTTCCAAGGTCTGATTGGTTCGTTCAGTCTGGCCATTTGTCTGAGGATGGAAAGCCGAGGAAAAAGACAAATCAATGCCCATCCTAGCACAAAAGGACAGCCAAAACCTCGAAACAAACTGGGAACCTCTGTCAGAAACGATGTTCTCTGGAATGCCATGTAAATGAACCACATGCTGGAAAAACAATGGCACCAAATCAGAGGAGGAAGGCAATTTAGACAAGGGCACCAAATGGACCATCTTAGAGAAGTGATCACAAACCACCCAAATGACCGACATTCTTTGAGAGACGGGGAGATCCGAAATAAAATCCATAGAGATATGTGTCCAAGGCCTCTTCGGGACCGGCAAGGGCAAAAGCAACCCACTGGCACGAGAACAGCAGGGCTTAGCCCGAGCACAAATCCCACAGGACTGCACGAAAGAACGCACATCCCGCGACAGAGACGGCCACCAAAAGGATCTAGCCACCAAATCTCTGGTACCAAAGATTCCAGGATGACCAGCCAACACCGAACAATGAACCTCAGAGATAACTTTATTCGTCCACCTATCAGGGACAAACAGTTTCTCCGCTGGGCAACGGTCAGGTCTATTAGCCTGAAATTTTTGCAGCACCTGCCGCAAATCAGGGGAGATGGCAGACAAAATTACCCCCTCTTTGGGAACACCCGCCGGCTCAGGCAAACCCGAAGAATCGGGCACAAAACTCCTAGACAGGGCATCCGCCTTCACATTTTTAGAGCCCGGAAGGTACGAAACCACAAAGTCAAAACGGGAGAAAAACAGCGACCAACGAGCCTGTCTAGGATTCAACCGCTTGGCAGACTCGAGATAAGTCAAGTTCTTGTGATCAGTCAAGACCACCACGCGATGCTTAGCTCCTTCAAGCCAATGACGCCACTCCTCGAATGCCCACTTCATGGCTAGCAACTCTCGATTGCCAACATCATAATTTCGCTCAGCAGGCGAAAATTTCCTGGAAAAGAAGGCGCATGGTTTCATCACCGAGCAATCAGAACTTCTCTGCGACAACCCTTCTTGGTTAAATCAGTCAACGGTTTAGCAATACTAGAAAAATTATTGATGAAGCGACGATAAAAATTAGCAAAGCCCAGGAACTTCTGCAGACTCTTCAGAGATGTTGGCTGAGTCCAATCATAAATGACCTGAACTTTAACAGGGTCCATCTCGACAGTAGAAGGAGAAAAAATGAACCCCAAAAATGAAACCTTCTGAACACCAAAGAGACACTTTGACCCCTTCACAAACAAAGATATAAGCACGCAGGACCTGGAACACCATTCTGACCTGCTTCACATGAGACTCCCAATCATCCGAGAAGACCAAAATATCATCCAAGTATGCAATCAGGAATTTATCCAGGTACTCTCGGAAGATGTCATGCATAAAGGACTGAAACACCGATGGAGCATTAGAAAGCCCGAATGGCATAACCAGGTACTCAAAATTGCCTTCGGGCATATTAAATGCTGTTTTCCATTCATCGCCCCGTTTAATACGCACAAGATTATATGCACCACGAAGATCTATCTTGGTGAACCAACTAGCCCCCTTAATCCGAGCAAACAAATCAGACAGCAGCGGCAAAGGGTACTGAAATTTGACCGTAATTTTATTTAGAAGGCGGTAATCAATACAAGGTCTCAGCGAACCATCCTTCTTGGCCACAAAAAAGAACCCCGCTCCCAATGGCGACGATGACGGGCGAATATGACCCTTCTCCAAAGACTCCTTCACGTAACTCCACATAGCGGCGTGCTCAGGCACAGATAAATTAAACAGTCGACCCTTAGGAAACTTACTACCAGGAATCAAATCGATAGCACAATCACAATCCCTATGCGGAGGTAAGGCATTGGACCTGGGCTCATCGAATACATCCCGGTAATCAGACAAGAACTCTGGGACCTCAGAAGGGGTGGATGATGAGATAGACAGAAATGGAACATCACCATGTACCCCCTGACAACCCCAGCTGGACACAGACATTGATTTCCAATCTAATACTGGGTTATGGACTTGTAGCCATGGCAACCCCAACACGACCACATCATGCAGATTATGCAACACCAGAAAGCGAATATCCTCCTGGTGCGCAGGAGCCATGCGCATGGTCAGCTGGGTCCAATACTGAGGCTTATTCTTGGCCAAAGGCGTAGCATCAATTCCTCTCAATGGAATAGGACACTGCAAGGGCTCCAAGACAAACCCACAGCGCCTAGCAAACTCCAACTCCATCAAATTCAGGGCAGCGCCTGAATCCACAAATGCCATGACAGAATAGGAAGACAAAGAGCAGATCAAAGTAACGGACAAAAGAAATTTCGACTGTACCGTACCAATGGTGGCAGACCTAGCGAACCGCTTAGTGCGCTTAGGACAATCGGAGATAGCATGAGTGGAATCACCACAGTAGAAACACAGCCCATTCTGACGTCTGTGTTCCTGCCTTTCAGCTCTGGTCAAAGTCCTATCGCACTGCATAGGCTCAGGTTTATGCTCAGATAATACCGCCAAATGGTGCACAGATTTACGGTCACGCAAGCGTCGACCGATCTGAATGGCCAAAGACATAGACTCATTCAGACCAGCAGGCATAGGAAATCCCACCATGACATCCTTAAGGGCTTCAGAGAGACCCTTTCTGAAAATAGCTGCCAGCGCACATTCATTCCATTGAGTGAGCACGGACCACTTTCTAAACTTCTGACAATAAATCTATTTCATCCTGACCCTGACACAGAGCCAGCAAATTTTTCTCTGCCTGATCCACTGAATTAGGTTCATCGTACAGCAATCCGAGCCCCAGAAAAAACGCATCAATATTACATAATGCAGGATCTCCTGGCGCAAGGGAAAATGCCCAGTCTTGAGGGTCGCCACGTAATAAAGAAATAATGATCTTAACTTGTTGAACTGGGTCACCAGAGGAGCGGGGTTTCAAAGCCAGAAATAGTTTACAATTATTTTTAAAATTCAAATACCTAGCTCTATCTCCAGAAAACAACTCAGGAATAGGAATTTTAGGTTCTAACATAGGATTCTGAACCACTAAATCTTGAATATTCTGTACATTTATAGCGAGATTATCCATCAAAGAGAACAGACCCTGAATGTCCATGTCCACACCTGTGTTCTGAACCACCCTGATGTAAAGGGGGAAAGAAAGAACGAACACAGTGCAAAGAAAAAAAAAATGGTCTCAGAACTTCTCTTTTCCCTCTATTGAGAAGCATTAGTACTTTGGGCCTCCAGTACTGTTATGAACAGGTAATTCAGAACCACAATGGACCTTGAAGTTCAGAGCCCACAAAGTGACCTGACAATTACCAAAAACATAGGACGAGCTCTGAGACGTGGGAACTCTGCTGACCGCAATCCCTAATCCTATCCAACCACACTAGAGGTAGCCGTGGAGCGCTCCTGACCAGTCCTATGCGCCTCGAGCACAGCCTGAGAAACTAGCTAGCCCTAAGAAAGAAAAATAAGCCTAGCTTGCCTCAGAGAAATACCCCAAAGGAAAAGGCAGCCCCCCACATATAATGACTGTGAGTTGAGATGAAAATACAAACGCAGAGATGAAATAGATTTAGCAAAGTGAGGCCCAACTTACTGAACAGACCAAAGATAGGAAAGATTGCTTTGCGGTCAACAAAAAACCCTACAAACAACCACGCAGAGGGGGCAAAAAGACCCTCCGCACCGACTAACGGTACGGAGGTGCTCCCTCTGCGTCCCAGAGCTTCCAGCAAGCAAGAAAAACCAATATAGCAAGCTGGACAGAAAAAATAGCAAACAAAAATAACACAAGCAAAACTTAGCTTATGCAGGAGAGACAGGCCACAGGAACGATCCAGGAGAAAGCAAGACCAATACTAGAACATAGACTGGAGGCCAGGATCAAAGCACTAGGTGGAGTTAAATAGAGCAGCACCCAACGACTCAACCTCATCACCTGAGGAAGGAAACTCAGAAGCCGCAGTACCACTCTCATCCACCAAAGGAAGCTCATAGACAGAACCACCCGAAGTACCACTCACGACCACAGGAGGGAGCTTGGCCACAGAATTCACAACAGGACCCGTTATGAACCCCCAACGTTAGTCCTTGGGCGGGCTACAAGACGTGTATCCTGAACCTGAATTCTGCCACACCAACAAGTTTTTCTTCAGGTCGCTGAAAAACAAAGCAATTCTCACAAGATTAGCAACAGTCTCCATTGGAGGCAGTCTCTGTAAAAGCCTCCATTGTAAAACCAGTAGGAAGCACCTTTAAGAAGGCGCAAACTAACAAAAAAGTTCTGATCATGCACAGTCCATGATTCTGCAGTTCTTTTAAGGCAACAGGCAACGAGCAACTTATGAGAAACATAGGATCCCTTTAACATGGGACCCCTTTAAGAAATAAAAGAGTTGCAGCAAAAGAGTTGAAGAACTATATACAATCAGTGTTCCTGTTTGGTGGGCTTATGTAGACGGTTCCCATGGCAGCACTTGGCACAGGATTCTTCCTGGCCTGGGAAGAGTTGGATCCAACCTCCCACCTGGTGCCAGGTAAATGCCATGAGTTTGTCGATCATGAATGGTCAAGTCACGCACAGCGACAGATGTTTGTGTAGCTTGCGTATGTGTGTTAACTATAGCGGAGGTAGCGGCTGTTGTCTCAGTGGTAGTGGTTGTTCGCACAGTGGGGGTTGTGTCAGTTTGTGGGTTTGCTGGCAGTTTACCTACTGTAGCACCGGAGATGGTTTCTTGGGCACTAGGTGGCGCTATGAGAGAGGCGCATCTCCAAACATCCCGGGCACACCAGCCGTTTTCATTCCAATACCGAGTGTAAACTACAGCATCCCCTGGGTATAGATCTTGGTCCGAGTATCCCTCTCCAAGGTGAGGTCCCATCTCATCCTGGTGACATGGACCTGTACCTTTTTCACATGTAAAACACCAAGGAATAAATGGCGCTATATTAAAAAAAGATAATAATAATAATTGCCATTTTGACATTTTGATTTTTTGTTTCTGGACCTTGGATTTGCCTTTCAACTACCTGTCTGTATAACCCTTTTGCCTTTGAGGTATTCTGACTTTTGACCTCGGACCTCTTAATCACATTGCCTGACGGCTAGTCCAAAAGCAGCAAGTAGCATCACAATGCCTCAAAAAAAAATCAATATGTAGTGCATTTAATAGTTTCAAATTAACTCTCTGCAAACATCTTTCTCGCCCATTAATGGCATAAAATGTCAGAAAAAATCCACTAATAATATTGTGGAATATTTAGGGGAGGCATGAATTATCAGGGTCATTTTAAAGTCATTTCTTGGAATAAGATAGAAGTTCAAAGTCACTGGGATTTTAGGCAAAATATTGTATTTGTTAAATTTGGCAAATAACAGAAACTTCAGTTTGGAACTGTTACTCTAGTTTTCAATTTTTGGCTGAGGAGAGAAACAATAAAAATGTTCCATTCATGTTTAATAAATTTGTTGCACGCTACAAAAAGGGCAAAAATAGTCTCATTTTACTCTCAAATAATTGCACTAAAAGTAATAATAAATGAACCCTGATCTATTGCTTTTACATCACATTTCAGTCTCAACCTGCACCAGAATTTTGTGCCACTCTTATGTTAAGTTCCTACAATGAGCTTTCTGTGAGTTTTTGACGCTGCATATTTTTGCTGCCTCAAAACCACAGCATATTTTAGTTCCTGCAAAGTGGATGGGATTCATAGAAATCTCATGCCCACTGTGCATATTTTTTTACGACGCATGAACTGACCTGCGGTGCGTGTTTCAAATCCACAACCTGTTAATTTCTTTTCTGAGTACATTAAGTGGACTTTCCCAGTAGACTTACATTAGATGCAGAAAATTCACAGGTAAAAAACGCATGTATGTTTTAAGTGCATTTTCACTGAGGATACCAGAAAGTATCTAAACAAAGCAGCTTTTATAAAATCATGACATACCATAAAAAGTCAAAAAGCAAAATAAAACTGCATGTAAAAAAAACACACACTCAAAAACGCAATGAAAACTTAACTTATATAATAGGTGCAGAAAATGTGCAACATTAAAAACTCACCAAAATCTCATTATGAAAACGTAGCCTTAAAATTTTCAAATATCTTCTTCAGAAAGGAAGAGGGCTTGAACTGTAGCGTCAAATCATTTGCTAAATTCAACAAACTGGGCAATTTTACTTTTTCTGCAGTGGGCTTGACTCGCCGATGTCTAAGTTTTCGATATATTTGTTAAGCAGAAAATGAATGTCTGTTGTAGAATATATCAGCATACATAAACCAACTAATGGATAGTGCAAACTTAGACATGATAATCTAAAAATGTATCAAATTTATCACTTTGGTAAATCTCACAATTTTTAAAACTGTTTTGTTGGTTTGGTCTAAAATTTAGGTAATTTGATTCTTTTTCAAATGGCTTTTCTTTTTTGTTTTGTGCTATTTTTGTTGACATTTTTTGCATCAAATTCTTCCAAATGGTGGATGCAGTTTATTCATTTTTTTGAAAAATGTAAAATGTTTATTTTCTTTTTCATATTTTTTGTCACTTCTTAGCGCATGTTCTGCTAAAAATGTTACAAAATTTGCGAATAAAGTGGAAATTCAGAAAAAAAAAATCACTCCATGGATCACTCGAGAACATTTGAGCAAAAATTTGGGGGCTTGTTGCAAATGATGAATCAGCCACGAACATATGGAAACCCCAAAGCATGTCCGCAATGCTAAACGTGAAAAAAAAAGTGAACACATATAATATAGAATTTTTAAAAAGTGCAAATTTAGAAATAAGGCGGAAAAAATAACAGGGAAAAATATGCCAAAGAATTGATAAAAAAGGCACAAATGCCATGTTTAGTATCGACACATCCAGTATCACCTGATAAAACACAGTTACATTATTACATTATTAGCTGAGGATCTGTTTATACCAAGGAAGGTGACGGGCACAAGGGGGCATTCTTTGCGTCTGGAGGAGAGAAGGTTTTTCCACCAACATAGAAGAGGATTCTTTACTGTTAGGGCAGTGAGAATCTGGAATTGCTTGCCTGAGGAGGTGGTGATGGCGAACTCAGTCGAGGGGTTCAAGAGAGGCCTGGATGTCTTCCTGGAGCAGAACAATATTGTATCATACAATTATTAGGTTCTGTAGAAGGACGTAGATCTGGGGATTTATTATGATGGAATATAGGCTGAACTGGATGGACAAATGTCTTTTTTCGGCCTTACTAACTATGTTACTATGTTACTATTTATCCCATACAGTTAACACTTTAAAAAGAATAAATGATAATAACAGCAAAAAACGGATTTTTCATCAGACCACCACACAAAAAATTGAATAAAATATGATTGAAAAAGTCCCATGCAAAGAAAATTAGTATCAACTTATCAAAAAACACTTAATCCATGGAGTATTATGTGCTCTGTGGGCGACAAAGTAATCACGAGACTCCCGAGGGAGTGACTGGAGGAATATCAGAGCCACAGGAAGCTGGCACGACATTGAAGGTAGCAGGAGCCTGTAGCCCGGAACTAGCCGCTTTTCCGGATCCACCGAGGTCCAAACCCAGGCCCAAAATCAAACCACAGCTGTACTCGTGAATTGACTGCAGGGCTTAGGCTGGTCGGAAGAGACAAGGAGGCAAGCCAGAACCAGGGCTGGAGAAATGTTAGTGGACACACTAGCCGCAAGGTACCGACAATTGGTATGCCAGGGGAGGTTGGACCCGTCATCACATCTTGTTCAACTAGCGGACAGTAGAGACGGAACACTTCCTAAAATGTAGGGGCAACATCGCTGATATGCAGTGAGAATGATCCAAGAAGGAATGGAGCAGGATGAATCCTTCTTGAGAAATGGACAGGCCTGGAAGAGTCTCCTCAACGTGGCTTGAGATGCAGCTACCACCCCCAAGAGACCGTCTGTCTTTGGGGTTCCCAACCTACTATGTGGGAGCAAGCAATGGTGCAGGTGACATAGTGGGCTGTCGCACATTTTTACATGTCGGAGGCTCTGGCACTGCCTGAGGCCGGGTCACTTACAGCCAAGACACCAGGGAATCGGGCTCCAGGAAATAGGTGGAGGCAGTCCCCAGAGCCTCCCAATGAAGAAGAAGAAGCGGACACCTGAATAGGATTTCTGTATTACCCTCCTTATAATTTTTTCCTAGCTTTGCACTTTGTGCAAAGCCTTTATGAGTGTAGCATTACAGCAACAATACTTTAAAAATATTTGAATGAGGCCTGCCACTTCTTGGTATTCAGCGTTCTGTGGATGACCCTTCTTAAAATTTTTGCCTAGCTTTGTACTTTCTGCAAAGTCTTTATGAGTTTCAAAACACAAGAACATGAAGCATGTTAACCACCAAAAGAGAATATAGTAATTAAAAAGGTATAATTGTAATGACACAATATATCATAAAACAGTACATAACATTTCACAAAATTGTTTTGTCCAAAACAAAGCTATTCAAATCCAATCAAAGGTGCACCAAAAATATGGCATCACCCCAGAGGCAAAAACATGGGAAAGGAGAACCACAGAATCAAATTCCTTAAATAGGTATGCATATAAAGTGACAGTGCAACTAGTTATATAAAAAAGATATTTTTGGAAATAGCACATAGGGGAAATAGTAAGTAGTATCATTCATTCACTGCAGTCAGTGACCATTCAGATTTTTAGACCTAAGCATTGGTGAAGCCTGTAGTCCCATTATTGGTTCTTACCCATATCAATGGCTGTGAGTGTGAACACGCGCCCCTACGCGTTATTTGCGTCGGCTTCCTCAGGGGGACAGGATCAAAGTGTTTATGAGTGTACAAGTACACTTTCAAAATACATAGGTTAAATTTTTTTTCTTATTCAATTAGTCATCCTTACAGTTTAACACAGTAATTGTTACATTATGGTGGTATGTAATGCGCAAAAAAAGTGTTGAAAAATATTTCTGGATTTAATTATTCACCCATAGATTATTACATGCTTTCTGTTACAGTTCGCTGTTATATAACACTCCATAAATCAGCAAGGGATCAAATAAATACTTATTTCCCCCACTGTATTTTAAGGGATTATTCATTTACATAAATTAAATTTACCATAAACAAAATGTTCATTTGCAATACTTTGTAGAGAATCCTTTGTAGGAAATGACTGCTTGAAGTCTGGAAGCCATGGATGTCACTAAACGCTGGGTTTCCTCCTTCGTGATGCTTTGACAGGCCTTTTTCCTTCAGTTGACCTCAGTTGTTGCTTGTTTGTGGGCCTTATACCTTGTGTTTTGACTTAAACATGTGAAATACTGCTGGATGGGGCTGAGATCTGATGATTGACTCAGCCATTGTAGAATATTCCACTTCTTTGCCTTAAAAAACTCCTGAGTTGCTTTCGCAGTATGTTTTGGGTCATTATCCATCTGTACTGAGAAGCACAATCCATTTAAATTTGCTGAATTTGGTTGAATCTAAACAGAAAGTATTGCCCTGTACACTTCATCTGGCTGCTTCAGGCTTCTGTCACATCATCAATAAATACTAATGACCTAGTGCCATTGGAAGCCCTGTATGCCCCCGCCATCACACTGCCTCCACCATGTTTTACAGATGATGTGGCATGCCTTGGATCATGAGCTGTTCCAAGATTTCTGCATACTTTTTTCTTTCCGTCATTTTGGTACAGATTGATCTTAGTTTTATCTGTACCGACGATGGTCTTCCAGAACAGGCAGGTTTCTTTAGGTGTTTTTTGGCTCTAGTCTGAGCGTTCTATTTTTAAGTCTGATTAATGGTTTGCACCTTGTAGTATAGCTTCTATATTTGATCTTATGAAGTCTTCTCTTCATAGTACACATAGATACTGAAGCACCTATTTTCTGGAAAGTGTTCTTCACTTGGATGATTATTGTGAAGGAGTTTTCTTCACCGTGGAAAGGATTCTGTTATCTTCTGTCGGCGTTCGGGTCTTTTTGAGTTCCCAAGCTCATCAATGTGTGTTTTTTTTCGCAGAATATACCAAACACTTGATTTGGCCACTCCTAACATTTCTGCTATCTTTCTGATGGATATATTTTTTTTCAGTCTAATGATGGTCTATCCCACTTCCATTGAGAGCTATTTTGTCGACGTTGTTGAGCAGATCATCACCTGGGACCATGACAGGACTGACCAATTCTTCAGAACATGAAGCCCTTGGTTTTTGTTTAAGGGGGTTGTTCAGGCTTGGGGTTCAAGTTGGCAGTCACTCTATGTGACTGTAGACTTGTAAATCCTCACGACGTGTGCACTGTCAGCATTCTCTGGTGCCGTGAGTGGGTGGATGCATGACGGTAAGTATGTAATTTGTATACATGTGGTCAGGTGCCGACTAGACGTGTCTGACCTCTCTCAATTCACGTTGTTGAGTAAGACAGCGCATGTCTAGCCAGCACATGACCACATATATGCAAATCACATACTTATGGTCAGATGCCCATCCGCTGCTGGCAATGGAAGCGGAGAATCATGACAGTGCGCACGCTGTGTGCCCTGAGGACTCTGCGGTCACATAGAGTGACTGTAAACTTGAGCTTCAAGCCTGGACAACTCCTTCATGGAAACTGAAAAATTCCGATCTTGGTTAGACAACCAAACTAATTCAAGACTATGTATGGACCAACACCTCCTGCCCTAGTCATGCTCTCTTCTTTATTTTTTCCTTCCTTCTCAATTCCTTTCCTTTTTTTAAAAACTTATTTGATCAAATATACTAGTACACTGTTAGTCATCCTGCTTGACTTGTTGGATTCTGTACTGTTTGTATCTCTAGCAGGTTTCTTTTATGATGCTGTTTAATAAAAATAATTGAACCATAAATATGACAGTGGGGTATAAGAGCTTGAAGTTACATTTCTAATAACAGCATCATGTCATAGATGCATTAATGGGAACCGTTCAGGTCCACAAATGCTATTTACCTGAAGATATAGGAGAAATCTGCAGATAAACAGCATTTAAACTCCGAGTGGCCGGCTGACTGTAGCAGCGACTACAGGGAGAAAATTAAGTTTTATTCTCCCAGCAGCCGCTGGCTTTCAGTCATTGGGGCAGTGCAGGGAGCTGTTACAGTCAGCACTGTATCACTTACCACCACTTTGCTTGACAGCTTGCTCCTCAGTGTGCTTGCGCAGTATATGGGTGCAGGCAATCGATCATGTGATTAAAGTGCACTCCTTCTGTAATGACCAGTGACTATAACTGCTCCCTGCACCACAGTAATGACTGAAAGTGAGCAGCCGCAGGGAGAATACAACTTCATTTTCTCCCTATAGCCGCTGCTCTGGTACACTGGCAAATCAGGGCTTAAATGCTATATCTGTAGGTAGTGTTTCTGGAGGTGACAGTTTCCCTTTAATTCTTTCTCCCTGACATTGGGAATAATATGATTCATGCTTCTTGTCCAAAATAATAATTTTATATTAGTCGGGGGCAAATGTAAAATAATTTTTTACAGATCGCAGCAAATGTTTACTGATTAGTTCACTCTTAGTCCAAAGTAGTTGTACGGTGATTGAAACATCCATTTGGAAATATTTCCCTCTCTTATCGCGGCTGAGCCAATCTAGATCACCCAGGACTGTCATCAGTAAGTATTAATCGGACATTTATGCTGCTGAGAATTTTAATAAAGTGTAAAGCATACAGCTTTGACCTCCAGATAAAAAAAAAAAAGAGAAATGAAAGTTCTTTCCAAGGCATCTGCTCTCCACATGTGCGGGGATGACATTACGCTGCTAACGCGTCTTCACCTATGCCCGTTTCAGGTCATTTTTAACCATTATTGGGTTTTTTTATTGCGAAATTACATCACAAAAAAAAAAAAAAGATCCCAGATCGTACATGCAGAAAGCAGCGCTAAAATAAACACGTCTTCAGAAGAAAAAAAACACTTTTGTATTGGTAAATTGTTTGTATTTGGTGCCACAATGTTGCGTTTAACGTGTTTTGCATTCTGTGAATCGTTCTTGGCTGCCTGATCAGATAAAACTCCTGTAATTTCTTTAATATTGTTCAAATAATAATAAAAAAGAGAATGAAAGAAAGAAAAAAAAAAAAGAAAGAAAGAAGACAGTTGTGCGAAGCTATAAATAACCAAAATGAAACACATTACTTGAGATATTCTTCTCACATGAACTTGTTTAGCTGCTGACTCTAACATGAAACAGCTGGCTGCGCATGAAAAGCACAAAGAAATCACATCGACATAAATGGTGTATGTATATACATATACAGCGCTGGCAAAAATTAAGAGACCACTGCAAAATTTTCAGTTTGTCTTATTTTTCTCTTTATAGGTATATTTTTGAGTAAAATGCAAATTGTTCTTTTATTCTATAAACTACTGACAACATGTCTCCGAATTTCCAAGCAATAAATTTTGTAATTATTTTCTGAAAATGAGAAATGGTCAAAATAGCAAAAAAAATGCATTGCTTGCAGGCTTTAAATAATGCAAAGAAAAACAAGTTCATAATCATTTAGAAACAACAATACCAATGTTTTAACTCAGGAAGAGTTCAGAAATCAATATTTTGTGGAATAACCATGATTTTTAATCACAGCTTTCATGTGTCTTGGCATGCTTGGCACAAACAATCACCACCCTAGATTGTATGGAGACAAAAATAGCATGAAAGTGGTATATAAATATATACCTTAGTGTTCGCGCTGATGTAACCCCACTAAGAAAGGATCATGTGTGACAATCCGTAAAAAAAAGATCCAACACTGAGTTGAAACATCACTTGAGTGATTGATACAGACGCTCCTTCAAGATTTACATCAGTGGTGTGGTCAAAACAATAGTATTAAACATCAGATTCTTACCACAAAAAGAAGAAATCCATGCGACTTGAAGATGTACTTGTGCATAAAACTTGAGTCCAAATCTTCGGCTAGTGAGCGACAGCTGCCCCGGCCGGTGACAGTCTGTCGCTCCTCTAAGCTCCACGTGCAGCGGCGTTGAAACCGGCAGGCCGACTCGTGCGCAGAGTGAAGGCGGCGCCGGAGTAGGACCTGTGTGCCGGGGTGAGCAGCGTGACCGCGCACGTGACCAAAGGCTAAGTACGAATGGCGGTAGGGACCAAACAAAAGCCAGACGGTTTCAACGCCGCTGCACGTGGAGCTTAGAGGAGCGACAGACTGTCACCGGCCGGGGCAGCTGTTGCTCACTAGCCGAAGATTTGGGCTCAAGTTTTATGCACAAGTACATCTTCAAGTCGCATGGATTTCTTCTTTTTGTGGTAAGAATCTGATGTTTAATACTATTGTTTTGACCACACCACTGATGTAAATCTTGAAGGAGCGTCTGTATCAATCACTCAAGTGGTGTTTCAACTCAGTGTTGGATCTTTTTTTTACGGATTGTCACACATGATCCTTTCTTAGTTGGGTTACATCAACGCGAACACTAAGGTATATATTTATATACCACTTTCATGCTATTTTTGTCTCCATACAATCTAGGGTGGTGATTGTTTGTGCTCGCTGCAGATTTATTAACCCTATTGTTTCTGCTATACTTGGCGCCTATCGGTATTTTTATTGATCTCAATCACAATCAGTGATGTTACAGCTGACCAGCTCTTCCTACTTTCACAATAACATTTGCACATATTCATTAGATGCTTTGTTGCAAAAGATAGGGTCTAGGTCTATTTAATGTGGCTAATGTACATGTGAATTTCCTAAAACATCAGTAAGTGGGAGTCTATAAAAACCCTAGTGGCCACTGTGAAAACTCAAGTATTCTCATTTTTAAACTTAACAAAAATTGGGATATGAAAATATGTATATATATATATACAAACACACACATATGTATAGATCTAATTACAGCTTGCCCTTTGGGCCTCCAGTTTTTTTTGCTCTTTTGTTTTTTAAATCCAACATAATTTTTCTTTTATAAATAAAAAGTTATATATTAACTAGATGGCAGCCCGATTCTAAAGAATCGGGAGTCTAGAATCCATATATACTTTATTTATTCAAATGTAAGAATAATACAATTAATAAATAATAGTAAGAAAGAACAAAAATAATAGACAGTATATGGAGAAAACACCAAACAAAAGTTCAAAATTGGTGTGAAAATGTCACTGAACCACTTCACAACTAAATATATATAGTTTTGGTAAATGGTATTATCATTTTTTTGACAAAATTCGGCAGGAGCTTGAAGAGCAACGTCACTGGGCCCGCCTCCACGCAGTAGAAACTTGCTGTGAGGTAAAAATTCAAAAATCACACCAAAATGGCGGGAGGAGTGTGTCACAGTACGGCACGTTTCTGATTGGTCGCTCACAGCAGGCGGCAACCAATCAGACACTGGACACTGTTGACGTCACTTATCTCCGGACATTAGCTCCGGACATTAGCTCCGGACATTAGCTCCGGACATTAGCTCCGGACATTAGCTCCGGACATTAGCTCCGGACATTAGCTCCGGACAAAGCCACGGAAGTTGGCACAAATTGCAGGAAGTAGTATTCTAGGCAATTATATATTAGATATATTTCTTTACTTATTACATTTTGTTATTACATTTTTGTGTTTTTCTGTAACTATATTATTACACTAGCCCTACTTAGGATTAGAGAAAATGTTTAAAAGCATAAACTTTATTATAATTTTAGTGTTTTATTTATTTATTCATTTTGTTTTTTTACAGGGGAGACCTTTTTTTTAACCCCTTAACACCCAGGCCACTTTCTGTTTTTGCGTTTTCGTTTCTTGCTCCGCTTCTTCCGAAAACCACAACTTTTTTATTTTTTGGTTAATATGGCCATGTGAGGACTTGTTTTTTTGCGGGACAAGCTGTACTTTTGATTAACACCATTGGTTATAACATATTGTGTACTGGAAAACAGAAAAAAAAAATTTCCAAGTGCGGTGAAATTGCAAAAAGTGCAATTCCACATGTTTTTTTTTAAAGCATGTTCACTAAATGCTAAAACTGACCTGCCATTATGATTGTACAGGTCACTACAAGTTCACAGACACCAAACATGTCTAGGTTCTTTTTTATTTCAGCGGTGAAAAAAATAAAAAATTTGTTTAAAAAAAATGGCACCATTTTCAGAGACCCATATTGTCTCCATTTGTCGTGATCTGGTGCTGGGTGAGGGCTTATTTTTGTGTGCCGAGCTGTCATTTTTTATTTATACCATTTTGGCGCAGATATGATCTTTTGCTCGCCCGTTTTTGCATTTTAATGCGGCAGCCAAAAAAACATAATTCTGGCTTTTTGAATTTTTTTTCTTGCTACGCCGTTTAGCAATCAGGTCATTCTTTTTTTAAATTGATAGATTGGGCAATTTTGAACACTTCGATACGAAATATGTGTAGGTTTGATTTTTTTGTTGTTGTTTTTTTATTTTGAATGGGGCGAATCGGGGGTGATTTGAACTTTTATATTTTTTTCCCTACCACACTATGGATGCCCACAAGACACTACTGCCCTCTACAGAGTATTACTCGCCGGGCTGACTGTCGAGGAGACATACAACGTCGGCAGCTTCACTGTTAAGGCTCGTGAAGATGATCGTAGTTTCAGTCCGAGTACGATCCGGCAAAACATCGGATCACAGTCGGACCAATATTATCCAAAGAGGCCGTGCATATGTCTGACTTTTTACCCATTTCGAGTGGTCTGAGAAAGAAAGTTGCAGCATCCAAATGATCATATGGCACTCACCAACTCATGTCTTTGGGTCCACGGAAACCATTGGACTGTACTCGGATGACGTCCAGGTGCGGTCCATTTTCACAGGCAGACTGAATGGAGGAGATGAAAAAACGTTTTATTATTTCTCCACATCCGAGAAAGTTGGATCACAAGCTGATCAAATTCAGATTAGCGTGATCAAATTCAGATTAGCGTGATCGGACCGTTTTTCCAAGATGGAGAACATACGGTCTTCTGCACAAACCCTAAGACAATTCTGAGGATGAGGTCTGATAAGAACTATATGGCACGATTCAGTAGGCCTGTTTTGTCTTGTATATTTTGTATGATCTTGTGCGAGAAATATTACAATAATAATAATTATAATAATCTGATGCAAACACACAAGAATTTAGAATTTCTAAGGCTACTTTCACACTAGAGTCGCCATGCGTTGGCCCGAGGTACCGACGCACGTTGTGAAAGAAATGAACAACGGGAGCAGCGGGTGCAGTTTTTCAAGGCATCCGCTGCCCCATTGTAATGTCCAAGGAGAAGGGGGCAGAGTTTCGGCCGCGGTCGAAAATGGCGGGCTCGACACACAAAAAAACGTTACATGTAACGTTTTTTTGTGCCGAGGGTCCGCCAAAAACACGACGGATGCGACGTGTGGCCATACATCTCAATGCATCGCTAATGCAAGTCTATGGAGAAAAAACGCATCCTGCGGGCAACTTTGCAGGATGCGTTTTTTCTCCAAAACGACGCATTGCGACGTACGCCAAACAACGCTAGTGTGAAAGTAGCCTTATTCTGCTACATTACTATAGAACTGTAAAGAACAGACATATTGCAGAAATCCATCTCCACTACATCCTCATCTGTGCTTCATATCTAACTTCCCATGTAGCTGAGCAGCGCTTATCTCGCGGAGGATTTGCCAGGCTAAACACAATGGATGCTTTTGTGGCGAACTCTCTAATTTGTAAACATGCAGTAAAGTAATAGGCTGAGAACGCTAAGCTCGTTTTGCTTATGACCTGAGGTGTGCGGTGAATTTGGTCATTGATACTTTGATGGCTATTTACTGGCAGACTTCGTCCATTCCAATTCCTATAAACATTTTCATCTCGGATATTAACACGCGCGGTAATGCCCATGGACGCCTGCACCCGGATTATGAAAAGATTCATAAGCATAACTTGATCTCTAAAGCGGGGAAAACATTTTCATGTCTCCGAATAACCCCTGCTTTGTTTAATGGAAGGAATGAAAATATGTTTTACTTTCCTGCTTTGGTATAGAGTGTGCATTACAGCTAAACCCGAGGAAACTAATACTAAATCAGCTGAGAACATGCTCGAAGCACTGCAGGGGAGAAAACAGTGTAGGCTAGTCCAAAGCTCGGCCTGGTTATTTTAACGGAGGTGGACAGATCTTGGTAATTTACTGATTTTTGGAATCAGAGTAGAAGTCATGAATTCAGCAGGAAAAAAGAAAGAAACCAGAACGTATCGTTCCTAATCACGTCTGACCACTTTTAACTAACAACCCAGCATAGCCAGCCACTAGACTCTAAAACTTAACATTTAATATGTATACCTCTAAAATTATGTGTACTTTAAAAACAATTTGGTGCTCATGTTTAACCGTGCACTAGACAAGAAAAATGGCATGCTCTCACCCAGTTGCTGTCTTTCTTCTTGTTCTAGATTCTTGTGCTTATTGAGAGCACGGCGTGGGACAGAGACCAATAAACCTTTTCCAATGGGGGGGAGAAAAAAGATATAGGTAGGGGCGGGGGAAGGGTTTGAAGCTATCTTCCCTGTCGTGCCCCGTGTATAAGACTCCCGCCCTGACAAGGGCAGTCCCCAAGTTTGAGTCTACTTAGTGAAGCCCTTTGGTTAGTATAACCACCCTGGATGATATGTCCTCTTTCTCTTCCCAACGCGTTTCCCTCCCCGTTACGGGGGTTCATCAGGGGAATAAAATGTCCAGGTTAAATGTCCAGGTTAGTAGAGGTATTCTGCAGTGGCAGACATAACCTCATTCAGCAGCGTCCTCCATGTGAGGATAAGGCAGTCTAAAATTTCTTAAATGACATAAACCAGTAAAATAATAAAAATAGCAATGAAAAAAATAACTAAATTGTCCTGGCTATTTATTCAGCAAAATATAGATTTTATTTTTTAAATTGTTTAATGAAAACACCTGTCCTTTAATAGGAATCTGTCAGCAGGATTTCAACCCTCAAACTATCTTATCTACATGTAGCTCTTTCAAAGACAAGTCCAGCAATACCTGTACATGGCCAGTCCATTCTTTCGTTACAGAGAAATCAGCGCTTGAATTGATATGCAAATAAGGCTGAAGAATTATTTGTAGATCTGAAGCCTCGGTCACTCCAGCTCTATTCCCCACCTCCTCCTGCTTGACTGACAGCCTCTAGGCCACATGACTTCAAGCAAGGGAGACATCAGACAAGCAGGAGGAGAGGACGCTGGGTGGGGAATAGAGCTGGAGTGACCGAGGCTTCAGATCTACAAATGGTTCTTCAGCCTCATTTGCATATCAATTCAAATGCTGATTTATCAATAATGGAGGAATGGACTGGCCATGTAAAGGTATTGCTAGACTTGTATTCGAAAGAGCTACATGAGCTTTCACACACCAAAAATGGTTTTGAGTGTGAAATCTTGCTGACAGATTCCCTTTAAACTTGTAAGCTAATGCAATGTTTTTTGTGTCTGGCGAAAAAGCCTGAAGGGACGTTTCCGGCAATAAACGCATGGAACTGATGTGTGAAAGAACATTTCCGGCGACCGAATCCGTTTTTAACACACTGAGCTCTCTCTCTCTCCTCAAAAACCATGCGCCGCAGTACATAGAGTCGGATCCAGCTTAAAAAACGGATCCGGTGCATCAGTTTGCATCCGTTTTTTCACTATTTACACCGGATCCGTTTTTTAGCAAATTTGCCGGATTGTGCCTGAAACCAAAAACCTGATGTGTGAAAGTAGCCTAAGAGGGGTACACTGTACCTTAAAAATAATAATCTTTATTTTTATACAGCGCTAACATATTCCACAGCGCTTTACAGTTTTGCACACATTATCATCGCTGTCCCCAATGGAGCTCACAATCTAAATGCCCTATCAGTATGTCTTTGGACTGTGGGAGAGTACCCGGAGGAAACCCAGGCAAACACGGAGAGAACATACAAACTCCTTGCAGATGTTGTCCTGGGTGGGATTAGAACCCAGGACCCCAGTGCGGCAAGGCTGCAGTGCTAACCACTGCGCCACCGTGCTGCCCATATTCATACCCTGTGAAGTGTAAAGGAAATGATACATGGGTTTTCTAAATATGTAAAAATATTTTTATTCAGCCCCCCCCGAGTCAACACTTTGTGGGACCACCTTTTACTGCAGTTACTGCTGCAAGTTTTTGGGAGTTTGTCTCTATCAGCTTTGAACATCTAGAGACTGAAATTGTTGCCCAAATGCAAATGTAACGCTGACTAAACCCTGATGGCACCCTGATCAAAAACACTGACAAAACTCAGACTATTTTGTTAATACAAGAGAAAACAATAACATCTGAAAGAGCCCATAGTCCAGGAGAGGTATAGTCAATAGAGTTAGTTGTAATCACACACAGCTCTGCAGTGAGACCAGGATAGGGGACTGTCAGTCATTACATGTCTCACATTGGTAACGCTCCCTTTCATTTATAGTAACCAGACTCTCAGGAAGATCTATGTCCTGCCCATAGATCTTAACAGCTCATTTACATATAAGAAAAACATGGATTACTCTGGAATAAGACATCGGATAGCAGATATCAAGGTATCATTTTATTCAGCTTTCTATGACCTACATGCCCATAGAGATGTCTTTAGAGGGTCGATCCTACTGACAGATTTCCTTTAATATAATTTATGGAAAGGTAAGGAAGGACACATCTGAGTTGCCTGGTATACATCTCTGCTAATTTATTTTATGTCATATGCTACTACAATATGACAGTTATCTCACAAAGACATTGATACATTTGATACGTAATTTTATTAATTTGCTTAATCTTTCTCTAAGTTACTGTATATAACAATGTTTCTCCAAAAAATAAAGTTTTATATTAGCTTCCAAATGATTGAATATAGCAAAATTTTAGCTCCTGCTTCAATAAACTTTTTAACGATGCACAGAAGGGATACGTCTATATTATACAGAACAAGGCCGGAATCAAGTAGACAGATCATCAAATAAAAAGTACTACTTCATCGGTATAATAGGGCTGGCAGGAATGGATCATCATGTATGGTTTTCATCAGTCCTGGAAATATTATGGGTGCACAGAGTCAAGAACACAGCTTGCGTACACCCTTTTTGGAAGAACCATTATGTAAATTTCAACAAGTATGTAGTGGAAATTCTTGCACGCATTTAATGAGACACCTGGCGACGCCCGACGAGGATTTATTACAAGGAGGGGAACAGAAGATCTGTACTGATGATGAAGTTGGCATCGTGAACATAGGCTTAGCGGATTAGAAGAGTAATAAAATCAGTCCTATTTTTGAGCTACAAAATGAGCAGTAAGAATTTTGTGGAAACACTGGATCAAATATATTGAGATACTAAAGGGGTAATCTACCCAAATTAACAGGAGGTAACGTTCATGGGGATCCATTATCTTACGTCCTTATCCAGAATCTATTTGTTACGAAGAGGTTTCCCAGAAAGGACATGTATCTGAACACAGAAAAATTAGAGTAGCTTACTACTGCGTATCCATTAACAGTATAGAGCCTACAAACATGATACACAGCCAGATATCCGGAAAACAATATATTAATTTATTAAATGCATTATTTTAGACATACAGTTTAACAATATTGTAAAGAGATGGAAAAATTGTGAAATGACCCTCACAAGAGTGCACAAGCAGGGGCTATTAGGTATCAAGGTCACCAAATGCCAGAATGACTATCATGGAGCACCTTGCCCTGTAAATAACCCCTACTGTGTTGCAGGAGATAGAATGCGTTATCTTGTAAGTACTTGTGTTAGATGAATTCGTAAATGTCTTTGTAGATATAACATTTGGACAGGCTACGCGTGAGGCCATCATATGGGAAAGACGATGTTGAATTTACCACCCAGTGGGAAGAGACTTGCAACAACTGCTCTAGTAAGTTTCTCCAACTTATTAAGAAAAACACCGCAGCCATCAGCGAGACAGACCAAGAAATTGAGAAACTACGAGAGCAACTTAAAACTGTTTTGACACAAAGTGATCTTGAAAAATTCAATAACGACATGGAAAAATGTTTCAGTGTGTGGGAAAAACAGATAAAGACCACCAAGACTCAGAAATATTAACGTGACATATATGACAGGATATATAAATGGAGATATAATCACCAGGTCAGAACGGATTGCAAGATATCTATGTCATCTACGATCTCAACAGATAACGAATCTTCAGCACCTCATTATGACTACCATACGAGACAAGGCCAAAGAAACTTTGATCCCAGGAAAAACGCTAAAAACAAGAATACCAGTGACACCATGAATGCCAAGGCCACATTGAGGGTAATTCATTTATCAGAAAAAGTACTTACAAAACCACAAACTGATGTTCTTGGCAATGGCCTCACCTTCTCACCTACCATCAGATTTGATTACTTTACAGCATTAAAAGACTTGCATCTGTTCGCTCGTAAATTAATTTTTAAAATTAAAGCGTCTATGTCACTTTATTTGCAATATGTAAATTGTTACCATCACCTGTATTGTGGCACTTTTCCACATATTCACTTTGATGACACTTTTTATATGCACTTTTGTCCTTTAGGCAAATTGAGGCTCATATTATTTATATCCAATAATACATAATCATATTGCACAAGTCACTTCATCAAATCTTATAACATATTGGTTCTCCAACATATGGTTACATACTATTTATGGAGGTACTATGCACATAGACACTTTTCCCCGCTTCCCTCTTCCCTTCCTTTCTCCTTTTCTTTTCACATAACCTACGTATCTATTTACTGATTATATCTTCAGTACAAAGCACGCTCGGACCAAGCACAGACGCCCTTCAGACTCCTGCATGCAGGCAGGGGTGGAACACATGTTGACGTCACTTCCGCCCTGCTTGCCGCTTCCCATGGAAGCACAGCACTCGGGGCGGTTACAACACCAGCGTTACCATGCATGGTATACGCGATCATCAGCAGCCACACATGTGATCAACTTAATTAGCATAGGATCTATCTGAATGGTTACCTATCCTATATATATCTCTTACCTTATAACTCAGTTCCCCAATGAAGCCGTAGGCAAAACGCGCGTCGGGGCAGGTGCAATATCAGTGGGTTAGTATACTTTATTACTTATCATCTGTTTGTATTTGCTTTTTTACTTTGGTCATTCTGCCATATCATTTACCTATTTACACATGGCTGAATATTTCTGAAGCTCTGTATACACGTTTTCTGTCTATAAAATCTTGTATACTTATTCCTGGCCACTGGGATCATTAATAAGCATTTTGCTCATTATTTATGTCATTTATTTGCAATTTATTTTTGAGCCATGTATTAAATTAAATTAAGTCGAGGGGTTCAAGAGAGGCCTGGATGTCTTCCTGGAGCAGAACAATATTGTATCATACAATTATTAGGTTCTGTAGAAGGACGTAGATCTGGGGATTTATTATGATGGAATATAGGCTGAACTGGATGGACAAATGTCTTTTTTCGGCCTTACTAACTATGTTACTATGTTACTATGTTAAATATTTCACATATGCACACATAGTGCTTCATTTTAGTCATTATGGCATTTGGTGATCTTAATACTTAATAGCCCCTGCTTATGCACTTTTAGGCTACGTTTACATTAGCGTTTTGCGGGGCTGCATCGGGCGCAGCCGCGGTGACGCATGAGTCATGTGCCCCTATATTTAACATGGGGGCGCATGGACATGCGTAGTCTTGCGTTTTGTGACGCATGCGTCTTTTTTGGCGCAAGCGTCAGGGCGCAGAGGACGCAGCAAGTTGCATTTTTTTTGCATCCAAAATCATGCCAAAAAAGGACGCATGCATCACAAAATGATGCGTTTTGCATGCGTTCTTGTTTGCGTTGTGCGTTGCGTCGCCGATGCAGCACTGCACAACGCAAATGTGAGCATAGCTTTAGGAGGTTCATTTTACCATTTTTCTGTCTATTTACAATGCTTTTAAACTGTATGTCTAAAATCATGTATTTAATAAATTAATATTGTTTTTCGGATATCTGGCTGTGTATCATGTTTGTAGGCTTTATCCCAAATCTAGGTGCTAAATGATTGATTCCTGAGGTCCTTGTGTGCTGGGAACCCCATTGATTACTAGAACAAGGATCATGCTTGCCTTGTTCTTACTTATTTGTAGGTGGTGGTAAGGAAAGTTTAAACATACATGTGTCTGCTCCATTCAAAGTTCATAGCACTGATGACCCTCAGCTATTCTGTTGTTCTCTGTCATCCTTAGTAGCATGTCTACCTTTAAAGGGTTTGTCTGGCCTCAGTGTACAAGTCTGCAGTCACTCTATATGACTGCGGACTTGTGAATCCTCACATCATGTGCACTGTGAGTTGTGAAAATTCTCCGATGCTGACGACGGAAGCCATGGGCTTGTGATGGGCCCGTGACTGCCAGTGTATGATTTGCATACATGCGTTCACGTGCAGACTAAATGGTGCAGCCTTGCTCAGTGCGAGTGTATTGAACGAGAACAGACAAGTCTAGTCAGAATGTGACCGGAAGTATGCAAATCGCATACTTGCAGTCACATGACTGCCAGCTCCTCACACCGGAGGATGCTCACAACACGCAGTGCGCAGGATGTGAGAATTCACAAGTCTGCAGTCACATAGACTGACTGCAATCTGGTACTCTAAGGCCAGACAAACCCTTGTCTCAACTTTGGTAACTGACTATGAAGTTCATACTCCTCTAGGAGATCTATGGGGGAATCCTTAGATCAAGTGAATCCACTAACTTTGTAACACCTAATTATAAATGATTGCATTGATGATGCCCCAAAAGGGCTAAACAGATCTAAGTACAAGAACATATAGGCCTTAGATTTTTATAGAGTGAGTCATCAATTTACGAACTAGCGATGAAGACAGATTCCTTAGAGTTAGATAAATCAATTTCATACTTATCAACTTTCCTAAAATGTCCAGGAGGCTTTCAGGAAAAGGTAAGTGCCTCTTAGACTCCAAGAGGAGTTGGCAAATCTATGAAGCTTCCCCAAATTTTGTAATTCCAAAGGGTTTCTTTTGTGTATTCTTGAGATCAGGGCTGCCAGTAGAAATTTTTGGGGCCCCATACTGGCAAAATTTTTTGGGCCCCCTTGAGACTCCGCCCAGACTCCACCCCAGCCCCACCTTCACCCCTGAAACTGTCCACAGCCCAACCGCTCTCTCTTGGAAAAACTCCACTTCTCACCAATCACACATTAACAGTTCCCATCACCAAATCACACGTATAACAGCAGCCTTTGTTTTGGCCAAAAGATTTTTTAGGCTGCCACCACGACACGATAAACTCTATTGGCCGGGCCCTACTCTACTCTAACCCATTAAACATTTGGTAAAATATGCAATACAATTTAGGTATATTTTTAAATTTTTAAAATGACCAATAATATCACACATGAGGGACAAATACCACCGTACCATGACCAGACACCATATTACTACCACATAGTGACCTATAATACCACATACAAGGGACAAATACTGCCACACCATGACCAGACCACATATTACCACCATAAGATGACCAATAATACCACATACAAGGAACAAATACCACCACACCATGTCCAGACCACATACTAAAACCACAGTGACCGAATAATAATACATACAAGGGACAAATACCACCACACCATGACCAGACCACATATTACCACCACATGGTGACCAAATATACCACATACAATGGACAAATACCTCCACACAATGACCAGACCACATATTGCCACCACATGGTGACCAATAATACCATATACAAAGAACAAATACTACCACACCATGGCCAGTTTGTGACTGAATACTACAATACTGATCAGTAATGAAAAAAGCACAATACTAATATCACCATATGGGCCATTATACATACAAGATCTGTACTTAGTATGCAGTGTCAGTGTGAAAGTAATACAGTGATCACTGGTGACATTATACACAGGACCACAGTATATACTGTAAGATAACGCTTACTGCATGTCTTGGGGGACACTCGCTTGGCTGCGATAGTCAGGCACACAGGAACGATCTTTAACTTAAAACAGTCTACGTGGTTTATTTTCTCCATAAACCATAGAAACATGAACAAAATGCAAACAGTCTTACATCAGACAGACAAATCCTCAATGTCCATAGTAGAGCTCCGTTCTCTCAGGTCTGTTGGCACACAGGCTGTGCCATGTCCAGCACACAGGCTCTATAGCCTAAACACGGTCTCTCTGTGTGCTCAGGATGTCCATCCCCACTTGGAACTGTCCAACACACAGGCCACTCTGTAGTGTCCAGCCGGGACACATGGAAATCTGTCCACACTGACAGACTCCCAAACACTCACTCACATGTGCCCAACACACCTCAATTAGGTAGCTTATAACCACACCCACAGGTGAGGTAACATCACATGCACTGGTCACATGACCATGACATCACTGCAGGTCCTCAAACTCCTGCAGGGAAAAGGGGTACAGTGAGCACCCCCACTCAGAGGTGAGGTATATGGGTAGTCAGACCCTCCCATCTCTCATAGCTACCCGCAACATGGACCCAGGTGCACTAAACGACATCTTCAGCGCTCATGTGCACTAAAGACAAAATACTCAGGGTTGCATCGCAGGGAGCATCTATCCCTGTGACACGTACCTCCCATTAACCACGCGAGCACCAGTCTCCATCCTGCCCAATCTGTCTCCATCCTGCCCGATCTGTCTCCAATCATGCCCCCTGTGTCTCCAATCCTGCCCCGTGTCTCCAATCCTGCCCCCATATCTTTTATCCTGCCACCATGTCTCCAATCCTGCCCCCATGTCTTTCATCCTGCCATGTCTCTAATCCTGCCCCATATCTTTCATTCTGCCCCTGTGTCTCCAATCATGCACTCTGTCTCCATTCTGTCCCATTTCTCCATTCTGCCCCCTGTGTCTCCATTCTGCACCTGTCTCCATTTTTGCCTCATGTCTCCATTCTTGCCCCGTGTCTCCATTCTTGCCCCGTGTCTCCATTCTTCCCCGTGTCTCCATTCTTCCCCATATCTCCATTCTTCCCCGTGTCTCCATTCTTGCCCGTGTCTCCATTCTGCCCCCTGTGTCTCTATTCTGACCCCGTATCTCCATTCTAGCCCCATGTCTCCATTCTGCCCCCTGTGTCTCCATTCTTGCCCCGTGTCTCCATTCTGCCCCCGTGTCTCCATTCTGCCCTGTGTCTCCAATCATACCTCGATATCTCTCACCCTGCCCCCTGTCTCTATTCTGCCCCATCACTATCCTGCCACCGGCAGGATGGACACTTGTCTCCATCCTGCCGGCTTGCCGCTTTCAATAATATTAAAAAAACCACCCTTTCCTTTTACCTTGCCGCGCTCCTGCGGTGAGCGATTTTCCCTCCAGGCTGAAAGTGTGCACTCGTCGGCGAATGACGATGATGTCAGACGCCAGCGACGTGCGTGCTGATGTCAGCTGCCAGCCTCCTATTGGCTGGCGGCTTTGACTATTGCCATGCGAGTCTGGGCCGGGCCCACACGGCAATGGAGTGTGACTGAACCCTGCATTTGGGGCCCGATGAACAGAACAGACGGGGCCTGATGCGGGCCCCCTCTGCTGACTAAGCCCCATGCGTCAGGGCAGTAATGACCTGATGGCGGCCCTGCTTGAGATGGTTCATCATTGGAAAGAGCTCCAGGGAGAGAGAAATGGGACATGTAGAGGCATGGAAATATTATGGCCTGATAAAGGGCTTGGTAATGGTCAAAAAATCAGAACTTGATGGGGTTATCCACTACTTAGAAAAGCCCATCCTAAATACTATCTTTCCCAGTGTAAGATTAAAAAAAAACAGATAATCACCTTCCGACACCGTAACCTGGTCTCCTAGGGTTCGTGTGACATAGTTATGCCATGTGAGCATTGCAGGCAATCAGCAGTCGTTGTTGGTCAGCACATTTGTGGCCACTGGTTGGCTGCAGTTTTTTTGTGGCATAACTATGTCACATGAGCTCTTGGTTACCCAGTGCCGACATCGCCGGAATGCTGTCGGTACAGAAGATAAGTATCTGTTGGAAGTTTTTATGCACATACAGTATATCTTCAATACAAGTAAAGTTGCATAGCTTATTGTGAAGGAGAACTGATGTCTCATTTTAAATAGCTAAAAATAAGTTTGTAAAAATAGGGATGGTTGTGTGTGCCAGTGATAATATTCTCTTTATACTTAACGTCCATTAGCCAGGCCAACGATACCAATAACATGCCGAACTCATAATAATATATTCGTTGAAAGTCAATAATCAAACTTGCAATCTCTGTGGTTCTGTTGCAACAGTGAGACGAAGGTGGCACCACAGCTAATTTCTAAAATAAGCTAAAAGGCTTGAAAGAGTCTCAAGAAATGCAAAAATGACTTTTCATTTCCTAAGAAATGTTTTTTGGCCATTGAGATGTTGACCATTCCTTGTAAATACCAAGGAAAGAAATGCGCCTCTCAGTTCGATTTCGCTCTGTCAATATAATATATCCACTATTTTTGCTTACATTAAAGACTACATCAACAAAACTTCCAAAAATTATTGGCATCATCGATAAAACAAAGTACCGTAAACTGCAATGAGAGCCAGAAGACTAGATATTCCAATAATAGATTTCTTTATTACAATACTGAAAGATTTGCAAACGAAACAATGGTTTTAATCCCTTAATGATAAAGTCCACACTCCTGCAGTGTCTCCTGTGTGGCCTGGGAGTCAATCTCTATATGTAGTCCTATGAGAACCTCAATGAGAGTCTCATAGATCCGCCACCAGTCAGCTGGTTTTAGATGTAAGCCAGTGGTCCTCAACCTTTTTTACACCAGGGACCGGTTCCAAGCAAGACTTTTCTTCCATGGCCCGGCGGGGTGGGGTGGAGGTGGGGCAGGGACGGGGCTTTGGTCATATAGGGGCGGAGTTATGGACGGAGTTGTAGTTTAGTGCATAATTATCATTTAATTATGACATTTATATTGTATGATGGTTCCACCTGTTAACCCCCATGATGGCACCACACATATAATCCCCATGTATAGCAAGATGGTCCCACACATATAATCCCCCCATGTATAGCAAGATGGTCCCACACATATAATCCCCCCATGTATGGCAAGATGGGCCCACACATATAATCCCCCCATGTATAGCAAGATGGTCCCACACATATAATCCCCCCATGTATAGCAAGATGGTACCACACATATAATCCCCCCATGTATAGCAAGATGGTCCCACACATATAATCCCCCCATGTATGGCAAGATGGTCCCACACATATAATCCCCCCATGTATAGCAAGATGGTCCCACACATATAATCCCCCCATGTATAGCAAGATGGTCCAACACATATAATCCCCCCATGTATAGCAAGATGGTCCCACACATATAATCCCCCCATGTATGGCAAGATGGTCCCACACATATAATCCCCCCATGTATAGCAAGATGGTCCCACACATATAATCCCCCATGTATAGCAAGATGGTCCCACACATATAATCCCCCCCATGTATAGCAAGATGGTCCCACACATATAATCCCCCCATGTATAGCAAGATGGTCCCACACATATAATCCCCCCATGTATAGCAAGATGGTCCCACACATATAATCCCTCTATGTATAGCAAGATGGCCCCACACATATAATTCCCCCCATGTATAGCAAGATGGTCCCACACATATAATCCCTCCATGTATAGCAAGATGGTCCCACACATATAATCCCTCCATGTATAGCAAGATGGTCCCACACATATAATCCCTCCATGTATAGCAAGATGGTCCCACACATATAACTCCCCCCATGTATAATATGATGGTCCCACAAAGTACTGATTGATATATATATACCATATATACTATAAGCTGACCTGAGTATAAGCAAAGGCACCTAATTTTGCCACGGAAAACTGGGTAAGCTTATTGACTCGAGTATAAGCCGGGTATGTATTGTTCCCTCATTCCTAGCCCGGTATGTGTAGTTCCCCCCATCCTATCCAGCTCTGTGTGGCTCCACCTGTTGTATGCATGGCTCCCCCGGTCACATCTTGTATGCATGGCTCGGCTCCACCCCTACCATCCTTGTATGCCTGGCTGGGCTCTGCTGGGCTCTGCTGGGCTCCCCCGTCTGCCTCCATCCTCTCCCCGTCCTCCTCCATCCTCCTCCTTCATACTTACCCTCTTTGCACCGTCGCTGAACGTCCCTGCATCTCTATCCCGGCGCGTCAGCTTCTTCTTGTGCCAAGTGGTCACGTGGTACCGCTCATTAAGGTCATGATTATGCGCTCCACACCTATGGGAGTGGAGTCATGTCCATATTCATGACCTTAATGATCGGTACCACGTGACCGCTCGGCACAGGAAGAAGCTGCCGCGCCGGGACAGAGATGCAGAGAGATGGAGATGCAGCGACGGAGGGTGAGTATTTATGTCATCTCAAAGCCGGCGGCTGCAGCTGTCACTGTGCTACTATTGCCGGCTCACCATGTGTCACAGCATTCAGATGATGAACGCTGAGTGCGTACGTGTGACCAGGTGATAATGAATCACCAGGGCAGGCACCTGCAGTACAGGCAAAAAAATTCCAACGGCCAGGTCCTGGTCCGCGGACCAGTGGTTAGGGACCCCTGATATAAGCAATGGGGGCCACCGCCACAGTGCTGCTTACTGTGTAGTGGTCGGTCTCAGGTACTGCAGCTCAGCACCTATTAAAGGGGTTTTCCGCCAATTTGATATTGATGACTTATCTCCACTATAGATCATCAAGATCAGATCAGTAGTGCCTTCCACACACGGCACCCCTACCGATCAGTCATGTACAGCTCTGCCAGGGGTTGGATGTAAACAGTGTGTGGTGCGGAACAGCACAACTCCCTATACTGTTTAGTGACCACTACTAGGTATTGCAGTTATGTTCCTATTTACTGTATATACTGTTTACATTCAGCCTCTGCCACCAGAGCTGAAAACAGCTGACCATTCAGGGGTGTCAAATGTCGGACCACCACTGATATGATATTGATAACCTATCTTAAGGACAGGCCAACAATATCCTAAACATGGGAAACCCCTTCAATGACACTTTTTGTTTTATCCAGTATATTTTTTCTTATTGATGTGGCTTTATATAACTTATGTAGAAAATAATTATTAAAAGAATGTATTTTTAGGCACTTTGATAACCAACCTTGCTAAAGCTGACTGAGCATTGCAGCCCATAGCTGTCAGTTTTACCTGGCTGGTTATCAAAAATACAGGGGATCCCAAGCCAATGAATAATCCTATCAGCCGCCGCCTGTTATTAGCGGCAGCAGGCGTAAGCTGATGGGAGCAGTAGTCCCATCAGCCGATGCCAGTGACCCAAGGTAAACTTTTTACCTCCATTCACAGCTGTGGGCTCTGTTATTTGACAGCATGGAAATCACGGCTGTCTGCCAGGCGGTGATGATTTTAACACCGATCAGAAGCAGTGTTTGCTGCCGCGTCATGCACATCACAGCGCAACAAATAACCTGAATAGTAACACGGACTTCCTGGTGATGTCTGTGCTCGGTGTCCGTTCCCGAACAGTAGGTGTTCGGTATGGTCGCCAAACTTTACTGTTCCGATTCGCCCCTCTCTACCCAGCATGCCCCTGCATTCTACAGAGCTGCTGAGCTATCACTCACTGCGTCCTTAGGGCCTTGTGAATAGCAGTATCATGTCAAGCACAAGTCAGATAGCAAAACTAATTGACTGGCAGTGGAAGCTAGAGACCTAGAAGTTAAAATAGCAGGCAGCTCCACACTTGGCTGTCAGAAAGGAGAAATAAAAAAAACAGACAATTATCCCCATAGCTCCTTGACCTAGCTGCACAAAAAGTCTGAGGAATTAAACAGGACTGATGATGCCACGCATCCCACCCAACAAAGGCACTGTACTTAAAGGGAACCTGTCACCCCCAAAATCAAAGATGTGCTAAGCCCACCAACATCAGGGGCTTATCTACAGCATTCTGTAATGCTGAAGATAACATCCTGATGTATCCTGAAAGATTAGAAAAAGAGGTTAGATTATACGCACCCAGGGGCGGTCCCGGTACGATGGGCGTCGCGGCCCGGTCCTGGGCCTCCCATCTTCTTACGATGACGTCCTCTTCTTGTCTTCACGCTGCAGCTCCGGCGCAGGCGTACTTTGTCTCCATGTTGAGGGCAGAGCAAAGTGCTGCAGTGCACAGGGACCGGGAAAGGTCAGAGAGGCCCGGCGCCTGCACACTGCAGTACTTTGCTCTGCCCTCAACAGGGAGACAAAGTACGCCTGCGCCGGAGCGTGAAGACAAGAAGAGGACGTCATCGCAAGAAGATAGGAGGCCCGCAACGACCATCGGACCGGACCGACCCTGGGTGAGAATAATCTAACCTCTTTTTCTCATCTTTCAGGATACATTGGGGGCATAGCTCACCTTTGATTTTGGGTGTGACAAGTTCCCTTTAAGTTTTACTCAGGTCTCCAGCCACTATTCCATTATGTAGCCAGTTTAACTTGCTCATACTGGGGAAAGGTCTTCTTTAAATCAATACTAAATTGATATCTGATAATAGTAGATGATTCCACAGGGGCTATGTGTAATTCCTCAACATTGGCTGGGATCAAATGTACACATGATAGTGATAGAGGCATCTGGTCTCTTATAATCAGAGAACTTGTCCATCAAAAACATAATATATTATTGGTGAGGCTTCTGATTGAAACTGCACATCTGTATGTAGAGAGCTTTGAACTTTATAGTCTGTCTATTGTGAGATTGCACTCACTAACGGGTAGGGGATTACTCGCTTGGCACGGGATTAACACACAAGACCGTATTTTCTTCTAAAAGTTCAACTGGGTTTATTACTCCATAAACCCCAGTGGCAGAAAACACAAAACAACAATCTTCATAGCATGGCAAAATACGGTAACAATGTTCACAGTGTGACTCTGTTCCATCAGGACATTGACCATACCCTCTTGGCCGAGTCCAATGTTCAGGCTCGCTCCAGAGCCAAACACACAGTCTGGTATTACCTTCTTGTCAGTGCTGCAGGCTTTCCACTGGCAGTACCACACGGGATCTGTTTCTGGCTCTGCAGATCCCTGTCCTCACCTCGTGCTGTTCAGGGATCCAGTCCTCCTCCCAGGACCTCCCAACACCCAGGTTACTCGGGATCACACAGGTGGCCTGTCCGGGTACAATCCAGGACGTCCAACCCCAGCTGGGTCCATCCAATACCCAGGACACCAGAAGCAAAGTCCCACCACGTGCTCTTCAGGGCTTAGCACACCCAACACCAAGGTATCTGCCAGGGCCTTGCACGTAGACCCACTCAGGTCCACACTCAGAGAGCATACAGAAACATGTGACCCACACCCTGGTCACATTATGTACCTTGTAAGTTACCACACCCCATAGGTGAGGTATGGATCACATGGGCTGGTCACGTGATCCTGACATCACTGCAGGTCCTCAAACATCCGTACTTCCCGCAGGAAAAAGGGGTACAGTGAGCACCGTCACCCAGTGGTGAGTATGTGGGTAGCCAGACCCTCCTATCTTTCATAGCTACCCGCAAACCGGACCCAGATTCACTAAACAACATCTTAGTGCTTATTTGCTCCAAAGACCAAATACTCCGGGTTGCAATGTAAGGAGCATCTCCCCATATCAAGGAAGGCTTACAGCGCAGAAGACCTCCTCCTCTGCAACACATACCGGTCTTTCACCACAATACCGGACACTGTCTCACTATCCCCATTACGCCTCCATGCATGTCCTGGGGAGCACATACAGTGCCCCATAGCTATAACAGGGGTCACTGCATCACACTATACTACAGTTTATTTTTCTCTGCAGAATCTGGAGTGGCCCAGGCACACAACATCAGATTGTAGTTTTGGGACATCTGTTCTAGGAATCAGCTAAACCTCCTGTCATCCATTTGTCACCTATCCTGGAGCAGTGTGGATGCACAGCACTTAGCTCCTCATTGTATTAACTAAATCGAGATGAACCCTTGACCCCAGTGCTAAAAAGCACAGAAAAACATCATATATCATATATATGAGGAACATTACAAGCTGAGTTTTGCTCTACTCTGAGACACCTTAGTGTTGCAGCCATCTGCGCATTGTGCAGCTTTGGCTTCGAATTGGAAAAGAGTGAAGGCAATGTAGAAGCGAGCTGAGACTGACACATCCCAACGTACCACCGTAGCTGGTAAATTACCCTCATGCTTCACCTGTGAGGATTGTTTCAAACATTGGCTCTCTTTGCATGGGAGACCTACATCTGCTATTGAACCTCTGCGACTTTTAAGCAATGCGTTCGATCAGTGCTGGCAGATGGTTGTCTCCTGCGAACCAAAAGACCTGATAGCATCTTTGTGATCAGACTTAGCCGGAAGCTAGATATTGGCACCCAGACAGGGAGTGATGATATGGTGCAATGAGAAACTCTCAAAAAGTTACTCCACCTTGTTAAACACCTCACTGGTGATACAGGGGTGAGTAGCTACCTGCACAGCAGCATAATACTTCTATGATCCAATCATATAATAACACAGACTGGACTCCTGTGAAAAGGTCATAAATGTTTTTTATGGGACAACTACTTCAATATTATCATATTACCAATTTATCAGTCAGCCCAAAGCAGGTAGGTGTCACGCTATGACAGTCTTCGGTAAGGAAGAGGGGCTCACTTTGTCCCTGGATCTCAGACCCTATCCCTGTCCCGGGGATAGTATTAAAGGCAGAGAGGCCCGAGTCTCCGACCTTACTATGCTCCTGTTAATGTCCTCAGCTATTGAGTCTCCCGCCAGGGCTTGGGGTACTCGGTACTGGGTCCCGATCACACTTAAAGGTGATGTCACGGTGGCTGTGACCCGGTCCGTGCCCTGGGACTCAAACTGATGGGGACAATCTTTTAAGGGAAATTGTGAATAAAGTCTATTGCTATTGATGCCACCAATGGTTCTCGGTCAGTAGGGACCGACGTCGCTTGAAGGGGTCCTCTGGGGTGATGGTATGGTGGCTGGATGGTGATGCCTCCCACACGTGAAGCTGGGTCCTCAGGGCTCCCAAGGTGTGTGGCAGGGATGATGTGTTGCCGGTGAATAACAGAAGACACGGAGTTGCAGTCTTTACTTGGTTTACCGGTGGTAGCAGCCCTCAGTCCAGGGTACCGGCAACAGGTACACAAGGCGTCCAGGCAGCTCGGAAACAAGTGGAAATCCCCATTGGCAGGTCAGGTTGGGAGCCTTCCACTTTGCGCTCAGTATTAGTTCCTTGCTACCTGAAGTGTCCTAATAAGGTCCTCATTCTTTCCTGTCCTGGGACAGTACCTGTATGGAAGGCAGCTTGAGTCGTTTCTTCTGGGGTCTCTGCATGGTGAATCCAGGCCCCAGAATGCTGCTGTACCACAGGTGTTGTACAGGCAGTTTACGTATAGTCCTATGCCCTCCGGGTCTGTCGTGGACCTTTCAGATATTCACAACCTCGGGCTCCCAGTGCCCGGTTTCTGTGCTCTGGCTTACAGGAGGCCCACTCGCAGCCTCCCTGAGCTCCTAATTTCTCCTCTGCTCCTTTCCCTTCACTGCCTGCTCCAGACTAAACTTGTCCCTTCTAGACGTCTGCTCTATCTGGTCTCCCTGCACCAACTGGCTAGCTCCTCCTCCAGACCAGGATGCATATAGGGAAGTTCCCCTAAAACCAGGTTTTGAGCTCCCCCTCCTGGCCTGGATTCAGAATGTGTTGTGTGTGGGATTTACCAGCCAAAGGGATCTCTCTTGTTTCCTGGCATAGCACTACTATGGTACCCAAACTCCTGGGGTGCCACATTATCCCCTTCCCAGGACACCTGGGATCGATATGGTAGGGTAGTATATATAAATTATACATGCAAGACAAACAGAGATAACAAAAAGAAACTTACATACAAAAACACTCACCAAGTGTAGAGAGGAATAAAGGGAAGGATAGGAAAGAACAAACCAAATGGGAATAGGATAATGGAGAAAGCATACATCCAAAAACAGCAGACAACAATCTCCAGCAACAACTACGAACCCCAACTTCAGCACACCAACGCCATCAAGCCAGGAAGTAAACTTTCACAGGCAGGGATGAGTAGGTCTGGCCAGGTTTTATAGAGAGAGAAAACGAACAGGTCAGGAGCAGCTATGAGGTGAAGCTGCATGTCTCTAATCAGCATACAGAGAGTCGTTAACCTCTTCAGCGCCAAAGGAAATAAAGTCCATTTATTATGAGGAACAAAACACACAGGTTAAATCGAAGCCCTGCGATTCACAATATGTTAAGATCACCCAACCCCAGATCTCCTAGGAGAACATGACACATTCATGACAGTAGGCTCCTCTAGAGAGGCGCTTTAAGTTTTCTGGACACAATTTTGTTGGATTGTTCTTTTTTGTAAGCATAAATATCACTTAAATAGCACCTATCACTGGACTGTGTTTATTTAACAGAGTACCTCCTCTAATTGCCACTACTCTACCAATACTGAAACAGATTTTCTTTTTCTTCTGTGCCCTCCAAAAGTTATTCTCCCCAGAATTAAAGATGCAAATTTTCCCTTCAACCAACTGGATATGCTTAATTGTAAAGTGCTGCGGAATGTGTTGGCGCTATATAAATAAAAATTATTATTATTATTATATGCACAACAGAACTCCTCTGTGAGTGTTTGCCCTTGCCCAGAGCATAGCCACACCCACAGAAAAGTTCTGTGTTATACAGCCAGTTGGTTTCTGGGAAAATTTGCACAATTATTACCCAGGGTAATAATTTTGGAACAGAGGGGCATAGAAGGAAAAGAAACACTGTTCTAGAATCAGTGGAACAACGGCAATTGAAGCAGGTGCTCAATTTAAATAAAGAAAAAAAATCAAGTAAAAGTTCATTTTTAACATCTCTTCATATGATCTCTCACAAACTAGTGCTTACTACCACAATGCTGCCGCCTTTTTCATCTTTGCCTTTATTGGGAGATCCATGTTTTGACTGCAGATGCCACGCATGTATTAACTGCATGTGGACCCGTGGCAGTTCAAACAGCAAAACTACAGCAGAAACCACCATTATCAACGCGGAGTTTCTGCCGCAGATTCAGCTGAAAATACAGTACATTTTTGATTTTTATTTGACTTTTAATGTCAGTGTAGAAAACATTGAAGCTTTTTGTCACGGTTCCACCCCTCAGGGTCTCTGGGATGCAGTTACGTCCAGTCTGTTACAGGGGTGTGCTGAAGCTGTCAGTACTTTGATTGACAACATGACCATCCATTCTGGTTCAGGGGCGTGCTGAGCTGTTGGTGTGTTGATTGATAGCTCAACCAGCCAATCTGTGACTGGGAGGCATTGGCTGTCTCAGGTGTTCACTATCGCGGGTAATGGCCATGCCTACTTAACTGTGCAGCTTCTCCCAGACCACTGCCAGAAGTACATTCTGTTTTGTGAGGTTTATGCTTTGTGCTCCCTGTGCCTTGAGTTCTGTTTGCTTGATCTGTTGCCTGATCTTGGACTTCTTTCTGACCATCCTCTTGTTTAACCCCTTCCGCCCTGATCCGTTATCTTCCTGGTACTCTGACCTCGGAACGTTACCTGACTATGCTTTTGTCTCTTTCTTCTGTTTATGACGTACCCTCCTGGCTTCTGACCTTTGATATGGAGCAGGTACTGGAAGCATGGAGGTCACAAGCAGACAGGACACTAGAACGCAGGTATGGATATGGAGCAGGTACTGGATGCGCTGAAGGCCGCTGGTAGACAGGATACTGGAAAGCAGGTATAGATATGGAGCAGGTACTGGAAGCACAGGAGGCAGGCAGGACATTAGAAAGCAGGTATGGATATGGAGCAGGTACTGGATGCCCTGTAGGCCGCTGGTAGACAGTACACTGCAAAGCAGGTATGGATATAGAGCAGGTACTGGATGCGCTGTAGGCCGCTGGTAGAAAGGACACTGGAAAGCAGGTATGGATATGGAGCAGGTACTGGAAGCGCTGTAGGCCGCAGGCAGACGGGACACCAGAAAGCAGGAATGGATATGGAGCAGGTACTGGAAGCATGGAGGTCACAAGCAGACAGGACACTAGAAAGCAGGTATGGATATGGAGCAGGTACTGGATGCGCTGGAGGCAGGCAGGACACTAGAAAGCAGGTATGGATATGGAGCAGGTACTGTAAGTGCAGCACCCCAGGGTCCTGGTCGTTGCAGTAATATCATTCTCCTCTAGGGGGGAGTGATGTTACGTCTGATCTCAATAAAGGAGATCACTTTACCAGGTATCACAAACCATACACCACACTTCACACTCCAGTCCACCAGGGGGAGCTATGCTCCTATTTAGTAGGGCACTCTTCACAATTAGGTAAAACTGGTGGGCTGGATAGGAAGTTAGACAGAAGCTGACTGGGTTTCACCCAGGCAGCACCTGTCAGGCAGACAGGGGAAGGAGGAACATCTAAGAGCTGCAGACAGAGTGGTCCCTGACAGGGTTGGGATCCTGTCAGAGGCCTAGATAGAAGGCCATGGAGCTGTGCCTGCCCCATGGGTGGCAGCATCCTAAGAAAGGACTCGAGGAGAATTGTGTTGTAGCGAAAGAGAACCGAAGTCATAGCAAAAGGAGAGGAAACCAGAAGGAGTTCTGCCCTGCAATAGGCTGCCTCCTTTCTGAGGCGCAGAAGCCGGTAGCCAGAACACCGAGGGAGTAAGCATCTCTACGCTTTATTTCAGAGACTGGAAGGACAGTTAATTCCACGTTGGCTGCCCAACCTTATACCCAGGAGACACGGTGGCAACTTGTGGGGGCTGTGGCGTGATAGAGTCCCTGTAAAAAGTCTCAGGCCATCAGTCATATGGGTTGTTCCTATCCATTCTTGGGGACAGAGAGAAAGACTTAACATCTAGAACACCAACAACAGTTGTGAGGACCTCACCGAGAAGCTCAGCAGGGAGGGACTACAACACTCAGGCGCTAGAGGAAGGCTACTGATTTCCACCTGGATAAGGGGACTCTGGAATTGCCTTCAGATCGGCCGGACTCTGCCTGCCCTGTGATCTGGTGCTCTGGACTGTGGATGCTGAAGCTTTCAGTAAAAAGGTGAAGAGACTGCAACCTTGTGTCCTCGTTCTTCACTGCGCCTCACACCATCCACCATCTACACTTCGGGAAGTCCTGGGGATATACATCACCTGTGGGAAGGTATACCATCTAGCTGCCATAACATCACCCCAGCGGACCCCTAGGCAGCCTCGGTCACCCTGACCGAATACCACAGGTGGCGTCATGAACATTTCACTTTTAAAGACCTTTCCCCCATTTATCAACGGACATTCCCTAGGGCCACGGATCGGGTCAGCCACCGTTACATCCCCCTTGAGAACCGAAGAGCCCGTATCCGAGTACCCCACTGCCCTACTGGGGGTTGATCCATAAGCACTGGAGGCCACAAGCAGACAGGACACTAAAAAGCAGGTATGGCTATGGAGCAGGTACTGGAGGTGCTGTAGGCCACAAGCAGACAGGAAACTAGAAAGTAGATATGGCTATGGAGTAGGTACTGGAAGCACAGGAGGACACAGGCAGGACACTAGAAAGCAGCTATGGATATGGAGCAGGTACTGGAAGCACTAGAGGCCACAGGCAGACCAGACACTAGAAAGCAGGTATGGATATGGAGCAGTTACGGCAAACAATGGAGGCCACAGGCAGACCGGACGCTACAAAGCAGGTATGGATATGGAGCAGGTACTGGAAGCACTCTAGGCCACAGTCAGACTTGACACTAGAAAGCAGGTATGGATATGGAGCAGGTACTGGAAGCACTGGAGGCCACAGGCAGACCGGACACTAGAAAGCAGGTATGGATATGGATCAGGTACTGGAAGCACTGGAGGCGACAGGCAGACCGGACACTAGAAAGCAGGTATGGATATGGAGCAGGTACTGGAAGCACTGGAGGCCACAGGCAGACTGGACACTAGAAAGCAGGTATGGATATGGAGCAGAAACTTGAATCACTGGAGGCCACAGGCAGACCGGACACTAGAAAGCAGGTATGGATATGGATCAGGTACTGGAAGCACTGGAGGCGACAGGCAGACCGGACACTAGAAAGCAGGTATGGATATGGAGCAGGTACTGGAAGCACTGGAGGCGACAGGCAGACCAGACACTAGAAAGCAGGTATGGATATGGAGCAGGTACTGGAAGCACTGGAGGCCACAGGCAGACTGGACACTAGAAAGCAGGTATGGATATGGAGCAGGTACTGGAGGCGCTGTAGGCCGCAAGCAGACAGGACACTAGAAAGCAGGTATGGCAATGGAGTAGGTACTGGAAGCACAGGAGGGCACAGGCAGGACGCTAGAAAGCAGCTATGAATATGGAGCAGGTACGGCAAGCACTGGAGGCCAAAGGCAGACCAGACACTAGAAAGCAGGTATGGATATGGAGCAGGTACTGGAAGCACTGGAGGCCACAGGCAGACCGGACACTAGATATATATAAGCAGGACTTATATATATCTTCACTTTTATTACCCTTCATTTTTATCCATATTTATTTTGGGTGGGATGCCTTTTCATGATACATAGTATAAAATGAATTTCTTTGGTATGGGTTTCATATCCAGTCTTGGGGTCAGGGGTAAGAAGAACAGGGCGTGTGAATATGACACTAAATACTAGGAACAGACAGTAAAAATGCCGTTTGTTATAATGATGAATTGGTTATAAAAGGTTATCTGATAGAAGACAAACACACTATCTGTTGATGATTTGTAATATATGCCAAAATATAATAGAATTGTTATGGGGCTGAAAATGTGGGATAGAGACAAATGTTCTTTATTAATTTGATGCAATGTCCAGATATTATACTGACTCGTCCCATGTGTTCAAAAGTCTTTGAATATTCACTACAAAGGGGATGAAAGGTGAGGCTACACTTTTACTATATTTGTCTGTAAAAGGGGCTCGCCTGAATAACATAGATATTACACTGACCTTCCAGAGCTGTCCTTAACCCCTCTGTGACCTTAGACGTACTATCCCGTCGAGGTGCCCTGGGCTTATCTGACCCTGGACGGGATAGTACGTCATAGCCGATCGGCCGCGCTCACGGGGGGAGCGCGGCCGATCGCGGCCGGGTGTCAGCTGCTTATCGCAGCTGACATCCGGCACTATGTGCCAGGAGCCGTCACGGACCGCCCCCGGCACATTAACCCCTGGCACACCGCGATCAAAGATGATCGCGATGTGCCGGCGGTGCAGGGAAGCACCGCGCAGGGAGGGGGCTCCCTGCGGGCTTCCCTGAGCCCCCCGCAGCAACGCGATGTGATCGCGTTGCTGCGAGGGTCTCCTCACCTCCCTCCCTGCTCGAGCCCCGGATCCAAGATGGCCGCGGATCCGGGTCCTGCAGGGAGGGAGGTGGCTTCACAGAGCCTGCTCAGAGCAGGCACTGTGAAGCAGCCTGCACTCCTATCAGATCAGTGATCTGACAGAGTGCTGTGCAAACTGTCAGATCACTGATCTGTGATGTCCCCCCCTGGGACAAAGTAAAAAAGTTAAAAAAAAATTTTCCAAATGTGTAAAAAAAATAAAAAAAAAAATTCCAAAATAATGAAAAAAAAAAAATATATATTATTCCCATAAATACATTTCTTCATCTAAATAAAAAAAAAAAAAACAATAAAAGTACACATATTTAGTATCGCCGCGTCCGTAACGGCCCGACCTATAAAACTGGCCCACTAGTTAACCCCTTCAGTAAACACCGTAAGAAAAAAAAAAAAAAAACGAGGCAAAAAACAACGCTTTATTATCTGTTATGGCTGGCAATCAGGCAACACAGCGTGCAGTAATCAGCGCACATACAGAGATCTGGCAATAACCAAAAACAATAGGACGAGCTCTGAGACGTGGAATCTCTGTAGACTGCAGTACCTGATCTATCCTCACACAACTATAAGCAGCAGTGGATTGCGCCTATCAACTACCTATGCAACTCGGCACTGCCTGAGGAGCTGACTAGCCTGAAGATAGAAATACAAGCCTGACTTACCTCAGAGAAATACCCCAAAGGAATAGGCAGCCCCCCACATATAATGACTGTTAGCAAGATGAAAAGACAAACGTAGGAATGAAATAGATTCAGCAAAGTGAGGCCCGATATTCTAGACAGAGCGAGGATAGCAAAGAGAACTATGCAGTCTACAAAAAACCCTAAAACGAAAACCACGCAAAGGGGCAAAAAAGACCCACCGTGCCGAACTAACAGCACGGCGGTGCACCCCTTTGCTTCTCAGAGCTTCCAGCAAAGGTTAATAGCAAGCTGGACAGAAAAAACAGAAAACAAACTAGAAGCACTTATCTAGCAGAGCAGCAGGCCCAAGGAAAGATGCAGTAGCTCAGATCCAACACTGGAACATTGACAAGGAGCAAGGAAGACAGACTCAGGTGGAGCTAAATAGCAAGGCAGCCAACGAGCTCACCAAAACACCTGAGGGAGGAAGCCCAGAGACTGCAATACCACTTGTGACCACAGAAGTGAACTCAGCCACAGAATTCACAACAGTACCCCCCCCTTGAGGAGGGGTCACCGAACCCTCACCAGAACCCCCAGGCCGACCAGGATGAGCCACATGAAAGGCACGAACAAGATCTGGGGCATGGACATCAGAGGCAAAAACCCAGGAATTATCTTCCTGAGCATAACCCTTCCATTTGACCAGATACTGGAGTTTCCGTCTAGAGACACGAGAATCCAAAATCTTCTCCACAATATACTCCAATTCCCCCTCCACCAAAACAGGGGCAGGAGGCTCCACAGATGGAACCATAGGTGCCACGTATCTCCTCAACAACGACCTATGGAATACATTATGTATGGAAAAGGAGTCTGGGAGGGTCAGACGAAAAGACACCGGATTGAGAATCTCAGAAATCCTATACGGACCAATAAAACGAGGTTTAAATTTAGGAGAGGAAACCTTCATAGGAATATGACGAGAAGATAACCAAACCAGATCCCCAACACGAAGTCGGGGTCCCACACGGCGTCTGCGATTAGCGAAAAGCTGAGCCTTCTCCTGGGACAAGGTCAAATTGTCCACTACCTGAGTCCAGATCTGCTGCAACCTGTCCACCACATAATCCACACCAGGACAGTCCGAAGACTCAACCTGTCCTGAAGAGAAACGAGGATGGAACCCAGAATTGCAGAAAAATGGAGAGACCAAGGTAGCCGAGCTGGCCCGATTATTAAGGGCGAACTCAGCCAACGGCAAAAATGACACCCAATCATCCTGGTCAGCGGAAACAAAACATCTCAGATATGTTTCCAAGGTCTGATTGGTTCGTTCGGTCTGGCCATTAGTCTGAGGATGGAAGGCCGAGGAAAAAGATAGGTCAATGCCCATCCTACCACAAAAGGCTCGCCAGAACCTCGAGACAAACTGGGAACCTCTGTCAGAAACAATATTCTCAGGAATGCCATGTAAACGAACCACATGCTGGAAGAACAAAGGCACCAAATCAGAGGAGGAAGGCAATTTAACCAAGGGCACCAGATGGACCATTTTAGAAAAGCGATCACAGACCACCCAAATGACCGACATTTTTTGAGAAACGGGAAGGTCAGAAATGAAATCCATCGAAATATGTGTCCAAGGCCTCTTCGGGACCGGCAAGGGCAAAAGCAACCCACTGGCACGTGAACAGCAGGGCTTAGCCCTAGCACAAATTCCACAGGACTGCACAAAAGCACGCACATCCCGTGACAGAGATGGCCACCAGAAGGATCTAGCAACCAACTCCCTGGTACCAAAGATTCCTGGATGACCGGCCAGCACCGAACAATGAAGTTCAGAGATAACTTTACTAGTCCACCTATCAGGGACGAACAGTTTCTCGGCCGGACAACGATCAGGTTTATTAGCCTGAAATTTCTGCAACACTCTCCGCAAATCAGGGGAGATGGCAGACACAATGACTCCTTCCTTGAGGATACTCGCCGGCTCAGATAACCCCGGAGAGTCGGGCACAAAACTCCTAGACAGAGCATCCGCCTTCACATTTTTAGAGCCCGGAAGGTATGAAATCACAAAATCAAAACGAGCAAAAAATAACGACCAACGGGCCTGTCTAGGATTCAAGCGCTTGGCAGACTCAAGATAAGTAAGGTTCTTATGATCAGTCAAAACCACCACGCGATGCTTAGCACCCTCAAGCCAATGACGCCACTCCTCGAATGCCCACTTCATGGCCAGCAACTCTCGGTTGCCCACATCATAATTACGCTCAGCAGCAGAAAATTTCCTGGAAAAGAAAGCACATGGTTTGAACACTGAGCAACCAGAACCTCTCTGTGACAAAACCGCCCCTGCACCAATCTCAGAAGCATCAACCTCGACCTGGAACGGAAGAGAAACATCAGGTTGACACAACACAGGGGCACAGCAAAAACGACGCTTCAACTCCTGAAAAGCTTCCACGGCAGCAGAAGACCAATTAACCAAATCAGCACCCTTCTTGGTCAAATCGGTCAATGGTCTGGCAATGCTAGAAAAATTACAGATGAAGCGACGATAAAAATTAGCAAAGCCCAGGAATTTCTGCAGACTTTTTAGAGATGTCGGCTGAGTCCAATCCTGGATGGCCTGAACCTTAACCGGATCCATCTCGATAGTAGAAGGGGAAAAGATGAACCCCAAAAATGAAACTTTCTGCACACCGAAGAGACACTTTGATCCCTTCACGAACAAGGAATTAGCACGCAGTACCTGGAAAACCATTCTGACTTGCTTCACATGAGACTCCCAATCATCTGAGAAGATCAAAATGTCATCCAAGTAAACAATCAAGAATTTATCCAGATACTCACGGAAAATGTCATGCATAAAAGACTGAAAAACAGATGGAGCATTGGCAAGTCCGAACGGCATCACCAGATACTCAAAATGACCCTCGGGCGTATTAAATGCCGTTTTCCATTCATCTCCCTGCCTGATTCTCACCAGATTATACGCACCACGAAGATCAATCTTAGTAAACCAACTAGCCCCCTTAATCCGAGCAAACAAGTCAGAAATCAATGGCAAGGGATACTGAAACTTAACAGTGATCTTATTAAGAAGGCGGTAATCAATACACGGTCTTAGCGAACCATCCTTCTTGGCTACAAAAAAGAACCCTGCTCCCAATGGTGACGACGATGGGCGAATATGTCCCTTCTCCAGGGACTCCTTCACATAACTGCGCATAGCGGTGTGTTCAGGTACGGACAAATTAAATAAACGACCCTTAGGGAATTTACTACCAGGAATCAAATCGATAGCACAATCACAATTCCTATGCGGAGGTAGGGCATCAGACTTGGACTCTTCAAATACATCCTGAAAGTCCGACAAAAACTCTGGGATGTCAGAAGGAATGGATGACGAAATAGACAAAAATGGAACATCACCATGTACTCCCTGACAACCCCAGCTGGTTACCGACATAGAGTTCCAATCCAATACTGGATTATGGGTTTGTAGCCATGGCAACCCCAACACGACCACATCATGCAAATTATGCAGTACCAAAAAGCGAATAACTTCCTGATGTGCAGGAGCCATGCACATGGTCAGCTGGGCCCAGTACTGAGGCTTATTCTTGGCCAAAGGTGTAGCATCAATTCCTCTCAACGGAATAGGACACCGCAAAGGCTCCAAGAAAAATCCACAACGTTTAGCATAATCCAAATCCATCAGATTCAGGGCAGCGCCTGAATCCACAAACGCCATGACAGAATATGATGACAAAGAGCACATTAAGGTAATGGACAAAAGGAATTTGGACTGTACAGTACCAATAACGGCAGAGCTATCGAACCGCCTAGTGCGTTTAGGACAATTAGAAATAGCATGAGTAGAATCACCACAATAGAAACACAGTCTGTTCAGACGTCTGTGTTCTTGCCGTTCTACTTTAGTCATAGTCCTGTCGCACTGCATAGGCTCAGGCTTACTCTCAGACAATACCGCCAGATGGTGCACAGATTTACGCTCGCGCAAGCGACGACCGATCTGAATGGCCAAGGACATAGACTCATTCAAACCAGCAGGCATAGGAAATCCCACCATTACATCCTTAAGAGCTTCAGAGAGACCCTTTCTGAACAAAGCCGCTAGTGCAGATTCATTCCACAGAGTGAGTACTGACCATTTCCTAAATTTCTGACAATATACTTCTACATCATCCTGACCCTGGCATAAAGCCAGCAGATTTTTCTCAGCTTGATCCACTGAATTAGGCTCATCGTAAAGCAATCCCAGCGCCTGGAAAAATGCATCAACATTACTCAATGCAGAATCTCCTGGTGCAAGAGAAAACGCCCAGTCCTGTGGGTCGCCGCGCAAAAAAGAAATAATAATCAAAACCTGTTGAATAGGATTACCAGAAGAATGAGGTTTCAAGGCCAAAAATAGCTTACAATTATTTCTGAAGCTCAGGAACTTAGTTCTGTCACCAAAAAACAAATCAGGAATCGGAATTCTTGGTTCTAGCATCGATTTCTGATCAATAGTATCTTGAATCTTTTGTACATTTACAACGAGATTATCCATTGAGGAGCACAGAGCCTGAATATCCATGTCCACAGCTGTGTCCTGAAGCACTCTAATGTCTAGGGGAAAAAAAAGACTGAAGACAGAGCTAAGAAAAAAAAATGATGTCAGAATTTCTTTTTTCCCTCTATTGGAAATCATTGGAGGGCTCCTTGTACTGTTATGGCTGGCAATCAGGCAACACAGCGTGCAGTAATCAGCGCACATACAGAGATCTGGCAATAACCAAAAACAATAGGACGAGCTCTGAGACGTGGAATCTCTGTAGACTGCAGTACCTGATCTATCCTCACACAACTATAAGCAGCAGTGGATTGCGCCTATCAACTACCTATGCAACTCGGCACTGCCTGAGGAGCTGACTAGCCTGAAGATAGAAATACAAGCCTGACTTACCTCAGAGAAATACCCCAAAGGAATAGGCAGCCCCCCACATATAATGACTGTTAGCAAGATGAAAAGACAAACGTAGGAATGAAATAGATTCAGCAAAGTGAGGCCCGATATTCTAGACAGAGCGAGGATAGCAAAGAGAACTATGCAGTCTACAAAAAACCCTAAAACGAAAACCACGCAAAGGGGCAAAAAAGACCCACCGTGCCGAACTAACAGCACGGCGGTGCACCCCTTTGCTTCTCAGAGCTTCCAGCAAAAGTTAATAGCAAGCTGGACAGAAAAAACAGAAAACAAACTAGAAGCACTTATCTAGCAGAGCAGCAGGCCCAAGGAAAGATGCAGTAGCTCAGATCCAACACTGGAACATTGACAAGGAGCAAGGAAGACAGACTCAGGTGGAGCTAAATAGCAAGGCAGCCAACGAGCTCACCAAAACACCTGAGGGAGGAAGCCCAGAGACTGCAATACCACTTGTGACCACAGAAGTGAACTCAGCCACAGAATTCACAACAATTATCATACCGCCGAACAAAAAGTGGAATAACACGCGATCAAAAAGACAGATATAAATAACCATGGTACCGCTGAAAGCGTCATATTGTCCCGCAAAAAAAGAGCCGCCATACAGCATCATCAGCAAAAAAATAAAAAAGTTATAGTCCTGAGAATAAAGCGATGCAAAAATAATTATTTTTTCTGTAAAATAGTTTTTATCGTATAAAAGCACCAAACCATAAAAAAATGATATAAATGAGGTATCGCTGTAATCGTACTGACCCGAAGAATAAAACTGATTTATCAATTTTACCAAACGCGGAACGGTATAAACGCCTCCCCCAATAGAAATTCATGAATAGCTGGCTTTTGGTCATTCTTCCTCACAAAAATCGGAATAAAAAGCGATAAAAAAATGTCACGTGCCCAAAAATGTTTTCAATAAAAACGTCAACTCGTCCCGCAAAAAACAAGACCTCACATGACTCTGTGGACCAAAATATGGAAAAATTATAGCTCTCAAAATGTGGTATTGCAAAAAATATTTTTTGCAATAAAAAGGGTCTTTCAGTGTGTGACGGCTGCCAATCATAAAAATCCGCTAAAAAACTCGCTATAAAAGTAAATCAAACCCCCCTTCATCACCCCCTTAGTTAGGGAAAAATAAAAAAAAATGTATTTATTTCCATTTTCCCATTAGGGCTAGGGTTAGGGCTAGGGCTAGGGTTAGGGCTAGGGTTAGGGCTAGGGTTAGGGCTAGGGCTAGGGTTAGGGCTAGGGTTAGGGCTAGGGTTAGGGCTAGGGTTAGGGCTAGGGTTAGGGCTAGGGCTAGGGCTAGGGCTAGGGTTAGGGCTAGGGTTAGGGCTAGGGTTAGGGCCAGGGTTAGGGTTAGGGTTAGGGCTAGGGTTAGGGCTAGGATTAGGGTTAGGGTTGGGGCTACAGTTAGGGTTGGGGCTAAAGTTAGGGTTAGGGTTTAGATTACATTTACAGTTGGGAATAGGGTTGGGATTAGGGTTAGGGGTGTGTCAGGGTTAGAGGTGTGGTTAGGGTTACCGTTGGAATTAGGGTTAGGGGTGTGTTTAGATTAGGGTTTCAGTTATAATTGGGGGGTTTCCACTGTTTCGGCATATCTGGGGCTCTCCAAACACGACATGGCGTCCGATCTCAATTCCAGCCAATTCTGCGTTGAAAAAGTAAAACAGTGCTCCTTCCCTTCCGAGCTCTCCTGTGTGCCCAAACAGGGGTTTACCCCAACATATGGGGTATCAGCGTACTCAGGACAAATTGGACAACAACTTTTGTGGACCAATTTCTCCTGTTACCCTTGGGAAAATACAAAACTGGGGGCTAAAAAATAATTTTTGTGGGAAAACAAAAAGATTTTTTATTTTCACGGCTCTGCGTTATAAACTGTAGTGAAACACTTGGGGGTTCAAAGTTCTCACAACACATCTAGATAAGTTCATTGAGGGGTCTAGTTTCCAATATGGGGTCACTTGTGGGGGGTTTCTACTGTTTAGGTACATTAGGGGCTCTGCAAACGCAATGTGACGCCTGCAGACCAATCCATCTAAGTCTGCATTCCAAATGATGCTCCTTCCCTTCCGAGCCCTCCCATGCGCCCAAACGGTGGTTCCCCCCCACATATCGGGTATCAGCGTACTCAGGACAAATTGGACAACAACATTTAGGGTCCAATTTCTCCTGCTAACCTTGGAAAAATACAAAACTGGGGGCTAAAATATAATTTTTGTGGAAAAAAAAATATTTTTTATTTGCATGGCTCTGCGTTATAAACTGTAGTGAAATACTTGGGGGTTCAAAGCTCTCACAACACATCAAGATGAGTTCCTTAGGGGGTCTACTTTCCAAAATGGTGTCACTTGTGGGGGGTTTCTACTGTTTAGGTACATTAGGGGCTCTGCAAACGCAATGTGACGCCTGCAGACCATTCCATCTAAGTCTGCATTCCAAATGGCGCTCCTTCCCTTCCGAACCCTCCCATGCGCCCAAACGGTGGTTCCCCCCCACATATGGGGTATCAGCGTACTCAGGACAAATTGGACAACAACTTTTGTGGTCCAATTTCTCCTGTTACTCTAGGGAAAATACAAAACTGGGGGCTAAAAAATAATTTTTGTGGGAAAAAAAGTTTGTTTTATTTTTATGGCTCTGCATTATAAACTTCTGTGAAGCCCTTGGTGGGTCAAAGTGCTCACCACACATCCAGATAAGTTCCTTAGGGGGTCTACTTTCCAAAATGGTGTCACTTGTGGGGGTTTTCAATGTTTAGGCACATCAGTGGCTCTCCAAACGCAACATGGCGTCCCATCTCAATTCCTGTCAATTTTGCATTGAAAAGTCAAACGGCGCTCCTTCCCTTCCGAGCTCTCCCATGCGCCCAAACAGTGGTTTACTGCCACATATGGGGTATCAGCGTACTCGGGACAAATTGGACAACAACTTTTGAGGTCCAATTTCTTCTCTTACCCTTGGAAAAATAAAAAATTGGGGGCAAAAATATAATTTTTGTGAAAAAATATGATTTTTTATTTTTACGGTTCTGCATTATAAACTTCTGTGAAGCACTTGGTGGGTCAAAGTGCTCACCACACCTCTAGATAAGTTCCTTAGGGGGTCTACTTTCTAAAATGGTGTCACTTGTGGGGGGTTTCAATGTTTAGGCACATCAGTGGCTCTCCAAACGCAACATGGCGTCCCATCTCAATTTCTGTCAATTTTGCATTGAAAAGTCAAACTGCGCTCCTTCCCTTCCGAGCTCTCCCATGCGCCCAAACAGTGGTTTACTGCCACATATGGGGTATCAGCGTACTCAGGACAAATTGGACAACAACTTTTGAGGTCCAATTTCTTCTCTTACCCTTGGAAAAATAAAAAATTGGGGGCAAAAATATAATTTTTGTGAAAAAATATGATTTTTTATTTTTACGGTTCTGCATTATAAACTTCTGTGAAGCACTTGGTGGGTCAAAGTGCTCACCACACATCCAGATAAGTTCCTTAGGGGGTCTACTTTCCAAAATGGTGTCACTTGTGGGGGGTTTCAATGTTTAGGCACATCAGTGGCTCTCCAAACGCAACATGGCGTCCCATCTCAATTCCTGTCAATTTTGCATTGAAAAGTCAAATAGCGCTCCTTCCCTTCCGAGCTCTCCCATGCGCCCAAACAGTGGTTTACTGCCACATATGGGGTATCAGCGTACTCAGGACAAATTGGACAACAACTTTTTGGGTCCAATTTCTCCTGTTACCCTTGGTAAAATAAAACAAATTGGAGCTGAAGTAATTTTTTTGTGTAAAAAAGTTAAATGTTCATTTTTATTTAAACATTCCAAAAATTCCTATTAAACACCTGAAGGGTTAATAAACTTCTTGAATGTGGTTTTGAGCACCTTGAGGGGTGCAGTTTTTAGAATGGTGTCACACTTGGGCATTTTCTATCATATAGACCCCTCAAAATGACTTCAAATGAGACGTGGTCCCTAAAAAAAAATGGTGTTGTAAAAATGAGAAATTGCTGGTCAACTTTTAACCCTTATAACTCCCTAACAAAAAAAAAAATTGGTTCCAAAATTATGCTGATGTAAAGGAGACATGTGGGAAATGTTACTTATTAAGTATTTTGTGTGACATATCTCTGTGATTTAATTGCATAAAAATTCAAAGTTTGAAAATTGCGAAATTTTCAAAATTTTCGCCAAATTTCCGTTTTTTTCACAAATAAACGCAGGTACTATCAAAGAAATTTTACCACTATCATGAAGTACAATATGTCACGAGAAAACAATGTCAGAATCACCAGGATCCGTTGAAGCGTTTCGGAGTTATAACCTCATAAAGGGACAGTGGTCAGAATTGTAAAAATTGGCCTGGTCATTAACGTGCAAACCACCCTTGGGGGTAAAGGGGTTAAACAAGGGTGAAGGATCTGGATCTCCACAGTAGTTCCCAACAAGATTACTGTCCTACTGTGATACTACTGAGTCCAACATAAGGCAAAGGGGTGATCTGGTCACAGTCTGGGTCAGAATTAACAGAAGGTAGTGGATCAAAGCAAAGGGGCAAGGCAAGCAGATGGTCAAAGTCGGGTAACAAAGATCAAATACTGAAACACAGAGAACAGAACAAGTGCACACCATGTGAACAAACCAACAACTGGCACTAATTGGTGGCAGAGAGCCAGCTACATAGCCATGTAATGACTCGAATAGCAGGCACATGGAGGAAGCCCTAACTTTGCGTTGGTCAAAGCTGCATTACTAGTGTGAACATTTTTTGCTATGGTATCACTAATAGTGATGAGCGAATATACTCGTTACTCGAGATTTCTCGAGCACGCTTGGGTGTCCTCAGAGTATTTTTTAGTGCTCGGAGATTTAGTTTTTCTTGCCGCAGCTGAATGATTTACATCTGTTAGCCAGCATAAGCACATGTGGGGATTCCCTAGCAACCAGGCAACCCCCACATGTACTTATGCTGGCTAACAGATGTAAATCATTCAGCTGCGGCAAGAAAAACTAAATCTCCGAGCACTAAAAAATACTCGGAGGACCCCCGAGCGTGCTCGAGAAATCTCGAGTAACGAGTATATTCGCTCATCACTAATCACTAACAATCATCAGCACTTGTGTGGGCACCTCACCTTTAATTTCCATGCGCCATATTTTTTTATTTGGGTGCTACTGTAACTGTTAAATATCATTCATCATTACAGCATGCAGAGTTTACTTAGAATGATGACAGACTTGTACGGAGAGGCAATGATTCATTTTTGTAGCAAATCATAGGCACAATTGTCTCAGATCTCGACATTGGTCCAATCAGAATTATAATAAAGATGTTCAGAGACATGAAGTCGCCAATTGCGGAACCCACCAATCCCCAGATCTGCCCACAGACTCATTGAATAAATGGGGACTTTTTTTATAACAATTCATGAAAACTGGAGTTTTTATAACCCTTATCCTGGCATTGACATCAAAAGGTCTAGTGGATACTGTTTTTTCTATTAGACACTTTTGGTGACTACAAGCTGGCATAAGGAGACTTACAGGTGAAGTAATGTACTAATGACACCTGGGAAAAAAGGTATGCAAATGAGTTTTTGTTCTAAAGGTACCTTCACACATAACGATATCGTTAACGATATCGGTGCTTTTTGTGACGTAGCAACGATATCGTTAAGGAAATCGTTCTGTGTGACAGCGACCAACGATCAGGGCCCTGCTGGGAGATCGTTGGTCGCTGAGGAAAGTCCAGAACTTTATTTTGTCGCTGGACTCCCTGCAGACATCGCTGGATCGGCGTGTGTGACACCGATCCAGCGATGTCTTCACTGGTAACCAGGGTAAACATCGGGTTACTAAGCGCAGGGCCGCGCTTAGTAACCCGATGTTTACCCTGGTTACCAGCGTAAAAGTAAAAAAAACAAACAGTACATACTTACCTACCGCTGTCTGTCCCCGGCGCTCTGCTTCTCTGCACTCCTCCTGCTCTGGCTGTGAGCGTCGGTCAGCCGGAAAGCAGAGCGGTGACGTCACCGCTCTGCTTTCCGGCCGCTGTGCTCACAGCCAGTACAGGAGGAGTGCAGAGAAGCACATCGCCGGGGACAGACAGCGGTAGGTAAGTATGTAGTGTTTTTTTTTTTAACTTTTACGCTGGTAACCAGGGTATACATCGGGTTACTAAGCGCGGCCCTGCGCTTAGTAACCCGATGTTTACCCTGGTTACCCGGGGACCTCGGGATCGTTGGTCGCTGGAGAGCTGTCTGTGTGACAGCTCTCCAGCGACCAAACAGCGACGCTGCAGTGATCGACATCGTTGTTGGTATCGCTGCAGCGTCGCTGAGTGTGAAGGTACCTTAAGAGAAGGCAATCCGGCTCTCCAGTGTTATCTACTAGAGTTTGCCTTCCTGCTGGTCAACATCTGACCTCTTAATCCCTTTCCGATCCATTACATAATATTATATCATGGAACAAGTAATAACAAGAATCCCAGAGTCATATCAACAGTCTGGGTAGAAACACATGTATGTAGTGTACCCCCAGACGAATTATATCCGCTCCATAAGATACATATCGAAATAGGAGGACAAGGAGCATATGGTAAAGATATATACAAATGTAGTCTTTATTAATATAAACATTAAAAACAGACATCAGTAATGCAATAAATACACATATTCCAATCAATCACATAAGGGGAAATACCACCCCTCTTCCACCCCAATGCTAATCAATAACTCTTCCCTCCTACTCCCCTACTTCCCTCCTACTCGACGTAAGGAGGCTCCGGGACAGGTGATGGCAACGCTAATGATATAAAGGTATGTGTGAAGACTGGCGGGTCCTGCACTCTCTGGTTCTGCAGGAGCCGTACAGGTGTTCAGTGGGTTGCCAGCCTAGGCAGCATGGAGGATACGAGGTCTGAAACACTGCAGGAGGGCCAGGCACATGTGAGTCCCCGGCAGGGGGTCTGCTCCCTATAATTTCAATAATTGTACGGGCCCATCAGGTGTTTTATATTATCTGTTGTAGGCCCCATCATTGGGTAAGAAGCCCGGCAAATGAAAGAAGTGCCCCATCTGTGCCGTAAAACTCAAAGACTCCTGGCAGAAATCGCTTTGCGAGTCTTGCAGCAGCCGTATTGTGGGAGAAGAGCAAGCTTCCCTGATGACAAACATGAGAGCCATTGTCAGAGAAGAGGTGCAGGCCTCGATATCTGGCTTAACCTTTCCCCAGCCCATCCAGTCTGACCCTCAGGATCCACAGAGATCTAGGAAAAGACAGAGAGAATCAGATAGGTCATCCCAGGACAGCTCTTTTGATTCAGATCTGGAAGATGAGAAGTTGGTCATGGAACCTCCTGAAAGAGGAAAGAAATATTTGTTCTCATCTAATGATATAGATGAGCTCCTAGAAGCAGTTAGACGGACTATGCAAATTGAGGAGCCCTCAACTACTCAGTCAGTTCAAAATGAGATGTTTGAGGGGCTACGTTCTCAGACTTCGCAAGTCTTCCCTGTAAATGCCCATATTCGTTCTATGATCTTAGAAGAATGGGAAGAAACAGAAAGCAGGATATCAATTCCTAGAGACTTCAGACTTCGCCTACCATTTGATCATGAGGAGGTCAAGGAGTGGGAAGATATCCCCAAAATTGACATTCCGCTTGCAAAAGTGTCTAAAAGAACCACCATTCCATTTGAGGACTCCTCTAACTTAAAGGAGCCAATGGACCGTAAGGAGGCTGTAATCCGCACAAATATTGCGGCGACATCTGTGGCGCGAGCCATGCATTTGTGGGTAGATGACTTGAAAGATCAATTGTCGGCTAGAACCCCTAGAGAGTCTATTATTAAAGCTATCCCTCTACTGAAACTAGCAACCGGCTTTCTTGCAGATGCTACTGCAGAATCAGTTAGGTTCACAGCTAGAGGCCAGTCTTTATCAAATGCAGCCAGGAGGGCTATATGGTTAAAGAACTGGTCAGGAGACATTCATTCAAAAAATAAATTGTGCTCCATTCCCTTTTCAGGGGGCAGAGTCTTTGGGCCCATACTGGATGATATTCTGGAGAAAGCTTCAGATGAAAAAAGGGGGTTTCCAGAGGAAAAACGTAAGGCGTACCAGCCCTTTTGCAGGCTGGGTAAGGGAAAACAGGAGGTGGAGCTATCAGAAAGGGGAAGAAAATAGAAACAAAAGTAGAGATTCCGGTCCCTCGACCTCTAGATCAGAGTTTCGAAGGAAATGATGCCACCAGGATAGGGGGCGGTTGTTGAACGTCCTGGGAGATTGGAAAAGGATTACCAGAAGTACTTGAGTCCTTCAGGTCATATCCCAGGGGTACAGAATAGAATTCGACTCCCTTCCTCCAGAAAGATATCTTGTGTCCAATGTCCATCTCTCCTCAGCCGCCCCTATGTAGTCGGACATACAGGATCTTCTGCGGATGGAGGCAATATCTCCTGTTCCTCCTCAACAGATAGGAAGAGAACATTACTCAGGCCTCTTCTCTATAAAGAAACCTTCGGGGGAATCCCGAACTATAATAAACCTCAAGCCTTTAAACAAGGCTTTTTCCTGTCAGGAAAAAATGTAGTAATGTGTACTGTAGATTTAAAAAGTGCATATTATCACGTACCAATCTTTCCGGATCATCAAAAATACCTCAGGTTTGTGGTAGAAATGAAAGGAAGGATCTTTCATTTTCAATTTTGTTGCCTCCCATTTGGTCTGGCGACAGCGCCAAGAGTTTTTACAAAACTTGTCGTAGAAGTAGTGTCTTATCTAAGAAAATGAGACATCATGATAATACCCTATTTAGACAATTTTCTAATAGTGGCAGACTCTGTGGGGCAGCTAAAAATCGACTGTCAGTTGGTGATTTCCACACTGCAAAAATTAGGCTGGGTGATAAACTGGTCAAAGTCAGACCTCACACCCAAACCAAGGATAACATTTCTAGGCGTTATCCTGGACTCAAATGTCAGGAAATCCTTTCTTCCATACAAGAAGCGGTCCGACTTAATAAAAAGAATTCGCCAATTTTCAAGAAGTCAAATTTCTATCAGGGATGCGATGAAGATCGTGGGATTGATGACAGCCTGCATCCCATGGGTCAGCTGGAGCCAGTTTCATTCCCATCGGTTACAGAGAGCAGTTCTCACTTCCTGGGACAGAAGACAGACCTCACTAGACAAGGAGTTCCACCTATCCCATCAGGTCAGTCAATCCCTATGCTGGTGGACTATTCCAAGGAATCTACAGATGGGTGTCCCATGGATTCAGTCTCCAGCTGTCACGGTGACTACAGATGCAAGCCAACTGGGTTGGGGCGGTAAGGTCCTCGGAAGATACTACCAGGGGCAGTGGAATTCGAGAGAGAGCAAGAATTCCTCAAATCACAGAGAACTACATGCAGTTTGGAAGGTCCTCTGTTCGGCTCCGGTCCTGTTAAAGAACAAACACCTAAAGATTTTCTCGGACAACACGTCGACAGTAGCTTTTCTTCGGCACCAGGGTGGTCCAAGACATCTGAAACTACAACATCTGGCGGATCGAATCTTCAGATGGGCGGAGGAGTCGGTGCTCTCAATTTCTGCAGTGCATCTGGAAGAATCAAGGAATCAAGTTGCAGATTTTCTGAGCAGAGAAAAGCTATCGGCTACAGAGTGGGAGCTGAACAGCAAAATTTTCAGCAGAATATGTCAGCGCTGGGGAACACCGACGGTGGACTTATTCACGACCAGATGAAACACGAAGGTCAAAATCTTTTATTCGCTGAACCCTCGAGAAAGACCTGCGGGAGTAGACGCTCTCCCTCGATCATGGAGCAGGGGTCTGTCATATGCTTTCCCCACTCTTGCATTAATACCAAGAATCCTCAGAAAAATATGCGAGGACAGAGCTCAAGTGATTTTAGTGGTCCCTTGTTGGTCCAAAAGAAGCTGGTTCCCTCTGCTGAGGAAACTGTCGGTAGCGGAACCCTATCTCCATCCGGAAAGAGAAGATTTACTCTTCCAGGGTCCGATTCTTCATCAGAACCCAGGAAGCCTCCAATTAGCAGCTTGGATCCTGAACGCCAGATCCTGAAAGCAAAAGGGCTCTCAGAAGGAGTCATCTCCATCCTTCCAGCAAGTAGGAAGCCGGTAACTTCTGCAATCTATCTAAAAAATATGGAGAAAATTCTGCAGTTTTTGTGGAGACACAACAGTCGATGTTGACCACCCTGACATTCCTAAGATTCTTGATTTTTTGCAGCAGTGATTCAAAAAAGGTCTTAAACCAAGTACTCTGAGGGTCCAGGTGGCAGCCCTCAGTGTATTTTATGATTCTCCCTGGATTCCCACCCTTGGATAGCTCGTTTTCCAGAGTGGTTCAAAGGTTGAGACCCTAACGTCAGGATTTCTTGCAGAAATTTTCCTGACAAAAACCGGACATTTCTGCCAGAAATCCGCATGCGTTTTTACCGCGATTTTACCGCGATTTTGATGCGTTTTTGACGCGTTTTTGGTGCGTTTTTTGTGCGTTTTTTCCCAAATGCATAGAATTGTGGGAAAAATGCAGAAAATCCGCAAAAATAATGAACATGCTCATTTTTTTACCGCGATGCGTTTTTTTCGCGGAAAAAAAACGCATCCATGTGCACAAAACATGCAGAATGCATTCTAAATGATAGAATGCATAAAGTATGCGTTTTTAATGAGTTTTTATAGCGTTTTTAGCGTGAAAAAACGTGAAAAAAACGCGAAAAAACTTGTACGTGTGCACATAGCCTTAATTAGGAAAACCGTCCCACCTTGGGATCTTAACCTAATCCTTGAATTGTGTAAAGATCCATTTGATAAAGCAAATGAGATAGACATTGCTAATCTTTCCCTAAAAACAGCCTTCCTAGTGACCATTACATCAGCTAAAAGACTGGGGGAACTTCAGGCCCTGTCCACACAAAATCCCTACTTACAGATTTTTGACGATAGACTGGTTTTAAGACTTGACCCAGGTTTCCTTCCTAAAGTGGTCTCGGCTTCAAATATAAATCAGGAAGTAGTGCTTCCATCTTTTTGTCAGCCTCCCAGAAATCAAAAGGAGAAATTTTTCCATAACTTGGACGTCAGGGAGACCATACTTAAGTACTTAGAGGCAACTAGGGCCTGGAGACAGGATAGCAATCTCTTTGTCCTTTATGGGGGACCTAATAAAGGGAAAAAGGCATCAAAATCCACCATTGAGAGAGGGGAATTAAGTCCACCATCAGCCTAGCTTATCAGGCACAGGGTAGGGATCCCCCAGACAGTCTTAAAGCTCATTCATCCAGAGCTATGGCGGCTTCATGGGCAGAGAAAGGGGGGGCTTCCGCAGATCAGATCTGCAGGGCTGCATCCTGGTCTAGTCTCAGTACCTTTTCTAAACATTGCAAGCTAGATGTAGTCTCTTCTCAGCTAGCTTTTGGCAAGAAGGTGCTTCAGGCAGTAGTCCCATCCTAGGACCAAAAATCTCCTTTGGTACTTATCCATGGTGCTGTCAGGTGGTGACCTGGAAAACGGTAATTAGACCTACCGGTAATTGTATTTCCAGGAATCCATCCTGACAGCACTGTTAGTTTCCTCCCTATTACAGATATGTTGTATACTTATGTGAAGTCACATTTGTATAAAAATTGTTATGCTCAAAATAAAATTCTCTTTTTGCATCCATCCAGATGTGTTACTTTGGAAAATCACTGAAGGGTGGAAGGGGGAGGGTCCTTTTAAACTCTCGTGGTTTCCTGTCCCACTATGGATAAGAAGGACGTCCTCCATAGTGCTGTCAGGATGGATTCCTGGAAATACAATTACCGGTAGGTCTAATTACCGTTTTCAATACAGATTTTCAAAAACTGCCACCTAACCACATAAAAATGTCCCACAACGTCCAATCTCTAACAGTGGCACTAATGGCTGGCCATAGTACCCCCCTACTCACTTTTTTCTCCTACAATGCGTGAGTGCTGATGGGTGGCAATGACAGTTGTTTGACCAAATGGCCCCTATTATTCTGCTCCTATAAAACCCAGTTATAGGATGACTTTTATAGCAGACCGTAGGTTTCTACACTATAATGCAATACTCAAGTGAGATTATTTACATAGTAACATAGTAACATAGTAACATAGTTAGTAAGGCCGAAAAAAGACATTTGTCCATCCAGTTCAGCCTATATTCCATCATAATAAATCCCCATTTGTGTCGGGGATTTGTTTTTACAGCGTTCATTGTGCGGTAAAAATGAATCCTGATTCTACAGGTCAGTATGATTGCGGCTATACTAAACTTCCATTAAAGTTTTTTTTTATTTAAATGTAGAAAAAAAACCTCAAACATTTGTAAAGAAAAAAAATTTGGCCTGTGTTGCCATTTTCCGAGACCCGGAACATTTTTATTTTCTGTCGATTGATACCAATTTAGGGAAGATATGACTTTTTTACAGTGTTTTTACCGATTACCGATTGTCATAATTTATTTTATATTTTGATAGACCAGAATTTTAAGGATGTGGCGATACTAACTATATATTTTTCTTGTTTAAATTCTTTATTTTTAATGGGGTAAAAGGTGGGATAATTCAGATTTGTTTTTTATCTTTTTAAAGCTTGTTTGCATTTTTCAGTTTTTTTTAATCTTTCTAAGAGACCTAAACCTGTGATCGTCTGATCGCTTATACTATATATTCCAATACTACTGTATTGCAGTATAAAGGAAAAATGTTGTTTTCCTATCAAAACTCAAACTGTGGCTGAGCAACACAGGAGTACCAAGATAGTGGTCTTCAGGTCCTACAGCCAGCCCCCACCTGCCATGATAGCCCATCGGAGCCCCACAATTGCATGATGGGGCTGACGAAAGCTGGTAAATACGAGCAGTAGAGTACGTTTTATATAAACGCTGCTTTTGAAGTTTGACTTTGGCATTTAAATAGTTAAGAGAAGCGACTGGTCCCTGGCAGCTGCTGTTAGATACAGATGCCGGATATGTAATATCACTGGCATCTACTGTGCGTGTGGAGAAAGCTCAGCTCCTGAGCCTCTTCTACACACGTGCACCCCTGCAATCGTGTACATGCGCGTGATTTTGTGTTAAGCGGTTATAAGACGAAATGGTGCAAAAGGTGATTTATAAGAGGGCAATGACAGGAGAAAGACATCATGGTCTGAAGAATAGAAGGAACAAGGCTAAAAGAAAGAACAGCAATCCAATGGCTTGATATTATCAAGATAACGGCAGAGAAGACCCTGGTGGACGTATCTAGGCTTGCAGAATCGAGATTGAGCTGATAGCCATTAATTAACAATAATAAATTCACTAGCTTATGGAATCTATTAAGAGAATACGTTTGTCAATTTTTTATTTGTACATTTTAACCAATAATGAAGACATTTTTGCATAGTGCAAACTGGACAATCCATACTCAAAAGAAAGCAGGTGCCTACTAAAGCTACAGGTGGTCATACAAATAAATGGATGACCATGTTTCTGCATGGCTATGTTGAGTAGGTCAAAGACTGAGCCACTTTTAGCAAGCAACTAACTGTTCTGTCTACTAGGAGGGGGAAATGTGCTTTTCTATATTTCAACTAGTACAGTAGTATTCAAGTCTATGAGAAATATTACACCATGCATGTAATTCCGGTAGTTTTATTGAGTGGTTTGCTGTCCATCACTCATTCCCCAGGACTTGGCAGTCAAGCAACAGCTAAAGCTGTCTTCTGCCCCAAGATACAGACAGGTCTTTCCACCACAGCTTATGACAAGTCTACCACCTCCACACAGACAACCCTCCAGACATCTTCTATCTCAATGCAGAGGCATATCCTTATTCTCCTGTGACAGTTTACTAGATGCCTCTTATTCTTTGATCCAGTTAGTGTAGGAGATACAATAGAGATAGAATTGTGTTCATATTATAATGTTTTGATAAAGACAGGAGGAATCCAAGGAAAAGCGGTTTGCATGCTACTCCAGCGTAGGATAGTGTGGGGTGCTAGAGTCATAGTATCAGGAAAAGTGATGGTGGGTATGGATCGCCCCCAGACACAGGGCCACGCGTTTCGGTACCGGTCCTCTCTGGTTCGGTTCTGAAGTTGTCACGGTGGCTAGACCCAGTCCGCGACCCTGCTAAGGGGTGTCCAATGAAGGTGGTGGTACAGTCTGTAAGGGGTTCGTGACGCCACCTGTGGTGTTCGGTCAGGGTGACCGACGCTGCTATGTGCTCCGCTGGGGTGATGGAATGGCAGCTGGATGGTTTATCTTCCCACAGGTGAAGTATGTCCCCAGGGCTTCCCAGTGGTGTAGGTGACGATGGCGTAGGTGCAGGCAATAACGAGGACACAAGGTTGCAGTCTCTTTACAAATTTACTGAAGACTTCAGGATCCTCAATCCAGAGCACGTTTAACAGGGCTATCAGAGACAGGCCGGTCTGATGGGCACTTCCAGAGTTTCCCTCGCAGATGGAAATCGTTGCCCACCACTAGCGCCTGTGTGTTGTAGTCCTACCCTGCTGAGCATTCGGTATAGTCCTCACAACTGCTGTTCTCGTTCGTTCGTTCTTTACAGCTCTCTCTCTCTTTAGTTCCAGATGTTACTAGTTTCTCGTCCCCCAGGTATGTTTTGGCTTGGACGCACCCGAATGACGGGAAGGCTTGGAGGCCTTCTGGGACCCTAGAGACGCCCCTCTCCCAATGTTGCCCCCTATGTCTTCTTAGGAAATGTAAGGTAGACAGCCAACCTATAATTAACTGTCCTGCGGAGTTCGAAGTAAGGTCTGAAGTCAGTTACTCCCGCAGTGTTCCGGCCACCGGCTACACGCCTCAGTAAGATGTTGCCTCGGTCTCACGGCACGACTCCTACTGGTACTCCTTTTTGCTTGATCTCGTTTCCACTGTTCCACAATATCCTTCCCTTCTTATCTCTTTCTTAGGATGCCGCCGCAGGAGGTGCAGGCGCGGCTCCGTAATGTTCTGTTCTGTTCGCTAGGCATCTGCCAGGTTCCCACGCCTGACAGGGACCCCCTGCGTCTTCTCCCCGCAACACCCCCTGCCACGGGATGTTGCCTGAATCCAACCCAGTCAGCTTCTGACTAACTTCCTCCCCAGCCCCTAGTTTTACCAGTGTGAGGAGTGGCCCAATAAATAAAGCCTTTTTCTCCCCCTAGTGGCCGGAGTGTGAAGTGTAATGTGTTCTGGTGATACCTGGTCAGTAGAATTCCTTCAGTGCTATCAGACGTACCATCACTCCTCTTAGTGGCAGAGTGCCATACTGCAATGACCAGATCTCTGGGGCGCTGCAGGTACATAGATTCTCTCGTAGTAGACTTGGGACAAGGGCTGACAGAATGAGAGTGGAACCACTGAAATGGCAGAGATGACCTCCTAGTTCACTCTTTGTGCTGAGGAAGACTCCCGCAAAACAGGATCCAATGTAACACTCTGGCTGTAGTCGATTAGAAACTTATATTGTTCACTGAGGGTTTGGGGCCAAGAAAAACTCGAAAGAGAATGGCTCAGATGGCAACGTCTAGCAATCATGGAAGAACCTCAAAGCACTGAGTGTGGAACTGGTGTAAGGCCAGACATAAATAATGCCATGTGCATAGTACATTTTTGAACAGTCTCTTAAAGGGACACTGTCACCTGAATTTGGAGGGAACAATCTTCAGCCATGGAGGTGGGGTTTTTGTGTGTTTGATTCACCCTTTCCTTACCCGCTGGCTGCATGCTGGTTGCAATATTGGATTGAAGTTCATTCTCTGTCCTCCGTAGTACATGCCTGCACAAGGTGCAATCTTGCCTTGCGCAGGCGTGTACTATGGAGGACAGAGAATGAACTTCAATCCAATATTGCAGCCAGCATGCAGCCAGCGGGTAAGGAAAGGGTGAATCAAACACACAAAAACCCCGCCTCCATGGCTGAAGATTGTTCCCTCCAAATTCAGGTGACAGTGTCCCTTTAACAACAAAGAATAGATGGTAGTCTTCCAAAAAAATAGTGAAATGGTGGGGGGTTCAAAGTTCACTCTCTTTACCTGATTGCTCTCCAAATTTCTCCAAAACATCTGTACCTAGTGAACAGAACCTTAACAAAGTGCTCTGTCACTCTCCACCACCTGGACTGGTGGATTGATGATCATTTCATATAAACTCTTCTTCTGAGGTTTTCATTTGAGTTTTGCACCTGATAATAGTTTGTTATTGTAAGCAGATGAGCTCTGTTTCCACTAGAGTTTTGTCCTAAAACTTAATGATGATGAAGGCAAGTTGTAAGGAAGCCTCATTGACGTCAACAATGAGGTCATTTATGCAACTCAGTATTAGACCCTTCATTGTATTCTTGCTTTTCGGGGAAGGTTCCTAGGGAGGCGAAGAGTTTTGATTATTTTTTGGTGGTTACGGGATTGTTTTGGTTACCAGTAACATGTGATCCTATATATACTGAGAGTTTTCATCTTCCAGAATGTAAAGTTTGTTGCTTACTGAAGCGTACATGAAAAGAGACCTTACAGAAGCCATTTTGTTCTGCAAGTGTAAATGTGGTTCCGTGCTATTTCATTCCAAGCTCAATATATCTCTTTCCAAGAAGAATTGAAAAGTGCACTGTCCACTTGAATCAACGTAATCCACAGAGGATAGCTCCGGATAAAGGCCTCAATTGTGCTGTGTAGCATCTGTGTTTATTTTACCTATGTAATTGCATTAGCGCAAATGACAGTCAGGAAACATTCTCGTGTTTAGTTATTCTGTAGGCTGAAAAAATAATTAATTTGATTAAGAATTGTAATTTATATGCAATCGTATTATGTGCTACTGTCTGAAAAAGAAAGGGCGTATCTACAATAAAGGATTGTTAACTATTTCAAAGAAAGGTCACTGAATGAAAAACTCAATGGCCTGTATGGCATTTTAGCCTTGACTATATTTATTTGGATCTAGCATTAGTGAAAATATGACCACATATGACTGCCATACCGCAACATATCATCATACCCGTCTCCTTCTTCATATAGATGTCTTTGAAAAAGACCATCATGCTGGTCGAAACGATGGAATTAATCTGTTTTACATTATGCCAGATCATAATAAATATACTTACCTGACAGCCTCTTTGCTTTGTGAGTTCTCCCAATAAAAGCCATAAGTCAAGCGGGAAGAGGCGCCGCTGTGAGGGGAATAGAGCTGGAGTGACAGAGGCTTCAGATCTACCCTAGTCCTTCAGCCTTAACTGCATATCAATTCAAATGCTGGTTTCTCCATAATCGAGGAATGGACTGACCACATAAAGGTAATGCTGGATTTGTCTTTGAAAGAGCTACATTTACATATACATATTTAATATATCAAGAGTGACAGTAAATTTTAATAAACTTAAATGACAAAAGTTAAACATTATCTAACAATATCCATGTAAGAAAATGGGAATAACTCATAAAGGAGAACCAGTAATTCCTTCACTTGCCTCAAAGGGCATTTCATTCTGCCAGCCTAACGTTTCTACACACTGATGAGGGGTAAACAGCCTGAAACAGCTGTCTGTAGAATCTGTAGTTCTAAGCTTGGTGTTTACCCCTGGTCATGTCGCAAGGCTCAATATAGGGGTGTTCCGAAGTCCAAATTAATTTTCATGTTTAATGCCTATCTATTTAGTGCCATAATCTAAACTATTTTCAAATATACTTAAATTAAAAATGCCCTATCCTTCCCTAGCTACACTATCGTACTGGTTTTCTATTTTTTTCCACTTCCTTTTTGATGATGCTTTTGAGAATCCCAGTGCATGCTGGGATAGTCAAATGAACTGTCATGAGGGAGCACACGCTGCCGTCACTGTTGCAGCCCCTGTCCCCTCCCTGAAATGAAGCATCATTAGTGACACTCCTTTCAGGGGCCGGGCTAATCCTCTCCCATGTGCAGTGTGCGATGTACAGTGCTCTTTTGGTTGTTGGCTCAGATCAGCAGTAACTAACCGTCAACAGAGCGTGTTATCAGAATACCCAGCAATCAAAGATCAGCGCCGTCCCCACAAGTAATGTCACTGGTCTCTGCATGCTGGGTATTCTGACAACACACTCTGTTGCCGGCTCAGATCAGAAGTAACTAATTGGCAACAGAGTGCGTTGTCAGAATACTTGGTGTGCAGAGATCAGCGCTGCCCCGGAAAGTGATGTCACTGGTCTCTGCACGTTGGGTATTCTCATGACGCGCTCTGTTGCTGGCTTGTTACGGCTGATCTGAGCCGGCAACAGAGAGCGCGCTGTCATCGTGCACATCATGCAGGGACTGGCTCATCTCCTGAAACTAGCGTCACTGATGATGCTTCATTTCAGGGGAGGACAGAGACTACGGCAGTAGCCACAGCCTCTATACTAGGGTTGAGCGAAACGGGTCGAACATTTTCAAAAGTCGCCGACTTTTGGCGAAGTCGAGTTTCATGAAACCCGATCCGACCCCTGTGCGTGGTCGGCCATGCGGTACGCGACTTTCGCGCCAAAGTCGCGTTTCAATGATGCGAAAAGCGCCATTTCTCAGCCAATGAAGGTAAATGCAGAGTGTGGGCAGCGTGATGACATAGGTCCTGGTCCCCACCATCTTAGAGAAGGGCATTGCAGTGATTGGCTTGCTGTCTGCGGCGTCACAGGGGCTATAAAGGGGAGTTCCCGCCGACCGCCATGTTACTGCTGCTGATCTGAGCTTAGGGAGAGGTTGCTGCCGCTTCGTCAGAAGCAGGGATAGCGTTAGGCAGGGTCCATTAACCACAAAACCGCTTGTGCTGTAGCGATTTCCACTGCCCAACACCACCTTCGGTGTGCAGGGACAGTGGGAGCTACATTTTTTTTTTTTTCCCCTCAGCGCTGTAGCTCATTGGGCTGCCCTAGAAGGCTCCCTGATAGCTGCATTGCTGTGTGTACGCCGCTGTGCAAACCAACTGCTTTTTTCAAAGCACAAATCCTCTTGTTCCTTCCTTTCTGCACAGCTATCTTGTTTGTTTGTCCACACTTTTTATTTAATTTGTGCATCAGTCCACTCCTTATTGCTGCCTGCCATACCTGGCTGAGATTACTGCAGGGAGATAGTAATTGAAGGACAGTTCCTTTTTTTTTTTTTTTTTTTTTGGTGGGAGATTAAGATTGACATTTCTGCTAGAGTGCCATCTCTGTCTGTGTCATCTCTCACTCAGTGGGCCATAGAAAGCCTATTTATTTTTTTGCTTGATTTGGGTTCCAAAATCTACCAGAAAAAATCACAACATCAATCAGTGGGAGAAAAATATTGGCCTCAGGGCTTGTGTGCCACTCCTTACTCCTGTGTGTGCCATCTCTCACTCAGTGGGCCATAGAAAGCCTATTAATTTTTTTGCTTGATTTGGGTTCTAAATTCTACCTGAAAAAATCAATAAATCAATCAGTGGGAGATTAATATTGGCCTTTGGGCTTGTGTGCCAGTCCTAAGCGTGCCATCTCTCTCTCTCTCAGATAGTGGGCCATAGAAAGCCTATTTTTTTATTATTTTATTGGGTTTATAAATTTTCCCTGGAAAAAAAAAAAGTGGGAGATTAATATTGGCCTCTGGGCTTGTGTGCCAGTCCTGAGCGTGCCATCTCTCTCACAAATAGTGGGCCATAGAAAGCCTATTTATTTTTTTGGTTGATTTGGGTTCATAATTCTACCTTAAAAAATCAATCAATCAATCAGTGGGAGATTAGTATTGGCCTTTGGGCTTGTGTGCCAGTCCTAAGCGTGCCATCTCTCTCTCTCAGATAGTGGGCCATAGAAAGCCTATTTATTATTATTTTTTTTATTGGGTTTATAAATTTTCCCTGGAAAAAAAAAAAAAGTGGGAGATTAATATTGGCCTCTGGGCTTGTGTGCCAGTCCTGAGCGTGCCATCTCTCTCACAAATAGTGGGCCATAGAAAGCCTATTTATTTTTTGGGTTGATTTGGGTTCATAATTCTACCTGAAAAAATCAATCAATCAATCAATCAATCAGTGGGAGAAAAATATTGGCCTCAGGGCTTGTGTGCCACTCCTTACTCCTGTGTGTGCCATCTCTCACTCAGTGGGCCATAGAAAGCCTATTAATTTTTTTGCTTGATTTCGGTTCTAAATTCTACCTGAAAAAATCATTAAATCAATCAGTGGGAGATTAATATTGGGCTTTGGGCTTGTGTGCCAGTCCTAAGCGTGCCATCTCTCTCTCTCAGATAGTGGGCCATAGAAAGCCTATTTATTATTATTTTTTTTATTGGGTTTATAAATTTTCCCTGGAAAAAAAAAAAATGGGAGATTAATATTGGCCTCTGGGCTTGTGTGCCACTCCTGACTCCTGTGTGCGTCATCTGTCACTCAGTGGGCCCTAGAAAGCCTATTTTTTGTTTTATTTGTTTTCTAAATTCTCCCTGAAACAATCATTTTATTTTCTTTGGTTTCTAAATTATTCCTGAAAAAAATCATTTTTTTTGTATTTTTTTTTCTCTCAAGTCTCCCTGAAAAAAAAAAAAAAAAAAAAATCTGTGGGAGATTCATATTGCCCCTTCTGCTTGTGTGCCAGTCTTGACTCCTGGGTGTGCCATCTCTCTCTCTCTCCCCAATTGTGGGCCATAGAAAGCCTATTAATTTTTTTGCTTGATTTGGGTTCCAAAATCTACCTGAAAAAAATCACTAAATCAATCAGTGGGAGATTAATATTGGCCTCTGGGCTTGTGTGCCACTCCTGACTCCTGTGTGCGTCATCTGTCACTCAGTGGGCCCTAGAAAGCCTATTTTTTGTTTTATTTGTTTTCTAAATTCTCCCTGAAACAATCATTTTATTTTCTTTGGTTTCTAAATTATTCCTGAAAAAAATCATTTTTTTTTTATTTTTTTTTCTCTCAAGTCTCCCTGAAAAAAAAAAAAAAAAAAAAAATCTGTGGGAGATTCATATTGCCCCTTCTGCTTGTGTGCCAGTCTTGACTCCTGGGTGTGCCATCTCTCTCTCTCTCCCCAATTGTGGGCCATAGAAAGCCTATTAATTTTTTTGCTTGATTTGGGTTCCAAAATCTACCTGAAAAAAATCACTAAATCAATCAGTGGGAGATTAATATTGGCCTCTGGGCTTGTGTGCCACTCCTGACTCCTGTGTGCGTCATCTGTCACTCAGTGGGCCCTAGAAAGCCTATTTTTTGTTTTATTTGTTTTCTAAATTCTCCCTGAAACAATCATTTTATTTTCTTTGGTTTCTAAATTATTCCTGAAAAGAATCATTTTTTTGGTATTTTTTTTTCTCTCAAGTCTCCCTGAAAAAAAAAAAAAAAAAAAAATCTGTGGGAGATTCATATTGCCCCTTCTGCTTGTGTGCCAGTCTTGACTCCTGGGTGTGCCATCTCTCTCTCTCTCCCCAATTGTGGGCCATAGAAAGCCTATTAATTTTTTTGCTTGATTTGGGTTCCAAAATCTACCGAAAAAAATCACTAAATCAATCAGTGGGAGATTAATATTGGCCTCTGGGCTTGTGTGCCACTCCTGACTCCTGTGTGCGTCATCTGTCACTCAGTGGGCCCTAGAAAGCCTATTTTTTGTTTTATTTGTTTTCTAAATTCTCCCTGAAACAATCATTTTATTTTCTTTGGTTTCTAAATTATTCCTGAAAAAAATCATTTTTTTGGTATTTTTTTTTCTCTCAAGTCTCCCTGAAAAAAAAAAAAAAAAAAAAAAATCTGTGGGAGATTCATATTGCCCCTTCTGCTTGTGTGCCAGTCTTGACTCCTGGGTGTGCCATCTCTCTCTCTCTCCCCAATTGTGGGCCATAGAAAGCCTATTAATTTTTTTGCTTGATTTGGGTTCCAAAATCTACCTGAAAAAAATCACTAAATCAATCAGTGGGAGATTAATATTGGCCTCTGGGCTTGTGTGCCACTCCTGACTCCTGTGTGCGTCATCTGTCACTCAGTGGGCCCTAGAAAGCCTATTTTTTGTTTTATTTGTTTTCTAAATTCTCCCTGAAACAATCATTTTATTTTCTTTGGTTTCTAAATTATTCCTGAAAAAAATCATTTTTTTTGTATTTTTTTTTCTCTCAAGTCTCCCTGAAAAAAAAAAAAAAAAAAAAAATCTGTGGGAGATTCATATTGCCCCTTCTGCTTGTGTGCCAGTCTTGACTCCTGGGTGTGCCATCTCTCTCTCTCTCCCCAATTGTGGGCCATAGAAAGCCTATTAATTTTTTTGCTTGATTTGGGTTCCAAAATCTACCGAAAAAAATCACTAAATCATTCAGTGGGAGATTAATATTGGCCTCTGGGCTTGTGTGCCACTCCTAACTCCTGTGTGCGTCATCTGTCACTCAGTGGGCCCTAGAAAGCCTATTTTTTGTTTTATTTGTTTTCTAAATTCTCCCTGAAACAATCATTTTATTTTCTTTGGTTTCTAAATTATTCCTGAAAAAAATCATTTTTTTGGTATTTTTTTTTCTCTCAAGTCTCCCTGAAAAAAAAAAAAAAAAAAAAAAATCTGTGGAAGATTCATATTGCCCCTTCTGCTTGTGTGCCAGTCTTGACTCCTGGGTGTGCCATCTCTCTCTCTCTCCCCAATTGTGGGCCATAGAAAGCCTATTATTTTTTTTAGCTTGATTTGGGTTCCAAAATCTACCTGAAAAAATCACTACATCAATCAGTGGGAGATAAATATTGGCCTCTGGGCTTGTGTGCCACTCCTGACTCCTGTGTGCATCATCTCTCACTCAGTGGGCCATAGAAAGCCTTTTTTTGTTTTATTTGTTTTCTAAATTCTCCCTGAAAAAATCATTTTATTTTCTTTGGTTTCTAAATTCTTCCTGAAAAAATCATTTTATTCTATTTTTTTTTTTCCTAAAGTCTCCCTGAAAAAAGAAAAAAAAAAAAACAAATCAGTGGGAGATTAATATTGCCCTTTCTGCTTGTGTGCCAGTCTTGACTCCTGGGTGTGCCATCTCTCTCTCTCTCTCCAATTGTGGGCCATAGAAAGCCTATTAATTTTTTTGCTTGATTTGGGTTCCAAAATCTACCAAAAAAATAACTAAATCAATCGGTGGGAGATTAATATTGGCCTCTGGGCTTGTGTGCCACTCCTGACTCCTGTGTGCGTCCTCTCTCACTCAGTGGGCCCTACAAAGCCTTTTTTTTTTTTTTTTTTTCCTAAATTCTCCCTGAAACAATCATTTCATTTTATTTGTTTTATAAATTCTTCTGTAAAAAATAATTTTTTTTTAATTTTTTTTTTTCTGAAGTCTCCCTTTTAAAAAAAAAAACCACAAATCAGTGGGAGATAAATATTTACATTTGCGCTTCAGTGACAGTCCTGCGTGTGTGCCATCTCATTTGTTGCCAACAACAACAGAGTGTGTAACATTGTGGCTGATTTTCGTTGTGGTCTCACCCACCTGTAAAGGGGTAGCTAAATCATACTGAAGTTATAGCTCACCGTGTAAGTTGTGTGACAGCAACAAATACCGTTCGTTTGTTAACGTTTTTAAAACAATGAGGAAGTCTGGTGGAAGAGGTCGTGGCCGGGGGCGTTCATTGTCAGCTGGTAATGAGGGTAGTGGTAGTGGTGGAGCATCAGCTGGTCGTGGGAAAAAAAATATTGCACCTAAGTCTGGAGCTGTGGAGCCAGGTTCGTCGTCTGGCTACACAAGGCCTCGAACGCTCCCTTTTCTGGGAGTAGGAAAACCGCTTTTAAAGCCGGAGCAGCAAGAGCAAGTTTTGGCTTATCTTGCTGACTCAGCCTCTAGCTCTTTTGCCTCCTCTCGTGAAACTGGTAAATGTCAAAGCAGCGCGTCGTTAGTGGATGTTCACGGTCAGGGACAAGTCGCTTCCTTGTCCTCTTCAGCAAAAACAACAACAGAGAAGAATGCAGCAGGCGACACAACGGGTTACTCCATGGAGCTCTTTACACATACCGTCCCTGGCTTAGAAAGTGAAGCAGTTAACAGTCCATGCCCATTACAAGTTGAATCTGACATGGAGTGCACTGATGCACAGCCACAGCCAGACTACTATCCTGGTCCTTTGACTCAGACCACAACATTGCCATCGCAGGGTGCTGATCAAGAATCAGACCCTGATGAGACTATGTTGCCCCATCACGAACGCTATACCACCGACCGCCACGGTGACACAGACGAAGTTGCACACGAGCTACAAGAAGAGGTAATAGATGACCCAGTTCTTGACCCCGATTGGCAGCCATTGGGGGAACAGGGTGCAGGCGGCAGCAGTTCTGAAGCGGAGGAGGAGGGGCCGCAGCAGGCATCAACATCGCAACAGGTTCCATCTGCCGGGCCCGTATCTTGCCCAAAACGCGTGGCAAAGCTAAAACCTGTTGGAGGACAGCGTGGCCATCCGGTTAAAGCTCAGTCTGCAATGCCTGAAAAGGTATCCGATGCTAGAAAGAGTGCAGTCTGGCATTTTTTTAAACAACATCCAATTGATCAGCGCAAAGTCATCTGTCAAAAATGTTCAACTACCTTAAGCAGAGGACAGAATCTGAAAAGTCTCAATACAAGTTGCATGCATAGACATTTAACCACCATGCATTTGCAAGCCTGGACTAACTACCAAACGTCCCTTAAGGTTGTAGCACCCTCGGCCAATGAAGCTAGTCAGCAACGCAACATCCCTTCCGGCAGTGTAGGGCCACCATTTTCCGCACCACCTGCAGTATCTGTGCAGGTTTCTTTGCCAGGCCAAAGCCTTCAGGGTCAGGGAATCACCAGTTTCGTAGTAGGAAACACTGCATCTAGGGCACCGGTGGCAACAATACCATCTCCCACCGTCTCTCAGTCTGCCATGTCCACCGGCACCCCCGCTAGTTCCACGATCTGCAGCTCTCCAGTCCAGCTCACCCTACATGAGACTATGGTTAGAAAAAGGAAGTACTTAGCCTCGCATCCGCGTACACAGGGTTTGAACGCACACATAGCTAGACTAATCTCGTTAGAGATGATGCCCTACCGGTTAGTTGAAAGCGAAGCTTTCAAAGCCCTGATGGACTACGCTGTACCACGCTACGAGCTACCCAGTCGACACTTTTTTTCCAGAAAAGCCATCCCAGCCCTCCACCAGCATGTTAAAGAGCGCATTGTCCATGCACTCAGGCAATCTGTGAGCACAAAGGTGCACCTGACAACAGATGCATGGACCAGTAGGCATGGCCAGGGACGTTACGTGTCCATCACGGCACACTGGTTAAATGTGGTGGATGCAGGGTCCACAGGGGACAGCAAGTTTGGGAAAGTTCTGCCTAGCCCACGGTCTAGGAAACAATTGGCTGTAGCCGTTCGCACCCCCTCCTCCTCCTCTTCGTCCTCCTGCAGAAGCGAGAGCTCGTCCACAGACCGCAGTCGCACAACCACTCCATCCGCAGCTGCCACTGTTGCACACCAGGTCTCCCATTATGGGGCAGCTACTGGCAAACGTCAGCAGGCTGTATTGGCTATGAAGTGTTTGGGCGACAACAGACACACCGCGGAAGTTCTGTCCGAGTTCTTGCAGAAAGAAACGCAGTCGTGGCTGGGCACTGTAGATCTTGAGGCAGGCAAGGTAGTGAGTGATAACGGAAGGAATTTCATGGCTGCCATCTCCCTTTCCCAACTGAAACACATTCCTTGCCTGGCTCACACCTTAAACCTGGTGGTGCAGTGCTTCCTGAAAAGTTATCCGGGGTTATCCGACCTGCTCCTCAAAGTGCGTGGACTTTGCTCACATATCCGCCGTTCGCCCGTACACTCCAGCCGTATGCAGACCTATCAGCGTTCTTTGAACCTTCCCCAGCATCGCCTAATCATAGACGTTGCAACAAGGTGGAACTCAACACTGCACATGCTTCAGAGACTGTGTGAACAGAGGCGGGCTGTTATGTTTTTGTGGGAGGATACACATACACGGGCAGGCAGTAGGATGGCAGACATGGAGTTGTCAGGTGTGCAGTGGTCGAAGATTCAAGACATGTGTCAAGTCCTTCAGTGTTTTGAGGAATGCACACGGCTGGTTAGTGCAGACAACGCCATAATAAGCATGAGCATCCCCCTAATGCGTCTGCTGATGCAAAGTTTGACGCACATAAAGGATCAGGCGTCTGCAGCTGAGGAAGAGGAAAGCCTTGATGACAGTCAGCCATTGTCTGGCCAGGGCAGTGTACAGGACGAGGTAGCGGGCGAAGAGGAGGACGAGGAGGATGATGGGGATGATTATATTTTTAATGAGGAAGCTTTTCCGGGGCCACTGGAAATTGGTGGCGCGGCAAGGCCGGGTTCTGGTTTTTTGAGGGACACAAGTGACGTGGATTTGCCTGAAACGGCCCCTCAACCAAGCACAACCGCAGATTTGAGAACTGGAACTTTGGCCCACATGGCGGATTATGCCTTACGTATCCTCAAAAGGGACACACGCATAACTAAAATGATGAATGATGACGATTACTGGTTGGCCTGCCTCCTTGATCCTCGCTATAAAGGCAAATTGCAAAATATAATGCCACATGAGAACTTGGAACTAATATTAGCAACCAAACAATCAACTCTTGTTGACCGTTTGCTTCTGGCATTCCCTGCACACAGCGCCCGTGATCGTTCTCACACGAGCTGCAGGGGCCAGCAGACCAGAGGAGTTAGAGGGGCAGAAATCAGAAGTGGCGTTGGCCAGAGGGGTTTTCTGACCAGGTTGTGGAGTGATTTTGCTATGACCGCAGACAGGACAGGTACTGCAGCATCAATTCAAAGTGACAGGAGACAACATTTGTCCAGTATGGTTACAAACTATTTTTCATCCCTTATCGATGTTCTCCCTCAACCGTCATTCCCATTTGATTACTGGGCATCAAAATTAGACACCTGGCCAGAATTGGCAGAATATGCATTGCAGGAGCTTGCTTGCCCGGCAGCTAGTGTCCTATCAGAAAGAGTATTCAGTGCTGCAGGTTCAATACTAACAGAAAAAAGGACTCGTCTGGCTACCCAAAATGTAGATGATCTAACCTTCATTAAAATGAACCACAACTGGATTTCGAAATCTTTTGCCCCACCTTGCCCGGCTGACAGCTAGCTTTCCTATGAAAAGGTCTTGCCTGTGGACTATTCTGAATGCCTTTTCCAATCTCGTAATTTTCAGCACCTGATTGTCCAGCATACGACATGTTTACACCTCACTAAATGGCCAAACTCCCCACACGGGGCCGTGGTATCGACACTTGGCGACAGCACCCGTGAGAGTGCAGTTTGTCTGAAGAGGTGGGTGAGCCCGCTTTTGGTCGACGGCACTGCCACTGGGTCCCTCCTAGTACAATAAAGTGTCCCTGGCGGTGGTGGTGCGCACCCAACGTCAGACACACCGTTGTAATATGAGGGGCCCTGGGCCTGTACCGCCGGCCACAAGACAGTTTCCCCCCACCCCAGCTCAAACAGTGCTCTACCACTTGCAAAATTATCTCACAGCTCCACCAATGTTTAGTCTATGCGCTGACATCCTTCAATGCCTGCCACTGACAATACCATTGTATTGACATTTTTGTTATGTTAGGCCTTCGATGCCTGTCTGTGGTCACTCCTTCCACTAGGCCTCCACTGACCACACCAATGCTGCCTGTGTACCCCTGGAACCAATTTAAAATTGCCTACAGCCATGTGTTATTATTTTAGGCCTTCGATGCCTGTCTGCGGTCACTCCTTCCACTAGGCCTCCACTGACCACACCACTGCTGCCCGTGTACCCCTGGAACCAATTTAAAATTGCCTACAGCCATGTGTTATTATTTTAGGCCTTCGATGCCTGTCTGCGGTGACTCCTTCCACTAGGCCTCCACTGACCACACCACTGCTGCCCGTGTACCCCTGGAACCAATTTAAAATTGCCTACAGCCATGTGTTATTATTTTAGGCCTTCGATGCCTGTCTGCGGTGACTCCTTCCACTAGGCCTCCACTGACCACACCACTGCTGCCCGTGTACCCCTGGAACCAATTTAAAATTGCCTACAGCCATGTGTTATTATTTTAGGCCTTCGATGCCTGTCTGCGGTGACTCCTTCCACTAGGCCTCCACTGACCACACCACTGCTGCCCGTGTACCCCTGGACCCAATTTAAAATTGCCTACAGCCATGTGTTATTATTTTAGGCCTTCGATGCCTGTCTGCGGTGACTCCTTCCACTAGGCCTCCACTGACCACACCACTGCTGCCCGTGTACCCCTGGAACCAATTTAAAATTGCCTACAGCCATGTGTTATTATTTTAGGCCTTCGATGCCTGTCTGCGGTGACTCCTTCCACTAGGCCTCCACTGACCACACCACTGCTGCCCGTGTACCCCTGGAACCAATTTAAAATTGCCTACAGCCATGTGTTATTATTTTAGGCCTTCGATGCCTGTCTGCGGTGACTCCTTCCACTAGGCCTCCACTGACCACACCACTGCTGCCCGTGTACCCCTGGAACCAATTTAAAATTGCCTACAGCCATGTGTTATTATTTTAGGCCTTCGATGCCTGTCTGCGGTGACTCCTTCCACTAGGCCTCCACTGACCACACCACTGCTGCCCGTGTACCCCTGGAACCAATTTAAAATTGCCTACAGCCATGTGTTATTATTTTAGGCCTTCGATGCCTGTCTGCGGTCACTCCTTCCACTAGGCCTCCACTGACCACACCACTGCTGCCCGTGTACCCCTGTAACCAATTTAAAATTGCCTACAGCCAGCCCAATTTTTTTATTTTAGGCCTTCGATGCCTGTCTGCGGTCCATTCTTTCAACTACTACTACACTGACCAGGGCACTGCTGCCCGTGTACCCCTGGAACCAACATCAGAAAATATAAAAATAAGTATTTTGCTTACAAAAAAGAAAATACTGGAGAGATATCAAATGCAGACATTTTAACATTAAAAACAAACACACAACTAAAATCTGGTACAGTACTAAAAATGGCCACCAGCTACAATTACTTTCTCCTACAAGTAGTTAACTGAAAAGTTTTTTCAATTGAAAACACACATATGGCATCCACCGAGTGTTGTCCTGTCGCGTCTTCTTTATATTATTGCCGAGAAGATGCAAAACAATGAAAATAATAAAATCATTAATTACCAAAATAATAGAGAAAGTCAACACCACATTGCAAATAAACATTCATTCCAAATAAAGAAGCAGGGCGCGTCCGAGGGTGAGTATATACCTAATAAGAATATAATCACCCTCGGACGCGCAATGCTTACTTCCAACAGCCTTCCTTCCTAAGAATCAGCCCTTCCGTGGTGTAGAGAGACGTTGTGTTACACTCCAAGGTGTTCCCCAGGTTGCCTTTCCTGAGCTTCGATCTTCCGGCTCTCGTTTAGTAGTTGTTGGAAACTACGCTGCATTAGGCCTTCAAATTGGGTATGGGGTGTAGAGAGAGGGTGTGTTACACTCCAAGGTGTTCCCCAGGTTGCCTTTCCTGAGCTTCGATATTCCGGCTCTCGTTTAGTAGTTGTTGGAAACTACACTGCATTAGGCCTACAAATTTGGTATGGGGGAAACATTGGCGCATCTGCGGTCCCTCCTTCCTCTAGGCCTCCACTGACCTGTCTACTGCTGCCCGTGTTCCCCTGGAACCAATTTTAAATTGCCTACAGGCAGCCCAATTTATTATGTTAGGGCTTCGAAGCCTGTCTGCGGTCCCTCCTTCCACTAGGCCTCCACTGACCTGTCTACTGCTGCCCGTGTACCCCTTGAACCAACATCATAAAATAAAAAAAAAAGTATTTTGCTTATAAAAAAGAAAATACTGGTGAGATATCAAATGCAGACATTTTAACATTAAAAACAAACACACAACTAAAATCTGGTACAGTACTAAAAATGGCCACCAGCTACAATTACTTTCTCCTACAAGTAGTTAACTGAAAGGTTTTTTCAATTGAAAACACACATATGGCATCCACCGAGTGTTGTCCTGTCGCGTCTTCTTTATATTATTGCCGAGAAGATGCAAAACAATGAAAATAATAAAATCATTAATTACCAAAATAATAGAGAAAGTCAACACCACATTGCAAATAAACATTCATTCCAAATAAAGAAGCAGGGCGCGTCCGAGGGTGAGTATATACCTAATAAGAATATAATCACCCTCGGACGCGCAATGCTTATTTCCAACAGCCTTCCTTCCTAAGAATCAGCCCTTCCGTGATGTAGAGAGACGTTGTGTTACACTCCAAGGTGTTCCCCAGGTTGCCTTTCCTGAGCTTCGATCTTCCGGCTCTCGTTTAGTAGTTGTTGGAAACTACGCTGCATTAGGCCTTCAAATTGGGTATGGGGTGTAGAGAGAGGGTGTGTTACACTCCAAGGTGTTCCCCAGGTTGCCTTTCCTGAGCTTCGATATTCCGGCTCTCGTTTAGTAGTTGTTGGAAACTACACTGCATTAGGCCTACAAATTTGGTATGGGGGAAACATTGGCGCATCTGCGGTCCCTCCTTCCTCTAGGCCTCCACTGACCTGTCTACTGCTGCCCGTGTTCCCCTGGAACCAATTTTAAATTGCCTACAGGCAGCCCAATTTATTATGTTAGGGCTTCGAAGCCTGTCTGCGGTCCCTCCTTCCACTAGGCCTCCACTGACCTGTCTACTGCTGCCCGTGTACCCCTTGAACCAACATCATAAAAAAAAAAAAAAAGTATTTTGCTTATAAAAAAGAAAATACTGGTGAGATATCAAATGCAGACATTTTAACATTAAAAACAAACACACAACTAAAATCTGGTACAGTACTAAAAATGGCCACCAGCTACAATTACTTTCTCCTACAAGTAGTTAACTGAAAGGTTTTTTCAATTGAAAACACACATATGGCATCCACCGAGTGTTGTCCTGTCGCGTCTTCTTTATATTATTGCCGAGAAGATGCAAAACAATGAAAATAATAAAATCATTAATTACCAAAATAATAGAGAAAGTCAACACCACATTGCAAATAAACATTCATTCCAAATAAAGAAGCAGGGCGCGTCCGAGGGTGAGTATATACCTAATAAGAATATAATCACCCTCGGACGCGCAATGCTTATTTCCAACAGCCTTCCTTCCTAAGAATCAGCCCTTCCGTGGTGTAGAGAGACGTTGTGTTACACTCCAAGGTGTTCCCCAGGTTGCCTTTCCTGAGCTTCGATCTTCCGGCTCTCGTTTAGTAGTTGTTGGAAACTACGCTGCATTAGGCCTTCAAATTGGGTATGGGGTGTAGAGAGATGGTGTGTTCCACTCCAAGGTGTTCCCCAGGTTGCCTTTCCTGAGCTTCGATCTTCCGGCTCTCGTTTAGTAGTTGTTGGAAACTACGCTGCATTAGGCCTTCAAATTGGGTATGGGGTGTAGAGAGATGGTGTGTTCCACTCCAAGGTGTTCCCCAGGTTGCCTTTCCTGAGCTTCGATCTTCCGGCTCTCGTTTAGTAGTTGTTGGAAACTACGCTGCATTAGGCCTTCAAATTGGGTATGGGGTGTAGAGAGATGGTGTGTTCCACTCCAAGGTGTTCCCCAGGTTGCCTTTCCTGAGCTTCGATCTTCCGGCTCTCGTTTAGTAGTTGTTGGAAACTACGCTGCATTAGGCCTTCAAATTGGGTATGGGGTGTAGAGAGATGGTGTGTTCCACTCCAAGGTGTTCCCCAGGTTGCCTTTCCTGAGCTTCGATCTTCCGGCTCTCGTTTAGTAGTTCTTGGAAACTACACTGCATTAGGCCTTCAAATTGGGTATGGGGTGTAGAGAGAGGGTGTGTTACACTCCAAGGTGTTCCCCAGGTTGCCTTTCCTGAGCTTCGATCTTCCGGCTCTCGTTTAATAGTTCTTGGAAACTACACTGCATTAGGCCTTCAAATTGGGTATGGGGTGTAGAGAGAGGGTGTGTTACACTCCAAGGTGTTCCCCAGGTTGCCTTTCCTGAGCTTCGATATTCCGGCTCTCGTTTAGTAGTTGTTGGAAACTACACTGCATTAGGCCTACAAATTTGGTATGGGGGAAACATTGGCGAATCTGCGGTCCCTCTTTCCTCTAGGCCTCCACTGACCTGTCTACTGCTGCCCGTGTTCCCCTGGAACCAATTTTAAATTGCCTACAGGCAGCCCAATTTATTATGTTAGGGCTTCGAAGCCTGTCTGCGGTCCCTCCTTCCACTAGGCCTCCACTGACCTGTCTACTGCTGCCCGTGTACCCCTTGAACCAACATCATAAAATAAAAAAAAAAGTATTTTGCTTATAAAAAAGAAAATACTGGTGAGATATCAAATGCAGACATTTTAACATTAAAAACAAACACACAACTAAAATCTGGTACAGTACTAAAAATGGCCACCAGCTACAATTACTTTCTCCTGCAAGTAGTTAACTGAAAGGTTTTTTCAATTGAAAACACACATATGGCATCCACCGAGTGTTGTCCTGTCGCGTCTTCTTTATATTATTGCCGAGAAGATGCAAAACAATGAAAATAATAAAATCATTAATTACCAAAATAATAGAGAAAGTCAACACCACATTGCAAATAAACATTCATTCCAAATAAAGAAGCAGGGCGCGTCCGAGGGTGAGTATATACCTAATAAGAATATAATCACCCTCGGACGCGCAATGCTTATTTCCAACAGCCTTCCTTCCTAAGAATCAGCCCTTCCGTGGTGTAGAGAGACGTTGTGTTACACTCCAAGGTGTTCCCCAGGTTGCCTTTCCTGAGCTTCGATCTTCCGGCTCTCGTTTAGTAGTTCTTGGAAACTACACTGCATTAGGCCTTCAAATTGGGTATGGGGTGTAGAGAGAAGGTGTGTTCCACTCCAAGGTGTTCCCCAGGTTGCCTTTCCTGAGCTTCGATCTTCCGGCTCTCGTTTAGTAGTTGTTGGAAACTACGCTGCATTAGGCCTTCAAATTGGGTATGGGGTGTAGAGAGAGGGTGTGTTACACTCCAAGGTGTTCCCCAGGTTGCCTTTCCTGAGCTTCGATCTTCCGGCTCTCATTTAGTAGTTCTTGGAAACTACACTGCATTAGGCCTACAAATTGGGTATGGGGTGGAGAGAGATGGTGTGTTACACTCCAAGGTGTTCCCCAGGTTTCCTTGCCATTGCTTCGGTCTTCCGACTCTCGTTTAGTAGTTGTAGAAAAGTACACTGCATTAGGCCTACAAAATGGGTATGGGGTGGAGAGAGATGGTGTGTTACACTCCAAGGTGTTCCCCAGGTTGCCTTTCCTGAGCTTCTATCTTCAGGCTCTCATTAAATTGTGGTTAAATGGAACAACTGCATTTGGCGTACTAGTTGGTTTGGGGCCTACTATCGGTGTCTGCCACTCCTTGCTGTTCTCCTGGTTTCCTGTCCTGAAATTCCATTTTCAGGCTCTCGTTAAGTAGTTGTTAATGTTAGACTGCATTTGGCCTACTAGTTGGGTTGGGGCCTACTATCGGTGTCTGCCACTCCTTGCTGTTCTCCTCCACTGAACAAAGCTGTGCCGCCTGTTTACTACGGTTGCCAATTTTGAACTGCATTTCGACTACTTACTGATTTGGCCCTACTCTCTGTGTCAGCCTCTCATTCCAGTTGTCCTCCACTGCAATGCCCCCTGGTTATTCCTGTGTTACCAATTTTGAACTGCATTTAGCCCACTTTATTCTTTGGGCCTATATCTGTGTTTCCACTTCATCGTGCCCATTGCCCAGCCAGTGATAGATGAGTCTGCTGGTACATTGACACATAACGCAACATTCCCCGTGCATGCTACACAACAACATTGTGACCCTGCTGAAAGTCAGGTTGCTCTTCCCGCATACCATACCACCTTACACGGGGACAAAGAGGAAGGTGCAGATGAAAGTGCAGGTTCCTTCATCAGGTGGGGGGAGGAATACTAGTTGGCGACGTCACTGGCACAGGGCCTCTCATAGTACGCAAAAGTGTTGCTGCCGGTGGGAGGCGCCCCCGCCGTGCAAACACACCGCTGTACTTTGAGGGGCCCTGTGCCAGTGCCAATGCCAACAAGTGGGCCCCCCCTGCTTGCTCAGGATCACAGCACTTGCAAAGTTGAAATACTTACCTCTCCCTGCTCCACTGCCGTGACGTGGTCCAGATTTCCTGGGCCCACTAATTACTTGAACCAGCCCTACCCCACACAACTTTAGCCAAATGACCCCCAACTTCAAATGCCTTCCAATTATTATAAGGTAAATTACGCTTGACAAGCTTCATTAAGAAGAATGGATGGTTTTGACATTAAAATGGGCACTCTAGGTGTTTTCCTGGCCCCCACTCACTGCCGACTATGCTGCCCCATTGACTTGCATTGGGTTTCGTGTTTCGGTCGATCCCGACTTTACGTCATAATCGGCCGATTTCACTCGACCCGACTTTTGAGATAGTCGGGTTTCGTGAAACCCGGCTCGACTCTAAAAAGGTCAAGGTCGCTCAACTCTACTCTATACCCTAATGAGGTTTCATTTGACTATCCCAGCATGCACTGGGGTTCTCAAACAAAGAGTCATCAAAAATTGAGTGGAATAAAAATAGAAATGCAGTTAGTGTAGGATTTTTTAATTTAAGTATATTAGAAAATATTTTAGATTATGGCACTAACTAGATAGGCATTTAGGAGGAAAATAAATTTGGTCTTTGGAACCACCCCTTTAAAAGGTCAGACTTTGGCTTATAGGACCTACTTCTCCTAGGTAGTACTCGCAAGTTTTTTTCTTTCACTGAGAGGGCTAATTTGCTCAAGAAAAGTAGTTGTTGTTTTTTTTTTACCAAATATCAGTAATAATTGATTCCATTACATGAATATACCTCATTCATTTACTATAGGTTCAGATTTTTTTTTCACTCTTTGCTGTCCTGTTTGATACAATCTTTATACCTGTCTACTCTAATCACAGCATCTGCCAGACATGTGATATCTGTGAGAAGATTGTCAATTTTTATTAGTCTGGCTTTGCCAAACAACGATGCATTATAATGTTTTCTATCATCAAAGTCCTCATTTAATTTATTGTGGCTTCAATGTGCAGTCATTCGATATGAGAAATACCTAAATATTGTGTAACTCTTTTTGTGAAACTCTGTGGATCAAACTAATTGAAACGATATGGCCTCACAAAATGATGAAGAATAGATATCTAGAGTGAGCGGGATGCTAGTGCTGCTGCTTTTGTGGTTAGTTGCAAAAAAAAAAACAAATACCTCTGAAACGACTCAGCCTGCACACTGTGTGCATTTAGACATTTGCTTAAATTAATGTAAATTTTAGACTTGCTGTCACATTATTTGAAAAGGAGGATGTCACAATTCCGCTGCTCACTGTGTCTTGGACTTGGTGGATGACAGCACAATCATCCTATCTGGTACAGGGCGTGCTGTGCTGTCGGAGTTTTGATGGACAGCTCAGCCATCCAATTTGAGTCTGGGAGGTGCTGAGCTTCTTTCAGGTGTTTCCTGTTCCAGGAGATTATTCAACTACTTAGCTGAGCTGTCAGTCCCATATCTTTGCCACATGTAGCATCTGCTCAGTGGTTTGCCTTGTATTTCTGTGCTCTGTTTATTGATGTATTGCTGCCTGACCTTGGACCTCGTTCTGACCATCCATTTGCCTAGCCCCTTTGCTCTGATCCGCTATCTTCCTGGTATTTTGACTCCGGACGGAGTCATGACTTTTCCCTTTAGTTTACTTCATGCTCTCTTGGTATCTGACCCCGGTACAATTGACTACCCTGCCTTATGGCCTGTCCATGAATAGTGACTAGCATCACATTGTAGTGACTAGTGTCGCAAAGGAGGGGGACATTCACTTTCTGCTTCAGATGTCCCAGATATTTTGGAGCTCACTTACAAAGCTGTGTAAATCACGTATATCACAAAATATAGTACTCAATGTGTCTGCCATATTTTATAGCGAACCTGTCATTTTCATAAATTGGCAATTTTTTAAATCTAGTGTGCATGCTGCTGTTCTCCTGAATCCGGAGATGTTTTTCTTTTGTTCCTGCTCCTCCCCGTTCCTGAGGTATGACCCCCTCTTCCATGTATATAAATCTAGTCTAGGCATTTCAGGAGCTTAAGCGGGCTCTGTGCAAGCATCCAGTTCTAGTCGCACTGGACATTAGCAAAGAATTTGTGGTCCAGACGGATGCTTCAGAAGTCTGGTTGGGAGCGGTGCTGTCTCAGGAAATAAATGGAGGAGAGCATCCCATCCTGTATCTGAGCCGGAAACTCTTTTTCTGCGAGAAAAACTATTTGATTTTTGAGAAGGAGTGCTTAGCCATAAAGTGGGCAGTAGATACATTTAAATATTACCTACTAGGCCGAACGTTCAAACTAGTGTCAGACCATGCCCCTCTGAGATGGTTAAGAGACGGGAAGGGTAAGAATGACCGGGTGACTAGGTGGTTCTTAGCCCTTCAAGATTTCAGTTTCCACGTAGAGCATAGACCAGGCAAGTTACATGGTAACGTGGATGGTCTCTCCCGAATTCACTGTTTGGTGTCTGAAGGTGCCAAAACCCCCAGCTTTGGGCAGAGGGGGGATATGTGACAGGGTCACTTGCACTGTATGTGAGTGGAGATATGTATCACACAGATTGCTTTCTTCCATGATCTAGAAACCCATACGTTTCTCTCCAGCATGCTTTGTGCTGAAGGAGTTAATCAGCCATGATAAGGGATGGGTTTGTTGGTGAGTAGGTCAGAGATGGGCGGAACGCCTACTCACCATATCTCCTCCTCAAGGGTGTGGCTGGGATGTTAAATGTACAGCCCCTGTTTTTTTCTCTGTGTTGTGGTTTGGAGAGGAGAGATTCCAGACGTGGCTCCAGATGGAGCTGAAGACACATGGTGGTCTGAGCGGGTGAACCCCTCAGAGATAAGGACTTTGCTATGCGTTATCTTTTGTTTTCCCATTATGTCAGAAAGGCCACGTTTACTTTACTGAACCCTGCTATGGTTTATGCAATTTCATAATAAACCAGCAGGTGATTTACCACAAGGAGCGATCCTGTGTTTACCAAGCTGCTGAGTGAGTCAACCCCTCACACTCTTTAATAAATGTAAAAACTATAATTACCTCCTCAAGCTTTCATATATCACCAACTTTGCTGTAATGTTATACTCTGCATTGATTGTTTTCTCAATGAAAACAACACTGAAAAGAAAACAAAAGATGCCCTAAAATTGTGAATTCATGGGACCTTTTTTTTCTGACTATAAGATGCACCGGACCATAAGACACACCCCAAATTTTCAGAAGAAAAATAGGGAAAAAAATTAATGCGTCAAATGAGAGTTCGTCTTATAGTCCAAATTATTCAGCTTACCTGGGGGGTAGGGTGTCATAGGGAGCGCTGGTGGAGTGGGTTTACAGGAGGTATTTGGTGGTCTGGCTCATCCCAGGCTGGTGCAGCAGGTTCGGTGGTGCGGGAGCTTGGTCATTTTGTGAAAGCCCCCACACATCCACCCCAGGCTGGTGCACACACTTTTGTAGATGATCGGTGGTTCGGGGGCTCCTCCAACATTTTGTGAAAGGCCGGAGCCCCCACACTTGCATTGCTGTAATGAGTTGGTCTCCATGAAAATGGCCACCGGAGGAGGCGCATGCGCAGAATGAGATCTCTGGCCTTTCACAAAATGTCAGCGGAGCCCCCGCACCACCGAGCATCTACAAAAATGCGCACACCAGCCTAGGATGGATGTGTGGGGGCTCCAGGATTTCCACAAATGCCAGCGGAGACCCGATCATATGCGAAACTGCTGCGCATCAGCTTGAGATGTGTCTCCTGGTAAGTGCATCCGGCCTATAAGATGCACCCCCACTTTCCCAAAAAAATTTTGGGGAAAAAAGTACATCTATAGTCCGAAAAATATGGTATTCATTAAATTCACAGGTGTACTGCTCTATGTAAAAAGAGAAGGTGCCACCATCACTCCGTGCTCTTGGTAGTGGTGCACTTTTCCAACATGACAAAGATCCACAACACAAATCTGTTGTATTACTCAAGAGAACAGGGTGAAAGTGATTCAGTAGCCAAGGGTCTCCGGATCTAAATCTAACTGAATACCCACGGGGAATACTGAAGAGACCAGTTGTCATCACTCTCCAGGATCTAAAAGAGGTCGATTGTGAAGAATGGAAAAAGAGATCTTGTAATATGTCGCTCCCTTGTACATTCCAGGCTTAGAAGACTTAATGATAGCCTTAAAAATCATGGAGGTCATACAAAATACTAGATATGGTAGTTTTTGATGTGAGGTGCATTTATTTAGCATCAACACATTTCAGTAAAACTGAAGATATTGTAATTATTGCTGAGCAAACGTGCTCGGATAAGGTTTTATCTGCCATGCTCAGGTGATAACCGAGTGTCTTCGGCTTGCTCGAAAAATATGTTCAAATCCCCGCAGCTGTTTGTTAGCCAACCTCTGAATGTGTTACGGCTGTCGAACAGCTGCGTGGACTCGAACATATTATTCGAGCACGCCGAAAACACTCGGTTAGCACCCGAGCATGCTCCGATAACACCTTATCCGAGCACGTTCGCTCATCGGTCGTCACTATTTGCAATGAAAGTTATATTATTACCTTACACTTATGTGATGGGTTAAACAAAATTTCTATGAAACCCAATCTTGACAAAGTTTTGCAAATTGTTTTTGTATTAAGAGAGATATTGATTAAAATCTCACCCCTCAAAAGGTTGTACTCATTTATGCTGTGCACTGTGTTTATATACATATACAGTACTCAGCATAAATGAGTACACCCGCTCTGAAGTGTAAGATTGTAATCAATATCTCGCTGAATACAAAAACAATTTCCAAAATATATATAATCAGTAGAGTTGAGCGACCTTGACCTTTTTAGAGTCGAGCCGGGTTTTGCGAAACCCGACTATGTCCAAAGTCGGGTCGAGTGAAATCGGCCGATTATGACGTAAAGTCGGGATCGACCGAAACACGAAACCCAATGCAAGTCAATGGGGCAGCATAGTCGGCAGTGAGTGGGGGCCAGGAAAACACCTAGAGTACCCATTTTAATGTCAATATCATCCATTCTTCTTAATGAAGCTTGTCAAGCGTAATTTACCTTATAATAATTGGAAGGCATTTGAAATTGGGGGTCATTTGGCTAAAGTTGTGGGGGGTAGGGCTGGTTCAAGTAATTAGTGGGCCCAGGAAATCTGGACCACGTCACGGCAGTGGAGCAGGGAGAGGTAAGTATTTCAACTTTGCAAGTGCTGTGAACCTGAGCAAGCAGGGGGGGCCCACTCGTTGGCATTGGCACTGGCACAGGGCCCCTCAAAGTACAGCGGTGTGTTTGCACGGCGGGGGCGCCTCCCACCGGCAGCAACACTTTTGCGTACTATGAGAGGCCCTGTGCCAGTGACGTCGCCAACTAGTATTCCTCCCCCCACCTGATGAAGGAACCTGCACTTTCATCTGCACCTTCCTCTTTGTCCCCGTGTAAGGTGGTATGGTATGCGGGAAGAGCAACCTGACTTTCAGCAGGGTCACAATGTTGTTGTGTAGCGTGCACGGGGAATGTTGCGTTATGGGTCAATGTACCAGCAGACTCATCTATCACTGGCTGGGCAATGGGCACGATGAAGTGGAAACACAGATATAGGCCCAAAGAAGAAAGTGGGCTAAATGCAGTTCAAAATTGGTAACACAGGAATAACCAGGGGGCATTGCAGTGGAGGACAACTGGAATGAGAGGCTGACACAGAGAGTAGGGCCAAATCAGTAAGTAGTCGAAATGCAGTTCAAAATTGGCAACCGTAGTAAACAGGCGGCACAGCTTTGTTCAGTGGAGGAGAACAGCAAGGAGTGGCAGACACCGATAGTAGGCCCCAACCCAACTAGTAGGCCAAATGCAGTCTAACATTAACAACTACTTAACGAGAGCCTGAAAATGGAATTTCAGGACAGGAAACCAGGAGAACAGCAAGGAGTGGCAGACACCGATAGTAGGCCCCAAACCAACTAGTACGCCAAATGCAGTTGTTCCATTTAACCACAATTTAATGAGAGCCTGAAGATAGAAGCTCAGGAAAGGCAACCTGGGGAACACCTTGGAGTGTAACACACCATCTCTCTCCACCCCATACCCAATTTGTAGGCCTAATGCAGCCTACTTTCCGACACCTACTAAACGAGAGCATGAAGATCGAAGCTCAGGAAAGGCAACCTGGGGAACACCTTGGAGTGTAACACACCATCTCTCTCCACCCCATACCCATTTTGTAGGCCTAATGCAGCGTACTTTTCTACAACTACTAAACGAGAGAATGAAGATCGAAGCTCAGGAAAGGCAACCTGGTGAAAACCTTGGAGTGTAACACAACCTGTCTCTACACCCCATACCAAATTTGTAGGCCTAATGCAGCGTAGTTTCCACCAACTACTAAACGAGAGCCGGAAGATCGAAGCTCATGAAAGGCAACCCGGGGAACACCTTAGTGTAACACAACCTCTCTCTACACCACGAAAGGGCTGATTCTTAGGAAGGAAGGCTGTTGTAAATAAGCATTGCGCGTCCGAGGGTGATTATATTCTTATTCGGTATCTACTCACCCTCGGACGCGCCATGCTTCTTGATTTGTAATTAATGTTTATTTGCAATGTGCTTTTGACTTACTCAATTAATTTTTTAATTATTGATTTTATTAAATTAATAGTTTAACATCTTATTGGAAATAATTTAAAGGAGACGCGACAGGACAACACTCGGTGGATGCCATATCTGTGTTAACAACTCCAAAAAACTTTCAGTTAACTTCTTGGAGGAGAAAGAAATTGTAGCTGTTGGACCTTTGTAGTACAGTTCCAGATATTTGTTGTGTGTTTGTTTTGATTGTTAAAATGTCTGCATTTGAGATCTCAACACGATCTTATTTTTTATAATCAAATTAATTTTTAAAATATTTTATTAGGTTGGTTCAAGGGGTACACGGGCCGCAGTAGACAGGTCAGTGGAGGCCTAGTGGAAGGAGGGACCGCAGATGCGCCACTGTTTCACCCATACACAATTAGTAGGCCTAATGCAGCGTAGTTTCCAACAGCTACTAAACGAGAGCCGGAAGATCGAAGCTCAGGAAAGGCAACCTGGGGAACACCTTGGAGTGTAACACACCATCTCTCTCCACCCCATACCCATTTTGTAGGCCTAATGCAGCGTACTTTTCGACAACTACTAAACGAGAGCATGAAGATCGAAGCTCAGGAAAGGCAACCTGGTGAAAACCTTGGAGTGTAACACAACCTGTCTCTACACCCCATACCAAATTTGTAGGCCTAATGCAGCGTAGTTTCCACCAACTACTAAACGAGAGCCGGAAGATCGAAGCTCATGAAAGGCAACCCGGGGAACACCTTAGTGTAACACAACCTCTCTCTACACCACGAAAGGGCTGATTCTTAGGAAGGAAGGCTGTTGTAAATAAGCATTGCGCGTCCGAGGGTGATTATATTCTTATTCGGTATCTACTCACCCTCGGACGCGCCATGCTTCTTGATTTGTAATTAATGTTTATTTGCAATGTGCTTTTGACTTACTCAATTAATTTTTTAATTATTGATTTTATTAAATTAATAGTTTAACATCTTATTGGAAATAATTTAAAGGAGACGCGACAGGACAACACTCGGTGGATGCCATATCTGTGTTAACAACTCCAAAAAACTTTCAGTTAACTTCTTGCAGGAGAAAGAAATTGTAGCTGTTGGACCTTTGTAGTACAGTTCCAGATATTTGTTGTGTGTTTGTTTTGATTGTTAAAATGTCTGCATTTGAGATCTCAACACGATCTTATTTTTTATAATCAAATTAATTTTTAAAATATTTTATTAGGTTGGTTCAAGGGGTACACGGGCCGCAGTAGACAGGTCAGTGGAGGCCTAGTGGAAGGAGGGACCGCAGATGCGCCACTGTTTCACCCATACACAATTAGTAGGCCTAATGCAGCGTAGTTTCCAACAGCTACTAAACGAGAGCCGGAAGATCGAAGCTCAGGAAAGGCAACCCGGGGAACACCTTGGAGTGTAACACACCATCTCTCTCCACCCCATACCCATTTTGTAGGCCTAATGCAGCGTACTTTTCGACAACTACTAAACGAGAGCATGAAGATCGAAGCTCAGGAAAGGCAACCTGGTGAAAACCTTGGAGTGTAACACAACCTGTCTCTACACCCCATACCAAATTTGTAGGCCTAATGCTGCGTAGTTTCCACCAACTACTAAACGAGAGCCGGAAGATCGAAGCTCAGGAAAGGCAACCCGGGGAACACCTTAGTGTAACACAACCTCTCTCTACACCACGAAAGGGCTGATTCTTAGGAAGGAAGGGTGTTGTAAATAAGCATTGCGCGTCCGAGGGTGATTATATTCTTATTCGGTATCTACTCACCCTCGGACGCGCCATGCTTCTTGATTTGTAATTAATGTTTATTTGCAATGTGCTTTTGACTTACTCAATTAATTTTTTAATTATTGATTTTATTAAATTAATAGTTTAACATCTTATTGGAAATAATTTAAAGGAGACGCGACAGGACAACACTCGGTGGATGCCATATCTGTGTTAACAACTCCAAAAAACTTTCAGTTAACTTCTTGCAGGAGAAAGAAATTGTAGCTGTTGGACCTTTGTAGTACAGTTCCAGATATTTGTTGTGTGTTTGTTTTGATTGTTAAAATGTCTGCATTTGAGATCTCAACACGATCTTATTTTTTATAATCAAATTAATTTTTAAAATATTTTATTAGGTTGGTTCAAGGGGTACACGGGCCGCAGTAGACAGGTCAGTGGAGGCCTAGTGGAAGGAGGGACCGCAGATGCGCCACTGTTTCACCCATACACAATTAGTAGGCCTAATGCAGCGTAGTTTCCAACAGCTACTAAACGAGAGCCGGAAGATCGAAGCTCAGGAAAGGCAACCTGGGGAACACCTTGGAGTGTAACACACCATCTCTCTCCACCCCATACCCATTTTGTAGGCCTAATGCAGCGTACTTTTCGACAACTACTAAACGAGAGCATGAAGATCGAAGCTCAGGAAAGGCAACCTGGTGAAAACCTTGGAGTGTAACACAACCTGTCTCTACACCCCATACCAAATTTGTAGGCCTAATGCAGCGTAGTTTCCACCAACTACTAAACGAGAGCCGGAAGATCGAAGCTCAGGAAAGGCAACCCGGGGAACACCTTAGTGTAACACAACCTCTCTCTACACCACGAAAGGGCTGATTCTTAGGAAGGAAGGCTGTTGTAAATAAGCATTGCGCGTCCGAGGGTGATTATATTCTTATTCGGTATCTACTCACCCTCGGACGCGCCATGCTTCTTGATTTGTAATTAATGTTTATTTGCAATGTGCTTTTGACTTACTCAATTAATTTTTTAATTATTGATTTTATTAAATTAATAGTTTAACATCTTATTGGAAATAATTTAAAGGAGACGCGACAGGACAACACTCGGTGGATGCCATATCTGTGTTAACAACTCCAAAAAACTTTCAGTTAACTTCTTGCAGGAGAAAGAAATTGTAGCTGTTGGACCTTTGTAGTACAGTTCCAGATATTTGTTGTGTGTTTGTTTTGATTGTTAAAATGTCTGCATTTGAGATCTCAACACGATCTTATTTTTTATAATCAAATTAATTTTTAAAATATTTTATTAGGTTGGTTCAAGGGGTACACGGGCCGCAGTAGACAGGTCAGTGGAGGCCTAGTGGAAGGAGGGACCGCAGATGCGCCACTGTTTCACCCATACACAATTAGTAGGCCTAATGCAGCGTAGTTTCCAACAGCTACTAAACGAGAGTCGGAAGATCGAAGCTCAGGAAAGGCAACCTGGGGAACACCTTGGAGTGTAACACAACCTCTCTCTACACCACGGAAGGGCTGATTCTTAGGAAGGAAGGCTGTTTTAAATAAGCATTGCGCGTCCGAGGGTGATTATATTCTTATTCGGTATCTACTCACCCTCGGACGCGCCATGCTTCTTGATTTGTAATTAATGTTTATTTGCAATGTGCTTTTGACTTACTCAATTAATTTTTTAATTATTGATTTTATTAAATTAATAGTTTAACATCTTATTGGAAATAATTTAAAGGAGACGCGACAGGACAACACTCGGTGGATGCCATATCTGTGTTAACAACTCCAAAAAACTTTCTGTTAACTTCTTGCAGGAGAAAGAAATTGTAGCTGTTGGACCTTTGTAGTACAGTTCCAGATATTTGATGTGTGTTTGTTTTGATTGTTAAAATGTCTGCATTTGAGATCTCAACACGATCTTATTTTTTATAATCAAATTAATTTTTTAAATATTTTATTAGGTTGGTTCAAGGGGTACACGGGCAGCAATAGACAGGTCAGTGGAGGCCTAGTGGAAGGAGTGACGGCAGACAGGCATCAAAGGCCTAACATTGGGCTGGCTGTAGGCAAGTTAAAATTGGTTCCAGGGGAACACGGCCATCAGTGGCCTGGTCAGTGTAGTTGTAGTTGAAAGAACGGGACGCAGACAGGCTTCGAAGGCCTAACATAATAACATAGGGCTGGCTGTAGGCAAGTTAAAATTGGTTCCAGGGGAACACGGCCATCAGTGGCCTGGTCAGTGTAGTTGTAGTTGAAAGAACGGGACGCAGACAGGCTTCGAAGGCCTAACATAACAAACTTGGGCTGGCTGTAGGCACTTTTAAATTTGTTCCAGGGGTACATGGGCAGCAGTGTATGGTCAGTGGAAGTCTAGTGGAAGGAGTGACCGCAGACAGGCTTCCAAGGCCTAACATAACAAACTTGGGCTGGCTGTAGGCACTTTTAAATTGGTTCCAGGGGTACATGGGCAGCAGTGGTCTGGTCAGTGGAAGTCTAGTGGAAGGAGTGACCGCAGACAGGCTTCCAAGGCCTAACATAAGAAACTTGGGCTGGCTGTAGGCACTTTTAAATTGGTTCCAGGGGTACACGGGCAGCAGTGGTCTGGTCAGTGGAAGTCTAGTGGAAGGAGTGACCGCAGACAGGCTTCCAAGGCCTAACATAACAAACTTGGGCTGGCTGTAGGCACTTTTAAATTGGTTCCAGGGGTACACGGGCAGCAGTGGTCTGGTCTGTGGAAGTCTAGTGGAAGGAGTGACCGCAGACAGGCTTCGAAGGCCTAACATAACAAACTTGGGCTGGCTGTAGGCACTTTTAAATTGGTTCCAGGGGTACACGGGCAGCAGTGGTCTGGTCAGTGGAAGTCTAGTGGAAGGAGTGACCGCAGACAGGCTTCCAAGGCCTAACATAACAAACTTGGGCTGGCTGTAGGCACTTTTAAATTGGTTCCAGGGGTACACGGGCAGCAGTGGTCTGGTCAGTGGAAGTCTAGTGGAAGGAGTGACCGCAGACAGGCTTCCAAGGCCTAACATAACAAACTTGGGCTGGCTGTAGGCACTTTTAAATTGGTTCCAGGGGTACATGGGCAGCAGTGGTCTGGTCAGTGGAAGTCTAGTGGAAGGAGTGACCGCAGACAGGCTTCCAAGGCCTAACATAACAAACTTGGGCTGGCTGTAGGCACTTTTAAATTGGTTCCAGGGGTACACGGGCAGCAGTGGTCTGGTCTGTGGAAGTCTAGTGGAAGGAGTGACCGCAGACAGGCTTCCAAGGCCTAACATAACAAACTTGGGCTGGCTGTAGGCACTTTTAAATTGGTTCCAGGGGTACATGGGCAGCAGTGGTCTGGTCAGTGGAAGTCTAGTGGAAGGAGTGACCGCAGACAGGCTTCCAAGGCCTAACATAACAAACTTGGGCTGGCTGTAGGCACTTTTAAATTGGTTCCAGGGGTACACGGGCAGCAGTGGTCTGGTCAGTGGAAGTCTAGTGGAAGGAGTGACCGCAGACAGGCTTCCAAGGCCTAACATAACAAACTTGGGCTGGCTGTAGGCACTTTTAAATTGGTTCCAGGGGTACACGGGCAGCAGTGGTCTGGTCTGTGGAAGTCTAGTGGAAGGAGTGACCGCAGACAGGCTTCCAAGGCCTAACATAACAAACTTGGGCTGGCTGTAGGCACTTTTAAATTGGTTCCAGGGGTACATGGGCAGCAGTGGTCTGGTCAGTGGAAGTCTAGTGGAAGGAGTGACCGCAGACAGGCTTCCAAGGCCTAACATAACAAACTTGGGCTGGCTGTAGGCACTTTTAAATTGGTTCCAGGGGTACACGGGCAGCAGTGGTCTGGTCAGTGGAAGTCTAGTGGAAGGAGTGACCGCAGACAGGCTTCCAAGGCCTAACATAACAAACTTGGGCTGGCTGTAGGCACTTTTAAATTGGTTCCAGGGGTACATGGGCAGCAGTGGTCTGGTCAGTGGAAGTCTAGTGGAAGGAGTGACCGCAGACAGGCTTCCAAGGCCTAACATAACAAACTTGGGCTGGCTGTAGGCACTTTTAAATTGGTTCCAGGGGTACACGGGCAGCAGTGGTCTGGTCAGTGGAAGTCTAGTGGAAGGAGTGACCGCAGACAGGCTTCCAAGGCCTAACATAACAAACTTGGGCTGGCTGTAGGCACTTTTAAATTGGTTCCAGGGGTACATGGGCAGCAGTGGTCTGGTCAGTGGAAGTCTAGTGGAAGGAGTGACCGCAGACAGGCTTCCAAGGCCTAACATAACAAACTTGGGCTGGCTGTAGGCACTTTTAAATTGGTTCCAGGGGTACACGGGCAGCAGTGGTCTGGTCAGTGGAAGTCTAGTGGAAGGAGTGACGGCAGACAGTCTTCGAAGGCCTAACATAACAAAATTGGGCTGACTGTAGGCACTTTTAAATTGGTTCCAGGGTAACACGGCCAGCAGTGGCCTGGTCAGTGTAGTAGTTGTAGAAAGAAGGGACCGCAGACAGGCTTCGAAGGCCTAACATAACAAAAATGTCAAAACAATGGTATTGTCAGTGCCAGGCATTGAAGGATGTCAGCGCCTAGACTACACATTGGTGAAGCTGTGAGAGATAATTTTGCTAGTGGTAGAGCACTGTTTGAGCTGGGGGGGGGGGAACTGTCTTATGGCCGGCGGTACAGGCACAGGGCCCCTCATATTACAACGGTGTGTCTGACGTTGGGTGCGCACCACCACCGCCAGAGACACTTTATTGTACTATGAGGGACCCAGTGGCAGTGCCGTCGACCAAAAGCGGCCACACCCACCTCTTCAGACAAACAGCACTCTCAAGGGTCCAAGCGCAAAGTGTCGATAGCACGGCCCCGTGTGGGGAGTTTGGCCATTTCGTGAGGTGGAAACATGTCGTATGCTGGACAATCAGGTGAAGAAAATTACGAGATTGGAAAAGTCATTCAGAATAGTCCACAGGCAAGACCTTTTCATAGGAAAGCTAGGTGTCAGCCGGGCAGGGTGGGGCAAAAGATTTTGAAATCCAGTTGTGGTTCATTTTAATGAAGGTTAGATCATCTACATTTTGGGTAGCCAGACGAGTCCTTTTTTCTGTTAGTATTGAACCTGCAGCACTGAATACTCTTTCTGATAGGACACTAGCTGCCGGGCAAGCAAGCTCCTGCAATGCATATTCTGCCAATTCTGGCCAGGTGTCTAATTTGGATGCCCAGTAATCAAATGGGAATGACGGTTGAGGGAGAACGTCGATAAGGGATGAAAAATAGTTTGTAACCATACTGGACAAATGTTGTCTCCTGTCACTTTGAATTGATGCTGCAGTACCTGTCCTGTCTGCGGTCATAGAAAAATCACTCCACAACCTGGTCAGAAAACCCCTCTGGCCAACGCCACTTCTGATTTCTGCCCCTCTAACACCTCTGGTCTGCTGGCCCCTGGAGCTCGTGTGAGAACGATCACGGGCGCTGTGTGCAGGGAATGCCAGAAGCAAACGGTCAACAAGAGTTGATTGTTTTGTTGCTAATATTAGTTCCAAGTTCTCATGTGGCATAATATTTTGCAATTTGCCTTTATAGCGAGGATCAAGGAGGCAGGCCAACCAGTAATCGTCATCGTTCATCATTTTTGTAATGCGTGTGTCCCTTTTGAGGATACGCAAGGCATAATCCGCCATGTGGGCCAAAGTTCCCGTTGTCAAATCTGCGGTTGTGCTTGGTTGACGGGCAGTTGCAGGCAAATCTACGTCACTTGTGTCCCTCAAAAAACCAGAACCCGGTCTTGCCACGCCACCAATTTCCCGTGCCCCCGGGAAAGCTTCCTCATTAAAAATATACTCATCCCCATCATCCTCCTCATCCTCCACCTCCTCTTCGCCCGGTACCTCGTCATGTACACTGCCCTGACCAGACAATCGCTGACTGTCATCAAGGCTTTCCTCTTCCTCTGGTGCAGACGCCTGATCCTTTATGTGCGTCAAACTTTGCATCAGCAGACGCATTAGGGGGATGCTCATGCTTATTATGGCGTTGTCTGCACTAACCAGCCGTGTGCATTCCTCAAAACACTGAAGGACTTGACACATGTCTTGAATCTTCGACCACTGCACACCTGACAACTCCATGTCTGCCATCCTACTGCCTGCCCGTGTATGTGTATCCTCCCACAAAAACATTACAGCCCGCCTCTGTTCGCACAGTCTCTGAAGCATGTGCAGTGTTGAGTTCCACCTTGTTGCAACGTCTATGATTAGGCGATGCTGGGGAAGGTTCAAAGAACGCTGATAGGTCTGCATACGGCTGGAGTGTACAGGCGAACGGCGGATATGTGCGCAAAGTCCACGCACTTTGAGGAGCAGGTCGGATAACCCCGGATAACTTTTCAGGAAGCACTGCACCACCAGGTTTAAGGTGTGAGCCAGGCAAGGAATGTGTTTCAGTTGGGAAAGGGAGATGGCAGCCATGAAATTCCTTCCGTTATCACTCACTACCTTGCCTGCCTCAAGATCTACAGTGCCCAGCCACGACTGCGTTTCTTGCTGCAAGAACTCGGACAGAACTTCCGCGGTGTGTCTATTGTCGCCCAAACACTTCATAGCCAATACAGCCTGCTGACGTATGCCAGTAGCTGCCCCATAATGGGAGACCTGGTGTGCAACAGTGGCAGGTGCGGATGGAGTGTTTGTGCGACTGCGGTCTGTGGACGAGCTCTTGCTTCTGCAGGAGGACGAGGAGGAGGAGGAGGAGGAGGGGGTGCGAACGGCTACAGACAACTGTTTACTAGACCGTGGGCTAGGCAGAACTGTCCCAAACTTGCTGTCCCCTGTGGACCCTGAATCCACCACATTTACCCAGTGTGCCGTGATGGACACGTAACGTCCCTGGCCATGCCTACTGGTCCATGCATCTGTTGTCAGGTGCACCTTTGTGCTCACAGATTGCCTGAGTGCATGGACGATGCGCTCTTTAACATGCTGGTGGAGGGCTGGGATGGCTTTTCTGGAAAAAAAGTGTCGACTGGGTAGCTCGTAGCGTGGTACAGCGTAGTCCATCAGGTCTTTGAAAGCTTCGCTTTCAACTAACCGGTAGGGCATCATCTCTAACGAGATTAGTCTAGCTATGTGGGCGTTCAAACCCTGTGTACGCGGATGCGAGGCTAAGTATTTCCTTTTTCTAACCATAGTCTCATGTAGGGTGAGCTGGACTGGAGAGCTGGAGATCGTGGAACTAGCGGGGGTGCCGGTGGACATGGCAGACTGAGAGACGGTGGGAGATGGTATTGTTGCCGCCGGTGCCCTAGATGCAGTGTTTCCTACTACGAAACTGGTGATTCCCTGACCCTGACTGCTTTGGCCTGGCAAAGATACCTGCACAGATACAGCAGGTGGTGCGCTAAATGGTGGTCCTACACTGCCGGAAGGGATGTTGCGTTGATGACTAGCTTCATTGGCCGAGGGTGCAACAACCTTAAGGGACGTTTGGTAGTTAGTCCAAGCTTTCAAATGCATGGTGGTTAAATGTCTATGCATGCAACTAGTATTGAGACTTTTCAGATTCTGACCTCTGCTTAAGGAAGTAGAACATTTTTGACAGATGACTTTGCGCTGATCAATTGGATGTTGTTTAAAAAAATGCCAGACTGCACTCTTTCTAGCATCGGATACCTTTTCAGGCATTGCAGACTGAGCTTTAACCGGATGGCCACGCTGTCCTCCACCAGGTTTTGGCTTTGCCACGCGTTTTGGGCAAGATACGGGCCCGGCAGATGGAACCTGTGGCGATGTTGATGCCTGCTGCGGCCCCTCCTCCTCCTCTGCTTCAGAACTGCTGCCGCCTGCACCCTGTTCCCCCAATGGCTGCCAATCGGGGTCAAGAACTGGGTCATCTAATAACTCTTCTTGTACCTCCTGCGCAACTTCGTCTGTGTCACCGTGTCGTTCGGTGGTATAGCGTTCGTGATGGGGCAACATAGTCTCATCAGGGTCTGATTCTTGATCAGCACCCTGCGAGGGCAATGTTGTGGTCTGAGTCAAAGGACCAGCATAGTAGTCTGGCTGTGGCTGTGCGTCAGTGCACTCCATGTCAGATTCAATTTGTAATGGGCATGGACTGTTAACTGCTTCACTTTCTAAGCCAGGGACGGTATGTGTAAAGAGCTCCATGGAGTAACCCGTTGTGTCGCCTGCTGCATTCTTCTCTGTTGTTGTTTTTGCTGAAGAGGACAAGGAAGTGACTTGTCCCTGACCGTGAACATCCACTAACGACGCGCTGCTTTTACTTTTACCAGTTTCACGAGAGGAGGCAAAAGAGCTAGAGGCTGAGTCAGCAAGATAAGCCAAAACTTGCTCTTGCTGCTCCGGCTTTAAAAGCGGTTTTCCTAATCCCAGAAAAGGGAGCGTTCGAGGCCTTGTGTAGCCGGACGACGAACCTGGCTCCACAGCTCCAGACTTAGGTGCAATATTTTTTTCCCCACGACCACCTGATGCTCCACCACTACCACTACCCTCATTACCAGCTGACAATGAACGCCCCCGGCCACGACCTCTTCCACTAGACTTCCTCATTGTTTTAAAAACGTAACCAAACTAACGTTATTTGTTGCAGTCACACAACTTACACGGTGAGCTATAACTTCAGTATGATTTAGCTACCCCTTTACAGGTTGGTGAGACCACAGCGAAAATCAGGCCCAATGTTACACACTCTTTTTTTGGTGGCTGCAAATTAGAGAGATGCCCCACACGCAGGACTGTCACTGAAGCACAAATGTTAATATTAATGTCACACTATTATTTTTTTTTTATTTTTATTTTTTTCAGGAACACTTTAGAAACCGCAAAAAAAAAAAAATAGATTTTTGCAGGGAGAATTTAGAAAACAAATGTAACAAACTATATGCTTTCTATGGGCCACTGAGTGAGAGATGACGCACACAGGAATCAGGAGTGGCACACAAGCCCAGAGGCCAATATTTTTCTACCAATGATTGATGGAGTTATTTTCTCTGGTAGATTTTTGAACCCAAATCAAGGAAAAAAAATATAGGCTTTCTATGGACCACAATTGGAGAGAGAGAGAGAGAGAGAGAGAGAGAGATGGCACACCCAGGAGTCAAGACTGGCACACAAGCAGAAAGGCCAATATTAATCTCCCATTTTTTTTTTGGGTTTGTTTTTTTTTTTTTTTTTCAGGGAGACTTTAGAAAAAAAAATAATAAAAAAAAAATGATTTTATCAGGAAGAATTTAGAAACCAAATAAAATAAAATGATTTTTTCAGGGAGAATTTATAAAACAAATAAAAACAAAAATAGGCGTTCTATGGCCCACTGACTGAGAGATGACGCACACAGGAGTCAGGAGTGGCACACAAGCCCAGAGGCCAATATTTTTCTACCAATGATTGATGTAGTTATTTTCTCTGGTAGATTTTGGAACCCAAATCAAGGAAAAAAAATATAGGCTTTCTATGGACCACAATTGGAGAGAGAGAGAGAGAGAGAGAGAGAGAGAGATGGCACACCCAGGAGTCAAGACTGGCACACAAGCATAAAGGCCAATATTAATCTCCCACTGTTTTTTTTGGTTGTTTTTTTTTTTTTTTTTTCAGGGAGACTTTAGAAAAAAAAATAATAAAAAAAATATGATTTTATCAGGAAGAATTTAGAAACCAAATAAAATAAAATGATTTTTTCAGGGAGAATTTATAAAACAAATAAAAACAAAAATAGGCGTTCTATGGCCCACTGACTGAGAGATGACGCACACAGGAGTCAGGAGTGGCACACAAGCCCAGAGGCCAATATTTTTCTACCAATGATTGATGTAGTTATTTTCTCTGGTAGATTTTGGAACCCAAATCAAGGAAAAAAAATATAGGCTTTCTATGGACCACAATTGGAGAGAGAGAGAGAGAGAGAGACAGATGGCACACCCAGGAGTCAAGACTGGCACACAAGCAGAAAGGCCAATATTAATCTCCCACTGTTTTTTTTGGTTGTTTTTTTTTTTTTTTTTCAGGGAGACTTTAGAAAAAAAAATTATAAAAAAAATATGATTTTATCAGGAAGAATTTAGAAACCAAATAAAATAAAATGATTTTTTCAGGGAGAATTTATAAAACAAATAAAAACAAAAATAGGCGTTCTATGGCCCACTGACTGAGAGATGACGCACACAGGAGTCAGGAGTGGCACACAAGCCCAGAGGCCAATATTTTTCTACCAATGATTGATGTAGTTATTTTCTCTGGTAGATTTTGGAACCCAAATCAAGGAAAAAAAATATAGGCTTTCTATGGACCACAATTGGAGAGAGAGAGAGAGAAACAGATGGCACACCCAGGAGTCAAGACTGGCACACAAGCAGAAAGGCCAATATTAATCTCCCACTGTTTTTTTTTGGTTGTTTTTTTTTTTTTTTTTTCAGGGAGACTTTAGAAAAAAAAATAATAAAAAAAATATGATTTTATCAGGAAGAATTTAGAAACCAAATAAAATAAAATGATTTTTTCAGGGAGAATTTATAAAACAAATAAAAACAAAAATAGGCGTTCTATGGCCCACTGACTGAGAGATGACGCACACAGGAGTCAGGAGTGGCACACAAGCCCAGAGGCCAATATTTTTCTACCAATGATTGATGTAGTTATTTTCTCTGGTAGATTTTGGAACCCAAATCAAGGAAAAAAAATATAGGCTTTCTATGGACCACAATTGGAGAGAGAGAGAGAGAGAGAGAGAGAGACAGATGGCACACCCAGGAGTCAAGACTGGCACACAAGCAGAAAGGCCAATATTAATCTCCCACTGTTTTTTTTGGTTGTTTTTTTTTTTTTTTTTTCAGGGAGACTTTAGAAAAAAAAATAATAAAAAAAATATGATTTTATCAGGAAGAATTTAGAAACCAAATAAAATAAAATGATTTTTTCAGGGAGAATTTATAAAACAAATAAAACCAAAAATAGGCGTTCTATGGCCCACTGACTGAGAGATGACGCACCCAGGAGTCAAGACTGGCACACAAGCAGAAAGGCCAATATTAATCTCCCACTGGTTTTTTTTTTTTTTTTTCAGGGAGACTTTAGAAAAAAAAATAATAAAAAAAATATGATTTTATCAGGAAGAATTTAGAAACCAAATAAAATAAAATGATTTTTTCAGGGAGAATTTATAAAACAAATAAAACCAAAAATAGGCGTTCTATGGCCCACTGACTGAGAGATGACGCACCCAGGAGTCAAGACTGGCACACAAGCAGAAAGGCCAATATTAATCTCCCACTGGTTTTTTTTTTTGTTTTTTCAGGGAGACTTTAGAAAAAAAAATAATAAAAAAAATATGATTTTATCAGGAAGAATTTAGAAACCAAATAAAATAAAATGATTTTTTCAGGGAGAATTTATAAAACAAATAAAACCAAAAATAGGCGTTCTATGGCCCACTGACTGAGAGATGACGCACCCAGGAGTCAAGACTGGCACACAAGCAGAAAGGCCAATATTAATCTCCCACTGGTTTTTTTTTTTTTTTTTCAGGGAGACTTTAGAAAAAAAAATAATAAAAAAAATATGATTTTATCAGGAAGAATTTAGAAACCAAATAAAATAAAATGATTTTTTCAGGGAGAATTTATAAAACAAATAAAACCAAAAATAGGCGTTCTATGGCCCACTGACTGAGAGATGACGCACCCAGGAGTCAAGACTGGCACACAAGCAGAAAGGCCAATATTAATCTCCCACTGGTTTTTTTTTTTGTTTTTTCAGGGAGACTTTAGAAAAAAAAATAATAAAAAAAATATGATTTTATCAGGAAGAATTTAGAAACCAAATAAAATAAAATGATTTTTTCAGGGAGAATTTATAAAACAAATAAAACCAAAAATAGGCGTTCTATGGCCCACTGACTGAGAGATGACGCACCCAGGAGTCAAGACTGGCACACAAGCAGAAAGGCCAATATTAATCTCCCACTGGTTTTTTTTTTTTTTTTTCAGGGAGACTTTAGAAAAAAAAATAATTAAAAAAATATGATTTTATCAGGAAGAATTTAGAAACCAAATAAAATAAAATGATTTTTTCAGGGAGAATTTATAAAACAAATAAAACCAAAAATAGGCGTTCTATGGCCCACTGACTGAGAGATGACGCACCCAGGAGTCAAGACTGGCACACAAGCAGAAAGGCCAATATTAATCTCCCACTGGTTTTTTTTTTTGTTTTTTCAGGGAGACTTTAGAAAAAAAAATAATAAAAAAAATATGATTTTATCAGGAAGAATTTAGAAACCAAATAAAATAAAATGATTTTTTCAGGGAGAATTTATAAAACAAATAAAACCAAAAATAGGCGTTCTATGGCCCACTGACTGAGAGATGACGCACCCAGGAGTCAAGACTGGCACACAAGCAGAAAGGCCAATATTAATCTCCCACTGGTTTTTTTTTTTTTTTTTCAGGGAGACTTTAGAAAAAAAAATAATAAAAAAAATATGATTTTATCAGGAAGAATTTAGAAACCAAATAAAATAAAATGATTTTTTCAGGGAGAATTTATAAAACAAATAAAACCAAAAATAGGCGTTCTATGGCCCACTGACTGAGAGATGACGCACCCAGGAGTCAAGACTGGCACACAAGCAGAAAGGCCAATATTAATCTCCCACTGGTTTTTTTTTTTTTTTTTCAGGGAGACTTTAGAAAAAAAAATAATAAAAAAAATATGATTTTATCAGGAAGAATTTAGAAACCAAATAAAATAAAATGATTTTTTCAGGGAGAATTTATAAAACAAATAAAACCAAAAATAGGCGTTCTATGGCCCACTGACTGAGAGAGAGAGAGAGATGGAACGCTTAGTACTGGCACACAAGCCCAAAGGGCAATATTAATCTCCCTTTTTTTTTCAGGGAGAATTTTTAAAACCCAAAAAAAAAAAAAAATAGGCTTTCTATGGCCCACTATTTGTGAGAGAGATGGGACGCTCAGGACTGGCACAGATGGCACGCTCAGGACTGGCACAGAAGCCCAGAGGCCAATATTAATCTCCCTTTTTTTCTGGGAGAATTTATAAAACCAAAAAAATATTTAAATAGGCTTTCTATGGCCCACTATTTGTGAGAGAGATGGCACGCTCAGGGCTGGCACAGATGGCACGCTCACAACTGGCACACAAGCCCAGAGGCCAATATTAATCTCCCTTTTTTCAGGGAAAATTTATAAAACAAAAAAAAAAATTAAATAGGCTTTCTATGGCCCACTATTTGTGAGAGAGATGGCACGCTCAGGACTGGCACAGATGGCACGCTCACAACTGGCACACAACCCCAGAGGCCAATATTAATCTCCCTTTTTTTCAGGGAGAATTTATAAAACCAAAAAAAAAAATTAAATAGGCTTTCTATGGCCCACTATTTGTGAGAGAGATGGCACGCTCAGGGCTGGCACAGATGGCACGCTCACAACTGGCACACAAGCCCAGAGGCCAATATTAATCTCCCTTTTTTTCAGGGAGAATTTATAAAACCAAAAAAAAAAATTAAATAGGCTTTCTATGGCCCACTATTTGTGAGAGAGATGGCACGCTCAGGGCTGGCACAGATGGCACGCTCACAACTGGCACACAAGCCCAGAGGCCAATATTAATCTCCCTTTTTTCAGGGAAAATTTATAAAACCAAAAAAAAAATTAAATAGGCTTTCTATGGCCCACTATTTGTGAGAGAGATGGCACGCTCAGGACTGGCACACAAGCCCAAAGGCCAATATTAATCTCCCACTGTATTTTTATCAGGGAGAATTTATACACCCCACAAAAAAAAATACAGAAAAATGAAAAGGCTTTCTATGGCCCACTATGTGAGAGAGATGGCACACACAGGGATGGCACTCTAGCAGAAATGCCAAATTGCCAATCTTAATCTCCCACCAAAAAAAACAAACAAAAAAAACAGGGAGTGTCCAACAATTACTATCTCCCTGCAGTAATCTCAGCCAGGTATGGCAGGCAGCAATAAGGAGTGGACTGATGCACAAATGAAATAAAAAGTGTGGACAAACAAAAAAGATAGCTGTGCAGAAAGGAAGGAACAAGAGGATTTGTGCTTTGAAAAAAGCAGTTGGTTTGCACAGCGGCGTACACACAGCAATGCAGCTATCAGGGAGCCTTCTAGGGCAGCCCAATGAGCTACAGCGCTGAGGGGAAAAAAAAAAAAAAAAACTTCCACTGTCCCTGCACACCGAGGGTGGTGTTGGACAGTGCAAATCGCTGCAGCACAAGCGGTTTTGTGGTTAATGGACCCTGACTAACGCTATCCCTGCTTCTGACAAAGCGGCAGCAACCTCTCCCTAAGCTCAGATCAGCAGCAGTAAGATGGCGGTCGGCGGGAACGCCTCTTTATAGCCCCTGTGACGTCGCAGACAGCAAGCCAATCACTGCAATGCCCTTCTCTAAGATGGTGGGGACCAGGACCTATGTCATCACGCTGCCCACACTCTGCGCTTACCTTCATTGGCTGAGAAATGGCGCTTTTCGCGTCATTGAAACGCGACTTTGGCGCGAAAGTCGCGTACCGCATGGCCGACCCCGCACAGGGGTCGGATCGGGTTTCATGAAACCCCGACTTAGCCAAAAGTCGGCGACTTTTGAAAATGTTCGACCCGTTTCGCTCAACCCTAATAATCAGTGGTCAAAAAAAACCTTTTCTTTAATTTTTTTGTTGATTGACCTATATTAGAGCTGGTTTATGGCCCGTTAAGCTGTAATTGTTACAGATGGCATTTTGGGGTATATATGACATTTTGATAACTTTTTATTGCTTTTTTAGGGATGTTTGGCAATCGGAAAACTGCAATTTTAGTGTTTAATTTTTTTTGTTTACCATACGGATTAAATAATTTTATTTTTTAGGATGGGTTTTTAAAGACACTATGATACCAAATCTGTTTATTTCTTTTTTATTTTGAATTTCTTTATTCTCGAACAAGGAAAAGATGTGCAATTTTAACTTTAAATATTTTTAGACATTTTTTTCTTACTTTTACTTATTTTTTACTCTTTTATGAGACTTGAACCTGTGATATGTTTGATCAAATGTTGTATATGTGCAGTATTTGCATTATATAGTGTAACTGACATTCTGCTATGTAACCTAGAAGGCCCTAAGCTGCCATGGTAAATCTTGGGTTGGGTGACTGCATTGCTGGGGCAGAAGGGTCCATGGATGCTGTCAGGTAAGAGGCTATTCTCAGGGTTTCAGTTTAGCGAGTGCAGATTACTGACGTAGCTGATGAACCTGGTCCTGTGAATCGATTGAAATCAACTCTATGCAGAATAGAATTGAGATGGACCCCATTATAGTCATTGGACCATTTTTGCTTCAGTTTCCATCTCATTTGTAACTCACAGTTCATAGGTGTGAACAGTCTTACTGTCATGCTGTGACGGTCTTTGGTAAGGAAGGGAGGCCTCAAACTGTCCCTAGAACTGGGACCCTACCTATCCCTGTCCCGGGGGTACTTGTTATGATCCGGTGACCTAGAAGCTGCATGAGAACTTTCACTGGAGAAAGTGGCCACTGTACTGACCGCAATCCTGAACTTAACACTGCAACTAGAAGTAGCCGTGGAGTGTACCTAACACACCTAGACACCTCGTCACAGCCGGAGAACTAAATACCCCTAAAGATGGAAATAGGAATACTATCTTGCCTCAGAGAAAATCCCCAAAGGATAGACAGCCCCCCACAAATATTGGCGGTGAGTCGGAGAGGAAAAAACATACACAGGCAGAAAAACAGGATTAGCACAGGAGGCCACTCTAGCTAGATAGAACAGGATAGGACAGAGTTCTGTGCGGTCAGTATAAAAATCCTTCAAAACATCCACAGCAGAATATACAAAAACTTCCTACATCTTTACTAAAAGATGTAGGAGCGTAAATCTGCAACTCCAGTGAATCCTACAATCAGAGCAGGAATAAAACTGAAACAAGCACACTGGCAGTGTGCCACAGAAACAAAAACCAAACACTTATCTTTGCTGAAATAGGCAGCAAGCAGGAGAAGCCAGAAAGTGATCCAACACTTCACAAGGAACATTGACTACTGGCAAGGGCTAAAGGATCCTGCCCACTAAAATATCCCAGTCAGAATTGTAATCATCCGATACACCTGGCCAGGTCTGTGACTCAGAGACAACTGCATTCCCACCTACAACCACTGGAGGGAATCCAAGAGCAGAATTCACAACAGTACCCCACCTTGAGGAGGGGTCACTGAACCCTCACCAGGGCCCCCAGGACGATCAGGACGAGCCAGATGAAAGGCACGGACCAAATCAGCAGCATGGACATCAGAGGCAAAAACCCAAGAATTATCCTCCTAGCCATAATCCTTCCATTTGACCAGGTACTGGAGCTTCCGCCTTGAAAAACGGGAATCCAAAATCTTCTCAACCACATATTCCAACTCCCCATCAACCAACACAGGGGCCGGAGGATCAACAGAGGGAACAACGGGCTCCACATATTTCCGCAACAAAGATCTATGGAAGACATTATGGATAGCAAAAGAGGCCAGAAGCGCCAGTCGAAAAGACACCGGATTAATAATCTCAGAAATCCTATAAGGACCAATAAACCGAGGCTTAAACTTAGGAGAAGAAACCTTCATAGGAACATGACGGGAGGACAACCAGACCAGATCCCCAACCCGAAGCCGGGAACCAACATGACGACGACGAATAGCAAAACGTTGAGCCTCCTCTTGAGACAACACCAACTTGTCCACCACATGAGCCCAAATCTGCTGCAACCTGTCCACCACAGAATCCACACCAGGACAGTCAGAAGGCTCAACCTGCCCAGAAGAAAAACGAGGATGAAAACCAAAATTACAAAAGAAAGGCGAAACCAAGGTAGCAGAACTAGCCCAATTATTAAGGGCAAACTCGGCCAATGGCAAGAAGGCCACCCAATCATCCTGATCAGCAGACACAAAGCATCTCAAATAAGTCTCCAAGGTCTGATTAGTTCGCTCGGTCTGGCCATTTGTCTGAGGATGAAACGCAGAAGAAAAAGACAAATCAATGCCCAGCCTAGCACAAAATGCCCGCCGAAACCTAGAAACAAACTGGGAGCCTCTGTCGGACACAATATTCTCCGGAATACCATGCAAACGAACCACATGCTGAAAGAACAACGGAACCAAATCTGAAGAGGAAGGCAATTTAGGTAAGGGCAACAAATGAACCATCTTAGAGAACCGGTCACAAACAACCCAGATAACAGACATCTTCTGGGAGACCAGAAGATCAGAAATAAAATCCATCAAAATATGCGTCCAGGGCCTCTCAGGGACTGGCAATGGCAAAAGCAACCCACTAGCACGGGAACAACAAGGCTTGGCCCGCGCACAAGTCCCACAGGACTGCACAAAAGAACGCACATCACGTGACAATGAAGGTCACCAAAAGGACCTACCAACCAAATCTCTGGTACCAAAAATGCCAGGATGACCGGCCAACACGGAACAGTGAACCTCAGAAATCACTCTACTAGTCCATCTGTCAGGAACAAACAATTTCCCCACAGGACAGCGGTCAGGTTTGTCAGCCTGAAATTCCTGAAGAACCCGTCGTAAATCAGGGGAAATGGCAGAAAGGACCACCCCCTCTTTCAGAATACCGACCGGCTCTAAGACCTCAGGAGAATCAGGCAAAAAACTCCTAGAGAGGGCATCAGCCTTAATATTCTTAGAACCCGGAAGGTACGAGACCACGAAATCAAAACAGGAAAAAAACAAGGACCATCGAGCCTGTCTAGGATTCAGCCGTTTAGCAGACTCGAGGTAAATCAAATTCTTATGATCGGTCAACACCACAATACGGTGCTTAACTCCCTCAAGCCAATGTCGCCACTCCTCAAATGCCCACTTCATAGCCAACAACTCCCGATTGCCGACATCATAATTGCGTTCAGCAGGCGAAAACTTACGGGAAAAGAAGGCACACGGTTTCATTAAGGAACCAACAGGATCCCTCTGAGACAGAACGGCCCCTGCCCCAATCTCAGAATCGTCAACCTCAACCTGAAACGGAAGAGAAACATCCGGTTGGCGCAACAATGGAGCAGAAGTAAAACGACGTTTAAGCGCCTGAAAGGCAGAGACAGCCGCAGAGGACCAATTCGCCACATCAGCACCTTTCTTCATCAAATCGGTCAAGGGTTTGACCACACTGGAAAAATTAGCAATGAAACGGCGATAAAAATTTGCAAAACCCAAAAATTTCTGAAGGCTCTTCACAGATGTGGGCTGAATCTAATCATGAATGGCCTGAACCTTAACCGGATCCATCTCTATAGACGAAGGAGAAAAAAATAAAGCCCAAAAAAGAGACTTTCTGCACCCCAAAGAGACACTTAGACCCTTTCACAAACAGGGCACTGTCACGAAGGATCTGAAATACCATCCTGACCTGTTGCACATGAGACTCCCAATCATCGGGAAAAATCAAAATATCGTCCAAATATACAATCAAGAATTTATCAAGATAAGTCCGGAAGATATCATGCATGAAGGACTGAAAAACAGATGGAGCATTAGAGAGTCCGAATGGCATCACAAGGTATTCAAAATGGCCTTTCGGCGTATTAAACGCAGTTTTCCATTCATCACCCTGCTTAATACGAACAAGATTATATGCCCCCCGAAGGTCAATCTTCGTAAACCAACTAGCTCCCTTAATCCTAGCAAACAAATTGGAAAGCAAAGGTAAAGGGTATTGAAACTTGACCGAGATTTTATTCAAGAGGCGATAATCTATACAGGGTCTCAAGGAACCATCTTTTTTAGCAACAAAAAAGAACCCCGATCCCAACAGTGAAGAAGATGGCCGAATATGCCCTTTCTCCAAAGACTCCTTAATATAGCTCCGCATGGCGGTATGTTCAGGCACAGATAGATTAAAAAGTCGACCCTTAGGAAACTTACAGCCTGGAATGAAGTCAATAGCACAATCGCAATCCCTGTGCAGTGGAAGGAAACTGGACTTGGGCTCATCGAATACATCCTGAAAATCAGACAAACACGCTGGAATTTCAGAAGGTGAAGAAGAGGAGAATGACATCAAAGGAACATCATTATGAACCCCCTGACAACCCCAACTAGTCACAGACATGGACTTCCAGTCCAACACAGGATTATGTACCTGCAACCATGGAAAACCCAGCACGATAGCATCATGCAAGTTATGCAACACCAGGAATCGACAATCTTCCAGATGGGCTGGCGTCATGCGCATGGTCACCTCTGTCCAAAACTGGGGCTTATTTTTAGCCAAGGGTGTAGCGTCAATGCCTCTTAAAGGAATATGGTTCTGCAAAGGCTGCAAGGGAAAACCACAACGCTTGGCAAACTCAAAATCCATTAAATTCAAGGCGGTGCCTGAATCCGCAAACGCCATGACACAAAATGATGACAATGAGCAGATCAAGGACACAGATAACAGAAATTTAGGTTGTACAGTACTGATGGTAATTGAACTGGCGATCCTCTTTGTCCGCTTAGGGCAGACAGAAATGACATGAGAAGCGTCGCCACAATAATAACACAACCTATTTTGACATCTGAAACCTTGTCGTTCCATTCTAGACAGAATTCTATCACATTGCATAGGCTCAGAAATTTGCTCTGAGGATAACGCCACAGCGCGCACAGTTCTGCGCTCCCGCAGGCGTCGGTCAATCTGAATGGCCAGAGACATAGAATCACTCAGACCGGAAGGCGTGGGAAACCCCACCATAACATCTTTAACGGATTCAGAAAGCCCCCTTCTGAAAATTGCCACCAAAGCATCATTATTCCATTTAGTCAACACAGACCATTTTCTGAATTTCTGACAATACAATTCTGCCAACTCTTGACCCTGAGACAGGGCCAACAAGGTTTTCTCAGCTTGATCCACAGAATTAGGTTCATCATATAATAGTCCTAAAGCCTGAAAAAAGGAGTCAATATTAAGCAATGCCGGATTCCCAGATTCCAGGGAAAACGCCCAATCCTGCGGGTCGCCACGCAGCAGGGAGATTACGATTTTTACCTGCTGAATGGAATCACCAGAGGATCGAGGTCTCAGGTCAAAAAACAGTTTACAGTTGTTTTTAAAACTCAAAAATTTAGACCTGTCACCAGAAAACAAATCAGGAATAGGAATCTTCGGTTCTAAAGCAGGAGTTTGAACAATATAATCAGAAATACCTTGCATCCTAGCAGCAAGCTGGTCTACACGAGAAACTAATTCCTGAACATTCATGCTTGCACCAGGCTCCTCAGGCACCCAGAGATAAAGAGGGAGGAGAAGAGAAAACAGACTGGAGAAAAAAAAATGGCTCAAGAGCTTCCTTCCCTTCTTCTGAGATGCATTTAACTCATTGTTGGCCAGTAGCACTGTTATGATCCAGTGACCTAGGAGCTGCATGAGAACTTTGACTGGAGAAAGTGGCCACTGTACTGACCGCAATCCTGAACTTAACACCGCAACTAGAAGTAGCCGTGGAGTGTACCTAACACACCTAGACACCTCGTCACAGCCGGAGAACTAAATACCCCTAAAGAAGGAAATAGGAATACTATCTTGCCTCAGAGAAAATCCCCAAAGGATAGACAGCCCCCCACAAATATTGGCGGTGAGTCGGGGAGGAAAAAACATACACAGGCAGAAAAACAGGATTAGCACAGGAGGCCATTCTAGCTAGATAGAACAGGATAGGACAGAGTCCTGTGCGTTCAGTATAAAAACCCTTCAAAACATCCACAGCAAAATATACAAAAACTTCCTACATCTTTACTAAAAGATGTAGGAGCGTAAATCTGCAACTCCAGTGAATCCTACAATCAGAGCAGGAATAAAACTGAAACAAGCACACTGGCAGTATGCCACAGAAGCAAAAACCAAACACTTATCTTTGCTGAAATAGGCAGCGAGCAGGAGAAGCCAGAATGTGATCCAACACTTCACAAGGAACATTGACTTTTGGCAAGGGCTAAAGGATCCTGCCCACTAAAATATCCCAGTCAGAATTCTAATCATCCGATACACCTGGCCAGGTCTGTGACTCAGAGACAAATGCATTCCCACCTACAACCACTGCAGGGAACCCAAGAGCAGAATTTACAACAGGTACTCTTGAAGGTAGAGAGGCCTGAGTCTCTAAACTTACTTATTATGCTCCTGTTAAACCCTGATTTGTCCTCTCCCCCACCCCATGAGGCATAGGACAGAAATGTAAAATAAACCAGACACAAAGACAAAACAGGGATAACAGAAAAACTCTATCATTCAAAAGCACTAGCCAACAATAGGGAGGAGGATAGGGACAGGGAGTAATGAACTAAATGGGAAATGGGATCAGGAGATAAACACACACGTACTACAGCAAACTACAGTTCACTACTACAACAACTCCACTCAGCTTTAGCACTCAGCACAGGAAGACAAATCTTTCACCTGCAGGGACAAGAATGACTGGTTAGTTTTTTAAGAAGAGATAATGACCAGATCAGAAGCAGCTGATATGGTTTCGCATGTTTCTGACCAGCATAGAAAGGGTTGTTAACCACTTCAGCACCAGAGGAAACTAAATCCATTTAATATGGGACATAAATCACACCATTTCTAAAGAAGACCTGCGAATCATTACCTGACATGACCATCTAACTCCAGGTCTTCCATGCATGTAAAGAAGCTGCGGAGACACCATCACGTGTTTCTCGACGCAAGCAGTGAATAGCCAGGCCTTTCCCCGGGAAGGAACAACCACGGGAAGGGCAGCATCCTATGAAGGAAAGCCACCTATGCCAAGCATGGTATCCATCCACAGACAACTGTTTCGGGGTTTTTGCCCCTCATCAGTGTGGAGTAGGAATTTGGCTATTAGGAGCAGTGCCTAGTAAAAAGGCTATAAAGGCACAGATGATTGGCCTCAGGGAGACCAAAACATCCAACACCGCGGAGACACCATCACGTGTTTCTCAACGCAGTGATTCCAGAACACTGCCCCATCCCTTATGGGAAATATGCAGATGCATGTAAAGAAGCTTGATGGTGTCTCCGCGGTGTTGGATGTTTTGGTCTCCCCGAGGCCAATCATCTGTGCCTTTATAGCCTTTTTACTAGGCACTACTCCTAATAGCCAGATTCCTACTCCACACTGATGAGGGGCAAAAACCCCGAAACAGCTGTCTGTGGATGGATACCATGCTTGGCATAGGTGGTTTTCCTTCATAGGATGCTGCCCTTCCTGTGGTTTTTCCTTCCCGGGGAAAGGCCTGGCTATTCACTGCTTGCGTCGAGAAATACGTGATGGTGTGTTAGGAGTCGAGTTTCCTCTGCTGCACAGGGGGAATCTCGATCCGTGTCTGCTGCGGTCTCCCATTCTGCTTCGGCCGCAGTGGGCTCTGCTCAGCGGAGGCGTCGCTCCCAGCGTCTCGCTGGGACTGATTCTGTGCAGAGGGTTACTGCTGCCTTTTCTGGCTCTCCTATTGTACCCTGCACTGATCTGCGGCGAGCGAGCTTCTCTGGGACTAAGTCCTTATTTGCACACACTGAGCATGCCCAGGGCAAGATCTCCCGTTGGAGATCGAGGGTCACATGCTCAGGTGCTGCAGCACATCCCATTGGTCCTCCTGGCAGGTCCTGAAAGGGCAAAACTTCTGTAGCAGCTTCCTGTGCTGCAACTATATAAACTGCGCATGACCGCACGGCCATGCGCTAGTATTGTCTTGATAATGTGTGTGTGTAGATGGATGTATGTCGATGGATGAAAGCTCCTAAGTATCCCTCCCTAGTGTTGTCGACTGCTCGCGGATGATGGTAGCTATCTAGCGCCCGACTAGCCATCTGCACGTAACACACATCACAGCGTCTAGTTGCTGTGTCCGCCAGTACGGCGCCGTGCGCTTCCTCTGCGCTTTCCTTACCCAAGCCTGGGTGGTTAGTGGCGTCCGTCAGTGCGGCACCGCACGCACTCTCGTGCCTTATATTCTATTTATAGTTTCCTTACACACCCAGTTGCGGTATTGTGCCAGCAAGTGGTCTAATCGGACTTCAATCCTGAGTTGGGGTTGTGTTCGCTGACTTCTTGCTCGCGCTCTATGTGCGGTACCGCGGTCCTGTGACGCAACAGGATCGCTTCCTTTACGCAGGGTGAAGTTAACCCATGTGCGTATACTTATAGTACCGCCATATAGTCCGTCTTACTAGCAGCAGGGGTTTTACCTGCACTGTGGACCTCGGACTGCGAACGCACCAGGTTTCATATCATCTATACTTGGTGCGTTCCGCCAGTCCATAACATGGTGTCTCCGCAGCTTCTTTACATGCATTTGCATATTTCCCATAAGGGATGGGGGCAGTGTTCTGGAATCACTGCATTGAGAAACACGTGATGTTGTCTCCGCAGTGTTGGATGCTTTGGTCTCCCCGAGGCCAATCATCTGTGCCTTTATAGCCTTTTTACTAGGCACTGCTCCTAATAGCCAGATTCCTACTCCACACTGATGAGGGGCAAAAACCCCGAAACAGCTGTCTGTGGATGGATACCATGCTTGGCATAGGTGGCTTTCCTTCATAGGATGCTGCCCTTCCCGTGGTTGTTCGTTCCCGGGGAAAGGCCTGGCTATTCACTGCTTGCGTCGAGAAACACGTGATGGTGTCTCCGCAGCTTCTTTACATGCATCTGCATATTTCCCATAAGGGATGGGAGCAGTGTTCTGGAATCACTGCGTTGAGAAACACGTGATGGTGTCTCCGCGGTGTTGGATGTTTTGGTCTCCCCGAGGCCAATCATCTGTGCCTCCAGGTGTTCCATGGGGACGTGACATACTTGTGACACTTACCGCAGTTTGGTGTCTGCTGTATGAAGCAAGATGGTATGAAGATTTTAAAGATTTTGTACAACTTCTTAATGTAGACTTTGCTCTTTACCATGGCTGTTTGTATTGGCCTTTTGTAAAGCAATTATGGAAAACCTCAAATCAAGAAAGTCCTATTTCTGCCTGAACACATGTTTGGAATAGAATGTGATGGCCATGAATCGTTACCAGTAGGATAAATAAACAATGGCTATATTCCTACACATTTTGGACAAGAAGATTTTGGCAATGTGGCCAAATACATAGAGATTATAAATACAATAAAACATTGTAAGTACATTTACAGTAAACAGTACCATATGTTAAGTACGTGGCTGGTAACATTGTTTTTCCGGCGTTTCATAGGCCATCCTGTATAACAAACATGGTCAAGGAATAAATGACTATAAATCTAGAATCTGCGAGGTTCAGTTTATTGTGACGCCTTGAATGGTAAAATATTTTAGCCTCAGAAATCAGCAGCGACGCGCATTGGTTCTGTACCGCAGTAATGTTTACTGATGTTTGGTAACAGGAATATTGGGTTTATAGCTCACCGGTGAGGAGAGATTAGTCGATATTGTTCACGTGTAATATGTTGGTTGACGGTTGTGATATTACCTTTCATTTGATGACACTGATGATTACTGGCTGTACCTGCACAGGCAGGGCCGGCTCCAGGTTTTTGAGGGCCCCAGGCGAAAGAGACTCAGTGGGCCCCCCCTTTAACACCTACCACAATTCATGATGCACAGATACAGCAGAGAAATATAGGTATAGTACATTGCCAAATTTAACTTCTTACATGAGTGATAGCTATTGTAAATTCTATAATACCATACAGCATAGGGGCTTTATATAAGTCAACCCCTTAACGTAGAACATTTGTAATGTTATGGAAAGTTGGTTTGGATAAATCTATCCCTGTGTGTGCTGCGGCCGTTCCCAATAAGACTGAGTATTTTGAGCGCTCAAGAATGACACTGTGCACCATTGTGACAATAACATTCCACCAATACTGACGATTTATTGTACATACATGGTTTTATAATTGCATATAGAAAGGAGGTGGTTAGGGGTGGTTAGCTAATTACCATATTGTCTAGCTCCTCTGTTATTGGTTATCTAAATATATATGGAATATTGTGATTAATGCACATATGAATTCTGATTAAGCAACTAAAATGTAGCTGTCTGCATCTTTCTGCATCTAGGACAAAGTTGAGACATCTGATCACCATTTAGTACATCTGGTGCTGTTCCGCTTTATGGCTGGAAATCCCCCAAACAGTCTGTCTAGCTTATATCAGTTTATGTCAGCCATTTTAAGCAATTGATTATAGTTTATATATTAGATGTGGATATTTGAGTATACATAAGTATATATAATTATATAGGAGTATATACGCAAGTGAGATCTATATGATATATATTTCCATCACAGTAAAAGTGCAAAATGTGTAGTATATAGCACAGCCACATAGTATATAGCACAGCCCACATAGCATATAACACAACCCACGTAGTATATAGCACAGCCATGTAGTATATAGCACAGCCCACGTTGTATATAACACAGCCCACACAGTATATAACACAGCCCACGTAGTATATAGCACAGCCACATAGAATATAGTACACCCACGTAGTATATAGCACAGCCCACGTAGTATATAACACAGCCCACATAGTATATAACACAGCCCACATAGTATATAACATAGCCATGTAGTATATAGCATATAGCACAGCCACGTAGCATATAACACAGCCACGTAGTATACATAACACAGCCCACATAGTATATAACACAGCCCACATACTATATATAACACAGCCCACGTAGTATACATAACACAGCCACGTAGTATATAGCACAGCCACATAGTACATAGCACAGCCACGTAGTATATAGCACAGCCAACATTGTATATAACACAGCCCACGTAGTATATAGCACAGCCATGTAGTATATAGCACAGCTCACGTAGTATATAACACAGCCATGTAGAATATAGCAGTCACGTAGTATATAGCACAGCCACATGGCATATAGCACAGCCACGTAGCATATAACACAGCCACGTAGTATATATAACACAGCCTGCGTAGTATATAACACAGCCCATGTACTATATAAAACACAGCCCACGTAGTATATATAACACAGCCCACATAGTATATAGCACAGCCATGTAGTATATAACACAGCCATGTACTATATACAGAAGTCTACAAGTCCCAGCATCACTCAGATGCCATACTGTAGGTCTGTAGGACTACAAGTGACAGCATCTCTAAGATATCACATTGTAGGACTAGTCCACAAGTCCCAGACAGTACTGTCTTGCACAGTCCATCCATTCCCGCCACCGCCTGTCTCCGTGGCCCATACCTTGTCCTCCCAGTCCCAGGCTGCATTCCCCCAGAATGCTTTGCTCCAGGAAGGAAGACTGCTTCACTTTCACCGGTCCGTCACACCCCCGTTGTGGACACAGGGTGCTGCTCATCTTTCTGCTTGGCGCAGCAGCTGCTCATTCTCCGGGCACTGGAGCGTGGAGGGAAGGAGACCTCAAGCAGTGCTAGACGATCCCAGGACCTCTGAGCTCTTAGGATGACGAGCTCGTCCTCACTCTCAGTCGGAAGTGACGACGCAGACCGGAAGTGACTCTTCGTATCCATGATGAGTATTCTAATCACTGGCGTCATGTGGCTCTCCAGCAGCTGCAAAATGCCCAGAGCTCTGTGCCGCCTACTGCCTGGGATGTGCTCTGAGTCCTAAGAGTTGTAGTGTAATACAGCCTATACATGGGATGTAGTCTGGCTGTGGGGGCCCCCCAGGAGCCTCAGTGTCATACCGTAAATGGCCCCCCATCTCACCAGGGCCCCGGCACTTGCCCGGGTGCTGACGCCGGCCCTGTGTCCAACAGTGCCAAATCATGCAGCCACATAGACTCGAACATAATATACGAGCGCTGCCAGATGCTCGGATAACACCTGATGCTATCCGAGAACGTTCGCTCATCACTACTCAACAGCTTTATGGGGAATTAGTGGAGCAGTGGTCGAACATACGATAAGCACTGCCTATCCATTCTAACCCTGAAGGACACTGCTTTGTTTTCCTATCTCTACTGTACATCATAACTACACTGCTCAAAAAATAAAGGGAACACTAAAATACCACATCCTAGATATCACTGAATGAAATATTCCAGTTGCAAATTTTTATTCATTGCATAGTGGAATGGGTTCAGAACAATAAAACATAACAATTATCAATGCAAATCAAAATGAATATCCCACGGAGGTCTGGATTTGGAATTATACTCAAAATTAAAGTGGAAAATCAAATTACAGGCTGATCCAACTTCAGTGGAAATGCCTCATGACAAGGAAAAAATGCTCAGTATTGTGTATGGCCTCCATGTTCCTGTATGACCTCCCTACAATGCCTGGGCATGCTCCTGATGGATGGTCTCCTGAGGGATCTCCTTCCAGACCTGGACTAGAGCATTTTCCAACTCCTGGACAGTCTGTGGTGCAATGTAACGTTGGTGGATGGAGTGAGACATGATGTCCCAGATGTGTTCAATCGGATTCAGGTCTGGGGAACGGGCGGGCCAGTTCATAGCTTCAATGCCTTCATCTTGCAGGAACTGCTGACACACTCCAGCCACATGAGGTCTGGCATTGTCCTGCATTAGGAGGCACCCAGGGCCAACCGCACCAGTATATGGTCTCACAAGGGGTCTGAGGATCTCATCTCGGTACCTAATGGCAGTCAGGCTACCTCTGGCGAGCACATGGAGGGCTGTGCTGCCCTCCAAAGAAATGCCACCCCACACAATTACTGACCCACTGCCAAACTGGTCACCCTGAAGGATGCTTCAGGCAGCAGATCGCTTTCCACGGCATCTCCAGACTCTGTCATGTCTGTCACATGTGCTCAGTGTGAATGTGCTTTCATCTGTGAAGAGCACAGGGCGCCAGTGGCGAATTTGCCAATTCTGTTGTTCTGTGGCAAATGCCAAGCATCCTGCACGGTGTTGGGCTGTGAGCACAAACCCCATCTGTGGCCGTCGGGCCCTCTGTTATGAACAGGTGATTCAGAACCACAATGGACCTAGTGGTTAAGAGCACACAAAGTGACCTGATAGTTACTAACATAGGACGAGCTCTGAGACGTGGGAACTCTGCTGACCGCAATCCCTAATCCTATCATACCACACTAGAGGTAGCCGTGGATTGCGCCTAACGCTCCCTATGCAACTCGGCACAGCCTGAGAAACTAGCTAGCCCTGAAGATAGAAAAATAAGCCTACCTTGCCTCAGAGAAATTTCCCAAAGGAAAAGGCAGCCCCCCACATATAATGACTGTGAGTTAAGATGAAAATACAAATACAGAGATGAAATAGATTTTAGCAAAGTGAGGCCCGACTTACTGAATAGACCGAGGATAGGAAAGATAGCTTTGCGGTCAACACAAAAACCTACAAACAACCACGCAGAGGGGCAAAAAGACCCTCCGCACCGACTAACGGTACGGAGGTGCTCCCTCTGCGTCTCAGAGCTTCCAGCAAACAAGAAAACCAATATAGCAAGCTGGACAGAAAATATAGCAAACAAAAGTAACACAAGCAAAACTTAGCTTATGCAGGGCAGACAGGCCACAAGAACGATCCAGGAGAAAGCAAGACCAATACTGGAACATTGACTGGAGGCCAGGAACAAAGAACTAGGTGGAGTTAAATAGAGCAGCACCTAACGACTTAACCTCGTCACCTGAGGAAGGAAACTCAGAAGCCGCAGCCCCACTCACATCCACCAGAGGAAGCTCATAGACAGAACCAGCCGAAGTACCACTCATGACCACAGGAGGGAGCTTGACCACAGAATTCACAACAGCCCTCAGACCATCCTCATGGAGTCGGTTTGTGCAGACACATGCACATTTGTGGCCTGCTGGAGGTCATTTTGCAGGGCTCTGGCAGTGCTCCTCCTGTTCCTCCTTGCACAAAGGTGGAGGTAGTGGTCCTGCTGCTGGGTTGTTGCCCTCCTATGGCCCCCTCCACATCTCCTGGTGTACTGGCCTGTCTCCTGGTAGCGCCTCAAGCCTCTGGACACTACGCTGACAGACACAACAAACCTTCTTGCCACAGCTCGTATTGATGTGTCATCCTGGATGAGCTGCACTACCTGAGCCACTTGTGTGGGTTGTAGAGTCCGTCTCATGCTAACACGAGTGTGAAAGCACAACCAACATTCAAAAGTGACCAAACATCAGCCAGAAAGCATTAGTACTGAGATGTGTTCTGTGGTCCCCACCTGCAGAACCACTCCTTTATTGAGGGTGTCTTGATAATTTCCAACAGTTTCCATCAGTTGTCTATTCCATTTGCACAACAGCATGTGAAATTGATTGTCAAACAGTGTTGCTTCCTAAGTGGACAGTTTGATTTCACAGAAGTTTGATTTACTTGGAGTTATATTCTGTTGTTTAAGTGTTCCCTTTATTTTTTTGAGCAGTGTATGAGGAAACAAAATAGATAGGTAGGATACACAGTACAGTAGATATTAGCCATAACAGTGCAGTATGTGAGTGCAAGCCATAGAGTATAAGAAACAGGACAAGCCATGGACTTTTACACCCCCACTTTGAGCTCACTCACATGAGTGTATAACTCGGCCAAGCGCTATATGATATTTTATTGGATAACACTCGGATCAGTGTTATACTATGGGGCAGTGTAGGTCTGTGGTTTTTTCTACAGACCGGATCGATCTGTAGAAAAAAATTGTAGCATGTTGCAGTGGCTCCGCAATTCAATCAAGTCTATGGGTGCATGAGAAACATTGGACTGCACTCGGATGTCATCTCAGTGCAGTCCAATATCCGTGGACAATGGAGAAGATGGAGAAATTAAGTTCTCCGTATTCTCCGCACCTGAGAATCAGATCACTGTAAGACGATACTCACCTAAAATTCAGAGCAGAGTTTGAGCCAAGAGTAATTAACACAATTGGCCTTTGGATGTGACCCTATCCCTGTTTTACACTTGCATTGGCAATGCAAATGGGCATTTGCTAATAAAGCTTATTTGAATTGAAAAAGACAGCTTCATTTAAGTGCCGTGATCCAGCCTGGAAGTTAATTCAGGCACCATCAGCTTCTCTGCGATGCAATCGCGGGCAGATGATTGGTTGCTGTAACAGCCGGGGGGCTGGATTGTGGGCAGATGATTGGTTGCTGTAACAGCCGGGGGGGGGGGGGGGGGGGGGGGGACGGATGAACGCCCCAGCGCCTGTCATGTGATCTCTCCTGTGGCTGGGCATCATAGAATTGTCTGATTTTCACTATACATAGCAATACTATGGTAATGATAATAATATAGTGATAGCAGGTTCAAGTCCCCTAAGGGAACCAACATGGTAAAAAAAAATACAATTTTTTTAAAAATATATATAAATTCAAATTACCCCTCTTTCCCAGATAACAGTAAAGAAATGTAAAAAATATGTATTTTGTATCGCTGTGTCCAGAAAAATCTATTGAAATATAAAATAAATTAGGCTGATTGGTAAACACTGTAACGAGAGAAAAAATTAAACCACAACTGCATTTTTTCGGTCACCGCAATAATGCTAAAAAATGTAATAAGAAGTGATCAAAGCACAGTATGTACCCCAAAAGTGTATAAATATAAGCACCAGCTCGCTACCCACATCAGAAGACCCCAATACAGCTAAATTGATGGTAATATAAAAAGTTATAGTGCTCAGAAAATGGCGACACAAGCACATTCTTTTCTTTTAACAAAATTCTGAATTTTTTTAAAAGTCAATGAAAAAGTAAAAAAATAAAATAAACTACAAGTTTGGTATTTCTATAATCTTACTGACATGGAGAATCATGTTTCCAGATAATTTCTACTGTATAATTACGTCCCAAAAATAAATCCCCCCCCAAAACAATGGCAGAGTTGCATTTTTTTTTCACCATTTCATCACACTTGGAATTATTTTTGCCATTTTCCCTTACTCTATATGGTAGAACGAATGGCGTCACGCAAAACTACATCGTATCCTGCAGAAACCGAGCCTTCGTAGGTCTATGTCACTGCCAAAATAAAAAAAGACTAGGTCATTTACCCCTCTCCCTGACTACGCACATTTTCAAGTGTTTTTTTCTGCACATGTGGATTTAAACAGCAATGAAAAAAGTTTTCTTTCAAGAATTCAAATTATTATTTTAATTTTTCGTCTGTTATTTTTTTTATTATCATTTATATAGCATTAACATTTATTTTATATATTGTGCCACCCATAAAGTTATAAAACACCTTTGGGGGGGCAATTCAGTATTGGAATATTAATATTTTCATCTTATTTCCCCTGTAGCCGAGGCTGGTATATTAGCCCCAGTTACAGGGAAAATACGGCCTCCTAGCTGCACGCGTCTCCTCTGACCCTGCAGCTCCTGCTTCCTCTATACACAGCGATCACATAATCTGTCACCTCGGGCAGCGATTCCTGGTACCGAAAACAGTGATGGAGAAGGAACACACGGGAATAACTGTCTCTGCCTCCTCTATGGGGACTTCTCTGACAGTCGGATCCTAGATCCCGCAGCTACATGATTGCATGGAGATGTGATCCTATGCTGAAGCATTGTAGACATCATTGTAGAGTAGGAGCCAGATATGGGAGCTGCAGAGGGAGATAACAAGGAGAGGAAGAAATACAACCGCAAGATTGAAAGCTGGTTACGGAGGGAAGGGGTTAAAGCCTATCTAATTCTCTAAGTATCATCTATTTATTACCTATATTTATCTATTATCAGTCTAAATATTCATCTAATCTAATCTATCATCTATTATCTTTCCATCTATCTTTCTATTATCTATCTATCTATCTATCTATTATCTATCATCTATTATCTATCTATCATCTATTATCTATCTAGTATCTATCTATCTATCTATCTATCTATCTATCATCTATCTATTATCTATCTATCTATCCTCTATCTATCTATCTATCTATCATCTATCTATTATCTATCTATCTATCCTCTATCTATCTATCTATCTATCATCTATTATCTATCTAGTATCTATCTATCTATCATCTATCTATTATCTATCTATCTATCCTCTATCTATCTATCTATCTATCTATCTATTATCTATCTATCTATCTATCTATCATCTATCTATCTATTATCTATCTATCATCTATCTATCTATTATCCATTATCTATTATCTATCCTCTATCTATCTATCTATCTATCTATCTATCTATCTATCTATCTATCTATCTATCTATCCTCTATCTATCTATCCTCTATCTATCTATCTATCTATCTATCTATCTATCTATCATCTATCTATCTATTATCTATCTATCATCTATCTATCTATTATCTATCTATCATCTATCTATCTATTATCCATTATCTATCATCTATCTATCATCTATCTATCTATTATCTATCTATCTATCATCTATCTATCATCTATCTATCTATTATCTATCTATCATCTATCTATCTATTATCCATTATCTATCATCTATCTATCTATCTATCTATCTATCTATCTATCTATCTATTATCTATCTATCTATCTATCATCTATCTATCTATCTATCTATCATCTATCTATCATCTATCTATTATCCATTATCTATCTATCTATCTATCTATCTATCTATCTATCTATCTATCTATCTATCTATTATCTATCACTATGTATTATTATTTCTCTCTTCTGTACATCTCTCACTGTCTACGTTGAGGGACAGAGGACGCTTCTCGTTGCCATGGTAACACTGCGCAGATGTTCCGCCCTCTCTCCTCCCCGGGTGACGTCACACGCACAGTACGTGCTTGCGTACTTCATGTAGTGACGTCAGACGTCGCACCCCGGCTTCCTCATTCACCAATTCTCCCCGGCCGGCTAGTAGTAAGTACAGACCGGTAGTAATGGTGTCTGCCTGAATGATGCAGGGTGTGGTGAGCACACAGTGTAGCGGGTGTACTTTACACTGGGCGCCGCGGTGTGCAGCGTGCTGATAGACAGGAGCCACACCGGGCCGACCCCGGAGCGGTGACCGCTGCAGGTGAGACCACAGCTAGTGAAACAAAACACCGAAGGGAGGCGAGGAAGGCAGTCACGTGTCAGCTGTGAGCAGCTCTGTTTGTAGCCTCCAGTCAGGTTCGAGCTTACATTGGTGGATTGAGTATGAAGTGATTTGCTTGGTTGCTTTCATTCCTTTTATCAGCCAATCGGATTCCAGCTCTCATTTGTCACCTGTCTTTGTGAAGCTAAAATACGTGTTCTGATTGGTTGTTATGGAAAATGCTCTTTGTGGCTCTAGTTTTGATGGCTGGTCTGTGGGGCCGGTGCAGGCGAGCGCCCGGAATGAATGGTGACTGTATGGCTACTTTCACACTAGCATCGGATTCGGCCTGTCGCATTGCGTCAGGCCGAGATTCCGGCACTAGCGTTTGATGCGCTGCACAACGGAGGCAGCGGATGCATATCTCCGGCGCATCCGCTGCCCCATTGTGAGGTGCGGGGAGGTGGGGGCAGAGTTCCGGCCGCGCATGCGCAGTCGGAAAAAGCGTTCCGTCGGCAGAAAAAAAAACGTTACATTTAACGTTTTTTGCTCCCGGCGGTCCGCCAAAACACGGCGCAACCGTCGCACGATGGTTGCGACGCGTCAATACGTCGCAATTCATCGGTAATGTTACTCTATGGGGCAAAAACGCATCCTGCAAACATCTTTGCAGGATGCGTTTTTTCCCCTAGACGACGCATTGCGACGTATTGAAAACAACGCTAGTGTGAAAGTAGCCTAAGATTGCACTAAGTATACTGATGGTCACTCAGAAACTACAACATGCACGTGTCAGCGCGGCTTTGGGGATGTCTCACATGGCCTCTCATCCCTTGGCATCACAGACTTGGCCCTATCCTGGATCTCATCATACCTAACAGACCGGACATTCAGCGTCTCCCACTCACACACCACCTCCTCACCTCTCCCCCTATCTGTCGGAGTCCCGCAAGGTTCAGTTCTTGGGCCCCTGCTCTTCTCCATTTACACCTTTGGCCTGGGACAGCTCATAGAATCTCACGGCTTTCAGTATCATCTCTATGCTGATGACACACAGATCTACATCTCTGGATCAGATATCACCTCCCTACTAACCAGAATCCCTCAATGTCTGTCCACTATTTCATACTTCTCCGCTAGATTTCTGAAACTTAACATGGACAAAACAGAATTCATCATCTTTCCCCCATCTCACGCGACCCCCCAACGAACCTATCCATTACAGTAAATGGCTGCCCACTCTCCCCAGTCCCACAATCTCGCTGCCTCGGGGTAATCCTTGACGCTGATCTCTCCTTCAAACCACATATCCAAGCCCTTTCCACTTCCTGCCGCCTTCAACTCAAAAATATTTCACGAATCCGTTAATTCCTCAACCAAGAATCTGCAAAACCCCTAGTCCATGCCCTCATCATTTCCCGCCTTGACTACTGCAACCTCCTGCTCTGTGGCCTCCCCTCTAACACTCTCGCACCCCTCCAATCTATTCTAAACTCTACTGCCAGACTAATCCACCTGTCCCCCTGGCTCCCCATTGCCCAGAGACTCCAGTACAAAACCCTAACCATGACGTACAAAGCCATCCACAACCTGTCTCCTCCATACATCTGTGACCTCGTCTCCCGGTACTTACCTACACGCAACCTACGATCCTCACAAGATCTCCTACTCTACTCCCCTCTTATCTCCTCTTCCCACAATCGTATACAAGATTTCTCTCGCGTATCACCCCTACTCTGGAACCCTCTACCACAACACATCAGACTCTCGCCTACCATCGAAACCTTCAAAAAGCCACCTCTTCCGACAAGCCTACAACCTTCAGTAATCACCGATCAACCAAACCGCTGCACTACCAGCTCTATCCTCACCTACTGTATCCTCACCCATCCCTTGTAGATTGTGAGCCTTCGCGGGCAGGGTCCTCTCTCCTCCTGTACCAGTTATGACTTGTATTGTTCAAGATTATTGTACTTGTTTTTATTATGTATACCCCTCCTCACATGTCAAGCGCCATGGAATAAATGGCGCTATAATAATAATGCCAGTGGTCAGGGCTCAGGCCTCGCGTACGTGGAGTCCCAAGGAACCTGGTCACTGGTGTCGGAGGTTCAGTCGAGTGTTCGGCCCACCTGAATGACAACCAGACGAACCCCATTTGTAGTGAGTCAGGCGCTCACAGAACAGAATATGGATCTACTAACGGCCGTGTGTACCCAGCCTTAAAGGGGTTGTCCACTTCTGGAAAGAACATTCAGAAAAGGGTTTTCTCATCATTAAGGGTACGTGCCCACCATCCAGAGGTAGAAGCGCCACATGTCAGTCTCCGCTGGTGATCGGCAGGCGCACATGCACGCATAGTGGACATGGTGTTTCTAGAAATCCCATCCAGTATGCTGTAACATCTGCCCACTGCATAAATACCTGCAGCCGTTCCTGATCGTGAGCACATACCCTAATGGGTAAAACTGCAACGTTCTAATAAAAATGAGCATCTGTAATTTACCTGTGATTAGACATCCTCTCTTCTCAAAAATGAGATTCTATTGTGTACATCTTGTCACCCAGGGTTACCGGTCACTGCAGACTATCAGCAGTGGCCGTTCTGTCATGGAGTGCAGCTCTTACAAGCTCTTTGATATAGAGATTGTGTGCGCAGCTGTTATCTGGTCAGATCCCTGGATGTCATTCTTTTCCGTCTCTCTTCTTCTTTTCTTCCATGCTGCAGCATCTGAGTACTGTTAGATCGGGCCACTGGGGAGACGGTGCCGGTGGTACCACTAAATCAGGAGCACGTGCTCCTGTAGAGAGATTAGAAGACCCCTCTTGGCTCTGCTGTGCAGCAAAACAGTCAAAAAAATAAAATTAAGATTTAGTCTTTAGTCTAGAAAAAAGACGACTGAGGGGCGATCTAATAACCATGTATAAGTATATAAGGGGACAATACAAATATCTCGCTGAGGATCTGTTTATACCAAGGAAGGTGACGGGCACAAGGGGGCATTCTTTGCGTCTGGAGGAGAGAAGGTTTTTCCACCAACATAGAAGAGGATTCTTTACTGTTAGGGCAGTGAGAATCTGGAATTGCTTGCCTGAGGAGGTGGTGATGGCGAACTCAGTCGAGGGGTTCAAGAGAGGCATGGATGTCTTCCTGGAGCAGAACAATATTGTATCATACAATTATTAGGTTCTGTAGAAGGACGTAGATCTGGGTATTTATTATGATGGAATATAGGCTGAACTGGATGGACAAATGTCTTTTTTCGGCCTTACTAACTATGTTACTATGTTACTATGTAAGATCATCCAGCTCTTACCTCCACAACCTTGTGGTTTGATTCCTGGTGGTCATCTGAAATAATGTTTCCTTGTGCTCAATTTTTTTTAATTCTCTTTACGACATTTACAATTAGGGTTAATTCATTTTATTCTCTGAGATATTTATGAACACAGTGATACCAAATCTCTATTTCCTTCTGAACTGGAAAAAGGGTGTGTGATTCAGATGTGTATTTATTATTTTTTTTTACCATTTCTGTACACTTTTACAGTATTTTGTTTTTTATCATGAGGATTTCTATCACTTGCACTGTATATTGCAGTAGTACATTATTTGCAATATATTGAAGAAGTGATGTGACCTCTTATGAAGCGCAGTCTCTACACTGTGGTGTTCCTGGTCTGTACGCTGTGTACATCCGGCTGCAGTTGGAAATAACTGATTGGTGGGGTGCCAGGTATTGGAGACCTGCTGATCTGACATTGATCGCCTTCTCTATCAGGGCTGTGGAGTGAAAGGTTTGGCTATGGATAAGTCAGTGGAAATAAGTTATCACCTATCCCTATGGTTGAAGTCCGACCACTGGGACCCACACTGAACCCGACCACTGGGACCTGCACTGATTGGCAGAACCCGTAACTTTTATCCTGTTGCAAAATGTCCTGTAGATAAGTGAGATGTTTTCCCTAGACAGCCCCTTTAATACCATAGTCCTGGACTATCCCTTTAGGATGTTATTGTATACTTTTGTATTGTAATATAATTTTTTTTTATGTTACAGACAATGGCCAAGGTCTCGGACATGTACGATGTAACGTGGGAAGGTATGTTATGTAAATATTGTGAACATTGTGATTTATTTATTATGCTTTTGCTTATACAGTGCCATTAATTCTACAGCACTTTACAGACATTATCATCGCTGTCCCCATTGGGGATCACAATCTAGATTCCTTATCAGCATGTCTTTGGAGTATGGGAGGAAACCCTCACAAACTCCTTGCAGATATCGTCCTTGGTGGGATTTCAACCCAGGACCCCAGCACTGCAGTGCTAACCACTGAGCCCCCGTGCTGCCCAGTAGTTTCAAGACTTATAATCTACTAGATGGTAGCCCGATTCTAACGCATCGGGTATTCTAGAATATGTATGTAGTTTACTTATGAAGATTTTAGAATAATACATTGAATTCAAAGGATTGGGCCAACCGCGATCAATTAGCGAAGTGTGGTTCAAATCCCGCGCCTATTCGCAGCCGGACTGCGCCTGTCGCTGATTGTTCGCGGCCGGCCACGTAGTATATAGCACAGCCACGTAGTATATAACAGCCACGTAGTGTATATAGCACAGCCACGTAGTGTATATAGCGCAGCCCACGGAGTGTGTGTAGCGCAGCCCACATAGTATATAGCAATGTGGGCACCATATCCCTGTTAAAAAAAAAAAAAAAAAACGAATTAAAATAAAAAATAGTTATATACTCACCTTCCGTTGGCTCCTGGATCCAGGCGAAGCGTTTACCGATGCTCCTCGCTCCGGTCCCGAGAGTGCATTGCGGTCTCGCGAGATGATGACGTAGCGGTTTCGCGAGACCCCTACGTCATCATCTCGCGAGATCGCAATGCATGGAGTGGTCACCGGAGCATTACAAGGGGCGGGAAAGGCCTGTTCTGGATCCGAGGGGCCGACGGTTTAGTATATAACTATTTTTTTAATTATTTTTAACATTAGATCTTTTTGCTATTGATGCTGCATAGGCAGCATCAATAGTAAAAAGTTGATCACACAGGGTTAATAGCAGCGTTAACGGAGTGCGTTACACGGCGGCATAACGCGGTCCGCTAACGCTGCCATTAACCCTGTGTAAGCGCTGACTGCGGGGAGTAAGGAGCGGACATTTTGCTGCCGGACTGTGCCCATCGCTAATTGGTCGCGGCAAAACAGCCATGACCAATCAGCGACTTGGGATTTCCGTGACAGAAAGACAGACAGACAGCCCCCCACACTGGTGCGTAGTCTGTACACAGACGCATGGGTGCATTGTGACTGATTAGCAATGTGCAGTAGTTGGGTGTGAGTTTGCAACACAATTTGTAATGTAGCTTTTCATGTGACCCAAGATCCATGTTACACATAATTCTCGCTGGCATTTCTTCCTTGGAGTGTTTGTATCTCCATAAAATACCCGCTTCATGAACTATCACAGGTAAGGATCTGTGCTATGTATAGTGCCTTCTCCTCATTGTGTAGCTACCTTTATGGAGTAATAGGAAAATTTATCATTGCAAGGGCACCAGTTTTGTGGGAACTAAAAGCCGAAAAAGTGTTTGTGCTTTCCACATATACTAAAAACAAACAAACAAAAAAACCTAAACTTTATTCGGTCTCACAGCACCACGATAGATGGGATCCACCCTTCAAGGACAGGAAACCTACAGATATGAAAGGCTGGTACCTCTCCCGTATCAGTTGGTTTCCTGTCCTTGACGGGTGAACCTCTTCAGACATACCTAGAAGATTAATCAGATTCCCAGGCCCGGCTGGTCGGTTCAGGCAGCCAGGGCCCCTGCCTTGGCCTGTGTGGGGTCCCTGGAAGTGCCACAGTGGGTCCAGGGTGGACTGCACGGTAGTCAGGGGAGCAGGTGGAGCGGTGTCCAGGGAGTATTACCAGCTCCGGATGGTCGGCGCCTGAAGACAGGTGAGTATGCCTGAAGTTTGCTGGTGGCGTCACCTGCGTGGTGCGCTCTTGAGCGGGCGGGTCCCGTAGTACGTCCGGGTGCTCCCAGTGATGTGTCCGGGGCGGTGCCGTGTGACAGGTCCGGCCATGATGACAATGCGGGAAGTGGCCGTGTAAATGAGTCTAGATTCTGCAGAGAGGTCCAGTCAGGAGCTCCAGCAGAGTGAACGATTAAGCAGTCTCCAAGGAAGACCCTTTGGCTGAGATGCATCCCCCTCATAATCCGATACCTATTAATTTGATTCACACTGGTAAGTGATCCTCGTGAAATTTCAGTCGGTGATGTAGTTTTCCCCTTATTTTTTATTCTCCTGATCCTGCCAGGGAAAGAAATGTACAGAGAAATTAAGACATAAGGAGTGTGCACTTTGCAGGTCCCCCTTGCCGGGCTCCTATCTAAAGAGGTTATGTCAGTCTTGTGTCCAGCAGAAGGTAGCAGAGGAGACGTTTAATTTCGCTACAATTTAAGGAAAATTACTAGGACTGAAGTAAAGGAGTCCATCGTGTCCCAAGGGGAGACCCATAAGGGGAAGGAAAAAAGAAGGAAGACTAGGTCCCCCAAATAGGACTAAAGTGACTTTGTTAGGGGTGAGGTTTCTTCTGGGTCATCTTCATCAGTGTCTTCTTTGGAAGACAACTCTGGCCGCTTCTGTTTCCCTATAGACCAAGTGGATAAATTGGTGAAGGCTGTCAGGAATACTATGGAGATAGTAGAGACAAAGCTGGAGTGATCAGTTCAGGATGTCATGTTTGGGGGACTGGACCAGAGGAAATGCAGGTCCTTCCACTTGAATGATAAGATCCACTCTCTGGTACATCGTGAGTGGAGGAGACCATAGAGAAAAGTTTCCCTTTCCCCAGTATTTAAAAGGAGGTGTCCCTTTGGCAACTCAGTGTCAACTTGTTGGGATAAGGCGCCGAAACTTGATGCTTCTGTAGCCAAGGCGTCAAGGAAATCCTCTTAGCCCTTTGAGGACATGGGGACTTTAAAAAAAAACCCACTGGATAAGAAGGTGGACACCTTCCTTAAGAGCACTTGGGAGATGTCTGCAGGAGCTCTGAGGCAAGCAGTTGGGTCTACATATACGGCTAGGTATATGATGATCTGGTTGGGTTGATTAGAGACTCAGCTGAAGGATGGGACTTCTAGAGAGACTATTCTGGACTGGTTACCAATGATACAGGGTGCATCAACGTTCTTATCAGATGCCTCAGTGGACTCGGTCAAGTTGCCAGCAAAAGCTGTGGCCCTCTTGAATGCAGCTCTGAGAGTGTTGTGACTGAAATGCTGGCCTGGGGATATTCAAGCCAGGTCTAAACTTTGTGCTACTTCATACGAGTGGGAGTACCTGTTTAGGCTGGTCCTAGATGAGCTTCTGGAGAAGGCAGGGGATAAGAAATTTCCCAGTCTGTTGGTTCCCTCCTAATAGGTCGGATTCTGGAGTTCCTTCAGAAAGTGCTTGAGATGGGTCTATTCACAAGTACTCTCAAAGTCCAGGTATCAGCCTTGGGAGCCATGTTTAGCTGTGACTTTGCAAGGAATTACTGGATAGCTAGATTTATTAAGGCGTCAACTAGATCTAGGCCCATACTTAAGGAGAGAATAATGCCATGGGACCTGAACCTGGTCCTGACAGCTATGACAGGTTCTCTGAGCACATTGAGTTATCCCCAATAAAGGTGCGTTACCTTAAAGTAGCCTAGCCCTGCTGGTAGCATGAACATCAGCCCGAAGGGTGAGTGATATTCAGTTACTTTCTAGGCTACCACCATATACCCAGTACCTGGAGGATGAGGTTATTCTAAAGCCAGATCCATCTTGCTTACCAAAGGGTAGCCTCCAAATTCCATAGGCTGCAGGAAATAGTTTTCCCTTCCTTCCTTCCTAATCTGAAGAACCTGAAGGAAATGAAGCTTCATACACTTGATGTCAGGAGGTGCTTGTTAGAATACTTGTCAGTCACTGATCCTTAGAAAAAGGATAATTCCTTATTTGGGTCCTTCCAGGGGTCTAGGAAGGGTCTTAGGGTGTCAAGAAGCACATTAGCTAGATGGATTAGGGAGGCTATATCATTAGCTTATACATAAAGTGGCAAGACAGCGCCAGAAGGTCTGAAGGCTCACTGCACACGGGCCATGGCAGCCTCCTGGGCGGAAAGATCGGAGGTCTCGATGAAGTAGATATGTAAGGGCAGCTACATGGTCTTCCCCTTCCACCTTTTATAAACATATGATGGATATGGCTGCCTTTTCTGATCTCACATTTGGGTTAAGGGTGCTTCAGTCCCTCCTTAAATTTCTTGTCTCTGTAATTCTCTCGTGGTGCTGTCATGGTAGACCGAATAAAGTCTTAAGGTACCGTCACACTTAGCGACGCTGCAGCGATACCGACAACAATGCGGATCGCTGCAGCGTCGCTGTTTGGTCGCTGGAGAGCTGTCACACAGACAGCTCTCCAGTGACCAACGATCCCGAGGTCCCCGGTAACCAGGGTAAACATCGGGTAACTAAGCGCAGGGCTGCGCTTAGTAACCCGATGTTTACCCTGGTTACCATCCTAAAAGTAAAAAAAAACAAACACTACATACTTACCTACCGCTGTCTGTCCTCGGCGCTCTGCTTCTCTGCTCTGGCTGTGAGCGCCGGGCAGCCGGAAAGCAGAGCGGTGACGTCACCGCTCTGCTTTCCGGCCGCTGTGCTCGCAGCCAGAGCAGAGAAGCCCAGCGCCGGGGACAGACAGCGGTAGGTAAGTATGTAGCGTTTGTTTTTTTTACTTTAACGATGGTAACCAGGGTAAACATCGGGTTACTAAGCGCGGCCCTGCGCTTAGTTACCCGATGTTTACCCTGGTTACCAGCGAAGACATCGCTGAATCGGTGTCACACACACCGATTCAGCGATGTCTGCGGGAGGTCCAATAAAATAAAGTTCTGGACTTTCTTCCCCGACCAGCGACAGCACAGCAGGGGCCTGATCGCTGCTGCCTGTCACACTGGACGATATCGCTAGCGAGGACGCTGCAACGTCACGGATCGCTAGCGATATCGTCTAGTGTGACGGTACCTTTAGTTATGTGCCGTCAGGTCTGTCTTTTCATCGTGACACCTCACATCTATGGATTAGCTGGTTCCGTATCGTGCCTCCTGATGAACCGTGTGGACGGGCAAACGCGTAGAGGCTGGAAGCTAAGTTTTGGATAATTGGATAACCCCCGGCTTTGTTTTTTCTTTTTGACATCAATGTTCACGAATTGTGTATCTATGTGAACTATTGTGGCCAATTGATGATCTTTATTTGAACCATGCTGTTAAGCTTTTTTGTGGCCCCTCTGATTTTGTGTACAAGTGTTGTTCAGCTGTGGAGAGACCATGATTTGTGTCTATTTTCTAGGGTTCTCACAAGATATTGTATTGTTTATAAATCCTATTTGATTACCTTTAGAGGGACAAGACTAGTACTATGTATCTGTTATATGAGAGTAATTTTACACAATAACCTGTTTTTCTTAAATCGATAAGTACTATCCCTTCATTTCTTTTGATTGCTTATTGTTTTCCCAGAAAAGCAGCTAGAAGAGCAAAAACCCACTATGATAAAACGTAACCTTTACTAATAACGTCACCTCCGGTGCGCCACTCGTACGGTGCGCTCCAGAGATGGAACGCATACCTAAGGCGCCGATCACTGAGTCTGGGACAATTTATCATCAATTGGCGACTTAAGTATGCGTTCCACCTCTGAAACGCACCGCACTAGTGGCGCACGGAGGTGGCGCATCCATAATGGCGCGTCTTAATGTGGCGCCGATACTTCCGGGTCTTGGGCACCCTATCATTGATCGGCGCCTTAGGTATGCGTTCCATCTCTGGAGCGCACCGTACGAGTGGCGCACCGGAGGTGACGTGTCCAAAATGGCGCCGGCACTTCCGGTTTTGCGGAGCGCAGACGCCGCCAGCATGGTGGCATGGGGAGACTGCAGCATGCGTTCCGGAACTGTAACGGTAACTGTACCTCATATATGGCTTGGCTATGGATTGGTGGGAGTGTACGCTTTGACAGATTAGTCTGGGGGAGTGGCATTTTGTCTTAAAAAGGGGGGAAGCTGGCGTCACACTTGGCTGACTCACTTTCTGTGGCAGACACCACACAGGACTGCCGGTATTTGGGGGTTATACTGCCACTGCATTTAACTCCGACTAATGGACTATTAAGGATTTGGACTTGTAAGCCATATACTCCCCTGATGAATCTTCAAGACTGGAGAGAAAACGCGTAGGGAGGCGCTATATTACATCTTACATGGTGGAGGGATGTCCATAGTGGGGCCTATTTGGGCCTGTCTGTTGTGAATTCTGTGGCTGAGTTCACTTCTGTGGTCACAAGTGGTATTGCAGTCTCTGGGCTTCCTCCCTCAGGTGTTTTGGTGAGCTCGTTGGCTGCCTTGCTATTTAGCTCCACCTGAGTCTGTCTTCCTTGCTCCTTGTCAATGTTCCAGTGTTGGATCTGAGCTACTGCATCTTTCCTTGGGCCTGCTGCTCTGCTAGATAAGTGCTTCTAGTTTGTTTTCTGTTTTTTCTGTCCAGCTTGTTATTATCTTTTGCTGGAAGCTCTGAGAAGCAAAGGGGTGCACCGCCGTGCTGTTAGTTCGGCACGGTGGGTCTTTTTTGCCCCTTTGCGTGGTTTTCGTTTTAGGGTTTTTTGTAGACTGCATAGTTCTCTTTGCTATCCTCGCTCTGTCTAGAATATCGGGCCTCACTTTGCTGAATCTATTTCATTTCTACGTTTGTCTTTTCATCTTGCTAACAGTCATTATATGTGGGGGCTGCCTATTCCTTTGGGGTATTTCTCTGAGGTAAGTCAGGCTTGTATTTCTATCTTCAGGCTAGTCAGCTCCTCAGGCAGTGCCGAGTTGCATAGGTAGTGGATAGGCGCAATCCACTGCTGCTTCCAGTTGTGTGAGGATAGATCAGGTACTGCAGTCTACAGAGATTCCACGTCTCAGAGCTCGTCCTATTGTTTTGGGTTATTGCCAGATCTCTGTATGTGCGCTGATTACTGCACGCTGTGTTGCCTGATTGCCAGCCATAACACCTGTCCTTGTTAGGACAGGAGTCATTGCTGGGGCACGACAGGGGTTACATAGGACAGAGATCCCCCGTTCCCTCATTACCCCACAACTACTGGACTCTCCCTGGGACCCTCCTACATCGGTTTGGGTTCCTATCGTCCATGATTGGTGAGATCAAACCAATTTTTATATGAGCACGGTTTTCGGCGTGAGCACTTTATGTATATGTTGTATCGTTTTGTCTACTTTTTTATAATGTTATTTTTAAAGGTTACGTTTTATCATAGTGGGTTTTTGCTCTTCTGGCTGCTTTTCTGTTATTTACCCTAAGAGTAGTGCAACGGTTTGGTATTTCTAGCCGCAGCTGTTTTATCTTATTGTTTTCCCACCTATAGTATATTAGGGTTTGTCTGGGCCAGTGGTTGCGGAGTGGGGGCGCCAAATAACCGTACCTAATAGGGTGCCAACCTCCACTGCTAGGAAGGGGTAGCAGGCAAACATAGGGGTTTGTCAGGTTATTGCTATAGACTCATGCTATATATTTGATAGAATTGATTATTTGCACTGGGAGGGTTTTTTAACAAATATTTTTCATTAAAGATTTGTATTTTTATGGGATTATATGTTTCACATTTGATTTTTCTTCCCTGGTCTTACAAGACATTTTTATTAGTTAGTACCGGTAATGGTATTTTTCGGAGCCCGTGACAGCACCCTTATATTCCCTCCCTTCACGTGTGGATGAGCACTTCTTCCACTGAGAAGGTTCACAGTTGTGAAATCATCTGGTGTTAGATGTATTGTATGTTTTTTCTGCCGTTAACCGTGGGAGATCCTCTCGTGCTTTGGAATCCAGCTGATTCATGGTAGTGGTCCCGCTCTTTTATGTCTGTAGGTTTCCTGTCCTTGAAGGGTGGATCCCCTTTTTCGTGGTGCTGTCATGGTCTCTGAAAAAAAAAAAAACTTTTTTTTTAAAATTTTGCACCATCCTAGCAACTTTCCTAAAAGTGAGTGGGGGTGAGGGCTTAGCAATTCCTGATAATTTATGGCAGAAAATGGGGAAATTGTGATGGAAATATTCTGCTCACAGATCTCAGTTTGTAACACAGTCAGCCCCTTCCTCCAGCTAGCTTTTGTTGAAGACCAGTCAGTATCCCAGTATGCCATAATCCCAGTATGCCAGGGACAGCAGCTGGTAACAGAGAGACTGAGAAGATGACTAGTCTCCAGGGTGGGAACCCACCAGCTTCTCCCCACTTGTCTCTGATTGATAGGGAGTGATCTGTTACCTGTATTCAACAGTCAGACCTATAGAGGCTGCTGTACTTGCTATGAAAATCCATGTCACAGCGGAAGTATAATTCTCAAATTAAAATGAAGACCTCTATGGTTGTTGATGCCGGATTGCTGTGAGCGCCACCCTGTGGTCGGCGCTCATAGCAATGCAGCAATTCTACTACATAGGAGCGATCTGAGCATCGCTCTTATGTAGCCGATCAGGCTATGCCAGCTTCTAGCCTCCCATGGAGACTATTGAAGCATGGCAAAAGTAAAAAAAAAAAAAAAAAAAAAGTTTAAAAAAATATTAAAGTTTAAATCACCCCCTTTCGACCCATTCAAAATAAACAATGCAAAAACTCAAACCTACACATATTTGGTATCGCCGCATTCAGAATCACCCGATCTATCAGTTAAAAAAAAAAAGGGTTAATCTGATCGCTAAACGGCCTAGCGAGAGAAAAATTAAAAACGCCAGAGTTGCGTTTTTTTGGTCGCCGCGACATTGCATTAAAATGCAATAAAGGGCAATCAAAATATCGTATCTGCACCAAAATGGTATAATGGTATCATTAAAAACGTCAGCTCAGCACGCAAAAAATAAGCCCTCACCCAACCCCAGATCACGAAAAATGGAGATGCTACAGGTATCGGAAAATTGCGGAATTTAGTTTTTTTTTTTTTTTTTTTTTTTTTAGCAAAGTTTGGAATTTATTTCACCACTTAGATAAAAACTAACCTAGTCATGTTTGGTGTCTATGAACTCATAATGACCTGGATAATCATAATGGCAGATCAGTTTTAGCATTTGGTGAACCTAGCAAAAAAAGCAAAACAAAAAAAACAAGTGTGGGATTGCACTTTTTTTGCAATTTCACCGCACTTGGAATTTTTTTCCCGTTTTCCAGTACATGACATGCTAAAGCCAATGATGTCGTTCAAAAGTACAACTCGTCCCGCAAAAAATAAGCCCTCACATGGCCAAATTGACGGAAAAATAAAAAAAGTTATGGCTCTGGGAAGGAGGGGAGCGAAAACCGAAAAAACGATAATACCCCGAGTCATGAAGGGGTTAAAAAAAACCACCTGAAGTCTGATAAGTGGAGTTTTCTGAAACTGGAAAACTCCCTTAAGTCGCCATAGATAAAAGTAACTTAATTGAACAACTATTCAATAAACAGTGTCTGGATGAACAATTGTTTTGCCTATGCAGCCACAGTTAAAGGGGATTCTCCTAGATTTTTATAGTTCAGTGGGAAAATACCCTGCAAAAAAATAAATAAAAACATTTACTGAGGAAAAAAAGATTTGCAGGTCTGTAGTTTGTGGCTGGTGGAGCAGAGCCCTGCAGACTTCCTCTTACATGCTGGCATGCTACTAATTGGAAGAGGTGCCATAGATGCCCTCAGATAGGCATTTCATAGGACTCTGGTCTGGCGGCCATGGGCTACTGATGTAGCTACTTGACCAGGACCCTACAAGTCGTTTTGCTCAACATTTATACTCCTTCCCAATAACTCCTCATCCACCACCCCGACCTCGCACTCCGACGCTACCGTTCCGAGTCTCCGACTGCCTTTCCCGGATGGAAAGTGATGTCGTCACAACCATTAGCAACCTGGTGGCTGCAGCCACTGATCTGAGTGGTGGCGATAATGGTGGAGGATGAGACCATGTCGATCTGTGATCGGTCGGCTAAACAGAGTTTGTTCATAAGTTTTTAGTTGCTGGCCGATTGTTGTCGTTGATATCGTTCATTTTCATCCACTGAAGTCTGTCTATGGACGCCTTTAGACAAATGCAATTAAAATGGTGTGTGGTCATAACCAGTCATCACCTTCTCACTGAATGGATGATGCCTAATTGATCGTGGCCCCTGTGACCCGAAACGATCGCTCAGCGATCAGCAGGTTATTGCTTATCTTTGCGATAGGTGTTTATCTCTTTGCAACGCACAACCCCCTTTTAATTTGTCATTGGAGCCAAGTGTTCCTGTGTTTGGGGGAACGTTGAGCGCGATCTGTCGGCTTAATGAGTGGTATTCCCACAGCTGATTGATGCCACCACCCAACTCTGACTGTCATAGCGAGATGTTGTGTGCCCTTGTATAACTACAGTTATTTGGTGGTAGCGACGACTCCTGTAAATGGTAACTTGACCGCTACATTGCTCATCATCCATCGTGTTTCAGAACTGCAGACAAGGACTTTTTAGAGAATTTTTTTTATTTTTTTTTTTAGGCAAGGCAGCAAGTAAAACACAAGCTAGTATTACAGTGGGTGAGCGGACAGAACAGTGCGACCTCTGTATTGGTTTACCATCTGCTGGTATAGGCATTTCCACCCCTCGGCATCGGCCCGCAGTCCAGGAACAGGTGATCTATATTAAGCTGTCACTAGGAACATCACAACCAATTAACTTGTATTCATCCTAAAAAATCCCTGAGCCTTTCATTACAGCTGAAAAGACCAGAGATGTTTTTTTCCACAAAAGAGCTGGAATATCCATGACCAGATAAAACACGCTGGGAGCCAGGCTAAATATCTGACGTGAAGCAGGAGTGTCCAAAAGGAAGTCTGCGAGCACTAAATCTTCTGCGTGGGACATCACCAGGACTTCCATCTGAAAGAAAATACGGGTTTAGCAAATCCCCTAATGCCGTCCTAAGTACTGGCAGCAATTAACATGGTTGATTTTGCTCTAAATGTCCTTCTAAAGTTAGTGGGGGTAACAAATCCGCCATACAAGAAATGTCTCTGGCGTGATCGCTCCGTACCTAGCTTCGTTTTGCATTGCACACACTTGAAGGGTCACGTCAGGCAAGAGGACTGCGAGAACTAGTAAGGAAGCCCAGCGATGCCCCGTCTTTAAGTTGTTGTCAAAAATAAAGTGACTACTTTCTTTAAAAAATTTGTTGTGCTAAACTGCATTTGAACAACTGTCCTGCGAAAGGCTGTGATCTGTGTGGAATCCTGGCAGTAAGTGTTCACTTTCCCTGCAGCACCCCCAATGGAGGAATAGAGCATTGCACAATGCTTATTGAATCGTCAGGTTGTTTCTGTAATATAGGACAGGAGAAGTCCTCCAGAGCAGCCAATCTGGCCACAAGATGAGGGTGCTGAGCAGAGAACACCCCTAAAATTATTCCGTACTCCCTAATATGGTGTATGAAAATGGTGTTTCTATGCTGGACGATCTCCTGTTATGCTGACTTACGCGCAACTCCTTCTAGGAGGGGGCGTAATATACTTAATTTATATAGTTTTTCCATATTTTATTGCTTTATGTAGACTGGCAGAACCGCAGGAAGGATTATTGGGCAAGGGTCACACTGCCACTTTCTCCACCTCCGAGGAAATCTGTCCAATTATGCTGATCAGAGATTGATCAGAGTGGGATCTGGAGGTGGAAAGAAAAAAAATGTTCATGCAAATTGTTCGTGCTGAGATTTTTTTTTTTTTTTCCTCGAAGTTAATGGGTCTCAAGAAAAAAAATCTGACTTGGGGCAGTCCCATGCAATACCATAGGGACAAGTGCTAAAGGGTTATCCCCAAACCTGGGGCTTACAGCATGGTGTCAGCTGCATATAGGGGTCAGCTACTGAGCCTATGTCATTAGTTTCCCATAAGCTGTACTGCATTTCTAGTTTGTTTTTTTTTTTTGTTTTTTTTTCCCTTCAGGGGATATTTGGGAAATATAAAAGGGGTTTTCCACCCTTCTCCTTAAGTTTACATCTGGTCCTGTATTGCAAATAATAGGGTTCACAAGCTGACTTAGTTTTCTCAGTGCTCTTCCATTCCACTGGCTGTGTCCCTCTCAGGTCTCCTTTCCGTCTTTACCAACGTGGTGGACTTGTCCTTTCCTTTTTCTACCAACGTGGTGGACTTGTCCTTTCCTTTTTCTACCAACGTGGTGGACTTGTCCTTTCCTTTTTCTACCAACGAGGTGGACTTGTCCTTTCCTTTTTCTACCAACAAATTGGACTTGTCCTTTTCTTTTTCTACCAACGAGGTGGATTTGTCCTTTCCATTTTCTACCAATGAATTGGACTTGTCCTTTCCTTTTTTTACCAAGGAGGTGGACTTGTCCTTTCCTTTTTCTACCAAGGAGGTGGACTTGTCCTTTCCTTTTTTTACCAATGAATTGGACTTGTCCTTTCCTTTTTTTACCAAGGAGGTGGACTTGTCCTTTCCTTTTTCTACCAAGGAGGTGGACTTGTCCTTTCCTTTTTCTACCAAGGAGGTGGACTTGTCCTTTCCTTTTTTTACCAAGGAGGTGGACTTGTCCTTTCCTTTTTTTACCAAGGAGGTGGACTTGTCCTTTCCTTTTTCTACCAAGGAGGTGGACTTGTCCTTTCCTTTTTCTACCAAGGAGGTGGACTTGTCCTTTCCTTTTTCTACCAAGGAGGTGGACTTGTCCTTTCCTTTTTCTACCAAGGAGGTGGACTTGTCCTTTCCTTTTTCTACCAAGGAGGTGGACTTGTCCTTTCCTTTTTCTACCAAGGAGGTGGACTTGTCCTTTCCTTTTTTTACCAAGGAGAAGGACTTGTCCTTTCCTTTTTCTACCAAGGAGAAGGACTTGTCCTTTCCTTTTTCTACCAAGGAGAAGGACTTGTCCTTTCCTTTTTCTACCAATGAATTGGACTTGTCCTTTCCTTTTTTTACCAAGGAGGTGGACTTGTCCTTTCCTTTTTTTACCAAGGAGAAGGACTTGTCCTTTCCTTTTTCTACCAAGGAGAAGGACTTGTCCTTTCCTTTTTCTACTAAGTAGGTGGACTTGTCCTTTCCTTTTTTTACCAAGGAGGTGGACTTGTTCTTTTCTTCTCTACCAACGGGGTGGACTTGTCCTTTTCTTCTCTACCAACCAGGTCTGACCACTGCGGCTAATAGATGGTACCATAGATGACTGTGCACTGTTATTTTTTAATTTATTTTTTGCCTTATGTAAACTTAAAGGGGTAGAAAATCCATTTAATATGCCTTTTGGAAAAAGTAGAGGAAGATTAGTAAAAATAAGCCTTGCATCTAATCTGCATGGTAATGAGCTCCTGATGCTCGGGGCCATACACATAGTATTTCTATACCACGCTGCACCCTTTTTTCTTAGTGCAGATGTAGCTTACCTCCTTTTGCATCTGAAGGTTGAATTTCCCTTGGAGGAGAAGTTTTTGGGTGTTTAGTTGCATTACTTTCTAACACCTTTTTTTTTTTTTTTTCTCTATCCACTACAGATGTTTCATTAGACAAGCGCTCACACAGTAGAGCGCACTGGCTAATAGAAGGTGTCAGAAAGCTATTCCTCTGAGAAATAATCCTTCTGTCTTTCGTTTTTTCCGGATTTACCAGAATTACTAATTCCACATTTGGGTGATAAATGTGTTAAGAGCAGAGCGAGAGCAGCCCGATCGCCCGGCCCCGATAGTTCATACTGGTGTGGGGATTGCAGCCGGCGCCAAGTTATTGGTAGGTAGACAGCGTTGGCCGGCTGAGGGCTTCCTTTCTGCGTGTTTGGCCGGCTCGAGTTTTCTGATGTATTCACGCTCGCTGATATCCATACTGCTCAATTAGAATTTTCCAGGATCCTTATGTCAAGAAGCATTTGTTCACAGGAAAGACGACCCAAGGGTGGTTTTGGTTGAGTTAAAAAAAATAAAATAAAATAAATAAAATAAAAAATTCATTGTAAAAACACTGACCGCTTTATGGGAGACGTGAGATCGCTGCTGGCAAGTGAAGGGCTTGTTAGTCTGGTGTTACCGTGTAGTCTGCACATGGAAAATCATTTTCTCTTCTCTAATATTTCAGAAGGACGCTCAATGTCTGCTGCCTTTTCATCATTCCATTTTCCCAATGTTTGGTTTTTTTTTAGCTGTAGGTTTGAACATGTAAAATTAGAATATTTTTGTATCCATCATACAGTGCCTTGTAAAAGGATTCATATCCCGTGAACTTTTCCATATTTATTTCATGTTACACCCACAAACTTGCATGTATTTTATTGGGATTTTACTAGGTGTTATCGGACAATGCTTGTGTGTTAATTGTGTCTTCGGCATGCTCGATTACTATGTTGCAGGCTCCGGGGCGACATGTCTCACGGCTGTTGGACATCCACAACACATGCAGGGGTTCCCTGTTTATTAGGACATGCAGCCACGGCGAGTCGAACCTAGTGTCTTCGGCAGGTTCCTTAACCACTAAAAACATGATCTTTCCCCTCATTTCCTACCAATTAAAGTGCTTTTGGAACACGTACTATTCTAATGCATCCAGGAATCTGCCCGATTTGTGTCCTTTGAAACCTTCAACCATTCTCCTTTAGTGGGCTGCGCAGCTTCAGCATTCCTCCAGTATTATTGGTGCTAGAACCTCCATTATTCCCTCGCTTTCCTGCATGCAGTACTCCGCCAATTGTCTAATGAACTGACTGCCCTCATCAGGAAGTCCAACTCCCAAGTCGGTACACAATCTGACAGTAGAGACATCATGGCCGTCCACCACTTACTGTAACCTGTCTGTGCCTCTGCCGCACTTGACAGCCAGCAGTAGATGGGCAAGTTGCTCGACAGGTAAAAAATAAAAAGTACAGATAAGAGGGTAAAAAATAGTTTTGTGCACAAAAAAAGTAATTAGGGATAAAATGATGTAAAAACATGCAACACCTGCTGATTGGTGTGTGGGTATCATTCTTTGCCACTTTTCCTATTTTTTTTTTTTGTGGTTTCACTCTGTTGAACTCTTTTGTCTTGTTAAGTTACTCAAAAGATAGACATCCAATGGCTGGTGCTTGTCTGGAGTTTCGGCCCCATGTACCCCACCACTCCATCCCTTTCTAGGGGACTGGCGAGCTACAAATAACCCTGCAAGGCCTCCATTGCCAGAGCGCCCAATTCATCATTGCATTTGACCAAGTTTTGGTGTTTTTTTTTGTTTTTTTTCACCTATTTTTTATCTTTTTATTTATTTACACATTTATTTTGCACCTTATTGCTTCCCCTATTATCAGCAATGGGAAGTAAGTGTCCGAATATGGAGGGCGGACATACTGCATCAAGCTAGGAGTCAGGCGCCACCATTGACTTTACAGAAAAGTGCTGGAGTATTGGGTAAATTCCAGGATAAGAATCAAGTGCCGGATTAGTGGACTTTTCTCGTGCCTTCTTTTTTAACTATGGTGTATTTTCTAAAAACCTCTGTGATCTAACAATTGACGTTTCCATTTCAGAAATGCGTGACAAGATGAAGACCTGGCGGGAGGAGAACTACAGGAACAGCGAGCAGATCATTGACGTCGGCGAGGAGTTGATAACGGAGCATGCGTCCAAGCTTGGAGACGATAGTAAGTTTATTATATCCACTCCTTGCAGCTCAGTACGATGCTTGCCGGTGTTGGGAACACCTGCTCAGCCCTAATATCCCACAGGGGACTCCATTTTTATTTTTTTTTTCGATTGGTGTCAGGAGAAGTTTATATAGGGACGAAGTTGTGAGCAGCCCAGAGCTTTACGTGCGGTAATAAAAAGTGTGTTTCTCATTACCGTCTATGGCTGCGTATCTCTCCAAATGCTTTTAAAAGGGATGAAATTTGCAATTTTTTTTTTTATGTACCTGTGTATGCAGATATATAATATTTTATAATGAAATTCTGCTGCTTCAGAGTATTTGAGGACTAGTGTAGCAGAGCGCACAGAAATTCACCCCCTGCCTTTTAAAGTCGGCGAACCCAGAAATGGGGCCCCCACTATCTGCAAGGTAACGTCGACCTATAGGGCCACACTGGGGAGTTACCCCAAATGCGAAGACTGTGACGATGCAAAACGGAATGGCAGGTCAGCCTGGGATTATAGTTCTCCAGGTGCTGCAGCAGCGCAAGAGGGACTCGTGTGTGCGACCCATAGGGATTCATTACATGCAAGAATGTTATGTCTGTAAAAGGATAATAAATCATGACAGGCTTATATAGTATCGCTACAGCTACATAATGACTCTCCCAGGCTGCCCAGGTAACACCTACTGACAATGTCGCATGTTTACTGAGGCAGATGGATATGTATATATATATATTTTCTATTTACACCCACAAACTTAAATCTATTTTATAGAATTTTCAGATTATATATTTTTAAAATACTTCGAAAACCATGCATCATGTCCTTACACTTCACAAATACTTGCTACTTGTGTTTGATTTATATGACATAAAATCCCAATAAAATACATATGTTTGTGGATGTGATGTGGAAAAGTTCACAGCATATGAGATCTATTTAAAGTGTTTATTTCTGTTAATGTTGATGATTACGGCTTACAGCCATTGAAAACCCAAAAGTCATTATCTCAGTAAATTAGACTACTTTATAGCACCAGCTTGAAAATTGATTTTAAAATCAGAAATGTTGGCCTACTGAAATGTATGTACAGTAAATGCACTCAATACTTGGTCGGGGCTCCTTTGGTATCAATTACTGCAACAGTGTGGCGTGGTATGGAGGCGATCAGCCTGTGGCACTGCTGAGGGGTTATGGAAGCCCAGGTTGCTTTGATAGCAGTCTTCAGCTCATCTGCATTGTTGGGTTTGGTGTCTCATCTTTCTCTTGAGAATATCCTATAGATTCTCTGGGGTTGAGGTCAGGTGCGTTTGCTGCCAATCAAGCACAGTGATACTGTTGTTTGTAAACCAGGTATTGGTACTTTTGGCAGTGTAAACAGGTGCCAAGTCCTACTGGAGAATGACATTTCCATCTCCAAAAAGCTTGTCGGCAGAGGGAAGCATGAAGAGCTCTAAAATTTCCTGGGAGACGGCTGCGTTGACTTTGGTCTTGATAAAACACAGTGGACCTGCACCAGCAGATGACATGGCTCCACAAACCATCACTGATTGTGGAAACTTCACCCTAGACCTCAGGCAGGTTGGATTGTGGCCTCTCCACTCTTCCTCCAGACTCTGAGACCTTGAATTCCAAATGAAATGCAAAATTTACTGCTACATATGAAAACACCTTGGACCACTGACAACAGTCCAGTTCTTTTTCTCCTTGGCCCAGGTAAGACGCTTCTGGTGTTGTCTATTTGTCATGAATAGCTTGACACAATGAATGTGACACTTGTAGCCCATGTCCTGGATACATCTGTGTGTGGTGGCTCTTGGAGCAATGACTCCAGCAGCAGGTTGCTTGAGCACCTTTTTCCTTCCACTCAACTTTCCATTAATGTGCTTGTAAACAGCTCTCTGTGAACAGCCAGCTTCCTTAGCAATGACCTTTTGTGGCTTACTCTCCGTGTGGAGTTTGTCAGTGACAGCCTTCTGGACATCTGTCAAGTCAGCAGTCTTCCCCATGATTGTTGAGCCTTCTGAAACAGAGTAAGGCTATATGCACATGTCAGGATTTCTTGCAGAAATTTCCTGACAAAAACCGGACAATTCTGCCAGAAATCAGCATGTGTTTTTTGCGTGTTTTTTCCCAATACATTAAATAGCAGGACAAACGCGAAAAATCCGCAAAATTAATGAACATGCTGCTTTTTTTACCGCAATGTGTTTTTTTCACGGAAAAAAGCGCATCATGTGCACAAAAATTGCAGAATGCATTCTAAATGATAGGATGCATATGTATGCATTTTTATTTAGTTTTTATAGTGTTTTTATCGCGAAAAAACCTGAATGTGTGCACATACCCTAAAGACTGAAATGCTTGATTTGCATGAAATGCTTAGGAAGCCTTTGCAGGTTTTTTTTTTTGTTAAGTATTCTAATTTACTGAGATAATGACTTTTGGGTTTTCATTGACTGTAAACCATAATCAACATAAATAGAAATAAACCTTTCAGACTGTAGAGGGAGTTAGTGGACAATATTCCGCGTGGCCTCCACCCAACTCTCCTGTCTGTGGTGTGTCCAGTGGAGAATGGGATGTCCTGGTGGGCATAGGTAGCCAGCGATGGCACCCACACTGACCTAACAATTAACCTACCAATTAGAATGGAGATGCTTTATGTAGACGGGTAAACCTCTTTAAATAAAAGTTGTTCCACTAGGAAATCTTTTGTCCATGATGTGTCTTATCACATTTTTTTTTTTTTAGGGGTCTGGTGTTATTCTGCATTTTACCCTCAATGGGTTGTTAGAAATAAAGCTTACAGAGAACTGGATTACCGTAGTTTCCTTTACTGCAGGATTCTCCCGGTCCATGCGCGTGTCCTTCTCATTATGAAGATACTCAGATATTTCTTAATGTCTGCCAAAAAACTCACAGCGGAGTGCAAAGACCTAACAAAAAATGCAGGTTTCGGCAACCGCCGTTGTTTTCAATCGCCCCTGATCCATAATATAAGGTCTGGATTGGAAGAAAAATGCGGTTGGACCAGAGTTTAGCGAGAGTCGTACGTTTTGTATTTGTGGCATTGCACATACCTAATGGAAAACAAATATGGGGCATCAGTAGATGGCAAACAGGTGAATTCTAGTGATGAGCGAGTGCGCTCGTTACTTAGTTTTCTCCAAGCACACTCGGGTGGTCTCCGAGTATTTCAGCTTGCTCGGAGATTTAGTTCGTCAAAACAGCTGCATGATTTGCGGCTGCTAGATAGCTTGAATACATGTGGGGATTCCCTAACAAACAGGCAACCCCCACATGTATTCAGGATTTGGATGTTTCGCCCCCAGCTCTAAAAAACTATAGGGAGAAAAATACTTTATCTAAAAAACTAATTAAAGCTGCCAAAAAGGAAACAGAGAAGCACATTGCTAAGGAGAGTAAAACTAATCCCAAACTGTTCTTCAACTATATCAATAGTAAAAGAATAAAAACTGAAAATGTAGGCCCCTTAAAAAATAGTGAGGAAAGAATGGTTGTAGATGACGAGGAAAAAGCTAACATATTAAACACCTTCTTCTCCACGGTATTCACGGTGGAAAATGAAATGCTAGGTGAAATCCCAAGAAACAATGAAAACCCTATATTAAGGGTCACCAATCTAACCCAAGAAGAGGTGCGAAACCGGCTAAATAAGATTAAAATAGATAAATCTCCGGGTCCGGATGGCATACACCCACGAGTACTAAGAGAACTAAGTAATGTAATAGATAAACCATTATTTCTTATTTTTAGGGACTCTATAGCGACGGGGTCTGTTCCGCAGGACTGGCGCATAGCAAATGTGGTGCCAATATTCAAAAAGGGCTCTAAAAGTGAACCTGGAAATTATAGGCCAGTAAGTCTAACCTCTATTGTTGGTAAAATATTTGAAGGGTTTCTGAGGGATGTTATTCTGGATTATCTCAATGAGAATAACTGTTTAACTCCATATCAGCATGGGTTTATGAGAAATCGCTCTTGTCAAACCAATCTAATCAGTTTTTATGAAGAGGTAAGCTATAGACTGGACCACGGTGAGTCATTGGACGTGGTATATCTCGATTTTTCCAAAGCGTTTGATACCGTGCCGCACAAGAGGTTGGTACACAAAATGAGAATGCTTGGTCTGGGGGAAAATGTGTGTAAATGGGTTAGTAACTGGCTAAGTGATAGAAAGCAGAGGGTGGTTATAAATGGTATAGTCTCTAACTGGGTCGCTGTGACCAGTGGGGTACCGCAGGGGTCAGTATTGGGACCTGTTCTCTTCAACATATTCATTAATGATCTGGTAGAAGGTTTACACAGTAAAATATCGATATTTGCAGATGATACAAAACTATGTAAAGCAGTTAATACAAGAGAAGATAGTATTCTGCTACAGATGGATCTGGATAAGTTGGAAACTTGGGCTGAAAGGTGGCAGATGAGGTTTAACAATGATAAATGTAAGGTTATACACATGGGAAGAGGGAATCAATATCACCATTACACACTGAACGGGAAACCACTGGGTAAATCTGACAGGGAGAAGGACTTGGGGATCCTAGTTAATGATAAACTTACCTGGAGCAGCCAGTGCCAGGCAGCAGCTGCCAAGGCAAACAGGATCATGGGGTGCATTAAAAGAGGTCTGGATACACATGATGAGAGCATTATACTGCCTCTGTACAAATCCCTAGTTAGACCGCACATGGAGTACTGTGTCCAGTTTTGGGCACCGGTGCTCAGGAAGGATATAATGGAACTAGAGAGAGTACAAAGGAGGGCAACAAAATTAATAAAGGGGATGGGAGAACTACAATACCCAGATAGATTAGCGAAATTAGGATTATTTAGTCTAGAAAAAAGACGACTGAGGGGCGATCTAATAACCATGTATAAGTATATAAGGGGACAATACAAATATCTCGCTGAGGATCTGTTTATACCAAGGAAGGTGACGGGCACAAGGGGGCATTCTTTGCGTCTGGAGGAGAGAAGGTTTTTCCACCAACATAGAAGAGGATTCTTTACTGTTAGGGCAGTGAGAATCTGGAATTGCTTGCCTGAGGAGGTGGTGATGGCGAACTCAGTCGAGGGGTTCAAGAGAGGCCTGGATGTCTTCCTGGAGCAGAACAATATTGTATCATACAATTATTAGGTTCTGTAGAAGGACGTAGATCTGGGGATTTATTATGATGGAATATAGGCTGAACTGGATGGACAAATGTCTTTTTTCGGCCTTACTAACTATGTTACTATGTTACTATGTTACTTCACCCCCGGGTACCTCACCTGTGGGAAGTTATACCATCCAGCTGCCATACCATCACCCCACAGGACCCCTTTAAGCAGCGTCGGTCCTTACTGACTGAATACCACAGGTGGCGTCATGAACAAACTTTATTCTTATAGTTCTTTTAAAGAACTTTCCCTTTACTTGGGCGCCCAGGGCCACAGACCGGGTCGCAGCCACCGTGACGGGTCGACTCAACTTGGCGTCACGAACAGGATATACCCGGGGGCAAACTGCAAACCTCCTATAACCAAAGTATTCAAGCTGTCTAGCAGCCGCAAATCATGCATCTGTTTCAACATAACTAAATCTTCGAGCACGCTGAAATACTCGAGGACCCCCCCGAGCGTGCTCAGAGAAGCTCGAGTAACGAGAATACTCTCATCACTAGTGATTTCCTGTCATGGCTCCGTGCACGGACCTCCTGCTGACTCTGTGATAGACTTGTGCCTATACTCAGCCAAAAACATGGAGAGGAGGGATAGAGCAGCAGTGTGGACCAATAGCGAGACAGGGGGTGTGTGTCAGACTACCACAGGCTCCCTGTGGACACTGGAGCTTCGGTGTAGTCACAGACCACAACTAGGTCGTAAATGTAGCTTAGCTAAAAAGGCTCTTATCAAGATTGGTGGAAAATAAGCAGATATACATACTGATTTGCATATATTTGTTAACGCCAATTTAATACTTCATTCACGGTCTAACCACATATCACGACGGATTGATCGGCTGCATGCCTCCTGATCCAGCCTCCTATATGCTGTTTAAAGGGAACCTGTCACCCCGAAAATCGCGGGTGAGGTAAGCCCACCGGCATCAGGGGCTTATCTGCAGCATTCTGTAATGCTGTAGATAAGCCCCCGATGTTACCTGAAAAAGAAGAAAAAGACGTTAGATTATACTCACCCAGGGGCGGTCCCGCTGCTGGTCAGGTCGGATGGGCGTCTCTGGTCCGCTGTGGCGCCTCCTATCTTCTTTCCATGACGTCCTCTTCTGATCTTCAGCCACAGCTCCGGCGCAGGCGTACTTTGCTCTGCCCTGTTGAGGGCAGACAAAGTACTGCAGAGCGCAGGCGCCGGGTCTCTGACCTTTCCGGCGCCTGCGCACTGCAGTACTATCCTCTGCCCTCAAGAGGGCAGAGCAAAGTACGCCTGCACCGGAGCCGTGGCTGAAGATCAGAAGAGGACGTCTTGGAACGAAGATAGGAGGCGCCGCAGCGGACCGGAGACGCCCATCTGACCTGACCAGCAGCGGGACCGCCCCTGGGTGAGTATAATATAACGTCTTTTTCTCCTTTTTTAGGTAACATCGGGGGCTTATCTACAGCATTACAGAATGCTGCAGATAAGCCCCTGATGCCGGTGGGCTTACCTCACCCGCGATTTTCGGGGTGACAGGTTCCCTTTAATTTGGGTCAGGAAATCCACTGCTGAGCTGGACACCGTTGCCCGTGCTCGGACCATCAACGTGAGACGTGTGAAACCTGCCTAATTAAAACATGAGTGGTGAGACACGTCCCTTACAGCCTAGCGTTCCCACTCTGTTCTCCAGATTGTAATTTGTTTGCTGTGTAAGATCTGTAAAATATCAGAGACGTCAGCTCGGTATTGGCTGGCGGCACGGTCATCACGGTGGGTCGTCTAAGCAGGCGCTTGCAGGACTTGTTAGGTATTCCCTCTTTCACGTTCATACCCTCTCGCTCGGTCTCCACAGGATTGTGTTCTGCTGATAATTAGGTCTCCTGTCAGCCAGGCGCCTTCCAAGAATAACACATTCCAGGAAATGGTCACCTAACGTATAGGAAATCCGACCCACTTTGGCACGGCACTATTATTTGGTACCTTTAAACAATATTAAACTGAGTTCCAATAGCAAAAGCTCATTTATCTTTCAAAGCTGTGAACTTTGGCAGTGCAAAAACTTTTTTTTTTTTTTTTTTTTTTAAGGTAAAAAAAATAGTTGCTTTTGCTGTTTTAGTTTGGTACCAGACGAAAAATGTTGATTTACAAGTACAAGACTGATTTGAGTCCTGGAGCTTTTCAGCACAGGTGGATTCAGACGCACCTTCTAATGTCCTCTAATCTATCGCGACCAGTTAATCAGCTCATATATAGATTATAAAACATATATATTTATAAAAAAAAAAGCATCAGCATGCCAGCTGTGTACATTATAATCCCAAAGGCTACTATAAAAACCAATATACTGGTATGAAATTGAGAATGAAAAGTTTGGAGTGGTAGCATAGTGTTTACTCTGTACAGTGCACAAATTATTATTGCCGCCAGCTCCTATTAGCACCAAAACATAAGTAAAATATTTATCTAAAATTTAAAGCAGCACTCCAGTATCTAGTTTTTTTATTTTTTTTTATTTATCCTTTCACCAGGCTCCTACTAGTATTACTAGTAATACTAGCTGGTGTTACCTTATTTACTTACTACGGTATACTCCACTTCATTTGGGTACTATGATCTCATTGAGACAGTTTGGGAATTACATAATTTTATGCTCTCTAAAGGGGGTCATAATGTCAATATGAAGAACAAAATACTCTTATCACAGTTTCTGATGATGATTAGACAGCTCCTGTCACAAAGTTCTAATGGAAAGCACAGTTCAGCCTCCCTGACTGAAAGCTTCTTACAATCTTCTAGCTTATTTATTAGAAGATGGAGAGGATAGTCACCCTGTTGTACTGGCTCTAGATGTCCATGCGATGCTGTGCTGATTAATTTAAAGAGCACAGGGAAGCAAAACGCTTATTTGAAATCTAGTAATCAAGATGAAACCTGAAAAGAAAGAGGAGGCGAGCGTTCCATACACTTAAATTGTAAAATCAACTATAGGCTCACATATAAAACCCAGTGTGATCCAGCTAATTGGAATTGCGGTTGATTGAGAAGAAATCTGGTACCTGGCCATTTACACAGGCTTACGGTATAAAACATTTCATGGGGGCGCTACTTTATCCTGTATTGTGAGAAGTGCAGGGCGTCATAGACTATCTAGTGAAGGCTGCACAGAAAGAAAAAATTCACTGGATTACTTCTTTAAAAAGAGTAACAAAACTGGTGACTATGAATAGTAAAAGATTTTTTTTTTAGACCTAATCGGCATTTATGAAGGGATAACTTGCGTTACGTATGTACACTTTTTTGCCCACTTTATTAATGGCTACCTCCCTTTCATGATTGCAGTTTTGTGGTATGAAAATTAGACCTGTGACCCCAGAATGCAGCATAGAGTTGTGTGATCGAGTTTTCTGGGGATCAACATTAGAATGGGAAATGATCAAGTGATCTGAGCAACTTCAAATGAGGCATGGGCCATCTGTGCTAAACCAGCCAGGCCCATTAGAGAAAAAACTACTACTTGTTCAGTTTTTTTTTTCTAATTTAGGTGTATAGATTATATCAAGAATGGTGTGATCAAGGAAAAATATGTAGGTAAAGAGGAATCCCTAGTTGCAAATAACTACATGACGAATAGTTCAGAGGAAGATGTCGAGAATCGTTCTGACAAGCAGTGGCGGTCAAGAAAATTGTGGCCATATACCGTACATTGCTCAAAAAATAAAGGGAACACTAAAATACCACATCCTAGATATCAATGAGTTAAATAATACAGTTGCAAATTTTTATTAATTTCATAGTGGAATGTGTTCAGAACAATAAAACATAACAATTATCAATGTTAATCACAATGAATGTCCCATGGAGGTCTGGATTTGTAATGATACTCAAAATCAAAGTGGAAAATCAAATTACAGGCTGATCCAACTTCAGTGGAAATGCCTCATGACAAGGAAAAGATGCTCAGTATTGTGTATGGCCTCCACGTTCCTGTATGACCTCCCTACTGTACGCCTGGGCATGATCCTGATGAGGCGTCGGATGGTCTCCTGAGGGATCTCCTCCCAGACCTGGACTAAAGCATCCAACTCCTGGACTGTCTGTGGTGCAACGTGACGTTGGTGGATGGAGCGAGACATGATGTCCCAGATGTGCTCAATCGGATTCAGGTCTGGGGAACGGGCGGGCCAGTCCATAGCTTCAATGCCTTCATCTTGCAGGAACTGCTGACACACTCCAGCCACATGAGGTCTGGCATTGTCCTGCATTAGGAGGAACCCAGGGCCAACCGCCCCAGCATATGGTCTCACAAGCATGAGGATCTCATCTCGGAAACTAATGGCAGTCAGACTACCTCTGGCGAGCACATGGAAGGCTGTGCGGCCCTCCAAAGAAATGCCACCCCGCACCATTACTGACCCACTGCCAAACTGGTCAGGCTGAAAAATGTTGCACGCTTTCCACGGTGTCTCCAGACTCTGTCAGGTCTGTCTCATGTGCTCAGTGTGAACCTGCTTTCATCTGGGAAGAGCACAGGGTGCCAGTGGCGCATTTGCCTATCCTGGTGTTCTGTGGCAAATGCCAAGCGTCCTGCACGGTGTTGGGCTGTGAGCACAACCCCCATCTGTGGACGTCGGGCACTCAGACCATCCTCATGGAGTCGGTTTCTAACCGTTTGTGCTGACAGATGCACATTTGTGGCCTGCTGGAGGTCATTTTGCAGGGCTCTGGCAGTGCTCCTCCTGTTCCTCCTTGCACAAAGGCGGAGGTAGCGGTCCTACTGCTGGGTTGTTGCCCTCCTATGGCACCCTGCACATCTGGTGTACTGACCTGTCTCCTATTAGCCTCTGGACACTACGCTGACAGACACTGCAAACCACCTTGCCACAGCTTGCATTGATGTGCCATCCTGGATGAGCTGCACTACCTGAGCCACTTGTGTGGGTTGTAGAGTCCGTCTCATGCTACCACAAATGTGAAAGCACAACCAACATTCAAAAGTGACCAAAATATCAGCCAGAAAGCATTGGTACTGAGATGTGGTCTGTGGTTCCCACCTGCAGAACCACTCCTTTATTGAGGGTGTCTTGATAATTGCCAATAATTTCCATCTGTTGTCTATTCCATTTGCACAACAGCATGTGAAATTGATTGTCAATCAGTGTTGCTTCCTAAGTGGACAGTTTGATTTCACAGAAGTTTGATTTACTTGGAGTTAGATTCCGTTGTTTGTGTTCCCTTTATTTTTTTGAGCAGTGTACATTGTCTGTGCCCAAGTAATGTCTGAATGCACAGCTCCACGTTCCTTAGCATGGAAGGACCATATCAGCAGATGACCAGTTCAAACTTCGTTGCCGTCTAGCGGGAAAAGAAAGACCAGGCCTCAGTTGGCTGCAGAGAGCAAAAATTGGATTACTGAGCAGTGGAAATAATTGTACATGCTCCGATCTGTGTTACACCATGCTGATGGAAAGGTCAGAATTTAGCTCTAGAAGCACAGGTATATGAACCCATTTCTTAAATATCAGCAATTCAGGCTGGTGGAGGTAGAATATTGTTGTGGGGGTATGTTGTCTTGGCACACTTTTAGTTTTCTGATACCTAAAAGGTTGTTTGATTCCAAAGTCTTCCTGAAGCATTGTGACTGGCCAAGTTCATAGCTTCATGGAGGGGCCGCATAGTCTTAGATTATTTTTGCATTATTTAAGTGACCGTGATGTAATGGTCTGGTCAATACAGTGATACTCTGAAATTATAAATCTCTCCTAAATAACACTGACATTCTGTACTATCTGCCTGTGCTTTATGCAGTTTGGTGTATTTTTCTGAGCACCATCTATTTGTAAGAGCTGACTGGATGAAATCTTTCACAAGCAGGAGGCATGGAGACTGGTCAAACTGTATCAAACGGTGCGTTAAGACACTGCAGCATAAGAAGAATGGCAGAACTGTGTCACTGATCTTCTCACTGGTTGCCATTAGATAGGAGATACCTCTCCTAGGACCAACACCTCCCTCCGCCATCGTGCAAAGATAGAGACCTCATAGAAAATCTAGACTGCTTTAAACGATTTGTACCAAGATAAGTTATCCCCTATGCTTAGGATAGGTAATAACTTGCTTATCATGGCGTGGGGTCATCCTGTGGCACCTTCATTAATCCAGAGAGAGGGCATCTGCAAAGTCCCATCTGAACTGCGTGAAGGTCAGACACATAGGCCATTACTCTATTCATTGTCCATGGCTGGCACTGCACCTTGTCCATAGACTTTAATAAGCAGCAACTTTTATCTAATTTCTCACCGAGTCTCTTCACTGAAAGCAGATTCTACCATTGACACGAGAGTGAATGCTAAGTTGGGGGAAGAGGTATCTTTCTGTAACAAGATATTTTACAAAATTCATATTCAGTTGTTGTCTTCATGGGGAAAAAAAAGACCAATCTTTCTGAACTGACCTTCCAAAAATGCATTGAAAGAGAATAACTTTACACAAAGGTTCTGGAACAATAAACTGTATTTATTTGATGCTAAACTGCTCCACTTTGTGTGGGGGACATCATATGTGAAGGGGCTTTATCAGTCATGCTATAGAATGAACAGGTGGGGGGAGGCTCCTGCTGCAGTAGTTAGTGAGGGGGGACCAGGCTGATTTCTTGGGCTGCAGAAAATATTTCTTTGCTTAATTGTAAGATGAAACAATAGGATCAAAGCAGCAATGAGATTAAGGAATGAATTGCAGGGATGTTATTTTTACTTTTTGTGCATTTTCTATGTTTAGTGTAAAATTCTTTACAAAACCTCCTTTCATTTTGGGTAAGACATGGAAGCACAGCGAGCCTTTTTGCAGCAGCATAGATGTTGCCAACCATCATTTTTCTTCTTTTTTCTCTCACATTGTAGCCATTCCTGAATATATGCATAGATGTGAATGGCTGATAAGGCCCCTCTCGCTGTCCCGGCTGCATATTTTCCTAACTTACACTAACACCGTAGATCCTACTTGATCTTGGACTTGATTTCCTTTCCCCTAGACCTCGCTGTTTCCAGCTCGTGCTTTATTACTGTATTTTTCCTTTCTGTGTTACTTTTAGTTTGTCATGGGGTTCGCTATAGTCGTCAGTGTTCAGAAGTGAATTCCTGTTCCAAATCAGTGTATTTTTTTTCTTAGCTTTTCAACTCAATTTGTTTGTCCCATATGTGCTAAAGTTATTCTGTCTGGTCCTACCCCAAAAATGCAGGGCCCGAAATGGATAAACAACACATGGCTGGAGCTCATGCTGCGTTATAAAAGGTCCCTGTGCTTTCTATACTTTCAGACAGCCTCATATAATATCATAGAGAAAGTGATCGACAATCTGCAAATTACTTTATGTAAAAATAAGTCTTCCCACAAAGAAAAAATCACCCAAGTGCAGCTATCGGGTATCTCTGTTCTGTGTAACTTTCTGTCCACTGCCGTTTGTCAAGTGTAGTCCTTCTCTAGCTGCAGAAACAGGAATATGAGCAAAAGGAGGTTCCAGCACCTACTGTGCTGTCTGAATGCTGATTTGAAGAGAAACCTACCACTCAAAAGGAGGGGAGGATGGCAAGTTACAGAACATTGGGACAGTTTAAAGAAGTACTCCCATCAAAGATTGTATCCTCTTAATATATTGCATATTACACAGCACTGTGTACTTACAATTGCTCATTTTGCCTTTCTACCAAGATAATTATTCTCTCCTCTATGTAGAGACAGAAAGTCTCTTGTCCCTGCATTTGTCTTCCACTCATGACCCAGATGCTCTGCCACCCCCCTCTGCCAAAGACTTTTGCAGTGACTCGTGACTCACACAGAGAAAATTGACCTCCTGTTTCTACATAGAGCTTAGAAGGATCCAGCTAGTCAGTGTTTAATCACATGATGTCATAGACCTAATGGGAAAAAGAAGTATTATCTGGGTAGAAAGGCAAAAGGAGCAATTGTAAGTACACAGTGCTATATAATATGGTGACTGCAGTATATTAAGAGGATAAAAACTTTGATGGGAGGAGGAGGCTTCTTTTAATGGAGGAACCCGACTGTGCCCCAAAAGCAGCTTTACCTTGTTAAGGGCAGTGTAAGACCATGTCTTACTACAGGTATAGTTAAAATTCCATTTAATGGAGGGTTCGCTTTCATGTAGGACAGTAACTTGGTAATAATCTTTTTTTCTTGGTGGATTTTAATGGCTTTTTAGTTGTTTTTTTTTTTTTTTTTATTTTTTTTTTCCTTTTTGTGGTCCACAATAATTTTCCTTATCCTGATTGCTTGATGTTCTGAACAAGCAAAGCTGCAGTGTAAAGCATGGCTCAACTACAGATCAGCAGCCTGAGCCGGTGAGGACATCGGAGGTGGATTTTAGACAACCGCAAACTCCCTTTAGATAAGGCGGCTCAGCTGGAGTCGCTCCTCAATCCTTCCCCCTTCCTGATCTCCCCATACTCTTCAGTGGTCCGTACCGGTTTACATGTGGCGCTTATGTTTGGGAAGCCTCTTTCCTATGATATGAGGTTGTGGTGTGTGATCCCTAGTGCCGCGGCCACCGCCAAGAATTTCTCTGGAGAGACATTTCCTTGCTGACAGTCTTCCTTTCTGTCTCTTCTGCACAGTATGGATCATACATGAACAAGTAATGGTTGCCGCCTTGGATTGTGGCCGTGATGACGTAGCAATGGTAAGTCGTGCGTCAAGTGTTGTCCATGGCAAAATGCTACGGGGTCTTCTCCTTCGTCAGACGGTTAGATGACATGTCATTTTTTTATCTTTCGGAGATAGACCTGTGGGACCCATCATGATCATTCTACCAATTACCTTGAATTGGAAATATAGTATAGTTCTTCTGATTTGCTATGTCCCTTACCATGTGCAGGGCATTGCAATAGCTTAGATATCCATGGTTACGACCTCTCCTATCGTGACAAACAGCTCTTAGTGGTCGTAACCATGGATACCTAAACCACTGCAATGCCCTGCACATGAGGTAAGCAACATAGCGAATCAGAAGAACTATACTACATTTCTAATTGGAGGTAATTGGTAATATTATTACACCTACTACATATTGGGATAGAATCTTGGAGATGGGAATTCCACTTTAATGGTGTTAGGAGATGTAGACCCTGTGCAGTCAGTGTGATGTCTGGGCAATGTTCTGTTGCAAACCTCGGGTCCTGGCATTGTGTGACTGTTATTTTAATATGTACGTTCTGACTAAACATTACTGGTAGTGATGAATTAATAGTCACCGGACCCCGGCCCAGAGGCCGACGGGCGAGGAGCACGTGGATCCGTTGGCATCCCTGGGTCCTCTTTTGATTAGCCAGCTTGGCCCGGTATCCTGGTGTGTTTCTGTGACTGTAGATTGCAGAACCTGCGTGCAATATGCACACTGTCAGGCGTCCCCTTCTCTTCCCAGATTCAGCAGGCGGTCACGTGCCGAACAGCAATTGAGAGAAGTGGATGCAAAGCTAATCTGCATGTGACCGCAACTATGCAAATCCTGTGTTTGCGGTCAGGTGGCCGCCCACTCGAGCTGGAAATGGTGGGAAATCCTGACAGTTTGCATGTTGCACATTGGCGCGTTATAGCAATCTGCCGTCACAGAATGATTGCACAAATGTGTTCAGCCCAGAAAACCCCTTTAATGTTGTGTCTGATCTTTGTACCTCTGATATATTCATTCCTGACAAATTACTTTTCTGCACAATGCTTTCTTGTTGTTTTTGCTTTTTTACCCCTCGGTAATTCTTTTCTGTTGAGGGCCATTCAGTTTAATGTCTCGCCATCGCTGCCATGTTTTAGGTCTCTCCGTTCACCCGCAGTGTAATCTTGTCAAATGCAGCTGCATCTCAGTATAACATCCCGCACATGTTCTCGGACATGTTCCTCGCTCCTCCGGCATATGCCGCGCAGGGTTTGTTTAAGTTTGTGTGGTTATGTCATGCATATTTATCATACCTCTTCATCATCGTACACTGAGGTTTTCTGTTCTGCGTCCAAGAGTGTCCGAGATTTGTTTTACTTAAAAGCCATCCAAACGTTTCCAAGTTGTTGCAGATGAAGAACATTTTCAGCAATCTCAAGTGTCAACAGAAATGCAGGAGCCCAGTGTAAAAGTGACAGGACACACAAACACTATAAGATTTACCTGCATCACATATGTGGGCAAAGGAAACACCGCCTGATAGTCTGAAAATATAATTACCTGCCTGTAATACTGCCTGCTGCAGGAAACCTCCCCCCCAATACTGCCTACTGCAGGAAACCTCCCCCCCAATACTGCCTGCTGCAGGAAACCTCCCCCCCAATACTGCCTGCTGCAGGAAACCTCCCCCCCCAATACTGCCTGCTGCAGGAAACCTCCCCCCCCCCCAATACTGCCTGCTGCAGGAACCTCCCCCAATACTGTCTACTGCAGGAAACCTCCCCCCAATACTGCCAGCTGCAGGAAACCTCCCCCCCCCCCCCCCAATACTGCCTGCTGCAGGAAACCTCCCCCCAATACTGCCTGCTGCAGGAAACCTCCTCCCCCCAATACTGCCTGCTGCAGGAAACCCCCCCCCCCAATACTGCCTGCTTCAGGAAACCTCCTCCCCCCCCCCCAATACTGCCAGCTGCAGGAAACCCCCCCCCCCCAATACTGCCTGCTGCAGGAAACCTCCCCCCAATACTGCCTGCTGCAGGAAACTTCCCCCCAATACTGCCTGCTGCAGGAAACCTCCCCCCAATACTGCCTGCTGCAGGAAACCTCCCCCCCCCCAATACTGCCTGCTGCAGGAAACCTCTCTCCCCCAATACTGCCTGCTGCAAGAAACCTCCCCCCCAATACTGCCTGCTGCAGGAAACCTCCCCCCCCCCCCCCCCCAATACTGCCTGCTGCAGGAAACCTCCCCCAATACTGCCTGCTGCAGGAAACCTCCCCCCCACCAATACTGCCTGCTGCAGGAAATCTCCCCCAATACTGCCTGCTGCAGGAAACCTCCACCCCCCAATACTGCCTGCTGCAAGAAACCTCCCCCCCCCCCCAATACTGCCTGCTGCAAGAAACCTCCCCCAATACTGCCTGCTGCAGGAAACCTCCCCCAATACTGCCTGCTGCAGGAAACCTCTCCCAATACAGCCTGCTGCAGGAAACCTCCCCCCCAACACTGCCTGCTGCTGGAAACCTCCCCCCTCAATACTGCCTGCTGCAAGAAACCTCCCCCCCCCCCCAATACTGCCTGCTGCTGGAAACCTCCCCCAATACTGCCTGCTGCAGGATACCTCCCCCCCCAATACTGCCTGATGCAGGAAACCTCCCCCAATACTGCCTGCTGAAGGAAACCTCCCCCCCAATACTGCCTGCTGCAGGAAACCTCCCCCAATACTGCCTGCTGCAGGAAACCTCCCCCCAATACTGCCTGCTGCAGGAAACCTCCCCCCCAATACTGCCTGCTGCAGGAAACCTCCCCCAATACAGCCTGCTGCAGGAAACCTCCCCCCCAACACTGCCTGCTGCAGGAAACCTCCCCCAATACTGCCTGCTGCAGGAATCCTCCCCCCAATACTGCCTGCTGCAAGAAACCTCCCCCAGTACTGCCTGCTGCAGGAAACCTCCCCCAATACTGCCTGCTGCAGGAAACCTCCCCCAATACTGCCTGCTGCAGTAAACCTCCCCCAATACTGCCTGCTGCAGGAAACCTCCCCCCCCCCAACACTGCCTGCTGCAGGAAACCTCCCCCAATACTGCCTGCTGCTGGAAACCTCCCCCAATACTGCCTGCTGCAGGAATCCTCCCCCCCAATACTGCCTGCTGCAAGAAACCTCCCCCCCCCAATACTGCCTGCTGCAGGAAACCTCCCCCAATACTGCCTGCTGCAGGAAACCTCCCCCAATACTACCTGCTGCAGGAAACCTCTCCCAATACAGCCTGCTGCAGGAAACCTCCCCCCCAACACTGCCTGCTGCTGGAAACCTCCCCCAATACTGCCTGCTGCAGGAAACCTCCCCCCAATACTGCCTGATGCAAGAAACCTCCCCCAATACTGCCTGCTGCAGGAAACCTCCCCCAATACTGCCTGCTGCAGGAAACCTCCCCCAATACTGCCTGCTGAAGGAAACCTCCCCCCCAATACTGCCTGCTGCAGGAAACCTCCCCCCCAATACTGCCTGCTGCAGGAAACCTCCCCCAATACTGCCTGCTGCAGGAAACCTCCCCCCAATACTGCCTGCTGCAGGAAACCTCCCCCCCAATACTGCCTGCTGCAGGAAACCTCCCCCAATACTGCCTGCTGCAGGAAACCTCCCCCCAATACTGCCTGCTGCAGGAAACCTCCCCCCAATACTGCCTGCTGCAGGAACCTCCCCCCAATACTGCCTGCTGCAGGAAACCACCCCCAATACTGCCTGCTGCAGGAACCTCCCCCCAATACCGCCTGCTGCAGGAAACCTCCCCCAATACTGCCTGCTGCAGGAACCTCCCCCAATACTGCCTGCTGCAGGAACCTCCCCCCAATACTGCCTGCTGCAGGAAACCTCCCCCAATACTGCCTGCTGCAGGAACCTCCCCCCAATACTGCCTGCTGCAGGAAACCTCCCCCAATACTGCCTGCTACACCCCTTGTAACAGCCATCCTGCCTGTAAAGTGTCTGTAAACCATCTCAGTGCCTCCCTCTACACCCCTATAAAATGGCGCCTGCCCCGACCTGTCCACATAGTTGCGCCTACCTCTGCGTGGCTCCGGCGCGGCGCCGTGTAATGGTGAACTGAGTCCAATGTTAAAAAATATATATATATATATATAAAATAAGTAAAAAGAAAAAAAGAGAAAATGTGTTTTTCTAGATGTATTTTGTTGTTGCTGCGTTCTACCTGCCAATGTCGGTCTGTGCTAAATGTTTTTTTCTTTAACCCCTAATGGTAAACAAGACTGCTAGGTTCTGTAAGGAGATGTGTGTTTTTAATGCTGGCCATTAATCCGTGCCCACTTGTGCTTGTTTGCAGTCTTGTCTACAAGAGCTACGAAGGCAGTTTCCTGGCAGCCACAGGGTAAAGAAACTCACTGGCATGAGATTCGAGGCCATGGAAAGGTAACATAATGGATACCACGCATTCTTCAGATGTCCCATCTTCTCTGTGCTGCCGCTTGGGGCATTTAATCGCTTCTCTGTGTATTTGGAGCGTTTCCCCATACCTGGAGAATTATTATTGTTACCTGGAGAACGGCGGACACAAAGGGGTTTGACCTTTTCCTGATGACTCCTCTTAGGGATTGGACTGCCCTTCTAAACAGCGTATCGGATACCCATCACACGTTAAGGGGGTTGTCCACTATTCATACACCTTCTCAATCAGCGTTTTTGCCCCCAGTAACGTGCTCAATACGTATGCTCAGCGTCAGTGGGAGAATGGCTACGGAGGTGACTGTAAGTGTTTTTTTTTTTTTTATGGGGGCAGTTGTCAGAGTCGTGGACAAACTCCTTTAATTGATTTTCAATTTTTGGTGGGAAATGTCGCCATATTTGTTTTTTTTTTTGTTTTTTTTAAACATACTGCATTTATAGTATTAGTTATACATTTCTTACATACGGTAAGGATATTTTGCTCCATTATTTTGATTTCATTGAAGTACCCTTTTTTTCCCTAGCCTATTTCAGTAAGTCGGTTTACTAGTTACACCCTTGACAAGTAAGCCGAGACCTCTGCGGAGACATGCCTTCGACTATGCTATCAAGGAGTTGTTCAGGACTTGGATGTTGATGACCTATCCATGACTTATCCGTATCAGACGGGGCAGGATATACACAGATACAGATCCAGCACACCACCGCCCCATACACCGTGTCAGGATTGTTCAACGGTATTTTTGCACAAGTCCTATTGAAGTGACTGGAGGCTGAGATGCATTGGAAAAGTCACTACACAATGTATGGAGCTGAGAGATCCTCACCTATCTGGTATGGATCCTATGCTAAGGATCAGTTATTAATATGCAAGTCCTAAACAATCCCTTTAACTGGGAATTAAATGGAGCATCACTTCCTAAGGCCGTTCGATGTTGTATGAGTGCCAGCCATCTTTGGTTTTCACAGATAGCACTCGTACCTGTAATAGTCCATGGGGCCATTTACATGTCCGTGATTTTTCGAGAACCAGAGATCCGTGTAAAATAGCGGAGACATGATTAATACGAGGGTCGGATTAAAATTGGCAATGCAAGTCAATGGGTCCGTGAAAAAAATAGACATTGGTTTCAGGGCACTGGCAACAATCAGCAGCCTCTTCACTCTCATTTTTTCCAAATAAAACGGACACCCTGAAGAAGTGTGTTCCAGAGGTCTGACTGCTTCCACGGGCGTGACTGCTTCCAGAGGTCTGACTGCTTCCAGAGCTCTGACTCCTTCCACGTCTCTGACTGCTTCCAGAGGTCTGACTGCTTCCAGAGGTCTGACTGCTTCCAGAGGTCTGACTGCTTCCAGAGCTCTGACTGCTTCCAGAGGTCTGACTGCTTCCAGAGGTCTGACTGCTTCCAGAGGTCTGACTGCTTCCAGAGCTCTGACTGCTTCCAGAGGTCTGACTGCTTCCAGAGGTCTGACTGCTTCCAGAGGTCTGACTGCTTCCAGAGGTCTGACTGCTTCCAGAGGTCTGACTGCTTCCAGAGCTCTGACTGCTTCCAGAGCTCTGACTGCTTCCAGAGCTCTGACTGCTTCCAGAGCTCTGACTGCTTCCAGAGCTCTGACTGCTTCCAGAGCTCTGACTGCTTCCAGAGGTCTGACTGCTTCCAGAGGTCTGACTGCTTCCAGAGGTCTGACTGCTTCCAGAGGTCTGACTGCTTCCAGAGGTCTGACTGCTTCCAGAGGTCTGACTGCTTCCACGTCTCTGACTGCTTCCAGAGCTCTGACTGCTTCCAGAGCTCTGACTGCTTCCAGAGCTCTGACTGCTTCCAGAGGTCTGACTGCTTCCAGAGCTCTGACTGCTTCCACGTCTCTGACTGCTTCCACGTCTCTGACTGCTTCCACGTCTCTGACTGCTTCCACGTCTCTGACTGCTTCCAGAGGTCTGACTGCTTCCACGTCTCTGACTGCTTCCAGAGCTCTGACTGCTTCCACGTCTCTGACTGCTTCCACGTCTCTGACTGCTTCCACGTCTCTGACTGCTTCCACGTCTCTGACTGCTTCCACGTCTCTGACTGCTTCCACGTCTCTGACTGCTTCCACGTCTCTGACTGCTTCCAGAGGTCTGACTGCTTCCAGAGGTCTGGCTGCTTCCCTCGGGTCTGGCTGGCTGCTTCCCTCGGGTCTGGCTGGCTGCTTCCCTCGGGTCTGGCTGGCTGCTTCCCTCGGGTCTGGCTGGCTGCTTCCCTCGGGTCTGGCTGGCTGCTTCCCTCGGGTCTGGCTGGCTGCTTCCCTCGGGTCTGGCTGGCTGCTTCCCTCGGGTCTGGCTGGCTGCTTCCCTCGGGTCTGGCTGGCTGCTTCCCTCGGGTCTGGCTGGCTGCTTCCCTCGGGTCTGGCTGGCTGCTTCCCTCGGGTCTGGCTGGCTGCTTCCCTCGGGTCTGGCTGGCTGCTTCCCTCGGGTCTGGCTGGCTGCTTCCCTCGGGTCTGGCTGGCTGCTTCCCTCGGGTCTGACTAGATCCCATGACACATGTCACACAAGCCCTGGGAAGCCCGGCACCAGAGGGGAGTTCAGTACAGGCGGTTATTATTCTACATGGGGAGTATTTTTTTATTTTTTTTTCCTTTGAGATACACGGGACCTAATTATTTTTTATTTTTGTTTTTTAGTCAGATTTTTTTTTCCAATATTGAATTGTGTAAAGTTGAGAAAAAAGGGAAATTGAGAGCGGCCCGACGTTTAAGATGTTGGGAGATCCTTAAGTAGTTAACAAAACCAAAATAATCAGATGTCTGGGGGCTTCTTGCCCCTCGCCGGTATGGCGACGTGCCCGGCACATAGACTTGCCCTTGTTCCTATCTCTCGCTCGCTGACATATGGCGCAGTCTCCTGATTACCATTTACATGGAAACCTGGACTGTGTATAAGTGTGTTTCTGAGGAGCGGAGTATATCTCTTTACGCTGACTCTCTGGGTTGTGTTTTTTTCTATGGATGTTTTCTGGAACTCATTTTCCATAAGCGGTTTTCACTTTCCTTTTTGGAACAGGTATGATGATGCTCTCCAGATATATGACAGGATATTACAAGAAGATCCAACCAACACAGTAAGTCAAATATTGTGACTGTTCTCGGTAATTTGAGAGAAGCCGGCTGAGTGCATACTCTTGGCTAAGAAAATATTGCTCCAAATCATTCTCGCTCTCCCACAGGGAAATCTATTTCTTTTTAATTATTTTTTTTCTTTTTTTTTCTTTTATTAACTTGGACATATTGTTTTGCTCGCACGCTAAATACCAGAGAAGCACAGAAATTAATAATAGCTTTCCTTGCTGGAGCGACGGGCGTTGGAGAAACTTGCTTTCCGCATGGACCCTTGCGCTGACGGGAGTTTTGGAATATCGCGGCCTGTGCGGAGTTAACTAGACCTTTAATATTGAGAAGTGCGTTACACAGCGACTTCATTTATTCAGACCTCCCAAGATTAAATAGGACATTATTGGACGCCCTGCTCATCAAGAAACAGATCCGTCCTCCTGATGACATATCCATGCAGAGCTCTCGAGGTTGTCGGGAACACTCCACCTTTCCTTCCTACTTTACATCATGTCCTGCGATATTTCTGTAATGGGGGCCTGTCTCATGGATCGGCAGCACTAAAAACCTCCACCATCACATTACTTGTAGCCCTACAGACATGGGTTTTATGTTCACTTTTGCAAAAAAAAAAAAAAAAAAAATCACCAGAATTGCTTATTAAAAGGGTGTTCTCAAGTGTTCAAGTTGTCCCCTATCCACAAGACAGGGAATAACATTGATCACTCTGGGTCTGACCGCTGTGGCCCCCATCAATCCCGAGAACCAAGGCTCTGGTGATCCTCGACTGCATGGCACGGTGGTCAGTTATGCTTATTCTTAGGCTATGTGCACACGTTCGAAATTGTCGCTGAAATTTCCACTTCAATTCCGCAACTCCCTGCTGCGGGAAATACGCATGCGGAATTGGCATGCGCATTCCCGGTAAACACAAGCGTTTTGCAAGCGTAATTAGCTTGTGGATGGCTAGCGTTTTCCAAGCGGTCTGTAGCATCGCTTGGAAAACTGATTGACAGGTTGGTCACACTTGTCAAACATAGTGTTTGACAAGTGTGACCAACTTTTTACAATTGATAATGCCTATGCAGCATCAATAGTAAAAAGATATAATATTAAAAATAATAAATACAAAATCGTGATATTCTCACATACGGCGGCCCCCGCAGCCTTCCCGCTCCTCGCGATGCTCCCGGCAACTCCCGTTCCCAGTGATGCCTTGCGACAATTACCCCAGATGACGTAGCATCGCACGAGACCGCTACGTCATTGCGAAAAAGCATCACTGGGAACGGGAGCATCGCGAGCTTCGCTAAGGCCTGGGCTGAGTCCGGGGGCCGCCGGAAGGTGAGTATTGTAACTATTTTTTTGATTCCCAGGGCCTGGAGGAGAGTCTCCTCTACCCTGGGTACCATCCGCACATGATCCGCTTACTTTGCGCACGGTGGGTATAGCCACATGCGGAAAGTAAGCCGATCAATGTATTCCTATGTGTGCGGAATGTCCGCGATTCCGCACATAAAATGAGCATGCTGCGTATTTTTCCGTGATTCCGCCGCGGAAAAATACGCAGCATTAGCACAGCATTGCGGAATCCCATTGAATTCAATGGGCTGTGTTGTGTATGCGTTTTTGTGGCGAAACAAAACCGCATACAATCCGCAACGTGTGCAAATAGCCTTAATGGGACCGCCACCGATTGCCAACCGCTGCACTCAACAGGTTTTCCCATTGCAATGAATGGAGCAGCAGCGCGTATTATCGTCTTCTCCGTTCACATGGGGTTGTGAAGCCCTGGTACTTGGGATCAGTGGGGGCTTCAGAAGTTGGACCTTTAGTGATCGGAGTCATCTCCTAGGGGGTAATGTTCAAACTTAAGAACACCCCTTTAAATCTCACTTCTGTAGCATGACCAGTGAGGCCGGTTGTAGATGCACCTTCCAGTTCATGCGCAGTGACACTAAGCTGGGACAAGGAAACCTGGCTTCACTATGCATTTACCTTCTAGTTTAAAGGGGTTGTTCGTTATTCTGATATCCCCTTCTCAATCTTTATGTTTCACCCTAATAAAATATCAAAACGTATGCTCCCCTCCGGTGCTGGTGCTGTTCCAGTGGTATCGGCACTGGCTCTCCCAGGGCTTGCGTGACATTGTCACACGATCCCTGCGGCCAGTCAGCAACTGTATTGACTCTCCTTTCACTATCGCCTCTCCAGATGGAGAGGATAGTGAAGCCAGCTCTGATTGGTCACAGGGATCATGTGACATTAAGAAAATGTCACATGAGCCCCTGGAGAGCCAGTTCTGACACTGCTGGAAGGAGGTGAGTAGAATTGTTACTGTTTTAATGGGGGAAATGTAGGATTTGAGTAGTGGACAATCCCTTTAACTAGAAAGTCAGCCTTATGCAGAATTGGTGTTTATAACCATTTGTTGCAAACACCCTTTGTTTTGTGTGAAATCCATGTTATTCCTGTTTCTTTATTCCCACTCAACACCCTGCCATTCTTCATTTAGCTGCTATTTAATGCACTGCCTCCCATAGGCGTACAGGTTTTTTTTTTAGGTCCCCTTGCAATAAGGAGCTAAAATAGTTGTGGTGAATGCTGGAATACTCATTGCATAGCATATTGGGAGGTAGATACAGTATGGGAATATTATTTTACCTAATAGTCCCTTTTGTGTGAAGTTATTGCAACTCAGTCCATCTATTGTCTTTGGTACTGCTGGAAATAGCCAAGAGATCCTGCGCCGTCAGCAAGTCATTGTCTATGGTACTGCTGGAAATAGCCAAGAGATCCTGCGCTGTCAGCAAGGCAATACCTATTGTAGAGATAACCTCATTAACAGTTGAAGGAGCGCTTTTTTTTTTTTTTTAAACTTTTCATATGGTTCCAGTGTGGTTACAATGAATATATAGTCAGCTATTGATCCCCAGCTCCTTTCTCGCTGGCCACGCTCTCCACTAGCCGCCTCTTTTGCTCTTCTGGAGTGCTCGGCCTATGACCACTACATATAATCGGTGGCTGCAGCTGTAAAGTGTTGACCACTTTGGAAGAGGTGACTGACGGGGGACAGAACCAGGGAGATTGAGGAATTGATATATGGATCAGTATATGCTATTTCTTATCATTGTACCACTCTGGGGCCATGCGTGGACAAAGAAAAGGGCAAAAGAAAATCCTCATTTAATTACTTTTCCTCCAGGAGGATGAAAGTTGGCTCACTAGTGCCACCTATTGGAAGCAGTTACTCTAAGTTAGAGTCTGCCTCTTTAAAGGGAATCTTATCAGTAGGTTTTTGCTATTTAATCTAAGAGCATCCTAATGTAGGGTCAGAGAGCCTGATTCCAGGGATGTGTCAGGTTCTAGGCTGTGTTTCTGTGGTTTCAATTTTATCAGCAGAATATTATCACTGCAGGACCATCTGCCGTGTGTCAGGAGGTCCTAATAATCTGTGTAAGCCCACCCCCACCACTGCTTAGCAACTTGCTGTCAATCAGTGATATGGGCGGGGTTACACAGCTCGGCATTTATAGCACCGCTAGATCACCTGCTGGGAAAACAAAGATTTTTTTATCAAAACTGCAGCAAGCAGCCCATTAAGTGACACATCACTGGAATCAGGGTCACTGCCCCTACATCATGCTGCTCTCACATTCCTCGATGGAATAAAGCAATGGCTGCCACTTAAGGGCACCACTTCCATTATTCCATAACGCCCCTTTAATAACCTCTATCCCGTCTGGCTGATACCACGTCCATGTATTTTCTTTTCTACCATAATCTAAGCAGCTCCATGTGTCGGCACACACACAAGTGAGAGTCTGCGGTAGAAGCCAAGATAAACTCTGCAGAAAGCTGGGCTTCAGATCCCGGGCCCTGGGAGCCCTCCCCCGCCGCGCCGGCCCCAGATGGGAACACTTAGCAGGTAGATGATCTATAAACAATCCGAATACCTGACCACTTCTCAGAGCGGTTCTATTCGGCCTTTCAGCGTCAGCGCTGGCAGAGGAGGCTTCTTACCATCTATGGAGAAACGTGTCGTAAACTAACATATAAAGCGTCTGCACAAGAATGCGTCCAGTGTGAACACTTAGCAGGGTTTTCATTAAGAATGGCGATACTGGAGCGCAGGCTGCCAAGAAGCGTAACTGCAAACCATTTACAAGAACCGTCCGTGCCAGACAAATATTTATTGTGCCCGTACGGATCCAAAATCTCAGCCTTCCGCAGCCTGACTGGTGCTCAGGACGGGCAGAGCATAGTGACATGCCTGTTCACTGCTGACTCCAAGCTGCAGCATTGGAGCCAAAACCTGCTCACCGGGGTCCCACCAATAGGTCTGGAAAAGCGCCAACCACCCTTTCCCCAAAATGGAGGAGTGGGAAACATTGAATTAAATAGAATCTGTCACCATGTTTATCTGAGAACAGCTTAATGTAGAGACAGAGACCCTGATTCCAGCAATGTATAACTTAATGGGCTGCCATCTGTAGTTTTCATAAAATCCCTTTTTTTTTTTTTCTCTACTGCAGATCTAGCAGCTCTGTGAATGCTGAGCTTTGTGTAACTCAACACTGATTGGCTTCACCTGTGTACACTATGCATAGGCAGAAAGCTGCCAATCAGTGGTGAGGACGGGGTTACACAGGACGACTACATGGCTCTAGACTCCTAGTCCTGTAGTGATAATTCTATACGTGATTTTTATTGATGCAACAACAAGGAGCCCGGTAACTGATACACTGCTGGAATCAGGGTCTCTGCCCCTACATTATGCTCCCTACTAATCAGACGGTGGCCGACCCCCTACTAATCAGACGGTGGCCGACTCCCTACTAATCAGACGGTGGCCGACCCCTACTAATCAGACGGTGGCCGACCCCTACTAATCAGACGGTGGCCGACCCCTACTAATCAGACGGTGGCCGACCCCTACTAATCAGACGGTGGCCGGTCCCTTGGCTGCTGGAAGTTCACCATGTATAGAGGTGGAACGGACACTCTAGTGGCCATTATCAGGTATTGCAACTCAGCTCCTGTTAAAGTGAATGGAAGCTGAGCTGCAGTACCCAGGAATGGCCAGTGGGTGCGCTGTGCTGTTCCTGACTGTGGTCATTACACTCTGCCCTTTCGGCTGCTGCAAACTGCTCGATTAGTGGATATGCTGAGTGATGGATCCTCTTTAAAGGGGTTTTCCAGAGTTTGAAATAAGACCTCTGCTCTCCTCCGATGTTAGATTTTAGTACATAATTGCTTTCGGAATGAAATGTTATTGCTGAAAGCATTTTTTCTTGTGACTAGAGATGAGCGAAAAGGCTCTGACTGTGGTCCGGCATCCAGCTCGGTCCTCCCGCGATGCTGTGGCTGATGACCGGTCCGTCACATGCTGTTAGTGGGCGTCATCATGGTGTCCTTTGTTTCAGCAGCTGCGTTCTTTCTTGCACAGAACCTGAATCTGGCACAGCCCTGGATATGAGTCTCCTGAAATCGCCCGTCAGTCTCTCCCGTGCCTGCGGCCTCATTAGCTGCTAACACTTACCATAGCCTGATTGCTGTGTATATAAGCGGCTCCCCGCACAGACCAGTGAAACGGATCCTCTCTCTGCTGTAATTTAGGGTGAAGGATTGTTAGTCTTGGAGCGCCTGCAAATACATTCCCCAGGCCGCGCAGCCAACAATAAACTACTTACGGGAACTATAAATTGATTCTGACAATGAATCTAGCACCGAACACTCTCAATAACCGAATCCACAGGCAGCTGTAGCCACCGCCAGTCCTGTTACTGGGAATGCTGCTCTTCTCTCACTGGCCATTAAAGATCTCACATCAGGTTTACGCTTCCCAATCTGCGGCAAATAGAACATTGGGACAAAGAGTCTGATTCCAGCACTGGGTCACTTACTGGGCCGCTTTCTGTAGTTTTGATGAAATTACTGTTTTATCTGCTGCTTATCTGCTGCAGCTGTGCTAGTCTTCTCAGTGATCATATCGGTCTCACCCTGCACCATTGATTGCACTGAGCGTAACAGAGAGCTGGCAACCAGTGGGGATGGGGGGAGACATTAAGAGGGCTACATAGGAGAGGCTCAATATCAGGAAGACACAGCTACAGTGAATACAGGTGTGTTATTAAAACTACAGCCACGGTGTCGTGGAATCAGGGTTTCTGCCATAGTTTTTTGCTGCTAGATGGAAGGATATCTTTAATCCTCCCTATCATAGGGTTAAAGGGCTTGTCTCCTTTTAGAAAACGTTTGGGTATAACAATAGTTATATAAAAACCGAACTGAGTATTGCTTACATTCCCTGGTCCAGCGCTCGCTCCCCGGCCCTGCCTCGGTCTATGTTGTTGCTCCATACCGCTTCTTTGGTCTATGTTGTTGCTCCCCAACGCTGCTTCGGTCTATGTTGTTGCTGCCCCGGTCTTTGTTGTTGCTCCCCGCCCCTGCCCCGGTCTTTGTTGTTGCTCCCTGCCCCGGTCTTTGTTGTTGCTCCCCGCCCCTGCCCCGGTCTTTGTTGTTGCTCCCCACCGCTGCCCCAGTCTTTGTTGTTGCTCCCCACCGCTGCCCCGGTCTTTGTTGTTGCTCCCCACCGCTGCCCCGGTCTTTGTTGTTGCTCCCCGCCCCTGTCTTTGTTGTTGCTCCCCACCGCTGCCCCGGTCTTTATTGTTGCTCCCCACCGTTGCCCCGGTCTTTGTTGTTGCTCCCCACCGCTGCCCCGGTCTTTGTTGTTGCTCCCCGCCCCTGTCTTTGTTGTTGCTCCCCACCGCTGCCCCGGTCTTTATTGTTGCTCCCCGCCCCTGCCCCGGTCTTTGTTGTTGCTCCCCACCGTTGCCCCGGTCTTTGTTGTTGCTCCCCACAGTTGCCCCAGTCTTTGTTGTTGCTCCCCACCGCTGCCCCGGTCTTTGTTGTTGCTCCCCGCCCCTGCCCCGGTCTTTGTTGTTGCTCCCCGCCCCTGTCTTTGTTGTTGCTCCCCACCGTTGCCCCGGTCTTTGTTGTTGCTCCCCACAGTTGCCCCAGTCTTTGTTGTTGCTCCCCACCGCTGCCCCGGTCTTTATTGTTGCTCCCCGCCCCTGCCCCGGTCTTTGTTGTTGCTCCCCGCCCCTGTCTTTGTTGTTGCTCCCCACCGCTGCCCCGGTCTTTATTGTTGCTCCCCGCCCCTGCCCCGGTCTTTGTTGTTGCTCCCCACCGTTGCCCCGGTCTTTGTTGTTGCTCCCCACCGTTGCCCCGGTCTTTGTTGTTGCTCCCCACCGCTGCCCCGGTCTTTGTTGTTGCTCCCCACCGCTGCCCCGGTCTTTGTTGTGGCTCTCCACCGCTGCCCCGGTCTTTGTTGTGGCTCTCCACCGCTGCCCCGGTCTTTGTTGTTGCTCCCCATTGCTGCTTCGGTCTGTTGTTGCTGCCCCAATCTATGTTGTTGCTCCACACCGCTGCCCCTGTCTGTTGTTGCTCGCCGCGGCTGCCCCTGTCTTTGTTGTTGCTCCCCACCGCTGCTTCGGTCTATGCTGTTGCTTCCCACCGCTGCTTCGGTCTATGTTGTTGCTGCCCCGGTCTTTGCTGTTGCTCCCCAGTGCTGCCCCGGTCTTTGTTGTTGCTCCCCACCGTTGCTTCGGTCTGTTGTTGCTGCCCCGGTCTTTGTTGTTGCTCCCCACCGCTGCCCCGGTCTTTGTTGTTGCTCCCCACCGCTGCCCCGGTCTTTGTTGTTGCTCCCCGCCCCTGCCCCGGTCTTTGTTGTTGCTCCCCACCGCTGCCCCGGTCTTTGTTGTTGCTCCCCACCGTTGCCCCAGTCTTTGATGTTGCTCCCCAGCGCTGCCCGGTCTTTGTTGTTGCTCCCCAGCGCTGCCCCGGTCTATGTTGTTGCTCTCCAGCGCTGCCCCGGTCTTTGTTGTTGCTGCCCCGGTCTATGTTGTTGCTCCCCAGCGCTGCCCCGGTCTTTGTTGTTGCTGCCCCGGTCTATGTTGTTGCTCCCCAGTGCTGCCCCGGTCTTTGTTGCTGCCCCGGTCTATGTTGTTGCTCCCCAGCGCTGCCCCGGTCTTTGTTGTTGCTGCCCCGGTCTATGTTGTTGCTCCCCAGCGCTGCCCCGGTCTTTGTTGTTGCTGCCCCGGTCTATGTTGTTGCTCCCCAGCGCTGCCCCGGTCTTTGTTGCTGCCCCGGTCTATGTTGTTGCTCCCCAGTGCTGCCCCGGTCTTTGTTGTTGCTGCCCCGGTCTATGTTGTTGCTCCCCAGCGCTGCCCCGGTCTTTGTTGTTGCTGCCCCGGTCTATGTTGTTGCTCCCCAGTGCTGCCCCGGTCTTTGTTGCTGCCCCGGTCTATGTTGTTGCTCCCCAGCGCTGCCCCGGTCTTTGTTGTTGCTGCCCCAGTCTATGTTGTTGCTCCCCAGCGCTGCCCCGGTCTTTGTTGTTGCTGCCCCGGTCTATGTTGTTGCTCCCCAGTGCTGCCCCGGTCTTTGTTGCTGCCCCGGTCTATGTTGTTGCTCTCTAGCGCTGCCCCGGTCTTTGTTGTTGCTGCCCCGGTCTTTGTTGTTGCTCCCCAGTGCTGCCCCGGTCTTTGTTGCTGCCCCGGTCTATGTTGTTGCTCCCCAGTGCTGCCCCGGTCTTTGTTGCTGCCCCGGTCTATGTTGTTGCTCCCCAGCGCTGCCCCGGTCTTTGTTGTTGCTGCCCCGGTCTATGTTGTTGCTCCCCAGCGCTGCCCCGGTCTTTGTTGTTGCTGCCCCGGTCTATGTTGTTGCTCCCCAGCGCTGCCCCGGTCTTTGTTGTTGCTGCCCCGGTCTATGTTGTTGCTCCCCAGTGCTGCCCCGGTCTTTGTTGTTGCTGCCCCGGTCTATGTTGTTGCTCCCCAGCGCTGCCCCGGTCTTTGTTGCTGCCCCGGTCTATGTTGTTGCTCCCCAGTGCTGCCCCGGTCTTTGTTGCTGCCCTGTCTATGTTGTTGCTCCCCAGTGCTGCCCCGGTCTTTGTTGTTGCTGCAGTACTCGGGGCAGAGAAGTGCGCCTGCTCAGGGGCTCGATGGCGGGGAGACTGTGGATGACGATGGGATGCTTCATCCACGGATGGGAGGTGCTGGACCTAGAATAACGCCCCCCCCCTCCAGGACTGCACCGCCTTGCCCCATTTGGGAGTATAATAAAGGCTCTTTTTCTTGTCTTGCAGGTTGGGTTGGGGGCAGATATATAGCTGGTGACAGGTTCCCTATAATAGTCTCCTGTGTATCCTCTATACTGTTAATCGAAGTCTGGCAACCCCTTTGACACTTCCTATCACTTTTCAGTCTGTGCTGTGTGCACTGGGTGTAGTCAGGAGTAGTGATGAGTGAACGTGCTGGGATAAGGTGTTATCGGAGCATGCTCTTGTGCTAACCAAGTGACTTTGGCGTCACTTATATTCGAGTCCCTGCGGCTGCATGTCTCGTGGCAGGCAATCCCTGCATGGTTGCGGCTGTCAAACAGCCCGAGACATGCAGCCGCTGGGAAGTGGACATATTACTCGAGCACACCGAATACACTTTAGCACCGAGCATGCTCAGATAACACCTTATCCTTTTTTTTTTTCCTTAGATTAACGCCTCTTTGTTTTGTTAATCACCAAATTAAGATAAATGATCTGCTCGGCGTTCCCTAAACTGTTGGGCTATGGCGTTGGGAAGACAGCGCCGGTAACACTGACTCCGGCAAGCTAGCGGTGCAGCTATCCCACGTAATGTGCTACTGGACAGTCGTCAAAACAGTCTGGTGCAGTCTCCATGACAAGCCCTGTAAATCATCCTAGATCCTGATACATTACTGGAAAAATCACTTAACCGCACGACCAATTAAATCCTCCGCGCGCAGCGAGCCGGGGGAAGAGGGATTTTCATTCTAAGGTATTTTTGTAAGTTAAATCCACATGGCCAAGATGTCTGTAGCTGCAAAAATGAAACTGTGATCCAGTCCAATTTGTTTAGCCTGTTTACATTCCCAGCTATTTATACGTGTACTTACATTGGGGGTAGTGTTCCCCGGCCGAGCTGTAAAAAGCTAAAACACAAGTCTTCTGTATGGTGCGTGTATGTGCTATTAGTGCCGCTGGTTGTCTGTGATTGGAGAGAGGGGACTGCTGTTGTTTGTTTTTTTTTTTTACCCAGAAATCATGATCCTCTTGTCCCTAGGCCATGTCTGGTATTTTATCTCCGCATAATTCATGGAAGTTGCAATACCGGCCTTTGCCTAGGAATAAAAGTGGCGCTATTTCTGTAACAATATTAATAATCTTTGTATAGCACCAATATATTCCGAAGCACAATATCAGACATTATAGAGTAACACAAAGGTCACCAATTCAGAGAGGAGTGAGCGCCCTGCGCATACAGCTTATAATATGTGACCCTCCACGAAGTGGTCACCAGCCAATATCTGTGTATACGTGAGTGTAAAGTGATGCTGAGTGCATGACGTGTGGGGGAAACAGATGATGATAAAGACCAGATTCTGAGAAATGTAGTAAGAAGAAATTATGTAATGTTGGATTAGGCCTGACTAAAACCTTGTATTTGTAGGACACTCTGAAAACTAGGTATACTGGGGATTAATCGGAATGTCTGGGGGTAGCACATTCCGGAGAATTGGTGCAGCCTGAGGAAAGTCTCGGGAGACAGATTATAGAAGATGTTGGTCTTGGTTCTTAAGGAGAACAGAGATCACAGGTAATGATGCAGTGCAGAACTATGGAGAGCACAGACAGGGTGGTACATGGAGATGACGGGGGAGATGTAGGGTTGTGAAGAACTATGGAGAACACAGGGTGTTAGACAGAGATTGGGAAGGTGATGCAGAACTGTAGGGAGGAAGGGTAGGGTGGTAGACAGATGAGGGGTGAGATGTAGGGCGATGCAGCACTGTGGAGAGGACAGGTAGGGTGGTAAACAGATATGGGAGGAGATGTAGGGTGGTGCAGCACTGTGGAGAGCACAGGCTGGTAGAGTTGAGGGAGGAGATATAGGGTGGTGCAATACAGGCAGGGTGGTAGACAGATATGGGAGGAGATGTAGGGTGGTGCAGCACAGTTTGGAGCACAGATTGGTAGACAGATGATTGAGGAGATGTAGGGTGGTGCAGCACTGTGGAGAGCACAAGGTGGTAGACAGATGATTGGTAGGGTGGTGCAGCACTGTGGAGAGGACAGGTAGGGTGGTAGACATATGGGAGGAGATGTAGGGTGGTGCAACACAGGCAGGGTGGTAGACAGATATGGGAGATGTAGGGTGGTGCCACACTGTGGAGAGGACAGGTAAGGTGGTAGACAGATATGGGAGGAGATGTAGGGTGGTGCCGCACTGTGGAGATCACAGGGTGGTAGACAGCTATGGGAGGAGATGTAGGGTGTTGCAGCACTGTGGAGAGGACAGGTAGGGTGGTAGACAGATATGGGAGGAGATGTAGGGTGTTGCAGCACTGTGGAGAGGACAGGTAGGGTGGTAGACAGATATGGGAGGAGATGTAGGGTGGTGCCGCACTGTGGAGATCACAGGGTGGTAGACAGATATGGGAGGAGATGTAGGATGGTGCCGCACTGAGGAGAGGACAGGTAGGGTGGTAGACAGATATGGGAGGAGATGTAGGATGGTGCCGCACTGAGGAGAGGACAGGTAGGGTGGTAGACAGATATGGGAGGAGATGTAGGGTGGTGCCGCACTGTGGAGATCACAGGGTGGTAGACAGATATGGGAGGAGATGTAGGATGGTGCCGCACTGAGGAGAGGACAGGTAGGGTGGTAGACAGATATGGGAGGAGATGTAGGATGGTGCCGCACTGAGGAGAGGACAGGTAGGGTGGTAGACAGATATGGGAGGAGATGTAGGGTGGTGCCGCACTGTGGAGATCACAGGGTGGTAGACAGATATGGGAGGAGATGTAGGATGGTGCCGCACTGAGGAGAGGACAGGTAGGGTGGTAGACAGATATGGGAGGAGATGTAGGATGGTGCCGCACTGAGGAGAGGACAGGTAGGGTGGTAGACAGATATGGGAGGAGATGTAGGGTGGTGCCGCACTGTGGAGATCACAGGGTGGTAGACAGATATGGGAGGAGATGTAGGATGGTGCCGCACTGAGGAGAGGACAGGTAGGGTGGTAGACAGATATGGGAGGAGATGTAGGATGGTGCCGCACTGAGGAGAGGACAGGTAGGGTGGTAGACAGATATGGGAGGAGATGTAGGGTGGTGCCGCACTGTGGAGATCACAGGGTGGTAGACAGATATGGGAGGAGATGTAGGATGGTGCCGCACTGAGGAGAGGACAGGTAGGGTGGTAGACAGATATGGGAGGAGATGTAGGATGGTGCCGCACTGAGGAGAGGACAGGTAGGGTGGTAGACAGATATGGGAGGAGATGTAGGGTGGTGCCGCACTGTGGAGATCACAGGGTGGTAGACAGATATGGGAGGAGATGTAGGATGGTGCCGCACTGAGGAGAGGACAGGTAGGGTGGTAGACAGATATGGGAGGAGATGTAGGGTGGTGCCGCACTGTGGAGATCACAGGGTGGTAGACAGATATGGGAGGAGATGTAGGATGGTGCCGCACTGAGGAGAGGACAGGTAGGGTGGTAGACAGATATGGGAGGAGATGTAGGATGGTGCCGCACTGAGGAGAGGACAGGTAGGGTGGTAGACAGATATGGGAGGAGATGTAGGGTGGTGCAGTACTGTGGAGATCACAGAGTGGTAGACAGAAGAGGTGGGAGATGTAGGGTGGTTCAGCACTGTGATGAGCACAGTTAGGGTAGTAGGGGGAGGAGATGTTGGGCAGTGCACTGTGGAAAGCTGTGTTTGATAAGTTTATGTTCTATTCTGTATGGATGGACCACCAGTGCAATGACTGGCAGAGGGTGGATGCAACTGTGTAGCGGCTGTACAGAAATGAGCCTGGCTGCTGCAGTCTGGAAAGATAGAGTTTAGTGAAAGGGAGATCAAAGTATAATATAATTATAATAGTGCTTTGCAGTAATCTGAGTTACAGAAGGTTTTGGCACGGCTACGTAAGAAAAGGGCATTTTCTGGAAACCCCTTTGATCGGTGGACCTTTTTCCCTACTGTCCCTTTGCAGAGCTGCACCTTCCATAGACTGTGGCCATTATCTAGTTTACCGATAAGTCTTTGGTGTCTAGATTTTCAGTTTTACCTAGAAATGTAATGAAACCATTTAGAAAGCGAACAGCATGTACAAGACTTTACAGCAGAGCTGAAGAAATCCCACTGTCTGTTCATGTAGATGATTTATTTTTTTCTATTGGCCCCTAACTCTTTTGATATCTCATTGCCGGGCCAGTGAATGGGTCAGTTGGCTGCTTAAGTCTCCGGTATTATGTCCATCTCTGGCTTAGTGCTATTACAAGCCCCTTAAATTTCCTCTGGGGCCAGTGAAAGCTTTATCCCCCTGCAGAGATTATTGCGGTGACAGGAAGGAGCGGTCTAGCCGTGAATGGGACCCCAGGATTAGCCTTCCCCGCTGGTTTGTAATTACTCCATTCTGACGGGACACTTCTTTGGATGAAGCGATGCATGGTGTCGGTATCAATAGGCGGGCATACGTAATGTGATCGCTGGATGAGTCTTGCATTGTGTCGGTGGAACAGCATAGCGTGTGTTTATATACTCCGGCCAAACACTGGAATTCCTCTGGCATTGAGATAATAATTTGCACAGGCAAATTGCCTTCTTTACCGACAGTCTAATCCTTTCTTAATGTCAACCTATAGGCGACAAGAAAGAGGAAGATTGCCATTCGCAAAGCCCAGGGGAGAAACGCCGAGGCAATCCGAGAGCTGAATGAGTATCTGGAACAGTGAGTGTTTTACAAGGGGATTTTGTTTTGCACTTCTGCTATATATTATTTTTAATTAAATTGGAATTTGCATTTAATTTCGCTTCTTGTCTATTTCCAATAATCTATTCTTTCCCACCCTTCCCATATTCCTCATTCATCTGACCTTCTCGTTCAGATTTGTCGGTGACCAGGAAGCTTGGCACGAGCTGGCGGAACTTTATATCAATGAGCTTGAGTAAGTCGCAGATTTCCTAGAAGATGATCTGTAGGATCCTTATATCATGATCTTGAACGTATCGCCTAGCCACAGGATCGGTGGGAAGTGTCAGATCGCTGGAGGTCACACAGCCAACAGTGATCAGGGCGGTCCTGGCTGAATCGTCCGTCCTTACGGCTTAAATAGTCATGATGGTGAACATGCTAGATGGTCGGGTTTCCAGCAATCAATGGGTGCATACACATGACGGTATGGGGCCACAAAGGTCTACCAGAAGTAATAGCGTCACAGGCATATATGAGGCTGTAGGGTACGGCCTTGTGAATGTGCCAGTAGAGTAATCATCTATCCTGTGGATAGGCGGTTCCTTATTCCCATCTCGTACATTTATTTATACATGCTATAAATTTACAGTATCAGTTGCACCTGCATTGATCTTGAGACGGGGATCGTGCCTCTGTAGGCCCACTTGCCATACAAATGAATGGGAATCCCACCATCTTTCCACTGGCAGCAGCGTACGTCGGGGCCCAGCCATCCTATCTTGCGCAGACTCCATAAATGTATGAAATGGGAAATAAAAATAAAAGGCTCACATCTATTTATATGTGTATATATAATATGTTGTATCTTGTTTCTTTTGTTTTTTTTTCCCACTGGCTGCAGTCCAAGCTGAGTATTACCTGCTCTGCCTTGGTTTAGTGCGGAGCCTCTGGCCCTGTTGTCTGTCTGCAGCGCTCATATCACATTGACGGCGCTGCGGCCAATCAGTGAGCTCATCGTTGTGCCACTGACCTCAATGGCTGCAGCAAAAAAAGATACCAGAGTACCTGTGCTGGACCCGGCAGGATAAGCAATACTCTGTTTGTTTTTTATTGTTCTCACTGCCTTCGAAAGAAAGTTTTCTGAAAGGAGCGAGACAACCCTTAATAAGAAAACCTTAAAATTGTGTCCTGGTCGTATGATGGGCACAGAGGTACCAGCATTGTGGTTCTGTGTAAAATCTGACCCACGCCCTGCGGAGAGAACCTGCGGTGTAAAGTGACCGGATCTGCAGATCGTCCATTTTTGCTGTGGATTTTTCACTGCAATAGGTGATAATTCTGCAGCCTTTCCTCTACAATATCCTCAGGGAAATCTGCACCACTTGGTGTTCGCTGAGGATTGTCTGCTGCAGAGATTCAGCACCAGGAATGGATCGTACATCTGTGCTCCCATCACTCCACCAGGACTGGAAATAGTCAGTAAATGGTCCTGCTGAATGCTGGAGAGGAGGAACAGATGCAGAAAAATTATACTGAAAATTGTATATTCCTTTCCCTTTACTGTCTAATTCCAGAACACTACTTTTACAGGGGTCGTGTCAGATTAGAAAACCGTGGCTCTTCTCTTCCAGGAGCGGCGCCATTAGCAGCTTCTGGGACTGCGCTGCAGTACTGCAAGCAGCCTACAGTCAACAGTGGCGATGCATATATATATATATATATATATATATATATATATATATATATATATATATATATATATATATATATATATATATATATATAATTTTTTTTTTTTTTTTTTCTTGCATGCATTTATGTTGAGCTAAAAACAAATTGGGTCCTGTCTCTGAAGATGTGCGCATGTCGTCTTTTTACCAGTCATTTATTTTTCTGAAACCTTTTACAAAAAAAATTTTACATAAAAAAAATCATATTTCGTAATTGCTCAGATTTGCTAAATCTACATTTTTATTGGTCATTACACCCCAGACGTGGTTGCGGTGGGCTCACGATCATTGGACCGAAGAGGATTAGGGGGGCTCTTAAAAATTAGCAATATTTACCTGCAGCCATAGTGGTTTTCTGGAGGTCGTTATCATGTGAAACATGGTCACCAGTCTAATTGGAGGTGCAGCTGCAGGCAGAAAGTGAAGTGATATTCTCCCTGGAGATTAGTGCTACACCTGCAGATGAAAAGCATTTTCTTGCTGACTGGTTCCCGTAAAAAAGGTCAGTAGCTGCTTGTTGTCGGAGTCAGATGCCCTCCTGATACGACTGCAGGGCCCAAAAGTCTCCATACAATTGGCGACACGGCTTCATTCATTTTCTACTGGCAGGAAAGTCACCAATAAGTTTTTTTTTTTCCTTTATGAGGCCCATGAAACGTGCACACAAGTCCGTCATAAATTGATTTACATACAATTTTCAACAATGATTTTTGCTATTTGTTTATTTTTCCATTTTCTTCCCATGCAGTTATGCAAAGGCTGCTTTTTGTCTGGAGGAACTCATCCTGACGAACCCGCACAACCACTTCTACTACCAGCAGTTTGCTGAAGTGAGTGTTCACACAAGGCGATTTTTGCACCTTTTACATATCCGAAAATGTATGTCAGACCGGCCTGGGGCACGGCGTCTGGAGGGTCAGAGCGTCCTGGGGGCGGCGTCTGGAGGGTCAGAGCGTCCTGGGGGCGGCGTCTGGAGGGTCAGAGCGTCCTGGGGGCGGCGTCTGGAGGGTCAGAGCGGCCTGGGGGCGGCGTCTGGAGGGTCAGAGCGGCCTGGGGGCGGCGTCTGGAGGGTCAGAGCGGCCTGGGGGCGGCGTCTGGAGGCTCAGAGCGGCCTGGGGGCGGCGTCTGGAGGGTCAGAGCGGCCTGGGGGCGGCGTCTGGAGGGTCAGAGCGGCCTGCGGGCGGCGTCTGGAGGGTCAGAGCGGCCTGGGGGCGGCGTCTGGAGGGTCAGAGCGGCCTGGGGGCGGCGTCTGGAGGGTCAGAGCGGCCTGGGGGCGGCGTCTGGAGGCTCAGAGCGGCCTGGGGGCGGCGTCTGGAGGCTCAGAGCGGCCTGGGGGCGGCGTCTGGAGGGTCAGAGCGGCCTGGGGGCGGCGTCTGGAGGCTCAGAGCGGCCTGGGGGCGGCGTCTGGAGGGTCAGAGCGGCCTGGGGGCGGCGTCTGGAGGGTCAGAGCGGCCTGGGGGCGGCGTCTGGAGGCTCAGAGCGGCCTGGGGGCGGCGTCTGGAGGGTCAGAGCGGCCTGGGGGCGGCGTCTGGAGGGTCAGAGCGGCCTGGGGGCGGCGTCTGGAGGGTCAGAGCGGCCTGGGGGCGGCGTCTGGAGGGTCAGAGCGGCCTGGGGGCGGCGTCTGGAGGGTCAGAGCGGCCTGGGGACGGCGTCTGGAGGGTCAGAGCGGCCTGGGGGCGGCGTCTGGAGGGTCAGAGCGGCCTGGGGGCGGCGTCTGGAGGGTCAGAGCGGCCTGGGGGCGGCGTCTGGAGGGTCAGAGCGGCCTGGGGGCGGCGTCTGGAGGGTCAGAGCGGCCTGGGGGCGGCGTCTGGAGGGTCAGAGCGGCCTGGGGGCGGCGTCTGGAGGGTCAGAGCGGCCTGGGGGCGGCGTCTGGAGGGTCAGAGCGGCCTGGGGGCGGCGTCTGGAGGGTCAGAGCGGCCTGGGGGCAGTAACCCATGGATCTGATTCATGATTACCTTTGCTTCTTTTTTTTTTGTCTAATTTTGTTCTTTTTTTTTTTTTTTTTAATTTGCGCCTTCTTTAAAATATATGCTACTTGTTTTCCTGCTTGCTTATTTTTTTTTTTTTGTTTGTTTGTTTTGCTTACCCTTGGGGAAAATTATGACTTTAAAAAAAAAAAAACAAAAAAAAAACCCAAAACCTTGCACTTTTTAATTTTTTTAATTAAATCTACTCAATTCCCCTCCTGAAGTGATTTTATGTAGCGGTGATTTTTTTTCTTTTTAACAAAATTTGCGACATTTAAGCAGAACGTGCAAAAATGGTTATAGACAAAACGAAAGCGCCAAATTCATGGACCCGTGCACCATTTTGAGGAATTTAGCACAAAAATGTCAATGAACAGCATAAAATGGTTACTGAGCAAAACACAGAAGATTATTCTGGGCCTATGTTCACGTGCAAAAAATGTCAGTATGTCCTAATCTGATTGGATTTGAGCATTTCAGTCGGCCCCTACACCCGTCCACCATGTCGACTGAACGTCTCCTCTTTTCAGATGTTTTCTTTATTTAAGGCGATGAATTTCCGCTTTTCCTTTTATCAGAGGGACAGGTAACAGCAGTGTCCGACCTGTTGCACAGCGCGTCAGTTTTCCATCGTTTTATAGACCCTTATTGATGCGCCTGTCTTTATTTTACAGGTGAAATACACTCAGGGTGGACTTGAAAACCTCGAAATGGCTAGGAAATATTTCTCCCAGTCTCTGAAGCTGAACAACCGCAATATGAGAGCTTTATTTGGCCTTTATATAGTAAGTGACTAGGACGCACTGATGAATTGTGAGCAGATAGCCGCCTTCTATATTACTCCTATGTCCTTTACTCCTTTCTGCTTAATAACTATTAATAATTTCCCTTCCGTTCACATTTGGGCTAATAGCTTGTCCCGTCTTTTCTATAAGTTAAAGCACCAGCATAGCGGGTTTTTTTTTTCCAGCGCTGGAGTGGCGCTTTAAATGTAAACCCCCTGACATTACACCAGACCGTCTAATCATAAGCGGAGTTGGCGGTGCCGACCAGTAGGAGGTGGGTCACATGGCTCTGGTCCAGCAGTCATGGAGTACTGACCTGGCCGCTAGACGAGAGTCCTGCGAATCAATTCTCATCTCATGTTCTCACTAGTAATCACAATATTTGGGGCAGAACTTGGCTTATAATGTTGAGTATATTTGGCCGTTTGCTTATCAAAATGGACCACATGGACCGATGTAGTCACTATAGGTGCACCAGGGACTTCCACCCCTACATCCATCAGGGCCTAATGGCCAATGCTCTGGAAATTCAGGGTGTTTTTAGTTATTAGTTTGCAGCACCTTGGAAAAGAGACACCAGGAGCAGTGACCCTGTCACTTCTTGTCGTTGAGGATTAGCGGGGATCCCAGAGTCGGGGATAATTCTGCTTGTCCATGAAATGGTTTGCAGCCCATAATATTTGTGCAAAGTGACGCCAGAAGACGTGTGACGGATTGTACTTGGAGGTTCACCTCATAAACTACAAAATGACCTCTCTTGTCTCGTTGTAGTCATCACTCCACATCGCAGCTAATCCCAAGGCCAGCGCAAAAATGAAGAAGGACAATGTGAAATTTGCTACGTGGGCAGCGAATCAAATCAAAAAAGCTTACCAGGTACATCATTGCTGTATTCCCTATCTTCATTGCATAAATTGACGTACTCTTCTGACTTTCTACATGCATTTTGCAGTTGAACAATTTTGATATTTTTGTTCGTAACTCATAAAAGTTTAATGGGGATGTCTGGGATTTAAAAAAAAAAATAAGACATCCAAAAGGACGAGATGCACTATAGTATTGGGACACTTTTCTTAGAGAATTTTCAATTCTAGGAAAAATGGAACTCAAATGTTTAAGAAAATCACATAATACTCTTCCTCCTTGGTTCCAGTGCCGCCTCTTCGCTGTTCCACCCTTATGACTGTAGTGGAGACGGCTTACATCATGCTGCAGCCAATCACTAAGCTTAAGCAGCTCAGCCCCAGCCTCTGAGCTCAGTGATTGATTGCAGCGGTGAGGTGCACTCTTGACGTGATGTCACCGCTTCAGCCAAAACACTGAGACTGGAACAAAGGTGGAGAGCCGGGACTAGACCCAGGTAGGGTAACTTTTATTCTGTTAAAAAAGAAAAAAAAAAGTGAAAACCCTTCAATCATTGGGTTCAAGTTTTGCATTCTGTCCCATTACTTTCCTGACTGCTGCTGCCAATCACTGGCCTCAGCGGTCATGGTCCCATTGTACAACAATTGACTGCTGATGCCATTAATTGGCGGCATCCCCCACATGAATAATGCCTGTGCCGTTATTGTGAGGACCACCAGTGTACTACTGCACCATGTACAGAGTTGCAATGTCCCAGCTCCATACACGGTCTACTTCTGGCTGCTGCTAGATCTGCCAATAGCTGATCCTTGCAATTGTTAGGTGTCAGGTCCTCCATCTTATGTGGATAACTACTCCTCTCGATGCTGCCTGTAAATGGAGCGTATTGTCTCCCCTTACACTTATTACATACATCATTGTGACGATGGTATAGTACCAGCTACCTCATGTAATAATTATGGTTGTATACAGTGGCTTTCGATAGTATTCAATCCTCCCGCATTCTCCTATTAGTAATTTCTGTTTACTCGGACTCCCATGACAGCACGACGAGAGAGGGGATCCGCCCATTAGGAACAGGAAACCTACAGATACAAAAGGGCGGTACCTCTCCCTTGCCTCAGTTGGTTTCCTGTTCCTGAGGGGACGGGTGCCTACAGACAGAAGGCCCAGGCCGGCCGGCCGATTACGGTAGCGGGGGGGTCTCCTACCTCGGCCGGTGCGGAGATCCCTGGAGACGCCACGGTGGTCCTTGCTGGACTTCACGGCAGTGGCGTTCGCAGCAGGGAGCGGAGTCCGGAGGATTTCCTGCCTCCATCAGCGTCAGCGCAGGTAAGTATTCCCATTGGTGGTGCAGCGGTATGGTGGGGCTGCGGGTGCCGGGCTCAGGCGTGTGGGTGAGCTCCCGGAGCGCTGCGCTCCATTCCCCGGCGTCCTGCACAGCTCTCAGCGCGTGCTGGAGCATTTCCGGGTGCAGTGACGTGGGGGGGCGGAGTTAGCGGCCGCTTCCGGGTCGCCGGACGTCTGCGCATGCGCAGTCGTTCCAATATGGCGGCGCCCATCGCGTCTGTGTGCCGGTTTTTGACCGCAAGATCTCCTGCCCTCTGCTGTATCCTGGGCCAATAGGGACAGCGCTGGCCCATCTGCTGACCGGATCCAAGGGGTATTTATGCAGGTGGAGATGTCAGATCCCTGCTTTTGGTCGCATTTCGTCATGGAGAGTGGTGGTGAGCATCAGCAGCTGCCAGACGAGGTACGTCAGAAGCCCAAACAGAAGGATAGAGGCGACCAGCCCAGTCGTAAGAGCTCTTCCGAACAAGGATCCAGAGCTTCGACTAAAGAGACCCCTCGGATTCCGGTATTGTACTTTGGCGCACGGGTAAGTGATCTACGTGAAAGTTCACTCTGTGACACGGGCCCCTTTATACTTTATAATTCCAGGGGAAGAAGAGTACGGGGAAGTCTAAACATAAGGAATGTGCCCTCTGTGGAGTCCCTCTACCTGACTCTTGTTCAAAAAAATTATGTGCCCCCTGTATACAGCAGACGGTGAGGTCTACAGGAGCGGGTTGGTGGTAGTGACTTTAGGTCAGATATTAGTTATCTCCTATATTGTCCTCCCCTAGGTAGCAGAAGAGTCCGTAACTCCGGCAAATCTGAGGGAAATGATCCGGCTGGAAGTAAGGGAATCACTACGGTCCCTATCCCAAGCGGAAGGCTCAAAGCATAGGACTCTCTTGGACTCTAATTCTTCAGAGGAAGAAAGAGAGGAGAATTCCTATCTCTCCAGTCCTCTCTCCTCTTCATCAGATGAGGAGTCAGGACGATTCTGTCTACCCTTGGATAGAATCGACAAAGTCGTCAAATCAGTCAGAGGCACCATGGGTATAGAGGAACCTAAATCACAGCCCTCGAAACAGGAGATGATGTTTAGCGGACTTGATCGTAAAAAACATAGATCTTTCCCGGTAAACGAAAAGATTCAGGACTTAATCCTTAGAGAATGGAAGCAACCAGAAAAAAAGGGGGCCTTACCACCAGCGTTAAAATGCAGGTATCCCTTTGACGATCCGGTTGTGGATACATGGGATAAAGCTCCTAAACTGGACGCGGCTGTTGCAAAGGCGTCAAAAAAGGCCTCATTACCCTTTGAGGATATGGGAAACCTCAAGGATCCTCTGGACAGAAAGGCAGATATATTCCTTAAAGGTACCTGGGAGATGGCGGCTGGATCTCTCAGACCAGCCGTAGCGGCAACATGTACGGCCAGATCTTTAATGGTCTGGCTAGATCAGTTAGAGTCTCAGCTTAAGGACGGTGCATCCAGGGATACTATTCTGAAGGCTCTACCGACCATCCAGAATGCTGCAGCCTTCCTATCGGACGCATCGGTGGACTCTGTCAGAATGGCGGCCAGAGCGGCAGGACTATCCAACGCGGCTCGCAGGGCCTTGTGGCTGAAATGCTGGTCAGGTGACATTCAGTCTAGAACCAAGCTCTGCGCCATTCCGTGCGAAGGACAATATCTCTTCGGTCCAACTCTGGACGAGTTGTTGGAAAAAGCAGGGGATGACAAAAAGAAATTCCCTAGTCTATATTCATCTTACCGCCGGCCCTTCAATCGAAGGAGATTTGGTCGCGGGAAAAAACGCGGGTCCTCTCCCACTAGAGAAAGTTTCAGATGGGAAGACAGACGCGGTAGAGGTACGGGCTATATGTTTCGCCGTTCCTCAAAGGATCAGAAAAAACCGGACCAATGACTAGCGATCCCTGTGGGGGGTAGACTGTCAGCATTCTCTTCAGCTTGGCTTGACATTACAAACAGTAAATGGGTCAGAGGCATCATTACTGAAGGTCTAAAACTGGACTTCAATCACTGGCCTCGTGAAAAATTTAAATTAACCCCTTTACGTTCCTCCCCCCTTGAGCAAGCAGCCCTGGAAGCAGAGGTTATCAACTTATGTTCCAAGAACGTGCTGATTGAAATTCCGGAATCAGAAAGAGGAAGGGGATTTTATTCTCCTCTTTTTCTGATTAAGAAACCAGACGGATCTTTTAGAACGATCATTAATCTCAGATGTCTTAATGAGTTCCTGGTCAATGAATCATTTAAAATGGAAACAATCAATTCAGCAATAAAAATGTTGTTTAATCACTGTTTCATGGTAGTGGTAGATCTAAAAGATGCATACTATCATGTTCCAATACATGAACACTTCCAGAGATTCCTGAGGGTAGCTGTGTCAATGGGGGGCCAGATTCGCCATTTCCAGTTCAGAGCTCTTCCCTTCGGCTTATCAGCAGCTCCTAGGGTGTTTACAAAGTTAGTGGCCGAAGTCATGGCACACTTACGAGAGTCTGACATCCTAATTATTCCCTACTTGGATGACTTTCTTATAGTAGGGAGCTCTGAAGACCATTGCCGTTCTCAGCTAGAGACAGCCACATCCGAACTTGAGCATCTGGGGTGGATCGTAAATTACGAAAAATCTCGTTTACAGCCCCAGAAAATACAAAGATTTTTGGGACTATTGTTAAACTCAGAATCCCAACAGTGTTGTCTTCCACCCGACAAGTTGTTACATATCCAACAACAGGTGTCTAGGGCAATTGATAAGCCATCCATGACCCTTAGACAGGCTATGTCACTATTGGGTTCTTTAACCCCTTGCATTCCCGCTGTCCGTTGGGCCCAGTTCCTCACCAGACCATTACAATCCGAGGTGCTGGTTAATGATAGAATCTTACAGGGGTCCCTGCAGGATCAGATTACCTTGGTCCAAAAGCACTCACTTCTCTTAGGTGGTGGCTAGACAGTAAAAACTTATCGGCGGGAGTTCCCTGGGTGTCACAGGTAACACGTGTGGTAACTACAGACGCTAGCCCTACGGGTTGGGGAGCACACATGGATGACATGATGGTTCAGGGTCTATGGTTCCCTCCCCTAACATCAGCCTCCTCCAACCAGAAAGAGTTAATGGCAGTAGAGCTTTCAGTGAAAAAATTCCTCATATATCTACAGGGTCATCATGTCAAGATCCTATCGGACAACCAGGTGGCGGTCGCATACATAAATCATCAGGGTGGAACTCATTCCGAGTCACTGATGAGAGTGGCGGATCGTCTGTTCCAGACAGCAGAAAATCACTTCTTATCCCTAACTGCTCTACACATAAGAGGAAAAGAAAACATCAAAGCGGACTTTCTAAGCCGCAACACCTTGAGACAAGGGGAATGGTCCCTAAACAATTACGTGTTCGATCAGATCGTCCACAAATGGGGACATCCAGAAGTAGACTTATTTGCTACCAGGGACAACCGGAAGACAACAAAATTTTGTTCCCTAAATCCCAGAGAAAATCCTCTGTCGGTAGACGCTTTTCTGATCAGATGGGATTTTCAACTGGCATATGCATTTCCTCCACTAGGCCTGATACCCTTAGTAGTCAGGAAGATAAGAGAAGATCGAGCCAGAGTTATATTGATTGCCCCATTCTGGCCCAGAAGGGCCTGGTTCACTTGGCTCAGGATCATGTCAGTGGAAGACCCCTGGGTACTTCCGGACATTCCAGATCTGCTCTACCAGGGGCCGATCAGCCATCCTCAAGTAAAGAATCTCCATTTAACGGCATGGATTTTGAAAGGGCGTTACTAAAAAGCAAAGGGTTCTCCCCGAGTCTAATTGAGACCCTTATGAAAAGTAGAAAGCAAATAACCACAACAATCTACGCTAGGACCTGGCGGAAATTTCTGGCCTCTTCTGATTTTAATTTAGAAGAGGGATTACCTATTAAACAAATCTTAGAATTTCTGCAAAAAGGCCTAGAGCTAGATCTATCCACTAGTACTCTAAGAGTACAGGTCTCGGCCCTAGGGGCTCTATTTTCATGTAACATCGCCAATAATTATTGGATCTCAAGGTTCATTAAAGCTTCTATTAGATCTAGACCCATACATAAAGATAGATCTATGCCTTGGGATCTCAACCTAGTCCTGTCAGCATTGACTAGAGAGCCGTTTGAACCATTACATTCAGCTTCAATTAAGGCCCTATCTCTTAAGACAGCCTTTCTTGTGGCAATTAAATCTGCTCGTAGAGTTGGAGACATACAAGCGCTCTCCAGGGTATCCCCTTATACAGAGTTTCTACCAGACAGAGTAATCCTCAGACCTGACCCAGCCTATTTACCGAAAGTGTCATCACGGTTTCACAGGACACAGGAGATAGTTTTACCATCCTTCCTTCCCAATCCCTCCAACCCTAAAGAAGAACTACTCCATACATTAGATCTTAGGAGATGCCTGCTAGAATACATCTCTATTACTGACACTTGGAAGAAAGATAATGCGTTGTTTTTATCTTTCCAAAACCCTAGAAAGGGACTTAGGGTATCAAAGTACACACTAGCAAAGTGGATTAGGGAGGCTATCTCTTTGGCTTACACTGCAGGTGGGGGTCCGGCTCCGCAGAATCTGAGGGCGCATTCCACCAGGGCCATGGCTACATCCTGGGCGGAAAAGTCTGGAGTATCAATCGACCAGATATGTAAGGCGGCCACATGGTCATCCCCGTCCACCTTCTTTAAGCACTATAGGTTGGATTTGGGGGCTTCCTCTGATCTCACATTCGAGTTAAGGGTGCTACAGGCCATAGTCCCTACCTAAGGAAGCTTACATCTCTGTAATTCTCTCGTCGTGCTGTCATGGGAGTCCGAGTAAAGCATTAAGCTACTTACTGGTAGCGGCATTTCTCGGAGGCCCATGACAGCACCCTTAGTTCCCTCCCTATTCACGTGGGGGTTGCACTCCATATAAATGTATATATTTCACAATATGATACCAGTCCCAATAGATGTCTGCTATTTTTGTATATAATCTGTATATAGTGTATATTTTTGTGTACCACTAACCGCGGTAGTCCTCTCAAGACTCTGAAATACAACTGAGGCAAGGGAGAGGTACCGCCCTTTTGTATCTGTAGGTTTCCTGTTCCTAATGGGCGGATCCCCTCTCTCGTCGTGCTGTCATGGGCCTCCGAGAAATGCCGCTACCAGTAAGTAGCTTAATGCTGTTTTCACACATCCTGGAATTTCACTGTTTTTTAGGGTTTGCATTAGTTCATGTAAATAACAGGTCTACAACTGTGAATATTTTTTTGTGTGAAGCAAACAAATAAAACAAAATAACTGAAAACTTCAGTGTGCATAGCTATTCCTCCCACTAAAGTCAGTACTTTGTAGAGCCTCCTTTTGTGGCAGTTTTGCCCATTCCTCAAAGCAAAACTGCTCCAGGTGTCTCAAGTTAGATGTTTCCTCTGGTGAACAGTAACCTTCCAAGTCTGACCACAGATTCTCAATTAGATTAAGGTCTGGACTTTGTTTAGGCCACTACAAAACATTGACATGTTTACCTTTAAATGACTGGAGTGATGCTTTAGCAGTATGTTTTGGGTTATTGTCTTGTTGGAAGGTGAACCTCCGTCCCAGTCTCAAATCACTGACAGACTGAAACAGGTTTTGCTTAAGAACATGCCTGCATTTCCACCATCCATCTTCCTCTCAACTGAATCCATTTTCCCTCTCCCTGCTGCCGTAAAACATCCCCAAAGCATGATGCTTCCACCACAGTGTTTCACTGTAGGGATGGTGTTCTTGGGTCGATGAGCTGTGTAGGTTTGGAGCCAGACTTAGTGTTTTCTGTGGTAGCCAAAAAGTTACATTTTGTCGTATCTGACCACAGCATCTTCCTCCATACATTTGGGGAGTCTCTTACATGTCTTTTGGCAAACTCAAAATGAGCCTTAGAATTTTTGTGTGTAAGTAAAGACTTTTTTTTTTTTTCTGCCCACGCTTTCGTAAAGACCACCTCTATGGAGTGTATGGCTTATTGTGGTCGTATGGACAGATACTCCAGACTTTGCTTGGGAACTCTGTAGCTCCTTTAGTGTTGCTTTGGTCTTGGGCTGAGTGTTTTGGTAGGTGGCCCTCTCTTGGAAGGCTTGTTGTGGTACCATGTTCTTTCCATTTGATGGTGCTCTGGGGAATCATTAGAGATTGGGATATTTTTTTTATAACCCAACCCTGACTTGTTGTCAACAACTTTTGTCCCTGACTTGTTTGGAGATCTCCTTGGTCTTCATGGTGTGATTCGGTCAGTGGTGCCTCTTGACTAATGGTGTTGCAGCCTCTGGGGCCTTTCAGAAAAGGTAAAGTGTATATAGTTATAGTGACAGACATGTGACACTTCGACTGCACCCAGGGGGACGTGCTGTCACTAAGCATGGGACTTCTGAAGGTAATTGCTTGCATCAGACATTTTTAGAAGCTTCATAGCAAAAGGGTGAATACATATACACGACAATTTTTAGTTTATGGGATCCAATATTTTTCTCACTTCATTAGACTGATGCATCACAAACAAATCGGATTCCTAATATATTTAAACACAGAATGTAATGTTACAAAATGGTTAAAAAGCCAAGAGGGTGAATACTTTCGCAAGCCACTGTATTTGCCTCACTCCTTTATGTGATGCACGTCCAACGGTGGTCATTCCTTCTTCGCAGAACTACTTGCTTTTCGGCAATCTTGGTCAGCGGATTTGCATGCCTTAAAAGAGGGAAACTTGGCTGCGAGACGCCCTATATTATTACTAAGACATCACTTTAATGAGATCCCATTCACTTTTTTATTTTTCCAGTCAAACACTTTTTTTTTTTTTTTTTTGGACAGGTTATTGAATTTTAATACCCCCGAACCATGTTTATAATTGTAGATGTGGCAGAGCTGCGATCATTTTGGTGTAACCACTTCAGGTTGCTCCTTCTGATTAATGTAGACAGACTAATTGCTTGTCAGAGAAAATGACCTCCGTCAGCTGCTTGTAAGCCGGTGATTGGAATTATGTTTGACATCTACAATATATAAGAATTCTTCGAGAGCAGCTCGTCCAAGTACAGCTAAGTCCCGGCGGCCCGACTTTACTAGAACCTCGGAGTTTGCCGATTCTAATATAAATATTGTTTTTGCACACTGTCTTTTTAATCAGCATGTGGATCTTTTGGCTTCTAGATACCATCTTTTTACACTCCTCAACATTGAAATTGCAATAGCAAAAAGGAAAGTTGTGAGATTATGGGAATCGCAAATCGTGGAAAAAATGGAAGCAAGAATTTTCAAACATCTCAATTTATTTAGTATTTGAGTATGAGTCACCTTCAGAAATCCCGGCACTTACGGTGTATACTTGTCTATCAATGAGGTTATTAATGGTTGTCTAAGGAATTTTCTGCCACTGAATGCACTTGAGGAAATCATCAAGATCCACTGCTGGCAGCTCCTTTCCACCAGCTCAGTCTTACATTGATTTGGTTGTGAATCCAGTGGTAAGGCCATTTTTCCAAAATATCCCAGGAACTGTTTTTCAATACGGCAACACCAGGCCGCATAGCTGGTGCTACTTTGAGCAGCCTAAACGTACTACCATGGCCTGCAGCGTCACCGGACTTGTCTCATATCGAACACATCTGGGGCATCATTGGAAGACCATTACAAAGGAGCTGCCAGCAGTGGATTTTGATTATTTGCATTCAGCGTGGCAGGACGTTCTTCAGACAACCATTACTAACCTCAATGATAGTAGCTAAAGCTCTAAATGTCGGAATTTCTGCACTTGGCGCTCATACTCAATACTAAATAAATCAAGTTGTTTTTCTATTTTCCATTTTTTGTCATCATTTGCATTTCATTAACATGTCCGTGTCCTGTGATTACTAGATCTCCACTACTTTAGATTTTTTTTTTGTGTTGCAGTTTCGATGTTGAAGTGAATTTACAGTTTTACACTAAACCCTATTACATAAATTTGTTATTTAGACTCTGATTCGAAGCGAAACAACATGCTAAACACATTGCATCCAAGGCAAATGCCAATGGTCTAAAATTAGGCATAAATTTAAGATCCCAAATTTGTAAACTATTCCCTATTCATAGGGTAGGGGATAACTACCTGACCACTGGGAACCCCATTGATCTTGAGAACGGACCCAGCCTGGCATGCATGTCTTCTCCCTAGGAAGAAGAACGTACCGTGAGCCACTGCCACAAACCCCTCATGGTGGTGGCGATTTATCGCCCCAAAGAAACAAAATACAAGTTGAGTCCGGTATTGCAGCATGGCTACATTTAAGTTAGACGCTGAGCTGCAGTACCACACATGACCTGTAGTCAGTGGTGGCACTGTTTCTGGAAGAAAACATATATTTTTCTAATCCTATATAGCCTCTAGAAAGAAGTCGTGTCTTTGCTACTACAACTTCAACTCTTTTAGGAAAGCTTTCTCCTACATTTTGCATCATGTCTGCAGGGATTTGACCATTTTCAGCAAAGGACATTAATCTAGTTGACAGTGAGATTGTATTACATCGCTACACTTTTTATTCCACCGTTGACCCTTCGCAGGTACACAAGGCAAGTGTACTATACCCCATAATAGAAATAAGTTGTAGAGTTCATGGCTCTGGGGGCTCATGATTCCTCCCTACACCATGGAGAAGGTGACTGATGCTCCGAATGGTTGGACTGGGACTTTCTCGTTCCATCTGACGCTGGTCTTTTGCTTCACTTTTTCAGTTCCACATTCCAGTCACCTTTTACAATTAATAAAATACAAAGCTTCAGCGCACAGATGATCATCAAGTCACAAGAACGAGGCAAATCGTAAATTTTTTCCATTGGAGTTTAGCTCTATTCACTTCTGTCTCACCCTCATAAATCTGATTGGCGGGGACGAGGAGTGTCTCACCCTCATTGATCTGATCGGCGGGGACGAGGAGTGTCTCGCCCTCATTGATCTGATCAGCGGGGACGAGGAGTGTATGACCCCCATTGATCTGATCGGCGGGGACGAGGAGTGTCTGACCCCCATTGATCTGATTGGGGGTGGCGAGGAGTGTCTGACCCCCATTGATCTCATAGCCAATGATTTTTTTTTTCCTACACCAGATACAGCACCACCTCTGTTGAAAAGCTGTGTTTGACATTACAGGTCACCACCTTCCAATTACCGTGTATACTCGTGTATAAGCCGAGGCACCTAATTTTCCCATGAAGACTGGGAAATTTATTGACTCGCGTCGGGTATGCATTGTCCCCTCATCCCTGTCCTTGTATGCATGGCTCCCCGTCCCCGTCCTTGTCTGCGTGGCTGCCCGTCCCTGCGTGCCCTCGCTACGGTGCCAATAGTTCTTCCGGCTGAGCGATCATGTGTCCCTGTTTATTAAGGTAATGAATATTCACCTCTCTCCACGCCTGTGTGAGTGGAGAGGTGAATATTCATTACCTTAATGAGCGGGCACCCGTGATAGCCCAGCGGCTGTAACTGTGCGCGCTATAAGAGAAATGAATATTCATTGCCAGTGCAGTGATTTCTCTTTAGCAGCGGGCACAGGCTTTAGCTGCGTAGCCGGCTCCTGCCTCTGTGACCTGCTGCTCCGCCGCTGCCCCTCTTCTGCCATCTTCTGTCACAATGACTCGTGTACAACCCGAGTGGGGCGGTTTCGGCACAAAAAAATGTGCTGAAAAACTCAGCGTATATACGGTAGGCTGCAGTAATACTCAGCCAACAACACTTTTATTTCTGTTCCCGCACAACCGACTTTTAAGATCAGCATTTCTTTAGTTAACTACGTGTTTAAAAAAAAAAAAAAAAAAAAAATATATATATATATATATATATATATATATATATATATATATATATATATATATATATATATATATATATATATATATATATATATATATTTAGCAATATATATAATTTTTTTTTTTAATGTTTAATGTAGCACTCAGAAATACGACCTAATTTCTTCAAACGTCCCAGTGATTTTATCAAAAGATTCCCAGGAATTACGGCTGCTTTTTATATCAAAGCGGTTTCTGGAAGGAATTGAAGCTCCCGTGGCAGCAGATTACGACCGTTCCTGTTTGCCTGGGAATTGAAGGCGAGCGTCAGAAGAAAAGAGGTTCTGTTCTCCTTCAGGCCGGGCGTGCTTCGAGTTTATCAGCCAGCAGAGTGGAAATAAAGAGTAACCTGTGTCGCTGGACAAAGCCTTTTATCTGAGCCGGCAGCAGCTGTGGGAGCATTGTAGGTGCAGTACACCTAGAGCATTCAGTGCGGACACGTCTGATAGAGCCGTTAATAAAGGGAAGGTGCCATGAAAAAAAAATTTTTTTCAGAAATTGTAAAAATGTAAAGAATTAATGATTACATTTTCTTAAAAAATATCATTTGTTTATAATTTAGTAAAATATGAAAAATAATTTGAAAAGTTTTGGAATTTCCACTTTTCAACACTAGGGGGAGCAGCTGCTGAAATTTCAGAAAAACCTAGTGTACAAATAGCTCACATTACTGCACTGCAGTAATTATGGGCGGAGTCTGCTGACGGGTGTGATGTCTCCTCCCCTTCTGGGTGTTTGCTAAGGGATTAGAGAGGAGGATATTCAGGAACCCAGTGAGCAGCCATTTTGTTGGTGACTGCAGAGTATGGCTGCCGTCACACTAGCAGTATTTGGTCAGTATTTTACCTCAGTATTTGTAAGCCAAAACCAGGAGTGGAACAAATGGAGGAAAAGTATAATAGAAACATCTGCTCCACTTCTGTATTTATCACCCACTCCTGGTTTTGGCTACAAATACTGATGTAAAATACTGACCAAATACTGATTAGTGTGAAGGCAGCCTTATACTGACAAGTAGACAGTCACCAAGGATGGCAGGCAGCAAGGATTCTGGGAGATATTTGGTGGAGGGAGCAGGGTGACAGCAGCACAGAGTATTTCAGGAGAGCAGAGTGCTGGTCTATGGGGGCCCCCTGTTCGGTGCGCGGAGCAGCCAGGGATTGTACATAGAACGCTGTCTTTTATACACATGGATGGACCGTCTGCTCCACAGAAATCCAGGAAACATTTCTGCGGATTGATGGCCTGGTCTGATCCAGACTTTGCATGCAGACCCCATTCCCCTCCTCAGATCCTGTCTTCTCCATCCTGTCCTGGCAATATGTGAAAGCGAGGCGACAAGCGCAGTCTGGGGTGACGCTGGGAAGGAAATGTAGCCATATAGTAACGATAAAAATGAGACCCCTCTCTTCAGCTACCTCACCAGCCTTCCCCTGACTGCACCTAACGGAGGTCATGCTGCCCCCTCTATTACCCCAGACCTGCGTGCAGGTGCTCAGCCAGAACCACCATAGAATGGGTCCGCTTTCTGAAGATAATACTGCCATATTGTTCTCACATAATACCGCCATATAGATCACACACAATACTGTCATACAGTTCTCACATAATACCACCATATAGATCACACATAATACCGCCAGTGTTCTCATACCGCCATATAGATCACACATAATACCGCCAGTGTTCTCACATACCGCCATATAGATCACACATAATACCGCCAGTGTTCTCACATACCGCCATATAGATCACACATAATACCGCCAGTGTTCTCACATACCGCCATATAGATCATACATAATACCGCCAGTGTTCTCACATACCGCCATATAGATCACACATAATACCGCCAGTGTTCTCACATACCGCCATATAGATCACACATAATACCGCCAGTGTTCTCACATACCACCATATGCTTCTCACATAATACCGCCATATAGATCACACACAATACTATCAAATAGATCACACAATACTGTCATACAGTTCTCACATAATACCACCATATAGATCACACATAATACCGCCAGTGTTCTCACATAATACCGCCATATAGATCACACATAATACCGCCAGTGTTCTCACCACCATATAGATCACACATAATACCGCCAGTGTTCTCACATACCACCATATGCTTCTCACATAATACCGCCATATAGATCACCCATAATGCCGCCACATAGACCTCACATGTATTGTAAATAAAGACTCGGCCAGAATAAAGTCCTTTATTAATCTTTTTTATACCATACCGAACGCATAATCCTCGACTCCCTCATCTCCCACAACAAAAATAATAAACCACAATGGGGAAAGACACGCAGGGGGAGAGGAGTGCATAGGAGAGGATTAGATACTGACTGCTGAGCCGTGTATCTAATCCTATCTTGTGTGATACTGTACACAGGACAGGATTAGCTACACAGGACAGAGGTAGCAGTGGTAGATGGTATATAGAGGCAGGCAGCAGTGGTAGATGGTATATAGAGGCAGGCAGCAGTGGTAGATGGTATATAGAGGCAGGCAGCAGTGGTAGATGGTATATAGAGGCAGGCAGCAGTGGTAGATGGTATATAGAGGCAGGCAGCAGTGGTAGATGGTATATAGAGGCAGGCAGCAGTGGTAGATGGTATATAGAGGCAGGCAGCAGTGGTAGATGGTATATAGAGGCAGGCAGCAGTGGTAGATGGTATATAGAGGCAGGCAGCAGTGGTAGGTGGTATACAGAGGCAGGTAGCGGTGCTATACAGAGGCAGGTAGCGGTGCTATACAGAGGCAGGCAGCAGTGGTAGATGGTATATAGAGGCAGGCAGCACTGTTAGGTGGTATACAGAGGCAGGCAGCAGTGGTAGATGGTATATAGAGGCAGGCAGCAGTGGTAGGTGGTATACAGAGGCAGGTAGCGGTGGTATACAGAGGCAGGTAGCGGTGGTATACAGGGGCTGGTAGCGGTGGTATACAGGGGCTGGTAGCGGTGGTATACAGGGGCTGGTAGCGGTGGTATATAGTGGCTGGTAGCAGTGGTATATAGTGGCTGGTAGCAGTGGTATATAGGGGCAGGTAGCAGTGGTATATAGTGGCTGGTAGCAGTGGTATATAGTGGCTGGTAGCAGTGGTATATAGGGGCAGGAAGCAGTGGTATATAGGGGCAGGTAGCAGTGGTATATAGGGGCAGGTAGCAGTGGTATATAGTGGCTGGTAGCAGTGGTATATAGGGGCAGGAAGCAGTGGTATATAGGGGCTGGTAGCAGTGGTATATAGGAGCAGGTAGCAGTGGTATATAGGGGCTGGTAGCAGTGGTATATAGGGGCAGGTAGCAGTGGTATATAGGGACAGGTAGCAGTGGTATATAGGGGCAGGTAACAGTGGTATATAGGGGCAGGTAGCAGTGGTATATAGTGGCTGGTAGCAGTGGTATATAGTGGCTGGTAGCAGTGGTATATAGGGGCAGGTAGCAGTGGTATATAGGGGCAGGTAGCAGTGGTATATAGGGGCAGGTAGCAGTGGTATATAGGGGCTGGTAGCAGTGGTATATAAGAGCAGGTAACAGTGGTATATAGGGGCAGGTAGCAGTGGTATATAGGGGCAGGTAGCAGTGGTATATAGGGGCTGGTAGCAGTGGTATATAGGGGCATGTAGCAGTGGTATATAGGGGCAGGTAGCAGTGGTATATAGGAGCAGGTAGCAGTGGTATATAGGGGCAGGTAGCAGTGGTATATAGGGGCATGTAGCAGTGGTATATAGGGGCATGTAGCAGTGGTATATAGGGGCTAGTAGCAGTGGTATATAGGGGCTTGTAGCAGTGGTATATAGGAGCAGGTAGCAGTGGTATATAGGGGCAGGTAGCAGTGGTATATAGGGGCATGTAGCAGTGGTATATAGGGGCATGTAGCAGTGGTATATAGGGGCTAGTAGCAGTGGTATATAGGGGCTTGTAGCAGTGGTATATAGGGGCAGGTAGCAGTGGTATATAGGGGCTGGTAGCAGTGGTAGATGCATAAGAAAATAGAAACTCTGTACTTACCTTCAGTCCTCTCCCAGGAAGTGCTGAGTCATGTTCAGGGCAGAGCAGTGTGACGATCTCCCTGCTCTGAACGGCAGTGAGCAGTGATTGCAGCCTGTGCTGTAATACTAAGTACAGGCTGCAATCACAGCTCCTGGCTGCAGATACTCACCCCGGACCTCTCTTCCCAGCAGCAGCTTCTCCCTGGCAGCTCCTGCTATGATCGCACTCAGTGTGTGCGATGACAGAGGAAAAAAACAAAATGGCCGCGATCTCCTCTCACAGCTGTGACGTAGCAGCCAAGTGGGCGTGCCCAAGTCACAGCTGAGAGGCAGGAGAAGCGGTCGGAGCCCGACTGTTGGCTCCTATGTCCATGGCTGCCGTAAGTGAGGTGTGCAAGTGTCGTGTCCAGACACTTACACCCACACTAATGAAAATGGCGGCCTCCAGTGGCAAAAGTAAAAATGAATAAATAAAAAAGTATTAAAGTACTACATTTACTTTTGTATTAAAAATAATTGATTATATAATCAATAATTATTAATACAAAAACTAAAATCACGGCACCCTCCCTTTAAGGCACAGGCGGCTGCTGCTCTGAAGAACAGATACGCCATCTCTGCCACTATGTGGTAGATGTAAGTGATGTATGGGGTGGGATACGGCAGCCCCATACTAAGTAGCCTCTGCCGAGTACTGTGAATATGGGATAAAGTGCAGTGCTCTGCAACAGCCGCCAATCAATAAGTAGTTCCGGACCGGTGTCGGACCCCCATTGGTCTCAGATGACCTATCCAATGGCCATCAGTTGTTAAAGTGGTATTCCCATCTCCAAGATCCTATCTCAATATGTAGTAGGTGTAATAATATCAAATACCTTCAATTAGAAATTTAGCCTAGTTCTTCAGATTCACTGTGTCGATTGACTGATGCATTGACTACCCACTGTATGGGTAATTTTCATCGAGACAGGTATGTCTTCTGGCCTTTTTTTTGGATCAATGGACATGTGAGCAATCTCATAGAACAAGAACCCTCTGTATTCTATTTGTGAAATACACAGAACGCATATGTGACTCATGGGCGTCTGAGGCCTAATGCCAAAGATTATGCTTTTCCTCCCTTTATTAGAGTGAAGAGTCTCCGGAAAAGGGAATCTGTCACCAGGTTTTTATCAGGTAGTATTACCTGGCCCCACCACTGATTCGTAGCTCTCTGCCTATGCACAGCGTACATAGAAAGCTGCCAATCAGTGGTGGGGGTGGGGTTATACAGAGCTCATGATTATGGAGGACTACCTAGCAGCAGATTTACTAGTCCCCTAGTGAAAATGGAATTTATATCATGAAATTATCTAAACTTAAGTAAACAGCCCAGTACGTGACACATCTCTAGAATTGGGGTCTCTGCCCCCCTACATTATGCTGCTCTCAGATGGGTTATATGGTTACAGATTTCCTAGCATATTTCTATGTAGAGGAAAAAAGTCATCTCGGAGAGGAACTAATTCTAATTCTTGAGGTCATATTGCTGTAAAGAGGAGTTTTTACCAGTTTCCACCTATCCACTGAATAGATTGTAACTGGCAAATAGTGGCGGTCCAACCCAGGATCACGGCTGATCGCCAGAACACGGCAGACTCCAGGATCCCCATTGAGAATGGTCTGGTGTTAGCGTCTTGGGGGCGGCCGGAGATATCACTGTGCTGTGCTTAACCTATGCCATTAACACTGCATGGAAACTGAACACTTGATGCCACCACTAAGGACTACTACTAGCTGGTGGCCACATCTCTGGGATCTACTGATCCAACAAGAAAGAGGATTGTATAATACGTATCCAAGGGTTTCCAGTTACAGCAAGTGATGGCGCACTGCCACGATCTGCCGTCACCCCGGTGGAAGACCGTACGACTGCAGGACCAGATTACGCAGGGCTTGATTGTTGTCTGCTGTGTGGACACACAAACCTGAAGATGCAAAGTAATTATAGTTTGTGAAGTTGCTCCATTTTTGATGCACTATAACAATTTTGCAAAATGCGTTGCAAAGACTGGTAAACCCTTTAAGAGAGGTTATCTGGGATGTTGCTTACTATTTTTTTTTTTTGTTTCAGGCTAAGAACGTCTTGGCAGGTACTTACTAACAACCTGCCTGTTCTGGCTCAGGGACTGCTCGTGCTGGCGATTCTCCTGCTTCTGGTGATGTCACATCGACAGACCAGCTTCTCTTCGTGTGTTCTGCAGACGGGGCGTCCCTGCCGATGTCATCCTGATAGGTAGCCATCTGAGTCGGCTGTCAATCAGCATGACATCAGCAGACAGGAAATGACGCCGGGGAATCACCGGCAGAGATCGTCGCTGGGCAGAACGAGCAGGTAGTTAGCAACTTACCCTCATACAAAATAATAACCAAAGTCCCGGATAACCTCTTTAAAGGCACTATAGAACTTTGGAAAATCTAGTATAGTCAGTGCATTTACATGTGAGAGAGGTTTACGCATAACCCTGTAGCGCACATACAATGCCGCCATGAATTAATCTAAAGCCTGCTGTACAATTACAAGAGAAGACCTAAAGCGTTGCCAGGACCGAAACCAAATCTCGCAGTCCAATAAAACAAGATATGTGTTGTAGCCAAGAAAGGAAACAAATAGCTGCAGTCTAATAAAGTGCGATCCGTGGTGTAACCAGGACGTGGGACCGAGCAGATGCTTTTCCGTGCGCTCGTCCAATTCCTCTATTATTAAGTGATGGTGAAGACCTCAGCGGTGCTTACCTTTATCAAGCAGCGAGCGTGTAATAAAAGAGAAAAGCTGTTCCCGGCCAGTGATTGATCAGGTCGCGTAGCTGAAGGTCAGAAACAGGTTACCGGCAACTCCCAGCTCCTCGGTGGAACTGTTTCTTGATCACATAATCCTTCCCCACACATCATACCAGACTTACTAAATGAATGGAAGTTTTAGGGGGGGCGGCTCATAAATCACAGCTGTAATATTCAGCCTCTCAAAATAAAAAAGATAAAGTTTCTTGGTCTAAAGTGAACATTTAAACACTTAATACATTTTCGATATGGTTTCTTTTCTTTCCCTGTACCAAAAGCAAATTGCACAAGTGTTCTCTAGAGAAATGTTCACTTTATTGCCTGTGTATTGCAAATGCGCCTTTCACTGACAAAAGCCAGCCTTTTTTACCTGCTTTAATATGTGCCGCGTAATCCGGCCGATGAGGGATGGAGGTTGTCAGGGCCGTTAGAAAACTCATTTTAAAAGCAGCATGAAGCACTCAGCAGCTTCTCCATTCAAAGGGCTTCAGTCAACTCACAGAGCTGCCTGGCGGGGTAATTATAGGAAGATATAATTGGCCGGACTTAATTTCTTCCTGAGTGGAAATTAAACCTTAGTTTAATGGTGTAGTGGACTGTTAATCTTTCCTAGCGCTGCTGAGCTATCCAGTGGAAGACCATGGCTGCTCTTTGGCTCTTTTCTGTTGCGTAAGTTAAGTTTTAGGCCATTATCGTTGACCGTTTCTACATTTATTGGGAGGAAATGTTGAAAAACGACACGTTGGCTTTCTTGCTACTTTTATTTTGAGTGGCGGTACTCGCTTCTAGGGGTCTACATTCAGCCGTTGCTGGTGGGGTGCTCCCCATGTCATGGTGTCTATTTTTTTGAGATGTTCTTTCAACGCTTATGACTAGTGTTGAGCGAATCTGTTCGGAATCGGTCGCCGAATCTGAATTTGCATATTCGTGCCATATTGGTATCCTATTTGTGCCGAATTTATGTTTCATCAGTTCCAAACATATTCGTACTTTTCTACTCCCATTGACTCCAATGACGCTCGGCTAATAATGCAAAAACGATATTCGCAGCCGATCGGAATAGGAACCAAATTTTGAAAAATTCACTCAACTCTACTTATGACATGCCCGTTTCAGGTAAGCTGCGTTTACTCTGAACGATGATGATGTACGAACGTTATTGTTGTCCTCACTAATATTGCGCCATTAATTCCACTGCGCTTTACAGAAATTATCAACGCTGTCTCCATTGGAGCTATATTCCCGAGCAATAGGTCTTTGGAGTGCAGGAGGAAAGCCATACAAACTCTTTGCAGAGGTTGTTCTTGGTGGGATTTGAAGCCAGGACCCCAGCGCTGCAAAGTAAAAATGCTAACCACTGAGCCACCGTATATAAGAAGGCTTATTCATGATCATCTTTCATTGTAAACAGGCTGCTGATTAAAAAGAAAAAAGGCTTGTTAATCGGTGTCTTTTGTGTAGTGCATAATATCATCAGCAGCGCATCATCCTGTGTAAACAGGACTCTTGCTGCCGAGAGCGATTGCAGCTCATGTTCGCTGAGCGATCTATTAAAGATTGCTAAGCGCAGATCATTTACTTTGCTCTTTCTGTGTGAACAGGCTTTTAATTGATCAATAATCTGTAAATATTTAACGCTGCAAAATCGTACATTGTAAATGGACTTTAACCCTTAAAACTCACTATTACCGCTCTTGGAAATTAATGAATGAATTGACCACTGATTGTAACCGTCACCCTTAACAGTACTGTCAATATGAAGGCTCCACCATTGTTTCCAGTCTTTGTAGTATTTGGGGAAGAGTATCGAGTTTAATGTGAACTGAGACTTGTAGAGAGATCGTGCAACTGCAACATGGTCCAGGTCACTATGTTTAAATCCTAGCGGTCAGTCACAGGAAGTGAACGCTTCCCTCTCCTATCGTGCTTGTATCATGCAAGACAATTATAGTGGACAACCGGAAACTTTTCAGAAAAAAAAAAAAGATTTGACTGGAGATCAGTATTATCATCCTAGGCCCCAGCAAACATTTGAATGTTGAAGTCAACTCAAGCGGTTCCATAAAAATAGCTTCATTCTGAGCTCTTGCTAATGTGAATTAATAATTCTCCTTCTCAGCTTGCAGGCCGGACCATGACGGACTCGCAGATGTCTCTAAAGGCAGTAGAAAACATGCTGGAAACTTTACAGATTACACAGTCCTAAAATCTCAGTGCTGCCACCTGACGAGACGTTCCATGAACCCATCTACAGAGCATAGCGTGCCCATAGGATGTACGGTGCGGAAGCAGAGGGATTTATACAGTCTGCTCACCAAGATCCAGTGACCTCGCTGCGATTTAAAGATCGAAGACTTGTTTTGTTTTGTTTTTTTTGTCCTTGATTTTACTAAAGATGATGAACAGACTGTATGTTTAAAAGTCCACTTAAAAAATGTTGTGAAGTACGGAACCATTTTACGACAACATAGTGTATACATATTTCGTGATCAGAATATGGACTGCGATCCAAGGACTGGCCATGGGTCTCCTGAAACAAATTTGACATCTTCATAGGCACGTATGAGGCTGCGGAGTTCAGGCCGCAAGACCCCCCCGGCGGGTCCATTGAATCGTGAAACATAAATCTTGGAATCCAACCTTACAAAGGACATTCATTTTCGGTCTTTGAACAGCACTACTATGAAGAGGGTTGGGGCATCAGTTTATCATTTTAAAGACGTGATCACAAAAATAATAGTTTATTTAATGTTCACAATTCTGATAAAATCTTGCTTGCACCCACAATAATGAGTCTAGTTACTGCCTTATTTTACCAATCTTCATGTGCTCTATTGTACTCGGTTTACTCACGACATACCGTTAGGCGCTTCATTTCTTTGGACCTGTTTTACATTTTCATTAGCTGATGTACACTAGGTGTACTAAAAATGGCAAATTTAGACACACTATGTCACGATTCACACCGTGACAGTCACCCCTATGTCACGGATCGGGGTGACTTTAGGCCAACAGAAGGCTATCTCATGTGCAGGGGGCTTATCTTAGTTATCCCTCCACTGCTACAATGTGATGAAAAACCCACACACAAGGCTATTGACCTCTTAGTTTACAGCAGGGGCTTATTTTAGGTATCCCACTGCTCTTTAATATACCATGAACTGCAGGGATTTATGTATATCCCGCTTACAGTTCCACTTGAAACTTGCAGCTCTCTGGCGCCCCCTTACTCAGGTCAGATTAGGTACTGCACCTAGGGTAATTAGTCGCCAGAAAGGCTGCCTGCTATGTACTGGCTATTGGGCATGCTCCAACGAGGTGATATAACTACTCCCGCTCAGGTAGGAACAATAATTATCAACGCCTCAGTCGCTACAACGACTCCCAAAGACACAGAACAAAGGTATACTGCCACCAGCTTCGATTAAACGGGTCCGAAGCTAACCCAAAACAGTAGCGTAATTCCCTTCAGAAGACTTAGGGGAAGTTTTAGAGCAGGAAGAACAAAACTAGTATTAAATATTTTACTCCATAAAATTAGGCAGTGTTTTATCAAAATATTACAAGGATGTTACAAAAGAGACAATTGAAAATATGTAAAAGCAATTATAAAATAACAGGGAATAAAGAAGAAAGGTAAAACTCACATGTTCTCAGTTCATATCAGCCAAAACCATGCTGGCTGGCACAGCCCAGATGTCCCAGTGCATAGTACAGCTCCTCAGGCCAAAACTCTGCTGACTGCAGGCTGGGTTGAGTGTAAAGACTTATATATTCCAGCCTCGTGACATCCATAAAGGGCTGGTTAATGATATTCATTAACGTCAGAGATCTTTACGTTTTTCAGACCCTGGAGACGAAGAAATTCCTGGCTGAGAATGGAGGGACTATAGGTGGCTTTGCAGGATTGGTCACCTGCAGGTTAAAGTCACACCCTGCTCACACACAAGCTTCAGGTTACCCAGTGTCTGCCATAGGGCTGGTTTGTTGTATTCGTGGGGAAGGGGGGGAAAGAGAGGGGGGTTTTACAGCTGCCATGTGTTTTTCAGGACCATGGTTAGAAGTGCAAAACTCCCTCAGCTAAACACAGAGTGAAGGGGGGGGGGGGGGTTCAACGCCCATCCTATGGTGCTAACAGGCAGAGAAACTAAAACTTATACATTTTCCTCACACTCATTCTAGAACTCTATGGTGTGATAAAGTTTGCACGATAAACCCGTCACCATAAACCATCTACAAAACTATATAGGGCTGAACTGGTTCAGTCTACCTTAAAGGAGTTGTCCACTGCTAAACACTTAAAATTGAAGCAAAAGATATATATACCTACTGATACACCACTACTGCTGTAAAAGGCCCTCACCGTTTCTCCTGATCTTTTCCGTCAGGGGTCACCGGTGCAACGAATTACACTGGGCAATGAAGATTTTGCTTCCTGACTAGTATTTGGTGTAGCTTATGTAATTTGAGTTGCTGATCATGAAAATCACCTTGACATTTTTTCTGAAATCTTCTGTTTGAGGGATTGTTATATTTTTTTCCATATTTTCAGGCTATGTATTGTCTACAATATATGTGCTGTTATGTAATTTATAGGCAAGCAAAATCATAAATTTCTTGCTTTTCATTGAAGTTGCAAAACTTCAGTGGAATTGTTACAGACTAGGCACATCTAGACAAGTCTGGACACTGCCGACAGAGGCTGTAAAATCTGCTTGCAAAGATTTTAAAATCTAAACAGCTATAAACTTCTACAGTACTATCTTATATGGCTAAAATGTCTTGTCCGTGTCATAACAGTCATGATACCTTCTGTTACATTGGTGGAAAGTACAGGCTTAAGCCTCGAAGATGCATAATGACAGCTCTCATCATGAAAGCCTATGAGCTGTACTTTGGATGCAAGATTGGTGAGCAGTATTGATGAGTGAACGTGCTCAGATGTCATCCGAGTAGTTTGGGCGTGCTTGGATAAGATTTTCATGTCCGTGCGGCTGCATATTTTGCGGTGCAACATATACGGAGATTGCCTGTTCGTTAGGCAATGCCCCCATGTTTCGGCTGTCTTCCGCCACAAAACATGGGAGCCGCAGGGACATGAAAATATAATCCGATAACACCCGAGCATTCTCGGATAGCACATTATCCAAGCACGTTCACTAATCACTAGTGAGCAAGACAAATTCTGGGTTCCTCCCATCCATTGTGCAAGATTTACCGTTGATCTTGGAGGTTGGCCGAGAGGTTTTCGCAAGTCCATGCCTTTTGCTTTTCCAATGATATGGAAAGAACAGAAGGATCATGTGACCGACGTTACTTCTGTCTAACCAATGTCTCTGGATTTTCTGCTAAGAATAAAAAAATACATTGAATATCCCAATCTACCTTCAGCTATGAGACCAGTGCCACATGATGACCCTCTTCCAGTACTAAAGCTACAAGAGACATGGAGCCTAGAGGAGGCAGCCGATGAAGATGTTGCAGTCCATGGGTCAGAGATGGTGAACTATGCTGATTCAGACTTTGAGCCACGAATGTCTGGTGAACCTCATAACAGCCAGAACTGAATGACTTGGTCCGGGACTTGCGATTGTCATAAGCAAATGCATAGTTAGTGGCTTCAAGACTTCAGGGATGGCAATTGCTGTCACATGGTACGAAAGTTTCTGTCTTTCAAAGCCACAAAGATGAGTTAAGTTTTTTCAACAGGTCGACAACCTGTGCTTCTGTACCAACATTGATGGGTTGTGAGCGTGAGCAAAATCCTTGGCTTCTCTTTGACTCGAGCCTCAAGGCGGTCTTGTTACACAATGGCAATGTTTATCCTTCAATACCAGCTGGCTGTACTGCACACATGCAAGAAGTATAGTGGTGAACTGTTCCACCAAGCTATTGTCATTGTCCATTAATACTAGCTGACTAATAGTTGGACACTAATACGGGACGCAGCGGATGTTGAGTGCAAATGAAAATCGTCGGTAAAGCACTTTTGCTTCAGTTGAACCTAATGCTGCTCGTAACATTTACCATAAATGCTTCATAATCAGTAAAACTTGGTCTGTCATGAACAAATTTTGAGATTATCAGAAATTATATTTCTGCTTAGCTCAATGGGTTTATTATAATTACCTTAAATTGTCCAGAACAAAATTTTCTAAAAAATTTGTAGTCCAGTGTCAGCAGTCACATTCTGTCTGTCCATTCTGTGTGTTACATAGGGTGAGACCTGTCACTCAAGGTGTGTGGGGCGTGTAGAAGTGGTCAGGGATCGGCCTTTTTGGACTCGTCTCTCTCGCGACTCTGTCCCTGACCTGTTTTAAATGTGTTATGATAAAGCCAATATCTGGTACTTACTGCCGGGGCAAAAGAAGACAAGATTGAAGGTAGGTTTTAGTCACTATGATGGTCAACTACCCTTTTTTGTGTGGCTTTGTTAGCTACTCTGCACCTGAGCCAAGAAAGAAGAATTGCAACTTGTCATTTATTAATCCTTATCTCGTTGTCCGTCTTTCTCCAGGGGCAGGATGTGCTACTTATTTAAGGTACCTCCATTACTGCTTAGTAATCGTGAAAGCTATGTACTTGTATTGTGGCCAAAATAAAGCCATTTGCTTTTCCATTTTTTTGTGTAGGGAGAGAGAGGTATTTTGTTATGTAATGGAATATTTTGTGATGTTTGACTCTAGACCTGTCACAAGTACATTAAACCCAGATAAGAAATGACAATATAGAGATGATATATGCTACAAGTTGGTCAGAGTTCAGATATTCGCAGTTTATGATGTTATCTGACGGTAAAATCTTGGCTGATTTCTCAGCCACATGAAAGACCTGGGGGTTAGATGCCATGTGGGGTTCTAGAATCTGTAAGGTGTGTTTTTTTTTTTTTTTTTTTATCTTGAGCTGTTATGTTCACAAGGCTTAAGGAAGCACTCCTCCTCTATAGCAATTAACATTCCTCTCTTCAACTCCTGACCCAGCTCTTCCCTTCCACAGGGACTTTTACAGTGACTTATGCTTAGAGGGAATCAGCTAGTCCATGTGATGTGATGTCATAGACCTAATGTTAAAGAGAAGAATTAGCTGGGTAGAAAGGCAAAATGAGCAATTGTTAGCACACAACGCTATATAATATGATTGCAGTATATTAAGAGGATAACAATTTTTATGGGAGGAGTGCTTCTTTATACAATATAGTACTACATAATTGTACTTAAAGAAGGGGCATTTATAGGAAAGCTCAAAATTTTCCCCTAATTATGAGGGTGGATAATAACACCCATGATATAAAACCCTAGTGGTTTATTGCCCCTTTTTAAATTCATGACTGACCTCACCACCAAGTAGTAAGCTGAATGGGATCACAACTGTGTCCTGCCGTGGAGGAGGTTTTCTACATCAGCGGACTGTCTTAATGGGGTTGACCACTAGTTGGACAACCCTTTCTCAATCCCCCTGTGGATCACGGGAGAAAGCAGCAGCTCTCATTTCCTCTGAATATATGTGATACACCCAAAGGCGGGTAGAGTGAAGCCAGCGCCGACACCGCTGGAACAGCAATGTTGGAAAGTAGAAGTGTTATTATTTTACTAAATGGAGGCCTGATGCTATCGCATCGGTAGGGCAGTAAAGTCACAATGGGGGCAGGCTTTGCGGCGTTGAGAATCTCTCCCCCCCCCCCATGTGCTCACCCACCTATCCACTCTTTTTCCCCATGTCCTGACTTCTCCTGTCTGTGCTCTCTTCTTTGACCTGTCTACCCCATTTGCTATCCCCGTTGTCTGCTGTCTTTCTCCTTCCTGGGCTGTGTAAAATTGTCTGTGTCTGACCATGTACAGAACATACCACAGCTCCTGGGCAGGGGAGGAAGCAAAAGACAATACTGACATTACAGCCTGAGATGGCAGAGGATACATTTTGTGAGGTAAAAATTGTTTAAAAACAGTCAGTGAAATATTTAACCTGACAAAATGAATCCTCTGTGATCCCCTGCTGTAATGTCAGTATTGTCTTTTGGTTCCTCCCTTACCCAGGAGATGTGCTATGCTCCATACACGGTCAGAGACAGACAATTTTTAAAATAAACTTTCGTTCGTGGGAAAACCCCTTTAATGTGATCGGCTTCCTCTGCCTGTAGACACATCACACATCTGCCTCCAGGATCAGCCGAATGATTCACTGCATCTGTGTGTAATTCACGCAGGCGCAATAAATCAGACAGCTGCCATCTTTGTGCAGACAGATAGCGGTGGTCACATTAAAACTGCGCATGCGTTCCTCCTGTACAAAGATAGCGATAGTCAGTGAATCATTCGGTTGATCCCGGCGGCAGTGTGTTTGCGACGGTGTTCTGCTGGTGGTACCGCGCAAGAGGCTGGGAATGGCGTATACACTGTGTGTGGTACAATGGTGTTCCGCTGGTGGTACCACTCAAGAGGCTGGTACCACCAGCAGTTTCCATATTGAGACCCCCATCACTTGGGTGTCCCAATATAGCGGTCGGTGAACTTCTGCCTCTTGGAATCCTCTGATCCAGACACATCTTGATGGAACAGGATGTGAAGACATTACAAGGTAAGTAAGTATATATTAAGATAAGGAAGAAACCTAGCGATTCATCAGGGGTTTTTTTAGAGTAGTGGACAACCCCTTTAAAATAACGTTCAAGCTCCAAGGAAGCTGAAGTACTTTTGGAAATTGCTTCTAAAAACTACTTTTCTGTACTTCATAATGCTAGTGATACAACAAAAAAAAATATATTTTTAGATTCATGTTTGTATACATAGACAATCGGTTTGCAGTGTGTTTCTGCCTGATCATGTTAAACCCACTTTTTTGACCTGCTTGTTTATGTAGCTGCAAGCTCTGAGCTTACTGGGCGTTCCCTGTGAAGCTGCTCTTCCTCCTCCTTTCTTTTAATGTTCTAGTTCAATCCTCCCTTCTAGAGTTGAGCGACTTTCGCAAAAGTCGGGTCGGATGACATCGGCCGATAATTGTGAAAAGTCGGGGGCCGACTGAAACACGAAACCCAATGCAAGTCAATGGGGAATCAAAGTCAGCAGTGATTGGACGACAGGAAAACACCTACAGTGCCCATTTTAATGCCAAAAACATCAATTCGTATTACTGAAGCTTGTCAATCTTAATTCACTTTTTAATAATAATTAGGCATTGAAAACGGGGTCATTTGGTTAAAGTTGTGGGGTGGTAGGGCTGGCTCAAGATTTTCGTGGGCCCAGGAAACGCGGAATACGTCACGGCGGTGGAGCAGGGAGAGGTATTTCAACTTTGCAAGTGTTGTGATCCTGAGCAAGCAGGGGGGCCCACTAGTTGGCACTGGCACAGGGCCCCTCATAGTACGGCGGTGTGTTTGACGGCGGCGCCTTCCACTGCCAAAGACACTTTTGCGTACGATGAGGGGCCCTGTGCCAGTGCCAACGAGTATGCCCCCCACCTGATGAAGGAACCTGCACTTTCATCTGCACCTTCCTCTTTGTCCCCGTGTAAGGTGGTATAGTATGCAGGAAGGGGAACCTGACTTTCAGCAGGGTCAGATTCTGGCTGTGTAGAGTGCAAGTGGAATGTAGTGGTCTGGGTCAATGTACCAGCAGACTCATCTAGCAGTGGCTGGGCAATGGGCAGGATGAGGAGGAAACAGATATAGACCCAAATAAGTAAGTAGGCTAAAAGCAGTTCAAAATTGGTAACAGGAGTACACAGGCAGCATAGCTTTGTTCAGTGGAGGACAACTGTAAGGAGTGGCTGACACAGTTAGTAGGCCAAAATAATAAAGTGGGCTAAATGTCTGCCCAAAAAATATAAATAGGTGCCATAGCTAGGTAAAGGGGTAGACAGACACAGGTAGTAGGCCTAAAATAAAAAAGCAGGCTAAATACAGTTCAAAATTGGTAACAGGAGTACACAGGCGGCATAGCTTTGTTCAGTGGAGGACAACTGTAAGGACTGGCTGACAGTTACTAGGCCAAAATAATAGTGGGCTAAATGTCTGCCCAAAAAATGTTCATAAAAAGGTGCCATAGCTAGGTACAGGGGTGGGCTCCTCTGCTGAGTAGCAGACAGTGGTAGTTGGCGCAAAGTATTAACTGGTCTAAATGGAGGCCAGGGCCCCTGTATATTTTTACTATCATCTATTATTTCAACAAATTTGTATTGGCAGTGCCATTGAAGGACTTAACAGCACAGACTACACAGTGGTGGAGCAGGGAGAGGTAAGTTTTGCAAGTGGTAGAGCACTGTTCGAGCTGGGGGGGAACACTCTCGTGGGCGGCGGTACTGGCACAGGGCCCCTCCTATTACGACAGTGTGTCTGATGTTGGTTGTGCACCACCACCGTCAGATACACTTCGTTGTACTATGGGGGACCCAGTGCCGTCGCTCAAGAGTGGGCACACCCACCTGTCCAGGCAAACGGCACTCGCATGGGTGCTTGCGCCAAGTGGTGACCACGGCCCTGTGGGGGGAGTCAACCCATTTAGGGAGGTATAAAAATGGCCTATGGTGGACATTCAGCAGCTGCAAATGGAGGAATTGGAACAGTCAGTAAGAGGAGGCCAAAAGCAAGACATTTTTCAGGCAAGCTACGTGTCAGCAGGGGAAGGTGGGGCAAAATAATTTGAAATCCATGATTGGTTCAGTTTAATGAAGGTTAGAACATCAACATTTCGGGGAGCCAGACGTGTCCTTTTTTTCGGTCAGTATCGAACCAGCAGCACTGAAGACTCCTTCAGAGAGCACACTAGCAGCTGGGCGAGCGAGCTCCTGTAATGCATATTCTGCCAATTCAGGCCAGGTGTCTATTTTAGATGCCCAGTAATCAAAGGGGAGAACATCGATAAGGGAGGAAAAATAGTTCGTAACCATACTAGACAAATGCTGTCTCCTGTCATTTTGAATCGATGTAGCAGCACCTGTCGTGTCTGCGGTCATTGCGAAATCACTCCACAACCTGGTCAGAAAACCCCTCTGTCCAACGCAACTTCGGATTTGTGCACCTCTAACACCTCTGCCATGTTGCCCCCTATGGCTCGTGTGAGAACCATTACTGCCGCTGTGTGCTGGGAATGCCTGAACCAAACGGTCTACAAGAGTTGCTTGTTTGGTAGCCAATATTTGCTCAAGGTTCTTGTGTGGCATGATATTTTGTAATTTTCCTTTATATCGTGGATCCAGGAGGCAGGCCAACCAGTAATCATCATCGGTCATCATTTTCATAATGTGGGGGTCCCTTTTTAAGATATGCAAGGCATACTCTGCCATGTGGGCCAATGTTCCAGGTGTCAATTCACTGCTTGTGCTGGGTTGAGGAGCACTTTCTTGCAAATCAACATCACTTGTGTCCCGCAAAAACCCTGTACCTGACCTTGCAACGCCACCAGTTTCTATTGCCCCCCATCATCCTCCTCCTCCTCTTCATCCGCCATCTCGTCCAGGAGAGTTCCCTGAGCAGACAATGGCTGACTGTCATCAAGGCTTCCCTCCTCCTCGGCTACAGACGCCTGCTCCTTAATGTGCATCAAACTTTGCATCAGCAGACGCATTAGTGGGATGCTCATGCTTATGATGGCGTCGTCTGCACTTACCAGCCGTGTGCATTCCTCAAAACACTGAAGGACTTGACAGAGGTCTTGTAGCTTCGACCACTGCACACCAGACAACTCCATGTCTGCCATCCAACTGCCTGCCCGTGTATGTGTATCCTCCCACAAATACATTACAGCACGCCTCTGTTCGCACAGCCTCTGACGCATGTGCAGTGTGGAGTTCCACCTTGTTACAACGTCGATTATTTGGCGGTGCTGGGGAAGATTCAGCGATCGCTGATGATTCAGCATACGGCTGGAGTGTACGGGCGACTGGCGGATGTGCGAGCAAAGTCTTTGCACCTTCAGGAGCAGGGCTCGTAACCCCGGATAATTTTTCAGGGGTTTTTGTTTGGACAACATTGGCATTAGTAATATTGCATTGTGACCTGTATATATTGCTGCCACCTATTACCCTTATATGTTTCCATGGATAGTGGTTTTCCTCCCATATCATCTACTTGCCCTCTGGTTGGATGATGTTTCTGGCATGGGTTTGGATCCCTTAGGCATCAGCAATAATATATTGTTGCCTATATATATTGTTGTCATCTATTGCCCTTATAGGTTTCTATGGATAGTGGATTTTCTCCCATACCATCTACTTTTTTTCTGGTTGGATGATCTTCCTAGTATTTTCTTTTTTGTATCCTTTGGATATCAGCAGTGATATAGTGTTGCCTATATATACTATTACCCTTATGGGTTTCTATGGATAGCGCATTTTCTCCTATATCATCTATTTATCTCCTGGTTGGATTTATTTCCTCCTCCGCCTTCGTTATTTATTTACCGTATATACTCGAGTATAAGCCGAGATTTTCAGCCCAAATTTTAGGGCTGAAAGTGCCCCTCTCGGCTTATACTCGAGTCACGGTAGCGGTGGGGTCGGCAGGTGAGGGGCTGAGGGCGCTGGGGTATACTTACCTAGTCCCAGCGATCCTCGCGCTGTCCCTGCCGTCCCACGGTCTTCTGTGCTGCAGCTTCTTCCCCTCTTCAGCGGTCACGTGGGACCGCTCATTACAGAAATGAATAAGCGGCTCCACCTCCCATAGGGGCGGAGCCGCTTATTCATTTCTCTAATCAGCGGTGCCGGTGACCGCTGATAGAGAAAGAAGCTGCAGCGCCGAAGACAGGAGGGGACAGCGCGAGGATCGCCAGGACTAGGTGAGTATGTTATATTCACCTGTCCTCGTTCCAGCCGCCGGGCGCCGATCCATCTTCCAGGCCGGCGCCTCCATCTTCCCGGCGTCTGCGCTCTCTGACTGATCAGGCAGAGGGCGCGATGACGCATATAGTGTGCGCGGCGCCCTCTGCCTGATCAGTCAGAGCAGAGACGCCGGGAAGATGGAGGCGCCGGAACGAGACGCTGGGAGCTGCAATCAAGGGAGGTGAGTATGTGTGTTTTTTTTTTTATTGCAGCAGTAGCAGCGGCAGCACAGATTAATGTGGAGCATCTATGGGGCACAGTGAACGGTGCAGAGCACCGTATATGGCACAGCTAGGGGGCACAATGAACGGTGCAGAGCACCGTATAAGGCACAGCTAGGGGGCACAATGAACGGTGCAGAGCACCGTATAAGGCACAGCTAGGGGGCACAATGAACGGTGCAGAGCACCGTATAAGGCACAGCTAGGGGGCACAGTGAACGGTGCAGAGCACCGTATATGGCACAGCTAGGGGGCACAATGAACGGTGCAGAGCACCGTATATGGCACAGCTATGGGGCACAGTGAACGGTGCAGAGCACTGTATATGGCACAGTGAACGGTGCAGAGCACTATATGGGGCACAGCTATGGGGAAATATGAATGGTGTAGAGCACTATATGGCACAGCTATGGGGAAATAATGATCTATTTTTATTTTTGAAATTCACCAGTAGTTGCTGCATTTCCACCCTAGGCTTATACTCGAGTCAATAAGTTTTCCCAGTTTTTTGTGGCAAAATTAGGGGGGTCGGCTTATACTCGGGTCGGCTTATACTCGAGTATATACGGTATTTACAACTTATTTTCGTGTTTATACATTAAATTTAGTATTTATATCACCTTTTTATTTTAATTATTGTGTTATTTATATTATTTCTTTTTATTTTTATTCTCTTATTTATTATTTATTTCATTATTTATTATTTTTTATTATATATTTTATTATTCTTTCTTTCGTTATACATTTTTATTTTTATTATTTTTTATTTTTATTTCATTTTATTTTTTCATTTTTATGGACATATATTTTGTTTTATTTTTATTTTTTATTTTTCCATTTATTTCATTCCAACAATAAAAATCTTTTTCCCATTCGGTCTATTTTTAATAACATCAAGAGAAAAAATATTTCCTGTGTTCTTCCTTTGTTTGTAGGGTGATTTTTGTTTTGTTTTTTATCGCATTAATTAAATAAATTTCTTTACAGGTTTTTTAATATTTTTTATTGGCATTTTTGGGTCATTATTTATTTTATAATAAATACATATTTCTATCCAGGTCCTCCTGGGCTGAAATAAATAAATAAATGAATAATAGAAATTAAATTCCTTTTATTTCTATATAATAAAAAAAAATTTCATTCTCGTCCCCCCTTTTTTATTTGTTTTTTATTTTTCATTTTTTTATTTTTTTATATTAAAATATTATATGCATAAATGAAAATGTTAAAATATCTTCCATTATGTTAATCCATACAAATATCAACTTTGGGTTTTTTATTCTATTGTGTTATTTTAATTCTATTATATATGGTATATTATGAACAACAGATCAATTACATATCAGTATGGTGGCATTAAATTCTTATATATGCATTTTTATGTTTATTTTTTGTACATATATATATATATATATATATTATATATATGTGCCTATATATAGTTATTTATCATTTATCATGTATCATTTGTGCTGTTTTGTATCTTTTTATACAATGCACCTATTATGAAATTAATTCTTATATCTAAGTGGGGTTTTAATGGTGGTTGCAGTCATTATTACTGCTTTACTGTGCCCGGAGTTGTTCCCTTCATTAACATGGCTGCGGGTACGTCGAGCGCCGAACTGCGCATGCGTGCGCTCTGTCCTGATGCTGGTGACTCGGTGCGTCGCTGACTGTGACCTTGCGGTCGCACTCGGTGACGCACTTCCGGTCTCTGGCTTTGGTGATGGAGGGGGACGTGTGCCCTGTCTCGGCACCATGTAACTATGGCGTCCCTGATTTTTTAATAGTCTGCAGCTGTTAGTGTGCTATATAATGCGGTCGCACCCTATATACACCACTCCCTGACGAAGCGGTAGCGAAACGTGCGTTGGAGTGGTGTGTGAGGGGGCTGTGGCGCGCATTCCTGGTTGGTATTCACGGCATTTTTCTTTTGTGCATTGCTTTATTTTCCTTTCCTTTAACTACTTATGTGCATATCCATTGGAGTATTTATGCCAAAGCAAAATTGAATCGCCTGTCATATATGTTATCCATTATATATGGTTGGTTATTGGTTTAGTTTATTTCTTTTCCCACTTGTAATATTTATTATATATATATATATTGTTCACTTTACACTTCAGTATAGACTGTTTTTTAATTGTCAGTATTTCTTCACTTTTTAAATTATATTACATTGTTTCACTGCATTATACAACACATATACAGCTATCAATCACTATTACATACATTTTACGGTTTTATTTATTATTTTTTTATTTTTTTTATTTATTTGACACATATTTTTTGACACTTATGGTTTGCACACTATTTTTATGAACTTGGATAGCTCATAATATATTTCACACAGTTGTTGTATCAATTTTTCACGTTATTATTCATATTATTTTTTATTTTTTATTTATTTTTTCACCAATCATGTATCAATTACAGGCTCATCATATATGGATATGCGCATGACTAGTATTGGATTTTTATTAAATTTTGGTGTTTTTTTATGCACAATTATTCAATTGATTTGTTTATTTATTTATATCATCACATGAAATATTATTTATTTAACCCCTTAGTGACAGAGCCAATTTGGTACTTAATGACCGAGCCAATTTTTGCAATTCTGACCACTGTCACTTTATGAGGTTATAACTCTGGAACGCTTCAACGGATCCCGCTGATTCTGAGATTGTTTTTTCGTGACATATTGTACTTCATGTTAGTGGTAACATTTCTTCGATATTACTTGCGATTATTTATGAAAAAAACGGAAATATGGCGAAAATTTTTAAAATTTTGCAATTTTCAAACTTTGTATTTTTATGCCCTTAAATCAGAGAGATATGTCACGAAAAATAGTTAATAAATAACATTTCCCACATGTCTACTTTACATCAGCACAATTTTGGAAACAAAATTTTTTTTTGTTAGGGAGTTATAAGGGTTAAAAGTTGACCAGCAATTTCTCATTTTTACAACACCATTTTTTATTAGGGACCACATCACATTTGAAGTCATTTTGAGGGGTCTATATGATAGAAAATAATGAAGTGTGACACCATTCTAAAAACTACACCCCTCAAGGTTCTCAAAACCACATTCAAGAAGTTTATTAACCCTTTACGTGCTTCACAGGAACTGAAACAATGTGGAAGGAAAAAATGAACATTTAACTTTTTTTTGCAAACATCTTAATTCAGAACCATTTTTTTTATTTTCACAAGTGTAAAAACAGAAATGTAACCATAAATTTTGTTATGCAATTTCTCCTGAATACTCCAATACCCCATATGTGGGGGTAAACCACTGTTAGGGCGCACCGCAGAACTTAGAAGTGAAGGAGCGCCGTTTTACTTTTTCAATGTTGAATTGGCTGGAATTGAGATTGGATGCCATGTCGCGTTTGGAGAGCCCCTGATGTGCCTAAACAGTGGAAACCCCCCACAAGTGACACCATTTTGGAAACTAGACCCCTTAAGGAACTTATCTAGATGTGTGGTGAGCACTTTGAACCCCCAAGTGCTTCACAGAAGTTTATAACGTAGAGCCGTGAAAATAAAAAAATCGCTTTTGTTTACACAAAAATGATCTTTTTGCCCACAAATTCTTATTTTCACAAGGGTAACAGGAGAAATTAGACCACAAAAGTTGTTGTGCAATTTCTCCTGAGTACGCTGATACCCAATATGTGGGGGTAAACCACTGTTAGGGCGCACCGCAGAGCTTGGAAGAGAAGGAGTGCCGTTTTACTTTTTCAATGTAGAATTGGCTGGAATTGAGATCGGACACCATGTCGCGTTTGGAGAGCCCCTGATGTGCCTAAACAGTAGAAATCCCCCACAAGTGACCCCATTTTGGAAACTAGACCCCCCATGGAACTTATCTAGATGTGTGGTGAGAACCTTGAATGCCCAAGTGCTTCACAGAAGTTTATAATGCAGAGCCGTGAAAATAAAAAATATTTTTTTTTTCCACAAAAAAGATATTGTAGCCCCCAAGTTTTTATTTTTGCAAGGGTAACAAGAGAAATTGGAACCCAAAAGTTGTTGTCCAATTTGTCTTGAGTATGCTGGTACCCCATATGTGGGGGTAAACCACTGTTTGGGCGCACGGCAGAGCTCGGAAGGAAGGAGCGCCGTTTTGGAATGCAGACTTTGATAGAATGGTCTGCGGGTATTATGTTGCATTTGCAGAGCCCCTGATGTACCTAACCAGTAGAAACCCTCCACAAGTGACCCCATTTTGGAAACTAGACCCCCCAAGGAACTTATCTAGATGTGTGGTGAGAACTTTGAATGCCCAAGTGCTTCACAGAAGTTTAGAATGCAGAGTCGTGAAAATAAAAAATACTTTTTTTTTCACAAAAAAGATTTTGTAGCCCCCAAGTTTTTATTTTCACAAGGGTAACAGGAGAAATTGGACTGCAATAGTTGTTGTCCAATTTATCCCGAGTACGCTGATGTGCCATATGTGGGGGTAAACCACTGTTTGGGCGCACGGCAGAGCTCGGAAGGGAAGGAGCGCCTTTTTGGAATGCAGACTTTGATAGAATGGTCTGTGGGCATTATGTTGCGATTGCAGAGCCCCTGATATACCTAAACTGTAGTAACCCCCCACAAGTGACCCCATTTTGGAAACTAGACCCCCCAAGGAACTTATCTAGATGTGTGGTGAGAACTTTGAATGCCCAAGTGCTTCACAGAAGTTTAGAATGCAGAGTCGTGAAAATAAAAAATATTTTTTTTTTCACAAAAAAGATTTTGTAGCCCCCAAGTTTTTATTTTCACAAGGGTAACAAGAGAAATTGGACCCCAGAAGTTGTTGTCCAATTTATCCCGAGTACGCTGATGCCCCATATGTGGGGGTAACCCACTGTTTGGGCGCACGGCAGAGCTCAGAAGGGAGGGAGCACCATTTGACTTTTTGAGCGCAAAATTGGCTGTCGTGTTTGGAGACCCCCTGATGTACCTAAACAGTGGAAACCCCCCAATTCTAGCTCCAACCCCTAACCCTAATCCCAACCTGATCCATAATCCTAATCACTAACCATAACCATAATCACAACCCTTACCCCAAAACAACCCTAATGTCAACCCTAACCATAACCCTAATCAAAACCCTAAATCCAACACACCCCTAATCCTAATCTCAACCCTAACCTCAAACCTAACCCTAATCCCAATACACCCCTAATCACAACCCTAACCTTAACCCTAATCCCAAACCTAACCCTAATCCCAAGCGTAACCCTAATGCCAACCCTAACCCTAATACCAACCCTAATCCAAACCCTAAACCTAATCCCAGCTCTAACCCTAACTTTAGCCCCAACCCTAGCCCTAACTTTAGCCCAAACCCTAACCCTAGCCCTAAGGCTACTTTCACACTTGCGTTGTTTGGCATTCCGTCGCAATCCGTCGTTTTGGACAAGAAACGGATCCTGCAAATGTGCCCGCAAGATGCGTTTTTTGCCCATAGTATTGCCGACGGATCGTGACGGATGGCCACACGTCGCGTCCGTCGTGCACTGGATCAGTTGTGTTTTGGCGGAGCGTCGGCACAAAAAAACGTTCAATGAAACGTTTTTTTGTACGTCGCATCCGCCATTTCTGACCGCGCATGCGTGGCCGTAACTCCGCCCCCTCCTCCCCAGGACATAGATTGGGCAGCGGATGCGTTGAAAAACTACAGCTGCTGCCCACGTTGTGCACAATTTTCACAACGTGCGTCGGTATGTCGGGCCGACGCATTGCGACGGCCCCGTACCGACGTAAGTGTGAAAGAAGCCTAACCCTAAATTTAGCCCCAACCCTAACCCTAAATTTAGCCCCAACCCTAGCCCTAACCCTAGCCCTAACCCTACCCCTAGCCCTACCCCTAACCCTAACCTAACCCTACCCCTAACCTAACCCTACCCCTAACCCTACCCCTAACCCTACCCCTACCCCTAACCTAACCCTAGCCGTAACCCTACCCCTAACCCTAACCTAACCCTACCCCTAACCTAACCCTAGCCGTAACCCTACCCCTAACCTAACCCTAGCCCTAACCCTACCCTAACCCTACCCCTAACCCTACCCCTAACCCTACCCCTAACCCTACCCCTACCCCTACCCTACCCCTAACCCTAACCCTACCCCTAACCCTACCCCTAACCCTACCCCTAACCCTAACCCTAATTTTAGCCCTAACCGCTGTTCTCCTGCCGGCCGGCAGATGGAGACAGATGGCGGGCGCACTGGGCATGCGTCCGCCATGTTCTTCTGCCGGCGGCCAGGAGGAGCAGCAAGAGGATCCAGGGACCTAGGTGAGTATGCTAGGGTCCCCGAATCCCCCTATTTCTCTGTCCTCTGATGTGCGATCACATCAGAGGACAGAGAATTACACTTTACTTTTTTTTTTTTTTTTTTTGCGGTCGCCGGTAAACAGTTAATTACCGGCGATCGCAAAACAGGGGTCGCTAAAACCGACCCCCGATCATGCTCTTTGGGGTCTCGGCTACCCCAGGCAGCCGAGACCCCAAAGATTCTCCCGGTGCCGGCCGGCGGGCGCACTGCGCATGCGCCCGCCATTTTGAAGATGGCGGCGCCCACCGGGAGACACGAGGAGCATCGGGGGAGCTAGGTGAGTATTGGGGGGCCACCTGGGACCCCTTTTCTCTGTCCTCCGATGTGCGATCACATCGGAGGACAGAGAAATTAAAAAGAGATCGCTTTTTTTTTTTTTTTTTGCGATCGCCGGTAAACGGTTAATTACCGGCGATCGCAAATGCGGGGAGGGTTAAAAACCCCCCGAATCATGTTCTCTGGGGTCTCGGCTACCCTCGGCAGCCGAGACCCCGGAGAAAATCGGCCTGTGGGGGGCGCTATACACTTTTTCCACAGCGCCGTTAATTAACGGCGCTGTGGTTTAAGTACCCTTAGCGGCCGCCGTTAAAAGGCGTATCGGCGGTCGCTAAGGGGTTAATATTATTTATATATACAGTGTTTATATGTTTCATTGTGAATGGTTGTTTATTTATACTTTTAGCCGTGGTATCATATAATTATATAGACTTTTACTTAATTATATATTTTCTTTATTTATTTGATATATATTATTGTTGTTCTGCCAGTCAGTTTTTTGTGCGCCCTAGCCCCCCCCCACATACTGATCTATACTGTACATGTGCGTTTATTTCTTCTATTTTAGATTACACATATTTGCATATGTGTATATATATATATGTTAATAAAAATGTTATTGATTGTGCTGTGTCTTTTTAATAATAAAATTTATTAATTTTAAAAAATTGTTTTGGTATTGTCAGTAAATATTTTCTTTGAGGTATTTGCTTGTTGCGGAATATTTACTTTTTTGGATATTTTTCAATATTATTTGGTATTTCTTTTCTATATAGGATTTCTTAAATTTTTCAGGAAGCACTGCACCACCAGGTTCAAGGTGTGTGCCAGGCAAGGTATGTGTTTCAGTTCTGAAAGGGCTATGGCAGCCATAAAATTCCTTCCGTTATCACTGTCTACCTTGCCTGCCTCAAGATGTACAGTGCCCAGCCATGACTGAGTTTCTTGCTGCAAGTACTCGGCCAGTACTTCCGCGATGTGTCTGTTGTCGCCCAAACACTTCATTTCCAATACAGCCTGCTGACGCTTACCACTAGCTGTTCCATAATGGGAAACCTCGTGTGCAACACTGGCAGCTGCGGATGGAGTGGCCGTGCGACTGCGCTCTGTGGACAAGCTTTCGCTTCTGGAGGAGGAGGAGGGGTGGCGAACGCCTACAGCCAACTGTTTCCTAGACCATGGGCTAGGCAGAACTGTCCCACTATGGCTCTCCCCTGTTGACCCTGCATCCACCACATTAACACAGTGCACCATGATGAACACGTAACGTCTCTTGCCATGCCTACTGGTCCATGCATCTGTTGTGAGGTGCACCTTTCTACTGACTGATTGCCTCAGTGCATGGACAATGCGGTCTTTGACATGCTGGTGGAGGGCTGGGATGGCTTTTCTCACAAAGAAGTGTCGACTGGGTAGGTCATAGCGTGGTGCTGCATAGGCCATCAGGGCTTTGTAAGCTTCGCTTTCAACCAACCGGTAGGGCATCATCTCTAACGAGCAATGTGGGCGTTCAAACCCTGTGTACGCGGATGAGAGGATGAGTACTTCCATTTCCTAACGAGAGTCTCTTGTAGGGTGAGCTGGACTGGAGAGCTGGAGATCGTGGAACTAGCGAGGGTTCCGGTGGACATGGCAGATTGAGAGAGGGTTGGTGATGGTATTCTTGATGTTGGCCTACATACAGTGTTTCCTACCAAGAACCTTGTGATTCCCTGACTGCTTTGGCCTTGCGACGATACCTCCACATTTGCTGCTGGTGGTGTCCTAACCGGTGGACTTACAGTGAGGGAAGCAATGTAGCATTGCTGACTACCTTCATTCTGAGCGGGTGCACCAACGGTACGGGACGTTTGGTAGTTAGTCCAGGCTTGCAAGTGCATGCTGGTTAAATGTCTAAGCATGCACGTTGTATTTAAATTTTGGAGATTCTTCCCTCTGCTAAAGGTATTTGAGCATTTCTTACAGATAACTTTGCACTGATCATTCGGATCTTGGTTAAAAAATTCCCACACTGCACTCTTCCTACTATGGAATACCTTTTCAGGCATTGCACGCTGTGCTACTTTCACCGGATGGCCACGCTGTCCTAAAAGTGTTTTTGGTTTTGACAAACGTTTTTGGCCAGATACGGGCCTGCCAGATGAAAGCTGTTGCGATGTAGATCGCTGCTGCGGATCATCCTCCTCCGCTTCTGAGCTACTGGCAGCGGCACAGTCTTCCCCCAATGGCTGCCAATCTGGGTCAACAACTGGATCATCTATCAGCTCCTCTTCAATGTCATGTGCACCTTCCTCTGTGTCACCGTGTAAGGTGCTATAGCGTTCATGACGGGGCACCATAGTCTCATCAGGGTCAGATTCTGGCTCAGTACACTGCGAGGGCAATGTAGTGATCTGAGTCAATGGAACAGCATAATAATCTAGCTGTGGCTGTGCATCTGTACACTCCATGTCTGATTCATCTTGTAATGGGCTGTTAACAATTTCCCTTTCTAACCCAGGCACGGTATGTGTAAAGAGCTCCATGGAGTAAACTAGTGTCGCCTGCCGCATCCTTCACTTTTGGTTTGAGTGAAGGACACAAGGAAGCGACTTGTTCCTGACCGGGAGCATCCACTGACGACTCGCTGCTTTTATATTTCGAACTTTCTGAAGAGGAGGTGAAAAAGCTAGAGGCTGAGTCAGCAAGGAAAGCCAAAACTTTTTCCTGCTGCTCCGGCTTTAAAAGCGATTTTCCTACTCCCAGATAAGGGAGCCTTCGAGGCCTTGTGTAGCCAGACGATGACACTGGCTCAACACCTCGAGCCTTAGGTGCTATTTTGCTTTTCCCACTACCAACAGATGCTCCACCACCAGCACCATCAATACCAGCTGGCAACGACCGCCCACGGCCTCTTCCACCAGACTTCCTCATTTTTGGGAAAATGTAACCAAAATAGCAACAGTTATATGGTACTGGAAAACAAGGTAGAAGGTGAATAAAAACTTGTTGAGAATTTAAATCTCCCTTTTTTTGCGGGGGGTTAGATTGCACCAAAACTCAGGCCCATTGTATAACACTACACAATGTAAGTGGCAGAACGTGGCTGGAAGATATACGACAAACAGAACTGATGTAGATCCACTTAGTGGCAATTTAAATCTTCCTTTTTTGGGGGGGGAGACTGCACCAAAACTCAGGCCCAGTGTATTACACTACACAATGTAAGTGGCAGAACGTGGCTGGAAGATATACGACCAACAGAGCCAACGTAGATCCACTTTGTACCAATTTAAATCTCCCTTTTTTTTTGGGGGGGGGGGGAGACTGCACCAAAACTCAGGCCCAGTGTATAACACTACACAATGTAAGTGGCAGAAAGTGGCTGGCTGATATACCACAAACTAACAGAACTGACGTAGATCCACTTAGTGCCAATTTAAATCTCCCTTTTTTGGGGGGGAGACTGCACCAAAACTCAGGCCCAGAGTATTACACTCCACAATGTAAGTGGCAGAACGTGGCTGGAAGATATACGACAAACTAACAGAACTGGCATAGATCCACTTAGTGGCAATTTAAATTTCCCTTTTTTTATGGGGGAGACTGTACCAAAACTCAGGCCCAGTGTATTACACTACACAATGTAATTGGCAGAACGTGGCTGGAAGATATATGACAAACTAACAGAACTGGCATAGATCCACTTAGTGCCAATTTAAATCTCCCTGTTTTGAGGGGGAGACTGCACCAAAACTCAGGCTCAGTGTATAACACTACACAATGTAAGTGGCAGAACATGGCTGGAAAATATATAAAAAAATACAAGGGCTGTACTACAATTTCAATCTCCCTACAATGATCTCAGGACAAGTATGGCAGCCAGCAATAAGAAGGACTGCTGCACACAAAAGTGTGGACAAATAAACAAGATAACTGTGCAGAAAGGAGCAACAGGATTTTTGCTTTTAAAAAAGCAGTTGGTTTGCACAGCGCTGTGCAAACAGCAATGCAGCTATCAGGGAGCCTTATAAGGCAGCCTAATAAGCTACAGAGCTGATGCACAAAAATATAGCCTCCACTGTCCCTGCAAAGAAAAGGTGGTGTTGGACAGTGGAAATCGCTACAACACAAGTAGTTTCGGGGCTTAATCTTCCCTCCCTAACTATATCCCTTCTTCTGATGCAGCTGCAGCAACCTCTCCCAATGCTAAGATCAGCAGAAGTAAGATGGCGGCAGCCCCTGTGACGCCGCAGAAAGCAAGCCAATCACTGTCATGCCCTTCTCTGAGATGGTAGGGCCGAGACCTATGTCATCACGCTGCCCACACTCTGCGTCCTCCTTCATTGGCTGAGAAATGGCGCTGAAAACGTCATTCGAAACGTGACTTTGGCGCGAAGATCGCCGACCTCATGGCCAATCCCACACTAGGAACAGGTCGGGTTTCACGAAACCCGACTTTGCCGAAAGTCGGCGATTTTTCAATTTGTCCGATCCGTTTCGCTCCACCCTACTCTCTTCTTCTTTTCTGACACTGACATACTATAACTGGAAGCCGGGATTTATGGGAGAAGATGCTGCTTAGAATTCACTGAGGTAAATGCCATACTACAGGAGAGACAATCGCTATCCCATTCTGATCACAGATTCCGGAGTTGTGCTCAGAAGTAAGAAAAAATTTGCCATTGTAGACAGTTTTTCTCTAAATGTTTCTGTTAAAAATGCCATATAGTGCTAATCATGTTTTTGCATTTTTCCAAGTTCCAGGCCAGGTCACTATCCATTTTCTTGACCATATATATTTTCAGGTCTGATCGTACATGCGATATAATTCAGTAATGGGTAAGGCCTTATTTTTATTTTCACACTTTTATTTTTTTCGATATTGGGATGGGAACAAGGGCGGTTGGTTAGTGACAGCAATTTGGACTGGCAGCGACTCCCTGCCCCCCCACATTTTATTTTTCTCTCGTAGTGCTGTCAGCTCAGCTGTACTTCCCTACCCACACTGGCTGCCTATGAGATTGAAGCTGAAGAAGTTAGTTGTAATCCGGCACACCTTTGTGGCTGAGCTGACAGCACTGTGAGAGGAGAGCTGCAGATATGTTTGGAATGAGACAAATCTCAACTCTGCTGTACTGTTAGTTATAATCACACACAGCTCTGCCCCCTTTCTTTATAATAAGTTCTGGAGGCAGATTCTTGGGGGAGATCTATGTCTGGCCCATAGATCTTAACAGTTGAGGAGTGGCTACTTCATCTGGTGGGACAGGGCTCAGGATCCTTCTCTGCCACCTCATGGCTCAGTCAGTGGTAGGATCCTCACTTACTGATACTTCTGGTAAACCCACAAGATGCATCATAAATATGTAATGTATGACATGTTCTCGTATCTCTACCACTCAGCCATCATATCTACTCCTGTATTAGAGAGCGCTCTTTGATACATGCACACCCCTGGATTCCATGTTTACATACCACATGTGAGACCTTCGGTCTTGTTTGCCTTTTTATCTTGATTTTTCTCCTGCTCAAAGCTGTTAATAAATACTATAGAACCAAAAACGCAAAATGATATTGTGCTATAAAAACTACCTACAACAAAGATGTACCAGCTAAATCTAAGGTCGGGACCAGATGTTCCAACACAAAACCAAGATCTCTAGAAACCTTTCAATCTGCACTTCAGCATCAGGCATCTAGAATATCGCCAACATCTGCTAGAATAATCGTCTCCCCTGCCCTAGGTGTAAAGGTAGATTTAATAGGCTTCAAAGGGAACATAAAGCACAGAATTTCTCCTCCACTTAAATACGATTTACGGCCATCTTAGTATTTCTTCTCCAATCGTATTGCATCAAGTGGTATATTAAAATGGTCTCTTGCAGGTTCAATGGAACAGCGGTGGAAGGGTAGACACATTATGAAATCTGATACATTGCACCAAACCTTCTGCACCTTTTTAAAGTCGCTGTTTAAAGAGCAGCTCCTAGGAGAGCGACACAACCTGGCTATGGAGGCTTAATTGCTTGCACTCAGCAAATTTAGCTATGGCGCGGAGTCGCGTCACTCATTCTTTCTTTTTTCTTACCAAGTTTAGGAAAAACACTTTCAGATATCCTATTTGGGAGTTTAAGGGTCTGCTCAGACATTTCTTTTAATTTAAAAAAAAAATGCAATTTTTCATCTATGCGGCTGACAGCATGTAATCAGCTTGTAGTTGTCAAAAAGGCATTGTGCAAAGTGATCAATTCTTTTAAGGGTTGGTATGTCTAACTTAACAATATTTATGAGGCGAAGCGTGTAGTATTGGTCAGAGTGCATTGCGACAAATTACGTTAAATATTCAAATGACGTGTGATGGGAAAGTCAGTTGATAAGTGTATGCTTAGGCTGGAGAATGGAAGAATACCTAATATATTTCAAGAAATACTTCCACTTTTACTGATAGGCTGTGCCTGGTATTGCAGTTTAGCTTCATTTACTTTAAAGGTAATTTCCAGACTTAAGATTTTTATGGTTGGTTTTTATGGTCGAACCTCATCAATTTCAGATAAGTGAGCAATGCGGTACCCCTATTGTTGTGAATTCAGCTTTTGGGCTCCCTCCGGTGGTTGTAGAGGGTAATGCAGTTGTGCCTGGACTGCAGGAGTGGACAGGTGCATCTACTAATTGCAAAACTGACTGGGGTATATAGCTTTGCTGGATCCTTTAGTCAGTGCCAGTTGTCCATTGTTTTTGAAGGATTCACTTCCCTGCTGGTCTCTCCAGTTTGCTGTGCTTTTCTACAAAGATAAGTCCTGGCTTTGTTTTTGCTGCCCACCTGCTGTGGACCATATAGTTCTGTGCATTTTCATGTTTTGACTTGTCCAGCTTTGTCTGTGAAGGATTTTTTTGCAGCCAAGCTGTGTCTCTGGAGATGCAGATATACCTCCCATGTCTTTAGTCAGATGTGGTGATTCGTATTTTCTGTGGTGGATATTTTCTAGTGTTTTTATACTGACCGCATAGTACTCTGTTCTATTCTTTCTTTTTAGCTAGTATGGCCTCCTATGCTAAAATCTGATTTCATATCTGCGTATGTTATTTCCCTCTCCTCTCACAGTCAATATTTGTGGGGGGCTATCTATCCTTTGGGGATTTTCTCTGAGGCAAGATAGGTTTCCTGTTTCTGTCTTTAGGGGTAGTTAGATCTTAGGCTGTGCCGAGGGGTCTAGGGAGTGTTGAGTACCCCCCACGGCTACTTCTAGTTGCGCTGCTAGGATCAGGGTTTGCGGTCAGTACAGGGACCACCTTCTCCAGAGTCCGTCTCATGCTGCTCCTAGGCCACCAGATCATAACAGTACAACTGGCCTACAATGAGTTAATTGCATCTCAGAAGAAGGGAGGGAACCTTTTGAGCCATTTTTTTTCCTTAGCCTGTTTGGTATTTACCTCCCTCTTTACCTCTGGGTGGCTACGGAATCTAGTAATAACATGAATGTTCAGGAGTTAGTTTCTCGGGTGGATCAGCTTGCTGCTAGGGTACAGGGTATTTCAGATTTCATTGTTCAGACTCCTGCCTTAGAACCTAAGATTCCCACTCCTGATTTATTCTTTGGTGACAGATCCAAATTTTTGAGTTTCAAAAATAACTGTAAACTGTTTTTTGCATTAAGACCCCGGTCTTCTGGTGATCCTATTCAGCAGGTTAAAATCATCATATCTCTGCTGCGTGGTGACCCACAGGATTGGGCATTTTCCCTGGAATCTGGCAATCCTGCTTTGCTTAATGTTGATTCGTTCTTTCAGGCATTTGGGTTGTTGTATGATGAGCCTAATTCTGTGGATCGGGCTGAGAAGGTCTTGTTAGCCCTGTGTCAAGGTCAAGAAGCGGCAGAATCGTATTGCCAGACATTTAGAAAATGGTCTGTACTGACTAAATGGAATGAGGATGCCTTGGCGGCAATTTTCAGAAAGGGTCTTTCTGAATCCGTTGAAAATGTTATGGTGGGGTTCCCCACGCCTGCTGGTCTGAGTGATTCTATGTCTCTGGCCATTCAGATTGATCGGCGCTTGCGGGAGCGCAGAACTGTGCGTGCTGTGGCGTTATCCTCAGAGCAAATTTCTGAGCCTGTGCAATGTGATGGAATTCTGTCTAGAGCTGAACGTCAAGCATTCAGGCGTCAGAATAGGTTGTGTTTTTACTGCGGCGATTCTGCTCATGTTATTTCTGATTGCCTTAAGCGTACAAAGAGAATCGCTAGTTCTGTTGCCATCAGTACTATACAACCTAAATTTCTGTTATCTGTGACCTTGATCTGCTCATTGTCATCATTTTCTGTCATGGCGTTTGTGGATTCAGGCGCCGCTCTGAACTTAATGGACTTAGAATTTGCCAGATGTTGTGGTTTTCCCTTGCAGCCTTTGCAGAACCCTATTCCTTTGAGGGGCATTGATGCTACACTGTTGGCTAAAAACAAACCTCAGTTTTGGGCACAGCTGACCATGCGCATGGCGCCAGCCCATCAGGAAGTTTGTTGTTTTCTGGTGTTGCATAATTTGCATGATGATATTGTGCTGGGTTTTCCATGGTTGCAGCTACATAATCCGGTGTTAGATTGGAAATCCATGTCTGTGACTAGTTGGGGTTGTCAGGGGGTTCATGATCAGGTTCCTTTGATGTCAATTTCCTCTTCCCCCTCTTCTGAAGTTCCTGAGTTTTTGTCTGACTTCCAGGATGTATTCGATGAGCCCAAGTCCAGTTCCCTTCCACCGCATAGGGACTGTGATTGTGCTATTGACTTGATTCCAGGTTGTAAGTTCCCTAAGGGCCGACTTTTCAACCTGTCTGTGCCTGAACATACCGCCATGCGGAGCTATATTAAGGAGTCTTTGGAGAAAGGGCATATTCGGCCATCTTCTTCACCGTTGGGAGCGGGGTTCTTTTTTGTTGCCAAGAAGGATGGCTCCTTGAGACCCTGTATTGATTATCGCCTCTTGAATAAGATCATGGTCAAATTTCAATACCCCTTGCCTTTGCTTACTGATTTGTTTGCTAGGATTAAGGGGGCCAAGCACCGTATTGTGGTCCTGACCGATCATAAGAATCTGATTTACCTCGAGTCTGCCAAACGGCTGAATCCTAGACAGGCTCGATGGTCCCTGTTTTTCTCCCATTTTGATTTTGTGGTCTCGTACATTCCTGGTACTAAGAATGTTAAGGTGGATGCCCTCTCTAGGAGTTTTTTTCCTGATTCCCCTGGGTTTCTTGAGCCGGTCGGCATTTTAAAGGAAGGGGTGATTCTTTCTGCCATCTCCCCTGATTTGCGACGGGTTCTTCAGGAATTTCAGGCTGATAAGCCTGACCGCTGTCCGTGGGGAAACTGTTTGTTCCTGATAGATGGACTAGTAAAGTGATTTCTGAGGTTCATTGTTCTGTGTTGGCTGGCCATCCTGGGATTTTTGGTACCAGAGATTTGGTTAGTAGGTCCTTTTGGTGGCCTTCTTTGTCTCGGGATGTGCTTTCTTTTGTGCAGTCCTGTGGGATTTGTGCGCGGGCTAAGCCTTGCTGTTCCCGTGCTAGTAGGTTGCTTTTGCCATTGCCAGTCCCTGAGAGACCTTGGACGCATATTTCTATGGATTTTATTTCCGATCTTCCTGTTTCCTAAAGAATGTCGGTTATCTGGGTTGTCTGTGACCGATTTTCTAAGATGGTTCATTTGGTGCCATTGCCTAAATTGCCTTCTTCTGATTTGGTTCCGTTGTTTTTTCAGCATGTGGTATGTTTGCATGGTATTCCGGAGAATATTGTGTCCGACAGAGGTTCCCAGTTTGTTTCTAGGTTTTGGCGGGCCTTTTGTGCCAAGCTGGGCATTGATTGGTCTTTTTCTTCTTCATTTCATCCTCAGACAAATGGCCAGACTGAGCGAACTAATCAGACCTTGGAGACCTATTTGAGATGCTTTGTGTCTGCTGATCAGGATGATTGGGTGGCTTTTTTGCCATTGGCCGAGTTTGCCCTTAATAATCGGGCTAGTTCGGCTACTTTGGTTTCGCCTTTTTTTTGTAATTTGGGTTTTCATCCTCGTTTTTCTTCTGGGCAGGTTGAGCCTTCTGACCTTCCTGGTGTGGATTCTGTGGTCGACAGGTTGCAGCAGATTTGGGCTTATGTGGTGGACAATTTGGTGCTGTCTCAGGAGGAGGCTCAGCGTTTTGTTAATCGTCGTTGGTGTGTTGGTTCCCGGCTTCGGGTTGGTGATCTGGTTTGGTTATCTTCCCGTCATGTTCCTATGAAGGTCTCTTCCCCTAAGTTTAAGCCTCTATTTATTGGTCTTTATAGGATTTCTGAGATTATTAATCCGGTGTCCTTTCGCCTGGCGCTTCCGGCCTCTTTTGCTATTCATAATGTCTTCCATAGATCTTTGTTGCGGAAATATGTGGAGCCCGTTGTTCCCTCTGTTGATCCTCCAGCCCCTGTATTGGTCGATGGGGAGTTGGAATATGTTGTTGAGAAGATTTTGGATTCTCGTTTTTCGAGGCGGAAGCTTCAGTACCTTGTCAAGTGGAAGGGTTATGGCCAGGAGGATAATTCTTGGGTTTCTGCCTCTGATGTCCATGCCGTTGATTTGGTTCGTGCCTTTCATCGGGCTCATCCTGATCGGCCTGGGGGCTCTGGTGAGGGTTCGGTGACCCCTCCTCAAGGGGGGGTACTGTTGTGAATTCAGCTTTTGGGCTCCCTCCGGTGGTTGTAGAGGGTAATGCAGTTGTGCCTGGACTGCAGGAGTGGACAGGTGTATCTACTAATTGCAAAACAGACTGGGGTATATAGCTTTGCTGGATCCTTTAGTCATTGCCAGTTGTCCATTGTTTTTGAAGGATTCACTTCCCTGCTGGTCTCTCCAGTTTGCTGTGCTTTTCTACAAAGATAAGTCCTGGCTTTGTTTTTGCTGCCCACCTGCTGTGGACCTTATAGTTCTGTGCATTTTCATGTTTTGTCTTGTCCAGCTTTGTCTGTGAAGGATTTTTTGCAGCCAAGCTGTGTCTCTGGAGATGCAGATATACCTCCCATGTCTTTAGTCAGATGTGGTGATTCGTATTTTCTGTGGTGGATATTTTCTAGTGTTTTTATACTGACCGCATAGTACTCTGTTCTATTCTTTCTTTTTAGCTAGTATGGCCTCCTATGCTAAAATCTGATTTCATATCTGCGTATGTTATTTCCCTCTCCTCTCACAGTCAATATTTGTGGGGGGCTATCTATCCTTTGGGGATTTTCTCTGAGGCAAGATAGGTTTCCTGTTTCTGTCTTTAGGGGTAGTTAGATCTTAGGCTGTGCCGAGGGGTCTAGGGAGTGTTAGGTAGCCCCCACGGCTACTTCTAGTTGCGCTGCTAGGATCAGGGTTTGCGGTCAGTACAGGGACCACCTTCTTCAGAGTCCGTCTCATGCTGCTCCTAGGCCACCAGATCATAACACCCTATTATCTGTTTTCAGTAACGGATGGATGTGAACAGAGCCAAATAGCCTAGCTCTGTTCACTGTGTAGTGTCCATTCCCAGGTACTTCAGCTCAGCTCCTACTTACTACAGATGGAAGCTTACATGGGCTCCGAGCAGTGCGTTCACAGATCCAAGATGGAAAAGAGAGGGTAATTGCCTATGCGAGTCGCTCCCTTCATGACTCTGAACGAAACACAGACAATTACAGCTCTTTCAAACTAGAAGTGTTAGCACTAGTCTGGCCCATGATAGAAAAGTTTGCGGAGTACCTATCAGGATCAGCAGTACAGGTGCGCACGGATATCAACCCTCTGGCCCATTTAGAAAACGCAAAATTAGGGGCCTTGGAACAACGCTGGGTCGTTCGAATGGCTGAAAATACCCATGCAGATGCATTATCCAGAGTCCTCTATGGGCAACCCAGCCCTAACCGGGATGAAGAGCTGGAGGCTGATGAGGTGCCAAACTTCCATGAATCTGCCAGGATGTTAGCGGCTACGAGAGAAACAGAATGGGCAGAAATTCTGGGAGGAGTATTGGAACAGCCTCATGAACAGTGGGTACTGATTCGGCAGGAAGATGAAGAGCTCGCCTGACTTCGGCAATGGGTGGCCCTCAAACAACTGCCTACACGGGAGGAGAGAGAGAACTTGTCCCCTGCAATGAAACAGATTCTCCAGCAATGGGAAAGGCTCCACCTAAAAGAAGGATTGTTAAAGAGAAAAGTCCAGTTACAACGGGCCCTATCTGTCACTTGGAAAGTGGTGATCCCTGAAAATCTATTACATCAAGTGGCTACAGAGGCATATGAAAAAGGGGCTCACTTCAGTCCAGAAAAAACCTTCCATTGGCTGCAAAGACTAGTGTATCATCCACTGTGAGCTGGTCAAACCTCCGGAACAGGGCCCCCACACAAACCATTATAACCTCCACTCCGTTGGAAGTATTAATAATCGATTATTTAATAGGCCTAGCCCATCAAGGGTATGAACATTGTTCGATCACTTTACTAAGTTTGCGGTAGTGACCCCGACTCGGGACCAAACTGCTGAGACCACAGCTTACACCATCTGTAAAAACTTAATTCAAGTGTATGACTGCCCGAAAAGAATTCACTCAGACCAAGATGCTTGCTTCTTAGGGTGAGTTTTGGAAGAACTACATCAATTGTATGGAATTGAGAAATCTCAAACGACCCCTTATCATCCTCAGGGCAATGGAGCATGTGAATTCTTCAATCGAACTCTCCTACAAATGTTAAGAACCCTAAAAGAGGATTGTAAGGCCTGTTTGCCAGACTATGTGGTAGAACTAGTGAGGCTGGATAACAATCGGGTACATCGCACCACCGGATACACAACCTATGCTCTGCTTTTCGGTCGGCCAGGAAAAGAGATCACTGAGTTGGAGCTGGACCCTGAGGAGGACTACCCAAGGATGGGGGTGTCAAGCTGGGTCTAAGAGCATAGTCATCGACTACAGACTCTACATCGTCTGGTGCAGAGCCATTTTTGAGTGTTGGAGCATCCAGAGACTGCTCCTCTATGGGGGACAGCTCTACAGACCGGCGACAAGGTGTTAATCAGAGAGAAGTGTCCTCAATACAAATTAGATCATCGATGGGACAAGAGACCGTACGGCGATGAGTCAATTGTGAAGGATCTGTTTATGAAGTCCAGCCTGAAGGTGATGATGATACTTCTATTCGTGTTGTACACTGAAACATGTTACGCCCTTGCATGTCTAGAGATCCCATGTGAATAGAGAAAGAAAAGCACGATGCCCTTGAGGATCCTCTACCCATTGCAAGTGATGAAGAAGATGACGAGTACGCTGTACCTACAGGGATAGAATCAGAAAAAGAACAGAAATCGGAGACTCCAGAGACTCTGGAAATTCCTACAAGGACTGTTTCTCTAGGGCAGAGCGAACCCACACCTTTGTCTATACAGCCTAATTCAAGTACTCAAGCAGAACCAGCTGAAATTCCCAGTTTATGAAGTTCTGAATGTTCAACAGCAGGAAAAACCTAACCAATTTAACCAGGAAAATTTAGTTTGGCAACAAGTTTAAAAGAATGTCAACACCTCTTGCTGGAACTCTCGCCCGTGGAATGGCGAGCACAAAGAGAGGGGGAATGTAAGGGGGAGAAACTAACCAGGTTTGCCTCACCGGTAACGGGCCCAGAACCATTGGGTCTGTCACCTAGGATACAGGGGGAGAGCTTGGAGTGTCAGAGTGTTCCCTGTGCTCAAGAAAAGGGGTGTGACTAAGCAGAGAGTTAATGCACGTGCAGAAATTCAAACAGTTCAGGCAGGAATGGCGCGCGTGGGAGTCCTGTCAGAAAAGATCAGCTGTGAGGTGACGGGGCGGTGCTGACAGGAGATGGGGACTAGAGGACTCGCTGACAGGAGTCGACAGATGGGGTCCCACTGACACATCGGAGATGTCGCTGTCCACGCTAACATCGCTGTCCACGCTAACATTGCTGTCCCCGCTTACATCACGGACATTTACGAGACTGCTGACGAGGCCGACTACGTTAACAAATCCGTCCTGGCCGGTGACTGTGAGAGACCAGGTCTGTGTGCGGGATACAGGCGCTGAGCAGTACAGCGCAGTGGACCGAGTTGACCATTATAAACAGTGTCAGGACAGTGTCATAGGCCCCGCTAGTGTGAAGACTCTCACTCCTGAGAGGAGAGATTATTTCCCTTCCTTCATCCGTTGAGGCCAGTGCCCATGCTGGAGCCCCAGACTATCGCTGCCATTATTAAGAGAGGGGGAGGAACACCGCCATCGCCGGGGCCACAACAGGACAACGCCATCGTCATCAGGGAAGTTTTCTGCAATTCTACCCCGAACTGTGATAAATCCCCTTTGAGCATAATCTAACGGTCTCAGTCGCGGACAGGAGCACATCCGCAACAGGAGCCCAAAGTGTTAAGTGCATAGGTTACATTTTTTTCCCTTTTTAGTATATTCTGTGTTAGGAAATTACTTCATACCCGGGGTTATATATATCTCCCTGCGAGGAGTTACGGTTAAATAAATCCCCTTGTTGACCCTTGATCCGCCTCTTTGTCCGTGCTGCATCCTGTAACCTGCTTATACTGGGTAAGGTAAAGATATGCCCAATTTTTTAGGAAATTTCAGACAAACCCTTCGAGCTCTGCATGGGATAAACCAGAACAATTGGAGAGGTTCATGTCACAGTGTCGCTGACCGATTTCTATGCTGCTTTTATTTTCAAGACCTTTTTTTTTATTTTTGACCATAGTGGGCATTCTCTGTGAAGCTTACCAAGAAAGTGGGAGTAGGTGCAGGGCTGGTTTCATAAAATTAATGCCTTGAGCAACAATTAAAGAGTAACCCCCCCATAGGGAATTAATTATACAGAGAAGAGCACAAAGGTTCCCTTTGAGGGGGTGTCCTAATACCTATAGATCCCCTTTGACCTTTTGATAAGAAGTGAAGTGTAAAGCTAGGGTCACATTGCGTTATGTGACCACGTTTAACGGACTACGTTACACCGCGGCATAACGCGGTGTAACGTAGTCCGTTAACGCCGCCATAGCCTGTAATGGCGAATGCATCGCTAGCGCACGCCCACATTGGGCGTGCGCTAGCGATGTGCCGTCATTTGAGTGACGGACCACGAATGCTGCTTGCAGCGTTCGCAGTCCATTCCTCGCTAGCGCAGATCGGGGATCTGCACTAGCGGGATCGGCTAAACGCGATCCCTTTTGGGACATTGCGTTAGCGCAGTCAGTAGCGCTATGCGCTAAACGGACTGCCCTAACACAATGTGACCCTAGCCTAAGGTTTTTTATCCCACAATAAACCTTTATAACTTACCCATTGGCTAGGTGATCGATGATTAATTGCTATGGCCCCACTGATCAATAGAACAGGGGGGTCACAACCCATTGTTCCTCTTCCAGGTTGATGAGGATATATGTACAGCAGCAGTTGAGCATGCATCCCATTCAATATCAATCTGCTTTTTCTGGCTTTCTTGCTTACAGAGTTGCAAGTTTTGAGCTCAGTGAACATCCCCTGTGAAGCTTAGTAGAAAAAGATGGGAATTTGTAAATGGCCAATTTTAATAAAAAAAATAAATGAGGCTTTGGGTGGTGCCTCAACAATGGTGAATTATATGCAAAGAGAACGGCGCAGTTTGATGGGGCTTTTCTCATACTTGCTGCTCCTTACTGCTCTAATTGAGGCTCTCATCCTTGTAAAGAACTTGTTTTACCTATTGAGATGAAGTAACTGGAGTTGAGCGAATTTTGCAAAATTCGGTTCAGATTACGTTCGCCGGCAAGTGTTGTATTTGCAATATTCGCCGAACGTCATTGGAGTCAATGGGAGTAGAATTGAGCGAATGTGTTCAGAACCGATCATCAAACACAAATTCGGCACAAATAGAGTACAAAAATGGCACGAATATGGCAAATTTGGATTCGGCGGTCGTTTCCGAACATATTTGCTCAACTCTGGAAATAACATTCGACATTGGCGCTCCTCCGGGATCATTTCAGTTAACCTCTTCATCATCGCAATCAGGAAGGGATACAATAACGTCTTATACCACTATAGCCACAACATGCCTGAAATCTTCCCTCGTGTTTACCGGAGAAGAGAAGCTGTTACAAGGAGTTTTAAAAAATGTAAAAAAAAAAAAAAAATCAAATTTTTTCAGGCACAGTAAGGCAATATATATTTCTAACAAAAAATAAACTATGTAAAAAAAAATTGGGATTTTCTTCTATAATGTCAGATGGACATCAGTTACCACCGGGCGATGAAAAAACAGGTAAGTAACTTGTTACTGAAGCTTTATAAATCTTCACACGATGGCTTGGTAAATAACAGCACAGGGAACCACATTCAGGCCCCAGGCTAAAAGCCAACTTCGGTGGAGGTCCTCTGAAGGAGGTAATCGGTGATCAAGGAACTCGGCCAGAACAATTAAACAAACACTGCGATAGAGAAAGCCAAGAAAATCCCACCGCATCGTCACACAAAGTCTTAGTACTGTAAGAAAGCGATGTAATAAACCTCTATCACACACGAAATCACTGGTCCCGCACCACTCGCATGTTATTGTGGGACCCGAAGGACATGGGGAAAATATTTGGAAAAGTTCAGTCAAATCATTCTACTAAATCTTTATATTTTTTATATTTAGTTATTTTCTTTTTCCGCTGTACATATCTATGTATAGTTTTTCTTTTACTAAGATTAAAGACAATTATAAAAGCAGATTGGAAACTTTAAAAATGGAGTTACACTGCCATTCCAACATGGATTTTTCAAAGTAAGGACACCAGCTTCTTCAGGGATAATAGACTTATTTATTCCACTCGTGAGTTATTTAATTTTGTGCAGGCGACCATATTTTTCAGTCCGAGTGCGATCAGAGAAAACATTGGATCACACCTGGACCTATATTCTACACAGCCGTCCGTGTACAGTACATGTCCAATTTTTGTCCTCATAGAATCTGCCCAATTAAAAACATTGCGACATGCATAATTTGCATCTATACATGGGATCGCACTCAGCCATGCAAGTCAGTGGGTCTGTGGAAACAATCAGATTGCACTCGGATGACGTATGAGTGCAGTTAGACTTTTGCATAATGACACAATGGAGAAGTTGAATATATATATATTTTTTTCACATGCAGAAAATATATTTTGGATAACAAGACACATGAAGTAGCATATTCCACCAATGGTTTTCTATATGTGGTTGTAGTAATTTTTTTTTGGGTACTTGTACTAGGCTGAATATTGAAATCTAAAAAATGAATACTGTTATGGTTTATTACTATTAAAATATGACAAAAGTTCCGATACGGCTGATACTGGTCCTGACCATTTGATAATAATATCATCAATATATCTGCTGCACCAGACAATGTTCTCAAAAAGAACGTTTTCCCGCTAAAAATCCCCATAATGATATTCATACCAAGCCATGAAAATATTCACTATCGAAGGGGTCACCTTGGACCCCATTGATGCTCCGGTTATTTGTAAATAATATTTTACGTCAAACATAACAAAAATTCTGAGTCGAGAGAAATTCCAAGGCTATTATGATGAATTCTATTAAAATGTTGGAATAATCACTGTACACATCTAAAAACCACTACCACAAAATGGCCCGGAGCGCCAAGTCGTGGGATAGACGAGTACAGGGCAATAAAATCACATGTAATCCACGTCTACTCAGACTGCCAAGAAAGATCATCGAAGATTGGCAAAATATCACGGGTATCTCTCACAAATCGTGACAAAGCAAGAAGTCCATCAATATAAATACCTCACAGAACAGGACAAGGTGGTCAGAGGGGTGAACCGACAGCCTATTGCCCCCTGTCATGCCCAGTACAACTCCCACCATGACAAGGGCAACACCCAAGTGTAACCTATCCTGTGTGATATGTCCCAAAAGCATAGCCCTCCCGACACATTTCTGCCTCAATAGCGAGGCCTCATCAGGGCAGTGTACTTGCAAAAGGGAAGGATCAATTAGATCCAAATCTATGGGGTATATAAATATAAATGTACATAACAGCACAGCAGTGGCAGTAGACCCCCTAGAAGAGCGCGCAGAGTGCTGTGCAGCATTCAACTGGCTATGAGGACTACTAGGACAAATATTAGACTCCTACTCCTTGTTGGATGCTTGAACAGTAGCAGAAATAGACTGATGCACACCCTACTGAATTGTGTTGATGTATTTAATAAGCACACGCTCATTGGGACAAAGATTATTGTTCAGGAGGGGGAGGAGGTGAGCTGTGACATCATCTATTGTGAATGCTAGATCACACGGTATGTACTGTATATAGAGGTATCAAATATTGTACAGAAGGAGGAGGTGAGCTGTGACATCATCATCACGTGGTATGTACTGTATATAGAGGTATCAAATATTGTACAGGAGGAGGTGAGCTGTGACATTCTCTATTGTAAATGATGGAGCTTCAGTTACCTACTATATATTGAGGTTATCAGTCATGTTCAGGAGATGGAGGATGTGAGCTGTGACATCTGCTATTGTGGATGGTGTATCCTATGTTCTCAGTCATTGTACAGGAGGAGGAGGTGAGCTGTGACATCACCTATTGTAAATGATGGATCCTCAGATATCTACAGTATATAGAGGTGTTATTAGTGATTGTACAGGAGGAGGAGGAGGTGAGCTGTGACATCACCTATTGTAAATGATGGATCCTTAGTTATCTACTGTATATAGAGGTGTTATCAGTGATTGTACAGGAGGAGGAGGTGAGCTTTGACATCACTTATTGTAAATGATGGATCCCCAGTTATCTACTGTATATATAGGTATTATCAGTCATTGTACAGGAGAAGGAGGTGAGCTGTGACATCACCTATTGTGAATGCTAGATCCGGTGTTATGTATTATACATAGTGTTATCAGTTATTTTATGGGAAGGGAAGTTAAGCTGTGACATCACCTGTTGTGAATGGCGGATCCGGTATTATATACTGTATGTAGAGGTGTCACCTTTCATTAGAATTCTGTCTGTGATGATAATGAGACTTCTGAAAAGACTTAATTAAAGAACAGGAAGTATGAGTCTAATATCAGCCCTAGTGGTCAGTGTGAAAATTGCAATATTTCTGATTTAGTTTTTAAATATTGAATATGATATGAAAAATAGAAAATATTTAAAAAAATATTTAACATAAATACTATTTAAACAATAGTCATTTTCTGACAATGCATTCCCTTTAGTGCAAACATCACAGTCCTGCTCTTTCTGTCACTGACTATGACAGATCCATATGCTTACCTGGATGCAGTGTAGTTTCTCATGTGTCCTACAGGCATTCAGGCGACTAATTATCAGATATGTCATTAATCATCGAAAACAAGGCATTGGCGTTATTTTCCAGTCACTCGAAAAGTAGTCACAGCTCAACCTTTGCATCTAATATGTTATAACGTAGATCTCACGACTTAAACGCACACAAAAAAAATCACAGATTTGTGCGCCACCTAGAGTATGAAGTAGGGATTACATTTTTTTTATTTATTTTTTTAATACATATAATCCTGATTTTTGGTTTCCTACGTAACACAACACTTACAAACTGCAAACTAATACATTCTTGTATATTGGTGCTATGTGTATTTTAGGTTCTGGAGATGGATATTGACTAAGACTGATTTCACATATTTTTTTCCAGTAACAAGCCCCCAACTTCGATACATCATTCTTAGTACTGGTCTCCTCAAGATGGGACATGTTGAGCTCCATAAGGTTTCACCTTCTGCTTCGTTCAAGAGACAAATAAAAGACTGACTGGCACATCCAAGATAGTGTGAATAGGTGCATACTAGGAGCAGCCACCTCCATATACAATACACAAAAAAAGGTTGCACTCTATCGTGCTAAAGCATGTCATTGTTAAATGTATGAAATATCAATAGCAATATGGCTTCTGAATATTAGGAAAAAAATGAGATGCTTTGCACATAATTTGGCCAAATGATGCTTGCCCATCAACCAATGTCAAGGTGGTCTCAAAAAACTGATGGGTCCTTATGTGTATGAATACCTCTCTTAGGCTGGAGTCACACTCAGCGTAAGACAATACGGTCCATATATTACGGCCGTAATACGCTGAAAACACCCCAAAATAGTGGTCCGTAGCTCCTCCGTAGGCAAGGTATGTCAGCGTATTTTGCGCATGGCATCCTCCGTATGTAATCCGTATGGCATCCGTACTGCGTGTTTTTCTCGCAGGCTTGCAAAACCGACATACGGACATACAAGGGATCCATGTGTAAAAAAAAAAAAACATATATACTGTCTACATATATATATAATTGTGACGCCCAAGAGACCGGGATACCCAGCACCGGACCAATGGGGTCTGTCTCTTGAGGGGGGTGTCACGGGTGGCTTGACCCGGTGCTGTGGCCTCAGGCAATGCACAGTGTAAAGGGTATCGTGAGGGAACAGGCACTTACTTGATCAGCAGCAGGTTCTCCCAGCGGTGATGATCCCAATCCTGGATAGATGGCTATTGTCCAAATGAAAGACTGAGGCACTGAAACGTTTAACCAGTTTACTTTAACAAAAAAGGATTTACAACCAGTCCTGTCATCGGAGTCTGTATGGGAACTCTGAGTTACTTTGACCCTGCCGGGGTCTTCGCCTCTTATTGTACGCAATATCTGTGTGGCCCTGCTGCTGTATGTGAACTGGCTGCCAGCCCAATCTGTCCCCTCCGGGTCCTGGTTCGACGGGCAACCCGAGTCCTTTTATCGGCTTACCCCCTCCAGGAGTATCGCTGAACTCTGTGTCTGTTGCTGCGTCCGACCCTAGTGAAGCTGATATCACCTCACGTTTTTCCGGTTGCTGTATTATATGTAATGAATACAGCCACGGATCCGGTATCCGTCTTTGCGCCTGTTCTGGGTAGTGATTAATGCTACCCGGTTCTCACAATGTCCTTTTTCTCTATCCCTCTTCTCCTCAGGCCGGTGATTTAGGCCTGGTAACAGTCACAGGGCTGTTAGAGATTCAACTGTATGACCTCTCACTATCAGCTCCTTAGCCCAACTGCCATTTCTTCTCTCAGACCAGAATGGATCAAGGGGAGTCTCTGGAGCTCCCCCTTCTGGCCGGAGGTGGTAGTGCAGTCTTGCTATTTTAGTATTTGCATTTACTGTCAGTAACTATTTTTATGGCAAATACCCCTAGGGGTGCCACATTCCCCCTTAGTTAAGAACAGTACTCCGGGACTGTGGGACAATAACATTTTGAAATAACAATTAATATGTACAGAGTCTTAAAAATGAAAAGTTACAAAAACCACTCGAGGAAACAAAAATATAGTTCTGTACAAAGTCACTTCAAATAGCGTCCATTAATACAGTTCTATCCTTGAAGGTATTAGGAAAGGCACTGTACTTAGTGTCCAGGAATTTAGTTCCATTTTTCCAACGGAGTTATCAATATAAAGTCTAAAGAAAGTTCAAAAAGAGCGAGGAGCAAAGTTCAAAAAGCAGTCTTTCCGGAGCTTTGATTTAGTGCCTCCGGGCTGATAAAAAGTTCAAGAATATGCAAGAAGTTCATACAGACAAGTCACTGTAGGTACTGGGCTTAAACGTTGCAGACTGATAACAATGACTATACTACATTTTCTGTTTAACTATATATGGCATAACATATATACAATTCACATTATGAGCTTTATAGTTGGTAATCTGCATACCTGGCCGGTAATTGACCCTGGGTACTACGCTGTGATCTACGTAATAGCGGTGTCTCTTCATGTGGTGTACTACTGTCTACTGCGGATGTAGTATCTGCCCGCTCTGCTAAAGATAATTCCACGACTATGGAGTTGGCAAGTCCACCGTGAATGGGATTACTCTGACCAGGAATCTGTTCTTCCTGGCCTGGAACCTCCTGTAGTACGGGGTCAGCCTCTTCCTGTCTTGGGACTTCTGGTATTGGGTTCGGTGTTGGGTAAAAGGCCACCATGGGAACCACTACTGCACCATGGTATGTTAGTAGGGTTTTGGGAAAGTCTCCTATACAGGTGTGATACACTTCCTCTTCTTTTTCCTTTACTGGTTGAACCTGTATGGGTTGAATAACTTCTGGTTCTGGCTGGACAACGTCTGGCTCTTTCAATGCTTCCGGACATAATTTAAGATTGTCTCTTGACACTAGTACAGATGTTAAGCCTCCGTTTTTGCTAATGAGACACATTTTAGGATTATCCACTCTTGTTGGTAAAACTGTGTAGGGTACGGCTTCCCACTGATTGTCCAGTTTATTGTTTCGACGATTTCTCTTGAGCACTTGGTCACCTGGTCTTAATGGGGTCGCTAGAGCATTCTGGTTGAAAGTTCGCTCTTGTCTTTCTCTAGTTTGCTGAAGGCTTCTTTCCACACTCTCTTGCACTTGGCGATACTGCTTTTGCCGTATGATATCCCAATTGGAGTCTTGGACTTCTGCGTCTGGTTTCAGAATTCCCATTTCTAGATCGATTGGTAATTGGCCGGGTCTTGCACGCATAAGGTAAGCTGGGGTGCAATTGGTGGAACTCACCGGGACATGATTATACAGATCCACCAAGTCAAGCAATTTCTCTGGCCATTGATTCCTTTCTGCCTCAGGTAAAGTCTTTAGTAGTTCTATTACAATATGGTTCATCTTCTCGCATAAGCCGTTTGTTTGTGGATGATAGGCCGTCGTCCGGATCTTTTTGCAACCATACATATTACAGAATTCTCTGAAGATCTCTGATTCAAAGGCTGTACCTTGGTCGGTGAGAACCTGTTCCGGATATCCATGGGGTCTACAAAAGTACGTTTGGAACGCTTTGGCTGCTGTTTTTGCTGTCAGATCTTTTACGGGTACTACTACCAAGAAGCGTGAATAATGGTCCACGATGGTCAAGGCATAGACATAGCCAGACCGGCTTGGTGTCAACTTCACGTGGTCCATGGCTACAAGTTCAAGTGGTTGTTTGGTGATTATGGGCTGCAGTGGTGCTCTTTGGTTCTTTTGATCGTTTCTTCTGAGGTTGCACGGGCCACAATTTCTGCACCACTGTTCGATTGATTTTCTCATCCCGACCCAATAAAATCTTTCTCTTAGAAGTACTTCTAACTTTTTCCAACCGAAGTGACCAGCACCATTATGGTAAGCTTCGAGGACCATCTTGACATCTTGTTTAGGCACGATAATCTGCCAAACCAATTCATGTGTTTTCGGATTGGTGTACCTTCTACAGAGCTTCCCTTGATACAGGAACATTTTGCCTCTCTCTTTCCAGAGTTGATGCGTCTCTTCTGGGGCATCCTCATCGGGATATGCACTTTGCTCAGTTAACAGTTCCTTCACCAACTTCACAGCCGGATTGCTGTCTTGGGTGTCAGCCCATCTATGGTGTGCTAACGGATTTAAATTCACCTCTTGTTGTTTCTGATAGGTACTTGACTGATGATGTTTTGCCTTGGGATGATGGAAGGCTGGTAGTTCAATTTCTTCAAGCTCCCCCATTTCTTCTTCTACATCTCTCAAGTGTGGCATCCGGGATAGGGCATCGGCATTTCCATTCTTGCGACCTGCTCGATACTTGATCTTGAAGTTGTAATTAGATAACCGGGCTATCCATCGCTGTTCTAACGCACCTAATTTGGCTGTGTCCAGATGGGTCAACGGATTGTTGTCAGTATAGACAATAAATTCTGCAGCGGCCAGATAGTGTTTGAAACGTTCAGTCACAGCCCAAACTACTGCCAGTAGTTCCAATTTGAAGGAGCTGTAATTTTCTGAATTTCTTTCAGTAGGCCGGAGCTTTCTACTTGCAAAGGCGATGACTTTCTCCCGACCTTCTTGCTTTTGTGACAGCACCGCTCCTAGTCCCACATTACTGGCATCGGTGTAGAGGATGAAAGGTTGATGGTAATCTGGGTATGCCAGAACCTCTTCTCCGGTTAGTGCCTTCTTTAGTTGTTCAAAGGAGTCTTCCCTTTCGTCGTTCCACTGAAAAGGAGGGTTTCGGTTTGAAGGTTTCTTCGTCTGCCCTACCAAGGTGTCTTGCAAGGGTGCTGCCAACTTGGTAAATCCTTTTATAAATCTGCGATAGTAACCCACCAATCCCAGGAATTGTCTCACTTCTTTTGCGCTGGTAGGTCTTGGCCAATCCCTTATGGCGCTTATTTTCTCGGGATCTGGTGCTACTCCCTCCGAACTCACGATGTGTCCCAGGTACTGTACCTTTGGCTTGAGAAGGTGACATTTGGATGGCTTGACTTTCATGCCATACCTGGATAAGGCTTCGAACACTTCTGCCAGGTCTATTAAGTGTTGTTCGTAAGTCTTTGAGTAGACGATCACATCATCTAGGTACAGGAGGACGGTCTCGAAGTTCTTGTGTCCGAGGCAGCATTCCATCAGCCGCTGGAAGGTACCGGATGCGTTGCAGAGTCCGAACGGCATGCGATTAAATTCACATAGACCCATTGGTGTGGTGAATGCCGTCTTTTCCTTATCTCGCTCAGCCACAGGGACTTGCCAATACCCGCTTGTTAAGTCTAAGGTGGAAAAATAATTAGCAGATTTCAAAGCAGTTAAGGACTCTTCTATCCTAGGCAAGGGGTAGGCGTCTTTATGGGTGATGTTATTAATCTTCCGGTAGTCTACGCACATTCTCATGGTTCCGTCCTTTTTTTTGACAATCACTAGAGGGGCCGCCCAGGGGCTACAGCTGTCTCTTATTACCCCGGCCTGTTTCATCTCCCTCAGCATATCTTTTGCACATTGATAGTGAGCGGGCGGTATGGGTCTATATCTTTCTTTTATTGGGGGATGGTCACTGGTGGGGATTGTGTGTTCTACCCCTTCTATCCGTCCGAAGTCCAATGGGTGTTTACTGAAGACTTGTTCATATTCCGTCACTAGCCTATACACCCCTTGTTTTTGATGGGTAGGTGTTGAATTTATGCCCACGTGTAGCTGTTGGCACCAATCCTCCATTTCTCCATCTGAGCCATTGCCTTCCACCTGACAGGTTGGTTCTAAGGGCTCAATGGTTGTGATGGCATTGTTGTCAACAGTATATAGCTTTGCCATTGTAGCATACCTTGGCAAAGTGACCTCTTCCTCTCCACAGTTCAAAAGTCGTACCGGCACTCGTCCCCGGTGTACCTCGACTATCCCTCGTGCTGTGAGTATAGTGGGCCTGCTGTCGGTGTACACTGGTTCTATTAAGGCTTGATAATCTCGTCCCTTAGTACCAATGGCTGCTCTACACCATACCAGCATTTCTGTTTTTGGTGGGATTACAATAGATGTTGGATCACTTACCCTCAAACTGCCGATTTCTCCACCTGCAACTTCTACCTGTTGCCTTAACATCAATACTTTTATTTCCCTCCGGAGAACTCTCTGCTGGCAGGATTGGGCAGTTTCAGCAATTTGCTGTAAGACAGAAATGACTTCGGAAAAGCAGTTCTCTAACACATTCATTCCTATCAATACAGTTGGTTCACAGTTCCGCCGGTCAACATCAACAACAATTATACCCTGTTTCTTCAATTCTACTTTACCAATCTTTATGGTCATCTCCCTGAATCCTAGTTTCGGTACCAACTTACCATTACTGGCCCATATATCTAGTTCAACATCAGAGGGCCCTTTATCAATATCTGCATCAGCCCAGTACCTCTTATAAAGGATATACGGTATAGATGAAATCTGGGAACCTGTGTCCAGCAAAGCGTTGAGGGGCATTCCGTCCAGCACGATAGGGATAATGGGTCGTCCTCCGATGTACCTGTCGTGCCAGGGTGTTGGGCCTTGAAAGTTCATTCCTGCGAAGCGGCCCGCATTCCCAGGGGATTCCCGTTTAAATCACAATCTCGTGCAAAGTGGCCTGGCTGCTGGCAACGGCGGCAAATGGGCTGTCCATCCGGTTGGTAGCGGTCGCGGGGTCGTCCTCTCCATGTCGGGTATCTCCGGGGTCTCATCCATGGAACACCTTCTCTACGGTTTGACAACTCCATCTTGGGTCCTCTCATCTCCTGCATGGTTTTAGCCATTGAAGCAACAACATCAGTTAAAGAGTCAAGCTTTTGTTGAAGAGCCTCATTAGTACTGGGCCCCAGGGGCTTAGCAATGGCCCCGGACATAGCTGATGTCACTGGTACTCCATGTTGTTGAGGAGCCTCTGCCATGAGTTGCGCAGGATCCTGATCCCGAGGTGCCTCTGCCAGCTGGAGACGTATAACGCTCTCCTTTAATTGGGCAAATGTCAATTCAGGGTTCTTAAAAACAAGCATGCTCACATGCCCCCGGTGAGAAGGTGTGTAGAGTCCCTCAATAAATTGATCTCTTAGCAGTTTATCCGCTCCGGTGTTAAAAATGGGTTCAGCCAGTGTAAGTGATTTAAGGGCTTCCTGCAGGTTTAAGGCAAAGTCTCTCACGCCCTCATTAGCTTTTTGTTTGCAATTAAAGAATCGTACTTTAGCTTTGCTGCTGGCAGTGGTTTCAACTGTAGCTTTTAATCCAGCAAATATGCGTTCAACAGTGCCTTTTAGATCAGCTGCCCATGCTGTGACTTCTCGCTTAGCATGGCCACTTAACTGCATCATCAGGAGACTAACACGCTGAACTTCACCCACGGGGAACATGTCAAAATGGGCCAGCATCTTTTCTCTGAAATCGTCAAGGGTATTAGGCTCACCTTCATACATTGGAAGCCATGGGCCACCCGGGGTATATGGCATCAGCACCGGCATGATGGGCGCCACTCCTTGCACCGCTGCGCTACCAGACTCTCTATCGACACTCTGTCTTTCAGCTGCATTAGCGTCGCCGGGTGCTGCGGCGTCTCCGTGCTGCGACATACTGTGCCCCCTTAGTTAATCCGGACCCTTCCGGTCCTCCGCTTCCGTCGGGATAGTGTAGATTCGTTCCGCTGTGCAGCAGGATCGATTTTCCCCTTGCTCTGATGTCAGAGCGCTCAGCTTGGTGCCGCCCACAATGACACGCCTCCTGCTGCTCCCACCCACCGCGTTCTGTAATGGCGGATTCTGAAGTTTTTCAGTTAGACTGGGGCTCAGGTGATGGCGTAGCTCAATTAACAGTCTCGTGCCTAACGGTTATGAAGTGATTACCTCAGGGGATGGCGGCCATCTTTACTCCATTATAACCAATGGGGAAAAGTCACTTTCAATAGTTTTCAATGGAGAATGGATTTTTCTTTAATAAAGTCAATTTTCAAGATTTTTCATCCAAGTTTTCACAGTTTTGGGCTCCAATCACGGCACACAATACCCGGTATACGGGCTGGCTAGATCCTGTTCGTGACGCCAATTGTGACGCCCAAGAGACCGGGATACCCAGCACCGGACCAATGGGGTCTGTCTCTTGAGGGGGGTGTCACGGGTGGCTTGACCCGGTGCTGTGGCCTCAGGCAATGCACAGTGTAAAGGGTATCGTGAGGGAACAGGCACTTACTTGATCAGCAGCAGGTTCTCCCAGCGGTGATGATCCCAATCCTGGATAGATGGCTATTGTCCAAATGAAAGACTGAGGCACTGAAACGTTTAACCAGTTTACTTTAACAAAAAAGGATTTACAACCAGTCCTGTCACCGGAGTCTGTATGGGAACTCTGAGTTACTTTGACCCTGCCGGGGTCTTCGCCTCTTATTGTACGCAATATCTGTGTGGCCCTGCTGCTGTATGTGAACTGGCTGCCGGCCCAATCTGTCCCCTCCGGGTCCTGGTTCGACGGGCAACCCGAGTCCTTTTATCGGCTTACCCCCTCCAGGAGTACCGCTGAACTCTGTGTCTGTTGCTGCGTCCGACCCTAGTGAAGCTGATATCACCTCACGTTTTTCCGGTTGCTGTATTATATGTAATGAATACAGCCATGGATCCGGTATCCGTCTTTGCGCCTGTTCTGGGTAGTGATTAATGCTACCCGGTTCTCACAATGTCCTTTTTCTCTATCCCTCTTCTCCTCAGGCCGGTGATTTAGGCCTGGTAACAGTCACAGGGCTGTTAGAGATTCAACTGTATGACCTCTCACTTTCAGCTCCTTAGCCCAACTGCCAGTTCTTCTCTCAGACCAGAATGGATCAAGGGGAGTCTCTGGAGCTCCCCCTTCTGGCCGGAGGTGGTAGTGCAGTTTTGCTATTTTAGTATTTGCATTTACTGTCAGTAACTATTTTTGTGGCAAATACCCCTAGGGGTGCCACATATATATATATATATATGTCAGTAGACACATATATGTATATATATTATTACTTCATACAGCGCTAGATAGCTTTAAAGCCGGTAATTCAATTACCGGCTTTTGCTTTCTCCTTCCTAAACCCGACATGATATGAGACCTGGTTTACATACAGTAAACCATCTCATATCACCATTTTTTTTGCATATTCCACACTACTAATATTAGTAGTGTGTATATGCAAAATTTGGCCGTTCTAGCTATTAAATTAAAGTCTTTATTTTTTTGATTTTCCCTAACATCCTTAAGCCATATTTTGGGAACATGGATGAATTTACCATAGACTCAGGGGTCTTCAACTACACGGTAGAGGATGAGGAACGTATACTGAGTAATATTGAGGGGGATGCAGCTTTCTTCAAAATACCCTCGCAGACTGAATTGAAGCATAAATATGTTAATGATATGAAGCGCCTTATAAGTTCACAGCTACATTTAACCACATTGGGACATTACCTTAGAGAGCGTAAAATACCTAGAGGCCTGAGATCAAGCATACGCCCTAATTTATTTTTTGGAAACGTGGCCTTTTGCAATAGATTTACGTTGATATCGAATAAATATGCCATGGACATTATGTTGCTGAATGTTGAATACTTGCAAGATGAAGTGAGAAAGTTACAGCATACTACCGATGAAATGGTTAAAAAATTGCAAGAAACACTTAGCAAGGACGACTGGACAAGTTTTAAGAAAAGATTGATAAAGATATGTCTAAATTCCATGGAGAACTGGAGGAAACAAAAAGAAAAAAATGGAGCAGGGACATTGGAGATTATGAGACTGGCCGTATATATTCTTGGCAAATGGATAGTTCAAAAATACCATGGAAGAAAAGAGGTCCTTTGGAAATAAGGGAGAATAATTTAAGTAATAATCATTGCGTGTATAATAATTTTGTTCCTTACAGATTTAGCCAACATCCCAGAGGAAGAAAAAGGCGGGGAGGCAAGCGCCAGCACCGGAGGCAAAAAGAAATTAGAAAAGAACAAGACTCAACCCCAAAAGACAGTGACCCTCAGGAAGAGGGAACAAACCTCATAGTCAACATCTCCAAAAAGGTACTAACGGACATGCAAATCTCGGTGTTGAGCAAAGGATTGAATTTCAGCCCATGTGCACACATAGACTGGTTTGAGCTGCAACTTGACCTTGAACGGTTTTTTAGACAAATTAAACTGAGGGAATGGTTCAATGATAAGGATAACTATAAGAAAATGAAAGTAAGTGAATTTGATCTGAATAGGGTACAGCTATTGAACATAGAAGGGTTCCGATTGTCACCATGTATGGTGAGGAGAGTAGAGACATTGCTAAGGTTATTAGTAAACATTGGGGTATGTTGGGAAGGTGTTTGCCTGGGGTTAAGGAGCTTGGACTGCCGCCATTGTTCTCCTATAAAAGGAATAAAAATATTAAAGATTTTTTGGTTAAATCTGACGTTGGTCCAATGAGGAGTAGTAGACAATCTTTTATGACAGGCTCCAGTAAAAAAGGTTGCTTTCCTTGCCTTGGTTGCGTGAATTGCACCTATATGGCAAATGGTGCAACTTTTGAACATCCAGTAACTGGGAAAAAGTATGAAATTAGGCAGTATTTAACATGCAGTTCAGACTATGTGGTCTATCTGTTGATGTGTCCATGTCATTTGTGGTACGTAGGCGAAACAACGTGTGAATTTAAGGTACGAATGAACCAACATCGGTACTCTATAAGGAAAAAGAGGACAGATCTTCCTGTCCCCAAACATTTTGTTGAGTGTAATCATCTGGAGAAGGACCTGAAATTTAAAATAATCGATAGAGTACCTTTGGGAAGGAGGGGTGGGGATAGGGAGCTTATCCTCAGGAAAAAGGAATTGATGTGGATTTATAAATTGAATACACTTAGGCCTAATGGCCTAAATGTAGATTTCAAATTACATGCAGTTTTATAAGTATACTGTACCCATATTGAAACTGTGAAGTTGATGACTTGGTGAATGTATTTTATACTTGGGAGTACTCGATTTGTTTGAGTATGTTCCTAATTTTATTCTTTATTTCTGTATAGGTGCCTCTTCTGTAAGATGCCCGGAAGTTTATCTCTGGAGTGGCCTATAGTGTTGGAGTTCAAGAATTTTTCTTCATGAGGAGATTTTTTCCATGCAATTTTGCCTTTTTGAAAATTATAGGACCTTGTCAACCCGGATCTTGAATTTTGAAATATATTTTTTTTGGCATCATGAAATTTACACATTGATTGGATCAGTGGCTAATGAATAAAGTGTTGAAAAACATCTTTAATTACTTATTATTTTTACTGGTGATTGCTATGTACAAGGTAGAACTCCCCCGAGTAGTGGCATGAAAGGGCTACCTTTTGGTTGACTCTCTTAATAGTAGCCATACGTATGTTCACATAAGCCGGGACTAAAGTACCACTGCTGGACAGGGGTCATGAGTGGCGGCACCTTGTCTGGACAGACTGGGGGCACCCTCTAAGACACTGTTTGACTACCAGATGAGGGTCTGAATAAAGGCCACACCTGGTTTGTCAGGGCGGGATTAGGTACATATCTATGTCCATAGGGCAAAAGGGCATGTAGCCCAGTGGACTCGTGGTGGTGAAAGAGGAGTCATTCCAGGGTAAGCACCTGACTATAGGTGGTATGGTGACCTATAGGATGTCGGGGTAAGCCCTTTGTAGATGCCATCAGTAGGTGACGATCGTGGGTATTAGTGCACAGGCGCAGCAAGTTAGTCGCCATATCTAATATGAAGCACTTGTGTTTCATGCCACATCGAAGATGGCGTCCGCTAGCGCTATTACGCATGTGCCGGACGCTAGTTACCACATCTAATGAGGTGTGGAGGAGCGTTTGTGTTCCACACGTAAGATGGCGTCCGTTAGCGCTACTGCGCATGCGCCGGACGCAAGTTACGAGTAACTGCCTTTTGATTGGCCCCTGATCCATCTTGTGATCATGATGCAGGCAGGAACATCATGACATGCACAGTAGAAGTTGTAGAACGCCGGTTACATGCTGGTGTCTCCATACATACTTGGTCCCTCCAGAGGTAAATACAAAGGAATGACAGTAATTGGCTTAATATGAATGTTCACATTATAATGTCTGCACAGTGAGAGCACTATAGCACTTTATAGAAATTGTAAAGATTTATGTAACACATGATGTCTATCAATTGGCTTTGATTGGAGGATGATTTGTCCCTATATATATGTTGTCTGTAACCATACTCACTGCTTGAGAAAGGCTCATTCAGAGCCGAAACGTTGCACGGAGATGTGGGTATAATAAAACCCTGCACATTTTTCTAAGAATTTGGAGTGCTGCCTATTTTTGTGAAGTATATTAAATTAAAGGGTTAAATGGCGGAAAACATTGGCGTGGGCTCCCGCGCAATTTTCTCCACCAGAGTAGTAAAGCCAGTGACTGAGGGCAGATATTAATAGCCTGGAGAGGGTCCATGGTTATTGGCCCCCCCTGGCTAAAAACATCTGCCCCCAGCCACCCCAGAAAAGGCACATCTGGAAGATGCGCCTATTCTGGCACTTGGCCACTTTCTTCCCATTCCCGTGTAGCGGTGGGATATGTGGTAATGAAGGGTTAATGCCACCTTGCTATTGTAAGGTGACATTAAGCCAAATTAATAATGGAGAGGCGTCAATTATGACACCTATCCATTATTAATCCAATACTAGTAAAGGGTTAAAAAAACACACACACATTATTAAAAATTATTTTAATGAAATAAAAACAAAGGTTGTTGTAATAATTTATTCTACGCTCAATCCTTCTGAAGACCCTCGCTCTGTAACAAAGTAAAAATAATAAACCAACAATATACATACCTTCCGAAGATCTGTAAGGTCCCACGATGTAAATCCATCTGAAGGGGTTAAAAAAATTTGCAGCCAGGAGCTCTGCCAATGCAGCGCTGCTCCTTGCTGCAAAACCCCGGAGAATGAAGGTAAAGTAGGTCAATGACCTATATTTACCTTCATTTGCGGTGAGGCGCCCTCTGCTGGCTGTTCCTGGAGCGTGGGAACTTTCCTAGAAAGCTCCCAGGCTTGAGTTCATATGAGGGCGCCCTCTGCTGGTTGTCCTCATATGAACTCGAGCCTGGGAGCTTTCTAGGAAAGTTCACACGCTCCAGGAACAGCCAGCAGAGGGCGCCCTCACCGCAAATGAAGGTAAATATAGGTCATTGACCTACATTACCTTCATTCCCCGGGGTTTTGCAGCCAGGAGCAGCTGCATTAGCAGAGCTCCTGGCTGCAAAATATTTTAACCCCTTCAGATGGATTTACATTGTGGGACGCTACAGATCTTCGGAAGGTATGTATATTGTTGGTTTATTATTTTTACTTTGTTACAGAGCGAGGGTCTTCAGAAGGATTGAGCGAAGAATAAATTATTACAACAACCTTTGTTTTTATTTCATTAAAATAATTTTTATTAATGTGTGTGTTTTTTTTTTAACCCTTTACTAGTATTGGATTAATAATGGATAGGTGTCATAATTGACGCCTCTCCATTATTAATTTGGCTTAATGTCACCTTACAATAGCAAGGTGGCATTAACCCTTCATTACCCCATATCCCACCGCTACACGGGAATGGGAAGAGAGTGGCCAAGTGCCAGAATAGGCGCATCTTCCAGATGTGCCTTTTCTGGGGTGGCTGGGGGCAGATGTTTTTAGCCAGGGGGGGGGGGGCAATAACCATGGACCCTCTCCAGGCTATTAATATCTGCCCTCAGTCACTGGCTTTACTACTCTGGCGGAGGAAATTGTGCGGGAGCCCATGCCAATGTTTTCCACCATTTAACCCTTTAATTTAATAGCTAGAACGCCCACATTTTGCATAGACACACTACTGACATTAGTAGTGTGGAATATGCAAAAAAAAAATGGTGATATGAGATGGTTTACTGTATGTAAACCATGTCTCATATCATGTCGGGTTTAGGAAGGAGATAGCAAAAGTCGGAAATTGAATTACCGGCTTTAAAGCTATCTAGCGCTGTATGAAATAATAATATATATACATATATGTGTCTCACTGACATATATATATATATATACCTATTCTATGTGTACACATTTATTCTACCTATTCTACTGTAAGCTGTCAGTGTGATTTTACTGTACACCGCACTGAATTACCGGCTTTTCTCTCTAACACCGCTGCGTATTTCTCGCAAGTCACACTGCTGGTCCGTGTGTAATCCGTATTTTTGGGGCTTCCATAGACTTTCATTGGCGTTTTTTTTGCGCAATACAGTGACAAACGCAGCATGCTGCGATTTTCTACGGCCGTAGAAAGCCGTATAATGCTGATAAGTAAAATACGGCAGATAGGAGCTGGGGCATAGAGAATAATTGGGACGTTTGTTAGGCGAGTTTTACGGACATATTTTATGCGCTCATACGTCCGTAAAACTCGCTAGTGTGACGCCGACCTTAGGCTGATATCTGAATTCCTGGGTGAATGTGGACACAGCTCTCAGTAAAGCCTGCATTTATGGGTAGGTAGGAACCTACTGTAATTAAAATCACCACATGTTGAAGGGCGGAGTACTCACGACAATTGTAGTGACAATTTTGACTTTATGGGCGTTTTCCAGAAGCAAGCAACAGTGGATGTTGCTGAGTGAAAATTGCAAACTGTCTTTGTAGTGACCAGTACATTATGCCCAACCCGTGCTTCTGGAGTCACACACCTGTAAATTAGGCAGGCTCTCATCACTACAGAAATGCCAAACATGTGGGCGCTAAATGTGGTTTACGCACACTGAGGCTCAGAAGGGATGGGGGCATTTGGATTAGAGAGCAGAGAATTTGCTAAATTTTTTTTGGAGGGTGAGGAGCCATTTTGCTTTTCCAGAGCCTTTGTGCTACCAGTAACGTGGAAGCCCCCTATATTTTCGTAAACAGATGATGGACCTGAGTGGGGACTTGCTTTTTTTGTGTATTGAGTTGGAACTTTTATTGGGAACATTTTGCATAACCTTCATGATCGCATTTATCTGGCGCTCTACGCTGAACACTTACATCAGCGTTTCCATCTAAATCCCCAAGTGACGTGACAGATGAAACCCCCAATGGATCCATTCACTATAATGAGGCAGCAAAGTTACTCTGAACTTCGTCTGGACTCTGTTCAGTGGTGTCCTTCTTTTCAGAAGAGCACAAAACTCTCAATGTCAGAATACATTAGGGGGAATTTGGCGAGGGGCTTTATCGGAAAATCGGTGTCTCCTGCTGGGGCAGATTTCTTCTTTGTCAAAAAGAAGAATGGGGAGTTACGTCCTTGTATTGAATATCGGGGCCTGAATTCCATCACTGTCAAAAATAAGTATCCTCTGCCGCAAATCTCCGAGCTCTTTGTTAGACTGCTGGGAGCTAGGATATTTACCAAGCTAGACTTGCATGGGGCTTACAATTTAAATCGTGTATGCGAAGGGGACGAGTGGAAAATGGCTTTTAATACCTGAGACGGTCATTACGAGTACCTAGTAATGCCATTCGGTCTCTGTAATGCCACCGCAGTCTTTCAGGATTTCGTGGACGACATCTTTCGGGAGTTGTAATCCACGTCGCTGGTGGTATAGCTGGATGACATTTTTATCTATTCTCCGGATATCGATTCCCACTGCAGAGATGTATGTAGGGTCTTAGTGCTCTTGCGTGCTAAATCTCTTTATGCTATATTGGAGAAATGTGTATTTGAGCAAGAGTCTCTACCATTCCTAGCGTATATAATTTCTGCCAAGGGTCTATCTATGGACCCTGCAAAGTTGGAGTCAGTTTTGAACGAGCAAGAACCTCACTCTCTCAAAGCGGTGCAGCGCTTTATGGGGTTTATTAACCCTTTTCTGCCATCCGACATACTATTCCATCCATGTGATCTGGGCCCTAATTCCTATAGATGGAATAGTACGTCACATGCGATCAGCCGCGCTCACGGGGGGAGCATGGCCGGGTGTCAGCAGATTATCACAGCTGACACCCGGTACTAAGTGCCAAGGGAGGTCATGGACCTCTCCCGGCATTTCAACCCCCGAAACACTGCGATCAAACAATATCGCAATGTTCCGGTGGCATAGAGAAGCATCGTGCAGGGAGGGGGCTCCCTGCATGCTTCCCTGAGACCCTCAGAACAACGCAATGTGATCACGTTTTTCCAAGGGTCTCCTCCCTGCAGGCCCCCATGTGCAAGATAGCCACGGGTCCTGCAGGGAGGTGGCTTCTTAGTGCCTGCTAAGAGCAGGTGCTGAGAAGCCTCCTATACTGCCTGTCAGATCGCTGATCTGACGTAGTGCTGTGCAAAGTGTCAGATCAGCGACAGTGATGTCCCACCCTGGGACAATGTAAAAAAGTTTAAAAAAAAAAATTATATTGTGTAAAAATATATTTTTTAAAATTCCTAAATAAAGAAAAAAATGAAAATAAATATTGTTCCAATAAATACATTTCTTTATGTAAATAAAAAAAGTACACATATTTAGTATCGCCACGTCCGTAACATGTTGTATGTGGAATTTCCTGAAGAAGGGGTCGCAATGACCTTGAAACGCGTTGAATAAACCACCGTCCAACTTCATTATCCTTTGGAACTTTATTATTCAGGCAGCCCGGATTTAGCCCACATCTCCTACACAGTTCATCTTGTCATACGGCCGTTGAACGGCTTGTGGATCTTCAGCATCCGATATCTCTACACGCTTTCCATTCAACAAAATCAGGTGAGCAATTCTAAGAAAGCTCTCTTGGTTATCCGTAGGATAAGACCCTATTTTGCGCTTTGTGTCCTCCACTCTTTGCCCTATAGTAGCTCTTAAAGCCCGTGCATATGCCTCTTTTTTCTGAGTCTCCTGTTGGGGCTTCATATACGTCCTCAGATGATTTAGACATGAATGCGATTGTTGGTTCCAAGGTGGTGCATGGCAAAAAAATTTTCAGGTCAACTGGAAAGGTCAAGGACCAGAGCTTAGAACTTTGGAGCCAGTGGAGCACATTCATGCCCCCCAGCTTTTTGCAGCCAGGGGAACACTAGCGGGGGGTAATGTGTTGTGAATTCTGTGGCAGAGCTCCCTCCTGTGGTCACAAGTGGTACTTCTGCTGATTCTCTCTGTGAGCTTCTGTTGGTGGAGGGAAGTGGTACTGCGGCTTCTGAGTTTCCTCCCTCAGGTGATCTGGTGAGGTCGTTAGGTGCTTCTCTACTTAACTCCACCTAATGCTTTGATCCTGGCTTCCTGTCAATGTTCCAGTGTTGGACTTGCTTTTCCCTGGATCATTCCTGTGGCCTGCTGCTCTGCATAGCTAAGTTCTTCCTTGCTATTTGTTTGCTATTTTTTCTGTCCAGTTTGTCTAATTTATTGCTGGAAGCTCTGGGACGCAAAGGGTGTACCTCCGTGCCGTTAGTTCGGTACGGAGGGTCTTTTTGCCCCCTTTGCGTGGTTTTCTTTAGGGTTTTGTGTAGACCGCAAAGTTACCTTTTCTATCCTCGCTCTGTTAAGAAAGTCGGGCCTCACTTTGCTGAATCTATTTCATCTCTACGTTTGTCTTTTCATCTTAACTCACAGTCATTATATGTGGGGGGCTGCCTTTTCCTTTGGGGGATTTCTCTGAGGCAAGGTAGGCTTATTTTCTATCTTCAGGCTAGTTAGTTTCTCAGGCTGTGCCGAGTTGCATAGGCAGAGTTAGGCGCAATCCACGGCTGCCTCTAGTGTTGTTTGGAGAGGATTAGGGATTGCGGTCTGCAGAGTTCCCACGTCTCAGAGCTCGTTCTATGATTTTGGGTTATTGTCAGATCACTGTATGTGCTCTGACCGCTATGTCCATTGTGGTACTGAATTGCCTTTCATAACAGTACAGGAAGCCGAAAGTACTAATGATTCTCAATAGAGGGAAAAAAGAAGTTCTGAGACCATTTTTTTTTCTTTGCACTGTGTTTTGCCTTTTTTTTCCCCTAGACATTTGGGTGGTTCAGTACACAGGTGTAGCGATGGACATTAGAAGTCTGTCTTCATTTGTGGATCAGCTCTCGGCAAGAGTACAAAAGATTCAAGACACTATTGATCAGAAATCTATGTTAGAACCAAGAATTCCTATTCCTGATTTGTTTTTTGGAGATAGAACTAAGTTTCTGAGTTTCAAAAATAATTGTAAATTATTTCTGGCCTTGAAACCTCGCTCCTCTGGTGATCCAGTTCAACAGGTTTTGATTGTTATTTCTTTTTTGCGCGGCGACCCTCAGGACTGGGCATTTTCTCTTGCGCCAGGAGATCCTGCATTGAGTAATATCGATGCGTTTTTCCTGGCGCTCGGATTGCTGTACGATGAACCTAATTCAGTGGATCAGGCAGAGAAAAATTTGCTGGCTCTTTGTCAGGGTCAGGATGAGATAGAGGTATATTGTCAGAAATTTAGAAAGTGGTCCGTGCTCACTCAATGGAATGAATCTGCGCTGGCAGCTATGTTCAGAAAGGGTCTCTCTGAAGCCCTTAAGGATGTCATGGTGGGATTTCCTATGCCTGCTGGTTTGAATGAGTCTATGTCTTTGACCATTCAGATCGGTCGACGCTTGCGTGAGCGTAAATCTGTGCACCATTTGGCGGTATTACCTGAGCTTAAACCTGAGCCTATGCAGTGCGATAGGACTTTGACCAGAGTTGAACGGCAAGAACACAGACGTCTGAATGGGCTGTGTTTCTACTGTGGTGATTCCACTCATGCTATCTCTGATTTTCCTAAGCGCACTAAGCGGTTCGCTAGGTCTGCCACCATTGGTACGGTACAGTCAAAATTTCTTCTGTCCGTTACCTTGATCTGTTCTTTGTCATCGTATTCTGTCATGGCATTTGTGGATTCAGGTGCTGCCCTGAATTTGATGGACTTGGAGTATGCTAAGCGTTGTGGGTTTCACTTAGAGCCCTTGCAGTGTCCTATTCCATTGAGAGGAATTGATGCCACGCCTTTGGCCAAGAATAAGCCTCAATACTGGACCCAGCTGACCATGTGCATGGCTCCTGCACATCAGGAGGTTATTCGCTTTCTGGTGTTGCATAATCTGCATGATGTGGTCGTGTTGGGGTTGCCATGGCTACAAGCCCATAATCCAGTATTAGATTGGAAATCCATGTCGGTGTCCAGCTGGGGTTGTCAGGGGGTACATGGTGATGTTCCATTTCTGTCAATTTCGTCATCCACCCCTTCTGAGGTTCCAGAGTTCTTGTCTGATTACCGGGATGTATTTGATGAGCCCAAGTCCGATGCCCTACCTCTGCATAGGGATTGTGATTGTGCTATCAATTTGATTCCTGGTAGTAAATTCCCAAAAGGTCGACTGTTTAATTTATCCGTGCCTGAGCACACCGCTATGCGCAGTTATGTGAAGGAATCCCTGGAGAAGGGGCATATTCGCCCGTCATCGTCACCATTAGGAGCAGGGTTCTTTTTTGTAGCCAAGAAGGACGGTTCGCTGAGACCTTGTATAGATTACCGCCTTCTAAATAAGATCACGGTTAAATTTCAGTACCCCTTGCCATTGTTATCTGATTTGTTTGCTCGGATTAAGGGGGCTAGTTGGTTCACCAAGATAGATCTTCGTGGTGCGTATAATCTGGTGCGAATCAGGCGAGGAGATGAATGGAAAACTGCATTTAATATGCCCGAGGGTCATTTTGAGTATCTAGTGATGCCATTCGGACTTGCCAATGCTCCATCAGTGTTTTAGTCCTTTATGCATGACATCTTCCGAGAGTACCTGGATAAATTCCTGATTGTGTACTTGGATGACATTTTGATCTTCTCGGATGATTGGGAGTCTCATGTGAAGCAGGTCAGAACAGTTTTTCAGGTCCTGCGTGCTAATTCTTTGTTTGTAAGGGATCAAAGTGTCTCTTTGGTGTGCAGAAGGTTTCATTTTTGGGGTTTATCTTTTCCCCTTCTACTATCGAGATGGATCCTGTTAAGGTCCAAGCCATCCATGATTGGACTCAGCCGACATCTCTGAAAAGTCTGCAAAAGTTCCTGGGCTTTGCTAATTTTTATCGTCGCTTCATCTGCAATTTTTCTAGTATTGCCAAACCATTGACCGATTTGACCAAGAAGGGTGCTGATTTGGTCAATTGGTCTTCTGCTGCTGTGGAAGCTTTTCAAGACTTGAAGCGTCGTTTTTCTTCTGCCCCTGTGTTGTGTCAACCAGATGTTTCTCTTCCGTTCCAGGTCGAGGTTGATGCTTCTGAGATTGGAGCAGGGGCTGATTTGTCGCAGAGAGGTTCTGATTGCTCAGTGATGAAACCATGCGCTTTTTTTTCCAGGAAGTTTTCGCCTGCTGAGCGAAATTATGATGTGGGCAACCGAGAGTTGCTGGCCATGAAGTGGGCATTCGAGGAGTGGCGTCATTGGCTTGAAGGAGCTAAGCATCGCGTGGTGGTATTGACTAGTGTTGAGCGATACCGTCCGATACTTGAAAGTATCGGTATCGGATAGTATCGGCCGATACCCGAAAAATATCGGATATCGCCGATACCGATATCCGATACCAATACAAGTCAATGGGACATCAAGTATCGGAATGTATCCTCATGGATCCCAGGGTCTGAAGGAGAGGAAACTCTCCTTCAGGCCCTGGGATCCATATTAAAGTGTAAAATAAAGAATTAAAATAAAAAATATTTTTATATTCACCTCTCCGGCGGCCCCTGGACATCAGCGGGAGGATCCGGCGTCCGGCACGGCTTCTTTCTTCAAAATGCGCGCCTTTAGGACCTGTGGAATGACGTCCCGGCTTCTGATTGGTCGCGTGCCGCCCATGTGACCGCCACGCGACCAATCAGAAGCCGCGACGTCATTCCTCAGGTCCTAAAAGGCGCTCATTCTAGGACTTTAGCTGAGGAATGACGTCGCGGCTTCTGATTGGTCGCGTGGCGGTCACATGGGCAGCACGCGACCAATCAGAAGCCGGGACGTCATACCACAGGTCCTAAAGGCGCGCATTTTGAAGAAAGAAGCCGTGCCGGACGCCGGTTCCTCGCGCAGATGTCCAGGGGCCGCCGGAGAGGTGAATATAACAATATTTTTTATTTTAATTCTTTATTTTACACTTCCGATACCGATACCCGATATCACAAAAATATCGGATCTCGGTATCGGAATTCCGATACCGCAAGTATCGGCCGATACCCGATACTTGCGGTATCGGAATGCTCAACACTAGTATTGACTGATCATAAGAACTTGACTTATCTTGAGTCTCCTAAGCGGTTGAATCCTAGACAGGCTCGTTGGTCGCTGTGTTTTGCCCGTTTTGACTTTGTGATTTCGTACCTTCCGGGCTCTAAAAATGTGAAGGCGGATGCTCTGTCTAGGAGTTTTGTGCCCAACTCTCCGGGTTTGTCTGAGCCGGCGGGTATCCTCAAGGAAGAAGTAATTGTGTCTGCCATCTCCCCTGATTTGCGGCGGGTGCTGCAAAAATTTCAGGCTAATAAACCTGATCGTTGTCCAGCGGAGAGACTGTTTGTCCCTGATAGGTGGACCAATAAAGTTATCTCTGAGGTTCATTGTTCGGTGTTGGCTGGTCATCCTGGAATCTTTGGTACCAGAGAGTTAGTGGCTAGATCCTTTTGGTGGTCGTCTCTGTCGCGGGATGTGCGTGCTTTTGTGCAGTCCTGTGGGATTTGTGCTCGGGCTAAGCCCTGCTGTTCTCGTGCCAGTGGGTTGCTTTTGCCCTTGCCGGTCCCGAAGAGGCCTTGGACACATATCTCTATGGATTTTATTTCTGATCTTCCCGTTTCTCAAAAGATGTCAGTCATTTGGGTGGTCTGTGATCGCTTTTCTAAGATGGTTCATCTGGTACCCTTGTCTAAATTGCCTTCCTCCTCTGATTTGGTGCCATTGTTCTTCCAGCATGTGGTTCGTTTACATGGCATTCCAGAGAATATCGTTTCTGACAGAGGTTCCCAGTTTGTTTCAAGGTTTTGGCGAGCCTTTTGTGGTAGGATGGGCATTGACTTGTCTTTTTCCTCGGCTTTCCATCCTCAGACTAATGGCCAGACCGAACGAACCAATCAGACCTTGGAAACATATCTGAGATGCTTTGTTTCTGCCGATCAGGATGACTGGGTGTCCTTTTTGCCTTTGGCTGAGTTCGCCCTTAATAATCGGGCCAGCTCGGCTACCTTGGTTTCGCCATTTTTCTGCAATTCTGGGTTCCATCCTCGTTTCTCTTCAGGACAGGTTGAGTCTTCGGACTGTCCTGGTGTGGATACTGTGGTGGACAGGTTGCAGCAGATTTGGACTCATGTAGTGGACAATTTGACCTTGTCCCAGGAGAAGGCTCAACGTTTCGCTAATCGCAGACGCCGTGTGGGTCCCCGACTTCGTGTTGGGGATCTGGTTTGGTTATCTTCTCGTCATATTCCTATGAAGGTTTCCTCTCCTAAGTTTAAACCTCGTTTCATTGGTCCGTATAGGATTTCTGAGGTTCTTAATCCTGTGTCTTTTCGTCTGACCCTTCCAGATTCTTTTTCCATACATAACGTATTCCATAGGTCATTGTTGCGGAGATACGTGGCACCTATGGTTCCATCTGTTGATCCTCCTGCCCCGGTTTTGGTGGAGGGGGAATTGGAGTATATTGTGGAGAAGATTTTGGATTCTCGTGTTTCTAGACGGAAACTCCAGTATCTGGTTAAATGGAAGGGTTATGCTCAGGAAGATAATTCCTGGGTTTTTGCCTCTGATGTCCATGCTCCCGATCTTGTTCGTGCCTTTCATGTGGCTCATCCTGGTCGGCCTGGGGGCTCTGGTGAGGGTTCGGTGACCCCTCCTCAAGGGGGGGTACTGTTGTGAATTCTGTGGCAGAGCTCCCTCCTGTGGTCACAAGTGGTACTTCGGCTGATTCTCTCTGTGAGCTTCTGTTGGTGGAGGGAAGTGGTACTGCGGCTTCTGAGTTTCCTCCCTCAGGTGATCTGGTGAGGTCGTTAGGTGCTTCTCTACTTAACTCCACCTAATGCTTTGATCCTGGCTTCCTGTCAATGTTCCAGTGTTGGACTTGCTTTTCCCTGGATCATTCCTGTGGCCTGCTGCTCTGCATAGCTAAGTTCTTCTTTGCTACTTGTTTGCTATTTTTTCTGTCCAGCTTGTCTAATTTGTTGCTGGAAGCTCTGGGACGCAAAGGGTGTACCTCCGTGCCGTTAGTTCAGTACGGAGGGTCTTTTTGCCCCCTTTGCGTGGTTTTCTTTAGGGTTTTGTGTAGACCGCAAAGTTACCTTTTCTATCCTCGCTCTGTTAAGAAAGTCGGGCCTCACTTTGCTGAATCTATTTCATCTCTACGTTTGTCTTTTCATCTTAACTCACAGTCATTATATGTGGGGGGCTGCTTTTTCCTTTGGGGGATTTCTCTGAGGCAAGGTAGGCTTATTTTCTATCTTCAGGCTAGTTAGTTTCTCAGGCTGTGCCGAGTTGCATAGGCAGAGTTAGGCGCAATCCACGGCTGCCTCTAGTGTTGTTTGGAGAGGATTAGGGATTGCGGTCTGCAGAGTTCCCACGTCTCAGAGCTCGTTCTATGATTTTGGGTTATTGTCAGATCACTGTATGTGCTCTGACCGCTATGTCCATTGTGGTACTGAATTGCCTTTCATAACAGTAATGTTAGGCCTCGGGATTCTTCCCCTGCATGGGATAGATCCCAGGCCTCATCTGTCCCTGCAGTCTCCCATTCAGGTTCGGCCGCTGCAGGCTCGAGGTGTTTGGTTGGTTTCTGCTGACTTTCCAGCTAACTCCTTTGTAGCCAGTAATATGCAGGGGCACCCTGGTACTTGGGAGGCTAAGTCCAGAAATCCTCGTACTGAGCATGATCGTGAAGTGGCAGTTTTAGTTTGGACAACGGACAAGGTCCTGCCTGACTGGACATGAACCTTGTGCATAAAAGGTTTCAGAGGCGCACACCAGTGCACTAGTATCATTTTTGTGTGGCAGTTGCCAGTGGATACTCTACCACTCTGTCTGCACATGTGCGTCTGTCTAGCCTTGGGACTGTACATGTAGGCAGGCAGCTAGAGTCAGTGAGGGTAATTAGCCGTTGGCTTAGCATCTGGCTCCTACATGTGTGCGGTTAGCACAGTAGAGTTCCAGAGCAAGCACAACCCTAGTTAGGGTATTACACAGAGCAACTGTTCCGTTTCTGTGTGCGAGTGACACAGCTCAGTTGCAGAGCATCCCTTTTGTTTCTGTGTGTGAGTGACACAGCTCAGTTGCTGAGCATCTCTTGTTTCTGTGTGCGAATGACACAGCTCAGTTGCAGAGCATCTGCTCTGTTTCTGTGTGCGAGTGACACAGCTCAGTAGCAGATCATCTCTTTCGTTTCTGTGTGCAAATGACACAGCTCAGTTGCAGAGCATCAGTTTTGTTTCTGTGTGCGAGTTAAGCTCATGCGCTGTTTACACTGAGTGGCGTTTAACCCAGTGTGTACGGCTAATTGCTTGCTGTGTATTTCTTCATTATTCACTAACAGCAGTTTTTCATCCCTGGACCCCGGGTTGCAATTGCGCTTTATGATTAATTTTATTTAGCGCAATCCGCCAACCCTAACAAAGGTCTCATGATGACCCTCTAAAAATTATGAACAAAGGCCGCATGCCTTGCGCATTTTAAATTAGGCATATAATATGTGCCTGCAAACTTTCTGGTATTAATAGGAAAAAGAAAATATGTTGCTCTGAAAAGGACTTTTAGGTTGCAGTAGCAGTATACCTATAGAAGGACTGGAAAGGAATAAACCCTGCCTATATGCCTCCAATCCAAAACCAGCCCTCCTCCACCAGCTATTCCTGTTGTGAAACATGTGGGGCGGGGACTCGAGCATGGCACTCGTGCACCCACGATTCTCAATTGAGTAACAAGTGTACCAAAGCACTCCGATTCTTGATCAAGTATTGAACAGTGGCGAGAACACTTGTTCATCACTGACCAAAACATAAAGTAAATTAATCTGGAAAATGGCGACAAAAGCAATATATATATATTTTTTTGCATATGTCAGAATTTTTTTCACCTAAATAAAAAAAAGCAATAGATCTTTGGTATCTGTTTACTAGTAAAAAAAACCTCAAAAAGTAATTGTGGAATTGCACTTTTTTGCAATTTCAATGCCCTTTGAATTTTCTGTCTCCGATTTTCCAGTACACTGTGTGGTAGAATGAACGGTGTTGTTCAAACGTACAACTTGTCCCGCAAAAAACAAGCCCTCATATGGCAATGTGGACAGAAAAATAAAAAAAAAAGTTATGGCTCTTGAAAAAAATGTTATATACCACAGAAATGTACCCCAGATGATGAAATAGTGTATGGCGGAGAAATTTAACCCATAAAAAATTTAAACCACTTTTTTGGAGTGTTATTTATCACAAAAATGTACCCCAGACCATAGAATACTGTACGATTGAGAAATTTAATCCAGAAAATTTTTTGAACCTTTTTTTGGAGTGATAGATATCACAGTAATGCACACCAGACCATGGAATACTGCATGGCTGAGAAATTTACGGTAACTCAGAAAATGTTTTAAACCTTTTTTTTGGTGTGTTAGATATCACAGAAATGTACCCCATTTCTCATTTGTTCCAGAATTGTATTGGATCTCGGCATGATGTCTAGTTTTTGAGGATCTTTTGGTCTACTTCACCTTGTCAGGCAGGTCCTATTTAAATGATTTCTTGATTGATAACAGGTGTGGCAGTAATCAGGCCTGGGTGCGGCTAGGGAATTTGAACTCGGCTTCCCAAAGATATGACAAACCATAGTCAATTTATGTTTCTTTGGGGGGGCAATCACTTGCTCACACAGGGCACTGTAGGTTTGGATTTTTTTCCCTTAATAGTAAAGACTTTCATTTGAAAACTGCATTTTGTGGTTACTTGTTTTATCTTTGTCTAATATTTAAATTTGTTTGGTGATCTGAAACATTTAAGTGTGACAAATATGCAAAAGGATAGGAAATCAGGAAAGGGGCAAACACTTTTTCACACAACTGTATATTGCGTAGTACCTCTGTATTGAAGTATATAATAAAAATCAAAGTTACATATTCTCAGTCTTGTTTTTGTCTGGTTCCTAACATGAGGTAATTAGGAGGGCGGATGGGACATATGAGGTTTCAGCCTGCACAGCACAATATTGTGTCTCTAGTTAGAGCTGAAGTTCTACTATTCCTCCAGATAAACAAAGCCATCCATTTTGGATATTAAGTTTAGTCTTTCTCATATTTTTCTCTTTCTAGTGGAAATGATTTTTGTCAATGTATGGTTCCCATTTGGCATGTGCAATATTTATGATGGCACCTAAGCTTGCTTTTTGCTGCATTTTGTGTGAGCTTTGACTTTAGCTAGTTGTGGAATGGAAAGAAAGCTAATTAAGCTTGACTTGTTGGCAAATAGGTTGTATCTTCTCGTTACTTACACTTCCACGTTCCAAAAATACCAAAGAGACCTGTTCAGTTTGTTTGAGGTTATTAAATCTTCACTAGCGTAACATAAACATCTCTACCTAGAAAAGACTACATCTGATGGGGAACTGTTTTACAGCATCCACAGGATAGGTAATAAATGTAGGATCACAGGTGGTCTGGGACACCCAAGAAAAAGGATCCCAGATTATCCAGTATAAGGCAAATGTAGATCCAACAATCTTTTCACTGGTTACACTTATATACACCCTACAGTCCTATAGATCCATAAAAGTTAACTCTTTCCTGAGATCCACCTATATGTGTGGGGTACATCAACCGAACTGAGCCCACTACATAGTCAGCACCTGTCTCAAACAGCTACATCTGCAGAGTGCTCCGATTGCTGTTGTTTAGCTACGTCTGTACTGTCCGTCAATGCAGTGTAAGCAGCATGTAATAGATTATGTAGCTGTGGCGGAGGGAAGCTGACTGTAGGCCACAGCCAGACTCCACATACAGAAGATAAACAAGGTTTATTATCAAGTTTACCTTCTTGATCTCGGTATGCACAGCTCTGAATTAGCTCTGTGTATATACAGTTGGGTGAAAAAGTGTTTGCCTCCTTCCTGTTTGCCATGCTGGCTTTCAAAAATAAAACAGACCCCATGTAATTTTTTAAATTTATTTATTTATATCGCAGGCGCCGGCTGATGAATATTCCCATCAGCGACGTTTGCTCTCGCTGTTATCAAATACAGCAGGCGAAGGCTGGTGGGAGTAGTACTCACATCAGCCAACACCTCTCTGACTGGCGTTAATCTTCTTACCACAGCTCTCTGACCAGCGATAATAATCTTACCACCAATCAGAGCCACCGGTGTTTCTTCACATGCAGATGACAGCGTAGGAAAAACCTGATGTTTGGGGTGCCGAACCCAAACAGTAACATGTACTTCCTGGAAAGGTCTGTGTTCAGGGTCCATACCCGGACAGTAGGTGTTCGGTAAAGACCCCAAACTTTACTGTTTGGGTTCGCCCATGACTAGGAATGGGCGGGCAGCCATGCGTGCGGGTATCCAAACATTTAATAAGACGAGGAAAGGCAATACAAGGGTGGTTTTTAATAGTCAATTAGCTCTGTTGAGGTCAGCAAATTGGGCAGAGTCGTGTTGGGCTATTTTATAGCTTCGGTTAAAATTACTCACAGCATTTGTCATGAATATCAATGTCCCATTTTAAGTATCCCAACCGTATTGACTAAACTGCGCTTTTCTTATCCAAGGTACCTAAGGATAAGAAAATAACCATCTGGAAGACACAAGGCGGTTTGCACCATTTCCTACACTGCTAAAGCATCAGAGAGTTGGCTAACATCGTTTTGCGTGGCCACGTCTCTCCCCCATAATGCCCTGCAGATATGACATTTTGACATTTAGCGGACTATCATACCTTGTACAGTGGTGGTCAGTACCTGGGTCATCACAGATCAGCAGTTTCCAGCGGAGCACAGTTTGTACAGCAGAGTAATTTCCATCTCCAGAGTTACTGGGTAAGCCTCTCTCTCCAGTAGAGTGTTAGCTCTCATGGTCATCGGGGATTCTTTTTCTCTCTCATGTAGAATGTTAGCTCTTATGACCAGCGGGGTCCTCTCTTTATCTCCTGTAGAATGTTAGCTCTTATGACCAGCGGGGTCCTCTCTTTATCTCCTGTAGAATGTTAGCTCTTATGACCAGCGGGGTCCTCTCTCTATCTCCTGTAGAATGTTCTTACTGTCAGCAGGGTCCTCTCTCTCTGTCCTGTAGAGTGTCAGCTCTTATGGTCAGTGGGGTCCTCTCTCTCCTGTAAAGTGTAAGCTCTTATGATCAGTGGGGTCCTCTCTCTCCTGTAAAGTGTAAGCTCTTATGGTCAGTGGGTCCTCTCTCTCTCCCTGGTAGAGTGTAAGCTCTTATGGTCAGTGGGATCCTATCTCTCCTGTAGAGCATAAGCTCTTATGGTCAGCGTGGTCCTCTCTCTCTGTCCTGTAGAGTGTAAGCTCTTATGGTCAGTGTGGTCCTCTCTCTCTGTCCTGTAGATTGTAAGCTCTTATGGTCAGTGTGGTCCTCTCTCTCTCCTGTAGAGTGTAAGCTCTTATGGTCAGTGGGATCCTCTCTCTCTCTCCCTGGTAGAGTGTAAGCTCTTATGGTCAGTGGGATCCTCTCTCTCTCTCCCTGGTAGAGTGTGAGCTCTTATGGTCAGCGGGGTCCTCTCTCTCTTCTGTAGAGTGTAAGCTCTTATGGTCAGTGGGGTCCTCTCTCTCTCCTGTAGAGTGTAAGCTCTTATGGTCAGTGGGATCCTCTCTCTCTCCCTGGTAGAGTGTAAGCTCTTATGGTCAGTGGGATCCTCTCTCCTGTAGAGTGTAAGCTCTGTGGGATCCTCTCTCTCTCCTGTAGAGTGTAAGCTCTTATGGTCAGTGGGGTCATCTCTCCTGTAGAGTGTAAGCTCTTATGGTCAGTGAGGTCCTCTCTCTCCTGTAGAGTGTAAGGTCTTATGGTCAGTGGGGTCCTCTCTCTCCTGTAGAGTGTAAGCTCTTATGGTCAGTGGGGTCCTCTCTCTCTCCTGTAGAGTGTAAGCTCTTATGGTCAGTGGGGTCCTCTCTCTCTCTCCTGTAGAGTGTAAGCTCTTATGGTCAGTGGTGTCCTCTATCTCCATTCCCCACGTGTACTTTATGAGCAGTTACAGACTTTCCAGTTTTAAAATGTGTGCAAAGGTATTTGCAGCAAAACATATTTTTGGGGTAAATTTACCAAATTTGTGTTTGCTCATTTCTACTTAACACGTCTTCCAGTCTCCTCAGTATGTATTTTCAGTATGTATTTTGTACATTGTGTATGTGCGCCAGGGCCATAGTCGTGGCTGAGAATATCTGTTTATGCGTGCCCTGGTCTCCTGCCACATGAATACAATGTCCCTTAGTCAGCGTACCTGTTTCTCTGCTTTCCGTACCCTGAGGGTCCCCTCTGGTCCGTTGCAGGCTCACTCCCAACGATTGCGCACAAATAGAGACAGAGTCCAGTCCCAACTTTAAACAAATAAATTTGCTTGAATCCATTCTCAGTATGTCCAGATAATCACAGTATTGACATGGGAATTCACACAGTATGCATCCTTCTCTTTCCCTGTGCTTCTCCTGTCGTGTCCCGATATGCTCCCGGGTCATACCGTCTCATTCGGTACTGCGGCGTCCTCCATGTCCAGCTCAACTACTTTCACCCCAGACATAAGGGCATCTGCCCACGTAGTAAGCAGCTACATCTTGGAGCAATCTACATTTCTGTTCTGCGGTGACTACTGCTGTCCCTTCTGCTGTCACTTCTGCTCCTGGATGACTATGCTAGCACTTGAACCTTGCGTGGCCCACTGCATAGCTCCCAGGCCCAGCTGACCTGCCTAGGCTCCCTGGTCCGTCCGACTTGCCTGGACTCCCTGGCTCGGCTGAGTCCTATCAGGAAATACTTCTGTCTTACTTACAGTAGGCCCCTATTATGCTAACTAGTTTCCATTCTAAGTTCCTTTCTCTCTGTTCCTATAATGCTCCCTGTAGTGGGCTAACTTGAGTATTGCACTCTCTCCATGTACACAACATATATACATAGCAGCATCAGGTAAATAACATTATGTACATAGCAGCACTAGATATTCAAACATATGCAATTATCAACATTGGACCTAGAAAAGGGTGGAGGATCTTTACAGTCTTTGCAGCTCATTCTGCGGTAGTGGATTTGTGAGTTTTGGGGAGATGTAGTCTGTTGCTCTCTGCTTCTTACAGTGCCTGGCGAAAGTATTCGGCCCCCTGGAACTTTTCAACCTTTTCCCACATATCATGCATATCACGCCCCACTTTTCAGTTTTTGAATTTCCACAAAAATTTAAAATAACCAATAAATTTCGTTCAACTTCACAATTGTGTTCCACTTGTTGTTGATTCTTCAACAAAAATTTACATTTGGTATCTTTATGTTTGAAGCATGAAATGTGGGAAAAGGTTGAAAAGTTCCAGGGGGCCGAATACTTTCGCAAAGCACTGTATTTGCCCTAGGTGGGTAGAAGACCAGGCTGACCGCAGAGGAGAGAAACCAGGGTGATGAGGAGGTTATGTAAGGGGTCATGTGATTGGGGGACCACACGTTCATGGCACTCCTGCTGGTTTTCGGATAATGAAAAGGAATTGAAATGATGTTATGATACAAACTATTAGATTTATACAAAAATGCACTGGAACCAAACAAACCATTTAGGAAAGCAATGGAATACTTGTACGAATACATAGAACGACATTGTGAAATATGCCAAGCGGCTCTGCTCATCTTGAGAAACCACAAATCTTAGGCCAACTTTTTTTTGCAAAGCAAGAACACACTTTCTTGATACAGAATATTTTTGTAGACACTGAATACTTTTTACAAGTCCAAAAAATGAGAGACATAAGCGTGGTGCAATTCTTCTCGTTCCAGGACTCCAGGAAATGAGAGTTACAACCAGCTGTTGTACTCCTTCCACAGGAACCACCTGGCAGTGGGCAACAACCACAATGACATGATGTTGTAAATATGAAGCAAAATCACATGAGTTATTTCTCTCTTTTATGTGTAATGTTTCCTATTAATCTCCCTGACACTGCAGTGATGGCTCGAATATACGGGACTTCACTGTTTTTGAAAAAACAAATGTGCAAACATTTTAGGCAAAGATCTAGCTTAGCTAAGGGAATGTGTGCATGGAGTCTTTTTGCAGAGCGGAGACTCAAAGTTTTTGAGGAATATTGAAGTTTGGAGTTGGATGTGGAGCGTTTCCAGTATGTTTACGCTCAGTTTCCGCACCAAAAGCTCCTCGAAAAACTCTTGAGTGCACAAAGCCCAAAACTATAAAATAATCTGAAAAGATCTTGCACAGAAATCTCTCTATAGTAACCCCTTTTCTTCTCCATCCTTTCCCTAATCAAGAAATGTTTACTATAAATAATTTACTCAATGAATTGTCCAGGATTAATAAATATTTAATAAATTTCCATCTTCCCGTGGCACTAGTCTTTATAGGCATTACAAACATTGGTGATACTGAAAATGGCAGACAGTATTCAACACTGAAAGGGGAACTCTAAAATAATAAGACCAGCAGGAGAGAATTTATATTCTTCTTTAATACTTTTCAGTGACAAGACATCTTAGCATTGTACGTTTGCCACCCAGAAATGGTAATTATTTACCCATTTACTGTTTTGGGGAATTCTGGCAAGGGTTTTGACCACCCAGTAGTAAGGTGGTACTGCTTACTTGGCCAACTCTCTATAAAGGCATCATCTGCTTTGACTTTCAAGACCAAACTAAATAGACTAAATGAAATACTCGGTCACAATGTTTTGGGCACTGAAAAATTCCCTAATTAAAAAAAAGGAAGCTGCAAGAATAAACCTATACATTGCAGGTGAATCTAGCCTTGGGTTTTTTTTACACACAGCGTCTTTTTGATGAGTTTTAGAAGCAAAAACTGAGTGTGGAAACTGAAAGTATTTGAGGAGTTTTGAGATTTGCAAAAGGATTTGTGGAGTTTTAAAAACACTCAGTTTTTATTCTAAAAATACAAAGATACAGAGTGGAAACTCTATGTATTCAAAGAGTTTTGGAGAAGGATTTGGAGTTTTTACGCTCAGTTCCTGCTCCAATAACTCCTCAAAAAACTCAGTGTGCACACAGCCACTAAGTGGAAACTCTAATTTTTTTATTAGGATTTTGAGGAGGATTGGGAGAGCTTACGTTCAGTTTCTACTCAAAAACCTTGTAAAAAAAAAATCCATGTGCACATACTTTGAGGGTATCTTTAAGCACTTTGTTGCCTAATTTTGATGTAGGTCTTAAAAATCTATATTTTCTTTCCTTTAGAATAAAAAGTCCTCATAATTTTGAGATCCTTGATATATAGCTCAGTCTGGGGTCACAATATTAGTGCCATATATCACTTTATGGCTATAGGGTAAGTGACAGGATAGCAAGTGATCCTATAACTAACTGTTTGATTTGGACTTTGTCCTTCCAAGTGATATGTTACACCGGTTTAATGGGGTGCTCATGAATTAAAATAACATGTAAAGTCAGCAGAGGAATGAATCCAGCAAGTGGAATTTACAAAAAATAACAACATTTTCTGGACCCGACTTCTCATTAATTGTATCTGACAAACCAAAGTATATGACTCGTTGGATGAAATCTTTTCAAACCAGGAAGTATTTTGAGTGAGATTTATATCTGGCCTCTTGGTGATGTATCCGTCTATGCTTTTTCTCATTCAGAAGGAGAACACATTTCAGAGTGATTTCCAAACCGCACGACTCTGACTAACATCTGTGCTTATTGTAGACCATAATTTCTCAATTATAAAATAAACTTTAAAACATAGCAAAACCACTGTATGTCTAACATCCTTAGCGTAGACTTCTGGAGAAATGCATCAAAACTTGTAAGTGTAAGCTAGTGTATAACCAAAATGAAACAGGTTGTTAAAAATCTCCCTCCTCATCCGTGAAACTGCATAAATAAACAAGACGAATACTTCAAGACTTGGAGGACAAATTCTTTGCTTCGGGACGGCTCCTGGGCCAAATGCCCATTGTACTTGCCGATTACCTCAGTTTCTCCCCATCTAGTTCAAACGCCACACCCAAACATTGACTGATATTTTTGGACTGTATCATTTTTTAGACAGGCAGGCCAAGGCAGCAGCATTGACATTTGTCAACAATGATGCCCGTCATGGCGGCCGAAGAGGACTTTATTCTTTAAATTAAATTTACAGGGTAAAATGAGGTAAATGTTCCCTCTTAGACTTTCTTGAATACCTAACAAAGTAGTTGGTGCTCTTTGATGGCTAAACCTTGAGTAACCTCATTTTTCACCCATTGGGCTAAACACTTATCCATAGGATGTTTCAATCATTGCCTCCAGAATATAACCTCATTTCTTTACCTATTGGACTAAAGATTTATGCATAAGTCTTTAGCCCAATGGGTAAAGAAAGTCTAAGTCATTGCCTCCAGAATAAACCTCTCTAAACAAAGGCAAATGAGGGCAAAGCAGAAGATGGAAGTAAAGTACAATTTCCGATGTCCCTCTCCTTTCTGGTGCTCTTCTGCTGTAATACAGCGTTTTGCTCATCGGTCACATGCAGGGTCATGGCCAGGCACCATCCCCCTTGACTTTGCCAAATTCCTAGTGATCAAGGCTTTTTAACCTCAACCAATACACTGTATCTCAGCATCACTAAAACGGTTTCCCGTTTTGGAAAAACCGTGTCCCCATCTATAGTTTGTTTTAAAAAAATAACCATGCTTTATTCATCCTCCTTGGGTCCAGCAATGATCCTTTACCACTGCTCTGGTGTCTGTTAGCTCTGATGTCATATAGACAGCGTTGCACCTAATTAGTGAGCTCAGCAGCTCAGCTTTGCCGCTGAGCTCAATTATTGGCTGCAGAGTTGTCAACGTGACATGAGTGATGCACATAATAATAGATACCAAAGGCGTATCTAGGGGGAGCGGCCGGGGCATGTGTCCCAGGTGCAGCCAGAAGGGGGGAGCTGTCATGCCGCCTAATGCAATTGTCCAAAGTGTCTCTCCCGGCGGCTGCATTTTGCCACCCCCGGACTGGGAGTCGGACGTTTTCTGCCAGCTTTACAGCTGCTCACATAGAACATGCAGCGCACTGGCTCCCAGTGAACAATTGTACTTGCGTCTTTCAGATGCATGTCACATGACAAGCCAAAACCAGAATCTCAATTTGCAGACACTGTGTTTCAGGGTACTGCCCCTTGTCAGTTGAAAGTGTGAGATCTGGTTTGGCTGTGTGAGAGGCGTCTGACCGGAATCCAAGGGGTAACATTTCTCCTTGCCAAGAGTGACATATTAAGCTGGCTTTTATCCTAAGTCATGTGACAAGGCTCGCTAAAGGGTCGACATTGACTTTTAGGATTGCTGCTTCCTATAGGTGGCACTAAAGTTCTAGTCCTCTTCCTCACTGAAGAGACAATTTGCATACTTCCCAAAGGAGCATTGAGGCTCACAGTTTCCTCATCTCGGCATGCTTAACAGGTTACTTTGCGTAAGGAGAAATGCTACCCATTGAATCCCTATTAAAAATAAAAAAACACCACATTCCTCACCTGTCCATCCATAATCAATTTGTCCCATGCTGTAATTCATCTCTGCTTCATTTGGATGACTTGATAAATGGTGACATGTTGCGATAATTCAGCCTGGCATCCAGGACACACTGAGCCGAGCATCAAAGCACAGTTTCAGTGATGTCATTGAGGTTACCGCAGGTCACTGAAGCTGCGGTTCCCACGGGAAGCTCATTATGAGTGGCCCGATGAACTACGTTGACCTCAATGAGATCACCACTAGTACCATGAGAAAGAGGGCTCCCTTTCCCTACTGATCAGTGCCCCTGCAATGTAATCACGAAGGCCTGTAGTTTTCCACCACATATGGGGTATCGGCATATTCAGGAGAAATTACACAACAAATTGTATGGTTCTTTTTCTCCTGTTACCCTTTTTATGAGAAAAATTTAAATTTTCATTTTTTCCTTTCACGTTGCTTTAGTTCCTGTGAAGCGCCTGAAGGATTGCTAAACTTTTTGTATGTATCATTGAGCACTTTGAGGGGTGCAGTTTTTAGAACGGTGTCACTTTGGGGTATTTCTGTCATATGGGCCGCTCAAAGTCACTTTAATTGTGATGTGGTCTCTAAAAATGTGTTTTTGTAAATTTTGTTGGAAAAATGAAAAATTGCTGAGAAACTTTTAACCCTACTAATTTCCTAACAAAAAGTTATGTTTAAAAAATGATACTGATGTAAAGTAGACATGTAGGAAATGTTGTTTATTAACTATTTTGTTTGGTGTAACTATCTGGTTTAGGGGCATAAAAATTTAAAGTTTGAAGATTGCAAAATGCTCAATTTTTTTGTCAAATTTTCAATCAAAAGTTATCACTAACATGAAGAACAATGTGTTACTAAGAAACATTCTCAGAATCACTGGGACATGTTGAAGTGTTCCAGAGCTATTATTGTATAATTAAGTGACTCTGGTCAGAATGAGTAAAATTTGGCCTAGTCAAGGAGGTGAAAACAGGCTCGGGGGTGAAGGGGTTAAGTCCATTTACGCCACATGATAATTGGAAAACGATTGTTAACTCAAACATGCCGCTGTTTAGCCAGCAAAACGAACAAAACAGTCATTTGTTTGGTAATTGCATAGTTTATTACAACATAAAAAAAATGTACGTTGTTGGCAGCACAAGATTTAATGTAAATGGGATGTTCTGCTGACAACATGATGCTATATGGGTACAGATCAATTGTATTAGAGATACATTTCTATTGATACAATTTAATGGGCTATAAATGAGAACAAAACAACTTATATTTATTTGACCGGTGCTTGAAATTTGACATCTAGAAACTTCATTAGGATTTAGGCAATGCTCTACTAATTGGCCTCCCCCTTACTCGACTTTTCCCCTCTCCAGTCTATCCTTAATGCAGCAGCCAGGGTCATCCATCTGGCTAGTCATTACTCAGATGCATCCGCTCTTCGCCAGTCGTTACACTGGCTGCCCATTCATTACAGGATACAATTCAAAGTACCTGTTCTCACCCACAAAGCTCTCCACAGTGCGGCACCCCCATACATCTCCTCCCTCATATCTGTCTATCGGCCTAACCGACCGCTGTGCTCTGCAAATGACTTTCGGCTAACGTCTGCAGTAATCCGTACCTCCCACTCCCGTCTCCAAGACTTCTCCCGTGCGGCGCCAATCCTCTGGAATGCTCTACCCCATGATATTAGGACCATCCACAATTTGCATAGTTTTAGGCGCTCGCTCAAAACACATTTGTTCAGAGCGGCCTATCACGTTCGCTAACCAAACTCATTTTATGTTTGTGTGTGTGTGTAGCCCATTCACTATCTCCATCTATCCCCCACCCCCTGAAGATGGCTGGACCATCATTGTAAATACATCATTGTAAATACACACCTGAGCTTTGTATCTCCTCCACCTCATTGTAGATTGTACGCTCTCACGAGCAGGGTTGTCTTATTTCGCTTTAATTATTGTATTGTTAACCCTGTTACTTATGACTGTTATGTTTGAAACTGTTAAATTGTAAAGCACTGCGGAATATGTTGGCGCTATATAAATAAAGATTATTATTATTATGTGTACACCTCCTATTTTTTACGTTGGATTCTACCTGAAAAGGCTCTGCAAAAAATGAACATACCTTTCAAAATGGCATTTCTGTGCACATGGTGCATCTTATGTCACTTATTTTATCCATTTCAGCATTTGGAAACCATGAAGCAATTAAAAGAAGTGACGTGTTTATTTTTCGGGCGGCTTTCGCAAAGAAAAGACACTGGAAATGAGTCTGCCGCATCAATGACAGCAAATTTGCTTCAGGAAAAAGAATGCAGCTGTTGTCCTGAAACAGCTTCTCCTAGGAAAACTTGACGGAACACAAACGTGGTGGGAATGTATTCTTAGAAGAAAGCAAGATAACAGGGGAAATATGTAAGGATAGGCTATGCGCCGTGTGCCCAGATGAAAATTAGGGATTTCGTGACTGTGTTTTCCCATATGATATACATTTGTTGGTGTGGACAAGATTTGGCTTCTTTTTGGGTTCCATGCTTCATGAACGTGGCAGTATGACCATATATTAGTCCCCTTTCTAATCGTATTTGTCTGTACCATGCTGCTTTAAATGCTTTTATGTTAATTAATTTGTTTAATCCTTTCTAAGAAACAAATTTGTGAGGTTTCTAAAGGTACCTTCACCCATAACGATTTCGTTAACGATATCGTTGCTTTTTGTGACGTAGCAACGATATCGTTAACGAAATCGTTATGCGTGACAGCGACCAACGATCAGGCCCCTGCTGGGAGATCGTTGGTCGCTGGGAATGATCAGGACCTTTTTTTGGTCGCTGATCACCCGCTGTCATCGCTGGATCGGCGTGTGTGACGCCGATCCAGCGATGTGTTCACTGGTAACCAGGGTAAATATCGGGTTACTAAGCGCAGGGCCACGCTTAGTAACCCGATGTTTACCCTGGTTACCATTGTAAAAGTTAAAAAAACAAACAGTACATACTTACAATCCGGTGTCTGTCACGTCCCTCGCCTTCAGCTTCCCGTACTGACTGTGAGCGCCGGCCGGCGGTAAAGCAGAGCACAGCGGTGACGTCACCGCTGTGCTCTGCTTTACGGCCGGCCGGCGCTGACACAGTGCAGGGAAGCTGACGCCGGGGGACGTGACACACACCGGAATGTAAGTATGTACTGTTTGTTTTTTTTAACTTTTACAATGGTAACCAGGGTAAACATCGGGTTACTAAGCGTGGCCCTGCGCTTAATAACCCGATGTTTACCCTGGTTACCCGGGGACTTCGGCATTGTTGGTCGCTGGAGAGCTGTCTGACAGCTCTCCAGCGACCACACAATGACCTAAACAGTGACGCTGCAGCGATCGGCATCGTTGTCTATATCGCTGCAGTGTCGCTAAATGTGACGGTACCTTAACACTTGATTGATAATTACAAGATTATGACACAACTAGGGCCCTTGGGAAGGGACTGACCAGAACAATGACATGGTGCAAGTACTTAGTGGTGACTTAACTATGTTTTGTTACCATGGCCATGTAATTTCCAGAACCTATGACACGTCGACCAGTCACTTATCAGAAGCAAACGTACAAAAATACAGCGTTAGTTGTCAAGATCTTGGTCTTGATTCTGTTATTTAACATATCATTCGTGGAATTAAATAATTGGCAAAATCCAGAACATGATATTAATGTTCTCACATGGTAGCAAATTTTACTAGCCATCATAGAATATTCCTCTGGTCCATGCACCCCAATTGTAACACAACCTCCAAAATTCTTTATTTATAAGTTTATATTGAATTTTATTTTATTTCTGTATATTCTGGTTTATTATATTTTATGCTTTTATAGTTCTGCATAATCCTTCAAATTAGAATACATTTTTTTACAAGTTTTAGTATGGCCAGAATAACATATTTTTCATGTTTGATCCTTTAATAATTAGTTTTCCAAATGAGTTTTTAAACCCACTTTTTAAATCCCTTTAAATGGGTTAAGCTGATTATAGTGTGATCTCTGTATTATCACATGGTGGCCATTTAATGCCTGGATGGAGAGGGACTGCTAGAGGAGGAGCAGCTCTTATAGTCAGTCCGGCTTTTCATTTTAGCTTGTCTAGTATTACATCCACTGATTTGGGATATGGACAATGCTTGCATTTATATGATCACCCCTTTGGGAAAAAATAATAAATGTCCTCAAAAACACAATCAAATTTTGAAACCATTTTTAAAGTGAGAGCAAAATGAAAATAAGTTTGTCCATGCGTTACATCAGTAAATATCCGATGTATAGAGAGTGGGGTAGTAATTTCACGGGAGGTATGAATACTGCAAAATATTCAGTTTTTAAAGACATGGCCACCTGATGGGACATTGGCTTATGGTGCAAATGGTAGCTTATCGGAAGGTTTCATTGATATTTCGCCATCTATGCATATGTGTTTTATGATATTTTATGTGAGTTGTAGATAAGATTTGCTTAGAAAAGCAAGTGAAGAATCGTCCAATTATCATCCAGAAAATTTGGACTGTTTTCATCTTGTTACACACCTGTCCTGGATCTCTTCTCCCCTCACCCTTGTCTGTTGAACTCTACCATGCTCCATGTTGGGGCTTTGCAGATAGCCCGGCATGCTCCCATGTGATCACCTTCCTGGGCTTATATAAGGCCTACCAAGACACGCACCTCGGTCTTGGCATTATGTCTTTTAGTTTGTTTGTGCTCTTTTACCTGTTACCGGTCTTCCGGAACCTCAGCTATCTGTCTACAATCTTCCAGGACCTCTGATATCTGTATCTGTTCATCCATTACATTTGATACCTGTTCTAGATCTTCCAGCAACTCTACTACCTATTTCCAGCCTTCCAGTAAGTCTGCTGACTGTTTACAGCTTTACATTACCTCTGCTAGCTGTTCCCAGTTTTCCAATATATCTGCTACCTATTTCCAGTGTTACAGACTAATGCTACCTGTTCCACCTGCGGCTTCCAGGAGGTCTTCTGTCCACCTGCAGCTTCCAGGACCTCTGCTACCTGATTTTGGACTCAAGGACCTCTGCTACCTGTTTTGGGCCTCCTGTTTGTCTATGGTGTCTCATACCTATTAATCCTGTGTCCAGCGTGCCTCAGCCACCCGGACCTTGGGCTTTGAGGATCCACCTTACGTAGTCAGCCTACACACCCAAATCATCATCTGTATTCCAGCTGTGTGTCTGTATTTTACACCTATGTGGCATCTGTATTGATGCATCAGTTTTCTGATTTAATGATAGAACTCTATAAAAAAAAAATCAGTTGTTGTATGGATGATCTGTATGGTATCCGTCTTTTTGTTGGCACACCCATGGACTTACAAAGGCAAATCTCATCCATAATAGAGAAGAGAATTTTGGACATTTTCACATGTGCATTTGGTCTGTGTCATCTGAACAGCCCTATTGAATTACAGTCTTAGTACTGTCCGATTTTCTTGCGGGCAGAACACGTCCATATAATATATGCGTCTGAACGAGCCTTTATAATATTCAGTTTAGTGTAAGTGTAATTAAATACAATGGTCAAGTCCGGTCAGCTTTTTGGTACCCAAAACCTGGAATATAAGGACCCACATGAATAAGATGAAAGTCATTCGAATCTGCCAATTTTGGCAATACCGGTCGATAATCTGATGTACACGAGGGCCTCCCGACAGTTCATGTCAGGAGAGAGAGGGTTCAGGCAGCTGGAATTTTAACACTTGATCATTTTACTTTCAGAGAAGATTAGCCACTGCCGAACACTGAGCTGAGCCAAGAACTCATCTGTATCGGGAAGTCTGGAGAGATAGCTTATGGCGGAACGTTCAGCAGACCGCCATATCATGTGTATGGCCAGCTTACGTCCCACCAGCTTTCCCTCTGACATCTCTATGCTAGATTTTAGAACACACAGATTTTATTATTATTACTTTTATTATAGATTTATTTGTTTTTATACTGGACATGCTAATTTTTCAGAAACTTTCTACAGTATAAATTGTAACATCTGTCATAAAGGATACAGCACATACTGTAGCATCAATTTGGTTAGCACATATTTCTTTTCAGGGATTTGCTTTGGCACATATGAAGCTTGTTTTATTCCAAACATAGATTAGAAGTCACATTTGAAGATGTAATTGTTTTATAGCTGAAAAAAAGAATAAACTTGGATAGGAGCTAATTTTGTTATACGGCTTTTATGTTATTAATTGGGTTCAGTTGTGATGTCTGCCAAGCACTGACCGAAAGTACTTTACTTTAACCTCTTTTGTGATGTGATATTTTACATTTTTACTAATCTTCTTTACATCACCTCTTTAGACATGATTTATTTAGAATAATAAATATGAGAATTCTTATATGTAATCCATTTCATTATCTTTATTACAAAGTCTGTGAATGATCTGTGTTTGTCGATGATTAAGAAAGAAGCATGACTGCTTTCTTGCAGAAACATTGCCAAACCTGTCCATGGGTTGTCTCTTGCAGCTTGGCTTCATGGAAGTGAAGCTGGTTTGGCCACTATATAATACACAATCTCTGGACATCGGTGGAGCTTTTACTTGAAAGAAAGCAAGACACGTTTTTCTGATCCTGGACAACCCCTTCATTTTCTCATGAGCTCAACTTCCATCTCCAGACAGCCTTCACAATTATTATTATTATTATTATTATACATTTTTATAGCGCCATTTATTCCATGGCATTTAACATGTGAATACGGGGCAAATATAGACATATACATTAAACATGAGCAAAAAACAAGGCACATAAGGAGGGAGGACCCTGCCCGCGAGGGCTCACAGTCTGCAGGGGATGGGTGGGGATACACTAGGAGAGGGTAGAATAATAATAAGGCATTTGTAGACTTCTGAGGTATTCTAGTGTTCCTGCCATACACAATGCGCTTGTGCCATGGAGAGTTATAGGTCTACATGAAAGCTGTATACATAAAAAAGTAGGATTTTTTTTCATCATAAATATATGTAACCACTATATATCCATCACGGAGTACTTATTAATAAGTGCTCATGACTAGAGTTGACCAAAAAGATTCATAGGACCCTGGTCTAGCAGCTATATTAGTAATCTGTGGCCACCGGCCTGGAGCCCTGTGAACAACCTCCTATCTTCCCGCACCTCTTCTGATTAGTAGGCCCTGTGAGACATCATAGTTGTGGTGCAACGCACATATGTCATCATGCCGGGCTACTAATCAGGTAAGATATCAGCACGTTGGAGCGGAGGAGGTTCACAAAACTGTTTCGATGACTATGGATTATTGACCGTACCAGGGTCTTGTGAATCTTTTTGATCAACTATTACACTACAGAATCATCATGAGCGATTGTCAATAAGCACTCAATAACAGATGTAAGTAAGAGCTCATTCAGACGTCCGATTTTTAGGTAGCTAACCATGGTTTTCACAGATTGTACTTACATCTGAGATAGTATATGGGACAATTACATATACATGATTTTTCACGCATCGAGGGGAACGTGGAAAATTGCAGAGTCATGATCGATTTTGATCTGGGCATAGGATCAAAATAAGCAATGCAAGTCTCTGGGTCCATGAACAAATCGGGACGCACTCGGATGACATCCACGTGTGGTCCAATTTTTACAGACTTTCAAAAAGTGGAAGGTGGAAAGCTTTTTTTTTCTTTTTGTCCACAAGAAAAATTGATGACACTTCAGACCAAATTCTGATCAACTCTGATCAAAATAATTGGTCAGTTTTTCTCATACATGAGATAAAACCGATGTCTAAATGAGACCTAATGCTGATATGGCGGATACTGCCTGTGACTATCTGACATACCTAGATATACTGTACATAACAGGTCATAGATGCTGCTGTCAATAGCGACAGCGACATCTAAATGTTTAGACGGAGGACACTTGCTAACTTGATTTTAATTTTTTTTTCTGGACAGCTTATCAAAAAATCACCGGCAGACAACTTTTGTTTACTGACAAATGTGAAAACCATAAAAAATCATAAAGATCTTACTTGCTTGTCTCAAGCCAATTGTTCTGAAATGAAGAAATCAGCTGAGATCACTGTGAACTGTAAAATTGATGATAATTATAGTGACAAACAATAATCTGTACTTGGATTTCAAGCTTAAAAAAAAAATCACAAATGCATCCAATTTGTTTTGTTGTGGACAGGGGAAAAAAAGTGTCCTAATTTTGCAAAATGTCTTGTAACTTCAGGATGGTTCTATACTCATGTGGCAATAAAATGGAGTGAAAAACCTGAATTCAATAATTAAGAGTTGTCCCTTAATACCTTAGTCCATGTACTGTAGGCAGCTGATCCCATGCAAATTATGAGAAAATAATCTCATTAAATATTCCATATTACATACATTTGACTGGACAAATACTGTAAAGGAGTCTTCTGGGAATTGTTGGCTTACTCCAGTGATATTACACACCCAGGTACATCAAGCTCTGTTTGCTTCTCCTGAGTGTGCTGCCATTTGCTGTACTCCACGTCAAGTTTTGCAGGTTGCCTGTAGTGGATCAAGGTTATCATCTCCTATTTAAAGCCCATTTAGACACACACCTGTATCTTGGGATTGAGAATCTAGTTTTCTGTGTTTGGGTTGCTCCATTAAAGATGCTTGCTGTGTTTTCATCTTCATAGAATCATAGAATGGTAGAGTTGGAAGGGACCTCCTGGGTCATCTGGTCCAACTCCCTGCTCAAAGCAGGATTCACTAAATCATCCCAGACAGATGTCCGTCCAGCCTCTGCTTGAAAACTTCCATGGAACGAGAACTCACCACATCTCGTGGCAGCCTGCTCCACTCATTGATCGCCCTCTCTATCAAAAAGTTTTTTCTAGTATCTAATCTGTGTCTCCTCCCATTCAGTTTCATCCCATTGCTTCTAGTCTTTCCTTGTGCAAATGAGAATAAAGATGATCCTTCTACAATGTGACAGCCCTTGAGATATTTGTAGAAAGCTATTAAGTCTCCTCTCAGTCTTCTTTTTTGCAAACTAAACATTCCCAAGTCCTGTAACCGTTCCTCATAGGACATGGTTTGCAGACCAGTCACCATTCTGGTCGCTCTTCTCTGAACTTGCTCCAGTTTGTTGATGTCTTTTTTTAAATGTGGTGCCCAAAACTGGACACAGTATTCCAGATGAGGTCTGACCAAAGAGGAGTAGAGGGCAATAATGACTTCACGTGACTAAGACTGTATGCTTCTGTTAATACATCCCAGAATTGCATTTGCCTTTTTTGCTGCTGCATCACACTGTTGACTCATGATCAGTTTATGATCTATTAGTATACTCAAGTATTTTTCACATGTGCTGTTGCTTAGCCCTAATTCCTCCCATTCTGTATATGCTTTTTTCATTTTTATTGCCCATATGTAGTACTTTGCATTTTTCCTTGTTAAAAACCAAACTGTTAGTTTGTTGCATTCATCCTTTGTGGATTCCACTTCATCCGTCCTGCTGCCTCTGACATTCCTATGGTGCCAAGTCCTCTCTGCCTATGTGCCTTCCTGCTCGCTGCATCAACACCCAGGGCCCTATGTGCCCACTCGGACCTAAAATGCCACTGTGTGACGGTACCCTAACAAAAGATAAGCCATCAATATATGATTGGTGGTAGACTCAATTCTGGGATCCTCGCCGATTAGCAGAAAAAATGTGCAGCCGCATTTGCAAGAGAGCCAGATCCCTTTCGGTTGTACCTGGTATTGCAGCATCACTAGTGGTCATATCTGGTCTTGAAGCTAAACCCCACTCGGTTCTTGAATGGATAGAACTAAAATATTGCTTTCAGCTACAAATGTATACTAAAATGAGCACCATTTCTGGTAATAAAATCTCTAAAAACCAAACATTATAAAAGCCAAGGAAACTCTATAAGTTTTTTGAACGTGACTCATTATATTGTACCTCTACCAAGCAGTTAGACAGCATCATCCATTTTTTGACTATTTATATAAGATGATTACAAGCACTTCCATTGCACTGGGAGTAATGGTGTAACTTGGTTTGGGAGGAGAACAAACCTCAAGATAGTAATGTGTTAGATAAGAAGCTGTCAGGAAGAGTCCGTCATTCCCAGGCTTGTGGACTTAGATAGCAAGTTTAGGTGCCGCAGGATCTGTCTTATCCCATTCGATTTGTATATTTAATGCACAGCTCAACACGTCACAATTTACACACATCAAAACATTCACAGGTCATCCCTCAATAGTAATCTCTGCAGAACACTCTAGGATCTACACATTGTTTGGTCTGAATTTCTTATCTCAGCAGGACCAGCTTTTCTCAGTTGTACCAAGCACCACTCTCTTTGTATCCGGAATTGTAAACTTGGCAGCCAATGCCAACACTTTGCATATTTCTTCTGACATGACATCTATCACAGGAGGTAATGGATGTTCTACATATTCCCTGCTCTAATAATTACATATTTTACAAGGGATGGTCTACTATGAGGCCACTTAGAAACCATTCCAAATGTACCTATATTTTTCTCCAGAAATATACTATGCCGCAAAGCCATGGCCTCTGCTCTAGATACTTTTTAAAACTGTTATTGATGGGTAAACATTGTTTAAAATACGCAATAAATTTGGCTCATGGGAAGTAGGCTACTTTCGGTGGGCAATCTGCTTATTGAATCTCCACGAGAAGTGCACTTTCACACATCAGAATTTTGCATCAGTATTTATGAGCAAAAAGCCAAGATTGGGTCCAAAACTATAGTTTTGTTTTAACTTCCTCTGAATATTACACTCCTTACGTTTACTTTTACAAATACTGAAACCTCTGCTGGACCAGGTTTAAAAAGAAGCCCCTCCAGTTCACATATAATCCCCCCAGCACCCTATCACAGGAAAATAGTGATGTGGGAAACATACAAATTTCTAGGAGTAAAAGGGGTATTCTCATTGTAAACATTTATAGTACGTCCACATGATATTTCATAAATGTTAGATAGGCCTGGAATCCAGAGGTGGGTACAGCATCTATCTTGAGAAAGGCAGTCCCTGACACCCCACCACATCCTGCCCAGTGGAGCACATGATGTCAGCGTAGAGATGACAATGCATGCTCACTTTCTCCACTGAGTTTAATCTACCGTAATAGTTTTAACTCTGAAAACTGACAAGCACAAAATAATGTACCTCCTCAGCAGTGTTAAATAACGAAGCACAATGTTCTACCTCTGAAGCTCCACATGCTAGAGTGTGGCACAACATTGCATCTCAGAAGCTCCAAATACTAGAATGCAGAACAACATTCTACCTCAGAACCTCCAAATACTAGAGTGCAGCACAATATTGCACCTCAGAACCTCCAAATACTAGAATGCAGCACAACATTGCACCTCAGAACCTACAAATACTAGAAGGCAACACACCATTGCACCTCAGAAGCTCCAAATACTAAAATGCACCACAACATTCTACCTCAGAAGCTCCAAATACTAGAATGCACCACAACATTGCAGCTCAGAAGCTCCAAATACTAGAATACAGTACAGCATTGCACTCAAGTTGAAGAGCTCCAGACATACAAGTATGTGGGGTCTTACAACATGCCAACTATTGCAGACAGCTACAAATTCCCGAACATCCTGGTGCACCCTAGAGTCAACCAACAAAAACGATGAGTAAGGCTATGTTCACATTTGCGGTGCGTCATGCGCCCCTATATTTAACATGGGAGCGCATGGACATGCGTTGTCTTGCGTTTTGTGACGCATGCGTCTTTTTTGGCGCAAGCGTCAGGGCGCAGAGGACGCAGCAAGTTGCATTTTTTTTGCTTCCAAAATCGGCCAAAAAAGGACGCATGCGTCACAAAACAATGCGTTTTTGCATGCGTTTTGCATGCATTGTGCGTTGCGTCGCCGACGCAACACACAACAACGCAAATTACCAGAATGTCCAGTCAGGACCGAATCATGATGCTCACTCAGCAGTCACTTTAGGACAGAGGTTCAAATTTAGAATAGACGTTCACAGGGACGAACAGATTACCTGAAGGACAGGCAGCAGGGGCATCCCACTGAGCCTCCACAACCTTCTTCTCCAGATCAGAACATATAGTAGCAATAACTACACTCTTCTGTAATATAGGAACCAACTCTCAATTACTTTCTCCTCCAGGAAAACGAGATAAAGCATCTGCGTTAACGTTCTTATCCCCTGGCCTATAAATCACAAAAAGTTAAATCTGGTAAAAAACAATAACCATCTTGCCTGTCTAGGTGTCAGATATTTGTCAGATTCCAAATACAAAAGATTTTTATGATCGGCGATTACCATGACCTGCCCCTTCCAAAAAATGACTTCATTCTTCAAAGTACCAATTTATTGCTAAGAGTTCCCTATTACAAATGTCATAGTTTCTCTCAGCGGACGACAATTTCTTGGAGAAGTATGCACACGGATGCCATTTTCTTGGAGATGAACCCTGCGACAATATAGCCCCAAGCTCCAGGTCTGATGCGTCAACCTCTACAATGAATAGCTGAGTGATGGCAGGCTATATAAGAATCAGCGCAGAAGCAAATATCTCTTTAAAGTAGCAAATACCTCACTGGCTGGACTGGACCGTTTAGAAAAGTCCATCCCTTTTCTGGTCTCATCCGTCAGTAGTTTGGCCATTACCGAAAAGTTCTTGATGAACTTACGGTAATAATTGGCGAACTCTAAAAACCTTTGTAAAGCTTTTAAGTCTTCAGGACAACCAGAATCCAGTACCACCCGGACTTTCGCTGTATCCATGCAAAAAATAGTGGATGATAAGAAATATCCCTGAAAAAAGATCTCCTGAACCGAAAACATACATCTCTCTTGTTTGACATATACCATATATAGTTGAGTATAAGCTGAGTTTTTCAGCACATTTTTTTGTGCTGAAAATGCCTCCCTCGGCTTATACACAAGTGAGGGTCCAGAACATGGGAGTGACAGCAGTGGTGCAGTGGGTCACAGAGGCAGGAGCCGGCAGCTGTGGCTAAATCCTGCTAAAGAGAAATGAATGTTCACTGTGCTGGCAATGAATATTCATTTCTCTGTAACAGCGTGCACAGTGTCATCTGCAGCAGCCGGCTCCTGTAGCTGCCTGACGGTCTCATGTCTCTGCTACTTAAGAGAAATGAATATTCACCTCTCTCCACTCCCATTGGCATGGAGAGAGATGAATATTCATTTCTCTTAAGTAGCATGGACATGGACATGTGACTCTCGGCGGCTGCAGCTGGCACTGTGTGCACTGCTTTATATAATTAATGCTCACTGCCCTCCACACACATAGTTCTGGCGTGGGGAGCGGTGAATATTCAGCCAGCTGTGCTCTGCTTGAAAGTAGCGCATGATGTCCCTGCCATGCTGTGCTTACAAGCAGACCAGGATAGAAATGAGGAGCCATACAGACCAGGATGGGGATGAGGAGCTATGCAGGCCAGGATATGAATGAGGGGACAATGCATACCCGGCTTATACTCGTGTCAATAAGTTTTCCCAGTTTTTTGTGGTAAAAATTAGGTTCCTCGGCTTATACTCGGGTCTGCCTATACTCGAGTATATACGGTAATTTACTGTACCTGAATATTTGTAAGACCTGCCTGACATACACCTGATGTGACTCATGGTCTGACGAATAAATGAATATGCTGTCCAGATAGACTACTAAAAATCTACCTGCCAGATGACAAAAAATGTCATTTACAAAGTACTGAAAAACGGTGGAACTGGAAGCATTAGTCAACCCAAATGGCATGACAAGGTTTTTGTAGTCTCAATCTGTTGTATTAAAAGCAGTCTTCCACTCATCCCCCTCCTTTAAACGGATGACATTATATGTCCCCCTGAGGTCCAGTTTAGGAAACCACTTAGCTCCAACCATCTCGGTAAAGAGGTCTGTAATGAGAGGTGTCACGGGTCCTTCTCCGGTATTACACAATCAACAGAGCAAGAGAATAGTGAACAATTCCAAGACTTTTATTTAGGCAAAAATACGAAAGATCCATATACAATCCACAACATAAAGGATACGATAGTCCAGAAGCCGAATGCACTTCAGTAAGAGGATAAAAGCCCTGGGAGATGAGAGTCCAACAATCCAGCAGGGAGAGGATAACATAGTACATATACTCTTCTTTCTCTCTGAGGTGCTGTGATCACATCATAGTTCCACACAGGGTCTGATCTTTGTCTCACCTCCCTGATATTTTATAAGTCCCCCTCCTCATTCACAGGTCAGGAAGGGGAAGGTAGCAGGGGCTCATTGTTTCAACAAGCTAGTTCAATATGTCATTAGCATATTAGCAAACAGGATTATTCACTGACCCTGTGAGAAGACAACAATACAGTACTGTAGGGGCTGATATCAGATGGCAACCACAGCCATTCATCAATCAGCAAATAACCTACAAGAGAACATCATGATAATCAGTAAAATAATAATACAAATAAAATTATATCCACATACCATATCCCACCATCACAAGATGGAAAGGATAATTATATTGAACCATGATCTGATTAAGTTCACAAAAATCTAAGCAGAGGCATAACCCCCTGTCCTTTTTCTTTACAAATAAAAACCCTGCTGCAACAGATGAGGAATGTCTGATAGGACCCTTAGGCTACTTTCACACTAGCGTTAACTGCAATCCGTCACAATGCGTCGTTTTGCAGAAAAAACGCATCCTGCAAAAGTGCTTGCAGGATGCGTTTTTTCCCCATAGACTTGTATTGACGACGCATTGCGACGGATTGCCACACGTTGCATCCGTCGTGCGACGGATGCGTCGTGCTTTGGCGGACCGTCGGGAGCAAAAAACGCTACATGCAACGTTTTTTGCTCCTGATGGACCGCTTTTTCCGACAGCGCATGCGCGGCCGGAACTCCGCCCCCACCTCCCCGCACCTCACAATGGGGCAGCGGATGCGCCGCAGAAATGCATCCGCTGCCTCCATTGTGCAGTGCGTTAAACGCTAGCGTCGGAATCTCTGCCCGACGCATTGCGACAGGGAGATTCCGACGCTAGTGTGAAAGTAGCCTTAGCCAGACTTTCAGAGATATAATCCCTCATGGCCTGCTTTTCCAGAAATATTATGCAACCTGCTCTTAGACCAAGGTAGTCCAAAAACTACAGGATAGGGCAAGCCCTCTAGCACATAACAATTGATTGATTCCAAGTGCATGGGTCCCCACATGCAGGTGTATCACTCGAATGACAAGAGTAAAATACCGCTTCTGCAGGGGTGCAGAATCAATAGCGATTATAGGTATGGGTCTAGACAATTTGTGAGGATTGAGACCCTGGTCTTAAATGAAGCATGCGTCAATCAGATTAAAGCCCACCTCACTGATCAAAAAGGCTGAAATAACCACTTTACTTACTAAATGGATCTCGATCGGTAAAAAGAATTGTGACCTACCCACGGAAGAAATATGTACACCCAGGTTGCTAACCTCCCTGCAACTCAGGCTCCTTAGTTTTCCGAAGGCTATTTATGGTTACATATAGATGGTCTGTGTTGCTTTGTCCCCTTACCACCTGAACATAGAATTGCCTCTTTATGTCTCTGATGTAGACGGCAGTCCACTCGGATAATTAGAGACATGGCCACCTTACAGAGCAAAAGCATCCTTTACCATCTCAGAATGCCCCTGACAGAACTGACTACTGAGAGCGGAGTCATTCCACCAAGTATCCGTAGACCACCCGCGTCGGAGTTATCATAGATAACCCAGAACCAGAAAAAAATTCTTGACCATTTGACACGACTGGGAATCAGACAGGAGAGAAATTGCCCAGGCTTGAGGGTCACCATGGAGAAGAGAGACTACGATTAGAGATGGGCGAACACGAACAGTAAAGTTCAGAGTCTATAATGAACACCTACTGTTCTGGCATGGACACCAAACATGGACTTCACCAGGAAGTCCGTATTACTGTTCGGGTTCGGCTCCCCGAACATCGGGTATTTGTCACGCTGTCATGTGCATGAAAGCGTGGCAAACACTGCTTCTGATTGGTGGTAAAATCATTACCGCTGGTCAGACAGCTGCGGTTCCCAGTCAGATGGCTGCAGAATTGTTGGAGCTACCCTGCCAGAGCAGCCGCAGGATCTGTCATGGATCCAAAAACGTTGATCCAGTGATAATGTCATGTAGTGACAAGACACTGTGGGCACCCACCCAATCTCTCAATCTATGCATGCCATAGTCTATCCCTGTCCCCTGGATTACTTATAAAGGTCGAGATGCCGGGTTATGCTCGTAACCCACATGTTTTGCAGTCGTGGAACTATGCACTAAATCCTGTGGATGCAAACAACTTGTGCATGAAAGAGGTCAGAGGAAAATGTCAAGAATTGCTCTAATGAAAAGACGGTGCATAGTGAAAAAAAATGCAACTGAATATATCGTTGGTAAGGAAAGATTGGATCCTTGCAACGCTGGTGTCCTGAGTTCAAATCCCATCAAGGACAACATCTGCCAAGAGTTTGTATGTTCCCCCCATGTTTACGTGGGTTTCCTCTATGTTCTCCAGTTTTCTCCCACACTCCAAAGACATAGTGATAGGGAACTTAGATTGTGAGCCCCAATCGGGACAGTGATGATAATGTATGTAAGCGCAGCTGAATAAGATACCGCTATATAAGCAAAGTATAATAAATAAATAGTAAAAGATAGGTCCAGCAAAAAGAATTCTTCTAAAAGTCCATGTTTATTTGCAGAAGTAAAAGGATGTATAATCAATAGTGAAAACCAGGGATTCAAGCTTCAGGAGGCTAATTTGCATATTCCAGGTGCCTTCTGGGAGAAGCGAAGTCTCCCTAAGCTAGAAGATCGTTGGGTACAGCCGGGACCAGCTGCTTCGAAAGCATCACCAAACCAGGGATTCAAGCTTCAGGAGGCTAATTTGCATATTCCAGGTGCCTTCTGGGAGAAGCGAAGTCTCCCTAAGCTAGAAGATCGTTGGGTACAGCCGGGACCAGCTGCTTCGAAAGCATCACCAAACCAGGGATTCAAGCTTCAGGAGGCTAATTTGCATATTCCAGGTGCCTTCTGGGAGAAGCGAAGTCTCCCTAAGCTAGAAGATCGTTGGGTACAGCCGGGACCAGCTGCTTCGAAAGCATCACCAAACCAGGGATTCAAGCTTCAGGAGGCTAATTTGCATATTCCAGGTGCCTTCTGGGAGAAGCGAAGTCTCCCTAAGCTAGAAGATCGTTGGGTACAGCCGGGACCAGCTGCTTCGAAAGCATCACCAAACCAGGGATTCAAGCTTCAGGAGGCTAATTTGCATATTCCAGGTGCCTTCTGGGAGAAGCGAAGTCTCCCTAAGCTAGAAGATCGTTGGGTACAGCCGGGACCAGCTGCTTCGAAAGCATCACCAAACCAGGGATTCAAGCTTCAGGAGGCTAATTTGCATATTCCAGGTGCCTTCTGGGAGAAGCGAAGTCTCCCTAAGCTAGAAGATCGTTGGGTACAGCCGGGACCAGCTGCTTCGAAAGCATCACCAAACCAGGGATTCAAGCTTCAGGAGGCTAATTTGCATATTCCAGGTGCCTTCTGGGAGAAGCGAAGTCTCCCTAAGCTAGAAGATCGTTGGGTACAGCCGGGACCAGCTGCTTCGAAAGCATCACCAAACCAGGGATTCAAGCTTCAGGAGGCTAATTTGCATATTCCAGGTGCCTTCTGGGAGAAGCGAAGTCTCCCTAAGCTAGAAGATCGTTGGGTACAGCCGGGACCAGCTGCTTCGAAAGCATCACCAAACCAGGGATTCAAGCTTCAGGAGGCTAATTTGCATATTCCAGGTGCCTTCTGGGAGAAGCGAAGTCTCCCTAAGCTAGAAGATCGTTGGGTACAGCCGGGACCAGCTGCTTCGAAAGCATCACCAAACCAGGGATTCAAGCTTCAGGAGGCTAATTTGCATATTCCAGGTGCCTTCTGGGAGAAGCGAAGTCTCCCTAAGCTAGAAGATCGTTGGGTACAGCCGGGACCAGCTGCTTCGAAAGCATCACCAAACCAGGGATTCAAGCTTCAGGAGGCTAATTTGCATATTCCAGGTGCCTTCTGGGAGAAGCGAAGTCTCCCTAAGCTAGAAGATCGTTGGGTACAGCCGGGACCAGCTGCTTCGAAAGCATCACCAAACCAGGGATTCAAGCTTCAGGAGGCTAATTTGCATATTCCAGGTGCCTTCTGGGAGAAGCGAAGTCTCCCTAAGCTAGAAGATCGTTGGGTACAGCCGGGACCAGCTGCTTCGAAAGCATCACCAAACCAGGGATTCAAGCTTCAGGAGGCTAATTTGCATATTCCAGGTGCCTTCTGGGAGAAGCGAAGTCTCCCTAAGCTAGAAGATCGTTGGGTACAGCCGGGACCAGCTGCTTCGAAAGCATCACCAAACCAGGGATTCAAGCTTCAGGAGGCTAATTTGCATATTCCAGGTGCCTTCTGGGAGAAGCGAAGTCTCCCTAAGCTAGAAGATCGTTGGGTACAGCCGGGACCAGCTGCTTCGAAAGCATCACCAAACCAGGGATTCAAGCTTCAGGAGGCTAATTTGCATATTCCAGGTGCCTTCTGGGAGAAGCGAAGTCTCCCTAAGCTAGAAGATCGTTGGGTACAGCCGGGACCAGCTGCTTCGAAAGCATCACCAAACCAGGGATTCAAGCTTCAGGAGGCTAATTTGCATATTCCAGGTGCCTTCTGGGAGAAGCGAAGTCTCCCTAAGCTAGAAGATCGTTGGGTACAGCCGGGACCAGCTGCTTCGAAAGCATCACCAAACCAGGGATTCAAGCTTCAGGAGGCTAATTTGCATATTCCAGGTGCCTTCTGGGAGAAGCGAAGTCTCCCTAAGCTAGAAGATCGTTGGGTACAGCCGGGACCAGCTGCTTCGAAAGCATCACCAAACCAGGGATTCAAGCTTCAGGAGGCTAATTTGCATATTCCAGGTGCCTTCTGGGAGAAGCGAAGTCTCCCTAAGCTAGAAGATCGTTGGGTACAGCCGGGACCAGCTGCTTCGAAAGCATCACCAAACCAGGGATTCAAGCTTCAGGAGGCTAATTTGCATATTCCAGGTGCCTTCTGGGAGAAGCGAAGTCTCCCTAAGCTAGAAGATCGTTGGGTACAGCCGGGACCAGCTGCTTCGAAAGCATCACCAAACCAGGGATTCAAGCTTCAGGAGGCTAATTTGCATATTCCAGGTGCCTTCTGGGAGAAGCGAAGTCTCCCTAAGCTAGAAGATCGTTGGGTACAGCCGGGACCAGCTGCTTCGAAAGCATCACCAAACCAGGGATTCAGGCTTCAGGAGGCTAATTTGCATATTCCAGGTGCCTTCTGGGAGAAGCGAAGTCTCCCTAAGCTAGAAGATCGTTGGGTACAGCCGGGACCAGCTGCTTCGAAAGCATCACCAAACCAGGGATTCAGGCTTCAGGAGGCTAATTTGCATATTCCAGGTGCCTTCTGGGAGAAGCGAAGTCTCCCTAAGCTAGAAGATCGTTGGGTACAGCCGGGACCAGCTGCTTCGAAAGCATCACCAAACCAGGGATTCAAGCTTCAGGAGGCTAATTTGCATATTCCAGGTGCCTTCTGGGAGAAGCGAAGTCTCCCTAAGCTAGAAGATCGTTGGGTACAGCCGGGACCAGCTGCTTCGAAAGCATCACCAAACCAGGGATTCAAGCTTCAGGAGGCTAATTTGCATATTCCAGGTGCCTTCTGGGAGAAGCGAAGTCTCCCTAAGCTAGAAGATCGTTGGGTACAGCCGGGACCAGCTGCTTCGAAAGCATCACCAAACCAGGGATTCAAGCTTCAGGAGGCTAATTTGCATATTCCAGGTGCCTTCTGGGAGAAGCGAAGTCTCCCTAAGCTAGAAGATCGTTGGGTACAGCCGGGACCAGCTGCTTCGAAAGCATCACCAAACCGCGCGCCGTAAGAATTTTTGCCTGTAGGACATTATTGCAAGAGAGCTTGGCTGAGTAGATTACACAAGAAGGAAAACACACAGCAAGTCAGCAGGATCTAGGAGCAACATGGCAGATGTGACAACCTACATGGTGAGCTGCAGCATGTGCTACATGTTCACAGATCGACCAGAAGAAGAATCCAATTTCACCTGTCAGAAGTGTAGACTAGTGGCCCTTTTAGAAGAAAAGGTGCAGGGTCTGGAAGAAAGAATAGCAACTTTGAAACTCATCAAAGAGAATGAAGACTTTCTAGACAGAACAGAAGCATCTCTACTGGTCACAGAAGGTGAAAAAAGTGTCAGAGAACCTCCAAAAGCAGATGAGTGGAAGCATGTGACCAAAAGAAGCAAGAAGACCATGGAGAAATCACCAACCACACAACTGAAGAACCGATATCAAATCTTTGTAGAGGATGAAGATGGCACACCTAAGAATGAAGCAATACCAGCAAGCAAAAAAGAAAAGGGCACACAGCAACAAGTGACAGCAAAAAGTACAGCCAAGAAGCAACGAAGAGTGGTGGTGGTGGGAGACTCACTACTGAGAGGCACAGAAGCAGCCATCTGCAGACCGGACATAACTGCAAGAGAAGTATGCTGCCTTCCAGGTGCGATGATCAAGGATGTGACCGATAGGATACCAAAGCTCTTCAGCTCCAAGGACGTCCACCCATTTCTTCTGATACATGTTGGCACCAATGACACGGCAAGGAAGGACCTACCGACAATCTGCAAGGACTTTGAAGAGTTGGGGAAGAAAGTAAAGGAACTGGATGCACAGGTAGTTTTTTCTTCTATCCTTCCAGTAGACGGGCATGGCACCAGGAGATGGAACAGGATCCTTGATGCAAACAACTGGCTAAGACGATGGTGCAGACAACAAGGATTCGGATTCCTGGACCACGGTGTGAATTACTGGTATGATGGACTCCTCGCCAGAGACGGACTACACCTCAACAAACCTGGGAAACACACATTCGCCAGAAGACTCGCTACACTCATCAGGAGGGCGTTGAACTAGAAGAAGAGGGGACGGGAAGAAAAACATTAGACTCGAACAAAGACGACCCAGGAAAACATACTCTGAAGGGAGGTAAGAACATTTCTAAAACAATCCACAGTGAGGAGATTGGAACAAAACAAAATCCTCTAAACTGCATGCTCGCAAACGCCAGAAGCCTGACAAACAAGATGGAAGAACTAGAAGCAGAAATATCTACAGGTAACTTTGACATAGTGAGAATAACCGAGACATGGTTAGATGAAAGCTATGACTGGGCAGTCAACTTACAGGGTTACAGTCTGTTTAGAATGGATCGTAAAAATCGGAGAGGAGGAGGGGTTTGTCTCTATGTAAAGTCTTGTCTAAAGTCCACTTTAAGGGAGGATATTAGCGAAGGGAATGAGGATGTCGAGTCCATATGGGTTGAAATTCATGGAGGGAAAAATGGTAACAAAATTCTCATTGGGGTCTGTTACAAACCCCCAAATATAACAGAAAGCATGGAAAGTCTACTTCTAAAGCAGATAGATGAAGCTGCAACCCATAATGAGGTCCTGGTTATGGGGGACTTTAACTACCCGGATATTAACTGGGAAACAGAAACCTGTGAAACCCATAAAGGCAACAGGTTTCTGCTAATAACCAAGAAAAATTATCTTTCACAATTGGTGCAGAATCCAACCAGAGGAGCAGCACTTTTAGACCTAATACTATCTAATAGACCTGACAGAATAACAAATCTGCAGGTGGTCGGGCATTTAGGAAATAGCGACCACAATATTGTGCAGTTTCACCTGTCTTTCACTAGGGGGACTTGTCAGGGAGTCACAAAAACATTGAACTTTAGGAAGGCAAAGTTTGAACAGCTTAGAGATGCCCTTAATCTGGTAGACTGGGACAATATCCTCAGAAATAAGAATACAGATAATAAATGGGAAATGTTTAAGAACATCCTAAATAGGCAGTGTAAGCGGTTTATACCTTGTGGGAATAAAAGGACTAGAAATAGGAAAAACCCAATGTGGCTAAACAAAGAAGTAAGACAGGCAATTAACAGTAAAAAGAAAGCATTTGCACTACTAAAGCAGGATGGCACCATTAAAGCTCTAAAAAACTATAGGGAGAAAAATACTTTATCTAAAAAACTAATTAAAGCTGCCAAAAAGGAAACAGAGAAGCACATTGCTAAGGAGAGTAAAACTAATCCCAAACTGTTCTTCAACTATATCAATAGTAAAAGAATAAAAACTGAAAATGTAGGCCCCTTAAAAAATAGTGAGGAAAGAATGGTTGTAGATGACGAGGAAAAAGCTAACATATTAAACACCTTCTTCTCCACGGTATTCACGGTGGAAAATGAAATGCTAGGTGAAATCCCAAGAAACAATGAAAACCCTATATTAAGGGTCACCAATCTAACCCAAGAAGAGGTGCGAAACCAGCTAAATAAGATTAAAATAGATAAATCTCCGGGTCCGGATGGCATACACCCACGAGTACTAAGAGAACTAAGTAATGTAATAGATAAACCATTATTTCTTATTTTTAGTGACTCTATAGCGACAGGGTCTGTTCCGCAGGATTGGCGCATAGCAAATGTGGTGCCAATATTCAAAAAGGGCTCTAAAAGTGAACCTGGAAATTATAGGCCAGTAAGTCTAACCTCTATTGTTGGTAAAATATTTGAAGGGTTTCTGAGGGATGTTATTCTGGATTATCTCAATGAGAATAACTGTGTAACTCCATATCAGCATGGGTTTATGAGAAATCGCTCCTGTCAAACCAATCTAATCAGTTTTTATGAAGAGGTAAGCTATAGGCTGGACCACGGTGAGTCATTGGACGTGGTATATCTCGATTTTTCCAAAGCGTTTGATACCGTGCCGCACAAGAGGTTGGTACACAAAATGAGAATGCTTGGTCTGGGGGAAAATGTGTGTAAATGGGTTAGTAACTGGCTAAGTGATAGAAAGCAGAGGGTGGTTATAAATGGTATAGTCTCTAACTGGGTCGCTGTGACCAGTGGGGTACCGCAGGGGTCAGTATTGGGACCTGTTCTCTTCAACATATTCATTAATGATCTGGTAGAAGGTTTACACAGTAAAATATCGATATTTGCAGATGATACAAAACTATGTAAAGCAGTTAATACAAGAGAAGATAGTATTCTGCTACAGATGGATCTGGATAAGTTGGAAACTTGGGCTGAAAGGTGGCAGATGAGGTTTAACAATGATAAATGTAAGGTTATACACATGGGAAGAGGGAATCAATATCACCATTACACACTGAACGGGAAACCACTGGGTAAATCTGACAGGGAGAAGGACTTGGGGATCCTAGTTAATGATAAACTTACCTGGAGCAGCCAGTGCCAGGCAGCAGCTGCCAAGGCAAACAGGATCATGGGGTGCATTAAAAGAGGTCTGGATACACATGATGAGAGCATTATACTGCCTCTGTACAAATCCCTAGTTAGACCGCACATGGAGTACTGTGTCCAGTTTTGGGCACCGGTGCTCAGGAAGGATATAATGGAACTAGAGAGAGTACAAAGGAGGGCAACAAAATTAATAAAGGGGATGGGAGAACTACAATACCCAGATAGATTAGCGAAATTAGGATTATTTAGTCTAGAAAAAAGATGACTGAGGGGCGATCTAATAACCATGTATAAGTATATAAGGGGACAATACAAATATCTCGCTGAGGATCTGTTTATACCAAGGAAGGTGACGGGCACAAGGGGGCATTCTTTGCGTCTGGAGGAGAGAAGGTTTTTCCACCAACATAGAAGAGGATTCTTTACTGTTAGGGCAGTGAGAATCTGGAATTGCTTGCCTGAGGAGGTGGTGATGGCGAACTCAGTCGAGGGGTTCAAGAGAGGCCTGGATGTCTTCCTGGAGCAGAACAATATTGTATCATACAATTATTAGGTTCTGTAGAAGGACGTAGATCTGGGTATTTATTATGATGGAATATAGGCTGAACTGGATGGACAAATGTCTTTTTTCGGCCTTACTAACTATGTTACTATGTTACTATGTATAATCAATAGTGAAAACGCAGTAAAACCTGGATTAAAATAGCAAATTTAGTGATGTGTTTTGATCTGTGAAGGTCTTAGTCCATGCTATGACATACTGCTCCATTCAAAGAGAAAAAACAACTTAGTGTGTGACATCAGATCCTGCATGTTATTTAAATCAATATAGCTAACACATCCAATTTGTAGGTCGCTTCCAATTACACCTGTTACTTCTTTGAGGAGCGCTTATGCTGCAACGAGAATCGTTCGCAAAGCTCGTTGTGAAAAAGAGCAACCTCATGCTCTTCATGTTCCTCATGATCTGCAAAAAACACAAAAAAAGTCTGCAACAAAATACCAATAAACTCAGAAAACACAACCAAAAGGAACTGACCAAGGAGCTCAGAGACAGAATTGTGGCAAGACACACATCTGGCCAAGGTTACAAAATAATTTCTGCAGTACTCAAGGTTCCTAAGAGCACAGTGGCTTCCATAATCCTTAAAAGGAAGAAGTTTGGGACCACCAGAAATCTTCCTAGACCTAGTCCAGCCAAACTGAGAAATCGTGGGAGAAGAGCCTTGATGAGAGAGGTAAAGAAGAATGCTCAGATCACTGTGGCTGAGCTCCACAGATGCAGTAAGGAGATGGGAGAAAGTTCCACAAAGTCAACTACCACTGCAGCCCTCCACCAGTCGGGCCTTTACTCAAGGTTCCTAAGAGCACAGTGGCCTCCATAATCCTTAAATGGAAGAAGTTTGGGACCACCAGAAGTCTTCCTAGACCTAGTCAAGCCAAACTGAGCAATCGTGGGAGAAGAGCCTTGATGAGAGAGGTAAAGAAGAACGCTCAGATCACTGTGGCTAAGCTCCACAGATGCAGTAAGGAGATGGGAGAAAGTTCCATAAAGTCAACCACCACTGCAGCCCTCCACCAGTCGGGCCTTTATGGCACAGTGGCCCGACGGAAGACTTTCCTCAGTGCAAGACATAGAGTTTGCTAAAAAAACACACACGAAGGACTTCCAGACAATGAGAAATAAGATTCTCTGGTCTGATGAGACGAAGATAGAACTTTTTGGTGATAATTCAAAGTGGTATGTGTGGAGAAAACCAGACACTGCTCATCACCTGCCCAGTACAATCCCAAGAAGGAAACATGGTGGTGGCAGCATCATGCTATGGGGGTGTTTTACAGCTGCAGGGACAGGACGACTGGTTGCCATTGAAGGAGACATGAATGCGGCCAAGTACAAAGATATCCTGGATGAAAACCTCTTTCAGAGTGCTCTGGACCTCAGACTTGGCCGAAGGTTCACCTTCCAAGAAGACAATGACCCTAAGCACACAGGCAAAATAACAAAGGAGTGGCTTCAGAACAACTCTGTGACCATTCTTGACTGGCCCAGCCAGAGCCCTGACCTAAACCCAATTGAGCATCTCTGGAGAGACCTGAAAATGGCTGTCCACCAACGTTCACCATCCAACCTGACGGGACTGGAAAGGATCTGCAAGGATAAATGGCAGAGAATTCCCAAATCCAGGTGTGAGAAATTTGTTGCATCATTCCCAAGAATGGCTGTACTAGCTCAAAAGGGTGCTTCTACTTAATACTGAGCAAAGGGTCTGAATACTTATGACCATGTGATATTCCAGTTTTTCGTTTTTTAAAAATGTGCAAAAATTTCTACATTTTTATTTTTTTCAGTCAAGATGGGGTGCAGAGTGTACATTAATGAGAAAAAAATGAACTTTTTTGAATTTACCAAATGACTGCAATGAAACAAAGAGTGAAAAATGTAAAGGGGTCTGAATACTTTCCATACCCACTGTACATATATACAAGTTGCCCAAGTAAGCAGAAATGTGGTTAATGGGTATATGACAATGTGAGCATATATAGGGAAACCTATCATTCATAGTGATAAACGAGATCCTGACATACATTCATGTCTGATGGTGATTTCGTCTTTAACTTAGAAATCCACCATGTGTCTCTGTTCACTAATTTACATTTCATGCTTCCTCCTCCCCCCTTGATTGGGCAGCTTAACTGTTTAGAGGCTGCAGAGCTCTTGTGCCGGAGTTTGCCGACTGCATCATACATATGTTGCCTAATCCTCACTTTCAAGGGACCTCCTGTACATCCCACATACTGTACGGGGAAAAAATTGCAAGTAATCAAATATGTGATGTTGACGGAGTTACAATTAATGTATGAATTAATACGATACTCCTTGTGTAATTGCAGAGACAAACACTTTTGAATTCTTCATTACCTTACAGGAATTGCAAACAATATGTTCACATCTGTACGAATCCTCGGTGGATAACCACGATCTATCTACGGAGTTATTTTTATGTACAAACTAGGAGATACAATATCTTTGCAAATTTTACCTGTTCAATTACAATGTTTTCAAATTTGTTTTCCTGATTTAATATAGGTAAATGGTGTTTCAATATATTAATAATGTCCTGATATTTGGGACTGAATGTTGTGGAAAAAAACACATTATTCTGTTTATTATTATTATTATTATTAATAATAATAATAATAATATAATAATGATCTCTCCTTCCCTCTTTCCTCTCCACCTGTCCTCCTCTGCTGACCTGCTCCTCAACCTCAGATCTATCGTAATAAAACATAAAACAAGTTGGCCACTCTCCTTCTCCCACCTGCTCTCCCTTTCTCTGCTTCTCCCCACTGCTGGCGACATATCTCCTAACCCTGGACCCCCACAGCTCATACCTCCCATTACTACCCCCTCCTACCCCTCCCTATCTAATATGAACTACCGCAATCTTTCCAACAGAAAACCCTTGCCCCTGACGCCCACCCCCCTGCTCCCTCTCTCTGGAGCACTCTGGAATGCCCGCTCAATCTGCAATAAGCTTCATGTGATTCATGACCCTTTTCTCTCTCACAAGCTTGCCTTCCTCGGCCTCACAGAAACATGGCTAACACCCTCTGACACCGCATCCCCTGTTGCGCTGTGTTACGGCGGCCTCCACTTCACCCACACCCCTCACCCCGGCAACAGACATGGTGGAGGAGTGGTTCTTCTCCTTTCTTCAAACTGCACCTTTGACCCAATCCCACCTCTACCCTCCCTCATCCTCCCTTCTTTTGAAGTCCACTCTGTCCGCATCTGCTCTCCCTCCAACCTCCAAGTGGCTGTCATATATCGACCTCCGGGCCAGGCCACTGCCTTTATTGACCAATTCTCTACCTGGCTTCTTCACTTTCTCTCTGCTGACATTCCCACCATCATCATGGGTGACTACAACATCCCCACTGATACCCTTCAGTCAACAGCCTCCAAACTTCTGTCCCTTATTTCATCTTTTGGACTTACTGAGTGGTCCTCCGCAGCCACCCACACAGACGGACATACATTAGACCTGGTCTTCACCCATCTCTGCTCTCTATCTAACTTCACCACCTCCCCTCTCCCTCTATCTGACCACCATCTGCTCACCTTCTCATCCCTGTCCTCCTCACCAGTCACCCTTGTCCAGCAACATGCGCATCCATCTCACCTCCTCTCCAACCTCACAACCACACTTATCCCATTTCTAACCCACCTCTTCAACCTTCCCTTCTGCTTTCAAACATGCCACAATCACACCTATCCTTAAAAAGCCAACTCTCGATCCAACAGCTATGTCCAGCTATCGCCCAATATCGCTGCTGCTATTCGCTTCCAAACTCCTCAAACTCCTCAAGCAGCATGTGCACGCCTTGACTACTGCAACATCCTTTTCTGTGGCCTCCCTGCTAACACCCTTGCACCTCTCCAGTTCATCCTTAAATCTGCTGCCTGACTAATTCGTCTCTCTCCTTGCTCTTCCCCCCTTTGCAAACCTCTTCATTGGCTCCCATTCCCTCAGCGTATTCAGTTCAAATACTGACCTACAAAGCCATCCATAACCTGTCTCCTCTATGTATCTCTGAACTAATCTCCCGATATCTTCCCTCAAGTAATCTCCGGTCCTCCCAAGACCTTCTTCTCTCCTCCACACTTATTCGCTCCTCACCCAACCGCCTCCAAGACTTCTCCCGAATATCCCCCATCCTCTGGAATTCTTGCCCCAACACATCCAACTATCAACCACATTCTGATCCTTCAGACGGAACCTGAAAACCCACTTCTTCAGGAAAGCCTATAGCCTGCACTGACCCTGCTGCCTCCTCACCACTACCGAAGCTACCGCCTCACCAACATCGGAGCTCCTACAACCCTCAACCCCAGGTCTCACAATGTATTTGAAATGCACAGTCCACATTAAAACTTACAGCATTTATATGAAAACACACTATATATACGGTATCCCATAGAAAGGGCCACTTTATGGGATACCACAAAAATGCGTCAAAATACAACAAAAACACAAGTATTTTTTGGAACCTTTTTACCTGCTAACACCCTTGTTTTTTGTGCAGAAAATTCTGCTGCAAATACTCAACATGTGCACATACCCTAAATCATTGGGATTTTAAGTGTTAGGCCAGCGTCACACTACCGTAGAATAAGGGCAAGTGCTTTGCGAGAAAACATTGCATAGCACTCAGACCACTATAGACCAGCTCACACATCAGCGTTTATTTTCTCAGGTGTATTCACTGTGCATGTAAAATCGCAGCATGCTGCAATTGTCACCGAGACTCACAATTCAAGCCTATGGGTGCGAGAAAAAAGTCGCACAGCACTCGGACCATGTAAGTGCTGTTCGATTTTTACGCACCGATGTCCAATGAAAAGCCGCCAATTCATGTGCCGCATACAGTAAAATCATACTGAGAGGTTAGAATAGAATAGAATAGATAGAATAGATATATACACATAGAATACATAGATATATAGATGTCAGTGACACACACACACATATATATATATTACATAGATAGAAGAAAAGCCGGTAATTCATCTGCCGTGTTCTGTAAGATCACAGCAGGAGCCGACAGGATAGAATAGATGGATTACATACAGTAAATACACATAGAATAGGTAGATATATAGATGTCAGTGACAAGTGTTTGTGCAGCTTATTGTACATATATTTAATTAATAAAAGATTATTTTCTGAAAAAAATGCCGTGGGCTCCCGCATAATTTTATTAACCTATTAACCAGCAGAGTGAAAGCCGACAGCTGAGGGCAGCTGTTTATTGCCTGGGAAGGGGGTAATACAGCCTGTCAGTGTCTTCCTGTGAACTCCCATTCCCTGTCTGACGGCACCGCGAGAGTGAGAAAGTTCTCCTGCTCGCAGTGCTGTCAGACGGGTCCTGCGAGTTCACAGTGACGATTTTTATTCTATCTATCTATCTATCTATCTATCTATCTATCTATCTATCTATCTATCTATCATCTATCTATCTATCTATCTATCATCTATCTATCTATCTATCTATCTATCTATCTATCTATCTATCTATCTATCTATTATTATTATTTATTTATATAGCACCATTGATTCCATGGTGCTGTACATGAGAAGGGGTTACATACAAATTACAGATATCACTTACAGTAAGCAAACTAACAAATACAGACTGATACAGAGGGGTGACGAGCCTGCCCCTGCGGGCTTACATTCTACAGGATGGTGGGGATGGAGACAATAGGTTGAGGGTTGTAGGAGCTCCGATGTTGGTGAGGCGGTAGCTTTGGTAGTGGTGAGGAGGCAGCAGGGTCAGTGCAGGCTGTAGGCTTTCCTATCTATCATATGAATATTTCCTTTGAAAAAGATGTGTGAAAGACAGATAATTACTCTATGTAAAAGCTCATGTTAAAATCACATTGCAATCGGATAGCAATCGCACTGCATTCGGATGTAGAGCAGATGCCAGGTGTGAAAAATCAGACTGTAGTCGCATTACACTTGAATGACACTTGCATTACACTCGTGCGACTCTCAGCAGGGAGACTCGGACCGATTTTTCATCCAGTTTTACATTACATGTCTACAGCCAGTATACTGATAACAACAATAACTGCCCGGGTAATCCACCGCTCTCCTCGCTACTCCCCTGCTTCTCCCCTCTGCAAATCCCTCCACTGGCTCCCAATTCCCCAACGAATCCAGTTCAAGCTACTAACACTGATCTACAAAGCCATCCACAGTCTGTCACCTCCCTATATCTCTGAACTAATCTCCCAATATCTTCCCTCACGTAATATTCGATCCTCACAAGACCTCCTACTCTCCTCCACACTTATTCGTTCCTCACACCACCGCCTCCAAGATTTCTCCCGAATATCTCCCATCCTCTGGAATTCCATGCCTCAACATGTCTGATTATCCACCACCCTCAGATCCTTGAGACGGAACTTGAAAACCCATCTCTTCAGGAAAGCCTACAGCCTGCAATAACCGAGCCGCCACCTCACCAACCACCCGAGCTGCCACCTCACCACCACCTGAGCTGCCGCCTCACCACCACCAGAGCTACCGCACCCCCGACCTACTGTCTCTTCCCCATTATCCCATAGAATGTAAGTCCGCAAGGACAGGGTCCTCTCCCTGTGCCAGTCTGTCATTGTAAATTTGTTTACTGTAAATAATATCTATAACTCTGTACGTAACCCCTTCTCATGTACAGCACCATGGAATTAATGGTGCTAAATAAATAAATAAATAATAATAATAATAATAACAACACATTACTAGTAATCATGGTGAATTGTAAAATGATGGTAACAACAGTCATCATAATCTGCAAAAGTTTTTCCAGCTGCAAAAAAAAAAAAAAAAATTTCTTAAAGATGGGGGAAAAAATTGCCCTATTTTTCAAAAACTGATAGGGATGAGACAGCCCAACTGTAAAGTTCGGGGTTCGTACCGGTGCTGAACTTCAAACACAGATTTCTTCCAGTAGTCTATGCTACTGTTTGGAGTTTGAATGCTTAATAAAGCTTGTTGAAAGGCTACAATGCTGTCAATCAACAAGTTGTGGGCACTTTCTGAGTGATTACAATACTTGCATGGCTGTGATTAGCTATCGCCACACTTGACCCGGCAGGTATAACTGCCAGATCATGGATGGCGACGCTGCTCGAGTGAGAGACTGTAAAACATATAAATGAAAAAAAGGATATGGGCTCCCTCTATTTTTAATAACCAGCTAAGGGAAATTATGCTGGGAAGGGGCCAATTTTCATGGACCTTCCCAGCATAATAATATCAGCCTCCAGCTGTCTGCTTTGCATTTGCTGATATTAAAAATGGAGTTACCCTAAAACAATGACCTGGTGTCCTCCTTATTTTGACCTATGTAGCCTTGAGAACGAGGCTCCATAGGTCCATGCGGTCATATCACCATTCATCATTCTATCTCTAATGCTGTACTCAGCAAGACCCAGTGGAGTACAGCTTGAGACCCGGCAATGGCTGCTGCTCCAGTCTATGGAGCTTCATGCTCTGTCTGATAGATGCCACTCCATTACTAACTCGTGGGATTCATGTCATCTGACATTACATAGCTAACATCAACCGCAAAAACTTACCTCGATTACCACCGCACAAGGGCAATCGGGAAGAGCTGAGGCTAAATGCCATAATTGGCTCATCTAATGGATGCACCATTTCTGGTGTGGCTGAGGGAAGTCTTATTAAGCTGAGAGGGGCCATGAAGCTTTCCAGACTACTAATATCAGCCCCCAGCTGTGTGCTTTGCCTAAGTTGGTTATTAAAAAGAGAAAGCACCCCACATCATTTTTTTAGGTATCACAGTCACACATTACACTTCACACTCCAGCCACCAGGGGGAGCAAAAGGCACTACGTATTAGGCCACTCTTCACACTCTGGTAAAACTGGGGGTTGGATAGGAAGTTAGGTCAGAAAGCAGCCTGGGAGAGTTCCAGGGAGGACCTGCCAGGGGTGGGATCCTGGTAGGGACCTAGCAGAAAGGACAAATCGTTACGTAGCCGCGCCTGCACTACCTGCGGCGGCATCCTAAGAAAGGACACAAAGCGAAGTATATTGTGGAGAAGTGAGAAACCAGATCACAGCACAAGGAGATAGAACCAGTAGGAGTTGTGCCCCGAGATCGGCAACATCCTACTGAGGCACGTAGCCGGTGGCCAGAATGCCGAGGAAGCAACAGACTTCAAGCATTACTTCAAACAGCGGCAGGACAGTTGATTACAGGTTGGCTGTCTACCTTAAATCACCTAAGCAGACATAGGGGGCAAATATGGAGAGGGGCGTCTCTAGGGTCCCAGAATAGCTCCGAGCCTATCCATCATACGGGTGCATCCTAGCCAGATAAACTTGGGGGACGGAGAAGAGAAAGAACTGATACAAGAGTTGTGAGGACTATCCCGTGGTGCTCAGCAGGGAAGGACTATAACACACAGGCGCTAGTTGGCAGGCAACGATTTCCACCTGCAAAGGGAACTCTGGATGTGCCTTTGGACCGGCCGGTCTCAGCCAGCCCTGTTAGCAGTGCTCTGGATTGCGGACCCCGAAGCCTTCAGTAAAAAGCTAAAGAGACTGCAACCCTGTGTCCTCATTATTAACCGCGCCTCGCATCATCACAACCTACACTACTGGGAAGCCCTGGGGATATACTTCACCTGTGGGAAAGTATACCATCTAGCTGCCCTAACACCACCCCAGTGGGCCCCAAGCAGCGTCAATCACCCTGACCGAATACCACAGGTGGCGTCGCGAACCCTGGACAAACTTTCATCACCTTCATTGGATGCCCCTTAGCAGGGTCACAGACCAGGTCCAGCCACCGTGACAACCCCAGCACCGAGATAGAGAGGACCGGTACCGAGTACCCCGCGGCCCTGTGTCTGGGGGCGCTCCACTAAGACCTCACAGCTGTCAGCTTTCCCTTTGCAGATTATTAAAAATAGGGGGGACCCCACGTAATTTTTTTCATTTATTTATTTAACTATTTTACAGCCATATTACAACACCAAAGTTCAGGTCCCCATTATCTTATGTGGGGTTCATTTCTGGGATAAAGTTCGGGTTAGGTTCTGGTACTCGAACCGAACTTTGGACTAAAGTTTGTCCGAACCCAAAGAAGCCGAACTTCCACGGGTCCGCTCATCACTATTAACTGACAAACCTGACTAGTTTTCAAGATAAAAGGGCTCCATAAAGATCTCACTGATTTATGTTACTAAAACTTGATACAACCTTCTAAGCATGGAATCACTGATGTAAATAATTTTTGCTTGAAATGTTGTCAGATTTCTAGTGACAGATATGTCAGGGCATTGCTGAAGAATTTTGAGCCCTTGCATTTCTAAAGAACTGTCTAGCGGTGTAAAATGGGGTAAGCCTCACGTAAAAGAGCTGTGAATATATCCTTTCAAGAATGTGCTTAAGTGGTTGCTGTCTCGTTGTTTATAAAATATACATATGAGCAAATCTCCAGAAATTATTTTCAGATTTGATTCGATCTGAACAAATTAAGTCCAAATGGAAAGTTCCCGAGATCTTGAAAAGATGTTTGCTATGCTCTGAGGTCTATCCAGACCCCAAAGCATAAAAAACGAGGAAAGGAGTTACATAATAATAAAAGATTATACTTACCTGTCTTAGGTGCGCCCCTACCTGTCCTACCTCCACAGTTCCCTAGCCAGTCCTCCACCTGCTGCCTCAGATTTTTGTACCTTCTAACTCACACTAGGCCTCAAGGGTTTATATGAGAAAAACTGTTAGCTCGGCTGTGATCTTCACTATTGAGTAATATTGTGAACAGTTCCTAGAAAAAAAGATACTGATCTGTATTCATGAACCATAAACTTTGAAGCATGCAGGATGTACTGCCCAAAATAAATGGTAACTGGGTAGTGTACATTGCCAATGGAAAACTTCAAGCTGAACACTGTATTGAAAGGCTTTTTCTGTTTTTCACTGCAACTGCCAAGCTTGTTGCCTTAGTTTTGATGTGTAACAGTCTGTGTCTCAGTCTTGAAACATAACTTCCAAGCTTGTACCCTTGTTACTAAGCTGCATCTATACATTTAATCCTGCCGTGTTTTTCTCCACCAAGTCGCCATTCCTCAAATGAAGAACCACATTTGGGGTCAAGATCCATATAATAAAATCTGACTTGCTTACAAAATGAAATATAAGACAAATGCAGAGTTGGATTAGTGTAGCAGATAGAATAATGGACCCCACTGATTCTGCAGAAGTCTCAATTTGCATCTGATACTGGAACCAATCACTGGCCACTAAGACTTATTTTTATGAATTATTTCACAAGTGATATTTTAGGCATTGCTGATGTAAAAAAAAACTTTAAAAATATAAAAAAGGAACCAGCACAACTATGAAATTAAATTAATATGTAGCTGCACAAATACGCTGTAACCAATATAAAAACATATATACATACAATGTATGTCAGAACAAGTGTATACATGAACTTCACTATTGCTACACGCGTAAAAAATGTTAGGCAGTTAACATTTTTTGATCAAATAGAGTGCACTGTAAGCCATCCAACCACCACAAGGTGACCTTATTGATGGACCTATCATCTTTTAATCTATCTTTCCATGTGCCAACCTTACCTCAGATAACCTGGGAACGAAATATTGATTTGTCCTGTGATAAGTTAATGATGAAATTATAAAACTCAAGAAAAAAACAAAATGAGCATATTCACTATAGTAAGTATGTAAATAGTCAAAGTACATGTATTTAAAATAAGGTGCTTAGTTAACACTATTTTGGTCAAAAAACCATGAAAGCCATCCCACTGCAACAAGTTGTAGACAATCGTGATGGTCCTTACCATGTGTCAGGCGACCTCAATGTGAATAAAGGCAGAGCAGGACCGGGGTTCGACTGTTCAGACACTTGTCCATGAGAAGCTATTTGGATGAAATATCTAGCTCACATTTGTACACAGTACAAGAAACTGCAGCAAAAATAAAGAAATGAGCCGGAGCACAAGTTGGTATGTGGTTAATGTGTAAGAACACTGTGGCCACTTCACAGACAAAACCCAAGAAAAAAGACAAAATGAGCATTTACCCTGTAGTAAGTAAATAAGAAAATAGTAATAGTACATATAAATACCATAGGATACTTAATTAGCACTACCAACTTATGGTCTGGCTCATTTCTTTGTTTTTTGCTGTAGTTTCTTATACTTTGTGTGGCCCACCTTTCTGAACTAGGTATTTCATCTAAATAACTTCCCATGAACAGGTTTCTGAACAGCCGGGCCCCTGTCCTGTTCTGCCCTTATTCACACTGATGTACAAAAAAAGGTTGCACTCTATCATGCTAAAGCATGTCAATGTGAAATATATGAAATATGAAAAGCAATATGGCTTTTGAATATTAGGAAAAATATATTGAGATGCTTTGCACAAAATTTGGCCAAATAATGTCTGCCCATCAACCAATGTCAAGGTGGTCTCATAAGACTGATGGGTGCTTAACCAATGTGAATACCTCTTTTAGGCTGATGTCTGAATTCCTGGGTGAATGTGAACACCTCCATCAGGAAAGCCTGCATTTATGGGTAGATAGGAACCTGCTGTAATTAAAATCACCACATGGTGAAGGGCGGAGTGCTCGGTCAGTAAGCTAACATAGAAACAGCAAAAAACTTACTGGCACATTCAAACTAGTCTGAATAAGTGCATACCCGGAGCAGCTACCTCCATATACAATATACAAAAAAAGGTTTCACTCTATTGTGCTAAATCATGTCAATGTGAAATATATGAATAGCAATATGGCTTTTGAATATTAGGAAAAAATGAATGAGACGCTTTGCACAAAATTTGGCCAAATAATGTCTGCCCATCAACCAACGTCAAAGTGGTATCATAAGACTGATGGGTCCCTAACCAATGTGAATACCTCTCTAGAAACACATGCAGCCACATGCACCCATCCCGAATGCCAGCAGCAGTGCTGGGTATTGATGCGAGAGACTCGTGCGAGTTTCTGGGTAGGAAAGTAGGATCCTGCTATAATTAAAATCACCACGTGGTGAAGGGGCGGAGTGCTCAGTCTGTAAGCTAACATAGAAACAACAGTATGCATCTATTCAGAGTAGCTTGGATGTGACAGTCAGTTTTTTGTTGTTTCTTATTCACATTGTGGTCGGCTGATGTAAGGTAAGGTTTTAATACTAGAGGTAGGATAGGACCGTACCAATTGTTTACACCTTGTCCCGGTTGAATGGCTTTCGCGCTTTTTGATCAAAATAGTGATAACTAAGTACCCTAGTACCCTATGTTTATTTGCATGTACCATAACTATTTGCTTATATATTTACTATAGGTATTATGCTCATTTTGTTTTTTTCTTGTGCTTTGTCTGTGAAAAGGCCACATTGTTAACATGCTTTTGCACATTGCAGCAATCTATTTCTTTTGTTTTTATGAAAATATATGTAGTCAATGATGAGTTTTGCATGGCTGTAGCATGGACTCACTGGTGGCCCAAAGAGCCCAACTCTGACACTTGGCTTATGAATATTTTGTTTCCTATTTAGAAATATTTTTCACAGGTAAACTAGGAGTAAACTGGGAGTAAAAAACGACGTGAAAATTTTACATTTTGGCTGGAATTACTTTTTATATTACGAAAGAATATAATAAAGTGAAAGTTTAAATTGCAATTCAAGTCTTCCAAAACAAACAATACGACCAGCTTAATTCATTGCAGATCTTACTTGAAAATGACTTTTCTTCGGGAGGCCCAGCTATGACATCTTCCTTCTCTGGTGGCTTATAAGGCACAGCGGCCACTGTGAACACATGAGGAAGAATACGAACATCCAAAAACACTCAAGAAATTCAGCAGTGATAAAAAACAGATTATCAGAGATGATGAACAATGTCTGTCAAGGAGTTTGTATAAGGAAATTAAAAAAGCAGCTCTCACTGGGATTATTATTTCCATATATTTCAGGGGAATGGAGAAATTCTACGCTCAGAGGTCCTGAGTTCACACACAGAAGGTGGTCCACTTCCTTAAATCTGATTATTTGTCACCAGATTCTAATACTATTATGTAAAACTAATGATGTTGGGTTTGGAATTGAACAAGGAATCGAACTTTCTCATTTATGAGGTGGAATTGTCTTTTACCAATATTGTTTTTCTGTTGGTTGATGTCTTTTCAGAAGTGGAATGTCAGTACCTTGGCATCTAAGAGAACTTCAGTGTGAGAGTGATTTATAGAAGAAATACTCTTCGGGGGATAATAGATAAAACGATGGTGCAGTACTACTAGGAAAGGAATATATCAGATTGCAGATCAAGTCACCTACAGTGATCTTTCCCTCTTCTAGACTTCCGAGATCAAAGACAGATGTAAATAACTCTGTAGCCCATAGAAGAAATGAATGATGTCATTCATTGAAAGCCAGAACAGAAGATATTATGCAACCATATATGATTGCACAAACCATTTGATGCTTTGTATATGACTGTACATCTGTGTTACCTTATGCTTATATTGATGCAATACTATTAGGCATCTTGACGGAGAGTCAAGCTGGCTATCCTACTGAATCCTACTGAATTATTTCTCTATCTTCTGTGGTGTTAGCTAATATTATGCCTCCTAGTTTTGCATTGTAGGTTTCTCTTCAGTTCCCTTATCTAGATAATTTATAAAAATGTTGAACAACACTGAGGCCAGGACAGAGCCTTGTGGTAGCTCATTTCAACACTCTTCCATTTGGATGTGCAACCATTTATTACCACTCTTTGAGTAATTTACTGAACCAGTTATAAATCCACCTAACCATAGCCCTGTCAATCACATACTTGGTATTTTTTTCAGTAAGGATAGTATGAGATACTTTTAAATGCTTTGCTGAAGTTAAGATATACTATATCTACCACATTTCCCTGATCCAGCCAGTCAGTGATTCCATCATAGAAGGAAAATAGATTAGTCTGGCATGACTTGTTTGCTTCAAACCCAAGCTGGCTCTGGTTAATTACTTTATTCTTATCCATGTACTTACATACATGCTGTTTAGTAATTTATTAAAAAATCTTTCCATGTACAGGTCCTTCTCAAAAAATTAGCATATAGTGTAAAATTTCATTATTTACCATAATGTAATGATTACAATTAAACTTTCATATATTATAGATTCATTATCCACCAACTGAAATTTGTCAGGTCTTTTATTGTTTTAATACTGATGATTTTGGCATACAATTCCTGATAACCCAAAAAACCTGTCTCAATAAATTAGCATATCAAGAAAAGGTTCTCTAAACGACCTATTACCCTAATCTTCTGAATCAACTAATTAACTCTAAACACATGCAAAAGATACCTGAGGCTTTTATAAACTCCCTGCCTGGTTCATTACTCAAAACCCCCATCATGGGTAAGACTAGCGACCTGACAGATGTCAAGAAGGCCATCATTGACACCCTCAAGCAAGAGGGTAAGACCCAGAAAGAAATTTCTCAACAAATAGGCTGTTCCCAGAGTGCTGTATCAAGGCACCTCAATGGTAAGTCTGTTGGAAGGAAACAATGTGGCAGAAAACGCTGTACAACGAGAAGAGGAGACCGGACCCTGAGGAAGATTGTGGAGAAGGACCGATTCCAGACCTTGGGGAACCTGAGGAAGCTGTGGACTGAGTCTGGTGTGGAAACATCCATAGCCACCGTGCACAGGCGTGTGCAGGAAATGGGCTACAGGTGCCGCATTCCCCAGGTAAAGCCACTTTTGAACCATAAACAGTGGCAGAGGCGCCTGACCTGGGCTACAGAGAAGCAGCACTGGACTGTTGATAAGTGGTCCCAAGTACTTTTTTCTGATGAAAGCAAATTTTGCATGTCATTCGGAAATCAAGGTGCCAGAGTCTGGAGGAAGACTGGGGAGAAGGAAATGCCAAAATGCCTGAAGTCCAGTGTCAAGTACCCACAGTCAGTGATGGTGTTGGTCCACTGTGTTTCATCAAAGGCAGGGTCAATGCAGCTAGCTATCAGGAGATTTTGGAGCACTTCATGCTTCCATCTGCTGAAATGCTTTATGGAGATGAAGATTTCATTTTTCAGCACGACCTGGCACCTGCTCACAGTGCCAAAACCACTGGTAAATGGTTTACTGACCATGGTATTACTGTGCTCAATTGGCCTGCCAACTCTCCTGACCTGAACCCCATAGAGAATCTGTGGGATATTGTGAAGAGAAAGTTGAGAGACGCAAGACCCAACACTCTGGATGAGCTTAAGGCCGCTATTGAAGCATCCTGGGCCTCCATAACATCTCAGCAGTGTCACAGGCTGATTGCCTCCATGCCACGCCGCATTGAAGCAGTCATTTCTGCCAAAGGATTCCCGACCAAGTATTGAGTGCATAACTGAACATTATTATTTGATGGTTTTTTTGTTTGTTATTAAAAAACACTTTTATTTGATTGGATGGGTGAAATATGCTAATTTATTGAGACAGGTTTTTTGGGTTATCAGGAGTTGTATGCCAAAATCATCAGTATTAAAACAATAAAAGACCTGACAAATTTCAGTTGGTGGATAATGAATCTATAATATATGAAAGTTTAATTGTAATCATTACATTATGGTAAATAATGAAATTTTACACTATATGCTAATTTTTTGAGAAGGACCTGTATAGAAGTAAGGCTCACTGGCCTGTAATTTCGTTTTTTGAAGATAGGGACAACATTTGCCCTTTTCCAATCTTTGAAGACTTTTCCTGTTCTGCAGGAATTTTGCAAAGATTCTGGCTAGTGATTCTGAAATATTCCCTCAGCTTTTTCCACATGTCAGCAGCTACTTCATGGATCCAACCTAGAGGCTCCTGCAAAAGTCTAGATTCAAAGTTGAAAGGTGTAGACCAGGGAACATCTAGTCTCTGCTAAGCAGAGTGGCTAGTGGCATGCCTCATTGTAAAAGCTCTCCTTGAGCTGATCGATTATTAGAGTCATTATGGTCTTATTGCTGTGTTCATAGTTGATAAACCAGTGGCAATTAAAAAGCCACATTTGTCCCATATGATAAGATGTGTGGTAAAGTATGAATTTTCAACCAGCAGAGTGAATAAATTCATGACAAAACATAGGGTGTTTCATAATGTTTAACAATTAAAATGAGAGAAGGTACATTTGCATTCATAGATATAGGAAACATTCCTGTTGCGAACTGCAACTTTTTAAAAAGTTTATGAAATTAATTTACAGTTGTGGTTTATTTATACAAATTTACTTACAGTTGTGGTTTATTGTACAAGCATAGTTTAGTAATAGTGAATTTAACTTTTTTAGGTTATCAGAAAATTCACATCAAGCATCAAAAGGGATGCACTGGGCCAACTAAAAAACTTTTGTAAATTATTTATTATTAAGCTTTAGTCAATACTGTATAATACGGCTGAGTGCTATGTGATAAAACATTGCATAGCACCATAGCACTCGGCCCAGTTTTACTCTATGAGGCAGCTCACATCTGTGATTATTTTTTCATGCCGAATCAGCATGCGAGAACAATCACAGCATGCTGCGATTGGCACCGAGACTCGACCAAGTCTCGGTTAATTAACACCCACATAAGTCTATGGGTGCGAGTGACATAACGCACATCGCTTGGATATCATCCGAGTGTGGTGCGATATACGCCAATGCCAGCAGTGGAGGAGATAGAGAAATTAATTTCACCGCCTCTGCTGCATCCGTGCTCCGATCCTTTCTATGTGAGAGGATCGGAGCACGGTAGCATCACACTTGCCTCTCGCTCGCAGCAGGGCAGGAACCGAGGGTCATTAGCATATCGCATCCGATTCTCTCGCATCGGATGCTATACGCTAGTGTCACTCCAGCGTTAGACTGGGGCTCTATGGGCCCAAGAATGCAACTTATTCTAACCTATTAGGCTATGTTCACACAATGAGCTTTTTGGTGAGTTTTTAATGTTGCATATTTTCTGCAGCATTTCTGTGCTTATTAATATTTAAATTTCCCCTTCAGAGGGGAAGAGGACTTGAACTCTATAGTGCCACCTATTGGAAGCAGCAATCCTACAAGTCACTATTGATCCTTTAACAAGCCTTGAAATGTGACTAAGAACAAAAGCCAAATCAGAATCTCATTTTGCAGACACAGTGTTTGTTTTTTAAACCATTCAGGTTAAATATAAACGACTCAATATGAGCTCATCAACTTAAAGGGGTGCAAAAGCACTGGCTGTGCCCACTTTTCCTGCCCTTGTTTTACGTCCCTGACGAACTGATGTTTTTGACATGCACTGCTGCTATTTTGTATATAACTGTTGAATGATATGTGTATTATAAGATTATTAGCTTCTTGCTTTTAGTGAGAAGGGCTAGGGAGCCTGGGCAGTCCAAAAGGGCCTCAGAGCCCATGCAGGGCGGTTTAGGCATGTAACGTTTTACAAGTAAGGAGCCCAGCTCCTCCAGGGCCTAAGGATAACGTTTGCTAAGAAGCAAAGGAATGCAGGACAGCTGTGTCCTGATGGCGGTCAGATACTTAAGAAGATGCCTGCATGTCTGGTGCGAAAAGGACCAGGAACTACTACAGTTAGTCAGACTGGAGGTTATTCCTAAATAAGAGAGGGACAGCACAAGGACAGAAAATGACGTGTCTTGTGAAGTAACCTTGAGTCGCCCTGCCAGAGCAGTGGGGTACTCGGTACCGGGTCCGGTCTCAAGTTGGATGTCACGGTGGCTATGACCCGGTCCGTGGCCCTGGTGCTAAACGTTTAAAGGTGAATGGTCTTTAAAGGGGAAAATGTTTATGAGTCTGTCGTGACGCCACTTGTGTGTGCCTTACCTGGTGAAGCGAACTCCATTGCCTCTGAGCATGACATTACCCTCCCCGAAGGAAAAGCAACATCACTGCAGCAACCGGCCACCTGGGGTGCTGCACTCCCCTCGTTAACACCAGTACTCCCGGACTGGGAAAAATAAAACAGGCATTGCAGGTTAAGACAATTTTTGGAAATGCATTTCAACAGGTAAAACAGGTTAACTTAAGCATCCCTTTATGGGAGGTATGACTCTTGAACATTGCATAACATAACATTAAACATAAGTGCACACAGGTAAAGTGCAAACATTGTAGTAAGCAAGGCGCATTGATCAGTCCTGGTCTCTTCTGTGCCATGCAGTTCTGCTCCTGAAAAACAACACAGGTATTCACATACAGTTCTGCTCATGCTACTAGCGCGTGGCAATATCTAAGCAACAGGTGCCAGACTATTTAGAAATCAGTTTCCAGAGAACATCTTGTCCATAAGTACTGCAAAACAAAAGCATAAAAACAACATATTTACAGCAGTTAGTTCACGCAGGTGAATGTCCTTTACTTCTGCTATTTCGAGGGCAGGTCCTGGTGCGTACAGGTTCCTGACTGGGGAAGTTCATTAACATGTGTCACAACTGGTGACTCTGTTGAAAATAGTTCAGCATTTGAAGTTTGTGTAGCCTCGGTCTGCATTTCAGTTCCACTTTCAGTGGCTACACAGGTGTGATTATGCTGTCCATGGCACCGTTTAACGAGAAGGGCGTAGTATTCCCTTTCTCCACCACGGGTATAAGTGACGTTGTCACCAGGGTACAAATAGCAGTCAAGGTGTCCTTTTAACAAGTGTGATTCCACATCCCTGCGGTTAACAAACAGTTCTCTTTGTCCAATTTGCTCCCTTATGAATCCCCAACCTCTGTCCAAGTTAAAGGAAACCACAATTCCATTTCTAATGGGTCCTCTACTGGCAGGTTTATTGGTGAAGGATTGAGCTTTGGCTAACAAGTTCTTTTGCTCCATGGCCTCCCATTTAGTTTGGCATTGCCTTTCTTCAGCTGCTAACTTAAGAATCTGCTGTTTACAATAGTCCTCCTTGTCAGTTAGTTGTACACCATTAGCTGCTGATAGGGCCTCCATTAGGAATCCCATAAGGTCTTTGCTAGGATGTTTCCAGTGTACTGTTTCTTTGGGCCTGCATGTCTTTAGGGGCGATGCTTCTGGGGTCATTGGCTAAGTCAATGTGTCCCATGCATCAGTTATGCGGTCCCATGTTATGGCTGTAGTTATTTGTCTAAGCATCAGCATTGGTGGGGGTGCTAGTGATCCCACTAAGGTGTCTTCAGCTACCGAGGCAGTTAACATACCTGTCTCACCGGTGCCGGTGTCTTTTTTTGCCTCCTCCGCTGGGGTCAGGATGTCTGGTTGCCGCTCCTGGCCCGCGGGCTGCAGGGCCTGGTGCTGCGGTGTGGTCATCTCCATGTTCAGCATCATTCTGGCTGGGTCTCACTTTCTGGCTTCATCGGGGAAGCAGTTGTGAGGTCCAGGTTCGTTGTCAGCATTGTCTTCTCCAGCAGAGCGCCACCTTCCGGCTCCATCGAGGTCGACAGTGCAGGTTCCAACGGGGCTGCGGACGCGTCTGGCAAGTGCTGGCGTGGTGGCTGGGCGGTCTTTATTCTCCAGACCAGGGAATCTTTCCAGGTGGCCACCGCTGTCATCTGGGTCTTCATGAGTTGCTGGACCAGCTCCTCCATCTCGGCGGCGAGGAGCTCTGGGTCCATGGTAGGTTGTAGGTCCGAGCTTCCTTGCCGCTGTGGACCGGAGACATCTTTCAGGGTATCTCTTAGTTCTGGCAGTGCTTCTCCGCTGTCCACCAGGGTCTTAACCAGGTAGCGCGCAGCCATCCCGCAGCCACTCTGTTCCACGTGTTTCTCCATCTCACGTCCAAAGCGTTCTCTCTTTCTGTTCCTCAGGCACTTTCCCGCAAGCTCTCTCTGGTGGCTGATCCATCCTGGTGAGAGACATCTTTGTTTAGCACTACAGTCTTTGAAGGGGGGTCGGTCCAGCTTTCACACTGGTTTTTGAACTCCCCCCATGGCAATACATCTTCTTCCTCCTTTATCCTCCTCGTGGTGCAGCAATGGCGGCCATATTTCAATCCCACACAGTATTTCACAGTCCATTGTAATCCATGGCACACAGTACCCAGCGATGCCAAGGGCAGGAAATCCTGTTCGTGATGCCAAAATTGAGTCGCTCAGCCAGGGCAGTGGGGTACTCGGTACCGAGTCTGGTCTCAAGTGGGATGTCTCGGTGGCTGTGACTCGGTCCGTGGCCCTGGGGCTCAACCTTAAAGGAGAATGGTCTTTAAAGGGGAAAATGTTTATGCGTGTCGTGACGCCACCTGTGGTGTTCGGTCAGTAGTGGGACCAACGCTGCATTGAAGGGGTCCCCTGGGGGATGTTGTGGCAGCACGGGTGTTAAACTTCCCACAGGTGAAGCGGGGTCCTATGGTGTAAGACGTGGATGGAATGTGCCGGTGAATAAATGGAGGAGACAAGTTGTAAGTCTTTACCTTGTTTACTGTAGGTTGCTGGCCACAGTCCAGGGCACCAGGCACGGGGATGTTGGTCCGGCCGGCTCAGAGGCAACGGAGGGTTCCCTTGTTCCAGTAGAGGTCTATGAGCCTTTCCAACTAGCGCTGTTAAAGTTGAGATAACTGCTGCCTGAAGCTTCCTACAGGGTCCTCCAGTTTCCCCCTGTATTGAGACAGGTACTTGCACGACAGGCAGCTTGAGCTGTTTTACAGGGACTCTAACATGCCCCGGGCTCCTTAGTTGCTGCTTCGTCTCAGGCGTGGTGCGGGCAGTTAACGTGTAGTGTTGTGCCCTCCGGTTCTGCTCTGTGTCCTAGAGTCCCACAAAAGCCTCGGGCTCCCGGTTCCTGGTACTGCGCTTCAGCTCTGAGGGTGCCCTACCACAATTTCCCTCTGAGCTCTGTTCCTCTCCTATGCTCCGTTCCTCTCCAGGTATTCCACATCCAACCCTTCAGGTTGTCAGTCCTGTCCCAGAGGCTGCAGCTCCTTCGTGGCTGCCAGACCTCTCACTTCTTCTGCAGACGTCCTTCCACTTCAGTGTCTCTCACTAACTGGCTAACTAGCTCCTCCTCCAGGTCAGGATATATAAAGCCTAGGGAACCTCCCCTGAATCCGGGTCTTGAGCTCCTCCTCCTGGCCTGGATTCAGAATGCGTTGCATGTGTGTGCCTTACCTGGTGAAGAGTACTCCATTTCCTCTGAGCATGACATTACCCTCCCCGAAGGAAAAGCAACATCACTGCAGCAACCAGCCACCTGGGGTGCTGCAACCTGTGCTGTACCTAATTGTGAGCTGGATGAGCTGAGAATGGAAATAAGTGAAATCATTTGTTTGAAGTTGGAACCTGACTCTGTCTCACTTTTTCTGCAATCTAAAGCAAGAAATTCCCAGCGAATCAAAGAAGACCCAGAGGGACAGGAAAGCGGACAAAAAGGTACGCTACTGATGGGACATTGCATGCATGTGATGGAGGGCCAGGGTGCGCTAAAGCAGCCACCCCTGAGAGCCATGACTACAGCCGTGGCTTCCCTCACAGTCATACCACCATGGTGACAAGCTTTGAAAAGACTCTCTCTCATAATTTTCTCTATTTTACTGCACCAGAAAAAATTAAAAACTAACTTCACCACTCTTTTGATTTTTCTATAAGGCGGTGGACAAACTGTCGCAATAAAAAGCAAAATCAGAAGACTCGCCGATTTTATGATCAAAACCTTACCACTCAAGGTCAAGGCGCCAAAAATTTTACATATGTTATGTGAGCAATCCACACTCCTCCCAGCTCTCATTACCTTCCAAATATTTATTAACCCCTTTCTGACATTGGACGTACTATTCCGTCCATGTGGGGTGGGCCCTAATTCCCAAGGATGGAATAGTACGTCCAGCGCGATCGGCCGCGCTCACGGGGGGAGCGCGGCCGATCGCGGCCGGGTGTCAGCTGCCTGTCGCAGCTGACATCCGGCACTATGTGCCAGGAGCGGTCACGGACTGCCCCGGCACATTAACCCCCGGCACACCGCGATCAAACATGATCGCGGTGTGCCGGCGGTATAGGGAAGCATCACGTAGGGAGGGGGCTCGGGCTCCCTGCGGGCTTCCCTGAGACCCCCGCAGCAACGTGATGTGATCGCGTTGCTGAGAGCGTCTCTTACCTCCTCCTCCTTGCAGGCCCCGGATCCAAGATGGCCGTTGCCTCCGGGTCCTGCAGGGAGGTGGCTTCACTGCGCCTGCTCAGAGCAGGCGCCGGGAAGCATAAGAAAAGTGCACGTCAGATCGCTGATCTGACAAAGTGCAGAGCAAAGTGTCAGATCAGGGATCTTACACTATAACATGATGCCCCCCAATACATTTCTTTATCTAAATAAAAGAAAAAAAACAATAAAAGTACACATATTTAGTATCGTTGCGTCCGTACCTATAAAACTATATCACTAGTTAATCCCTTCAGTGAACACCGTAAAAAAAAAAACAGGCAAAAAACAACGCCAAACAAAAAGTAGAATAACATGCGATCAAAAAGACGGATATAAATAACCATGGTACCGCTGAAAACGTCATCTTGTCCGGCAAAACGAGCCACATACAGCATCATCAGCAAAAAAAATTAAAAAGTTATAGTCCTCAGAATAAAGCGATGCAAATATAATTATTTTTTCTATAAAGTAGTTTTTATCGTATAAAAGCGCCAAAACATAAAAAAAGATATAAATGAGGTATCGCTGTAATCATACTGACCCGAAAAGTAAAACTGCTTTATCAATTTTACCAAACGCGGAACGGTATAAACGCCTCCCTCAAAAGAAATTCATGAATAGCTGGTTTTTGGTCATTCTGCCTCACAAAAATCGGAATAAAAAGCAATCAAAAAATGTCACGTGCCCGAAAATGTTACCAATAAAAATGTCAACTCGTCCCGCAAAAAACAAGACCTCACATGACTCTGTGGACTCAAATATGGAAAAATTATAGCTCTCAAAATGTGGTAACGCAAAAAATATTTTTTGCAATAAAAAGTGTCTTTCAGTGTGTGATGGCTGCCAATCATAAAAATCCGCTAAAAAACCCGCTATAAAAGTAAATGAAAAAATGTATTTATTTCCATTTTCCAATTAGGGCTAGGGTTAGGGTTAGGGCTAGGGTTATGGTTAGGGCTAGGGTTAGGGTTAGGGCTAGGGTTAGGGTTAGTGCTAAGGTTAGGGTTAGGGCTAGGGTTAGGGTTGGGGCTAGGGTTAAGGCTATAGTTAGGGTTGGGGCTAAAGTTAGGGTTGGGGCTAAAGTTAGGGTTAGGGTTTGGATTACATTTACGGTTGGGAATAGGGTTGGGATTAGGGTTAGGGGTGTCTGGGTTAGAGGCATGGTTAGGGTTACCATTGGGATTAGGGTTAGGGGTGTGTCTGGGTTAGAGGTGTGATTAGGGTTAACGTTGTGATTAGGGTTAGGGGTGTGTTTGGATTAGGGTTTCAGTTATAATTGGGGGGTTTCCACTGTTTAGGCACATCAGGGGCTCTCCAAACGCGACATGGTGTCCGATCTCAATTCCAGCCAATTTTGCGTTGAAAAAGTAAAACAGTGCTCCTTCCCTTCCGAGCTCTCCCGTGTGCCCAAACAGAGGTTTACCCCAACATATGGAGTATCAGCGTACTCAGGACAAATTGGACAACAAATTTTGGGGTCCAATTTTTCCTGTTACCCTTGGTAAAATAAAACAAATTTGAGCTGAATTAAATTTTTTGTGAAAAAAAGTTAAATGTTCATATTTATTTAAACATTCAAAAGATTCCTGTGAAACACCTGAAGAGTTAATAAACTTCTTGAATGTGCTTTTGAGCACTTTGAGGGGTGCAGTTTTTAGAATGATGTCACACTTGGGTATTTTCTATCGTATATACCCCTCAAAATTACTTCAAATGAGATGTGGTCCCTAAAAAAAAATGGTGTTGTAAAAATGAGAAATTGCTGGTCAACTTTTAACCCTTATAACTCCCTAACAAAAAAAATGTTGCTTCCAAAATTGTGCTGATGTAAAGTAGACATGTGGGAAATGTTACTTATTAAGTATTTTGTGTGACATATCTCTGTGATATAATTGCATAAAAATTCAAAGTTGGAATATTGCGAAATTTTCTAAATTTTCGCCAAATTTCCGTTTTTTTCACAAATAAACGCAGGTAATATCAAATAACTTTTTACCACTATCATGAAGTACAATATGTCATGAGAAAACAATGTTAGAATCACTGGGATCCATTGAAGCGTTCCAGAGTTATAACCTCATAAAGGGACAGTGGTCAGAATTGTAAAAATTGGCCCGGTCATTAAAGGGACACTGTCACCTGAATTTGGAGGGAACAATCTTCAGCCATGGAGGCGGGGTTTTTGGGGTGTTTGATTCACCCTTTCCTTACCCGCTGACTGCATGCTGGCTGCAATATTGGATTGAAGTTCATTCTCTGTCCTCCGTAGTACATGCCTGCACAGTGCAATCTTGCCTTGCGCAGGCGTGTAATATGGAGGACAGAGAATGAACTTCAATCCAATATTGCAGCCAGCATGCAGCCAGCGGGTAAGGAAAGGGTGAATCAAACACCCAAAAACCCCGCCTCCATGGCTGAAGATTGTTCCCTCCAAATTCAGGTGACAGTGTCCCTTTAACCTGCAAACCTCCCTTGGGGGTGAAGGGGTTAAATATTCCCAGCACTATGATAGCATGCTCCTCACATTTTACCCCCTTCCATTTCAACCCTGTCATCCCCAAAACATTTAAACGTACATTTATTCCAATTCACTCTAAAGCCAGATGCACCACAGAAAAAATCCAAAAGCAACTTAACCCTACTCATAGACCCAACACTTTCACTCACAGCCGCAACATCATCCATATATCCAAGAAACTTCACATGCTTACCACCACCCCCAGGTACCAACGGTCCTCGCATCATTTTATATTGTCTCATCAAACATAACAAAGGTTCGATCACACATACAAACAAGACAAGGACAGTGGACACCCTTGCCTTACACCAGACATAATATTCACTTTCTCACTTAGCCACCCGTTAGCAAGCAACTCACTTGACGCACGATCATACAAAGATATTATCCTATTCAGAATTTGTTTAGGAAATCCCAATTCTCTCCAGAACTTTAAACAAAAACACATGCGAAACCCTATCAAACGCTTTTTCAAAATCAATTGCAAGAACCATACACTTCTGTTTCCTCACCGCAAGTCTCCAATCAAATCCCTTAATAATAACAACTTATCATTCATACTCCTTCCAGGCCCGGCACACACTTGATCCTTATCCACAACACTACCAGTCACCTCACGCATGCGATTCGCCAACAATTTTCTGTAAATTTAGTAATCTAAATTTAACAATGTTATAGGTCTCCAATTCTCTAAACATTTTCTCTCACCTTTCTTATACACAAGCACAACCACACCTCCTTCATAGATTCACACAACGCTTACACGTAGAATTCTACCGGCAATTCATCTTTACCCGGTGTCTTATTCTTTTTGGCACTCTTCATCACGTTTTCTACTTCATCCATAATTCTCATTCAAAATATCCCATTCACCACTATCCAACGTATTTTCCAACCCATTCAGCACTTCTGTAACCAGACCAGAATCAATCCATTTTTTATCATATAACTTGCTATAGAAGCCATTCACCTCCTTTATCACACTCTCACCTGACACACATAAACCGTTCCTATCCAGGACTTCATTCATATCAACCTTCCTCCTATTCATTTTCTTAAAAAAGAACCTCGTGCACTTTTTATCTTTCTCCAGATGTGCTATTTTGGTACGATAAATTATTTCTTTCCCTTTTTTATCCATAACACGCTTTAATTAATTCATTGTCTCAACCAGCAAGTCAGACACATCCATCCCACTTGCTCCATTATTTCTTAACCAGTCTATCCACTTGTTTAAATCATTAAATCTACTCTGAAAAATAGCAGCTTTTTTATCGCCCCATTTTGGAAGAATTTTTTGCAACACACCTTAACCCAGTCCTACCATTCAAGCACACATGCAAAATTCCTCTTACGCTAGCTTGTTAAACCATACTTTATTTTTTATTCAATCAGCACATCCTCATATTCTAACAATATTACATTCAACTTCCATACCCCACCCCATACATGCAGTCATCAATCGCACTAAACACAACTCTCATACACTCATGATCAGAAAAAGGTACAACATTCATTTTGTTCAAAATTCTTACACAATGTATTTTTTGGAAAATAGCATTTTATCTATTCTGGATACAATACCACCCCTATCAGCATGGCATGTCGGTGGTGGTGAGATGCCAAATTCAAGAGCAGCAGTATCTAGAATGGAGAAATCAGAAATCACATTTTGCTATATGACCAGAATCATTGCCATTTTTGCAAGTTGGCATCTCCCCGCAACTATCCTGGGTATGCTCGAAATTCTTACATCTCCGACAGTACATCAGAGCATTCGGGAAAAACACACTACTTTTCCCAACTGAAAAATTAAGAGGGGGTAATGGATACCTCCTGGGCTTTGGGGATCCATCCCAACACTGACAAAAGTGTCTTGTGACAAAAATATTGTATTTCACGGTCCAGAGCCATTCTCTATAAAAGACCCTGTGGGAGTACTGAACATAATTACAATGTCTCTTTAAAAATAAAGTAATGTCATCCAGGGAAACAAAAGGGCTGTGCTTAAAAACTATAAGTGGGGCACAGTAAAGGTAAGACCTTCCAGCAGAGGATTTGCAACTCCATTTTTCAGGGCAGTAAACAAATTCTGGCAAGCAGCCATAGACGATAGCACCAGCACATACCTGCCTTCCCTCCTGAACTCCTGCAGCCATATTATCTCAGACTTCCGAATCCTCAGGATGTCATAAAACACCATGTTAACCAAACATCCCAGATAAAAATGCTTTTTCTTATCTTCTGCGATGTCAATCTTGAATCCATTTTTCACCTGGGTATCAACGTTCCCTGAGAATTGAAGCTTGACTCTCTTCATCCACAGCTTCCAGGACCTTCTTCCCGATTCCTCCTGGCTGTCTCCAAAAGAAGTGACAGGCTTAAGCCACCGAAGTGTCGATGCTGGAAGGCCAAGAGACAGCACGCCAGGTGTTTTGGCGTTATGGAACCTCGTCAGTGCAAAGCATGAGAACTGATTTGGCTAGGTGAGAGGCTCTGGACCGAGGGCTAAGGGGTAACGTTTCTCCTTGTGGAGAGTGACATACTGGCTCTTACATGCCATGGTAAGGAGGCTTATTCACCTTGCAATGCTCCTCTAGGAAATTACACAGCCCTTTATCATTTTTGCGTTTTCGTTTTTTGCACAACTCCTTCCCAGAGCTATAAATTTTTTATTTTTCCATCAATATGGCCAAGTGAGGGCTTATTTCTTGCGGAACAAGATGTAATTTTGAAAGACACCATTGGTTTTACCATGTCTTGTACTAGAAAACGGGAACAAAATTCCAAGTGTGGTGAAATTGCAAAAAAAGTGCAATCCCACACTGGTTTTTTGTTTGGCTTTTTTGCTAGGTTCACTAAATGCTAAAACTGACCTGTCATTGTGATTCTCCAGGTCATTACGAGTTTATAGACAAATTTAAAAAAAAAAATATTGCGCAATTTTACGATACCCGTAGCGTCTCCATTTTTCTGAATCTGGGGTTGGGTGAGGGCTTATTTTTTGTGTGCTGAGCTGACTTTTTAATGATAACACTTTTATGCAGATACGTTCTTTTGATCTCTTACTATTGCATTTTAATGCAATGTCGCAGCTACCAAAAAAACGTAATTCTGGCATTTCGAATTGTTTTCTCGCTACGCTGTTTAGCGATCAGGTTAATCCTTTTTTGTATTGATAGATCGGGCGATTGTGAACGTGGCGATACCAAATATGTGTATGTTTAATTTTTTCATTGTTTTATTTTGGATGGGGCGGATGGGGGGTGATTTAAACTTTTATTTTTTTTTATTCTTTTCATATTCTTAAAAACATTTTTTTTAACTTTTGCAATGCTTCAATAGCCTCTATGGGAGGCTAGAAGCTGGCATAGCCTGATCAGTGCTGCTACGTAGAAGCGATGCTCAAATCGCTCCTATGTAGCTGAATTCTTGCATTGCTATGAGCGCCGACCACAGGGTGGCGCTCACAGTAATCCAGCATCAACAACCATAGAGGTCTTAAGGATACCTCTGGTTGTCATGCCGACACATCGCTGACCCCCAATCACATGACGGGGGTCAGTGATGCGCGCATTTCCAGCCCCATGGCCAGAAGCGGTAGCTAAATGCCGCTGTCAGCGCTTGACACCGCGGCTTTGATGTGGGCTCAGCGCCGGAGACCACATCAAAGTGGGAGACGCGACATGCGCTGTACTAGTATGGTGCATGTCGTGAAGGGGTTAATATAGAAATTGCCTCTTCAGAGTGGAGGAGGACTTGAACGCTATAGTGCCACCTGTTGAAAGTGTAAGAGGAAGAACAAGATCGGGTGTACCTTTCTCATGCTGGTTCCAGAACTACTGGGACTGTCTCCAATATTGCAGGGGGGAAGATTTTCAGAAAAGGACAGACCCTTGCATGTGACTGCGGTAAGCGGGGCCAGGTTAAAAAGCGCTGTGCATGGGAAAAGAGCCAGAGCCAAGGCGGGAAAGCTAAGTGGACAGTCGGGTGCAGTACTAGTGGTGACTGCAGAGCACCCCTTGAGCACAGGCCGACTTGGCAGATCCCCTGCGTACCGGGCCACTGAGAGTGGACGACAGGCTTCCAGTTTCCCACTAACCTCCACTCCAGGAGGCAACTCAGAGTTGAGACCAGTGACTGTAACGTGCACATAGCGCAATGAGAAGCAGTTTACTAGGCAAAAGCCCCTTAGCCAGGTACCTGTATACACTGCAGAGCGAGCCTTCATTCCGGCAGTACTTCATACTGGACTGAGCACAGTGTTTGGCGTTCAGGAGTGTAGGAGCACTCCGCATTCTTCAAAGACCCCCCACCCGCTTCGTGGATTGGGGCCCCGCCCTCTACAGACACCTCTGTGACTTCACGTGCCGCTGTTGTCGATGCCACCATTGGAGAACCGAGACGCTGCAATTAAGAAAACTACAGACTGATAAGTTTATTTGCCTTTGTTTCTCCCTATTGAACTACCGTTCGTCCCTGCTCTGTCCCTTCTTAGCTCCCAGTTTTGCCCTTCTCCCTCACATACTTCCCCGAGTCCCTACACTCCATGCGAGGAGAATATATTGCAATCATTAGGACATAATATTAATAAGCCTTAATAGGTTATTTGTGAGTCTTACTATAAATAATATACCAAGTTGTAAGTGAGTGACTCAAAAATCATCTCCAAATAGAGTTGTATGCAGGACATGTGGGGTCTGTTATTCTACTGGAAACAAAGTATACCTGTCTTTTCACATCAAACTTGTAGAAAAGTCTGGTCTTGTTGCCCTCATTTCCCACAATAAGTTAAAATTGCTTCTGATGACGATCATACCAACTTGTCCAGGAACTATCCCGATTGTCATGCTCTGTAACTTTGCACCTACTCTTTTTCACTTGGTGGTTTCTTTTCATCACCATTCTGCCAGCGCTACAGAAGCTGGAACTCCCTTCACCATGCTCTGCATCTGCCATTATCCAATGACTTTTCTGCCATAAATTGAAAAACTGCCTTTCTATTATGCCTGCCTGAAGTTTGATATATGGGATAACAGGAGCATGATGGCACCTTATTCTTGTGACAGATTTGGGTCCCAAAGCCAGAGATTTCTGAAATATTCTGTCATCACTAGAGATGAGCGGTTCTTTTGAAATTTCAATTAGCAGAATTTGCTATAGTTTTACAAAATTTAGATTTGAAACAAATATATTTGTACAAATCTCAATACTGGAAAGCTTGCAATAACTCAGAAAATACACATGGGAGAGAGGAGGGGGAGAAACCCTCTGACCATAAGAGCTTACACTCTAAAGGAGAGAGGACCCCGCTGACCATAACGACAAACACTCTACAGGAGAAAGAGAGGACTCGCTGACCATAAGAGCTTAACTCTACAGGAGAGAGAAGACCTCACTGACCGTAAGAGCTTAACTCTACAGGAGAGAGTGGACCCAGCTGACGATAAGAGCTTACACTCTACAGGAGAGAGAGAGTCCTCGCTGACCATAAGAGCTTAACTCTACAGGAGAGAGAAGACCTCACTGACCGTAAGAGCTTAACTCTACAGGAGAGAGTGGACCCAGCTGACCATAAGAGCTTATACTCTACAGGAGAGAGTGGACCCAGCTGACCATAAGAGCTTATAATCTACAGGAGAGAGAGGACCCCACTGACCATAAGAGCTTAACTCTACAGGAGAGAGTGGACCCAGCTGACCATAAGAGCTTATACTCTACAGGAGAGAGAGGACCCCACTGACCATAAGAGCTTAACTCTACAGGAGAGAGTGGACCCAGCTGACCATAAGAGCTTATACTCTACAGGAGAGAGAGGACCCCACTGACCATGAGAGCTTACACTCTACAGGAGAGAGAGGACCCCACTTATCATAAGAGCTTACACTCTACAGGAGAGAGACGACCCCACTGACCATAAGAGCTTACACTCTACGGGAGAGAGAGGACCCCACTGACCATAAGAGCTTACACTCTACAGGAGAGAGATGACCCCACTGACCATAAGAGCTTACACTCTTCAGGAGAGAGAGATGACCCCACTGACCATAAGAGCTTACACTCTACAGGAGAGAGAGGACCCCGATGACCATAAGACCTTACACTACAGGAGAGAGGACCCCACTGACCATAAGAGCTTACACTCTACAGGAGAGAGAGAGGACCCCACTGACCATAAGAGCTTACACTCTACAGGAGAGAGAGAGGATGCCACTGGCCATAAGAGCTTACACTCTACAGGAGAGAGAGGACCCCACTGGCCATAAGAACTTACACTCTACAGGAGAGAGAGGACCCCACTGACCATAAGAGCTTACACTCTTCAGGAGAGAGAGATGACCCCACTGACCATAAGAGCTTACACTCTACAGGAGAGAGGACCCCGCTGACCATAAGAGCTTACACTCTACAGGAGAGAGAGGACCCCGCTGACCATAAGAGCTTACACTCTACAGGAGAGAGAGAAGACCCCACTGACCATAAGAGCTTACACTCTACAGGAGAGAGAGAGGACCCCGCTGACCATAAGAGCTCAGACTCTAAAGGAGATACTTACCCAGTGTCTCTGGATATGAAAGACGACTCTGCCGCACAAACTGTGCTTCACTGGGAACTGCTGACCACCATTGTACAAGGTGTGTAATCTGCTAGATGTCATGGCTGCAGGGCATTATGGGGAGGCTCGCGTGGCCACATAAAAGACATTAGCCCCCTCTCCGATGCTTCAGCATTGTGGAAAATGGAGCCTGCAAGTTGTTTTTTATGAAATGGCAAAATATCAGGAAATATTGAAGCGATTCTTACGCCTTAAATGGCCCAGATGAGATAACCCCTTTAATGTTAGTTTTAATGTTGGTGATATGTCCCTTCCATTTAAGTGACAACAGCAGCTTTACAGACACTTCTAGTAATAATTAATATAATGTTATAACAGAAAAATTTGTGGCTGCTAATAGTTTAAAACCAATAATTAATAGAAGTAAGAAAACTAATGTGAAACTTTTAGAACTTAAGTCTGATGGCAGCGTGTCAGTTTGGGACACCCACAGGTTTTTAGAAACTCGAGAGTTCAATTCCTCCCAGATGCAAAATCTGTTAAGCTCAGGTAGATATCAAATCTGGATATTATACCTCTGCTTAGCATGTGTTGGGCTAAAGCTTAAAGCAATACTCCCTGTTTTTTTTTCTGATACAATCTGTGTACAATTTAAATTCCTAGCCTTGCGTGCATATTTAATTCTCTGGTGAGTCAAAATTGGCGCAGCAACGATGGAATAACTGGTTTTCATTTTCACTAGGAAGGCACGTCTATTAAAATAATGTGAAAAAAAAGGACTCGTCCAAAAGAAACTGCAGGGTATTTCTGAAGCTGAAATCACCACAGTTCCTATATAATTGATGTATGTATGTGAGGGTCATATAACAGGTCTCAGCGCTCAATACAAAAATTTTTAACACCAGGAATTTAAGGAGAGTTTATGTCAGGCAGAAAAGTTATAGAGAAGATTTAACAAAGGTGTGACTGGGTGTAAAATAGTTAATTTCTTTTAAATCCATGGCAAATTAATGAAATATGGAATATGGCAGAAAAATGGTAAATGTTTCTAATATGACAGGTCTGACCTGTCCTAAACACGATTCGTTTTTGACATTGATAGACAATTCTTAGATATCAAACAGACATCCTTGGCTATAAATAATATAACAGTCCTTATAGTTTACTCTTTTATTACCTATCTAGATGGTGGCCCGATTCTAATGCATCAGGTATTCTAGAATATGCATGTCCACGTAGTATATTGCCCAGTCACATAGTATATTGCCCAGCCACGTAGTATATTGCCCAGCCACGTAGTATATTGCCCAGTCACGTAGTATATTGCCCAGCCACGTAGTATTTTGCCCAGCCACGTAGTATATTGCCCAGCCACGTAGTATATTGCCCAGCCACGTAGTATTTTGCCCTGTCACGTAGTATATTGCCCAGCCACGTAGTATTTTGCCCAGCCACGTAGTATAATGCTCCATGCAGTTATAACCCCATAGATGCCCCATATAATGCTCCATGCAGTTATGGCCCCATAGATGCTCCATATAATGCTCCATGCAGTTATGGCCCCATAGATGCCCCATATAATGCTCCATGCAGTTATGGCCCCATAGATGCTCCATGTAATGTTCCATGCAGTTATGGCCCCATAGATGCTCCATGTAATGCTCCATGCAGTTATGGCCCCATAGATTTCCCATATAATGCTCCATGCAGTTCATTATGGCCCCATAGGTGCCCTATATAATGCTCCATGCAGTTCTTTATGGCCCCATAGACTCTCCATACAGCATTGTGCCACACGTAATGCTGCTGCTGCAATAAAAAATAAAAACATCACCTCTCGTCGCTGCTCCTCAGCGTCCCGTCTCTCTGCACTGACTGTTCAGGCAGAGGGCGGCGCAAAACTAATACGTCATCGCGCCCTCTGACCTGCACAGTCACTGCAAGAGGACGGGAAGACGGAGCGGCGCCCGGCGGATGGAACGCGGACAGGTGAATATGAAATACTCACCTGCTCCTAGCGCTCCTGACGCTGTCCCTGCCTGTCCCATGGTACCGCAGCTTCTTCGCGCCTGCGCGAGAAGGACCTGCCATGACCGTGACGTCATGGCAGGTCCTTCTCGCGCAGGCGTGCAGGGCCTGTGATGACGTCGCAGTCACATGACCGTGACATCATGACAGGTCCTTCTCCCATACCATCGTTCGCACCAGAACCTGCCGCTTGCACGGAGCAGTCACCTGAGGGTTGCGAGGAGCGTGAAAGGTGAGTATATAATAATTTTTTATTTTTTTTATTATTTTTAACATTAGATAGTTTTACTAATCATGTTGCATAGGCAGCATGAATAGTAAAAAGTTGGTCACACAGGGTTAATAGCAGCGTTAACCGAGTGCATTACACCGCGGTCAACGCGGCCATTAACCCTGTGTGAGCGCTGACTGAAGGGGAGTACGGAGTGGGCTCTGACTGCAGGGGAGTAGGGAGGGACTAATCGGACTGTGCCCATTGCTGATTGGTCGTGGCAGCCATGACAGGCAGCTGGCGAGACCAATCAGCGACGCGGGATTTCCATTACGGAAGTTGCCAACAGAAGGACAGAAAGACAGAAGTACCCCTTAGGCATTTATATATATATATAGGCGATCTACTATATAATTGTCTAAGGGTCACTTCCGTCTGTCTGTCTGTCTTTCTGTCTGTCTGTCACGGATATTCATTGGTCACGGCCTCTGTCTGTCATGGAAATTCAAGTTGCTGATTGGCCGTGGCAAAAAACCCACGACCAATCAGCGACGGCCATAGTCTGGCAGCGAAATGGCCGCTGCTTTACTGCCCTGCAGTCAGCGCTGAGCGCTCACACAGGGTTAATGCCAGCGTTAACGGACCGCGGTGTAACGCACTCAGTTAATGCAGCTATTAACCCTGTGTGACCAACTTTTTACTATTGATGCTGCATATGCAGCATCAAGAGTAAAAAGATCTAATGTTACAAATAATAATAATAAAAAAAAGGTTATTCCCCCCATCCGACGTCGCACGCTGTCCTTGGCAGTGCAAGCGGCAGGTTCCGGTGCCAAGGATGCTATGCGAGAAGGACCTGCTGTGATGTCACGGTCATGTGACCGCGACATCATCACAGGTCCTGTGCTCATACCAACCCTGGGACCGGAAGCTGCTACGTGCACCGCACACAGGTGCCAGGACTTCAAGGGGCCTTTGGAAGGTGAGTATATGTTTATTTTGTTATTTTAAGTCTTTTTTAACTATGCATATAGTGCCCACATTGCTATATACAACGTGGGCTGTGTTACATACTGTGTGGGCTCTGTTATATACTACATCTCTGTGCTATATACTATGTAGCTGGGCAATATACAACGTGACTGTCCAATATACTACGTGGCTGTACAATATACTACGTGCTCTGTGTTATATACTACGTAGCTGTGCAATATACTATGTGGCTGTGTCGGTTCTGTTATATACTTCGTCGACTGTGCAATATACTACGTGGCTCTGTTATATACTACGTGGCTGTGCAATATACTACGTGCCTCTACAATATACTACGTGGCTATGTTATATACTACGTGGCTCTGCTATATACTACGTAGCTGACCAATATACTACATAGCTGTGCAATACACTACGGAGCTGTGCAATACACTACGTTACTGTGCAATATACTACGTGGCTCTGCTATATACTACGTGGCTGACCAATATACTACAAGCCTGTGCAATACACTACGTAGCTGTGCAATACACTACGTTGCTATGTTATATACTATGTGGCTGTGTTATATACTACGTAGCTCTGCTATATACTACGTACGCTGTGTTACATACTACGTAGCTCTGTTATATACTATATCGGTTGTATTATATACTACGTCACTGTGCAATATAGTACGTAGCCTGTGCTATATACTACGTACATATTTTAGAATACACGATACGTTAGAATCGGGCCACCATCTAGTAGAATTACAATTGTTTTTATGTTTTCATCTAAGAGTAGAGAAATGTTTGCCCAATGAAACCAATTAAATAGTAATTGTAAAAAAAAAGCAGAAACTAATCATTTTTGTTTTTGTTTTTACACCCTTGACCAGTATAAAAAACAAACCTTTATTCTTCTTGTTATTAATTATTTAGTTATACCAGAGAAAAAAAAAACATTTTATTCTATTTTATTACTCTTGTCCCACATATTTTGCATAAAAAGAGTTTTGGAATTGCAACATTCCAAGTGCTATAACTTTTTTTATTTCTAGATTTTCAATTCTACCGTACCACTCATTAACTCGTGTACCATTTTTTTAAACTGGTCAATGGTAATAAAATAGTAAAAAATAGTTACAAATAGTTTTGAGATTTTTTTGATGGTAGTCATCGTATGGTATAAATAACCTGCAAAAATAGAAAAAAACAGATTGTAATTGCCAGGAATCCATGGCACGAATAGGGACTACTCCTATGGTGAGGAACAGCAAGAAAAGGAGAAATCCAGCCATTTTCCAGATAAAAAAGTGCAAATAGTTTTTATCCAAGATAGAGTGAAAATTGGCAATCATAATCATTTAGAAATAACAATACTAATGCTTTAACTCAGGAAGAGTTCAGAAATCAATATTTTGTGGAATAACCATGATTTTTAATCACAACTTTCATGCGTCTTGGCATGCTTTCCACCAGTCTTTCACACTGCTTTTGGCGCAAAAATTCTTCTTTGTTTGATGGATTTTGACTATCCATCATCCTCTTGATTACATTCCAGAGGTTTTCAATGGGGTTCTGGTCTGGAGATTGGGCTGCCCATGACAGGATTTTGATGTGGTGGTCTCTTAATTTTTGCCAGAGCTGTACAGTACGTGAAAGAAAGCCGTCATTAATAGTGATGAGTGATTGTGCTTGCCACTAGTGTTGAGCATTCCGATCCTGCAAATATCGGGTATTGGACGATATTCGCGGTATCGGAGTTCCGATACTGAGTTCCGATACTTTTACAATATCGGATACCGGAATGGGAAGTTCCCATAATTCAATGAGCCAGTTTGATTTAATTCAGCCAATGAGGAATCCTAAGAAGTGTGGGCACATCCTGTTATGCATGTTAGGCATGTAACTAATGGCATGGCTGTGATTGGCTGCTGAAATGATGTTATGATGCACTATAAAATCCGCCGCCACCATTTGGGGTTCACTTTGCTGTGAATTCAGTTAGGGACAGGACGCTGCTGGTCTGACTGAGGGACAGTTTGAGATAGTGATTTGCTTAATTGTGCTTTACCCAGGCTACTAAAGCAACCACTGTGTGAGAAGCTTTTTTTTTGCCTTGCAGCGCTGTTCACGGATGTCTGCGAGGTCTGTGTGTGTGAGTGCAGCTCACGCTGCAATGTGTTCTGCAGTCACATCTGGTTGTAGTCCGCTCAGCGTGTGTCACTGCCTCATATATTGTCCTTTTTTTCATTAGTGCAGCCCATTTTTCCTGATTTCTCCTATTAGTGTGTTTCCATCCGTATCCAGCTAGATTGCGTGCAAACACTATATAGGAGTAGATAGAGGAGCTTTTCTGCAGCCTGCAGCGCTGTTCATGGCTGTCTGCGAGGTCTGTGTGTGTGAGTGCAGCTCACGCTGTCATCTGTTTTGCAGCCACATCTGGTTGTAGTCTGCTCAGCGTGCGTCACTGCCTCACACATTGTCCTTTTTTTCATTAGTGCAGCCCATTTTTCCTGCAAACACTATATAGGAGTAGATAGAGGAGCCTTTCTGCAGCCTTGTGCCCTGCAGCCCCAGCCAGATTAGTATTAGCCTATTTTTGGAGCCTCATCTATTGCACTGTAGGTTACCTTCCTGCATTGTAATAGCTACAAAAAGTTTGTGATACAATCGGTTTTAGATCTTTGGGCACATCCAGTGTCTTTTTGTGAAAAAAAACAAAAAGTTAATAAACTCAGAAGGAGGATCAGATTGGTGAATTGGAAGACGACGTGGTTGATGATGAGGCCACTGATCCAACCTGGCACAGTGGCACCCTTAGTGAGCACAGCAGTGAAAAGAGGGATGGACTGTAGAGCTTCCTGAAAAACCCAACTCTTCAATATCTCTGGGTAACTTTTCTATACCACTTGTCAGCTCTTCCTTTGACTCTGTAACAAACCACGCTCAGCCATTTTGCTGATGGACTGTTGATCAGCTCTGCCTTGAACTTTGTGACAAACTCAGCTTTACTATAATGTTGGGCAAGTCTGCTAAACTGCTGGCCAACTCTGTCTTGGAATCTGTGACAAGTAAGGCAGCTATGTTATATCATTTGATCCATTGTGACTATGAACCTCCTGTGTTACGCAGCTCTGCTATTTTAGTTACTCATCACTGAATCTACCCTGCTCTCTTGTGGATTACAACTCTGCTACACCAGCTGCCATCATGCCACAACCATTTTTGTTGTTCCAACTGGATCACCTTGTGCATCAACATCATCTGTCTATGCTACGTAAGAACTGCTCATCTGGACCAAGGGCTTTATGGAATCGATCCACCTCACCATTTGTGACAGAACAATGGGGTTTATTATTTTTGCTTTCAGTATTAATTCTCCTGTCAAATCTATATGATTTGGAGATCCTATTCAGAGGCAATGGGTTTGTTTGGGTGCATTTGGATTCAAGTGCATTGGATCTGGTCATCTAGCCATGATGCAGACATGAAGAAAGCCTTATTTTCTACAAGTCATGGTCAGACCAGACAATCGGATTATGCTGTCTGGCCAATGTAATTCTGTCCTCTCAAGTCTATCCAATGCTGCATTTGTGAAATATCCTCCAAACCACCCAAATAGTTATTGAGAGGAGGTAAATCAGTCTGGAATCTGAGAAGGACTTCATCTTTGTCTCTCTTCCTAACAATGAACTCATTTACGGCAATCTTTCTCAGAATGCAGCCACAATCAATGTGATGGTTGCATGAGGATGTATTTCTTGGCTGAAGATTTGCGTATTTTGAAAAATTCAAAATCTTCCGTCAAATATATTATTACAAGTGCTGCTCTCATTAATAGTCATTCTGTGAGAATTTACTTATTCTGAATGAAATGTGAGAATTAAAATGAGCAGAACATTAGTATATGGCTATATGCAGTGACAGGAGGTAATTGTCAACTATTAACATTCCCGTAAAACCACTAATGCAACCGTAGCAGAAACTGAGCTAGTGAAATGTTTTGACGTGATAATATGATAATTTATGGGAGTACTCTGACCTGTAAATCTGTGAAAACATTGACTCTGAACTCAAAAATTATCTGCTGAAAGACTGCACTTTTTAATGGCTTGCAATGAAATGTTTGACCCAAACAAAACACTCCAGCACTTATCAAGCCTCTTATTGCGGGTGAAATAAAAATGTGTTCAGATGAAATTCTTCTGTTTGTGTGTAGGGCTGTAATTCAGATATGAAACAAATTAAGCCAAGTTTCTATCCAGGAAATGCTCGCTATCTGCTGTATGGAAAACTCTATGTCAGTGCAGTCATTCATCTACGAAGGTTTCTTGTGTCTTATAAACATTGTTACTGTAACTACCTTTAAAATCCCATATTTCCCATATGGCAGCATAAATTTAACCTTGATTTACCTATATAGCCATTTTTAATGGGAACTAAGATTAACTCCTTCACGACCTGTGATGTACAGGTACTGTGAAGGATGGCACCATAGAGATCATGCAGAATCCCACCGCTGCCATCACATTTGAAGAACCCAAACCTCACCACCCAGCCTGATGTCACTATTATGTCCAAAGGATCATGTGGCATGCTCTCCTCACTTGCACCAACGTGAGGTCAGTTTGGCACTGTTTTACTCAGATACCCCCTGTCCATACCGGCCCAGGGAGGCTCAGGGAGTGAAAGGATGTGGCCCATGCAGTTGCTGACATGGCACAACAGTCGCTCACAACCCTGACAGGCTGAGAAGCCCCTTTCAGTAGTACCAATGAAACAGCGCCAGGTCAGCCTGGTAGGACTGCCACCAGTTCCTCGTTAGATATAAGCCCAATCTGTTAATGGGATTATATTGGGCCAGAAACCAGCCCCGGTATCATGGAAAGTTAAGCCGAGACCACTGACGTGTGGATTCATGGATTGAGATAAAGGAGCAGCCCAAGATTAAATTATATATTTAAATGCCTTAAGTGCACACTAAACAAAACACTATATATACAATGGTTATGTATATACAATGGTCAGATATGCAAATACAAATAGTGGTAGTACAAAAGTATAAGCAGATGATTAGTCAGTTACCAACCAGTCAGATGAAAGGCCTGACTTGTGCTGGAGGGGCCAGCTGTGTGTCATGTCGCACACATAATGTTGTGCCAGTCCCAGCAAATGTGAGATGTTATGCCAGGATAAAAGATTTGTGGGACTTCCGTCTAGCAGCCGGATGCTACTGACCTGGATGCTGAACTGGAGTCGCACAAATCGATCCATTCATCTCTACTTATAAGGCTACTAATGCAATTCTCAATACTTACAGTAATTCAAAATTTACAAAACTATACATTAATACTTAATCACCCAGTTATCAGGCGATAAGGAGTTTGCATGTTCGCCCCGTGTTTGCGTGGGTTTCCTCCGGGTACTCCGGTTTCCTCCCACTTTCCAAAAACATACCGATAGGGATTCTAGATTGTGAGCCCCATCGGGGACAGAGATGATAATGTGTGAAAAACTGTAAAGCGCTGCGGAATATGTTAGCACTATATAAAAAATAAAGATTATTGTTATTATTATATTATAAGGACTTCTGAAGCCCATCAGGAATGTCTTATGCCATTCAGTATGTGCTACTCTTGTCTGTAAGCTTTTTTTCACTTCGTTTGGAACCAGAAATTGAAATCAATCCAGATGACACCTAATTCATCCTCATATCACATTATGCTTAACTTTATTTGCTCTGTGTAAAGCAATCAAGTAATTGGAAAACCCATTAAAATCTTTAAACACTCATAAGAAATCTAGAAATGATTTCCTATTTGCCATTGCTAATCCATATGAAGCTATCTTGGCTACGATGAAAAAAATATAGAAAAAAGAAGTTATTGTTTTACAGTATTGAAGACTTCAAATAAATAGTCTCAACTTGAAGCATGTAGTAATCACACTGGCATGCACAGAAACTCTCCGCTCTGTTACTTGATCAGAAGTGAGGACCTGAAATGCATGACATAGACAGATTTTTTTTAGTACTATTAATTTAATAAAAAAAATATAAAAAAGAATTCCAAAAAATGTTGAATGTTTATTCTGTAAATAAATATTGGGGAAGAGAAATGATGAAGTGAAAAACATCTCCAAAGTTGGCAAAACTTCAATATGATAAATGACAACATTAATGTAACAGAACCCTCGTACACTTTGGGGTGGACCGCCTCGGGTAAGCCAAGATTTGGACAAGATTAAGTGTGTCTTGGACTGGGGTAACAATAATGAAACCTGACATGTGATTCTACGAAGTAGAGTTATGTGCTAATCAAAATCTTTTGCAGAGAGATTCTCTTATGGGGTCTACACCATACTTAGCGTTAACTGTGCAGTTTTTAGAGTACATACCCTAATGGGTGCCCATGGCTACTAATTTTATATAAAAGATGTCACCAAGAAGATCCAAACTGATAATCTAAGTAACTCAAAGTGAATGTCCACACTTATAAATAAATTATTAATAGTACTGCCTTTGCTTTCCAAGCAATAAATTTTGGTTTTTTTTTCTGACAAAGAAAAATGGCCAAAATTTTTTAAAAAAGTGCTTTCAGTCCTCAAATAATGCAAAGAAAACAAGTTCATAATCATTTAGAAATAACAATACTAATGCTTTAACTCAGGAAGAGTTCAGAAATCAATATTTTGTGGAATAACCATGATTTTTAATCACAACTTTCATGCGTCTTGGCATGCTTTCCACCAGTCTTTCACACTGCTTTTGGCACAAAAATTCTTCTTTGTTTGATGGATTTTGACTATCCATCATCCTCTTGATTACATTCCAGAGGTTTTCAATGGGGTTCTGGTCTGGAGATTGGGCTGCCCATGACAGGATTTTGATGTGGTGGTCTCTTAATTTTTGCCAGAGCTGTACAGTACATGAAAGAAAGCCGTCATTAATAGTGATGAGTGATTGTGCTTGCCACTAGTGTTGAGCATTCCGATCCTGCAAATATCGGGTATTGGACGATATTCGCGGTATCGGAGTTCCGATACTGAGTTCCGATACTTTTACAATATCGGATACCGGAATGGGAAGTTCCCATAATTCAATGAGCCAGTTTGATTTAATTCAGCCAATGAGGAATCCTAAGAAGTGTGGGCACATCCTGTTATGCATGTTAGGCATGTAACTAATGGCATGGCTGTGATTGGCTGCTGAAATGATGTTATGATGCACTATAAAATCCGCCGCCACCATTTGGGGTTCACTTTGCTGTGAATTCAGTTAGGGACAGGACGCTGCTGGTCTGACTGAGGGACAGTTTGAGATAGTGATTTGCTTAATTGTGCTTTACCCAGGCTACTAAAGCAACCACTGTGTGAGAAGCTTTTTTTTTGCCTTGCAGCGCTGTTCACGGATGTCTGCGAGGTCTGTGTGTGTGAGTGCAGCTCACGCTGCAATGTGTTCTGCAGTCACATCTGGTTGTAGTCCGCTCAGCGTGTGTCACTGCCTCATATATTGTCCTTTTTTTCATTAGTGCAGCCCATTTTTCCTGATTTCTCCTATTAGTGTGTTTCCATCCGTATCCAGCTAGATTGCGTGCAAACACTATATAGGAGTAGATAGAGGAGCTTTTCTGCAGCCTGCAGCGCTGTTCATGGCTGTCTGCGAGGTCTGTGTGTGTGAGTGCAGCTCACGCTGTCATCTGTTTTGCAGCCACATCTGGTTGTAGTCTGCTCAGCGTGCGTCACTGCCTCACACATTGTCCTTTTTTTCATTAGTGCAGCCCATTTTTCCTGCAAACACTATATAGGAGTAGATAGAGGAGCCTTTCTGCAGCCTTGTGCCCTGCAGCCCCAGCCAGATTAGTATTAGCCTATTTTTGGAGCCTCATCTATTGCACTGTAGGTTACCTTCCTGCATTGTAATAGCTACAAAAAGTTTGTGATACAATCGGTTTTAGATCTTTGGGCACATCCAGTGTCTTTTTGTGAAAAAAAAACAAAAAGTTAATAAAGTTCACCAAACACTCCACTTTACAGTTGTGTAGGCCACATTAGCTCATACTAAAGTCTAGTCCACACTTTATAAAATTAGTGTTTCTTATACCTGCTAGCAGCTGTTCAGGAATAAGCACACTAAGCCCTTAGTACTTTTCTGCCTATCTTTATCAGTCTACCAAGATGAAGAAGGCAGGGAGTAAGGCACGTGGTCGTGGGCGTGGAGCAGGGAGAGGACGTGGGGATTCTGTGCCTGCTGCGTGCACCCGTGACCAGGGTTGAGTGAAACAGATCGGAAAAATTCAAAAATCGCCAACTTTCGGCAAATTTGGGTTTCATGAAACCCGACCCGATCCTAGTGTGGGATCGGCCATGAGGTCAGCGATCTTCACGCCAAAGTCGCGTTTCGTATGACGCATTCAGCGCCATTTTCAGCCAATGAAGGAGGACGCAGAGTGTGGGCAGCGTGATGACATAGGTCTCGGTCCCCACCATCTTAGAGAAGGGCATGACAGTGATTGGCTAGCTTTCTGCAGCGTCATAGGGGCTATAAAGGGGCGTGCATGCCGACCGCCATCCTATTTCTACTGATCGTAGCATAGGGAGAGGTTGCTTCAGCTTCATCAGAAGAAGGGATATAGTTAGGGAGGGAAGATTAACCCCCAAACTGCTTGTGCTGTAGCGATTTCCACTGTCGAACAACACCTTTTCTTTGCAGGGACAGTGAATGAAGAAGGCAGGGAGTAAGGCATGTGGTCGTGGGAGTGGAGTTTCTGAAGGGAGAAGATGTGGGGATTCTGTGCCTGCTGCGGGCACCAGTGACTCAGCATCCCCCAGTTTTACCAGGGAACAGTCGTTTATGCGCAGCTTTGTAGGAGCTTGCCGCACGCACCCCACTGCTGCGGGACAAACAAATTGAAGCCGTTGTCAGATGGATGGCGGCTAACGCGTCGACTTCAATGAGTGTCACATCCTCTCAGGTCCAGAGCACTGAAGAGCACCCATCTTTCTCTTCACCACATGCCAAATTGCCCAGGCAGTCAGAGAGCCCTGGACAGGAGCCATCTCTACTTCTGTTCTCTGAATCTCTTGGCTTGGTAAGAGGGGGCCAGCCAAGCAGCATTTGAGAAATTGAAGAAGAGGCAGTATGCAGTGATGCCCAACTGCTTTATCTCTCTGAATCTGAAGAAGCGGGTGGGCCAGTGCCTACGGTCAGCACACCTCAGTACGCATCTGATGATGAGACTCACGTGCCACTTTCTGGTGCGTACTGTGCTGCCGAGACTACCCAGGAGAAGCAGTTGTTGGAAGAGGGTAGTGTAGATGATGAGGTCCTTGACCAATCTTGGCGTGAGGTACAGGAAGGTGGTGGGAGCAGCTCTGAGGAAGAGATTCCCGGAACAGCCCAAAAAGGAGTGAGAGGGATGGGGCAGACTGTGTTGGCTGAAGCCTCCATTTCGGCTCCCATTAGGAGCATGCCTCTTCCAAAACCCAAAACGGGCGCTCCCAAGACTTGCAGTGCCTGGTTCTTTTTTTACACAGTTGCAGATGACATTTGCTTTGTCAAATGCAAGCTATGTAATCAGAAAGTGAAAAGAGGGAAAAGTGTAAGCAACCTCAATACCACAAATATGTGGAAACATGTGCGGACCAAGCGCGTGGTGGAGTTACAAAGACACACTGGAGACCTTGGCCAACCTACAGCGCCACCTACCACCTCTTCAGCTCGTGTTGTAGTCTCTTCCTCCAGCTCACACACAGCTGGTTCGACTTCCTCACAAGATCGCCATGGAAGAACCTCTGGCACTGTTCTACAGACACACAGAGTCATTCCACCCACTGCACCACGTTCCCTGTCATCCTCACACTCCCAGGCCAGTCTACAGCCATTGGTAGCACAGGCATGGGAAAAAAGGCGGCCATACTCGGCAAACCACCCCCGAGCACAGGCTCTAAATGCTGGCATTGCAAAACTACTGTCCCTTGAAATGCTCTCTTTCAGGCTGATGGAGACTGACACCTTCCGTAACTTCATGGCATTGGCAGTCCCACAATACAACGTGCCCAGCTGCTTTTATTTCAGCAGGCAAGCTGTCCCTGCCCTGCAAAAGCATGTGGAGGGAAAAATTAAACATACGCTACTAAACGCCATTAGTAGCAAGGTCCACCTGACCACCGATGCATGGACCAGTAACCATGGACAGGGACGATACCTTTCCCTCACTGCCCATTGGGTAAATGTTGTGGGGTACAGATCTTGAGAGTGGCGCTGTATGTGTTCTGCCAACTCCAAGGATTGCAGGAATCCAGTCTGTACACATTGACTCCTCTTCGTACTCCAGTTCCTCTGAATCAGCACTGCAAGAGCAGTCACAGTCTACCTCCACATGGACCCGTGAACGCTTACCTGTTACAACCGATATGAGCACAGCCGTGGCCAAACGTCAACAGGCCGTATTGAAATTAATTTCTTTGGGGAATCAAAGCCACACAGCGCAGGAGCTCTGGAATGCCATCAAGCAGGAGAGCGAAGTGTGGTTTGTGCCAGCGAATCTCCAGCCAGGCATGGTAGTGTGTGACAATGGCCGAAATCTGGTGGCAGCTCTGGGCCTAGGCAACCTCACTCACATCCCATGTCTGGCACATGTGCTCAACTTGGTCGTGCAGAGTGTTTTGAGGGACTATCTGGAACTTGATGCACTGCTGCACAAGGTCCGCCACCTAGAGTGCACTCACTTGCAGCATTCCAGCATGGCAAAATCGCGCATTGCAGCTCTGCAGCACCGATTCTGCCTTCCGGAACATCACATCATATGTGACCTACCCACCAGGTGGAATTCAACGTTACATATTTTGGAGCAGTTGTGGGAGCAGCAGGCAGCAGTAATGGAGTACTATAAACAATATCCACTGATACATATTCAACATCATTTAAGGTATAATGCCTTTATAGTAATGGAGTGCCAGCTGCATTAGGCGCAAAAAAGTCGCACTGCGCGCCGTTCACACTTCACCACCACTGAGTCGGCCTCTATGAAGGACATCTGCCACGTTTTGCATGCGTTCGATGATTCCACACGGATGGAGAGTGCACATGATGCACTAGTCAGCATGACTATCCCCCTTATCTGCCTGCTTGAAAAAACTCTGCAAGCACTAAGGGAGGAGGTTGTGGAAGAGGTGGAGGATGAGGAGTCACAAATGCCATCTGCTTCTGGACAGTCTGCACAACGTGGTTCCTCACAAAGGCCTAGGCAGTTTGTGAGGAGGATGAGGAAGAGTCAATGGAGGAGGAAGACATCTGTCCAGAGGAGGGAGTAGTAGTGCTCTAGTAGTCAGTATGTAGAGCGAGGGTGGGGTGATGCAGAGCAGGCTGAGATGATGCCTCAAGCAGGGGACAGCGTTTCTTGGCCAGTTGGCAGTCGGCAGCACATGGTTGATTTCATGCTGCAGTGCCTTAGAAATGACCGCCGCATCGCCCACATACTCAAATCAGCTGATTATTGGGTGTACACCCTCCTAGATCCTTGCTATTGGGACAACTTACAAAGCCTCATAAAACCGTTGAACCGGGAGCGTAAAATGCGAGAGCACCAAGACACATTGGTGCATGCCATCATGTTCTCCATTCCAACCGAGAGCAGTGCTGCTAGTGCTTTACAAAGCAGCTCAGTGCGTTGAGGCAGTGGAGGAAGCTCTGCACAAAGAGGGAGCAGAAGCAACACCTCAGCACAAGGCAAGACCAGTATGGCCCAAATGTGGCAAAGTTTTGTGTCCCCGCCACAAATGTCTACACCATCACAGACGGCTCCAGTCAGCAGGAGGCAACGTTTCCATCAGATGGTGACAGACTACATGTCTTGCCTCTTAGTGCTCTTCCACATGGCACTTCCCCCTTCAAGTTTTGGGTCTCTAAGCTGGATACATGGCCAGAGCTTAGCCAGTATGCATTGGAGGTGCTGGCTTGCCCTGCTGCTCGTGTATTATCAGAACGCATCTTTAGTGCCACAGGTGGTGTACTAACAGACCGTCACATGCGACTATCCTCCGATAACGTTGGCCGACTTACTTTTCTGAAAATGAACAAGACCTGGATCTCGCAGGAATTTGCCAGTCCTCTTCCAGATTAAATAATTGGTTGGCAACAGTATCCAGGTCTCCTGTTGTGTTCATGTTTCTACCATCTGAACTGTAATCCCTGGACTCCAACACCGCCAGTTGCTGCTCAAAAGTGCCATCTGCACAGTCAACACATGCTCCAGTGTTATTTGGGTTCAGTAACGTCAGCTGATCCCCTGCTGTGTGTGCGGCAATTTCTCCTGCTCCCTCCACATTCACACTACTACAGATATTAAACTTGCTCAAATTAGGCCTCTGCCTACACTCTGTTTCTCCTGTAATCCCTGGGCTCCAACACCAGTTGCTGCTCAGAAGTGCCGTCTGCACAGTCAACACATGCTCCAGTGTTATTGGGGTTCAGTAACGTCAGCTGATCCCCTGCTGTGTGTGCGGCAATTTCTCCTGCTCCCTCCACATTCACACTACAGATATTAAACTTGCTCAAATTAGGCCTCTGCCTACACTCTGTTTCTCCTGTAATCCCTGGGCTCCAACACCGCCAGTTGCTGCTCAGAAGTGCCATCTGCACAGTCAACACATGCTCCAGTGTTATTGGGGTTCAGTAACGTCAGCTGATCCCCTGCTGTGTGTGCGACAATTTCACCTGCTCCCTCCGCATTCGCACTACTACAGCTATTAAACTGGCTCCAATTACGCCTCTGCCTCCACTCTGTTTCTATCATTGACCCTGGGCTCCAACACCGCCAGTTGCTGCTAAGTGTCTTTGGCATGGGTACTCCCTCCTGCCCAGCCTGGTTCCAGCATGCCAGCTGTTTCCGGGTAGTGTCAAGGTCACTTTGAATCCAATACGTTGTTCTGTCGGGTTGCGGTCAGGTTAGCCGACTCCATGGTGCCTGCAGTTTAGGTACTTCCTATGTGGGCTGCGGGATCTGGACCTTCTGCTGCCTATCTGAGATCCAGCACCATTAGCTGGTTCTTTGGAAGTCAATCTTGAATAGGTCCCCCTGGGTTCCAGTACCGTCAGCTGGTTCCAGGCAGTGCCTTTGGCTTAAGTGCCTCCTTCTCGGTATCCGAGTTCCACCAATGTCTGGTGGTCCTTGGTAGTGCTTTCTGGCATGGGTACTTCCTGCTTAGTTACCGGGTTCCAGTACCATCAGCTGGTCCTCGGTAGTTCCATTGACTCTTGTACCTTCTGCTACCCATCCGGTTTCCAGTACCGTCAGCTGGTTCTCGGCAGTGTCTTTGGCTCTTGTACCTTCTGCTACCCATCCTGGTTCCAGTACTGTCAGCTGGTTCCAGCCAGAGCCTTTGGCTTAGGTGCCTCCTTCTCGGTATCCGAGTTCCACCAACGTCTGGTGGTCCTTGGTAGTGCTTTCTGGCAAACTAGTAACCTGCTTAGTAACCGGGTTACAGTACCATCACCTGGTCCTCGGTAGTTCCATTGGCTCTTGTACCTTCGGCTACCCATCCGGGTTCCAGTACCGTCAACTGGTTCTCGGTAGTTCCTCAGCCTTCTTGTACCTTCTGCTATATTTACAAGTTCAAGCTTTTTGAAATGGTTTTTGGTAATCACTCTGGATCTCCCTGACGACGACCCTAAAGAAGATGACCCTGAAGACCACCCCGAAGAAGACGACGACCCCGGAGACGACAACTCTGGAGATGACGACCCTGGAGACGATAACCCTGACGACCACCCCGAAGAAGACGATAACCCCGGAGACGACGACCCCGGGGACGGCGACCCTGGCGACTAGCTTCCCCACAAGTGACCCCATTTTGGACACTAGACCCCCAAGGAACTTATCTAGATGCATTGTGAGAACTTTACACCCCCAGGTGCTTCATAAATTGATCCGTAAAAATGAAAAAAAAATTTTTTCACAAAAATATTCTTTCAGCCTCAATTTTTTCATTTTCACATTGGCAACAGGATAAAATGGATCATTAACTTTGTTGGGAAATGTCTCCTGAGTACACCAATACCTCATATGTGGGGGTAAACCACTGTTTGGGCGCACGGCAGGGCTTGGAAGGGAAGGAGCGCCATTTGACTTTTTGAATGGAAAATTAGCTCCAATCGTTAGCAGACACCATGTCGCGTTTGGAGAGCACCTGTGTGCCTAAACATTGGACCTCCCCCACAAGTGACCCCATTTTGGAAACTAGACCCCCCCAAGGAACTTATCTAGATGTGTGGTGAGTTCTTTGAACCCCCAAGTGCTTCACAGAAGTTTATAATGCAGAACCGTAAAAATAAAAAATAATTTTTTATTTTCACAAGGGTAACAGGAGAAATTCGACCCCAAAAGTCGTTGTCCAGTTTGTCCTGAGTATGTTAATACCCCATATGTGGGGGTAAACCACTATTTTGGCACACGTCGGGGATCGGAAGGGAAGTAGTGATGTTTTGAAATGCAGACTTTGATGGAATGGTCTGCGGGCGTCACGTTGTGTTTTGCAGAGCCCCTGATGTGCCTAAACAGTAGAAACCCCCCCAAGTGACCCTATTTTGGAAACTAGAACCCCCAAGGGACTTATCTAGATGTTTGGTGAACAGTTTCAACCCCCAAGTGCTTTACAGAAGTTTATAACGCAGAGCCGTGAAAATAAAAAAAATTTTTTTCTTTCATCAAAAAGGAGTTTTTTAGCCCGCAATTTTTTATTTTCACAAGGATGACAGGAGAAATTGGACCCCAACAGTTGTTGTCCAGTTTGTCCTGAGTATGCTGGTACCCCATATGTGGTGGTAAACCACTGTTTCGGCACACGTCGGGGATCGGAAGGGAGGGAGCACCATTTGACTATTTGAACGCAAGATCGGCTGGAATCAATAGTGGCACCATGTCGCGTTTGGAGACCCCTGATGTGTCTAAACAGTGGAAACCCCTCAATTCTAATTCCAACACTAACCCCAACACATCCCTAACCCTAATCCCAACTCTAACCATGACCGTAATCACAATCCAAAACCCAACACACCCCTAATCACAACCCTAACCCCAACACACCCCTAACTCTAATCCTAACACACCCCTAACCCTAATCCCAACCCCAACACACCCGTAATCCCAACCATAACCCTAACCACAAGCCTAACTCTAACCCCAACACACCCCTAACCCTAATCTTAACCCTAATTCCAACCCTAACCCTAATTCCAACCCTAACTCTAATTCCAACCCTAACCCTTAGGCTATGTGCCGACGCTGCAGATTTGTGTGCGGATATTTCAGCACCGTTTTTGAAAATTCCGCAGGTAAAATGCACTGTGTTTTACCTGTGGATTTACAGCGGACTTCCAGAGTTTTTTGTGCGGATTTCACCAGCGGATTCCTATATAGGAACAGGTGTAAAACGCTGCAGAATCCGCACAAAGAATAGACATTCTGCGGAAAATACCAAGCGGTATTTTCCGCACCATGGGCACGGCAGATTTTGTTTTCCATAGATTTACATGGTACTGTAAACTTGATGGAAAACTGCTACAAATCCACAGCGGCCAATCTGCTGCGGATCCGCAGCCAAATCCGCACCATGTGCATTGTTGTGAATTCTGTGGTCAAGCTCCCTCCTGTGGTCATGAGTGGTACTGCGGCTGGTTCTGTCCATGAGCTTCCTTTGGTGGATGTGAGTGGGGCTGCGGCTTCTGAGTTTCCTTCCTCAGGTGACGAGGTTAAGTCGTTAGGTGCTGCTCTATTTAACTCCACCTAGTTCTTTGTTCCTGGCCTCCAGTCAATGTTCCACTATTGGTCTTGCTCTCTCCTGGATCGTTATTGTGGCCTGTCTGCCCTGCATAAGCTAAGTTCTGCTTGTGTTACTTTTGTTTGCTATTTTTTCTGTCCAGCTTGCTATATTGGTTTGTCTTGCTTGCTGGAAGCTCTGGGACGCAGAGGAAGCACCTCCGTATCGTTAGTCGGTGCGGAGGGTCTTTTTGCGCCCTCTGCGTGGTTGTTTGTAGGTTTTTGTGCTGACCGCAAAGCTATCTTTCCTATCCTTGGTCTATTCAGTAAGTCGGGCCTCACTTTGCTAAAATCTATTTCATCTCTGTGTTTGTATTTTCATCTTTACTCACAGTCATTATATGTGGGGGGCTGCCTTTTCCTTTGGGGAATTTCTCTGAGGCAAGATAGGCTTATTTTTACATAGTAACATAGTAACATAGTTAGTAATGCCGAAAAAAGACATTTGTCCATCCAGTTCAGCCTATATTCCATCATAATAAATCCCCAGATCTACGTCCTTCTACAGAACCTAATTGTATGATACAATATTGTTCTGCTCCAGGAAGACATCCAGGCCTCTCTTGAACCCCTCGACTGAGTTCGCCATCACCCCCTCCTCAGGCAAGCAATTCCAGATTCTCACTGCCCTAACAGTAAAGAATCCTCTTCTATGTTGGTGGAAAAACCTTCTCTCCTCCAGACGCAAAGAATGCCCCCTTGTGCCCGTCACCTTCCTTGGTATAAACAGATCCTCAGCGAGATATTTGTATTGTCCCCTTATATACTTATACATGGTTATTAGATCGCCCCTCAGTCGTCTTTTTTCTAGACTAAATAATCCTAATTTCGCTAATCTATCTGGGTATTGTAGTTCTCCCATCCCCATTTTTCTATCTTCAGGGCTAGCTAGTTTCTCAGGCTGTGCCCGAGGCGCCTAGGTCTGGTCAGGAGCGCTCCACGGCTACCTCTAGTGTGGTTTGATAGTATTAGGGATTGCGGTCAGCAGAGTTCCCACGTCTCAGAGCTCGTCCTATGTGATTAGCAACTATCAGGTCATTTTCTGTGCTCGTATTCACCAGGTCCATTGTGGTTCTGAATCACCAGTTCATAACAGTACTGGAGGACAAAGTACTAATGCTTCTCAATAGAGGGAAAAGAGAAGTTCTGAGACCATTTTTTTTTCTTTGCACTGTGTTTTGTCTTTCTTTTCCCCTTTACATCAGGGTGGTTCAGAACACAGATGTAGACATGGACATTCAGGGTCTGTCCTCTTTGATGGATAATCTCGCTATAAGTGTACAGAACATTCAAGATTTGGTGGTTCAGAATCCTATGTTAGAACCTAAAATTCCTATTCCTGAGTTATTTTCTGGATATAGAGCTAAGTTTCTGAATTTCAAAAATAATTGTAAACTATTTCTGGCTTTGAAACCCCGCTCCTCTGGTGACCCAGTTCAACAAGTAAAGATCATTATTTCTTTATTACGTGGCAACCCTCAAGACTGGGCATTTTCCCTTGCGCCAGGAGATCCTGCATTATGTGATATTGATGCGTTTTTTCTGGCACTCGGGTTGCTTTATGATGAACCTAATTCAGTGGATCAGGCAGAGAAAATCTTGCTGGCTCTGTGTCAGGGTCAGGATGAGGTAGAGATATATTGTCAGAAGTTTAGGAAGTGGTCTGTGCTCACTCAATGGAATGAATGTGCTCTGGCAGCAATTTTCAGAAGGGGTCTCACTGAAGCCCTTAAGGATGTCATGGTGGGATTTCCTATGCCTGCTGGTCTGAATGAGTCTATGTCTTTGGCCATTCAGATCGATCGGCGCTTACGTGAGCGTAAAACTGTGCACCATTTGGCGGTATTATCTGAGCATAAACCTGAGCCTATGCAATGTAATAGGACTTTGACCAGAGCTGAATGGCTAGAACACAGACGTCGGAATGGGCTATGTTTTTACTGTGGTGATTCCACTCATGCTATCTCCGATTGTCCTAAGCGCACTAAGCGGTTCGCTAGGTTTGCCACCATTGGTACGGTACAGTCGAAATTTCTTTTGTCCGTTACTTTGATCTGCTCTTTGTCATCCTATTCTGTCATGGCATTTGTGGATTCAGGCGCTGCCCTGAATTTGATGGACTTGGAGTTTGCTAGGCGCTGTGGGTTTTTCTTGGAGCCCTTGCAGCATCCTATTCCATTGAGAGGAATTGATGCTACGCCTTTGGCCAAGAATAAGCCTCAGTATTGGACCCAACTGACCATGTGCATGGCTCCTGCGCATCAGGAGGATATTCGCTTTTTGGTGTTGCAGAATCTGCATGATGTGGTCGTGTTGGGGTTGCCATGGCTACAAGTCCACAACCCAGTATTGAATTGGAAATCTATGTCTGTGTCCAGCTGGGGTTGTCAGGGGGTACATGGTGATGTTCCATTTCTGTCTATTTCATCATCCACCCCTTCTGAGGTCCCAGAGTTCTTGTCAGATTACCGGGATGTATTTGATGAGCCCAAGTCCAATGCCCTACCTCCGCATAGGGATTGTGATTGTGCTATCGATTTGATTCCTGGTAGTAAGTTTCCTAAAGGTCGACTGTTTAATTTGTCTGTACCTGAGCACGCCGCTATGCGGAGTTACGTAAAGGAATCCTTGGAGAAGGGTCATATTCGCCCGTCGTCACCATTGGGGGCAGGGTTCTTTTTTGTGGCCAAGAAGGATGGTTCGTTGAGACCTTGTATTGATTACCGCCTTCTAAATAAAATCACAGTCAAATTTCAGTACCCCTTGCCGCTGCTGTCTGATTTGTTTGCTCGGATTAAGGGGGCTAGTTGGTTCACCAAGATAGATCTTCGTGGTGCGTATAATCTTGTGCGTATTAAACAGGGCGATGAATGGAAAACAGCATTTAATACGCCCGAGGGCCATTTTGAGTACCTGGTTATGCCATTCGGGCTTTCCAATGCTCCATCAGTATTTCAGTCCTTTATGCATGACATCTTCCGAGAGTACCTGGATAAATTCCTGTTTGTATACTTGGATGATATGTTGGTCTTCTCGGATGATTGGGAGTCGCACGTGAAGCAGGTTAGAATGGTGTTCCAGGTCCTGCATGCGAATTCTTTGTTTGTGAAGGGGTCAAAGTGTCTCTTTGGTGTTCAGAAGGTTTCATTTTTGGGTTTCATTTTTTCCCCTTCTACTATCGAGATGGACCCTGTTAAGGTTCGGGCCATTTATGATTGGACTCAGCCGACATCTCTGAAGAGTCTGCAAAAGTTCCTGGGCTTTGCTAATTTTTATCGTCGTTTCATCAATAATTTTTCTAGCATTGCTAAACCTTTGACTGATTTAACCAAGAAGGGTGCTGTTGTCCTCAATTGGTCTTCTGCTGCTATGGAAGCTTTTCAGGAGTTGAAGCGTCGTTTTTCTTCTGCCCCTGTGTTGTGCCAGCCAGATGTTTTGCTCCCGTTCCAGGTCGAGGTGGATGCTTCTGAAATTGGAGCAGGGGCTGTTTTGTCGCAAAGAAGTTCTGATGGCTCGGTGATGAAACCATGTGCCTTCTTTTCCAGGAAGTTTTCGCCTGCTGAGCGTAATTATGATGTTGGCAATCGAGAGTTGCTGGCCATGAAGTGGGCATTCGAGGTGTGGCATCATTGGCTTGAAGGAGCTAAGCATCGCGTGGTGGTGTTGACTGATCACAAGAACTTGACTTATCTCGAGTCTGCCAAACGGTTGAATCCTAGACAGGCTCGTTGGTCGCTGTTTTTCTCCCGTTTTGACTTTGTGGTTTCGTACCTTCCGGGCTCTAAAAATGTGAAGGCGGATGCCCTGTCTAGGAGTTTTGTGCCCGACTCTCCGGGTTTGCCTGAGCTGGCGGGTATTCTCAAAGAGGGGGTAATTTTGTCTGCCATCTCCCCTGATTTGCGGTGGGTGCTGCAAAAATTTCAGGCTAATAGACCTGACCGTTGCCCAACGGAGAAACTGTTTGTCCCTGATAAATGGACGAGAAGAGTTATTTCTGAGGTTCATTGTTCGGTGTTGGCTGGTCATCCTGGAATCTTTGGTACCAGAGATTTGGTGGCTAGATCCTTTTGGTGGCCATCTCTGTCGCGGGATGTGCGTTCGTTTGTGCAGTGCTGTGGGATTTGTGCTCAGGCTAAGCCCTGCTGTTCTCGTGCCAGTGGGTTGCTTTTGCCCTTGCCGGTCCCGAAGAGGCCCTGGACACATATCTCTATGGATTTTATTTCGGATCTCCCCATCTCTCAAAATATGTCGGTCATTTGGGTGGTTTGTGATCGCTTCTCTAAGATGGTCCATTTGGTAACCTTGTCTAAGTTGCCCTCCTCCTCTGATTTGGTGCCATTGTTTTTCCAGCATGTGGTTCGTTTACATGGCATTCCGGAGAACATCGTTTCTGACAGAGGTTCCCAGTTTGTTTCGAGGTTTTGGCGAGCCTTTTGTGCTAGGATGGGCATTGATTTGTCTTTTTCCTCGGCTTTCCATCCTCAGACAAATGGCCAAACTGAACGAACCAATCAGACCTTGGAAACATATTTGAGATGTTTTGTTTCTGCTGATCAGGATGATTGGGTGTCCTTTTTGCCTTTGGCTGAGTTCGCCCTTAATAATCGGGCCAGCTTGGCTACTTTGGTTTCGCCGTTTTTCTGCAATTCTGGTTTCCATCCTCGTTTCTCTTCAGGGCAGGTTGAGTCTTTGGACTGTCCTGGTGTGGATACTGTGGTGGATAGGTTGCAGCAGATTTGGACTCATGTAGTGGACAATTTGACATTGTCCCAGGAGAAGGCTCAACGTTTCGCTAATCGCAGGCGCTGTGTGGGTCCCCGACTTCGTGTTGGGGATTTGGTTTGTTTGTCGTCTCGTTATATTCCTATGAAAGTTTCCTCTCCTAAGTTTAAGCCTCGTTTCATTGGTCCGTATAGGATTTCTGAGGTTCTTAATCCTGTGTCTTTTCGTTTGACCCTTCCAGCTTTTTTTTCCATCCATAATGTATTCCATAGGTCATTGTTGCGGAGATACGTGGCACCTGTGATTCCATCCGTTGATCCTCCTGCCCCGGTCTTGGTTGAGGGGGAGTTGGAGTATATAGTGGAGAAGATTTTGGATTCTCGTATTTCGAGACAGAAACTCCAGTACCTGGTTAAGTGGAAGGGTTATGGTCAGGAATATAATTCCTGGGTCTTTGCCTCTGATGTTCATGCTGCCGATCTGGTTCGTGCCTTTCATTTGGCTCATCCTGGTCGGCCTGGGGGCTCTGGTGAGGGTTCGGTGACCCCTCCTCAAGGGGGGGGTACTGTTGTGAATTCTGTGGTCAAGCTCCCTCCTGTGGTCATGAGTGGTACTGCGGCTGGTTCTGTCCATGAGCTTCCTTTGGTGGATGTGAGTGGGGCTGCAGCTTCTGAGTTTCCTTCCTCAGGTGACGAGGTTAAGTCGTTAGGTGCTGCTCTATTTAACTCCACCTAGTTATTTGTTCCTGGCCTCCAGTCAATGTTCCAGTATTGGTCTTGCTCTCTCCTGGATCGTTATTGTGGCCTGTCTGCCCTGCATAAGCTAAGTTCTGCTTGTGTTACTTTTGTTTGCTATTTTTTCTGTCCAGCTTGCTATATTGGTTTGTCTTGCTTGCTGGAAGCTCTGGGACGCAGAGGAAGCACCTCCGTACCGTTAGTCGGTGCGGAGGGTCTTTTTGCGCCCTCTGCGTGGTTGTTTGTAGGTTTTTGTGCTGACCGCAAAGCTATCTTTCCTATCCTCGGTCTATTCAGTAAGTCGGGCCTCACTTTGCTAAAATCTATTTCATCTCTGTGTTTGTATTTTCATCTTTACTCACAGTCATTATATGTGGGGGGCTGCCTTTTCCTTTGGGGAATTTCTCTGAGGCAAGATAGGCTTATTTTTCTATCTTCAGGGCTAGCTAGTTTCTCAGGCTGTGCCCGAGGCGCCTAGGTCTGGTCAGGAGCGCTCCACGGCTACCTCTAGTGTGGTGTGATAGGATTAGGGATTGCGGTCCGCAGAGTTCCCACGTCTCAGAGCTCGTCCTATGTGATTAGCAACTATCAGGTCATTTTCTGTGCTCGTATTCACCAGGTCCATTGTGGTTCTGAATCACCAGTTCATAACAGTGCACATAGCCTAACTCTAACCCTAACCCTAATTCTAACCGAAACCCTAACCCTAATTGCAACCCTAACCCTCACCCTAATTGCAACCCTAACCCTAATTCTAACCCTAACCCTAATTCTAACCCTAACCCTAATTCTAACTCTAATTCTAACCCTAATTTTAACCCTAATCCTAACCCTAACCCTAAGTGGAAAAATAAATATATTTTCTTTATTTTATTATGTTTCCTACCTATGGGGGTGATAAAGGGGGGGTGTTTATTTACAATTTTTTTTATTTTGATCACTGTGATATGATCTATCACAGTGATCAAGATGAATGAACGAATCTGCCGGCCGGCAGATTCGGCGGGCGCACTGCGCATGTGCACGCCATTTTAAAAGATGGCGTCGCCCTTACTAGAAGACAGACGGACACCAGAAGGGACCCCGGGACTCCGGAAGTTTTGGGGGGGTGGGATCGGACAGCAGGGGGCACCGGACAGGACGGAGGGGAGACGATTGCAGCGTAGGACATAAGGGAAGGTAGGGAACACTGGCGGCGGCTGCAGATCTCTGCCGACAGTTGGTGGTGGGGGCAGATCGAGGTCTCCAGCTGTGGCCGATGATATTGCAGCATCGGCTATGGCTGGATTGTAATATTTCACCAATTTTCATTGGTGAAATATTATGATTGCTCTGATTGACTGTTTCACTTTCAACAGCCAATCAGAGCGATCGTAGCCACACGGGGCGAAGCCAACCCCCTGGGATCAAGTACCACTCCTCCTGTTCCTGTAGGTCGGGTGAAATTTCAGTTAACCCTTTCACCCGATCTGCAGGAACGCGATCCTGCCATGACGTCACATAGGCTTTACAGGTCGGATTGGCACCGACTTTCATGACGCCTAAGTGGCGTCACAGGTTGGGAAGGGGTTAAGGCATAGAGGGACAGCTCATGCCACGTGTCCAGCTTGAATACCCAATAGTTGTACAGCACAGAGGAATAATGACGGATGTTGGTACAATTGGGTATGTACTCCTTTACCGTCTTCCCAAACTTTTTGCTTCTTGCCAGACTACCCCGCACATCAGGATCTGGGTGCTTGAATGGTCTAATTAAACTATCACAGACCTTTGATAGTATTCCCCTGCCTATTTTGGACCTGGTGTGTGTCTCCCTTGTCTCTCCTCTTTGGTTGCCCGAGGAACTGTGATGTCTGGTTCCAGCATTGTCAGATGGGTTTTATTGTACTAATTGTTCAACTACAGCCTTCTGTTATTGCACCATTTTATTAACCCTCTCTGCCCCAGGAAGGAAAGTTGGAAAGGTATCGAAAGGGTTGAGAAGGATGAACAACCTGTAATCAGCGTTGGCCAAAACGCGTATAACGCGAGGGTCACGGGAAAAGCAGTGGAACATAAAGTCAGCCATTTGTGCCAGTCTCCCAACAGGGAAAACTTCCCTGTCCCCACCAAGAGAAAGAATCTCCATATCCTGCTCCTCCCACTGCTCCTCCTCTTCAGCCCATCCATGCTGACCAGACAGGATAAACCTGGTATGGGCAGTACCCTCTGTAGCGCAGGCAACCATCCCCTCTTTCTCCTCCTCCTCATCAGCCTCACTGAGAAGATGAGATGAGGTTGGCTGGGTAGTGACACCCAGTGTACTTTCTTCCTCCATATCCACCTGATCCACATGCAAAGCTTCTTTCATTGTGATTAGCAAGCATTTGAGGAGACACAGAAACAGAATGTTTACATTGATTATGGCTCACCATCTTAGTTGATTTCTCAAAGTTTTGCAGAACCTCACAGATATCAGACATCCATGCCCACTTGTTGGTTATTATGTGTGGAGGCAGACCACAATACCGATGGGTATGTTGTAGTTGCTACTCAACTACTGCCCTCTGCTGCTCACAAAGCCTTGCCAAAATGTTCAATGTGAAGTTCCAGTGTGTGGTCACCTTGCAAACCAGTCAGTGAGCTGGCACTTGCAAATAGTCTTGCAGCACTGTGAGATCGGTCGCAGCTGTAGCTGACTTAAGGAAATGGGCAGACATATGGTGTACCATCACAAGTAGCTCATGCAAATCTGAGTCAGTTTACAGAAACCGCTGAACCAGTAAGTTGAGCATGTGTGCCAGGCATGATACATGTGTGAGCTTACCAAGCTTCAGCGTCGCCATCAGGTTACAGCCATTATCATACACAAGCACGTAGCACAGGGGAAGAGGTAGTGGTGTCACCCGCAGAGACTGATTATGAATGTGGACCCATGCATTCTAAATTGGTGGTGGTCAGGATGGTAGTGGTTAGGCCCCTGCTGATCTTGGTGTGGAACAGGTTGCAAATGACCGTTCTGTTATCTTTTTGCCTTCCTCTGGATCAACATGTTAGGGCATGTTAGGTTAGGCTATGGGTTGAACTAGATGGACTTAAAGTCTTCCTTCAACCTTAATAACTATGTTACTATGTTACTATGTATCATCCATACTTTCTTTAAAAAAGCACTGGGGAGCACCTAACAAGCGGCCCTCTTTCAAAATCTTGAGAGGGTAAAAAGTTGGCATTCAGACTTTGCTCAAAATCTTTCGATGTTAATCAGGCGGACCTCATTCAAAATCTTTAGAGGGTAAACAGGCGGACCTTGCTCAAAATCTTGAGCGGGTAAACCTGCTGCCCTCCCTCCAAATTTTTAGAGGGTCATTGGGTGGCTTAATTTTTCCAGGATATATGATGCCCTCCTTCATAATTTTTACAGCATGTGTATGAGTTCTCTTACATAAATATGTATAACCCCCAGGGGTAAATGTTTTTCAGCTCTTGCTCTTAGTGCATAGGCTTTAACAGTCTAAGCGTCCCATTCTTTAAAAATAGGAAAAAAATGTTTTCTGAGGCCCTCCTCTTCATGTGTTTCAGAGTGTATTGCAGTCCATTCTTCTAATTTTTTCAGCTCTTCACTTAGTGCAAAGGCTTTATGAGTCTAGGAGTCCCACTACCTAACAATTTTAACAGAATATTTATGATGCCCCCCTTTATGTCTAATACAGGGTGTACTGGGATCCCTCTTCCTTTAGCAATTCTTGCATTGTCTGCATAGGCTTTGTGAGTTTCAGAGTCCATCCTTCATAAATTGAACAGGATGTGTCTGGCCATGTCACACATATCACATGCCAAGATAAGTGTTACGGCTGCTACTTACCCTCGTCGCTCCGCTTCTGGTCGCCGGCGCGTCGTCCCTGCTTGCTTCGGCCGCTCCTCTTTCGGGTCCCGGCGCGTCGTCTCTCCTGCTTCTCCAGCGGCACCGACTCCTTCCGCCGCTGTTCGTCCCCGCTGTCTTGCTTCCGGGGGGCGGCGCGCTTGTCTTCTGCAGGCTCCTCCTCCACATCCTGTTGGGGAGGTTCGGCATCTGCGCCGGCGCGCAGGGTTCTACGATGGCCGCCTGCGCTCCAGTCTAGCTTCTCCTGCCTCGGCAGCTGGGATCCGGTAGTCCCAACCAATCCCGGTAAGACCTTCAGTATTTCAGGCCACCTCCCCTGCTAGGAGGTGCCTGAGTGTCATTTGCTTTTCGCTTTTGCCTCTGGCCCTTTCTCGTCTGGTGCTTGTGCTAGCCCGGTATCTCTCGCTTGCCTCTCGCCATTTTTGCCTTTACTTATCCCGTCATCTCTCTCTTTTTCTTTTCAGTTTCACCTCCGTCTTCTGCTTCTCCTCAGTACAGCTTGTCTTCCAGTCTCCGTGTCTTCCATTGTGCACCATCTTCCCTGCCTCCGTGTGTCCCTCCTGTGTATTTCTCCTGAGCCGTCCCTTCTGGTATCTGCTACTGTGGTTGGGTCTTCTTCGGGCCTGCCCCAGCCAGTCCCTGTATAGGGGTTGGTTAACACCTGGTCTGCTCGCCCGGAGTTAGTACCTTACCACGGTCCAGAGGGTCCTCTCTCGCTATCGTCTCTGACAGCATAACAGAACACTCAGGCCATGGACCCCTCAGGTGCCGCGTTTTCTGCCCAAAAGGAATTGGCACATTTGCGCGACAATTGCGTCTCTCCTGCTTCTCCAGCAGCACCGACTCCTTCCGCCGCTGTTCGTCCCCGCTGTCTTGCTTCCGGGGGGCGGCGCGCTCGTCTTCTGCAGGCTCCTCCTCCACATCCTGTTGGGGAGGTTCGGCATCTGCTGTTATGATAGGCAATTCAGTAACACAATGTACATAGCGATCAGAGCACATACAGTGATCTGACAATAACCCAAAATAATAGAACGAGCTCTGAGACGTGGAAACTCTGTAGACCGCAATTCCTGATCCTCTCCAAGCACAACTAGAGGCAGCTGTGGATTGCGCCTAACGCTCCCTATGCAACTCGGCACAGCCTGAGAAACTAACTAGCCTGAAGATAGAAAAATAAGCCTACCTTGCCTCAGAGAAATACCCCAAAGGAAAAGGCAGCCCCCCACATATAATGACTGTGAGTAAGATGAAAAGACAAACGTAGAGATGAAATAGATTCAGCAAAGTGAGGCCCGATATTCTAGACAGAACAAGGATAGGAAAGATAACTTTGCGGTCAACACAAAACCCTAAAGAAAACCACACAAAGGGGGCAAAAAGACCCTCCGTACCGAACTAACGGCACGGAGGTACACCCTTTGCGTCCCAGAGCTTCCAGCAAAACAAATAGACAAGCTGGACAGAAAAAATAGCAAAAAATAGCAAAGAAGCACTTAGCTATGCAGAGCAGCAGGCCACAGGAATGATCCAGAGAAACACAAGTCCAACACAGGAACATTGACAGGAAGCATGGATCAAAGCATCAGGTGGAGTTAAGTAGAGAAGCAGCTAACGACCTCACCAGATCACCTGAGGGAGGAAACTCAGAAGCTGCAATACCACTTTCCTCCACAAACGGAAGCTCCCAGAGAGAATCAGCCGAAGTACCACTTGTGACCAAAGGAGTGAACTCTGCCACAGAATTCACAACAGTACCCCCCCTTGAGGAGGGGTCACCGAACCCTCACCAGAGCCCCCAGGCCGACCAGGATGAGCCACATGAAAGGCACGAACAAGATCGGGAGCATGGACATCAGAGGCAAGAACCCAAGAATTATCTTCCTGAGCATAACCCTTCCATTTAACCAGATACTGGAGTTTCCGTCTTGAAACACGAGAATCCAAAATCTTCTCCACAATATACTCCAATTCCCCCTCCACCAAAACCGGGGCAGGAGGCTCAACAGATGGGACCATAGGTGCCACGTATCTCCGCAACAATGACCTATGGAATACCTTATGTATGGAAAAAGAATCTGGAAGGGTCAGACGAAAAGACACAGGATTAAGAACCTCAGAAATCCTATACGGACCAATAAAACGAGCTTTAAACTTCGGAGAGGAAACCTTCATAGGAATATGACGAGAAGATAACCAAACCCGATCCCCAACACGAAGTCGGGGACCCACACGGCGTCTGCGATTAGCGAAAAGTTGAGCCTTCTCCTGGGACAAGGTCAAATTGTCCACTACCTGAGTCCAAATCTGCTGCAACCTGTCCACCACAGTATCCACACCAGGACAGTCCGAAGACTCAACCTGTCCTGAAGAGAAACGAGGATGGAACCCAGAATTGCAGAAAAACGGCGAAACCAAGGTAGCCGAGCTGGCCCGATTATTAAGGACGAACTCAGCCAAAGGCAAAAAGGACACCCAGTCATCCTGATCAGCAGAAACAAAGCATCTCAGATATGTTTCCAAGGTCTGATTGGTTTGTTCGGTCTGGCCATTAGTCTGAGGATGGAAAGCCGAGGAAAAAGACAAGTCAATGCCCATCCTACCACAAAAGGCTCGCCAAAACCTCGAAACAAACTGGGAACCTCTGTCAGAAACAATATTCTCTGGAATGCCATGCAAATGAACCACATGCTGGAAGAACAAAGGCACCAAATCAGAAGAGGAAGGCAATTTAGACAAGGGTACCAGATGGACCATCTTAGAAAAGCGATCACAGACCACCCAAATGACTGACATCTTTTGAGAAACGGGAAGGTCAGAAATAAAATCCATAGAGATATGTGTCCAAGGCCTCTTCGGGACCGGCAAGGGCAAAAGCAACCCACTGGCACGAGAACATCAGGGCTTAGCCCGAGCACAAATCCCACAGGATTGCACAAAAGTACGCACATCCCGCGACAGAGAGGGCCACCAAAAGGATCTAGCCACTAACTCTCTGGTACCAAAGATTCCAGGATGACCAGCCAACACCGAACAATGAAGTTCAGAGATAACTCTATTCGTCCACCTATCAGGGACAAACAGTTTCTCCGCTGGGCAACGATCAGGTTTATTAGCCTGAAATTTTTGCAGCACCCGCCGCAAATCAGGGGAGATGGCAGACACAATTACTCTTTCCTTGAGGATACCCGCCGGCTCAGATAAACCCGGAGAGTCGGGCACAAAACTCCTAGACAGAGCATCCACCTTCACATTTTTAGAGCCCGGAAGGTACGAAATCACAAAGTCAAAACGGGCAAAAAACAACGACCAACGAGCTTGTCTAGGATTCAAGCGCTTGGCAGACTCGAGATAAGTCAAGTTCTTATGATTAGTCAATACCACCACGCGATGCTTAGCTCCTCCAAGCCAATGACGCCACTCCTCGAATGCCCACTTCATGGCCAGCAACTCTCGGTTGCCCACATCATAATTTCGCTCAGCAGGCGAAAACTTCCTGGAAAAGAAAGCGCATGGTTTCATCACTGAGCAACCAGAACCTCTCTGTGACAAAACAGCCCCTGCTCCAATCTCAGAAGCATCAACCTCGACCTGGAACGGAAGAGAAACATCTGGTTGACACAACACAGGGGCAGAAGAAAAACGACGCTTCAACTCTTGAAAAGCTTCCACAGCAGCAGAAGACCAATTGACCAAATCAGCACCCTTCTTGGTCAAATCGGTCAATGGTTTGGCAACACTAGAAAAATTGCAGATGAAGCGACGATAAAAATTAGCAAAGCCCAGGAACTATTGCAGACTTTTCAGAGATGTCGGCTGAGTCCAATCATGGATGGCTTGGACCTTAACCGGATCCATCTCGATAGTAGAAGGGGAAAAGATGAACCCCAAAAATGAAACCTTCTGCACACCAAAGAGACACTTTGATCCCTTCACAAACAAAGAATTAGCACGCAGGACCTGAAAAACCGTTCTGACCTGATTCACATGAGACTCCCAATCATCCGAGAAGATCAAAATGTCATCCAAGTACACAATCAGGAATTTATCCAGGTACTCACGGAAGATGTCATGCATAAAGGATTGAAACACTGATGGAGCATTGGCAAGTCCGAACGGCATCACTAGATACTCAAAATGACCCTCGGGTGTATTAAATGCAGTTTTCCTTTCATCGCCTTGCCTGATTCTCACCAGATTATACGCACCACGAAGATCTATCTTAGTGAACCAACTAGCCCCCTTAATCCGAGCAAACAAATCAGATAACAATGGCAAGGGGTACTGAAATTTAACAGTGATCTTATTAAGAAGGCGGTAATCTATACACGGTCTCAGCGAACCATCCTTCTTGGCCCCAAATGAACCCTGCTCCCAATGGCGACGACGACGGGCGAATATGCCCCTTCTCCAGGGATTCCTTCACATAACTGCGCATAGCGGTGTGCTCAGGCACGGATAAATTAAACAGTCGACCTTTTGGGAATTTACTACCAGGAATCAAATTGATAGCACAATCACAATCCCTATGCGGAGGCAGGGCATCGGACTTGGGCTCATCAAATACATCCCGGTAATCAGACAAGAACTCTGGAACCTCAGAAGGGGTGGATGACGAAATTGACAGAAATGGAACATCACCATGTACCCCCTGACAACCCCAGCTGGACACCAACATGGAATTCCAATCCAATACTGGATTATGGGCTTGTAGCCATGGCAACCCCAACACGACCACATCATGCAGATTATGCAACACCAGAAAGCGAATAACCTCCTGATGTGCAGGAGCCATGCACATGGTCAGCTGGGTCCAGTATTGAGGCTTTTTCTTGGCCAAAGGTGTAGCATCAATTCCTCTCAATGGAATAGGACACTGCAAGGGCTCCAATAAAAACCCACAACGTTTAGCATAATCCAAGTCCATCAAATTCAGGGCAGCGCCTGAATCCACAAACGCCATGACAGAATACGACGACAAGGAGCATATCAAGGTAACAGACAGAAGAAATTTTGACTGTACAGTACCAATGGCGGCAGACCTAGCGAACCGCTTAGTGCGCTTAGGACAATCAGAGATAGCATGAGTGGAATCACCACAGTAGAAACACAGCCCATTCAGACGTCTGTGTTCTTGCCGTTCAACTCTGGTCATATTCCTATCGCACTGCATAGGCTCAGGTTTAATCTCAGGTAATACCGCCAAATGGTACACAGATTTACGCTCACGCAAGCGTCGACCGATCTGAATGGCCAAAGACATAGACTCATTCAAACCAGCGGGCATAGGAAATCCCACCATGACATCCTTAATGGCTTCAGAGAGACCCTTTCTGAAAATGGCTGCAAGCGCAGATTCATTCCATTGAGTGAGCACGGACCATTTTCTAAATTTCTGGCAATATAGCTCTATCTCATCCTGAGCCTGACAAAGAGCCAGCAAATTTTTTTCTGCCTGATCTACTGAATTAGGCTCATCGTACAGCAATCCAAGCGCCAGGAAAAACGCATCGATATCACTCAATGCAGGATCTCCTGACGCAAGAGAAAATGCCCAGTTCTGAGGGTCGCCACGCAAAAAAGAAACGACGATCCTAACCTGTTGCGCTGGGTCACCAGAGGAGCGAGGTTTCAAAGCCAGAAACAGTTTACAATTATTCTTGAAACTCAGAAATTTAGTTCTATCTCCAAAAAACAAATCTGGAATAGGAATTCTCGGTTCTAACAAAGAATTCTGAACCACAAAATTTTGAATATCTTGAACACTTGCCGTGAGCTGATCTACACATGAAGACAGACCTTTAATGTCCATTGTAACACCTGTGTCCTGAACCACCCAAATGTCTAGGGGAAAAAAAAGACAAATCACAGTGCAAAGGAAAAAAAATGGTCTCAGAACTTCTTTTTTCCCTCTATTGAGAATCATTAGTACTTTTGGCTTCCTGTACTGTTATGATAGGCAATTCAGTAACACAATGTACAGGTCCTTCTCAAAAAATTAGCATATAGTGTTAAATTTCATTATTTACCATAATGTAATGATTACAATTAAACTTTCATATATTATAGATTCATTATCCACCAACTGAAATTTGTCAGGTCTTTTATTGTTTTAATACTGATGATTTTGGCATACAACTCCTGATAACCCAAAAAACCTGTCTCAATAAATTAGCATATTTCACCCATCCAATCAAATAAAAGTGTTTTTTAATAACAAACAAAAAAACCAACAAATAATAATGTTCAGTTATGCACTCAATACTTGGTCGGGAATCCTTTGGCAGAAATGACTGCTTCAATGCGGCGTGGCATGGAGGCAATCAGCCTGTGACACTGCTGAGATGTTAAAGAGGCCCAGGATGCTTCAATAGCGGCCTTAAGCTCATCCAGAGTGTTGGGTCTTGCGTCTCTCAACTTTCTCTTCACAATATCCCACAGATTCTCTATGGGGTTCAGGTCAGGAGAGTTGGCAGGCCAATTGAGCACAGTAATACCATGGTCAGTAAACCATTTACCAGTGGTTTTGGCACTGTGAGCAGGTGCCAGGTCGTGCTGAAAAATGAAATCTTCATCTCCATAAAGCATTTCAGCCGATGGAAGCATGAAATGCTCCAAAATCTCCTGATAGCTAGCTGCATTGACCCTGCCCTTGATGAAACACAGTGGACCAACACCAGCAGCTGACATGGCACCCCACACCATCACTGACTGTGGGTACTTGACACTGGACTTCAGGCATTTTGGCATTTCCTTCTCCCCAGTCTTCCTCCAGACTCTGGCACCTTGATTTCCGAATGACATGCAAAATTTGCTTTCATCAGAAAAAAGTACTTGGGACCACTTAGCAACAGTCCAGTGCTGCTTCTCTGTAGCCCAGGTCAGGCGCCTCTGCCGCTGTTTATGGTTCAAAAGTGGCTTTACCTGGGGAATGCGGCACCTGTAGCCCATTTCCTGCACACGCCTGTGCACGGTGGCTCTGGATGTTTCCACACCAGACTCAGTCCACTGCTTCCTCAGGTTCCCCAAGGTCTGGAATCGGTCCTTTTCCACAATCTTCCTCAGGGTCCGGTCTCCTCTTCTCGTTGTACAGCGTTTTCTGCCACATTGTTTCCTTCCAACAGACTTACCATTGAGGTGCCTTGATACAGCACTCTGGGAACAGCCTATTTGTTGAGAAATTTCTTTCTGGGTCTTACCCTCTTGCTTGAGGGTGTCAATGATGGCCTTCTTGACATCTGTCAGGTCGCTAGTCTTACCCATGATGGGGGTTTTGAGTAATGAACAAGGCAGGGAGTTTATAAAAGCCTCAGGTATCTTTTGCATGTGTTTAGAGTTAATTAGTTGATTCAGAAGATTAGGGTAATAGGTGGTTTAGAGAACCTTTTCTTGATATGCTAATTTATTGAGACAGGTTTTTTGGGTTATCAGGAGTTGTATGCCAAAATCATCAGTATTAAAACAATAAAAGACCTGACAAATTTCAGTTGGTGGATAATGAATCTATAATATATGAAAGTTTAATTGTAATCATTACATTATGGTAAATAATGAAATTTAACACTATATGCTAATTTTTTGAGAAGGACCTGTACATAGCGATCAGAGCACATACAGTGATCTGACAATAACCCAAAATAATAGAACGAGCTCTGAGACGTGGAAACTCTGTAGACCGCAATTCCTGATCCTCTCCAAACACAACTAGAGGCAGCTGTGGATTGCGCCTAACGCTCCCTATGCAACTCGGCACAGCCTGAGAAACTAACTAGCCTGAAGATAGAAAAATAAGCCTACCTTGCCTCAGAGAAATACCCCAAAGGAAAAGGCAGCCCCCCACATATAATGACTGTGAGTAAGATGAAAAGACAAACGTAGAGATGAAATAGATTCAGCAAAGTGAGGCCCGATATTCTAGACAGAACGAGGATAGGAAAGATAACTTTGCGGTCTACACAAAACCCTAAAGAAAACCACACAAAGGGGGCAAAAAGACCCTCCGTACCGAACTAACGGCACGGAGGTACACCCTTTGCGTCCCAGAGCTTCCAGCAAAACAAATAGACAAGCTGGACAGAAAAAATAGCAAAAAATAGCAAAGAAGCACTTAGCTATGCAGAGCAGCAGGCCACAGGAATGATCCAGAGAAACACAAGTCCAACACAGGAACATTGACAGGAAGCATGGATCAAAGCATCAGGTGGAGTTAAGTAGAGAAGCAGCTAACGACCTCACCAGATCACCTGAGGGAGGAAACTCAGAAGCTGCAATACCACTTTCCTCCACAAACGGAAGCTCCCAGAGAGAATCAGCCGAAGTACCACTTGTGACCACAGGAGTGAACTCTGCCACAGAATTCACAACAATCTGCGCCGGCGCGCAGGGTTCTACGATGGGCGCCTGCGCTCCAGTCTAGCTTCTCCTGCCTCAGCAGCTGGGATCCGGTAGTCCCAACCAATCCCGGTAAGACCTTCAGTATTTCAGGCCACCTCCCCTGCTAGGAAGTGCCTGAGTGTCATTTGCTTTTTGCTTTTGCCTCTGGCACTTTCTCGTCTGGTGCTTGTGCTAGCGCGGTATCTCTCGCTTGCCTCTCGCCATTTTTGCCTTTACTTATCCCGTCATCTCTCTCTTTTTCTTTTCAGTGTTGCCTCCGTCTTCTGCTTCTCCTCAGTACAGCTTGTCTTCCAGTCTCCGTGTCTTCCATTGTGCGCCATCTTCCCTGCCTCCGTGTGTCCCGCTCCTGTGTTCCGTTCTTTGTTTTCCTCTCTTGTATTTCTCCTGAGCCGTCCCTTCTGGTATCTGCTACTGTGGTTGGGTCTTCTTCGGGCCTGCCCCAGCCAGTCCCTGTATAGGGGTTGGTTAACACCTGGTCTGCTCGCCCGGAGTTAGTACCTTACCATGGTCCAGAGGGTCCACTCTCGCTATCGTCTCTGACAGCATAACAGAACACTCAGGCCATGGACCCCGCAGGTGCCGCGTTTTCTGCCCAAAAGGAATTGGCACATTTGCGCGACAATCAACAGCGCATCATGTCTTTTTTGAAAAACATGGAGCCCCGTTTGACTTCTTTACAGGCCGCCGACCCAGTTAGTGCTACTCATTTAGTGGGTCTTTAGCAAGAGCTCTCCCAGCAGCGTGATACGCAGGCATGCATATGGCCTCCATTGATGACCGCTTGTTCAACTTGCAGTCTGTCACTACGCCTCCCATTCAGGTGGTGTCACAAGACTCAAATTCTTCCTCCATACCTCACCCGCCACCTCGTCTCGGCAAACCTCCCAGGTATAGCGGCGATCCCAAACTCTGTAGGGGGTTCTTAAACCAGTGCCGTCTCCACTTCGAACTTCTTCCCCAACAATACCCGCCCGATCGGGCTAAAGTGGCTTTTATCTTGTCCCATTTAGAGGGGGAGGCCTTAGCTTGGATCAATCCCCTGTGGGAGCGGGATGATCCCATAGTCTCTCAGTTAGCTTTCTTCCTGGAGACCTTTCGCAAGGTTTTTGATGAGCCCGGGCGATTAGCTTCCACGACTGAGTCTCTTTTTAATCTTCAGCAAGGCTCTCTAACGGTAGGCCAATATGCCATCCGCTTCCGTACTTTAGCCTCTGAGCTGGGGTGGAACAATGAGGCTTTGGTCGGTGCCTTCTGGCGTGGTCTGTCCAGTCGGATAAAGGACGAGTTGGCTGGACGAGATACTCCTACCTCTTTGGAAGACCTCATTGCTCTCTCTACGCGCATAGACCTACACTTCCAAGAGCGAACTCGTGAGACCGCCAAGGAGAGGAGGCCTGTTCGCTCCATACCATCAGTTCGTAGGTCTGGGAGTCCGCGCCCTTTGATGCCCTCTGCTGCATCCGTACCAGAGCCCATGCAAGTAGATCGAGTCAAGATGGCAGAGCAACGTCGTCGGGAGAGACGTTCCCAAGGACTCTGCTTTTATTGTGGTAGCGCTTCTCACTTGTTGCGATCCTGCCCAGAGCGTCCGGAAAACTCCTCCGCCTAGGACAGGTAAGAGAGGCCTCCCTAGGTGTTTCAGATTCCTCTCTACCCTTGTTTTTGTCTGTCTTACTTGTTCTTAATCTTAAGCGTTTTTCCGAGGTCGCGTATGTGGATTCGGGTGCGGCGGGCAACTTTATCAGTCTTGAGGCGGTTCGGAGACTTCGCGTTCCAGTTATCTCTCTGGACACTCCTCGTCTGATCGCATCCGTAGATGGGAGACCCTTGCAAGACGCCATTACCCTAATTACAGAGGAGGTTGAACTACGGATCGAGGCTCTACATCGGGAGAGGATCACCTTTTACGTCCTGCCTAACCTCGCCCATGCTTTGTTACTTGGGTTACCGTGGCTTCGAACTCATGAACCAACTCTGGACTGGCGTTCGGGGGATGTGCTCCGTTGGGGATCTACTTGTCAAAAGCAATGTCTACTGTCGGTTAGTCCTGTAGTTCCTCCTATGGCAGTTTCCATTCCCTCCGGATTACCCTCTCCATACTGGACATTTGCAGACGTATTTGATAAAAAAGAGGCTGAGACTCTTCCACCACATCGTTCCTATGATTGCCCGATCGAGCTTCTTCCCGGTTCCACCCCGCCTAGGGGGAGAATTTACCCACTCTCTTCTACTGAGACCAGAGCGATGTCTGAATACATCCAAGAGAACTTGACTAAAGGATTCATTCGAAAGTCTTCTTCTCCTGCAGGTGCGAGATTTTTCTTTGTCAAGAAGAAGGACGGTTCGCTTCGACCCTGCATCGACTATAGAGGTTTAAACAACATCACGGTCAAGAACAAGTACCCTCTACCTCTCATTCCAGAGCTCTTTGATCGACTTAGAGGGGCGCGAATTTTTACTAAGTTAGATCTCCGGGGAGCTTACAACCTTGTTCGTATCTGTGCCGGCGATGAATGGAAGACCGCTTTTAACACCCGAGACGGTCATTATGAATACCTGGTCATGCCGTTCGGCCTCTGTAATGCTCCAGCAGTCTTCCAGGAGTTTGTTAATGATATTTTCCGTGATCTTCTCTACTCCTGTGTTGTGGTGTATTTAGAAGACATCCTGGTTTTCTCAGTGGATTTGCCGTCCCACAGAAGAAGTGTGCGTTTGGTTCTGCAACGTTTGAGAGAGAATCGTCTTTATGCGAAGTATGAGAAGTGTCTCTTCGAACAAACTTCTTTGCCCTTTCTTGGTTACATTATCTCGGACTCTGGTCTCAAGATGGACCCTGAGAAAGTGAATGCCATTCTCAATTGGCCACGTCCCTATGGAGTAAAGCCTATCCAGCGGTTCCTGGGATTCGCTAACTACTATAGGCAGTTCATATCCCATTTTTCTTCTGTGATTCAGCCTCTTTCAGCTCTCACCCACAAGGGTTCCAACCCGAAGATTTGGACCCCGGAGGCCGAGAATGCCTTTGTTCTCCTGAAGCAGTCTTTTTCGTCCGCTCCAGTATTGCACCATCCTGAGGTTAACAAGCCATTCGTTCTCGAGGTGAATGCCTCCTCCACGGGAGCCGGAGCGGTGCTCTCCCAAAGATCTCCTTCGGGTCGACTGGTTCCTTGCGGATTCTTTTCTAAAACGTTTTCTGCCTCTGAACGCAATTATACTATCGGAGATCGTGAACTTTTGGCCATTAAGTTGGCTCTGGAAGAATGGAGGCATCTTCTTCAAGGAGCGGTTCATCCTTTCGTAATTTTCTCTGACCACAAGAATTTGGCCTATCTTCAGACTGCACAAAGACTTAATCCACGACAGGCTCGATGGTCTTTGTTCTTTGCTCGCTTCGACTTCGAGCTTCGCTTCCGGCCAGGCGACAAAAATATCAAGGCTGACGCACTGTCTAGGCTTTCACAGCCTGAGGAGGTCGACGAAGAACCAGCACATATTCTTGATCCCTGCAAACTCGTTACAGTGGCTCCTTTAAGCATGATCCGTCCTCCTCCAGGTAAGACCCTTGTGGCAGAGGGGGACAGAGAGAAGGTGCTTCGCTGGGGACATTCTTCGAAGTTTGCAGGCCATGCTGGGATAAAGAAGACCTACCTTCTCATTACCCGCTACTACTGGTGGCCTGCGTTACATCAAGATATCGAGGAGTTTGTTGCCTCTTGTTCTTCTTGTGCTAAAAATAAAGTGCCTAGACGATCTCCTCACGGAGGACTGCTTCCTCTTCCCGTCCCTTCTAGTCCGTGGCAGCATATAGCCATGGACTTCATCACCGATTTACCGAATTCCTCAGGTTGTACAGTTATCCTTACCGCGGTGGATCGGTTTTCCAAGATGGCTCATTTTGTTCCTCTGCCCGGTCTACCTTCGGCTCCAGAGTTGGCGAAGATCTTTATTTCGAAAATCTTCAAACTTCACGGTTTTCCTCAAAACATCGTGTCCGACAGAGGAGTACAATTTCCATCTCATTTTTGGAGGGCGTTGTGCAAGCTTTTGAAGGTGACTCTAGATTTTTCTTCGGCCTACCATCCTCAAACTAGTGGGCAAGCAGAACGAACGAATCAAATTGTGACTGCCTACCTACGTCACTTTTCTAATGTCCACCAAGATGATTGGGTCAGTCTTCTGCCCTGGGCTGAGTTTGCGTATAATAATCACTCCCATGAATCCTCTGCAAAGTCTCCTTTCTTCATCGTGTTTGGTCAACATCCGAATATGCCTCTCCCAGTCTCCTCAACGTCTGGAGTACCAGCAGCTAATTCTGTAGTTTCGGACTTTTCTTCTATATGGGGAGAGGTTAAAGAAGCACTTAGTAAGGCATCTCTTAGGATGAAAAGACATGCTGACAAGAGACGTTTAGATTCTTCTCCGTTTTTACCCGGTGACAAGGTCTGGCTTTCCTCACATTACATTAGACTTAAGATTCCTTCTTGTAAACTTGGTCCTCGATACATTGGTCCTTTTGAGATTCTGAGTCGAGTCAACGATGTCGCCTACAAGCTGAAGTTGCCCGCCTCGCTCCGTATTCCCAATACCTTTCATGTGTCTTTGCTCAAACCTGTTATTTTTAACCGCTTCCATCCATCTCCCTGTACCTCTCCTCAGCCTGTTCGTGCTGATAACGTTTTTGAGGTTAGGGATATTTTGGCCATGAAGAGGGTTCTGAGGAGAGATCATGGGAGCCGCTGGAGAATATTAATGCACCTCGTCTTCTAAACAAATTTCTATCTAGTTTTGGGAGAGGGGATTTTAAGGAGGGGGGTACTGTTACGGCTGCTACTTACCCTCGTCGCTCCGCTTCTGGTCGCCGGCGCGTCGTCCCTGCTTGCTTCGGCCGCTCCTCTCTTGGGTCCCGGCGCGTCGTCTCTCCTGCTTCTCCAGCAGCGCCGACTCCTTTCGTCGCTGTTCGTCCCCGCTGTCTTGCTTCCGGGGGGCAGCGCGCTTGTCTTCTGCAGGCTCCTCCTCCACATCCTGTTGGGGAGGTTCGGCATCTGCGCCGGCGCGCAGGGTTCTACGACGGCCGCCTGCGCTCCAGTCTAGCTTCTCCTGCCTCGGCAGCTGGGATCCGGTAGTCCCAACCAATCCCGGTAAGACCTTCAGTATTTCAGGCCACCTCCCCTGCTAGGAAGTGCCTGAGTGTCATTTGCTTTTTGCTTTTGCCTCTGGCCCTTTCTCGTCTGGTGCTTGTGCTAGCCCGGTATCTCTCGCTTGCCTCTCGCCATTTTTGCCTTTACTTATCCCGTCATCTCTCTCTTTTTCTTTTCAGTTTCGCCTCCGTCTTCTGCTTCTCCTCAGTACAGCTTGTCTTCCAGTCTCCGTGTCTTCCATTGTGCGCCATCTTCCCTGCCTCCGTGTGTCCCGCTCCTGTGTTCCGTTCTTTGTTTTCCTCTCTTGTATTTCTCCTGAGCCGTCCCTTCTGGTATCTGCTACTGTGGTTGGGTCTTCTTCGGGCCTGCCCCAGCCAGTCCCTGTATAGGGGTTGGTTAACACCTGGTCTGCTCGCCCGGAGTTAGTACCTTACCACGGTCCAGAGGGTCCACTCTCGCTATCGTCTCTGACAGCATAACAATAAGGTTGTAAAATTTATCGGTGAATACCGGTGGGTATAGTTTTATTTCCCCCTCTACTAAGTCATCTAGTGTAGTCATGGGCGATGGGGAAATATGGTGAGACATGGCCCATCTATTATGGGGTGGAGGAGGATTTTTTTTCTTGTTTTAATTTTGCCTTATATACAAGTCATTATACAGGAACAAATGTTTCCTAACATTTTTTCCTGTAAAATCCATTTTATCTTCAGTTTTGTATGTTTTATTGTCAGTCTGTAAAAGTGGAGTAATACTCTAACATCATTGTTCCCAGCAGCAACCTGGGAGTCAGAGATGCGTCCAGACATCTTCCCCGTGATGCACCCATTCCATTTGAATGCTGTTTCCATCCTTTTCAGTGATTTTTTTGCCCCCCTCGTAGGGCCTGCCGAAAAAATGGTTGAGTTTCCCATTGACTTCCATTTTACTCGTTACTTGAGTAAATCCCATCCGAGCGTTCGGCCTGCTCAATATTGGTGTTTGATCATCACTAATTATTAGATATAAACATAGCTGGTGAATCACCTAGAAATTAATTAAGACAAACATTTCTAAGGAAGAAGTCTCCTAAATTATTAAATTTTATTAGCAAGTGAGCTCCTAAATTATCAATATTGCTTTCATAACAATTAGAGATTATCTTAACTTAAAATTCTAATCTCCATCAATCTCCCAGAAAGCAAATATTGAACCTGGCAAATCGATTCTACCATCTGTAGTAACAAATCCAGAACTTACATTATTTTTTAGAATTTCATTGAAATTATTCAAGGGACTAATTGGTATAAATCTTAAAGTTAGTCCTCCGTCTCCTTTTTATTACAATATAACAGCCAAGGATCATTCCATAGGAGTACAAGGCAAAAATGAAATATTCTGGTTCTTCCCAACATGGAGTTTGCAAAACAAAGCAGCATAGTCCTTGTGGGATCATCATTGCCTTCTGCAATAACACATAAAAGATTTCAGCCATCACAGCCAATGGTCAATTAAGACATCTCCATTAGTGAAAAGGTTACAATGCAAATTTGTCACACTGACGTAAAAATGTGTCCAAAAACAGCAGCAGATCCTTCTTGTACATAAACAATTCAAACTGTGACTCCATTATAAAGCACTCATGGTTTCCCTTCTCGCAAATGATAAATATCAGCCGTTGGACCTCATACGTTGGTTGATTGAAAATGGTTCTTTTTGTTCCCTGTTTTAATGTTGAAAAAAATATAAATGGGGGCACCACTGGGCATGGTGTCTATATATTCAAGCCAAAAGCAGAAGAACCACATGGCCTTCAACAAAAAGATAAAGCAAATAAACCAAAAGTACAGAAGTCATTGCCAATTGTAGTACTTTAGTGGACTGCCTGTAAGCTTTTTGTACTTATTGGAAGAAAAATAGCCCAGAGAGAATTACTCTGAATTTTTATTTTATGCAAAGGTCATTCATTCCAAAATGAAAGATTATGCAACTTTCTTCTATGCTCTACTTCAACTTCTTATTTTTCATGTATTTATAAATCGACTGCCATCACTTATATCAATGTCCTAATTGTAAGCTAAGAAAGTGTTAAAGCATGTTTTATTGCTGCAATCAATGGTTCATTCATTCATTCATCTTTTAGGGAATCGATCCAATCCCATCTTTTTTTTGTCTTCGACCTCTATCCTCCACCGTCCCCAATGATTGCACCATCATATTAGTTTAGCTTTTATGTTTTATTCGTGAAGAGAGACATTTACTGTTATCTCTGAGTTTTTGTTGGGCTTTATGACTTGTAGCCAGAGAGCTTGGGTTTAGATTTCTGATATTTCTGGGTGGTTTCTCATAAATCTGGTCTAGTCATAGGTTTCCCTCTTTGCCAACAGTCCAAAAAGGCCATCACTTATATCAATTCCCTAATTCTAAGCTAGTTAAAGTGGTTCTCCACTACTAGGACAATCCCTTCCTGATCTAAATGTTTGGCCCTGATAGAATAAAAAAGCTTATTCTTACCTAGAGTGCCAACACATCCCAACATTGTCAGCACTCTCAGTCCTGGGGCTCTCATGTGGTTGCATGACACGTGGTGCCCGGCGCCCTGACATCATTGTCCCCACCTTTGGATGAATTGAAAATGAAGAGGAAGCCAGTGCTGCAGCTGCTCTCTGACTTCCTAATCATTTTTAATTCATCCAAAGATGGGGACAGTGACGCCAGCCTTGTTTGGGTGCTGGGCACCTAGTGTCATGCAACTGTAAGAAAGCTCCAAGACCACGAGTGGTACCACCGCTGGAACAGCTCCAGCACGGGACATGAGTATTAACTTTTTTATTTTATCAGGTTCAAACATTAATATCAAGAAGGATTTGACTTAGTAGTGGACAACACCTTTAAAAAGGATTCTTGGAACCTTGAAATTTAGAGGCCATTAAAAGATTCTCAATGGTTATCCCTCCTCAGAGATCACTAATCAGCAAAATGGAGAGTCACGGTGTTCTCAAAGAATGAGACAAGTACCAGTACCATGCCCCTTTATGGCACTGATTGAATATTGATGGTTTATTCTAAAGGTACCTTCACACATAACGATATCGTTAACGATATCGTTGCTTTTTGTGACGTAGCAACGATATCGTTAAGGAAATCGTTATGTGTGACAGCGACCAACGATCAGGCCCCTGCTGTGCCATCGTTGGTCGCTGAGGAAAGTCCAGAACTTTATTTCGTCGCTGGATCTCCCGCTGACATCGCTGGATCGGCATGTGTGACGCCGATCCAGCGATGTCTTCACTGGTAACCAGGGTAAACATCGGGTTACTAAGCGCAGGGCCGCGCTTTTAGTAATCCGATGTTTACCCTGGTTACCAGGGTAAACGTTAAAAAACAAACACTACATACTTACCTTCAGCTGTCTGTCCCCGGCGCTGTGCTTCTCTGCACTCCTCCTGCATCCTGTGTCAGCGCCGGCCAGCCGGAAAGCACAGCGGTGACGTCACCGCTCTGCTTTCCGGCTGACCGGCGCTGACAGTGCAGAGGAAAGCAGAGCGCCGGAGGACAGACAGCTGAAGGTAAGTATGTAGTGTTTGTTTTTTTAAATTTACACTGGTAACCAGGGTAAACATCGGGTTACTAAGCGCGGCCCTGCGCTTAGTAACCCGATGTTTACCCTGGTTACCGGGGACCTCGGGATCGTTGGTCGCTGGAGAGCTGTCTGTGTGACAGCTCTCCAGCGACCAAACAGCGACGCTGCAGCGATCGGCATCGTTGGCGGTATTGCTGCAGCGTCGCTGAGTGTGAAGGTACCTTAAGGAAAGACTTTTAATGAAAGATTAATCAATCTATTCAATGCAAATTGAATTTGCCTCAAACTTTCCAAAAATTAGAATTCTGTAGAATACAAATATTTGTGATTCACTTAGTGTAAATTCAACTAACTGGTGCCCAAGCTGACAAAATTTTGTTAAATTGTGAAAGAAAATCCCCTAAACAATACTCACCTCACATGTTACATATCTCTCTATTGCAGTCTGGCACCATTGTTTCTTGCCTACTTTTGTGACTTTTTGTAATCTACACTTGGCGTTGGGTTTCTAGCACCCTATAGTACTCAGTAAATTAACCATGGTTTTAGTTCAGTAAAAATTGTAGCGTTTTCCCCTCTGGAACCAATCTGCATTATCTCTTCATCTTCTATTTTTACAGATCAATAGAATTTTATTAAAACTTCTTTGTCTTATTTTGAGCATCTGGACTTCACAAAAACTTTTAAAGCAGTCTACGACCATCCTACAGATTATCTTTCTGCAAATGTCTCATAATGGAAAGGTGGATACATTCTCAAGCCAAGACATATAAAAGAGCAAAGCCATCAGAGTATAATATTTTTTTTCAGAGCCGGTTATTTTGTGTCACCCATCTCACGACTTCTCCACCCAAGAGGAAGAGTAAGGGAAAACACAAGTGTGAGCTTTGGCCTCACCAGGCTGAAATACTGGGTTGTTTTATTTGTGAAGAAGACATCTACAATGAACCCTGAGGTTTTGTTGGAATTTATGACTGGTAGCCAGAGAGCCTGGGTTTAGATTTTTCTAGGTGGGTTCTCATAAATGTGGTCTACTCATAGGTTACCACCTTTGCCAACAGTCACCAACTCAACAGAAAGCCCATTGTCTTCATAAATAACCCACAATCATATAGAAAAAGCCTACATATCCAATCTTCCCAATTAATTGCAACCATTCTTTCAAAGAAATCCATGTTTTGGTTGCCCCTGACCTTGTTTTAGCTCCAATTAAAGTGAGTTAGAAATCGTCGCACATAATATTATTTTCAACTGTCAACACTCTCATTATGTGCAGGAAATTATTGAATAATTTAGGGTTGTAATTAAACCAAACATTGTAGTTTTTCCTTAAATTTCCTAAAGCTACATTTCCAGAATAGACTTGTCAAAACTCAGCACGTTGTCCGTCTGGAGACCCTCTTAAACCTGTATGATTTGGCCAAGTTGAAAAATGTGGGAATGTGCAAATTATCGGCTGTGTTTGTTTTGTAACATTAGAAAGTAAAAACATGGTAGTTCATGTTCCTCGGATCCCTCCATTTTGTTTCATGTCACTGTGTGTTATGTGGGATCTTACGCAGGCAAAGTATTTTCCTCCCAAATCTCTTGGTCATATTTCCAAATATGAGCGATGCGGTGGAAACTAAGTATCTTGGCATTTACCATTCGCTTACTGGAAGGAAGAAGGAACCATCGATTTAAAAGACTTTGAACTCTACCTTTTGTTATGTGTTTTTGAAACTGTTATACATTTTTCAACAAAATAGTAACAACAATACGTGAAAATTTAAAAAAAACTCGTGTTATTTATTAATTTTTTTCAAAACGTTAAAATTGATTGACAATGCTGACTTTGTTAACAGTAGATCAATGTAGTTTACACCTGGTTTGCTATTAAGAAATAAAGATATGAGAAAAGAGCTGTACAAAAACTAAAAAAAAAATTACTTTGCAGAAGAGATTTAAATGGTCAGTCATTTTTTAATTTACGCTGCAAGTAATTCTAAAAAAATTCAAATACACATTTTTCTTATTAAAGAGATATGCTGCTTTATCCAGTTATGAGCCACTTCTCACCTTTGTTTCCTGAAATCATCATTCAATCTGAAAAACAGATAAGAGTTACAAGAAGAAAAGAAGATGAACTGATAGGTTCATTGAGGGGTTAAATTACAGCTGGCTATTAAGGTCTGAGTAAGAAAAGCAAAGAAACAGATGGGGCTGCCGATTTGTAGTGTTTCTAGTATTATTTATCTGATCGCAGTGCTGGATTCACAGCTACACTGCTCTATAATTATAGAGCAGTGTAGCTGTGAACCCAGTGCTGCAATCTGATAAACGCTAGAAACACTACAAAACTGATAGGTTCGTTGAGGGATTAGATTACAACTGCCTATTAAAGTCCGAGTATGAAAAGCAAAGAAACAGATGGTGATGCAGCTTTGTAGTGTTTCTAGTATTTATCTGATCGCAGTGCTGAGTTCACAGCTACACTGCTCTATAAACCCCTCCATGCAGCTGCCGCTTATGTACATATGCTACACAGGCAAAATAGAGCAGGAATCATTCATGTGTGTGTGATATGTGTACAAGACATCATATTAGCTAGTCTTCACCCAATGAAAATTAGTTGAAAAAGAATTGGTGACAAATGCAGAATACCAGGAATATAATGGCTAGAAATAATGTTATTTCTCATATGCAGACAGGTAACAGCTTATTCTGAAATGTCACCTGAAACAATAGGTAAGTCTGAAAAGTACTTACAGTCGATCAGTATGGTTTTAGACCCTAGCACTTTATGCTAACACTTCAGAACAGCGTGACCAATAGAAGCCTATCCTGTGGTTCCACATCAAAAGAAGTCAGAGCCTGCAATCTCTAAAGACCTATTTAAAATGACAGAAAACAACTTAGCATACATATTGCATTGATATAAATTAATTTTAGCAACTATATGAAAACCAATTAACCAGAGATATTCAGCAATGTCTTAGACTGGGCTGCTGATTGTATACAATCGATACTGTAATTCCATACTATTCTATTCTATAAATGTTCTCCACATTTTTTTTAGTTTTTTAGGGAAATCTTCATTTGTATCTATTTCCTCCTGAGTTGTTTTCCCTCAATAGAAGAATGGTCAGAAACTCGTGTTTTGCACATATTAAGGATGAGCTTTGTGTGCTGTACGTTCCATGTTTTCAAAAGTGGAAGTCTACAAGGTCTTCCAAGATTGCAAAGTCCCATTTGCTTTATATATTTTAATACTTTTTTATCATTTAAAACTTTTTTTTTACAGATGATCTAGTAATACATTTTATCCCCACTCTTGAAAACTGTTTCTCTATGCCCAGTCAACGTGACGGTATTATTTTAGATCTAAAAAATCTTCAGTAACCATTGAAGATTTAATGTAGTTTGGAAGATAATTTTCTTTAGGTATTTGTTAAAGTTAATATATATGTTTTAGAAAAATCCGAAATTGACTTTGACAACTGTTGAAATACTTTCTGTTACCATAGAACACTGTGAAGACAGTCATCAAGAAGGGGCATATATTTGTCAAACAGTGATATTCACTTAAACTAGACATCCCTTAAAAATTGATGAAAAGACGAGAAGAAAATTGGTCCTTGACGCTGCCAAGAGGCCTAGTTACATTAAAGGAATTGCATGATTTTCTGGTGAGTACTGGTTGTGTATTGCATGTGACAACAATCTCCCGTATTATTCATATGTATGGCCTGTGGGATAGAGGTTATATTTTTTCAAAACCAACATCAAGTTTCCGGAAAAGAGGTGGGAAACATGCTATGTTATGATGAGATCAAGATTCAACTTTTTGGCCATAATTCCAAAAAGTTTTTCGTGCAAGGTCTACACTGGGCATCATTAAAAGAACATCATACCCACAGTGAAGCATGGCGAAGGCAGCTTTATACTTTGAGGCTGTGGCTATAGTCAAGGTGGAGGGGATCATAAATAGTTCCAAATATTAGTCAATTTTGCATCAAAATCTTCAGGTCACTGCTGAAAACCTGAAGATGAAAATGAATTTCACCTTTCAGCATAACAATGACACAAAGCATACCTGCAAATCTACAAAAGAGTGGCTTCCATAGAAGAAGATTATATGGAATGGCTCAGCCAGAGCCCAGACCTGAATCCAATTGAAAATCTGTGGGTTGTTCTGAAGATGACTGTACACAGTAAATTTTGAGCGCTATTGAAAGGAAGAGTGGTCAAAAATTACCAATTGTGGATATGCCAAGCTGATAGACTCCTACCAAAAAAGACTGAATGTTGTCCTAAGTTCAAAGGTTACTTAAACAAATTTTTAGCTTAAAGGTGTATATACAGTACTATATGGTGGCCCGATTCTAACGCATCGGGTAGTATATAGCACAGCCCACGCAGTATATAACACAGCCCACGCAGTATATTGCCCATCCATTTAGTATATTGCCCAGCCACGTATATAGCACAGCCCACATAGTATATAGCACAGCCACGTAGTATATTGCACAGCCACGTAGTATATTGCACAGCCACGTAGTATATAGCACAGCGACGTAGTATATAGCACAGCCCACATAGTATATTGCCCAGCCATGTAGTTTATTGTCCAGCCACGTATATAGCACAGCCCACATAGTATATATCACAGCCACATAGTATATTGCACAGCCACGTAGTATATAGCACAGCCACATAGTATATAGCACAGAGACATAGTATATAACACAGGCCACGCAGTATATAACACAGCCCATGGGGTATATAACACAGTCCAAGTTGTATATAGCACAGCCACCTAGTATATAACTCAGTCCATGAAGTATATAACATAGGCCACACAGTATATAACACAGGCCACGCAGTATATAACACAGCCCATGCAGTATATAACACAGCCCAGGTAGTATATAGCAATGTAGGTACCATATTCCTGTTAAAAAAAGAATTAAAATAAAAAATAGTTATATACTCACCTTCCGGCGGCCCCTGGATCCAGCCCAGGTCTTTAGCGATGCTCCTCATGACGCTCCGTTCCCAGTGATGTCTTGCGGCAATAACACGTGATGATGTAGCGGTCTCACAAGACCGCTACGTCATTTCCGTTCATTGCCGCAATGCATTCTTGGGACTGGAACGTCACGAGGAGCGGGAAAGGCGCCAGAAGGTGAGAATATAATGATTTTTTATTTTTTTTATTATTTTTAACATTAGATCTTTTTACTATTGATTCTGCATAGGCAGCATCAATATTAAGAAGTTGGTCACACAGGGTTAATAGCAGCGTTAACGGACTGCTAAACCGCTATGCGGGCACTGACCAGAGGGCAGTAGGGAGGGGGCACTGACTGGAGGGGAGTAGGGAAGGGCGAATTCACAGCCGGACTGTGCCCATCGCTGATTGGTCATGGCCGGCCGCAACCAATCAGCGACGCGGGATTTCCGTGACAGACAAACAGACGGAAGTACCCCTTAGACGATTATATAGATAGATTTATGCAACCACATTATTTTTGTTCTTTGTTTTTCTTTTTCACCCAAAAAGACATAAAATTATTTTTTTAATTAAATTGTACAGATTATGGGTTTCATTAAAGGGAACCTGTCATGTCCGTTCTAGCATGTAAACTATCCCCAGTGCGTTGTTAGTGATACAGTGTGCATCCCTAACATATTTTTTTATTAAAAATGGCTGTCTAATCATGTGCAAAAAGCACTTTTTATAGTTAGATAATACCTGCTCCCCGCATGTGCACACTGAAGCTGTGTGAGGTAGCCAGCTTTACTGACTGTGCGGCCAGAGCAGCTTGTCTCAGCACAAGCGCGGGAAGCCACTTGTCACGGCGCATGCGCTGCTCCCTGATCTACATGGCACATGCGCGGCTCCCCGATCTACACTGCGCAGGTGCAGCTCCACAATACACTGCTCAACAGCTGTATTTTTCAAAGCGGATTTCAGTGATGTTGGCGTAACCCCGGGAACATAATTCACATTGCACGGTCGGCGACAACCGTGACTGCTTGAAATGAAGCACACTCGCATGACTAAATGAGCAACTATATATAGTGCTTTTTGCACATGATTAGACAGCCGTTTGTAATGAAAAAAAGTGTTAGTGATGCACATTGCATCACTAATAACAAACTGGGGACAGTTTACATGTTAATAAGAACATGACAGGTTCCCTTTAAAGAGAATCTGTCTGCAGAATCCACTGTCCTAAACCATAGATCAGGAGAGAAAACTGTCAGTTATTACATGTCTCACACTGGTAATGGGCCCTTTCCTTTAAAATAAATTCTAGAGGTAAATTCTCAAGAAGATTTGTGTCTGGCCCATAAGTCCTAACAACTCATTTACGTATAACAAAATTGTGGACTTCTCTGAAATAGGATATCGGATTGCATATATCAAGGTATTTTAATCAGTTTTCTATGACCTGCATGCTCATGGATAACCCTTAGGAGTAGAGATGAGCGGACCGGTTGAAGTTCGGGTTTTGGTCACTCTCTCTCTAATAATGCATGGTGGAGACTTGATGATGCCTACAGGAAAGCATGATGATGACTCAGTGTTACCTACAGCAGTGAAGCATGACAGTGGCTCTGTGATGTCTACAGTGAAGCATGGAAGAAGCTCAGTGATGCCTACAATGCGGTATGACAATGGCTCAGTGATGCTTACAGTGAAAAATGGTTGTGGCTTGGTGATGCTCTGGAGCTGCTTTGCTTCCTATTGCAACAAGGGCGACCGAGGGGGTAGTTATGGCCCAGGTTACTTAAAGGTGCAGTACACAGACAGAGTCCATTGAGCACCCTCAGAGTCCTGGGGCCCGTGTTATGGTCCTTCAGTCCTGTTAAATCCTTGAGTCCTTCTTTAGTTCCAGGAGTCCTTCTTTACGTCCTGGAATCCTTTTGAGCCTGAGGTAACAGATCTCTCCCATCCGGGAGTCCGGCAATGCCCCATCTGTATTATACATCTGCCCTGACCAACGTGTCTGGGCTACTGAACTGGGACAGCAGCTTCCTCCCGCCTTTCTGCTGCTGACCTAGCCCACCAACTTAACTACTTACTTTCCCTAACTCTATACACATGACAATGCATCTAGGAACATTACCATAGGGGACATTTGGATCGGGTGAACACAGCTCAATCCAGGCAGAAAACACATATGTGACATTACAGTATAAAACACATATAACATACAGGTACATAACATATGTATAAAAATGCACTGGGGGTCACATGGAAAGAGGAGAGGGTGCAACTGAGGGGGCCTGCCACCTCCTTACACTACGACACCAGAGACTTGTAGCATGTGGAGGGCAAAGATAGCTGTTTTTAGGGCAAAAAAGGAGGATGCTCAGTACTGTGTGCAAAGATTGACCCTCCAATTTTATTTTACCTTAGTCACTCCCGACTATGCCCCTTCCGTGCCCCTCCATTTACTAGTAACTGCTCATGAAAGTATTTTTTAATATGTGCCACCTTATGGAGCCACCATCGGGCATGATACCCTGATCTAAAAGCAATGCTTCTAGGAAATAACACCTAGAGAGCTACTCGCTTTTATAACATATCATCTCATCAACAATCACAAGCACAGTTATTAATTAGTCCTAGTTTGGTAGATCTAATTAAATCGTAATGTATTCATATGACACCAACCAACATTGATAATGGAGCATATTACAGATTCTCTATTTATGGAGTCTGGCATATATAGATATAATATATGCAAAGAATGACAGAAACCAGATAAGCAGTTATCTCAGCCTATAGCATCACATACCTTGTACAGTGAGATACATGATCTGTATCACACAGGTGGTAATCCTGAAGAAATATCTTGTGAAGCAGATATCTGATCCGGAAGCCTCTGTTTCATACTGACTTTGTCATTGACATTGAAATGATGCGGTAAACAATTTCCATGATCTGTATGTACAAAGGAACAACGTGATGCTCCTGGGCCCCAATGCAAAATATGTAAAAGAGTCTTCTTATGTTCTTACGTGGACAAGGGCCATTCTAATACCAATGCCCATATGCAACTGTTACAACTGTATTGTCTATAGTTACAATCCTGTACATCACCATTATTCACTTCATAGTAACATAGCAACATAGTTAGCAAAGGCTGAAAAAAGACGTTTGTCCATCCAGTTCAGTCTGTATTCCGTCAGAATAAATCGCCCGATCTACGTCGTTATAAAGAACCTAATAACTGTAAGATACAATAATAATCCAGGAAGACATCCAGGCCTCTCTTGAACCCCTCGACAGAGTTCGCCATCACCACCTCCTCAGGCAAGCAATTCCAGATTCTCACTGCCCTAACAGTAAAGAATCCTCTTCTATGTTGGTGGAAAAACCTTCTCTCCTCCAGACGCAGAGAATGCCCCCTTGTGCCCGTCACCTTCCTTGGTATAAACAGATCCTCGGAGAGATATTTGTATCGTCCCATTATATACTTATACATGATTATTAGATCTTCCCTCCTTCTTTTTCCTAGACTAAATAATCCTAATTTTGCTAATCTCTCTTGGAATTGTAGTTCCCCCATCCCCTTTAATAATTTTATTGCCTTCCTTTGTACTCGCTCTAGTTCCATTATATCCTTCCTGAGCACTGGTGCACAAAACAGTACACAGTACTCCATGTGCGGTCTAACCAGGGATTTGTACAGAGGCAGTATAATGCTCTCATCATGTGTATCCAGACCTCTTTTAATGCACCCCATGATCCTGTTTGCCTTGGCAGCTGCTGCCTGGCACTGGCTGCTCCAGGTAAGTTTATCATTAACTAGGATCCCCAAGTCCTTCTCCATGTCAGATTTACTCAGTGGTTTCCCATTCAGTGTGTAATGGTGATATTGATTCCTTCTTCCAATATGTATAATCTTACATTTATCATTTTTAGGGCTCGATTCCATTTGCGAGAAACACGTCCGTGTTTCGCATGTGAAAACCAAGCTCTGGCACCGGCACTTGGGAGCGGAGCGTGCGGCTCCATGTGTTGCTGTGCACGCTCTGCTCTGGAGTGCCGATGCCAGGGCTTGGTTTTCACATGCGAGACACAGACGTGTTTCTTGCAAATGGAAACGAGCCCTAAAACTGCATCTGCCGCCTCTTGGCCCAAGTTTCCAACTTATCCAGATCCATCTGTAGCAGAATACTATCTTCTCTTATATTGACTGCTTTACATAGTTTTGTATCATCTGCAAAAATCAATATTATACTGTGTAAACCTTCTACCAGATCGTTAATAAATATGTTGAAGAAAATAGGTCCCAACATCGACCCATGCGGTATCCCACTGGTCACAGCGATCCAGTTAAAGAATACACCATTTATAACCACCCTCTCCTTTCTATCACTAAGCCAGTTACTCACCCATTTACACACATTTTCCCCAAACCCAGCATTCTGATTTTGTGTACCAACCTCTTGTGTGGTACGGTATCAAACGCTTTGGAAAAATCAAGATATACCATGTCCAATGACTCACCGTGGTCCAGCCTATAGCTTACCTCTTCATAAAAACTGATTAGGAGCAACACTAAAAACACTTAATTAGAAACTCTGTGTGAGGATCAAGTAGTTCAGAAGATAGGTGTCTAGTCTAATGATGAGCGAGCATGCTCAGATAAGGTTCTATCTGAGCATGCTCGTGTCCTAATCGAGTACACTAGTTTAAGACACGAGCATGCTCAGATAGCATCTTATCCCTGCACCATCGCTCATCACTAGTAGTGACTACTACTAGATTGGTTAAGAAATCCAATTGCCCCAACAGGTGGACTTTTAATCTCTATAGTATTGTTGGACATACCAGCTGTTCTTGACAATCTCTGATAGTCCCATAAAGCTTGACTGGAGTCACAACACACGACCAGCACGACACTCAAATGGGAGCCACAACTTCCACATCCGGGCAATTGGCGGATTTATCGTCAGTTGGATCCCCAAGGATATAGTACAGTAGTTATTGGCTATCCTGTAGATAGGCGATAACTTGTAACAACCCTCTAATCAGTTGAATCTGACCCCTATTTCTCCTGACTCCCCCACACATGGGAGATCAGCTCAGCCAAGTGTTCATGTGTTTTCAAAGGGAAGAGAGGAGAAAGCCGATGACTTATACCTCTATTTTCCTGGAAAACGAAAGGGTAGGAAGTTTGAATTGAAACGGCCGGGTCCTTACCTCTCCTGACATTTGGAAGCCCATCATACACATTAGATGGAAGGCAAATGCCATTCATGGGTTCGGCTCACTGTATTGCAGTGGATCTTAGCTGAACTGGTGCATGAAACCAAGTTATTTAAAGTGGACAAGTGGGAGGGGTCTAGTGTGTGAACTCTCTACCTGATGTATTTCAATTAGTATAAGAAGTAAAACTAGTGGTTGTAGACTGTAGTCCTGCTCTGCTGTCATTATGCCACATGAAATATATGCCATTGAATGAATGTCAAGCTTGGACATCCCCGGAGAAGGGTTTCCCTCTAATATAAGCCAAGCAGAGACACTGCTATACGCGTTATGAATAGTGTTGAGCGATACCGTCCGATACTTGAAAGTATCGGTATCGGATAGTATCGGCCGATACCCGAAAAATATCGGATATCGCCGATACCGATATCCGATACCAATACAAGTCAATGGGACATCAAGTATCGGAATGTATCCTCATGGATCCCAGGGTCTGAAGGAGAGGAAACTCTCCTTCAGGCCCTGGGATCCATATTAAAGTGTAAAATAAAGAATTAAAATAAAAAATATTGTTATATTCACCTCTCCGGCGGCCCCTGGACATCAGCGGGAGGATCCGGCGTCCGGCACGGCTTCTTTCTTCAAAATGCGCGCCTTCAGGACCTGTGGAATGACGTCCCGGCTTCTGATTGGTCGCGTGCCGCCCATGTGACCGCCACGCGACCAATCAGAAGCCGCGACGTCATTCCTCAGGTCCTAGAAGGCGCTCATTCTAGGACTTTAGCTGAGGAATGACGTCGCGGCTTCTGATTGGTCGCGTGGCGGTCACATGGGCGGCACGCGACCAATCAGAAGCCGGGACGTCATTCCACAGGTCCTGAAGGCGCGCATTTTGAAGAAAGAAGCCGTGCCGGACGCCGGATCCTCCCGCTGATGTCCAGGGGCCGCCGGAGAGGTGAATATAACAATATTTTTTATTTTAATTCTTTATTTTACACTTCCGATACCGATACCCGATATCACAAAAATATCGGATCTCGGTATCGGAATTCCGATACCGCAAGTATCGGCCGATACCCGATACTTGCGGTATCGGAATGCTCAACACTAGTTATGAAATATCTGCCACATGGAAGAAGTGACAGTTATACTTGAAGTACTTTACAAATAAAGCTTTCCTTAAAAAATATATCAAAGATACTTAAAGTGAACTAACCCCAGCTTAATAATTTAAAGAACCCAACTAACTTAAAAATAGTGTGTACTCACCTTCTGCAGCGGTGCCATCCCATTGGCTATTTTCGTGAATAATCTATTTTTCTACCAATTTTGCCTGCATCTCCTTTAGAGACCTATCAATGACTGTCTATGGTAACAGACTACAAACAAACCCCGTGTAGTCTGATCTCGCAGCTCTCTCCTATGTTCCCCTGTTGCTCCTCTTCTATATTCAGAAACGAGAAGGTGACAGAATTGTAGCAAGCATGTTACATGTAAAGAATCCGATTAAATTCAAAAACACTATTGATACATGTCATTAAAATACATGCATGCACGGACCATTAAGGGCCACCTGCAAAAAAAATATGCCAACCAGAAAAACGAATTAGCAGTCATAGAGTCCCATAAAAATATATACATTTTATTCATATTAATTAAAATCAGAAAAATGCAGGAGTGGGAGAAATTGCGCGCTAAAATTGACCAGCCACCCCGGAATAACTCAAGTAACATACAGCTACACTAGCATGTATATCACGCTAAGAAATATATATTATAGCGAATGCAACATAATCTACATAGTCAATATAGTAGCAGCAAACGGTGAAAAAATCATGGTACCATACCTAGTCAGTGCAGGACTTATAGGAGGCAAATCCTTAAAGGGAACCTGTCACCCCAAAAATCGCGGGTGAGGTAAGCCCACCGGCATGAAGGGCTTATCTACAGCATTCTGGAATAGGATGTATCCTAAAAAGATGAGAAAAAGACGTTAGATTATACCAACGGCGGTCCCGCTGTTGGTCCGGGTCTGGCGCCTCCCATCTTCATCAGATGACGTCCTCTTTTTGGCTTCATGCTGCGGCTCCAGCGCAGGCGTACTTTGTCTGCCCTGTTGAGGGCAGAGCAAAGTACTGCAGTGCGCAGGTGTCGGGCCTCTCTGACCTTTCCCAGCGCCTGCGCACTGCAATACTTTGCTCTGCGCTCAACAGGGCAGACAAAGTACGCCTGCGCTGGAGCCGCAGCATGAAGCCAAGAAGAGGACATCATCTGATGAAGATGGGAGGCGCCGGACCCGGACCAACAGCGGGACCGCCCCTGGGTGAGTATAATCTAACGTCTTTTTCTCATCTTTTAGGATACATCAGGGGCTTATCTACAGCATTCCAGAATGCTGTAGATAAGCCCCTGATGCCGGTGGGCTTTCCTCACCCGCGATTTTTGGGGTGACAGGATCCCTTTAATGGCAGAGATGTACAGTATGTAATCAGGAACTTTCAGCAGATAGATGGTTAATAGCAAAAAGGTATGGAATCAGAGAGAGAGAGTGAGACAGAGAGAGAGACATTTAATTTCAATATGACCTGTATAGCCTTTGTTCCATTAGGACCCAATGTGCTACACTGGGACCTGATGATCTCTGAGAACTCAGGTACTGGTGACCGCTGTAGAATGCATGAATATGCCCCTCAAAAAGTGTTTATATCTAAAATGTTGACTTGCAATAATGGAAAAAATCTACATTTTTGTCGAAAGTTGAACAGAGTTGGTGATTCACTTATTAATCAAAATAAAGTTGTGTACATGATTGATGTAGATGGCCCTAGGTCTGCATTTCCACCATATGCATTGCTCAATTGACTATATAATGCTTCATTGTATATTCACAAGCACAATATGTTTCCCTAAGTAGTTAAAAAGGCAGGATGAAATGTAATAATAATAAATACATTAATGAGTGCTACATTTACAGAAGGCAGCTCCAGTCTGTAAGTGGCTATGACCTCACTGGGTGATATCAGAAATTGCTACGCTATCGTCAATTTATATAAAAGTTACTTACAGTGGTCACATAAATTGAAATTGATTTTTCTAGGAATTTGGAAGCCTCAGTCAAGATCAATCTGGCCACTGCGTTTCTCTTGAGACTCAGCTTCTCGTTTGCACTTGGCAATGAGATTAATTCTGAACGTCTAAAAGTCGGTCAGATGACATAACATAACAGGTGAACAAAATTTATATTTTCCCTGTATGATGGTTAGAAATTTTTTAGCTTTTCCTTTTCTGGAAGGGCAATATGGCCAGTGGGTGACTAGAGGAGCTTTTCTGGACTACAACTTTTATGACCTATCTTTAGGGCACAGTGAGATGTCTGAATAAATCGAATCAAGATCGGAACACAGTGCACAAACTGGCTGGTGCCCTTAGGAAAGATCATTAGTATCAGAACAGCAAGGTCGGACTTAGTCTATGTTCACACAAAGCATATTTGCGGTGTTGTTTTTGCTGCATTTTTTATGCAAACAAGCAGCTGTGTTTTACAGTCCCAGCAAAAGCTATGAGGTTTCAGAAATATCATGCATTCGCTTGCTTTTTTTCCTGAACGAATTTGGGAACTACAGCGTTTTCTGCCAATTCTTTCAGCGTATTGTTGCAGTGTGGTACCCAAACTCTCTGGTAAGGTGGGGACACTGCACAGAACCCTAACACTAGCACCCATCACCAGACCTCCCCAGGCCAGAGAGGAATTAGGTAGAAGGTGTGGGTGGAGAGTGAGAAGTCATCAGGGGAGACAGTAGGGAGGAGTCAGAGAGTGAATGAGGAGAAGTGGAGCAGAGCAGACGTGTGGGTCTGAAGCTCCTGACTGACTGAAGAGAGGGAGGAAAGGAAAGAAGCTCTGAGGAAAAAAGAAGGGGTCTTAGGGGCACGGGAAGTGCAGAAGCCACCTGTGGGGTCCGCATTCAGACTGACCAGTGTCAGGTGGAGGGACCAGGTCGCAGTAATGGTAACCGGCTCCTGAACTAGCGGAGGAACTACAGGTCCCAACTAGGAACCCGAAGGCTGTCGTGACTGTAAGTGAGACGCCCGCCAGGGTCGTAGGGTACTCAGTACCGGGTCCGATACTTAAAGGGGATGTCACAGTGGCTGTGACCTGGCCTGTGGCACTGGGCGCCCAAGTAAAAGGGAAAGTCTTTAAAAGGGATTTGTGAAATAAAGTTTGTTCGTGACGCCACCTGTGGTATTCGGTCAGGGATGACCGATGCTGCTTAAAGGGGTCCTTTGGGGTGATCTTGTGGCAGCTAAAATGGTGTAACTTCCCACAGGTAAAGTTGGGTTCCCAGGGCTCCCAGTATGTAGATGAGGATGGTGAGTGGTGCAGTAAGAAACGGAGGACACAGGTTTGCAGTCTCTTTACCTGGTTTACTGAAGACTTCAGGCAGCCACAGTCCAGGGCACCACATCACAGGTACAGGCAGGGTCTGGCCGGCTTGGAAGGGAGTTCAGAGTCCCCTTTACCAGGTGGAGTTAGAAACCTTCCTACTAGCGCGGTGGTGTAGTCCCTTGCTGCCTGTGGCTTCGGTCAAGGTCCTCACTGTTCTCTCTGTCCCCCTTAAATGGTAGGACACTAAACTGTATGACAGGTGGCTCAAGCCTTTTTAAAGGGTCTCTATCACGACCTAGGCTCTATGCGTCACTGTGTCTCCAGGTGTTGGGGCGGACAGGTGACATGTAGTCCAGCTGTCCTGCTGGTTTCTGCTGTGCCTCGTTGAGTACAACACAACCTCGCTCTTCCGGCTTCCGGTGTTTGCACTCTGCAGGAAGGTAGCTCAGTTGCAGCTATTCTCCCCAGGTCTCACTCTCCTGTGCTTCGCTCTCCTCCACGCTCACTACAAACTGTTCCTCTTTCTGTGTTATCTCTGTCCAGGAGCTGCAGCACCCTCTCAGCTGCATGGCCCCTTCAGTCCTTCTGACTCTCTCTCTTCTCTCTGTCTCTCTGACAGGAACTAACTAAAATCTCCCTCCAGACCAGAATATATATAGGGAAGCCACCCATAAGCTGGATCAGAGCTCCCCCTTCTGGCCTGGAGTGTGAACATGTTGTTTGCTTGTGTTACCTGATAAAGAAGATCTTCCCTCGCTTCCAAGCGTGACATCACTCTCCCCGTGAGGAAAGCAATGCCACTGTAACAACCAGGACCCTAGGGTGTTACATAAGTGTGACAGCCACACACCTACTTTGCTGAAAAGGTGGACACTGAGGGTCAAGGGGACAGTGAAGACTTCGCCTGACTAGACCCGCGTCTACCGGCTCGGGACACTGGGTGTGAAGCGCAGGGCAGGAGAGGAGTCAGCCAGTGCAGTGAGATGGCCAGGAAAGACACATACAAAGGGAGTTCTGGACAGGTGCCCCAATATACTGGAGAGTTTCCTGGACCACTGACCATGAGGACACAGCACCCCGGCTGGGGAATAACATCTGAACAGTGAGTAAAACGTGAAGACTGCACCTTGCTGTGTCCACTCTCTTTATTGCGCCATTCCCTCTGCACTACATCATCATTCCGATCTTTAACATCATAAGTGCCCTGGGACTTAGCTCTAACTGTGGAGAGCTGGACCAACTATGCTGCACCACCATCAGCCCCAGCGGTTTCTTTAGTCAGCGTCGGCCATCCCTGGCCGAGTACCACAGGTGGCATCACGAACAATCCACTTTTCCTATATAAACTTTATTCCTTTCCATCATCCATCCCTTTTAAGTGGGCGCCAGGGCCACGAACAGGGTCACCGCTGCTGTTAACACCCATTTATGAACCTTCTGACTGGGTTCCGAGTACCCCACGGCCCTAGCGGGTGTTGCACTAGACATGCTGGATGTTAAGAGAAAAGTATATTTTCAAGGAATAGACAGGTCAGGGGTCTTCTGATTCCCTCTCTCTAGCTCATTCCTCTTCTACACTTTTAGTTCCTTACTAGTTTTTTTTAATTTTTTTGTGTACACATTTCTCAGGTTTTATTACCTGACAGCCTCCCTCGCTGCTCTGCCTCTGTTCTCCTTCATGTTACTTCCTTACTTTGATAATCCATATCAGAAAGGCTGTACTTTGTAGACAGCTTTCCTGCTCTATCTGGAGTTGAAACATTTTCATCTTTATATCAAGTTGGAAATGTTCCATAAACGTTTGTACAGCCATTCTAACATGGCTTTTAAAAGTAAGTACACCAGTCTTATCAGGTCTAAATGACACCTGATGACAGATCCTCCAAAATTAAATTACCGTACTTAGAAACTAAATGTCTCATATCCAAGGATGTGCAGGCCTGTGGATGTTCAGGTTTGTCTGGTGCGGCCAAACTTTAGTCCAAAGTTTGGTTTGGGTACAAGAACTGGACCTGAACGTGACACTGAACACTGCAAAAGCCAATGGGGACCCAAACTTTCATGCTGTAAAATGACAATCGGGAAGAGGCGAGGCTAAGCACAAGAACTGGACCATTCCTAGGGCATCTGAGGGCTTGTCTTATTAGGCTGGGAAGAGGAAAATATTCATGGGCCTCCCCAAATTATAAAAAAACAAACAAAGGCAAAATAGTATTGGCTGCCTACTCCTTCACAACTTCCACCTACACCACCACATTAACCTCCACGGCATGGCTGTGACGGCTGCGCAAGTGCTCATGGTCTAAAAAGCTTTTCAGCAAACTTTATTCAGTACCGAACCCAATATGTATAATGGACTTCTGAGGAAAAAGTCTGTGTTCGGAATTCATCTCCAGACACCAGGTGTCAGGTATGAAGCCTGAATATTACAGTTCAGGTTGCTCATCCCAACTGACAGCCTCTGATTGTAATCAATGTCTTCTATTGAATCTTGACATATTGGCTGGAACATCCTTTCAATTTCACAGAAAACTCTAATCATATCAGCAGCTTTACTTTTAAAGTTTACCTGATATACATATTTACATCCTGTTGTCTTACCTGTTTGCGGCGCCCCAGGGTCCTGATCGTCACAGTGGTATTGCTTTCCTCTCGGGGAGAGTGATGCTACGTTTGGAAGCAATGAAGGATAACTGCATCCAGGTAACACAATGTATGAACTCCCCTATAAGAACATCCTGATCTGGAGGGAAAGGGTTCAGTTCCTGTCAGAAAGGCAGAGGGAAAGGAAGCAAAGGAGCTGTGCATGCCCTCAGAGCTGCAGCTCCCAGAAAGGGACATTCAGAAGGCAGAATTGTATTGCAGCGAGCGTGAAGGAAGAGGATACCAGAAGGGGACCAGCCCTACACAGGCTGCCTCCTTCTGAGGCGCAGAAGCCCGGTAGCCGGAACACGAGGGAGTAAGGACCTTTATGCTTTGCTCCAGAGACCGGCAGGACAGCTAATTGCAGGTTACCTGTCCGCACCTATACCCAGGAGGCACGGTGGCACCCCTTAGAGGCCGGGGCGTGCTAGAGTCCCTATAAACAGCCTCAAGCCACCAGTCATATGGGTTTTGTCCTATCTGACTACGTGGGACAGAGAGAGAGAGAGATCACATCTGTGAGACCCTTATGTGAAGCCATAGGCAGTAAGGGACTACAGCACTGCAGCGCAAAGGAAGGATACTGATTTCCACCTGGACAAAGGGGACTCTAGACTTGCCTCCAAACTGGCTGGACTCTGCCTGGCCTGTGATCTGGTGCCCTGGACTGTGGATGCTGAAGTCTTCAGTAAAGGTAAAGAGACTGCAACCTTGTGTCCTCGTTCTTCTCTGCGCCTCTCATCATTCACCATCTACACACCGGGAAGCCCTGGGGACATACTTCACCTGTGGGAAGGTATACCAACTAGCTGCCATAACATCACCCCAGCGGACCCCTTTAAGCAGCGTCGGTCACCCTGACCGAATACCACAGGTGGCGTCATGAACATAAACTCTATCCCTTTAAAGACCTTTCCCTTTTACACGGACATCCCAGGGCCACGGACCGTGTCAGCCACTGTGACATCCCCCTGTGAACCGCAGGACCCTGTACCGAGTAACCCACGCTCCAAACTTAATACTGCAAGGAGGATCTTCTAAAAGCGGATTTACACGCACAATTATTGTGAACAGCACATTTTCCTGATATTAATGCAATGCAAAGAGGCCGAAGATCACAGATGAATGAGCAGAACGCTCAAGGGTTACATGAATTCCATTTGTTGGGTTAAATGAATTTTTGGTTTGGTAGAAATATCATCTTTCTCGGCAGCACATCATCCTGTGTAACAGGACTTGCGCTGCTGAGAACAATGGCGGTCTACGCACACTGATCGTTCTATTAGTGATCATTCTATTCACACATGAGACACCATTGGCCTGTCCAACCAGGACATTTTACGGTTCTTTTAATGCTGCCAGACCGCTGGTGTAAATCCAGTTACAGTCCTGCACCAGTACTCATTTATTACTATAACTGGCGGTCCAATTTAAAGGAGATTCTTCAATTTAAAGATTCTTTTTTAAAAGAGTCCCTCAAAAAATATAATATATTGCAGTTTCTTTTTTTTCATTTTTAAAATGAAGGTACCAATTATTTTCTGGAGGAATTGTTTTTTCTTACCTAAAGAGTAATTAAATGTTTTCGTTTTCTAATAGTTTTGTCTAGTGTAGAAGGTAACGAAACTTTGCAAATCATCTTATTAGGGGACTTGTCTTTAGTCCTGGAAAATGTTGCATTTAGGTCGATTAAAAACGCCTGCTGGTATCAGAACATATTCATCTGGAGTACAGATGATGGCAGTGAAAGGGTCAGGATCTGTCTCTTCCTCTGAGGGGTTCTGGTTATCAGAGCAATTCCTTACAGCAGCTTATCCCCAGAGTTAGTGAGACACAGGGGCTGATGTTATGACCTGGTGGTTAGAAGCACCCGGAATAACCTGATAGTTAAACCTCATACAGGACGAGCTCTGGGATGTGGGAGCTCTGCTGACCGCAAGCCCTAATTCTATCACACACACTAAAAATAGTCGTGGAGCGCTCCTGACCAGACCTAGGCGCCTCGTCACAGCCTAAGAACTATCTAGCCCTAGAGATAGAAAATAAAGCCTACTTTGCCTCAGAGAAATTCCCCAAAGGTAAAGGAAGCCCCCCACATATATTGACTGTGAGTAAAGATGAAAGTCACAAATGCAGAAATGAAACAGGTTTCAGCAAAGGGAGGCCAGACTTACTAAATAGACAGAGGATAAGAAAGGTAACTTTGCGATCAGCACAAAAACCTACAAAAGACCACGCAGAGTGTGCAAAAAAGAACTCCGCACTGACTCACGGTGCGGAGGGACCACTCTGCATCCCAGAGCTTCCAGCTAGCAAGACAAAATCATGAAAACCAGCTGGACAAGAAAACAATGAACAAATAATGACTATCAGGAACTTAGCTTCTGCAGGAGAAGGCAGGTCACCAGAGAGATCCAGGAGCGAACTGAACCAATGCAAAAACATTGACAGCTGGCAAGGAGTACCGATCTGAGAGGAGTTAAATAGAGCAGTCAACCAAAGGATAAACCACGTCACCTGTGTAAGGAACCTCAGAAGCAGCAGCTTCACTCACAGCCACCAGAGGGAGCCCATAGACAGAACTCGCCGAAGTACCATTCACGACCACAGGAGGGAGTTCGACAACAGAATTCACAACAGTACCCCCCCTTGAGGAGGGGTCACCGAACCCTCACCAGAGCCCCCAGGCCGATCAGGATGAGCCAAATGAAAGGCACGAACAAGATCGGCAGCATGAACATCAGAGGCAAAAACCCAGGAATTATCTTCCTGACCATAACCCTTCCACTTGACCAGGTACTGGAGTTTCCGTCTCGAAACACGAGAATCCCAAATCTTCTCCACCACATACTCCAACTCCCCCTCGACCAACACCGGGGCAGGAGGATCAACGGAGGGAACCATAGGCGCCACGTATCTCCACAACAACGACCTATGGAACACATTATGGATGGCAAAAGAAGCTGGAAGACCCAAACGAAATGACACAGGATTAAGAACTTCAGAAATCATATATGGTCCAATGAAACGAGGCTTAAACTTAGGAGAGGAAACCTTCATAGGAACGTGACGAGATGACAACCAAACCAAATCCCCAACACGAAGTCGGCGACCAACACAACACCGGCGGTTAGCGAAACGTTGAGCCTTCTCCTGGGACAAGGTCAAATTGTCCACCACATGAGTCCAAATCTGCTGCAACCTGTCCACCACCGCATCCACACCAGGACAGTCCGAAGGCTCAACCTGCCCTGAAGAGAAACAAGGATGGAAACCAGAATTACAGAAAAAAGGAGAAACTAAAGTAGCCGAGCTGGCCCGATTATTAAGGGCGAACTCAGCCAAAGGCAAGAAAGACACCCAATCATCCTGATCAGCAGAAACAAAGCATCTCAGATATGTCTCCAAAGTCTGATTAGTTCATTCGGTTTGGCCATTTGTCTGAGGATGGAAAGCCGAAGAAAAAGACAAATCAATGCCCATCTTAGCACAAAAGGACCGCCAAAACCTCGAAACAAACTGGGAACCTCTGTCCGAGAAAATGTTCTCTGGAATGCCATGCAAACGAACCACATGCTGGAAAAACAATGGCACCAAATCAGAGGAGGAAGGCAGTTTAGATAAGGGTACCAAATGGACCATCTTAGAGAAGCGATCACAAACCACCCAAATGACCGACATCTTTTGAGAAACAGGGAGATCAGAAATAAAATCCATGGAAATATGCGTCCAGGGCCTCTTCGGGATCGGCAAGTGCAAAAGCAACCCACTGGCACGAGAACAGCAGGGCTTAGCCCGAGCACAAATCCCACAGGACTGCACAAAAGAACGTACATCCCATGACAAAGAAGGCCACCAAAAGGATCTAGCCACCAAATCTATGGTACCAAAGATTCCAGGATGACCAGCCAATACTGAACAATGAATCTCCGAGATAACTCTACTAGTCCATCTATCAGGGACAAACAGTTTCTCCGTAGGACAACGGTCAGGTCTATCAGCCTGAAACTTTTGCAGCACACGCCGCAAATCAGGGGAAATGGCAGACAAAATTACCCCTTCTTTAAGAATACCCGCCGGCTCCGGAACACCCGGAGAGTCAGGCACAAAACTCCTTGACAGGGCGTCAGCCTTCACATTCTTAGATCCCGGAAGGTATGAAACCACAAAATCAAAACGGGAGAAAAAGAGCGACCATCGAGCCTGTCTAGGATTCAACCGTTTGGCAGACTCGAGATAAGTTAAATTCTTGTGATCCGTCAAGACCACCACGTGATGTTTAGCTCCTTCAAGCCAATGTCGCCACTCCTCGAATGCCCACTTCATGGCCAACAACTCCCGGTTACCCACATCATAATTGCGCTCAGCAGGCGAGAATTTTCTAGAAAAGAAGGCACAGGGTTTCATCACCGAGCCATCAGAACTTCTTTGCGACAAAACAGCCCCTGCTCCAATTTCAGAAGCATCAACCTCCACCTGAAAAGGGAGAGAAACATCTGGCTGGCACAACACAGGGGCAGAAGTAAAACGACGCTTCAGCTCCTGAAAAGCCTCTACAGCCGCAGATGACCAATTGACCATATCAGCACCTTTCTTGGTCAAATCAGTCAACGGCTTAGCAACACTGGAAAAGTTAGCGATGAAGCAATGATAAAAATGAGCAAAGCCCAGGAACTTCTGCAAGCTCTTCACAGATGTCGGCTGAGTCCAATCGTAAATGGCCTGAACTTTAACAGGGTCCATCTCGATAGTAGAAGGGGAAAAAATTAAACCCAAAAATGAAACCTTCTGAACTCCAAAAAGACACTTTGACCCCTTCACAAACAAGGAATTCGCACGAAGTACCTGGAACACCATTCTGACCTGCTTCACATGAGATTCCCAATCATCCGAAAAGACCAAAATGTCATCCAAATATACAATCATGAATCTATCCAGGTACTCTCGGAAGATGTCATGCATAAAGGACTGAAACACAGATGGAGCATTAGAAAGCCCGAATGGCATAACCAGGTACTCAAAATGGCCCTCGGGCGTATTAAATGCCGTCTTCCATTCAACACCCTGTTTAATTCGCACAAGATTATACGCACCACGAAGATCTATCTTGGTGAACCAACTAGCCCCCTTAATCCGAGCAAATAAATCAGACAGCAGCGGCAAAGGATACTGAAATTTGACTGTGATCTTATTAAGAAGGCGGTAATCAATACAAGGTCTCAAAGAACCATCCTTCTTGGCCACAAAAAAGAACCCTGCTCCCAATGGTGACGACGACGGACGAATATGACCCTTCTCCAAGGATTCCTTTATATAACTCCGCATAGCGGCGTGCTCTGGCACAGATAAATTAAACAGACGGCCCTTAGGAAACTTACTACCAGGAATCAAATCAATAGCACAGTCGCAATCCCTATGAGGAGGTAGGGCACCAGATTTGGGCTCTTCAAATACATCCCGGTAATCTGATAAAAACTCAGGGACTTCAGAAGGAGTGGAAGGTGAAATTGAGAGCAATGGAATATCACCATGTACCACCTGAAAACCCCAGCTGGACACAGACATAGATTTCCAATCCAACACTGGATTATGGACCTGTAGCCATGGCAACCCCAAAACGACCACATCATGCAGATTATGCAACACCAAAAAGCGAATATCCTCCTGATGTGCAGGAGCCATGCACATGGTCAATTGAGTCCAGTACTGAGGCTTATTCTTGGCCAAAGGCGTAGCATCAATTCCTCTCAATGGAATAGGATACTGCAAGGGCTCCAAGAAAAAACCACAGCGCCTGGCAAACTCCAAGTTCATCAAATTCAGGGCAGCGCCTGAATCCACAAATGCCATTACAGAATAGGACGACAGAGAGCAAATCAGAGTAACGGACAAAAGAAATTTAGACTGTATCGTACCAATGGTGGCAGACCTAGCGAACCGCTAAGTGCGCTTAAGACAATCGGAGATAGCATGAGTGGATTCACCACTGTAAAAACACAGCCCATTCCGACGTCTGTGTTCTTGCCGTTCAGCTCTGGTCAAAGTCCTATCACACTGCATAGGCTCAGGCCTATGCTCAGAGAATACCGCCAGATGGTGCACAGCTTTGCGCTCACGCATGCGCCGATCGATCTGAATGGCCAAAGACATAGACTCATTCAGACCAGCAGGCGTGGGAAAGGGAAGACCCTTTCTGAAAATTGCCGCCAGGGCACATTCATTCCACTGAGTAAGCACAGACCACTTTCTAAACTTCTGACAGTACACCTCCGCTTCATCCTGACCCTGACACAAAGCCAGCAAGATTTTCTCTGCCTGATCCACTGAATTTGGTTCATCATAAAGCAATCCAAGCGCCAGAAAAAACGCATCAACATCACGCAATGCCGGATCTCCTTGCGCAAGGGAAAATGCCCAGTCTTGAGGGTCACCACGTAACAAAGAAATAATGATTTTTACCTGTTGAACGGGGTCACCAGAGGAGCGGGGTTTCAAAGCTAGAAACAGTTTACAATTATTTTTGAAATTCAAGAACCTAGATCTATCCCCAGAAAATAAGTCAGGAATAGGAATTTTAGGCTCTAACATAGGATTCTGAACCACAAAATCTTGAATGTTTTGTACCCTTGCAGAGAGATGATCCATACAAGAGGACAGACCTTGAATGTCCATATCTACAACTGTGTCCTGAACCACCCAAAGGTCTAGGGGAAAAGAAAGACAAAACAGTGCAAAGAAAAAAAAAAAGTTCTCTTATCCCTCTATTGAGATGCATTAATACTTTGGGCCAGCTGTACTGTTATGACCTGGTGGCTAGAAGCACCCGGAATGACCTGATAGTTAAACCTCATACAGGACGAGCTCTGGGATGTGGGAGCTCTGCTGACTGCAAGCCCTAATCCTATCACACACACTAAAAATAGCCGTGGAGCGCTCCTGACCAGACCTAGGCGCCTCGTCACAGCCTAAGAGCTATCTAGCCCTAGAGATAGAAAATAAAACCTACCTTGCCTCAGAGAAATTCCCCAAAGGTAAAGGAAGCCCCCCACATATATTGACTGTGAGTAAAGATGAAAGTCAGAAATGCAGAAATGAAACAGGTTTCAGCAAAGGGAGGCCAGACTTACTAAATAGACAGAGGATAGGAAAGGTAACTTTGCGATCAGCACAAAAACCTACAAAAGACCACGCAGAGTGTGCAAAAAAGACCTCCGCACCGACTCACGGTGCGGAGGGACCACTCTGCATCCCAGAGCTTCCAGCTAGCAAGACAAAATCATGAAAACCATCTGGACAAGAAAACAATGAACAAATAATGACTATCAGGAACTTAGCTTCTGCAGGAGAAGGCAGGTCACCAGAGAGATCCAGGAGCGAACTGAACCAATGCAAAAACATTGACAGCTGGCAAGGAGTACCGATCTGAGAGGAGTTAAAGAGAGCAGTCAACCAAAGGATAAACCACGTCACCTGTGTAAGGAACCTCAGAAGCAGCAGCTTCACTCACAGCCACCAGAGGGAGCCCATAGACAGAACTCGCCGAAGTACCATTCACGACCACAGGAGGGAGTTCGACAACAGAATTCACAACAGGCTGAGTAGTGATGGCTGAACGTGCTTCGATGACGTCTTTTCTGAGTATGCTCGGGTGTTTTCCAAGTATCTTGGGCGTGCTCGTATATTATGTTCAAACCCCTGTGGCTGCATGATTTGCTGCAGGCACCTGCCTGCTGAATGTGATTTTTCTTTTTTTTAATACATGTAATCAGTATGTAAAATAGGAGCCAGGTCACTGAGGGATACAGATGAATATGTAAGCAGAGCACCACATAAAACCCCACCCATATCCCCACCCACAGCCCGCCCACAGCTCCACATACTGCCCCGCCCATAGGCCGCCCCGGAGTGTGAGAATCTCATTAACTGAAAACTACAAGTAAAGATTAAACAACAACCACAAGACGGATTTCATCAGCCAAGGTATCATTATGATCAGTATGACGGCGCCAACCTGACTCTGTCTGTAGGTTACTATGCACAATCCTGCTGACAGGTTCCCTTTAAAAATGACCAGTCACCTCTTCTAACATGTCTGTTTTAGTTATTACTTGTATTCAGAGAATATCAATTCTGCAGCACATTTTCTTAAAGGAGTTGTTCAGTCTAGAATGAAAAGTCTGCAGTCACTCTTTTTGACTGTAGACTGGCGCATCCTCCCAGTGCACGCACTGTGTGCTGCAGGGATTCTCCGAATGTCTGCTCCGGAAAAGGCGTTAAGGCATGTGATCTGCATGCTCCCTGCCCGAATCCGCGGAGTGGACGCAGCCATGCTCAATACAATTATATCGAGTACAGAATGTAAGCATTTACTGGTGGAGTCATGTCAGGAGATTTTCACCAGTTCTCTTTAAGACTTTAGGACCACTAGAAACGGCAAACCAGATAAAGTATATTTTGCTGAATAAGGCTACCTGACACAATCACAGAGCACTTCAGGCTGTCATTCCTAACTGATTGAAAAGTTATGTCTTTTACTAAAATACTTTCACATTCTATCTACATTTATTCAATTTCCTAAAGTAAGGGGAAAATAATAGCCGTGTACAAAAATATAATTTTATTAAATGGCTAAATAGGAATAAAGAAAGCATTTGTTCCTGTGTGCCCAGCAGCAAGATGGCTAACTGCCGAACCAAGCAAGCCCATATTTCATGGCCTAATACGTCCAATTGAGCAGTCATCCTATGCACGCCAATGTAAATGGTGTCTGTTTTCACGACTGATTCTCTGTAAATGTAGCTTTTGGCAGCAGTATAAATTCAGTGTATGGTCGGAGTCTATGTGCATGTGAATGAGACGAGGGTAAGACATGAGCAATGGCATTTCTACTGAACGATAGTAGTGATGAGCAGATCTGGTCAGCATAGAATTCGCCAAATTGCATGGATTTTGCCAAGAAATTCAATTAGCAGCAAATTTATTCTCCACAAATTGAAAGTCCCTTGTTTTGCTATGAGGTATAGAGAGACCCAAGGGCATAATAATCATAACAGGTAGAAAAAACAAGACAACCAATACTCACCTAACTACTCCCCTTCACTGTTCACTGTCCTCCTTACAATCCTCAGCACCTCTTCTTACTGCTGACATGAGCTGAAACCCCAGGTATCTTCATGTAAAAGAGCAAAGAAAGCAGGTTTGAGAGCATGTATGCGGCTACAGGGTCCTTCACCCTCAGCTATGGACTGAGCTGTAACCTGAACTAGCATTGTACTTTATAAAATATATTAAAATGGTGGCGCAAAGTGTCCCACGCTATAAAACAGCCCCTGCTGCAATACCAGCAAACTTCCACAAAAGGTTTGTCAGGGGTGTGCACAAAACAGAATATTTAAATATATGCACAAAGAATTGTGAAGGGCAAAACTAGTCCCCATCTCCCCTCATTTCTGCTCTTTTGTTTAAATCAATGTTTTTTTTGTGCAGATGTGTGTTCCTTTATGTCTTTATGTATTAGGTTTTCAAACTAACTAAACAAAGAAATACATTTTTAAGGGTTTCTTTTGTTATGGTTTACATGTACGCACGTGGTCAAAATTGTTGGTACCCCTCGTTTAATCACAGAAAAACACACACTGGTCACAGAAACAACTTGAATCTAACAAAAGTGATAATAAGCCAACAATGTAGTGAGACAAACTCACAACAATAGACAAAGTAAAGGATATTCACTGAAGACAATACAAAACCTACTCAAAAAGTGAATATAACAAACAGAATCCAAAATTTGGAAACTTTAAAATAATTTTATTAATCACAATATTAAAAACAAGGAGAAACTGATAAAAGATGACATCAAAAATACCATAGTACAAGGAGATAAGTTAATTTGATAATTAGGAGAACAGACCAAGAAACATAATCATATAAATATACATATATAATCCCTAAATAATCTTCATAAGGTGCAGAGAATAAATAGACAGACCAAATACAAAGTCTGAAATAAAGTGCATGAGAAGTATATACAAGGAAATAATAAATACCAATCAACAATGGTCTGTGGCTCCCCAATACTCCAACTCCGAGAAGGAGTGAAGGGGAAGTGAGTGGAGGAAGTAGTTATATGTAACCAAAGCCAATCAAAGACAATGGTTCCCAGGAAATCAATAATGAAGCCTAACCACAATATATAACCCTGGTGATATCAGTAAAATCAATTTTAGTCATAAATCATCAATTAAATATAAAAACAAAGAAAGAAATGCATGCGTTCCACGGTGGACCGCACGCCGCATGCAGACACCCCTGGAACCGGAAGTGACGTGCCGGGGCCCTGCGCTCCAGCGTGGAACGCACAAGCATTAAGACACAGCGAGGGACAATCATTATTACAGTCATGGCAGCATAACTTAAAGGGAAGGTGCCATCAAAAAAAATTTTTTTCAGAAATTGTAAAAATGTAAAGAATTAATGATTACATTTTCTTAAAAAATATTATCATTTGTTTATAATTTAGTAAAATATGAAAAATTATTTGAAAAGTTTTGGAATTTCCACTTTTCAACACTAGGGGGAGCAGCTGCTGAAATTTCAGAAAAACCTAGTGTACAACTAGCTCACATTACTGCACTGCTGTAATTATGGGCGGAGTCTGCTGACGGGTGTGATGTCTCCTCTCCTCCCCTTCTGTGTGTTTGCTAAGGGATTAGAGAGGAGGATATTCAGGAACCCAGTGAGCAGCCATTTTGTTGGTGACTGCAGAGTATGGCTGCCGTCACACTAGCAGTATTTGGTCAGTATTTTACCTCAGTATTTGTAAGCAAAAACCAGGAGAGGAACAAATAGAGGAAAAGTATAATAGAAACATACGCACCACTTCTGTATTTATCACCCACTCCTGGTTTTGGCTACAAATACTGAGGTAAAATACTGACCAAATACTGATAGTGTGAAGGCAGCCTTATACTGACAAGTAGACAGTCACCAAGGATGGCAGGTAGCAAGGATTCTGGGAGATATGTGGTGGAGGGAGCAGGGTGACAGCAGCACAGAGTATTTCAGGAGAGCAGAGTGCTGGTCTATGGGGGCCCCCTGTTTGGTGTGCGGAGCAGCCAGGGATTGTACATAGAGCGCTGTCTTTTATACACATGGATGGACCGTCTGCTCCACAGAAATCCAGGAAACATTTCTGCGGATTGATGGCCTGGTCTGATCCAGACTTTGCATGCAGACCCCATTCCCCTCCTCAGATCCTGTCTTCCCCATCCTGTCCTGGCAATATGTGAAAGCGAGGCGACAGGCGAAGTACGGGGTGACGCTGGGAAGGAAATGTAGCCATATAGTAACGATAAAAATGAGACCCCTCTCTTCAGCTGCCTCACCAGCCTTCCCCTGACTACACCTAACTGGAGGTCACGCTGTCCCCTCTATTACCCCAGACCCGCGTGCAGGTGCTCAGCCAGAACCACCATAGAATGGGTCCGCTTTCTGAAGATAATACTGCCATATTGTTCTCACATAATACCGCCATATAGATCACACATAATACTATCAAATAGATCACACAATACTGTCATACAGTTCTCACATAATACCACCATATAGATCACACATAATACCGCCAGTGTTCTCACATAATACCGCCATATAGATCACACATAATACCACCATATAGATCACACATAATACTGCCATAGTGTTCTCACATAATACCGCCATATAGATCACACACAATACTATCAAATAGATCACACAATACTGTCATACAGTTCTCACATAATACCGCCATATAGATCACACATAATACCGCCAGTGTTCTCACATAATACCATATAGATCACACATAATACTGCCATAGTGTTCTCACATAATACCACCATATAGATCACACATAATACTGCCATAGTGTTCTCACATAATACCGCCATATAGATCACACACAATACTATCAAATAGATCACACAATACTGTCATACAGTTCTCACATAATACCACCATATAGATCACACATAATACCGCCAGTGTTTTCACATACCGCCATATAGATCACACATAATACCGCCAGTGTTCTCACATAATACCGCCATATAGATCACACACAATACTATCAAATAGATCACACAATACTGTCATACAGTTCTCACATAATACCACCATATAGATCACACATAATACCGCCAGTGTTCTCACATAATACCGCCATATAGATCACACATAATACCGCCAGTGTTCTCACATACCACCATATAGATCACACATAATACCGCCAGTGTTCTCACATACCACCATATGCTTCTCACATAATACCGCCATATAGATCACCCATAATGCCGCCACATAGATCTCACATGTATTGTAAATAAAGACTTGGCCAGAATAAAGTCCTTTATTAATCTTTTTTATACCATACCGAACGCATAATCCTCGACTCCCTCATCTCCCACAACAAAAATAATAAACCACAATGGGGAAAGACACGCAGGGGGGAGAGGAGTGCATAGGAGAGGATTAGATACTGACTGCTGAGCCGTGTATCTAATCCTGTCCTGTGTGATACTGTGCTGCGCTGTGTATCTAATCCTATCTTGTGTGATACTGTACACAGGACAGGATTAGCTACACAGGACTAGATTAGCTACACAGGACAGAGGTAGCAGTGGTAGGTGGTATATAAGGGCTGGTAGCAGTGGTATATAAGGGCTGGTAGCAGTGGTATATAGGGACAGGTAGCAGTGGTATATAAGGGCAGGTAGCAGTGGTATATAAGGGCAGGTAGCAGTGGTATATAGGGACAGGTAGCAGTGGTATATAAGGGCTGGTAGCAGTGGTATATAGGGACAGGTAGCAGTGGTATATAAGGGCTGGTAGCAGTGGTATATAAGGGCAGGTAGCAGTGGTATATAAGGGCTGGTAGCAGTGGTATATAGGGGCAGGTAGCAGTGGTATATAAGGGCTGGTAGCAGTGGTATACAGGGGCAGGTAGCAGTGGTATACAGGGGCAGGTAGCAGTGGTATATAGGGGCTGGTAGCAGTGGTATATAGGGGCTGGTAGCAGTGGTATATAGGGACAGGTAGCAGTGGTATATAGGGGCAGGTAGCAGTGGTATATAGGGACAGGTAGCAGTGGTATATAGGGGCTGGTAGCAGTGGTATATAGGGGCTGGTAGCAGTGGTATATAGGGGCAGGTAGCAGTGGTATATAGGGACAGGTAGCAGTGCTATATAGGGGCTGGTAGCAGTGGTATATAGGGGCTGGTAGCAGTGGTATATAGGGGCAGGTAGCAGTGGTATATAGGGGCAGGTAGCAGTGGTATATAGGGGCTAGTAGCAGTGGTATATAGGGGCAGGTAGCAGTGGTATATAGGGACAGGTAGCAGTGGTATATAAGGGCTGGTAGCAGTGGTATATGGGGCAGGTAGCAGTGGTATATAGGGGCAGGTAGCAGTGGTATATAGTGGCTAGTAGCAGTGGTATATAGGGGCAGGTAGCAGTGGTAGATGCATAAGAAAATAAAAACTCTGTACTTACCTTCAGTCCTCTTCCAGGAAGTGCTGAGTCATGTTCAGGGCAGAGCAGTGTGACGATCTCCCTGCTCTGAACGGCAGTGAGCAGTGATTGCAGCCTGTGCTGTAATAATAAGTACAGGCTGTAATCACAGCTCCTGGCTGCAGATACTCACCCCGACCCTCGCTCCCAGCAGCAGCTTCTCCCTGGCAGCTCCTGCTATGATCGCATGCACTGAGCTGTGTGTGCGATGACAGAGGAAAAAAACAAAATGGCCGCGATCTCCTCTCACAGCTGTGACGTAGCAGCCCAGTGGGCGTGCCCAAGTCACAGCTGAGAGGCAGGAGGAGCGGTGGGAGCCCGACTGTTGGCTCCTATGCCCATGGCTGCCGTAAGTGAGGTGTGCAAGTGTCGTGTCCAGACACTTACACCCACACTAATGAAAATGGCGGCCTCCAGTGGCAAAAGTAAAAATGAATAAATAAAAAAGTATTAAAGTAGTACATTTACTTTTGTATTAAAAATAATTGATTATATAATCAATAATTATTAACCCCTTTCTGCCATTGGACGTAATATTCCGTCCATGTGGGGTGGGCCTTAATTCCCAAGGACGGAATATTACGTCCAGCGCGATCGGCCGCGCTCACGGGGGGAGCACCGCCGATCGCGGCCGGGTGTCAGCTGCTTATCGCAGCTGACATCCGGCACTATGTGCCAGGAGCGGTCACGGACCGCCCCCGGCACATTAACCCCCGGCACACCGCGATCAAAGATGATCGAGATGTGCCGGCGGTGCAGGGAAGCATCGCGCAGGGAGGGGGCTCCCTGCGTGCTTCCCTGAGACCCCCGCAGCAACGCGATGTGATTGCGTTGCTCCGGGGGTCTCCTATCTCCCTCCCTGCAGTAAGTCCCGGATCCAAAATGGCCGCGGATCCGGGTCCTGCAGGGAGGGAGGTGGCTTACCAAGTGCCTGCTCAGAGCAGGCACTTGGTAACGCTGCACTGCTCTCAGACAGATCGGTGATCTGTCAGAGTGCTGTGCAAACTGGCAGATCACCGATCTGTAGTGTCCCCCCCTGGGGCAAAGTAAAAAAGTTAAAAAAAAATTTTCCAAGTGTGTAAAAAAAAAAAAAAAAAAAATCCTAAATAATGAAAAAAAAAATATATATATTATTCCCATAAATACATTTCTTTATCTAAATAAAAAAAACAAAACAATAAAAGTACACATATTTAGTATCGCCGCGTCCGTAACGACCCGACCTATAAAACTGGCCCACTAGTTAACCCCTTCAGTAAACACCGTAAGAAAAAAAAAAAAAAACGAGTCAAAAAACAACGCTTTATTATCATACCGCCAAACAAAAAGTGGAATAACACGCGATCAAAAAGACAGATATAAATAACCATGGTACCGCTGAAAACGTCATCTTGTCCCGCAAAAAACGAGCTGCCATACAGCATCATCAGCAAAAAAATAAAAAAGTTATAGTCCTGAGAATAAAGCGATGCCAAAATAATTATTTTTTCTATAAAATAGTTTTTATCGTATAAAAGCGCCAAAACATAAAAAATGATATAAATGAGGTGTCGCTGTAATCGTACTGACCCGAAGAATAACTGCTTTATCAATTTTACCAAACGCGGAACGGTATAAACGCCTCCCCCAAAAGAAATTCATGAATAGCTGGTTTTTGGTCATTCTGCCTCACAAAAATCGGAATAAAAAGCGATCAAAAAATGTCACGTGCCCGAAAATGTTACCAGTAAAAACGTCAACTCGTCCCGCAAAAAACAAGACCTCACATGACTCTGTGGACCAAAATATAGAAAAATTATAGCTCTCAAAATGTGGTAACGCAAAAAATATTTTTTGCAATAAAAAGCGTCTTTCAGTGTGTGACAGCTGCCAATCATAAAAATCCGCTAAAAAACCCGCTATAAATGTAAATGAAAAAAATGTATTTATTTCCATTTTCCCATTAGGGTTAGGGCTAAGGTTAGGGTTAGGGCTAGGGTTAGGGTTAGGGCTAGGGCTAGGGTTAGGGTTAGGGCTAGGGTTAGGGCTAGGGTTAGGGCTAGGGTTAGGGCTAGGGTTAGGGTTAGGGCTAGGGCTAGGGCTAGGGTTAGGGTTAGGGCTAGGGCTAGGGTTAGGGCTAGGGTTAGGGCTAGGGTTAGGGCTAGGGTTAGGGTTAGGGTTAGGGCTAGGGTTAGGGCTAGGGCTAGGGCTAGGGTTAGGGCTAGGGTTAGGGCTAGGGCTAGGGTTGGGACTAGGGTTAGGGTTAGGGTTAGGGCTAGGGCTAGGGCTAGGGTTAGGGTTGGGGCTAGGGTTAGGGCTAGCGTAAGGGCTAGGGTTAGGGTTAAGGCTACAGTTAGGGTTGGGGCTAAAGTTAGGGTTTGGATTACATTTGCGATTGGGATTAGGATTAGGGGTGTGTCTGGGTTAGAGGTGTGGTTAGGGTTACCGTTGGGATTAGGGTTAGGGGTGTGTTTGGATTAGGGTTTCAGTTATAATTGGGGGGTTTCCACTGTTTAGGCACATCAGGGGGATCTCCAAACGCGACATGGCGACCGATCTCAATTCCATCCAATTCTGCATTGAAAAAGTAAAACAGTGCTCCTTCCCTTCCGAGCTCTCCCGTGTGCCCAAACAGGAGTTTACCCCAACATATGGGGTATCAGCGTACTCAGGACAAATTGGACAACAACTTTTGGGGTCCAATTTCTCCTGTTACCCTTGGGAAAATACAAAACTGGGGGCTAAAAAATAATTTTTGTGGGAAAAAAAGAGATTTTTTATTTTCACGGCTCTGCGTTATAAACTGTAGTGAAACACTTGGGGGCTCAAAGTTCTCACAACACATCTAGATAAGTTCGTGGGGGGGTCTAGTTTCCAACATGGGGTCACTTGTGGGGGTTTCTACTGTTTAGGTATATTAGGGGCTCTGCAAACGCAATGTGACGCCTGCAGACCATTCCATCTAAGTCTGCATTCCAAATGGCGCTCCTTCCCTTCCGAGCCCTCCCACGCGCCCAAACGCTGGTTCACCCCACATATGGGGTATCAACGCACTCAGGACAAATTGGACAACAACTTTTGGGGTCCAATTTCTCCTTTTACCCTCGAGAAAATACAAAACTGGGGGCTAAAAAATAATTTTGAGGGGAAATTTTTTATTTTATTTTCACGGCTCTGCGTTATAAACTGTAGTGAAATACTTGGGGGCTCAAAGTTCTCACAACACATCTAAATAAGTTCCTTAGGGGGTCTAGTTTCCAATATGGGGTCACTTGTGGGGGGTTTCTCCTGTTTAGGTACATTAGGGGCTCTGCAAACACAATGTGACGCCTGCAGACCATTCCATCTAAGTCTGTATTCCAAATGGCGCTCCTTCCCTTCCGAGCCCTCCCATGCGCCCAAACGCTGGTTCTCCCCCACATATAGGGTATCAGCGCACTCAGGACAAATTGCACAACAACTTTTGGGGTCCAATTTCTCCTGTCACCCTCAGGAAAATACAAAACTGGGGGCTAAAAAATTATTTTTGTGGGAAAAAAATTTTGTTTTATTTTTACGGCTCTGCATTATAAACTTCTGTGAAGCTCTTATTGGGTCAAAGTGCTCACCACACATCTAGATAAGTTCCTTAGGGGGTCTACTTTTCAAAATGGTGTCACTTGTGGGGGGTTTCAATGTTTAGGTACATCAGTGGCTCTCCAAACGCAACATGGCGTCCAATCTCAATTCCTATCAATTTTGCATTGAAAGGTCAAACGGCGCTCCTTCCCTTCCGAGCTCTCCCATGCGCCCAAACAATGGTTTACCCCCACATATGGGGTATCAGAGTACTCAGGACAAATTGTGCCACAACTTTTGTGGTCCAATTTCTTCTCTTACCATTGGAAAAATAAAAAATTGGGGGCGAAAAGATAATTTTTGTGAAAAAAAATGATTTTTTATTTTTACGGTTCTGCATTATAAACTTCTGTGAAGCACTTGGTGGGTCAAAGTGCTCACCACACCTCTAGATAAGTTCCTTAGGGGGTCTACTTTCCAAAATGGTGTCACTTGTGGGGGGTTTCAATGTTTAGGCACATCAGTGGCTTTCCAAACGCAACATGGCGTCTCATCTCAATTCCTGTCAATTTTGCATTGAAAGGTCAAACGGCGCTCCTTCCCTTCCGAGCTCTCCCATGCGCCCAAACAATGGTTTACCCCCACATATGGGGTATCAGAGTACTCAGGACAAATTGTGCCACAACTTTTGTTGTCCAATTTCTTCTCTTACCATTGGGAAAATAAAAAATTGGGGGCGAAAAGATAATGTTTGTGAAAAAAAATGATTTTTTATTTTTACGGTTCTGCATTATAAACTTCTGTGAAGCACTTGGTGGGTCAAAGTGCTCACCACACCTCTAGATAAGTTCCTTAGGGGGTCTACTTTCCAAAATGGTGTCACTTGTGGGGGGTTTCAATGTTTAGGCACATCAGTGGCTCTCCAAACGCAACATGGCGTCCCATCTCAATTCCAGTCAATTTTGCATTGAAAAGTCAAATGGCGCTCCTTCCCTTCTGAGCTCTGCCATGTGCACAAACTGTGGTTAACCCCCACATATGGGGTATCAGCGTACTCAGGACAAATTGTACAACAACTTTTGGGGTCCATTTTCTCCTGTTACCCTTGGTAAAATAAAACAAATTGGAGCTGAAGTAAATTTTTTGTGAAAAAAAGTTAAATGTTAATTTTTATTTAAACATTCCAAAAATTCCTGTGAAGCACCTGAAGGGTTAATAAACTTTTTGAATGTGGTTTTGAGAACCTTGAGGGGTGCAGTTTTTAGAATGGTGTCACACTTGGGTATTTTCTATCATATAGACCCCTCAAAATGACTTCAAATGAGATGTGGTCCCTAAAATAAAATGGTGTTGTAAAAATGAGAAATTGCTGGTCAACTTTTAACCCTTATAACTCCCTAACAAAAAAAAATTTTGGTTCCAAAATTGTGCTGATGTAAAGTAGACATGTGGGAAATGTTACTTATTAAGTATTTTGTGTGACATATCTCTGTGATTTAATTGCATAAAAATTCAAAGTTGGAAAATTGCGAAATTTTCACCAAATTTCCATTTTTTTCACAAATAAACGCAGGTAATATCAAAGAAATTTTACCACTATCATGAAGTACAATATGTCACGAGAAAACAAAGTCAGAATCACCGGGATCCGTTGAAGCGTTCCAGAGTTATAACCTCATAAAGGGACAGTGGTCAGAATTGTAAAAATTGACCCGGTCCATAACGTGCAAACCACCCTTGGGGGTAAAGGGGTTAATACAAAAACTAAAATCACGGCATCCTCCCTTTAACGCAAAGGCCCACATAAGATAACATGCACATAAACGGTGAAAAACGTAAATATGGTATCGCATATAACTCAAAGCGGATACATTTTAGATAAAGACCGGAAGTGGCACTACTTGGTCAGGCGCACAAGCGGTGGAACGCACCACTGGAATGCTGACCAGAGGAGACACATCCCAGAGCGCATCCTGATTAAAGTTAAGGCACCATCTATCAGCATTACAAAAATAACACATTGATGGCCACCGGCTGTCCAAAAAATTCGCATAACAGAAAATAAAACTATATTGTACTGACAACAGGATATAGTAACAAATCAATATCATTATTATTATTTTTTTGTATAGCACCATTGATTCCATGGTGCTGTACATGAGAAGGGGTTACATGCAAATTACAGATATCACATACAGTAAGCAAACTAATAATTACAGACTGACACAGAGGGACAAGGACCCTGCCCTTGCGGGCTTACATTCTACAGGATGGTGGGGATGGAGACAATAGGTCGGGGGTTGCAGGAGCTCCGGTGTTGGTGAGGCGGTAGCTTCAGTAGTGATGAGGAGGCAGCGGGGTCAGTGCAGGCTGTAAGCTTTCCTGAAGAGATGGGTTTTCAGGTTCCATCTGAAGGATCCGAATGTGGTTGATAGCCGGATGTGTTGGGGCAAAGAATTCCGAGAGGATAGGGGATATTCGGGAGAAGTCTTGGAGGCGGTTGGGTGAGGAACGAATAAGTGTGGAAGAGAGAAGGAGGTCTTGGGAGTACAGGAGATTACATGAGGGAAGATATTGGGAGATTAGATAAAAAATATATGGAGGAGACAGGTTATGGATGGCTTTGTAGGTCAATATTAGTAATTTGAACTGGATACGCTGAAGGAATGGGAGCCAGTGAAGAGATTTCCAGAGGGGGAAGCGGAGGAGTAGTGAAGAGAGAGATGAATTAGTCAGGCAGCAGAGTTAATGATGGACTGGAGAGGTGCAAGGGTGTTAGCAGGGAGGCCGCAGAAAAGGATGTTGCAGTAGTCGAGGCAGGTGATGATGAGGGCATGCACAAGCATTTTAGTAGATTGACGGTTGAGGAAAGGACAGATTCTGGAGATATTTTTGAGCTAGAGGCGACAGGAGGTAGAAAGAGCTTGGATGTAAAAGACAGGGCAGAGTCAAGGGTTACTCCGAGGCAGCGTACTTCCGGTACGGGGGAAAGCATTATGTCATTTAATTGCGATAGATAGGTCAGATAAGGAAGATCTATGAGATAGAGGAAAGATGATGAGTTCAGATTTGTCCACATTGAGTTTGAGGAAGCGAGAGGAGAAGAAGGAGGATATGGCTGATAGACATTCATGGATTCTGGACAGCAGAGAGGTGACGTCTGGGCCAGAGAGATAGATCTGAGTGTCATCAGCATAAAGGTGGTACTGGAATACATGGGACTTTATGAGTTATCCCAGGCCAAGTGTACAGATTGAGAAAAGTAAGGGTCCTAGGACAGAGCCTTGGAGGACTCCAACAGAGAGAGGGTGGGATGAGGAGGTAGTGTGGGAGTGAGAGACGCTGAATGTGCGGTTGCAAAGGTATGAGGAGATCCAGGATAGGGCAAAGTCTTTGATGCCAAAGGAGGAGAGGATCTGTAGTAGGAGACAGTGGTCAACTGTGTCAAAAGCAGAGGATAGGTCTAGAAGGAGGAGTACAGAGTATTGTCCGTTAGCGTTGGCTGTAAGTAAGTTGTTAGTAATTTTGGTCAGGGCTGTCTCACTTGAGTGATGGGGCGGAAACCAGATTGTAGATTGTCAAAGAGCAAGTTAGATGAGAGGTGGGAGGAAAGTTCAGTGTGGACAGCTGCTCCAGGAGTTTGGAAAGCGAATGGGAGCAGCGATATTGGGCGATAGCTGGACATAGCAGTTGGACCGAGGGTTGGCTTTTTAAGGATAGGCGTGATTGTGGCATGTTTGAAAGCAGAAGGGAAGGTGCCAGAAGTTAGTGATAGGTTGAAGAGGTGGGTTAGGGAGGTGATAACTGTGGTGGTGAGGCTGGGGAGGAGGTGGGATGGGATGGGGTCGAGCGCACAGGTGGTGAGGTGCGATTTGGAGAGGAGACAATTAAGCTCCTCATCACTGATGTTGGATAGGGAGGTTATGGGGTTTGGGCATTGGTCTGGTATACAAAGGGGTTGTGGTGGTTGAACAATGAAGATTTGCCTCGTTTGGTTGATCTTATTTTTAAAGTGTGTGGCAAAGTCCTCAGCAGAGATGAGGGAGGTTGGAGGAGGCAGTGGGGGGAGGAGGAGGGGGTGAAAGGTTTTGAATAACTGTTTGGGGTTGTAGGATAGGGAAGATACGAAGGTTGTGAAGAAAGCCTGTTTAGCAGAGGTGAGAGCAGATTTATATATATATAATATATATTATATAATAAAGTGACAAGTGCTTAATGCATAAGGTATATATAAATATAAATACAAAATAAAAACAAATAATAAAGTGAAAATAGTGCAGTGAATCACACGTGCGAACGAGTGACCAAGTGACAAAAAAATAGTAAAATGACAAAAAAATATAATAATCTAAGTGTAGATTATAATAATAAATAAGTGTACACTAGAAATATGGAGGAAAGGAATTCGTTTTGAGAGCTTGATGGCAGTATAAAAACTGAAAAGAAAAAGAAAAAAAATAAATAAAACCAACAATAAATCACAAAAATGTACTAAGGCTAGGTTCACATTGCGTTTAGTACAATCCGTTTAACGGATCCGTTAAACGCATGTACTGAAATTACCCAAATTTGGTGGAAAAATTTGGCTTCACGTTAACGCTTGCATTAACGCACGTGACTGCGTTATGTCATTTTGATGTCCGTTCTTGAAGCATCCGTTTGTCTGCCTTCAGGCACTGTCAATAAAGTTGTTCTCTTTTTTTATTTTTGCTCTTTTGTCAGCGTTGGGTGTATATGGATAAACATTCTCCATTTTGAAAGCATTGAGTGAACTTCTGCAAGCAAGATGTTTGTGTCTGAGCTTGTTAGATTTCGCTTGATGCAGTTGCGACTTCGGCAGAGAAGGCGTATTTCCCAAAGGAGATATTGGATCCATGAAGTGAACTTTTTACGGAATACATATGGTGCCTTTCACACCCTGTATGTTCAGCTTCGAGATCATCCCTTTAAATTTCAACGTTATCTTTGGATGTCCATTGAAACCTTTGATATTCTGCTCTCACATGTGAAGGATGAGATACATCATCAGAGCAGCACTTTCCGTGATAGTATTTGTGCGGAGCAACGTTTAGTGGTGACTCTGAGGTAATTATCCTTTTTTTTAACATTGCTCTATTGACAAAGACAGGATGTAATTTATCGTGGAGCATGTCTTTTAATTATGTACACTTTGGCAATTGTCCAATTTTATTTTAACTTGCCTTTATTTTAGTTATCCTTTAAAATCTTAACAATATGTCCATAGTGCTAATTTTTTTGGGGGGGATTGTCGACAGATATCTGGCTACCGGAGAATCTTTTGCGTCACTGCATGTTCAATTTTGACTGGGGAAATAAACCATTTGCCAACTAGTTCGTGAAACTTGTGATGCCATTTGGAACAACTTACAACCACTTGTGCTACCAACCCCGACAACAGAAATGTGTCTGTCGATTTCCAAACATTTTGAGGATGTGGCTAATTTCCCCAATTGCATTGGTGCCCTGGACGGCAAGCACATTCGGATTCAGAAACCAGTGCATAGTGGATCCCTATACTATAACTATAAAAAATACTTTTCCATTGTATTGATGGCTGTGGCGGATGCTAAATACCATTTTATTGCTGTGGATATTGGTGCATGTGGATGGACGAACGATTCCAGAGTCTTCACAGAGTCCAACATTGGGAAATGTTTGTACAGCAACAGCTTCAACATACCCTCAGCACGACCACTTCCGGGGACCAAAGGCCCAAGTTTGCCTTATGTTTTAGTTGGGGATGAGGTGTTCCAACTCGGACGCAATGTCCTAAAGCCATACTCGAGCCATAGTCTAAACTCCACAAGATGCATTTTTAATTATCGCTTGAGCCGGGCAAGACGTTATGTGGAATGTGCCTTTGGTATTTTGACCGCAAAATGGCATATCTTACTAACTTGCATTCAACTGCAACCTGAAATGTGGACCGTGTAGTGAAGGCATGCATCTGTCTGCACAATTTTGTTTCCAGACATGAACCCAATCAGGGTGACTTGGGCAGTTCAGAGGTGGTAGTCACATTGCACAGCAAAAGAGAGATCAGAATGCAAAAGCACCGCTAGTCATTAAGTTGGCTGCTACTGCACACCGCGGCCAGCCCCTAGTTATTACGTCAGCTACAAGAAAGCACTGAGATCGGCCCATAGCCATAAAGTTGGCTGATACTGCACACCGCAGCTGACCCCTAGCTATTACGCCAGTTGTTACAAAGTGCCGAGGCTGGCTATTAGCCATTAAGTTGACTGCTACTTTGCACAGCAGCTAGCCCCTAGTTATTATGTAAGTTGTCTCTGTTCGTGTTGCCTCCTCCTCCTACTCTGCTTCCTCCACCGTCTCTTACGATACGTGGACTAGCACTTGTGGCCAGGGAAGCTACATTTCCCTGATGGCACACTGTGTGAGCATTGTGAAGACCGGGGCCGAGTCCCATCCTGGCACGACACATGTTCTATGGAATTCAAGGATGGCTGCTCCTAATTCTATGAGGGAGATACTACCCAGCCCTGCCCGATCTCATCTGCTCAGCACAGATTGGTATACAAAAGAACAGCGCCCCAGAGTCCTGGTCATTGCAGTAATGTCGCTCTGCCACTAAGGGGAGTGATGTTATGTCTGATTGCAATAGAGGAGTTCACCTGACCAGGTATCACAAGCATACATTACACTTCACACTCCGGCCACCGGGGGAGCAAAAGTCACTATAGATTAGGCCACTCCTCACACTGGTAAAACTGGGGGTCGGATAGGAAGTTAGAACAGAATGCAGCCTGGGAGAGCTCCAGGGAGGACCTTTCAGGGGTGGGTTCCTGACAGGGGCCTAGCAGAAAGGATAGAGAGTGACGGAACCGCACCTGCACTACCTTGCGGCAGTATCCCAAGGAAGGACACGAGGAGAAGGATATTGTGGAAAAGTGATAAACGAGATCAAAGCACAAAGGAGAGCCAGTAGGAGTCGTGCCCCGAGAACGGCAACATCCTACTGAGGCGCGTAGCCGGTGACCAGAACACCGAGGGAGTAACTGACTTCAAGCATTATTTCAAATACCGCAGGACAGTTAATTATAGGTTGGCTGTCTACCATACATCACCTAAGAAGACATAGGGGGCAAGCGTGGAGAGGGGCATCTCTAGGGTCCCAGAATACCTCCGAGCCTTCCCGTCAAACGGGTGCGTCCTATCCAGATAAACTTGGGGGACGGAGAGAGGGAGAGAGAAAGAACGAACACGAGAGTTGTGGGGACTATCCCGAATGCTCAGCAGGGAAGAACTACAACACACAGGCGCTAGTGGTAGGCACTGGTTTCCACCTGCAAAAGGAACTCTGGATGTGCCTTCGGACCGGCCGGACTCAGCCAGCCCTGTTAACAGTGCTCTGGATTGAGGATCCCGAAGTCTTCAGTAAAAGGTAAAGAGACTGCAACCCTGTGTCCTCGTTATTAACTGCACCTCACACCATCGCCACCTACACTACTGGGAAGCCCTGGGGACACACTTCACCTGTGTGAAGATATACCATCTAGCTGCCATCCCATCATCCCAGCGGACCCCTAAGCAGCGTCGGTCACCCTGACCGAATACCACAGGTGGCATCACGAACCCTTGACAGACTACCATCACCCCTTTTATTGGACGCCCCTTGGCAGGGTCACGGACCGGGTCCAACCTCCGTGACATCCCCAGCACCGAGACAGAGGACCGGTACCGAGTAACCTGTGGCCCTGTGTCTGGGGGCGCTCCAAAGGTAGAGAAAAAAAAGTTTTCAGCATCCAAATAGGACTTTGACTCATCACCTTGCACTATATTGTCACTTTTTTAACATTGCTTGTCTTTTAAATTATTTCTAATAAAATATTGTAATTTTATTGTTCATTATGGCTCTTTTTATGTGCTCTCTCAGGACAGATTGGTTAGCAATGAGGAGGTAGAGGCTAAGGAAGAGGAGGAGGAACAGGATCTGGTGGCTAGCACAACAGAAGCTAGTACCCACACATCCTTCATCTCGTCTCTTCTACTTGTATGGGGTGAGGAGGAGAAAGAGGTGGAAGAGAGTGAGAAGGAGCAGATGGAGGGTCGTCATCATGATGGAGACAAAGCACTTCACACATATGGCCGACTTTATGTGTAGGAGGGTGGTGCTGTTATGGACAGTAAGGAACACGCTGTTACTTTAAGAGACTGCATCCCCTTGTCTGGCAGGATGGAATGTTCTGCTTCTCCCCTGGGATATACTGTGTGAATGGACTGGACTGTGCAGATGGCAGGGGTGGAGCCTGAACAGCGTGTGTGAGCTGAGGCTGCTGCAGAGAAAACTTTGTGCTTATAGCTGCAAGAGAGGAGAACTGTGTCCTGATATAGCTGCAAGAGAGGACCCCCAGCCTGTAATGGAGTGGACTTGTGAGATTTCCCAGACTTTTCCGGGTGCAGTAAGGGTGGCTGTCCTGTGTTAGTTCGCGGAGCCACGAAGATTCCGAGAAAGGGATTTACAGTTTCCTGGAGCACCTTCAGGACCCCGAAGCAAGGAGAAGACCATGTTTCACGGAGATGGCAGAAAGCCGTGCGCACCACCGTACTAGACTGTAGGGGCCCCTCTGGGACTGGATCTGAGTCCCTAACATCACCGTGAGTTTGTTCCTGTTTTGTGCACATGTCAGGGCCTAGTGTAGGCTTCAATAGTCAGAGCACAGCAGCCGTGAGGCCTGCTCAGTAAACGCCAGGGAGGTTATACGTAGAGTAGCATCATTCTTTGTTTATTGTTTGCATTTACTTGTGTGACATATATTGAGTCTGTAACAGTTGGAGCACCGTGCTATTTTACAGCCAAGCTAAAGAATATAACTCATGTAAATTATCTTTTGCCATTGCATACCCCTGTTTGCATCTTCCTCATCCACTTCATTCCTTGCCTTCCAATAAATCTACCCTTTTTTGTTTGCACCTCATCTTGTGTACAGTAGTCTTCCTGCACCGTGGTGGTCCCTCGACCATCGCTTCATATGCACTGTTGCCTTTGCCGAGACCCTCGTGTTACATTCATCTTGCACAAAAAAAGAGTACTGGTTGTGCACCCTGCTAGACTCACACTACAAGGAGAACTTTTCATCTCTTCTTTCTGAGGCGAAGAGGTCTTCTAAAATGGTGCTATACCAGAAGGCCATTGTGGAAAATATGTTGAAAAAATTGCCATCAGATAACGCTAGCGGCAGGGGGCAAGCTTCCTCGCTCACACAAGAAAGAGAGGCAAGGGTGGCACACACCTAGTACAGCAGAGGGAGGGCTACACATTATATATACTTTTTGGATTCCATGTTTTTAATTAATCTTTAATAAAGCAAGGACTCAATTTTATACTTTGTGGACAGATGTGCCACTCATTTCCCTATCCTTGAATCTTTGACTAAGCTTCACCAGCAGGACCAGCACCCGACACACAGACTATAACCTCCAATATAGGACGACATGGAGTGGTGAGCTAAAAAAATCCCTCCTCTCTCCAAGCAGGAATAAACTGTCAAAGGCCTGGGCCAATTTCATGACACCCTTCCAGTTTCCACGCCCTCTTAACCGGGTATTATTGACAATGAGGGAAAAGTTTTAAAAGACGGTCAAACAATACCAGGCCGACCAAACTAGTGTACCCACTAATTCTTCTGTCTCCTTCAGCTATTGGGTCTCAAAAGCTGGACACCTGGCATGAGCTTCCCCTCAATGCTTTGGAGGCGTTGTGCTGCCGTGCCGCTAGCTTCTTGTCTAAAAGGATTTTTAGTGCCAAAGGGGGACATAACAGACAGACGCTTTTGCCTGTCAACAGAAAGTGCTGACAGTCTCACTCTGATAGCAATGAACAAAACCTGGCTTAGACCCAACTTTTACACACCACCAGATGATAGCAGCTCATAAAGCGTTTTCAATGTTGCATATTTGAATGAATCTTGCCAGTTGTTGCCTTATAGGGTATATAGATGACCCTACTTATAATTTTGTACTGGCTTTCCACTTTATGCAAAGCTTTTATGAGTGTAGGAGTACCACAACTACACTTTGTTCACAATATTTGAATGAGGCAATACAGTTGGTACCTTTAAGGGTATATAGATGACCATGTTTGCAATTTTTTGGCAGTATTTGCACTTAGGCATAGTCTTTGAGTCTAGGAGTACCAATACATGACAATTTGAACATAATGTGCATGAGGTCCTCCTTTATGTCTAATACTGGGTGTATCTGAGTCCCTCTGAGTCCTTAACATTTGGAAATTCTTGCTTGATTTATAAATTGCATTGAAATTTCCAATTTTTTTATATAAAAAAACAATTTTTGTTTACTTAAATTGTATTTTTTTTAATCTTTTTAAAATTGTACCTTATGTGCAAGTCATTGTACAGGAGAAAATATGTCTTAACATTTATTTTCATGTAAAATGCAATTTCTCATCTATTTGGAATTTTTATTGTCAGTCTTTAAAATGGAGTAAAAGTGTGACATCATTGTTCTCAGCAGCGATCAGGGAGTCAGAGATGCTTCCAGGGGTCTTCCCCATCCTGTTCTCCTTCCATTCAGCCCTTTTTCCATCCATTTCAACATTTTCACTGCCCCCTAGAGCTCTTTGTAGGATCTGCAGGATTTTCCATTGACTCCCATTCTACTCACTACTCGAAATGAGCATTCGAGCATTAGGAATTGCTCAGTTCAAGCAACAAGAACCCGAGCATTTTAATGATCGCTCATCTCTACTGTCCAGCATTTGGCAGATATCATAATGTAAACTAAACATTATAGATAATGGAATACATATGATGGTTGATACGTCCTTCATGCAACAAATATAGTTTGCAACAAAACTGATGATGGTTCTGGTGCTGTATTCCAGTATGGCTTTGGTGACAAATTCATGAACTGATGATGGTTCTTTTAATGTATTCATGTAGTGATAGTTGTTCTGGTGACGACATATTCATTTAAGGATGATGGTTCTTTTGACGTATTCATGTAGTAATAGTTGTTCTGGTGATGAATTTATCACCAGAACCATCATCAATATAAAACCAAAATCAAAATCAGTACCTAAATAGAACATAAATATGGCACCAGAACCATCATCAGTAAATAACTAGTTCACTAGAACCATCATTAATACATGAATATGGCACCAGAACCACCATCAGCACATAAATACATCACCAGAACAACCATAAGTGCATGACTATATCCCTAAGTTTAGTGCAGCAATCAGTTGTACTGTCAAGTCAGGCCCATATACATTATTATTATTATTTATTATTATAGTGCCATTTACTCCATGGCGCTTTACATGTGCGGAGGGGTATACATAATAAAAACAGGTACAGTAATCTTGAACAATACAAGTCACAACTGGCACAGGAAGAGAGAGGACCCTGCCTGCGAGGGCTCACAATCTTCAAGGGATGGGTGAGGATGCAATAGGTGAGGGTAGAGCTGGTCGTGCAGTGGTTTGGTCGATCGGTGGTCATTGCAGGTTGTAGGCTTGCCGGAAGAGGTACGTCTTCAGGTTCTTTTTGAAGGTTTTGAAGGTAGGCGAGAGTCTGATGTGTTGTGGTAGAGGGTTCCAGAGTAGGGGTGATGCGCAAGAGAAATCTTGTATGCGATTGTGAGAAGAGGAGATAAGAGGGGAGTAGAGAAGGAGATCTTGTGAGGATCGGAGGTTGCGTGCAGGAAAGTACCGGGAGACGAGGTCACAGATGTATGGAGGAGACAGGTTGTGGATGGCTTTGTATGTCATGGTTAGGTTTTTGTACTGGAGTCTCTGGGTAATGGGGAGCCAGTGAAGGGATTGACAGAGGGGAGAGATGGGGAATAGCAGGGGGATTAGTCAGGCAGCTGAGTTTAGAATAGATTGGAGGGGTGTCAGTGTTCGAGGGGAGGCCACAGAGCAGGAGGTTACAGTAGTAAAGGCGGGAGATGATGAGGGCATGGACTAGGGTTTTTGCAGATTCTTGGTTTAGCAATGTACGGATCCGTTAAATATTTTTGAGTTGAAGGCGGCAGGAAGTGGAAAGGGCTTGGCTATGCGGTTTGAAAGAGAGATCAGTGTCAAGGATTAACCCGAGACAGCGAGCTTGTGGGACTGTGGAGAGTGGGCAGCCGTTTACTGTAATGGATAGGTTCGTTGGGGGGGTCGCGTGAGATGGGGAAAAGACAATGAATTCTGTTTTGTCCATGTTAAGTTTTAGACATCTAGTGGAGAAGAAGGATGAAATAGCGAATAGACATTGAGGGATTCTGGTTAGTAGGGAGGTGATATCTGGTCCAGAGATGTAGATCTGTGTGTCGTCAGCATAGAGATGAAACTGAAAACCGTGAGATTCTATGAGCTGTCCCAGGCCAAAAGTGTAAATGGAGAAGAGCAGGGGCCCTAGAATTGGGGGATATACTTCACCTGTGGGAAGGTATACCATCTAGCTGCCATAACATCACCCCAGAGGACCCCTTAAAGCAGCGTCGGTCCCCACTGACCGAATGCCACAGGTGGCGTCACGAACATAAACTTTATTCCCTTTAAAGACCTTTCCCTTTTACATGGGAGCCCAGGGCCACGGACCGGGTCGTAGCCACCAAGACATCCCCCTGTGAAACACCAACACCTGGTACTGAGTACCCCATGGCCCTGGTGGGGTGACTCATAGACACTTAGAGTGCTGTTTATACATCATATAAGATAAATGGAGACTACTGTTTCTACATAACATAGTATACTTGAAGACTGCTGTATGTGCATCACATAGGAGACAATGAGACTGATCTTTATATATCATATAGGAGACAATGAGACTGCTGTTTATACATCACACAGGAGACAATAAGACTGCTGTATATGTCACATAGGAGACAATGAGACTACTGAACATTTCACAAAGAAGACACTGAGATTGGCTTGGCTCAACATCAAATGTGTCATGCTTCAATGATGACTTTGCGTCAGACCAGCTAATGAAAAGAAGATCTTCGGATGCCGTCAGGTAAGAGGTGGTTCTCATGCTTCCCGTTCAATGATTACAGATTACTGACATAACTGATGGACTAACCAGATTGGGGGTTCTACTGCTTGTTTGTCCCATTGCTTTGCATTGCCTTATATCAAAATCTTCTTACAAGATCTGTCTACTGGTACCCTTCTGCAACTGTTAAGGGCTCACAATACATACGCAGTACAATAATGCCACATGCTAGTCTAGTGCAGCGGTATCAATCTGTGCAGCGATGAGGCATTGACCCAACAAAATTCAAAGCCCCCTTGAGGAAGCGAGTCTTTACACTCGCGAAACGTACGTCGGGTTTGCGGTCACATCGTGGACAAGAGGAGACACAATATGGGTAATTAACGTTTGATTTATTGATGCGTATCTTATGCTACTGCGGTGCCCCAGGGTCCTGGTCGTCGCAGTGGTATTGCTTTCCTCTCGGGGAGAGTAATGCTACGTTTGGAGGCAAAGAAGGATAACTGCATCCAGGTATCACAAACATGCAACACATTTCACACTCCAGGCCACCAGGGGGAGCTTCTGCTCCTATTTATTAGGTCACTCCCCATATACATATATATATATGTATGTATATATATATATATATATTACTGGTAGTCTGTAGGGAGGGTTAGAACATTCCAGACCAGAGTCTGAGGAGGATGGAAGGTTAAAGGAGCTGTGCATTCCCTCAGAGCTGCAGCTCCCAGAAAGAGACATTGAAATGCAGAACTGTATTGCAGCGAGCGTGAAGGAAGTTGAAGCAAAGGAGAGAATACCAGAAGGGGACCAGCCCCGCTCAAGCTGTCTCCTTCTGAGGCGCAACATCCCGGTAGCCGGAACACTGAGGGAGTAAGGACCTCTACGCCATATTTCAGAGACTGGCAGGAAAGCTAATTGCAGGTTACCTGTCCACACCTACACCCAGGAGGCACAGTGACACCTACAGAGCCGAGTTATCTAAGAGACCCTATAAACAGGCTCAAGCCACCAGTCATACGGGTATTGTCCTATCCTATATGGGGGACAGAGAGAGCGAAACATCGCATCTGTGAGACCCTTATGTGAAACCATAGGCAGTAAGGGAGTACACCACCGCAGCGCAAAGGAAGGCTACTGATTTCCACCTAGATAAGGGAACTTTGGACTTGCCTCCAAACCGGCCGGACTCTGCCTGCCCTGTGATTTGGTGCTCTGGACTGTGGATGCTGAAGTCTTCAGTAAAGGTAAAGAGACTGCAACCCTGTGTCCTCGTTCTTCACTGCGCCATTGATCATTCACCATGTACACACCGGGAAGCCCTGGGGATACACTTCACCTGTGGGAAGGTATACCATCTAGCTGCCATAACATCACCCCAGCGGACCCCTTAAAGCAACGTCGGTCACCCTGACCGAATACCACAGGTGGCGTCATGAACATTCCCCTTAAAGACCTTTCCCTTTTACATGGACATCCCAGGGCCACGGACCGGGTCAGCCATCGTGACATCCCCCTGTGAACCGAAGTACCCCACTGCCCTTGGGGGGCGATCCACTACTTATGTCTGATACATTGAAATTGTTTTTAGCAATGCATGCTAGCACTATAAACCTACAAAAAGGGCACCGGAGGTAAAAGCTCCGCCATAATATATAATATAGAAACCCAAAAGAAGAATGGACACTAAAAGCTAAAATATAACAATTTTATTGAAGACCATATAGACAAAATACAAATATAAAGAATAGAAACCAAGTAACGGGATGCAATGAAAAAAGATAAAAAAGGCGACACTAGTGCCACACACGGAATAAGTAATATATTTGTAGAGCAAAAAATAGGTCAGTTAAACTGATACCAAAAGTACAAATACCATACAACACTTAATAAGATCAATATTTTTTGCGTAGTGCATATTGTAGAGGTTAAGCTGATGTATTATATGTATAAGTATATGAGCATATGGCAACCAGAGGTAATTAACATATGATATATGCTCTCAAATAAAGTGCAGATGCAGGGAGATACACAGTATGCAGGAAAAATCACAGTAAAGTGCCTAGTGCAAAGTAATATATACTAAGTAATATAAAGTAATGTTAGTGAAGGACTTAGTATAGGTTAAATGTGGCAGAGTATACTGTATGGCACAAAAATTGCCAAGACCAAAGGCATGAGTAAATCATCAAGGGAGAGTCCCATACAATAGAGTGAATGGAGCCTAGAGTCTGCCTGCGAAATGTAGATAAGACAGTGCATAGACAGAGTACCAACCTGCGGCCGTGTGCGGAAGAGGGAGCCCCGACGCGCGTTTCGCATGTACTGCTTCCTCGGGGGGCGCTAGTGTGAAGAGGAATGGAGGTCCCTTTATATCTCTGACAGGCACCCAGTGCGGTAATGTCGGCGCTAGCCGACATTACCGCACTGGGTGCCTGTCAGAGATATAAAGGGACCTCCATTCCTAGCCGACATTACCGCACTGGGTGCCTGTCAGAGATATAAAGGGACCTCCATTCCTATTCACACTAGCGCCCCCCGAGGAAGCAGTACATGCGAAACGCGCGTCGGGGCTCCCTCTTCCGCACACGGCCGCAGGTTGGTACTCTGTCTATGCACTGTCTTATCTACATTTCGCAGGCAGACTCTAGGCTCCATTCACTCTATTGTATGGGACTCTCCCTTGATGATTTACTCATGCCTTTGGTCTTGGCAATTTTTGTGCCATACAGTATACTCTGCCACATTTAACCTATACTAAGTCCTTCACTAACATTACTTTATATTACTTAGTATATATTACTTTGCACTAGGCACTTTACTGTGATTTTTCCTGCATACTGTGTATCTCACTGCATCTGCACTTTATTTGAGAGCATATATCATATGTTAATTACCTCTGGTTGCCATATGCTCATATACTTATACATATAATACATCAGCTTAACCTCTACAATATGCACTACGCAAAAAATATTGATCTTATTAAGTGTTGTATGGTATTTGTACTTTTGGTATCAGTTTAACTGACCTATTTTTTGCTCTACAAATATATTACTTATTCCGTGTGTGGCACTAGTGTCGCCTTTTTTATCTTTTTTCATTGCATCCCGTTACTTGGTTTCTATTCTTTATATTTGTATTTTGTCTATATGGTCTTCAATAAAATTGTTATATTTTAGCTTTTAGTGTCCATTCTTCTTTTGGGTTTCTGCATGCTAGCACTAAACATGGTGATAGTTATAGGTGGAACTGATTAGTTTTGGTACAAACAAGTGACTAACTAATTGTCCTACCTGTTTAAATTACACTGCTTATGTGCATTGCTTTTTACATGTATATGAAATTATTTAGCATAATTTGTTGTCCTGCTCCACCCTGTGACTGTTACTACTCTTTTTTGGGATCACACTATTTTATCATATTCTATTATATGTAATTGTATTTAGTCTGTGGTAAATATCTACCCTTAATAAAATATTTATATTTTGAGATACATTATGACTCAAGTTCTCCTCATATTCAAAATTCAAAGCAAATTGTCTCTTTATTGTTCAAATAAAAAAACACAGCACACAATATCCTCGAAATCACAGCCGGGAAACATATCCTCTGGATTACAGTCACTAAACATGCCAGCCCACCTCCTAAGACCAGTTGTCGTGTGCGACTGCACCGTCGTGTTAATGTCTCTTTACTCACAGCATTATACAGTACACTATATCCTCCGGATCACAGCCGGGCACATATCCTCCAGTTTACAGTCACTAAACATGCCAGTCCACCTCCTGAGACTAGTAGCCGTGGGTGACTGTGAAGCGATGGCCGAGGGACCACCACGGTGCAGGAAGACTACTGTACACAAGATGAGGTGCAAACAACAAAGGACAGATTTATTGGGAGACAGGGAATGGAAGGGACAAGGAAGGTGCAAACAGGGGATTACAATAACCAAAGAAAATGCACATGAGTAATCTTCTCTGTAAAATAACACAGTGCTTAAACAATTAGAAACTCAGTATCTGTCTCACAAGCAACTTTACACAATAAAAGGTATATTGATGCTACTCTGCATATAACCTTCCTGGCCTTTACTACGCAGGCCACACGGCTACCGTGCTCTAACTACTGGAGCCTGCACTAGGCCCTAACAGGTGCACCAAACAGGAACAACTCACGGTGATGTTGGGGACACCAGTACAGTCCCAGGGGGCCCCCGGAGTCCAAAACGGTGGTGCGCACAGATTCCTGTCAGCTCTGCGAAGCGTGGTCTTCTCCTTGCCTCTGGATCCTAGGGATGCTCCCGGAAATTGTAAGTCCCCTTCTCAGTATCTTCGTGGCTTCACAAACTAGCACAGGACAGCCACCTCTGCTGTAACCCAGAAGAGTCTTGCAAAGTTCACAAGTAAACTTTCGTCCCAAGCTGTGGGACCTTTCTTGTAGCAAAATAACACACAGTTCTCTCTCTCTTGCAGCTTCTGATCACAAGCACAGTTTAGGCTCAACTCCTCCCCTCCTCCTGGGGCAGTTTATCTCCACCGTCTAGCAGGGGGAAGCAGGACATTCCATCGTACCAGACAAGGGGGTGCTGTCTATTAAAGTGGCAGCGTGTTTCCGTCCATAACAGCACTACCCTCTTACATGCCTCCCTTCTTAATGATGGTTGTCCTCGACCATCACAGAATCAAAGTTGAAGCGTAATGAAAGAACGTGAAATGCGGAACAGCACCTATTGAGGAGGTAACAAAGGTGTAAAAACAGAGCACACTGTTCTACATACCGGACCGGTGGAACCCCTGCATTAGACCTCTGGGATCTCCGAAGCTCTTGGCTGTCAGGCAAGGCTTGACTATCTTCCAGAGGAACACTTGTTGCAGGAGTCCTTGTGAGCGGTGCTGGTACATCCATGGGATCACCGTCTCTGGGCGGCTGAGGGCCCCCTACTGTGTCGGGGACGGTCCACCACTCATCATCGATTTGGCCATCAGGCATGACAGATTCAGGAAGTGGAGTGTCGCCTTCAGGCGACCATGGCGTAGAACAGACCTCAGACCGGCAAGGCCGCAGCATATTTCTGTGAAGTACTCTAGGGGCGGATGCCCCATTCTCAGTCTGTACCTTGTAAACAGGGCCATTAGCATACACTCGCTCGATAACCTTGTACGGCTGTACTTCCCATCTCTCACTTAGTTTTCCTTTAGGGCGTTTCTCTCTGACCAGTACCCGGTCTCCAGGTTGGAGCGGTAGCTCTTAAATCGGTTTGTGGGCTGTGTGTTCTTTTTCTTGCAGTTGCTGACCCGCCAACCACCGTATTGTTTGCAAACGTTGCCGATGCTCTTTCACCCATGAGGTGACAGTTTGCTCCATCAGCTCCTCTGGCTGATCCAAATTCAGCTCGATGATCTCTCGTCCAGCTCTTCCAAACAACAGTAGATAGGGGGTATAACCCGTGGTGGAGTGGACCTGATTGTTGTAGGTCCAGACCAATTCTGGCAGATAGTCTGGCCAACACACCTTCTTATCCTCCTCCAATGTTCTCAGCATCTGAAGCAAGGTTCTGTTGAAGCGTTCGCAAGCTCCATTGCCTTGAGGATGGTAAGGGGTGATTCCGGGACCGCTCGATGCCATACATGCGATACAATTCTTCCATCACCTTGCCTTGGAAACATGTGCCTTGGTCGGAGTGGATGCGCTTTGGGCACCCATACACCCGGATGAAGTCTTGACAGATGGCTCGCGCCGCCAATTCCGCAGTCTGGTCTCTAGTCAGAGTGATTACTGCGAACTTAGAGAAATGATCGGTCATCACCAAACAGTATTGCAGCCCCCGGGCCGAGTGTCCCGAGAGGAGATAGTCGATCATCTAGACTTCCAACGGTTCCTTAGTTTGTATGGTCTGGATGGGTGCCCTCTGTTCAGTACTCTTAATGAGGTCACATACTCGACACTGCCGGCAAACCTCTTCCACCACAAGCTCCAACCAGGGGCAATACACATACCGCTGCAACCATTGGTAGGTCTTTGTGGGGCCGAAGTGTGCTCCGAATTCGTGGGCTTCTTTAGCTATTTCTTGAGCCATTCTTCCTGGGATGACCACTTGCCACCTTACTTCCATATCTTTTGGCTGTTGTCTCTTACGATATAGTACTGACTGTCGCACTTCCAGTCTATCCCACTGGTGTAACACACTCCTCATTTCAGAGTCCAGATTATCTCTCTCTTGTTTGCCAGGCTTCCGCTTTTGTGTTACCCACCATTTCATCTGTCTCAGCCCTTCGTCTTCATCCTGAATGTGTCCCCATTCCTCATTGGTTCTCCCCAGGGACCGGGGTAATGCGCAGGCCTCCCTTCTTGACTGGGCCACAACCATTGGGGGCTTGAATTTATTGAAGTCTGGGGTTTCCTCCTCTTCGAGTTGCTCATCAAGATCCCCCACTGGAGTCTCCACAGGCACTCTTGACAGCCCATCCACATTTGCATTTTCGGTAGAGCGATAACGGATGGTAAAGTCGAACTTGGCCAAGCGAGCCATCCACCGTTGTTCTAAGGCCCCCAGTTTAGCATTCTCAAGGTGGGCCAGAGGATTATTGTCTGTTCGAATTTTAGTACCTGTCAGGAAGCCTGCAAACTTTTCTGTCATGGCCCACACCAGGGCCAGGAGCTCTAACCGGAAGGAGCTGTAATTGTGAGGGTTTCTTTCACTGTCTCGCAGGGACCTGCTAGCATACCCGATAACTCTCTCATGTCCATCCTGTATCTGAGAAAGTACTGCACCGAGTCCATGAAGGCTACCATCGGTGTACAACAGGAACGGTTGATCGAAGTCTGCGTAGGTCAAAATCGGGGCCGAAGTAAGGGCATTCTTTATAGCCTGGAAGGCCTCGTGTTGTCGCTGTGCCCATGGGATGTGCTGGGTCTTCGGCACTCCAGCGGTCCCCCTCAGCAACTCATTGAGGGGACCTGCCACCTTCGCAAAGTCTTTAACAAACCGGCGGTAGTACCCCGCGAGTCCCAGGAAGGCTTGGAGTTCTCTCACTGATTGAGGGACTGGCCACTTCTGGATAGCAGCCACTTTTTCTGGGGAGGGTAGAACTCCATCTTGTGACACTATGTGGCCTAGGTACTCGATCTCCCTCTTGAAGAGGTGGCATTTTTTTGGCTTCAACTTCAGGTTATGAGCCCGCAGTCTTCCGAGTACCTGTTCCAGCCGGGCAAGGTGGTCTTCGAATGAGGATGAAAACACAATGATGTCATCCAGATAGATCAGGGTAGCCTCAAAATTTAAATCTCCCAAACACTTTTCCATCAGCCGTTGAAAGGTGCCTGGAGCATTGGAGAGCCCAAAGGGCATCCGGTTAAACTCGAACAGTCCCATAGGGAGGATGAAGGCGGTTTTCTCTCTGTCTTTCTCTGACACTGCTACCTGCCAGTATCCGCTTGCTAGGTCCAGGGTGGAGAAGTACTTGGCTTTCCCCAATGCTGTCAAGGATTCCTCGATGCGGGGCAATGGATACGAGTCTCGAACAGTGCAGGCATTGAGTTTCCTGTAGTCTACGCATAACCGGATGGTCCCATCCTTTTTCTTGACGAGCACCACTGGGGCTGCCCAAGGGCTCTGACTACTCTGCACCACTCCTGAATCCAGCATCTGCCTCAGTAAAGTTTTCACCTCCTGGTACATCTTGGGCGGGATCTGCCGGTATCGTTCTCGAATTGGACGAGCTTCCCCAGTCGGGATCTCATGCGTGATGGCTTCAGTACAGCCGAAATCTTCAGTGTGACGGGCGAATGCGGCCTGATTTTCCCACAGCATAGAGGGGGGCAGGACCTTTTGTCCCTCTGTTATTTGCACTTAATCCCCTCACACAAGCTAGTCCCCTGATGACTTGAGCTTGGAAGAAACGCGTCGGGACAACACAGGGAGAGTGCAGGGCATATGTTTACAGGGGTAGATGTGGACTGCCCTTGTAAGGGCGGGAGCTTGGGGGATAGTTTATCGTAGCCCCATAGGGATTGACATAAGGACTGTCATCTCTTCATGGTCCGGATGTCTGCTTGACTAAAAGAATATCCGGTGCTCCCTTGCCTGCCCACGGAATTGGTGAGACCATTCCTGTTTATTTATTAGCACAGTAAGCATATTTTACAGTACATGCTGATTACTGTCTATTGTGTCTATATGCGTCTGGTGGTATAGAGTTAGTTGCTGTCTTACAGATTATTGAACAGCTTCTTTTGGATACTTTATCCCAGATTGATTCCGCATATATTGCTGGAAACTTTTAATCCTGTGTAGGACCTGTCATTTTTCTATGTCCATTTTATATGGTGGTGACATGGTCCCGTATTATATGTTCACTTGGGTGACTGTTTTTAGCTACTTTTGAGTATTAAAAGTTATGTTTTATTTTCCACTTTGTGCTTTTCTTCTATAATTGTTAGTGGTATCATCTGCTAGATTTACACTCTTTATGCAGATTTTCTTGCTTTGTTAAATATATTATTTCAGGATATGGCCGGCTTTTTAACTGTGGGCCTGAATACAGAGAGTTGGTTACCGGAGGCTAGAGAGGTCTTCTCAGACCATGCATTTGTTCAAAAAAGATATCTCCCCACATATAACGTGGCCTTTAAAGAACTCCAACAGATTTATCGCGATCAAATTACCTCATGGTGGGAGGTGCAAAGCTTGGAGAGTTATTTGAAGGCAAAAATCGTTCCACGGGGATTGCGTATTAATTTACCTGTGGGGAATCGTCATAAAAATCCTTCATTTATCAATAGATGGGAGAAAGAAGCAACAGATAGTTCTCTCCGTTTTATGCAGCTGTTGCTTGATGAGGAGAGAACATCTCTTGCCACATTAAATGACAAACTTAAAGAACAGATAGAGATTACAAAGAAATTCTCAACAGAAAGTGATTTCGCGTTGAAAGAGACCAAATTGCAGACACATATTGAACGCTTTCAGTATCATCTAAAAGAAAGGAAACATCGCCAATATACGCGGGATATACAGGACTTTAAAGAAAATAAAGCCTACCTTGTGTTACCCCCTAGACCTACTACCCTCGACCGGGATACAGAACTATCCTCCACAACACTGACTTCTCTGAATCTGAGAATAGGAATAAATCTCGTAGAGGAAAAAATCGGGGGAGAGGGAGAGGCCGAGGGGCACAGGGACCATCAGATCGAGTAGATAATATCCCTGGGAGTGGTTTTTTAGACCAAGTTTACAGCCTGAGAGACAGACCTCGTCTGACGAGGAAACAATAGGAGGGGAACCCTCTATTATTAATCCATCTGGGAACCCTCTGAGGCCCGCTATAAAACAAGATATTCAAATCATTAATCTATCGATGAGACAGTTGGACCTTGATGAAACGTCGGTCCTAAAGAGGGGTCTTTCCTTTGTTCCTAACAGTGATTTTGATCTCTTTAGGGCAACTAAGGACTTAAATCTCTTCCTGCGTAAAATACGTTGGAAAAAGTATTTTCATAAGCAGGACTCTCGTACTTGTGCTGAACTTGGCATCCCCACTGATATGTTGGCGGATGTTAGATTGTTACATAGTATTGGAGAGACGGACCCTAACCAACAAGGGATGGGCCCGTTTACCCAACTAAAAACTAAAAGCCGGAGAATGCCACCTCCCACCGGGGATCTCTCGGCCATTGATATTTTTTCTAATTTGGTGACATCTGACCTTGTTTCTCTCTCTCAAACCAGTGTGTCGTGCAACTTTAATTGCTCCAGAAGAGAGATGGAGGCAATTAATCGTCTCGAACATGATGATTCCATTGCTATTAAACCCTCAGATAAGGGTGGCAATATTGTCATCCTTGATACTGCTCATTACCAACAAATGTGTGAATCCATACTGGCTGATAGAAACTCCTATGAGATCCTCGCATATGATCCCATGAGGGAGTATTGTGAGGAACGCCGTTTGATATTGCAGGAGGGTTTGGAGAGTGGAGTAATTAACAAGACTGAATTTGACTTTATTCTCCCACAACATCCCATTACCGCCACTTTTTACTGCCTTCCCAAGGTACATAAGGGCTTCGACCCTCTCAAGGGTCGGCCTATCGTATCTGGGATAGGCAGTCTTTGTCAAAATGCGGGCATCTATTTGGATCGTATATTGAGTACGTTTATTTCCTCATTACAATCTTTTGTCAAAGATACCCCTGATTTGCTTCGACGCCTCGAGGGCCTCACGGTTGATCCGCAGGCATATCTTGCAAGTATCGACATTGAGGCCCTATATTCGTCCATACCCCATGAAAAGGGTCTGGAGGCGGTGCAGTATTTTCTACAAATGAGGGGATGTCAATTTCAGGAGCATAATTTGTTCGTTCTGAAATTGCTTCATTTTTGCCTCACTCATAACACCTTTGTGTTTAACCGCAGGACCTACCACCAGCTGAGGGGGACAGCCATGGGCAGCCCTTGTGCCCCGGCCTATGCCAACATCTTCCTCGGCTGGTGGGAGGAGACTGTGGTTTGGAAGGATGAGCCTGAGAGTGGGGGTTTTTCTATGTATCGTGTCTCAGAGATCTGGACACGATACATAGATGATGTCTTTCTCATATGGTCTGGCTCTATTAGTGACTTTGACAACTTTGTTAAGAAGCTCAATCACAATGACATTGGTCTTTTTTTCACATCTGTGATTGAGCCTACCTCATTGCCCTTTTTGGACATCCTTATCACGAAGGGCAGTGATGGTAATCTGGTCACCTCTACGTACAAAAAACCTACGGCCACGAATGCCCTCCTTCATTGGAGCAGCCACCATCCTGAACATCTCAAGAGGGGTATACCTAAGGGGCAGTACCTTAGGGTCCGGAGGAACTGTTCTGAGGATGCAACTTTTGAACGTCAGGCCAAGGAATTGAGAAAAAATTTTCAGGATAGAGGTTATCCCTCTAAAACCCTCACAAAGGCCTACCATGAGGCAAAGAGAAGGGATAGAACAAGTTTGTTAAATCCCACTATTAGAACACAGGAACAGGATTCTGTTCGTTTCATTACTACCATTGACAATGGGGCAAATTACGTAAGGCGCATCATTCAAAAACATTGGCCGATTTTGCGTATGGATCAGGACATCTCTCAGTATCTTAGTGACTCCCCTACAATTACTTATAGAAAGTCCCGCTCTTTAAATGACAGATTGGTCCGCAGCCACTTTACTAGCCCTGTTGCTGACACCTGGCTTAGAAGTGATGTTACGGGATGTTTTAAGTGTGGACACTGCACCATCTGTCGTTACATCGAAGTAGGCAAAAGCCTTACAAGTAATGTTACGGGTAAGAGTTACACCATTAAACAATTTATCAATTGCAGTACTAGAGGAGTTGTGTATAGGGCTTCCTGCTCTTGCGGCGCCGAGTATATCGGAAAGACTATCAGAGAATTCAAGCGACGTGTTGGAGAACACATTGGCGATGTGGAACATAAGAGAGACACCTCTATAGCCCGGCATATCAATCATTTGCATGGTGGCCAACCCAGCCACCTCAAATTTATGGCCATCGAGAAAGTAAATAAACCAATACGGGGAGGTGATTGGGATCGTGTATTGTTGCAACAAGAGGCCAAGTGGACCTTCTATTTGAATACTGTGAGCCCACATGGCCTTAACGATCAGATAAACTATAGTTGCTTTGTTTGAGGGGCCTTCTGGCCTCCTTTTCTTTTAGCCTGCTTTCTGTGTTTGTACAGTTTTTTAGTACGTTGTGCCAAAATCCTTAATTTTGTCATCCAATTATTTATGGAATTCGCTATATTTACAATATAATATGCTATTCACCATTTCTTCTTTTGTTTGGGGGCCTCTGTTTGCATGGCCGGTACATCATGGGTAGTTGGGGTATTTCTTTATATATTTACTGCTGATTATTTAGCTGCACATACTGCTTCTTTTTAAGGTTTCCAAGTCAGCATACATGTCCTTAGTGGAATTCATATACTGCATTCAGCATTTTTTTCTGTCAGCTTTATCCATTGACAGATTATTTTTATTCCACTCTGTACTGTGCTGTTATAAACCTTTCCCTGGCACTCGGCTATAGAGGTGGTATTTTACTGCACCACCTGGAGATTCTGGGTATATATTCATGAGTCCCTTAGTCGTGGTGCCGTTTCTCACAGTACTGCCATTTTTTTATGTTTATTTTTTCTATTTTGTTTAGGCGGTTCTAGTAGCTATTTCACAGCGTTATATCGTTTGTCAGTCATTTATGATGTTTAGTGGTATTTTCATTAAGTCCTTTGGCACGGCGGCTAGTTTTTATTATATTACGTGCCGTCTGGTTACTAGGCAACCATCATTTCCGGCTTTGAATCTATAAACAATGAATGCCCCCATAGTAACGCAGCACTTCCGGTCTTGGTATCGCTAGCCTTATACAGCGTTATGCTTTTTTGACTAACAGCGCTATATATTGCTCGTTTGGGACCGCTCTTCCTTTTTGTGTTAAGGATCTTATTGTTTTAGTGAGCGCATCCCGGAGCGCGTATTGTTTGGTCGCTAGGCAGCGTGGACTTCCGGTTCTGGGACGCGGGACCGGAAATACCTCCTTTAGTGCGGAGACACACGCTCCACAGGGTTTTAGCGTGTGACATCATCGGATCTGTGAGTGTTTCATTTTTATGTATACTGGGGTGCTTATTGAGTGCTGGGTTCCACTTCTTATGCGTTTTACAGCGCGCATGAATGTTATCCTAAGTATGCATTACTGGGTCGTTATGGCAATGTGGACTTCCGGTTTCGGGACGTAACACCGGAAATACCTCCTTTGTAGTGGACTCGTATGCTCCACATGTTGTTGGGCGTGTGACATCACCGGACCTGTAAGTGTCTTATTATGTATATCTGGGTGTTTATTTAGTGCCGGGTTACATCTCCTATGAAGCATACAGTGCGCTGCCGTCATTAATCCGTTTCTACCCTAACTACTTTCAGCTGCTATGCATTCAGTTCGCCCTTTGTTGGGGGTGTGACATTTCACACTTCCTATTTAAGAATTGCCCTAACCCCTCACTCTTTGCAGGACAGCATAGAGGGGGGCAGGACCTTTTGTCCCTCTGTTATTTGCACTTAATCCCCTCACACAAGCGAGTCCCCTGATGACTTGAGCTTGGAAGAAACGTGTCGGGACAACACAGGGAGAGTGCAGGGCATATGTTTACAGGGGTAGATGTGGACTGCCCTTGTAAGGGCGGGAGCTTGGGGGATAGTTTATCGTAGCCCCATAGGGATTGACATAGGGACTGTCATCTCTTCATGGTCCGGATGTCTGCTTGACTAAAAGAATATCCGGTGCTCCCTTGCCTGCCCACGGAATTGGTGAGACCATTCCTGTTTATTTATTAGCACAGTAAGCATATTTTACAGTACATGCTGATTACTGTCTATTGTGTCTATATGCATCTGGTGGTATAGAGTTAGTTGCTGTCTGACAGATTATTGAACAGCTTCTTTTGGATACTTTATCCCGGATTGATTCCGCATATATTGCTGGAAACTTTTAATCCTGTGTAGGACCTGTCATCTTTCTATGTCCATTTTATATGGTGGTGACATGGTCCCGTATTATATGTTCACTTGCGTGACTGTTTTTAGCTACTTTTGAGTATTAAAAGTTATGTTTTATTTTCCACTTTGTGCTTTTCTTCTCTGATTTTCCCACAGCATAGTTTCTATTGCTTGTACACGCTCAGGGCCCATAGCCTTCACATCCACTTCCATTTGCTCAAGGATGACCCGTCCACTCCACTCCGGGGATGGTGTCTCTTCGTCCCCCGCAGCAACTGCTAGGGTCCACCCCACGCCTTCTTTCGGTGATAAAGACATCTCCTTCTGACTCACCACTTCACCCTTATGTAAGTACACCAGGGCCAGATCTGTCCCTCGTGGCAAGCTGACCTCCTTGGGGCTCACATTCAAAGCTCTTATGGGGACATGTCCTCGCTGGACCACAGCTATCGTACGAGCTATCATGACTTCTTGATCCACTCCTCCGCCTACCACAGGCTGAACAACCACTTCCAACCCATCAAGGTTGCGGTGAGTCCCCACTGGAAGGTATACTATAGTTTCTCGCTCGGGAGGTATGATTACAGGTTCTTCACCAGGAGCCCGGATGACCCCTACTGTCTGATAAGATGGTACACTCTTCTGCGTCCCACAGATGCGGATCAGTCGTTGAAGGGCTTCTTGAGTAGGCTTATGTGGAGTAGCCTTCTTCCAATATCCAGGTCCCCATTTGGTAAACATAATCTGATCGAGTTCACGTAGGATATTCATTCCCAGTACTACAGGCACATCTTCCTTGACAGGCTCAGGGACTAGCAGGATCCCTTTTCTTCCAACTTCTTGCCCACAGATTTGAATATTCATCCACACGACCCCTGTGACCGGAATCGGTTGTTGGTTGGCAGCAAACAAGCGAATCAATGTCTCTTTTTCTGGCTTGGCCAGGTTCTGGAAATGCTGCTTGAAGTACGCTTCTGGCATCGTTGTCACTTGTGACCCGGTATCTACCAGTCAATCCACCAGAGCTCCTTCAAATTCAGCACGTAGGATGGGGCTCCCAGTGATCAAGTGTGCGTTAGGATATGGAGCGGCCTCTCTTCTCGCCTCCCCCGCAGAGTGCCGCACTACTGCGGGGGTTGGTAGTTTAATGGCGGCTTCCACTGGCCTTGAGTATAGTTCCGACAGTCTCTGGAAAGGTGCTCCCGTCCTCCACACTCCCAGCATTGAATGCCTCCTCCTCGCCGAGGGGTACTTCGTTAACAAGGGACCGCTACAAGTTTTGCACTACCTGGACTGATGTGAATTCCGCTCTTGGGCTCCCTCCGGTGGTTGTAAGTGGCACTTTTGTGAGTTCTGCTCTTGGGCTCCCTCTTGTGGTTTCTAGTGGTATGGCTGCTCCTTGGATTTAGCTGTCTTCAGCTGCTTCCACTTATCGTCTTTTTCTGCTCGGTTATTTATGCCTGGCTCTTTCTTCAGCCAGTGCCACTTGTAAATGGTTCCTGGTTGGATTCACATCTCTTTGGACTTCCCTGTTATCCTGACCAGTTCAGCAAAGCTAAGTTTTTGCTTGCTCTTTTCTGTCCATAGATTGTGGACTTATCCGTTCTGTGCTTTCTATATTTGTCCAGCTTATCAGTATGAATTAATTCTGTCTTGCTGGAAGCTCTGGGAAGCAGATTTACCCTCCACACCTTTAGTCAGGTGTGGAGATTTTTTGTAAACTCTGCGTGGATTTTTTGTAGTGTTTTATACTGACCGCACAGTATTCCATCCTGTCCTATCTATTTAGCTAGACTGGCCTCCTGTGCTCATCCTGGTTTCATTCTGTGTATGTCTTTTCCCTCTCCACTCACAGTCATTATTTGTGGGGGGCTAATCTATCCTTGGGGATTTTCTCTGAGGCAAGATAGTTTTCCTGCTTCTATCTTTAGGGGTAGTTAGCTCTTAGGCTGTGACGAGATGCCTAGGGAGAGTTAGGAGCATTCCACGGCTACTTCTAGTGTTGTGTTGAGCTTAGGGACTGCGGTCAGTACAGTTACCACTTCCTTCAGAGCTCGTTCCATGTTGCTCCTAGACCACCGTATCATAACAGTACAAGTGGCCAAAAATGAATTAAATGCATCTCAAAAGAAGGAAAAGAAGGTTCTGAACCATTTTTTTTTCTGTGCTCTGGTTTTTTTTTTTTCCCTTTGATATCCCCTTGATATCTGGGTGGTTCATGATATATGCTTTGGCATGGATGTTCAGGGTTTGTTTTCTCATGTGGATCAACTTGCTGCAAGATTACAGAGTATCCAGGACTATGTTGTCCAGACTCCGGCTTTAGAGCCTAGAATTCCTACTCCTGATTTGTTTTTTGGGGACAGATCCAAGTTTTTGAACTTTAAAAATAACTGCAAATTGTTTTTTGCTTTGAAACCCCGTTCTTCTGGTGATCCCATTCAGCAAGTAAAAATCATCATATCCTTGCTGCGTGGTGACACTCAAGACTGGGCTTTTTCTCTTGAAACAGGGGATCCGGCATTGCTGAATGTAGACGCATTTTTTCAAGCGCTCGGATTATTGTATGACGAACCTAATTCTGTGGATTATGCAGAAAAAACCCTGTTGACCTTGTGTCAAGGTCAGGAAGCGGCAGAATTATACTGCCAGAAATTTAGAAAATGGTCTGTGCTCACTAAATGGAATGAGGAGGCTCTGGCTGCTATTTTCAGAAAAGGTCTTTCTGAAGCCCTTAAAGATATTATGGTGGGCTTTCCTACGCCTGCCGGTTTGAGCAAATCTATGTCTCTAGCCATTCAGATTGATCGGCGTCTGCGCGAGCGCAAAGCTGTGCACCATATGGCAGTGTCCTCTGAGCAGAGTCCTGAACCTATACAATGTGATAGGATTTTGACTAGAACAGAACGGCAGGAATTCAGACGTCAGAATAGGCTGTGTTTTTACTGTGGTGATTCTGCTCATGTTATCTCTGATTGCCCTAAGCGTACTAAGAGAGTCGCTAGGTCTGTTTACCATTAGTACTATACAGCCTAAATTTCTCTTATCTGTGACCCTGATTTGCTCATTGTCGTCCTTTTCTATCATGGTATTTGTGGATTCAGGCGCTGCCCTGAACTTAATGGACTTAGAATTCGCCAGGCACTGTGGTTTTTCCTTGCAGCCTTTGCAGAGCCCTATTCCTTTGAGGGGTATTGATGCTACACCCTTGGCCAAGGATAAACCTCAGTACTGGATGCAGATGACTATGTACATGGCTCCAGCACATCAGGAAGATTGCCGTTTTCTGGTGTTGCATAACCTGCATGATGTTGTTGTACTGGGTTTTCCATGGTTACAGGAACATAATCCGGTGCTGGATTGGAAAACTATGTCGGTGACTAGTTGGGGTTGTCAAGGGGTACATAGTGACGTTCCTTTGATGTCAATTTCCTCTTCCCCCTCTTCTGAGGTCCCTGAGTTTTTGTCGGATTTCCAGGATGTATTTGATGAGCCCAAGTCCAGTTCCCTTCCACCGCACAGGGACTGTGATTGTGCTATTAACTTGATTCCTGGTTGCAAGGTCCCTAGGGGCCGACTTTTCAATCTGTCTGTGCCAGAGCATGCCGCCATGTGGAGTTATGTTAAGGAGTCTTTGGAGAAGGGGCATATTCGGCCCTCTTCATCACCATTGGGAGCGGGTTTCTTTTTTGTTGCTAAGAAGGATGGCTCCTTGAGACCCTGTATTGATTATCGTCTTCTTAATAAGATCACGGTCAAATTCCAATACCCTTTGCCTTTGCTTACTGATTTGTTTGCTCAGATTAAGGGGGCTAGTTGGTTTACTAAGATTGACCTCCGAGGGGCATATAATCTTGTTCGTATTAAACAGGGTGACGAATGGAAAACTGCATTTAATACGCCCGAAGGCCATTTTGAATACCTTGTGATGCCATTTGGGCTCTCTAAAGCTCCATCTGTGTTCCAGTCTTTCATGCATGATATTTTCCGCAATTATCTTGAAAAATTCATGGTCGTATATTTGGATGATATTTTGATTTTTTCCGATGATTGGGAGTCTTATGTGAGGCAGGTCAGGATGGTGTTCCAGAACCTTCGTGATAATGCTTTGTTTGTGAAGGGGTCTAAGTGCCTATTCGGAGTTCAGAAGGTCTCTTTTTTGGGTTTTATTTTTTCTCCCTCATCTATAGAAATGGATCCTGTTAAGGTCCAAGCTATTCATGACTGGATCCAACCCACATCTGTGAAGGGCCTTCAAAAATTTTTGGGCTTTGCTAATTTTTATCGCCGTTTCATTGCCAACTTTTCCAGTGTGGTTAAGCCCCTTACTGATTTGACGAAGAAAGGCGCTAATGTGACGAATTGGTCCTCTGAGGCTGTTGAGGCCATTCAGGAGCTTAAACGCCGATTTACTTCTGCCCCTGTGTTGCATCAGCCGGATGTTTCTCTTCTTTTTCAGGTTGAGGTCGACGCTTCTGAGATTGGGGCAGGGGCCGTTCTGTCTCAGAGGGAGTCTGATGGTTCTTTGATAAAACCGTGTGCTTTTTTTTCCAGAAAGTTTTCGCCTGCGGAACGCAATTATGATGTCGGCAATCGGGAGTTGTTGGCTATGAAGTGGGCGTTTGAGGACTGGCGACATTGGCTTGAGGGAGCTAAGCACCGCGTTGTGGTCCTGACCGATCATAAGAATCTGATTTACCTCGAGTCGGCCAAGCGGCTGAATCCTAGACAGGCTCGATGGTCCCTGTTTTTCTCCCGTTTTGATTTTGTGGTCTCATATCTTCCGGGACCTAAAAATGTTAAGGCTGATGCCCTCTCTAGGAGTTATTCGCCTGATTCTCCTGGAGTGTTTGAGCCGGTTGGCATTCTTAAGGAAGGGGTGATTCTTTCTGCCATCTCCCCTGATTTGCGGCGGGTGCTTCAGGAATTTCAGGCTGATAGGCCTGACCGCTGTCCTGTGGGGAAGCTGTTTGTTCCTGATGGATGGACAAGTAAGGTGATTTCTGAGGTTCATTGTTCAGTGTTGGCTGGTCATCCTGGGATTTTTGGTACCAGAGATTTGGTTGCTAGGTCCTTTTGGTGGCCTTCCTTGTCGCGCGATGTCCGTGCTTTGTGCAGTCCTGTGGGACTTGCGCCCGAGCCAAGCCTTGCTGTTCCCGCGCTAGTGGGTTGCTTTTGCCTTTGCCGGTCCCTGAGAGGCCCTGGACGCATATTTCCATGGATTTTATTTCGGATCTTCCTGTTTCCCAGAAGATGTCTGTTATCTGGGTTGTTTGTGACCGGTTCTCTAAAATGGTCCATCTGGTACCTTTGCCTAAGTTGCCTTCCTCCTCAGATCTGGTTCCATTGTTTTTTCAGCATGTGGTTCGTTTGCATGGCATTCCGGAGAATATTGTGTCTGACAGAGGTTCTCAGTTTGTCTCCAGATTTTGGCAGGCCTTTTGTGCTAGGATGGGCATTGATTTGTCTTTTTCTTCGGCGTTTCATCCTCAGACTAATGGCCAAACTGAGCGAACTAATCAGACCTTGGAGACCTATTTGAGATGCTTTGTGTCTGCTGATCAGGATGATTGGGTGTCTATCTTGTCGTTGGCTGAGTTTGCCCTTAATAATCGGGCTAGTTCGGCTACTTTGGTTTCACCTTTCTTTTGTAATTTTGGTTTTCATCCTCGTTTTTCTTCTGGGCAGGTTGAGCCTTCTGATTGTCCTGGTGTTGATTCTGTGGTGGACAGGCTGCAGCAGATTTGGACTCATGTGGTGGACAATTTGACGTTGTCTCAGGAAAGGGCTCAACGTTTTGCTAACCGCCATCGGTGTGTTGGTCCCCGGCTTCGTGTGGGGGATTTGGTTTGGTTGTCTTCTCGTCATGTTCCTATGGTTTCTTCCCCTAAGTTTAAGCCTCGGTTTATTGGTCCTTATAAAATTTCTGAAATTATTAATCCGGTGTCTTTTCGTTTGGCTCTTCCAGCCTCTTTTGCCATTCATAATGTTTTCCATAGATCTTTGTTGCGGAGATATGTGGTGCCCGTTGTTCCCTCGGTTGACCCTCCTGCCCCGGTGTTGGTTGAGGGAGAGTTGGAATATGAGGTTGAGAAGATTTTGGATTCTCGTTTTTCGAGGCGGAGGCTTCAGTATCTTGTCAAGGTTATGGTGAGGAGGATAATTCTTGGGTTGTTGCCTCCGATGTCCATGCCACCAATTTGGTTCGTGCTTTTCACTTGGCTCGTCCTGATCGGCCTGGGGGCTCTGGTGAGGGTTCGGTGACCCCTCCTCAAGGGGGGGTACTGTTGTGAATTCTGCTCTTGGGCTCCCTTCGGTGGTTGTAAGTGGCACTTTTTTGAGTTCTGCTCTTGGGCTCCCTCTTGTGGTTTCTAGTGGTATGGCTGCTCCTTGGATTTAGCTGTCTTCAGCTGCTTCCACTTATCGTCTTTTTTGCTCGGCTATTTATGCCTGGCTCTTTCTTCAGCCAGTGCCACTTGTAAATGGTTCCTGGTTGGATTCACATCTCTTTGGATTTCCCTGTTATCCTGACCAGTTCAGCAAAGCTAAGTTTTTGCTTGCTCTTTTCCGTCCATAGATTGTGGACTTATCTGTTCTGTGCTTTCTATTTTTGTCCAGCTTATCAGTATGAATTAATTCTGTCTTGCTGGAAGCTCTGGGAAGCAGATTTACCCTCCACACCTTTAGTCAGGTGTGGATATTTTTTGTAAACTCTGTGTGGATTTTTTGTAGTGTTTTATACTGACCGCACAGTATTCCATCCTGTCCTATCTATTTAGCTAGACTGGCCTCCTGTGCTCATCCTGGTTTCATTCTGTGTATGTCTTTTCCCTCTCCACTCACAGTCATTATTTGTGGGGGGCTAATCTATCCTTGGGGATTTTCTCTGAGGCAAGATAGTTTTCCTGCTTCTATCTTTAGGGGTAGTTAGCTCTTAGGCTGTGACGAGATGCCTAGGGAGAGTTAGGAGCATTCCACGGCTACTTCTAGTGTTGTGTTGAGCTTAGGGACTGCGGTCAGTACAGTTACCACTTCCTTCAGAGCTCGTTCCATGTTGCTCCTAGACCACCATATCATAACACTGGACCAGCACCTCTTGATGGTTTGGGTCCCCTCTGGAATTGGCGCCCTGGACACGCATCACTCCAGACGCATAGCTTTCTTCTTTACTTCGGGCCACTGTTTCCGCCAGAACTTGACGAAACGTAAGGGCTGGATCTGCCCGGACCCGTTCTGACAGTGCTCGCCTCAAGGATGTGCTGTGTAGTCCCAGAATGAATTGCTCCCGGAGTATCCGGTCTTTAGAGCCCATGCCGCCAAATCCATCTGCCTCCTTTCTCTGCACCTCTTCGAACACTTCTTGCAGTGCTGTTGCATACTGAGAAATTCCTTCTTCTTCCTGCTGCAGCCTAGAGAAAAATTTGGCGCGAAGATGTCCCGCGCTAGCAGTCTCACCGTAGATCTCTTCCAGGAACTTCACTAGCTCCTTCAGGGTACTGCGGGTGAGTTCTGGTTGTAGGCAGACGTTTCTGCGGGCTTCCCCCTCTAGGACAGTTAAAGCAATGTCTGCTTCAAGGTCTGGGCTGATGTTATAAATCTTCAGGGTGCATTGCAGCTGGGACACCCAGTCGGACAGTGGCATATTCTTGCCGTCAAACTTTGGGAGCACACTAAATATGGTGCCCATAGGGAGTGTCCTTGCAGGGGTTCCACCAATGCCCACAGCATCCCCATTAATGTTAGCATTCCCGCCATTGCTGTCTGCTGCCTCCATCCTGGTGACAGTACCCTGCTCGCAGCCGCACTTGAAGCAATGGCCGAGGGACCACCACGGTGCAGGAAGACTACTGTACACAAGATGAGGTGCAAACAACAAAGGACAGATTTATTGGGAGACAGGGAATGGAAGGGACAAGGAAGGTGCAAACAGGGGATTACAATAACCAAAGATAATGCACATGAGTAATCTTCTTTGTAAAATAACACAGTGCTTAAACAATTAGAAACTCAGTATCTGTCTCACAAGCAACTTTACACAATAAAAGGTATATCGATGCTACTCTGCATATAACCTTCCTGGCCTTTACTACGCAGGCCACACGGCTACCGTGCTCTAACTACTGGAGCCTGCACTAGGCCCTAACAGGTGCACCAAACAGGAACAACTCACGGTGATGTTGGGGACACCAGTACAGTCCCAGGGGGCCCCCGAAGTCCAAAACGGTGGTGCGCACAGATTCCTGTCGGCTCTGCGAAGCGTGGTCTTCTCCTTGCCTCTGGATCCTAGGGATGCTCCCGGAAATTGTAAGTCCCCTTCTCAATATCTTCGTGGCTTCACAAACTAGCACAGGACAGCCACCTCTGCTGTAACCCAGAAGAGTCTTGCAAAGTTCACAAGTAAACTTTCGTCCCAAGCTGTGGGACCTTTATTGTAGCAAAATAACACACAGTTCTCTCTCTCTTGCAGCTTCTGATCACAAGCACAGTTTAGGCTCAACTCCTCCCAGTACTCTTAATGAGGTCACATACTCGACACTGCCGGCAAACCTCTTCCACCACAAGCTCCAACCGGGGGCAATACACATACCGCTGCAACCATTGGTAGGTCTTTGTGGGGCCGAAGTGTGCTCCGAATTCGTGGGCTTCTTTAGCTATTTCTTGAGCCATTCTTCCTGGGATGACCACTTGCCACCTTACTTCCATATCTTTTGGCTGTTGTCTCTTACGATATAGTACTGACTCTCGCACTTCCAGTCTATCCCACTGGTGTAACACACTCCTCATTTCAGAGTCCAGATTATCTCTCTCTTGTTTGCCAGGCTTCCGCTTTTGTGTTACCCACCATTTCATCTGTCTCAGCCCTTCGTCTTCATCCTGAATGTGTCCCCATTCCTCATTGGTTCTCCCCAGGGACCGGGGTAATGCGCAGGCCTCCCTTCTTGACTGGGCCACAACCATTGGGGGCTTGAATTTATTGAAGTCTGGGGTTTCCTCCTCTTCGAGTTGCTCATCAAGATCCCCCACTGGAGTCTCCACAGGCACTCTTGACAGCCCATCCACATTTGCGTTTTCGGTAGAGCGATAACGGATGGTAAAGTCGAACTTGGCCAAGCGAGCCATCCACCGTTGTTCTAAGGCCCCCAGTTTAGCATTCTCAAGGTGGGCCAGAGGATTATTGTCTGTTCGAATTTTAGTACCTGTCAGGAAGCCTGCAAACTTTTCTGTCATGGCCCACACCAGGGCCAGGAGCTCTAACCGGAAGGAGCTGTAATTGTGAGGGTTTCTTTCACTGTCTCGCAGGGACCTGCTAGCATACCCGATAACTCTCTCATGTCCATCCTGTATCTGAGAAAGTACTGCACCGAGTCCATGAAGGCTACCATCGGTGTACAACAGGAACGGTTGATCGAAGTCTGCGTAGGTCAAAATCGGGGCCGAAGTAAGGGCATTCTTTATAGCCTGGAAGGCCTCGTGTTGTCGCTGTGCCCATGGGATGTGCTGGGTCTTCGGCACTCCAGCGGTCCCCCTCAGCAACTCATTGAGGGGACCTGCCACCTTCGCAAAGTCTTTAACAAACCGGCGGTAGTACCCCGCGAGTCCCAGGAAGGCTTGGAGTTCTCTCACTGATTGAGGGACTGGCCACTTCTGGATAGCAGCCACTTTTTCTGGGGAGGGTAGAACTCCATCTTGTGACACTATGTGGCCTAGGTACTCGATCTCTCTCTTGAAGAGGTGGCATTTTTTTGGCTTCAACTTCAGGTTATGAGCCCGCAGTCTTCCGAGTACCTGTTCCAGCCGGGCAAGGTGGTCTTCGAATGAGGATGAAAACACAATGATGTCATCCAGATAGATCAGGGTAGCCTCAAAATTTAAATCTCCCAAACACTTTTCCATCAGCCGTTGAAAGGTGCCTGGAGCATTGGAGAGCCCAAAGGGCATCCGGTTAAACTCGAACAGTCCCATAGGGAGGATGAAGGCGGTTTTCTCTCTGTCTTTCTCTGACACTGCTACCTGCCAGTATCCGCTTGCTAGGTCCAGGGTGGAGAAGTACTTGGCTTTCCCCAATGCTGTCAAGGATTCCTCGATGCGGGGCAATGGATACGAGTCTCGAACAGTGCAGGCATTGAGTTTCCTGTAGTCTACGCATAACCGGATGGTCCCATCCTTTTTCTTGACGAGCACCACTGGGGCTGCCCAAGGGCTCTGACTACTCTGCACCACTCCTGAATCCAGCATCTGCCTCAGTAAAGTTTTCACCTCCTGGTACATCTTGGGCGGGATCTGCCGGTATCGTTCTCGAATTGGACGAGCTTCCCCAGTCGGGATCTCATGCGTGATGGCTTCAGTACAGCCGAAATCTTCAGTGTGACGGGCGAATGCGGCCTGATTTTCCCACAGCATAGAGGGGGGCAGGACCTTTTGTCCCTCTGTTATTTGCACTTAATCCCCTCACACAAGCGAGTCCCCTGATGACTTGAGCTTGGAAGAAACGCGTCGGGACAACACAGGGAGAGTGCAGGGCATATGTTTACAGGGGTAGATGTGGACTGCCCTTGTAAGGGCGGGAGCTTGGGGGATAGTTTACCGTAGCCCCATAGGGATTGACATAGGGACTGTCATCTCTTCATGGTCCGGATGTCTGCTTGACTAAAAGAATATCCGGTGCTCCCTTGCCTGCCCACGGAATTGGTGAGACCATTCCTGTTTATTTATTAGCACAGTAAGCATATTTTACAGTACATGCTGATTACTGTCTATTGTGTCTATATGCGTCTGGTGGTATAGAGTTAGTTGCTGTCTTACAGATTATTGAACAGCTTCTTTTGGATACTTTATCCCGGATTGATTCCGCATATATTGCTGGAAACTTTTAATCCTGTGTAGGACCTGTCATTTTTCTATGTCCATTTTATATGGTGGTGACATGGTCCCGTATTATATGTTCACTTGGGTGACTGTTTTTAGCTACTTTTGAGTATTAAAAGTTATGTTTTATTTTCCACTTTGTGCTTTTCTTCTATAATTGTTAGTGGTATCATCTGCTAGATTTACACTCTTTATGCAGATTTTCTTGCTTTGTTAAATATATTATTTCAGGATATGGCCGGCTTTTTAACTGTGGGCCTGAATACAGAGAGTTGGTTATCGGAGGCTAGAGAGGTCTTCTCAGACCATGCATTTGTTCAAAAAAGATATCTCCCCACATATAACGTGGCCTTTAAAGAACTCCAACAGATTTATCGCGATCAAATTACCTCATGGTGGGAGGTGCAAAGCTTGGAGAGTTATTTGAAGGCAAAAATCGTTCCACGGGGATTGCGTATTAATTTACCTGTGGGGAATCGTCATAAAAATCCTTCATTTATCAATAGATAGGAGAAAGAAGCAACAGATAGTTCTCTCCGTTTTATGCAGCTGTTGCTTGATGAGGAGAGAACATCTCTTGCCACATTAAATGACAAACTTAAAGAACAGATAGAGATTACAAAGAAATTCTCAACAGAAAGTGATTTCGCGTTGAAAGAGACCAAATTGCAGACACATATTGAACGCTTTCAGTATCATCTAAAAGAAAGGAAACATCGCCAATATACGCGGGATATACAGGACTTTAAAGAAAATAAAGCCTACCTTGTGTTACCCCCTAGACCTACTACCCTCGACCGGGATACAGAACTATCCTCCACAACACTGACTTCTCTGAATCTGAGAATAGGAATAAATCTCGTAGAGGAAAAAATCGGGGGAGAGGGAGAGGCCGAGGGGCACAGGGACCATCAGATCGAGTAGATAATATCCCTGGGAGTGGTTTTTTAGACCAAGTTTACAGCCTGAGAGACAGACCTCGTCTGACGAGGAAACAATAGGAGGGGAACCCTCTATTATTAATCCATCTGGGAACCCTCTGAGGCCCGCTATAAAACAAGATATTCAAATCATTAATCTATCGATGAGACAGTTGGACCTTGATGAAACGTCGGTCCTAAAGAGGGGTCTTTCCTTTGTTCCTAACAGTGATTTTGATCTCTTTAGGGCAACTAAGGACTTAAATCTCTTCCTGCGTAAAATACGTTGGAAAAAGTATTTTCATAAGCAGGACTCTCGTACTTGTGCTGAACTTGGCATCCCCACTGATATGTTGGCGGATGTTAGATTGTTACATAGTATTGGAGAGACGGACCCTAACCAACAAGGGATGGGCCCGTTTACCCAACTAAAAACTAAAAGCCGGAGAATGCCACCTCCCGCCGGGGATCTCTCGGCCATTGATATTTTTTCTAATTTGGTGACATCTGACCTTGTTTCTCTCTCTCAAACCAGTGTGTCGTGCAACTTTAATTGCTCCAGAAGAGAGATGGAGGCAATTAATCGTCTCGAACATGATGATTCCATTGCTATTAAACCCTCAGATAAGGGTGGCAATATTGTCATCCTTGATACTGCTCATTACCAACAAATGTGTGAATCCATACTGGCTGATAGAAACTCCTATGAGATCCTCGCATATGATCCCATGAGGGAGTATTGTGAGGAACGCCGTTTGATATTGCAGGAGGGTTTGGAGAGTGGAGTAATTAACAAGACTGAATTTGACTTTATTCTCCCACAACATCCCATTACCGCCACTTTTTACTGCCTTCCCAAGGTACATAAGGGCTTCGACCCTCTCAAGGGTCGGCCTATCGTATCTGGGATAGGCAGTCTTTGTCAAAATGCGGGCATCTATTTGGATCGTATATTGAGTACGTTTATTTCCTCATTACAATCTTTTGTCAAAGATACCCCTGATTTGCTTCGACGCCTCGAGGGCCTCACGGTTGATCCGCAGGCATATCTTGCAAGTATCGACATTGAGGCCCTATATTCGTCCATACGCCATGAAAAGGGTCTGGAGGCGGTGCAGTATTTTCTACAAATGAGGGGATGTCAATTTCAGGAGCATAATTTGTTCGTTCTGAAATTGCTTCGTTTTTGCCTCACTCATAACACCTTTGTGTTTAACCGCAGGACCTACCACCAGCTGAGGGGGACAGCCATGGGCAGCCCTTGTGTCCCGGCCTATGCCAACATCTTCCTCGGCTGGTGGGAGGAGACTGTGGTTTGGAAGGATGAGCCTGAGAGTGGGGGTTTTTCTATGTATCGTGTCTCAGAGATCTGGACACGATACATAGATGATGTCTTTCTCATATGGTCTGGCTCTATTAGTGACTTTGACAACTTTGTTAAGAAGCTCAATCACAATGACATTGGTCTTTTTTTCACATCTGTGATTGAGCCTACCTCATTGCCCTTTTTGGACATCCTTATCACGAAGGGCAGTGATGGTAATCTGGTCACCTCTACGTACAAAAAACCTACGGCCACGAATGCCCTCCTTCATTGGAGCAGCCACCATCCTGAACATCTCAAGAGGGGTATACCTAAGGGGCAGTACCTTAGGGTCCGGAGGAACTGTTCTGAGGATGCAACTTTTGAACGTCAGGCCAAGGAATTGAGAAAAAATTTTCAGGATAGAGGTTATCCCTCTAAAACCCTCACAAAGGCCTACCATGAGGCAAAGAGAAGGGATAGAACAAGTTTGTTAAATCCCACTATTAGAACACAGGAACAGGATTCTGTTCGTTTCATTACTACCTTTGACAATGGGGCAAATTACGTAAGGCGCATCATTCAAAAACATTGGCCGATTTTGCGTATGGATCAGGACATCTCTCAGTATCTTAGTGACTCCCCTACAATTACTTATAGAAAGTCCCGCTCTTTAAATGACAGATTGGTCCGCAGCCACTTTACTAGCCCTGTTGCTGACACCTGGCTTAGAAGTGATGTTACGGGATGTTTTAAGTGTGGACACTGCACCATCTGTCGTTACATCGAAGTAGGCAAAAGCCTTACAAGTAATGTTACGGGTAAGAGTTACACCATTAAACAATTTATCAATTGCAGTACTAGAGGAGTTGTGTATAGGGCTTCCTGCTCTTGCGGCGCCGAGTATATCGGAAAGACTATCAGAGAATTCAAGCGACGTGTTGGAGAACACATTGGCGATGTGGAACATAAGAGAGACACCTCTATAGCCCGGCATATCAATCATTTGCATGGTGGCCAACCCAGCCACCTCAAATTTATGGCCATCGAGAAAGTAAATAAACCAATACGGGGAGGTGATTGGGATCGTGTATTGTTGCAACAAGAGGCCAAGTGGACCTTCTATTTGAATACTGTGAGCCCACATGGCCTTAACGATCAGATCAACTATAGTTGCTTTGTTTGAGGGGCCTTCTGGCCTCCTTTTCTTTTAGCCTGCTTTCTGTGTTTGTACAGTTTTTTAGTACGTTGTGCCAAAATCCTTAATTTTGTCATCCAATTATTTATGGAATTCGCTATATTTACAATATAATATGCTATTCACCATTTCTTCTTTTGTTTGGGGGCCTCTGTTTGCATGGCCGGTACATCATGGGTAGTTGGGGTATTTCTTTATATATTTACTGCTGATTATTTAGCTGCACATACTGCTTCTTTTTAAGGTTTCCAAGTCAGCATACATGTCCTTAGTGGAATTCATATACTGCATTCAGCATTTTTTTCTGTCAGCTTTATCCATTGACAGATTATTTTTATTCCACTCTGTACTGTGCTGTTATAAACCTTTCCCTGGCACTCGGCTATAGAGGTGGTATTTTACTGCACCACCTGGAGATTCTGGGTATATATTCATGAGTCCCTTAGTCGTGGTGCCGTTTCTCACAGTACTGCCATTTTTTTATGTTTATTTTTTCTATTTTGTTTAGGCGGTTCTAGTAGCTATTTCACAGCGTTATATCGTTTGTCAGTCATTTATGATGTTTAGTGGTATTTTCATTAAGTCCTTTGGCACGGCGGCTAGTTTTTATTATATTACGTGCCGTCTGGTTACTAGGCAACCATCATTTCCGGCTTTGAATCTATAAACAATGAATGCCCCCATAGTAACGCAGCACTTCCGGTCTTGGTATCGCTAGCCTTATACAGCGTTATGCTTTTTTGACTAACAGCGCTATATATTGCTCGTTTGGGACCGCTCTTCCTTTTTGTGTTAAGGATCTTATTGTTTTAGTGAGCGCATCCCGGAGCGCGTATTGTTTGGTCGCTAGGCAGCGTGGACTTCCGGTTCTGGGACGCGGGACCGGAAATACCTCCTTTAGTGCGGAGACACACGCTCCACAGGGTTTTAGCGTGTGACATCATCGGATCTGTGAGTGTTTCATTTTTATGTATACTGGGGTGCTTATTGAGTGCTGGGTTCCACTTCTTATGCGTTTTACAGCGCGCATGAATGTTATCCTAAGTATGCATTACTGGGTCGTTATGGCAACGTGGACTTCCGGTTTCGGGACGTAACACCGGAAATACCTCCTTTGTAGTGGACTCGTATGCTCCACATGTTGTTGGGCGTGTGACATCACCGGACCTGTAAGTGTCTTATTATGTATATCTGGGTGTTTATTTAGTGCCGGGTTACATCTCCTATGAAGCATACAGTGCGCTGCCGTCATTAATCAGTTTCTACCCTAACTACTTTCAGCTGCTATGCATTCAGTTCGCCCTTTGTTGGGGGTGTGACATTTCACACTTCCTATTTAAGAATTGCCCTAACCCCTCACTCTTTGCAGGACAGCATAGAGGGGGGCAGGACCTTTTGTCCCTCTGTTATTTGCACTTAATCCCCTCACACAAGCGAGTCCCCTGATGACTTGAGCTTGGAAGAAACGTGTCGGGACAACACAGGGAGAGTGCAGGGCATATGTTTACAGGGGTAGATGTGGACTGCCCTTGTAAGGGCGGGAGCTTGGGGGATAGTTTATCGTAGCCCCATAGGGATTGACATAGGGACTGTCATCTCTTCATGGTCCGGATGTCTGCTTGACTAAAAGAATATCCGGTGCTCCCTTGCCTGCCCACGGAATTGGTGAGACCATTCCTGTTTATTTATTAGCACAGTAAGCATATTTTACAGTACATGCTGATTACTGTCTATTGTGTCTATATGCATCTGGTGGTATAGAGTTAGTTGCTGTCTGACAGATTATTGAACAGCTTCTTTTGGATACTTTATCCCGGATTGATTCCGCATATATTGCTGGAAACTTTTAATCCTGTGTAGGACCTGTCATCTTTCTATGTCCATTTTATATGGTGGTGACATGGTCCCGTATTATATGTTCACTTGCGTGACTGTTTTTAGCTACTTTTGAGTATTAAAAGTTATGTTTTATTTTCCACTTTGTGTTTTTCTTCTCTGATTTTCCCACAGCATAGTTTCTATTGCTTGTACACGCTCAGGGCCCATAGCCTTCACATCCACTTCCATTTGCTCAAGGATGACCCGTCCACTCCACTCCGGGGATGGTGTCTCTTCGTCCCCCGCAGCAACTGCTAGGGTCCACCCCACGCCTTCTTTCGGTGATAAAGACATCTCCTTCTGACTCACCACTTCACCCTTATGTAAGTACACCAGGGCCAGATCTGTCCCTCGTGGCAAGCTGACCTCCTTGGGGCTCACATTCAAAGCTCTTATGGGGACATGTCCTCGCTGGACCAGAGCTATCGTACGAGCTATCATGACTTCTTGATCCACTCCTCCGCCTACCACAGGCTGAACAACCACTTCCAACCCATCAAGGTTGCGGTGAGTCCCCACTGGAAGGTATACTATAGTTTCTCGCTCGGGAGGTATGATTACAGGTTCTTCACCAGGAGCCCGGATGACCCCTACTGTCTGATAAGATGGTACACTCTTCTGCGTCCCACAGATGCGGATCAGTCGTTGAAGGGCTTCTTGAGTAGGCTTATGTGGAGTAGCCTTCTTCCAATATCCAGGTCCCCATTTGGTAAACATAATCTGATCGAGTTCACGTAGGATATTCATTCCCAGTACTACAGGCACATCTTCCTTGACAGGCTCAGGGACTAGCAGGATCCCTTTTCTTCCAACTTCTTGCCCACAGATTTGAATATTCATCCACACGACCCCTGTGACCGGAATCGGTTGTTGGTTGGCAGCAAACAAGCGAATCAATGTCTCTTTTTCTGGCTTGGCCAGGTTCTGGAAATGCTGCTTGAAGTACGCTTCTGGCATCGTTGTCACTTGTGACCCGGTATCTACCAGTCAATCCACCAGAGCTCCTTCAAATTCAGCACGTAGGATGGGGCTCCCAGTGATCAAGTGTGCGTTAGGATATGGAGCGGCCTCTCTTCTCGCCTCCCCCGCAGAGTGCCGCACTACTGCGGGGGTTGGTAGTTTAATGGCGGCTTCCACTGGCCTTGAGTATAGTTCCGACAGTCTCTGGAAAGGTGCTCCCGTCCTCCACACTCCCAGCATTGAATGCCTCCTCCTCGCCGAGGGGTACTTCGTTAACAAGGGACCGCTACAAGTTTTGCACTACCTGGACTGTTGTGAATTCCGCTCTTGGGCTCCCTCCGGTGGTTGTAAGTGGCACTTTTGTGAGTTCTGCTCTTGGGCTCCCTCTTGTGGTTTCTAGTGGTATGGCTGCTCCTTGGATTTAGCTGTCTTCAGCTGCTTCCACTTATCGTCTTTTTCTGCTCGGTTATTTATGCCTGGCTCTTTCTTCAGCCAGTGCCACTTGTAAATGGTTCCTGGTTGGATTCACATCTCTTTGGACTTCCCTGTTATCCTGACCAGTTCAGCAAAGCTAAGTTTTTGCTTGCTCTTTTCTGTCCATAGATTGTGGACTTATCCGTTCTGTGCTTTCTATATTTGTCCAGCTTATCAGTATGAATTAATTCTGTCTTGCTGGAAGCTCTGGGAAGCAGATTTACCCTCCACACCTTTAGTCAGGTGTGGAGATTTTTTGTAAACTCTGCGTGGATTTTTTGTAGTGTTTTATACTGACCGCACAGTATTCCATCCTGTCCTATCTATTTAGCTAGACTGGCCTCCTGTGCTCATCCTGGTTTCATTCTGTGTATGTCTTTTCCCTCTCCACTCACAGTCATTATTTGTGGGGGGCTAATCTATCCTTGGGGATTTTCTCTGAGGCAAGATAGTTTTCCTGCTTCTATCTTTAGGGGTAGTTAGCTCTTAGGCTGTGACGAGATGCCTAGGGAGAGTTAGGAGCATTCCACGGCTACTTCTAGTGTTGTGTTGAGCTTAGGGACTGCGGTCAGTACAGTTACCACTTCCTTCAGAGCTCGTTCCATGTTGCTCCTAGACCACCGTATCATAACAGTACAAGTGGCCAAAAATGAATTAAATGCATCTCAAAAGAAGGAAAAGAAGGTTCTGAACCATTTTTTTTTCTGTGCTCTGGTTTTTTTTTTTTCCCTTTGATATCCCCTTGATATCTGGGTGGTTCATGATATATGCTTTGGCATGGATGTTCAGGGTTTGTTTTCTCATGTGGATCAACTTGCTGCAAGAGTACAGAGTATCCAGGACTATGTTGTCCAGACTCCGGCTTTAGAGCCTAGAATTCCTACTCCTGATTTGTTTTTTGGGGACACATCCAAGTTTTTGAACTTTAAAAATAACTGCAAATTGTTTTTTGCTTTGAAACCCCGTTCTTCTGGTGATCCCATTCAGCAAGTAAAAATCATCATATCCTTGCTGCGTGGTGACACTCAAGACTGGGCTTTTTCTCTTGAAACAGGGGATCCGGCATTGCTGAATGTAGACGCATTTTTTCAAGCGCTCGGATTATTGTATGACGAATAGTGTTGAGCGATACCGTCCGATACTTGAAAGTATCGGTATCGGATAGTATCGGCCGATACCCGAAAAATATCGGATATCGCCGATACCGATATCCGATACCAATACAAGTCAATGGGACATCAAGTATCGGAAGGTATCCTCATGGATCCCAGGGTCTGAAGGAGAGGAAACTCTCCTTCAGGCCCTGGGATCCATATTAAAGTGTAAAATAAAGAATTAAAATAAAAAATATTGTTATATTCACCTCTCCGGCGGCCCCTGGACATCAGCGGGAGGATCCGGCGTCCGGCACGGCTTCTTTCTTCAAAATGCGCGCCTTCAGGACCTGTGGAATGACGTCCCGGCTTCTGATTGGTCGCGTGCCGCCCATGTGACCGCCACGCGACCAATCAGAAGCCGCGACGTCATTCCTCAGGTCCTAGAAGGCGCTCATTCTAGGACTTTAGCTGAGGAATGACGTCGCGGCTTCTGATTGGTCGCGTGGCGGTCACATGGGCGGCACGCGACCAATCAGAAGCCGGGACGTCATTCCACAGGTCCTGAAGGCGCGCATTTTGAAGAAAGAAGCCGTGCCGGACGCCGGATCCTCCCGCTGATGTCCAGGGGCCGCCGGAGAGGTGAATATAACAATATTTTTTATTTTAATTCTTTATTTTACACTTCCGATACCGATACCCGATATCACAAAAATATCGGATCTCGGTATCGGAATTCCGATACCGCAAGTATCGGCCGATACCCGATACTTGCGGTATCGGAATGCTCAACACTAATGACGAACCTAATTCTGTGGATTATGCAGAAAAAACACTGTTGACCTTGTGTCAAGGTCAGGAAGCGGCAGAATTATACTGCCAGAAATTTAGAAAATGGTCTGTGCTCACTAAATGGAATGAGGAGGCTCTGGCTGCTATTTTCAGAAAAGGTCTTTCTGAAGCCCTTAAAGATATTATGGTGGGCTTTCCTACGCCTGCCGGTTTGAGCAAATCTATGTCTCTAGCCATTCAGATTGATCGGCGTCTGCGCGAGCGCAAAGCTGTGCACCATATGGCAGTGTCCTCTGAGCAGAGTCCTGAACCTATGCAATGTGATAGGATTTTGACTAGAACAGAACGGCAGGAATTCAGACGTCAGAATAGGCTGTGTTTTTACTGTGGTGATTCTGCTCATGTTATCTCTGATTGCCCTAAGCGTACTAAGAGAGTCGCTAGGTCTGTTTACCATTAGTACTATACAGCCTAAATTTCTCTTATCTGTGACCCTGATTTGCTCATTGTCGTCCTTTTCTATCATGGTATTTGTGGATTCAGGCGCTGCCCTGAACTTAATGGACTTAGAATTCGCCAGGCACTGTGGTTTTTCCTTGCAGCCTTTGCAGAGCCCTATTCCTTTGAGGGGTATTGATGCTACACCCTTGGCCAAGGATAAACCTCAGTACTGGATGCAGATGACTATGTACATGGCTCCAGCACATCAGGAAGATTGCCGTTTTCTGGTGTTGCATAACCTGCATGATGTTGTTGTACTGGGTTTTCCATGGTTACAGGAACATAATCCGGTGCTGGATTGGAAAACTATGTCGGTGACTTGTTGGGGTTGTCAAGGGGTACATAGTGACGTTCCTTTGATGTCAATTTCCTCTTCCCCCTCTTCTGAGGTCCCTGAGTTTTTGTTGGATTTCCAGGATGTATTTGATGAGCCCAAGTCCAGTTCCCTTCCACCGCACAGGGACTGTGATTGTGCTATTAACTTGATTCCTGGTTGCAAGGTCCCTAGGGGCCGACTTTTCAATCTGTCTGTGCCAGAGCATGCCGCCATGTGGAGTTATGTTAAGGAGTCTTTGGAGAAGGGGCATATTCGGCCCTCTTCATCACCATTGGGAGCGGGTTTCTTTTTTGTTGCTAAGAAGGATGGCTCCTTGAGACCCTGTATTGATTATCGTCTTCTTAATAAGATCACGGTCAAATTCCAATACCCTTTGCCTTTGCTTACTGATTTGTTTGCTCAGATTAAGGGGGCTAGTTGGTTTACTAAGATTGACCTCCGAGGGGCATATAATCTTGTTCGTATTAAACAGGGTGACGAATGGAAAACTGCATTTAATACGCCCGAAGGCCATTTTGAATACCTTGTGATGCCATTTGGGCTCTCTAAAGCTCCATCTGTGTTCCAGTCTTTCATGCATGATATTTTCCGCAATTATCTTGAAAAATTCATGGTCGTATATTTGGATGAGATTTTGATTTTTTCCGATGATTGGGAGTCTTATGTGAGGCAGGTCAGGATGGTGTTCCAGAACCTTCGTGATAATGCTTTGTTTGTGAAGGGGTCTAAGTGCCTATTCGGAGTTCAGAAGGTCTCTTTTTTGGGTTTTATTTTTTCTCCCTCATCTATAGAAATGGATCCTGTTAAGGTCCAAGCTATTCATGACTGGATCCAACCCACATCTGTGAAGGGCCTTCAAAAATTTTTGGGCTTTGCTAATTTTTATCGCCGTTTCATTGCCAACTTTTCCAGTGTGGTTAAGCCCCTTACTGATTTGACGAAGAAAGGCGCTAATGTGACGAATTGGTCCTCTGAGGCTGTTGAGGCCATTCAGGAGCTTAAACGCCGATTTACTTCTGCCCCTGTGTTGCATCAGCCGGATGTTTCTCTTCCTTTTCAGGTTGAGGTCGACGCTTCTGAGATTGGGGCAGGGGCCGTTCTGTCTCAGAGGGAGTCTGATGGTTCTTTGATGAAACCGTGTGCTTTTTTTTCCAGAAAGTTTTCGCCTGCGGAACGCAATTATGATGTCGGCAATCGGGAGTTGTTGGCTATGAAGTGGGCGTTTGAGGACTGGCGACATTGGCTTGAGGGAGCTAAGCACCGCGTTGTGGTCCTGACCGATCATAAGAATCTGATTTACCTCGAGTCGGCCAAGCGGCTGAATCCTAGACAGGCTCGATGGTCCCTGTTTTTCTCCCGTTTTGATTTTGTGGTCTCATATCTTCCGGGACCTAAAAATGTTAAGGCTGATGCCCTCTCTAGGAGTTATTCGCCTGATTCTCCTGGAGTGTTTGAGCCGGTTGGCATTCTTAAGGAAGGGGTGATTCTTTCTGCCATCTCCCCTGATTTGCGGCGGGTGCTTCAGGAATTTCAGGCTGATAGGCCTGACCGCTGTCCTGTGGGGAAGCTGTTTGTTCCTGATGGATGGACAAGTAAGGTGATTTCTGAGGTTCATTGTTCAGTGTTGGCTGGTCATCCTGGGATTTTTGGTACCAGAGATTTGGTTGCTAGGTCCTTTTGGTGGCCTTCCTTGTCGCGCGATGTCCGTGCTTTGTGCAGTCCTGTGGGACTTGCGCCCGAGCCAAGCCTTGCTGTTCCCGCGCTAGTGGGTTGCTTTTGCCTTTGCCGGTCCCTGAGAGGCCCTGGACGCATATTTCCATGGATTTTATTTCGGATCTTCCTGTTTCCCAGAAGATGTCTGTTATCTGGGTTGTTTGTGACCGGTTCTCTAAAATGGTCCATCTGGTACCTTTGCCTAAGTTGCCTTCCTCCTCAGATCTGGTTCCATTGTTTTTTCAGCATGTGGTTCGTTTGCATGGCATTCCGGAGAATATTGTGTCTGACAGAGGTTCTCAGTTTGTCTCCAGATTTTGGCAGGGTTTTTGTGCTAGGATGGGCATTGATTTGTCTTTTTCTTCGGCGTTTCATCCTCAGACTAATGGCCAAACTGAGCGAACTAATCAGACCTTGGAGACCTATTTGAGATGCTTTGTGTCTGCTGATCAGGATGATTGGGTGTCTTTCTTGTCGTTGGCTGAGTTTGCCCTTAATAATCGGGCTAGTTCGGCTACTTTGGTTTCACCTTTCTTTTGTAATTTTGGTTTTCATCCTCGTTTTTCTTCTGGGCAGGTTGAGCCTTCTGATTGTCCTGGTGTTGATTCTGTGGTGGACAGGCTGCAGCAGATTTGGACTCATGTGGTGGACAATTTGACGTTGTCTCAGGAAAGGGCTCAACGTTTTGCTAACCGCCATCGGTGTGTTGGTCCCCGGCTTCGTGTGGGGGATTTGGTTTGGTTGTCTTCTCGTCATGTTCCTATGGTTTCTTCCCCTAAGTTTAAGCCTCGGTTTATTGGTCCTTATAAAATTTCTGAAATTATTAATCCGGTGTCTTTTCGTTTGGCTCTTCCAGCCTCTTTTGCCATTCATAATGTTTTCCATAGATCTTTGTTGCGGAGATATGTGGTGCCCGTTGTTCCCTCGGTTGACCCTCCTGCCCCGGTGTCGGTTGAGGGAGAGTTGGAATATGAGGTTGAGAAGATTTTGGATTCTCGTTTTTCGAGGCGGAGGCTTCAGTATCTTGTCAAGTGGAAGGGTTATGGTGAGGAGGATAATTCTTGGGTTGTTGCCTCCGATGTCCATGCCACCAATTTGGTTCGTGCTTTTCACTTGGCTCGTCCTGATCGGCCTGGGGGCTCTGGTGAGGGTTCGGTGACCCCTCCTCAAGGGGGGGTACTGTTGTGAATTCTGCTCTTGGGCTCCCTTCGGTGGTTGTAAGTGGCACTTTTTTGAGTTCTGCTCTTGGGCTCCCTCTTGTGGTTTCTAGTGGTATGGCTGCTCCTTGGATTTAGCTGTCTTCAGCTGCTTCCACTTATCGTCTTTTTTGCTCGGCTATTTATGCCTGGCTCTTTCTTCAGCCAGTGCCACTTGTAAATGGTTCCTGGTTGGATTCACATCTCTTTGGATTTCCCTGTTATCCTGACCAGTTCAGCAAAGCTAAGTTTTTGTTTGCTCTTTTCCGTCCATAGATTGTGGACTTATCTGTTCTGTGCTTTCTATTTTTGTCCAGCTTATCAGTATGAATTAATTCTGTCTTGCTGGAAGCTCTGGGAAGCAGATTTACCCTCCACACCTTTAGACAGGTGTGGATATTTTTTGTAAACTCTGTGTGGATTTTTTGTAGTGTTTTATACTGACCGCACAGTATTCCATCCTGTCCTATCTATTTAGCTAGACTGGCCTCCTGTGCTCATCCTGGTTTCATTCTGTGTATGTCTTTTCCCTCTCCACTCACAGTCATTATTTGTGGGGGGCTAATCTATCCTTGGGGATTTTCTCTGAGGCAAGATAGTTTTCCTGCTTCTATCTTTAGGGGTAGTTAGCTCTTAGGCTGTGACGAGATGCCTAGGGAGAGTTAGGAGCATTCCACGGCTACTTCTAGTGTTGTGTTGAGCTTAGGGACTGGGGTCAGTACAGTTACCACTTCCTTCAGAGCTCGTTCCATGTTGCTCCTAGACCACCATATCATAACACTGGACCAGCACCTCTTGATGGTTTGGGTCCCCTCTGGAATTGGCGCCCTGGACACGCATCACTCCAGACGCATAGCTTTCTTCTTTACTTCGGGCCACTGTTTCCGCCAGAACTTGACGAAACGTAAGGGCTGGATCTGCCCGGACCCGTTCTGACAGTGCTCGCCTCAAGGATGTGCTGTGTAGTCCCAGAATGAATTGCTCCCGGAGTATCCGGTCTTTAGAGCCCATGCCGCCAAATCCATCTGCCTCCTTTCTCTGCACCTCTTCGAACACTTCTTGCAGTGCTGTTGCATACTGAGAAATTCCTTCTTCTTCCTGCTGCAGCCTAGAGAAAAATTTGGCGCGAAGATGTCCCGCGCTAGCAGTCTCACCGTAGATCTCTTTCAGGAACTTCACTAGCTCCTTCAGGGTACTGCGGGTGAGTTCTGGTTGTAGGCAGACGTTTCTGCGGGCTTCCCCCTCTAGGACAGTTAAAGCAATGTATGCTTCAAGGTCTGGGCTGATGTTATAAATCTTCAGGGTGCATTGCAGCCGGGACACCCAGTCGGACAGTGGCATATTCTTGCCGTCAAACTTTGGGAGCACACTAAATATGGTGCCCATAGGGAGTGTCCTTGCAGGGGTTCCACCAATGCCCACAGCATCCCCATTAATGTTAGCATTCCCGCCATTGCTGTCTGCTGCCTCCATCCTGGTGACAGTACCCTGCTCGCAGCCGCACTTGAAGCAATGGCCGAGGGACCACCACGGTGCAGGAAGACTACTGTACACAAGATGAGGTGCAAACAACAAAGGACAGATTTATTGGGAGACAGGGAATGGAAGGGACAAGGAAGGTGCAAACAGGGGATTACAATAACCAAAGATAATGCACATGAGTAATCTTCTTTGTAAAATAACACAGTGCTTAAACAATTAGAAACTCAGTATCTGTCTCACAAGCAACTTTACACAATAAAACATATATCGATGCTACTCTGCATATAACCTTCCTGGCCTTTACTACGCAGGCCACACGGCTACCGTGCTCTAACTACTGGAGCCTGCACTAGGCCCTAACAGGTGCACCAAACAGGAACAACTCACGGTGATGTTGGGGACACCAGTACAGTCCCAGGGGGCCCCCGAAGTCCAAAACGGTGGTGCGCACAGATTCCTGTCGGCTCTGCGAAGCGTGGTCTTCTCCTTGCCTCTGGATCCTAGGGATGCTCCCGGAAATTGTAAGTCCCCTTCTCAATATCTTCGTGGCTTCACAAACTAGCACAGGACAGCCACCTCTGCTGTAACCCAGAAGAGTCTTGCAAAGTTCACAAGTAAACTTTCGTCCCAAGCTGTGGGACCTTTATTGTAGCAAAATAACACACAGTTCTCTCTCTCTTGCAGCTTCTGATCACAAGCACAGTTTAGGCTCAACTCCTTCCCTCCTCCTGGGGCAGTTTATCTCCACCGTCTAGCAGGGGGAAGCCGGACATTCCATCGTACCAGACAAGGGGGTGCTGTCTATTAAAGTGGCAGCGTGTTTCCGTCCATAACAGCACTACCCTCCAACAACTGCACCGCTGTGTATACTGTGGGTGCCAGGCTTTTCAGCTGCCTTGGCTGTTTGGCTCCGCTGGCCTGTGTTGCCTCACATAGCATGGAGCTCTGCAGAGCCTCCTGCTCTGTACTCTTGCCAACACCAGACTGACACTGACTCTGAACCTGACACACCCAAACGTCTGCTTCAGGGGCTTTAACAAGCAACCTGTGGCTTTCAGCCACATGGAAAACCCGGCCCGGAATGAAACGAACTGCACCAATACCATCTGCAGTCTGTTTCAAAACACAAAAGCCCAGAGCAGGTTTCCCCGAAATCTGCCTTGGACAACCAACATGTCCAAGGCCTATACTCACTTTAGTCTGCATTGTAACCACAGCTACGCCTGTGACTGCAATACACTCTCATGGCCTCAATACTCCTCCATGCGCACCCTGGGGGGAACATACAGCGACCCTCATATGTAACACCAGTCCCTGCCTCACACTAGCTAATCCTTCAATAGGCTGCAACTTGTATTACAACCACTTGGTGATCATATACACCCCTCCGACTGAGCATCAAAAGAACATTTTTTTAAGCTGATTTCACACCACACATCTTGAAATATGTTGAGCCAAGAGGAAAGGAAAAAAAGGACACATCTGTATGTTATAAATATACATGTGTACATACATACTTTATAGACAAAGTAGAACATAATCCCGTGTAAAGGAGGGATTACTTGCAATCCTTTATTACCTGCAATAAAAAATGAAATATTGAGATCTGAGCCATGATTACATTTACTTTGGAGTAAGACATTAATTATTTGTATAAACAGGTTAGTGTCCTATCATGGGAGTGAGCCAGGATCACGTCCTACAAATAAACCGAATATGTGATAAAGTAGTTCCTGCATTCCTCCTTAATACAGTAATGTCAGCGTTCATGTCCCGCTGATTGGATTACTAGTTCTACCCAGAAAACAAAATAAAGAAAACCTGGCTTGTACTCTGATGTAATAAACATAGGTAATGAGTAGGACAAATAAATAAGCACCTACCATAGTCTTAGCAGGTGACACTTCAATAAGGTCTTTCCCAATTTCTGGTTAATAGTGAGGCCTAAAATAATTCAAATTACAGATTTTGTAGAAGACATGGCAAATTTACACATTCTCTGGCCTCTGTCATATTTCCCAATATTAAAAAGAATCTGTCATCAGGTTTTTGTCATCTAATCTGAGAACACCATAATGTAGAGATACAGACCCTCATTAAAGCGATGTGTCACTTACTGGGCTGCTTGCTGTACGTCTGATAAAATCACAGTTTTATCATCAGATTATCACTAGACGACTAGTAAACCTGCTGCGAGGTAGTCCTCCTTTTCATGAGCTCTGTATAACTCCGCCCCCAACACTGATTGGCAGCATTCTGCCTATGCACAGTGTACACAGAATGCAGCTAATCAGTGGTGTGGGCGGAGTGATACAGAGCTCACCAATCAGAGAACTGGTACATGAGCAGCAGAGAAAACTAATTGTATCAATACTGCAGCAAGCAGCCCAGAAACGGACACAGCACTGGAATCAGGGTCTCTGCCCCTATATCACAAGGCTGTCACATAGCAAAAACCTGCCGACAGATTGCCTTTAATACTTGCCAACATAAATGTTTGGATTTGTTCACATAACTTTTTTTCAGGATTTCGAAGGAGCAAGTTTATCCTGCAAAAAACGCTTCAGGAAAAGTTGGCATTTTCATGGCTTTTTTTGTTGTGTAACATTTTTGTTAACTTTTTGTTAACGTTTTCTGAAGCGTTACTCTTAACTAATTAAAGACTTTTTGCGTTTTATTTTTCAGCGTGTTTTTGTGAGCCATCTTCTCACATTTTTTTTTTAAATTAATTAAGCAATGATTAAACCACTATTGTCTTTTCAGGTGAAGACGCCTCAAAAACACTTAGAAAGTGCTTAAAATACCACCCAGATATTTTTTAGCCACCCAGATAATTTTAACTCTCATCTTCAATTTTCGGAAAAAATATCCAGATATAAATTGATACGCTGTGCGGCTCGTCTATTCTTTTATGCGCTTTTTTTTCCCCAGAAGTTTCACTCTTGGCATGGCGTGGGGTGACATCTGCTACAAAATTTGTATGTAAAATGTGTGCATAATTATTGAATTTAATTTGGAATTAGTGAAGAAATCTGTGACATTTCCTGTGACCATACCCATTATATTACTGCTCCCACTTAGGGCTCTTCCACACATGAGATATCAATGTTTCTCACAGATAGTGCTGGTTGCTATGGTAGTGAATGGGCTCATTCGCATGCACGTGATTTTTCTCCTGTTCAGAATCACGGAGACATGCCCGATTTTGTTGGATCTGAGTGTTGGATCATAATCTACTATATAATTGTCTAAGGGTCACTGTCCTTCTGTCTGTCACGGATATTCATTCGCTGATTGGTCTCGCCAGCTGCCTCTCATGGCTGCCGTGACCAATCAGCGACGGGCACAGTCCAGAAGAAAATGGCCGTTCCTTACTCCCCGCAGTCAGTGCCTGGCACCCGCATACTCCCCTCCAGTCACCGCTAACACAGGGTTAATGCCGGCGGTAACGGACCGCGTTATGCCGCGGGTAACGCACTCCGTTACCGCTGCTATTAACCCTGTGTGACCCCAACTTTTTACTATTGATGCTGCCTGTGCGGCATCAATAGTAAAAAATGTAATGTTAAAAATAATAATAATAAAAAAACCTGCTATACTCACCCTCCATAGTTCGCTAAGCCGCTCGCGCCGGCCGTCATCTTCCGATGCAGGTTCCGGTAGCAAAGATGGTATTGGAGAAGGACCTGCCATGACATCACGGTCATGTGACCGCGACGTCATCACAGGCCCTGCCAGCTTGCACGAGAAGGACCTGCCATGACGTCACGGTCATGTGACCGTGACGTCATGGCAGGTCCTGCGCTCACACCAACCCTGGGACTGGAAGTTGCCATGGACTACAAAGGGCCCTCGGAAAGGTGAGTATATGTTTATTTTTTAACCTGTGACAAACGTGGCTGGGCAATATACTACATAGCTGGGCAATATACTACGTGACTGGCCAATATACTACGTGGCTCTGTGCTGTATACTAGGTCACTGGGAAATATACTGTGATGTTCGTCCTTCGTTTTCGAAGATGACCATGACTTCAGGGTTAGAAGAGAATTAATAGTTATGGGTCCGGAGGTGGCTGATGAGTCCAATCCGAGCCCTGAAGGTTCGCCCACATACTTGACATACGAAAGCAGATGTGATCAGTACACCAGATTCTGCTTGTGCCTTGCGTACAGCGCACTTTCTTTTTGCGTTAGAGATTTTCCTATCTTCAGCTGCACGTGCTCCTGAGGTGATCCTGCCCCGCCAACCTGGACGATCCAGGGCAAGCTCTTCCCATTCATTGGTGTTGACTTCCAGGTTTTTGAGAGACACCTTAAGGCAGTCTTTACAGCGCTTCTTCTGCCTCCCAACTGCTTGCTTTCCTTGGCACAGTTCTCCGTACAGCAGTTGTTCGGTAGTCGGCTGTCCGGCATTCGGACCACATGTCCAGCCCACCTAGCTTGGACTTTCAGCAGGAGAGTGTAAACGCTGCAGAGCCCAGTTTGTTCCAGAATTGCCGTGTCTAGGACATTGTCTTGCCACCTGATGTGGAGGAGTCTGCGGAGGCAACTGATGTGGAAATGATTAAGCTGTTTAGCATGCCGGCTGTACACTGTCCAGGTCTCGCTAGCATAGAGAAGTGTGGTGAGGACCACCGCGCAGTAGACCTTCAGCTTGGTGGTAAGGCTGAGTCCCCTTCGTTCCCAGACGTTCTTACGCAGTCTCCCAAAGGCGGCACTGGCTTTGGCGATTCTGTTGTTAACCTCAGCGTCTATGGTTACTTCACAGAAAAGTGTGCTGCCTAAGTAGGTGAAGTTATCAACTGCTTTGAGGTTTTGCTCCTTCGCCGTGATACGTGGCTCCTTGTACAGTTTTCCTGGAGCCGGTTGATACATAACTTCGGTTTTTCTAATGTTGATCTCGAGACCAAAACTGTCGCAGGCTTGCGAAAAACTGTCCATTTCATGCTGCATCTGCTGTTCCGTGCTAGCGTTAAGTGCACAGTCATCAGCAAATAGTAATTCACGGATAACAGTCTCATGCACTTTCGTAACCGCCTTCAGGCGTTTTGGGTTGAATAGCTTGCCATCAGTCCTGTACCTAACCTGGATTCCATCTTCACAGTTGTTAAAGGCATCACTTAACATTGCAGAGAACAGCATACTGAACAGGGTTGGAGCCAGCACACAGCCTTGTTTTACGCCATTTGTTACTGGCAAAGCCTCAGATACGTCTCCATCGTTCAGAACCTTCACCATCATGCCATCATGGAACTGCCGGATGACTGAGATGAACTTGCTCGGGCAGCCGAATTTTGCCATGATCTTCCACAGGCCATCTCTACTGACTGTGTCAAAAGCCTTGGTCAAATCAATAAAAGTTACATAAAGGTCATGGTGTTGTTCCTGGCACTTTTCCTGAAGTTGACGTGCTGAAAAGACCATATCTACTGTTCCACGTTTAGCACGGAAACCACACTGGCTTTCGGGTAATAGTCCTTGCTCAAGGTGATGTAAAAGGCGGTTGAGCACGACACGAGCCAATATCTTGCCTGCAGTGGACAGAAGGGAGATGCCTCGATGGTTGTCACAAGATTGGCGATTACCTTTCCTCTTGTATATGTGGATTATGCTGGCATCTTTCATCTGTTGTGGAACCTGTTCCTTTGTCCACATATATTGGAATAGTTTGGTCACCGTTTGCATCAGAACAGGGCCGCCAGATTTATATACCTCAGCAGGTATAGCATCATTTCCGGGTGCTTTTCCACAAGAAAGTTGTTTTACTGCTTTCCTGACTTCATCTCCACTTGGAAGAACATCAAGCTCCTTGTTGATTTCTACCTGGGCCAGGCGAGCAATAGCCTCATCATTGATATTGGCAGGGCGATTAAGAATATTATTAAAGTGCTCAGCCCACCGTTCCAGAATTTGTTTCCGTTCTGTCAGCAGCTTAGTTCCATCTGCGTTAAGCAGAGATGAAGAGCTTGATGACTGGGGTCCATATACAGCTTTGAGCGCATCGTAGAAGCGTTTCTGGTCATGGGCATCTGCATAGCCCTGAATTTCGTCGGCCTTCTTGCTAAACCAGATATCCTGCATCTCGCGTAGCTTGATTTGTACCTTTCTTTTTATGTTGGTAAAGGCACCTTTCTTAGCTAACGACGTGGGGTCATTTTGGTACACCTTATACCGCTGATGTTTCTCTTCTAGGAGTGTCTTTATTTCCTCGTCGTTTTCATCGAACCAGTCTTGATTATTTCTGGTTGCTGATCCAAGATGCTCCAGAGCAGTACTATAAACAGCATCTCTCAGAATTGTCCACTGTTCCTCAACGCCAATCTCCTCTGACTGTAGTATATTTAACAGTCTGCTATCAAGGTCATTGGCAAATTCCCTTGCAATTATTTTATTTTGCAGCTTATAGACATTCAGCCTCTTTGTCGTTTTCTGCCCTTGGGGTCTCCTTGCAGGCAGGATGCGGAGCCTGCACTTAGACACAATGAGGCGATGGTCAGTCCAGCAGTCTGCACCACACATGGCCTTCGTCACTCTAAAGTCCATCTCATCCCTTTTCCTGGCAATGATGTAATCAATGAGATGCCAATGCCTCGAGCGTGGGTGCATCCATGATGTCTTCTTGCGGGTGGGTAAGCGGAATAAAGTGTTGGTGATGACAAGGTCATGTGTGGCACGCATCTTGAGGAGCAGCAGGCCATTACTGTTAGACTTGCCAGTGCCGTGTCTCCCAATGACCCCTTCCCAGTTTTGATGGTCTGTTCCCACTCTGGCATTAAAGTCTCCAAGTATAATGAGCTTGTCTGCCTGTGGGATTGCTGAAATAAGTGTGTCAAGTTCATCATAGAACTTATCTTTAATGTCATCTGGATTAGTCATCGTGGGAGCATAGGCACTGATCAGAGTCGCGCGTTTCTTGTTTGTAAGTGGGAGCTGAAATGTCATCAGACGGTCGTTGATGCCCTCCGGAAGCCAGGTAAGTTTACGAGCAAGATGAGTTTTGATAGGAAATCCCACGCCTGCTTCTCCTTTTTCAGTGCTGCCTCGACCACTCCAGAAGAATGTATATCCACCACTATGCTCTGTCAATTGACCCTTGTCTGCCAGGCGTGTTTCGCTGAGAGCTGCTATATCAACCTTGTAACAAGCTAGCTCCCGAGCAACCAATGCCGTTCTTCTTTCTGGTCTGTCTGCCTTGGTATTATCCAGCAGAGTTCTCACATTCCATGTGCCAAGGTTGAGTACCATCATTTTCTTTTTCTTTATTGTGTGTCGACCGCTGTATGGGAAACCCGCCAGCTGCGGTAGGCTGGCCAGGTGAAATGAAGCAGACTATGTTTGAGGCACCTTTTCTAGCCCCTTCATCGATTGAGGTGAGCAGAGTGATCCTGAACAGGACTGATCAGACACCCAGGAGGCTGCCGAACTTCACTGCTGCTTCGGTCCAGTAGAGAGCGACCATATGGCCTGGGCCGCCTGTGTGCAGGTTCGTGACTACAACTTCCAGTGACTCCACACCTGCTGCTTTGCCACTCTCCCATTGCCACAGGACTTTTTATTACGCAGTGGTTGAAGTCATGACTTGCGCTTGACTTGGATTAAAGTGAGGAGGAGTTGCGCAGTCGTCAACCTCACTCTCTCGCCCGTACCTATCGAGCCCCAATGGCAAGAGCTAGGCGAGACAACTGGAGATAGGTCAGGTTGCAGTGGATGGCCAGCAGTGTCCTATATGTGCCTCGATGCGCCCTCTCAGCGCTCCACAACACTGTGCTGGAAATCGCTTGTCTGTCCGTTGAACCTTGGTTTCTTCCGCACAGTCGGCCATATCCAGTCTTCACATGCAAGGGTAGGGAAACCCTTGAAAATCACTGTAGGTCTCAAAGAAACCCAACAGCTACCCTCACCTGGTTTGGCCCGCCTGCCGAGGCCGTGTTCCGGGGTGTACCCGGTGCCGCATGCTAGCAGCTACTTGCAGGTACAGGTGAGGGTTGAGCATCAGATGAGGACCAAAGATAGAAGAGCTGTCCAAAGAGGACACGGCAAGCACTCCACCAGAGGTGCTACCTCTATCTAGATACCCCATATACCCCAGGCAATATACTACGTAACTGGGCGATATACTACGTGGCTCTGTGCTGTATACTACATCGCTCTGCAATATACTACGTGGCTCTGTGCTGTATACTACGTCACTGAGCAATATACTACGACTTCTGAGAAAAAAGACAGCGCCACAATGGATGGTGAAAAGATAGAGACTCACATTTATTCTGCCTTCTGTAGTGACATTTCGGTCAACAGACCTTTATCAATGCTTGATAAAGGTCTGTTGACCGAAATGTCACTACAGAAGGCAGAATAAATGTGAGTCTCTATTTTTTCACCATCCATTGTGGCGCTGTCTTTTTTCTCTGAAGTCTTGGTACGTTGTCCGGGATGGGCTCCCTGGCTCTGGACGTGTGCCCCTGTGTCCGCTGAGACCTTAAGAAAAAAAAAGGGTGCGGTTTTGACTTTTTTCTGTCTTGAGCAATATACTACGTCACGGGGCAATATACTAAGTAACTGGGCAATATTCTACGTGGCTGCGCAATATACTACGTCACTAAACAATATACAGCATCTAAGTGCTGTTTGATTTTTTTTATGAGCCCATAGACTTTTATTACTGACTAGATGGTGGCCCGATTCTAACGCATCGGGTATTCTAGAATATGCATGTCCACGCAGTATATTGCACAGCCCACGTAGTATATTGCCCAGCCACATAGTATATTGCCCAGCCACGTAGCATATTGCACAGTCAAGTAGTATATTGCCCAGTTACATAGTATATTGCACAGCCACGTAGTATATTGCCCAGCCAGATAGTATAATGCCCAGCCACATAGTATATTGCCCAGCCACGTAGTATATTGCCCAGCCATGTAGTATATTGCCCATCCACATAGTATTTTGCCCAGCCACGTAGTATATTGCCCAGCCACGTAGCATATAGCCCAGTCACGTAGTATATTGCCCAGCCACATAGTATATTGCCCAGCCACATAGTATATTGCACAGCCACATAGTATATTGCCCAGCCACGTAGTATATTGCCCAGCCACGTAGTATATTGCCCTGTCACGTAGTATACAGCACAGACACGTAGTATACTGCCCAGTTACGTAGTATACTGCCCATAACATAAGAGTAATACTAACAGCACTGATAGAGTAAGTAAGATGAATGCTACTGTGTCCTGAGGTCGCAGCATGTCCGCCGTGCACACCGTGCTGCCTGGAGGTCTCGCCAGGGGCGGAGCGTTCCCAGACACGTGCTCCACACCAGGGGTCCCAGGATAACACGGCCGCGCTTCCCCGTGCTGGATGAGAGGAGCGCCCCCTGCCGACAGCTGCTGGCAGTGGAGGCTCCAGTTCAGTACATGTAGTGCTGTTACCGTTGCCGGATTGTGCATTCCTCCACAGAAGATGGCGAGACTTTGCCCGGTGCTACAGCCGCACAGGGATGCGGGGAGCTGGCTCGGATACACCATGTTTCCCAGCTCGGAGTGCGAATCTGAAGCGGAGATGTCTCTGAGCCTGGCCCGGACCAAAACACGCTCATAGGTGAGCACTGCCAGCGTGACAGCGCCCTGGGCCGAGAGGTACTTAGAGCACCCGGTCTGCCCCGGGGACACCCTGCAGGGCATCGCTCTCAAGTACGGGGTGACGGTAAGCAGGGGACGGGCCTGGGAGGCTGAGGGCGGTGTGCCACACCTAAGCTGTGTGCGGGCAGGAGATTGGCACTGCCGGGGTCTGTGGGGGGGAGACCGTGGTGCACAGGGCATGCAGTGCTAGGCCCAGTGCACACTGCAGGGTGTGTGTGTGTATGACCGGAGGGGAGTATGTGGACGCCGGGCACTGACTGCAGGGGAGTAGGGAGGGACTAATCGGACTGTGGCCGTCGCTGACTGGTCGCTGCAGCCATGACAGGCAGCTGGAGAGACCAATCAGCGACTTGGATTCCATGACAGACAGAGGCCACGACCAATGAATATCTGGGACAGACAGACAGAAGTACCCCTTAGACAATTATATAGTAGTTTATAAGCACCACTATGATCCACTAGTTGCCTAGTGATAGGTCTCAGAAATATATTATAAATGATATCCCAGCTAAGCAAATGGACGACATACAAGACCACTGATAATCTCCCTCGATCTGGGGCTCCACGAAAGAGCTCACCCTGTGGGGTCAAAATGATCACAAGAACGGTGAGCAAAAATCTCAGAACCACACAGGGGAACCTAATGAATGACCTGCACAGAGCTGGGACCACCGTAACAAAGGCTACCATCAGTAGCACACTATGCCGCAAGGGACTCAGATCCTGCAGTGCCAGACGTGTCCCCCTGCTTAAGTCAGTACATGTCCTGGCCCGTCTGAAGTTTGCTAGAGAGCATTTGGATTATCCAGAAGAGTATTGGGAGAATGTCATATGGTCTGATGAAACCAAAGTAGAACTGTTTCGTAGAAACAAAACTCGTTGTGTTTGGAGGAGACAGAAGGCTGAGTTGCATCCAAAGAACACCATGCCTACTGTGAAGCATGGGGGTGGCAACAGCATGTTTTTGGCTTGTTTCTCTGCAAAGGGACCAGGACGACTGATCCATGTACATGAAAGAATGAATGGGGCCAAGTATCGTGAGATTTTGAGTGCAAACCTCCTTCCATCAGCAAGAGCATTGAAGATGAAACGTGGATGGGTCTTTCAGTATGAAAATGATCCCAAGCACACCACCAGGGCAACGAAGGAGTGGCTTCGTAAGAAGCATATGAAAGTCCTGGAGTGGCCTAGCCAGTCTCCAAATCTCAACCTCATAGAAAACCTTTAGGGGGAGTTGAAAGTCCTTGTTGCCCAGCCAGCGACAGGCCCAAAACATCACTTCTCTAGAGGAGATCTGCATGGAGGAATTAGCCAACATACCAACAACAGCGTGTGCCAACCTTGTGAAGACTTACAGAAAACGTTTGTCTCTGTCATTGCCAACAAAGGATAAATAACAAAATATTGAGATGAACTTTTGCTAATGACCAAATACTTGTTTTCCACCATAATTTGAAAAATAAATCTTGACAAATCAGACAAGGTGATTTTCTGGGTTTGTTTTCTCATTTTGACTCTCATAGTTGTGGTCTACCTATGATGTCAATTACAGGCCACTCTCATCTTTTTACAGTAAGTGGGAGAACTTGCACAGTTGGTGGCTGACTAAATACTTTTTTCCCCCACTCTATCTATCTATCTATCTATCTATCTATCTATCTATCTATCTATCTATCTATCTATCTATCTATCTATCTATCTATCTACCCCATATCTATCTACCTATCTATCTATCATCTATCTATCTATCTATCTATCTATCTATCTATCTATCTATCTATCTATCTATCATCTATCTATCTATTATCTATCATCTATCTATTATCTATCTATTATCTATCTATCTATTACACTGTGTTACAAAGGTTTTGTCCCTCGGACAATTTTGAGTGTTCCTCATAGATTTTTTCATGCTGATTTCAGAAATGACTTCAGATTTTTCCTATCATGTAAGGTTTTTGAGAAATTACGCAAAACATTATAATATTCTGTTATAATTCTAAAATCACGGATTATCAGTGAGTGATGAAACAAATTTCCTATTGAGACTATTGTGTAGTTTCCTGAAACAACAGGGAAGTTTGTGTCTACAAAAGCTCCATTGGCCGATGTGAAAATTTCAAAATTCCAAATTTTTATTTTGAATATGGATTGTGATATGGGAAAAAAATTGACAAAAATTTGACATAAAATCCCGAATTAAATAATAGGTTATTTCTGGGTGTCGGACCCTGACCGATTAGACATTGATGACCTATCCTAAGGTCATTATTGTAAAAGTAGTGGACAACCTCTTTAAGCATTCCGTCACAGCGGACAACATAACAATATTTCATGAGCACAAAGAGACACAGTGCTGACAGCGGAGCAGCGCAGCTGGTCCGGGATTTAAGTTTATGTTTTATTTTTATTTGTGGCATTTTAGCTCTTAAAAAGGGCTTGTGGATAGCCCCATTTAAAACAGATCTGTCACCAGCTCTTCGTATTTTATTAAATAAATTTCTTATGCTGGATGAGGCTGGTGTACTTACTTTAAAAATCTAAGTCATCATGGCTATGTAATCCTTTTAGGAAAGTTTATCTGACTGATAATAAAATGAAGATTTAGTACTGCTCATCTTAATATCAGTATTATATAGCCATTCTGAGATGGATTTTCAAAGTAAGTACACCAGCCTCATCAAGTACATGAGATCAGGATAATATATACAGTTTGTATCGTAATATCTGGTGACAGATGTTCTTTAAATAGTATTAAAAGCTTATAAGTGCAGATGAGACGGTATGATCAGAACCACAGATAAAAGCAACCTGGTCATGTAAGCACAAGGTTACAGGATGGTGAACTCTGATTTTATGTTAGGAAAATGACAAATATAAAAATTTATTGCAAAAAAATAAAAAAAAATAGGAAAACCGATTAAAAATATTTTATAGGAAAGTTTACCTCTTCGGGACCATCTTTGTTATCTGCATATTACAATGGTAAGTGCATTCATACTAAGACAGATAACTAAACTATACATGTACTGCGCATACAAAATAGCTGGAGACACTCATCCTGTGGTGAAATACTGCCCTCCTGTGGTTATTAGGGAGTAATGAAGAAAATGAGATAGAAATTTATCATGAGCGTATTTTTTTTGGCAGTTTTGCTTGGGGCTGCACTGCCATTATTTAGGCCAAAGTAATGCACAATGCTGAATTTGGTGCATCTTTACACTTTTGTCCCCAATTTGTATGCTACTCCTCTGTTGCGTTAAGAATTGCAACTTTTCCGAGTTTCTGAAAAGTCAGAACTAACATCATTGAAAGAAAACTGGAATGGAAAAATCTGTGTGCGCACCAATAAAATAGTAAAAAACAAAATAGATGCCAAAAAAAACCAAAAGGCAGGAAAACTCAAATACTGTATATTTAAAAACACAAGTTATTACCCTCAACAAAATATCAGCAGCATGGACCATAAACCAGGTGTTATATCCACCGGTGGGGTAATCCCCCGAAAGAAATATGGATCCCTTACAATAAAAGGAAGGAATTGACTAGTGATGAGCGAACGTGCTCGCCACTAGTCAGCCATGCACTGTAATGCCGCAGCCATCTTTGTTGTGGCATGACAGTGATTGGCTGCCCGCACAGCGTCATCAGGTCTATAAGAGACCTGGCACCACCATGCTCGCTGCATTCTGCTCTGGACTTAGCGAGTGTAGGAAGAGCTGCTGCTGAGATAGGGTCAGAATCGTCTAGCTGCAGTTTTCTGTGGCTTTTTTTTTCTTCACCAGACACCTGCTCCTTTTATTCTAAAGCAATCCATAGCCCCCTGATTTTAACATTTATTTGCTTGTTCACGCTGCCTACTACAGCCAGGTTATTGAAATCTAAGAACGTGCAAACCTACCTTTTTTTTTGTCCCAGACACGAGATGTGAGCGCACCAAAAAATCTTTTTTGTGTGTGTGTCATAGCCAACTTGTTGACAAAATTTAGTTGTGCCCCAAAAAATCAAGGCCACATTTACATCATTCTGTTATCTGAGGCTGACGGTTAGTGTATCGGTGGTGGAAAAATCATAGCTTCGCAGGCATAAGTTTCATAGTTCTGTCTGCTAGCGTTGTTGTACTCATTTTTAATTTGTTGCCGAATTTCACATACAAGAGAAAAAAAAATTAGACAGTCTGTTATCTGTGGCTGCGCCTGGTGTATCGGTGGTGGAAAAATCGTAGCTTCGCAGGCATAAGTTTCATAGTTCTGTCTGCTAGCCTTGTTCCACTCTTTTTTTGTTATTTTAAAAATTCTCCAAAAACCCACCTAAAAAATTATACAGTCTGTTATGTCAGGCTGAGGCATGTTGTATCTGTGGTGGAAAAATCTTAGTTTCACAGGCATACGTATCATAGTTCTGTGTGCTAGCCTTGGTCTCCTTTTTTAAAAATTCACCCCCCCAAAAAAATATTTTATATAGTCTGTTATGTCAGGCAGAGGCCTGGTGTATCTGTGGTGGAAAAATCGTAGTTTTGAAGGCATACTAATCAGATATAATTTTGCTCCAAATAAATACATTTGTGCTGAGCTTTTGAAATATTTCAGTAGTCCATTTAAATTGTACAAGGCAAGGGGAAAGGGGCGTGATGCTAATGGTGCATGCAGAGGACGAGGCCATGGCCAAGCTGAAAGTGGGCCACAACAAAGACCCACATCTTCTCACTCAACCTTCCTGTCCCAGTTTCTAGGGAATCGCAGCACACCACTATTGAAGCCAGAGCAGTGTGAAACGGTTGTTGGTTGGATAGCAGATAATGCTTCCAGGCACTTAGCCACCACCACCACCACCATGTCTTCCACACGGTCAAGTCTGAGTAGCCGTGAGGGTGGACCGGATATTTCTCACCCTGATCATCCTTCCTCCCACCATGCCGAGTGCCCTGAGACAACTGATCCCCCACTTGGACACTCCAAAGAGCTGTTCAGTTTTCCCTTTCAAGATTCCGTACTCTCGGCCGGTCAACTTGAAGTGGGGACAGATTAGATCGCATGTAGCGATGTCCAAAGCTTTGACCAGCCACGGTCACACGAAGGCGATGGTGGGAAAGTGTCACAAGAGGTGGACGATGATGAGACACAATTGTCAGAAAGTCAGGAGGAGGAGCATGTGCGGATGTGGAAGACGAGGTGGTGGATGACATAGTGACTGACCCAACCTGGCAGGAGGACATGCAGAGCGAGGACAGCAGCACACATGGGGACGGAGGCATCTCAGCCCAGCAGGCAGGAAGAAGCAGTGTGGTGGCCACAGACAGAAGGTGTGCATCCATTCCCCGTAACACCAACATGAGGGAAGTTGCCATTCCAGCCGTTAGATCTTCCTGAGTCTGGTTATTTTTAAAGACACTGCCTATAACCCCAAACTGGCCATTTGCAGCACCTACCATGGCCGCATCAGCAGGGGTGACAAAACAACTAGCCTGACCACCACCAGCATGATCAGGCACATGGCAGCAAAGCACCCGAATTTGTGGGCCGTCCCCCAGGCTCCAGGAACACTGTCTGCAGGGGACACCACTGTTTCTTCCACTGCTTTGCATAGAAACCAATCCCCAGTCCAATGGTGCATGTGAAGATGCCTCTAGCCCTGCACCTGTTGTTGCCCACAGTCAAGCAGCACCATCATCAAGCCCGTCCATGTCCTTGTCCCAGCACAGTCTTCAGTTGTCTATACCCCAGTCATTGGAACACAAGCGGAAATACCCAGCCAACGCCCCACAGGCCACAGTCCTAAATTCTAACATTTCTCTTCTGCTTGCGCTCGAAATGTTGCCTTTTAGGCTCATTGAGACGGAAGCTTTCCGCAACCGATGGCAGCAGCTGTCCCAAGGTACTCGGTCCCCAGTCACCACTATTTCTCCCACAAGTGCTTGTGGCCAGGGATGGTGCATCTCACTGACGGCACACTGGGTTACCATAGTGGAAGCCAGGAACCAGTCTGACCTTGAGATGGAACATATCCTCCCCACACCGAGGATTGCAGGCCCTACGTCAATCACTGAACCTACAGCCATGCATGGTCATGTGTGACAATGGCCGTAACCTGGTGGTGGCTCTGAGGCAAGGTGAGCTCACACACGTTCCTTGCTTGGCCCATGTGCTTAACCTCGTGGTTCAACGTTTTCTGAAAAGCTACCCGGAGCTGCCGTCTGCTATTGAAAGTACACCATCTGTCTGCTCATTTTAGAAAGTCAGCTACAGCTTCAACCGCCCTTGCCGTGCTTCAGCAGCGTTTGCAGCTTCTGGCCGACCAACTGGTGTGTGATGTCCCCACACGCTGGAACTCTACGCTGCATATGTTGGAAAGGATTTGAGAGCAGAAGAGGACAGTTGTTGACTACCAACAACAACAAGGCCGTCGATATTCAGTTCAGAATCCACATCTAAGACCTCAGGAGTGGACATGGATGTCAGACATATGTAGCATCCTCCAAAACTTTGAGGACTGCACCAAGATGGTGAGCGGCGATGGTGCCATAATTAGCATCACCATCCCGCTTCTCAGCATTCTGAAAACCTCTCTGCTCACAATTAAAGAGGATGCATTGCAGGCATAGCACGAGGACATGGATCAAGGAACCATTCAGGGGGATTACACTCAGTCCAGCCTCATGTCTTCCCAATGTGGATTGATAGACAATGAGGAGGAGGAAGAGGAAAAACAGGAGCTACTTTTATGCGCTATAGACGGTACTACAAGCACAGCTGTCATACCGTCTGCTCAGCGGGGATGGTCTGAGGACAGGGAGGAGGAGGAGGATGAGGATGAGGAGGAGGACAGCATGGTCAGTCGTCCTGTGGGAGGAGGAGGAGGATGAGGATGAGGAGGAGGACAGCATGGTCAGTCGTCCTGTTGGTGAGGATACGGAAGTCTTGCCTTTAAGCAGTCTGGCACGCATGGCTGACTTTATGTTGTGCTGCGTTTCACGTGACCCTCGCATTATAAATTTTTGGTGACACTCATTGCTGGTTGGTGACACTCCTAGACCCACGCTACAAGGAGATCTTTCAATCTCTTCTGCCAGAGGCAGAGAGGTGTACTAAAATTTTGCAGTACCAGAGAGCCCTTGTAGCGGAATTACTTAGAAAATTCCCATGTGAGAACGCTGGCAGCAGACGTCAGAGTTTGTTGTACAACCAAGGAGTCCATGCGAGAGAGACAGTAGTGCAATCCAGCTCAGGCATGGGAACAATGGCACAGTTCTAGGACAGTTTTCTCAGACCCTCCCATCGTGCCGAGACAGAGGCAAGGGGTGCTGTCACAAGAAGTGCAATGTTTGGGAAGATGCTGAGGGAGTACCTTGCAGATCGTACAAATGTCCTCTGGGATTTCTCTGTGCCTTTTAATTATTGGGTATCCATACTGGACACGTGGCATGAACTGGCTCTCTATGCCTTGGAGGTCCTGGCCTGCCCTGCTGCTAGGGTTCTGTCAGAGCGGGTTTTTAGTGCCGATGGTGGAATTATAACCGATAAGTGCATCCGTCTGTCAACTGAAAATGCTGACAGGCTGACTTTTATAAAAATAAACAAGGGCTGGATTGGGAAAGACTTCTGTACACCACCAAGTGAAAACAACGTAATATAAGCTCTAATACATTCTCTTTTTTGCGGAGTTGTATTCTCATGCACCTCTTCACAACCACACATGGGTATACGCTTCCAGATTTGGTCTGTTTGTTGTTATCCTCCTCCTTATCCTCATCCTCATCATTCACAACAAGTAGAACACCAGGGTGAACGGATTCCGTGATGCCAAAGTCACAATTTTTTTGTGCAAAGGTGTTTTTATGATGCCTGTTATTAATTGGAAACCAAAACAAATGTTACTCCCACAGGGGGAATTGTCATAAAAAAGAGATGTACGTCTATTATTCCCATTTATTCTTATATTTTCTATTTTCCCTATCTCTGGAAGTTCTCTAATGAGGTAGTGTATACCTCTACAATTGAAAATAATTCAAAGACTTTTATATTATATTTTTATTTATAGCCCTGTCTCTGAGCTGTTGCTAGGGACAAACATATGTCGTTGGACACATTCTGGCTTCAAATCTAAGAACCTGTGTTCGCCCCTCCCTTTTGTTATTTACTTTCATCGGTGGATTCACATTTTTTATGCATTTGTTTTATTTCATTGTGATTTATCTTTATGTCTCCTCATTCTGCACCACTAGATCACCAGGCTTAATGTCTTCTGTGCTGCCACAGACAGTCAATTTTTTGGCAAGGGTGTCTATGATGCCCATAGTATATTTTTTTAAAATTTACCCCATATGGGGAAATGTTCGTCAACCCATACACTTAGTGTATGGGCATTACAAGTTTAGGATACCCGCTCTTTTAAATTGGGCCTAGTTTTTAATGAGGCCTTCCTCCACCTCTCATCATTTTCCACGACTAGATCACCAGGGTTCACGTCATCTGTGCTGCTACAGACATTCATATTTTTGGCAAGGGTGTCTATGATGCCCATAGTATATTTTTTAAAAATTTACCCCCCTTGGGGAAATGTTTGTCAGCCCATACACTTTGTGTATGGGCATTACAAATCTAGGAGACCAGCTCCTTTAAATTGGGCCTAGTTTTTAATTAGGCTTTCAGCAATGTCTCCTCATTCTCCACCACTAGATCACCAGGCTTAATGTAAATGTGATGCTACAAGCAGTACAATTTTTTCCAAGCCTGTCTATGATGTCCACAAAAGATTTTTAAAAAGGTACCCCCCATGGTGAAATGTTTCTCAACCCATGCACTTCATGTATGGTCGTTACAAGCCTAGTAGACCCGCCCCTTATCATCGGGCCTAGATTTTAATGAAGCCTTCCTCCATCTCTCATCATTTTCCACCACTAGATCACCAGGGTTCACGTGTTCCATGCTGCTACAGTCAGTCAATTTTTTTTGCAAGGGTGTCTGTGATCCCAATTAAATAATTGTTTACAAATGTAACCCCCATGGGGAAATGTTTGTCAGCCCATACCAGTAGCGTAGCTACCAGTGGGGCAGAGGGTGTGGGCGCCCCGGGCTCAGTGCTCAGAGGGGGCCCACCCGGAGCTACGCTACTGTAACCGTATCGGCGCTCTGCATGCGCCAATACAGTTGCTTTCTGCGGCAGAGCAGGTAGAATCGACCTCCCTGCTTTGCCACCCGGCCGCTATGGGGACCCCCCCGCTGTCGTCGCAAGATCAGCTGTACCGGCATTTAGCCGATACAGCTGATCGCAATGATGGAAGAAGGAGCGCTGCGCTCCTTCTCAAATAATCCCCCTGTCAGTGTCGGCGTTTGACATTGCTGACACTGACAACGGGCGCGATGACGTCACTGCCCGGCGCCCGCTGTGAGGAGATCAGTGGGAGCAGCGCAGGAACCAGGAAGAAGAGAGGTGAGTATTTATTTCTATTTTGTTTCATGGGTGCTGCTGCCTTATTACAGGGTCTGCCTATGAGGGGCTGCCTTATTACAGGGTCTGACTGTGGGGGCTGCCTTATTACAGAGTCTGACTATGGGGGCTGCCTTATTACAGGGTCTGACTATAGGGGTGCTGCCTCATTACAGGGTCTGACTATGGGGGCTGCCTTATTACAGGGTCTGACTATAGGGGTGCTGCCTCATTACAGGGTCTGACTATGGGGGCTGCCTTATTACAGAGTCTGCCTTTAGGGGTGCTGCCTTATCACAGGGTCTGACTAAGGGGGCTGCCTTATTACAGGGTCTGCCCATAGGGGTGCTGCTTTATTACAGGGTCTGACTATGGGGTGCTGCCTTATTACAGGGTCTGACTAAGGGGGCTGCCTTATTACAGGGTCTGCCTAGAGGGGTGCTGCTTTATTACAGGGTCTGACTATGGGCGTGCTGCCTTATTTCAGGGTTTGTCTATGGGGGGCTGCCTTATTACAGGGTCTGACTGTGGGGGCTGCCTTATTACAAGGTCTGTCTCTGGGGGCTGCCTCATTACAGGGTCTGCCTATGGGGGCTGCCTTATTATAGGGTCTGACTATGGGGGCTGCCTCATTACAGGGTCTGCCTATGGGGGTGCTGCCTTATTACAGGGTCTGCCTATAGGGGTGCTGCCTTATTACAGGGTCTGCCTATAGGGGTGCTGCGTTATTACAGGGTCTGACTATGGGGTTGCTGCCTTATTACAGGGTCTGCCTATGGGGGGTGCTGCCTTATTACAGGGTCTGCCTATAGGGGTGCTGCCTTATTACAGGGTTTGACTATGGGGTTGCTGCCTTATTACAGGGTCTGCCTATGGGGCGCTGTCTTATTACAGGGTCTGACTATGGGGGGTGCTGCCTTATTACAGAGTCTGACTATGGGGGCTGCCTTATTACAGGGTCTGCCTATAGGGGTGCTGCCTTATTACAGGGTCTGACTATGGGGGTGCTGCCTTATTACAGGGTCTGCCTATGGGGTGCTGCCTTATTACAGGGTCTGACTATGGGGGTGCTGCCTTATTACAGAGTCTGACTATGGGGGCTGCCTTATTACCGGGTCTGACTATGGGGGTGCTGCCTTATTACAGAGTCTGACTATGGGGGCTGCCTTATTACAGGGTCTGACTATAGGGGTGCTGCTGTTGTGAGTTCTGTTCTTGGGCTCCCTCTGGTGGTTACTGATGGTACTGGGTGATTTGTGTTCTGCTGTCTCTGGTGTCCACCTGTTCTATTAGGATTTGGGAGTTTCCTATTTAACCAGGCTTTCTTGTCATTTCCCCGCCGGCTATCAAGGTTATCAGAGTGTTTTGTTACCTCAGCTTCTGGCTTCAGTAATCTTCAGGACAAGCTAAGTTTTTGATTTTCTTGTTCCACGTTTTGATTTATTTTTGTCTTGTCCAGCTTGCATATAATTGTTTCTTTGCTGCTGGTTGCTCTAGCGGGCTGTAATTGCTCCTCATGTTCCATGAGTTGGAACATGAGTTCAAGTAATTACAGGATGGTTTTTTGAAGGGTTTTTTGCTGACCGCGCAGTTTACTTTTGTATCCTCTGCTATCTAGTTTTAGCGGGCCTCATTTTGCTGAATCTGATTTCATACTGTGTATGTGCCTTCCCCCATTTATATGTGGGGGGCTGCTATTTCTGTGGGGTATTTCTCTGGAGGCAAGAGAGGTCTGTGTTTCTTCTAATAGGGGAAGTTAGATCTTCGGCTGGTGCGAGACGTCTAGGATCAACGTAGGCACGTTCCCCGGCTATTGTTATTTGTGTGTTCAGGTTTAGGGTCGCGGTCAGCTCAGGTTCCATCACCCTAGAGCTCGTTGGTGCTTGTCCTTTTGTGATTCCCTGCCATTGGAATCATGACAGTATAGCCGGCCACAATATGTTTGGGCTGAAGTAGGAGGAAAAGTAGTCTGAGGAAGTGTTTTTTTTTTTTCTCCTCTGAGGTTGCTGCCTAGCCCTAATTGCAGCCTGGCTGATTTTTTTTTTTTTCCTCCTCTTAATCCTTGAATGGCTCTGACCTTAGCTGTTTATCATGGACGTCCAGAGTTTAGCTTCCAGCTTGAATAATCTTGCTGCTAAGGTTCAAAATATACAAGATTTTGTTGTACATGCTCCTATGTCTGAACCTAGAATTCCTATTCCAGAGTTCTTTGCTGGAGATAGATCTAGTTTTCTGAATTTTAGGAACAATTGCAAGCTGTTCCTTTCTTTGAAATCTCGCTCTTCTGGAGACCCTGCTCAGCAGGTTAAGATTATTATATCTTTCCTGCGGGGTGACCCTCAAAATTGGGCATTTGCATTGGCACCAGGGGATCCTGCGTTGCTTAATGTGGATGCATTTTTTCTGGCATTGGGTTTGCTCTATGAGGAACCTAACCAAGAGATTCAGGCTGAAAAAGCTTTATTAGCTCTCTCTCAGGGGCAAGATGAAGCAGAAATATATTGTCAAAAATTTCGGAAATGGTCAGTGCTTACTCAGTGGAATGAGTGCGCCCTGGCTGCAAAGTTCAGAGATGGCCTTTCTGAGGCCATTAAAGATGTTATGGTGGGGTTCCCTGCGCCTACGGGTCTGAATGAGTCTATGACTATGGCTATTCAGATTGATCGGCGTTTACGGGAGCGCAAACCTGTGCACCATTTGGCGGTGTCTTCTGAACAGGCACTTGAGACAATGCAATGTGATAGAGTTCAGTCTAGAAGTGAACGGCAAAACTATAGGCGGAAAAATGGGTTGTGCTTTTATTGTGGTGATTCAGCTCATGTTATATCAGCATGCTCTAAACGCACAAAAAAGGTTGATAAGTCTGTTGCCATTAGTACGTTACAGTCTAAGTTCATTCTGTCTGTGACTCTTATTTGCTCATTATCATCCATTTCCGTCGATGCCTATGTGGATTCAGGCGCTGCCCTGAGTCTTATGGATTGGTCATTTGCCAAGCGATGTGGGTTTAGTCTTGAGCCTCTGGAAGTCCCTATTCCTTTGAAGGGAATTGACTCTACACCTTTGGCTATGAATAAACCTCAGTACTGGACACAAGTGACCATGCGTATGACTCCCGTTCATCAGGAGGTGATTCGCTTCCTGGTGTTGTATAATTTACATGATGTTCTGGTGCTTGGTCTGCCATGGTTACAAGCTCATAATCCAGTCCTTGACTGGAAGACGGTGTCTGTGTTAAGCTGGGGATGTCAGGGGGTTCATGATGATGCACCTCCGATTTCTATCGCTTCATCTACTCCTTCTGAGGTTTCTGTATTTTTGTCGGATTATCGGGATGTTTTTGAGGAGCCTAAGCTCAGTTCGCTTCCTCCTCACAGGGATTGCGATTGTGCTATAGATTTAATTCCTGGTAGTAAATTTCCTAAAGGTCGTTTGTTCAATCTGTCAGTGCCAGAGCATACTGCTATGCGGGATTATGTTAAGGAGTCCTTGGAAAAGGGACATATCCGTCCATCTTCGTCCCCTTTGGGAGCAGGTTTTTTTTTCGTGGCCAAGAAAGATGGGTCCTTGAGACCTTGTATAGATTATCGTCTTTTGAATAAGATTACCGTAAAATATCAGTATCCTTTGCCTTTGTTGACTGATTTGTTTGCTCGTATTAAGGGGGCTAAATGGTTCACTAAGATTGATCTCCGGGGTGCGTATAATCTTATACGAATAAAGCAAGGGGATGAGTGGAAAACCGCATTTAATACGCCTGAGGGCCATTTTGAGTATTTGGTAATGCCTTTCGGACTTTCTAATGCTCCTTCAGTCTTCCAGTCCTTTATGCACGATATTTTCCGTGAATATCTGGATAAATTTATGATTGTGTATTTGGATGATATTTTGGTTTTTTCTGATGACTGGGAGTCTCATGTTCAGCAGGTCAGGAAGGTGTTTCAGGTCCTGCGGGCTAATTCCTTGTTTGTAAAGGGCTCAAAGTGTCTCTTTGGAGTCCAGAAGATTTCTTTCTTGGGGTATATTTTTTCCCCTTCTACTATTGAGATGGATCCCGTCAAGGTTCGGGCTATTTGTGACTGGACGCAGCCTGCATCTCTTAAGAGTTTGCAGAAGTTCTTGGGCTTTGCTAATTTCTATCGTCGTTTTATAACTAATTTTTCTAGTGTTGTTAAGCCTTTGACGGATTTGACTAAGAAGGGTGCTGATGTTGCTGATTGGTCTCCTGCGGCTGTGGAGGCCTTTCAGGAACTTAAACGCCGGTTTTCTTCTGCTCCTGTGTTGCGTCAGCCTGATGTTTCGCTTCCTTTCCAAGTTGAGGTTGATGCTTCCGAGATTGGAGCGGGGGCGGTTTTGTCACAGAGAAGCTCCGATTGCTCGGTGATGAAGCCATGTGCGTTCTTTTCTAGAAAATTTTCACCCGCTGAGCGGAATTATGATGTGGGTAATCGGGAACTTTTGGCCATGAAGTGGGCATTTGAGGAGTGGCGTCATTGGCTGGAGGGTGCTAGACATCGTGTGGTGGTCTTGACTGATCACAAAAATCTGATTTACCTTGAGTCTGCCAGGCGTCTGAATCCTAGACAGGCTCGTTGGTCACTGTTTTTCTCTCGTTTCAATTTTGTGGTTTCATACCTGCCAGGTTCAAAGAATGTGAAGGCGGATGCTCTTTCTAGGAGTTTTGTGCCTGACTCCCCTGGAAATTCTGAGCCCACTGGTATCCTTAGGGATGGGGTGATTTTGTCGGCCGTATTCCCAGACTTGCGACGTGCTTTGCAGGAGTTTCAGGCGGGTAAACCTGATCATTGTCCGCCTGAGAGACTGTTTGTTCTGGATAGCTGGACCAGTAGAGTCATCTCTGAGGTCCATTCTTCTGCGTTGGCAGGTCATCCTGGAATATTTGGTACTAGAGACTTGGTGGCCAGGTCTTTTTGGTGGCCTTCCTTGTCTAGGGATGTGCGTTCTTTTGTGCAGTCTTGTGAGGTTTGTGCTCGGGCTAAGCCTTGCTGTTCTCGAGCCAGTGGATTGTTGTCACCTTTGCCTATCCCGAAGAGGCCTTGGACGCACATTTCCATGGACTTTATTTCGGATCTCCCTGTCTCTCAAAAAATGTCCGTCATCTGGGTTGTGTGTGACCGCTTTTCTAAAATGGTTCATCTTGTACCCTTGCCTAAGTTGCCTTCCTCCTCTGAGTTGGTCCCTCTGTTTTTCCAGAACGTGGTTCGTTTGCATGGGATTCCGGAGAACATCGTTTCTGACAGGGGATCCTGTCAGAGTTCTGAGTTCTGTTTTTGGGCTCCCTCTGGTGGTTACTGATGGTACTGGGTGATTTGTGTTCTGCTGTCTCTGGTGTCCACCTGTTCTATTAGGATTTGGGAGTTTCCTATTTAACCAGGCTTTCTTGTCATTTCCCCGCCGGCTATCAAGGTTATCAGAGTGTTTTGTTACCTCAGCTTCTGGCTTCAGTAATCTTCAGGACAAGCTAAGTTTTTGATTTTCTTGTTCCACGTTTTGATTTATTTTTGTCTTGTCCAGCTTGCATATAATTGTTTCTTTGCTGCTGGTTGCTCTAGCGGGCTGTAATTGCTCCTCATGTTCCATGAGTTGGAACATGAGTTCAAGTAATTACAGGATGGTTTTTTGAAGGGTTTTTTGCTGACCGCGCAGTTTACTTTTGTATCCTCTGCTATCTAGTTTTAGCGGGCCTCATTTTGCTGAATCTGATTTCATACTGTGTATGTGCCTTCCTCTCATTTCACCGTCATTATATGTGGGGGGCTGCTATTTCTGTGGGGTATTTCTCTGGAGGCAAGAGAGGTCTGTGTTTCTTCTAATAGGGGAAGTTAGATCTTCGGCTGGTGCGAGACGTCTAGGATCAACGTAGGCACGTTCCCCGGCTATTGTTATTTGTGTGTTCAGGTTTAGGGTCGCGGTCAGCTCAGGTTCCATCACCCTAGAGCTCGTTGGTGCTTGTCCTTTTGTGATTCCCTGCCATTGGAATCATGACATGCTGCCTCATTACAGGGTCTGACTATGGGGGTGCTGCCTTATTACAGAGTCTGCCTTTAGGGGTGCTGCCTTATCACAGGGTCTGACTAAGGGGGCTGCCTTATTACAGGGTCTGCCTATAGGGGTGCTGCTTTATTACAGGGTCTGACTATGGGGTGCTGCCTTATTACAGGGTCTGACTAAGGGGGCTGCCTCATTACAGGGTCTGCCTATGGGGGGCTGCCTTATTATAGGGTCTGACTATGGGGGCTGCCTCATTACAGGGTGTGCCTATGGGGGTGCTGCCTTATTACAGGGTCTGCCTATAGGTTTGCTGCCTTATTACAGGGTCTGCCTATAGGGGTGCTGCCTTATTACAGGGTCTGACTATGGGGGTGCTGCCTTATTACAGGGTCTGCCTATAGGGTGCTGTCTTATTACAGGGTCTGACTATGGGGGTGCTGCCTTATTACAGGGTCTGCCTATAGGGGTGCTGCCTTATTACAGGGTCTGACTATGGGGGTGCTGCCTTATTACAGGGTCTGCCTATGGGGTGCTGCCTTATTACAGGGTCTGACTATGGGGGTGCTGCCTTATTACAGGGTCTGCCTATGGGGTGCTGCCTTATTACAGGGTCTGACTATGGGGGTGCTGCCTTATTACAGAGTCTGATTATGGGGGCTGCCTTATTACAGGGTCTGACTATAGGGGTGCTGCCTCATTACAGGGTCTGACTATGGGGGTGCTGCCTTTTTACAGAGTCTGTCTTTAGGGGTGCTGCCTTATCACAGGGTCTGACTATGGGGGTGCTGCCTTATTACAGGGTCTGCCTATGGGGGTGTTGCCTTATTACAGGGTCTGACTAGGGGGGCTGCCTCATTACAGGGTGTGACTATAGGGGTGCTGCCTCATTACAGGGTCTGAATATGGGCGTGCTGCCTTATTACAGGGTCTGACTATGAGGGTGCTGCCTCATTACAGGGTCTGCCTATAGGGGTGCTGCTTTATTAAGGGTCTGCCTATAGGGGTGCTGCCTTATTATGGGGTCTGCCTATAGGGGTGCTGCCTTATTACAGGGTCTGAATATGGGGGTGCTGCCATATTACAGGGTCTGCCTATGGGGGTGCTGCCTTATAATACAGAGTCTGCCTATGGGGGTACTGCCTTATTACAGGGTCTGCCTATATGGGGGTGCTGCCTTATTACAGGGTCTGCCTATGGGGGCTGCCGTATGCTATAGAGTCTGCCTATGGGAAGTGCATTATACTATATTGTTGACTATTTGGTGCATTATACTACTGTATATGGAGGCTATCTAGGGGGCTATCATACATACAGTGGGGGGGTCTGTACAGGGACAGACTCAGGACTTTATTAAATGTAAAGTGGGCACTTATTGTTATAGGGGAACTCAGGTTACTGTGACAATCAAAGGGGCACACAGGGCATTATTACTTTCTAGGGGCAAAATATGGGCACTGTTTTCTATGGCACTTGCACCTGGCATTACTATATTGTAGAGAGTTGTTTTAGAATTTAGAGGGCACAGAGAACCACACAGCAGTTGCTCAGTATTGGGGAATCAGGTGTAGTAATAGGGACACATACGGCAGCAGCGGCTCAGTATTGGGGTGTCAGGTGTAGTAATAGGGACACATGCTGCAGCAGTGGCTCAGTATTGGGGTATCAGGTGCAGTAATAGGGTCACATACGGCAGCAGCGGCTCAGTATTGGGGTATCAGGTGCAGTAATAGGGTCACATATGGCAGCAACGGCTCAGTATTGGGGTATCAGGTGTAGTAAGAGGGGCACATATGGCAGCAACGGCTCAGTATTGGGGTATCAGGTGCAGTAATAGGGGCACATACGGCAGCAGCGGCTCAGTATTGGGGTATCAGGTGTAGTAATAGGGACACATATGGCAGCAGCGGCTCAGTATTGGGGTATCAGGTGTAGTAATAGGGGCACATATGGCAGCAACGGCTCAGTATTGGGGTATTAGGAGCAGTAATAGGGGCACATATGGCAGCAGCGGCTCAGTATTGGGGTATCAGGTGCAGTAATAAGGACACATTTGGCAGCAGCGGCTCAGTATTGGGGTATTAGGAGCAGTAATAGGGGCACATACGGCAGCAGCAGCAGCTCAGTATTGGGGTATCAGGTGCAGTAAGGCTACGTTCACACTAGCGTTCTGCTTGTGTGCGTCGCCATAGCGTCGGGCGACGCAGCGGCGACGCACGCGTCATGCGCCCCTATGTTTAACATGGGGGACGCATGCGTTTTTGTGTGTTGCGTTTTGCAACACTTGCGTCTTTTTTGCCGCTAGCGTCGGACCAAGAAAACGCAGCAAGTTGCATTTTTCTTGCGTCCGATTTTTGGCAAAAAACGACGCACGCGTCGCAAAACGCAGCGTTTTTGCGTGCGTTTTGCCGCGTTTTTGTGTGCGTCGTGCGTTGCGTCGCCGACGCAGCGGCGCGCAACGCTAGTCTGAACGTAGCCTAATAGGGGCACATATGGCAGCAGCGACTCAGTACTGGGGTACAGGTGCAGTAATAGGGACACATACGGCAGCAGCAGCGGCTCAGTATTGGGGTATCAGGTGCAGTAATAGGGGCACATATGGCAGCAGCGGCTCAGTATTGGGGTATCAGGTGCAGTAATAGGGGCACATATGGCAGCAGCGGCTCAGTATTGGGGTATCAGGTGCAGTAATAGGGACACATATGGCAGCAACGGCTCAGTATTGGGGTATCAGGTGCAGTAATAGGCACACGTACGGCAGCAGAGGCTCAGTATTGGGGTGTCAGGTGCAGTAATAGGGGCACATATGGCAGCAGCGGCTCAGTATTGGGGTATCAGGTGCAGTAATAGGGACACATATGGCAGCAGCAGCTCAGTATTGGGGTATTAGGTGAAGTAATAGGGGCACATATGCCAGCAATGGCTCAGTATTGGGATATCGAGTGCAGTAATAGGGACACATACGGCAGCAGAGGCTCAGTATTGGGGTATTAGGAGCAGTAATAGGGGCACATATGGCAGCAGCAGCTCAGTATTGGGGTATTAGGTGAAGTAATAGGGGCACATATGGCAGCAACGGCTCAGTATTGGGGTATCAGGTGCAGTAATAGGGACACATACGGCAGCAGAGGCTCAGTATTGGGGTATCAGGTGCAGTAATAGGGGCACATATGGCCGCAACGGCTCAGTATTGGGGTACCAGGAGCAGTAATAGGGACACATATGGCAGCAGTGGAGCAGTATTGGGGTATCAGGGGCAGTAATAGGGACACATACGGCAGCAACGGCTCAGTATTGGGGTATCAGGTGCAGTAATAGGGGCACATACGGCAGCAGCGGCTCAGTATTGGGGTATCAGGTGCAGTAATAGGGGCACATATGGCAGCAGCGGCTCAGTATTGGGGTATTAGGAGCAGTAATAGGGACACATACGGCAGCAGCGGCTCAGTATTGGGGTATCAGGTGCAGTAATAGGACACATACGGCAGCAGCGGCTCAGTATTGGGGTATCAGGGGCAGTAATAGGGATACATACGGCAGCAGCGGCTCAGTATTGGGGTATCAGGTGCAGTAATAGGGACACATATGGCAGCAGCGGCTCAGTATTGGGGTCTCAGGTGCAGTAATAGGGTCACATACAGAAGCAGCGACTCAGTATTCGGGTATTAGGTGCAGTAATAGGGGCACACACGGCAGCAGCGGCTCAGTATTGGGGTATCAGGTGCAGTAATAGAGACACATACAGCAGCAGCGGCTCAGTATTGGGGTATCAGGGGCAGTAATAGGGACACATACGGCAGCAGCGGCTCAGTATTGGGGTAACAGGTACAATAATAGGGACACATATAGCAACAGCGGCTCAGTATTGGGGTATCAGGTGCAGTAATAGGGACACATACGGCAGCAGTGGCTCAGTATTGGGGTATCAGGGGCAGTAATAGGGACACATACGGCAGCAGCGGCTCAGTATTGGGGTATCATCAGGATGAGGAGTTTGTGCAGGTTGGGAATAGATTGTGATGGGGCTGGAATATGAGAAGCAAAATGTGTTTTTGTTGTATTTTCTTCAGACGAGTTGTAGCTGGAAGAAGTTGTCATGTCAGTCTGGGCCAGATGGAAAAGACGGGAAAAATGAACGATTCCATCAGAAAGGACGTCAGGGGTAAGACATTATCTGTAACTGTGCAGTGATCTGTTATATGTTCTGTAGGGCTGGTATCTACCACTGACCATATGGTCTTTATATAGAGATTATCTTCAGTAAACAGCATGATCAACTGCTGAGTTCCTCATCCACTATTAGGGCGAGTCACCCAGTTGTAATCAAGGTTACCTGGTTAGGGGCCCACTCAGAAGTTTCGCCCCCCCCTGAACCAAAACCCTAGCTATGCCTCTGGCCCATACACTTAGTGTATGGGCATTACAAGTCTGGGAGACACACTCCTTTGTAATGGGACAGTTTGCTATGAGGCCCTCCTCCGTGTTTCTTCCAAAGGGGATTGGGGTGCGTGCAAATTTGGGTCAAGGCGGAACTTGCATTCAATGCATAAGGAAACAGTATGGCAGGACTAACTGACGAATGTGAAGTGGATTTTCCTGTGGCCATCCAGTACCTGGGTTCAAAGGCTTATTGGGGTGCATATGACTTGATAGCAGGGCAGGCCTTGCAACATTTTTTCAGGAAGCCATCCTGTACCTCTCGTGAAAGGGGTTAATTATTTTGCCTCATATACAAGTCATTACCCTGGAAAGGATGTACTTTAACATATTTCCCAGCAAAATCCATTTTGGTTTCGTTTTTGTATATTTTTTGGTGCACCTGTAAAAATGGTGTAAAACTCTGACAACATTGCTTACAGCTGTGACCTAGGAGTCAGAAATGCTTCAAGGGGTGATCCCCATGATGTTCCTATGTGATTTGAGCAGTGTTTCCAACATTTTCAGACATTTTTAGACCTTGAAAGGACCCCCGGGGGGATCACGGTAAAAATACTCGGGTCTCCCATAGACTTACATTGGGCTCGTTGCTAGGGTCGAGTACCCGAGTATTCCTATTTGCTCGACCCGAGCAACGAGCACCAGAGCTCATCAGTAGAATTGACCTGTAACATATAATTAATGTAAACCAGTAGGGATAAAAATAAATAATAAACCAATAAAAGTAATGTGACGTCAAATAATGAAAATAAAACAGCAAAAATGGAGGCAGCATTCGAGGGGTCCAAGTGAAAAAAATGTGGAGTTTTATTCACCCGTCTTGGGGCACCATTTCAGTTTCACACCTGAAGACTTTTTTTGACCACCTTGAAGTGACTTTTTCATGCCAGTTTTCCTTTGTAGATGAGATAATAATTTGCCCACATGGTGTGATGCGTTTGGTGTAGAACATTGTAGAGACCTAACCTGCCCCCCATAGTACACCGGTGAGATGAACTGGAACGCTTGTAGTACATTACTGCATTATTGAACAAATTCTCATATGGCTGATTGAACACAAAGTGTCGTATTCGCCAAAAAATGAAATTCTTTATTCATAAGTATTTTAAGCAAAATTAGCTTATGTGGCGCCCCAGGGTCCTGGTCGTCACAGTAGCATTGCTTTCCTCACGGGGAGAGTGAGGTTACGTTTGGAACCGATGAAGGATAGCTCTTATCAGGTAACAACCATACACACAACAAGTTCACACTCCAGGCCACAAGGGGGAGCTTTTGATCCTATTTCATAGGTGACTCCCCTATATAAATTGTGGTTTGGAGGGAAAGAGAGATTAGATTGTCAGAGAGACAGAAGGGAGCAGACGGACCTAGAGGGTCAGAAGGTCTGAAGGGGCCATGTAGTCTGAAGCACTACAGCTCCTGGAAAGAGACATATAGAAAGCCGAACATTGTTCAGTGAGTGTGAAGAAGAGCGAAGCACAGGACAGTGATATCAGGGGAGACCAGCTACGAGCAGGCTGCCTCTCTCTGAGGTGCAGATCCAGTAGCCGGACCACCGAGTTTGTAAGGACTCTACGACTTACATCAGAGACCGGCAGGACAGCTGAACTGCAAGTTACCTGTCCGCCTTAATACCCAGGTGGCACGGTGACACCTATAGAGCCTGGGGCGTGCAAGAGTCCCTGTAAAAAGGCTCAAGTCCCCAGTCATACGGGTTATGTCCTATCCTATATGGGGGACAGAGAAAACAACTGTGAAGACCTTATGTGAAGCCATAGGCAGTAAGGGACTACAACACCACCGTGCTTTGAGGAAGGCTTTTAACTCCCACCTCGTAAAGGGGACTCTGGATTTGCTTCCAAGCCGGCCGGACCCTACCTGCCCTGTGATCTGGTACCCTGGACTGTGGCTGCCTGAAGTCTTCAGTAAACCAGGTAAAGAGACTGAAAACCTGTGTCCTCGTTCTTTACTGCGCCATTCACCATCTTCTATCTACACACCGGGAGCCCTGGGGATACACTTCACCTGCGGGAAGTTATACTATCTAGCTGCCATAACATCACCCCAGAGGACCCCTTAAGGCAGCGCCGGTCCCCACTGACCGAATACGACAGGTGGCGTCACGAACATAAACTCTATTCAACTACCCCCTTTTACATGGGCACCCAGGGCCACGGACCGGGTCGCCACCATGACATCCCCCTGTGAACACCGGCCCAGTACTGGGTACTCCACGGCCCTGATAGGCAACTCCCTTACACTATCAATAAATTTTAACTTGTCAGGACTCCGGCAGACAATAACTGATCACATGTTAGACTTTGAAACATTGGAATGTTATCAATGTAAAGTTATGTCAAAAGTCATAAATATTAATCCTTTCACACCTCAGCCGTTTTTCGTTTTTGCATTTCTGTTTTCTGTTCCCTTTCTTCCCAGAGCCATAACTTTTTTATTTTTCCATCAATATAGCCATGTGAGGGCTTGTTTTTTTTGAGGGACGAGTTGTACTCTTGAACGACACTATTGGTTTTACCATATCATGTACTTGAAAATGGGGAAAAAATTCCAAGTGTGGTGAAATTGCAAAAAAAGTGCAATCCCCCAAATGTTTTTTTTTTTTTTACCATGTTCACCAAATGCTAAAACTGACCTGCGAAAATGATTCTCCAGATCATTATGAGTTCATATACATCAAACATGTCTAGTTTCTTTTTTTAAAATTTAAATGGTGAAAAAAAATCCAAAGTTTGTTAGAAAAAAAAGAGAGTAATTTTCTGAGACCCGTAGCATCTCTATTTTTTGTGATCTGGGGCTAGGTGAGGGCTTATTCTTTGTATGCCGAGATGACATTTTTAATGATACCATTTTGGTGTGAATACAATCTTTTGATCGCCGTTATTGCATTTTCATGCAATGTTGCGGGGACCAAAAACACATCATCTGCCGTTTTTACTTTTTTTTTTCGCTATGTCATTTACCAATTGGATTAATTCTTTTGATATATTGATAGATCGGCCTATTCTAAACGTGGTGATACGAAATATGTGTATGTTTTATTTTTTTATTGTTTTATTTTGAATGGGGTGTAATGGGGGATGATTTGAACATTTTTTTTCTATTCTTTTAATATTTTAAAAAACTTTTTTTTTAACTATGTGCATGCATCAATAGTCTCCATAAGAGACTAGAAGCTGCGATAATCCGATGGCTTCTGTACACACAGGGGATGATCAGATCGCTTGTGTGTAGCAGAAATGCTCACTTGTTATGAGTGCCGACCATTGGGTGGTGCTCATAACAATCTGGCAATGACAACCACAGGGGTCTTCTGCAGACCCTGATATGTCATGCCAACCCATCGGCAACCTGCGGTCATGTGATACGGGAGCTGATGGCCGGATTATTTTTGCGCTTCCGGCGCGATTACATTAAATGCCGCAGTCAGAGATTGACAGCAGCATTTAATGGGTTAACAGCCACGGGTGGATCGTGATTCCACCTGCGGCTACCAGGGGCACATGTCAGATGTTCAAAACAGCTGACATGTGCCAGTAAAGATGTGGGCTCAGCGCCGGAGCCCACATCAAAGGGAGGGTCACGACATGTCGTGAAGGGGTTAAGCTAATTTTGTTCCCTGGAAAAGAGATAACAAAACATGGTAGAGTGATATGATGCCAAGACTAAAAATCCCCATACACATAAGAGTAATGTCAGCTGTACCAGCCGTTATCGACAGGCTCAGCTGACGGTCTAAGGCCGATTTCACATGTCCTGATATTTCCAGTACCGGAAAAAACGGTACCGGAGATATCCGTGTCCATGTGTGTACTACATGCGGTACACGTGTGGCAAACGTGTGCCACCCATGTGCCACCCATGTGCCACATCAGTACCACACGTACGGCCGAAAGGGAAGAAGTGCTACTGTAAGCACTGTTCCCCGGCTGCTGGTGCTGAAGTCGGCTTGCATCATTCTCCCCTGCTCTGCCGGCGATCGGCGCGAGCAGAGGAAATGATGAGAGTTATCTTAAAGTCCAAATGATGACAGCAGGTGGAAGCTTTTGGGACTCTTCGCCGCTAATAACAATGACAGCAGGAGCCGATGATCAGGGTATTCCACAGCTGCCGCCTGCGATCTAACTAAATAAATAAATGAAAACCCCGACTGCAACCCTCAGCTGTCAGCTTCTGCAAGGCTGGTTATCAAGAATAGAGGGGTCCCCATGCTGTTTTTTTAATTATAAATAATTAAAAAAAACTGGCATGGGGTCCCCCCCATATTTGACAACAGCTCACAGCTGGGAGCTGGTATTCTCAGGCTGGTAAGGAGCCATTGATATAGGCCCCCCAGCCTAAAAACAGCAGCCCACAGCTGCCCAGAAAAGGCGCATCTGTTAGATGCGCCTTTTCTGGCACTTTGCCGGGCTCTTCCCAATTGCCCTGTAGCGGTGGCAAATGGGGTTCACATTTGTGGGGTTGAGTGTCACCTCTGTAATGTCAGGTGACATCAAGCCCACAGCTTAGTAATGGACAGGTGTCTATAAGACACGTATCAATTACTAATGCTATAGTTATATGTTTAATAAAGACACAGCCAGAATAAAATCCTTTATTTGAAAAAATGGCACAGACTCATTTAATATTCTAAAATAAACCATACTTACTGCAACGCCTAATTCCCCGAAGCCCTCGATCTCCTGTAATAAAAGTAAAATAGTAAAACAACAATATACCATACTTGTCCGTCATTGTGTCCCATGCTGTAATCCATGTTTGGAGGCTAAATAGTTTTCAACCTGGAGGGTGCCAAGATGCGACGATCCCGGCTGAAAACCACTGGTGAATGAGCTGCTGAGAGCGCAGCATCATTCACTAGTGGTGACATCATCACTAGCTTTTTCCCACGGTCCTGAGGTCACCGCAATTCAGCCCAGCCTCGATGACGTCACCGCTGATGAATCAAATCAAATTTGTATCACAACGACACATACAGAAAAGGGGTTGAACGAGATACTGTACACTGCAACCCCTTACACTGCATTGCTGGGTCTCAGAGGTGTATCTAGGCTTTCTGGCATCTGGGACAAGAATTCAGTTTAGGGTTCCACCCCACCCACCCAAACACATATGCGATTTGCACTCTTAGGCCAGGGTCACACTTGCGAGTCCAATGCGAGAAACTCGCGTGAGTCTCTCGCATCAAGTCCAGACACTGCCGCCGGCACTCGGGACCAGAGTTTGTGGCTACATGTTTTTCTAAGCAGCCGCACAGTCCGTGACTTGATGCGAGTTTCTCGCATTGAACTCGATAGTGTGACCCCGGTCACGTGCCAATGATCTGCTCTCTCTAATTCTCTCAATGTTCAGTGAAAAACTGAGAGAAGCAGGAAGAGAAGCTCGTTGTCACGTAACAGCGTAAGTATGAAATTCAGATATGAGTGAAGCGTCCATGTGATGACTGCTGAAACCAGCAAGCGGAGCTGAATCTTAACAGTGAGGATTCCCTGCAGGGCTTCATTTTATAGTTAAAGGGTCCAGCCATGTAGTATATTGCCCAGCCCACGTATTATATTGCCCAGTGACGTAGTATATTGCCCAGTCACGTAGTATATTGCCCAGCCACGTAGTATATTGGCCCAAACACGTAGTATATTGCCCAGTTACGTAGTATATTGCCTAACAGCATAGTATATTGCCCAGTTACGTAGTATATTGCCCAGTCACGTAGTATATTGCCCAGTTACGTAGTATATTGCCTAACAACATAGTATATTGCCCAGTTACGTAGTATATTGCCCAGTCACGTAGTATATTGCCCAGTTACGTAGTATATTGCCTAGCAACATAGTATATTGCCCAGTTACGTAGTATATTGCCTAGTGACGTAGTATATTGCGCAGCCACGTAGTATATTGCCCAGTGATGTAGTATACAGCACAGAGCCACGTAGTATATTGCCCAGTTACGTAGTATATTGCCCAATGACGTAGTATATTGCCCAGTGATGTAGTATACAGCACAGAGCCACGTAGTATATTGTACAGCGAAGTAGTATACAGCACAGAGCCATGTAGTATATTGGCCAGTCACGTAGTATATTGCCCAGCCAAGTTTGTCACAGGTTAAAAAATAAAAAATAAACATATATTCACCTTTCCGAGGGCCCCTTGTAGTCCACGGCAGCTTCCGGTCCCAGGGTTGGTATGAGTGCAGGACCTCTGATGACGTCGCGGTCACATGACGGTGGCGTCATGGCAGGTCTTTGTCGCGCAGGCTCGCAGGGCCTGTGATGATGTCACGGTCACATGATCGTGACATCATGGCAGGTCCTTCTTCCATACCATCTTTGCCACCGGAACATGCAACAGAAGATGGCGGCCGGCGCGAGCGACTACGGAGGGTGAGTATAGCAGGTTGTTTTTTTTAAATTATTTTTAACATTACATTTTTTACTATTGATGCCGCATAGGCAGCGTCAATAGTAAAAAGTTGGGGACACACTGGGTTAATAGCGGCGGTAACGGAGTACGTTACCCGCGGCATAACGCGGTCCGTTACCCCTGTGTTAGCGGTGACCGGAGGGGAGTATGCGGGCGACAGGCACTGACTGCGGGGAGTAAGGAGCGGCCATTTTTTTTTTCCGGACTGTGCCCGTCGCTGATTGGTCGTGGCAGCCATGACAGGCAGCTGGCGAGACCAATCAGCGAATGAATAACCGTGACAGAAGGACAGACAGACGGAAGTGACCCTTAGACGATTATATATAAGATTATGTCATGTGAGTGCTGGAGACAATCTGATTGCTGATCTGCTGCCACTCATCAATATTCCACCAGAGCAGAGTAAATAGTAAAAGCTAATATGGCATATCAATACTATAAGAACGCCCGGCTGACTCGGCATTTCAGGAACGGTGCACATACAGGAGTTGAGTATATATTATCTAGTATATCTCAATCATTGTGATATAGAAGATCACAGTAAGAACATCAGATCTAAGAGATTTATCTTTTAATGTGTACAGATGATACTATGAAATCTGATGACAAGTTTACTCCAAGGCATCTACACTTAAATGGTGTGAAAAAGTGTTTGTCCCCTTCCTGATTTCCTATTCTTTTGCATGTTTGTCACACTTAAATGTTTCAGATCACCAAACAAATTTAAATATTAGACAAAGATAATATAAGGGGTTGCAAATACTGTCTTGTTCCCCCACACACGTCATGGTAAACTAACGGTTAATGTTTTACACTTGTTTGCTGCAATATGTATATCTTGTGTTGTAGAAATGGTTTAATGCCCTCAACACTATCCGGTTAATATCTTACTTGTATATGTGTTATGTCTTCCATGCTGCTAAATGTATATATTTTTATTGTGTCATGTAATGTGTTATAGGGAAAGTGCAGTACTCTAATTATCACACTTGGCGTAGTATGCAGTTCAACCACTAGAGGGAGGCATGTTAGAATACTATAGAGAAAGGTACATAGAGTTAGGAACTAGTTAACATAGGAGGGGCCAACTGTAGGATAAGATAGTAAACTTCCTGGTTTTAAGGCAGTAGAGCCACAGAGCCCAGACAGGTCAGAAGAGCCAGAGAGTCCAGGCAGTCCTGCAGGTCCCTAGAGCCCGTACAGCACAATGGGCCCCATAACTTTGTGAAGCTAGGACCCCAGCTGTCCAGAGTCTGTAGTAGCCAGAAGCAACAGGAGAAGGCTACGGCAGTGGTGACAGCACATAGCAGCAGTGGTGAGAGCAGAAGCTACAGCAAGAGTCACAACAGGACAGTAAAGCAGGTTGCTCCGAAAATGTGGCAGCTTATTACTTGGGCAGATGCCCTCATGTCTGGTGCGAAACGGAAAAGGTAATTCCTAAAGGTAGTCAAGCCGGGCAGGGAGGACGTTGTGATACTGTGCAGGATGGAGCACCCTGAAGGATGCAGGGGAGAGCACAGGGAAAGTGGAAGATGTGAACTATGTGAAACTCTATGAAATGACAGAAAAAAGACTGGCACATCCAAACTAGTGTAAATAGGTGCATACCAGGAGCCGCTACCTCCATACACAATATACAAAAAAAGTTGCACTCTATCGTGCCAAAGCATGTCTAATATGAAATACATGAAATATGAATAGCAAAATGGCTTTTGAACATTAGGAAAATATTTGAGAGACGCTTTGCACAGAATTTGATCAAATAGTGTGAGCCCATCAACCATCGTCAAGGTGGTCTCATTAAAACTGATGGGTCCCTGACCTCCCTGTCCAAATGTGAACACTTACCGAAGGCCAATGTCAGTATGTCAGGGTGAATGTGGACACCTCTGCCAGCAAAACCTACATATGGGTTGGCCGGAACCAAGTGTGACATGCTTTGGCACGATAGAGTGCAACCTTTTTTGTATATTGTGTGAAACTCTATGTCGATGCTGTAACTGAAATAGACGTGCTGCGTATGAAAACAAGTAAAATGCTACGTTTAAATTTAGAACCAGACCTTGTCTCTTTGGGTACTAAATCAGAAGAAGAAGTTTTCCTGCAACTCAGGGAGGATCCTGAGAACCAGGCAAGTGAGTCAGTGGGACTGTATGTATGTGATGCGCGTGGTCAGGGCGCACTTGAGCAGGCACCTATGTGGGCCATGACTACAGCCCTGGCTGCCGCTTACAATAGCACAAATAATTGGTTGATTTGACCGTGCATTAACTACTTCTACGGGTACTGGATTTTCAGTAGTTATATGGAGAAAAAAAGTGCAAATTTTGATGATGTTCTGACAAGCTGGAGCCACTCAGGGCTTTACTGCAAGGTGCACGAGGATAGGTTGTACTATGCTTCCGCCCTTCTCCCTAAATTCGTGAATTTAGAAATAATAAATGTAACTTGACAACTAATTAGTAGTATAATTTGAAGCTTTATAATTGATGTGGATAGGTTTTCTTTCTGTCCTCCTTTACTCCAAATCCAAAGGACCCGTTCTCCTTCATATTTCTGAACTGTAACTTACAATACTTGGTCACCTTTCATATGTTTAGAAAATCTTGCCCTGAGTGACATGCCATTTACTAAAGGCAGTAACAGTTTCTTCTCATGACATTTCTATTCAGCTATAGAAATGATTAAATAGGATTGGAAGAGAGCCGTGTCCGCAATTACAGGGAGGTTATCTATTTATGGAGTAACAGGCCACGCTAGCCGCTGAAATATTGGGATTTACTGTGATCGAGCAAGCATATACAGTGTATATATATACAGATACACAGATATAGGAAGGACATCATGGCTGCCTCTTCATTTGTAAAATGGAATCTATTTATTATCTATATATCTATCTCATATCTTTGCAAAAAATCCTGACCAACACCTCCTAAGTGTGTATAGGTGCAAGCTGCAGTGACCGTAAAATATGTATAAAAAAGCACAGCAGCACTCTGTGAAAGCCAAGACATATAGTGTCAATGGAAATAACAACTTCCAACTGCATTGTCACTCTGCAACATGTACTAACAAAAAAAGCCAAGGTTCTTAGCGGATAATTTGGCCAATTCATGTGTGCCCATCAACCAGGGCAAGGTAACACTTCTCTGATGGGTCCTATCATAACCCTTCCCTATCCTACTGTACATACACTTTTGGGCTAAAAAGCCGACAATAATGGACAAACATGTCTCTCCTTTTATACATATCTCCTATCTATCTATCTATCTATCTATCTATCTATCTATCTATCTTCTATATATTATCTATCTATCTATCTAAAAAATAGAAAAAACAGCACAATTAAGAGGAAGGGTGCAGACGCCTCCCAGGTACACACCATTCCTAGTAAATACTTTTCCAAAAAAGTTGAGGTAACACACCAAATCCAAAGTTATAAAGTGCCTTTTAATAGCCCACGTGGCAAGTTTCGGTCCTGAGTACAGACCTTTCTCTATCTATCTATCTATCTATCTATCTATCTATCTATCTATCTATCTATCTATCTATCTATCTATCTATCTATCTATCTATCTATCATCTATTATCTATTGTCTATCTATTATCTATTTATTATCTATTATCTGTATATCTATCTATCATCTATATATTATCTAACTATCTATCTAGGAAAAAAGGCAACATTCCATCTTCAAGTAAAAAATTGACTTATTTTTTCACCCATAGCATTATAGCAATGCCTCGGTCCCAAACTGAAAACTAACTCTTCCTCCAGATGTAAACATGATGTATTCATTACACATATATAATTTTACTAATTCATCATCTGTAATATATAATCGTCTAATGGGCACTTCCGTCTGTCTGTCTGTCTGTCACGGAAATCCCGCGTCGCTGATTGGTCGCGGCTGGTAGGCCGCGACCAGTCAGCAACGGGCACACTCCGGCCTCGAATTCGCCCCTTCCTACTCTCTCAGTGCCCCCTCCAGTCAGCGCTCACACAGGGTTAATGGCTGCGATACACCGCGTTATGCCGCGGTGTAACGCACTCCGTTAATGCTGCTATTAACCCTGTGTGACAAACTTTTTACTATTGATGCTACCTATGCAGCATCAATAGTAAAAAGATCTAATGTTAAAAATAATAGACAAAATAAAAAATTATTATATTCTCACCTTCCAGCGCCTTTCCCGCTGCTCCTCGCAACGCTCCGGTCCATGCATTGCGGTCTCACGAGATGATGACGTACCGGTCTCGCGAGACTGATACATCATCATTTCGCGAGACCACAATGCACTCTTGGGACTGGAGCGTCGCGAGGAGCATCGGTAAATGCCTGGGCTAGATCCGGAAGGTGAGTATATAGCTATTTTTTATTTTAATTCTTTTTTTAACAGGGATATGGTGCCCACATTGCTATATACTACTTGGGCTGTGTTATATACTGCATGGGCTGTGTTATATATTGGGTGGGCTGTGTTACATACTATGTCTCTGTGCTATATACTACATGGCTGTGGTATATATTACGTGGCTGGGCAATATACTGCATTGCTGTGATCTATACTATGTGTGCTGTGTTATGTACTGCGTGAGCTGTGTTATATACTACTGTACTGCGTGAGCTGTGTTATATACTACGTGGCTGTGCTATACACTATGTGGCTGTGCAATATATTATGTGGCTGTGGTATATATTACGTGGCTGTGCACTATATTACGTGGCTGGGCAATATACTACATGGGCTGTGCTATATACTGCATGGGCTGTGTTATATACTGCGTGGGCTGTGTTATATACTGTGTCTCTGTGCTATATACTACGTGGCCGTGCTATATACTATGTGGCTGTGCAATATATTACGTGGCTCTGCAATATATTACATGGCTGAGCAATATACTACATGTCTCTGCTATATACTACGTGGGCTGTGCTATATACTACTTGGGCTGTGTTATATACTATGTGGGCTGTGTTATATACTACATGGGCTGTGTTATATACTACGTGGGCTGTATGCTACTTGGCTGTGCTATATTTCTCTGCTTTATCTGTGCATCATGAATCGTGGTGTGTGTTAAAGAGGGGGCCCACTGAGACTCTTTTCTTTTGCCCGGGGCCCTCAAAAACCTGGGGCAGGCCCTGGCTTCACTGATTGTTCGCGGCCGGGTGTGACCAATCAGCGACAGGTGCAGTCCTGCCGCGAATTGGTGCAGAATTTGAGCCACGCTTCGCTAATTGGTCGCGCCCGGCCGACCGAATCCTGTGTATAAATTGCATTATTCCGAAAACTTCATAAATACACTACATACATATTCTAGAATACTCAATGCGTTAGAAGCGGGCCACCATCTAGTTCATTATAATCAATTAATACAAAAAGGAATAATAAGTGCACAAAATACATTATATAAAGTTCCTTGATACAAAAAAGGATCTATACAACTATTTAGATGGAATCTGTCACCAGATTGTTGCCACAAAATCGGAGATTAACATAATGCATAGACAGAGACTCTGATGCCAGTAATGTGGAACTCACTGGGCTGCTTGCTGTAGTTTTTTTTATAAAATTACTATTTTATGAGCAAGAGGTTATCAGTAGAGGACAAGTAAATCCGCTGCCATGTAGTCCTCCTTTTTCACAAGTTCTGTATCACATCGCCACATCATTGATTGGCAGCTTTCTGCCTATGCACAGTGTACACAGAAAGCTGCCAATCAGTGGTGAGGGTGGAGTTATACAGAACTCAGCATTCAGAGAACTGCTACACCTGCAGCAGAGAAAACTGTGATTTTATCAAAACTGCAGCAAGTAGCATAGATGGGTGACACATCACTGGATTCAGGGTCACTGCCCCCCACATCATGATGTTCTCAGAATATATAGCAAAACATTGGTGACAGATTCCCTTTAGTAGATATCTACACACAAAAATGTAATGTAAAGTGCACATACTGTGTCTTTGGATAAGATTCAGAAAGACTCCATGGAGAGAGCTATAACACAGCTTGTGTGGGTGAATAACTGACTCCTGTCTTATCTTTGTTCTGGATATTTGGTCAGGATTAATGTTGTCCTCCATGCAGAAATATACAGGCAGATACTTCATGGAATCTTGTAATACAGTCAGGAAGGCGTCTGATTGGCTACAGATTTATTCCGCAGCCGTACAGAAACCCCAAACCTACTGCTGATGTTATTAAGAACTATCCTCAGCGGCAAGAATTGGGATTCCTGGAAGTGATGATCCGGCCCCCACAGAGCCCTGATCTCATCATCATCCAGTCTGTCTCTGATTACATGGAGAAACAGAAGGTTTTGCCCAAGGGACATCCACGGAAGATCTGTGGTCAGATTTCCAAGATATTTGGACCAATCTCGCTGCCGAGTGCCATTAAAAACTGTGCACCTAGAAGATATCCTGCTTTGATGCTCTTTTGAAGGCAAAAGCCGGTCACACCAAGTACTGATTTGATTTAGATTTCTCATTTGTTCATTCACTTTGCATTTTGTTAATTGATAAAAATACACAGTTCTATTTTATTAAGCATTCTTCACTTCTGTATAAAACTCTAATACACTCTAGGCACAAGAAGAGGAGTCTGCTGGGTGGATTTGCTTGTTCCTGCAGTTTCCTTCCTGACCTTTGATTGACAGGTCTTTCCACACTATCACTATTGTTTTAGTATTGTGTGTAGATATTCATTAAATAATTGTATGGATTCACTTTTGTACATTACACCTATAGCTTTTTGTATAATATATGCTAGTATTGTTTATGTTTTTTTAATTAATTTTTGCAATAATTGGTTGTAAGAATTCCGCTAACCTGCACAGTAACCTCATTTCTGCAGGGAAATAGTGGGTTTTACATGACAGGTTCTCTTTAATTATCCCCAGAAATATTGGCAACTGTGGCTGAGAAGGGTATTTTCACCCATTGATGGTATGTTGAAAACTGGAAGCATCAGAGGACTGAATAAACTCTGGAAAGGTAAGTGTACAGGATTGACAATGATAAGTGGGATTTCTTTCATTATTTTAAAATAAAAACACATGTACAGCCTGTCACAGTATGGTTTTTAGAGCTTTGTCTTATAATGTTCCTTTGGAGCTCACGCTAGGACCGTGGGGTACTCGGGCAGGGTCGGGCAGTTCTTTGTGGGTTGTCACGGCAGCAGTGACCCGGTCCGTGGCCCTGGGCATCCAGAAAAATTTGAAATGAAGGGGAAATAAAGTTTATAGGGGATTAATTCGTGACGCCATGCGTGGTACGTGGCAATAAGGAAATGGCCGATGCTGCGGTCCACTGGGGCAGTTGGTGACGCAGCAGAGATGTTACAGCTCTACACGGGTAGAACTAGGCGCCAACGTGTTAAAGTCAATGATGGACTGTCGTAGTGCAGGGCAGGTGACGCAGTAATAATTCTGAGGACACAGCAGGGTGCAGTTTCCACACTTCACTCACAGTCGGATGGTTACAGTCTCCAGCCAGGTGCTGTGTCCTCCGGGTCTGTGGTCCAGCCAGCTCTAAGGTAATTTGGATGCACTTTTCCGAGACTCCCGTTCTTATGTTCCTTCCCTGGCCGTCTCTCTGCGCTGGCTTCGCCCTCCTGCCCTGCGCCTCACGCACAGTGTCCCAAGCCAACAGCCTTGGGTCCTGTCGGTGACACTCTCCTGGTCCCCACGACCCTATGTGGCTGCCTTTTCAGTGAATGTGCGTGGATTTGGTTGTGGCGCATACAGATACCACAGCCTCCGGTTTGCTTGCTGAGACTTACAGTTCCTCAACTAGTCTGGGGCCGGTCCCCCACTGCGACCTGATCCTTCCACCTGACTATGGTCGGCGTGGATTCGGGTGCCACGGGTGGATTCCTCACTTCCCTGGACCCTAGGACCCTTCTTTCTCTCTCAGGAGCTCCTCTCTTCATGTCTGCTCCCATCAACTCCTCTCCACTAATTGACAACTTTCCCTTCAAATGTCACACCACTACCCGCCAGAGCTGGTGCCCCTCCCCCTAGCCTGGAGCAGTGTAGTACCTTACCCGAGAGCTAGATACTACACCTCTGGCTGAGGTGCAGTACCTCTGTGGCGACTGGACCCTCAGGGGCGTCACACCTTGACCTTCTAGAATATAATTAAATAGATCAGAGCAACAATTACTCAATTTAAACCATGACAGAAAACTCCCAACAACATATGTATAATTAGAAAATGGAGTCAGAAAAACTGTCTTTAGTATAAAAGTTGTAACATTTATTCAATATCAAAATCTATTAAAGTCACCATATAGAATATTGTAAAAAACACATAGTCATTTTAAGGTCACTACACAAGTGAAGGATACAGGTAACACATCCACAATTCCACACTAATAGTACACAGTCCGACCTGAATTCTCAGGTTCAATAAAGTATGTTGTCGGTATAATAGCAAGCACTCAATGTCCGACTGGAACGCCTAGTAATAAACATGTATATAGGACTGAACCTCACCCATAATGGTCGTAGTGTGGAAGTGGAAAGCCAGCCCCTACGCGCGTTTCGCGTAGGCTTCTTCGGGGAGGCCATTATGGGTGAGGTTCAGTGTAGTGACCCAAGACACTTTTTCTGACTCCATTTTCTAATTATACACACACTTGACCTACTAGAAGTAGCAAAAAGAATTTCTATCAAACAATTTAAACTAAAAATTATACTTTTACTTGATATAACCACAAAGCCCCTTTAAAGACAACCTGACAGCTAATATATGCTGCAAAATCTACAAGCCGTACGTATCAGGCACTATCTGTATGATCTCAGCCTGGTAGGTTTCATTCGGAAATCCCACAGCGTTTCAGAGAGCAACATACTGTATTTCAAAAGCTGCCGAGGACTGAGCTACATCACAGACTAGTCATACAGGTGTGTCATCACTGGCTTCTCTCCGCCCCTTCCATTGAGTGACAGGACTCTCCTTGTGTGCATGTATAGGGCGAGAACTGTCAGCCTCTGACAGCAGGCGAAGAGAAGCCACCAAGGACACAACTTTCCAACTAGCCCAATTAGTCTCCTTTATAACTTAGACCACTGCAGCTTTTCAAGCATGTTTTTTCTTTTTCACTATATGTGGCTGAAATTTTGCAGCTGATGTCTGATACGCGCTGCCCGTGGATCAGGCAGCATGTATCAGCTGTCAAGTTCCCTTTAAGACTCCAAACAGGTATTTATAACTCAGTGATGTATAGCATATTTATATGTCATAAATGCATGATAGCTGTGGCTCCCACCTTCAGAATCTGCACCTTTCTGGAGAATCTCTAGAGTTGCGAAAACAGCCAAGTACAGGCAAACTCTCTTTCACTCCATGGGATGTCATAGCCAGAGGTGTCTTTCTGGTAGCACTACATCCTTTACTTTCTACTCTCTTTTTATTGGAGTAATTGCTAATGATAAGCGAATATATTCGGCACTATTCTATACTCGCACGAATAGTACAGTATTCGGGCTATTCGTTACTTCGCGAGTAATTAGGCATTCGCCTCCGTATATTCGAGTGCTCCGCCCAGCATGTTTGGCACTTTATTTGCAGCCAGTGAACATGCTGGGCTGGCTTGTCAATCACAGTAATGCTGGCACCATCTTTGGTGTGGCATTACTGTGATTGGCTGGCCTTACAGGGGATATTTAACCCCTCTGTGACCTTAGACGTACTATCCCGTCGAGGTGCCCTGGGCTTATCTGACCCTGGACGGGATAGTACGTCATAGCCGATCGGCCGCGCTCACGGGGGGAGCGCGGCCGATCGCGGCCGGGTGTCAGCTGCTTATCGCAGCTGACATCCGGCACTATGTGCCAGGAGCGGTCACGGACCGCCCCCGGCACATTAACCCCTGGCACACCGCGATCAAAGATGATCGCGATGTGCCGGCGGTGCAGGGAAGCACCGCGCAGGGAGGGGGCTCCCTGCGGGCTTCCCGGTGCCCCCCGCAGCAACGCGATGTGATCGCGTTGCTGCGAGGGTCTCCTCACCTCCCTCCCTGCTCGAGCCCCGGATCCAAGATGGCCGCGGATCCGGGTCCTGCAGGGAGGGAGGTGGCTTCACAGAGCCTGCTCAGAGCAGGCACTGTGAAGCCTGCAGCGCTGCATGTCAGATCAGTGATCTGACAGAGTGCTGTGCAAACTGTCAGATCACTGATCTGTGATGTCCCCCCCTGGGACAAAGTAAAAAAATTAAAAAAAAATTTTTCCAAATGTGTAAAAAAAATAAAAAAAAATATTCCAAAATAATGAAAAAAAAAAAAATATATTATTCCCATAAATACATTTCTTCATCTAAATAAAAAAAAAACCCAATAAAAGTACACATATTTAGTATCGCCGCGTCCGTAACGACCCGACCTATAAAACTGTCCCACTAGTTAACCCCTTCAGTAAACACCGTAAGAAAAAAAAAAAAAAAACGAGGCAAAAAACAACGCTTTATTATCATACCGCCGAACAAAAAGTGGAATAACACGCGATCAAAAGGACAGATATAAATAACGATGGTACCGCTGAAAGCGTCATATTGTCCCGCAAAAAAAGAGCTGCCATACAGCATCATCAGCAAAAAAAATAAAAAAGTTATAGTCCTGAGAATAAAGCGATGCAAAAATAATTATTTTTTCTGTAAAATAGTTTTTATCGTATAAAAGCACCAAACCATAAAAAAATGATATAAATGAGGTATCGCTGTAATCGTACTGACCCGAAGAACAAAACTGATTTATCAATTTTACCAAACGCGGAACGGTATAAGCGCCTCCCACAATAGAAATTCATGAATAGCTGGCTTTTGGTCATTCTTCCTCACAAAAATCGGAATAAAAAGCGATAAAAAAATGTCACGTGCCCAAAAATGTTTTCAATAAAAACGTCAACTCGTCCCGCAAAAAACAAGACCTCACATGACTCTGTGGACCAAAATATGGAAAAATTATAGCTCTCAAAATGTGGTATTGCAAAAAATATTTTTTGCAATAAAAAGGGTCTTTCAGTGTGTGACGGCTGCCAATCATAAAAATCCGCTAAAAAACTCGCTATAAAAGTAAATCAAACCCCCCTTCATCACCCCCTTAGTTAGGGAAAAATAAAAAAAAATGTATTTATTTCCATTTTCCCATTAGGGCTAGGGTTAGGGCTAGGGTTAGGGCTAGGGCTAGGGTTAGGGCTAGGGTTAGGGCTAGGGTTAGGGCTAGGGCTAGGGTTAGGGCTAGGGTTAGGGCTAGGGCTAGGGTTAGGGCTAGGGTTAGGGCTAGGGTTAGGGCTAGGGTTAGGGTTAGGGCTAGGGTTAGGGCTAGGGTTAGGGCTAGGGTTAGGGTTAGGGTTAGGGCTAGGGTTAGGGCTAGGGTTAGGGTTAGGGTTGGGGCTACAGTTAGGGTTGGGGCTAAAGTTAGGGTTAGGGTTTAGATTACATTTACAGTTGGGAATAGGATTGGGATTAGGGTTAGGGGTGTGTCAGGGTTAGAGGTGTGGTTAGGGTTACCGTTGGAATTAGGGTTAGGGGTGTGTTTAGATTAGGGTTTCAGTTATAATTGGGGGGTTTCCACTGTTTCGGCACATCAGGGGCTCTCCAAACACGACATGGCGTCCGATCTCAATTCCAGCCAATTCTGCGTTGAAAAAGTAAAACAGTGCTCCTTCCCTTCCGAGCTCTCCTGTGTGCCCAAACAGGGGTTTACCCCAACATATGGGGTATCAGCGTACTCAGGACAAATTGGACAACAACTTTTGTGGACCAATTTCTCCTGTTACCCTTGGGAAAATACAAAACTGGGGGCTAAAAAATAATTTTTGTGGGAAAACAAAAAGATTTTTTATTTTCACGGCTCTGCGTTATAAACTGTAGTGAAACACTTGGGGGTTCAAAGTTCTCACAACACATCTAGATAAGTTCATTGAGGGGTCTAGTTTCCAATATGGGGTCACTTGTGGGGGGTTTCTACTATTTAGGTACATTAGGGGCTCTGCAAACGCAATGTGACGCCTGCAGACCAATCCATCTAAGTCTGCATTCCAAATGATGCTCCTTCCCTTCCGAGCCCTCCCATGCGCCCAAACGGTGGTTCCCCCCCACATATCAGGTATCAGCGTACTCAGGACAAATTGGACAACAACATTTAGGGTCCAATTTCTCCTGCTAACCTTGGAAAAATACAAAACTGGGGGCTAAAATATAATTTTTGTGGAAAAAAAAATATTTTTTATTTGCATGGCTCTGCGTTATAAACTGTAGTGAAATACTTGGGGGTTCAAAGCTCTCACAACACATCAAGATGAGTTCCTTAGGGGGTCTACTTTCCAAAATGGTGTCACTTGTGGGGGGTTTCTACTGTTTAGGTACATTAGGGGCTCTGCAAACGCAATGTGACGCCTGCAGACCATTCCATCTAAGTCTGCATTCCAAATGGCGCTCCTTCCCTTCCGAACCCTCCCATGCGCCCAAACGGTGGTTCCCCCCCACATATGGGGTATCAGCGTACTCAGGACAAATTGGACAACAACTTTTGGGGTCCAATTTCTCCTGTTACCCTAGGGAAAATACAAAACTGGGGGCTAAAAAATAATTTTTGTGGGAAAAAAATTTTGTTTTATTTTTATGGCTCTGCATTATAAACTTCTGTGAAGCCCTTGGTGGGTCAAAGTGCTCACCACACATCCAGATAAGTTCCTTAGGGGGTCTACTTTCCAAAATGGTGTCACTTGTGGGGGGTTTCAATGTTTAGGCACATCAGTGGCTCTCCAAACGCAACATGGCGTCCCATCTCAATTCCTGTCAATTTTGCATTGAAAAGTCAAACGGCGCTCCTTCCCTTCCGAGCTCTCCCATGCGCCCAAACAGTGGTTTACTGCCACATATGGGGTATCAGCGTACTCGGGACAAATTGGACAACAACTTTTGAGGTCCAATTTCTTCTCTTACCCTTGGAAAAATAAAAAATTGGGGGCAAAAATATAATTTTTGTGAAAAAATATGATTTTTTATTTTTACGGTTCTGCATTATAAACTTCTGTGAAGCACTTGGTGGGTCAAAGTGCTCACCACACCTCTAGATAAGTTCCTTAGGGGGTCTACTTTCCAAAATGGTGTCACTTGTGGGGGGTTTCAATGTTTAGGCACATCAGTGGCTCTCCAAACGCAACATGGCGTCCCATCTCAATTTCTGTCAATTTTGCATTGAAAAGTCAAACTGCGCTCCTTCCCTTCCGAGCTCTCCCATGCGCCCAAACAGTGGTTTACTGCCACATATGGGGTATCAGCGTACTCAGGACAAATTGGACAACAACTTTTGAGGTCCAATTTCTTCTCTTACCCTTGGAAAAATAAAAAATTGGGGGCAAAAATATAATTTTTGTGAAAAAATATGATTTTTTATTTTTACGGTTCTGCATTATAAACTTCTGTGAAGCACTTGGTGGGTCAAAGTGCTCACCACACATCCAGATAAGTTCCTTAGGGGGTCTACTTTCCAAAATGGTGTCACTTGTGGGGGGTTTCAATGTTTAGGCACATCAGTGGCTCTCCAAACGCAACATGGCGTCCCATCTCAATTCCTGTCAATTTTGCATTGAAAAGTCAAATAGCGCTCCTTCCCTTCCGAGCTCTCCCATGCGCCCAAACAGTGTTTTACTGCCACATATGGGGTATCAGCGTACTCAGGACAAATTGGACAACAACTTTTTGGGTCCAATTTCTCCTGTTACCCTTGGTAAAATAAAACAAATTGGAGCTGAAGTAAATTTTTTGTGTAAAAAAGTTAAATGTTCATTTTTATTTAAACATTCCAAAAATTCCTATTAAACACCTGAAGGGTTAATAAACTTCTTGAATGTGGTTTTGAGCACCTTGAGGGGTGCAGTTTTTAGAATGGTGTCACACTTGGGCATTTTCTATCATATAGACCCCTCAAAATGACTTCAAATGAGACGTGGTCCCTAAAAAAAATGGTGTTGTAAAAATGAGAAATTGCTGGTCAACTTTTAACCCTTATAACTCCCTAACAAAAAAAAAAATTGGTTCCAAAATTATGCTGATGTAAAGGAGACATGTGGGAAATGTTACTTATTAAGTATTTTGTGTGACATATCTCTGTGATTTAATTGCATAAAAATTCAAAGTTTGAAAATTGCGAAATTTTCAAAATTTTCGCCAAATTTCCGTTTTTTTCACAAATAAACGCAGGTACTATCAAAGAAATTTTACCACTATCATGAAGTACAATATGTCACGAGAAAACAATGTCAGAATCACCAGGATCCGTTGAAGCGTTTCGGAGTTATAACCTCATAAAGGGACAGTGGTCAGAATTGTAAAAATTGGCCTGGTCATTAACGTGCAAACCACCCTTGGGGGTAAAGTGGTTAAAGGCTGCTAGCGCCATCTTTCACACATTTCAAAAAGGCATGCAGGCATCTTCTCCATCCTGCTCCCAATTAGTTTTAGCTCTTTCACATGTATTTAAGCTTTTTTCCCATGCCCCCAGACCTGTTTGTTGTGTCCAGCTGAAAAATATTCGGCTTTCCTATTGACTTGCATTGGATTCGTTATTCGGTATGAATCCACCGATATTAGAATTTATTTGTGCCGATTTTCCTGACTCCGAATATTTTACTATTCGATCATTACTAGTAATTACTTAAGAAACCTCAGAAAACTCATGGACCCCAATGTAAATCAGTTAAAGTGGATCTCATAATTCCTCCAGTGGGCTACTATGGAGGCTTTGCTTATCTCTTAAAGGTTGGAATGGAGAAGTGTGTTCTTACAGAGACATCACTACATTGTATTTTATCAGAGACGTGCGGCATTGTACAGATGTCAAAATAAATGTACAAGGAAAATAAAGAAGTTTAGGAGCCATCTTATCACATTATACGTGATGTTTCTCACTCACACATACTTTGTGAAGATTCTGTCGTCTCCATCCTCAGGCATCCTTAGGATATAAAGGAAGTGAAGATACATCCATTCCTATTACTGCTCTTCTCCTATGTTGTGAAGGATCAGACAGCTGGGAGATACGGATTATTTGTGCCTCTACCAGACAAGATAGGATGGGAGTAGGAACCTCGTGACACCAAACTATGAGGAACGTCAATTCTCAATGCTTTAGGGAATAAGAACCTGAATTCTTATAAATACAGTCACTTTTACTTCTGATACTCCACCACCTCATCACAGAATTTCCCTCGATGCCTTGTAATTGGATATTGTCAGGGTCGGAGTCATCACCCGGTGCACCTGGGCAAGTGCCGGCACGTTGGGCAGGCGGGGGGCCACTCGCCATTGAGAACACCGGAACACTATGGGGTCCTGGTGCCTGTGCCAGTGCCGGCGCCCGTGAGTGGGCCTCCCCGCTTGCTCAGGGTCCCGGTACTTGCAGTAGTACTTCTCCCTGTTCCACCGTTCCACCGGCATCTTCCGTGTCCTCTGACTATGACATTCAGGTCAAAGGGCGCGATGATATCAGGTCTGTGTGCCCTCTGCCTGAACAGTCAAAGTGCAGAGAGCCAGAAGACGCCGACCCTGAAGAGTCTGTAGCAGAGAGGTGAGTAATTTTTTTTTCATGTTTCTGAAGGGGCCCATAATATATGGAGCATTACATGTAATCTATCATATGTTGGAGCATCATATATGGGCCCATCATTCACTGGAGAATCATATATGGGTCCCATTATATATGGAGCATTATATGGGAGCATCTTATGGGGCCCATTACATATGGAGCATCTTATGAGGCCCATTACATATGGAGCATTATATGGGGCCCATTATATATGGAACAATATATGGGGCCCATTAAATATGGAGCATATTATGGGGTCCATTATATATGGAGTATCTTATGGGGCCCATTATGTATGGAGCATTATATGGTGCCCATTCTGTTTGGAGCAATATATGGGGTCCATCATATTCTGTATGGAGCAATATATGGGGCTCATTATTATGTATGGCAGGGCCGGCTTTTGGTGGCTGGCAGACCAGGCAGCTGTCTAGGGCCCCCGCTCCTCCTGGGGCCCCCAGCAAGTGGCGTACCACCAATGGCGGTACACCATGTGGCCACTTTGGGGCCTGTAAGAGGGGCCTGGCTGCCCCCCGCATCGTGCACTCAACTTACCAGCATCATGGATGCTGATACAGTTGAAAGCAGTGATGGAGGAGAGGGCGTCAGATGATGCTCCCTCCCCCATTATCCCCCTCTGCTTGTGACTCAGCATGTGCCAACAGTGGACCTGATGAAACACTCTGCAGAAGCCAGAGCAGTGGAGAATGAGGAGAGGTACGTATTGTCTGTGTGTCTGCATTATACTGTGTGTAGCTGCATTATACTGTGTGTGTGTCTGCATTATACTGTGTATGGGGGCTGCAATATTCTGTGGGGGGCTGCACTATGCTGTGTGGGGGCTGCATTATACTGTGTGTGGGGGGGCTGCATTATACTGTGTGTAGCTGCATTATACTGTATGTCTGCATTATACTGTGTATGGGGGCTGCAATATTCTGTGGGGGGCTGCACTATGCTGTGTGGGGGCTGCATTATACTGTGTGTGTGTGGGGGCTGCATTATACTGTGAGTGGGGGCTGTACTATACTGTGAGTGGGGGGCTGCACTGTACTGTAAGTGCAGGCTGCATTATACTGTGAGTGGGTGGGCTGCATTATACGTGAGTGGGGGCCTGCAATATACTGTGAGTGGGGGGCTGCACTATACTGTGTGTGTGGGGGATGCATTACTCTCTGTGTGTGGTGGGGCTGTACTACAGTATACTGTGCATGCGTGTGATTGTGGGGGGCTGAATTATACTGTGTGGGGGGCTGCATTATACTGTGTGTGTGTGCGCTGCATAATACTCTGAGGGGGCTGTATTATACTCTGAGGGGCTAGATTATACTCTGAGGTGGCTGCATTATGCTCTGAGGGGTCTACATTATACTCTGTGTTGGGCTGGGCTGCTTTATACTGTATGAGGGGGGCTGCATTATACTGTATGAGGGGGGCTGCATTATACTCTATGAGCGGGCTACATTATACTTTATGTGGGGGCTGCATTATACTCTATAAAGGTGACTGCATTATACTGTTATAAGGGAGGATACATTATAATCTTATGATGGGGGCTGCATTATACTGTATGAGGGAGCTGCATTATACGCTTATGAGGTTGGCTGCCTTATACTCTATGAGGGAGCTGCATTATACTTTGAGGGGGCTGCAGTATACTCTGCAAGGAGGCTGCATTATAGTCTCTGAGGGGGGCTGAATTATACTCTATCAATGACCATGGTCAGTGCAGTATACTATATGTACTATATTGGACCTGCATTATACTGTATCAAGGACTATCTGTCCCCATTATTCTTCTTTTGCCAGAGTAAAGAGGCTGGGAAACAAGCATTGAACGACTTCAATATTGTCGATCACGCTCGTTTAACAACCTGAACTCAGCGCATGTAAAAAAAATAGAAATGTTTCTGTGATGGTGCAATATGCCCCACTTTAAATTTTTGCCCAGAGCCCCACTTTGTCTAAAACCAGCCCAGTGTAGAACTACGTGCTGCCCATAATACTGTATAGAGCAATATATGGGGCTCATAATTCTATATGGAGAACTACGTGGTACCCATAATACTGTATGGAGCAATATATGGTGCTCATTATTCTGTATGGAGCAATGTATGGGGCTCATTATACTGTATGGAGCATTATATGGAGATCATTATTCTGTATAGAGCAATATATGGGGCTCTTTATACTGTATGGAGCAATATATGGGGCCCATTATTCTGTATGGAGCAATATATGGGGCCCATTATTCTGTATGGAGCAATATATGGACCTTATTATTTTGTATGGAGCAATATATGGAGCTCATTATACTGTATGGAGCAATATATGGGGCTCATTATTCTGCACAGAGAACTATGTGGTGCCCATCATACTGTATGGATGACTATACTGTCTTGTTTCTGAGCTATTGTAGAATTTACAATAGATATCACTTATGTAATGTAAGAAGTAAGTGGAATCTTTGGCATTGTACTATACCTATACTTCTTATCTGTGCATCATGAACAGTAGTATGTGTTAAAGAATCTCACTGAGACTCCTAAACCACGAGCCAGTCCTGGATATTGGGTCCCTTAATGAGAAGCTGATTAGAGGATAGAAAACCTACCTTAAGGCGCTTCGGAGATAGATATGGAAATAAAGGGACTTATACGAAAATCAGTAAGATGGGTATGTTAAGCAAGAAAATCCAGACATTTTTGGATAGAAAATTACAAAGTCTTTATTTGTAGACTTGGATAAAACAGATCACTCCCAGTACCAAATGAAAAAAGGCATGAGAGCTTTTCCTACTCGTTTTGAAGTGAAACTCTTTACTGGTGGATCATGGATGGGAATGATGCAAACACAAAGGTAGGTGCTCACCTCTGAGATAGGTAGAAGACTGCTGCAACTTTTCCTCGCAAGGTCAGGTGACTATGCAAATCAGTGGCATGGATCGATGGCCATTAGGGCAAGCAAGTGGTAATGGAGGAAAAGATCAGAGATATAGTGCGCTTTCTTCTTGAATAAACCGTCCATGTTAACACAAGTAGCTTTAACCACTAGTGTTGAGCGATACCGTCCGATACTTGAAAGTATCGGTATCGGATAGTATCGGCCGATACCCGAAAAGTATCGGATATCGCCGATACCGATATACGATACCAATACAAGTCAATGGGACACCAAGTATCGGAAGGTATCCTGATGGATCCCAGGGTCTGAAGGAGAGGAAACTCTCCTGCAGGCCCTGGGATCCATAGTGAGGTGTAAAATAAAGAATTAAAATAAAAAATATTGTTATATTCACCTCTCCGGCGGCCCCTGGAACATCACCGCGAGGAACCGGCGTCCGGCAGGCTTCTTTGTTCAAAATGAGCGCCTTTAGGACCTGCGGAATGACGTCGCGGCTTCTGATTGGTCGCATGCTGCCCATGTGACCGCCACGCGACCAATCAGAAGCCGCGACGTCATTCCACAGGTCCTAAAGGCGCTCATTCTAGGAATTTATCTGAGGAATGACGTCGCAGCTTCTGATTGGTCGCGTGGCGGTCACATGGGTGGCACGCGACCAATCAGAAGCCGCGATGTCATTCCGCAGGTCCTAAAGGCGCTCATTTTGAACAAAGAAGCCTGCCGGACGCCGGTGACTCGCGGTGATGTTTCAGGGGCCGCCGGAGAGGTGAATATAACAATATTTTTTATTTTAATTCTTTATTTTACACCTCCGATACCGATACCCGATACCACAAAAATATCGGATCTCGGTATCGGAATTCCGATACCGCAAGTATCGGCCGATACCCGATACTTGCGGTATCGGAATGCTCAACACTATTAACCACACCTCAATCATGACTTACGCTTCCTACATTGCAAGCCATAAAGTGCGCCATAGCTTTCCACAATCTAAGTAAGACAGCTACTTGTGGAGATTGAATTGACTTCAAGCAAACAGGTTGGATCGGTAGAAAATTAAGGTTGCTGGAAAGGTAGTAGAAACGACCACTAATAGCTCACCCGCATATATTGTTCCAACCAGACACTGTTCAAGTTTTGTGCCTTTTTATAAGTACTATCTCCATGTCCAAGTGCTTCTTCAGAAGGGAACCATTATGCTGCATGCTTCTTTGGAAGTGTAAGCAATATACTCCATGGATAAGTATTTGGTATGTTGTGTACCTTTTTGACTGTATAACCATGACACTGTATTCCTGCATGAATGTGTAACCATTATGCTCTATGCCTTTTTGGGTGTTTAACCTTTAGGCTGATGGCCTCTTTGTGTGTGTGTACACATTATCCTCTATGCCTCTTCTGATATGTAGCCAATAAGATGGCATACCTAAAGGGAATTGCAAAAAAAAAAACAATCCAATGTTGTGTTTCTAAACTGCCAGTGAGCATAGTCCGCAGCATTCCTAATTTATTTTCTCACAACTACATTTTAAATACCTGGTTGGTATTGCCAGAGTCGGTAATATGGGGTCAATATAGGCAATTTCCCAAGGCTCTCACCTCCCAAGGGTATCCCCCGCAAGACCCTACACAGCTGCAGGTTCAGTGAGAGACTTGTGATTGCTCCATACTAGCCATGTGTATGTAGTATAGACCATGTGTATGCAGTATAAATTGTGCTTATATAACATAGATTGTGTGAATGTAGCATATTATTTGTTATTTACAGTCTTCAGCTCGATCTCAAACCATGGCGACTTTATTTATTATTTCACTTCCAGCTATCATATACAGTTTGGTTGGTTGGGATTAGGAGTACAGGTTGGAAGGGGGCCGGTTGGTTCTTGGGAGGCTCAAATTGCTTTGATAGACTACATCAGAAAGAGACTTACAGCCTAGTGGGAGAACCCAGTGAGACCCGCTTGGGCCAGATCTTCAGAGAGAACTTACGTGGTGACTCCCTGGACTCTGTGCACCACCTTTTGTGAAAAGAACATTAACATTACATAGTGAAAGACTTTCTTGGTTATTCTAAACTTATGGCTATTCTTTCTACTCTTGACTTGAATATATGGAGCGCCCACCAGGGCCGTGGGGTTACTCGGTACCAGGCCGGTTCTTAAAAGTTGTGGCCACGGCAGCAGTGACCTGATCCGTGGCCCTGGGCATCCAATTAAAGGGGATAAAGTGTAGTGAGAAAATAAAGTCTTTAGAGTAATATTCGTGAAGCCGCCTGTGGTACTCGGCAAGGGATGGCTGACGCTGCTTAAAGGGATCCACTGGGGCCGATGGTAATGCAGCTTAGATGGTTTTACTCTCCACAGGTGGAGCTGAGGTGCCAGGGCTACCAGGACAGTCTAGGAGGGGTTGCAGATGTTGGGACGCAGGAAATAATTGGAGGACACAGGAATTGCAGTCTCTTTACCTTTTACTTGCCATTGCAGCCCGGGGCACAGAATACTGGTGATTAGGGTTGAGCGACTTTTACTTTTATAGGATCGGGTCGGGTTTCACGAAACCCGACTTTTTCAAAAGTCGGGTCGAGTGAAATTGGCCGATCCTATAAAAAAGTCGGGGTTGGCCGAAACACGAAACCCAATGCAGTGCATTGGGTTTCCAATGGTTCCCAGGGTCTGAAGGAGAGGAAACTCTCCTTCAGGCCCTGGGATCCATATTTAAGTGTAAAATAAAGAATTAAAATAAAAAATATTGCTCTCCTCACCCTCTGACGCGCCCTGGTACTAACCGGCAGCCTTCCTTCCTTAGAATCAGCGCGTGAAGGGCCTTAGATGACGTCGCGGCTTGTGATTGGTCGCGCGACCGCCCATGTGACCGCTCGCGTGACCAATCACAAGCCACGACGTCACCGAAGATCCTTCAAGCGCTGATTCTTAGGAAGGAAGGCTGCCGGAAAGAAGCAGGGCGCGTCCGAGGGTGAGTATGTTCCTATTGCAAACATATCGGAACTCGGTATCGGAATTCCGATACCAGATTCAGAAGATCGCCGACCTCATGGCCGACCCCACACAGGGGTCGGGTCGGGTTTCATGAAACCCGACTTTGCCAAAAGTCGGCGACTTCTGAAAATGGCCGACCCGTTTCGCTCAACCCTACTGGAGATGTTAGTTGTACGGGCAGCCTGGAAGCGATTCGGAATCCCCCTAGCCAGGTAAGGTTGGAAGCCTTCCTTTCTGTGCTGAATTCTGAGTTCTTGATGCATTAGCTTTCCTCAAGTCCCTCTCTCAATCTGTTCTTTTGGAAGATCACTACCCACATGGCAGGCAGCTCGAGCCTTTTTACAGGTGTCCTTCTCTCGTGGTGACTTCGGGCTCTAATCTGCTGCTGTACCTTCGGATGTCAGTTGTGCCCTCCAGTTTCTGCTGTGGGGCATACAGTTCCCACACAAAGACTCTGGTGTCCGCTTACCCACGCTCAATCCTGGGGGTGATCTCAGTCACAGCTCCTCTCCCAGTTTCTCTCTCCTCTTGCATCCTCTCCCTTCGCTGTCTCTCTCAGACTAAACTCTAACTCCTCCTCCAAGCCAGAACTTATAGGGAAGCTACCCTGAAACCAGGTTTATAGCTCCCCCTTCTGGCCTGGAGTCAGAAAAGTATTGTATGGTAGTGTTGCCTGTTAAGGGAATCCTTCTCGCTTCCAGGAATGGCATCACCCAGGCAGGCAATACCACTGTGGCATCCGGATTCCTGGGGTGCCACATATATAAATAGAATTACAACTATTTCTTACGGTTTCACACCTTGTGATCTCTGTTCATTGCATCCAGACACCTGTATTCTGCACACCTTGATAAACAGAGTTGTATCGTTAGGCCGCAACCCCCTCATTACTCAAATACACAACAACATATCTGCTTCATCCAATCAGCATTCAATTTTATACAGTTCTGAGTTGGAGAATCTGCATAAAAATCATGATATGGTCAAAATACTCACTTATCTAATAATTCTCCCGGCACGGGGGTGTATAACCAGGACAATGTGAGTTCAGCCCTCACATTGTCCTGGTTATACACCCCCGTGCCGTGAAGATGATGTATTAATAAAGTGACCTGCACAGAAGATTGGTGAGTGCTGCCGTATTCCTTTCTGCTTATGTGCACGTCCGTATGCTTTCTTGGCTATAGCACCCGAAATCTTGCAGACCAGCAAGGGTTAATCCACCGGACTGTTCACAGTGCGTTTTATTGGTGGTGCGGATCACTGTTCTCTTTGTCCTATTATGATATCTATTAATTCTGCACACAGTGCACTTTAGGTGCTGACTTCAGAGTTGTAGAACAATCCAGAACATTGTAAAGTGCAGAGAAGACAAGTCTCAGACCATCTTAGGCTGGTTTCACACTTGCGTTTTTATCTGCAGCGTTTGTACCGCAAAAAAACGCATGCGTTTTTTTCCTATGTTTAATATTAAAAACGCATGCGTTTTTTATACGCGTTTGGTCGTGTTTTACAACGCATGCGTTTTTTTGCTGCATGCATTCATTTGCAGAAATGCAACATGTAGTAATTTTCAGAGGCTTTTTTTTGACGCATAAAAATGCATGCGTTCGTTTGCGTTTTTTTTGCATCAAAAAAATGCATTGGAGTCTATGGGAACGCATGCGTTTTTTACGTACATGCGTTTGCATGTGTTTTTGAACACATGCGTTTCAATTAAGATAAGGAGGTCTAGACACTAATAAGCCACCCCCTAGCATCAAGGTTATAAAAGGGAGGTTGGGGACAGTTTCAGGACACTTCTCATCAGACTCTGAAGAAGACAAGACACTGTCAGGCCGCATTTTGGAGGACAAGACCCAGATCAATGTGAGTATATCCTAACCAATGCCTGTTTTTTCAAATTTTTGGCTCTACATGTCCTAATTTCTTCCATTTCTTTTTTTCCACATGCATCAGAATGTCTTCTTCGGAGTCTTCATCTGGTGAGGAGTTTGAGCCACGTCAGTCGGAAGTGGAGCATGTCAGTGAGGTGAGTATTTGCCTCTTCAGCTTGGTAAGTATTCACTGTCACATCGACACATGCGACAATTTGATTTTTCCTTTTTTTTAGAGCACTTCCACTGAGGCACAGACCGGGCCGGAGCAGCGGAGTCAACCTCCGGTGGGAAGACGGCAGCGGGTATGTATACAAGGCTGACTGTCCTCATTGTAATATTCTTGAATCTTCCTTTCTTTACCCTTGAATTTCTTTAAATTTTTCTTCTGGAATCCTTTTGTATGTTGACTTTCATATTCATGCCATTTCTCATCATCTGTTATCTTTCTTTTCCTTATGTGATTGAGCATACTTTAATGATTTTCTTTTAATTTTAGGTTTCACGACGGGACGATGACCGTATTGACAATGACCTCCTTATAACTCTTGTCCAGGAGCGAGTCCCGTTGTGGGACAGCCGTGATCCACTGCATTCGATGAACAGCACGCTCCGCCGTTTATGGAGTGAGGTGGCCCAAGCGTTGTGGGATGGCTGGGACAATGCCACGCCACGGGTCCGTAATGCATTTGGTAAGTATTGCACTGCAGTGTGAAGCAGCAGAGACCTTGGCCGTGCTCTCTTGACTGTGTGTGATAAAAGAAACTCTTCGGAGTTTCTTACATCACACACAGTTGTCTTTGCACGGCAAAAAGTGCATTTACTGACCATAATTTTTTTTTCTTAACAGTGGACAAAGTAAAAACACGTTGGCGTTCCATGAAGGACCACTTCAAAAAGGACCTGCGCGAAGAGAGTCGTGCTGCCAGTGGTTCAGGAGCAAGGACCAGACTGTACAAATACCATCGTGTGCTGTCATTTTTAAGACCGGTCCTTCTCCAGAGAACGTAAGTTTTGCTCACATGCTTTCGGTTGTATTGCATTGACATAATCTGTATTTTCAAATTCCACAGGATTTAGCGTCTGATTATTTTTTGGTATTAATTTTCTTTTTCCTTTTTTCACAGCACACACAGCACGACTGTCGCACCAGGTTCTGGAGCGGTCCTTCAGTCGGCAGCCACGGACCCGTCCCAGCCATCCAGCAGCGCAGCAGCAGGTGGGCCTTCCACACTAACTGGAGACCAGGGACCTGGCCCATCAGGTCTTCCCCTCTCGCAGTCCTCTTCCACTGCACCCTTTTTTTTGGGCTCATCCCGGCAGCGTCAGAGGGCTTCGGACAGGTCACTCATGCTCGAGTTTTTGCACTTGAGCTCAGTTTTACACAAAGCAGTCAAGGCTTTAGGTGACCGAATGGATGTTTCTCATAACCTCTTGAACTGCCGTATCCAGGACGTCACCAAAAGCCTTGATCAAGTGAAAGCCGACCTCCAGAGGCCAGCTCATCATTTTTTCAACCAAATTGAGCAGGGCATGTCAGAATACCTTAGCCCTGATCTCCAGCTCAGTGTGATGCAGGCCTGTAATGCTGCTTTTGTGCAGGCTATGCAGCAGAGTCGGAATTTACAGCAGACAGTGGCGGCATATCCAACTGTGCCATCACTGTCACGATTAACCTCCATGCCGACCTCTGCTGCATACCACTGCAGGACCCAGGCATGGATTTCCGGAACGATTCTTGTGACATTCTCGTGTACTCCTGGAATTTCTCCGGGTTGGTATTCAGCTCAGCATAGAGCGTGTGCTAGGCTCCACGGCTCTCACGCACTTCTATTATGGGGTGCCTCCAAAAACGCCTACGTTGTCTCCTTCTCCATCTTTGGCGATTTTGGTCTTGCTACCAAGCAAAAGCACAGGCCAGAAAAGTCTTGAAGCTGAAATCCAGGTTGAAATAAAAGCTCTCCATGCGAAGATCCATCATGACACAGGAAACAGTAGCAAGCTGTTAAAATTTCTGTAGCCCTAGGGTCTATATATAGAGAGCCCATCATATAAGCCCTCTCTATTCCTATTGGTGGTGTCTGGTTATCTTTTTTTTGGCTCCTGTGATATTTTTGGACATGTGCACAAAAAACGCAAACACATGAAAAAACGCATGTGAACGCGTGCAAACGCTGCATTTTTTAGACGCATGCGTTAATGCGGTTGCACGCGTTTCACATGCGTTTTTTTCATGCGTTTGCAAACGCGTTTAAAACACTGCAGATCAAAACGCAAGTGTGAAACCAGCCTTAGACTGTATTGTAGAATAATATTCAGTTACTAAAGTGCTGTTTTTTTCTAATTTACCTGCTCCAAGTTTCTGGGATTAGATGTCCCCTGGAGCATTTTCATCTTGCTTAGATCATACAGCTTCCACTCCCTGACATCAACCTGACAATCTCTATATCTTATAGGCAGAGGTTTCTTACATTGGCTAAATATAGAAAGTGATTTCATACTTCAGGTTTTTACATGATTGTCATCTGCAAAGAGCTTTGGAAACTCACATTGAAGGTCGGATTTGCATTGCAGCAAATGTGCCTGGGTTGTCACGTCTCAGCAACAAATGCCATGTGAAAATTAATACAACAGCATGGATGTGCAGGCAGCTCTGCAGACAATTGCACATCATGTTGCCCATTACTCAGGTGGTCTTTCTTTCTTTCTTCTTTCTTTCTTTCTTTCTTTCTTTCTTTCTTTCTTTCTTTCTTTCTTTCTTTCTTTCTTTCTTTCTTTCTTTTTTCTTTCCCACTTTTGTAACTAGTGTTATTACACAAACCCCGCACTTTTCCCTATGCTGCTAATCCGTAATTGAGTTTTTCTCTACTGTACTGTACTTCCTGGGATGTTTCATTTGAGAGGAGTCTCAAACGTGACGTCACAAGAGGCTGGTGCTGCACGCACTCCCCGCAGTGTCCATCGCCCCTCCTGGAACATAACGTTACAGGGGGCAAAGCTGCAGTTACTCATCAGTTTCTTGCATCACTGCCCTGTTGTGAATTCTGTGATCAAGCTCCCTCCTGTGGTCTCGAGTGGTACTGCGGCTTCTGAGTTTCCTTCCTGAGGTTAAGTCGTTAGGTGCTGCTCTATTTAACTCCACCTAGTGCTTTGATCCTGGCCTCCAGTCAATGTTCTAATATTGGTCTTGCTTCTTCCTGGATCGTTCCTGTGGCCTGTCTGCTCAGCATAAGCTAAGTTCTGCTTGTGTTACTTTTGTTGCTATATTTTTTCTCCAGCTTGCTTTTTTGGTTTTGCTTGCTTGCTGGAAGCTCTGAGACGCAGAGGGAGCACCTCCGTACCGTTAGTCGGTGCGGAGGGTCTTTTTGCCCCTCTGCGTGGTTGTTTGTAGGTTTTTGTGTTGACCGCAAAGCTATCTTTCCTATCCTCGGTCTATTCAGTAAGTCGGGCCTCACTTTGCTAAATCTATTTCATCTCTGTGTTTGTATTTTCATCTTAACTCACAGTCATTATATGTGGGGGGGCTACCTTTTCCTTTGGGGAATTTCTCTGAGGCAAGGTAGGCTTATTTTTCTATCTTCAGGACTAGCTAGTTTCTCAGGCTGTGCCGAGTTGCATAGGGAGCGTTAGGCGCAATCCACGGCTACCTCTAGTGTGGTTTGATAGGTTTAGGGATTGCGGTCAGCAGAGTTTCCACGTCTCAGAGCTCGTCCTATGTTTTGTGGTTTTTGTCAGGTCACTTGTGTGCTCTGAACTTCAAGGTCCATTGTGGTTCTGAATTACCTATTCATAACAGTACTGGAGGCCCAAAGTACTATGCTTCTCAATAGAGGGAAAAAAGAAGTTCTGAGACCATTTTTTTTTCTTTGCACTGTGTTTTGCCTTTTTTTTCCCCTAGACATTTGGGTGGTTCAGGACACAGGTGTGGTGATGGACATTAAAGGTCTGTCTTCATGTGTGGATCTTCTCACTGCAAGAGTACAAAATATTCAAGACTTTGTGGCTCAGAATTCTATGTTAGAACCAAGAATTCCTATTCCTGATTTGTTTTCTGGAGATAGAGCTAAATTTCTGAGTTTCAAAAATAATTGCAAACTGTTTCTGGCGTTGAAACCTCGCTCCTCTGGTGACCCAGTTCAACAAGTTAAGATCATTATTTCTTTATTACGTGGCGACCCTCAAGACTGGGCATTTTCCCTTGCGCCAGGAGATCCTGCATTATGTAATATTGATGCGTTTTTTTCTGGCGCTCGGATTACTGTACGATGAACCTAATTCAGTGGATCAGGCAGAGAAAAATTTGCTGGCTCTGTGTCAGGGTCAGGATGAGATAGAGATTTATTGTCAGAAGTTTAGAAAGTGGTCTGTGCTCACTCAATGGAATGAATGTGCTTTGGCAGCTATTTTCAGAAAGGGTCTCTCTGAAGCCCTTAAGGATGTCATGGTGGGATTTCCTATGCCTGCTGGTCTGATTGAGTCTATGTCTTTGGCCATTCAGATCGGTCGACGCTTGCGTGAGCGTAAATCTGTGCACCATTTGGCGGTATTATCTGAGCATAAACCTGAGCCTATGCAGTGCGATAGGACTTTGACCAGAGCTGAAAAGCAAGAACACAGACATCAGAATGGGCTGTGTTTCTACTGTGGTGATTCCACTCAAGCTATCTCAGATTGTCCTAAGCGCACTAAGCGGTTCGCTAAGTCTGCCACCATTGGTACGGTACAGTCGAAATTTCTTTTGTCCGTTACTTTGATCTGCTCTTTGTCTTCCTATTCTGTCATGGCATTTGTGGATTCAGGCGCTGCCCTGAATTTGATGGACCTGGAGTTTGCTAGGCGCTGTGGGTTTGTCTTGGAGCCCTTGCAGTGTCTTATTCCATTGAGAGGAATTGATGCTACGCCTTTGGCCAAGAATAAGCCTCAGTATTGGACCCAGCTGACCATGTGCATGGCTCCTGCGCACCAGGAGGATATTTGCTTTCTGGTGTTGCAAAATCTGCATGATGTGGTCGTGTTGGGGTTGCCATGGCTACAAGTCCATAACCCAGTATTAGATTGGAAATCAATGTCTGTGTCCAGCTGGGGTTGTCAGGGGGTACATGGTGATGTTCCATTTCTGTCTATCTCATCATCCACCCCTTCTGAGGTACCAGAGTTCTTGTCTGATTACCGGGATGTATTCGATGAGCCCAAGTCCAATGCCCTACCTCCGCATAGGGATTGTGATTGTGCTATCGAGTTGATTCCTGGTAATAAGTTTCCTAAGGGTCGACTGTTTAATTTATCTGTACCTGAGCACGCCGCTATGCGGAGTTACGTAAAAGAATCCTTGGAGAAGGGTCATATTCGGCCGTCGTCATCACCATTGGGAGCAGGGTTCTTTTTTGTGGCCAAGAGACCTTGTGGCTGAGACCTTGTATTGATTACCGCCTTCTAAATAAAATCACGGTCAAATTTCAGTACCCCTTGCCGCTGCTATCTGATTTGTTTGCTCGGATTAAGGGGGCTAGTTGGTTCACCAAGATAGATCTTCGTGGTGCATATAATCTTGTGCGTATTAAACTGGGCGATGAATGGAAAACTGCATTTAATACGCCTGAGGGCCATTTTGAGTACCTAGTTATGCCATTCAGACTTGCCAATGCTCCATCAGTATTTCAGTCCTTTATGCATGACATCTTCCGAGAGTACCTGGATAAATTCCTGATTGTATACTTGGATGATATTTTGGTCTTCTCGGATGATTGGGAGTCTCATGTGAAGCAGGTCAGAATGGTGTTCCAGTAAATATACCGATGCAGAAGGTGCTCACTAAATAGTAGGTGCTCTGGAAAAAATCAATAATAATCTGAAAAAACTCCGGCACACTATTAAATACTAGAAAAGTCTCTTATTCATCCATCAAAAATATTTATTACATGAAAACATAGGTGAAATTCCAGGATATTCTCAAGATATTCTTATACTTCAAAACAGTAATGGGATTTCCAAAAAATATGTTTCATATACTCCGTATGGACATATAATTTATCATCTCAACGTTTCGGCTGTGAAGCCTTTTTCAAGAGATTCAATTTCCCTGAAATACATATGAAGAAATATAACAGAAAACAGAAATATAAGTGTCAATATCAGAAAAATATAAACAAAACAAATAAAGGGGAACACAAATGTAGTGTAACTCTCCTAGATGTGTGGACTCTACATCCTTCACCATTCAAATGTCATATTTACGTTAATCTCATATTACCATTACTATCACCGCATCACACACTATATGATTTTCATAAAGTCTCAATAATGACGGTAATCTTAGGGGAGACACCCTAAAATATGTCCACTCAGGTTCCATTACACAAGGTATATAAGTGTACCCATAGGTTCTAATTACAAATAAAGTGTGGCTGATGTTAAAACTACCACTGTCTAGTAATCCATATTGCAGGCAAACCCACATCAAGCCCCGTGAATAGTAACGAATAAAGATTCCATACTTGAGAGTGGGAACAAAGCCGGTTTAGGGAAATCCCCTGTGGAGATAAATAGGCAGGATACTTAGGAATACTGGACCAAAAGGATGTCCGTGCCGCCGTAAGAGTGGAAATGTAAACTCATTACCTTAGGAGTAGGAACGCGTCGTATCGGTGCTGGCTGCGACCACAAGACGAACTGCTGAAGGGAGGCAGTAATAAGCTACTGTGCGGCTGGCATTTTATACCGTTCCGGTGCTCGTGCCCGTTAAAGTGAGTCCGGGTGAAAGTGCAAGTGATGGACCCGCGCGCTGAGGTCCGGAGAAAGCCGGAGAAAGCCGAGGACGGCCGAAATAGTGCGCCTGCGTGGAAGTGTCTAAGCCCGGACTTCAAGAAGCCCCCGAGTGCTGCAATATGATAAAGAAGGAGAAGAGCCATTAAACATATGATAGATCTTACATATACTTAGTAAATGTAATACTACTATAAATAAACAAATGTATATGAGATTCTACTTGGGTAAATAAACTAACTAATATTATATATTAAGATGAACCTGAGGTAAAAGCCTGGAAGACTCCAATATCCACATACAAAGATAGAGATTAAGGTCGGATCCATAGAGAGAAAGAGTTATAAAAATTACATAATGTTACAACATATATTATGATGTCACATTAGACATGATTATTATAATGTGAAAAAAAGGAAAACTTCGAACCTCAAAATTATACATTTAATAAGAGACCTCATATTCTCTGTTAAGGCCATAGGGGGACAAGGTTTGTAATGTGTAAATCCAAAAGGATTCCCGTTCCTTCAATTTCTTGATCCTATCTCCTCCCCTCCTAAGAACCGGCACATGATCTATTACTTGGTACCTAAGTTGGGCCACATTATGATTGTTCTGTAGAAAGTGGGCAGGAATAGGTAATCCTTTTGGATTTACACATTACAAACCTTGTCCCCCTATGGCCTTAACAGAGAATATGAGGTCTCTTATTAAATGTATAATTTTGAGGTTCGAAGTTTTCCTTTTTTTCACATTATAATAATCATGTCTAATGTGACATCATAATATATGTTGTAACATTATGTAATTTTTATAACTCTTTCTCTCTATGGATCCGACCTTAATCTCTATCTTTGTATGTGGATATTGGAGTCTTCCAGGCTTTTACCTCAGGTTCATCTTAATATATAATATTAGTTAGTTTATTTACCCAAGTAGAATCTCATATACATTTGTTTATTTATAGTAGTATTACATTTACTAAGTATATGTAAGATCTATCATATGTTTAATGGCTCTTCTCCTTCTTTATCATATTGCAGCACTTGGGGGCTTCTTGAAGTCCGGGCTTAGACACTTCCACGCAGGCGCACTATTTCGGCCGTCCTCGGCTTTCTCCGGCTTTCTCCGGACCTCAGCGCGCGGGTCCATCACTTGCACTTTCACCCGGACTCACTTTAACGGGCACGAGCACCGGAACGGTATAAAATGCCAGCCGCACAGTAGCTTATTACTGCCTCCCTTCAGCGGTTCGTCTTGTGGTCGCAGCCAGCACCGATACGACGCGTTCCTACTCCTAAGGTAATGAGTTTACATTTCCACTCTTACGGCGGCACGGACATCCTTTTGGTCCAGTATTCCTAAGTATCCTGCCTATTTATCTCCACAGGGGATTTCCCTAAACCGGCTTTGTTCCCACTCTCAAGTATGGAATCTTTATTCGTTACTATTCACGGGGCTTGATGTGGGTTTGCCTGCAATATGGATTACTAGACAGTGGTAGTTTTAACATCAGCCACACTTTATTTGTAATTAGAACCTATGGGTACACTTATATACCTTGTGTAATGGAACCTGAGTGGACATATTTTAGGGTGTCTCCCCTAAGATTACCGTCATTATTGAGACTTTATGAAAATCATATAGTGTGTGATGCGGTGATAGTAATGGTAATATGAGATTAACGTAAATATGACATTTGAATGGTGAAGGATGTAGAGTCCACACATCTAGGAGAGTTACACTACATTTGTGTTCCCCTTTATTTGTTTTGTTTATATTTTTCTGATATTGACACTTATATTTCTGTTTTCTGTTATATTTCTTCATATGTATTTCAGGGAAATTGAATCTCTTGAAAAAGGCTTCACAGCCGAAACGTTGAGATGATAAATTATATGTCCATACGGAGTATATGAAACATATTTTTTGGAAATCCCATTACTGTTTTGAAGTATAAGAATATCTTGAGAATATCCTGGAATTTCACCTATGTTTTCCTGTAATAAATATTTTTGATGGATGAATAAGAGACTTTTCTAGTATTTAATAGTGTGCCGGAGTTTTTTCAGAATGGTATTCCAGGTCCTGCGTGCTAATTCTTTGTTTGTGAAGGGATCAAAGTGTCTCTTTGGTGTTCAGAAGGTTTCATTTTTGGGGCTCATTTTTTCCCCTTCTACCATCGAGATGGACCCTGTTAAGGTCCAGGCCATTTATGATTGGACTCAGCCGACATCTCTGAAGAGTCTGCAAAAGTTCCTTGGCTTTGCTAATTTTTATCGTCGCTTCATCTGTAATTTTTCTAGTATTGCTAAACCATTGACCGATTTGACCAAGAAGGGTGCTGATGTGGTCAATTGGTCTTCTGCTGCTGTGGAAGCTTTTCAAGAGTTAAAGCGTCGTTTTTCTTCTGCCCCTGTGTTGTGTCAACCAGATATTTCACTTCCGTTCCAGGTTGAGGTTGATGCTTCTGAAATTGGAGCGGGGGCTGTTTTGTCGCAAAGAGGTGCTGCTGATTGCTCGGTGATGAAGCCATGCGACTTCTTTTCCAGGAAGTTTTCGCCTGCTGAGCGAAATTATGATGTTGGCAATCGAGAGTTGCTGGCCATGAAGTGGGCATTCGAGGAGTGGCGTCATTGGCTTGAAGGAGCTAAGCATCGCGTGGTGGTCTTGACTGATCACAAAAACTTGACTTATCTCGAGTCTGCCAAACGGTTGAATCCTAGACAGGCTCGTTGGTCGCTGTTTTTCTCCCGTTTTGACTTTGTGGTTTCGTACCTTCCGGGCTCTAAAAATGTGAAGGCGGATGCCCTGTCTAGGAGTTTTGTGCCAGACTCTCCGGGTTTGCCTGAGTCGGCGGGTATTCTCAAATAGGGAGTAATTGTGTCTGCCATCTCCCCTGATTTGCGGCGGGTGCTGCAAAAATTTCAGGCTAATAAACCTGATCGTTGCCCAGGAGAGAAACTGTTTGTCCCTGATAGGTGGACGAATAAAGTTATCTCTGAGGTTCATTGTTCGGTGTTGGCTGGTCATCCTGGAATCTTTGGTACCAGAGATTTGGTGGCTAGATCCTTTTGGTGGCCGTCTCTGTCGCGGGATGTGCGTTCTTTTGTGCAGTCCTGTGGGATTTGTGCTCGGGCTAAGCCCTGCTGTTCTCGTGCCAGTGGGTTGCTTTTACCCTTGCCGATCCCGAAGAGGCCTTGGACACATATCTCTATGGATTTTATTTCGGATCTCCCCGTATCTCAAAAAATGTCGGTCATTTGGGTAGTTTGTGATCGCTTCTCTAAGATGATCCATTTGGTACCATTGTCTAAATTACCTTCCTCCTCTGATTTGGTGCCATTGTTCTTCCAGCATGTGGTTTGTTTACATGGCATTCCAGAGAACATCGTTTCTGACAGAGGTTCCCAGTTTGTTTCGAGGTTTTGGCGAGCCATTTGTGCTAGGATGGGCATTGATTTGTCTTTTTCCTCGGCTTTCCATCCTCAGACAAATGGCCAGACTGAACGAACCAATCAGACCTTGGAAACATATCTGAGATGTTTTGTTTCTGCTGATCAGGATGATTGGGTGTCCTTTTTGCCGTTGGCTGAGTTCGCTCTTAATAATCGGGCCAGCTCGGCTTCCTTGGTTTCATCGTTTTTCTGCAATTCTTGGTTCCATCCTCGTTTCTCTTCAGGGCACGTTGAGTCTTCGGACTGTTCTGGTGTGGATACTGTGGTGGACAGGTTGCAGCGGATTTGGACTCATGTAGTGGACAATTTGACCTCGTCCCAGGAGAAGGCTCAACGTTTCGCTAATCGCAGACGCTGTGTGGGTCCCCGACTTCGTGTTGGGGATTTAGTTTGGTTGTCATCTCGTTATATTCCTATGAAGGTTTCCTCTCCTAAGTTTAAGCCTCGTTTCATTGGTCCGTATAGGATTTCTGAGGTTCTTAATCCTGTGTCTTTTCGTTTGATCCTTCCAGATTCTTTTTCCATCCATAACGTATTCCATAGGTCATTGTTGCGGAGATACGTGGCGCCTGTGGTTCCATCTGTTGATCCTCCTGCCCCGGTTTTGGTGGAGGGGGAGTTGGAGTATATAGTGGAGAAGATTTTGGATTCTCGTGTTTCGAGACGGAAACTCCAGTATCTGGTTAAGTGGAAGGGTTATGGTCAGGAAGATAATTCCTGGGTCTTTGCCTCTGATGTCCATGCTGCCGATCTTGTTCGTGCCTTTCATATGGCTCATCCTGGTCGGCCTGGGGGCTCTGGTGAGGGTTCGGTGACCCCTCCTCAAGGGGGGGTACTGTTGTGAATTCTGTGATCAAGCTCCCTCCTGTGGTCACGAGTGGTACTGCGGCTTCTGAGTTTCCTTCCTCAGGTGATGAGGCTAAGTCGTTAGGTGCTGCTCTATTTAACTCCACCTAGTGCTTTGATCCTGGCCTCCAGTCAATGTTCTAGTATTGGTCTTGCTTCTTCCTGGATCGTTCCTGTGGCCTGTCTGCTCAGCATAAGCTAAGTTCTGCTTGTGTTACTTTTGTTGCTATATTTTTTCTCCAGCTTGCTTTTTTGGTTTTGCTTGCTTGCTGGAAGCTCTGAGACGCAGAGGGAGCACCTCCGTACCGTGAGTCGGTGCGGAGGGTTTTTTTGCCCCTCTGCGTGGTTGTTTGTAGGTTTTTGTGTTGACCACAAAGCTATCTTTCCTATCCTCGGTCTATTCAGTAAGTCGGGCCTCACTTTGCTAAATCTATTTCATCTCTGTGTTTGTATTTTCATCTTAACTCACAGTCATTATATGTGGGGGGGCTACCTTTTCCTTTGGGGAATTTCTCTGAGGCAAGGTAGGCTTATTTTTCTATCTTCAGGACTAGCTAGTTTCTCAGGCTGTGCCGAGTTGCATAGGGAGCGTTAGGCGCAATCCACGGCTACCTCTAGTGTGGTTTGATAGGTTTAGGGATTGCGGTCAGCAGAGTTTCCACGTCTCAGAGCTCGTCCTATGTTTTGTGGTTTTTGTCAGGTCACTTGTGTGCTCTGAACTTCAAGGTCCATTGTGGTTCTGAATTACCTATTCATAACACTGCCCCCCCTGAAGACGTCCTTGGAGATGGACGCTGTGGCAGATCTGAGTGCAGCGCTTACTCTCTGCTTCTATTTCCATAGATTCTAACAGTGAAAGAAAACATCGTCAGGAGGCAGAGAAAAAACAGTGAGTGTCACACCCTGATTATTTGTTTGATAATGGTGCTATAAGCTGTGGGGCAGTGTGGTTTCCTGCACTGCTTCTACATCCACTCTCTGATGACATCTTTCACAGAAGCTGCAGCTGCAGAGATCCAAGAAGAGTGCCAGTGCTGCACTCACATCTCCCACATCATCTGTCACCCAGAATCCAGGACATCTTCAGAGGGGATGACTATGCAGGAAATTAATGACTGCAGCGCTGCCTCTGATCATGTCCTGTTCCAGGAGGAGCAATGGATACTCCATGGAATGAGTGCAGCCCCAGCTTCCTGGGATGTCAAGTTTGAGAGTTCTCTAAAGTAAAACATCACAGATAGTATAGTGAAGAAAACATTTAGGGATTAGCAGGACAGGGAGAGGTGTAGGTTATTGTATAATAAAGCAATTTACTAAAGAGTTTAGGGTGTAAGGATAGAAATTTAAAAATAACAGTTTAGGTGCCATATTACCCCGTTAAGGATGGGAATCTGAGGTCGGGGCTGGAAAAACAGTACGCCAAAGATGAGCCATGGATGGAAGAAAAGAAAAGTGAAAATAAATGACTATAATCAGTGAGAACATCACTGGTAAGAACCTGCGCTGTACACATATTTAAGGTCTGCAGAGCAATGCTGTAGAACTGATATTACCATTATATGGTCACTGTATGGTGGTAATATCTACAGTGGCAGGTAAAATTTTGTGCACTACTGGTCAAAACTACTGTTATTGTGAACAGTTAAGCAAGTCGACAATGAAATGATCTCTAAAAGGCCGCACGACCATCTGTACCCTCTCCTAGTGTATCCTCCCCCATCCCCCTTGCGGGCAGGGTCCTCTCTCCTTCTGTACTTGTGTGTGCCTTGTTTTACTCATGTTTATTGTACTTCTTTATATTTACCTCTTTCACATGCAAAGCGCCATTGAATACATGGCGCTATAAAAATGTATAATGATAATAAAAAGTTAAAGATGTCACAATTCCTTTGTATTTTAGGCAAAAAAATATATGTATTGTCATTTTTTACATTTTAGAAATAAACAAAGGAAGATGGGTCGATGCAAAAGCTTGGGCACCCTTAGAGATTTGTGTGCTCAGATAACTTTGACCAAGGTTTCAGACCTTTATTAGCCTGTTGGGGTTATGGCTTACTTACTATCATCATTAGGAAAGGCCAGGTGATGCAAATTTCCCTGCTTTATAAAAATCCAGCCTCGTCAAAGACCAGCAGCCATGGGTTCTCCTAAGCAGCTGCCTACCACTCTGAAATGAAAATGCTGGAGGCGCACAAAGCAGGAGAAGGCTGTAAGAAGATAGGAAGCATTTTCAAATGTCCCTTTCCTCAGTTTGAAATGTAATTCAGAAATGGCAGTTAACAGGATGAGTGAAGGTCAAGATAAGTTCTGGAAGACCAAGCAAAATTTTAGAGAGAGCTGTTTGTAGGATTGCTAGACAGGAACTCAGAGCCCCCACTTAACTACAAAAGAACTTCAGAAAGATTTAGCAGATTGTGGAGTTGTGGTTCATTGTTCTACTGTTCAGAAAGCCCTGCACAAATATGACCTTCATGGAAGAGTCATCAGAAAAAAACCTCTCCTGCATCCTCACCATAAAATTCAGTGTCAGAAGTCTGCAAAAGAACATCTAAATAAGCCTGATGCATTTTGGAAAGAAGTACTGTGGACCGATGAGGTTAAAATAGAACTCTTTGGCCACAAATATCAAAGAACATCTCGCCAACCATTAAGCATTAGGGTTAGATCAATCATGCTTTTGGGGTGTTTTGCAGCCAATGGCACAGGGAACATTTCACTGGCAGAGATAAGAATAAATTCAATGACATTTCAACAAATTCTTGATGCAAACATAACCCCATCTGTAAAAAAAAGTTGAGATGAAATGAGGATGGTTTCTACAAATGTATTATGGTTAAAATCCCTCAAACAAAAATTGAAAGACTCTTGTCTGGCTACAAAAAGTGTTTACAAGCTGTGATAATTTCAAAAGGGGGTGCCACTAGGTACTAACCATGCAGGGTGCCCAAACTTTTGCATTGGACCATTTTCCTTTTTGTAGTTTTTAAAACGAAAAAGATGAAAAAAAATATATATATTTTTTTGCCTAGAGGATTTTAGGAAATGTGTCATCTTTAACTTTAGGCCTTTTGCAGATCATTTCATCTTCAACTTGCTTAACTGTTCACAATAACAGTAATTTTGACCATGGGTGCCCAAACTTTTACATTCCACGGTATGTTAGTGGGTTTAGTTTATGATATGATCAGTATATCAGGATTCTCGCTACTGTACTTGCTGTGATATTTGGTTATGGTCTGATGGTATTTGTTATATTGCTATATACTTGATACAGTATTATTATTATTATTAATAATAAATCTACTATATAATTGTCTAAGGGGTACTTCCGTCTGTCTGTCTGTCCCGGATATTCATTGGTCGCGGCCTCTGTCTGTCATGGAATCCAAGTCGCTGATTGGTCATGGCAAAATGCCCACGACCATTGTCACGACCAATCAGCGACTGCCACAGTCCGGCGACAGTAGTGCCCGCTCCATACTCCCCTCCAGTCATCCAGTCAGCCCTCACACAGGGTTAATGCCAGCGTTACCGGAGGACGGTGTAACGCACTCCGGTAATGCAGCTATTAACCCTGTGTGACCAAGTTTTTACTATTGATGCTGCGCATGCAGCATCAATAGTAAAACGATCTAATGTTACAAATAATAATAATAATTAAAAAAAAGTTATTCTCACCCTCCGATGTGTCGTCCTGTCCGCCGGCAGGTTCCGGTGCTAAGGATGCTATGGGAGAAGGACCTGCCATGATGTCACAGTCATGTGACCGCGACGTCATCACAGATCCTGCGTGCCTGCGTGAGAATGACCTGTCATGATGTCACGGTCATGTGATCGCGACTTCATCACAGGTCCTGCGCGCCTGCGTGAGAAGGACCTGCCATGATGTCAGAGTCATGTGACCGCGACGTCATCACAGATCCTGCGTGCCTGCGCGAGAATGACCTGCCATGACGTCACGGTCATGTGATCGCGACTTCATCACAGGTCCTTTGCGCCTGCGCGAGAAGGACCTGCCATGATGTCACAGTCATGTGACCGCGACGTCATCACAGATCCTGCGTGCCTGCGCAAGAAGGACCGTGATGACCGTGACGTCATCACAGGTCCTGCGCTCATAGTCATACCAACCCTGGGACCAGAAGCTGCTGCGTGCACCGTACACAGGAGCCAGGACTAACGTGAATATATATTTATTTTTTATTTTATGTCACTGGCCAATATACTACATTACTGGGCAATATACTACGTGACTGACCAATATACTACATACTACGTGGCTGTGCAATATACTATGTTGCTGGGCAATATACTACGTGGCTGTGCAATATACTACGTTGCTGGGCAATATACTACGTGACTGGGCAATATACTACGTAGCTGGGCAATAAACTACGTTACTGGGCAATATACTACATTGCTGGGCAATATACTACGTGGCTGGGCAATATACTACGTGGACATGCATATTCTAGAATACCCGAGGCGTTAGAATCGGGCCACCATCTAGTCTTATATAACGGTCTTATTGAAAGTAAAGGTAGTAGCAAATTTGATTTCCTCCATGTAGGATAATATAAGTAATAGAGTCCAATGTGGTGATGTGGCAGGGATAGTATGTGCTTTCTAATACCAGGGCTGAATTTCAGTTCCAGTCTGTTCCTGGTCCCTGAGGTGGCAAAACAGATTAAAAAATCACCATAAGTGACCCCATTTTAGAAAATATACCAATTAAAGAATTAAATTAATCTAGGGGTATAGTGAGTAGAGATGAGTGGACTTCTTAAAAAAATGTTCGCCTATCTCAAATTCCGGACGAACGTAGCACATTCAGATTTGTGTTCGGTTTCACAAGTATTTTTACTCAAATTCGACAAAATTCAGTCACAGTTCGGTAAGTCATCGCGGTTCCAATAATGCTTTTGCTATTACTTTGGCTAGGATAGTGGTGCTGTGCAATGAACGGAGGGGACAGGGGGGCGTGTTTGATCGGGGGTGGATGTGTGGAGAGGTTAGAGGATCAGCGCACTCTTTTCTTCCCCATAAGTTTATGTGTGTTGATTGTGGGAGCCAATCAAGGGTGCAGAAACCATCCACAACGTCATGACACAGGGTCTTCTGTGATTGGCTGCCGAAGTCACATGTCCCTGTCCATATAAAAAGTGGACATCTTGTTTTGTTGGTGCCATTCTCTCAGTGTCACAGTGCAGAGAAGCCTCTCCTGATAGTGCTACACGTGAACTTGTCAGTTAGCTAGATAGGATCCTGTCCTGTGTGAAATCGATCTTCCAGAACCTAACTAGATTGTGGAGAAACTGTGTGGCAGTCTCTGGAGGCCCCGTTTGCTAATTCAAATCGTTTGTGAAAAAACTTTATTTCAGAGACAAATCAGAAGGCCAGATGTCCACTTAAAAATTGGTAGGTATAACAGTGTTGTTCAGGCACATTATCTAAGAAAATAAATAGTGATTGTTCGTTTAGTGACAGGTGACTGAGAGCTGTGGGCCTAAGGTTGTGAAATAGCAGGGTACAAGAGGGGAACTCTACTTACAACATGAGTGAGAAAAAGCAAGGTTGTGGTGGAAGGAGGTATAGGCTTGCTGTTCGACGTGTACGTGGCTTAGGTCCTAATGTTAATGAAAGTTCAACTGAACAAACACCATCTCGTCCTATTCAAAGACTACTGCCAACATCTGTTACGGGATGGGCAACTCCACTTCCTCTCTTTGTCTTTGTGGTACGCCTTGTAAATGAGGGTTAGAAAGAACATGTGCTCCAGTGGATGGCAAGCGCTGCATCAAGTGGCTTCTCCTCCTCTTCCTCCATCTTAACATGACATAAAAGTACAATCCTCAGAGGTGGCACCCCAATCACTCTGGTTTCCCACCTTGTCACAAATTTCCAAACGTCCACCGGACTGTGGGGAACCACATGGGCCATTTTGTAGAGCTGTTCACACATTCTATTCCTTTTTTGAGACTGCAAAGGATAACCTAACTCACATTATCTGCTAAATTTGCATAAAGCCTCACGAGAGGCAAAAAAATTCAATAATTTGACAACTACATGCATGAACCGGCACATGCATGATCAAGATGCCTTAGTGTGGGAATCTAACTGCTAAAATGCAGACTAGTGAGCTTTGCCAACCACCGATAGTCCCATCAACCACATTCGCTGCTTTTTCCTCCTCTGTCCCTGTGCCAAGTCTTCTCACATAGGTCTCGGGCTGCAGAAACTCCACTTTTTTACCTCTTACAGTCGGGGTAAGTGAGAGCCCATCAGCTGTTACGGAAGTGGACATGACTGCTATTTTTGTATCCCCTAGCACAGCACATCTTTCTCAATTCAAATAACATCAGCGCCTGCACCTCACTCACAGTCCAGCAGTTTTTCCTCTTCTCCTTACTCCACCCTCTCTCAGCACAGGAGCAAGCCCTCGCGTGGTCATGTAAAAGAATGTTTCCTCCTAAACATGCCAAAGCTAAGAGGTGGAACTCCACCATCTCCAATCTGTTGTCCACGGAAATGCTGTCTTTCCACCTGGTGGATACAGACGGTTTCAGAAAGTTGATAGCCATCACAGTCCCCCAGTACCAGTAGCCCAGTCGCCATTACTTCTCTAAGAAAGCTGTGCCTGCGCTATACCAGAATGTCGTAGACAACATCACCCGTACCCTGAAAAAATGTATGTCTGCTAGAGTGCATTTCACCACTGACACCTGAACAAGCAAACATGAGCGGGGCGTTACATCTCACTGACTGATCACTGGGTGACTCTGGTAGTTGTGGGGGCAGGCGGTCAAGGGGCTGCTCCACAAGTCTTTCAATCCCCAAGCATTGTGGGACAAACCTCTGTATCTAACAGTTCCACTGCATCTGACTCCTCCACCTCCTACCCTCAACCTCTCCCTTACTCAGACACGCATTCCAACAGTGCAGATTGAATCCCCCCACCCCCGTACTGTGCAGCCATGGCTCACAGCAATCAGGCAGTGTTCGAATTAATATGCCTTGGAGATCGTAGGCACACAGCTCAAGAGTTGTGGACATCTATCCAGGCCAAGTTAGAGCAATGGCTGTCTCCACTGAACCTGGAGCCAGGGAAGGCCATGTGCGATAATGGTGCAAACCTAGTGGTGGCCCTACACCGGGGCAACTTCACGTGCCTTGCATGGCTCACATCCTCAACCTGGTGGTACAGAAATTTCTCCACCACTATCCCGGCCTTGATGCAGTGATGCAAAAAGCACGGTTGCTATGTGCTCACTTCTGCAGATCGCACAACGCAGGTCATCGACTTGCATCGTTACAGAGGTCTTTTGGCCTACCGGTTAACCATTTAAATTGCGATGTTCCGACACAGTGGAATTCCACTTTGTACATGTTGCAGCGACTGTGACAGTGGCGATGAGCCCTGGTGCAGTATGTCTTTTTGCATAGCCTTGGCCAGCGCAGTATGGACATGGTGCAAATCACGCTTGCAGAGTGGGCACAGATGAAAGATCTCTGCACCCTTCTGCACAGTTTTGAAATGTCTACTAAGATAGCGCTGACGATGCCATCATCAGCTTCACTATTCCGGTCATCTACATGCTGGAGCATATGTTGAATAGTCTGCGTGAGAAGGTGGTGGTCCCAGAGGAAGAGGTGAAAGCAGACGAGGTTACAGAAGGGATGACAATATCTCACGCTTGTTTTGTAATGGATTCAAAGGATTCTGATGAATAAGAAATGCTCACATGAGAATTGAGTAAAACTAAATTGAATTTACTTAATAAGTGATAAGAAATAAACAGTCACTAAAATAACACATAAGCAATAAAGTAAAATAAATACATGTGCATCAAAACAAGCATTATTCATACATTACAATGTAGAAGTACTGTATATATTATATATTAAACTGATTGAAACCTTATCAATATATCAATAATTAGTATTAATTGGAGTGTTGAAACCATTAAAAATAACTATTATTACAATGCTTGTAGACAATCATAAGAGTGTTTTTTCCCTAGACAGCAGTGATGCACACAATGTGCATCGCAGTTCTAGACATACAATGACAGGAATGTCAAGGTTTCATCTCAAAAACATCAGCAGCAGCAACAAGGTAAGTGGCATAAGCAATTGCTGTGAGTCATTTCACACATTTCTTAAACCAGCCCGTGCACCAGCAGAACGTAGTACAAGTCTAACAGGTTATGAACGACTGGAAATGATGGTGCAGGAGTATCTGGAGCTCAATTTCAATGCCATTAGGGTGGGTATGGACAGTTTTGCATTTTGGTCTTCAAAAATGGAAAGCTATTATGCTTTTCCAGAGCCTTTGTGCTAACAGTAATGTAGACTTTTTTGTTGATGGACTTGAATGATAGATTGTTTTTCGTGTGTTGATTTGAAGTTTTTATTGGGACCAATTTGTTGGTGCATAACAATTTGATTTACATTGAACCCCTTAACACCCAGGCCATTTTCAATTTTTGCATTTTCATTTTTTGCTCCCCTTCTTCCCAGAGCCGTAACTTTTTTTTTGTCAAAATGGCGGGCTTGTTTTTTTTTGTGGGACGAATTTTACGTTTGAACCAACCCATTGGTTTTAACATATTATGTACTGTAAAATGGGAAAAAAAATTCGAAATGCGATGAAATTGCAAAAAAAGCGCAATCCCAGTGAAACGCGTGTCGAGGTGAGCTATGGGACCACCATCCAGGGTTGCACTATGACTGCAACAGGTATTGTATGAGCCTTAATTGGTGCATTTTACCTCTATATTGGGTGACTATTTGGAAGGTATTATACCATTATGTTACCATTCACTAGCTCTGCTATGGCTTAGGGGAAGCACCCTTTAGGGACATAGGTACCACTGGGTTAATGTTTTGCTTTGCTTGCATTTTGGCCACAGTCTATACCTATCACTAGTATGTATCGTTGATATAGGTACTCCATGATTTAATTATGGATTGCGTTATTTATGAAACTTGATAACTGACATGTACTGGTGGATTGGTGCATATACAAAGCAATATTGTATATTCCTGAGTGGGCACAAGTGAATTTTGGTGTGGATGTGGACTTGCCCTATCCTCAGTCGTGGTGGTTCATACCTGGGTGGTTTTTTGGCCCCATCGGTTTTTTCCTGATACACAGCCAACTTTATTCTCCCTTTATTTATAGGGTATTGATATGTAATTGTTTTGTATAAGTATTTATGTCATTTGGTGCATATACTGTATATGTGATAGTTGATATGTACAAGTTCAATAAATTTATACTCTCTTAACATATTTGTACCTTCATTGTTCTCAATGGGTTATATGTTGATAGTTGAAGGTTTCACTTTATGATCATATGTCAGGCTTATCGCTTGTAGGTGTTAAATGCTAAAACTGACCTGCCATTATGATTTTTCAGGTCATTACAAGTTCACTTACCATTTTTCGTGATCTCGGGTTGGATGAGGGCTTATATTTTGCGCAAAAGGGTGACATTTTTATTGATACCATATTGGTGCAGATACGATCTTTTGATCGCCCATTATTACATTTTTATGCACTCTTGTGGTGACCAAAAAAACGTAATTCTGGAGTTTTGATTTTTTCTCTCGTCACGCTGTTTATTGATCGGATTAATTATTTTATTATATTGACAGATTGGGCGATTCTGAATGTAGTGATACCAAATATGTGTATGTCCAAGAGGAAGAAAAAAACCCCCGCACTGCTGCCTATAGCGATCACCTTACAACGTGTCCTATGCTGCTATGCCAGTACCGAAACCATCTACTCCAAACCATAGGCACATCGGGTGCATACCCATAAAAAGCACATGAAATTCAGAAAAAAAGAAGAAAAAAATGGTTTGCACTCACCAGGCACGATCAAGAAGATTAGTCTTTATTAGGACATATGCGATGTGGACAGGGAGGACATGTTAAAACAGGATGACAGCTGTTTCGCGCACACAGCGCTTCCACAGATCCGATGATCTGTGGAAGCGCTGTGTGCGCGAAACAGCTGTCTTCCTGTTTTAACACGCATATGTCCTAATAAAGACTAATCTTCTTGATCGGGCCTGGTGAGTGTAAACCATTTTTTTCTTCTTTTTTCCAAATATGTGTATGTTTGATTTTTCTTACATTGTTTTATTTTGAATAGGGAGAATGGGGGGGGGGGGTGATTTGAAATTTTATATTTTTTTATTGTTTTAATATTTTTAAAAACTTTTTTTTTTACTTTTGGCATGCTTCAATAGTCTCCATGGGAGACTAGGGTCTGCCATAATCAGATCGGCACTGCTGTATACAAGCGATGATCAGATCGCCTGTTTGTAGCAGAAATGCTCACTTGCCTGGTGGTCGACGCGCATAGAAATCCGGTAATGACAACCGTAGAGGTCTGCTGGAGACCTCTGGTTGTCATGCCAACCCATTTGTGACCTGCGATCACGTGACGGGGTCACTGATGGGCGAGATTTCCGGCGTGCTTGCCGGAAGCGCGAGTTAAATGCCGCTGTCAGAAATTGACAGCAGCATTTAACTAGATAACTGCACCGATCACGTGACGGGGTCACTGATGGGCAAGATTTCCGGCGCCATGTGATTATCAACTGACATGTGCCCGGAAAGGTGCAGACTCAGCGCCGGAGCCTGCACCAAATGGGGAGTTCAACATCGGCATACTATTACGCCCGATGTCGGAAAGGGGTTAATAGTCGGTTCACATCTATCTTGTGCCCTATGCTGAGTACTTAACTAAGGGTTTCTGACTAAATCTACAAAAAACGTGATTTAGATGAAACCCCCAACAGAGCCATTCACTAGAATGAGGCATATGGAGTCATTTTAGTTTTCGTCTGGCATTTGTTCCAGTAGATCAGACGTTTTTGTGCTAAAAAGATCCCTAAAATAAAAGGACACCTCCAAAATAGAATCCAAAATGACTCAAGCTGCTGCATTACAGTAGATGGTACAATTGCGCTTTGGTCTGAATCAAGGTTGTTGGGGATTTAGAAAGAAACCGCGAGGTTAGTGCTCACAACAGAGAGCACAAGATAAATGTTATTCAGGTCTTTTACTTATTTTTATTGGTGGCAGAATGAATAACTAAACAAAAAGCAAAGAATTGCTTTTATTTTATTTATATATGACACCGTTCCTCGTGCAGTATAAGTGATTAGAGAACTTTATTCTTCAGGTCAGTACGATTACAGAGATACTGGATTTATATACAGTAGTTTCTTTTCTGTTTTTTTACCATATTCTGAGGGCTGCTAATTTATTACTTTTTTGCCAACAGAACCATATGTTGGCTTGTTTTTATGCGGAATGAGATGACTTCATACCATTTTTTTACAATTTACTTTTTATTTCTTTATATTCTACTTTTTGATGGTTAATATGATGAAAAAGCTAAATTTTTTAATGTTAGTTATTTTATAGTGTTCACTATACAGGATAAATTATGTGTATGTTATTTTGTTTATTTTTGTTTTTACATGAAACCTGCGTTTTTAGTGGCAAAATATTTTTTACCTGATTTTTTGTGCTTTGTTTTGTCCATTGTTTATAAATGTAAATGTTTTTCTTATTTTTGCTTAGTCCTACCACAGAACTTGAATATTTTACAAATTGATGGTTAGTAGTGATGAGCGAATATACTCGTTACTCGAGATTTCTTGAGCATGCTCGGTTGTCCTCCGAGTATTTTTTAGTGCTCGGAGATTTAGTTTTTATTGCCGCAGCTGAATGTTTTACATCTGTTAGGCAGCATAAGTACATGTGGGGGTTGCCTGGTTGTTAGAGAATCCCCACATGTACTTATGCTGGCTAACAGATGTTAATCATTTAGCAGCGGCAATAAAAACTAAATCTCCGAGCACTAAAAAATATTCGGAGGACTCCCAAGCGAGCTCAAGAAATCTCGAGTGACGAGTATATTCGCTCATCACTAATGATTAGTCATGGGACCTATCAGTTTTACACTTTGCCGATTAAATTTTGTTTATGGCAGTGCCTAATGGGCCACCAAGGCCCGAGGCCATTATTTGGCTTTATAGTTTCAATGGTAACCATCAGTCACATGAGGTACTGATGTGAATGTTCATCTAGATGCTGATGTTGCTATTAACAGCGCCATCTATGTAGTAAAAAGGCCATGATAGGTGATACAAGTAATAGTGATTGATGCAGGAGATTGTACAAAACTCTCCGCTAGTACCAGACAACCAGTTTTGATCTTTTCCGTGACATCACTAAGAAGGTCAAATCCGGAAAAGCAGCCGAAATCAACCTTCTTCATTATGATTGGTCTGCACAGACAGACCAGTCACAGCAATCATGGTGTGGGACCAAAGCTCACTGCTTCCAAGCCAGCTGTCTACATACGATTTTGTGTGGTGAGAGTTTATCTCAATCACGTACATGTGTGATGGAATGCGGTAAGGTACCACATCCACTTATGTACATGTTTTTGTATTAAGAAGTTGAAGAAGTAAATCGCTGGCCTTGATAACATTTATAGGGCTATTACCCTGCCCAGACTTCCATGATTTTGTATCCCTGTATGGTGTGTTGAACTTCTAAATTACCCACTTTATTGATCTCTCTCTACACATGGCATTGTCCCCTCTGTACTGCGTACATGGCTCTGCTATGTCAAAATTACTAAACTGTAACTTGCATGACTTCTCTCTGTTACAAACCGTTGGCTATCCAACTATGCTTATACATTTTCTGCCACCTCATTAGTATAAGTTGACTCCTTCTTCCATTTTGTTACTGACATGTCAGGGCTTTAGCTCTGGTTTCCAAATCTTTCTTCCTTGGAGGTTGGCTCCCTCTGCTCCAGTGCATTACAGGTCACTATTGTAACACAGTTCATGCATCTGATGTAATTTTCTTAGGCCTTTGAAGTCTGTCTGCCTCAAGTGGCTGCGTGATGCAAGAGTTTTCAGGTTCTGTATCCTGGTATCAAAGTTCGCCTGAAACAATGAAACTCTATTGACAATCTTTTCACAAGTTTGTCTTACTGGATAAAGGATGAAATTGCTGGTGGGGACTTCCAACCTTCTTAGATGACTTTATTTCTCTAGCTACCACAGGTAATTTACATTTTAAGAAAAGATCATGGGAAAATGGCAAAATCTTCAAGTTCTTAAGAACAGAAAAACTTCAAATTTCCAGTTCAAAAAGGAAATTTTCAGACCTTAGGTGAGAATGGTGGGATCACCTCAGGGTTAACATTGTCCTGCAGCAAAGATAAACTTCTTGTACCCTTATCACTATTCTTTAAATACTCAGAGTTTTCTGGTCCAGCTTTTTTGGACTCCAGAGCTGCAGACCACTTTCTTGATTCTACGTTATCCTATTTATTTACAGACTTCTTTGAAACTTATTTTTGCAAACAGTTCCCCAATTTCACATGACTGTGTTCAATTCTGTACTGAGAATGTGAGTCTTCAAAGGCATTTCTTTGAGGACTGAAATGTTTTCAAAATAAATATGAGGGCATTTCTTTTTGCCTCTTGTTGATCCACTGGTACCCTTGCAACTGCCATGGTTACGGCTTCATGCTCCGGTTATTAATTAGTCAATTATTGTTGATTGTCTTGTTTACAAAGTTGCATTCAAGTTATTCCTTAGCCACCTTCTGTATTGCTTTGCTCTTCACCTAGTTCTTCCAACCTTCACTTCTCCTTCTCAGGTCTTCTCAGACATCTTCTCCAAGCAATAGAAAACTGTGCTATTACTTTTTTCCCTTTAACTGAGCCACCTAGAGGAAGAGTGTATAATTTATTCCTCTTGGAGACGAAACCAATGTCACCATAGATTATGGAGAACTTGGAGAGTATTTTGTTGTGCTCTTTGTCTTGAGTAACACTTCGGCCGCATTCCAGCATTTTGTTATTGAAATTTCCAGTGATATCCTTTACCAGTATGAGAAATTAGTACTCTGTTAGCATGTCAGATTTGTGCTAATTAGACTGTGGCACAATAACCTTTACACCAAACTCGAAAAATGTCTCTTTACATTGCTGTTCATAATATATATTATCTCTTCAAGAGGTCAGTGGATGGATCAAGAGAAAATTTCAGCTATTCTAGATTGGCTGTAACCTGTGAACCTTAAAGCCCTTCAGAGATTAATTTACTATGCCAGCTACTATTGGCAAATCTATAAGATCTACTGAGAAAACCATCCTCTTAAGGCCCTCAATCCCTCACTCAGATGGGCACAAATCCTCAGATCTGGAGAATTCTGAGATACAAGCCTTCAATCTCTTCAAATGATGACATTCCCGTGGTACAGTTCTACACCATCCAGACATCAACAGGCTGTTTTCTTATAAGTTAATTCCTCTTCTATCTGTGTAGAAGCTGTTCTCTCTCAAACTTCTCTTGAATCTAGTATCCATACATGTGTTTTTTTTTATTTTTTTAAATGTCTCCTGATCAACGGAATTGCAGTATTGGTGATCAAGAAGTTATAAACATAAAATTAACTTTGGAGAAATGGCAATATCTACTTTAAAAAGCCAATTTTCCAGTGACTATTTTACAGGCCAAAAAATCTAGAATAACTTCAATCTGCACTTGTTAAGCTGGACAGTTGCTTTTCTTCTCTTGGTTTTGATTCAATTTTACCTACCATCAAACGGAAAGAACCGTAGGGCTTTTTCTGTCTCCAGATGTTTTGATCAGTGTGAGGCCTCTGAAGAAACACACTGTCATGTCTTAGGACCTGAATATATTTATGCCTTTTATCTCTTCTTTATCTAATGTTCCCACCAAAGGATGATTCCTCATCTTAAAGCTCTTCGTCATAAGGTCTTATCCTGGGCCTGTTCCTTGGCACTCTTCTCTGGTCACCCTGGAGTTAAATGAACTGCAGAACTAATCTCTTGTGTTTATTGCTGGCGTAAGTGGAGACAGGATGTTAAAAAGTTTTGTGGATTTTTTACCTCAATGTTGCCTTATCAAATATTTTTGATAAGTGCCTCTTGGACTTTGGCTACTTCAACCCATTCCCTCTACCCTCTACCATCTACCACAACACATCAGACTCTCGCCTACCATCGAAACCATCAAAAAGAACCTGAAGACCCACCTCTTCCGACAAGCCTACAACCTGCAGTAACCACCGATCGACCAAACCACTGCATGACCAGCTCTATCCTCACCTACTGTATCCTCACCCATCCCTTGTAGATTGTGAGTCCTCGCGGGCAGGGTCCTCATTCCTCCTGTACCAGTTATGACTTGTATTGTTTAAGATTATTATACTTGTTTTTATTATGTATACCCCTCCTCACATGTAAAGCGCCATGGAACAAATGGCACTATAACAATAAATAACTAGATGGGTATTTCCTGAAGGAACTACAGATAGTGCTTTGGAATGGTGCCCGGGCTGCCCCTGCAAGAGTTTTACACTTGGATGCACCTCAGGATCGATTTGGTGGTCGGGGAACCTCAGGTGCCAATTTGGTGGGCGGGGAACCTCAGATGCCAATTTGGTGGGCGGGGCCACTCTGGGTTTGATTTGGTGGGCGGGGCCAATCTGGGTCTGATTTGGTGGGCAGGGAACATCAGGGGCCGATTTGGTGGGCGGAGCCCCTTAGGGGCCGATTTGGTGGGTGGGGTCACTCAGGGTCCGATTTGGTGGGTGGGGTCACTCTGGGTCCGATTTGGTGGGCGGGGTCACTCTGAGTCCGATTTGGTGGGCGGGGTCACTCTGGGTCCGATTTGTTGGGCGGGGCACCTCAGGGACTGATTTGGTGGCCGGGGCCCCTCAGGTGCCGATTTGGTGGCCGGGGCCCCTCAGGTGCCGATTTGGTGGGCGGGGCCGCTCTGGGTCCTATTTGGTGGGCGGGGACCCTCTATGTCCGATTTGGTGGGCGGGGCCCCTCTGGGTCCGATTTGGTGGGCGGGGCCCCTCTGGGTCCGATTTGGTGGGCGGGGCCCCTCTAGGTCCGATTTGGTGGGCGGGGCCCCTCTGGGTCCGATTTGGTGGGCGGGGCCCCTCTGGGTCCGATTTGGTGGGCGGGGCCCCTCTGGGTCAGATTTGGTGGGCGGGGCACCTCTGGGTCAGATTTGGTGGGCGGGGCACCTCTGGGTCAGATTTGGTGGGCGGGGCACCTCTGGGTCAGATTTGGTGGGCGGGGCACCTCTGGGTCAGATTTGGTGGGCGGGGCACCTCTGGGTCAGATTTGGTGGGCGGGGCACCTCTGGGTCAGATTAGGTGGGCGGGGCACCTCAGGGTCAGATTTGGTGGGCGGGGCACCTCAGGGTCAGATTTGGTGGGCGGGGCACCTCTGGGTCAGATTTGGTGGGCGGGGCACCTCTGGTCCGATTTGGTGGGTGGGGTCACTCGGGGTCCGATTTGGGGGGGGCGGGGTCACTCGGGGTCCGATTTGGGGGACCGGTCACTCGGGGTCCGATTTGGGGGCAGGGTCACTCGGGGTCCGATTCGGGGGCGGGGCACCTCTGGGTCAGATTTGGTGGGCGGGGCACCTCTGGGTCAGATTTGGTGGGCGGGGCACCTCTGGGTCAGATTTGGTGGGCGGGGCACCTCTGGGTCAGATTTGGTGGGCGGGGCACCTCTGGGTCAGATTTGGTGGGCGGGGCACCTCTGGGTCAGATTAGGTGGGCGGGGCACCTCTGGGTCAGATTAGGTGGGCGGGGCACCTCAGGGTCAGATTTGGTGGGCGGGGCACCTCTGGGTCAGATTAGGTGGGCGGGGCACCTCTGGGTCAGATTAGGTGGGCGGGGCACCTCAGGGTCCGATTTGGCGGGCGGGGTCACTCTGGGTCCGATTTGGCGGGCGGGGTCACTCTGGGTCCGATTTGGCGGGCGGGGCCACTCGGGGTCCGATTTGGTGGGCTGCGCACCTCAGGTGCCAATTTGGTGCGCGGGTCACTTTAAGAGCTGATATTATCTGGCAAAACTGTGTCCTGGTGGGGTCATGTAGAGTTCGTCGGCGTTGGCATAGTAACTGGGTCTGACTTCGCATATCAATGAGCTGATCAGCCAGGTGGCAGTTGGCAGTTATTTTTAAATTGCCTCAGAAATCAGCCATTATCCCTTATTGGAAAATTTACCCATTGAGAAATTGCATTCCAATCAGGGGAAAAACGCAAATTGCGCCAAAACTACAAATCCGATCGACACGAAAAATACTTAGCACACCTCGTGGGAACGCTGGCTTCGAAATGACACCTCACTGGAGTCTGTGCGTGCAGCGGTTCGGGCCGCATTAATCGCGGACTGAATAATAATAATAATAATAATAACTAGATGGGTATTTCCTGAAGGAACTACAGATAGTGCTTTGGAATGGTGCCCGGGCTGCCCCTGCAAGACTTTCACACTTGGGTGTCCCTCAGGTGCTGATTTGGTGGGCGGGCCACTCTGGGTCCGATTTGGTGGGCGGGGCCACTCTGGGTCCGATTTGGTGGGCGGGGTCACTCTGGGTCGATTTGGTGGGCGGGGTCACTCTGGGTTCGATTTGGTGGGCGGGGTCACTCTGGGTCCGATTTGGTGGGCGGGGTCCCTCAGGGTCCGATCTGGTGGGCGGGGTCCCTCAGGGTCCGATCTGGTGGGCGGGGTCACTCTGGGTCCGATTTGGTGAGCGGGGTCACTCTGGGTCCCATTTGGTGGGCGGGGTCACTCTGGGTCCCATTTGGTGGGCGGGGTCACTCTGGGTCCCATTTGGTGGGCGGGGTCACTCTGGGTCCCATTTGGTGGGCGGGGTCACTCTGGGTCCCATTTGGTGGGCGGGGTCACTCTGGGTCCCATTTGGTGGGCGGGGTCACTCTGGGTCCCATTTGGTGGGCGGGGTCACTCTGGGTCCCATTTGGTGGGCGGGGTCACTCTGGGTCCCATTTGGTGGGCGGGGTCACTCTGGGTCCCATTTGGTGGGCGGGGTCACTCTGGGTCACATTTGGTGGGCGGGGTCACTCTGGGTCACATTTGGTGGGCGGGGTCACTCTGGGTCACATTTGGTGGGCGGGGTCACTCTGGGTCACATTTGGTGGGCGGGGTCACTCTGGGTCACATTTGGTGGGCGGGGTCACTCTGGGTCACATTTGGTGGGCGGGGTCACTCTGGGTCACATTTGGTGGGCGGGGTCACTCAGTCACATTTGGTGGGCGGGGTCACTCAGTCACATTTGGTGGGCGGGGTCACTCTGGGTCACATTTGGTGGGCGGGGTCACATTTGGTGGGCGGGGTCACTCTGGGTCACATTTGGTGGGCGGGGTCACTCTGGGTCACATTTGGTGGGCGGGGTCACTCTGGGTCACATTTGGTGGGCGGGGTCACTCTGGGTCACATTTGGTGGGCGGGGTCACTCTGGGTCACATTTGGTGGGCGGGGTCACTCGGTCACATTTGGTGGGCGGGGTCACTCTGGGTCACATTTGGTGGGCGGGGTCACTCTGGGTCACATTTGGTGGGCGGGGTCACTCTGGGTCACATTTGGTGGGCGGGGCCCCTCAGGGTCCGATTTGGTGGGCGGGGCCCCTCAGGGGCCGATTTGGTGGGCGGGGCCCCTCAGGGGCCGATTTGGTGGGCGGGGCCCCTCAGGAGCCGATTTGGTGGGCGGGGCCCCTTAGGGGACAATTTGGTGGGCGGGGCCCCTCAGGGGTCGATTTGGTGGGCGGTGCCCCTCAGGCGCTGATTTGGTGCGCGGGGCCCCTCAGGGGCCGATTTGGTTGGCGGGGCCCCTCAGGGGCCGATTTGGAGGGCGGGGCCCCTAAAGGGCCGATTTGGTGGGCGGGGCCACTTAGGGGCCGATTTGGTGGGTGGGGTCCCTCAGGGTCCGATTTGGTGGACGGGGCCCCTCAGGGTCCGATTTGGTGGGCGGGGCCCCTCAGGGTCTGACTTGGTGGGCGGGGCCCCTCAGGGGCCGATTTGGTGGGTGGGGCCCCTCAGGGGCCGATTTGGTGGGCGGGGCCCCTCAGGGTCCGTTTTGGTGGACGGGGCCCCTCAGGGTCCGATTTGGTGGGCGGGGCCCCTCAGGGTCCGATATGGTGGGCGGGGCCCCTCAGGGTCCGATTTGGTGGGCGGGGCACCTCAGGGGCCGATTTGGTGGGCGGGGCCCCTTAGGGGCCGATTTGGTGGGCGGGACCCCTCAGGGGCCGATTTGGTTGGCGGGGCCCCTCAGGGTCCGATTTGGTGGGCGGGGCCCCTCAGGGTCCGATTTGGTGGGCGGGGCCCCTCAGGGTCCGATTTGGTGGGCGGGGCCCCTCAGGGTCCGATTTGGGGGGCGGGGGAGCACTTACCTTTCACCCACGTGACCTGGGGTGCGCTTACTTTTCACACTCGGGACCGGGGGTGCACTTACTTTTCACACCCGGGACCGGGGGTGCACTTACTTTTCACACCCGGGACCGGGGGTGCACTTACTTTTCACACACGGGAACGGGGGTGCACTTACTTTTCCCACCCGGGACCGGGGGTGCACTTACTTTTCACACACGGGATCGGGGGTGCACTTACTTTTCACATATGGCAGCAGGGGTGCACTTACTTTTCACTCACGGGACAGGGGGTGCACTTACTTTTCACCCAATGGACCGAGGGTGCACTTACTTTTCACACCCGGGACCGGGGGTGCACTTACTTTTCACTCACGGGATAGGGGGTGCACTTACTTTTCACCCAAGGGACCGGGGGTGCACTTACTTTTCACACATGGGACCGGGGGTGCACTTACTTTTCACCCACAGGACCGAGGGTGCACTTACTTTTCACACACGGAATCGGGGGTGCACTTACTTTTCACATATGGCAGCGGGGGTGCACTTACTTTTCACTCACAGGATAGGGGGTGCACTTACTTTTCACCCACAGGACCGGGGGTGCACTTACTTTTCACCCACGGGACCGGGGGTGCACTTACTTTTCACCCACAGGACCGAGGGTGCACTTACTTTTCACCCACGGGACCGGGGGTGCACTTACTTTTCAGCCACGGGATCGGGGGTGCACTTACTTTTCACACCCAGAACCGGGGGTGCACTTACTTTTCACCCACGGGACCTGGGGTGCACTTATTTTTCACACATGGGACCGGGGGTGCACTTACTTTTCACCCATGGGACCTGGGGTGCGCTTACTTTTCACACACGGGACTGAGAGTGCACTTACTTTTCACACACGGGATAGGGGGTGCACTTACTTTTCACCCAAGGGACCGGGGGTGCACTTAGTTTTCACTCACGGGATAGGGGGTGCACTTACTTTTCACACACGGGAACGGGGGTGCACTTACTTTTCACACACGGGATCGGGGGTGCACTTACTTTTCACATATAGCAGCGGGAGTGCACTTACTTTTCACCCACGGGACCGGGGTGCACTTACTTTTCACCCACGGGACCTGGGGTGCGCTTACTTTTCACCCACGGGACTTGGGGTGCACTTACTTTTCACACCCGGGACCGGGGGTGCACTTACTTTTCCCACCCGGGACCGGGGGTGCACTTACTTTTCACCCACGGGACCGAGGGTGCACTTAATTTTGCACACCTGGGGTGCACTTACTTTTCACACCCAGAACCGGGGGTGCACTTACTTTTCACCCACGGGACCGAGGGTGCATTTACTTTTCACACACGGGATCGGGGGTGCACTTACTTTGTACATATGGCAGCGGGGGTGCACTTACTTTTCACCCACGGGACCGGGGGTGCACTTACTTTTCACCCACAGGACCAACGATGCACTTACTTTTCACCCACGGGACCGGGGGTGCACATACTTTTGCACACACGGGGCGGGGGTGCACTTACTTTTGCACATACAGGGCGGGGGTGCACTTACCCTCTGGGTCTGATTTGGTGGACGGGGTCACACTGGGTCAGATTTGGTGGGCTGGACACCTCAGGTAATAATTTGGTGGGTAGGTCACTTTAAGAGCTGATATTATCTGGCAAAACTGTGTGCTGGTGGGGTCATGTAGAGTTCGTAGGCGTTGGCATAGTAACTGGGTCTGACTGCACATAGCAATGAGCTCATCAGCCAGGTGGCAGTTGGCAGTTATTTTGAAATTGCCTCAGAAATCAGCCATTATCCCTTATTGTTGGAACAATTTCCCATTGAAATGCATTGAGACGAAATTTTCAAACGCCAATTGCGCCAAAACTACAAATCCGATCGACACGAAAAATACTTAGCACACCTGCCAGGAATGCTGGCTTCGAAATGACACCTCACTGGAGTCTGTGCGTGCAGCGGTTCGGGCCGCATTAATTGCGGACTGAATAATAATAAGAAGAACTAGATGGGTATTTCCTGAAGGAACTACAGATAGTGCTTTGGAATGGTGCCCGGGCTGCCCCTGCAAGACTTTCACACTTGGGTGTCCCTCAGGTGCTGATTTGGTGGGCGGGCCACTCTGGGTCCGATTTGGTGGGCGGGGCCACTCTGGGTCCGATTTGGTGGGCGGGGTCACTCTGGGTCGATTTGGTGGGCGGGGTCACTCTGGGTTCGATTTGGTGGGCGGGGTCACTCTGGGTCCGATTTGGTGGGCGGGGTCCCTCAGGGTCCGATCTGGTGGGCGGGGTCCCTCAGGGTCCGATCTGGTGGGCGGGGTCACTCTGGGTCCGATTTGGTGAGCGGGGTCACTCTGGGTCCCATTTGGTGGGCGGGGTCACTCTGGGTCCCATTTGGTGGGCGGGGTCACTCTGGGTCCCATTTGGTGGGCGGGGTCACTCTGGGTCCCATTTGGTGGGCGGGGTCACTCTGGGTCCCATTTGGTGGGCGGGGTCACTCTGGGTCCCATTTGGTGGGCGGGGTCACTCTGGGTCCCATTTGGTGGGCGGGGTCACTCTGGGTCCCATTTGGTGGGCGGGGTCACTCTGGGTCCCATTTGGTGGGCGGGGTCACTCTGGGTCCCATTTGGTGGGCGGGGTCACTCTGGGTCCCATTTGGTGGGCGGGGTCACTCTGGGTCACATTTGGTGGGCGGGGTCACTCTGGGTCACATTTGGTGGGCGGGGTCACTCTGGGTCACATTTGGTGGGCGGGGTCACTCTGGGTCACATTTGGTGGGCGGGGTCACTCTGGGTCACATTTGGTGGGCGGGGTCACTCTGGGTCACATTTGGTGGGCGGGGTCACTCTGGGTCACATTTGGTGGGCGGGGTCACTCAGTCACATTTGGTGGGCGGGGTCACTCAGTCACATTTGGTGGGCGGGGTCACTCTGGGTCACATTTGGTGGGCGGGGTCACATTTGGTGGGCGGGGTCACTCTGGGTCACATTTGGTGGGCGGGGTCACTCTGGGTCACATTTGGTGGGCGGGGTCACTCTGGGTCACATTTGGTGGGCGGGGTCACTCTGGGTCACATTTGGTGGGCGGGGTCACTCGGTCACATTTGGTGGGCGGGGTCACTCTGGGTCACATTTGGTGGGCGGGGTCACTCTGGGTCACATTTGGTGGGCGGGGTCACTCTGGGTCACATTTGGTGGGCGGGGCCCCTCAGGGTCCGATTTGGTGGGCGGGGCCCCTCAGGGGCCGATTTGGTGGGCGGGGCCCCTCAGGGGCCGATTTGGTGGGCGGGGCCCCTCAGGAGCCGATTTGGTGGGCGGGGCCCCTTAGGGGACAATTTGGTGGGCGGGGCCCCTCAGGGGTCGATTTGGTGGGCGGTGCCCCTCAGGCGCTGATTTGGTGCGCGGGGCCCCTCAGGGGCCGATTTGGTTGGCGGGGCCCCTCAGGGGCCGATTTGGAGGGCGGGGCCCCTAAAGGGCCGATTTGGTGGGCGGGGCCACTTAGGGGCCGATTTGGTGGGTGGGGTCCCTCAGGTTCCGATTTGGTGGACGGGGCCCCTCAGGGTCCGATTTGGTGGGCGGGGCCCCTCAGGGTCTGACTTGGTGGGCGGGGCCCCTCAGGGGCCGATTTGGTGGGTGGGGCCCCTCAGGGGCCGATTTGGTGGGCGGGGCCCCTCAGGGTCCGTTTTGGTGGACGGGGCCCCTCAGGGTCCGATTTGGTGGGCGGGGCCCCTCAGGGTCCGATATGGTGGGCGGGGCCCCTCAGGGTCCGATTTGGTGGGCGGGGCACCTCAGGGGCCGATTTGGTGGGCGGGGCCCCTTAGGGGCCGATTTGGTGGGCGGGACCCCTCAGGGGCCGATTTGGTTGGCGGGGCCCCTCAGGGTCCGATTTGGTGGGCGGGGCCCCTCAGGGTCCGATTTGGTGGGCGGGGCCCCTCAGGGTCCGATTTGGTGGGCGGGGCCCCTCAGGGTCCGATTTGGGGGGCGGGGGAGCACTTACCTTTCACCCACGTGACCTGGGGTGCGCTTACTTTTCACACTCGGGACCGGGGGTGCACTTACTTTTCACACCCGGGACCGGGGGTGCACTTACTTTTCACACCCGGGACCGGGGGTGCACTTACTTTTCACACACGGGAACGGGGGTGCACTTACTTTTCCCACCCGGGACCGGGGGTGCACTTACTTTTCACACACGGGATCGGGGGTGCACTTACTTTTCACATATGGCAGCAGGGGTGCACTTACTTTTCACTCACGGGACAGGGGGTGCACTTACTTTTCACCCAATGGACCGAGGGTGCACTTACTTTTCACACCCGGGACCGGGGGTGCACTTACTTTTCACTCACGGGATAGGGGGTGCACTTACTTTTCACCCAAGGGACCGGGGGTGCACTTACTTTTCACACATGGGACCGGGGGTGCACTTACTTTTCACCCACAGGACCGAGGGTGCACTTACTTTTCACACACGGAATCGGGGGTGCACTTACTTTTCACATATGGCAGCGGGGGTGCACTTACTTTTCACTCACAGGATAGGGGGTGCACTTACTTTTCACCCACAGGACCGGGGGTGCACTTACTTTTCACCCACGGGACCGGGGGTGCACTTACTTTTCACCCACAGGACCGAGGGTGCACTTACTTTTCACCCACGGGACCGGGGGTGCACTTACTTTTCAGCCACGGGATCGGGGGTGCACTTACTTTTCACACCCAGAACCGGGGGTGCACTTACTTTTCACCCACGGGACCTGGGGTGCACTTATTTTTCACACATGGGACCGGGGGTGCACTTACTTTTCACCCATGGGACCTGGGGTGCGCTTACTTTTCACACACGGGACTGAGAGTGCACTTACTTTTCACACACGGGATAGGGGGTGCACTTACTTTTCACCCAAGGGACCGGGGGTGCACTTAGTTTTCACTCACGGGATAGGGGGTGCACTTACTTTTCACACACGGGAACGGGGGTGCACTTACTTTTCACACACGGGATCGGGGGTGCACTTACTTTTCACATATAGCAGCGGGAGTGCACTTACTTTTCACCCACGGGACCGGGGTGCACTTACTTTTCACCCACGGGACCTGGGGTGCGCTTACTTTTCACCCACGGGACTTGGGGTGCACTTACTTTTCACACCCGGGACCGGGGGTGCACTTACTTTTCCCACCCGGGACCGGGGGTGCACTTACTTTTCACCCACGGGACCGAGGGTGCACTTAATTTTGCACACCTGGGGTGCACTTACTTTTCACACCCAGAACCGGGGGTGCACTTACTTTTCACCCACGGGACCGAGGGTGCATTTACTTTTCACACACGGGATCGGGGGTGCACTTACTTTGTACATATGGCAGCGGGGGTGCACTTACTTTTCACCCACGGGACCGGGGGTGCACTTACTTTTCACCCACAGGACCAACGATGCACTTACTTTTCACCCACGGGACCGGGGGTGCACATACTTTTGCACACACGGGGCGGGGGTGCACTTACTTTTGCACATACAGGGCGGGGGTGCACTTACCCTCTGGGTCTGATTTGGTGGACGGGGTCACACTGGGTCAGATTTGGTGGGCTGGACACCTCAGGTAATAATTTGGTGGGTAGGTCACTTTAAGAGCTGATATTATCTGGCAAAACTGTGTGCTGGTGGGGTCATGTAGAGTTCGTAGGTGTTGGCATAGTAACTGGGTCTGACTGCACATAGCAACTAGATGGGTATTTCCTGAAGGAACTACAGATAGTGCTTTGTAATGGTGCCCGGGCTGCCCCTGCAAGACTTTCACACTTGGGTGCCCCTCAGGCGCTGTTTTGGTGAGCAGGGTCACTCTGGGTCAGATTTGGTGGGCGGGGTCACTCTGGGTCAGATTTGGTGGGCGGGGTCACTCTGGGTCACATTTGGTGGGCGTGGTCACTCTGGGTCACATTTGGTGGGTAAGGTCACTCTGGGTCACATTTGGTGGGTGGGGTCACTCTGGGTCACATTTGGTGGGCGGGGTCACTCTGGCTCACATTTGGTGGGCGGGGTCACTCTGGGTCACATTTGGTGGGCGGGGTCACTCTGGGTCACATTTGGTGGGCGGGGTCACTCTGGGTCAAATTTGGTGGGCGGGGTCACTCTGGGTCACATTTGGTGGGCGGGGTCACTGGGTCACATTTGGTGGGTGGGGTCACTTTGGGTCACATTTGGTGGGCGGGGTCATTCTGGGTCCGATTTGGTGGGCGGGGTCACTCTGTCCGAATTGGTGGGCGGGGTCACTCTGGATCCGATTTGGTGGGTGGGGTCACTCTGGGTCCGATTTGGTGGACGGGGTCACTCTGGGTCCGATTTGGTGGGTGGGGTCACTCTAGTCCCGATTTGGTTGGCGGGGTCACTCTGGGTCCGATTTGGTGGGCGGGGTCACTCTGAGTCCGATTTGGTGGGCGGGGTCACTCTGGGTCCGATTTGGTGGGCGGGGTCACTCTGGGTCCGATTTGGTGGGCGGGGTCACTCTGGGTCACATTTGGTGGGCGGGGTCACTCTGGGTCACATTTGGTGGGCGGGGTCACTCTGGGTCACATTTGGTGGGCGGGGTCACTCTGGGTCACATTTGGTGGGCGGGGTCACTCTGGGTCACATTTGGTGGGCGGGGTCACTCTGGGTCACATTTGGTGGGCGGGGTCACTCTGGGTCACAATTGGTGGGCGGGATCATTCTGGGTCCGATTTGGTGGGTGGGGTCACTCTGTGTCCGAATTGGTGGGCGGGGTCACTCTGGGTCCGATTTGGTGGGTGGGATCACTCTGGGTCCGATTTGGTGGGCGGGGTCACTCTGAGTCCGATTTGGTGGGCGGGGTCACTCTTGGTCCGATTTGGTGGGTGGGGTCACTCTGGGTCCGATTTGGTGGACGGGGTCACTCTGGGTCCGATTTGGTGGACGGGGTCACTCTAGTCCCGATTTGGTGGGTGGGGTCACTCTGGGTCACATTTGGTGGGCGGGGTCACTCTGGGTCAAATTTGGTGGGCTGGGTCTCTCTGGGTCACATTTGGTGGGCGGGGTCACTCTGGGTCACATTTGGTGGGTGGGGTCACTCTGGGTCACATTTGGTGGGTGGGGTCACTCTGGGTCACATTTGGTGGGCGGGGTCACTCTGGCTCCGATTTGGTGGGCGGGGTCATTCTGGGTCACATTTGGTGGGCGGGGTCACTCTGTGTCCGAATTGGTGGGCGGGGTCACTCTGGGTCCGATTTGGTGGGTGGGGTCACTCTGGGTCCGATTTGGTGGACGGGGTCACTCTGGGTCCGATTTGGTGGGCGGGGTCACTCTGGGTCCGATTTGGTGGGCGGGGTCACTCTAGTCCCGATTTGGTGGTCGGGGTTACTCTGGGTCTGATTTGGTGGGCGGGGTCACTCTCGGTCCGATTTGGTGGGCAGGGTCACTCTGGGTCCGATTTGGTGGGCGGGTCACTCTGGGTCCGATTTGGTGGGCGGGGCCACTCTGGGTCCGATTTGGTGGGTGGGGCCACTCTGGGTCCGATTTGGTGGGCGGGGTCACTCTGGGTCTGATTTGGTGGGCGGGTCACTCTGGGTCCGATTTGGTGGGCGGGGTCACTCTGGGTCCGATTTGGTGGGCGGGGCCACTCGGGGTCCGATTTGGTGGGCGGGGCCACTCGGGATCCGATTGGGTGGGTGGGGCCAGTCGATGCACTTACTTTTCACATACGGGATCGGGGGTGCACTTACTTTTCACACACGGGATGAGAGGGTGTCATAGTCACTTTATTCTGATGTTTGACTTTGATAAATGATCATGTCCTAAAATGGACTCCATACATTTGCATAGCTGCCATCTTTGGAAGGTCAAGTTGGGGTAATGGAAAGTTCGCCATTATTTCCTATGGGAATTTTTTTTTTTTAAATGCTATTTTTAAAAAAAAACTACATATCGGATCGACACGAAAAATACTTAGCACACCTCTCGTGGGCGCTGGCTTCGAAATGACGCCTCACTGGAGTCTGTGCGTGCAGCGGTTCGGGCCGCATTAATTGCGGAAAAAAACTGAATAAGTTTACCACGTTCGGATTACAATAATAATACTAGATGGGTATTTCCTGAAGGAACTACAGATAGTGCTTTGTAATGGTGCCCGGGCTGCCCCTGCAAGACTTTCACACTTGGGTGCCCCTCAGGCGCTGGTTTGGTGGGCGGGGCCCCTCAGGGGATGATTTGGTGGGCGGGGCCACTCTGTGTCCGATTTGGTAGACGGGACCACTCTGGGTCCGATTTGGTGGGCGGGGCCACTCTGGGTCAGATTTGGTGGGCGGGGCCACTCTGGGTCAGATTTGGTGGGCAGAGCACCTCTGGGTCAGATTTGGTGGGCAGGGCACCTCTGGGTCAGATTTGGTGGGCGGGGCACCTCTGGGTCACATTTGTTGGGCGGTCTCACTCTGGGTCACATTTGGTGGGCGGGGTCACTTTGGGTCACATTTGGTGGGCGGAGTCACTCTGGGTCCGATTTGGTGGGCGGGGTCACTCTGGGTCCGATTTGGTGGGCGGGGTCACTCTGGGTCACATTTGGTGGGCGGGGTCACTCTGGGTCACATTTGGTGGGCGGGGTCACTCTGGGTCACATTTGGTGGGCGGGGTCACTCTGGGTCACATTTGGTGGGCGGGGTCACTCTGGGTCCGATTTGGTGGGCGGGGTCACTCTGGGTCACATTTGGTGGGCGGGGTCAATCTGGGTCAAATTTGGTGGGCGGGGTCACTCTGGGTCACATTTGGTGGGCGGGGTCACTCTGGGTCACATTTGGTGGGCGGGGTCACTCTGGGTCACATTTGGTGGGCGGGGTCACTCTGGGTCACATTTGGTGGGCGGGGTCACTCTGGGTCACATTTGGTGGGCGGGGTCACTCTGGGTCACATTTGGTGGGCGGGGTCACTCTGGGTCACATTTGGTGGGCGGGGTCACTCTGGGTCACATTTGGTGGGCGGGGTCACTCTGGGTCACATTTGGTGGGCGGGGTCAGTCTGGGTCCGATTTGGTGGGCGGGGTCACTCTGGGTCCGATTTGATGGGCGGGGTCACTCTGGGTCACATTTGGTGGGCGGGGTCACTCTGGGTCACATTTGGTGGGCGGGGTCACTCTGGGTCACATTTGGTGGGCGGGGTCACTCTGGGTCACATTTGGTGGGCGGGGTCACTGAGTCACATTTGGTGGGCGGGGTCACTGAGTCACATTTGGTGGGCGGGGTCACTCTGGGTCCGATTTGGTGGGCGGGGTCACTCTGGGTCACATTTGGTGGGCGTGGTCACTCTGGGTCCGATTTGGTGGGCGGGGTCACTCTGGGTCACATTTGGTGGGCGGGGTCACTCTGGGTCACATTTGGTGGGCGGGGTCACTCTGGGTCACATTTGGTGGGCGGGGTCACTCTGGGTCACATTTGGTGTTCGGGGTCACTGCGTCACATTTGGTGGGCGGGGTCACTCTGGGTCACATTTGGTGGGCGGGGTCACTCTGGGTCACATTTGGTGGGCGGGGTCACTCTGGGTCACATTTGGTGGGCGGGGTCACTCTGGGTCACATTTGGTGGGCGGGGTCACTCTGGGTCACATTTGATGGGCGGGGTCTCTCTGGGTCACATTTGGAGGGCGGGGTCACTCTGGGTCCGATTTGGTGGCCGGGGTCACTCTGGGTCGGATTTGGTGTGCGGGTCACTTTAAGAGCTGATATTATCTGGCAAAACTGTGTCCTGGTGGGGTCATGTAGAGTTCGTAGGCGTTGGCATAGTAACTGGGTCTGACTTCGCATATCAATGAGCTAATCAGCCAGGTGGCAGTTGGGCTGATTTCTGAGGCAATTTCCAAATAACTGCCATTATAAGCTTATGGCAAGATTTCCCTATTGAAATGCATTGAGACAACATTTTCAAACGCAAATTGCGCCAAAACTACAAATCCGATCGACACGAAAAATACTTAGCACACCTCACAGGAACGCTGGCTTCGAAATGACACCTCACTGGAGTCTGTGCGTGCAGCGGTTCGGGCCGCATTAATTGCGGACTGAATAATAATAAGAAGAAGAATAAGTTGTCTACGGGGGAATAACAATATAGTGCTTTTTACAAAAGCACTATAACTAGATGGGTATTTCCTGAAGGAACTACAGATAGTGCTTTGGAATGGTGCGCGGGCTGCCCCTGCAAGACTTTCACACTTGGGTGCCCCTCAGGTGCTGGTTTGGTGGGCGGGGCCCCTCAGAAGCTGAATTGGTGGGCAGGGCCCCTCAGGGGATGATTTGGTAGGTGGGGCCACTCTGTGTCCGATTAGGTGGGCGGGACCACTCTGGGTCAGATTTGGTGGGCGGGGCACCTCTGGGTCAGAGTTGGTGGGCGGGGCACCTCTGGGTCAGATTTGGTGGGCGGGGCACCTCTGGGTCAGATTTGGTGGGCGGGGCCACTCTGGGTCAGAGTTGGTGGGCGGGTCACTGGGTCAGATTTGGTGGGCGGGGCCACTTTGGGTCAGATTTGGTGGGCGGGACCACTCTGGGTCAGATTTGGTGGGCGGGGCACCTCTGGGTCAGATTTGGTGGGCGGGGCACCTCTGGGTCAGATTTGGTGGGCGGGGCACCTCTGGGTCAGATTTGGTAGGCGGGTCACCTCTGGGTTAGATTTGGTGGGCGGGGCACCTCTGGGTCAGATTTGGTGGGTGGGGCACCTCTGGGTCAGATTTGGTGGGCGGGGCACCTCTGCGTCAGATTTGGTGGGCGGGGCCACTCTGGGTCAGATTTGGTGGGCGGGTCACTGGGTCAGATTTGGTGGGCGGGGCCACTCTGGGTCAGATTTGGTGGGCGGGGTAACTCTGGGTCAGATTTGGTGGGTGGGGTCACTCTGGGTCCAATTTGGTGGGCGGGGCCCTTCAGGGTCCGATTTGGTGGGCGGGGCCCCTCAGGGTCCAATTTGGTGGGCGGGGCCCCTCAGGGTCTGATTTGGTGGGCAGGGCCCCTCAGGGTCCGATTTGGTGGGCGGGGCCCCTCAGGGTCCGATTTGGTGGGCGGGGCCCCTCAGGGTCCGATTTGGTGGATGGGGCCCCTCAGGGTCAAATTTGGTGGGCGGGGCCCCTCAGGGTCCGATTTGGTGGGCAGGGTCACTCTGGGTCCGATTTGGTGGGCGGGGTCACTCTGGGTCCGATTTGGTGGGCCGGGCCACTCGGGGTCCGATTTGGTGGGTCGGGCCACTCGGGGTCCGATTTGGTGGGCGGGGCCACTCGGGGTCCGATTTGGGGGGGGGGGGCCACTCGGTGCAATTACTTTTCACACACTGGATGAGAGGGTGTCATAGTCACTTTATTCTGTTTGACTTTGATAAATGATCATGTCCTAAAATGGACACCATACATTTGCATAGCTGCCATCTTTGGAAGGTCAAGTTGGGGGTAATGGAAAGTTCGCCATTATTTCCTATGGGATTTTTTTTTTCTTAAAGGGAACCTGTCACCTCGTTTTTTGAGATTGAGATATAAATACTGTTAAATAGGGCCTGTGCTGTGCGTTACTATGGTGTATGTAGTGTACCCTGATTCCCCATGTATGCCGAGAAATACATTACCAAAGTCGGCGTTTTCGCCTGTCAATCAGGCTGGTCTGGTCAGGTGGGCGTGTTCACAGCGTTCTTTTCTTCCCCAGGTTTCCGTTGGTGGCGTAGTGGTGTGCGCATGTCCAAGGTCCGGATTCCCTGTGCCCACGTGAAGACACAGCGCGCGATCTGCGCTGTCATTCCTTTCATCGGTGCGGGCGGCCATCTTCCTGGGGCCGCGCGTGCGCAGATGTAGTGCTCTGCTGCACGGGGCTTCAGGAAAATGGCCGCGGGATGCCGCGCGTGCGCAGAAGAGATCGCGGCGGCCATTTTCCCAAAGCCGAGATGCAAACTCGGCTTTGGGAAAATGGCCGCCGCGATCTCTTCTGCGCACGCGCGGCATCCCGCGGCCATTTTCCTGAAGCCCCGTGCAGCAGAGCACTACATCTGCGCACGCGCGGCCCCAGGAAGATGGCCGCCCGCACCGATGAAAGGAATGACAGCGCAGATCGCGCGCTGTGTCTTCACGTGGGCACAGGGAATCCGGACCTTGGACATGCGCACACCACTACGCCACCAACGGAAACCTGGGGAAGAAAAGAACGCTGTGAACACGCCCACCTGACCAGACCAGCCTGATTGACAGGCGAAAACGCCGACTTTGGTAATGTATTTCTCGGCATACATGGGGAATCAGGGTACACTACATACACCATAGTAACGCACAGCACAGGCCCTATTTAACAGTATTTATATCTCAATCTCAAAAAACGGGGTGACAGGTTCCCTTTAAATGCAATTTTTAAAAAAACTACTAATCGGATCGATACGAAAAATACTTAGCACACGTCTCATGGACGCTGGCTTCGAAATGACGCCTCACTGGAGTTTGTGCGTGCAGCGGTTCGGGCCGCATTAATTGCGGAAAAAAACTGAATAAGTTTACCACGTTCGGATTACAATAATAATACTAGATGGGTATTTCCTGAAGGAACTACAGATAGTGCTTTGTAATGGTGCCCGGGCTGCCCCTGCAAGACTTTCACACTTGGGTGCCCTTCAGGCGCTGGTTTGGTGGGCGGGGCCCCTCAGGGGATGATTTGGTGGGCGGGGCCACTCTGTGTCCGATTTGGTAGACGGGACCACTCTGGGTCCGATTTGGTGGGCGGGGCCACTCTGGGTCAGATTTGATGGGCGGGGCCACTCTGGGTCAGATTTGGTGGGCAGAGCACCTCTGGGTCAGATTTGGTGGGCAGGGCACCTCGGTCAGATTTGGTGGGCGGGGCACCTCTGGGTCAGATTTGGTGGGCGCGGCACCTCTGGGTCACATTTGGTGGGCGGGGCACCTCTGGGTCACATTTGGTGGGCGGGGTCACTCTGGGTCACATTTGGTGGGCGGGGTCACTCTGGGTCACATTTGGTGGGCGGGGTCACTCTGGGTCACATTTGGTGGGCGGGGTCACTCTGGGTCACATTTGGTGGGCGGGGTCACTCTGGGTCACATTTGGTGGGCGGGGTCACTCTGGGTCACATTTGGTGGGCGGGGTCACTCTGGGTCACATTTGGTGGGCGGGGTCACTCTGAGTCACATTTGGTGGGCGGAGTCACTCTGGGTCCGATTTGGTGGGCGGGGTCACTCTGGGTCACATTTGGTGGGCGGGGTCACTCTGGGTCACATTTGGTGGGCGGGGTCACTCTGGGTCACATTTGGTGGGCGGGGTCACTCTGGGTCACATTTGGTGGGCGGGGTCACTCTGGGTCACTTTTGGTGGGCGAGGTCACTCTGGGTCACATTTGGTGGGCGGGGTCACTCTGGGTCACATTTGGTGGGCGGGGTCACTCTGAGTCACATTTGGTGGGCGGGGTCACTCTGGGTCACATTTGGTGGGCGGGGTCACTCTGAGTCACATTTGGTGGGCGGAGTCACTCTGGGTCCGATTTGGTGGGCGGGGTCACTCTGGGTCACATTTGGTGGGCGGGGTCACTCTGGGTCACATTTGGTGGGCGGGGTCACTCTGGGTCCGATTTGGTGGGCGGGGTCACTCTGGGTCACATTTGGTGGGCGGGGGTCACTCTGGGTCACATTTGGTGGGCGGGGTCACTCTGGGTCACATTTCGTGGGCGGGGTCACTCTGGGTCACATTTGGTGGGCGGGGTCACTCTGGGTCACATTTGGTGGGCGGGGTCACTCTGGGTCACATTTGGTGGGCGGGGTCACTCTGGGTCACATTTGGTGGGCAGAGCACCTCTGGGTCAGATTTGGTGGGCAGGGCACCTCGGTCAGATTTGGTGGGCGGGGCACCTCTGGGTCAGATTTGGTGGGCGCGGCACCTCTGGGTCACATTTGGTGGGCGGGGCACCTCTGGGTCACATTTGGTGGGCGGGGTCACTCTGGGTCACATTTGGTGGGCGGGGTCACTCTGGGTCACATTTGGTGGGCGGGGTCACTCTGGGTCACATTTGGTGGGCGGGGTCACTCTGGGTCACATTTGGTGGGCGGGGTCACTCTGGGTCACATTTGGTGGGCGGGGTCACTCTGGGTCACATTTGGTGGGCGGGGTCACTCTGGGTCACATTTGGTGGGCGGGGTCACTCTGAGTCACATTTGGTGGGCGGAGTCACTCTGGGTCCGATTTGGTGGGCGGGGTCACTCTGGGTCACATTTGGTGGGCGGGGTCACTCTGGGTCACATTTGGTGGGCGGGGTCACTCTGGGTCACATTTGGTGGGCGGGGTCACTCTGGGTCACATTTGGTGGGCGGGGTCACTCTGGGTCACTTTTGGTGGGCGAGGTCACTCTGGGTCACATTTGGTGGGCGGGGTCACTCTGGGTCACATTTGGTGGGCGGGGTCACTCTGAGTCACATTTGGTGGGCGGGGTCACTCTGGGTCACATTTGGTGGGCGGGGTCACTCTGGGTCCGATTTGGTGGGCGGGGTCACTCTGGGTCCGATTTGGTGGGCGGGGTCACTCTGGGTCCGATTTGGTGGGCGGGGCACCTCTGGGTCCGATTTGGTGGGCGGGGCCACTCGCGGTCCGATTTAGTGGGCGGGGCCACTCGGGGTCACATTTGGTGGGCGGGGTCACATTTGGTGGGCGGGGTCACATTTGGTGGGCGGGGTCATTTTGGGTCACATTTGGTGGGCGGGGTCACTCTGGGTCACCTTTGGTGGGCGGGGTCACTCTGGGTCACATTTGGTGGGCGGGGTCACTCTGGGTCACATTTGGTGGGCGGGGTCACTCTGGGTCACATTTGGTGGGCGGGGTCACTCTGGGTCACATTTGGTGAGCGGGGTCACTCTGGGTCACATTTGGTGGGCGGGGTCACTCTGGGTCACATTTGGTGGGCGGGGTCACTCTGGGTCACATTTGGTGGGCGGGGTCACTCTGGGTCACATTTGGTGGGCGGGGTCACTCTGAGTCACATTTGGTGGGCGGAGTCACTCTGGGTCCGATTTGGTGGGCGGGGTCACTCTGGGTCACATTTGGTGGGCGGGGTCACTCTGGGTCACATTTGGTGGGCGGGGTCACTATGGGTCACATTTGGTGGGCGGGGTCGCTCTGGGTCACATTTGGTGGGCGGGGTCACTCTGGGTCACATTTGGTGGGCGGGGTCACTCTGGGTCACATTTGGTGGGCGGGGTCACTCTGAGTCACATTTGGTGGGCGGGGTCACTCTGGGTCACATTTGGTGGGCGGGGTCACTGGGTCCGATTTGGTGGGCGGGGTCACTCTGGGTCCGATTTGGTGGGCGGGGTCACTCTGGGTCCGATTTGGTGGGCGGGGCACCTCTGGGTCTGATTTGGTGGGCGGGGCCACTCGCGGTCCGATTTAGTGGGCGGGGCCACTCGGGGTCACATTTGGTGGGCGGGGTCACATTTGGTGGGCGGGGTCACATTTGGTGGGCGGGGTCACTCTGGGTCACATTTGGTGGGCGGGGTCACTCTGGGTCACATTTGGTGGGCGGGGTCATTTTGGGTCACATTTGGTGGGCGGGGTCACTCTGGGTCACCTTTGGTGGGCGGGGTCACTCTGGGTCACATTTGGTGGGCGTGGTCACTCTGGGTCACATTTGGTGGGCGGGGTCACTCTGGGTCACATTTGGTGGGCGGGGTCACTCTGGGTCACATTTGGTGAGCGGGGTCACTCTGGGTCACATTTGGTGGGCGGGGTCACTCTGGGTCACATTTGGTGGGCGGGGTCACTCTGGGTCACATTTGGTGGGCGGGGTCACTCTAGGTCACATTTGGTGGGCGGGGTCACTCTGGGTCACATTTGGTGGGCGGGGTCACTCTGGGTCACATTTGGTGGGCGGGGTCACTCTGGGTCACATTTGGTGGGCGGGGTCACTCTGGGTCACATTTGGTTGGCGGGGTCACTCTGGGTCACATTTGGTGGGCGGGGTCACTCTGGGTCACATTTGGTGGGCGGGGTCACTCTGGGTCACATTTGGTGGGCGGGGTCACTCTGGGTCACATTTGGTGGGCGGGGTCACTCTGGGTCACATTTGGTGGGCGGGGTCACTCTGGGTCCGATTTGGTGGGCGGGGTCACTCGGGGTCCGATTTGGCGGGCGGGGCCACTCGGGGTCCGATTTGGTGGGCGGGGCCACTCGGGTCCGATTTGGTGGGCTGCGCACCTCAGGTGCCAATTTGGTGCGCGGGTCACTTTAAGAGCTGATATTATCTGGCAAAACTGTGTCCTGGTGGGGTCATGTAGAGTTCGTAGGCGTTGGCATAGTAACTGGGTCTGACTGCACATCGCAATGAGCTAATCAGCCAGGTGGCAGTTGGCAGTTATTTTGAAATTGCCTCAGAAATCAGCCATTATCCCTTATTGTTGGAACAATTTCCCATTGAAATGCATTGAGATGATATTTTCAAACGCCAATTGCGCCAAAACTACAAATCCGATCGACACGAAAAATACTTAGCACACCTGCCAGGAACGCTGGCTTCGAAATGACACCTCACTGGAGTCTGTGCGTGCAGCGGTTCGGGCCGCATTAATTGCGGACTGAATAATAATAAGAAGAATAAGTTGACTACGGTGGAATAACAATATAGTGCTTTGTCCCAAAGCACTATAACTAGATGGGTATTTCCTGAAGGAACTACAGATAGTGCTTTGGAATGGTGCCCGGGCTACCCCTGCAAGACTTTCACACTTGGGTGCCCTTCAGGTGCTGATTTGGTGGGCGGGGCCCCTCAGGGTCCAATTTGGTGGGCGGGACCCCTCAGGGTCCGATTTGGTGGACGGTGCCCCTCAGGGTCTGATTTGGTGGACGGGGTCCCTCAGGGTCCAATTTGGTGGACGGGGTCCCTCAGGGTCCGATTTGGTAGAAGGGGTCCCTCAGGGTCCGATTTGGTGGACGGGGCCCCACAGGGTCCGATTTGGTGGGCGGGGTCACTCTGGGTCCGATTTGGTGGGCGGGGTCACTCTGGGTCCGATTTGGTGGGCGGGGTCACTCTGGGTCCGATTTGGTGGGCGGGGTCACTCTGGGTCCGATTTGGTGGGCGGGGTCACTCTGGGTCTGATTTGGTGGGCGGGGTCACTCTGGGTCAGATTTGGTGGACGGGGGGTCCCTCAGGGTCCGATTTGGTGGACGGGGTCCCTCAGGGTCCGATTTGGTAGAAGGGGTCCCTCAGGGTCCGATTTGGTGGACGGGGCCCCACAGGGTCCGATTTGGTGGGCGGGGTCACTCTGGGTCCGATTTGGTGGGCGGGGTCACTCTGGGTCCGATTTGGTGGGCGGGGTCACTCTGGGTCCGATTTGGTGGGCGGGGTCACTCTGGGTCCGTTTTGGTGGGCGGGGTCACTCTGGGTCCGATTTGGTGGGCGGGGGCACACTTACTTTTTCACACACGGGACCTGGGTGCACTTACTTTTCACCCACGGGACCAGGGGTGCACTTACTTTTCACAAACGGGATCGGGGTGCACTTACTTTTCACACACATGGGACCGGGGTGCACTTACTTTTCACACAAGGGACCGGGGGTGCACTTACTTTTCACACCAGGAACGGGGGTGCACTTACTTTTCACACACGGGACCAGGGGTGCACTTACTTTTCACTCACGGGACCGGGGGTGCACTTACTTTTCACCCACGGGACCGGGGGTGCACTTACTTTTCAACCACGGGACCGGGGGTGCACTTACTTTTCACACCCGGGACCAGGGATGCACTTACTTTTCACCCACGGGACCGAGGGTGCACTTACTTTTCACTTACGGGACCTGGGGTGCGCTTACTTTTCACACTCAGGACCGGGGGTGCACTTACTTTTCACACACGGGACTGGGGTGCACTTAATTTTCACCCACGGGACTGGGGGTGCACTTACTTTTCACAAACGGGATCGGGGTGCACTTACTTTTCACACAAGGGACTGGGGGTGCACTTACTTTTCACACACATGGGACCGGGGTGCACTTACTTTTCACACCAGGAACGGGGGTGCACTTACTTTTCACACACGGGACCGGGGGTGCACTGGGCACCTCAGGGTCAGATTTGGTGTGCGGGTCACTTTAAGAGCTGATATTATCTGGCAAAACTGTGTCCTGGTGGGGTCATGTAGAGTTCGTAGGCGTTGTCATAGTAACTGCATCTGACTGCACATAGCAGTGAGCTAATCAGCCAGGTGGCAGTTGGCAGTTAGTTTGAAATTGCCTCAGAAATCAGCCCATTATAAGCTTATAGGAAAATTTACCCATAGAGAAATTGCATTCCAAACAGGGGAAAAACGCAAATTGCGCCAAAACTACAAATCCGATCGACACGAAAAATACTTAGCACACCTCTTGGGAACGCTGGCTTCGAAATGACACCTCACTGGAGTCTGTGCGTGCAGCGGTTCGGGCCGCATTAATCGCGGACTGAATAATAATAATAATAATAATAACTAGATGGGTATTTCCTGAAGGAACTACAGATAGTGCTTTGGAATGGTGCCCGGGCTGCCCCTGGAAGACTTTCACACTTGGGTGCCCCTCAGGCGCTGGTTTGGTAGTTGTAGCCCCTCAGGGTTGAGGATTTAGTGGGCGGGGCCCCTGGGGGTTCGATTTGGTGGGCAGGGCCCCTGGGGGTCCGATTTGGTCGGCGGGGCCCCTGGGGGTCCGATTTGGTGGGCGGGGCACCTCTGGGTCAGATTTGGTTGGCAGGGCACCTCTGGGTAAGATTTGGTGGGCGGGGCACCTCTGGGTCAGATTTGGTGGGCGGGGAACCTGTGGGTCAGATTTACTGGGCGGGGCACCTCTGGGTCAGATTTGGTAGGCTGGGCACCTCTGGGTCAGATTTGATGGGCGGGGCGCCTCTGGGTCAGATTTGATGGGCGGGGCGCCTCTGGGTCAGATTTGATGGGCGGGGCGCCTCTGGGTCAGATTTGGTGGGCAGGGCACCTCTGGGTCAGATTTGGTTGGCGGGGCACCTCTGGGTCAGATTTGGTGGGCGGGGCCTCTCTGGGTCAGATTTGGTTGGCGGGGCACCTCTGGGTCAGATTTGGTGAGCGGGGCACCTCTGGGTCAGATTTGATGGGCGGGGCACCTCTGGGTCAGATTTGATGGGCGGGGCACCTCTGGGTCAGATTTAGTGGGCGGGGCACCTCTGGGTCTGATTTGGTGGGCGGGGCACCTCTGGGTCCGATTTGGTGGGCGGGGCACCTCTGGGTCAGATTTGGTGGGCGGGGCCCCTCTGGGTCAGATTTGGGGGGCGGGGCACCTCTGGGTCAGATTTGGTGGGCGGGGCACCTCTGGGTCAGATTTGGTGGGCGGGGCACCTCTGGGTCAGATTTGGTGGGCGGGGCACCTCTGGGTCAGATTTGGTGGGCGGGGCACCTCTGGGTCAGATTTGGTGGGCGGGGCACCTCTGGGTCAGATTTGGTTGGCGGGGCACCTCTGGGTCAGATTTGGTGGGCGGGGCACCTCTGGGTCAGATTTGATGGGCGGGGCACCTCTGGGTCAGATTTGGTGGGTGGGGCCCCTGGGAGTGAGATTTGGTGGGCGGGGCCCCTGGGGGGCAGATTTGGTGGGCGGGGCCCCTCTGGGTCAGATTTGGTGGGCGGGGCCCCTCTGGGTCAGATTTGGTGGGCGGGGCCCCTCTGGGTCAGATTTGATGGGCGGGGCACCTCTGGGTCAGATTTGGTGGGCGGGGCACCTCTGGGTCAGATTTGGTGGGTGGGGCCCCTGGGAGTGAGATTTGGTGGGCGGGGCCCTGGGGGTCAGATTTGGTGGGCGGGGTCACTCTGGGTCCGATTTGGTGGGCGGGGTCACTCTGGGTCCGATTTGGTGGGCGGGGTCACTCTGGGTCCGATTTGGTGGGCGGGGCACCTCTGGGTCCGATTTGGTGGGCGGGGCCACTCGCGGTCCGATTTGGTGGGCGGGGCCACTCGGGGTCACATTTGGTGGGCGAGGTCACATTTGGTGGGCGGGGTCACTCTGGGTCACATTTGGTGGGCGGGGTCACTCTGGGTCACATTTGGTGGGCGGGGTCACTTTGGGTCACATTTGGTGGGCGGGGTCACTCTGGGTCACCTTTGGTGGGCGGGGACACTCTGGGTCACATTTGGTGGGCGGGGTCACTCTGGGTCACATTTGGTGGGCGGGGTCACTCTGGGTCACATTTGGTGGGCGGAGTCACTCTGGGTCACATTTGGTGGGCGGGGTCACTCTGGGTCACATTTGGTTGGCGGGGTCACTCTGGGTCACATTTGGTGGGCGGGATCACTCTGGGTCACATTTGGTGGGCGGGGTCACTCTGGGTCACATTTGGTGGGCGGGATCACTCTGGGTCACATTTGGTGGGCGGGGTCACATTTGGTGGGCGGGGTCACTCTGGGTCACATTTGGTGGGCGGGGTCACTCTGGGTCACATTTGGTGGGCGGGGTCACTCTGGGTCACATTTGGTGGGCGGGGTCACTCTGGGTCACATTTGGTGGGCGGGGTCACTCTGGGTCACATTTGGTGGGCGGGGTCACTCTGGGTCACATTTGGTGGGCGGGGTCACTCTGGGTCACATTTGGTGGGCGGGGTCACTCTGGGTCACATTTGGTGGGCGGGGTCACTCTGGGTCACATTTGGTGGGCGGGGTCACTCTGGGTCACATTTGGTGGGCGGGGTCACATTTGGTGGGCGGGGTCACATTTGGTGGGCGGGGTCACATTTGGTGGGCGGGGTCACATTTGGTGGGCGGGGTCACTCTGGGTCACATTTGGTGGGCGGGGTCACTCTGGGTCACATTTTGTGGGCGGGGTCACTCTGGGTCACATTTGGTGGGCGGGGTCACTCTGGGTCACATTTGGTGGGCGGGGTCACTCTGGGTCACATTTGGTGGGCGGGGTCACTCTGGGTCACATTTGGTGGGCGGGGTCACTCTGGGTCACATTTGGTGGGCGGGGTCACTCTGGGTCACATTTGGTGGGCGGGGTCACTCTGGGTCACATTTGGTGGGCGGGGTCACTCTGGGTCCCATTTGGTGGGCGGGGTCACTCTGGGTCCCATTTGGTGGGCGGGGTCACTCTGGGTCCCATTTGGTGGGCGGGGTCACTCTGGGTCCCATTTGGTGGGCGGGGTCACTCTGGGTCCGATTTGGTGGGCGGGGTCACTCTGGGTCGGATTTGGTGGGCGGGGTCACTCTGGGTCCGATTTGGTGGGCGGGGTCACTCTGGGTCCGATTTGGTGGGCGGGGTCACTCTGGGTCCGATTTGGTGGGCGGGGTCACTCTGGGTCCGATTTGGTGGGCGGGGTCACTCTGGGTCACATTTGGTGGGCGGGGTCACTCTGGGTCACATTTGGTGGGCGGGGTCACTCTGGGTCACATTTGGTGGGCGGGGTCACTCTGGGTCCCATTTGGTGGGCGGGGTCACTCTGGGTCCCATTTGGTGGGCGGGGTCACTCTGGGTCCGATTTGGTGGGCGGGGTCACTCTGGGTCGGATTTGGCGGGCGGGGTCACTCTGGGTCCGATTTGGTGGGCGGGGTCACTCTGGGTCGGATTTGGCGGGCGGGGTCACTCTGGGTCCGATTTGGCGGGCGGGGTCACTCTGGGTCCGATTTGGCGGGCGGGGTCACTCTGGGTCCGATTTGGCGGGCGGGGTCACTCTGGGTCCGATTTGGCGGGCGGGGTCACTCTGGGTCCGATTTGGTGGGCGGGGTCACTCTGGGTCCGATTTGGTGGGCGGGGTCACTCTGGGTCACATTTGGTGGGCGGGGTCACTCTGGGTCACATTTGGTGGTCGGGGCCCCTCAGGGTCCGATTTGGTGGTCGTGGCCCCTCAGGGTCCGATTTGGTGGTCGGGGCCCCTCAGGGTCCGATTTGGTGGTCGGGGCCCCTCAGGGTCCGATTTGGTGGTCGGGGCCCCTCAGGGTCCGATTTGGTGGTCGGGGCCCCTCAGGGTCCGATTTGGTGGTCGGGGCCCCTCAGGGTCCGATTTGGTGGTCGGGGCCCCTCGGCCTCCGATTTGGTGGTCGGGGCCCCTCTGCCTCCTATTTGGTGGGCTGGACACCTCAGGTAACAATTTAACAATTTGGTGGGTTGGTCACTTTAAGAGCTGATATTATCTGGCAAAACTGTGTCCTGGTGGGGTCATGTAGAGTTCGTAGGCGTTGCCATAGTAACTGGGTGTGACTGCACACAGCACTGAGCTAATCAGCCAGGTGGCAGTTGGCAGTTAGTTTGAAATTGCCTCAGAAAACAGCCATTTTACCTTATGGGAAAATTTACCCATTGAGAAATTGCATTCCAATCAGGGGAAAAACGCAAATTGCGCCAAAGCTACAAATCCGATCGACACGAAAAATACTTAGCACACCTCTTGGGGACGCTGGCTTCGAAATGACACCTCACTGGAGTCTGTGCGTGCAGCGGTTTGGGCCGCATTAATCGCGGACTGAATAATAATAATAATAATAATAATAAGTTGTCTACGGGGGAATAACAATATAGTGCTTTTTACAAAAGCACTATAATAAGTTGTCTACGGGGGAATAACAATATAGTGCTTTTTACAAAAGCACTATAACTAGATGGGTATTTCCTGAAGGAACTACAGATAGTGCTTTGGAATGGTGCCCGGGCTACCCCTGCAAGACTTTCACACTTGGGTGCCCTTCAGGTGCTGATTTGGTGGGCGGGGCCCCTCAGGGTCCAATTTGGTGGGTGGGACCCCTCAGGGTCCGATTTGGTGGACGGTGCCCCTCAGGGTCCGATTTGGTGGACGGGGTCCCTCAGGGTCCAATTTGGTGGACGGGGTCCCTCAGGGTCCGATTTGGTAGAAGGGGTCCCTCAGGGTCCGATTTGGTGGACGGGGCCCCACAGGGTCCGATTTGGTGGGCGGGGTCACTCTGGGTCCGATTTGGTGGGCGGGGTCACTCTGGGTCCGATTTGGTGGGCGGGGTCACTCTGGGTCCGATTTGGTGGGCGGGGTCACTCTGGGTCCGATTTGGTGGGCGGGGTCACTCTGGGTCCGATTTGGTGGGCGGGGTCACTCTGGGTCTGATTTGGTGGGCGGGGTCACTCTGGGTCAGATTTGGTGGACGGGGGGTCCCTCAGGGTCCGATTTGGTGGACGGGGTCCCTCAGGGTCCGATTTGGTAGAAGGGGTCCCTCAGGGTTCGATTTGGTGGACGGGGCCCCACAGGGTCCGATTTGGTGGGCGGGGTCACTCTGGGTCCGATTTGGTGGGCGGGGTCACTCTGGGTCCGATTTGGTGGGCGGGGTCACTCTGGGTCCGATTTGGTGGGCGGGGTCACTCTGGGTCCGATTTGGTGGGCGGGGTCACTCTGGGTCCGATTTGGTGGGCGGGGTCACTCTGGGTCCGATTTGGTGGGCGGGGTCACTCTGGGTCCGATTTGGTGGGCGGGGTCACTCTGGGTCCGATTTGGTGGGCGGGGTCACTCTGGGTCAGATTTGGTGGGCGGGGCCACTCTGGGTCAGATTTGGTGGGCGGGGCCACTCTGGGTCAGATTTGGTGGGCGGGGCCACTCTGGGTCAGATTTGGTGGGCGGGGTTACTCTGGGTCAGATTTGGTGGGCGGGGTCACTCTGGGTCCAATTTGGGGGGCGGGGCCACTCGCGGTCCGATTCGGGGGTCCGGGTCACTCGGGGTCCGATTCGGGGGCAGGGTCACGCAGGGTCCGATTTGGGGGGCGGGGGCACACTTACTTTTTCACACACGGGACCTGGGTGCACTTACTTTTCACCCACGGGACCAGGGGTGCACTTACTTTTCACAAACGGGATCGGGGTGCACTTACTTTTCACACACATGGGACCGGGGTGCACTTACTTTTCACACAAGGGACCGGGGGTGCACTTACTTTTCACACCAGGAACGGGGGTGCACTTACTTTTCACACACGGGACCAGGGGTGCACTTACTTTTCACTCACGGGACCGGGGGTGCACTTACTTTTCACCCACGGGACCGGGGGTGCACTTACTTTTCAACCACGGGACCGGGGGTGCACTTACTTTTCACACCCGGGACCAGGGATGCACTTACTTTTCACACACGGGACCGGGGTGCACTTACTTTTCACCCACGGGACCGAGGGTGCACTTACTTTTCACTTACGGGACCTGGGGTGCGCTTACTTTTCACACTCAGGACCGGGGGTGCACTTACTTTTCACACACGGGACTGGGGTGCACTTAATTTTCACCCACGGGACTGGGGGTGCACTTACTTTTCACAAACGGGATCGGGGTGCACTTACTTTTCACACAAGGGACCGGGGGTGCACTTACTTTTCACACACATGGGACCGGGGTGCACTTACTTTTCACACCAGGAACGGGGGTGCACTTACTTTTCACACACGGGACCGGGGGTGCACTGGGCACCTCAGGGTCAGATTTGGTGTGCGGGTCACTTTAAGAGCTGATATTATCTGGCAAAACTGTGTCCTGGTGGGGTCATGTAGAGTTCGTAGGCGTTGTCATAGTAACTGCATCTGACTGCACATAGCAGTGAGCTAATCAGCCAGGTGGCAGTTGGCAGTTAGTTTGAAATTGCCTCAGAAATCAGCCCATTATAAGCTTATAGGAAAATTTACCCATAGAGAAATTGCATTCCAAACAGGGGAAAAACGCAAATTGCGCCAAAACTACAAATCCGATCGACACGAAAAATACTTAGCACACCTCTTGGGAACGCTGGCTTCGAAATGACACCTCACTGGAGTCTGTGCGTGCAGCGGTTCGGGCCGCATTAATCGCGGACTGAATAATAATAATAATAATAATAACTAGATGGGTATTTCCTGAAGGAACTACAGATAGTGCTTTGGTATGGTGCCCGGGCTGCCCTGCAAGACTTTCACATTTGGGTGCCCCTCAGGCGCAGGTTTGGTGGGCGGGTTCACTCAGGGTCTGATTTGGTGGGCAGGGTCACTCAGGGTCCGATTTGGTGGGCAGGGTCACTCAGGGTCCGATTTGGTGGGCAAGGTCACTCAGGGTCCGATTTGGTGGGCGGGGCACCTCTGGGTCCAATTTGGTGGGCGGGGCACCTCTGGGTCCAATTTGGTGGGCGGGGCACCTCTGGGTCCAATTTGGTGGGCGGGGCACCTCTGGGTCCGATTTGGTGGGCGGGGCACTTCTGGGTCCGATTTGGTGGGCGGGCCACCTCTGGGTCCGATTTGGTGGGCGGGGCACCTCTGGGTCCGATTTGGTGGGCGGGGCACCTCTGGGTCCGATTTGGTGGGCGGGGCACCTCTGGGTCCGATTTGGTGGGCGGGGCACCTCTGGGTCCGATTTGGTGGGCGGGGCACCTCTGGGTCCGATTTGATGGTCGGGGCACCTCTGGGTCCAATTTGGAGGGCGGGGCACCTCTGGGTCCGATTTGGTGGGCGGGGCACCTCTGGGTCCGATTTGGTGGGCGGGGTCACTCTGGGTCCGATTTGGTGGGCGGGGCACCTCTGGGTCCGATTTGGTGGGCGGGGCACCTCTGGGTCCGATTTGGTGGGCGGGGCACCTCAGGAGCCGATTTGGTGGGCGGGGCACCTCAGGAGCCGATTTGATGGGCGGGGCCCCTCTGGGTCCGATTTGGTGGGCGGGGCACCTCTTGGTCCGATTTGGTGGGCGGGGCACCTCTGGGACCGATTTGGTGGGCGGGGCACCTCTGGGTCCGATTTGGTGGGCGGGGCACCTCTGGGTCCGATTTGGTGGGCGGGGCACCCCAGGAGCCGATTTGGTGGGCAGGGCACCTCAGGAGCCGATTTGATGGGCGGGGCACCTCTGGGTCCGATTTGGTGGGCGGGGCACCTCTTGGTCTGATTTGGTGGGCGGGGCACCTCTGGGACCGATTTGGTGGGCGGGGTCACTCTGGGTCCGATTTGGTGGGCGGGGCACCTCTGGGTCTGATTTGGTGGGCGGGGCACCTCTGGGTCCGATTTGGTGGGTGGGGCACCTCTGGGTCCGATTTGGTGGGCGGGCACCTCTGGGTCCGATTTGGTGGGCGGGGCACCTCTGGGTCTGATTTGGTGGGCGGGGCACCTCTGGGTCCGATTTGGTGGGCGGGGCACCTCTGGGTCCGATTTGGTGGGCGGGGTCACTCTGGGTCCGATTTGGTGGGCGGGGTCACTCTGGGTCCGATTTGGTGGGCGGGGTCACTCTGGGTCCGATTTGGTGGGCGGGGTCACTTTGTGTCCGATTTGGTGGGCGGGGTCACTTTGCGTCCGATTTGGTGGGCGTGGTCACTCTGGGTCCGATTTGGTGGGTGGGGTCACTCTGGGTCCGATTTGGTGGGCGGGGCACCTCTGGGTCTGATTTGGTGGGCGAGGCACCTCTGGATCCGATTTGGTGGGTGGGGCACTTCTGGGTCCGATTTGGTGGGCGGGGCACCTCTGGGTCCGATTTGGTGGACGGGGCACCTCTGGGTCCGATTTGGTGGACGGGGCACCTCTGGGTCCGATTTGGTGGGCGGGGTCACTCTGGGTCCGATTTGGTGGGCGGGACGAGAGGGTGTCATAGTCACTTTATTATGATGTTTGACTTTGATAAATGATCATGTCCTAAAATGGACACTGTACATTTGCATAGCTGCCATCTTTGAAAGGTCAAGTTGGGGGTAATGGAAAGATCGCCATTATTTCCTATGGGAAATTTTTTTTTTAAATGCGATTTTAAAAAAAAACTACAAATCTGATAGAAATGAAAAATACTTAGCACACCTCTCGTGGGCGCTGGCTTCGAAATGACGCCTCACTGGAGTCTGTGCGTGCAGCGGTTCGGGCCGCATTAATTGCGGAAAAAAACTGAATAAGTATCACGTTCGGATTACAATATTAATACTAGATGGGTATTTCCTGAAGGAACTACAGATAGTGCTTTGTAATGGTGCCCGGGCTGCCCCTGCAAGACTTTCACACTTGGGTGCCCTTCAGGCGCTGGTTTGGTGGGCGGGGCCCCTCAGGGGATGATTTGGTGGGCGGGGCCACTCTGTGTCCGATTTGGTAGACGGGACCACTCTGGGTCCGATTTGGTGGGCGGGGCCACTCTGGGTCAGATTTGATGGGCGGGGCCACTCTGGGTCAGATTTGGTGGGCAGAGCACCTCTGGGTCAGATTTGGTGGGCGGGGCACCTCGGTCAGATTTGGTGGGCGGGGCACCTCGGTCAGATTTGGTGGGCGGGGCACCTCTGGGTCAGATTTGGTGGGCGCGGCACCTCTGGGTCAGATTTGGTGGGCGCGGCACCTCTGGGTCACATTTGGTGGGCGGGGCACCTCTGGGTCACATTTGGTGGGCGGGGTCACTCTGGGTCACATTTGGTGGGCGGGGTCACTCTGGGTCACATTTGGTGGGCGGGGTCACTCTGGGTCACATTTGGTGGGCGGGGTCACTCTGGGTCACATTTGGTGGGCGGGGTCACTCTGGGTCACATTTGGTGGGCGGGGTCACTCTGGGTCACATTTGGTGGGCGGGGTCACTCTGGGTCACATTTGGTGGGCGGGGTCACTCTGGGTCACATTTGGTGGGCGGGGTCACTCTGGGTCACATTTGGTGGGCGGGGTCACTCTGGCTCACATTTGGTGGGCGGGGTCACTCTGGCTCACATTTGGTGGGCGGGGTCACTCTGGCTCACATTTGGTGGGCGGGGTCACTCTGAGTCACATTTGGTGGGCGGGGTCACTCTGGGTCACATTTGGTGGGCGGGGTCACTCTGGGTCCGATTTGGTGGGCGGGGTCACTCTGGGTCCGATTTGGTGGGCGGGGTCACTCTGGATCCGATTTGGTGGGCGGGGCACCTCTGGGTCCGATTTGGTGGGCGGGGCCACTCGCGGTCCGATTTAGTGGGCGGGGCCACTCGGGGTCACATTTGGTGGGCGGGGTCACATTTGGTGGGCGGGTCATTTTGGGTCACATTTGGTGGGCGGGGTCACTCTGGGTCACCTTTGGTGGGCGGGGTCACTCTGGGTCACATTTGGTGGGCGGGGTCACTCTGGGTCACATTTGGTGGGCGGGGTCACTCTGGGTCACATTTGGTGGGCGGGGTCACTCTGGGTCACATTTGGTGGGCGGGGTCACTCTGGGTCACATTTGGTGGGCGGGGTCACTCTGGGTCACATTTGGTGGGCGGGGTCACTCTAGGTCACATTTGGTGGGCGGGGTCACTCTGGGTCACATTTGGTGGGCGGGGTCATTCTGGGTCACATTTGGTGGGCGGGGTCACTCTGGGTCACATTTGGTGGGCGGGGTCACTCTGGGTCACATTTGGTGGGCGGGGTCACTCTGGGTCACATTTGGTGGGCGGGGTCACATTTGGTGGGCGGGGTCACTTTGGGTCACATTTGGTGGGCGGGGTCACTCTGGGTCACATTTGGTGGGCGGGGTCACTCTGGGTCACATTTGGTGGGCGGGGTCACTCTGGGTCACATTTGGTGGGCGGGGTCACTCTGGGTCACATTTGGTGGGCGGGGTCACTCTGGGTCACATTTGGTGGGCGGGGTCACTCTGGGTCACATTTGGTGGGCGGGGTCACTCTGGGTCACATTTGGTGGGTGGGGCCACTCTAGGTCCGATTTGGTGGGCGGGGTCACTCTGGGTCACATTTGGTGGGCGGGGTCACTCTGGATCACATTTGGTGGGCGGGTTCACTCTGGGTCACATTTGGTGGGCGGGGTCACTCTGGGTCACATTTGGTGGGCGGGTTCACTCTGGGTCACATTTGGTGGGCGGGGTCACTCTGGGTCACATTTGGTGGGCGGGGTCACATTTGGTGGGCGGGGTCACTCTGGGTCACATTTGGTGGGCGGGGTCACTCTGGGTCACATTTGGTGGGCGGGGTCACTCTGGGTCACATTTGGTGGGCGGGGTCACTCTGGGTCACATTTGGTGGGCGGGGTCACTCTGGGTCACATTTGGTGGGCGGGGTCACTCTGGGTCACATTTGGTGGGCGGGGTCACTCTGGGTCACATTTGGTGGGCGGGGTCACTCTGGGTCACATTTGGTGGGCGGGGTCACTCTGGGTCACATTTGGTGGGCGGGGTCACTCTGGGTCACATTTGGTGGGCGGGGTCACTCTGGGTCACATTTGGTGGGCGGGGTCACTCTGGGTCACATTTGGTGGGCGAGATCACTCTGGGTCACATTTGGTGGGCGGGGTCACATTTGGTGGGCGGGGTCACATTTGGTGGGCGGGGTCACATTTGGTGGGCGGGGTCACTCTGGGTCACATTTGGTGGGCGGGGTCACTCTGGGTCACATTTGGTGGGCGGGGTCACTCTGGGTCACATTTGGTGGGCGGGGTCACTCTGGGTCACATTTGGTGGGCGGGGTCACTCTGGGTCACATTTGGTGGGCGGGGTCACTCTGGGTCACATTTGGTGGGCGGGGTCACTCTGGGTCACATTTGGTGGGCGGGGTCACTCTGGGTCACATTTGGTGGGCGGGGTCACTCTGGGTCACATTTGGTGGGCGGGGTCACTCTGGGTCACATTTGGTGGGCGGGGTCACTCTGGGTCACATTTGGTGGGCGGGGTCACTCTGGGTCACATTTGGTGGGCGGGGTCACTCTGGGTCACATTTGGTGGGCGGGGTCACTCTGGGTCACATTTGGTGGGCGGGGTCACTCTGGGTCCGATTTGGCGGGCGGGGTCACTCTGGGTCAGATTTGGCGGGCGGGGCCACTCGGGGTCCGATTTGGTGGGCGGGGCCACTCGGGTCCGATTTGGTGGGCTGCGCACCTCAGGTGCCAATTTGGTGCGCGGGTCACTTTAAGAGCTGATATTATCTGGCAAAACTGTGTCCTGGTGGGGTCATGTAGAGTTCGTAGGCGTTGGCATAGTAACTGGGTCTGACTGCACATCGCAATGAGCTAATCAGCCAGGTGGCAGTTGGCAGTTATTTTGAAATTGCCTCAGAAATCAGCCATTATCCCTTATTGTTGGAACAATTTCCCATTGAAATGCATTGAGACGAAATTTTCAAACGCCAATTGCGCCAAAACTACAAATCCGATCGACACGAAAAATACTTAGCACACCTGCCAGGAACGCTGGCTTCGAAATGACACCTCACTGGAGTCTGTGCGTGCAGCGGTTCGGGCCGCATTAATTGCGGACTGAATAATAATAAGAAGAAGAATAAGTTGACTACGGTGGAATAACAATATAGTGCTTTGTCCCAAAGCACTATAATAAGTTGTCTACGGGGGAATAACAATATAGTGCTTTTTACAAAAGCACTATAATGAGCTCATCAGCCAGGTGGCAGTTGGCAGTTATTTTGAAATTGCCTCAGAAATCAGCCATTATCCCTTATTGTTGGAACAATTTCCCATTGAAATGCATTGAGACGAAATTTTCAAACGCCAATTGCGCCAAAACTACAAATCCGATCGACACGAAAAATACTTAGCACACCTGCCAGGAATGCTGGCTTCGAAATGACACCTCACTGGAGTCTGTGCGTGCAGCGGTTCGGGCCGCATTAATTGCGGACTGAATAATAATAAGAAGAATAAGTTGACTACGGTGGAATAACAATATAGTGCTTTGTCCCAAAGCACTATAATAAGTTGACTACGGTGGAATAACAATATAGTGCTTTGTCCCAAAGCACTATAATAATAATTCCCTATAAACCATGGTCTGTAATTTTTATGGACTTTGTTACTGACCTTCCTGAGGCAAGACCATTTGAGTAATCTCAGTAGTATCTCATTTTGTCCTGTTACTTGCTCTCGTCCATGGCTAGCTCAAGTTGTCTTCAAGGAGATTTTTTCTTCCATATTGTCTCTGCTTGTATTGTTTCTGATAGAGGTGCAAGTTTGTCTCAAGCTTCTGGAGGGCGATTTTTCAATAGCCTTAAAATCGTCTTTGACTTCTACTCTTCCTATCAACCTCAAAGTAATGGACAAAAGGATCAACTAATTTCTGGAACACTATTGTTGGATCTTATGCCCGTTGGGACTATTGGCCAGATTTGTTTTACATCACCAAACATAATGCCAAGCATTGGATGGAGTGATGTAAAGCTGCTACCACTGGTCTCTGGAGCAGTGGAAACATGTTCTGTGGAGAGACACCTAATGCTTCTAGCAAACTGATGACAGAGTCAGGGATTGACAAATGCAAGGAAAATGTTACGTGCCAGACTGCATTGTGCCAGCTGTAATGTTTAGTGGAGGATAGATAGGTTGTTTTTCAGAGGTTTACCTAGGTTCCTTGGTGTTAACGTACCGTCACACTGAAAGATATCGCTAGTGATCCGTGACGTTGCAGCGTCCTGGCTAGCGATATCGTTCAGTTTGACAGGCAGCAGCGATCAGGATCCTGCTGTGATGTCGTTGGTCGCTGCAGAAAGTCCAACACTTTATTTCGTCGCTGGACTCCCTGCAGACATCGCTGAATCGGCATGTGTGACGCCGATTCAGCGATGTCTTCACTGGTAACCAGGGTAAACATCAGGTTACTAAGCGCAGGGCCGCGCTTAGTAACCCGATGTTTACCCTGGTTACCATCGTAAAAGTAAAAAAAACAAACACTACATACTTACCTTCCGGTGTCTGTCCCCGGCGCTGTGCTTCTCTGCACTGGCTGTTTATACCAAGGAAGGTGACGGGCACAAGGGGGCATTCTTTGCGTCTGGAGGAGAGAAGGTTTTTCCACCAACATAGAAGAGGATTCTTTACTGTTAGGGCGGTGAGAATCTGGAATTGCTTGCCTGAGGAGGTGGTGATGGCGAACTCAGTCGAGGGGTTCAAGAGAGGCCTGGATGTCTTCCTGGAGCAGAACAATATTGTATCCAACAGTTATTAGGTTCTGTAGAAGGACGTAGATCTGGGGATTTATTATGATGGAATATAGGCTGAACTGGATGGACAAATGTCTTTTTTCGGCCTTACTAACTATGTTACTATGTTACTATGTAATTGTAGTGCTTCACCATATCAAGATATTTTGTACAATTGTAGATTACAACTTTGTGGCAACAGCTTGGGGAAGGCCCTTTTTATGTTCCCCATGACTATACCTGATACACAAGTTCCATAAAGGAATATGGGTGAGTTTCAATAGAAGAACATGACCGGCCACACAGAGCCCTGATTTTAGGCTCATCTAACACCTTTGGGATGTACTAGAACGGAGATTATGAGCCCAGCATGCCCTCCAACATCAATATCTTACATCTAAAATGCTCTTCTGGATGAATGGGAAAAAATTCCCGCAGACACTTCCAAAATTTTGTAGAAATCCCTCTAAGAGTGGAAGCTGTTATAGCTGCTGTGGGTTAATATTAACCCCTTCACCCCCGGAGCTTTTTCCGCTTTTTCATTTTCGTTTTTTGCTCCCCTCCTTCCCAGAGCCATAACTTTTTTGTTTTTCTGTCAATATGGCCATGTGAGGGCTTATTTTTTGCGGGACGAGATGTACTTTTGAACGATACCATTGATTTTACCATGCCATGTAACAGAAAACGGGAAAAAAATTCCAAGTGTGATGAAATTGAAAAAAAAGTGCAATCTCACACTTGTTTTTTGTTTGGCTTTTTTGCTAGGTTCACTAAATGCTAAAACTGACCTGCCATTATGATTCTCCAGGTCATTACAAGTTCATAGACACCAAACATGTCTGGGTTATTTTTTATCTAAGTGGTGAAAAAAAATTCCAAATTTTGCTAAAAAAAAAAAAAAATGCGCGATTTTCCGATACCCGTAGCGTCTCCAATTTTCGTGATCTGGGGTCAGGTGAGGGCTTATTTTTTGCGTGCCGAGCTGGCGTTTTTAATGATACCATTTTGGTGTAGATACGTTCTTTTGATCGCCCGTTATTGCATTTTAATGCAATGTCGCGGCGACCAAAAAAACGTAATATTGGCGTTTTGATTTTTTTTCTCGCTACGTCGTTTAGCGGTCAGGTTAATCTTTTGTTTTTATTGATAGATCGGGCAATTCTGAACGCGGCGATACCAAATATGTGTATGTTTGATTTTTTTTTTTATTGTTTTATTTTGATTGGGGCGAAAGGGGGGTGATTTGAAATTTTATATATTTTTTATTTTTTATATATTTTTAATCACTTTTTTTTAAAATTTTGGCATGCTTCAATAGCCTCCATAGGAGGCTAGAAGCATGCATAACTCGATCGGCTCTGCTACATAGAGGTGAAGTACAGATCACCTCTATGTAGCAGAAATGCAGGGTTGCTTTGAACGCCGACCACAGGGTGGCGCTCAAAGCAATCGGCCATCAACAACCATAGAGGTCTCAAGGAGACCTCTGGTTGTTATGGCGATGCACTGCTGACCCCCGATCATGTGACGGGGGTCAGCAGTGCGAGCATTTACGGCCGCTAGTTAAATGCCGCTGTCAGCGCTTGACGGCGGCATTTAACTAGTTAATTGGCGCAGGAGGATCGCGATTCCGCTCGCGCTCATTGCGCGCACATGTCAGCTGTACAAAACAGCTGACATGTCGCGGCTTTGAGGTGGGCTCACCGCCGGAGCCCACCTCAAAGCAGGGGATCTGCCAGCTGACTTCCTATTCCGTCAGCTGGCAGAAAGGGGTTAATGCCTGTGGACTTTAGAATACATAAAGCTCCTATAGGAGCGACGTGTGGTGTCCCATATTTTTGTCCATTTAGTATATCAAGATGTATTGCTCCTTTTGACCAAAATATAATGTGAACTTGTAGGCAGTTATATACAATATCATGTCCTTTATGCCAATGCTCCACAAAGAATATTCCTTCATTGGCAGGAACTTTCCAAAATGAAGCTATAGTTTGGACTTTACTGTATTTTGCATTCTCCATAAGAAATGTTACCCCTTAGACCCCAGTCCAGAGCCTCTCACCTAGCCAAATTAGTTCTCATGCTTTGCACTGACGAGGGCCAACAGGCCGAAACACCGTGTCTGCGAATTGAGATACTGATTTGGCTTTTATCCTAAGTCATATTGCACGACTCAATAAAGGGCTGATTGTGACTTGTAGGATCGCTACTTCCAACAGGTGGCGCTATAGAGTTCAAGTCCTCTTTTTCTCTGAAGAGGCAATTTGCATACTGTATTTTAAAGGAGGGCAACAAAATTAATAAAGGGGATGGGAGAACTACAATACCCAGATAGATTAGCGAAATTAGGATTATTTAGTCTAGAAAAAAGACGACTGAGGGGCGATCTAATAACCATGTATAAGTATATAAGGGGACAATACAAATATCTCGCTGAGGATCTGTTTATACCAAGGAAGGTGACGGGCACAAGGGGGCATTCTTTGCGTCTGGAGGAGAGAAGGTTTTTCCACCAACATAGAAGAGGATTCTTTACTGTTAGGGCAGTGAGAATCTGGAATTGCTTGCCTGAGGAGGTGGTGATGGCGAACTCAGTCGAGGGGTTCAAGAGAGGCCTGGATGTCTTCCTGGAGCAGAACAATATTGTATCATACAATTAGGTTCTGTAGAAGGACGTAGATCTGGGGATTTATTATGATGGAATATAGGCTGAACTAGATGGACAAATGTCTTTTTTCGGCCTTACTATGTTACTATGTTACTATGTAAAGCATTTAACTGAACATGTGTATGACTAAAAAGATATGACCATTGAACTATGAAAAATAATCCTTTTTTTTATAGAAAAAATGCCTAATATTTGAAACAATGCTTTCTATTTTCTGTGTTTTTCCATGATGACTAATTTCTGCACAGATAATACATAGCCTTGGAATATTGTGCATTTATATGATAAACATTCCTCTCCGCTCATCTAGCAAGAATGACTTTCTGCAATGCTTTACCAATGAGTAAGAGCATGTGACACGATGATAGGGTAACCATGGCAAGCTACACATAATCCTCACATTCATCATCCCCACATGTTCAAAAGCGCTGAGATGCCAGGTCTTCTCCAAGTTTAACGAGCGAAGAAATCGCCAGATAAAGGCATAGGGACTGTGATGATATTGTGAAATATAAAATTATCCTGGGCATTACAGGAGCAGAAAAGAGGTTATTTGTTTATATTGTGGTTCACGCGCAAAAGCTCCATCATCAGATCTGCAGATAAGCGGGGAGCACTGTCTGGAGGGGGAGCAAATTGCTGAGGAATGAATACGTGTGGCACAGTTTGTATACAGCTTAAATTGTATCTTAAACTAATAATAATAAAAGATAAATTACTTAAAGAGAACCTGTAACGTTAAATATGGCTTGATCTGTAGACAGCATGTTCTAGAGCAGAAGGCTCTGAGCAGATTGATATACAGTTTGGTATGAAAATATTACTTATAATTGGTGTTTTATTCATTAAAACCCCTGACCCAGAGATGAGTCACAATTATGTCTGTTGTGCTCAAAGCAACTTTTGAGCAAAACAGCAGTAAGTGTAATTACTGACACAGCTCCGGACAGGCGGTGTGGAGGAAGGGCCAGTACAGCAGAGCTCACTTTGCTATGAGAGTAGGAAAGCTAATAGAAAGGTTTGTAATGTGACAAAGCTAAACTTAGCTGGTTTGCCCCTGCCCACCACAAGGACCTTTTCTGAAAAGTGTGAGGCATCTGTGCTCAAATCTCTTCAAACTTTCTAATCATGCAGGAGGTTCGACCAAGAGATCAAAGCTATATCATTACATCTCACACACTGACAAACCTAAGCTATCATGAGAGCGTGTTCTTATTCTACTGTTGCCCTTGATCTCCACAAGGACCTTATCTGAAAGATGTGAATCATATGTGCTCCAATCTCTTCAAATTTTTAATCACACAGGAGGTTTGACCAAGAGATCAGAGCTGTATCATTACATTTCACCCACTGAGAAACTGAAGCTATGGTGAGGGCGTGTTCTTTTTCTAATGTGTTGCTACCTGCCTTTGATTGGGCGACCCATATGGGGAGAAGAAGTACACGTCCTCTGTGAAAACTGTTTGATACACCTACTTGGACATAACAAAAGTTAATTCATTAGGTGCTGAACACATAAATTGCTAATATCTCCGCAATAGAGAGGCGAAATTAAAAAATACAAAGCAAAAAAACGTTTTATTTCACACTGTAGCCATAATTACTTGGTGTGTCCAGTTCAAGATGAAACATTGGGTGAAGGGTCCACTGTAAGCTTTGCTGTAAACCACTTTGAATTTTTTATTGTATTTTTAGGTCATTTAAATATCTGTTTTAAATTTAAATCTTAAATTAGGCTGACATTACCTGTTCTATAGAGATCTCTTCTTAGCAGTCATTTCATTATCATTACAAAACAACGCTAACAAACTAGATATAAAAACATTCAGCAATCCCTTGACATAAAGAACAAGTCCCAAACATGATCTACGGTATATGTATTTCATGCAATAAAGTAAAAATTATAAAACCCAAATTTGCTAGGAGAAAACCAGGGCAATAGCACTCAATGTTGCACATTATTCTGAAGCAAAGCACAGTCAAAAATACCTTCTACCACTAAAAAAGCGACATTACATATAATTTGATTTAATTTGATCAGTGCACAATCACCTCATATACATTATTATATCTGACAGGGTCAGCGTCAGCACCCGGGCTAGTACAAGTAGACACCAGCGAGTGGGCCCCTAAGCTTGATCAGGGTCCCAGCACTTACCTCTCCCAGCTTCACCTCTGTGGCGTTTGATGACTGTGACAGTTCACGTTTGACGACTGTATGGAACATTATATGGGACCCATTATGTATGGAGCAATACATGGGGCCCATTATACAGTACAGAGTAATACATGGGGCTCATTATACTGTATAGAGCAATATATGGGGCCTATTATATACTGTATAGAGCAATATATGGGGCTCATTATTCTGTATGGAGCAATATATGTGGCTCATTATACTGTATGGCGCACTATATGAGGTCTATTATTCTGCATGGATAAAAATATGGGGCTCATTATTCTGTATGGAGCATTATATGGGGCCTATTATTCTGAATGGAGCAATATATGGTGCACATAATACTGTATGGAGCAATATATGTGGCTCAGTGTACTGTATGGAGCATTATATGTGGCTCATTATACTGTATGGAGCAATATGTAGGGCTCATTATTATGTATGGAGCATTATGTAGTGCTCATAATACTGTATGGAGCAATATATGGTGCACATAATACTGTATGGAGCAATATATGTGGCTCATTGTACTGTATGGAGCATTATATGTGGCTCATTATAATGTATGGAGCAATATGTAGGGCTCATTATTATGGATGGAGCATTATGTAGTGCTCATAATACTGTATGGAGCAATATATGGGGCACTTTATTCTGTATGGAGCACTATGTGGTGCCCATAATACTGTAAGGAGCAATATATGGGGCACATTATTCTGCATGAAGCATTATGTGATGCCTATAATACTGTACGGAGGACTATACTTTCCGGTTTCTGACCTATTGAAGAATTTACAATAGATATCACTCATGTAATGTAAGAAGTGAAATATTTGGCAATGTACTTTACCTATATTTTTCTGCTGTAACTGGGCATTATGAATTGTGGTATGTGTTAAAGGGGCCCACTGAGACTCTTTCGCCTGGGGCCCACTAAAACCTGGAGTCGGCCCTGATATCTGAAATGTCTTCATTTTTCTATCTTTTATGCACAACACATGCTCTTCAACATGTGGACAATAGTGTTGAGCGACTTTTGTTTTTTTAGGGTCGGGTCGGGTTTCACGAAACCCGACTTTCTCAAAAGTCGGGTCGAGTGAAATCAGCCGATCCTATTAAAAAGTCGGGGTCGGGGTCGGCCGAAACACGAAACCCAATGCAGTGAAATGGGATACTAATGGTCCAGGGTCTGAAGGAGAGGAAACTCTCCTTCAGGCCCTGGGATCCATATTTATGCGTAAAATAAAGAATAAAAATAAAAAATAGGGATATACTCACCCTCGGACGCGCCCTGGTACTAACCGGCAGCCTTCCTTCCTAAGAATGAGCGCGTGAAGGACCTTCGATGACGTCGCGGCTTGTGATTGGTCGTGTGACCGCTCATGTGACCGCTCACGCGACCAATCACAAGCCGCGACGTCATCGAAGGTCCTTCACGCGCTCATTCTTAGGAATGGAAGCTGCCGGTTACAGCGGTTAGTACCAGGGTGCGTCCGAGGGTGAGTATATCCCTATTTTTTATTCTTTATTTTACACATAAATATGGATTCCGATACCGCAAATATCGGCCGATATCCGATACTTGCGGTATCGGAATGAAACGCGACTTTTGCGCGAAGATCGCCGACCTCATGGCCGACCCCACACAGGGATCGGGACGGGTTTCATGAAACCCGACTTTGCCAAAGGTCGGCGACTTCTGAAAATGGCTGACCCATTTTGCTCAACCCTAGTGGACAATTTACAGATTGCAATAAACTTCTTGTCCTTTTCTGGGTAAAGTTTCCGAATACTTCGCAATATTTGAGACAACACAGTCATAAAATCCCGAACACAGTGGTCCAATGGCTGTCTCACCACTCCTGTGGCAATGATGGATATTCTCCACTTGAGTTGCAAAGTTGACTCGCCCAGCCCTGGCAGTGGGGTACTCGGTACTGGGTCCGGTCTGCAGGGGGGATGTCACGGTGGCTGCAACCCCGTGGCCCTGGGGCTCAACGTTAAAGGGGAACGGTCTTTAAAGGGGAAAATGTTTATGAGACTGTCGTGACGCCACCTGTGGTGTTCAGTCAGTAGTGGGACCAACGCTGCATTGAAGGGGTCCTCTGGGGGATGTTGTAGCAGCACGGCTGTTACACTTCCCAAAGGTGAAGCGGGGTCCCCAGGGGTCCTATATTGTGTGGCCAAGATGATGGTGTGTGTTGATGAATAAATGGAGGAGACAAGCTGTAAGTCTTTACCTGGTTTACTGCAGATGGTAGGCCACAGTCCAGGGCACCGGCAACAGGTACATTTGGAGTCCAGAGACAAGTGGAATCCCCTTAGCAGGTCAGGTTGAGGGCCTTCCATTCTGCGCTTGCTGTGTCTGAGGTCCCTGCTGCCACTAAGTGCTCCAAACAAGGTTCTAGTTGTTTACCCTGTCCTGGGACAGGTACCTGTATAGTAGGCAGCTTGAGCCATCCTTTCTGGAGGTCTCTGAATGGTGACTCCAGCCTCCAGGGTGCTGCTGTACCACAAGTGTGAATGGGCAATGTCCCTGTAATCCTGGATTACTATCTACTTCACATGTAGAGCACCACCCTGCATTGCTATTATAAAGGTTTGTTGCTTGAAGTCTTTGCCGAGACTCCTCCTATGCTTTCACAGCCTGTGAAGATTGGTATACCTAGTGCTGCTCAGTTCTCTATCTGTGGGTCCCTGTAATCCTATGCCCTCCGATTGTGCTCTATATCTTAGTTTCCACAAAAGCCTTAGGTTCCCAGTACCCAGTTTCTGTGCACTGACTCCTTGAAGACCCGCTCGTAGCCTCCTTGAGTCCTGTATCTTCTCTCTGCTCCCTTCCTGTGTCCTCGCTCACAGACTCTCTGTACAGACTAATCTGTACTCACTGGTCTCCTGGAACCAACTGTCCAGGTCCTCCTCCAAACCAATATCTTTATCCCGGGAGGATGCCCTAAAACAGGGTTTTGAGCTCCCCCTGGATTTGGAAGGTGTTGTGTGTGTGATATCCTGCCAAAGGGAATCTCACGTGTCTCCAGGCATAGCAATACCCCCCCAAAAGGAAGGCAGCACTAATGTTGTACCTGAACTCCTGGGGTGCCACATTCCCCCCCATTAAATCCAGTACTCCTGGACTGGGAAAGGAAACATAAACAACAGGTTAGAAAGACATTTTGGCAAAACATTTGAAATACATTAGAACAGGTTAATAACTTTTCATCCCTTATGGGAGGCACGGTTCTTGAACGTTGCAAACAATTTATAAAAGTATATCTGGCCGTATACCAGGGTGTCCATGTTCATAAGTATAACAGTACCGAAGCAAGGGACCCGTCACAAACCCCCAACGTAGGACTTAGGCGGGCTTCAAGGCATATCCAGACCCGGTATTCACCACTCCAGATGGTTTTATCTTCGGTCTGCTGAAACAAAAGAAGGCTCTACCCACGCCAGCAAGTGGGCAGAACCAGGGTGCACCTTGAGGGTGCCAAACTATTTACAATGAAAGCTTTTGGGTAATCACTTTCCATCACCTCAATGTCCATTATAATCCTGTAACAGAATACATGCAAACATTTTCAAACAGGTAACGCCAATTATTGACAGTCCCTGTAAGAGGCTGGGATTTGACCCTTTGTGCTACGAGTAGACCTAAGTAATTCCTGGACTAAGATGTTTGCTGATGGGTACCCAGTGGTGCATGTACTATTTGTAGGCCTGCATTGTGTGGGTAAACTGGGTAATTGTCTGCGACTTCTCAGATTCACCATAGGTCTGACAGTGTCACCAATAGCAGAGGGTGGATTTTCTGGTTCTACTGCTGGGGTGACATTTGCTGCTTGAACCTGCTGGTGTAAAGTCTCTTCTGGTTCAGGATGGTCTGGAATCACATTTTGTTCTGGTATTTCCAGCTGGGGAAAAGTCAAGACAGGTATCACTATGGCCTGATGTACTTGTGTCCAAGGCTGGGGAAAATCTCCAAGAACGGTGTGAATTCTCTTTTCTTCTTCTACCACGGGTTGAGTTTCTGGATCTTCTTCTCTGTTCCTCAGTTTGTCAGGGCATACTTTGAGATGGTCTCTGGATACTGCAGTTGAAGTTTCTGCTCCATCTTTGCTTATAAGGCATATTTTCGTGTTGTCGAAGTTTGAGGATAGGATAGTATACGGTTCTGCTTCCCACTGGTCGTCATGTTTGTGCATTCTCCTTTTACGTTTTAGCACTTGTTCACCTGGTGACAAGGGAATTGCAGGGGCACGTTGGTTATAGTCTCTCTCGTTTTTTTCTCGCCTGTGATAGACTTCTTTCGACACACTCTTGTACTTGGCGGTACTTGTGTTGTCTCTCAGTATCCCAATCTGTATCAGGTGACATATTTTCTGGTGTTAGGACTCCCATGTCTAGATCAACTGGTAGTTTACTACATCTTCCTCTCATCAGGTATGTTGGAGTGCAGTTGGTGGAATTCACTGGAATGTGATTGTACAAATCTACCAAGTCTGGTAACTTTTCTGGCCATAAGTTTCTTTCATGTAAAGGCAAGGTTTTCAGTAAGTCAATCACTACTTGGTTCATCTTTTTACACATTCCGTTGGTTTGCGGGTGGTACGGTGTTGTACTGATCTTTTTGCATCCGTACAGGCTGCAGAATTCTTGAAACTCTTCTGCTTCAAAGGCTGGGCCTTGGTCAGTAAGTACCTTCTAGAATATCCATGTGGTCTACAGAAGTGCTGTTGGAAGGCTTTGGCTGCCATCTTTGCTGTCTGGTCCTTGACAAGTACTACTACCAGGAATCTGGAGTAATGGTCCACAATAGTCAAAGCATAGACATAGACTGACCGGCTTGGAGTTAGCTTCACATGGTCTAAGGCCACCAGTTCAAGTGGCTGTTTGGTGACTATGGGCTGTAGGGGAGCCCTCTGGTTGTCACGGTCCTTTCTGTGCAGGTTACATGGGCCACACTCTTGGCACCATTTTACGATGGCTTTTCTCAGGCTAATCCAGTAAAACCTTCCACGTAGCAGGATCTCCAACTTCTTCCATCCAAAGTGTCCTGCTCCATTTGTGGTACGCTTCCAGAACCATTGGTGCAACTTGTCTTGGGACCACTATCTGCTAGACTAACTCATGAGTGTGTGGGTCGATGTTTCTCTGGCACAGCTTACCATGGTAGATAAATAATTTGCCTTTCTCCTTCCACAGTTGTTGCGTCTCTTGTGGATCATCTGGACCAGGATGAGAATCTGCCTGCGTCAGCAGCTCTTTCACCAGACGGACCGTGGGGTCACTGTCCTGTGTTTGCCCATCCATGGTGGGGAAATGGGTTCAGTGTTGCTTCTTGCTTGTTACTGCACCTGATCCTCACAAAATGAGAGTACTGAGTTGCTCCAGGGCGATGGAAAGTTGGTAACATAGTAACATAGTAACATAGTTAGTAAGGCCGAAAAAAGACATTTGTCCATCCAGTTCAGCCTATATTCCATCATAATAAATTCCCAGATCTACGTCCTTCTACAGAACCTAATAATTGTATGATACAATATTGTTCTGCTCCAGGAAGACATCCAGGCCTCTCTTGAACCCCTCGACTGAGTTCGCCATCACCACCTCCTCAGGCAAACAATTCCAGATTCTCACTACCCTAACAGTAAAGAATCCTCTTCTATGTTGGTGGAAAAACCTTCTATCCTCCAGACACAAAGAATGCCCCCTTGTGCCCATCACCTTCCTTGGTATAAACAGATCCTCAGCGAGATATTTGTATTGTCCACTTATATACTTATACATGGTTATTAGATCGCCCCTCAGTCGTCTTTTTTCTAGACTAAATAATCCTAATTTCGCTAATCTATCTGGGTATTGTAGTTCTCCCATCCCCTTTATTAATTTTGTTGCCCTCCTTTGTACTCTCTCTAGTTTAATTATATCCTTCCTGAGCACCGGTGCCCAAAACTGGACACAGTACTCCATGTGCGGTCTAAATAGGGATTTGTACAGAGGCAGTATAATCCTCTCATCATGTGTATCCAGACCTCTTTTAATGCACCCCATGATCCTGTTTGCCTTGGCAGCTGCTGCCTGGCACTGGCTGCTCCAGGTAAGTTTATCATTAACTAGGATCCCCAAGTCCTTCTCCCTGTCAGATTTACCCAGTGGTTTCCCATTCAGTGTGTAATGGTGATATTGATTTCTTCTTCCCATGTGTATAACCTTACATTTATCATTGTTAAACCTCATCTGCCACCTTTCAGCCCAGGTTTCCAACTTATCCAGATCCATCTGTAGCAGAATACTATCTTCTCTTGTATTAACTGCTTTACATAGTTTTGTATCATCTGCAAATATCGATATTTTACTGTGTAAACCTTCTACCAGATCATTAATGAATATGTTGAAGAGAACAGGTCCCAATACCGACCCCTGCGGTACCCCACTGGTCACAGCGACCCAGTTAGAGACTATACCATTTATAACCACCCTCTGCTTTCTATCACTAAGCCAGTTACTAACCCATTTACACACATTTTCCCCCAGACCAAGCATTTTCATTTTGTGTACCAACCTCTTGTGCGGCACGGTATCAAACGCTTTGGAAAAATCGAGATATACCACGTCCAATGACTCCCCGTGGTCCAGCCTATAGCTTACCTCTTCATAAAAACTGATTAGATTGGTTTGACAGGAGCGATTTCTCATAAACCCATGCTGATATGGAGTTAAACAGTTATTCTCATTGAGATAATCCAGAATAACATCCCTCATAAACCCTTCAAATATTTTACCAACAATAGAGGTTAGACTTACTGGCCTATAATTTCCAGGTTCACTTTTAGAGCCCTTTTTGAATATTGGCACCACATTTGCTATGCGCCAGTCCTGCGGAACAGACCCCGTCGCTATAGAGTCCCTAAAAATAAGAAATAATGGTTTATCTATTACATTACTTAGTTCTCTTAGTACTCGTGGGTGTATACCATCCGGACCCGGAGATTTATCTATTTTAATCTTATTTAGCCGGTTTCGCACCTCTTCTTGGGTTAGATTGGTGACCCTAAATATAGGGTTTTCATTGTTTCTTGGGATTTCACCTAGCATTTCATTTTCCACCGTGAATACCGTGGAGAAGAAGGTGTTTAAAATGTTAGCTTTTTCCTCGTCATCTACAACCATTCTTTCCTCATTATTTTTTAAGGGGCCTACATTTTCAGTTTTTATTCTTTTACTATTGATATAGTTGAAGAACAGTTTGGGATTAGTTTTACTCTCCTTAGCAATGTGCTTCTCTGTTTCCTTTTTGGCAGCTTTAATTAGTTTTTTAGATAAAGTATTTTTCTCCCTATAGTTTTTTAGAGCTTCAATGGTGCCATCCTGCTTTAGTAGTGCAAATGCTTTCTTTTTACTGTTAATTGCCTGTCTTACTTCTTTGTTTAGCCACATTGGGTTTTTCCTATTTCTAGTCCTTTTATTCCCACAAGGTATAAACCGCTTACAGTGCCTATTTAGGATGTTCTTAAACATTTTCCATTTATAATCTGTATTCTTATTTCTGAGGATATTGTCCCAGTCTACCAGATTAAGGGCATCTCTAAGCTGGTCAAACTTTGCCTTCCTAAAGTTCAGTGTTTTTGTGACTCCCTGACAAGTCCCCCTAGTGAAAGACAGGTGAAACTGTACAATATTGTGGTCGCTATTTCCTAGATGCCCGACCACCTGCAGATTTGTTATTCTGTCAGGTCTATTAGATAGTATTAGGTCTAAAAGTGCTGCTCCTCTGGTTGGATTCTGCACCAATTGTGAAAGATAATTTTTCTTGGTTATTAGCAGAAACCTGTTGCCTTTATGGGTTTCACAGGTTTCTGTTTCCCAGTTAATATCCGGGTAGTTAAAGTCCCCCATAACCAGGACCTCATTATGGGTTGCAGCTTCATCTATCTGCTTTAGAAGTAGACTTTCCATGATTTCTGTTATATTTGGGGGTTTGTAACAGACCCCAATGAGAATTTTGTTACCATTTTTCTCTCCATGAATTTCGACCCATATGGACTCGACATCCTCATTCCCTTTGCTAATATCCTCCCTTAAAGTGGACTTTAGACAAGACTTTACATAGAGACAAACCCCTCCTCCTCTCCGATTTTTACGATCCTTTCTAAACAGACTGTAACCCTGTAAGTTAACTGCCCAGTCATAGCTTTCATCTAACCATGTCTCGGTTATTCCCACTATGTCAAAGTTACCTGTAGATATTTCTGCTTCTAGTTCTTCCATCTTGTTTGTCAGGCTTCTGACGTTTGCGAGCAATTTTGTTTTGTTCCAATCTCCTCGCTGTGGATTGTTTTAGAAATGTTCTTACCTCCCTTCTGAGTATGTTTTCCTGGGTCTTCTTTGTTCGAGTCTAATGTTTTTCTTCCCGTCCCCTCTTCTTCTAGTTTAACGCCCTCCTGATGAGTGTAGCGAGTCTTCTGACGAATGTGTGTTTCCCAGGTTTGTTGAGGTGTAGTCCGTCTCTGGCGAGGAGTCCATCGTACAAGTAATTCACACCGTGGTCCAGGAATCCGAATCCTTGTTGTCTGCACCATCGTCTTAGCCAGTTGTTCGCATCAAGGATCCTGTTCCATCTCCTGGTGCCATGCCCGTCTACTGGAAGGATAGAAGAAAAAACTACCTGTGCATCCAGTTCCTTTACTTTCTTCCCCAACTCTTCAAAGTCCTTGCAGATTGTCGGTAGGTCCTTCTTTGCCGTGCCATTGGTGCCAACATGTATCAGAAGAAATCGGTGTACGTCCTTGGAGCTGAAGAGCTTTGGTATCCTATCGGTCACATCCTTGATCATCACACCTGGAAGGCAGCATACTTCTCTTGCGGTTATGTCCGGTCTGCAGATGGCTGCTTCTATGCCTCTCAGTAGTGAGTCTCCCACCACCACCACTCTTCGTTGCTTCTTGGCTGTACTTTTTGCTGTCACTTGTTGCTGTGTGCCCTTTTCTTTTTTGCTTGCTGGTATTGCTTCATCCTTAGGTGTGCCATCTTCATCCTCTACAAAGATTTGAAATCGGTTCTTCAGTTGTGTGGTTGGTGATTTCTCCATGGTCTTCTTGCTTCTTTTGGTCACATGCTTCTACTCATCTTCTTTTGGAGGTTCTCTGACTCTTTTTTCACCTTCTGTGACCAGTAGAGATGCTTCTGTTCTGTCTAGGAAGTCTTCATTATCTTTGATGAGTTTCAAAGTTGCTATTCTTTCTTTCAGACCCCGCACCTTTTCTTCTAAAAGGGCCACTAGTCTACACTTCTGACAGGTGAAATTGGATTCTTCTTCGGGTCGATCTGTGAACATGTAGCACATGCTGCAGCTCACCATGTAGGTTGTCACATCTGCCATGTTGCTCCTAGATCCTGCTGACTTGCTGTGTGTTTTCCTTCCTGTGTAATCTACTCAACGAAGCTTTCTTGCAATAATGTCCTACAGGCAAAAATTACGGCGCGCGGTTTGGTGATGCTTTCCAAGCAGCTGGTCCCAGCTGTACCCAACGATCTTCTTGCTGAGGGAGACTCTTCGCTTTTCCCAGAAGGCACCTGGAATATGCAAATTATCCTCCTCAAGCTTGAATCCCCGGTTTGGTGATGCTTTCCAAGCAGCTGGTCCCGGCTGTACCCAACGATCTTCTTGCTGCGGGAGACTCTTCACTTTTCCCAGAAGGCACCTGGAATATGCAAATTATCCTCTTCAAGCTTGAATCCCCGGTTTGGTGATGCTTTCCAAGCAGCTGTTCCCTGCTGTACCCAACGATCTTCTTGCTGAGGGAGACTCTTCACTTTTCCCAGAAGGCACCTGGAATATGCAAATTATCCTCCTCAAGCTTGAATCCCCGGTTTGGTGATGCTTTCCAAACAGCTGGTCCCGGCTGTACCCAACGGTCTTCTTGCTGAGGGAGACTCTTCACTTTTCCCAGAAGGCACCTGGAATAATCAAATTATCCTCCTCAAGCTTGAATCCCCGGTTTGGTGATGCTTTCCAAGCAGCTGGTCCCGGCTGTACTCAACGATCTTCTTGCTGAGGGAGACTCTTCGCTTTTCCCAGAAGGCACCTGGAATATGCAAATTATCCTCCTCAAGCTTGAATCCCCGGTTTGGTGATGCTTTCCAAGCAGCTGGTCCCGGCTGTACCCAACGATCTTCTTGCTGAGGGAGACTCTTCGCTTTTCCAAGAAGGCACCTGGAATATGCAAATTATCCTCCTCAAGCTTGAATCCCTGGTTTGGTGATGCTTTCCAAGCAGCTAGTCCCGGCTGTACCCAACGATCTTCTTGCTGAGGGAGATTCTTTGCTTTTCCCAGAAGGCACCTGGAATATGCAAATTATCCTCCTCAAGCTTGAATTACTGGTTTGGTGATGCTTTCCAAGCAGCTGGTCCCGGCTGTACCCAACGATCTACTTGCTGAGGGAGACTCTTCGCTTTTCCCAGAAGGCACCTGGAATATGCAAATTATCCTCCTCAAGCTTGAATCCCTGGTTTGGTGATGCTTTCCAAGCAGCTAGTCCCGGCTGTACCCAACGATCTTCTTGCTGAGGGAGACTCTTTGCTTTTCCCAGAAGGCACCTGGAATATGCAAATTATCCTCCTCAAGCTTGAATCCCCGGTTTGGTGATGCTTTCCAAGCAGCTGGTCCCGGCTGTACCCAACGATCTTCTTGCTGAGGGAGACTCTTCGCTTTTCCCAGAAGGTACCTGGAATATGCAAATTATCCTCCTCAAGCTTGAATCCCTGGTTTGATGATGCTTTCCAAGCAGCTGGTCCCAGCTGTACCCAACGATCTTCTTGATGAGGGAGACTCTTCGCTTTTCCCAGCAGGCACCTGGAATATGCAAATTATCCTCCTCAAGCTTGAATCCAGTACCTCTGGATCCTCTTCCACCTCTGGCAAGTTGGGCATCCTGGATAACACATTGGCATTGTAATTCTTGTGCCCTGCACAGTATTTGATGGTGAATTCATAGTTGGACAACCGAGCCATCCATCGCTGCTCCAATGCACCTAGTTTTGCCATCTCCAGGTGAGTCAGTGGATTGTTGTCTGTGTACACTGTGAACCTTGCTGAGGCCAGGTAGTGCTTGAACCTCTCTGTTACCGCCCAGACGATGGCGAGGAACTCCAGCTTAAAGGAGCTATAATTTTCAGGGTTCCTTTCTGTAGGGCGAAGCTTCCTGCTGGCGTAAACAATTACCCTTAACTTGCCTTTCTGTACGTGGGACAGTACTGCTCCCAATCCCACATTGCTGGCATCCGTGTACAGCACAAACGGTTGGTCATATTCTGGCTAGGCCAGTACCTCATCTCCCATGAGAGCCAACTTCAACCGAGTGAAGGATCCTTCCAGCCTGTCGTTCCAGTCAAACGGGATATTCTTACCCTTGGTTTTCTTAGATTGGCCCACTAACAGGTCTTGCAGTGGTGCAGATATCTTGATGAAGTCTTTAATAAATCTTCTGTAGTAGCCTACCAACCCAAGGAACTGTCGGACTTCATGGATGTTACTGGGTTTCGGCCAGTTCTTGATCACGGTGACCTTGTCAGGGTCTGGTGCCACTCCATCAGAGCTTACCACATGGCCCAGGTACTGCACTTTGGGTTTCAACAGGTGACATTTGGATGGTTTTACCTTCAAGCCAAAGTTGGACAGGGCTTCAAACACTTCGGCCAGGTGCTTCAGGTGGTCCTCATAAGTCTTGGTGAAGACAATAACATTGTCCAGGTACAACAAGATGGTTTCGAAGTTCTTGTGCCCAAGACAGCACTCCATAATTCTCTGAAATGTTCCTGGGGTGTTGCACAGTCCAAACGGCATGTAATTAAATTCAGCAAGACCCATTGGTGTTGTGAAGGCCATCTTCTCCTTATTCGCCTCTGCTGTGGGAACCTGCCAGTACCCACTGGTGAGATCCAAGGTGGAAAAGTAGTTAGCAGATTTTAAGGCAGCTAATGACTCTTCTATTCTAGGCAACGGGTATGCATCCTTGTGTGTAATGCGGTTTATCTGCCCATAATCTACACACATTCTCTTTTTCCTGACGAGGACTAATGGAGCTGCCCAGGGGCTACAACTATCTCTGATTACCCCAGCCTCCTTCATCTCTCGCAACATACTTTTGGCACACTGGTAATGATCTGGAGGTACAGGCCGGTAGCTCTCCTTAATGGGTGGATGAATTCCCGTGGGGATATGATGTTGTACCCCTTTTACCTGCCCGAAATCTAGTGGGTGTTTACTGAATACTCGTTCATACTCATGGACCACCTTTTAAGCCCCTTGTTTCTGGTGTGAAGGTGTAGAATCAGTGCCCACGTGTAATTTCTGTTGCCTTTATCACATTATTATCAACAGTGAACAGTTTGGCAAGTGTGACATATCTGGTTAGGTGAACCTCCTTCTCTCCACAGTTGAGAACACGTACAGGTACCCTCCCCTTGCAGACTTCAACCACCCCTCTGGCTGTCAGGATTGTGGTCCTACTATCCAAATACACAGGTTCTACCAGGGCCTGGTACTCTATACCTCTGATACCTATAGCTGCCTGACACATATCAACATTACACTCCTGGGGGTATTGCAATGGGGATAGGATCAATCACTGTGACTTTGCCAAGTTCTCCACCAGCTAGTTCTACCTGCTGTCTCTGTACCAGGGCTCATTTCCTTTTGCAAGACTCTCTGTTCACTGGAGCCAGCAGTTTCAGCCACCTGTTGTAATAAGACAATAACCTTGGCAAGACAATTTTCAATAACATTAGTACCAGTAGTCATCATGGGGTTACATTCATGTTGGTCAATATCAACAATCACCATTCCTTGGGCTTTTAATTCCACCCGCCCCACTTTAATGGTGACCTCCTTGTATCCCACCTGCGGCAAAGGCTGATCATTACTGGCAACTATGGTTAAATCACTATCTGGATCACAGGTAATGTCTGTGTCAGCCCAAAATCGCTTATAAAGAATGTAAGGTATAGTTGTAACCTGAGAACCGGTGTCAAAGCATTCATCGGGATGCCGTCGATCACAATGGGGAGAACTGGTCACCCTCCGACGTACTTGGCTCACCAGTTGTGTGGGCCTGGTCGTCCTACTCCTGGGGGTTGGCCCTCTGCCACAGGGGTCGCTCGTTTAAATGACAGTACCTTGCAGTGTGTCCTGCCTGGTTGCAGCGGCGGAAGATGGGTCATCCATCCTGGTGATAGCGATCGTCGTCTCTCCCTCTGGTCGGTGGGATCCTCTTCTGTAGTCGCCAGGGGATGTCCTCCATTCTGGAAGCCAGCTTGATCTTCTCCTTAGGGGATTTCTGTAGAGACTGTACGGTCCGGGCTAATGCAGCAACACTTTTGGTCAGCTCTTGCACCTGGAGGCGTAGTCCTGTAGAAGAATCCTCATCTAGGACCTTTGCATCAGCTTCAACAGGGACCTGTGGATATGATTCCACCTCCTGGTGGTACATGAGGGCTGGATGTTTAAGAGGCACTGGACGGCTGGGGGGAGGTTCGTGCAACACCAGGATGGCTCTGTCCTTAAACTGCGCAAAGTCCAAGTCAGGGTTATGCAAGGCCAGGATGCGTAGCTGAGTCCTGTGAGTGCTGGAAAGGATCCCTCAATGAACTGCTCTTTTAAGAGTCTATCTCCATCCTGCATGCTGTTAGGATCTACTTGGTTAACAGCCCAGAGTGCCTCCTGCAAATTAAGGGCATAGTCCTGTATGCTGTCTTGTGCTTTTTGCTTACACCCGAAGAACTTCATTTTTATTTCTGTAGCGCTGCGGGTGTCAAAAATGACTTTGAGTTTAGCAAAGATCTCCTGCACAGTCCTTTTGTCTACATCCGGCCAGGATTTTACCTCTCTTAGGGCCGCACCAATCAGTTGGCCAGTTAAGATGTTAATTTTCTGATTCTCTGTCAGGGGATAAACTTCAAATAGGCTGCAGAGTCTTTCCTTAAAGTCCTTTAATGTATGGGACTCTCCGGAATACTGTGCAAGCCATGCTGCTCCAGGTATATACGGCATGGACAGGGGCATGATGGGCACTGTAGCTGTGGCGGTGTCCGGCAGGCTTGTTGGAGCTGCGGGCATTGCAGGGCCTAGTAGCTGTATAGGGCCTGTGTCTGCATCCACGGCGGGGCCTGGGGGCATCACGGGGCCTACGGGTGTGTCCGCTGCAGGACCTGGGGATACTATGGGGCCTGCGGCTGCGTCCGCCGCCAATCCTCTCCCCAAGTCATACATGGCGCTTCCTCCTTGCTAACCTGGTAAAAGCCGGGTCTCCTCTCCGGAGTCTGCAGCGGTTCCTCCTGTGCTCCATCCAGCACTTTGCGGCGCCCTCACTTCTGGCTTTGCTATACGGCATCTTCACTTCTGGCGTTCCAGGCAGCGCGGCACCCGTTTCTCCTGCTTCGCGCTCTTCTCAGCCAGCTCTGCCCACGAAGGTAAGTCTCCTCCCCCTCACGCGGTGTGGCAATGGCGGTTTTTGGCGGCAAACTGTAAGTCTCCGGCACACAGTACCTGGCGATGCCAGGGCACGGAATCCTGTTTGTGAAGCCAAAGTTGAGTCGCCCAGCTTGAACAGTGGGGTACTTGGTACCGGATCCGGTCTGCAGGGGGGGATGTCACAGTGGCTGCAACCTGGTCTGTGGTCGTGGGGCTCAACGTTAAAGGGGAATGGTCTTTAAAGGGAAAAATGTTTATGAGTCTGTGGTGTTCGGTCAGTAGTGGGACCGACACTGCATTGAAAGGGTCCTCTGGGAGATGTTGTGGCAGCACGGGTGTTACACTTCCCACAGGTGAAGTGGGGTCCCCAGGGGTCCTATGGTGTGTGGCCAAGATGATGGTATGTGATAATTAATAAATGGAGGAGACAAGCTGTAAGTCTTTACCTGGTTTACTGCAGATGGTAGGCCACAGTCCAAGGCACTGGCAACAGGTACATTAGGAGTACAGGCAGTCCAGAGACAAGTGGAATCCCCTTAGCAGATCAGGTTGGGGGCCTTCCACTCTGCGCTTAATGTGTCTGAGGTCCCTGCTGCCACTAAGTGCTCCAAACAAGGTCCTAGTTGTTTCCCCTGTCCTGGGACAGGTACCTGTATGGTAGGCAGCTTGAGCCGTTGTTTCTGGGGGTCTCTGCATGGTGACTCCAGGCTTCAGGGTGCTGTTGTACCACAAGTGTGAATGGACAATGTCCTATGCCCTCCGGTTCTGCTCTGTCTTAGAGTTTCCACAAAAGCCTTGGGTTCCCGGTACCCGGTTTTTGCGCACTGACTCCTTGGAGACCTGCTCGTAGCCTCTTTGAGCCCTGTATCGTCTCTCTGCTCCCTTCCTGTCTGTCTTCACTCACAGACTCTCTGTACAGATTAATCTGCACTCAATGGTCTCCTGGGACCAACTGTCTAGCTCCTCCTCCAAACCAGGATCTTTATCCAGGGAAGCTTCCCTAAGACAGGGTTTTGAGCTCCCCCTCCTGGCCTGGATTTGGAAGGTGTTATGTGTGTGATAACCTGCCAAATGGAATCTCACTTGTCTCCAGGCATAGCACTACCCCCTCCCACAAGAGGAAGGCAGCACTACTGTGGTACCCAAACTCCTGGGGGGTGCCACAACCTTCTCTCTCATCTCCAGTCTTGGCATTCTAGAGATGCACTTAGTGTCTCCTTCCAGGCATAAGCTTTCTCTTTATCACAAGGCATGGATGCCAGCTCTCTACACTCCTCCTTGCTTAATTCAAATGACCTCTTAGAAACATGAACTAGTCCTCCTATTACACTGCTCCTGACAGGTGAAATACTGAACAGTATAAGATTAAATAACATATACAATGTTTGGGTTCTCATAATGCAAAGTGCTTCACTTGCTGCTTTATTATACTAACAATATCACTGTAAAACATGCAGCATATAAAAAATGCAGAACTGGGTTCACTCACACAGCTTCTTCAGGGTACAGCACTCACGGACTCACAGCTTTAAAAGTTACCTATCATGTCTGCAAACACTATTAACCTGCAGATATATGGTTAATCTGCAAGTACATAGTGTTTCAATGTTGACCAGCTGCCTTACTTAAAGCATGGCTACCAGGAGAAAATTAACTTATTTCCTCTCGTGATCCGCCAACTTTCAGTCATAGAGGTGTACATAGCAGCACACAGTGACTTAACAGCTCACACTGCATAGATGCGCTGCTGGACGAGCTGTCAAAGTGCTGGATCATGCTGACAGTATAGTGCATGTGCACTTTTGGGGATTGTTGGGTGATATAGCTCTTGTGGTCGCCTAGCACATTTGGTTTGGAGAAATTTTACATCACAATATTCATATCAACATGTTTTGTATGTGTGACTTTTTCTTTATATGTATGTGACTAAAATATAATTGCTAGATGTTTTTATAGGTGGTTTATCAGAGTTGTCTATCCATAGGGTAGATTGTGGGATACTTTTTGTTTTCATTTACAGTGGTCTATTTCAGTGATCAGTGGAAGTTCAGGATTTATCCCGAGCCTGTGTCTAAGCCCCTTATTTTTTGCACTCTTTGTAATCTTCATTATCATCACAGGTAGGAATACAATAAAAAGTAGCAAATCTACTAAATTATAAAGCTGGAGGCAGATAACAGAGGATCATCTCACATTGTCACCCTCTCTGCAGAAGGACCTCTGCATAGGTCACAGACATGCCCATAACACCACCCAATAAAAGTCATCATTATCCAGTCACAGGCATCTGCTCTGTCTTTTTTTTTATCTAAGCAAGAGGGGTATTCCCTTGAGACACATTATATTTTTAGAATAATTTAATAATTGTCTTTAATTTAGCTCAATGTACCGTACATATACTGTATATGTTTTTCCTTTGCTTACATGGAGATCTCCATCTAATCATCCACTTTCCCATGGTCTGTGTGCTTACTGTAAAACAAATTTCTGAATGCTGTTAACAAAGCAAAACTCAGCAAACATGGACACTCTGAGCAAAAAAAATATATTATCTGAAACTAAAAACTGATTTTTTTTAGAAAAAGAATTGGTATTAGTACCTTATTTTGATTCTGAAAAATATATATAGATGATACATTATTATTAGAGTAGTAAATTCTTACTTTCATATTCCATAAACTATCACATTGTATTTTGTTTTAAAAGCGACCCTCAGGTTTACGATAGAAATTTCGTAATGTATAATGGACAGATTTAAATACCAGGTGTTCTCCTGTTTTTATCTGTTTCTACTATGGTTCCTCCAGTTTACAGTCCTTCTGTAAAATTGCTCTCGGCTATTTCAATCAGGCGTGAGGGTGAGTGTGTCGATCTGCCAGAGACAGATGAGCATCTCCGACAGGCCCATAAACATTGAATGGAGCAGTGGTGCACATACTCAACTGCCATTACATTTAGTCAGAGACCCATTCTTGAGATGGTTGAGGGTCTCAGCATTATGCTTATCAGTAAGTTATCACCTATATTGTGGACAACTAATAGGTTTGAATTGTCATACAAACCCTTTAAGCTTTGCCCCCAGGGATAATTCACCACTGCACCCAAAACACCCAAGGGGTTATCCGGGACTTTGGGTTTGTTTTGCTATGAGGCTAAGAACTTACCAGCAAGTAGTTGCTTACTACCTGCCGATTCTGCCCTTCGACGATGTATTCCAGTTTAGGCAGTGATTCTCCGGCTTCATTTGACCTCTCATCAACAGATCAGCTTTTCTTCTTCCAAGCTTGTTCTGTCGACAGGATGTCACTATCGACATCATGCTGATTGACATCCGGCTCCCTGCACTAAGGCAGCAGGGTGCCAGCTAACAATCAGCATGATGTCGGCAGTGACACCCCGTCGACAGAGCAAAGTGGAAGAGAAGAAGCTGCTCTATCAACATGATGTCACCAGAAGCAGAAGACTCACCGTCAGGAGCAGTCCGTGACCGGTTTGAGCTGGAAGAGATGGTCACATATGAATTTCTATTTTTAGTATTTCTCGAAAAGATAACATGCTGGTTGCTTTCAGGCACCACTAGGGGGAGCTTAAGAGTTAACGGCATACAGGTTGACATTGAACTCAATAGTAAAACAGATGCATTAAGATTCCACTTGTGGTGGCTGCAGGTAGACATTATGCTGGGATATGAAGCTGTAGGTCAGGATGCCATTGGAACAGTCGTTTAAGCAACTTAACTGTTTGTATGTTTTGGGATGATTGTAGATAGGATTGTCAACCGCTCAGAAATTCCTGGACAGTCCATAAAAATAGGGTACCTGTCCGTAAAAAAAAAAAATTGATGTGTCAGTGATTTTTTTAAACTTAAAAAACTGATCGTCACATCCAAACATAGACTAACTGTGAACAGGTGCTGAACCTAGAGTCACCAACTCCTACACTCTCAAACAAAAAGGCAACACATTGTAGCGCCATAGCTTATAAATATGAAATATGAAAAATGAATTGCATTACTGCATTAGAAATATGAAAAAATTGAGAAAGTTTAGCGCATAAAATGGCCAATTCATGTGTACCTGGAAGCCACGAAATAGGTCCTGAAAACGAGAAATGCCTTGTCGTGGCTTCCAGGTACACATGAATTGGCCAATTTATGCGCTAACTTTCTAAATGTTTTCATATTTCATATGTACATGCTATGGCGACACAGTGATTTTTTTAAGGCTGAAGATTATTATGACTGTACTTCTCACCCTTTTACAGTTCACAATGAAAGCAGCTAATGACTAAATACAAAGGAATTATAGTCTGCAGACATGTAGCACTTACAATTTAATAATTAATTGTGGTCCTCTATTGTGTTTGTAAAAAAAGTTCTCTGTCCATGATTTTTGGAGAGCCTGTCCAGAAAAAAATAAAAAATAAATTTGGCAAGCCTCGTTGTAGGTGTTGGGTTGGATTCAGACTTTGCTTACTTGTTGAGGAATCTTGGTTTAACAGCCCCCTTTACTTAAAGTCATACATGTTTCCTCCATAACTGCTTTATTTAACAGAACGGTAGATAACACAACAATGTTTTTTGTACTTTGAAGGACAATTTGTTTTTTTAAATGGATGCTTTGTAGTGTTTCAGATGTAGATTTAGAACATTAAATATTTTACTAGACAATAAAAATAATTTAGGATGAGAATGAGATGAAAACATTAATTAACAATGTCAATCGTTTCTTCTTGCACCAAAGTATTTTCAGCTCCATCAGACTTGGAATGGTTAAAATTAATGGATCCATATAGTTTAGCGGAGTCTTTAGAAGCAAATGCCTTCCTCCTGTACAGTTCTCCTTTCCACATGGATATCATTAATAATATTGATAAGACAACACCACCGAGCGTTAGAAGGCACAGCCCGGCAATCACACATTTATCCAAATGTGCCCCAATAAGAGCGTTCTTCTTCTCTATTTTTTCCATTTCTCTCGCTGTGATGGAACTTGGATCTGATCTAGTGTCTCTGGGGAATAAGTATGAAATTACAACGAGAAGAATCCCAGTGATGAGGAACGTCACTGCACTGATGAAGCCATAGTCTACTGACTTACCGGAAGCTTCGGACGTGGCTTCATCATCAGACATGATAGATACTTCTTGAATCCTATCTTGTTGGATTTCTCCATCGGAGTTGAGATGTTCATGCCTGTGGCCATTCAGGAACGTTGGATGGGCCACATGTTCTATATTCACGTTCTCGTCGATATAAGTGAAAGATGTTTCCAGCTCTTCAACGCAGCACACCTTCCTTTTTTCTTTGCCATGATCTTCTTGGGATAGTTTAGGACAGGACACTTCATCAGACGTCGCCAATGATATGGACTCATATTGATCTGGTGACAAGGCAGAGGTCACACAGTGGTTTTCATAGCAATAGGCTTTTGGGTCTTTGATATGATAACCCCAGTCCACATTGTTGCACTCATCAAGCCTTTGTGGTTGACCGTTGATGTGCTGGAGCTCCATGCAAGCTTCAGATTTGACTACAGATCATAGAAGTCTTTATCCATGACTCTCAAAGGTCTGCAGATGGTAAAAAAAAAAAATTATTATCTAGAACCACAGAGAAAACGTATTTAACAGACACTTATTTAACCTTCTTTAATACATCTGACTTTTGGTTTACAGATAGTGTTGAGCATTCCGATACCGCTAGTATCGGGTATCGGCCGATATTTGCGGTATCGGAATTCCGATACCGAGTTCCGATATTTTTGCGATATCGGGAATCGGTATCGGGATGAAGATTCATGTGTAAAATAAAGAATAAAAATAAAAAATATTGATATACTCACCCTCGGACGCGCCCTGGTTGTAACCGCTGCAACCGCCATGCTCCCGTTCCTAAGAATGAGCGCGTGAAGGACCTGCGATGACGTCGCGGCTTGTGATTGGTCGCGTGAGCGGTCACATGAGCGGTTGCAGCGGTTACAACCAGGGCGCGTCCGAGGGTGAGTATATCAATATTTTTTATTTTAATTCTTTATTTTACACATGAATATGGATCCCAGGGCCTGAAGGAGAGTTTCCTCTCCTTCAGACCCTGGGAACCATTACAGGATACATTCCAATATTTGTGTCCCATTGACTTGTATTGGTATCGGATATCAGTATTGGCGATATCCGATATTTTTCGGATATCGGGCGATACAATCCGATACCGATACTTTCAAATATCGGAAGGTATCGCTCAACACTATTTACAGACCATTTCGACCATCCACAGCACCATTCAAGGAGAAGACAAGAACAACTGAAAGTCTCTATTAAGACAATGTGTGGGCCTTATCTACCAATATACAGTTATATGAAAAAGTTTGGGCACCCCTATTAATCTTAAGCTTAATGTTTTATAAAAATTGTTTTTTTTGCAACAGCTATTTCAGTTTCATATATCTAATAACTGTTGGACACAGTAATGTTTCTGCCTTGAAATGAGGTTTATTGTACTAACAGAAAATGTGCAATCTGCATTCAAACAAAATTTGACAGGTGCATAAGTATGGGCACCCTTATCATTTTCTTGTTTTAAATACTCCTACCTACTTTTTACTGACTTACTAAAGCCCTTTTTTTGGTTTTCTAACCTCATTGAGCTTTGAACTTCATAGCCAGGTGTATGCAATCATGAGAAACAGTTATTAGATATATGAAACTGAAATAGCTGTTGCAAAAAAAAAAACAATTTTTATAAAACATTAAGCTAAAGATTAATAGGGGTGCCCAAACTTTTTCATATAACTGTACTTGCAAAGTCCATCTTCCCATGTGAATATGGGATCACCATGGGCAATGTACACTTTCGTCCACGTTGGATGTTAGTCAATTTCCACCTATTGAGAAGGAACACCAGGGAAATTCTGAAAACTGTAGTATAAAGTTGGATGTGCAACATTTTGAACTTTTTACCTCTCCAATTTAGGCTGGTTTCACATTTGTGTTTTTTGCGGCTGCGTTTTAACGCAAAAAAAGCATGCATTTTTTTCCTGTATTTAACATTAAAAACACATGTGGTTTTTTTGTATGCGTTTTGCCGTGTTTAACAATGCATGCGTCGTTTCTATGCTTGCGTTTTGTTGCGGAAATGCAACATGTAGTAATTTCTAGAGGCGTTTTTTTGCCGCAAAAAAACGCATGCGTTTTTTTTGCGGCAAAAAAATGTATTGCTGTCTATGTAAACGCATGCGTTTTTAAGCACATGCGTTTGGTTGCGTTTTTTAACCCATGCGTTTCCATAGAGAAAAACAAGTCTACACACTGATAAGCCACCCCCCACAATCAAGGAATCAAGGTGATAAAGGGATCCAAACCCTAGCCCTAACCCTAACCCTAACCCATCAAGGTGATAAAGGGATCGAAACCCAAACCCTAACCCATCAAGGTGATAAAGGGATCCAAACCCTAACCCTAACCCATCAAGGTGAAAAAGGGATCCAAACCCTAACCCTAACCCATCAAGGTGAAAAAGGGATCCAAACCCTAACCCATCAAGGTGATAAAGGGATCCAAACCCTGACCCTAACCCTAACCCTAACCCTAGCGATCCAAACCCTAACCCTAACTCTAGCCATTTCTATTTATAGTGGGTTTTCTAGTTGATTTTTATGATTGGAAGCTGTCACACACTAAAGATGCTTTTTATTCCAAAAAATATTTTTTGCGTTACCACATTTTGAGAGCTACAATTTTTCCATATTTTGGTCCACAGAGTCATGTCACACGCCCTCTGTAGTCCCATTGGCGGTGTCTGGATCTTGATTTTTCTCTTGTGAAATTTCTCATCGTGCTTTTAAAAAACGCAAACGCGGTAAAAAACGCATGTAAACGCGTAAAAACACAGCGTTTTTTTTACCGCATACGAAAACACATGCGTCTAAAAAACGCAGCGTTTGAACGCGTTTACATGCGTTTTTTTCACCACCTGCGGATGCGTTTTTAACGCTGCGTTTTTTAACGCAAATGTGAAACTAGCCTTACTTAGGACAGACCCCCAACTAAGGAATACATGCCAATTTCCTTGAGTAATAATAGAATATTCCTTGTCAGTGCAAACAAAATGACCATAACATGTTAAAACATTCTGTGATCAGACAGTCCTGAGAATTGAGGTGCAAAAGGAGCAAGCCTACTGAAAATCCAAAATGAAAGTGGGTGTTCCAGGGTGACTTAGTGGCAGTACTGGTTGGCCCAAGCCCAATTCAACTTTTTTGAATGTTGGTGCCCAAGCAATTGGCTCATACTATTCTCCTAATGGATTTCAGGACAATCCAAAACAAAACAAAATGGAAGCATTTCTTCTCAGGGAGAATATAGTTCCTTGAACCAGGCAATGATCTTCTACAAATCTTTAGTACAGTCTGGTGAGTACTCTAATGTTGTAGCATGTGTATAACATGGAGTTCAATGTATCACAGTATGCAGTAACCGCCTATACTTCATCAAGTGGCGGCTGCAGTTAGCAAAAATTATATCATTTACTTCTCCCACCTTGAGGAATGGGCAAAAATCCCAGTAGCAAGATTTGGGAAGCTCATAGACACTTATCCAAAGCAACTTGCAGCTGTAGTTGCCCCAATGGAGGCTACCTCAATGACTTTAAGGGGAGAACAGTTCATCACACTGACGCTTTCATTTATTTTGTCCTATTTGTTGTTTGCTTGACAATAAAAAGAAAATGTTCACAGTTGTAGGCATGTTCTTTACATGGACTGATGCAAACCCTCAAAAAATAAAAAAATAAAATTCCAGGTTGTGAGGTAGGAAAACATGAAAAATGCCGAGGGGTGAATACTTTTGGAAGACACTGTAGAGAAGTGATATACTAGAGTTAGGGTTCATCCTGATTGGGTACACTTTATCACAGTGGGATGGCTTTTACACTATTTTTTAATCAAAATAGTGTCAGCTATGTTATTTACACGTACTGTTACTATTTACTTGTTTTCTCACTGCAGGGTACATGCTCATTGGCTTTATCCTAGGTTTTAACTGCGTACTGTAGCCACTCTGGGCACACCTCTATGACTGAAAGGCAGCAGCTCCTGGGAGAAATAAAGTTCATTTTCTCCTAGTAGCAGCACTTTCAGTACAATGTCTGAGAAGCATGGACAACCCCTTTAAACATCCACCAATATCACAGCGATGTCAATATTCTAATGCTGGAAAACTCCAGAACCTTGAAACCTTGAAACTAAAATCCCCTAAATTGCACTTAGATTATTTCTATATGGCAGCGGGAACTGATCTTAATCTGAAATAAGAATAGGTATATTAGGTACAGATTAAACTGATATGAAATGCATTACGAGCCAGGATGTGTGCAGGAACATGATCCCGGCCTTGCTTTCCTCTATCTTTAATAACTTCGGACAATCGTATGCCATCATGTTTCTAAAATAGCCTGTGAGCAGCAAACACTTGGCCTCCTAATGTTCGTCGGCATTACATCATTGTTCTTGTCCTGGTCGCTCCTTGCATATAGAAATATAATGTAAGACACAAGGCACGTTTTATTCTCTCTGTGCCGGACGCTCAGTGTCGGAGCAGGTGAGTAATGGCTACTTCTATTTTTATCACATCTTAGATGTGAGCCAAGAACATCTATATGAACACTGGGTTATACGTCTTCCTAAGATCCGTCTTAGATTTCTTTTATGCTTTCTGCTTATATCTATATAAACTGCTGAATTTAGGACGACGCTTCAATTAAATGGTTCATAGTTTTGAAAAGACGGAACAGAAGAAAAATGAAAAAAAAGCTGAAGCTTGACTTACTTAAATGGAAACTCCACCTTTGCTACATCTGTATGGTTCCAATGCAACTGAAACATAAAATTAAGCAATGTTGGAACCAGTCTTACAGAGGTGTCCATCTTCGGGAATTTTTTTTACTTAACTGCATGTATTTGGGCCTACAAATTATTATTGCAATTGGGTTTTATTAAAAATGTTCTACCATTTGCTTTCTGTAGCCTTTGGTTGCCTCTGATAGATGCCAATGCAATTGAGTGCGGTGAGGGAACGACGCAGGCAGAAAGAGGGGGAGCGGTGTCAGTGACTGACACTGCTCCCCTACGTACATGCGCCCCGGACACCAGCATGCTGAATGGCTGTGGTCACAGAGAGCACAAGGCGGCCTCAAACTTTCAGCAATGCCACTAGCCCCATGAGGGAAGTGGGCCTGCCGACGCCAGCGCCTATTTCAGTTGGATGGGCATCAGAGGACACTGATATGGGTTTACAGTGACAGAGAAGGGCCAGAAGACCTCAATGTCTGATTTCACATACTCCTTTACTTATTAGAAGCACTTCACCATAATATTAAACTATACAGGTTTCTGCTTGCAGTGCAGGGGTTAATCTGTTCAGTTTAGAGATCTGCCTGAGCTTTATTGCTTTGATGGTCTCAACTGTTCAGTGTTGGCCACTCCCCACTGCTATATATACCGTATATACTCGAGTATAAGCCGACCCCCCTAATTTTGCCACAAAAAACTGGGAAAACTTATTGACTCGAGTATAAGCCTAGGGTGGAAATGCAGCATTTACCGGTGAATTTCAAAAATAAAAATAGATCATTATTTCCCCATAGCTGTGCCATATAGTGCTCTACACCGTTCATTGTGCCCCATAGCTGTGCCCCATATAGTGCTCTGCCCCATACAGTGCTCTGCACCGTTCATTGTGCCCCATTGCTGTGCCATATACAGTGCTCTGCACCGTTCATTGTGCCCCATTGCTGTGCCATATACGGTGCTCTGCACCGTTCATTGTGCCCCATATCTGTGCCCATATACGGTGCTCTGCACCGTTCATTGTGCCCCATTGCTGTGCCATATACAGTGCTCTGCACCGTTCATTGTGCCCCATTGCTGTGCCATATACGGTGCTCTGCACCGTTCATTGTGCCCCATATCTGTGCCCATATACGGTGCTCTGCACCGTTCATTGTGCCCCATTGCTGTGCCATATACAGTGCTCTGCACCGTTCATTGTGCCCCATTGCTGTGCCATATACGGTGCTCTGCACCGTTCATTGTGCCCCATATCTGTGCCCATATACGGTGCTCTGCACCGTTCATTGTGCCCCATTGCTGTGCCATATACAGTGCTCTGCACCGTTCATTGTGCCCCATATCTGTGCCCATATACGGTGCTTTGCACCGTTCATTGTGCCCCATTGCTGTGCCATATACGGTGCTCTGCACCGTTCATTGTGCCCCATAGAAATCTCTGCCGCCGCTGCTGCAATAAAAAAAAAAACCACGTACTCACCTCCCTTGATTGCAGCTCCCGGCGTCTCGTTCCGGCGCCTCCATCTTCCCGGCGTCTCTGCTCTGACTGATCAGGCAGAGGGCGCCGCGCACACTGTATGCGTCATCGCGCCCTCTGCCTGAACAGTCAGAGCGCAGACGCCGGGAAGATGGAGGCGCCGGCCGGGAAGATGGAGCGGCGCCCGGCGGCTGGAACGAGGACAGGTGAATATGCTATACTTACCTAGTCCTGGCGATCCTCGCGCTGTCCCTCTGCCTGGTCTTCGGTGCCGCAGCTCTTCCTGTCAGCGGTCACCGGCACCGCTGATTAGAGGAATGAATAGGCGGCTCCGCCCCTATGGGAGGTGGAGCCGCTTATTCATATCTCTAATGAGCGGTCCCACGTGACCGCTGAAGAGGGGAAGAAGCTGCAGCACAGAAGCCCGTGGGACGGCAGGGACAGCGCGAGGATCGCTGGGACTAGGTAAGTATACCTCAGCGCCCTCACCCGCCGACCCTGCCACCCACATTGACTCGAGTATAAGCCGAGAGGGGCACTTTCAGCCCAAAAATTTGGGCTGAAAATCTCGGCTTATACTCGAGTATATACGGTACTCGCTTTATAGACTCACATTGTCTAGTTCTGGAGTTGCAGGTGTTGGTTCTTCTAGGAGGTGTTTGGAGTCTTGTTCAGAAAACTGTTGCTTGGTGATTTGTCTGTGTGCACATCCTCATCCTCTCCTATTTGTTTTTTCATTCCTTTACTACCTGGCGTTCCATTGTTTTTTGTGAGTGCATATTTGTATGATTGGTATTTTCATATATGCCTGTTTGTCTTCCCCTTTTAGTCTGGTTTGTGCATTCCTATACATTACAACTCCCCTCTTCCCTGGGTGGGGGAGTGGATAAGGGCTGATTTAGGAGCTCTACAAGGCACGTGACCCCAGCATCTTCCCCATCAGAAGTAATCCAGCAGCAGATATTTAGGGTACCTCTAGTTTAAGGGATAGGGAAGGAGCCCCTAAACCCCAGGATATCTTGCAACAGAGCCACGACAAATGCACATTCAGATTAAATGTATTGTGGGGCACAAACTTGCTGAGTCCCTGCACCGCAATACATACTGCTGACCAATCAGAGTCCGGCAGCTAACATCGTCGTGCCAGGCAGGCAGTGCATAGAAGATACATCATGCATCGCACATGGCAGGTATGCCGAAGTCAGCTGCTCGCCTCTTTACCTGCTATAGAAGAGGACAACTCGCATCATGGAAGAGGAAGGAGAGAGGTTTTTTAAAATGTTTCAGAGAACAACAGCAAAACGGGGAACATTATTATAGGATGAGCACAGGATCTGGGACATTATCCAAGAAATTAGGTAAGTTCCAGCTCCAGGTAGAATAGTGATTAGGGATTAGTGGACTAGTGGCAGTTCAGGTTCTGGTTCCCAACCCAAACTTTATCCCAAAGTTTGGTTCGGGTACTAGAACTGTACCTAAATTTAAACCTGAACCCGAACCCAATTCATAACAATGGGGAGCCTAACTTTGGAGTAGGACAATATTCTCTACTCTCTCTTTCCTCCGGAAATCTGATTATTAAAACCGACTTCCAGGAAAAGTTCAGGTTTGCTTATCTCTAATAGTGAACAAATCTATTAAAATACATATTACATGAAAAGATCTTGAGTGTGTCTGAAATGTGTTGCAGTAGCAGCATGTCTGTTATTCTCGAATCCATTTTCCCCAGAATTTTTCATGGAACATGTATATTAATTGATATTTTTCAATTAAGGATCACTATTTTAACTGTACCTGAAGCCTACCTATTTCCTTGGTTATTCTGTCATCTGGTCAGGACAAACGTTCGTGCTCCTATCACATTGAACTGCATAAGGTAAGCTGGCAAACTCGTTAATTTTGATCATAGGCTGGGACAACTGCCAAAGTGGTGGGTGAATACTTTTGCAAAACACTGTACTCTCTCATTAATTCCCCATGCCAGTCTCATATGGTATAGGATAAGTAGTATACTGATAACTGGACAAATCCTCTGAGCCGAACCTGTTGTACTGAAAAGAATATCTTCTCAAGCAGTCCCATCACATTTACTTTATAACTAGAGAACATGAGTAAAAAAAAATTTGACTAGCTTTCAGTTGCACACAATGTCCTCTGTATGCCTGTAAGCTTCCATGATTTATACCACTTGTCACGAAAACTTTACGATCCATTTATTCCAAGAGAAAATGATCTTCCAAGGATATAAAAAACTTGTCGCTGTCATCTTTTAATACAAGCGATGGATAAACACAGTGAGAAAAAAAATTCACAAACTAATGTAATCACCGTGGAAGCAGCGATAGGTCTAATCAATGTTTTTATGGATTTAATTAAAGAAAGTGCTCGTTCTCAGCATAAAACATGTAGCTGACAGTTTCTCGCCATGTTAATTAGTGAAAGTACCTATTTCAATTTATCTTGCGCCAGGAATTAAATGTATATAATCACGCTCTGGTCCAATTACAGGAAGAAAAAAATCTTAATGACAGGAAGAAAATTATCAGGATACCAAGTCTAGAAATAAGGGATAAAAAACAAAATATATATTTTTTAATTATTTGTCTGTCAGCAAGGCTTCTATAAGCCTTTAGCTTTTATTAAAAAAAAGGGTCAATGTTCTGCTGATCAGCTCCTTGTTTACTTAAAAAATGCAATAAAGAGGGTATAACGTAGTGTGACTGATGTCTGATGTATGTCCATAGGTGGAGAATGGGACCAGGTCCGGCTCCAGGTCTTCGTGGGCCCCAGGCGAAAGAGTCTCAGTGGGCCCCTTTAGAACATACCACAACTCATGATGCACAGATACAACAGAGAAATATAGGTATAGTACAATGCCAAAGATTTCACTTACTACTTACATTACATGAGTGATATCAATAGCTCAAAAACCAGAAAGTGTAGTCCTCCATACAGTATTATGGGCACCACATAGTGTTCCATGCAGAATAATAAGCCCCATAAATTGATCCATACAGAATAATGATGGGTAGATTTGTAGTTATATGCAGTACTTGGAAGATATATTCTGATCTACTCAGGTTCTCATGAGGAGCATTGGGAGCATGTTCAACAGGTGCTTCAGGTTCTTTGTGAAAATCATTTGTTTGCCAAACAGGTCATTTGGTTTCTGCTGAAGGTTTTCAAATAGATGCTATTAAGATTCAGGCCATCTTTGATTGGGTGCTACTTGCTAATCTTAAAGCTTTACAGAGGTTCTTGGGTTTTGCTAATTATTATAGTAAGTTCAAGAAAAACTTCTCAGTCATAGTCAAACCTCTTACTGATATGACTTTACTTCTTGGTCTTTTGAGGCTGTTGATGCTTTTGCTTCTCTCAAGTTAAGCATTTCAAAAGCTCCAGTCCCCAGTCAACCAGATTTTGATTTGCCTTTTCTGGTTGAGGTAGACATCTCTTCTCTGTGGATGGGTGCTGTTCGTTCACAGAAGAAGGATGGTTACTTTCATCTTTATGATATTTTCTTGCAGAAATTCTCACAGGTATAGTCCAACTATGATATAGGTGTTCGAGAGCTCTTGGTGGTTAAGAGAGCTTTCGACGAATGGAGACATTGGTTGAAAGGAGGTAAGGCATAGAGTAATGGTCTTTTCTGATCACAAAAATGTACTGCATGTTGATACTCCCAAGTTCCTGAATACTAAACAAGCCCAGTCAAAATACTTAATGAAGGGGTGGTGTTGGGTGGTCTGGATACACTCTCAGACAGTGCATTATGGAAGCTCAGGACATGGCACCAGAGGGCTTGCCACCCAGGAAGTTTTTTGTACCTTCTTTGTTTCACACTGATCTCCTTAATGAGATATATGACTTGGTGGTGGCTGGACATCCTGGTTCTTCTGCCACATGGAGAGCTGTGTTCAGGTCCTTATGGTGGCAGAATGTTCAAAAACATGTGGGAGAGTATGTCCGTAAGTGCAGAATTTCCGCCAGGTCCAAATCTTCTCACCAGGTCCCGGCAAGGTTTCTCTTACCTAACGAGCTTCTGTCTTGTTTTTTAACCCTATTTTCTATTAATTTTGTCATGGATTTACCTAATTCTGGTGGTAATACTGTGGTGTTGGTGGTGGTTGACCGTTTAGTAAGATGGTTCACTTGATTCCTTTACCAAAATTGCCTACAGCTAAAGGTTTAGCTACTTTGTTTATCACCTACTGTATTTCGTTAGACTACATGGTTTTCCTAAATAATAAATAATAATAAATTCCTATTCATTCCAATAGAGCAAGTTGCGGCTTGCTTTTGTGGTAGCTTTTGCTTTAAGTTGGGAATTAAGCTATCATTCTACTCAGGTTATCATCCTGAGACTAATGGTCAGACGGAGAGAAATAACTAAGAATTAGCACAATATTTAAAATGTTTTGTCGCATCTAATCAAGATGATTGTGTGTATTTTCTTCCCCAGGCTGAGTTCGCACTGAATAGCTGCACCTACACTGCTATGGGCACCTCGCCTCTTTTGTTGTTGTGGGGTTTCCATCCGGTTTTCAGAGATTTTTCTTGTTTGCAGTCAGCGGTTCTAGAGGATGAAAGATACTTTTTTCGTTTGGTTAAGGCTTGGAGGCAGCTTAAGAGGTGTTTTGATAACTTGCGATCAGACCAAGAGAACCGCCAACTGTAGACATAGGAGGGCTCCTGACTTTGAGATGGGAGATTTTGTCTGGTCATCTTCTAAAAATCTCCATGTTAAAGTTCCATCCAGAAGATTTGCTCCTAAATTTATTGGAACATATAAGATAATCAAGATCATTCATCTGGTGACGTTTAAGCTCCAACTCCTGGTTACATGAAGGATTAATAATTCCTCCCATGTCTCGCTGCTTAAAAAGATTGAAAGGACGCTGGGTCCTCAAAGCAGCATTGAGGTAGACTTGGAGGAGGAAAAGGAATATGAGGTGGAACGAGTTTTGAAAATAAAAAATTAGACAGCAACTTCAGTTTCTGGTTAAATGGAAGAGTTTTGTTCTGGAGGATTACTCCTGCATGGATGCTAAAGATCTACATGCGGATCGCCTAGTGAGGGAGTGCTATCTGTGGCATCAGCAATGAGGATTTCGATGGGTTCAGTGGCTCCTCCTTGAAGGAGGGTACTGTAATGCTTCTGGATTTGAACTTTTGATTCTGTGTTCTGTGGTTTTTCCACTAAACCATAGCAGATAAACCTTTCCTTTGGAAGTATTACTTCTGTTAGTATTAATAACTGTATGTTTCTGTCAGTTTTGGGTGTGAAAATCTGAGATTGTGGGTTATAGTAATCATGTAGGTAGGTGAATGATACAATTAGTTTCATTTTTTCCGTTCACGGTCTTACAGCAACTCTAGGTAGATGGCCACAATGAGAGGCCCATGGTCCATAAGATCCTAACCAGGGACCGATAGTTCCACTGCACCTGTACCAGGTGAAACCCACAGTCTCCCAACTTTTGGTTGGCCCACAGCTTTTGTATCTCCCGCCATTATAGTCTGTAGTCATAGTATATGCCCCTCCTGATGATGGATTTGACTGTATCCATGTTTATCCAGCTCTAGCCAGCAAGAACCCTCCCATTCCCTTGTCAGTGTCCTAAATACCCCAAGCCAACCCCCAGAATTGAGCTCTGCCCTCGGGAAACCCCCCCAAAGCTAACTGTGCTTTGGTGGAGGTATTTTCCTGAGTTCGAGCTTCATTCCCTGGGACTGCATGTGAGATGTACCGTGGTGACATCTCCAATGTGTCTACTATCCCCATCCACATTACTGGACTAGTGGCTGGGAGAACAGTGGCTTATTTGAAGCCCTTAAGACCTTGATTACCAATCTTGTGTCTGGCATTATGTATACATAAGACCAAGCAAGAACGCCTTCCTCTGCTTATTGTCACTGAATGGAAACATCAATTCCTGAGGCTGAACACTGTCTAGGAGAGATTTGTGCACCTTAAACTGGCAAACAAACAAATCTCTAATAAAACACAACAATGAGATTGATATAATTGGTGCTCCGTGCTGGAAAAGTCTGCATCCCTTAGAGCAGTAGACTCCGCTCTACATCCATTGGGCCTAAAGTCTTTAGTCCATGGTCAGGTCCTCACATTGGGTAACAATTGTTTTTCTTTTTACTGTTTGTCGGTCCTATCACCTTTCAGGTGCAACTTTAAATACCTTCCTCTACTGGTGTTTCCTGCTGATAGACTGGCTTTTCTGTGATAGACTTTGTTGGAGTCATTCACTTTGCTATAGTTTGTGTTGGTTGCAGACGTTTTGTGTGTGATTCCTGTATTCCTTGGAGAACTGCTACTCTAGCGACCCTAGGAGCTGCTAAGGGTAGGCCGTCCTGTGGGGTCACTATAATCTTATCATAAGGTGCCAACCTCTGCGGTCAGGCAGGAGCAGAGCAGGGTCAGAGAAGGGTTTTTGCCTAGTCTGAACAGGGAACAGGATATGTTACCCATATGAGCGTTCTTTGGCAGTCATAACAGTATTAATGGGACGACACCTTTAAGATTAGAACTTTTTTTTTCAACGATGAACTGTCTGATATAAAAATGAAACTCAATCTGTTATTCACATTTCGCCAAAATAAGAAAAAGAATTATTGGCACCATAAAAAAAGAACAAATCATTTTCTTGCATAAAATTTACTCTGAAATTACACACATATATTCACATCCACGTACAATCTGGAATTATCTGCTTATTCTTATGCAGTTATAAAGTAACAAATAGTGCTTTTATTTGAAGCATGGTTCCTTTGCAAAATTTACTTTCGCATACCGGCTTTTAATTTGTTTATTTAAGTTAATGTATGCAAATATAATTAACTGGATAAACATAAGCCGTCACAGGTTGCTAGGCCAATGGCTGCATTATTTATTCATGATACCGAATTTAGAGCCCGAAAACAATATCCCTGCAAGAGTGAGCTAAGTCACAGATTTCAGGATATGGCTCTTGGCAGACAGATGTGCCAAAATGTATTTTTGGCTGACAGATACATGATTAACAAGAAAAATCAATAAATTACAACCAGTGGTTAAATATATAGCTTTGTAATGTATTTGTCTTATTATTAAATTGCTGTTTTTATTATTTTTTTTATAAAAAATGATTATGTTAATGTTGAATAAAAGATATAAATAATACTTAGAATTGGACAAAAGCCAGGTCCACAAACTACTATTCTCTGATAATGTGCCAATTGTGCCAACTTCCTTAAGCCAAAAAATAATTGGAGTTGGTGGATTTATTTAATTTTTGAAATGGGGGTGGTGAGGATGGGAGAATTTTATGCCAAGTTTTAAACTGTTCCTGCTTTCAGAAGACAAAGGATGCATCGGTCTTGAAAAAAAAAAGAAATTATAATGTAAAAATAGAAAACTCTACATTTTATATAAAAGTATACAAGAAATGCAATTTATTATGTGAAACAACATACAATAATAAAGAAAATAATTATATTGCATTAAAAAAACGCTAATAATCATGCATAAAATTCTATCAATAATAAACAAAAACAATCAATATTAATGTACTAACCCTTTAGAATTGCAGCAAGCTTTTACGTTTCTTACCTTTTTTTCTTCACTTTTTTATTGTCACATTCAAGGAGGCATCAGTTGTTTTTTGTTGTTTTTTGTTTTGTAGATGTAGTTGAATGGGGGCTTGTTTTTATCGGGATGAGTTGTAATTGTCAGTGGCATCATTATAGGGTGCATATAACTTATTAAGAACTTTTTATTAACTATTCAACAGAAGGAATATAAATAAAACCGCAATTATACCCATGATTTATTGCGTTTTAAATTCTGTTGTTTGCCATGCTGTAAAAACAGAGTACTAAAAGGTTTATCTAGACCTATTTTTTTTTCTTTGAATATGAGCCTAAAAACTAACAGGCAGGTAGTTGCTAACTACCTGATTGTTGTGCCCAGCACCGAGCAGTCACAGACCACTCCTGCCAGCAATTTAGCAGCATCCGCTAACGTCACCTTCTCCCCATTCATGGTAATAGAATTCACCCTGCCTCATCCTTACCTCCCGCAATACCAACTATTGATGGAGAGTCAGGAGGCCCCCATGCACACTAGATGGTCTGATAACTTTAATTTATGCATATGGGAGCCTTAAAGGGGTTATCCACCTTTGGGGACATTTTATTTTTTAAATACATGTTGTGCAACCAGTCACTACTCCCAGTCAAGCAGAGAGGCTTGGGTAGTAAAGAGGTCCAGAGTCAGACACCAAGAGGGATTGTTATATACAAAAGGGAAGGCCAAGGTCTGAGGTCAGAATTCAGGGAGAAATGGGCTAGGCAAACTGATGGTCAAAAGCAAAGTCCAAAGTGAGGTAACAAAGATCAAATACAGGAACTCAGATCACAGAGCAAGCCCACACCATTTGAGAAAAAGCTATAACTGACACTAATTGGAGGCAGAGTCAGCTAATTAGCCAGGTAATCACTCGAATAGCAGACACATGGATGAAGCCCTGGCACTCCCCAGCCTTAATTAGATGGCTGAACTGTCACTGTCGTGACTCTTGTTGGGTGTCCTAGTACTAGGAGCTCCTTCCCTGTCCCTAGCTCACCCTGTTCACCTACAGGGTGATGACACCGGCGTCACGTACTTTGCCTTAGTTCCTGAATCCACCTTCAGTCTGTACCCTTCACCCAACACGGGAAGAGGGGAGTAGTAGTGTACCGTAAAACACACCAACCAGACTAACAAGGTAATTCGAACAGGGGTAATGAAAAACACCAAACATACAAATATACATACACAAATAAGGGAGGAATGCAACGGGAGTGTTGGATGGGGTTAAACCAAAGTAGAAGAAGAAAGGGAATTATCACACACTCAAAACCTAGCAACAGTCACAGATAAATCCACCAACACCTCCAAAAACAACCAACAACCTCCAGCCATGCAGCATAAGCTATCTCTAATGAGGGCTAGCCAGGACCCAGATTATATAGGAGATGGGAATGGCTAACAGTACGCAGCCTTAACACAGGAAAGCTTCTAGGAGCTCTCAACAGAACAGATTAACCCCTGCACTGCTAAAATAATGTTTCATCATCTAATATGAAGGTGAAGTGCTTCTAGTCAGTGCAGGAGTAGGAGAAATCAGATGGCTAAAAATCATTCTTGTAATTGGGTTTCATTAAAAATTGTGCACCATTTGCTTTGGTTGGTCAAGATTAAGAGCTTGTATAACTAGAAACGCGTCGATGCTTATCACTAAGGTACTTTAAACTTGAAACAATTATTCCCCTTTTTTAAATATCTAGAATAAATATGTTAGAATTTTTCTGCTCTTGCTGGGTTTTCCTCCTTCTTTTTTCATGGCTCCACTGAGCGACTTACATATAGTGGATTGGCGCTCACTTAACAGTCTGATATCGGTTCGTGTAAATACATTCTAATATTTCAATATTTTAGCATTTAGGGCCACACTTTTTACTTTGCCCACGGCCACATTGTGTCTAAAACTGGCCCTGACCACGTTAAACTTAGTTGCTGATTCCTGGCTGTATATCATTTGACCATGAGATTATGCTCTATCGCATCATTATTCTGTGAATCAGTGCTGTTCCGAGGAGTCGGACCCCGGCAATCATATCCCAACTATAAAACCTCATTATTTATGAGAAACTGAGATGGCTGAGAACATGGACCAAAAGATCAAAGCACGGGTCAAGTCACTGTGAAATGCTGTGACTTGACCCTGACATAATAAATCTCCAAAGAGAAGACCACCAGGATGTGGGGGTCTGCCGGAAAGTGAAGGGCAATGTTTCTGCAGCGCTGGGAATATGTTATTTATTCATCAGGAAGCAAAGACGCAGCATTAAGTCATATCTGAGAGAACGAGAGACAAATACATCAAGATGATCAATACCAAGGGCAGGAAAGAGGTGGGGGATGGGTGAAGGCAAGGTTAAAGATCAAAATGAAGGTCTCTAGCACTTAGAGCATATAAAATTATGATCCAAGAGGCATTATCTTATTAAAATAGCGCAGGAATCTCATACGAGTGAAGATTTTAATAAATTATTTTATCTGTGACACCATCAGGATTTTTAGATCTAATGATTTTTATTTTAAGCTCTCTCTTCTTGTCTGCCATAAAGATCAATGAAATCGGATAGTATAATGATTGTATAAATGTGACTCTGTATCAGAAGATTTTTTTTGCAAAATACATCTGTAGTTTTTTAAAATTTCCCTACACATTCAAGTTTGATGTGATCTGAGGTCATAAATCACGAAAAAAAAAAACCTGAAAATAACCTGCAAACTCTTCCAATGGGCAATCACTACGAGTTCACTGACTATATTCCGACAATGACCGGCTACATTCCTTTTCACTCTTTCGTGCCTCTTCCTGGGGCTAACGTCCGAACCCCATGCAACACTGAGATATAGCAGAGAGCATCTGGATGTCCGCCGCCAGTAGGTGTACACTCCCGAAAACGATGCATGTCAGAGCGCACATTCACTCTACCGGTACCATTACAGTCTATGGCCCTGTCGGCACATGTGTTCAAATCCCGTTATGCCCCCCGGGGGGTTCAGATATAAGCCCCGACATGGGCAGTGAATGGGTGCCTGAAAGCAATGTGAATTCACCCTTACACAGGCTGCCGAAGAATGATGTGGACAATACGATTGCTAATAGATCGCTCCGCTCTGTCCCCAGTACCATGTTATCGACAGCACATGTCCTATTTACATAAAGAAGTGTTTGGCTCATTTGTTGGCCCACTGCCGACATGTTTACACCTATGAATGCCAGTCTGCATGGACAATATTTTTGTGTGTGGATGCTGCACACACTGTATGTTACACACACACATATTGCATGACACACTGCATGTTAGAAGTGGTGTTTGATGGGCCCCAGTGAAACATTTGAACAGATGTATGGGCCCCTGTAGCATTCTAGATCCCATAAAGACGTGTTCTCCACCACATGTATTAATGTCCCCCGTCCTGGGTCCCTTTATAACATAATATCCCCCATCCTGGGCCCCTTCCTGTTCTATTGTCCCCCGTTCTGCCGCTCTTCACCAACACAGTTAAAAAATTTAAATCAATTCTTCATACCTTCCTCCACTCCCGTGACTCTACAGCTGGCGCAGAGGCTGGCAGCTTACTCTGCTGTGCCAGGCATGGGTGGCACATGACATCACTGCCACGTGGTGCCCCTGATGGGTACGCACACATCAGCTGCTGTCCACTGATTGGCTGGTGGCGTCTATTGCAGTGCATTGAGTCGGTGGGTCTCTGCACCGCAATATATCTCAGCTGAATTTGCATTCTCGGATGCATATCTAGCTGGAATAGATGCTGATGAAGGTGATCCCCCTCCCGCATGGGCACAATTAAGGTTGCACGCTTTGCGACCAAGATCATTACGCCCCTTCATGTTACACACATACACACACACACACACACACACTACATGTTAAGTGGCCTGATCTTGGAAAGAGTAAACCTCCAGAGAAAGGTATTATCTGCATCAGTGACAGTGCAATGGGTGCCGCCCAGATAATTACTCGTAACCCCAGACCTGCTTCATTGAGCTTACTATTGAGAAAAACTGACTGCAGTTAGAGTAAAATACATTATGTTATTCTCCAAGCCTTATGCCTCCCAGTAGTGTCTTCTCTAAACTCCGTGACTTCTTATAGTGTCACCTGCAAGCTCGGTGCCTCGTAGTAGTGCCATCTCCAAGCTGCAGACATTTAATTAGTGTAATCTCTAATCTCAGTGCCTCCCAGCAACAACTCCAAACTCAGTGCCTCCTACTAGTGTGATCTTTAAGTTCTGTGCCTCCTACTAGTGTCATCACTGAGCTCTAGGCTTCCTAGTTGTGTCATCTCCAAGATCCTTGCCTCCTATGTGTCTCATCTCCAAGCTCTATGTGTCCTTGTAGTGTCATCTACAAATTTCATGCCTCCATCTTGTGTCATCACCAAGGTCTGCTCCTCTAAGCAGCATCATCCCTAAGCTCCATGCCTCCTAGCAGTGTCATCTCCAAGCTCTGTGTATCCAAGAAGTGTAATTTCCAAAGTCCATGCCTCTTACTTGTTTCATCACCAAGCTCTGCTCCTCTAAGTAGCATCATATTCTAAGCTCCATGCCTCCTAGTAGTGTCATCTCCAAGCTCCATGCCTCCTAGTAGTGTCATCTCCAAGCTCCATGCCTCCTAGTAGTGTCATCTCCAAGCTCCATGCCTCTTGATCTTTATTTATTTAATTCTAGTGCCACCTATCGGAAGTAGCAACTCTACAAGTCCTCTTCCTCTCTAAAGAGACAATTTGCATATTTAATTTCCCTAGAGAAGCATGCAAGGCATTTAAGTCTCCTCATACTGGCATGCCAGACCTGGCATGTCACTCTCCACAGCGAGAAATCTTACCCCTTCTCAGTGTTCCCCAACTCCGGTCCTCAAGAGCCACCAACAGATCATGTTTTCAGGATTTCCTTAGTATTGCACAGGTGATGGAATTGTTGCCTGTGCAGGTGATGCAATTATCACCTGTGCAATACTAAGGAAATACTAAAAACATGACCTGTTGGCTCTTGAGGACTGGAGTTGGGGAACACTGTCTTAGATCTTAAATACTAAGTTTACAGACAGTTCCTAAGATCATGAAACTACCAAGCTCAGTCCTTCATTTGCGATGTGTGGCCATTACATTTGCGTCCTCAAACTTTTTACTTTACTGTGTCTGTGTGCTCCACTATACCATCCTCAAACTAGAGCCACACAAGTTCTGATCCACTTATAAACTGCCCTGCATTCTGCTAATCTGTGTGAATCTGGACTATCTGAACTTGCCAGATCAACTATTACAGAGCGTATGTCAGCAGTTTTTTGCCTGCAGAATGTCTCCCACCTTTACTACCTATATTTATTTATTTACAGGCTTGATGTCTGGCAAAAAAAAAAATTAAAGATTGAAGAGTTGAAACTTTAATGAGGTATTCCAGTTTTACAAAATCCGTATCTCCAGGCACAGTATCTTACTGTATACCCGTGTACGTTACCCTGCCCGGGTCCAGCCAAATCTCTGCAGCTGCTCCTAATGTCTGCTATTCTCTGCAGCACTAGCTTCACACCGACAGTGCTGCAGCCAATCGGTGACTTTAGGGAGTCATGGTGAACCCTTGGAGGGTGAGAAAAGCAGTTTAATTTTTTAAAACAATCTGCACACGAGGACAAGGGTTTTACAAAACCAGAAAACCCCTTTAAATCTCTAGGTTTTTTGTTTCTAATTTAGGAGTAATGTATGTTACGTTATTCTTGGATATGTAGAAAAAAAATGAGAAACACAAATCTGCTATATCTGTATATGGAATAAGAAATCAACATCTGACCTCTGTCTGCCGCTCTATTATTTGCTTTTCCTAACTCCTGATGTTTCTTTTACAGTGTAATTATCTTGTATAATGAGAGAGTCTGGCAGCCGGTAACGTAGTTGCGTTGTGTAAGGTCATGGCAGGATGCTGCACACTGGTGCCGCCATATGCAGACTGTAATGTGGTGTGTATATAATCATTGAAACGTCTGAGTGTTTTGTATATTAAATCTTTACAAATATAACATTTCTATGGTATAAAAACATGGACTCTATTGCCCCTTGAACTTTGTTTTTACCTATATTTGACGACTAAAAAGGACCAATCAGAACGGAGCCTGATATATCAGACTTTCTGAGAACTGGGTCTGTCATATCATATCCATTGTTAATTCCATGGGTAATGCCCACAAGAGCCATATGTCATACTTAAAACTGATGAATGGGATGATGGAGTCATGTGGTGCAGCTCATCGTACTGCAACACGTCAGGGCAAAGAAAACTATAAAACTCTCACCTTATTGGGTTACGGAGCCCATAAACACTTATTGGAAAGTGAATGGTGAATGGTTCCCGGACCTCTCCTGTTTGAACTAAACCTACTGGGTTTGGTGGGAAATGGCGAGGTAAGAAAGGCAAAGTGGTATCTCTGGGTCAGCACCTTGTCCAATAAAAAGGATCTCCAAAGTTTGTAGCGGGTGCAAGTATATTTATTAAAGGTGGAAGGACATATTTCCAAGAATGCAAAGCAGAAGGCTCTGCAGAGCTCCACCTGGGAGAGGCAATACAGGCAACCAGAGCCAAACAGACAAGGGAGCTGAAAGGCCTGGCACCCAAAGCGTACACAGCGGTGCAGTCGCTATGGTAACTGGTCTCGGAGGTGGACTGGCATGTTTATTAAAACCTACAAGAGAAAAAAGTAAACGAAAACCCTGAATTAACTAAGTAAAAAAGCAAAAGTGCATTTAAATAACACAGTTTTTAGCAATACTGTTTTTTGATCAAAAAACAGCACAAAAGCCATCCCATGATCGCATCGCATTGTTCCGGTGGAAGAACGCAGGGAGCCCCCGTCCCTGCGCGATGCCCCTCTATGTCGCTGTCACTACTGACAGCGGCATCAGAGGGGTTAAATGCCCACGATCGGCGCTAGCAGCGATCGTGGGCATTGCTGCGGGGTGTCAGCTGTCACAGCGATCGCCGTGGTGCTCACTGTGAGACCACGCGATTGTGCCGCCGTACTAGTACTGCGGTTTGAGAGAACTCAGTTCCCGCAGTGCAGTACTAGTATGGCGCATGTCAGGAAGGGGTTAAAGATGAGCTAGTTGCACCTTTCCAGATTGAAGATGGACTCAAAATCAACTCCTAAACTTACTGCCAGATTTTAGAAGACACTTTGTTCAAGCAGGGCCAAAGTCGGAAACAGAGAATGAAACAGGCTAATCAGTAGCAAAAAACATGAGAGTACCAGAGCATGTATAAATTATAATTGTCAACGCTCAACAGTAAGCTAGAAGTTAAAGTAAGGTGCGTTGCTATCCCACTGGCCACAGCATGGAGCTCATTACTCCTGTGGGTCATAACCTACACCAAAACTGCCAGAATGGGCAGCACTACAGCTGCAGGCTCACGCTGTCATATGACAGTGTGGGAGCCACGGCTTTCTGACCAGCGGTAATGAATGTTCATTCCAGCCCTAACCCATTTCTTCAATCTATCGCTCTCTTCTGGTACCTTCCCCTCGGCCTTCAAACATGCCACCATCACACCCATCCTCAAAAAAACTAACCTTGACCCAACTGCTATGCCCAGCTACCGCCCCATATCACTGCTCCCGTCCATGCTCAAATTTCCTCCCACCTCTCATCTAACTCTCTCCTTGACAACCTCCAATCTGGCTTCCGCCCCCACTACTCCACCAAAACTGCCCTGACAAAAATTACTAATGACTTACTCACAGCCAAAGCTAACAGACAGTTCTCCATCCTCCTCCTTCCTGACCTGTCCTCTGCTTTCAACACAGTCGATCACTGCCTACTGATACAGATTCTTTCTTCCCTTGGCATCAAAGACCTTGCCCTGTCCTGGATTGCTTCATACCTTTCTGACTGCACATTTAGCGTTTCCCACTCCCACACCACCTCCTCATCCCGCCCTCTCTCTGTTGGAGTCCTTCAAGGCTCTGTCCTAGGGCCCCTACTTTTTTCCATCTATACTCTTGGCCTAGGACAACTCATAAAGTCCCATGGCTTCCAGTACCACCTGTATGCGGACAACACTCAGATCTACCTCTCTGGCCCAGATGTCACCTCTCTGCTGTCCAGAATCCCGAAGTGTCTGTCAGCCATATCCTCCTTCTTCACCTCTCACTTCCTAAAACTCAATGTAGACAAAACCGAACTCATCATCTTTCCCCCATCTCACGTATCCCCACCTGACCTATCTATTATGGTAAACGGCATCACGCTCTCTCCCGCACCTGAAATCCGCTGCCTCGGGGTAACTCTCGACTCTGCCCTGTCCTTCAAACCGCACGTCCAAACTCTTTCCACCTCCTGTTGCCTCCAACTCAATAATATTGCCAGAATCCGTTCCTTTCTCAGCCCACAATCTACCAAAACTCTTGTGCATGCCCTCATCATCTCCCACCTCGACTACTGCAACACCCTCCTCTGTGGCCTCCCCGCTAACTCTCTTGCACCACTCCAGTCTGTCCTCAACTCTGCTGCCCGGTTAATCCACCTCTCTCCTCGCTACTCCCCTGCTTCTCCCCTCTGCAAATCCCTCCACTGGCTCCCCATTCCCCAACGAATCCAGTTCAAACTACTAACACTGATCTACAAAGCCACCCACAACCTGTCCCCTCCCTATATCTCTGAACTAATCTCCCAATATCTTCCCTCACGTAATCTCCGATCCTCCCAAGACCTCCTACTCTCCTCCACACTTATTCGTTCCTCACACAACCGCCTCCAAGATTTCTCCCGAATATTCCCCATCCTCTGGAATTCCATGCCTCAACACGTCCGACTATCCGCCACCCTCGGCTCCTTCAGACGGAACCTGAAAACCCATCTCTTCAAGAAAGCCTACAGCCTGCAATAACCATTTTGCCGCCTCACCATCGCCAGAGCCACCGCCTCGCCATCGCCAGAGCCGCCGCCTCGCCCCTACCTTCTGTCTCTTCCCCACTATCCCATAGAATGTAAGTCCGCAAGGACAGGGTCCTCTCCCCTCTGTACCAGTCTGTCAATGTAAACCTGCTTACTGTAATCGATATCTATAACCCTGTATGTAACTCCTTTCTCATGTACAGCACCATGGAATTAACCCCTTCCCGACCCATGATGCCACGTAGGCGTCATGAAAGTCGGTGCCATTCCGACCCATGACGCCTATGCGGCGTCATGGAAAGATCGCGTCCCTGCAGATCGGGTGAAAGGGTTAACTCCCATTTCACCCGATCTGCAGGGACAGGGGGAGTGGTAGTTTAGCCCAGGGGGGGTGGCTTCACCCCCTCGTGGCTACGATCGCTCTGATTGGCTGTTGAAAGTGAAACTGCCAATCAGAGCGATTTGTAATATTTCACCCATTATAACGGGTGAAATATTACAATCCAGCCATGGCCGATGCTGAAATATCATCGGCCATGGCTGGAAATACTAGTGTGCCCCCACCCCACCCCTCCGATCGCCCCCCCACCCCCCCGATCTGGCCGGTACACTGCTCCGGCTCCCCTCCGCCCTGTGCTCCACTCCCCCCCGTGCTCGTGTCCGCTCCCCCCGTGCTCCAATCACCCCCCCGTGCTCCAATCACCCCCCCTGCACTCCGATCCACCCCCCCGTGCTCCGTTCCACCCCCCCGTGCTCCATTCCAGCCCCCCCGTGCTCCGTTCCACGCTCCCCGCGCTCCGTTCCACCCCTCCCGCGCTCCGATTCCCCCCCCCGTGCTCCGATCCCCCCCCCGTGCTCCAATCCCCCCCCCCGTGGTCCCCCCCCACCCTATCATACTTACCGATCCAGCCGTGGTCCCGTCCGTCTTCTCCCGGGCGCCGCCATCTTCCAAAATGGCGGGCGCATGTGCAGTGCGCCCGCCGAATCTGCCGGCCGGCAGATTCGTTCCAAAGTGCATTTTGATCACTGAGATATAATCTATCTCAGTGATCAAAATAAAAAAAATAATAAATGACCCCCCCCCCCTTTGTCACCCCCATAGGTAGGGACAATAAAAAAATAAAGAAAATTTTTTTTTTCCACTAATGTTAGAATAGGGTTAGGGTTAGGGTTAGGGGTAGGGTTAGGGTTAGGGGTAGGGTTAGGGGTAGGGTTAGGGCTAGGGGTAGGGCTAGGGTTAGGGGTAGGGTTAGGGTTAGGGTTAGGGCTAGGGTTAGGGCTAGGGTTAGGGTTAGGAATGTGCACACGTATTCTGGTCCTCTGCGGATTTTTCCGCTGCGGATTTGATAAATCCGCAGTGCTAAACCGCTGCGGATTTATGGCGGATTTACCGCGTTTTTTTCTGCGCATTTCACTGCGGTTTTACAATTGCGATTTTCTATTGGAGCAGTTGTAAAACCGCTGCGGAATCCGCACAAAGAAGTGACATGCTGCGGAATGTAAACCGCTGCGTTTCCGTGCAGTTTTTCCGCAGCATGTGTACAGCGATTTTTGTTTCCCATAGGTTTACATTGAACTGTACACTCATGGGAAACTGCTGCGGATCCGCAGCGTTTTCCGCAGCGTGTGCACATACCTTTAGAATTAGGCTATGTGCACACGGTGCGGATTTGGCTGCGGATTCGCAGCAGTGTTCCATCAGGTTTACAGTACCATGTAAACATATGAAAAACCAAATCCGCTGTGCCCATGGTGCGGAAAATACCGCGCGGGAACGCTGCGTTGTATTTTCCGCAGCATGTCAATTCTTTGTGCGGATTCCGCAGCGTTTTACACCTGTTCCTCAATAGGAATCCGCAGGTGAAATCCGCACAAAAAACACTGGAAATCCGCGGAAAATCCGCAGGTAAAACACAGTGCCTTTTACCCGCAGATTTTTCAAAAATGGTGCGGAAATATCTCACACGAATCCGCAACGTGGGCACATAGCCTTAGGGTTAGGGTTGGAATTAGGGTTGTGGTTAGGGTTAGGGGTGTGTTGGGGTTAGGGTTGTGGTTAGGGGTGTGTTGGGGTTAGGGTTGTGATTAGGATTATGGCTACAGTTGGGATTAGGGTTAGGGGTGTGTTGGGGTTAGTGTTGGAGTTAGAATTGAGGGGTTACCACTGTTTAGGCACATCAGGGGTCTCCAAACGCAACATGGCGCCACCATTGATTCCAGCCAATCTCGTATTCAAAAAGTCAAATGGTGCTCCCTCACTTCCGAGCCCTGACGTGTGCCCAAACAGTGGTTTACCCCCACATATGGGGTACCAGCATACTCAGGACAAACTGCGCAACAATTACTGGGGTCCAATTTCTCCTGTTACCCTTGTGAATCTAAAAAAATGCTTGCTAAAACATAATTTTTGAGGAAAGAAAAATGATTTTTTATTTTCACGGCTCTGCGTTGTAAACGTCTGTGAAGCACTTGGGGGTTCAAAGTGCTCACCACATATCTAGATAAGTTCCTTGGGGGGTCTAGTTTCTAAAATGGGGTCACTTGTGGGGGGTTTCTACTGTTTAGGCACACCAGGGGCTCTGCAAACGCAACGTGACACCCGCAGACCATTCCATCAAAGTCTGCATTTCAAAAGTCACTACTTCCCTTCTGAGCCCCGACGTGTGCCCAAACAGTGGTTTACCCCCACATATGGGGTATCAGCGTACTCAGGAGAAACTGGACAACAACTTTTGGGGTCCAATTTCTCCTGTAACCCTTGGGAAAATAAAAAATTCTGGGCTAAATAATTATTTTTGAGGAAAGAAAACGTATTTATTATTTTCACGGCTCTGCATTATAAACTTCTATGAAGCACTTGGGGGTTCAAAGTGCTCACCACACATCTAGATAAGTTCCTTTCAGGGTCTAGTTTCCAAAATGGGGTCACTTGTGGGGGGTTTCTACTGTTTAGGCACATCAGGGGCTCTGCAAACGCAACGTGACGCCCGCAGAGCATTCCATCAAAGTCTGCATTTCAAAACGTCACTACTTCAATTCCAAGCCCCGGCATGTGCCCAAACAGTAGTTTACCCCCACATATGGGGTATCACCGTACTCAGGAGAAACTGGACAACAAATATTGGGGTCAAATTTCTCCTGTTACCCTTGGGAAAATTAAAAAATTCTGGGCTAAATAATTATTTTTGAGGAAAGAAAACGTATTTATTATTTTCACGGCTCTGCATTATAAACTTCTATGAAGCACTTGGGGGTTCAAAGTGCTCACCACACATCTAGATAAGTTCCTTTGGGGGTCTAGTTTCCAAAATGGGGTCACTTGTGGGGGGTTTCTACTGTTAAGCCACATCAGGGGCTCTGCAAACGCAACGTGACGCCCACAGAGCATTCCAGCAAAGTCTGCATTTCAAAACGTCACTACTTCACTTCCGAGCCCCGGCATGTGCCCAAACAGTGATTTACCCCCACATATGGGGTATCAGCGTACTCAGGAGAAACTGGACAACAACTTTTGGGGTCAAATTTCTCCTGTCACCCTTGGGAAAATAAAAAATTGCAGGCTAAAACATCATTTTTGAGAAAATAATTTTTTTTTTTATTTTCATGGCTCTGCGTTATAAACTTCTGTGAAGCACTTGGGGGTTCAAAGTCCTCACCACACATCTAGATTAGTTCCTCTGGGGGTCTAGTTTCTAAAATGGTGTCATTTCTGGGGGATCTCCAATGTTTAGGCACACAGGGGCTCTCCAAACGTGACATGGTGTCCGCTAATGATTGGAGCTAATTTTCCATTTAAAAAGCCAAATGGCGTGCCATCCCTTCCGAGCCCTGCCGTGCGCCCAAACAGTGGTTTACCCCCACATATGGGGTATCAGCGTACTCAGGACAAACTGGACAACAATATTTGGGGTCCAATTTCTCCTATTATCCTTGGCAAAATAGGAAATTCCAGGCTAAAAAATCATTTTTGAGGAAAGAAAAATTATTTTTTATTTTCATGGCTCTGCGTTATAAACTTCTGTGAAGCACCTGGGGGTTTAAAGTGCTCAATATGCATCTAGATAAGTTCCTTGGGGGGTCTAGTTTCCAAAATGGGGTCACTTGTGCGGGAGCTCCAATGTTTAGGCACACAGGGGCTCTCCAAACGCGACATGGTGTCCGCTAACAATTGGAGCTAATTTTCCATTCAAAAAGTCAAATGGCGCGCCTTCTCTTCCGAGCCCTGCCGAGTGCCCAAACAGTGGTTTACCCCCACATATGAGGTATCGGCGTACTCGGGAGAAATTGCCCAACAAATTTTATGATCCATTTTATCCTACTGCCCATGTGAAAATGAAAAAATTGAGGCGAAAAGAATTTTTTTGTGAAAAAAAAATTACTTTTTCATTTTTACAGATCAATTTGTGAAGCACCTGAGGGTTTAAAGTGCTCACTAGGCATCTAAATTAGTTCCTTGGGGGGTCTAGTTTCCAAAATGGGGTCACTTGTGGGGGAGCGCCAATGTTTAGGCACACAGGAGCTATCCAAACGCGACATGGTGTCCACTAACGATGGAAATAATTTTTCATTCAAAAAGTCAAATGGCGCTCCTTCCCTTCCGAGCCTTACCATGTGCCCAAACAGTGGTTTACCTCCACATGTGAGGTATTGGTGTACTCAGGAGAAATTGCCCAACACATTTTAGGATCCATTTTATCCTGTTGCCCATGTAAAAATGAAAAAATTGAGGCTAAAAGAATTTTTTTGTGAAAAAAAAGTACTTTTTCATTTTTACGGATCAATTTGTGAAGCACCTGGGGGTTCAAAGTGCTCACTATGCATCTAGATAAGTTCCTTGGGGCGTCTAGTTTCCACAATGGGGTCACTTGTGGGGGAGCTCCAATTTTTAGGCACACGGGGGCTCTCCAAACGTGACATGGTGTCCGCTAAAGAGTGGAGCCAATTTTTGATTCAAAAAGTCAAATGGCGCTCCTTCCCTTCCAAGCCCTGCCGTGCGCCAAAACAGTGGTTTACCCCCACATATGAGGTATCAGCGTACTCAGGACAAATTGGACAACAACTTTCGTGGTTCAGTTTCTCCTTTTACCATTGGGAAAATAAAAAAATTGTTGCTAAAAGATAATTTTTGTGACTAAAAAGTTAAATGTTCATTTTTTCCTTCCATGTTGCGTCTGCTGCTGTGAAGCACCTGAAGGGTTAATAAACTTCTTGAATGTGGTTTTGAGTACCTTGAGGGGTGCAGTTTTTAGAATGGTGTCACTTTTGGGTATTTTCAGCCATATAGACCCCTAAAACTGACTTCAAATGTGAGGTGGTCCCTAAAAAAAATGGTTTTGTAAATTTCGTTGTAAAAATGACAAATCGCTGGTTGAATTTTAACCCTTATAACTTCCTAACAAAAAAAAATTTTGTTTCCAAAATTGTGCTGATGTAAAGTAAACATGTGGGAAATGTTATTTATTAACTATTTTGTGTCACATATCTCTCTGGTTTAACAGAATAAAAATTCAAAATGTGAAAATTGCGAAATTTTCAAAATTTTCGCCAAATTTCCGTGTTTATCACAAATAAATGCAGAATTTATTGACCTAAATTTACCACTAACATGAAGCCCAATATGTCACGAAAAAACAATCTCAGAACCGCTAGGATCCGTTGAAGCGTTCCTGAGTTATTACCTCATAAAGGGACACTGGTCAGAATTGCAAAAAACGGCAAGGTCTTTAAGGTCAAAATAGGCTGGGTCTTGAAGGGGTTAATGGTGCTATATAAATAAATAATAATAATAATAATAAATCAGAGGCAGTGTTTGCCACGCTGTCATTCACTTGACTGTGTGGCAGACACTGGATGTTCGAGCTCCCCATTCATGTGAATGGATTAGAGGTTTGGGTACTATTCCTGTACCCTAACCAAACCTTTTTTTAACTGTTCGACCAGACCAGAACCAGGCCAGACCAGAACATCCAGGGGTTTGCCCACCAGTAGAGATGACAGCTGGTGCTACTAATACAATTCTGTGTAGAGGCGAAGAAGACAGCGGCGAAACATGCGTTGGGGTGATGGGATGCCACCACAATGATTTGATGTAAGTTAATTTGAGCTCTGTATATTTAATTAATCCTCAGGTATATGCATCTTTTGCACACTTGTCCATCCACACTGTTTGGTTTGGGTCTGCGCTGTCATTGGACTATATAGGATTTTGACTTATATGGACATATGTTGAGTTCCTTTTACTTACTAATTACTCACGTTATTCCTCTTTGGACTCCTATAATGTTATGGCTATACTTTAATTTAAGCACACAGTGTCAGTTCTGTGGTCTTTCTGTAGTTTATTTATTGAATTAATGTGATCCCACATTTAATATTACCGTAATTGATTTTCCTTGAATGGCACTGTGCACTTTATTAATGAATTCTTGGGTACATAAACTTTTATAATTTAGTATATATTTTACAATAATTGTTGATTATTGAAAATAGTAAATCACTTATATCAAAAATTCTGAATATTTAGCTTAACTATGGTAATTATGTATATCCACATCCACTTATAAGGAATTTCCATTTTTTTTGTGGCGTCTCTCCTATTGTTGAGACATCTTGTTTTTTAACCTTTACATTTTAATGATATTGAAATAAATTTATACATTTTATGTTTTGTGTTGTTCTATTGATATGAAGTGCCATAATAATTTTTAAGGACACTTTTTTTGTTAAATCTATAAAATTGTATCTGTAGCAACTGCCATCTCCTATCTCAATAATGGGAAAGTCTGTCTTCCCTGAATACAGATTTTACCTCAGAATTTTGATAATGACTAGTGTTGAGCGATACCGTCCGATACTTGAAAGTATCGGTATTGGATAGTATCGGCCGATACCCGAAAAATATCGGATATCGCCGATACCGATATCCGATACCAATACAAGTCAATGGGACATCAAGTATCGGAAGGTATTCTCATGGTTCCCAGGGTCTGAAGGAGAGGAAACTCTCCTTCAGGCCCTGGGATCCATAGAAATGTGTAAAATAAAGAATTAAAATAAAAAATATTGATATGCTCACCTCTCCGGCGGCCCCTGGACATCACGCTGCTAACCGGGAGGCTTCTTTGTTTAAAATGCGCGCCTTTAGGACCTGCGAATGACGTCCCGGCTTCTGATTGGTCGCGTGCCGCCCATGTGACCGCCACGCGACCAATCAGAAGCCGCGACGTCATTCTCATTCACAAAAACTCCTAATTCTAGGAATTGAGGACCTGCGAATGACGTTGCGGCTTCTGATTGGTCGCGTGCCGCCCATGTGACCGGCACGCGACCAATCAGAAGCCGCAACGTCATTCGCAGGTCCTCAATTCCTAGAATTAGGAGTTTTTGTGAATGAGAATGACGTCGCGGCTTCTGATTGGTCGCGTGCCGGTCACATGGGCGGCACGCGACCAATCAGAAGCCGCGACGTCATTCTCATTCACTAAACTCCTAATTCTAGGAATTGAGGACCTGCGAATGACGTCCCGGCTTCTGATTGGTCGCGTGCCGCCCATGTGACCGGCACGCGACCAATCAGAAGCCGCAACGTCATTCGCAGGTCCTCAATTCCTAGAATTAGGAGTTTTTGTGAATGAGAATGACGTCGCGGCTTCTGATTGGTCGCGTGGCGGTCACATGGGCGGCACGCGACCAATCAGAAGCCGGGACGTCATTCGCAGGTCCTAAAGGCGCGCATTTTAAACAAAGAAGCCTCCCGGTTAGCAGCGTGATGTCCAGGGGCCGCCGGAGAGGTGAGCATATCAATATTTTTTATTTTAATTCTTTATTTTACACATTTCTATTGATCCGATACCGATACCCGATATCACAAAAATATCGGATCTCGGTATCGGAATTCCGATACCGCAAGTATCGGCCGATACCCGATACTTGCGGTATCGGAATGCTCAACACTAATAATGACCGATCGATTTTGGCAGATTTCTCGGATAAGTTATTCAGGGAATTCAGCAAAATTACAGTAAGTTCCTGTTTTTTTGAGATTTGAAAAAAAATCATGGCACATGGCAATATGAGTGCACGTAAGAATAGATCATTGTGTGTTTGACCTGTGTTGCATTGTCTTGACATAGCATGTCAATATCAGTGTTTTTACTGCAGTTCTTCCTTACAAAGATCAAAATGGTTTAGCATTAGTGCTGAGCTGGTTGATTCTCTTACCTTCCGAAATGAGGCTTTTGATTAGCCAGAGCTGGCGTGATGTCACCTGTATATCATGGCATACAAATGAGGTAGCTCTGACAAATCATACAAATGAGGTAGCTCTGACAAATCATATGCGGCACTGGAGACAACAGAAAATAAGAGATTTGCGGTCCTCTTGTGGTTGCATTAAAAAGGGTTGCACTTGCCATTGATTCTTAGGCACCTGACCCAGTACTTGTATCCACATCACCTGGTGCCCAAACCAATGGAAATACAACCCCACATTCATATACATTCTTTGGTTTATTGATCTGGCGGCAGTATTTGGGCATCTTACAGTAATATTATTTGGGTACTATGTGACAGTATTACTTATACAGTAGCATAACTACCGGGGGGGAAAGAGGGGGCCATCGCCCCGGGCCCCGCGCTCTAAGGGGGCCCACCCGGAGCTACGCTACTGTAACTGTATCGGCATGTGCAGTGTGCCGATACAGTTGCATTCTGCAGCAGAGCAGGGAGAATCGATCTCACTGCTCTGCCAACCAGACGCAATGGGGCCCCTGAGCAGGCGGGGGGGCGGTGCCAGCAGTCGGCCCCCTGCTAATCATCGCAGGTTCAGCTGTATAGGCTGGATGCTGATTCAGCTGACCGCCGCATTGATGAGAGAAGAAGCGTTACACTCCTCCCATCATCCCCCTGTCAGATTCTGACGTCACCAATGCCGACACTGACAGCGGGCATGATGACGTCACTACCCGGCACCCACTGTCCAGAGATGTGCGGGAGCTCAGAGCAGTGGAGGAACAAAGAGGAAGAGAGGTATTTATTTTTATTGGTGCTTCCTTATACTACAGAGTCTGCCTATGGGGGGCTTCCTTATACTACAGAGTCTGCTTATGGGGAGATTCCTTATACTACAGGGTCTGCCTATGGCGGGGATTCCTTATACTACAGTCTGCCTATGGGAGCTTCCTTATACTACAGGGGCTGTCTATGGGGGCTGCGTTATTACACAGTCTGCCTCTGGGGGCTGCCTTATTACAGAGTCTGCCTATGGGGGGCTGCCTTATACTACAGGGTCTGCCTAAGGGGGGCTTCCTTACAGAGTCTGCCTATGGGGGCTTCCTTACATTACAGTCTGCCTATGGGGGATTCCTTATACTACAGAGTCTGCCTATGGGGACTGCCTTTTACTAGAGTTTACCTATGGGGGCTGCCTTACATTACAGAGTCTGCCTATGGGGTGCTGCCTTATACTACAGGGTCTGCCTATGGGGTGCTACCTTATACTAGAGGGTCTACCTATGCAAGGCTTTCTTATACTACAGTCTGCCTATGGGGTGCTCTTATACTACAGCGTCTGCCTATGGGGGGCAACATTATCCTACACTACAGAGTCTGCCTATGGGGTGCTGTCTTATACTACAGAGTCTGCCTATGGGGGCTGCCTTATACTACAGGGTCTGCCTATGGGGTGCTGCCTTATACTAGAGGATCTGGCTATGGGGGGCTGCCTTATACTACAGAATCTGCCTATGGGGGCTGCCTTGTGCTATAGTCTGCCTATGGGGGCTGCCTTATGCTATAGAATCTGCCTATGGGGGCTGCCTTATTCTATAGAGTCTGCCTATGGGGACTGCCTTATGCTGTACAGTCTGCCTATGGAGGCTGCCTTATGCTACAGAGTGTGCCTATGGGGGTGCATTATACAATATACAGTAGAGTAGGCCTATGGGGAGCGCATTATTCTATATGAAGGCCTATGGGAAGTGCATTATAATATATTGAGGACTATCTGATGCATTATACTATGTGGAGGTCTATGGGGGAGTGCATTATGCCATATTGAGGACTATCTGGTGCATTATACCATGTGGAGGCTATCTAGGGAGGCCATCATACAGTGTGGAGATTACAGTGAGGGTGTCATCATACAGTGTTGGAGCCATCAAACAGTTTGGGGGCTACTAAGGGGTCAGTATACTGTGGGTGCTACTATACAGTGAGGGGGCATTATACTGTGTATAAGAGAGCATCACACTCAGTATAGGGAAGCTGTACAGGGGAGAGACTCGGGATATTATTAAATGTAAAGTTGGCACTTATTGTTATAGGGGAACTCAGGTTACTCTGACTATCAAAGGGGCACACAGAGGGTATTATTACTTTCTAGGGGGCAAAATTTGGGCACTATTTTCTAGGGCATTTGCACCCGGCATTAATATATTCTAGAGGGTTGCTTTAGAATTTAGAAGGCACAGAGGTGCAGTAATAGGGACAAATACGGCAGCAGCGGCTCAGTATTGGGGTATCAGGGGCAGTAATAGGGACACATACAGCAGCAGCGGCTCAGTATTGGGGTATCAGGGGCAGTAATAGTGACACATACGGCAGCAGCGGTTCAGTATTGGGGTATCAGGGGCAGTATTAGGGACACATACAGCAGCAGCGGTTCAGTATTGGGGTATCAGGGGCAGTAATAGGGACACATACGGCAGCAGTGGTTCAGTATTGGGGTATCAGGTGCAGTAATAGGGGCACATACGGCAGCAGCGGTTCAGTATTGGGGTATCAGCAGCATGAGGAGTTTGTGCAGGTTGGGAATAATAATAATAATAATAATAATCTTTATTTATATAGCGCCAACATATTCCGCAGCGCTTTACAGTTTAACAGTTTCAAACACAAAAGTCATAAGTAACAACGTTAACAATACAATAATTAAAGCAAAATAAGACGACCCTGCTCGTGAGAGCTTACAATCTACAATGAGGTGGGGGAGATACAAAGTACAGGTGTGTATTTACAATGATGTATTTACAATCATGGTCCAGCCATCTTCAGGGGGTGGGGAATAGATGGGGATAGTGAATGGGCTACACACACACAAACATAACATAACTTTGATTAGTGAACGTGATAGGCCGCTCTGAACAAATGTGTTTTGAGCGAGCGCCTAAAACTATGCAAATTATGGATGGTCCTAATATCTTGGGGTAGAGCATTCCAGAGGATTGGCGCAGCACGGGAGAAGTCTTGGAGTCGGGAGTGGGAGGTACGGATTAGTGCAGAGGTTAGCCGAAAGTCATTTGCAGAGCGCAGTGGTCTGTTAGGCTGATAGACAGAAATGAGGGAGGAGATGTAAGGGGGTGCCGCACTGTGGAGAGCTTTGTGGGTGAGAACAAGTACTTTGAATTGTATCCTGTAATGAATGGGCAGCCAGTGTAACGACTGGCGAAGAGCGGACGCGTCCGAGTAACGATTAGCCAGATGGACGACCCTGGCTGCTGCATTAAGGACGAACTGGAGAGGGGAAAGTTGAGTGAGGGGGAGGCCAATTAATAGAGCGTTACAGTAGTCCAGGCGGGAGTGGATCAGGGCGACCGTGAGGGTTTTAGCTGTCTCCATGGTGAGAAAAGGGCGGATTCTAGAGATGTTCTTTAGGTGTAAGCGGCACGAGCGGGCAAGAGATTGTATATGGGAGGTGAAGGAGAGATCGGAGTCAAACATAACACCCAGACAGCGCGCCTGCTGCCGGGGTGTTATTATGGTGCCACCCACGGAGAGGGAAATGTCAGATTTAGGGAGGTTAGTAGATGGTGGGAGCAGAAGAAGTTCAGTTTTGGAGAGGTTGAGTTTCAGATAGAGAGCGGACATGATGTTGGAGAATATTGTTGAGGAATAGATGGTGATGGGTCTGGAATGAGAAGTGAAATGTGCCTTTGTTGTATTCACTGCAGCCGAGTCGTGGCTGGAAGAAGTTGTCATGTTGGTCTGGGGCAGATGGAAAAGACAGGAAAAATGAATGATTCCATCAGAAAGAACATCAAAAGTCATTATTTGTAACTGTGCTGTGATCTCTTATATGTTCTGTAGGGCTGGTATCTACCACTGACCATATGACAGTAATATCCATGTTGGAACTTTATATAGAGATTATCTTCAGTAACAGCGCGGTCATCTGCTGAGGTTCTCCTCCACTATTAGGGCGCATCACCCAGCTGTAATCAAGGATACCTGGTTAGGGGCCCACTCAGAACTTTCGCCCCCCGAACCAAAACACTAGCTACGCCCCTGTCTAAACGAAAGACAAAACTTGTTAAACTTAATATGTGCACAACTATTTTTGTGCAGTTTAATTAACACATTTTATGAGATTGTGTGCGAGGTTACCACTGTGTTATGCGAGGATGTGATGGAAGCGAGCTGTGCAAATTCCTTCTGTTATAAGAGCACCTTGCTGCGTTTCCCATTTCATATGCAGAGTTGAGTATATTGTGAATATATTTCATGGTTTTTACATAATCCACATTCTCATCTCCTGGAGGTGCAAGGTAGAGAGCTGAGAAGCTACAATAGACCCCAATATACATTTGTGAATTTTTGTATTTTTACAACGTGCTTGTCAATTATTGGACTTCCAACAAAATGTACGGAGAGAGCCAAATATGTGCACCCACGTTTTGATCCCTGATGGCACTAAAATGGGACCTCATTCCAGAGATTGGACCAGTATCTAAAAGACATTTATGGCACATCCTGCAGATACGACATAAATATCAATGATGGGAGTACAGTACGTTTTCATTGCCTGAAGTGCACTTCTGCTGGAAAAAAGTCCCTTCAAAAGCTTCAAGGTATGCAATTCCCATTTAGGGGGTTGTACCAAATTTGGAAGGTTTTCCTTTTCCTTCCTTTCTTCTTACGTTTTGTAAGTTATCCCCAATCCATAGGACAGGAAACAACTTCTGGATTTCTGGGTATCTGACCACTGGAACATCTGTAATAATGATGGACTGCTCTGCTGCGTTCCTAACCTTGAAGACAACAATTGCGCCATGAGTAAAGTGTCATGCGGTTTTACTTGAACTGTGAATAGTGATGTGTGTCTTATAAAATGTGTTATGGTGATGCACAGCATATACGTTATGTAAGGTGTTAATGTATAATGTGAGTAGTGCACAGTGCAGGGTAGGCACATGAGAAGATTAGGGATAAGATAAGTACTGTTTATATAGTAAGTGGTTTAGCAATGGTATAGGACATAAGATAAAGACAATAGGTCTATAGGATAGGACATAAGGTACCGTCACATTTAGCGACGCTGCAGCGATCTAGACAACGATCCCGATCGCTGCAGCGTCGCTATGTGGTCGCTGGAGAGCTGTCACAGTGCTAATGTAAAAAAAACAAACACTACATACTTACATTCCAGTATCTGTCCCCCGTCGCTGTGCTTTCCTGCACTGACTGTGAGCGCCGGCCGGCCGTAAAGCACAGCGGTGACGTCACCACTGTAATCTGCTTTACGGCTGGCCGGCGCTGACAGTGCAGGGAAGCAGAACGCCGAGGGTCGCGACAGACACCGGAATGTAAGAATGAAGTGGTTTTTTTTTTACATTTACACTGGTAACCAGGGTAAACATCGGGTTACTAAGCGCGGCCCTGCGCTTAGTAACCCGATGTTTACCCTAGTTACCAGTGAAGACATCGCTGAATCGGCGTCACACACGCCGATTCAGCGATGTCTGCAGGAGTCCAGCGACAAAATAAGGTTCTGGACTTTCTGCTCCGACCAACGATGTCACAGCAGGATCCAGATCGCTGCTGCATGTAAAACACATGCGTGTAAAACACAATATCGCTATCCAGGACGCTGCAACGTCACAGATCGCTAGCGATATCGTTGTGAAGTTGGTCAGTGTGAAGGTACCTATAGCTAATGATAGAACTAGCCCAAAGGGGGGGAACGAGTGTAAATAAAAGGTGGGCACTTCCTGATAGCGAGGTAGTGATGAGCAAACCCTTGGAAGATCGGGTTCATCAGGTTCATCTGAACGTGGGTTAAAAGTTTGGTGCGGTTGACCATGAACTCCAACCCAATAGAAGTCAATGGGGGCTTAAACTTTGGTGTTGTAAAATGGATAGCAAAGACTAGGGGCGACAAAATGAAGCAAAATGGGAGTAAGAGTAGAACAATTGCCCTGCAAGCAAATAAAAAATGACAGAAAATGACTTAAATCCCTTAAATACGTCAGTAAACATTGAGTTAATTAGTTTACTCAACATGCTGGATAAAATAAAGAGAGTGGTGTAAAGGTACCTTTACATTAAACGACTTACCAACGATCACGACCAGCGATACGACCTGGCCGTGATCGTTGGTAAGTTGTTGTGTGGTCGCTGGGGAGCTGTCACACAGACAGCTCTGTCCAGCAACCAACGATCAGGGGAACAACTTCGGCATCGTTGAAACTGTCTTCAACGATGCCAAAGTCCCCCTGCAGCACCCGGGTAACCAGGGTAAACATCGGGTTACTAAGCGCAGGGCCGCACTTAGTAACCCGATATTTACCCTGGTTACCATTGTAAAAGTTAAAAAAAAAAAAACACTACTCACATTCTGATGTCTGTCACGTCCCCCGGCGTTCACTGTGTCAGCGCCCTGCGCTTAGTAACCCGATATTTACCCTGGTTACAAGTGAACACATCGCTGGATCGGCGTCACACACGGTGATCCAGCGATGACAGCGGGTGATCAGCGACCAAAAAATGGTCCTGATCATTCCCCAATGACCAACGATCTCCCAGCAGGGGCCTGATCGTTGGTCGCTGTCACACATAACGAGATCGTTAGCGGGATCGTTGCTACGTCACCAAAAGCGTGACATTGCAACGATATCGTTAATGATATCGTTATGTGTGACAGTACCTTAAGACTAGACAACATACAATGTCAATACAATATCAATGTCATGTGCAAATATCCATCCAATCATTGAAACCCACCCAGAGTTAAATCACATTTGTAAGGCTGGGTTCACACTGCGTTCCACGTGTCCGTTAGACGAACTACGTTACACCGCGACATAACGTGGTGTAAAGCAGTTCGTCTAACGGCGCCATTGAATACAATGTCGGACGCATCGCTAGCGCACGTCCACAATGGGCGTGCGCTAGCGATGTGTCGTCATTGAGTGACGGACCCCGAGATGCGGGCTGCAGCATTTCCAGGTCTGTCACCGCTAGCGCAGATAGAGCTATCAGATGCTCTATCTGCGCTAGCGCGCTGCCATACCAGTACTTGCGGTAATAGCAGCCTGTTTACGTATGTGTTAAACGGGCTGCTATTAACGCAATGTGTACCCGGCCTAAGAAAACCAGTGAAGGGGCCAATATCCATAAAAGCTCCCAGCCTATTAGTAATAGCTCACAACTGTCTGTGTAGCCTTTACTGGTTACTAAATAGGTGGAACCCCCCAAAAAACAACTTAGGGTCACCCCTATCTTTACTAACCAGCAAGGGCTAAACAGAGAGCTTGTCATCATGGAACCTCATCGTTATGGATTAGTGGCACACAAATGAAGATTACTTTGAGTTTATATTTTCATGTTAATAGACAGGTAAAAAAGGGTAATTGTTGGGGTGTGATTTATACAATTAATGGGCTTTTCTCTTTGTGTGTCTGTATAACTTATGAACACATGGTTAGCAATGGGGGGGTGTCTGATAGATTAATCTTTTACTTGATGTCAGCTGACATTACAATGCTGACATGAACTCCGTAAACTATTTCCACACTTGCCAATGCAAGGTAATGGATCCCAGGTGCACTGCAGAACAGGAAGGGAGATCCCTGGGCTTAACAGAGCCATTGGACTAAGGAAGGAATAAATGGTAGAGCTGAAGAAAATGTGTTGTGCTAAGAAAGTAAGTAACATGAAGTGCTGTCCCCTTTCCCACGTGTTACCACTTGATGAACTTGAACTGACTTTTAGCCGTTTACTTGTTGCAATGAACTTGGTGTCCCGTGAATTATGTGCGGTACTTCCTGAACATGAAGGCCTGGAGACAGTAGAGGCCTACGGCCTACAATTGAGTGTGATGCACCCCACACCTCACAGCATACTGGGACTGGGACACTATTTGTCTGTAAAGTGAGATTCAGCAGGGTACAAATACTAAAACATGACTTTTAATATAGATAAAAATAGCCACAGGCTAATTGACAAACAACATTTATAGATACAAAAACCTCACATGCAAATATCACCTACCCAGAATCTATTAGGATAATAATAATAATAATCTTTATTTTTATATAGCGCTAACATATTCCGCAGCGCTTTACATTTTGCACACATTATTATCACTGTCCCCGATGGGGCTCACAATCTAAATTCCCTATCAGTATGTCTTTGGAATGTGGGAGGAAACCGGAGTGCCCGGAGGAAACCCACGCAAACACGGAGAGAACATACAAACTCTTTGCAGATGTTGTCCTGGGTGGGATTAGAACCCAGGACCCCAGCGCTGCAAGGCTGCTGTGCTAACCACTGCGCCACTGTGCCGTGCTGAGGATAATAAATCCTCATATCTGATGAGGTACCTAAGATGATATATACAGGCTATATACAAAATAAAATATGGAATGATCTCACCATAAGTTCCGGTGGTGTCCTTATATACTGATTCAGGTTGGATTATCCCTTGTGTAGGACAGAAGGAGAGGGGAGCGCCGTTTTATTGAAGCCACACATTACCCCACAATATTCTTCCAGGGATCAGACATACACGTTCCCCCACAGTACTCCATACACGTTCCCCCACAGTACTCCCGGCATGTTACCCACGGTATTGCTGACGCGTCCCACACGGTACTCCCAACGCGTTTCACCTAAGAATTTTCAGGTGAGACAGGAACAGGGTAGGAGAGAAGTTATCAGAAGTAATGGCGCTGAAGTGTACTGATCTGACATCAATACCGTTTTGGGGAATAGGTATGCCTGGTAATATGTAAAATTTATACTCTCCTGCCATGTAGTAAAACACAGGTCTATAGATGAGTGAATCTTCTGACATTTATATGATAAATTAGATTTGATTTAGTCCATGCAGCTCGCTCGTCAAATTAATTAAAAGTAGTGGTGTTTACTTATGCCAAAAATGTTATCACAGTCCGTGACTGGAGCCGCATTTCTGTCAAGGCGCCACTAATAAGATTCGCCAAATTCATTAAGTGGGGAGCTCCTCTTAATGAATTTGACACATCGCACTACATTGAGCCCTTCATTAAGAGTGGAATCGGCCCCTATATGTTGAGTCTATCATAATTAATATTAGACCTTATAGAGTGTATACAATGGCAGTGAACTGTACGATGACCTGTATATAGAATCATCCTGCGTCTCATCTTCCAGTACAGAGAGAAAAGAAGCCATGATTACTTGACGTTTCATTAGTCAATGATGTGAAAAAATTTATTTTTACTCATTTCCTCTAACACCTCCTAGCGGGTGCATGAGACCACCCCCGGGGGGGTGCTAGCCTAGCTTATAATTAGCAGGTGAAAATATAAATTCAATCTAATAAATGAGGGAGTGGAGGAAGAATTATTTTCTTCTTGCTGACTTTCTTTTTTTTTCTAAATACAGTAATTATCTCCCACTGTCTAAATTAGGCCCAATCCATCCAAGCTGAATATGTGGGGCATTGCTCCATATTAATTTAATAGATGAGTTACATGTAGAGATGAGCGAATCAATTTGTAACAAACTGAAGTTCAAGAAAAATGATGATTTGTCAGAATCCATATTTTGACATTGATTCAATTTGAAGCAATCCAGAAAAATGGCGAGCACTTGTGTTATATATATGTAGTGCCTGTAAGGGGTTAAACAATTATTAAAATAAGGATTAACCAGATTACAGGTTATCACGATGTGCGGGATAAATGAGGTCTAGAAAGTCTAAATCAAGGTGTTTTTTTTTCACACCAACGCATTTCGATGCCTTTATTAAGGTAAAAAAACACCTTGATAAAGACTCTTGTCTGGCGCCAAAATGCATTGGTGTAAATATAAAACCTTGGTTTATACTTTACGAACCTCATTTATCCCGTAAGCACAGCCCGCACTTTGTGATAACCTCCGATTTGGTAACATTTTATCTGGAAGAAACTTTCCTCCAGCCACAGGGCTGCCTACGACAACATATTAGGCTTTTCTAAGTGTTATATCCTCACACAGCCCTCACAAAATGAATGCTACCCATCACCATCCTACTCCTTGCAGTATTGCCATATCTGTTCACTTCTGTCCTATTCAGATTTCCTTAAATTAAAGGTTATGCTCACCTGCCTTAGACCAGACCCTCATCTGCCCTGCCACAGCTCCCTGGCCCAGTCCTCCACTTACCTTGACTCAGTGTTCAGAAAAGTTTTAGCCCTACTTTTCCAATGCTGACTAATCATTATGTGGTCACTGTATTTGGCAGGTGATGAGCAGTGCCTAGTTTTCTCCACACATACCGCTTAGAATTAACATGAAAAAGGTTTATCTCCATCTATCTTATTTCACATAGTCTGGGAGTCCTTCATGTGTTTTTTTTAATCAAACTCTATGCAGGCTTTCATATGTCTTGCACCGAGGAGAGGCTTCCGTCTGGGCCACTCTGCCGTAAAGGCCTGACCGGTGGAGGTCTGCAGTGATAGTTGACTTTGTGGAACTTTCTCCCATCTCCCTACTGCATCTCTGGAGCTCAGCCACAGTGATCTTGGGGTTCTTCTTTACCTCTCACCAAGGCTCTTCTACCATGATTGCTCAGTTTGGCTGGACGGACAGGTCTATGAAGACTTCTGGTGCTCCCAAACTTCTTCCATTTAAGGATTATGGAGGACACTGTGCTCTTAGGAACCTTGAGTCCTGCAGAAATTCTGTTGTAACATTGACCAGATCTGTGCCTTGCCACAATTCTGTCTCTGAGCTCCTTGACCAGTTCCTTTGACCTCATTTGATCTGACATGCACTGTGAGCTGTGAGGTCTTATATAGACAGGTGTGCGCCTTTCCAAATCAAGTCATATCAGTTTAATTAAACACAGCTGGACTCCAATGAAGGAGTAGAACCATCTTAAGAAGGATCACAGGAAATGGACAGCATGTGACTTAAATATGAGTGCCTGAGCAAAGGGTCAGAATACTTATGACCAGGTGATAGTTCAGTTTTTCTCTTTTATTACATTTTCAAAAATTAAATTTCTGTTTTTTTTTCAGTCAAGATGGGGTGCAGAGTTTACAATAATGAGAAAAATAATGAACTTTTTTGAATTTACCAAATGGCTGCAATGAAACAAAGAGTGAAAAATTTAAAGGGGTCTGAATATTTTCTGTACCCACTGTAAATGATGGTCATCGAACCCCAAGAGGCCACCTGAGGCTTAGTCAGTGCCCTAAAATACAAACTGAAGACTGAAACGAGCAGAGGAGAGCTACATAGGCAGGACAGATGAGGGGCGAACCTGGGACAGGTTAGGGTTGTCTTTTATTACATTTAACCCCTTCCTAATCCTCTATCTGTTATGTTTAGGGGCTTGAAGATGACCTCAAGGCATAATAAATGTGTTTTTGGGTTAATTACCCCCAAACTAAATTTTCGCTAATTTTTAGCTCTAAGAAATAAAAATAATGAGATTACAATTTATAATTATAGCAGGTTTTGGAAGTAGGGAGATAAGAGGCGCTAAGAGAACTAAGTAATGTAATAGATAAACCATTATTTCTTATTTTTAGGGACTCTATAGAGACAGGGTCTGTTCCGCAGGATTGGCGCATAGCAAATGTGGTGCCAATATTCAAAAAGGGCTCTAAAAGTGAACCTGGAAATTATAGGCCAGTAAGTCTAACCTCTATTGTTGGTAAAATATTTGAAGGGTTTCTGAGGGATGTTATTCTGGATTATCTCAATGAGAATAACTGTTTAACTCCATATCAGCATGGGTTTATGAGAAATCGCTCCTGTCAAACCAATCTAATCAGTTTTTATGAAGAGGTAAGCTATAGACTGGACCACGGTGAGTCATTGGACGTGGTATATCTTGATTTTTCCAAAGCGTTTGATACCGTGCCGCACAAGAGGTTGGTACACAAAATGAGAATGCTTGGTCTGGGGGAAAATGTGTGTAAATGGGTTAGTAACTGGCTTAGTGATAGAAAGCAGAGGGTGGTTATAAATGGTATAGTCTCTAACTGGGTCGCTGTGACCAGTGGGGTACCGCAGGGGTCAGAATTGGGACCTGTTCTCTTCAACATATTCATTAATGATCTGGTAGAAGGTTTACACAGTAAAATATCGATATTTGCAGATGATACAAAACTATGTAAAGCAGTTAATACAAGAGAAGATAGTATTCTGCTACAGATGGATCTGGATAAGTTGGAAACTTGGGCTGAAAGGTGGCAGATGAGGTTTAACAATGATAAATGTAAGGTTATACACATGGGAAGAAGGAATCAATATCACCATTACACACTGAATGGGAAACCACTGGGTAAATCTGACAGGGAGAAGGACTTGGGGATCCTAGTTAATGATAAACTTACCTGGAGCAGCCAGTGCCAGGCAGCAGCTGCCAAGGCAAACAGGATCATGGGGTGCATTAAAAGAGGTCTGGATACACATGATGAGAGCATTATATTGCCTCTGTACAAATCCCTAGTTAGACCGCACATGGAGTACTGTGTCCAGTTTTGGGCACCGGTGCTCAGGAAGGATATAATGGAACTAGAGAGAGTACAAAGGAGGGCAACAAAATTAATAAAGGGGATGGGAAAACTACAATACCCAGATAGATTAGCGAAATTAGGATTATTTAGTCTAGAAAAAAGACGACTGAGGGGCGATCTAATAACCATGTATAAGTATATAAGGGGACAATACAAATATCTCGCTGAGGATCTGTTTATACCAAGGAAGGTGACGGGCACAAGGGGGCATTCTTTGCGTCTGGAGGAGAGAAGGTTTTTCCACCAACATAGAAGAGGATTCTTTACTGTTAGGGCAGTGAGAATCTGGAATTGCTTGCCTGAGGAGGTGGTGATGGCGAACTCAGTCGAGGGGTTCAAGAGAGGCCTGGATGTCTTCCTGGAGCAGAACAATATTGTATCATACAATTAGGTTCTGTAGAAGGACGTAGATCTGGGGATTTATTATGATGGAATATAGGCTGAACTGGATGGACAAATGTCTTTTTTCGGCCTTACTAACTATGTTACTATGTATGTTACTATGTTAAATGGGTGCTGCTCATGTCCTCCTGTTTCAGATGCCTCCTAGGTGGTTTTACAGAGTTAGTGGTCCTAGGTAATATCTCAGTGTGCCCGAGACAGAAATTCCAAAAAATTAATTTTCTTTTACACTATGTTAAATTATGGAAAAAAGAAAAATAATAAAAACGATACATATTTGGCATTGTAGCATTCGTAACAACCCATACAGTAATAACCCATACAAAATAACATCATTTATCTGGCGCCGTAAGCAGCTAAGATACAGTATGAGGCTTGAAGATAGTCGAAAGTAGTATGTATTCCAAAATGGCAACTACAAACTGTTCCTGAAAAAGCAATTCTTCATAAAGCCACTATGAAGAATAAAAGAAAATAGTTAAAACAGTTTTCTACATTTTCGAAAAACCTTTCTCCGGGTGCTGCAGTTTGTTAAAAAAAATCAAACTGTTTCTTTCTCACATTCTTTCGATCCAGTGAGCTCAGCACAGGTTGATGGGCACGAGACACTGAGCTCACTGAGTGGGTGCAGTGCTGTTCATGTGACGTCAGTGCTGCAGACAATGACAGACACTGGCAACATTGGCAGAGGGTGAGTAAAGCGCAGTTCTGTTTTTTTTGTTTTTTAAACAAACTGCGGATGAGGTACAAGGATTTTCTGAACTTGGAAAACCCTTTTAAAAGGGTCTTGGAATTAGGTGATCTATAATCAAACAGCTACTTTATAATTACAGGTGCAAATATCATACTCGCGGTCACATGACTGCCATCTCTCAGCATTGGCACTGTAGAATCGTCACAGTGCACACTGTGAGGATTCACAAGTCTGCAGTCATATAAAATGACTGCAAACTTGTAGCCTAAGGCTGGTCAACCACTTTAAGCTGTCCATACACAAATGATAGCTAACAGCCGAGCGTTTGTTTAGTCATCAGATGTCTCTAGCAACTCCTCCATACACATCAAAGATGAAAAAGTCGCTATCTACTACTCTGACTTCTTCGACAGCAGCTTATCAGCTCAAGAAAAAAGGGTCAGTTGCTAAGAAAGGGCAGACCCTTACCTTTACCGACATCATCTGTCGGAGAATAGTCACGATAGCGGCCCCAATGCACATTAGGCTGTCAGCCGATCCCACCAATATCAGGTGATTAAGGTAAATTTAGTCTCATTTGTTTGGGGTTAGTTACAATAATGCTAATATAACTTTATAATAAAATTCAGTTGGAGGCATTATATCATCTATAATTTTCTTATGAAGTAAAACCGGACACTGAAACATTATATTCAGCTAATTATTTTTTATGTTCTGATTATAGAAGTTTTTTTATTTTCAGTGCATGATTTTACAGGCGGCTAGCGCTGCTCCTCTTCAATCTTAACATAGGTTTAGAAGTTTGCTTTGAATCACTGTGGAGACACTGTGGTTAACGGGTTCTACAGTCCCCATGCTTCAGATCGCATCGGCCAGGGATCATCACACCGAACGCCTGCTCTCCTTTTACCCTGGGTGTAATACTACTCAGACAACACGGGGTAAAACAGTGTGGCAATACTTTATTGAACCACAAAAAGGGCAAATAACACATAGAACAGTCCCAGCAAATTACCCAAGATGGTGCAAAATTAGTCTCATCATTCCACTGACTTGCTGGGTTAAGAGCAGCTGTGACTCCATACCTTCTAGGGCTGATAACATCCACCTGTGACACGCACAGAGAGAAAGTAACAATAAGCTTAGGAAGCTGACAGTCCATTGAGGAACAAGGCCAGGTGACCAGAGGGTCACAAATTGGCTCCTCCGAACATCTCCATAGGGCTCAGGTGATTGATGGGTCCCAATCCTGGCTTCCCCAAACGTATCCATGGTTTCAGTAATGGTTAATGGAGCAGATCTGTATTCTTTCAGCTGGGGCCATGGTCCTCTAAGCTGGCATCCTGTAGAATGTCAAATCTGTGTCCCTCGTGATGGAACCATGATATAGCAGCTATCCAATATCATGTTCCTGGCTGTGGTAAAGAGCCTCTTGTTGTTTGGACCTCTGGATGTTTGGATGTCTTGTTAAAGAGGCAAATCCACTTTATATAGTTAACAACTGTTGTTTTTAAAGCCAACAAGGGGATGGTGTGATGAGATTAACCCGCAATGTTTGATTATTTATAGTTTATCATTCACTGTTTGCAAGTCATCAAATTGCATGGCCTGGAATAATGTGTAATCAACATATTAGCAAACATCATTGTTCATTGACCTTGCATCCCTGTTTTGCAATGATAACAGTACAATAAACTGTAGGTGCTGATATAAGAGGTAAATGACAACCATTCATCAATTTACAAATATCAATTCAACCTACAAGAAAAGTCAACATAAAGATAAAAGTCTATGCCTCCTAGATTGCTGAATTTACGTCTGTATAATTAAGATTAAATGCTGTGTCATCACATTGTTTCTCCATCCTAATTAGCCAGACGTGAGGTATAAATATCAACTTATTCGGCACTCATAAAAATATGCAATTCATTTATTCAAGTGAAGCAATCTCAATGTCTTGTGTGACGTTTTTGTCTTATAATCAGACCTTCCTCAGATGAGAAATATTAGGAAATGGATGGCCCATATATGGTATAATGTAATGGGAGAATCCCGGTATGCAGAAAATTACGGACGGCCCATGTGCAGTGCAGAGTGTTGGAAAAATTCCTGGACAATATCCTCAGAAATTAATTGCAAATTTTATGAGTGCCAGATTATTTGATATTTATATAACTTTGGAGTGGTATCTTTCACTGGGCACCTTTGAAGAACGAAGTGACGCGTATTTCATTCTTATTACAAATCTAAGAGGTTTCACCTTCATGAGAACAAAAATCAGACCATATTCTATGTCTTCCTTGTGAATAAACTCCACACATAATTAATGAGAACCAACTCATATCCATTGCATCCATACATACACACCCTGTGATTCCTGGATTAAATCCGATCGAGTGTCGGGTGACTGGTATTCAATCCGTTAAAGCAGGCACAGCTCCTGTAGTTGCCATTTATTGTTGCGGTTATACATTTACTCTTATCCTCTACCCAAGGTTGAGCTTGTGGTGTTAGACATGTTGGAGTCCGAGACCTGCTGGGTATGCCTCAGGGTCTGACTTTATTCCTCCCTGGTTGTGGAGCCCTTGGATGATGTCTAACAACACCAGTCCCCTGCAGCTCCCCTGTATCCGCCGGGCTGAGTAGGATCCTACTGCTCCCACCAAGTGTGGAGACACAGGATGGTGAGCGGGTCCTCAATTCCACTGGCTCGAGACCATATGGACCAGGGATCATCCCACCGAATGCCTGTTCTCCTTTTACAGTGGGCGTAATACTACTCAGACAACACAGGGTGAGAGTAAAACAGTGTGGCAATACTTTGTTGAACCACAAAAAAAGGCAAATAATATATATAACAGTCCCAACAAGGTGGTGCAAAATTGCAGAGTCTCACCCTTCCGCTGACTCGCTAGGATAAGAGCAGCTGTAACTTCAGGCCTTACAGGGCCGACTATCTCCACCTATGACACGCACAGAGAGGAAGTAATGACAAGCTTAGGAAGCCAACAGTCCATTGAGATACAAGGCCACCTGATCGGGGGGTCACAGCCTGGCTTCTCTGAACATCTCCATGGAGCCAGGTGACCGGTGGGTCCCAATCCTGGCTTCCTCAAATGTATCCATGGTTTCAGTGATGGTCAACGGAGCAGATCTGTATTATTTCACCCGGGGCCGTGGTCCCCTTATCTGGCATCCTGTTGAATGTCAAATCTGTGTTCCTCATGATAGAGCCTTTTTTTATAGTTAACAACTATTGTTTTTCAAGCCATAATCCCTGTACAGGTCAAGGAAAGGTGTGATGAGATTAACCCACATTGTTTGATTTTTTATAGTTTATTTTTTAATATTTGCAAGTCAGCAAACTGCATGGCTTGGTGTAATGTGTAATCGACATATTATCAAACATCATTGTTCAGTGACCTTGTGTCACTGTTTTGCAAAGATAACAGTACAATAAATTGTAAAGCTGATATAGCTGAATATCAATTCAACCTACAAGAAGACTCAACATAAAAATAAAGAAATTAGAATAAAGATAACACTTTATGCCTCATATATTACTGAATTTATGTCTGGATAATTAAAATTAAATGCTGCATCGTCACAATCACCTACATGGAAATAGGAATCGTCTGTCTGAAGTAGACTTATTGAGTTTAATGTGAAAGTGTTGTGGGCATGCTATATGCTGAGGTTACTATGAAGAGAGGTGGAAGAGGTCGCCTGGTGTTAAAAATACAAGCTTTATAGCAGCTGAAATTAATGTAAACCAATTAAAAGTGTAATGTCATAGGTTACTACAGTACAGGAAAAAATAAAATACAAACCTCTATATACTAAGTTCCAGGGAAGCTGAATACAGACCCTTATCTCTGTATATTGGGTTTCTAGCCTGACTTTTCTAGATATCCAGACGTTCAATAGAGTTAAATTCTACATGGGATAATGATAATGAGATGACACCCTATCCCAGTCTACACTGCAAAGCTGGAAAGTTATCTTCAGAAAACAATACAAAATTTAGTAACTGTTTTAATGGCCTGTATGAAACCTGTAAAGTTACAAGATTGTTTATTAAGGATTTTTTAATTACAAATCCTAAAATCTACATTCATAACAAAAAAAATGACTTATAAATGCAGTTTTGTAATGGTAAGATAAAGCAAATGAGTGAACTGAAGAGCCATGCAGTTACTGGCAATATTTCTGAAAAATATTTAGAATTGAGAGTCCTCAGTGGTTGATACCTTTTTAATGGCTAACTGAAAAACTAAAAGGTTGCAACCACGGAGGACTCTCAATTCTAAATATTTTTCTATCTACTGGCTTACACGGTACCAAGACATATATCTTTCCTGTGGCAATATTTCTGTTATTTTTCACAAAGTTGTCTGTTAATATTTGCTTCTTTAAAGTACGAACCATTGAAAGACATAATAATTAGGATTCAACGGGAGATTACACAATGAAATGGAAACTATTAAATACATTTTGTTCAAAGAGTGCAAGAAGCTTTGGAAAGTTCATTAATTTTTTACTTAACAAATAGGATTTTCTTTCAAAATTAAGGAGTGAATCGGCTTTTAATGGGGACATTGTTTTCCCATTTAAATGTTTGTTGTCTCCATTATATACTTTTTATTCTCTGCAGTAATGCCATGCAATTAAAATGAAAACAATATAAATACATTGGAGGGGATCCGAGTAATTAAAATGTAACAGTCATTAAAAACGAATCTTCTCTCTCATTATTATCCTATAGTTTACATATTTCTGCATCCCATTTTTCCCAATCTACTTACTTACTATAATATGTAATGAGCTATAAATGGGCTATAGTTATGAGACTTGGTGGGGGGTTCACTCCTAGGACCCTTATCGATAATGAATGAAAGGAATTTACTGCACATTTGATGTTAGCGGAAGTTGATAGTCAAGAGACACTGCATGTAACGGTATATAGATATCGACATGTTTGGATGAAACTAATGTGTACGGGGGAGCCGGCCAACTGATTGTCGGGGGAGATGTTGAATGGGCATGTCCAATTTTGGACTGCCGATTGTATTTTCTCCTGGAGATAAGCCACGGCCAGATATGCCTGGCGATGACTTTCTCATAAAGAAAGCAAGAGTGCTCGGCCGAACGGGCTCTCCAGTGTTTGGTAGAATCGGCCGAGATGGCTGCTAGTCAAACTCAATCAACTCAATATGCCAAAAATAAAAAAAGTTTATTAATAAACATAAATTAATAACAATTTAAAGATTTGTAGAAAAATATACAGTACATGGGTTTTATCTGGGTAGAATGTGAGTAAATCTGTGGGTGTAAAAAGAGGCCGGAGTATAGGTCAGGATCAAATTTTATAGTGCAAGCAAAAAGAGGGGTTTTATCCCATCGTAGAGACTCATGAAAAGCATGTTGAATGCCTATATATAGTTAACATCTCACGTACATTCATGGTAAACGAGTGATCAGTCATGGAGGCAAATACTTAAGCATACAGTATAACATGTCTCTGGGTCCTATTGTTATGCACTGTGCATGTTACAAATAATATTAGTAATACAGGGAGTAATTAGCCATTTTAGTAGTCCATCCTGCCTAGACCTGAGGCCTCAAAGGGGCTATCCAGGTTTGTGATGAAAGTCTGCAGTCACTCTATGTGACATAAAAAGTTAATTGAGCGAGGCTGTGCATGTCCAGCCAGAATGTGGCTGTAAATATGCAAATCACATGACCTCCCACTCTAGCTGCTGACGTCAGAGAGTCTTAACAGCCTACATAGAGTGTCTGCAGAGTTTCACCAGAAATCTGGACAACCGCTTTTAAGGCCGTCACACACACTAGATGTCACGTTTCCCAACGTGCGTTTCGCCTTAAATGTGGCTTCCTCAGGGGGCGTGACATCTAGTGTGTGTGACGGCCTTAAAAGCGGTTGTCCAGATTTCTGGTGAAACTCTGCACTCTATGTAGGCTGTTAAGACTCTCTGATGTCAAAAGCTAGAGCGGGAGGTCATGTGATTTGCATATTTACAGCCACATTCTGGCTGGACATGCGCAGCCTCGCTCAATTAACTTTTTATGTCACATAGAGTGACTGCAGACTTTCATCACAAACCTGGATAGCCCCTTTGAGGCCTCATTCAGACATTTGTGATTAACGAACATCTTTTATCCATGTTTTTCACAGGACAAGAACACATTGCAGTCAATCGGCTGTTCACGTATCTGCAAAAGCAAACCCACAGGTGTTTGACATTGATCCGATTCTGGATTCAAAATTGCAAAATCAAATTAGAGGATCAGTGAAAAAATTGGAAATTGGACAGCACTCAGATGTCATCTATGTGTCAATTTAGTGCTGTCCATTTTTACTGTTTGAAAGGTAGAAGAAACCTTAATTTTTTTTATGTTTTTTTCTGTATTTGAGAAAAACAGATTGTTAGGGGTCGAGTTCACACCTCTGCACAGGGGGAATCTCGGGACATCTCCGCTGTGGTCTCCCATTCTTCTCCTGCCGTAGTGGAGCCTGCTCAGCGGAGACGTCGGTCCCAGCATCTCGCTCAGGCTGACTGTACAAAGAGTTACTGCTGCCTTTCCTGCTTCTGCCATTGAAGCCAGTGTGGGGCAGCGGCGAGCAGACACTTCTGGGACTAAGTCCTGCTTTTCTCGTTCTGAGCATGCCCAGAGTAAGATCTCTCAGTGGAGATCGAGGGTCACATGTTCAGATACTGCAGCCAAATCTATTGGTCCTTCTAGGAAGGTCCTGTAGGTGCGCAGGCTCTGTAGCAGCCTCTCATTGGTCCTTCTAGGAAGGTCCTGTACGTGCTGCAACTATTTAAGGCTCGCATGGCCGCACGACCATGCGCTAGTATCTCTCTATGTTATGTGCTTTGCACCAGTGTGGTCATGAGAGTTTGTGTTCAGGGGCCCGGCTGAAATAAGCCCCTAGAATGCTGGCACCTCCGGCGAGGAGATTTTGTGTGTATGTATTCAGGGACCAGGCTGAAATAAGCCCCTAGAATGCTGGCACCTCGGGCGAGGAGTTTTGTGTGCATGCATGACCACTGACTGCTCTCACTTGGGTAGTTAGCCGGTGCCTCTGTGAAGTCAAACAGGGCACAGAGCGTTGATTTCACAGCTACTCTGTGAAGTAACAGAGTTAGCTCATACCGCCATATAGTTCTGCCGTTTGCTAGCAGCAGGTTCTCCTGAACGGTGGACCCCGGGCTGCGAACGCATCTATTGCAATAAAACTTCTATATTTACTCGGTGCGCTCTGCTAGCCCTAACAGTATACCAGCGCCAGGGTCTGGCTAGTTAATGGAGGACATTCAGCAATCCTTGCGGTATATCCAGCAGCTGGAGGGTAGGTTGCTGGCTCTTGAGAGCACAACTTCAGCTGGGGATGTTACCGCAGTTGCTGTACAGGCTGCCAGCGTGGCTGCAGCAACCTTGTCCACTGCCACCCCTGTTCCGACATTATCTCGCCTCCCGCTGCCAGAAAAATTTTCTGGAGATAGTAAATCTTGTAGGGGATTTGTGAATCAGTGGTCAATTTACCTCGAGCTCCTGGCTGCACGTTTTCCCACAGAGCGGGCTAAGGAGGGATTTATTGTGTCTCTCTTGTCGGACAGGGCGTTGGAATGGGCTACGCCGCTGTGGGAGCGTGGCGATCATGTGGTGCAGAGTGCTCCGCTGTTCCTGAGCACTCTGAAACAGGTCTTAGTAGGACCTCGAGTCACCCATGACACGGCGCTCCAACTGCTGGCATTAACTCAGGGAGTGTCCTTGGTCAACCATTTTGCCGTCCACTTCCGTACTTTAGCATCTGAGCTGGAGTGGTCGGATAAAGTCCTTATCCCCATATTTTGGAGGGGGCTGGCTGATCATGTTAAGGAGGCTTTTGCCACTAGGGAGATTCCTGCCACACTGGAGGAGTTAATAGCTGTCTCCACTCGTATTGACCTCCGTTTTAACAAGCTGAGGTTAGAGCAAGCCCAGTGTAGGCAGAGGTTTCGGCAGGCTCCCACCTTCGCCAAACCTCTGGAATCTCCGGTCCTGGTTCCTGAGTCACATGAGGCCATGGGAGTGTCACGAGCGGGATCTAAGTCCCAGACCGCTTGTGCACTCAAGGCCTGTCATGTTTGCCAGCAGTCAGGACATCTTGCCACCAGATGTCCACAGCGGTCGAGGAAATGTCAGCGTCTAGTGGTAGTAGGTAGAGGTACACTAGACACGGCGACGTTTGCCTCCAAATTGTCCTTTAAGGGGACGATTACTGTAGGCTCATCCTCCCACTCGGTAGAGCTCTGCGTGGATTCTGGGGCGGAGAGCAATTTTATGTCTTCTGCCTTCGCCCAACGTCACGCAATACCCCTGGTTATGCTAGCTCAACCAGTAATGGTACGAGTGGTGAATGGGTCGACACGACCCTCACAGATAACACACCAGACCATCCCTTTTACTCTGTCCATGTCACCATCCCATCAGGAGATTATATCTCTGCTCGTCATCCCTGAGGGAATTGATGAGGTCCTGTTGGGGATACCTTGGCTACGGTACCACTCTCCACTCGAGTGGTCCTCAGGCAGAATTCTGGGATGGGGTGAATCTTGTGGGGGTAGGTGTCAGAGGGAGTGCGTTCAGGTTGCTACTACAGAGGTACCCACAGATCTATCCTCTCTCCCCAAGCAATATTGGTCTTATGCGGCCGTGTTCTCCAAAAAGGTGGCGGAGACCCTTCCGCCCCATTGCCCCTATGACTGTCCTATTGACTTCTTGCATGGTGCTGAGCCTCCCCGGGGTCGAGTCTATCCGTTATCTCTCCAGGAGACAGAGGCAATGTCACAGTATATTCAAGAGAATCTGGCAAGAGGGTTCATCAGGAAGTCAGTGTCACCTGCTGGGGCTGGGTTCTTCTTCGTGCAGAAGAAGAATGGGGAACTACGTCCATGCATAGATTACAGGGGTCTTAACGCCATCACCACTAAGAATAAGTGTCCTTTGCCCCTGATATCTGAGCTCTTTGATAGGCTTTGGGGAACAAGGGTATTTACTAAATTAGATCTGCGGGGTGCTTACAACCTGATTCGCATCCGTGAGGGGGACGAATGGAAGACGGCTTCTAACACCAGGGATGGGCACTATGAATATCTGGTGATGCCCTTCGGGCTCTGTAAATGCCCCAGCCGTTTTCCAAGACTTTTTGAATGACATCTTCCGGGATATGCTCTCCACCTCGGTCGTAGTCTATCTGGATGATATTCTCATCTACTCTCCAGATACTGACTCCCACCGGAGAGATGTTTGCAAAGTCTTCAACCTCCTATGGGCAAACTCTCTCTATGCCAAGTTGGAGAAGTGTATGTTCGAGCAGGAGTCCTTACCTTTCCTAGGCTATATCATCTCCACCCAGGGATTGGCTATGGATCCTGCCAAACTACAGGCTGTGATGGACTGGCAGGAACCCCATTCTCTTAAAGCGGTGCAGCACTTTATGGGGTTCATTAACTACTACCGCCAGTTCATTCCACACTTCTCAACTTTGGTAGCTCTTTTGGTTGCCATCACCAAGTAGGGAGCAAATCCCAAATTGTGGTCTGAGGAGGTCTCCAAGGCCTTTAACTCCATTAAGTCACACTTCGCTAGCGCTCCCATCCTACATCGCCCCGATGTTGATAAGCCATTTATCATGGAGGTGGATGCCTCATCTGTTGGTGCTGGAGCAGTCCTCTTCCAAAAGGATGCTCAAGGTCGGAAGCATCCTTGCTTCTTCTTTCCTAAGACCTTCTCACCTACAGAGAGGAATTATTCCATTGGAGACAGGGAGCTGCTAGCCATGAAGTTGGCTTTCTCGGAGTGGAGACATCTCTTGGAGGGAGCTCGTTTTCCCTTCCAAGTCTTCAGAGATCACAAAAATTTGGTGTATCTACAGACAGCCCAGCGGTTAAATTCTCGCCAGGCCAGATAGTCATTGTTCTTCTCCCGGTTTCATTTCACCCTCCATTTCCTTTCTGGGAAGAAGAACATTCATACCGACACTCTCTCTCGCTCCGTTGTATCATCTGTGGAGGAGGAAGAGGAGCCGCGGCTTATTGTCCCTACCGAGAGTCTGAGAACTGTGGCCCCGGTTTCGCTAGAGTCTGTGCCTCCGGGCAAGACTTTTGTACCATCCAGTTTGCGACCGGAGGTTCTCTCTTGGGTTCACTCATCCAGGGTGGGTGGACATTTTGGTTCCAAAAGGACATCTGAGTTACTGGCGAGGACATACTGATGGCCACATATGGCTCGTGATGTCGCAGACTATGTTCGGGCATGTGTCTCTTGCACCAAGAACAAGTCCCCTTGGCAACGGCCAGCTGGGTTGCTTTACCCTCTGCCGGTGGTGGACAGGCCCTGGGAGATGGTCGGGATGGACTTTTTGGTGGGCTTACCCAAGTCTCGTAGCTGCACCATTATCTGGGTAATCACCGACCATTTTTCCAAAATGGTTCATTTGGTGCCTCTTCCACGGCTACCTTCTGCACGGGCTCTGTCTGTGTTGTTCATCAAACATATCTTTCGCTTACACGGTATGCCGGACAAGATTGTCAGTGACCAGGGTCCCCAGTTTGCGTCTCGATTCTGGAGAGAGCTTTGTCGTTTACTCAGTATTGACGAATGGGTTGGTTGAGAGAGCCAATCAGACTCTGGTCTCATATCTACGACATTTTGTTTCTGCCAGGCAGGATGACTGGGCATCCTTATTACCATGGGCAGAGTTTGCCCTTAACAATGCTGTAGCTGTCTCCACCGGTCAGACTCCTTTCCTCCTTAATTACGGCCAGCATCCGCGGGTTCCTGTGCCTATGCCCATGTCCTCTGCTGACTCGAGGGTGGCAGACTGGGCAGTGGAGGCACGAGACATTTGGGACCGCACTCAGGATGCCATCCGGGCCTTCAAGGAGAGAATGAGATCCTCCGCCGATGCACATCGGCGCCCTGCCCCAACCTTTGCTCCTGGTGACTTAGTGTGGCTCTCCGCCCGTAATATCAGGCTGCGTGTTGAGTCCACTAAGTTTGCACCTCGCTACTTGGGTCCCTTCAAGGTCCTCGAACAGGTTAATCCTGTGGTCTACCGTCTAGCCCTTCCTCCACGCCTAGGTATCACCGACACCTTTCATGTGTCCCTCCTTAAGCCCGTATACATGTCCCGGTTTTCTGAGTCATCTGCCGGGACATCGGGTTCGTCTACAGACTATTATGAGGTGAACGCTATTTTGGGGTGCAAGGTAGTACGTGGCAAAACATTTTATTTGGTGAACTGGAAGGGTTACAGTCCTGAGGATAGGTCCTGGGAGCCTGCTGAACACATTTGGTCTCCGCAGCTCATTGCTGCTTTCTAACATAGCGAGGGCCAAGGAGGGGGGTCCTAGGAGGGGGGGTAATGCTAGGGGTCGAGTTCCCGCCTCTGCACAGGGGGAATCTCGGGCAATCTCCACTGCGGTCTCCCATTCTTCCTCTGACGCAGTGGAGCCTGCTCAGCGGAGACGTCGGTCCCAGCGTCTCGCTCAGGCTGACTCTGTACAAAGAGTTACTGCTGCCTTTCCTGCTTCTGCCATTGAAGCCAGTGTTGGGCAGAGGCGAGCAGACGCTTCTGGGACTACGTCCTGCTTTTCTCGTTCTGAGCATGCCCAGAGTAAGATCTCTCAGTGGAGATCGAAGGTCAGATGATCATATACTGCAGCCATATCTATTGGTCCTTCTAGGAAGGTCCTGTAGGTGCGCAGGCTCTGTAGCAGCCTCTCATTGGTCTTTCTAGGAAGGTCCTGTACGTGCTTCAACTATTTAAGGCTCGCATGGCCGCATGGCCATGCGCTAGTATCTCTCTATGTTATGTGCTTTGCACCAGTGTGGTCATGAGAGTTTGTGTTCAGGGACCCGGCTGAAATAAGCCCCTAGAATGCTGGCACCTCCGGTGAGGAGATTTTGTGTATATGTATTCAGGGACCAGGCTGAAATAAGCCCCTAGAATGCTGGCACCACCGGCGACGAGTTTTTTGTGCATGCATGACCACTGACTGCTCTCACTTGGGTAGTTAGCCTGTGCCTCTGTGAAGTCAAACAGGGCGCAGTGCGTTGATTTCACGGCTACTCTGTGAAGTAACAGAGTTAGCTCATACCGCCATATAGTTCCGCCGCTTGCTAGCAGCAGGTTCTCCTGCACGGTGGACCCGGGCTGCGAACACATCTATTGCAATAAAACTTCTATATTTACTCGGTGTGTTCCGCTAGCCCTAACACAGATGTCAATCTGATGTTAAAAATGGACACAAAGAGCAAAAAATGGATGAAAATCAGATCCAGCAGACTGAAATCAAATTGTATTTTTTCTTGTAGACAAAAAGGACTTCTGATTCAGGCTAATTATTTACACACTCTATTGGACTGTTTGCACAATTTGTATTGGAATCATGGAGCCTCAAAACAGAAGTTTTAATTGGGTCCCCAACCCCCCAAAATATATATATTCGGCAGAGTAGGAGTGCATCACAGCACATAGGCGTAGTGACTAAAGCTCGTATGTCACAACTTTTAAAGACAGTAAGAAGGATTTGTATTGTGACACTAATATAATAATTTTGCCCTTCTTGAAGCCCATTAGTGTTCTCACACACTACAATAAAGCTTTCACTTCCCCAGTAAATCATTATGCTGACAAAAATACCCCCAAACACAGTATGATACCCCCACAGTGAATTCCTCCACAGTATGATAAACCCACAGTCCAGAACACATTATGAGGCACGTACAGCCCTCCACACAGTAAATGGTCTGACACAGTTTAATTGTCCCAACATAGTATAATGATCTCCACCTAGCCCTCTGCACAGTAAAATGACCCCTTTGCAGCATAACAGCCCCACGTAATAAAACAGAGCCAGCTCTCCACACGGTACAACATCCCAAACACAGCCCTATAATATAGTATATTATAATGGTCCCCACATAGCCCTCCACACAGTATAATGGCATGCACACAACCCTCCACACTGTATAACGGCCCGCACACAGACTGTCACACAGTATAATGGTCCCCACAGCCCACAGAGTTGCCATAACAGTATAATGGCCTCCGCAGAGTATAATGTCCCCCACACAGCTTTATGTACAATATAATAGCGCAACAAAGCGTAATACACAATTCTACCACCCCCATATACAGCTGATAGCTCCATATCTCCTTAACCCCTTTACGAACTATGAAGTACTTAAACATTACAGATCGCCTCCCCCACTTTGATGCAGGCTCCAGTGTCCGCATGTTTTCAGGCACATAACAGCTGATTTCATCACCCCTAACAGCCGTGGGTGGAATTGCGAACATGTAAAATGCCGTCGTCAATCTCTGCCAACAGCATTTAACATGGTCGCGCTGGAAGCGCGTCACTTACCCTGCCCATCGGCGACCCTCTCACATGATTGCGGGGCGCCTATGGGCTGGCATGACAGGCGTGGGTCTGCAGGAGTCCCCCATGCTTGCCATTCCAATTTCTCCGCACTTAACATTTTTTTTACATTTTACAGTACACTATATAGTGTTCAAAAGTACACCTCGTCCTGCAAAAAACAAGCCCTCACATGGCCATATTCATGGAAAAATAAAAAAAGTTATGGCTCTGGGAAAAAGGAGAGCAAAAAACAAAGACACAAAAAGGGAATATCACAAGGTAGTGAAGTGATTAACACAGTATGATGCCCACTTACCAAAAAATGAAAAAAAAATCCGTTTTCCCCTGAAACTCTATGTAAAGGGCAGAATGTAGTGATGTCATCGCGTCTGCCATGCTGAGACATTAAAGCACAGAGAGATGTACATGGAGAATCATGGAACACGGAGCTTATGACTCCTTGTTGTATCATTGTTTTCAACTGTTTCTGCATCTAGGGGGACCGGAAGCCAGCATTTGCACTGAGCCCCTGTGACTCATGGGCCCAATAGCGGCCTCGTGGTCTGCCATAATTGGTAATATGCCTCGTATTTCACGTGTCTGCACCAAACTATTCTTGGCAATTGTTACAAGGATTCACCCCAGTAATATGCTCTATAAAGATCAGGAAGGTAATGGTGACAGCTAAATAAATTAAGAAATAAATAATAATTTGTAAAATGATCAATAAATATTAAAAAGACCATATTATTTTACATATTTTTGTGTACCAGCACTAACCATTTTATAGCACTATTCTATGGATAGTTGTGAACAATGAGCTGAGGTTCACATGGCATTTGACTCTTTAGATGAGTGCCGAATTTCTCCGTTAGATGCATTTTGCGTATAGGGTATACAGGTGCATCTCACAAAATTAGAATATCATCACAATGATATGAATTTATTTCAGTTCTTCAATATAAAAAGTGAAACTCATATGACTCATGTCATCTGCTGGTGTAGGTCCACTGTATATTATCATAACCAAAGTCAGCGCAGCCGTCTACCAGGAAATTTTAGAGCACTTCATGCTTCCCTCTGCCGACAAGCTTTTTGGAGATAGAAATTTAATTCTCCAGCAGAACTTGGTACCTGTCCACACTTCCAAAAGTACCAATACCTGGTTTACAAACAACAGTATCACCGTACTTGATTGGCAGCAAACGCACCTGACCTGAACCCCATAGACTCTTTGGGGTATTGTCAAGAGGAAGATGAGAGACACCAAACCCAACAATGCAGACGAGCTGAAGACTGTTATCAAAGCAACCTGGGCTTCCATAACACCTCAGCAGTGCCACAGGCTGATCGCCTCCATGTCACGCCCCATTGATGCAGGAATTGATGTAAAAGGAGCCCCGACCAAGTATTTTGTGTATTTACTGAACATACATTTTAGTAGGCCAACATTTCGTATTTTAAAATTATTTTTCAAGCTGGTGTTATAAAGTATCCTAATTTACTAAGATAATGACTTTTGGGTTTTCATTGTCTGTAAGTCATAATCATCAACATAAACAGAAATAAACATTTGAAATAGATCACTCTGTTTGTAATGGCTCTATATGAGTTTCAGTTTTTGTATTGAAGAACTGAAATAAATTAACTTTTAGATGATATTCTAATTTTGTGAGATGCACCTGTATGTCGAGATGTAAACATTGCCTAAGGTAATCACCTATTCCTCCCACGATAAGTGTGAAATGTCGGACTGTGTCACTACGTAAATCACTTTTCTAAACACAGCAGGTGTTACGGTGAAGCTCAAGGCTGATATCAATTTATCGTCATCATTTTTTCATTCATTTTCATTTTCCTGGCCGTTTCCCGATGTGTGGCTTCACTGAGGGTAGATCCTCGGATGCACCCTGTAGAGCGCTGAACTCCCCCTCAACGATTTTGTTCTTTGATCTCCCCATGCATAATAATGTCTCATTCTTGCTTTGCCGTGCTAAATTTCCTTTCCTCTTCCGAGTGATATGTACGATATGAAATCATTGAATGCTGGAAAATTAACGCTTGCATGAAAGGAGTAAATTTCTTCACAGCTTTGTGATGTTCCTCTACGTGCGGACCTGGCAGGAGAACATTAGTAAGAGTGAGGTCATCTGGTAACGGCCCTTTATACAGCTCATTCTCGTCTCCCCATTACTGTAATACTGTATGTACAGTAGTTTTTCTCTCTCTCGTCTCCGAAGTTTCCATGGTTTCACGACCCTTCATTGCCAAAGAATGGAGACAATTAGGACCTTCCAGGCATTTACTGTTCCAATTAAATGTAAAATATCTATAGAAAAAAAACTTTGAGAAATGTCTGTTTCCTACATAAAAGTAAGGAACCTGACATGGGCAATATATAGCCGGGTTCATGCTTTATTATTAAACCCTATTGTTAAGCCACTTATTCCATTTTTATTCTGGCAGAGCTAAGGCAGAGTTCTAGTAAGTCTTTCCTTCACCTATGTTGAATGTAGAGTTTGATGTTGAGCACATGGCTCCTCTACAAGGCTGCTTCTTCACCTTCCGATATTTCTTTAGTTTTTTGTTTCTCTGCCTGAAGTCTCTCTATAAGGGCTCGTTCACACGTCCGACTTTCTCATACGAGAGCTATCCATGGTTTTCACGAATAGCACTCGTACCTATGATAATCTATAGGTTGTGCAAATGTGCGAATTTCTCCTGAATCGACCGGTCTGCGGAAAATATCTGAGACATCTGATTTTGACCCGAGTTACGGATCCATATTGCCAATGCAAGTCTGTGGCACCATAAAAATAACGGACCGCACTCATGTGACATCCTATTGTGGCCTGATTGTCACGGACTGTCAGAATGGAAAAGGTGGAGAGACATTTAGTTTCTTCTCTTCGCGCACGAGAAAAAGGGATAACAATCGGACCACACTGTGGTCAAACTCTGATGAAAATAATCGGTTCTTCTTCTTCTAGTCCCTATAAAGTTTGTCACAGAGGAGAAGAGAGAGAGAGAGAGGGGGGATAGGAGGAGATGAAGCTGCAGAGGAGAGAGGAGCAGTATGGGGAAAGGAAATGGCTCTGTCCAACTAAATGAACATTGCAAAAATGATGAAGAGGAGTGGAAAAGACTTGAAACTGCTGGCTTTATATGTACATTTTCTGGCTGCTATAAACTAATACATGTATAGAGCTATCCAAGGGCTGATTGTAACTATTTCTTCTGTGACAGATATTTTGTAAAGTGACTGATTCACTATCACTAAGGTTTGCCACCCAAAGAGTCCGGTACTTTTAAATTGATGGGATAGGTCATCAATACCGATCTGTGCGTGTTGACACCCAGCACCCCTGTAGATCAGTTGTTCCCAATGTCGACATCAGCCGGATGTGCTTAGTTTTGGAGCTGCACAGTACAACTCTGTCCACTGCATAGTGACCACAGGGTGGAACTGCAGATCATTCGTGTGGAGCATGGATGTGCAGCACCCGGCGGTGGCCATTATGCAGTTGATGGAACTGTGCTGTGGGGCTCCACAACTAATCACATCCGTCAGCCGCCAACTCCAGGGACAACTGAATAACCGGGTGTCACATCACTGCTGATATGGTATAGATTAGCTATCCTAAGGATAGGCCATCAATATTTATGTTCTGGATGACCCCTTTAATGCCATTGGAGGACTGCTCCTCCATCCTAACAAAGGAAAGACGCACCAATGTGTCCCCTTCACAGTTTTTCCTCCACATAGGAATGTTCAGGGCCACATGCCACAGTGAACCTCCAATCAAATTTATGGGGATAGCTGCAATTCCCTGCAATGCCTGGTGGCAACGAGCACCGCGATGTATGGACCAATGCAGCGCTGAGGCTCCTTCATTCTCAAGATTGGTCAGTGTTACAGAACCCCCAGCACCAATAATATGTTATGCAGTATATATTATGTATAATAGGTTCCATGTGAAATGCATCAGTCCACAGGCTGCGCCCCTGGGCAGAGCGGACAAAATATCCCCTTTTGTCCGCCCCCCACCTTTGTAATTCCCACAGTAAATATCAGCAGGTTCCGGCCCCCTGCGGCTATTGTAATGTATGTCTGGCCTGCTTTTTCTATTGGCCTGCCCTCTGTATCTGTGTTATATATTCTGTGTGCTGTGAATAAAGTGTGTTCTTTTAGACTGGAAATACGTGGAGTAGCAGTCAGCTTTTATATGTTCTCACGTAATCAAGGAATTCCAGCCAGCGTCCTTCATTCAGAATCCAGCAAAAGCAGAGTGGACCTCCTGAAACACGGGGTGGTACTGAAAGAGGTACCCCTGCTTGGTAGACCCCGTTACAGTCAGTGTCCCAGAGATTGAGCCCCAAGCAGCAACCATTAAGTAATGGCATATCCCAGTGATTGAGATGGAGATGACTCTTTGATATCAGGTCCAGGATCAACAAAATATCTGCAGAATGGGCCTTTATGCTTTCATATTCATGCTCCTGAATAGCAGCTATCCAATAATGCGTAAGCTGTTTCACCATGTAGACCTGGACTGTGGACGGTGGCGTTTTATCATATAAATGTAGCTTTGGCTGAAGGTCTTAGAATACATTTTTGCCATTGAATATATTCTCAAATTAAACAAAGGCAGTTTTATAAAAGCTGACAGAGCAAATGATCTGCTCTTATGCAGTATCAGTGTGTTTGGAGCTGATATTCTAAAAATTATTAAAGGAAACAAAAATGTGATTTCACTATAAAAAAAAACATGAAATGCTCTGACCTTGGCCACATTTGCGGAGGTAGACAAGTTTGGAGTTACAGTTATTCAGTTACGGTACATACTATTTATACTGAAGGCATAAGAGATCTACAGAGATCTATTTCTTTCTATAGAACTGATTTTATGGGCGAGTTGAGGTCAGAAAACACTAGATACTTCGGCCGTTAAATATTAGCATGTATTAAAATCCCATTCACTAGTATGTTTGACAATTATTTAATAAAATGTATCAAAGCCAGGGCGTAATGATCGTGGTTGAGGAGCGTGAGACTGCAACCAGGCCGTGCAGAATGAAGACCCGCCGACACCAGCGCCGATTTCAGCTGAATGTGTGTCCGAGGATGGACATTTAGCTGAAGTGTATTGGGATGCAGAGACCCAGACTGAAATAAATGTTGCCAGCCAATGAGAGGTCAGCAGTTGACGTCAGCGTACTGTCACAAGCGACACATGGCAGTGACATCATGCACCGACCATGACACGCACACAAAAGACCGCATGTCGTGGGAGCAGAAGAAGGTAAGAAGAATCATTTCATTTTTTTATGTGTTGGTAAACAGCAGCAGAATGGACATTACCAGGATGGGGAGACATCATACAAAAAAGGGACCCAGGATGGGGAGACATCATACAAAAAAGGGACCCAGGATGGGGAGACATCAAACCAAAAAAGGACCCAGGATGGGGAGACATCATACAGGAAAGGGACCCAGGATGGGGAGACATCATATAAAAAGGGACCCAGGATGGGGAGACATCATACAGGAAAGGGACCCAGGATGGGGAGACATCACATAAAAAGGGACCAAGGATGGGTAGACATTATACAAAAAAGGGACCCAGGATGGGGAGACATCATCTAAAAAAGGGACCCAGGATGGGTAGACATTATACAAAAAAGGGACCCAGGATGGGGGAACATCAAACAAAAAAGGTAACCAGGATGGAGAGACATCACATAAAAAAGTGACCCAGGATGGGTAGTCATTACACAAAAATGAGACATAAAAAAGGGACCCAGGTTCGGGAGACATACAAAAAAAGGACCCAGGATGGGGCTTAGGATGGGAGACATTATAGAAGGAAGGGGCACAAGATGGAGGTCATTATGCTGGATTGGGGGTCATTATACCAGGAAGAGGTCTAGGATGGGGGAAATTATAGAAGAAAGTGGCATAGAATGGAGAGAATTATACTAGGATGGGGTGCATTATACAAGGAATGGTTCAGGATGGGCGCATTATACCAGGAAGGGCCACAGAATAGGGGACAATATTATAAGATGGGGAGCATTATTACAGTAAGGAGCCCAGAATAAATTATTAAAATAAAATATAAAATATAAAATAAGTTATTATAATAGGAGAGCGCACATGATGGGGGACATTATTACTGGAAGGGGTTCAGCATGGGGGACATTACACCAGAAAGGCACATTATATCAGAAAGGGGGCCAGGATGAGGGACACTATTACAAATGTGCGGCGCCCCAGGGTCTTGGTCATCGCAGTGGTATTGCTTTCCTCTCGGGGAGAGTGATGCTACGTTTGGAGGCATGAAAGGATAACTGCATCCAGGTATCACAAACATGCAACACATTTCACACTCCAGACCACCAGGGGGACCTTCTGCTCCTATTTATTAGGTCACTCCCCACATATATATAACTGGTAGTCTGTAGGGAAAGTTAGTCAGTTCCTGACAGAGCTCCAGACAGGAGTTCTGTTAGTTCCAGACCAGAGTCTGAGGAGGACAGAAGGTTAACGGAGCTGTGCATGCCCTCAGAGCTGCAGCTTCCGGAAAGAGACATTGAAAGGCAGAATTGTATTGCAGCAAGCGTGAAGGAAGTCGAAGCAAAGGAGAGGATACCAGAAGGGGACCAGCCCCGCTCAGGCTGCCTCCTTCTAAGGCGCAAAATCCCTGTAGCCAGAACACTGAGGGAGTAAGGACCTCTACAGCTTATTTCAGAGACCGGCAGGACAGCTAATTGCAGGTTACCTGTCCGCACCTACACCCAGGAGGCACAGTGACACCTACAGAGCTGGGTTATCTAAGAGACCCTATAAACAGGCTCAAGTCACCAGTCATATGGGTTTTGTCCTATCCTATATGGGGGACAGAGAGAATGAAACACCACATCTGTGAGACCCTTATGTGAAGCCATAGACAGTAAGGGACTACACCACCGCAGCCAAGGGAAGGCTTCTGATTTCCACCTGGACAAGGGAACTCTGGGCTTGCCTCCAAACCGGCCGGACTCTGCCTGCCCTGTGATCTGGTGCCCTGGACTGTGGATGCTGAAGTCTCCAGTAAAGGTAAAGAGACTGCAACCTTGTGTCCTCGTTCTTCACTGGCCATTCACCATTCACCATCTATACACCGGGAAGCCCTGGGGACATACTTCACCTGTCGGAAGGTATTCCATCTAGCTGCCATAACATCACCCCAGCGGACCCCTGAAAGCAGCGTCGGTCACCCTGACCGAATACCACAGGTGGCGTCACGAACATAAACTTATCCCTTTAAAGACCTTTCTCTCTTACATGGACGTCCCAGGGTCATGGACCGGGTCAGCTACCATGACATCCCCCTGTGAAGACCGGACCCGGTACCGAGTACCCCACGGCCCTTGGGGGGGCGATCCAAATGATTACATTAAAAAAGAAAATGTCAATAATCATTAACAGCTCCTTTCATTATACAACTACAGAAATCACAGAGAAGAGGGGATTTTTGTAAGATACAATTGAGCTTTAGATTAATTGCATATGAATTTGTTTTCCATAAGCACAGGTTATCACAGCAGAATGAGAATATCATTATTATCGATGACTCGTGCAGCCCCAAAGACGTAATTAACAAATTCAGCTCTGCTACAACTGTAGTAATTGAATCATGATGCCGCAATGCAATTGCGAACATGCTACAGCTGTCAACTACACTGATATGAGGCAGCCTCAGTCGTCGCACTGTCACCGAGGAAGCTCCATGTCACAACATAACAATGCAAAAAATTGAGATACGCCGCTGACACACAAATCTAAAGATGCCACATTTATATTACATACATAATGCATTCTTTGTGTCTGTACGTGATATGTCATCAATGACTTTCTCAGCGGGTTAGTTGTTTTTCTATCTCAGATTAGCATTCCGCAGAGGGTCCGTATACCAAGACTAGGATGGGGCCCTTGTGGGCGCTGCTTCATACCATCACACTGCAACATCCTGGGGCAGGAGGGCCCAGAGCTTGTTGTTCTACAAGTATTACTCTTTTCTAGAGATAAGCAGATCGATTTGCAGATTATTGAGTTTGAGTTGAACTTCATGAAATTTGCAGTTTTACATAAATTTGAACAGAACATTTTGAGATTCGATTTGCAGTTTGTAAAATAAAAACTTGCCCTGCACCTTTTCACACAGTGCTGAACCATCAAAAAGCAAATGTCATTTTTCGTAGCACGGTCCTCACCATAATGCCCTGCAGCTATGACATCTAGTGAATTACCACACCTTGTACAGTGGGGGTCAGCACTTGAGACTCTACAGATCAGCGGTTCCCAGAGGAGCACAGTTTACGCAAAAGAGTCGTTTTCCATCTCCAGAGTTACTGAATAAGTCTCTCTCCTGCAGAGTGTAAGCTCTTATGGTCAGCAGGGTCTTCTCTCTCCTGTAGAGTCTAAGTTCTTATGGTCAGTGGGGTCCTCTCTCTCCTGAAGAGTGTAAGCTCTTATGGTCAGCAGGGTCTTCTCTCTCTCCTGAAGAGTGTAAGCCCTTATGGTCAGCAGGGTCTTCTCTCTCTCCTGAAGAGTGTAAGCTCTTATGGTCAGCGGGGTCCTCTCTCTCCTGTAGATTGAAAGCTCTTATGGTCAGTGGGGTTCTCTCTCTCCAGTAGAATGGAAGCTCTTATGGTCAGTGGGGTCCTCTCTCCTGTAGAGTGTAAGCTCTTATGGTCAGTGGGGTCCTCTCTCCTGTAGAGTGTAAGCTCTTATGGTCAGTGGGATCCTCTCTCTCCTGTAGAGTGTAAGCTCTTATGGTCAGTGGGGTCCTCTCTCTCTCCTGTAGAGTGTAAGCTCTTATGGTCAGCAGGGTCCTCTCTCTCCTGTAGAGTGTAAGCTCTTATGGTCAGTGGGGTCCTCTCTCTCTCCTGTAGAGTGTAAGCTCTTATGGTCAGTGGGGTCCTCTCTCTCCTGTAGAATGGAAGCTCTTATGGTCAGTGGGGTCCTCTCTCCTGTAGAGTGTAAGCTCTTATGGTCAGCAGGGTCCTCTCTCTCCTGTAGAGTGTAAGCTCTTATGGTCAGTGGGGTCCTCTCTCTCTCCTGTAGAGTGTAAGCTCTTATGGTCAGCAGGGTCCTCTCTCTCCTGTAGAGTGTAAGCTCTTATGGTCAGTGGGGTCCTCTCTCTCCTGTAGAGTGTAAGCTCTTATGGCCAGCGGGGTCCTCTCTATCCTGTAGAGTGTAAGCTCTTATGGTCAGTGGGGTCCTCTTTCCTGTAGAGTGTAAGCTCTTATGGTCAGTGAGGTCCTCTTTCTCCTGTAGAGTGTAAGCTCTTATGGTCAGCGGGGTCCTCTCTCTCCTGTAGAGTGTAAGCTCTTATGGTCAGCAGAGTCCTCTCTCTCCTGTAGAGTGTAAGCTCTTATGGTCAGTGAGGTCCTCTCTCTCCTGTAGAGTTAAGCTCTTATGGTCAGTGAGGTCCTCTCTCTCCTGTAGAGTGTAAGCTCTTATGGTCAGTGAGGTCCTCTCTCTCCTGTAGAGTATAAGCTCTTATGGTCAGTGGGGTCCTCTCTCTCCTGTAGAGTGTAAGCTCTTATGGTCAGTGGGGTCCTCTCTCTCCTGTAGAGTGTAAGCTCTTATGGTCAGTGGGGTCCTCTCTCTCCTGTAGAGTGTAAGCTCTTATGGTCAGTGGGGTCCTCTCTCCTGTAGAGTGTAAGCTCTTATAGTCAGTGAGGTCCTCTTTCTCTCTCCAGAGGCTGTATACTAGTCATAAGTCTTCTGTATAAATTGTACTATGTCACATTATCTGTTGAGGAATTTCATTTACTTTGCAGATTAATATAACATTATTTTAAGTGACAATAAAAGGATCTGGAGTTGTTGGTGGAAGGCTCCAGACAATGGTGCACCGGATATGGAATTTCGAAACTTGGCTAGAGAAGCATTCATGAAAGCTTAGATACCACCCAATCTCTGTGAATCAGACATTGTGGGGTTTACATACTGCCTATATGGTACGGTGCAGTATAAAGCCTAAATAATGCAGTGCATAAAGCTGCAGCATCCGCTCACAAGGCCAGAGTTCTGCAGGGGATTGTGCAGACAGAGCTTCCTCTTTGCTGATTGGTGGAGCACAGCTGAGAAGGTTTCTACCAATCGGAGTTTCTGCTTAGAAAATTTATGTTAATAAGGTTGTGACAGCCCCAGAAAAGCTGCATGACAGATCTCACTCTAGTTTTCTCTTTATAGTGAGTATTCCACTGTTTTTTTGTTATTAATAAAGATGTAAGTTGAGATGAGGTTAAAAACAGTCAAGAAGACAGCCCAAATATAACATATAACAACACATAATAGGCAGCTTTCATTTAACCTTACCATCAAATAAATTGTAATTGGCTGTCTCTGTTCAGAATTTTAAAATATTGTCCCAAAACTAAGCCAGATTAATTTACTATAGAAAGGATTTTTGCCCTTTTTGTCCATGTGATTTATAGAGGACAGTTAAAGAAAACTGGGCGCTCCCAAAAGATGACCCCCAGAAAAATACACAGCATACTCCCATTTTTTTTTTTTTTTTTCTTCATAGACATGCTATAGGTGAGCGAACAGTTTCAGCTGCAGTCGGAGTAGTATCGAGAATCACTGCAGCAGAATTTCTATGCCCCCAGGAAATAAAGGTAATTGCCCCATGAAATATCACCATATATTTTTTTGACCCCCTACTTTATGGTGACCTCTCGGACATTAAAGGGGTTGTCTCAACCTCCTGTTAGTGAGAGGGCAGTGTGTTCCTGAAGATTGACAGTTTAGACCAGCGGCATCAGAGCACCACCAGTCTGAAATTAGTGCTCTCTCATACTGGTAGGAAAGGTGGCATTGCCTGCAGCAGCGGATTGGTGTAGGGGCACTGAATCTGGCAAGATCCGGCGATCTGATAGGCACTTGCAAGATTTATAAGAAACTGGCAATGACTGATAGACTGCAAAGGTAGCCGGTAACCTTCGCAACGAGCAGTAAAGTATAGAATTAAAAGTCTCTCTGTTATTGAGAAGGGATATTTAAAGTTACTTGAAAGAGCAAGCACATTGCAACTTTCACCATTCAAGAAGTTCAGACAATTCCTTTAAGTTATTTTGCGCTCTGTGTGGTATATACTATAGTGCAACTATAGACCACCCCAATGGTTTGGGCGGATTGCCTAAATGATTATTCCCCTCAATGTCATGATCAGAGCTAGATCAAGTTGGCGGAGATCCCTCAGAAAAAAAATTGATGATGGTCATTCCAATTCCTACCATCAGTGTTATGACATACGAGGGCAAATGTTGCCAGATCCCACTAATGACAACCGGATTTAACAAATCTTATGTGAGGGTTCAGCCCACTACCCCCGATGTCTGCTTATTGGAGGAAACAGGTTTTGGTATGTTTGAATTAATTCTATCAAGTGGATCCAGAATTATAGGACGGCTGCTTTATACTGGTAATATGCAGTCCACCTAGGATTCCTTCTGGTTGGCAGTGCAAGCGGTATAATTCAGTTCTGACCCCAATAAGTAATTAGCCAAGGCTACATAATTACATCTGCTACCATCTATTAGATTTCTTAAGCTGGGGTCACACGTGTGAGGAATACGAACGAGTGCTATGTGATAAAACATCGCATAGCACTCAGACCAGTATTCATCTATGGGACAGCTCCCAATTACCGTGAGTCCCGCTCACAGCAGAGCAGGAGCCGAGGGTCATTAGCATATCGCATCCAATGCTCTCGCATCAGATGCCATACGCTCGTCTGACCCCGGCCTTATATTGTAAGAGGTACTACATATTAAAGATGTCGCCTCTCCCGACATGTCTGTTATTTTAAATATGTAAATGAGCTGTTAAGATCTCTTTCCTGGACATAAATCTCCCTGACAATCTGCCTCCAGAGCTTATGTTCAATGACCTGGGGCGTTACCAATTTGAGACATGTATAGACTGACAGTCCGCTCTCCTGATATACATGTCTCACTGTAACGCTATGTCCGGTGCCCCTGCATGGTATTCCGTTTTGCCACCATGCGGGGACTCCAGCCTACTCACCGCCCAGGTCCTTAGCGCGATCACTGTTATGCTCCTGTTTCTGCCTCCTTCCTCCTATGTGCACGCCGCACTGTGTCTCAGCAGCATGCCTAAGGCCTGTTCTTAAAAAGGCAGCACACACATGAAAAATGCTCCCAGCACCCGCTGGGAGGCATTTACTTTAATATCCCTACATCTGCAAGGTGTCTCCCATAGCTGGGAGACATCTTGTATAAAAGGCACCCTCCCCTACTGGGAGATGCCTGTGCAACCCCTATAGTTCTTTAGGTGGTTTGGTGTGCAACTGTTTGTTGCCAGGTCCCCCTTCCTTAGTCTAATAGTATCCCGTATCCTATGTACCCGTTAGTCCGCCATAGTTGCCCTTGCTGTCCTGTGACCGCTTTGGTGGTGTGCGTACCCCATGGCAGCATCGGCAGTATGTTTGCCATCCTGGGGGCTGAATACCCTAGCCAGAACTGTCAAGTTATCCCTGTGGTCGTCCAATCTGCACCGTGTGAATCTGTCCCTGTGGCTTCCCTGTCTGCACAGGGAGAACCAGTACTCATGGCCGTGTAAGGGAGTGAAGAGGAAGACGAGCCCAAAGGAGGATGCTTTCCCTGCTCCTTACCTGGAACCACTTAGTCGGACAGCTGGGTTGTTGGGGGAAGGACTTTCTGCCCTGGACAGAGGAGACTATGTGACTGCTGGGGGCAGAGAGGAAGAGAGAGGAGTGTGGTCAGAAAAGAGCGGGAAAGCAGAGCGCGCGGGACAGAGGGGACAGCATGCGCGAGAGAAAGCAGGCTGCAGCGCCGCGCTCCCCACGAGAGAGTGCTCCCCATGAGGGCACTGAGGCTGAGATACCCACCATAGTGAAGGCTGTATGTGAGGGTGTGGACTCAGAAGCTTCCGTAATCAGAGAAGACTTTTCCCAGACAGTGCAGAGACAGTTACCCGACCGCAGTGACAAGCCAAGACCCCTGAGTGTGATAAGTAAACTGCCCAGTGTGTGTAGCATTGCTACTTCAGAGAGACTGCCAGCTTAACATACAGAGACTCATGCAGCAGTGTGACTGTGCTACTTCTTGCTTCCAGTTTCACTCTGAGAAAAAGACTGCAAAGATTTAACCCCAGAGTCTCCAGTTCCCAGGATACAGAGGAGAAACTTCAGAATCTTCAAGTGCTGCGGGTGACTGTACCCACGTTGGAATAAGGACCCTCCAGTCAGGACCTCGCTGGACTGATAAGTTACAAGAACACTCGTTAACCATTTCTATTCCGCTTAACTGTTTCATAGCTTCAGTTAGCTTGCTGTGTATTGTTATACTGTTTGCTTTATCTCTACTAACCCCCTGTTTTCTCCCTGCGAGGAGAATCTTACTCCTGTTAATAAATCCCCCTCAACAGTTGGTCTGTCTGTTCCGTGGCGACATATTCATACTGCACTCTATTACAGCCATCCTGTCCGCACAATCTGAACTTGTCCCAAGAGGCTGTCCTACCTTAACTTGTCCCAAGAGGCTGTCCTACCTTAACTTGTCCCTAGAGGCTGTCCTACCTTAACTTGTCCCAAGAGGCTGTCCTGTCTGAACTTGTCCCAAGTGGCCATCCTGCTTAGTCGGAGAAGCAGAAGTAGCGTCTCTGCCCTTTGGGGTCAGCAGCTATGGCCGGACGTCGTCCAGGAATGGCAGCTGGCAGCAACCTGCCACACAAGTTTGACCTCACCACCAGTGGCTCCAGCGAACACCCAGGCAGCTGCTTAGTCATGCCCCTCAAGGATGAGTCCGGTCCATGGCACAGTGGGTTCACGAACCATGTGCGCCACACTGGTAATGCCCCATTTAATTCACAATAAGCTCTGGAGACAGATTCTCAGGGAGATACATCTCCCACCCATAGATCTTAACCGCTAATTTACATATTTGGAAGAACATGGATTTCTCTGGAATAAAACATCAGATTGCAGATATCAAGGTACCGTTTTACTCAGCTTCCTATGACCTACATGCCCATAAAGATTGCTTAGGAGGGTTGATCCTACTGATACGTTCCCTTTAATTGTCTAACACGTTACAGCCTCACTGATATACCCCTGTATGAAGATCTATACATTTAGTAAACCATGCCGCTTGGCAAGCCATTGGCACTCTGGTCCATAAATTGGTGGAAGATAGAAGGGCATGTAACCAGAGATGTCACTCGGCCTCATCCATTGAAATACACTATGCCTGCGCAGCATTGCTTATGACACTAGTGCAGTTGAAAGATGCAGCAGATAAAACAGAATCATAGAATGTTAGAGATGGTAGGGACCTCCAGGGTCATCGTGTCCAACCCCGTGCTCAATGCAGGATTAACTAAACCATCTCAGAGAGATGTGAGAAGGTTTGGCTTAGCAAGGAGACATAACAAAAGTAGCGCGAACCTTCACACAGGAGTATAGAAGTAAGGACATACAGTAGATACTGCTGCAGTTTTAATATTAGAGGCCACCCTTTTAAAGGCAAAAGGGAACAGAGTTACTGGATAATGGAACCACACGGGCATTCACCCCTTTTGCCCTCCTTGTTTTCCTGCCCTAGTTACACTATTGAAATTAACGAAAGAAAGTGCTACGAACAAGCAAATTTATAAAGATTTGTTCAAGTCGGTATGAAAAAAATTAGTCCAAAGCAAAATTGCCATGAAAATACATTTACTGAGCTTTGAACTTTCCCCAGGCCCCCAAGCTTAATAAAAAATAACTCACCTGCCCTATGCTTACCTCTCACGTGACTTGCCCTGCTATGTACTACCCTCATTGACGTGGGTCATGTTCTATGTGACCGTATGAGGCCTAGTCACCGAAGAAAGAGTGAAGAGTGGAGGAAGTGAGCGGAGAACCAGGAAGGGAGCTGCGGCTGCGGGAGAGTTAAGGGGGATCTTAGGGTAAGCGAGTACAAACTTTCATTATTTGAAGTGGGTCATGTCCTACGTGACGTATGAGGCCTAGTCACCAAAGAGAGAAGAGTGGAGGAAGTGAGTGGAGAACCAGGAAGGGAGCTGCGGCTGCAGGAAGTTAAGGGGGATCTTAGGGTAAGCGAGTACAAACTTTCATTATTTGAAGTGGGTCATGTCCTACGTGACGTATGAGGCCTAGTCACCAAAGAAAGAGTGAAGAGTGGAGGAAGTGAGTGGAGAATCAGGAAGGGAGATGCGGCTGCAGGAGAGTTAAGGGGGGGATCTTAGGGTAAGTGAGTACATACTTTCATTATTTGAAGTGGGTCATGTCCTATGTGACCGCATGAGGCCTAGTCACCGAAGAAAGAGCGAAGAGTGGAGGAAGTGAGTTGAGAACCAGGAAGGGACCTGCGGCTGAAGGAGAGTTAAGGGGTGATCTTAGGGTAAGCGAGTACAAACTTTCATTATTTGAAGTGGGTCATGTCCTATGTGACCGTATGAGGCCTAGTCAGTGAAGAAAGAGCGAAGAGTGGAGGAAGTGAGTGGAGAACCAGGAAGGGGGCTGCGGCTGCAGGAGAGTTAAGGGGGGATCTTAGGGTAAGTGAGAACAAACTTTCATTATTTTTTAACCATTTTTGGCCCAGCAAAATGTTACTGTATTTGTGCAATTTGAATACCAAAGTATTACAATTTTGGCGACATCAAATTTTTTAAAGCAATTCATAGTGAATCTGATGTTTTACAAATCAGTTTTCTCAACTCTCCTGCTAAGTAGCAATACAAGGTTTTCTCATTACAATATGTCCATTCCCACAGCTTCGACATAAGAAAGGAAAGCATGTTTTACCAAAACTGCCAAACTAGTTCCAATATCCTACCCTCCATACACTACAATGTCATCCGTAGTCCGTACAAGCCTCTATCAGTCACTGCTATAATCTATAATCAAGATGGAAACTTAATGTCGGCCGGACAGGAAGAAGCAGGATCTGAAAGTCAGGATGCATTTAACGTTCATAAATCAGATCAATGGCAGCTGTTTAAAGCCGTCACTTATAAAAAAAAAGTCTATATACTGCACATATAAAAAAAGACATTATAGTGACTAATGAACATGAGAAAGCACACTGTCCACAGAGCCCCCCCGAGGGGGAGAGAAGATTGAGCTCGACGCAGATTAATGCAGGAGATCTCTGGTGGTGGCTATTGTAACCCAGAGATAGCGAGGATCCTGCAAGGAAATGTGATAATCCCGAGGGGACGCGCCGCTGCTTCAGCAGCAGAAATTCAGTAATGCCATAGATAAGGAAACATTTCTAATGAAATATGTATACACAATGTGCAAAGGGTTAATACTCAGCTCCACAGAAATACATGGTAGTGATAGTAAGAGGAGCTGGTAGCCAAAAGTAATGTGCAAGTACGTGTAATAATAAACCTAGGTTATCAGGAGGGTCTTATCACAGAAGGTCCATGGAAATCGGAAAAGTTGGGAAGAAGTGCATGATGAATATATATTATAATATACAACATTATTATTAAAATATTATATATATAAATATATATATATATATTTATATATATATATATATATATACACACACATAGAATTATCCAATACAGTATATATAAAATAATACAGTATATATAAAATATAATACAGAATATATATATCTCTATATATAATTGTCTAAGGGTTTTTCCGTCTGTCTGTCTGTCTGTCCTGGAAATCCCGGCCCTCTGATTGGTCGAGGCCGCCAGGCCTCGACCAATCAGCAACGGGCACAGCGACGATGATGTCATAAAGGACGTAGACATCTCACGTTTCTGATTCAGTGACGGGCACAGTATCGATGTAGATGTCATAATGGTTGCCATGGCGACGATGATGTCATAAAGGTTGCCTCGACCAATCAGCGACGGGCACAGTGTGCCGCGAATTCTGGAATCATCATTGTCCATATACTACGGGGACATGCATATTCTAGAACACCCGATGCGTTAGAATCGGGCCACAATCTAGTATATATATATATATCCAAACCAAAAAAAGAAAACAGCCGGACGGCACCTCCGACAACTGACGCTGAGTGAACCGCTCACCTGTGTCTTGGAGGAAAGGCTCAGTCCAGGGTGCAACGACTCCACAAGAAAGCAGCCACAAATATATCGCAAAATAGAAGAAAGGAGCGCACTACCTGGACATCCGATGCAGTAAAGCTTTATTCCAAATGCATAAAAAACATCTTCACGACCGGGGGTGCTGTGAAAGGAATGCGGCTAGGCTTGACGACGGCCGTTTCGCGCCCGGCTGGCGCTTCAACGGGTCCTTTCACAGCACCCCCGGTCGTGAAGATGTTTTTTATGCATTTGGAATAAAGCTTTACTGCATCGGATGTCCAGGTAGTGCGCTTCTTTCTTCTATTTTGCGATATATATATATATATATATATATATAAACAAAATTCATGATACTATATATGGATATTGTGTGTGTGTGTGTATATAGTAACATAGTAACATAGTAACATAGTTAGTAAGGCCGAAAAAAGACATTTGTCCATCCAGTTCAGCCTATATTCCATCATAATAAATCCCCAGATCTATGTCCTTCTACAGAACCTAATTGTATGATACAATATTGTTCTGCTCCAGGAAGACATCCAGGCCTCTCTTGAACCCCTCGACTGAGTTTGCCATCACCACCTCCTCAGGCAAGCAATTCCAGATTCTCACTGCCCTAACAGTAAAGAATCCTCTTCTATGTTGGTGGAAAAACCTTCTATCCTCCAGACGCAAAGAATGCCCCCTTGTGCCCGTCACCTTCCTTGGTATAAACAGATCCTCAGCGAGATATTTGTATTGTCCCGTTATATACTTATACATGGTTATTAGATCGCCCCTCAGTCGTCTTTTTTCTAGACTAAATAATCCTAATTTCGCTAATCTATCTGGGTATTGTAGTTCTCCCATCCCCTTTATTAATTTTGTTGCCCTCCTTTGTACTCTCTCTAGTTCCATTATATCCTTCCTGAGCACCGGTGCCCAAAACTGGACACAGTACTCCATGTGCGGTCTAACTAGGGATTTGTACAGAGGCAGTATAATGCTCTCATCATGTGTATCCAGACCTCTTTTAATGCACCCCATGATCCTGTTTGCCTTGGCAGCTGCTGCCTGGCACTGGCTGCTCCAGGTAAGTTTATCATTAACTAGGATCCCCAAGTCCTTCTCCCTGTCAGATTTACCCAGTGGTTTCCCATTCAGTGTGTAATGGTGACATTGATTCCTTCTTCCCATGTGTATAACCTTACATTTATCATTGTTAATATAAATATATATATATATATATACACATACAGTATATACACACACTATATATATATGTATGTATATATGTGCATACACACACGTACACAAATACACACAATATCTATCTATAACAGCGGTTCTCAACCTGGGGGTCACGACCCCGAGGGGGGTCGAACGACCAAAACACAGGGGTCGCCACCAGTGGCGTAGGAAGGGGGGAGAAGAAGAAAAAAAAAAAGACGCCCCTTTAAATCTTCGGGCGGCGCCGTCCGCCGCCACGACCAGGGCCAGCTCCCCCCACCCCCGGGCCCCGCCCCCGCTCTAATACTCACCTCTATTGGTTCCTGCGGCGCCGGCAGCTGCAGCGTCCTCTGACTCTGCGACGTCTCAGAGCCCGGGGGCGCGATGACGTCACTACTGTGCGCGCCGCTCTGCCTCTCTGTCCTGAGCGTCGCAGAGCCAGAGAGACGCTGACTGGCTGCACCGGACCTGCGCTAGGAACGGGAGAGGTGAGGATTTTACTTTTTTTTTTTTTTCTTTATGTCTGACTGTCTGGGGGCAATGCTGGACACACTGGGGCAATACAGGAGACTATGGGGCAGATTGCTGGACACACTGGGGCAATACTGGAGACTATGGGGCAGATTGCTGGACACACTGGGGCAATACTGGAGACCATGGGGCAGAATGCTGGACACACTGGGGCAATACTGGAGACCATGGGGCAGAATGCTGGACACACTGGGGCAATACAGGAGACCATGGGGCAGATTGCTGGACACACTGGGGCAATACAGGAGACTACTATGGGGCAGATTGCTGGACACACTGGGGCAATACTGGAGACCATGGGGCAGAATGCTGGACACACTGGGGCAATACAGGAGACCATGTGGCAGAATGCTGGACACACTGGGGCAATACAGGAGACCATGGGGCAGATTGCTGGACACACTGGGGCAATAGAGGAGACTATTATGGGGCAGATTGCTGGACACACTGGGGCAATACTGGAGACCATGGGGCAGAATGCTGGACACACTGGGGCAATACTGGAGACCATGGGGCAGAATGCTGGACACACTGGGGCAATACTAGAGACCATGGGGCAGATTGCTGGACACACTGGGGCAATACAGGAGACTATGGGGCAGATTGCTGGACACACTGGGGCAATACTGGAGACCCTTTGGCAGATTTCTGGAAACATTGAGGCAATGCTGGAGACCCTGGGGCAGACTTCTGGACACACTGGGGCAATGCTGGACACTGGGGCAGATTGCTGGACACACTGGGGGTAATATGCTGGACACACTGGGGCAATGCTGGACACTGGGGGTAATATGCTGGACACACTGGGGCAGATTGCTGGACAACATGGGGGTAATATGCTGGACACACTGGGGGCAGGACTTGAGGCATGGGCAGAATGTAGATACGGGGCATGATTGGAGACACGGGGCAGGATTGGATCATGGGGCAGGACGGATACGATGGAGGCTGGTGGGGCAGGATGGGGAGATCATATGGAGTAGAATGGATACTCATGAGGGCAGGATGCGAGAACATATGGCTGGAGCCAGGAATGAGATAAACGGGGCCAGGGTGGGGAATAGTGTTACCATAGGCATAATAGGGGATAATTAAGGGATATTATTACTGCAGTGATGTATTTATTTTATTTTTTGAGTATACTGTTTTAAATGGGGGGGCGGTCCTGTTACTGTGCAGAGTGACACTATATCGCCTTTTTATCTTCATGTGGTGTAATGTAGAAGTTGTGAAAAATTAAGTAATGTGTTCTGCAAGCGGAGCTCTAGATAACGGTGTTATTTCCTGCAGAAACGAGTCCTGGCTGGAAGGAATGATGGCGGTCTGTGCTGGATGAAAGATGAAGGACTTCACCTAGAGACGTCACTGGTGAGTCAGTGTTACCTATACACTGACACTATACACTGTATACTATATAGAGGTCCTGTGTATAATGTCACCAGTGATCTCTGTATTACCTCTATACATAATGCATATCAGATATTTACATTCCGAATCATAACTAATAAAATTACAGTTTTAAAGTAGCCACCAAAATTATTTTTTGGGTTGGGGGTCACCGCAACATGAGGAACTGTATTGCGGGGTCACGGCATTAGAAAGGTTGAGAACCACTGATCTATACTATCCATATATTATACATTCATGTATATACATATATACACATATATATATATATATATACATACATACACACACACACACACACACATATATATATGCCATGTGCATGTATACACACCTATATGTGTAGGGCCATTGTACAGGGAGCTTGCACTGACTACTGTATTTTCAGTTGTAAAGCTGATTTGATGCTATAAGAAACAATGCAGCACAGGATAACACTGACAGTGACGGTGTGACAGTGTGACAATGTGACAGTGTGACAGTGTGGCAGTGTGGCAGTGTGGCAATGTGACAGTGTGGCAGTGTAACGGTGTGACAGTGTGACAATGTGACAGTGTGGCAGTGTGACAGTGTGGCAGTGTGACAGTGTGGCAATGTGACAGTGTGGCAGTGTGACAGTGTGGCAATGTGACAGTGTGGCAGTGTGACAGTGTGGAAATGTGACAGTATGGCAATGTGACAGTGTGGCAATGTGACGGTGTGGCAATGTGACAGTGTAGCAGTGTGGCAGTGTGACAATGTGACGGTGTGACAATGTGACGGTGTGGCAATGTGACAGTGTAGCAGTGTGGCAGTGTGACAATGTGACGGTGTGACAATGTGACAGTGTGGCAGTGTGACAGTGTGACAGTGTGGAAATGTGACAGTATGGCAATGTGACAGTGTGGAAATGTGACAGTGTGGCAGTGTGACAGTGTGGCAGTGTGACAGTGTGGCAGTGTGACAGTGTGGCAATGTGACGGTGTGGCAATGTGACAGTGTAGCAGTGTGGCAGTGTGACAATGTGACGGTGTGACAATGTGACGGTGTGGCAATGTGACAGTGTAGCAGTGTGGCAGTGTGACAATGTGACGGTGTGACAATGTGACAGTGTGGCAGTGTGACAGTGTGGCAGTGTGACAGTGTGGAAATGTGACAGTATGGCAATGTGACAGTGTGGAAATGTGACAATGTGGCAGTGTGACAGTGTGGCAGTGTGACAGTGTGGAAATGTGACAGTATGGCAATGTGACAGTGTGGAAATGTGACAGTGTGGCAGTGTGACAGTGTGGCAGTGTGACAGTGTGGCAATGTGACAGTGTGGAAATGTGACAGTGTGGCAGTGTGACAGTGTGGCAGTGTGACAGTGTGGCAGTGTGACAGTGTGGCAGTGTGGCAGTGTGACAGTGTGACAGTGTGGCAGTGTGACAGTGTGGCAGTGTGGCAGTGTGACAGTGTGGCAGTGTGGCAGTGTGACAGTGTGGCAGTGTGACAGTGTGGCAGCCGTGTGTACTCACTCGTCGCCGCTCCGGCCGCCCTGCTGTCCAGCCTGTGCACGGTCCGGGCTCCAGCACTTGTAGCCCCGGCGGCTGCTCTCGCTTTTCTTGCCCTTCTCCTCTGGCTGCTCCAGCAGGGACGATCCTAGCTGGGGAGTGGTTGTGCGCACTGCCTGCTGGGAGTTGTAGTTTTAGTCCGGATGCTCCTGTGCTGTCTGTGCTCACAGATGACTGCTGGGAGGATGTGTGAGTGGATGGAGGCACGGGGAGATGGAGGTGATACACAATAATATAGTATAAATGCACCGACATCAGCTAACGGGACAGACTACTGGAGTTACACAGATGGAGCAGAGCCCAGTTTGTTACAGTATTCAATATTTTTTTATGTTCACAATGTAATGTAGTGGTTTACTTACTGATCTATGTAAGGAGAGAGAAAGATATATAGAGATAGATACATAGAAGGATTGATAGATAAAAGATAATACATACAGCTCAGGCAAAAATTCAGAGACCACCACACCAAATCCCTGTCATGGGCAGCCCACTCTCCAGACCTGAGCCCCAGTGAAAACCTCTGGAATGTAATCAGGAGGATGATGGATAGTCACAAGCCAGCAAACAAAGAAGAACTGATTACATTTTTGCGCTAGAAGCAGCGTGAAAGACTGGTGGAAAGCATGCCAAGATGCATGAAAGCTGTGATTAAAATCATGGTTATTCCACAAAATATTGATTTCTGAACTCTTCCTGAGTTAAAACATTAGTATTGTTGTTTTGAAATGATTATGAACTTGTTTTCTTTGCATTACTTGAGGTCTGAAAGCACTATTGTTTTTTAAATTTTGACCATTTTTCTTTGTCAGAAAAAAAATACAAAAATTATTGCTTGGAAATTCGGAGACACGTTGTCAGAAGTTTATAGAATAAATGAACAATTTACATTTTACTCAAAAATATACCTATAAAGGGAAAAATCAGACAAACGGAACATTTTGCAGTGGTCCCTTAATTTTTTCCAGAGCTGTATAGATAGATAGACAATAGATAGATAGATCGATAATACATAGATAGATGATAGATAATAGATAATAGAAAGAAAATAGATCAATAGATAGATAATAGATAGATATAAAATAGATAAATAATAGATGATAGATACATACCGCAATAGATAGATAATAGACATATAGTTATAATAGATAGACGATAATAGATAGATAGATAGGTAATATAGATAAATGCATTAATAGAAAGATGCAGAATAAACCAGCTCTAAGCATGTAGCAGATGCTGCAGACCCCAGGATGCCCACCCAGCATCCTACTCAGTCCATATTGGCAGCACTCCAGTTTGGTATCAAAGTAAAAATTGAAACTGTATTCACCCCAATGCGATATGTATATAAAGTGACAAAAATACAAGTATTTACAATTGCAGGACGTTAACAACAAACACATTTTAAATGTATGTATGTAATAAGAAGAAAACAGGAAAAAAAATTACAGATATAGACCAACAGATCCAAATACACAAAAAATGGATAATATAGTAGAAATGATCCAGTGAAGTGTGGGAGCCGCCTGCCTGATCCACTGTAGACAGGACCTCAGGAGTACAGATGGACAATCCTGATTAGTAAAGTTCGGCGTCCGTACCGGACAACTACTAGTCAGGCAAGGACACCAAACATGGACTTCATCAGGTTGTCCGTTTTACTGTTCAGGTTCGATCCCCCAATCAGCGGGTGTTTGTCGCACTGTCATATGCAGGGCCGGTTTTAGGCAAAGTGGGGCCCTAGGCAAGTTTAAAATGGGGTCCCAAATGCTAACATATTGCACATCACACAAAAGCATTTCGGTTATATTTACATGCGCTGAGTTCAGGCCGCTAAACGAGTGTGATCAACAATATTGAAGTCGTTCAACGCTTGTTTCCCGGCCTCTTTCCACCGTCTGAGAAAGAATGATGGGGACAGAACGATCACTAATAGATCACTAAAGGTACCTTCACACTGAACAACTTAACAACGATATCGCTAGCGATCCGTGACGTTGCAGCGTCCTGGATAGCGATATCGTTGTGTTTGACACGCAGCAGCAATCTGGATCCTGCTGTGACATCGTTGGTCGGGGCTAGAAGGCCAGAACTTTATTTCGTCGCTGGATCTCCCGCAGACATCGCTGAATCGGTGATGTCTTCACTGGTAACCAGGGTAAACATTGGGTTACTAAGCGCAGGGCCGCGCTTAGTAACCCGATGTTTACCCTGGTTACCAATGTAAATGTAAAAAAAAACAAACACTACATACTTACATTCCGGTGTCTGTCGCGTCCCCCGGCGTTCTGATTCCCTGCACTGTGTCAGCGTCGGCCGGCCGTAAAGCAGAGCACAGCGGTGATGTCACCGCTGTGCTTTACGGCCGGCGCTTACACAGTGCAGGGAAGCAGAACGCCGGGGGACACAACAGACACCGGAATGTAAGTATGTAGTGTTTGTTTTTTTTACATTTACACTGGTAACCAGGGTAAACATCGGGTTACTAAGCGCGGCCCTGCGCTTAGTAACCCGATATTTACCCTGGTTACCCGGGGACTTCGGCATCGTTGGTCGCTGGAGAGCTGTCTGTGTGACAGCTCTCCAGCGACCACACAGCGATGCTGCAGTGATCGGCATCGTTGTCTAGATCGCTGCAGCGTCGCTAAATGTGACGGTACCTTAACAGATCACCATACAGGATCATGTTATCAGCAGCACATCTACAGTTTACACCGGCGATGTGCTGCTGAGAACAAGGATTTTTGTTCCGGCATAAACAATCCAATCACTCGATGAATATGCAGCATTTTACTTGTTTAGTATAATACACCCCATTGTCCTCCATATATTATAATGTGCCCCATAGTCCTCCATATAGTATAATACACTTCCCATAGTCTTCCATATAGTATAATACACTCTTCATAGTCCTCCATATAGCATAATACATTCCTCACAGTGCTCCATATAGTATAATGCTCCGCCATAGTCATCCATGCAGTACAATTCACTTCCCATAGTATAATGCACCCCATAGTTCCTCATATAGTATAATGTATTCCCCATAGTCCTCGATACAGTATAATGCAGCCCACATGTAGTATAATGTAGCCACCCCCACAGAGTATAATGCAACCACCTCATAGAGTATAATATAACCCCCATAGAATATAAAGCAGCCTCCCCATATAGTATATTGTAGCCCCCACATAGAGTATGATGAAATCATTCCTCATAGAATATAAATATAATACAGCCCCCCATAGAATATAATGTAGCCCCGAAGAGAATATAATACAGCCCACCTCCCCATAGAATAAAATGTAGCCCCATCAAAGAGTATGATGCAATCATCCCTCATAAAATCTAATCCAAAAACCAAAGAAAAACAGAAGACCGCACTAACAGCTGGTTCTATCACCTGGATAAATTAAGCATGATTCAGATATCAAGAAGCTGAATTGGAAATCAGGTGCTCACGCTGAAAATAAGTCCAAATCACCGCTGCATGAAAATACAAAAAATGCGGGCACTCACCATCCAAATAAAATCCCCAAAAATCCGTGGAAGCGCAACTGCGCGAAACGGCCATCGTCTTGTGGAAGCCCGTGTTTCCCTGCCTGTCCTGCATTTGACATGATGTCAGAATAAAGTTTGGATTTTATTTGGATGGTGAGTGCCCGCATTTCTTCTATTTTCATGCAGCCTCATAAAATCTAATACAGCCCCCCGTAGAATATAATGTAGCCCACCATAGAATATAATATAACCCACCTCCCGATAGTATATAATGTAGCCCCCCATAGAATATAATGCAGACCCCACAGTATATAACACATAGAATATAATGAAACCATAAAATATAATATAATGTACCCCTCCAAGTATATAACACACTACATAGTATATAACACAGCCTCCCCCATAGAATATGATATACCTCCAGAGTATATAGCATAGCCCACATAGTATATATTGCACAGCCCGCATAGTATATAACACAGCCCGCATAGTATATAGCACAGCCCGCATAGTATATAGCACAGCTCGCATAGTATATACCACAGCGCGCACAGTATATACCACAGCCCGCATAGTATATAGCACAGCCAAGTAGTATATAACACAGTCCACGTAGTATATAGCACAGCCATGTAGTATATAACACAGCCACGTAGTATATAGCACAGCCACGTAGTATACTGCACAGCCACATAGTATATAGCACAACCACATAGTATATAACACAGCCCACGTAGTATATAGCACAGCCACGTTGTATATAGCACAGCCACGTAGTATATAACATAGCCCACGCAGTATATAGCACAGCCATGTAATATATAGCACAGCCACGCAGTATATAACATAGCCCACATAGTATATAGCATAGCCACGTAGTATATAGCACAGCTACGTAGTATAACATGGCCCACATAGTATATAGCAGAGCCACGTAGTATATAACATAGCCCACGTAGTATATAGCACAGTCATGTAGTATATACCACAGCCACATAGTATATAGCACAGCCAAGTAGTATATAACACAACCCACAGTCCAGTAAAAAAAAAAACACTCCTCACCTCTCCTCGTGCCCGCGCTGCTCCCTTCTCCTTTCTCAGCGGCTGCACTGATGCTCTCTCCTCCATCATTGCTTTGAACTGTACCAGCAGATGCCGATATACTTCAATGCAGCGGTGGAGTTGGCGCTGGCAACAGGCGGGCCCCCTGCCTCAAAGGTGCCCCATAGTGGCTGCATGATGTGCCGCTAGCTGAGGGCCCCTGGGAGAGCGGGGGCCCCAGACAGCTGCCTGGTCTGCCTGCCCCTAATGCTGGCCCTGGTCAAAACCATTGCCCCCGGTCAGACAGCAGCAGTTCCCACACTGTCAAATGACAGCGTGAGCCTGCAGCTGTGATCGTTGGTAAAAAGTTTACCTCCGGTCACTGGTATCAGCTGATGGCACAACTATTCCGATCAGGCGACGGTTGCTGCCGCTAATAACAGCAAGAGCAACGGCTGATGGGAGTAATTATCTGGCACCTGCGCTCTAAATAAATAATTTAAAAAAGACGGCGTGGGTTGCCTGTAATTTTAATAACCAGCCAGGCAAAACTGCCAGATGGGGCCTGCAACCCTCAGCTATCAGCTTCAGCAAGGCTGGTTATCAAGAACACAGGGGTCCCCACTCTTTTCTTTTTTCATTATTTAAGAAAATAATTTTAAAAAATTACATGGGGTCGCCCAATTTTTGACAACCAGCCTTGCTAAAGCAGACAGCTGGGGGTTGGTATTCTCAGGCTGTTTAGAGGCCATTGATATTGCCCCCCACCCTCAAAATAGCAGCCCAAAGCCACCCAGAAAAGGCACTAATTCTGGTGCTTTGCAGGGCTCTTCCCACTTGCCCTGTAGCGGTGGCAAATGGGGTTCATATTTGTGGGATTCATGTCGCCTCTGCATTGTCTGGTGACCTCAAGCCCATGGGTTAGTAATGGAGAGGTGGCAGAACGACGGACATGTGAGGGAAATTGTTGTGTTTTATTTTTGTTTTATTACAGGAGACGATGGCTTCAATGAAATGTGCGATGATGTGAGTATGGTTTAACTTAGAATCATTAAAGGTGTCTGTGTATTTCTTTCAATTAGAGGACTTTATTCTGGCTGGGTGTTTAACTACAATATAACTATAAGATTAGTAATGGATAGGTGCCTTATAGATGCCTCTCCATTAACCCCTTTATCCCCAAGGGTGTTTTGCACGTTATGGACCGGGCCGATTTTTACAATTCTGACCACTGTCCCTTTATGAGGTTATAACTCTGGAACGCTTCAACGGATCCCGGTGATTCTGACATTGTTTTCTCATGACATATTGTACTTCATGAAAGTGGTAAAATTTCTTTGATATCACCTGCGTTTATTTGTGAAAAAAATGGAACTTTGGCGAAAATGTAGAAAATTTTGCAATTTTCCAACTTTGAATTTTTATGCAATTAAATCACAGAGATATGTCACACAAAATACTTAATAAGTAACATTTCCCACATGTCTACTTTACATCAGCACAATTTTGGAACCAAAATTTTTTTTTGTTAGGGAGTCATAAGGGTTAAAAGTTGACCAGCAATTTCTCATTTTTCCAACACCATTTTATTTTAGGGACCACATCTCATTTTAAGTCATTTTGAGGGGTCTATATGATAGAAAATACCCAAGTGTGACACCATTCTAAAAACTGCACCCCTCAAGGTGCTCAAAATCACATTAAAGAAGTTTATTAACCCTTCAGGTGTTTCACAGGAATTTTTGGAATGTTTAAATAAAAATTAACATTTAACTTTTTTCACAAAAAATTTACTTCATCTCGAATTTGTTTTATTTTGCCAAGGGTAACAGGAGAAAATGGACCCCAAACATTGTTGTACAATTTGTCCTGAGTATGCCGATACCCCATATGTGGAGGTAAACCACTGTTTGGGCGCATGACAGAGCTCGTAAGCGAAGGAGTGCCATTTGACTTTTCAATGCAAAATTGACTGGAATTGAGATGGGACGCCATGTTGCGTTTGGAGAGCCACTGATGTGCCTAAACATTGAAACCCCCCACAAGTGACACCATTTTGGAAAGTAGACCCCCAAGGAACTTATCTAGAGGTGTGGTGAGCACTTTGACCCGCCAAGTGCTTCACAGAAGTTTATAATGCAGAACCGTAAAAATAAAAAAATCATTTTTTTTCACAAAAATTATCTTTTCCCCCCAATTTTTTATTTTCCCAATTGTAAGAGAAGAAATTGGACCACAAAAGTTGTTGTACAATTTGTCCTGAGTACGCTGATACCCCATATGTGGGAGTAAACCACTGTTTGGGCGCATGGGAGAGCTCGGAAGGGAAGGAGCGCCGTTTGACTTTTCAATGCAAAATTGACAGGAATTGAGATGGGACGCCATGTTGCGTTTAGAGAGCCACTGATGTGCCTAAACATTGAAACCCCCCACAATTGACACAATTTTGGAAAGTAGACCCACTAAGGAACTTATCTGGATGTGTGGTGAGCACTTTGACCCACCAAGGGCTTCACAGAAGTTTATAATGCAGAGCCGTAAAAATAAAACAAAAATTTTTTCCCACAAAAATTATTTTGTAGCCCCCAGTTTTGTATTTTTCTGAGGGTAACAGGAGAAATTGGACCCCAAAAGTTGTTGTCCAATTTGTCCTGAGTGCACTGATACCCCACATGTGGGGGGGAACCACCGTTTGGGCACATGGGAGGGCTCGGAAGGGAAGGAGCGTCATTTGGAATGCAGTCTTAGATGGAATGGTCTGCAGGCGTCACATTGCGTTTGCAGAGCCCCTAATGTACCTAAACAGTAGAAACCCCCCACAAGTGACCCCATATTGGAAACTAGACCCCCCAAGGAACTTATCTAGATGTGTTGTGAGAACTTTGAGCCCCCAAGTGTTTCACTACAGTTTATAACGCAGAGCCGTGAAAATAAAAAATCTTTTTTTTCCCCACAAAAATTATTTTTTAGCCCCCAGTTTTGTATTTTCCCAAGGGTAACAGAAGAAATTGGACCCCAAAAGTTGTTGTACAATTTGTCCTGAGTACGTTGATACCCCATATGTTGGGGTAAACTCCTGTTTGGGCACACAGGAGAGCTCGCAAGGGAAGGAGCACTGTTTTACTTTTTCAACGCAGAATTGGCTGGAATTGAGATCGGACGCCATGTCGCGTTTGGAGAGCCCCTGATGTGCCTAAACAGTGGAAACTCCCCAATTATAACTGAAACCCTAATGCAAACACACCCCTAACCCTAATCCCAATGGTAACTCTAACCACACCTCTAACCCAGACACAACCCTAACCCTCATCCCAACCCTATTCCCAACCGTAAATGTAATCCAAACCCTAACCCTAACTTTATCCCCAACCCTAACTGTAGCCTTAACCCTAGCCCCAACCCTAACCCTGGCCCTATCCCTAACCCTAGCCCTAACCCTAACCATAGCCCTAACCCTAACCCTAGCCCTATCCCTAGCCCTAGCCCTAACCCTAGCCCTAACGCTAGCCCTAACTCTAAACCTTACCCTAGCCCTAACCCTAATGGGAAAATGGAAATAAATACATTTTTTAAAATTTTTCCCTAACTAAGGGGGTGATGGGGGGGGGGGGGGGTTGATTTTCTTTTATAGCGGGATTGTCAGCCGTCACACACTGAAAGACGCTTTTTATTGCAAAAAATATTTTTTGCGTTACCACATTTTGAGAGCTATAATTTTTCCATATTTGAGTCCACAGAGTCATGTGAGGTCTTGTTTTTTGCGGGACAAGTTGACATTTTTATTGGTAACATATTCGGGCACGTGACATTTTTTGATCGCTTTTTATTCCGATTTTTGTGAGGCACAATGACCAAAAACCAGCTATTCATGAATTTCTTTTGGGGGAGGCGTTTATACCGTTCCGCGTTTGGTAAATTTGATAAAGCAGTTTTATTCTTCGGGTCAGTATGATTACAGCGATACCTCATTTATATAATGTGTTTATGTTTTGGCGCTTTTATACGATAAAAACTATTTTATAGAAAAAATAATTATTTTTGCATCGCTTTATTCTGAGGACTATAACTTTTTTATTTTTTTGCTGATGATGCTGTATCATGGCTCGATTTTTGCAGGACAAGATGACGCTTTCAGCGGTACCATGGTTATTTATATCTGTCTTTTTGATCGCGTGTTATTCCACTTTTTGTTTGGCGGTATGATAATAAAGCATTGTTTTTTGCCTCGTTTTTTTTTTCTTATGCTGTTTACTGAAGGGGTTAACTAGTGGGACAGTTTTATAGGTTGGGTCGTTACGGACGCGGCGATACTAAATATGTGTACTTTTATTGTTTGTTTTTTTTTATTTACATAAAGAAATGTATTTATGGGAATATTATATTTTTTTTCTTTATTTAGGATTTTTTTTACACATGTGGAAATTTTGTTTTTTACTTTTTTACCTTGTCCCGGGGGGACATCACAGATCGCTGATCTGACAGTTTGCACAGCACTCTGTCAGATCACCGATCTGTCTGAGAGCACTGCAATCTTACCAAGCGCCTGCTCTGAGCAGGCACTTGGTAAGCCACCTCCCTCCCTGCAGGACCCGGATGCCATGGCCATCTTGGATCCGGGCCTGATACAGGGAGGGAGGTAAGGAGACCCTCGCAGCAATGCGATCACATCGCGTAGCTACGGGGGTCTCAGGGAAGCACGCAGGGAGCCCCCTCCCTGCGTGATGCTTCCCTGCACTGCCAGCACACCGCGATCATGTTTGATCGTGGCGTGCCGGGGGTTAATGTGCCGGGGGCGGTCCGTGACCGCTCCTGGCACATAGTGCCGGATGTCAGCTGCTATAGGCAGCTGACACCCGGCCGCGATCGGCCGCGCTCCCCCCGTGAGCGCGGCCGATCGCGCTGGACGTACTATTCCGTCCTTGGGAATTTAGGCCCACCCCACATGGACGGAATAGTACGTCCAGTGACACAAAGGGGTTAATAAGCCGTGGGTTTGATGTCACTGGACAATAAAAAGGTGACATTAACCCCATAAATATGGGGTAGTGACAAGTAGGGTTCATATTTGTGAGATTGATGTCACCTCTGTATTTACCAGCTGGAGAACACCAGCCCCAGCTGTCTGCTTTAGCAGGTTGTAAAAAATGGGGGTACCCCTTGTCATTTTTTAAATGATTTAATTAAATAATTAAAAAAAGCAATGTGGGGATCCCGCTGTTCTTGATAAACAACCTTGCTAACCCTGATAGATGAGGGTTGCACCCCACAGCTGTCAGTTTTCCTTGGCTGGTTATCAAAAATACAGGGGAACCCACACCGTTTTTGTTAGAGCACAGGCACCGGCTGATTAATTCTCCCATCAGCCACTGTCTGTCTTGCTGTTATTAGCGGCAGCAGCCATAAGCTGAAGAAAGCAGTAGTTCTATCATCCAACGTCAGTGACCGGAGGTAAACTTTTACCTCCGATCATAGCTGCAGCCTCATGCTGTCATTTGACAGCGTGGCAACCATGGCTTTCTGACCGGTGATAATGATTTTACCGCCTTTCAAAAACAGTGTTCGCCGCACTGTCATGTACATGTTAATGGGGTCCGAGTTCAGGTCGGGTACTGTTCTGGTACCCGAACCCTAACTTTTTTTTACCAGTTCAGCCAAAACTACCAGACTCGAGCATCCTGGGGTCGGCCCATCTCTACTGAGGAGACAATAAAATTGAAAAAAATGCAGAATTTCAATACAGTACAAGTAGAAAATGTGATATATTCTATTTCCGAAGTATGAACATTTCAGCTCTCACACTTGTCAAAGACTTACTGATTGCTGAAAAGTACTGTCTTCATTCTTTTTTTCTAAAGTTAGAAATCTAATATAAAAATCCATCAATAAGTAATGAATATATACACTGCTCTGAAACATAAAGGGAACAATTAAACAACACAATGTAACTCTAAGTCAATCACACTTCTGTGAAGTCAAACTGTCCAGTTATGAAGCCACACTGATTGTGAAACAATTTCTCCTGCTGTTGAGCAAAATGAAACAGACAACAGGTAGAAATGATCGGCAATTAGCAAGACAGCCACTATAAGGGAGTGGTTCGGCAGGGGGAGACCACAGACCATTTCTCTGTTCACATTCGTTTTGACCCCTAAAGGTACTGAACAGTATCATGACGTGGTGTCTACAACCCACAGAATTTGCAGCTCATCCAGGATGGCATCAAGGATTGCAGATCAAGGCAATCTGTGGCAAGAAGGATAGCTGTGTCTGTCAGTACAGTGTCCAGAGCATGGAGCAGATACCAGGAGGCAGGCCAGTAACACCAGGAAAGGTGGAGGAGGCCGTAGGAGGGCAACAACCCAGCAGCAGGATCACTACCTCCTCCTTTGTGCAAGGCGGAACAGGAGGAGCAGTGCCAGAGCCGTGCAAAATGACCTCCAGCCCACCACTAACATCCAGGTGTCTGCTCAAACTGCCAGAAACTGACTCCATGAGGGTGGTGTCAGGGCCCAACATCCACAAGTCAGTGTTACGCTTACAGCCCAACACCATGCAGGACGATTGGCATTTGCCAGAGAATGGCAAGATTGTCAGATTCGGTATTAGTGCCCTGTGTTGTTCGAGAATGAGAGCAGGTTCATGCTGAGCACATGTGACAGATGTGACAAAGTCTAAAGATGTCATGGTGAACGTTCTGCTGCCTGCAACATCCTTCAGCTTGACTGGTTTGGCAGTGGATCAGTAATAACGTGGGGAGGCATTTCTTTGGAGGGCCGCACAGCCCTCCATGTGCTAAGCAGAGGTACCGGGTGCCATTAGGTACCGGGGTAAATCCTCAGACCCATTGTGAGGCCATATTTAGGTGCAGTGGTCCCTAGGTTCCTTGAGATGCATGACAATGTTAGGCCTCATGTGGCTGAAATGTGTCAGCAGTTCCTGCACGACGAAGGCATTGATGCTATTGACTGGCCTGCACGTTCCGAAGACCGGAATCCAATCGAGCACATCTGGGACATCATGTCTCATTCCATCCACCACTGCCATGTTACACCACAGACTGTCCAGGAGTTGGATGTGCATGTGTCTGCACAAACGGTTAGAAACTGACTCCATGAGGATGGTCTGAGTGCCCGACGTCCACAGATGGGGGTTGTGCTCACAGCCCAACACCGTGCAGGACACTTGGCATTTGCCACAGAACACCAGGATGGGCAAATTCGCCACTGGCACCCTGTGTTCTTCACATATGAAAGAAGGTTCACACTGAGCACATGTGACAGATGTGACAGAGTCTGGAGATGCCATGGAGAGCAATATGCTGCCTGCAACATCCTTCAGCATGACCAGTTTGGCAATGGGTCAGTAATGGTGTGGGGTGGCATTTCTTTTGAGGGCCGCACAGCCCTCCATGTGCTCGCCAGAGTTAGCCTGACTGCCATTAGGTATTGAGATGAGATCCTCAGACCCCTTGTGAGACCATATGCTGGTGCGGTTGGCCCTGGGTTCCTCCTAATGCAGGACAATACCAGACCTCATGTGGCTGGGGTGTGTCAGCAGGTCCTGTAAGATGAAGGCATTGAAGCTATGGACTGGCCCGCCCATTCCCAAGACCTGAATGCAATTGAGCACATCTGGGACATCATGTCTCACTCCATCCACCAACATCACGTTGCACCACAGACTGTCCAGGAGTTGGCGGATGCTTTAGTCTAGCTCTGGGAGGAGATCCCTCAGAGACCATCCGCCGACTCATCATGGGGCATACCCCGGCGTTATGCAGTAGGGAGGTCATACAGGCACGTGGAGCCCACAAATATTACTGAACATCTTTTCCTTGTCATGAGGCATTTCCACTGAAGTTGGATCAGCTTGTAATTTAATTTTCCACTTTGATTTTGAGTATCATTCCAGATCCAGACCTCCATGGGATATTCATTTTGACTTACATTGATAATTGTTATGTTTAATTGTTCTGAACGCATTCCACTATGCAATGAATAAAAATTTGCAAATGGAATATTTAGAGATATCTAGGATGTGGTATTTTAGTGTTCCCTTTCACACTTTTTTGTTAAGTATATAATTCCACATGTGGTAATTCATAGTTTTGATGCCTTCAGTGTGAATTTACAATTTTCGAGGTAAGGAAAATACAGAAAAATCTTTAAATGAGAAGGTGTGTCCAAACTTTTGGTCTGTACTGTATGTATAACAAAACGTGCAATTGCAATGCGTTTCTGGGAGAAATACATCACTTTCTGCAACAATTTAAATGGCGCCATCACTTTCGGCCATGATGGTATATAACAGTAAGGGGCCCAATATGGGGGACATGTATACCAGGATGGGGGACATCTATTCCAAGAAGGGGGACAAATATACCAAGAAGGGGCTCAGGAAGAGAGGTAATAAATACCAAGATAGGGGCATACCTACTAGAAAGGGGCCAAGGATGGAGGACATCTATACCAGAAAGGGGCCAAGAATGGATGACATATATATTTGTAAAGAACGCCCAGGATGGATGACATATATACTTGTAAGGAGCCCAGGATGGGTGACATATATACTTGTAAGGAGCCCAGGATGGGTGACATATATACTTGTAAGGCGCCCAGGATGGGTGACATATATACTTGTAAGGCGCCCAGGATGGGTGACATATATACTTGTAAGGAGCCCAGGATGGGTGACATATATATTTGTAAAGAACGCCCAGGATGGATGACATATATACTTGTAAGGAGCCCAGGATGGGTGACATATATACTTGTAAGGAGCCCAGGATGGGTGACATATATACTTGTAAGGAGCCCAGGATGGGTGACATATATACTTGTAAGGAGCCCAGGATGGGTGACATATATACTTGTAAGGCGCCAAGGATGGGTGACATATATACTTGTAAGGCGCCCAGGATGGGTGACATATATACTTGTAAGGCGCCCAGGATGGGTGACATATATACTTGTAAGGAGCCCAGGATGGGTGACATATATACTTGTAAGGCGCCCAGGATGGGTGACATATAGACCTGTAAGGCGCCCAGGATGGGTGACATATATACTTGTAAGGAGCCCAGGATGGGTGACATATATACTTGTAAGGAGCCCAGGATGGGTGACATATATACTTGTAAGGAGCCCAGGATGGGTGACATATATACTTGTAAGGCGCCAAGGATGGGTGACATATATACTTGTAAGGCGCCCAGGATGGGTGACATATATACTTGTAAGGCGCCCAGGATGGGTGACATATATACTTGTAAGGAGCCCAGGATGGGTGGCATATATACTTGTAAGGCGCCCAGGATGGGTGACATATAGACCTGTAAGGCGCCCAGGATGGGTGACATATATACTTGTAAGGAGCCCAGGATGGGTGACATATATACTTGTAAGGAACCCAGGATGGGTGACATGTATACTTGTAAGGCGCCCAGGATGGGTGACATACAGTGGGGCAAAAAAGTATTTAGTCAGTCAGCAATTGTGCAAGTTCCACCACTTAAAAAGATGAGAGGCGTCTGTAATTTACATCATAGGTAGACCTCAACTATGGGAGACAAACTGAGAAAAAAAAATCCAGAAAATCACATTGTCTGTTTTTTTAACATTTTATTTGCATATTATGGTGGAAAATAAGTATTTGGTCAGAAACAAACAATCAAGATTTCTGGCTCTCACAGACCTGTAACTTCTTCTTTAAGAGTCTCCTCTTTCCTCCACTCATTACCTGTAGTAATGGCACCTGTTTAAACTTGTTATCAGTATAAAAAGACACCTGTGCACACCCTCAAACAGTCTGACTCCAAACTCCACTATGGTGAAGACCAAAGAGCTGTCAAAGGACACCAGAAACAAAATTGTAGCCCTGCACCAGGCTGGGAAGACTGAATCTGCAATAGCCAACCAGCTTGGAGTGAAGAAATCAACAGTGGGAGCAAAATTAGAAAATGGAAGACATACAAGACTACTGATAATCTCCCTCGATCTGGGGCTCCATGCAAAATCCCACCCCGTGGGGTCAGAATGATCACAAGAACGGTGAGCAAAAATCCCAGAACCACGCGGGGGGACCTAGTGAATGAACTGCAGAGAGCTGGGACCAATGTAACAAGGCCTACCATAAGTAACACACTACGCCACCATGGATTCAGATCCTGCAGTGCCAGACGTGTCCCACTGCTTAAGCCAGTACATGTCCGGGCCCGTCTGAAGTTTGCTAGAGAGCATTTGGATGATCCAGAGGAGTTTTGGGAGAATGTCCTATGGTCTGATGAAACCAAACTGGAACTGTTTGGTAGAAACACAACTTGTCGTGTTTGGAGGAAAAAGAATACTGAGTTGCATCCATCAAACACCATACCTACTGTAAAGCATGGTGGTGGAAACATCATGCTTTGGGGCTGTTTCTCTGCAAAGGGGCCAGGACGACTGATCCGGGTACATGAAAGAATGAATGGGGCCATGTATCGTGAGATTTTGAGTGCAAACCTCCTTTCCTCAGCAAGGGCATTGAAGATGAAACGTGGCTGGGTCTTTCAACATGACAATGATCCAAAGCACACCGCCAGGGCAACGAAGGAGTGGCTTCGTAAGAAGCATTTCAAGGTCCTGGAGTGGCCTAGCCAGTCTCCAGATCTCAACCCTATAGAAAACCTTTGGAGGGAGTTGAAAGTCTATGTTGCCAAGCGAAAAGCCAAAAACATCACTGCTCTAGAGGAGATCTGCATGGAGGAATGGGCCAACATACCAACAACAGTGTATGGCAACCTTGTGAAGACTTACAGAAAACGTTTGACCTCTGTCATTGCCAACAAAGGATATATTACAAAGTATTGAGATGAAATTTTGTTTCTGACCAAATACTTATTTTCCACCATAATATGCAAATAAAATGTTAAAAAAACAGACAATGTGATTTTCTGGATTTTTTTTTCTCAGTTTGTCTCCCATAGTTGAGGTCTACCTATGATGTAAATTACAGACGCCTCTCATCTTTTTAAGTGGTGGAACTTACACTATTGCTGACTGACTAAATACTTTTTTGCCCCACTGTATATACTTGTAAGGAGCCCAGGATGGGTGACATATATACTTGTAAGGAGCCCAGGATGGGTGACATATATACTTGTAAGGCGCCCAGGATGGGTGACATATATACTTGTAAGGCGCCCAGGATGGGTGACATATATACTTGTAAGGAGCCCAGGATGGGTGACATATATACTTGTAAGGCGCCCAGGATGGGTGACATATATACTTGTAAGGCGCCCAGGATGGGTGACATATATACTTGTAAGGCGCCCAGGATGGGTGACATATATACTTGTAAGGAGCCCAGGATGGGTGACATATAGACCTGTAAGGCGCCCAGGATGGGTGACATATATACTTGTAAGGAGCCCAGGATGGGTGACATATATACTTGTAAGGAACCCAGGATGGGTGACATATATACTTGTAAGGCGCCCAGGATGGGTGACATATATACTTGTAAGGCGCCCAGGATGGGTGACATATATACTTGTAAGGCGCCCAGGATGGGTGACATATATACTTGTAAGGAGCCCAGGATGGGTGACATGTAGACCTGTAAGGCGCCCAGGATGGGTGACATATAGACTTGTAAGGAGCCCAGGATGGGTGACATATATACTTGTAAGGAGCCCAGGATGGGTGACATATATACTTGTAAGGCGCCCAGGATGGGTGACATATAGACCTCTAAGGCGTCCAGGATGGGTGACATATAGACTTGTAAGGAGCCCAGGATGGGTGGCATATATACTTGTAAGGAACCCAGGATGGGTGACATATATACTTGTAAGGAGCCCAGGATGGGTGACATATATACTTGTAAGGCGCCCAGGATGGGTGACATATAGACCTGTAAGGCGCCCAGGATGGGTGACATATATACTTGTAAGGCGCCCAGGATGGGTGACATATAGACCTGTAAGGCGCCCAGGATGGGTGAAATATATAATAATAATCTTTATTTATATAGCGATATACTTGTAAGGCGCCCAGGATGTGTGACATATATACTTGTAAGGAGCCCAGGATGGGTGACATATATACTTGTAAGGCGCCCAGGATGGGTGACATATACACTTGTAAGGCGCCCAGGATGGGTGGCATATACACTTGTAAGGAGCCCAGGATGGGTGACATATATACTTGTAAGGAGCCCAGGATGGGTGACATATATACTTGTAAGGAACCCAGGATGGGTGACATATATACTTGTAAGGCGCCCAGGATGGGTGACATATATACTTGTAAGGAGCCCAGGATGGGTGACATATATACTTGTAAGGAACCCAGGATGGGTGACATATATACTTGTAAGGCGCCCAGGATGGGTGACATATAGACCTGTAAGGCGCCCAGGATGGGTGACATATCTATATATATAATTGTCTAAGGGTTTTTCCGTCTGTCTGTCTTTCTGTCTGTCTGTCTGTCTGTCTTTCTGTCTGTCTGTCCTGGAAATCCCGCGTCTCTGATTGGTCGAGGCCGCCAGGCCTCGACCAATCAGCGATGGGCACAGCGACGATGATGTCATAAAGGACGTAGACATCCCGTGTCTCTGATTGGTCGAGGCCGCCAGGCCTCGACCAATCAGCAACGGGCACAGCGACGATGATGTCATACAGGACGTAGAAATCCCACGTTTCTGATTCAGCGACGGGCACAGTATCGACGTAGATGTCATAATGGTTGCCATGGCGACGATGATGTCATGAAGGTCGCCTCGACCAATCAGCGACGGGCACAATCTGCCGTGAATTCTGGAATCATCATTGTCCATATACTACGTGGACATGCATATTCTAGAATACCCGATGCGTTAGAATCGGGCCACAATCTAGTATAATAATAATCTTTATTTATATAGCGATATACTTGTAAGGCGCCCAGGATGGGTGACATATATACTTGTAAGGAACCCAGGATGGGTGACATATATAATTGTAAGGAACCCAGGATGGGCGACATATATATTTGTAAGGAACCCAGGATGGGTGACATATATACTTGTAAGGCGCCCAGGATGGGTGACATATATACTTGTAAGGAGCCCAGGATGGGTGACATATATACTTGTAAGGAGCCCAGGATGGGTGACATATATACTTGTAAGGCGCCCAGGATGGGTGACATATATACTTGTAAGGCGCCCAGGATGGGTGACATATATACTTGTAAGGAGCCCAGGATGGGTGACATATATACTTGTAAAGCGCCCAGGATGGGTGACATATATACTTGTAAAGCGCCCAGGATGGGTGACATATATACTTGTAAGGAACCCAGGATGGCTGACATATATACTTGTAAGGAGCCCAGGATGGGTGACATATAAACCTGTAAGGAGCCCAGGATGGGTGACATATATACTTGTAAGGAGCCCAGGATGGGTGACATATATACTTGTAAGGAACCCAGGATGGGTGACATATATACTTGTAAGGAACCCAGGATGGGTGACATATATACTTGTAAGGAGCCCAGGATGGGTGACATATATACTTGTAAGGAGCCCAGGATGGGTGACATATATACTTGTAAGGAACCCAGGATGGGTGACATATATACTTGTAAGGAGCCCAGGATGGGTGACATATATACTTGTAAGGAGCCCAGGATGGGTGACATATATACTTGTAAGGAGCCCAGGATGGGTGACATATATACTTGTAAGGAGCCCAGGATGGGTGACATATAGACCTGTAAGGCGCCCAGGATGGGTGACATATATACTTGTAAGGAGCCCAGGATGGGTGACATATATACTTGTAAGGAGCCCAGGATGGGTGACATATATACTTGTAAGGAGCCCAGGATGGGTGACATATATACTTGTAAGGAGCCCAGGATGGGTGACATATATACTTGTAAGGAGCCCAGGATGGGTGACATATATACTTGTAAGGAGCCCAGGATGGGTGACATATAAACCTGTAAGGAACCCAGGATGGGTGACATATATACTTGTAAGGAGCCCAGGATGGGTGACATATATACTTGTAAGGCGCCCAGGATGGGTGACATATAGACCTGTAAGGAGCCCAGGATGGGTGACATATATACTTGTAAGGAGCCCAGGATGGGTGACATATAAACCTGTAAGGAGCCCAGGATGGGTGACATATATACTTGTAAGGAGCCCAGGATGGGTGACATATATACTTGTAAGGAGCCCAGGATGGGTGACATATATACTTGTAAGGCGCCCAGGATGGGTGACATATATACTTGTAAGGAGCCCAGGATGGGTGACATATATACTTGTAAGGAGCCCAGGATGGGTGACATATATACTTGTAAGGAGCCCAGGATGGGTGACATATAGACCTGTAAGGAGCCCAGGATGGGTGACATATATACTTGTAAGGCGCCCAGGATGGGTGACATATAGACCTGTAAGGAGCCCAGGATGGGTGACATATAGACCTGTAAGGAGCCCAGGATTGGTGTCTTATATAACTTTAAGGAGCCCAGGATGGGTGACATATATACCTGGAGGGGGGCAGGATGTGGAGATTAGTACATCATGCAGAAAGTATGTCTTTATAGGATATAGAACACTTTAAAGGCCCATATAAATGACCAGGGGGTGGGACCAGGTTCAAAATTGCAATGGGGCCTATTGGACTGTAGTTACACCAATGGCAATACAGATTATCCACTGGCATCCGATTTTCTTTGTGCACCAATAGACTTGTATAGGTGAAACTCAGCTGAAATATGGAGGAGAATAGTGCTTGCTGAGATTTTTTTTCACATGGGCTCTTGGTCTATATGACCAAACTCTCATCTGAACAACCATATGCATTAATTGATTCAAGTGTTATCCAGCTTAAACACAGGCAGCACATGTAGGAAAACACTCTCATCTGAACGAACCCTAGAGACTGACTCGCGGCATGCTTGTACCTTGTGGCCATTGGGAGGGAATCATGCCATCGTCTTCCTACCTGCCAGCTTCCATGGCGCCACTTTTGATTTGTAGATCAAGCATTACGTCATCATTGTGGCATCATGCATGGATTATTGACCTGGCCACTGGACTAAGGTCCCATGAATTGATTCACTCATCTACATTTCTGCATATTGTATAGTTTTCTATTACAGCGTGTTACATTTTTATTTATTTTTTGTTACTATTGGCAGCGGATTAATGTCTGCACTGTCCAGCCATTTGACAGCGAATATATATTTATTCAGGAACAAAGATAACACAGCTTACAACTGGTAGTTCTTATAGAAAAAATAACAAAAGCTGACAAACATACTCCCATATTTCAATAAATTATTCCTTTATTGAAAATGCAAATAATAACAACACATACAGTAAGTAAACACAATTAAAAGGGAAGTTGAACTGCAGAAAACAAAAATAAGTATAAGTGTTATGTCAGTACAACGAAATGCTGATCATAATAACTATAAAGGGCGCAATTGATCCTGATAAAAGGTGCATGTGGATAAAAGATGCAATGTAAATCACATATAGGTATTTCACAGAAAAGAAATGTATTACATCCCCACCTGGTGGTCAAAGCAATATATGCATATCAAGTTTAAAAAAAAATCAATAAAAAAAACATAATAGAGAGAAGGCAACTCGTCAGTGTTCAATATCTAAACACTTTTTATACCTCAGAGAGAAAGTAATATTGTATCACAGGTAAAACTCTCAATATGTTGCGGACTGACCTGAGTTGGAGTAGTGATATTGCAACCAGTAGGGGCAGCACCATCAGGTAGCATAGTCAGGAAACAGCCAGAGGTCGGTATATGGAGAAGCAGTATAGTTGGGAGGATAAGCAGGTATCGTAGTCATGAAATAGCCAGAGGTCGGTATATGGAGAAGCAGTATAGTTGGGAGGATAAGCAGGTATTGTAGTCATGAAACAGCCAGAGGTCGGTATATGGAGAAGCAGTATAGTTGGGAGGATAAGCAGGTATCGTAGTCATGAAATAGCCAGAGGTCGGTATATGGAGAAGCAGTATAGTTGGGAGGATAAGCAGGTATCGTAGTCATGAAACAGCCAGAGGTCGGTATATGGAGAAGCAGTATAGTTGGGAGGATAAGTAGGTAGCGTTGTCAGGAAACAGCCAGAGGTCGGTATATGGAGAAGCAGTATAGTTGGGAGGATAAGCAGGTATCGTAGTCATGAAATAGCCAGAGGTCGGTATATGGAGAAGCAGTATAGTTGGGAGGATAAGCAGGTATTGTAGTCATGAAACAGCCAGAGGTCGGTATATGGAGAAGCAGTATAGTTGGGAGGATAAGCAGGTATCGTAGTCATGAAATAGCCAGAGGTCGGTATATGGAGAAGCAGTATAGTTGGGAGGATAAGCAGGTATCGTAGTCATGAAACAGCCAGAGGTCGGTATATGGAGAAGCAGTATAGTTGGGAGGATAAGTAGGTAGCGTTGTCAGGAAACAGCCAGAGGTCGGTATATGGAGAAGCAGTATAGTTGGGAGGATAAGTAGGTAGCGTTGTCAGGAAACAGCCAGAGGTCGGTATATGGAGAAGCAGTATAGTTGGGAGGATAAGCAGGTATCGTAGTCATGAAATAGCCAGAGGTCGGTATATGGAGAAGCAGTATAGTTGGGAGGATAAGCACGTATCGTAGTCATGAAATAGCCAGAGGTCGGTACACAGAGCAGCAGGAAAATCTTGAGGATAAGCAGCAGGTGGAAGGAGTCTAGACTAAAAGCTCGGAGCTCAATAATCCTGCAAGGAAGGAAGTGCAGTACCTGGTTTAAGTAGGGTGTTCAATCAGGAGACGACAGGGTTGAGCCAATCAGGAACTCAGAGTGGAGACAATCTAGTGTTTGGTTTAGCAAGGAATTGTCCAGCAAGCTGAATAGCTCAGAGGGAAGAGCTGCTGCATGGTGCACAATAGCTGCTGGTTTTGAGTCTTGACCGTACTCTCCTCCTTCCAGGATGGCCTCTGGATGTCTCTGATGAAAGGCTCTTGTAAGCCTGGGTGCATGGACATTGCACACCTGCTCCCATGAATTATCTTCTGGTCTGCAACCCCTCCATTACACCAAATATTGCAGTGTCTCCGACGTGCTCGAAAAATATGTTTGAGTCACCGCAGCTGTATGTATTGCAACTTTTCAACAGCTGCAACACATGCAGGGATTGCCTAACAAACAGGCAATTCCTCTATGCTTTGCTGCCGTCAAATAGCCGCAAGACATCCACTTGAACATATTTTTCGAGCACACCAAAGTCACTTGGTGACATACTTGTTACATACTGTAACATACAACAACTTATCACCATGTTTTTATTCCTTCAACTTGCCTCTAGTTACACATTTAGAGGTTTCCCACCATACCTCAGCCTGGTCTAACAAGCCATCATCATTTAAGCAACCTCTCTTTTCCTTCAACACGTTTTTCCAGAAACCTTCATCAGGGCACACGGTGGCTCAGTGGTTAGCACTGCAGCCTTGCAGCGCTGGAGTCCTGGGTTCTAATCCCACCTTGGACAACATCTGCAAAGAGTTTGTATCTTCTGCCTGTGTTTGCCGGGGTTTCCTCCGGGTACTCTGGTTTCCTCCCACATTCCAAAGACATACTGACAGGGAATTTAGATTGTGAGCCCCATCGTGGACAGTGATGATAATGTGTGCAAACCGTAGAGCGCTGCGGAATATGTTAGCGCTATATAAAATTAAAGATTATTATGGCTGACACCCGTTGTACAACTAGACGCTAAACAAAACCTATGCATTTTGTGCATATTTTTTTTCTTCTTTCTCTTTCACCACTTCAGCAGCACCTCCACCATGCTCAATCTGTCCCTAATTGAACAGATTACCCAGCTTGTGTTTTTCAACAGGAATTCTGGAGGACTAGAGAGGTAAACCAGTGGGACTTTTACCTTATGCTATGGTCACTTTCTCTGTCACTCCATACCTGACTTATACATAATCAGACAAAAACCATTGGCCCCTACATACAGTACAGACCATTAGTTTGGACACACCTTCTCATTTAAAGATTTTTCTGTATTTTCATGACTATGAAAATTGTATATTCACATTGAAGGCATCAAAACTATGAATTAACACGTGGAATTATATACTTAACAAAAAAGTGTGAACCAACTGAAAATATGTCTTATATTCTAGGCTCTTCAAAGTAGCCACCTTTTGCTTTGATGACTGCTTTGCACACTCTTGGCATTCTCTTGATGAGCTTCAAGAGGTAGTCACCGGAAACTGTCTTCACTTCACAGGTGTGCCCTGTCAGGTTTAATAAGTGGAAATTCTTGCCTTATAAATGGTGCTGGGACCATCAGTTGTGTTGAGCAGAAGTCTGGTGGATACACAGCTGATAGTCCTACTGAATAGACGGTTAGAATTTGTATTATGGCAAGAAAAAAGCAGCTAAGTAAAGAAAAACAAGTGGCCATCATTACTTTAAGAAATTAAGGTCAGTCAGTCCAAAAAATTGGGAAAACTTTGAAAGTGTCCCCAAGTGCAGTGGCAAAAACCATCAATTGTTACAAAGAAACTGGCTCAGATGAGGACTGCCACAGGAAAGGAAGACCAAGAGTCACCTCTGCTTCTGAGGATATGTTTATCTGAGTCACCAGCCTCAGAAATCGCAGGTTAACAGCAGCTCAGATTAGAGACCAGGTAAATGCCACACAGAGCTCTAGCAGCAGACACATCTCTACAACAACTGTTAGGAGGAGACTTTGTGCAGCAGGCCTTCATGGTAAAATAGCTGCTAGGAAACCACTGCTAAGGACAGGCAACAAGCAGAAGAGACTTGTTTGGGGTAAATAACACAAGGAATGGCCATTAGACCAGCGGAAATCTGTGTTTTGGTCTGATGAGTCCAAATTTGAGATCTTTGGTTCCAGCCACTGTGTCTTTGTGCGACGCAGAAAAAGCGAACGGATGGACTCTACATGCCTGGTTACCACCGTGAAGCATGGAGGAGGAGGTGTGATGCTGTGGGGGTGCTTTGCTGGTGACACTGTTGGGGATTTATTCAAAATTGATGGCATACTGAACCAGCATGGCTACCACAGCATCTTGCAGTGGCATGCTATTCCATCCGGTTTGCATTTTGTTGGACCATCATTTATTTTTCAACAGGACAATGACCGCAAACACACCTCCAAGCTGTGTAAGGGCTATTTGACCAAGAAGGAGAGTGATGGGGTGCTAAGCCAGATGACCTGGCCTCCACAGTCACCAGACCTGAACCCAATCGAGATGGTTTGGGGTGAGCTGGACTGAAGACTGTAGGCAAAAGGGCCATCAAGTGCTAAGCATCTCTGGGAACTCCTTCAAGATTGTTGGAAGACCATTCCCGGTGACTACCTCTTTAAGCTCATCAAGAGAATGCCAAGAGTGTGCAAAGCAGTCATCAAAGCAAAAAGTGGCTACTTTGAAGAACCTAGAATATAAGACATATTTTCAGTTGTTTCATACTTTTTGTTAATTCATAGTTTTGATGCCTTCAGTGTGAATGTACAATTTACATAGTCATGAAAATACAAAAAAAATCTTTAATTGAGATGGTGTGTCCAAACTTTTGGTCTGTACTGTATAGGAGCTGCAACCATATGGGTATCTTTAGCAGTACAAAAGGCTGATGCCGACAATCACCAACATTAGCTCCACCAGGTAAAATTAACTAATGAAGAAAAAAATTTAAATACCAGCTCACCAGTCAATGCATTAACTGAGCTTCGGGAGCTTGGGACCACTGTGTCCAAGCGTTTGTAATCCAAAGAAGAAAAATGTCCAGCTCCACCGAATCCATGAAGATAAAGTTTCTTTATTCACAAAACTTGTGACATAGAGGATACAAGCTTCATGTCATGATTAAGGGAGCTTAGTCTCCAGAAACGCGTTGATATTCACACTTATTCGGTTTGTGCTGAAGTTTGCATCCTTTATGTCACAAGTTTTGTGAATAAAGAAACTTTATCTTCACGGATTCCGTGGAGCTGGACATTTTTCTTCTTTACAATTAACTAATCACTACAATCCAGCCCCACGAACAGATGACCAGTGAAATGCCAAATACACACTTCCCATACAACATACAACACAGGAATTCAACACAGTACACAAGGTTTCCTCAGGGGTTCATTTTCTAACAATAATGGACCCACTTACTATGAACAGATCGAGTGATCTGTGGGCCCACTTACCCAAAACACACCGGGACCAAGAAAGAAGGACAAATTTAGATAGTGTAAGAATGGAATTTCACTTCTCCATTATCGATAAGGCTTTAGACAAAGACATTCCTAAGACTCCATTTTGCAAGCAAGGAGATGCACGTACAGAAAAAAAACAAATTGGAGGAAGGATAAATAGATATAAATCCTGCTCTCACAGTATCTACCTGTATATCTCAACATTGACTAAACCGTTAATACTGACCAAATAACCAACTCCATTTGTCATTGTGCAGTCCTAATCTTGCAAGGAACCTCCCACGTGCTTCACTATTACATAGTAACATAGTAACATAGTTAGTAAGGCCGAAAAAAGACATTTGTCCATCCAGTTCAGCCTATATTCCATCATAATAAATACCCAGATCTACGTCCTTCTACAGAACCTAATAATTGTATGATACAATATTGTTCTGCTCCAGGAAGACATCCAGGCCTCTCTTGAACCCCTCGACTGAGTTCGCCATCACCACCTCCTCAGGCAAGCAATTCCAGATTCTCACTGCCCTAACAGTAAAGAATCCTCTTCTATGTTGGTGGAAAAACCTTCTCTCCTCCAGACGCAAAGAATGCCCCCTTGTGCCCGTCACCTTCCTTGGTATAAACAGATCCTCAGCGAGATATTTGTATTGTCCCCTTATATACTTATACATGGTTATTAGATCGCCCCTCAGTCGTCTTTTTTCTAGACTAAATAATCCTAATTTCGCTAATCTATCTGGGTATTGTAGTTCTCCCATCCCCTTTATTAATTTTGTTGCCCTCCTTTGTACTCTCTCTAGTTCCATTATATCCTTCCTGAGCACCGGTGCCCAAAACTGGACAGAGTACTCCATGTGCGGTCTAACTAGGGATTTGTACAGAGGCAGTATAATGCTCTCATCATGTGTATCCAGACCTCTTTTAATGCACCCCATGATCCTGTTTGCCTTGGCAGCTGCTGCCTGGCACTGGCTGCTCCAGGTAAGTTTATCATTAACTAGGATCCCCAAGTCCTTCTCCCTGTCAGATTTACCCAGTGGTTTCCCGTTCAGTGTGTAATGGTGATATTGATTCCCTCTTCCCATGTGTATAACCTTACATTTATCATTGTTAAACCTCATCTGCCACCTTTCAGCCCAAGTTTCCAACTTATCCAGATCCATCTGTAGCAGAATACTATCTTCTCTTGTATTAACTGCTTTACATAGTTTTGTATCATCTGCAAATATCGATATTTTACTGTGTAAACCTTCTACCAGATCATTAATGAATATGTTGAAGAGAACAGGTCCCAATACTGACCCCTGCGGTACCCCACTGGTCACAGCGACCCAGTTAGAGACTATACCATTTATAACCACCCTCTGCTTTCTATCACTAAGCCAGTTACTAACCCATTTACACACAATTTCCCCCAGACCAAGCATTCTCATTTTGTGTACCAACCTCTTGTGCGGCACGGTATCAAACGCTTTGGAAAAATCGAGATATACCACGTCCAATGACTCACCGTGGTCCAGCCTATAGCTTACCTCTTCATAAAAACTGATTAGATTGGTTTGACAGGAGCGATTTCTCATAAACCCATGCTGATATGGAGTTAAACAGTTATTCTCATTGAGATAATCCAGAATAACATCCCTCAGAAACCCTTCAAATATTTTACCAACAATAGAGGTTAGACTTACTGGCCTATAATTTCCAGGTTCACTTTTAGAGCCCTTTTTGAATATTGGCACCACATTTGCTATGCGCCAGTCCTGCGGAACAGACCCTGTCGCTATAGAGTCACTAAAACTCTGCAGACACTCGTTATTGCACTGCTCTCCATCCCTATGGTGAACAAACTCTTTTGTTACAGCCAGATATTTCACATTTTGACTCATCAGTTCAGAGCTCCTGCTGCCATTTTTCTGCACTCCAGGTCCTATGTTTTTGTGCATAGTTGAGTTGCATGGCCTTGTTTCCATGTCGAAGGTATGTATGGCTTTTTGGCCACATTTTTTCCACGAAGACAACTTCTAGCCAAATTTCTCCTAATAGTAGATGGGTGTGGCTGAATCCCACTGGTGCGGCCAGGTCTGAGATAATGGCACTGCTGAGAAGTAAGGATGATGAGTCTTTTCATCTGTGGCACTAAGTTTCCTTGGTCAACCACTGAATTTACACTCCTCAAGATTGCCCATTTCTTGATGCTTCTTGAACCTGATCTTCCATCGCACATCTTGAAATCCCAGTCTGCATGGAAATCTTTGCCTGGAAGAGACTTTGCTGATACAGTATAACTGCCTTGTGTCTTGTTGCTGTGCTCAATCTTGTCAAGGTGAATGATTAATAACAGGAAAATGTCTTCCACGACCTCACTTTTGTAATTGAGATTGTCTGTTCCTCACCCAGTTTTAAGCTTTTTACACAGCTATTTTTATATCAGTTAGTGAATGGTATTCGACCTACATATGTAAATGATGATCATTATCACCTCAGTGGTATAATTGGTTACTCATTCACGTGACTATAATCCTACAAAATCTCTACCTTGCGCAACTGTACAAAGAAGGACTGATGATTTTGAATGCAAAGAGTGGTTACACCAAACATAATTTAGATCTCTCTTTTTTCATTTACTTAGCATTTTGTTCAATGTTAAAAACTATTGAATGGAACCTGTCATGTCCTAAAATGATGTTGACCTGCAGATATAGGATTAATCTGCAGGTTAATTCCTGCACTGAAGTCCAAGTTATCAAGAGGAAATGAACATTATTCCTGCCTTCAGACACAGAGATGCAGCCGGCATGGTGTCAGTCACCACTCAGGACATAGTGAGCGGAAGCTGTAACTGCGTCCAACCACACCACAATACATATAACAGTCTGCACACCTATGTAAAATGTATATTTTATTTATATGCTTATGAATATGAACAAATCCAGCATATAAATAACATTTAAATATCCTTATCTTAGACATAGAAAAATATTATCCAATAGATAAATCCACTGTACTGTAAATCTACAGTACCTTGAAATATTATTCATACGCTGTGAGCTTTTCCACATTTTTTTAAATTACAGCCACAAACTTACCGTATATACTTGAGTATAAGCCGACCCAAGTATAAGCCGAAGCACCTACTTTTGCCACGAAATACTGGGTAAGCTTACACATATGCTAGCCACCTTAGGGAGAGACCCAAGTTGGGCTAAATGTAGTGGGTAAGCTTATTGACTCGAGTATAAGCCTGGTATGTATTGTCCTCTCATCCCTATCGTGGTATGCATGGCACCCCCGTCCCTGTCATTGTATGCATGGCTCCCCAGTCCCTGTCCTATGCATGGCTCCCCAGTCCCTGTCCTGGCATACATGGCTCCCCAGTCCCTGTCCTATGCATGGCTCCCCAGTCCCTGTCCTGGCATACATGGCTCCCCAGTCCCTGTCCTGGCATACATGGCTCCCCAGTCCCTGTCCTATGCATGGCTCCCCAGTCCCTGTCCTGGCATACATGGCTCCCTAGTCCCTGTCCTATGCATGGCTCCCCAGTCCCTGTCCTGGCATACATGGCTCCCCAGTCCCTGTCCTATGCATGGCTCCCCAGTCCCTGTCCTGGCATACATGGCTCCCCAGTCCCTGTCCTGGCATACATGGCTCCCCAGTCCCTGTCCTATGCATGGCTCCCCAGTCCCTGTCCTGGCATACATGGCTCCCCAGTCCCTGTCCTATGCATGGCTCCCCAGTCCCTGTCCTGGCATACATGGCTCCCCAGTCCCTGTCCTGGCATACATGGCTCCCCAGTCCCTGTCCTGGCATACATGGCTCCCCAGTCCCTGTCCTATGCATGGCTCCCCAGTCCCTGTCCTGGCATACATGGCTCCCCAGTCCCTGTCCTATGCATGGCTCCCCAGTCCCTGTCCTGGCATACATGGCTCCCCAGTCCCTGTCCTATGCATGGCTCCCCAGTCCCTGTCCTGGCATACATGGCTCCCCAGTCCCTGTCCTGGCATACATGGCTCCCCAGTCCCTGTCCTATGCATGGCTCCCCAGTCCCTGTCCTGGCATACATGGCTCCCCAGTCCCTGTCCTATGCATGGCTCCCCAGTCCCTGTCCTGGCATACATGGCTCCCCAGTCCCTGTCCTGGCATACATGGCTCCCCAGTCCCTGTCCTATGCATGGCTCCCCAGTCCCTGTCCTGGCATACATGGCTCCCCAGTCCCTGTCCTATGCATGGCTCCCCAGTCCCTGTCCTGGCATACATGGCTCCCCAGTCCCTGTCCTGGCATACATGGCTCCCCAGTCCCTGTCCTATGCATGGCTCCCCAGTCCCTGTCCTGGCATACATGGCTCCCCAGTCCCTGTCCTATGCATGGCTCCCCAGTCCCTGTCCTGGCATACATGGCTCCCCAGTCCCTGTCCTGGCATACATGGCTCCCCAGTCCCTGTTATTGTATGTATGAAAACTGAAAATGTGACTTCTTATGGATTGCTTTCAAAAATAGCTTTCTTCTTGTAATTCTTCCATGAAGTCCAGATTTGTGGAACATATGTTTAATAGTTGTCCTATGGACAGATTCTCCCATGTGAGCTGTGGATCTCTGCAGCTCCTCCAGAGTGAACATGGCCTTCTTGGCTGCTTCTTTAATTAGCACTCTCCTAGTTTGGGATGTCAGTTTAGGTGAACAGCCATGTCTTGGTAGGTTTGCAGTTATGCTATAATTCTTAAATTTTTCGATGACTAATTGAACAGTACTCCTGTGACGTTCAGAGCTAGGGCTATTTTTTTTATAACGTAACCATGCTTTTCTCTTCTCCACAACTTTATTCTTGACCTGTCTGTTGTTTTCAATAGTTGTTATGCTGCTATTTGATCACACTAACTATTCTCAAGCAAACCTCTGTATCCTTTACAAAATAGTTGTAGTTATTCAGATTTTTTATTTTTTTTTAAATGAATGGAAAACTAATGTATGTATCATTTTCTTTACTCTTCAGAAATACTTGCTACTTTGTGTTGGTATCTATTTATATAATTGCCTTAAATTGTCTGTCATGCACTTCCGTCTGGACGCCCTCGAATCCCAGAATTCCAAGTGCAGGAAGTTCACCGACAGCCATATTGGGACACCCAAGTGATGGGTATCTCAATATGGAAACTGCTGTTGGTACCAACCTATTTTGTGGTACCACCAGTGGAACACCATCGCACCACACACACACACACACACTATACGCCGTTCACATCCCACACTCACACTCCCACACTCATACACTTATACACACTCTCACGCAGCCTCTTGCATGGTATCACCAGCCGAACACTGTCACGAACAATCTGGCGCCGGGATCAGCCGAATAATTGACTGACTGCCACCATCTTTGGACAGGCGGAGTCCATGCACAGTTTTTATGTGACAGCCGCTATCTGTCTGCACAAAGATGGTGGCGGTCTGATTTACGTGAATTATGCGCAGGTGCAGTGAATCATTCGGCTAATCCCGGCGGCAGATGCACAACGTGTGTACAGGCAGAGGAACATAGCAAATAGATAAATGGTTGCATTGAATTGTACTAAAGCAAATGAATGTGCGATACATGAAATGTGAATAGCACAATGGCTTGTGAAATATATGAAAAAACACATGAGATTCTTAGCACAAAATTTGGCCAAAAAATATGAGGCCATCTACCAACGTCAAGGTAATCTCATGAATCGGATGGGTCCCTGACCTGACTACCTAACATCAATGACAGCTTGAAGTCTTTTGTAGTAGTTGTGGATGAAGTTTTTTATTTTCTCAGATTGTAAAGCTGTCCACTCTTCTTGGCAAAAAGCATGCAGTTCCTGTAAATTCCTTGGCTGTCTAGCATGAACTGTGCGCTTGAGATCTCCCCAGAGTGGCACAATGATATTGAGGTTAGAAAACTGAGATGGCCTCTCCAGAACCTTAACTTTGTTTTACTGTAGCCAATGACAGGTCTACTTGGCTTTGTGTTTTGGATTGTTGTCATGTTGGAATGTCCAAGTACATCTCATGCGCAGCTTCCGAGCTGATGAGTGCTAATTTGCCTCCAGTGTTTGCTGATAATGTGGTGCATTCATCTTTCCTTCAACTTTGACCAAGTTTCCTGTGCCTTTGTAGCTCACACATCCCCAAAGCATCAGCAATCCTCCTCCGAGTTTTACAGTAGGAATGGTGTTCCTTTCATCATAGGCCTTGTTGACCTCTCTCCAAATGTAACGTTTATGATTGTGACCAAAAAGTTAAATTTTGGTCTCCTTATTCTAAACTAACTTGTTCCAGAAATTTTGAGTATTGTCTCTGTGCTGTTTTGCGTATTGTAGGCGAGATATTTTGTGGCGTTTGTGCAGTAATGGCTTTCTTCTAACGACTCGACCATGCAGTCGCATTTTTCTTCAAGTGCCTCCTTATTGTGTATTTTGAAACAGCCCCATTGCTAGTTTTGAGAAAGTCCTGTATTTCAGGTGATGTTATTTGTGGGTTTTTCTTTGCATTCTGAACAATTTTCCTGACAGTTTTGGACAAAACTTTTGTTAGTCTACCTAACTGTGGTTTTGTTTTTACAGAGACCCTGATTTTCCATTTGTTAATCACAGTTTGAATACTGCTGACTGGCATTATCAATTGCTTGGATATCTTTTTGTATCCCTTTCCTGCTTTATACAGTTCAACTTTTCCCATAGATCTGTTGACAATTCTTTTGCTTTCTTTATTACTCAGAATCCAGAAACCTCAGTGGCTGGATGATAGATGCAAGAGTCTGTCTGGATCCCAGAAAATCACAGTTTTTATGCACACACATGGATTACAAGCAAACAGGTCACTGATGAGGATGTTACCTTTGATAGCCATTCAAACATATGTTTGTCAACTTCTGTGCATGTTATCAGTAGTGTTGAGCGATACATTCCAATATCGGGAAATATCGGTATCGGATTGGATACCAGAAACCAATGCAAGTCAATGGGACAAAAATATCAGAATTAAAATAAACCCTTTCTTTCCTTGTAGGTTAATTCTACATGAAGGAAAACAACTAAGAATAACGTAGAATGTATTTGGGGAGGTGGAGGAGATATTAAAGGCATAGAGGTTTAGGCCAATCTAATGGAATAGCAGGAATTAATTTTTTTTAAGACGTTCGGAGTTACAAAGATATTGACTATGTTAAGCTTTTTATATTTTGTCAGATATTTATGTTTCACTATTTCCATGCTTTTCACATGTTTTACTTCTCCCACACTTTCTCCTTCATCATCCTCAGCAGCAGCATCTTTTTCATTAACTTCTTCCCCTTATTCATCTTCTTCTTCTTCTTCTTCTTCTTCTTCTTCTTCACCTTCCCCCTATTATTCCTTTTTTTTACATTCTTCATATTCTTCTTATTCAACTATTCTTTTTCACTTTCTACTTCTTCTTCTTCTTCATCATATTCTTATTTGTGACAGGCATCCCTGTAGTGGTTACCTATAAAAGTTTGAAGATTACACCTTCCATTCTGCCTGTCCCAAAAGATTTACAACAGGATCTGTCCATGTTCAGTTTTGCCTGCAGCAGCAGGTTTTTTCCAGGGCACCACGAGGAGGAACGGACTCTCCCCCATACACTGCTTAGTCTTCTTCTGCTTATAATTTAGATAATATATTTTGCTATGATTTTTAGTCTTATGCTTAATGTACTTCTGCTTTTTGTTCTGCAGCTTCTTGTTCTTCTGCTTCTTGGTCTTCTTCGGGGTGGTCTTCAGGGTCGTCATCTCCAGGGTCATCTCCGGGGTCGTCGTCTTCTTCGGGGTGGTCTTCAGGGTCCTCATCTTTAGGGTCGTCGTCAGGGAGATTCAGAGTGATTAGCAAAAACTATTTCCAAAAGCTTGAACTTGGAAATGTAGCAGAAGGTACAAGAAGGCTGAGGAACTGCCAAGAACCAGCTGACGGTACTGGAACCCAGGAGGACCTATTCATGATTGACTTCCAAAGAACCAGCTAATGGTGCTGGAACTCAGATAGGCATCAGAAGGTCCACATGAACAAAAAAATTGCAAGGCTGCAAGCCGGCCGTAGTTAGCGAACACCCACAGACCTACAGGGGGAGCTTGTCCTATTGGCACTACGGAACCAGCCTTGATTGCCAGTTCACACAGCCCTCATAGGAAGCACCTAAACTGCAGGCACCATAGAGTCGGCTAAGCTGACCGCAACAAGACAGGACAACGTATTGGAGGCAAAGTGACCTTGACACTTCCCGGAAACAGCTGGCGTGCTGGAACCAGGCTGGGCAGGAGGGACTACCCATGCCAAAGACCCTTCTGAGCAGCAACCAGCTGTGTTGGAGCCCAGGGATTACAGGAGAAACAGAGTGTAGGCTGAGGCCTAATTGGAGCAAGTTTAATATCTGATGTAGTGTGAGCGTGGACGGAGCAGGAGAAATTGCCGGGTACACAGCAGGGGAGCAGCTGACGTTACTGAACCCCAATAACACGGCAGTAAGTGTTGACTGTGCAGATGGCACTTCTGAGCAGCAACTGGCAGTGTGGCAGTGTTGGATCCCAGGGTCAATGCTAGAAACAGAGTGTAGGCTGAGGCCTAATTGGAGGAAGTTTAATATCTGTTGTAGTGTGAATGTGGAGGGAGCAGGCGAAATTGCCACACACACAGCAGGGGATCAGCTGGCTTTACTGAATCCCAATAACACTGGAGCATGTGTTGACTGTGATATATGATGTTGTGGGGGGCGGGATTATGGGTGGTGATGTTGTGGGGGCGGGATTATGGGTGGTGATGTTGTGGGGGCGGGATTATGGGTGGTGATGAGGTGAGGGGCAGGATTATGTGTGGTAATGGGGTGGGGGGTGGGATTATGTGTGGTGATGTGGTGGGGCGGGATTATGTGTGGTAATGGGGTGGGGGCGGGATTGTGTGTGGTGATGTGTTGGGGGGCGGGATTATGTGTGGTGATGTGTTGGGGGCGGGATTATGTGTGGTGATGTGGTGGGGGGCAGGATTATGTGTGGTGATGTGTTGGGGGCGGGATTATGTGTGGTGATGTGGTGGGGGGCAGGATTATGTGTGGTGATGTGTGGGGGAGCAGAATCATGTGTGGTGATGTGGTGGGGGGTGGGATTATGTGTGGTAATGGGGTGAGGGGCGGGATTGTGTGTGGTAATGGGGTTGGGGCGGGATTATGTGTGGTGATGTGTTGGGGCGGGATTATGTGTGGTGATGTGGTGGGGGCGGGATTGTGCATGGTGATGTGGTGGGAGGCGGAGCTACTGTGCAGGGGGCGGGATTAGCGAGTAATCATGATGCCTCTTATATATAATGGAAAACAGTGGAGAAGGGATAGCCAAGGTGTAGGCCATGGTTCATAAGGGTGGACAGTGTGACAGCTATAGCCCATAATAGTAGTAAGTGTGGTGGTTATAGCCCAGTAGGAGAGACAGTGTAGTGGGTATAACTCATAAGGGCAGACAGTGTACAGGCCATATACCGTTGGAGGCTTGTTTAGGGCATTGTATTTATAGATATTTCTGTGCAGAGGGCATTTTAATAACACTTTTATTTTTATGGTCACTTTGTAATTATGTGCTGCCGAAGATTGGAAAAGAGATACGTCTGCAGAGAAGATCGGTGGTTTGAAAAGTCATCATGGCATCTGGACAAGATGGAGATGAAAAGAAAGAGAATGACTAAATCAGGGGAGATTTGCCTAAAAGGTCACCAAAACTAACTATGTTACTATGTTAGCATGTCACTTCGTTTTTGCGAATCTGCAGTGTTTTTGTACCCACTCCATTATAGAAAACCACAGGGGTAAAAAATGCAGCAAATCCGGACAAAAAAAACGCTGAAAAAATGCACAAAAAATGCACAAAAAACGCTGCGGAACTGCACAAAAAACACGACAAATCCGCAGGTGCGTTTTCTGCCAGGAGAGGCAGAATCCGCACCAGAAATTCCTAAGGCTAATCCGCAACGTGTGCACATTGCCTGAAGGGGAAAAGGAATAAATAAAGAAGCAACAATTCCTTAATTAGGGAAGGCTCATAGCTATTATTGCTGTCTCCAATGCTACAGGTTGAGAGTTTGAATTCTAGGGAAAAACAAAAGACTGAGTAGATTTAATGACTGTCAGGGTATGTGCACACGTCAGGTTTTTTTCCTGACAAAATCCTGAGAATTCTGCCAGAAATCCGCGTGTTTTTTCGCGCGGATTTCTCGCGGAATTTGCGCGTTTTTTGCGCGGATTTTTTGCGTTTTTTTTTTTTTCGGAATGTCCTTTTTGATAAGGAATCCGCAAAAAATCCGCAAAAAAAATGAGCATGTCCGTTCTTTTTGCGGAATGCGTTTTTTTTTGCGGAAAAAAACGCTAACATATGCACAAAAAATGCGGAATGCATTCTAAAGGATAGGATGCATAATGTTAGCGTTTTTTTACCGGATTTATAGCGTTTTTATAGCGAAATTCCACAAAAAAACGCAAAAAATCCAGACGTGTGCACATACCCTAAGTATCTATCTACATAGCATAGAGAGATGACAGCCCCTTCCCACAAGAAGGAGGAATGACTGAGAAATGAACTCAGTAAAGCGTGATGAAGGATGCAGGACAGGATAAGTGCTATCTCAGATACAGAGTGAGTGAAAGTCGGGACTTAGCCTTGACCCCACCGGATTGTCCCATTGATCTGGGATGGTTTGAGAGCTATGATACAAGAAAGGAATGTAATGTTGGGCCTTGTCTGTATATTAGCAATTAGTAAACATTTTCTGTGCTTTGTGAAAACTAATGTGATTGTAGGAATAACCCCTTAACATTTGTGTATATTCGACATTAATATAGGCTATATCTTGGAATATTGTAATTATTTTTTTTAGGAAAAGGTTATACCAATCTGTGCCTTTCATAGACAAGATGGTAATAGCTGCTTAACAGAATTGAGAATTATGTAACCAGCAACCTGGAGCTGCGCTTGGCTGTTTTTGAAACCTCGCCTCTGAGGTCTTAGAACTTAAACAGTTAAAAAAAAGACAAAAGCGTTGATTAAAGGGACTCTGTCACCTGAATTTGGCGGGACTGGTTTTGGGTCATATGGGCGGAGTTTTCGGGTGTTTGATTCACCCTTTCCTTACCCGCTGGCTGCATGCTGGCTGCAATATTGGATTGAAGTTCATTCTCTGTCCTCCATAGTACACACCTGCGCAAAGCAATCTTGCCTTGTGCAGGCGTGTACTATGGAGGACAGAGAATGAACTTCAATCCAATATTGCAGCCAGCATGCAGCCAGCGGGTAAGGAAAGGGTGAATCAAACACCCGAAAACTCCGCCCATATGACCCAAAACCAGTCCCGCCAAATTCAGGTGACAGGTTCCCTTTAAACATTGGTGATTTCTTCAAGTCACTTTTTTTGCACTACAGGGTTGGCCATTTATATGGATACACCTAAATAAAATGGGACTGGTTGGTGATATCAACTTCCTGCTTGCGGCACATTAGTATATGGGAGGGGGAAAACTTTTCAAGATGGGTGGTGACTATGGCAGCCATTTTGAAGTTGGCCATTTTGGATCCAACTTTATTTTTCCAATGAGAAGAGAATTTCACAAGAAAAACAATGGTGTGCTTGGTTTTAACGTAACTTTATTCTTTCATGAGTTAAGGTACCTTCACACTCAACAACTTTACAACGAGAACGACAACGATCCGTGACGTTGCAGCGTGCTGGATAGCGATCTCGTTGTGTTTGACACGCAGCAGCGATCAGGATCCCGCTGTGATATCGCTAGTCGGAGCTAGAAGTCCAGAACTTTATTTGGTCGTCAGGTTGGCGTGTATCGTCATGTTTGACATCAAAAGCAACAATGCCAGCAATGTTTTATATGGAGCGAACAACCAGCAAGAACGATAAGTGAGTCGCCGTTACGTCACTGGATCGCTCCTGCATCGTTCCGGAGCTGCTGTGTTTGATGTCTCTACAGCGACCTAAACAGCGACGCTGCAACGATCGGCTCGTTGTCTATATCGCTGCAGCGTCGTTGAGTGTGACGGTACCTTAATTTACAAGTTTATGACCACTTAGAAAATGTGTTCAAAGTGCTGCCCATTGTGTTAGATTGTCAATGCAACCCTCTTCTCCCACTCATGATACACTGATAGTAACAAAGAGGAAATGCTAGCACAGACTTCCAGAATCCGTTGTTTCAGATGCTGCACATCTCATATCTTCACAGCATAGACAATTGCCTTCAGATGACCCCAAAGATAAATGTCTAATTGAGTCAGATCGGGAGACCTTGGTGGCCTTTCAACTGGCCCACGATGACCAATCCACTTTCCAGGAAACTGTTCATGTAGGAATGCTCGGGTAATGTGCCATCTTCAGTGATGAGGCAAAGTTTTTTGTGAATGGTGAAGTTAAACAAAATCCCCGCTATTGGTCTGACACTAACCCACTAACCCTCAATGGATAGATCCCTACAATACTGTTGGAACACAAAAATTGATGGTATGGTGTGGTATATGGGGTTCAAAGATAGCGTGGCCATTCTTCATCAATGGAAATCTCAATGCCACTTGATATCTGAAATTGCTACATGATGATGTGTTGCCCTCTTTATGCAATGAAGATGGCACGTTCCCTGAGTTTTGGAAATTCTGAAAATACTTTATGACTGTACTGCCGCTGTAATTGTACTGACCCGAAAGAAAAAAGTTATCTAATCATGTTTACCGCAAGGTTAACAACGTAAAATGGCATTAACCCCTTCCCGACCTGTGACACAGCGTATGCGTCATGAAAGTCGGTGCCAATCCGACCTGTGACGCATATGCTGTGTCACAGAATGATCGCATCCCTGCAGATCGGGTGAAAGGGTTAACTCCAATTTCACCCGATCTGCAGGGACAGGGGAGTGGTACTTCAGCCCAGAGGGGTGGCTTCACCCCCCCATGGCTACGATCGCTCTGATTGGCTGTTGAAAGTGACGTTTCACTTTCACTTTCAATCAGAGCAATCGTAATATTTCACCAATGAAAATTGGTGAAATATTACAATCCAGCCATGGCCGATGCTGCAATATCATCGGCCATGGCTGGAGACCGCGATCTGCCCCGCCACCGCCACCGATCCACCGCCCCCATCCTCCGTCCTGTGCTCCGCTCCCCTCCGTCCTCCTGTCCGCTCCCCCCACAGTCTGATCTCACCCCCCTGCTGTCCGATCCCACCCCCGCATACTTACTGACCTCCGGTGTCTCTCCCAGTGTCCGTCCGTCTTTTCCATGGGCGCCGCCATCTTCCAAAATGGCAGGCTCATGCGCAGTGCGCCCGCCAAATCTGCCGGCCGGCAGATTCATTCCAGGTACATTTTGATTGCTCTAATAGGTTCTATCACAGCAATCAAAATAAAAAAAATAATAAATAAACCCCCCTTTATCACCCCCATTGGGTAGGGACAATAATAAATTAAAAAAATATATATTTACTTTCATTTTTCTACTAGGGTTAGGGTTAGAATTAGGGTTAGAACTAGGGTTAGAACTAGGATTAGGGTTAGAACTAGGGTTAGGGTTAGAACTAGGTTAGGGTTAGAACTAGGGTTAGGGTTAGAACTAGGGTTAGGGTTGCAATTAGGGTTAGGGTTAGAACTAGGGTTAGGGTTGCAATTAGGGTTAGGGTAGCACAAGTTTACTGTACAGGAATTGCAGCTATAATTCTATTGTATCTCTTTCCTATTTTCTTTGCCCGTTGCATTTTTCCTCCACCAGCCTCCCTAATCTGCAGTAGAGTACAAGTGCCTGTAGCATTATGTTATATGATCTTTCTCCTTTTAGTGATGTATATTCTCTAGATTGGTGGTATATGTGCTCTCATGGTCACTATCAGCACTTGTTTTAATTCTTGGTTGCAATATTTTCGTTCCTTTGTGCAACTATTAGGATACTTACGGCCAGGTCTTCTTTTCCCCTCCCCTCAGCGGTGAGCGCTTCCCGCATCGCCGGCATGTGTGTCCCCATAGTGACGCGTCCTGTTCGTCGCGTGTGCCGCGCCTCTCGCTCTGATGCGTCGGAGGGAGGCGTGGACGGGTGACGTGAGACGCCGGTCTGTGTGGACGTCACATCCGGTTTTACGTAACGGAAGCGCCGCACATATGCCGCTGCCACCACTGATCTCAAAGGCGTATATATAAGGACTTCTTTATGTCTCCCACTCATACTACTTCTCCCCAACGAAGAAGCTACACGCGAAACGCGCGTCGGGTTCCTCGGGTTCCGAGCCACATACCCAGGTTATGTATTGCCTCTACCTCTAATCTCTCCTTTGTAGTCAGCACTTTGCACTTATGCACTAACCAGTCAGCTGTTTGCTTGGGCTCATATCTAGAGCAAATCTCTTTTATATATATGAAAACTCTTTATTATCTGGCACCTTATTGATTGCCTTTTTGCACAACTCTACTTTTCCATTGTGGATTAATTGAGTGGCTACACAATGTAGTATCTATTAGGATTCCCTATATAGTAGTAGAGCCTTATTGTTTATCAGCACGTTGCACTTATGCATTAACTATTTAGCTGCTTACATATGGCGCTTTTTTGATTACCATTACGATATCATGGATATATATTTGAAGTGAATTCATTTTATACATGGAAACATTTTCCTTTGTCACTTGGCACTTTATTATTAGCCTTTTTTGCGCAGTATTTTTTACTTTTTGTTTATTAAGGACTAATTAAGTAAATATTTATTTTGCGTTTATTGAGACTTTTTGTGCAGTTATTGGGTCATACTGAAGTGCAGCTTTACATTCTGTTCCTTGGTTTGGGTGCATATTATGTATTATTTCTTTATATTTATTAATTAATTTCATTATCTAATAAAATTTAAAATTTATTAAAATGTATTATTTTTTATATCCCTTACCTTGGAATAGAATATTGTGATTGTTGGAGTGGATTAAACAAGTATTTTTTACAATTTATGTACTTCTAACACTTTGAGTGCAATATTCTGTGGTTTCTGTGGCTCTCTTTGTGTTGTTCCCCTTATTTTTATCTATGTATTGTACGTATATATGTAATAAACTTATGCTTTAATCTTCTACTTTGGCATTACTTCCGTTTTTGTTGTAGGTTTTGTTAGAATTGGAAGTGCCTCTATTAGGCCAGTATATTTTGGTTAAATAGGGTTAGGGTTAGAACTAGGGTAAGGGTTAGAACTAGGGTTAGGGTTAGAACTAGGGTTAGGGTTAGAACTAGGGTTAGGGTTGCAATTAGGGTTAGGGTTAGAATTAAGGTTAGAATTAGGCTATGTGCACATGGTGCGGATTTGGCTGCGGATCTGCAGTGGATTGGCTGCTGCGGATTCGTAGCAGTTTTTCATCACGTTTACAGTACCATGTAAACATATGGAACCCCAAATCCACTGTGCCCATGGTACGGAAAATACCGCGCGGAAACGCTGCGTTGTATTTTCTGCAGCATGTCAATTCTTTGCGCGCATTCCACAGCGTTTTACACCTGTTCATCAATAGGAATCCGCAGGTGTAATCCGTACAAAAAACACTGGAAATCCACGGTAAATCCGCAGGTAAAAAGCAGTGTGTTTTACCTGCGGATTTTTCAAAAACTGTCAGGAAAAATCCTCACACGAATCCGCAACGTGGGCACATAGCCTTAGGGTTAGGGTTGGAATTAGAGTTAGGGTTGGAATTAGGGTTAGGGTTGGAAATAAGGTTAAGATGAGGGTTAGGAATGTGTTGGGGTTAGGGTTAGGCTTGTGGTTAGGGTTATGGTTAGGGTTGGGATTAGGGTTAGGGGTGTGTTGGGGTTAGGGTTAGGGTTGGGATTAGGGTTACAGGTGTGTTGGGGTTAGGGTTGTGGTTAGGGGTGTGTTGAGGTTAGGGATGTGATTAGGGTTATGGCTAGAGTTGGGATTAGGGTAGGGGCTTGTTGGGGTTAGTGTTGGAGTTAGAATTGAGGGGTTTCCACTGTTTAGGCACATCAGGGGCCTCCAAACGCAACATGGCGCCACCATTGATTCCAGCCAATCTTGCGTTCAAAAGTCAAATGGTGCTCCCTCCCTTCCAAGCCCCAACGTGCGCCCAAACAGTGGTTTACCCAAACATATGGGACATATGTGTACTCAGAAAAATTGCACAACCACTTTGGGGGTCTAACTTCTCCTTTTACCCTTGGGAAAATACCAAAATGGGGGCTGAAAACTTATTTTTGCGTGAAAAAATGATTTTTTATTTTTACAGCTCTGCGTTATAAATTTCTGTGAAGCACTTGGGGGTTCAAAGTGCTCACCACACATCTAGATAAGTTCCTTTGGGGGGTCTAGTTTACAATATGGGGTAACTTGTGGGGGGTTTCTACTGCTTAGGCATATCAGGGGCTCTGCAAACACAATGTGATGCCCGCAGACCATTCCATCAAAGTCTGCATTTCAAAACGTCACTACTTCCCTTCCGAGCCCTGACGTGCGCCCAAACAGTGGTTTATCCCCACATATGGGGTATCAGCGTACTCAGGACAAACTGAACAACAACTTTTGGGGTCAAATTTCTCCTTTTACCCTTGTGAAAGTAAAAAATTGCGGGCTTAAAAATAATTTTTGAGGAAAGAAAAATGATTTTTTATTTGCATGGCTCTGCGTTATAAACTTCTGTGAAGAACTTCGGGGTTCAAAGTGCTCACCACACATCTAGCAAATCTAGATAAGTTCCTTGGGGGGTCTAGTTTTCAAAATAGGGTCTCTTGTGGGGGGTTTCTACTGTTTAGGCACATCAGTTGCTCTGCAAACGTAACATGACGCCCACAGACCATTCCTTCAAAGTCTGAATTCCAAAACGTCACTACTTCCATTCTGAACCCTGACGTGTGCCCAAACAGTGGTTTATCCCCACAAATGGGGTATCCGCGTACTCAGGACAAATTGGACAACAACTTTTGGGGTCCAATTTCTCCTGTTACCCTTGTGAAAATAAAAAATGAGGGCTAAAAAATTATTTTTGAGGAAAGAAAAATGATTTTTTATTTGCAATGCTCAGTGTTATAAACTTCTGTGAAGCACTTGGGGGTTGAAAGTGCTCACCACACATCTAGATAAGTTCCTTGGGTGGTCTAGTTTCCAAAATGGGGTCACTTTTGGGGGGTTTCTACTGTTTAGGCACATCAGGGGCTCTGCAAATGTAACATGAAGCCCGCAGACCATTCCATCAAAGTCTGCATTTCAAAACATCACTACTTCCCTTCCGAGCCCTGACGTATGCCCAACCAGTGGTTTACCCCACATATGGGGTATCAGCGCACTCACAACAAACTGGACAACAACTTTTGGGGTCCAATTTTTTCTGTTACCATTGTGAAAATAAAAATTGCAGGCTAAAAATAATTTTTGAGGAAAGAAAAATGATTTTTTTATTTTCACGGCACTGCGTTATAAACTTCTGTGAAGCACTTGGGGGTTCAAAGTGCTCATCGCACATCTAGATTAGATCCTTGGGAGGTCTAGTTTCCAAAGTAAGGTCACTTGTGGGGGATCTCCAATGTTTAAGCACACAGGGGCTCTCCAAACGCGACATGGTGTCCGCTAACGATTGCAGCTAATTTTTCATTCAAATGGTCAAATGACGCTCTGTTCCTTCTGAGCTCTGCTGTGCGCCCAAACAGTGCTTTACCTCCACATGTGAGGTATCACTGTACTCAGGAGAAATTACCCAACAAATTTTAGGATCCATTTTATCCTGCTACCCATGTAAAAATGAAAAAAATTGAGGCTAAAATAAATTTTTTGTGAAAAAAAGTACTTTTTCATTTTTACGGATCAATTTGTGAAGCACCTGGGGGCTCAAAGTGCTCACTATGCATCTAGATAAGTTCCTTGGGGGTCTAGTTTACAAAATGGGGTCATTTGTGGGGGAGCTCCAATATTTAGGCACACAGGGGCTCTCCAAACGCGACATGGTGTCCGCTAAAGATTGGACCCAATTTTTCATTCAAAAAGTCAAATGGCGCTCCTTCCCTTCCGAGCCCTCTCGTGTGCCAGTGGTTCCCCCCCACATATGGGGTATCAGCAAACTCAGGACAAATTGGACAATAACTTTTGGGGTCCAGTTTCTCCTTTTACCCTTGGGAAAATAAAAAATTTGTTGCTAAAAGATCATTTTTGTGACTAAAAAGTTAAATGTTCATTTTTTTCCTTCCATGTTGCTTCTGCTGCTGTGAAGCACCTGAAGGGTTAATAAACTTCTTGAATGTGGTTTTGAGCACCATGATGGGTGCAGTTTTTAGAATGGTGTCACCTTTGGGTATTTTCAGCCCTATAGACTCCTCAAACTAACTTCAAATGTGAGGTGGTCCGTAAAAAAATGGTTTTGTAAATTTCGTTGTAAAAATGAGAAATCGCTGGTTAAATTTTAACCCTTATAATTTCCTAGCAAAAAAAATTTTGTTTCCAAAATTGTGCTGATGTAAAGTAGACATGTAAGTAATGTTATTTATTAACTATTTTGTGTCACATAACTCTGGTTTAACAGAATAAAAATTCAAAATTTGAAAAATGTGAAATTTTCAAAATTTTCGCCAAATTTCAGATTTTTTCATAAATATTCGTATAAATTTATCGACCTAAATTTACTACTAACATGAAGCCCAATATGTCATGAAAAAACAGTCTCAGAATCGCTAGGATCCGTTGAAGCGTTCCTGAGTTATTACCTCATACACTGGTCAGAATTGCAAAAAAACGGCCAGGTCATTAAGGTCAAAATAGGCTGGGTCATGAAGGGGTTAAAGAAATTAAAGACAATTCCTGGTTTTCATTTGTTCATTCTATTTCACAAAATTGGAATGAAAAGCAAATGAAAATTTTATGTACCCCCAAATGGCACCAATAAAAAGTTAATGTCATCCTGCAAAAACAAGCCCCTGTTGTCTGTCGACAGAAAAATAGGGGTTGTCCATGTTACTAGCACTTCAGAGGCGCTGGAAAAACAATATGGCTCCCAAGAAACCAATCCAGTAAAATCCACACTCTGAAAGCCAAATGATCCCCTCTTCTAAGCCCCCTAGTGTGCACAAACTTAACATCAACATTTATGGCTTTGCTGCAGATGGGAGAATGCCCTAACAGGAGTTTTCTGGGTCTAATCATTAACCCTCCGTCACATACAATAGGCCTGACAGGCACATCTCTTCTACTTTCATTTCTCCCTTCTCACCAGATTTTCAGGAAACCCCCTCCCTCTAGATAGTCTCCTGGCTCTAGCTGCTGTGTGAAACCTGATACCACAGTTGGTCTGCAGAGCTTCAGGAAGGAAGATATACAGGTCCTTCTCAAAAAATTAGCATATAGTGTTAAATTTCATTATTTACCATAATGTAATGATTACAATTAAACTTTCATATATTATAGATTCATTATCCACCAACTGAAATTTGTCAGGTCTTTTATTGTTTTAATACTGATGATTTTGGCATACAACTCCTGATAACCCAAAAAACCTGTCTCAATAAATTAGCATATCAAGAAAAGGTTCTCTAAACGACCTATTACCCTAATCTTCTGAATCAACTAATTAACTCTAAACACATGCAAAAGATACCTGAGGCTTATATAAACTCCCTGCCGGGTTCATTACTCAAAACCCCCATCATGGGTAAGACTAGTGACCTGACAGATGTCAAGAAGGCCATCATTGACACCCTCAAGCAAGAGGGTAAAGGTACCTTCACACATAACGATATTGTTAACGATATCGTTGCTATTTGTGACGTAGCAACGATATCGTTAATGAAATCGTTATGTGTGACAGCGACCAACGATCAGGCCCCTGCTGGGAGATCGTTGGTCGCTGAATAAAGTCCAGAACTTTATTTCGTCGCTGGACTCCTGCTGACATCGCTGGATCGGCGTGTGTGACACCGATCCAGCGATGTCTTCACTGGTAACCAGGGTAAACATCGGGTAACTAAGCGCAGGGCCGCGCTTAGTAACCCGATGTTTACCCTGGTTACCATGCTAAAAGTAAAAAAAAACAAACACTAGATACTTACCTACAGCCGTCTGTCCTCCAGCGCTGTGCTCTGCACTCCTCCTGTACTGTCTGTGAGCCGGAAAGCAGAGCGGTGACGTCACCGCTCTGCTTTCCGGCTCACAGACAGTACAGGAGGAGAGCAGAGGAGCAGAGCGCAGCGCTGGAGGACAGACAGCGGTAGGTAAGTATCTAGTGTTTGTTTTTTTTTACTTTTAGCATGGTAACCAGGGTAAACATCGGGTTACTAAGCGCGGCCCTGCGCTTAGTTACCCGATGTTTACCCTGGTTACCGGCATCGTTGGTCACTGGAGAGCGGTCTGTGTGACAGCTCTCCAGCGACCAAACAGCGACGCTGCAGCGATCCGGATCGTTGTCGGTATCACTGCAGCGTCGCTTAATGTGAAGGGGCCTTAAGACCCAGAAAGAAATTTCTCAACAAATAGGCTGTTCCCAGAGTGCTGTATCAAGGCACCTCAATGGTAAGTCTGTTGGAAGGAAACAATGTGGCAGAAAACGCTGTACAACGAGAAGAGGAGACCGGACCCTGAGGAAGATTGTGGAGAAGGACCGATTCCAGACCTTGGGGAACCTGAGGAAGCAGTGGACTGAGTCTGGTGTGGAAACATCCAGAGCCACCGTGCACAGGCGTGTGCAGGAAATGGGCTACAGGTGCCGCATTCCCCAGGTAAAGCCACTTTTGAACCATAAACAGCGGCAGAAGCACCTGACCTGGGCTACAGAGAAGCAGCACTGGACTGTTGCTAAGTGGTCCCAAGTACTTTTTTCTGATGAAAGCAAATTTTGCATGTCATTCGGAAATCAAGGTGCCAGAGTCTGGAGGAAGACTGGGGAGAAGGAAATGCCAAAATGCCTGAAGTCCAGTGTCAAGTACCCACAGTCAGTGATGGTGTGGGGTGCCATGTCAGCTGCTGGTGTTGGTCCACTGTGTTTCATCAAGGACAGGGTCAATGCTTTATGGTGATGAAGATTTCATTTTTTCAGCACGACCTGGCACCTGCTCACAGTGCCAAAACCACTGGTAAATGGTTTACTGACCATGGTATTACTGTGCTCAATTGGCCTGCCAACTCTCCTGACCTGAACCCCATAGAGAATCTGTGGGATATTGTGAAGAGAAAGTTGAGAGACGCAAGACCCAACACTCTGGATGAGCTTAAGGCCGCTATTGAAGCATCCTGGGCCTCCATAACATCTCAGCAGTGTCACAGGCTGATTGCCTCCATGCCACGCCGCATTGAAGCAGTCATTTCTGCCAAAGGATTCCCGACCAAGTATTGAGTGCATAACTGAACATTATTATTTGATGGTTTTTTTTGTTTGTTATTAAAAAACACTTTTATTTGATTGGATGGGTGAAATATGCTAATTTATTGAGACAGGTTTTTTGGGTTATCAGGAGTTGTATGCCAAAATCATCAGTATTAAAACAATAAAAGACCTGACAAATTTCAGTTGGTGGATAATGAATCTATAATATATGAAAGTTTAATTGTAATCATTACATTATGGTAAATAATGAAATTTAACACTATATGCTAATTTTTTGAGAAGGACCTGTAGCTGTGCTGGCTTCTCAGGCTCATTGGTCCCGAACACATCACACTTTATAAGGTTGGTATGTAATGTTTTTAGTCATTACTATTGTTTATTTAGCTTGTTTTATGAATGGATAGAGAAAGGTTTGTGGATATTTCATATAAATGAGGCAGATTTTCTTACAAATGAAAGTGTGCTTCTCAGGAGTTTTGAAATTTGTGTATATCAAAGTTATTAATTTTATATTGAGTAAATGGGTTTTTTTTGCTCCTGATTATGTGTAGTCTCTTTTATTACATCCCTATGAAGGTCACTGATCACTTTTAGAGCACTGAAATTGCAAACATTAGACATTGTAGGTAGAGTTGAGCGACCTTGACCTTTTTAGAGTCGAGCCGGGTTTCGCGAAACCCGACTATCTCAAAAGTCGGGTCGAGTGAAATCGGCCGATTATGACGTAAAGTCGGGATCGACCGAAACACGAAACCCAATGCAAGTCAATGGGGCAGCATAGTCGGCAGTGAGTGGGGGCCAGGAAAACACCTAGAGTGCCCATTTTAATGTCAAAACCATCCATTCTTCTTAATGAAGCTTGTCAAGCGTAATTTACCTTATAATAATTGGAAGGCATTTGAAATTGGGGGTCATTTGGCTAAAGTTGTGGTGGGTAGGGCTGGTTCAAGTAATTAGTGGGCCCAGGAAATCTGGACCACGTCACGGCAGTGGAGCAGGGAGAGGTAAGTATTTCAACTTTGCAAGTGCTGTGAACCTGAGCAAGCAGGGGGGGCCCACTTGTTGGCATTGGCACTGGCACAGGGCCCCTCAAAGTACAGCGGTGTGTTTGCACGGCGGGGGCGCCTCCCACCGGCAGCAACACTTTTGCGTACTATGAGAGGCCCTCTGCCAGTGACGTCGCCAACTAGTATTCCTCCCCCCACCTGATGAAGGAACCTGCACTTTCATCTGCACCTTCCTCTTTGTCCCCGTGTAAGGTGGTATGGTATGCGGGAAGAGCAACCTGACTTTCAGCAGGGTCACAATGTTGTTGTGTAGCGTGCACGGGGAATGTTGCGTTATGGGTCAATGTACCAGCAGACTCATCTATCACTGGCTGGGCAATGGGCAGGATGAGGAGGAAACACAGATATAGGCCCAAAGAATAAAGTTGGCTAAATGCAGTTCAAAATTGGTAACACAGGAATAACCAGGGGGCATTGCAGTGGAGGACAACTGGAATGAGAGGCTGACACAGAGAGTAGGCCCAAATCAGTAAGTAGTTGAAATGCAGTTCAAAATTGTCAACCGTAGTAAACAGGCGGCACAGCTTTGTTCAGTGGAGGAGAACAGCAAGGAGTGGCAGACACCGATAGTAGGCCCCAACCCAACTAGTAGGCCAAATGCAGTCTAACATTAACAACTACTTAACGAGCGCCTGAAAATGGAATTTCAGGACAGGAAACCAGGAGAACAGCAAGGAGCGGCAGACACTGTTAGTAGGCCCCAAACCAACTAGTACGCCAAATGCAGTTGTTCCATTTAACCACAATTTAACGAGAGCCTGAAGATAGAAGCTCAGGAAAGGCAACCTGGAGAACACCTTGGAGTGGAACACACCATCTCTCTCCACCCGATACCCATTTTGTAGGCCTAATGCAGTGTAGTTTTCTACAACTACTAAACGAGAGTCGGAAGATCGAAGCAATGGCGAGGAAAGCTGGAGAACACCTTGGAGTGTAACACACCATCTCTCTCCACCCCATACCCATTTTGTAGGCCTAATGCTGTGTAGTTTTCTACAACTACTAAACGAGAGTCGGAAGACCGAAGCAATGGCAAGGCAACCTGGGGAACACCTTGGAGTGTAACACACCATCTCTCTCCACCCGATACCCATTTTGTAGGCCTAATGCAGTGTAGTTTTCTACAACTACTAAACGAGAGTCGGAAGACCGAAGCAATGGCAAGGCAACCTGGGGAACACCTTGGAGTGTAACACACCATCTCTCTCCACCCGATACCCATTTTGTAGGCCTAATGCAGTGTAGTTTTCTACAACTACTAAACGAGAGTCGGAAGACCGAAGCAATGGCAAGGCAACCAGGGGAACACCTTGGAGTGTAACACACCATCTCTCTCCACCCGATACCCATTTTGTAGGCCTAATGCAGTGTAGTTTTCTACAACTACTAAACGAGAGTCGGAAGATCGAAGCAATGGCGAGGAAACCTGGAGAACACCTTGGAGTGTAACACACCATCTCTCTCCACCCCATACCCATTTTGTAGGCCTAATGCTGTGTAGTTTTCTACAACTACTAAACGAGAGTCGGAAGACCGAAGCAATGGCAAGGCAACCTGGGGAACACCTTGGAGTGTAACACACCATCTCTCTCCACCCGATACCCATTTTGTAGGCCTAATGCAGTGTAGTTTTCTACAACTACTAAACGAGAGTCGGAAGACCGAAGCAATGGCAAGGCAACCTGGGGAACACCTTGGAGTGTAACACACCATCTCTCTCCACCCGATACCCATTTTGTAGGCCTAATGCAGTGTAGTTTTCTACAACTACTAAACGAGAGTCGGAAGATCGAAGCAATGGCGAGGAAACCTGGAGAACACCTTGGAGTGTAACACACCATCTCTCTCCACCCCATACCCATTTTGTAGGCCTAATGCTGTGTAGTTTTCTACAACTACTAAACGAGAGTCGGAAGACCGAAGCAATGGCAAGGCAACCTGGGGAACACCTTGGAGTGTAACACACCATCTCTCTCCACCCGATACCCATTTTGTAGGCCTAATGCAGTGTAGTTTTCTACAACTACTAAACGAGAGTCGGAAGACCGAAGCAATGGCAAGGCAACCTGGGGAACACCTTGGAGTGTAACACACCATCTCTCTCCACCCGATACCCATTTTGTAGGCCTAATGCAGTGTAGTTTTCTACAACTACTAAACGAGAGTCGGAAGACCGAAGCAATGGCAAGGCAACCAGGGGAACACCTTGGAGTGTAACACACCATCTCTCTCCACCCGATACCCATTTTGTAGGCCTAATGCAGTGTAGTTTTCTACAACTACTAAACGAGAGACGGAAGATCGAAGCAATGGCGAGGAAACCTGGAGAACACCTTGGAGTGTAACACACCATCTCTCTCCACCCCATACCCATTTTGTAGGCCTAATGCTGTGTAGTTTTCTACAACTACTAAACGAGAGTCGGAAGACCGAAGCAATGGCAAGGCAACCTGGGGAACACCTTGGAGTGTAACACACCATCTCTCTCCACCCGATACCCATTTTGTAGGCCTAATGCAGTGTAGTTTTCTACAACTACTAAACGAGAGTCGGAAGATCAAAGCAATGGCGAGGAAACCTGGAGAACACCTTGGAGTGTAACACACCATCTCTCTCCACCCCATACCCATTTTGTAGGCCTAATGCTGTGTAGTTTTCTACAACTACTAAACGAGAGTCGGAAGATCGAAGCAATGGCGAGGAAAGCTGGAGAACACCTTGGAGTGTAACACACCATCTCTCTCCACCCCATACCCATTTTGTAGGCCTAATGCTGTGTAGTTTTCTACAACTACTAAACGAGAGTCGGAAGACCGAAGCAATGGCAAGGCAACCTGGGGAACACCTTGGAGTGTAACACACCATCTCTCTCCACCCGATACCCATTTTGTAGGCCTAATGCAGTGTAGTTTTCTACAACTACTAAACGAGAGTCGGAAGACCGAAGCAATGGCAAGGCAACCTGGGGAACACCTTGGAGTGTAACACACCATCTCTCTCCACCCGATACCCATTTTGTAGGCCTAATGCAGTGTAGTTTTCTACAACTACTAAACGAGAGTCGGAAGACCGAAGCAATGGCAAGGCAACCAGGGGAACACCTTGGAGTGTAACACACCATCTCTCTCCACCCGATACCCATTTTGTAGGCCTAATGCAGTGTAGTTTTCTACAACTACTAAACGAGAGTCGGAAGATCGAAGCAATGGCGAGGAAACCTGGAGAACACCTTGGAGTGTAACACACCATCTCTCTCCACCCCATACCCATTTTGTAGGCCTAATGCTGTGTAGTTTTCTACAACTACTAAACGAGAGTCGGAAGACCGAAGCAATGGCAAGGCAACCTGGGGAACACCTTGGAGTGTAACACACCATCTCTCTCCACCCGATACCCATTTTGTAGGCCTAATGCAGTGTAGTTTTCTACAACTACTAAACGAGAGTCGGAAGACCGAAGCAATGGCAAGGCAACCTGGGGAACACCTTGGAGTGTAACACACCATCTCTCTCCACCCGATACCCATTTTGTAGGCCTAATGCAGTGTAGTTTTCTACAACTACTAAACGAGAGTCGGAAGATCGAAGCAATGGCGAGGAAACCTGGAGAACACCTTGGAGTGTAACACACCATCTCTCTCCACCCGATACCCATTTTGTAGGCCTAATGCAGTGTAGTTTTCTACAACTACTAAACGAGAGTCGGAAGATCGAAGCAATGGCGAGGAAACCTGGAGAACACCTTGGAGTGTAACACACCATCTCTCTCCACCCCATACCCATTTTGTAGGCCTAATGCTGTGTAGTTTTCTACAACTACTAAACGAGAGTCGGAAGACCGAAGCAATGGCAAGGCAACCTGGGGAACACCTTGGAGTGTAACACACCATCTCTCTCCACCCGATACCCATTTTGTAGGCCTAATGCAGTGTAGTTTTCTACAACTACTAAACGAGAGTCGGAAGACCGAAGCAATGGCAAGGCAACCTGGGGAACACCTTGGAGTGTAACACACCATCTCTCTCCACCCGATACCCATTTTGTAGGCCTAATGCAGTGTAGTTTTCTACAACTACTAAACGAGAGTCGGAAGATCGAAGCAATGGCGAGGAAACCTGGAGAACACCTTGGAGTGTAACACACCATCTCTCTCCACCCGATACCCATTTTGTAGGCCTAATGCAGTGTAGTTTTCTACAACTACTAAACGAGAGTCGGAAGATCGAAGCAATGGCGAGGAAACCTGGAGAACACCTTGGAGTGTAACACACCATCTCTCTCCACCCCATACCCATTTTGTAGGCCTAATGCAGTGTAGTTTTCTACAACTACTAAACGAGAGTCGGAAGATCGAAGCAATGGCGAGGAAACCTGGAGAACACCTTGGAGTGTAACACACCATCTCTCTCCACCCCATACCCATTTTGTAGGCCTAATGCTGTGTAGTTTTCTACAACTACTAAACGAGAGTCGGAAGACCGAAGCAATGGCAAGGCAACCTAGGGAACACCTTGGAGTGTAACACACCATCTCTCTCCACCCGATACCCATTTTGTAGGCCTAATGCAGTGTAGTTTAATACAACTACTAAACGAGAGTCGGAAGATCGAAGCAATGGCGAGGAAACCTGGAGAACACCTTGGAGTGTAACACACCATCTCTCTCCACCCCATACCCATTTTGTAGGCCTAATGCTGTGTAGTTTTCTACAACTACTAAACGAGAGTCGGAAGACCGAAGCAATGGCAAGGCAACCTGGGGAACACCTTGGAGTGTAACACACCATCTCTCTCCACCCGATACCCATTTTGTAGGCCTATTGCAGTGTAGTTTTCTACAACTACTAAACGAGAGTCGGAAGATCGAAGCAATGGCGAGGAAACCTGGAGAACACCTTGGAGTGTAACACACCATCTCTCTCCACCCCATACCCATTTTGTAGGCCTAATGCTGTGGAGTTTTCTACAACTACTAAACGAGAGTCGGAAGACCGAAGCAATGGCAAGGCAACCTGGGGAACACCTTGGAGTGTAACACACTATCTCTCTCCACCCCATACCCATTTTGTAGGCCTAATGCAGTGTAGTTTTCTACAACTACTAAACGAGAGTCGGAAGACCGAAGCAATGGCAAGGCAACCTGGGGAACACCTTGGAGTGTAACACACCATCTCTCTCCACCCGATACCCATTTTGTAGGCCTAATGCAGTGTAGTTTTCTACAACTACTAAACGAGAGTCGGAAGATCGAAGCAATGGCGAGGAAACCTGGAGAACACCTTGGAGTGTAACACACCATCTCTCTCCACCCCATACCCATTTTGTAGGCCTAATGCTGTGTAGTTTTCTACAACTACTAAACGAGAGTCGGAAGATGGAAGCAATGGCGAGGAAAGCTGGAGAACACCTTGGAGTGTAACACACCATCTCTCTCCACCCCATACCCATTTTGTAGGCCTAATGCTGTGTAGTTTTCTACAACTACTAAACGAGAGTCGGAAGACCGAAGCAATGGCAAGGCAACCTGGGGAACACCTTGGAGTGTAACACACCATCTCTCTCCACCCGATACCCATTTTGTGGGCCTAATGCAGTTTAGTTTTCTACAACTACTAAACGAGAGTCGGAAGACCGAAGCAATGGCAAGGCAACCTGGGGAACACCTTGGAGTGTAACACACCATCTCTCTCCACCCGATACCCATTTTGTAGGCCTAATGCAGTGTAGTTTTCTACAACTACTAAACGAGAGTCGGAAGACCGAAGCAATGGCAAGGCAACCAGGGGAACACCTTGGAGTGTAACACACCATCTCTCTCCACCCGATACCCATTTTGTAGGCCTAATGCAGTGTAGTTTTCTACAACTACTAAACGAGAGTCGGAAGACCGAAGCAATGGCAAGGCAACCTGGGGAACACCTTGGAGTGTAACACACCATCTCTCTCCACCCGATACCCATTTTGTAGGCCTAATGCAGTGTAGTTTTCTACAACTACTAAACGAGAGTCGGAAGATCGAAGCAATGGCGAGGAAACCTGGAGAACACCTTGGAGTGTAACACACCATCTCTCTCCACCCGATACCCATTTTGTAGGCCTAATGCAGTGTAGTTTTCTACAACTACTAAACGAGAGTCGGAAGATCGAAGCAATGGCGAGGAAACCTGGAGAACACCTTGGAGTGTAACACACCATCTCTCTCCACCCCATACCCATTTTGTAGGCCTAATGCTGTGTAGTTTTCTACAACTACTAAACGAGAGTCGGAAGACCGAAGCAATGGCAAGGCAACCTGGGGAACACCTTGGAGTGTAACACACCATCTCTCTCCACCCGATACCACTTTTTGTAGGCCTAATGCAGTGTAGTTTTCTACAACTACTAAACGAGAGTCGGAAGACCGAAGCAATGGCAAGGCAACCTGGGGAACACCTTGGAGTGTAACACACCATCTCTCTCCACCCGATACCCATTTTGTAGGCCTAATGCAGTGTAGTTTTCTACAACTACTAAACGAGAGTCGGAAGATCGAAGCAATGGCGAGGAAACCTGGAGAACACCTTGGAGTGTAACACACCATCTCTCTCCACCCCATACCCATTTTGTAGGCCTAATGCTGTGTAGTTTTCTACAACTACTAAACGAGAGTCGGAAGACCGAAGCAATGGCAAGGCAACCTGGGGAACACCTTGGAGTGTAACACACCATCTCTCTCCACCCGATACCCATTTTGTAGGCCTAATGCAGTGTAGTTTAATACAACTACTAAACGAGAGTCGGAAGATTGAAGAAATGGCGAGGAAACCTGGAGAACACCTTGGAGTGTAACACACCATCTCTCTCCACCCCATACCCATTTTGTAGGCCTAATGCTGTGTAGTTTTCTACAACTACTAAACGAGAGTCGGAAGACCGAAGCAATGGCAAGGCAACCTGGGGAACACCTTGGAGTGTAACACACCATCTCTCTCCACCCCATACCCATTTTGTAGGCCTAATGCAGTGTAGTTTTCTACAACTACTAAACGAGAGTCGGAAGACCGAAGCAATGGCAAGGCAACCTGGGGAACACCTTGGAGTGTAACACACCATCTCTCTCCACCCGATACCCATTTTGTAGGCCTAATGCAGTGTAGTTTTCTACAACTACTAAACGAGAGTCGGAAGATCGAAGCAATGGCGAGGAAACCTGGAGAACACCTTGGAGTGTAACACACCATCTCTCTCCACCCCATACCCATTTTGTAGGCCTAATGCTGTGTAGTTTTCTACAACTACTAAACGAGAGTCGGAAGACCGAAGCAATGGCAAGGCAACCTGGGGAACACCTTGGAGTGTAACACACCATCTCTCTCCACCCCATACCCATTTTGTAGGCCTAATGCAGTGTAGTTTTCTACAACTTCTAAACGAGAGTCGGAAGACCGAAGCAATGGCAAGGCAACCTGGGGAACACCTTGGAGTGTAACACACCATCTCTCTCCACCCGATACCCATTTTGTAGGCCTAATGCAGTGTAGTTTTTTACAACTACTAAAGGAGAGTCGGAAGATCGAAGCAATGGCGAGGAAACCTGGAGAACACCTTGGAGTGTAACACACCATCTCTCTCCACCCCATACCCATTTTGTAGGCCTAATGCAGCCTACTTTCCGACAACTACTAAACGAGAGCATGAAGATCGAAGCTCAGGAAAGGCAACCTGGGGAACACCTTGGAGTGTAACACACCCTCTCTCTACACCACGGAAGGGCTGATTCTTAGGAAGGAAGGCTGTCGGAAAGAAGCAGGGCGCGTCCGAGGGTGATTATATTCTTATTAGGTATATACTCACCCTCGGACGCGCCCTGCTTCTTTATTTGTAATGAATGTTTATTTGCAATGTGGTTTTGACTTACTCTATTTTTTTGGTAAATAATGATTTTATTATTTTCATTGTTTTGCATCTTCTTGGCAATAATATAAAGAAGACGCGACAGGACAACACTCGGTGGATGCCATATCTGTGTTTTAAATTGAAAAAAACTTTCAGTTAACTACTTGCAGGAGAAAGTTATTGTAGCTGGTGGCCATTTTTAGTACTGTACCAGATTTTTGTTGTATGTGTTTGTTTTTAATGTTAAAATGTCTGCATTTGATATCTCTCCAGTATTTTCTTTTTATAAGCAAAATACTTATTTTTATATTTTCTGATGTTGGTTCAAGGGGTACACGGGCAGCAGTAGACAGGTCAGTGGAGGCCTAGTGGAAGGAGGGACCGCAGACAGGCTTCGAAGCCCTAACATAATAAATTGGGCTGGCTGTAGGCAATTTAAAATTGGTTCCAGGGGAACCCGGGCAGCAGTAGACAGCTCAGTGGAGGCCTAGTGGAAGGAGGGACCGCAGACAGGCTTCGAAGCCCTAACATAATAAATTGGGCTGGCTGTAGGCAATTTAAAATTGGTTCCAGGGGAACCCGGGCAGCAGTAGACAGGTCAGTGGAGGCCTAGTGGAAGGAGGGACCGCAGACAGGCTTCGAAGCCCTAACATAATAAATTGGGCTGGCTGTAGGCAATTTAAAATTGGTTCCAGGGGAACCCGGGCAGCAGTAGACAGGTCAGTGGAGGCCTAGTGGAAGGAGGGACCGCAGACAGGCTTCGAAGCCCTAACATAATAAATTGGCCTGGCTGTAGGCAATTTACAATTGGTTCCAGGGGAACACGGGCGGCAGTAGACAGGTCAGTGGAGGCCTAGTGGAAGGAGGGACCGCAGACAGGCTTCGAAGCCCTAACATAATAAATTGGGCTGGCTGTAGGCAATTTAAAATTGGTTCCAGGGGAACCCGGGCAGCAGTAGACAGGTCAGTGGAGGCCTAGTGGAAGGAGGGACCGCAGACAGGCTTCGAAGCCCTAACATAATAAATTGGGCTGGCTGTAGGCAATTTAAAATTGGTTCCAGGGGAACACGGGCAGCAGTGGCCTGGTCAGTGTAGTAGTAGTGGAAAAACGGGCCGCAGACAGGCTTCGAAGGCCTAACATAACAAAAATTGGGATGTAGGCAATTTACAATTGGTTCCAGGGGAACACGGGCAGCAGTAGACAGGTCAGTGGAGGCCTAGTGGAAGGAGGGACCGCAGACAGGCTTCGAAGCCCTAACATAATAAATTGGCCTGACTGTAGGCAATTTACAATTGGTTCCAGGGGAACCCGGGCAGCAGTAGACAGGTCAGTGGAGGCCTAGTGGAAGGAGTGACCGCAGACAGGCTTCGAAGGCCTAACATAAGAAAAATGTCAATACAATGGTATTGACAGTGCCAGGCATTGAAGGATGTCAGCGCATAGACTAAACATTGGTGGAGCTGTGAGAGAAAATTTTGCAAGTGGTAGAGCACTGTTTGACCTGGGGGGGGGGACTGTCTTGTGGCCGGCGGTACAGGCCCAGGGCCCCTCATATTACAACGGTGTGTCTGACGTTGGGTGCGCACCACCACCGCCAGACACTTTATTGTACTATGAGGGACCTAGTGGCAGTGCCGTCGACCAAAAGTGGGCACACCCACCTCTTCAGACAAACAGTACTCTCACGGGTGCTGGTGCCAAGTGGCGATACCACGGCCCCGTGTGGGGACTTTGGCCATTTAGGGAGGTGTTAACATGTCGGATGCTGGACAATCAGGTGCTGCAAATTACGAGATTGGAAAAGTCGTTCAGAATAGTCCACAGGCAAGACCTTTACATAGGAAAGCTAGGTGTCAGCCGGGCAAGGTGGGGCAAAAGATTTCGAAATCCAGTTGTGGTTCATTTTAATGAAGGTTGGATCATCTACATTTTGGGTAGCCAGACGAGTCCTTTTTTCTGTTAGTATTGAACCTGCAGCACTGAATACTCTTTCTGATAGGACACTAGCTGCCGGGCAAGCAAGCTCCTGCAATGCATATTCTGCCAATTCTGGCCAGGTGTCTAATTTTGATGCCCAGTAATCAAATGGGAATGACGGTTGAGGGAGAACGTCGATAAGGGATGAAAAATAGTTAGTAACCATACTGGACAAATGTTGTCTCCTGTCACTTTGAATTGATGCTGCAGTACCTGTCCTGTCTGCGGTCATAGCAAAATCACTCCACAACCTGGTCAGAAAACCCCTCTGGCCAAAGACACTTCTGATTTCTGCCCCTCTAACACCTCTGGTCTGCTGGCCCCTGCAGCTCGTGTTAGAACGATCACGGGCGCTGTGTGCAGGGAATGCCAGAAGCAAACGGTCAACAAGAGTTGATTGTTTGGTTGCTAATATTAGTTCCAAGTTCTCATGTGGCATTATATTTTGCAATTTGCCTTTATAGCGAGGATCAAGGAGGCAGGCCAACCAGTAATCGTCATCGTTCATCATTTTTGTTATGCGTGTGTCCCTTTTGAGGATACGTAAGGCATAATCCGCCATGTGGGCCAAAGTTCCAGTTCTCAAATCTGTGGTTGTGCTTGGTTGAGGGGCAGTTTCAGGCAAATCCACGTCACTTGTGTCCCTCCAAAAACCAGAACCCGGCCTTGCCGCGCCAACAATTTCCACTGGCCCCGGAAAAGCTTCCTCATTAAAAATATAATCATCCCCATCATCCTCCTCGTCCTCCTCCTCCTCTTCGCCCGCTACCTCGTCCTGTACACTGCCCTGGCCAGACAATGGCTGACTGTCATCAAGGCTTTCCTCTTCCTCAGCTGCAGACGCCAGATCCTTTATGTGCGTCAAACTTTGCATCAGCAGACGCATTAGGGGGATGCTCATGCTTATTATGGCGTTGTCTGCACTAACCAGCCGTGTGCATTCCTCAAAACACTGAAGGACTTGACACATGTCTTGAATCTTCGACCACTGCACACCTGACAACTCCATGTCTGCCATCCTACTGCCTGCCCGTGTATGTGTATCCTCCCACAAAAACATAACAGCCCGCCTCTGTTCACACAGTCTATGAAGCATGTGCAGTGTTGAGTTCCACCTTGTTGCAACGTCTATGATTAGGCGATGCTGGGGAAGGTTCAAAGAACGCTGATAGGTCTGCATACGGCTGGAGTGTACGGGCGAACGGCGGATATGTGAGCAAAGTCCACGCACTTTGAGGAGCAGGTCGGATAACCCCGGCTAACTTTTCAGGAAGCACTGCACCACCAGGTTTAAGGTGTGAGCCAGGCAAGGAATGTGTTTCAGTTGGGAAATGGAGATGGCAGCCTTGAAATTCCTTCCGTTATCACTCACTACCTTGCCTGCCTCAAGATCTACAGTGCCCAGCCACGACTGCGTTTCTTTCTGCAAGAACTCGGACAGAACTTCAGCGGTGTGTCTGTTGTCGCCCAAACACTTCATAGCCAATACAGCCTGCTGACGTTTGCCAGTAGCTGCCCCATAATGGGAGACCTGGTGTGCAACAGTGGCAGCTGCGGATGGAGTGGTTGTGCGACTGCGGTCTGTGGACGAGGTCTCGCTTCTGCAGGAGGACGAGGAGGAGGAGGAGGGGGTGTGAATGGCTACAGCCAACTGTTTCCTAGACCGTGGGCTAGGCAGAACTGTCCCAAACTTGCTGTCCCCTGTGGACCCTGCATCCACCACATTTACCCAGTGTGCCGTGATGGACACGTAACGTCCCTGGCCATGCCTACTGGTCCATGCATCTGTTGTCAGGTGCACCTTTGTGCTCACAGATTGCCTGAGTGCATGGACGATGCGCTCTTTAACATGCTGGTGGAGGGCTGGGATGGCTTTTCTGGAAAAAAAGTGTCGACTGGGTAGCTCGTAGCGTGGTACAGCGTAGTCCATCAGGGCTTTGAAAGCTTCGCTTTCAACTAACCGGTAGGGCATCATCTCTAACGAGATTAGTCTAGCTATGTGGGCGTTCAAACCCTGTGTACGCGGATGCGAGGCTAAGTACTTCCTTTTTCTAACCATAGTCTCATGTAGGGTGAGCTGGACTGGAGAGCTGGAGATCGTGGAACTAGCGGGGGTGCCGGTGGACATGGCAGACTGAGAGACGGTGGGAGATGGAACCTGGCTCCACAGCTCCAGACTTAGGTGCAATATTTTTTTTCCCACGACCACCTGATGCTCCACCACTACCACTACCCTCATTACCAGCTGACAATGAACGCCCCCGGCCACGACCTCTTCCACCAGACTTCCTCATTGTTTTAAAAACGTTACCAAACTAACGGTATTTGTTGCAGTCACACAACTTACACGGTGAGCTATAACTTCAGTATGATTTAGCTACCCCTTTACAGGTGGGTGAGACCACAACGAAAATCAGGCACAATGTTACACACTCTGTTGTTGGTGGCAACAAATGAGAGAGATGCCACACACGCAGGACTGTCACTGAAGCGCAAATGTAAATATTAATCTCCCACTGATTTGTGTTTTTTTTTTTAAAAAGGAGACTTTAGAAAAAAAAAAAAAAAAAAATGATTTTTTAAGGAAGAATTTATAAACCAAATAAAATGAAATGATTTTTTCAGGGAGAATTTAGAAAACAAATAAAACATAAAATAGCCTTTCTAGGGCCCAGTGAGTGAGAGAGGAAAGCACACAGGAGTCAGGAGTGGCACACAAGCCCAGAGGCCAATATTTATCTCCCACTGATTGATTTAGTGATTTTTACAGGTAGATTTTGGAACCCAAATCAAGCAAAAAAATTAATAGGCTTTCTATGGCCCACAATTGGAGAGAGAGAGATGGCACACCCAGGAGTCAAGACTGGCACACAAGCAGAAAGGGCAATATTAATCTCCCACTGATTTGATTTTTTTTTTTTTTTCAGGGAGACTTTAGAAAAAAAATACAAAAAAATGAATTTTTCAGGAAGAATTTAGAAACAAAATAAAATAAAATGATTGTTTCAAGGAGAATTTAGAAAACAAATAAAACAAAAAATAAGCTTTCTAGGGCCCACTGAGTGAGAGAGGACGCACACAGGAGTCAGGAGTGGCACACAAGCCCAGAGGCCAATATTTATCTCCCACTGATTGATTTAGTGATTTTTTCAGGTAGATTTTGGAACCCAAATCAAGCAAAAAAATTAATAGGCTTTCTATGGCCCACAATTGGAGAGAGAGAGATGGCACACCCAGGAGTCAAGACTGGCACACAAGCAGAAAGGGCAATATTAATCTCCCACTGATTTGATTTTTTTTTTTTTTTTCAGGGAGACTTTAGAAAAAAAAATACAAAAAAAATGATTTTTTTCAGGAATAATTTAGAAACCAAATAAAATGAAATGATTTTTTCAGGGAGAATTTAGAAAACAAATAAAACAAAAAATAGGCTTTCTAGGGCCCACTGAGTGAGAGAGGACGCACACAGGAGTCAGGAGTGGCACACAAGCCCAGAGGCCAATATTTATCTCCCACTGATTGATTAAGTGATTTTTTCAGGTAGATTTTGGAACCCAAATCAAGCAAAAAAATTAATAGGCTTTCTATGGCCCACAATTGGAGAGAGAGAGATGGCACACCCAGGAGTCAAGACTGGCACACAAGCAGAAAAGGCAATATTAATCTCCCACTGATTTGTTTTTTTTGTTTTTTTCAGGGAGACTTTAGAAAAAAAAAAAAAATGATTTTTTTTCAGGAATAATTTAGAAACCAAATAAAATAAAATGATTTTTTCAGGGAGAATTTAGAAACAAAATAAAATAAAATGATTGTTTCAGGGAGAATTTAGAAAACAAATAAAACAAAAAATAGGCTTTCTAGGGCCCACTGAGTGAGAGAGGACGCACACAGGAGTCAGGAGTGGCACACAAGCCCAGAGGCCAATATTTATCTCCCACTGATTGATTTAGTGATTTTTTCAGGTAGATTTTGGAACCCAAATCAAGCAAAAAAATTAATAGGCTTTCTATGGCCCACAATTGGAGAGAGAGAGATGGCACACCCAGGAGTCAAGACTGGCTCACAAGCAGAAAGGGCAATATTAATCTCCCACTGATTTGATTTTTTTTTTTTTTCAGGGAGACTTTAGAAAAAAAAATACAAAAAAAATGATTTTTTTCAGGAATAATTTAGAAACCAAATAAAATAAAATGATTTTTTCAGGGAGAATTTAGAAAACAAATAAAACAAAAAATAGGCTTTCTAGGGCCCACTGAGTGAGAGAGGACGCACACAGGAGTCAGGAGTGGCACACAAGCCCAGAGGCCAATATTTATCTCCCACTGATTGATTAAGTGATTTTTTCAGGTAGATTTTGGAACCCAAATCAAGCAAAAAAATTAATAGGCTTTCTATGGCCCACAATTGGAGAGAGAGAGATGGCACACCCAGGAGTCAAGACTGGCACACAAGCAGAAAGGGCAATATTAATCTCCCACTGATTTGATTTTTTTTTTTTTTTCAGGGAGACTTTAGAAAAAAAAAATACAAAAAAAATGATTTTTTTCAGGAATAATTTAGAAACCAAATAAAATAAAATGATTTTTTCAGGGAGAATTTAGAAAACAAATAAAACAAAAAATAGGCTTTCTAGGGCCCACTGAGTGAGAGAGGACGCACCCAGGAGTCAGGAGTGGCACACAAACCCAGAGGCCAATATTTATCTCCCACTGATTGATTAAGTGATTTTTTCAGGTAGATTTTGGAACCCAAATCAAGCAAAAAAATTAATAGGCTTTCTATGGCCCACAATTGGAGAGAGAGAGATGGCACACCCAGGAGTCAAGACTGGCACACAAGCAGAAAGGGCAATATTAATCTCCCACTGATTTGTTTTTTGTTTTTTTTTCAGGGAGACTTTAGAAAGAAAAAAAAATGATTTTTTTCAGGAATAATTTAGAAACCAAATAAAATAAAATGATTTTTTCAGGGAGAATTTAGAAACAAAATAAAATAAAATGATTGTTTCAGGGAGAATTTAGAAAACAAATAAAACAAAAAATAGGCTTTCTAGGGCCCACTGAGTGAGAGAGGACGCACACAGGAGTCAGGAGTGGCACACAAGCCCAGAGGCCAATATTTATCTCCCACTGATTGATTTAGTGATTTTTTCAGGTAGATTTTGGAACCCAAATCAAGCAAAAAAATTAATAGGCTTTCTATGGCCCACAATTGGAGAGAGAGAGATGGCACACCCAGGAGTCAAGACTGACACACAAGCAGAAAGGGCAATATAAATCTCCCACTGATTTGATTTTTTTTTTTTTTCAGGGAGACTTTAGAAAAAAAAAATACAAAAAAAATGATTTTTTTCAGGAATAATTTAGAAACCAAATAAAATAAAATGATTTTTTCAGGGAGAATTTAGAAAACAAATAAAACAAAAAATAGGCTTTCTAGGGCCCACTGAGTGAGAGAGGACGCACACAGGAGTCAGGAGTGGCACACAAGCCCAGAGGCCAATATTTATCTCCCACTGATTGATTAAGTGATTTTTTCAGGTAGATTTTGGAACCCAAATCAAGCAAAAAAATTAATAGGCTTTCTATGGCCCACAATTGGAGAGAGAGAGATGGCACACCCAGGAGTCAAGACTGGCACACAAGCAGAAAGGGCAATATTAATCTCCCACTGATTTGTTTTTTGTTTTTTTTTCAGGGAGACTTTAGAAAAAAGAAAAAAAAATGATTTTTTTCAGGAATAATTTAGAAACCAAATAAAATAAAATGATTTTTTCAGGGAGAATTTAGAAAACAAATAAAACAAAAAATAGGCTTTCTAGGGCCCACTGATTGATTTATTGATTTTTTCAGGTAGAATTTAGAACCCAAATCAACCAAAAAAATAAATAGGCTTTCTATGGCCCACTATTTGTGAGAGAGATGGCACGCTCAGGACTGGCACACAAGCCTAGAGGCCAATATTAATCTCCCACTTTTTTTTTTTTTTCCAGGGAAAATTTATAAACCCAATAAAAAAAATAATAAATAGGCTTTCTATGGCCCACTATCTGAGAGAGAGAGAGGCCAATATTTTTCTCCCACTGATTGATGTAGTGATTTTTTCAGGTAGATTTTAGAACCCAAATCAAGCAAAAAAATAAATAGGCTTTCTATGGCCCACTGAGTGAGAGATGACACAGACAGGGATGGCACTCTAGCAGAAATGCCAATCTTAATCTCCCACAAAAAAAAAAAAAAAAGGAACTGTCCTTCAATTACTATCTCCCTGCAGTAATCTCAGCCAGGTATGGCAGGCAGCAATAAGGAGTGGACTGATGCACAAATTAAATAAAAAGTGTGGACAAACAAACAAGATAGCTGTGCAGAAAGGAAGGAACAAGAGGATTTGTGCTTTGAATAAAGCAGTTGGTTTGCACAGCGGCGTACACACAGCAATGCAGCTATCAGGGAGCCTTCTAGGGCAGCCCAATGAGCTACAGCGCTGAGGGGAAAAAAAAAAAAAATGTAGCTCCCACTGTCCCTGCAGACCGAAGGTGGTGTTGGGCAGTGGAAATCGCTACAGCACAAGCGGTTTGGTGGTTAATGGACCCTGCCTAACGCTATCCCTGCTTCTGACGAAGCGGCAGCAACCTCTCCCTAGGCTCAGATCAGCAGCAGTAACATGGCAGTCGGCGGGAACGCCCCTTTATAGCCCCTGTGACGCCGCGGACAGCAAGCCAATCACTGCAATGCCCTTCTCTAAGATGGTGGGGACCAGGACCTATGTCATCACGCTGCCCACACTCTGCGTTTACCTTCATTGGCTGAGAAATGGCGCTTTTCGCGTCATTGAAACGCGACTTTGGCGTGAAAGTCGTGTACCGCATGGCCGACCCCGCACAGGGGTCGGATCGGGTTTCATGAAACCCGACTTTGTCAAAAGTCGGCGACTTTTGAAAATGTTCGACCCGTTTCGCTCAACCCTAATTGTAGGTATTTTTCTAGCCTGCGCCTGACAGTCACATTGTATGTGAACTCGTTAGAACCGATATTGTATGTGACGGAGGGTTAATTATCAATCTGCTTGATAATTCTTCAATATCAAGCACACACAACCGCAAACTGCTCTGGAAATAGCCGGACCTAAGCGATGTTCAAGAGGAACACAGCAGCTCTGTACATTTCTTAGTGCATGAGTACTGAGCTTGACCTCTCAATAAAGTGAATGTACCACGGTATTCAGGCAGCGGCCACCAAACAATGTAGGGAGTAGAACACCAAAGAAATTAGCACTAGGCTAAGAAACGATAAAATATATAAATTTTATTTATGACCAAGATAAAAGCATATAATTAATGCATAAAAACGGGGAGCAGAACAAAAATGCAGGAACAACCGGCGGGTATGGCTGGAAAGATGGTAATAGTGGATATAACGTTACCTTCAAAATATCAATATCACCCAAATAAGTATACCGTATACATATACACATAACCAGCAATTAAACCAACGCTTCAGCTGATAGTGATCACGCACAAAATAAGAAATGAATATATATCACACCCTAATAAGTCAATAACTATCAATGTGCAAAAATCGCAAAATATAAATAGAAAGAAAATGTATAGATAAGGTGCAAGATCACCATCAGCCGCAGCGTCAAGACATATGATCACATAATCACAGTGTGCAAAATAGAAGGAACATAATTACCTAAATGTAAACCACCAGCCAGGGACCCACTACACCCGACGTGCGTTTCGCTAAGGAAAGCTTCGTCCAGGGTGGTTTACATTTAGGTAATTATGTTCCTTCTATTTTGCACACTACAAAGACAAACTTGTATGGAATTTAGATTGTTAGCCAATGTTGAAATATACAGTATGCCACTTTACAGTGGGTCCTTTTTGTAGGCGGATGCTTTGGGACCCCATCATGAGAGTGCATTCTGATAGGCGCTTACTTCTTGAGCATAACAGTGTCTACAAGCGCACTGTAGACTTAGCCTTAGTTTGTGCCGCTGATGGAGCAGTTTCAGCTGATTGTGAGAGTGTCATACCTCCACTCATGGAGATGAGTCATAAATTTATAGGTCCTGGTCAACCCTTTTAAGAATCTATGTGGCATATGTCACCAGAAGCACAAGTCGTAAACTATGTATTGGGCACTAAAATGGCATATTTGCAATTTTCACTCTGCAAAATCCATTATGTACTAATTTCTGAAAAATGCCTGTTGGGATCAAAATAGTCACTACACCCTGTCATAGAAAATATTAAGATCTCTGAAGCCACTAGTGAGCGAGGCATTCAACCCTTCCCTCCTCCTCTCTCCTTTGCAGTAGGACTAGAGCTTGCAATCTAAGCTGCCTTAGAAATAGACTTGTACAATAGATATAAAGAACTAGGAAATTAGGTATGGTTGGGATTGTCAATCCTAATTAACATGCAGGCAGCTCCTTTGTGAAGTAAAGGACCCCTGCAGTGCCAAAGAGGATGTCTATTGTGTGTGGACAGAGAGTTATAGATTGGACATACTGACAGGGAATTTAGATTGTGAGCCCCAATGGGGACAGCAATGATAATGTGTGTAAAGCGCTGCGGAATATGTTAGCGCTATATAAAAATAAAGATTATTATTATTATTATTGGACAGGTAATTTAGACAGGAAAGACCTTTTCTTTCTTCATAGTCATGGTAAAGATTAAACATTTTGATCTAAGTGTACTTATTATTGAAACACATGTAATTTTTCATTTTCTCATATCCCAATGGAAACAAATGTGTAATATAATTATGGGATGAAATATTCAACCCCAGATTAAATGTTTGAGGAGTGTAGTTTCCAAAACTAGGACAATTGTGGGGAGTTTCTCCTGTTCTGTCACCTCAGGGGCTCTGCAATTGGCACCCACAAACTAATACTGCCAAGTTTGTGCTCCAAAAGCCAAATAGCAATTCTCCCCTTTTCAGCTCTGCCATAGTAGTTTCTGACCACATGTTGGGTATTGCGGGGATTTTTAAAGAAATTTCTTGATAAATGTTTGGGTCAATTTACTCCTATTATTCCTTGTAAAAAATAAAAAATTTGGGACCAAAAGATTTTGATGGAAAAAAATTCATTTTTCATTTTTACGTGACAATTTTATAAAATTATGTGACAAAATTGTGGGTTCAATATGCTCATCACAAACCTTGATAAACTCCTTGAGGGGGTGTAGTTTCCAAAATTTGGTATTTTTGGAGGGTTATTGCTCTTCTGGCAGGACAAAAATGCGGCATGGTGTCCTTAAACCTTACAAGCATAGTTGGCTTTAAAAAACGGTAGTCTTTTTTATAGAGGTCTACTGCGAGCCTGAACAGTAGTATTAACCCCGCATGAGTGGCATCTGTGTACTGAGGAGAAATTGAACAACAAATTGAATGGTCTATTTCCTCCAGTTACCCTAGCGAAAATGAAACATTTGGGGCTAAAGCAACATTTTTGGGAAAAAAACATAATTTTTCATTTTCACGGTCTAAAGTTGTAAAATTTTGTGAAGCGCTTAGAGGTTGAAATGTTCACCACACACCTAGATAAAAACCTTGAAGAGTGTAGTTTCTGAAGTAGGATCACATGTTGAGGGGTTCTACTCTTTTGTCACCATAGGGCTCTTTAAATGCGACATGGCAGTCTATTCCGGCCAAATCTGTGCCGCTCGAAAAGTCAAATAGCTAGTGTTGAGCATTCCGATACTGCAAGTATCGGGAATCGGCCGATATTTGCTGTATCGGAATTCCGATACCGAGTTCCGATATTTTTGTGATATCGGAAATCGGAATCGGCGTGTGCGGTGCGTATGGTTCCAAGGGTCTGGAGGAGAGGAACTCTCCTTCAGGCCCTGGGATCCATATTAATGTAAAAAATAAAGAATAAAAATAAAAAATATGGCTATACTCACCCCTCCGAAGAACCCTGGCTGTCACCGCTGCAAGCGTCCGCCTCCGTTCCTGAGAATGTAGTGAGTGAAGGACCTTCGATGACGTCGCGGTCAGGTGAGCAGTCAGGTGAGCGGTCACCTGACCGCGACATCATCGAAGGTCCTTCACTCTCTGCAATTCTTAGGAACGGAGGCGGACGCTTGCAGCGGTGACAGCCAGGGTCCTTCGGAGGGGTGAGTATAGCCATATTTTTTATTTTTATTCTTTATTTTTTACATTAATATGGATCCCAGGGCCTGAAGGAGAGTTTTCTCTCCTTCAGACCCTGGGAACCATCGAGGATACATTCCATATTTGTGTCCCATTGACTTGTATTGGTATCAGGTATCGCTATCGGCGAGATCCGATATTTTGCCGGTATCGGCCGATACCATCCGATACCGATACTTTCAAATATCGGAAGGTATCGCTCAACACTACAAATAGCTCTTCTTCCCTTCTGACACCTCCTGTGTTTCAAAAAAGTAATTTACTCTGGCATATGGTGTATCAGCATACTCAGGAGAAATTGCACAACAAATTGGATGGTCCATTTCCTGTTACCATTATAAAAAAAGAAAAATATAGAGTTAAGGCAACATTTTTTGGGGAAAATTTTAATTTTGTATTATTTTCTTCCAATTATCTGCTATTGTAAAGCACCTGAAGGGTTAATACATTTTCTGAATGCAGTTTTAAAGTCTGTGAGAGGTGTCATTTTTAGAACGCGGTCTTGTTTGTGGGTTTTCTGACACATTGGATCCTGAAGTCACATTAAAAGTGAAGTGGTCCCTAAGAAAATAGGATTTGTAAATTTCGCTGGGGAAATGAAAAATGACTGCTAATCTTTTAACCCTCCAAAATTCCTAACTTAAAGAAATGTTTCAAAAGTGATGCTGACGTAAAGTAGATTAGTTGTAAATGTTATTTATTCATTATTTTATGAAGCATGACTTAAAAAATTGCTAATTTTTCAACATTTTTGATTTGTTCATAAATAAATGTAAATCATATCTACCTAAATGTACTATTATAATGAAGTACAATGTGTCATGAAAAACAAACAATCTCAGAATCACTGTGATATGTTGAAGCATTCTAGAGTTATTACTACATAATGTGATACTGGTCAGAACTAAAGACTAATTTTTTTTAGGAGTATTAAGAACTGCCGGTATGTAATCTCCAGATGCAAAACTAAAAATATCACAAAGAATTAACACGAGTGCACAGTATACATTACTTTATCATGTTATTGCATTCTAGCACATAATACGATTAGCATAAAATATTCACATAAACTTTTCAAATTTTTTTTTTACAAGTATCACATTTAATCCAGTAAATCTGCATATTTCACACATCCTAATCATCCACTAGTATAATTACATATGAATCTAAATGGAGAATTCAGTTGCTTGTTGGTTCTATCACAAGTTTATCTGGCCACCATCCATCAATCTTTCCAGTAATGTAGATACTGTTACTGCACAACTTGAGATGTTGCCAAAACATGTTTTTCATTTTTCATTTTAATGAGAGAATCTATAAAACTCTTGTAGCAACTCTGCAATGAGTAATCAGTTTGTGGCATCAAAAGAACAGTCAGGACTCGAGCATATGACTGGTGCAAGAACTGCCTGACTGTCTCCATCGTGTGCTCTACTAAAGGGAACGTGTCCTTAATTACATGACTATCTATTAGAGATGAGCGGAGAGATTCAATATGAATTGAATTTGTGTCACATTTTTAGGAATTTGCAGAACCCGGCGCCTTCAATTGGCAGAAGACTGCATCGGCCTGAGAAGGACTACATGACTTCTTGCATGGCCTGGCGAGCTATATAGAAAGCATTCTTACTTTGCAGCATTCTTCCCCACAAATGTTTTGTTTTGTGTATATGTATACACTGCTCAAAAAAATAAAGGGAACACTAAAATCCCACATTCTAGATATCACTGAATTAAATATTCCAGTTGTTAATCTTTATTCATTACACAGTGGAATGTGTTGAGAACAATAAAACCTAAAAATGATCAATGTAAATCACAACTAACATCCCATATCTGGAGTTGGAATGATGTTCAAAATCAAGTGGAAAATGAAGTTACAGGTTGATCCAACTTCAGTGGAAATGCCTCAAGACAAGGAAATGATGCTCAATAGTGTGTGTGGCCTCCATGTGCCTGTATGATCTTCCTACAACGCCTTGGCATGCTCTTGATGAGGCGGCGGATGATCTCCTGAGGGATTTCCTCCCAGACCTGAACTAAAGCATCCGCCAACTCCAGGACAGTCTGTGGTGCAACATGACGTTGGTGGATGTGCGAGACATGATGTCCCTGATGTGTTCAATCGGATTCAGGTCTGGGGAACAGGTGGGCCAATCCATAGCTTCAATACCTTCATCTTGCAGGAACTGCTGACACACTCCAGCCACATGAGGTCTGGCATTATCCTGCATTAGGAGGAACCCAGGGCCAACCGTACCAGCATATGGTCTCACAAGGGGTCTGCGGATCTCATCTCGGTACCCAATGGCAGTCAGGCTACCTCTGGCAAGCACATGGAGGGCTGTGCGGCCCTCCCAAGTAATGCCACCCCACACCATTACTGATCCACTGCCAAACCGGTCATGCTGAAGGATGTTGCAGGCAGCAGATCGCTCTCCACGGCATCTCCAGACTCTGTCACATCTGCTTAGTGTGAACCTGCTTTCATCTGTGAAAAGCACAGGGCGCCAGTGGCGAATTTGCCAATCCTGGTGTTCTGTGGAAAATGCCAAACATCCTGCACAGTGTTGGGCTGTGAGCAGAACCCCCATCTGTGGACGTTCTCATGGAGTCAGTTTCTAACCGTTTGTGCAGACACACGCACATTTGTGGCCTGCTTGAGGTCATTTTGCAAGGCTCTGGCAGTGCTCCTCCTGTTCCTCCTTGCACAAAGGCTGAGGTAGCGGTCCTGCTGCAGGGTTGTTGCCCTCCTATGGCCCCTACACATCTCTTGGTGTACTGGCCTGTCTCCTGGTAGTACCTCCAACCTCTGGACACTATGCTGACAGACACAACAAACCTTCTTGCCACAGCTCGCATTGATGTGCCATCCTGGATGAGCTGCACTACCTGAGCCACTTGTGTGGGTTGTAGAGTCCATCTCATGTTGCCACAAGTGTGAAAGTGCAACCAACATTCAAAAGTGACCAAAACATCAGCCAGAAAGCATTGGTACTGAGATGTAGTCTGTGGTCCCCACCTGCAGAACCACTCATTTATTAAGGGTGTCTTGATAATTGCCAATAATTTCCATCTGTTATCTATTCCATTTGCACAACAGGATGTGATATTGATTGTCAAACAGTGTTGCTTTCTAAGTGGACAGTTTGATTTCACAGAAGTTTGATTTTCCTGGAGTTATATTCTGTTGTTTAAGTGTTCCCTTTATTTTTTTGAGCAGTGTTTTTACTGTATATATATATATATATATATATATATATACGTATACATATATATATATATATATATATATATATATGTAGCTCTGGCAAAAATTAAGCGACCACTGCAAAACGTTCAGTTTGTCTTATTTTTCTCTTTATAGGTATATTTTTGAGTTAAATGTAAATTGTTCATTTATGCTATAAATTTCTGACAATGTCTCCGAATTTCCAAGCAATAAATTTTGTATATTTTTTCTGACAAAGAAAGATGGCCAAGTTGTTTTTTTTTAAAAACCCAGTGCTTTCAGTCTTCAAATAATGTAAAGAAAAAAGTTCATAATCATTTAGAATCAGCAATACTAACGTTTTAACTCAGGAAGAGTTCAGAAATCAATATTTTGTGGAATAACCATGATTTTTAATAACAGCTTTCATGCGTCTTGGCATGCTTTCCACCCATTTTTCACGCTACTTCTGGCGCAAAAAGTTAAGCAGTTCTTTGTTTGATGGCTTGTGATTATCCATCATCCTCTTGATTACATTCCAGAGGTTTTCAATGGGGTTCATATATATATATATATATATATACAGTTAAGTCCATATATATTTGGACAGAGACAACATTTTTCGAATTTCGGTTATAGACATTACCACAATGAATTTTAAACAAAACAATTCAGATGCATTTAAAGTTCAGACTTTCAGCTTTCATTTGAGGGGATCCACATTAAAATTGGATGAAGGGTTTAGGAGTTTCAGCTCCTTAACATGTGCCACCTTGTTTTTAAAGGGACCAAAAGTAATTGGACAGATTAAATAATTTTAAATAAAATGTTCATTTTTAGTACTTGGTTGAAAACCCTTTGTTGGCAATGACTGTCTGAAGTCTTGAACTCATGGACATCACCAGATGCTGTGTTTCCTCCTATTTGATGCTCTGCCAGGCCTTCACTGCGGTGGTTTTCAGTTGCTGCTTGTTTGTGGGCCTTTCTGTCTGAAGTTTTGTCTTTAACAAGTGAAATTCATGCTCAATTGGGTTGAGATCAGGTGACTGACTTGGCCATTCAAGAATATTCCACTTCTTTGCTGTAATAAACTCCTGGGTCGCTTTGGCCTTATGTTTTGGGTCATTGTCCATCTGTAGTATGAAACGACGACCAATCAGTTTTGCTGCATTTGGCTGGATCTGAGCACACAGTATGGCGGCTCTGAATACCTCAGAATTCATTCGACTGCTTCTGTCCTGTGTCACATCATCAATAAACACTAGTGACCCAGTGCCACTGGCAGCCATGCATGCCCGCGCCATCACACTGCCTCCGCCGTGTTTTACAGATGATGTGGTTATGCTTTGGATCATGAGCTGTACCACGCCTTCACCATACTTTTCTCTTTCCATCATTCTGGTAGACGTTGATCTTGGTTTCATCTGTCCAAAGAATGTTCTTCCAGAACTGTGCGGCTTTTTTAGATGCTCTTTAGCAAAGTCCAGTCTAGCCTTTTTATTCTTGATGCTTATGAGTGGCTTGCACTGTGCAGTGAACCCTCTGTATTTACTTTCATGTAGTTTCCTCTTTATGGTAGATTTGGATATTGATACGCCTATCTCCTGGAGAGTGTTGTTCACTTGGTAGGCTGTTGTGAAGGGGTTTCTCTTCACCATGGAGATTATTCTGCCATCATCCACCACTGTTGTCTTCTGTGGGCGCCCAGGTCTTTTTGCATTGATGAGTTCACCAGTGCTTTCTTTCTTAGGATGTACCAAACTGTAGATTTTGCCACTCCTAATATTGCAGCAATTTCTCGATTGGGTTTTTTCTGTTTTCGCAGCTTAAGGATGGCTTGTTTCACCTGCATGGCGAGCTCCTTTGACCGCATGTTTACTTCACAGCAAAAACTTCCAAATGCAAGCACCACACCTCAAATCAACTTCAGGCCTTTTATCTGCTTAATTGAGAATGACATAACAAAGGGATTGCCCGCACCTGTCCATGAAATAGCCTTGGAGTCAATTGTCCAATTACTTTTGGTCCCTTTAAAAACAGGGTGGCACATGTTAAGGAGCTGAAACTCCTAAGCCCTTCATCCAATTTTAATGTGGATACCCTCAAATGAAAGCTGAAAGTCGGAACTTCAACTGCATCTGAATTGTTTTGTTTAAAATTCATTGTGGTAATGTCTATAACCAAAATTAGAAAAATGTTGTCTCTGTCCAAATATATATGGACTTAACTGTATATATATATATAAAAACTGCCTTCTCACCCCCAAAGGGGTTTGTCTTTTTTTGTCCTTTCTCATTCTCGGGTTCTCTACCAGAGGCATGGGAGTTTGAGGGCTCTGCACAGGATCTTAGTTGTTTCCAGCATTGCGCTTTTCTGGACAGAGTCCAGATGTTGCTCCTGGGATCTGTTGTAGCCATTTTCCCAACTTAAGTGTCACTGCTCCAGGTTCTCCTATCATCACTGGAACCATTGTTGCCTTCACTTTCCACATCTTCATTGCCCGGATTAATAAGGTCCGCGTTAGATGTCAAGGAGCCAGGACAATCTGATGATAAATTGGCTACTGGAACAAACCATGCATGGACAAGGCAAGAGAACTTGGATCCTATATATATATAAATTTGAAAAGGGAAGCAGCATTCCAATTCAGATGCAAAAAGTGCTAATGTTTTGGTGTATAGAGAGAGGGGTCTGTAACTACACCGCATTCACTCATTGATAGCAGTCCCTAATGATGAGCTGCTGTAAGTGAGTGGTGACTGAATGTAAGGAGGTGGTGGGGAACCTCACGTGCCTTCTTCCCATGGACAATGTCCACACGATCACCTGCGGCACCACATTGTCATTAATGTAATGTTTGTGTATTGTGATGTATTGTATCTGCTATTGGAGCGCCCCCGCAGGCAGTGGGGTACTCGTTACCGGGTCCTTCGGTTCTCAGGGGGATGTCATGGTGGCTGACCCGGTTCATGGCCCTCAGAACGTCCGTGTAAATGGGAAAGGTCTTTAAAGGGATATGTTCGTGACACCACCTGTGGTATTCGGTCAGTGTGACCGACGCTGCTTTAAGGTATCCGCTGGGGTGATGTTAAGGCAGCTAGATGGTATACCTTCCCACAGGTGAAGTATGTCCCCAGGGCTTCCCAGTGTGTAGATGGTGGATGGTGTGAGGCGCAGTGAAGAACAAGGACACAAGGTTGCAGTCTCTTTACCTTTTTACTGTAGACTTCAGCATCCACAGTCCAGAGCACCAGATCACAGAGCAGGCAGAGTCTGGCCGGTCTGGAGGCAAATCCAGAGTCTCCTTATCCAGGTGGAAATCAGTAGCCTTCCTCTATCGCCTGAGTGTTGTAGTACCTTACAGCTGAGCCTCTCATAAGGTCCTCACAACTGTTGTAGATGTTCTAGATGTTATCTCTCTCTCTGGCCCCCTGATGGATAGAACAACCCATATGACCGGTGACCTGAGGCTTTTTACAGGGACTCTAGCATGCCCTGGCCTCTGATGGGTGCCACCTTGCCTCCTGGGTATGGGGCGGATCAGTAACGTGCAATTAGCTGTCCTGCCGGTCTCTGGAGCAAGGCATAAAGGACTGTTGCTCCCTCGGTGTTCTGGCTACCGGGATCCTGCGCCTCAGAAGGAGGCAGCCTGTGTAGGGCAGAACTCCTTCTGGTTTCCTCTCCTTTTGCTATGACTTCTCACTCTCTACAATACAGTTCTCTGTTTGTGTCCTTTCTTAGGAACTGCCGCACGTGGGGCAGGCGCAGCTCCGTGACCTTCCGTCTGGATCTCTGACAGGATCCCACCCCTGTCAGGGACCAACTACCTGAGCCGAAGCTCAGCCAGCAACTGCCTAACTTCCGCTCCAGGCCACCAGTTTTACCTAATTGTGAGGAATGACCTAATAAATAAGAGCATAGCTCCCCCTGGTGGACTGGAGTATGAATTGTGTTGTATGTTGGTGTTACCTGTAAAGAGATCTCGTTTATTATCTCCAAACGTAACATCACTCCCTCCTAGAGGGAAATAACATTACTGCAATGACCAGGACCCTGGGGTGCTGCACAATGTACTGTGTATATGTTTAGGAATAGGGACAGAAGTTAGCATATAGTAATACTGGGATTAGTATAGAGGGGGGCACATTAGAGATACAGTATAGGATAGTGTAGTTGGGGCACAGGCAGCACAGGGGTTAACTAAATGGGAGGAACAGCACAGAGAAGGGAAGTATAGTCCGGATACTTCCTGATTAGAGGGAGTCACCCGGGCATCCTGCTCAAATGCAGGACGTATGGAGTAGACAGCTGCAAGCTGTGAGGATCAGTCTGCAGATGGCAGCAAGGGGCCTTAGGCAAAAGAACAGTGCAGACGAGCACCAGCTTAGCAGGACCCTCCCCAGAAATGATTCGGGGTTTAAGACCGAGGTGGGAGCAGCTGAGATGGAGTTCCCAGCATCTCTTCCTAATGGAACTGAACGAGGGGCTGTCAGGGAGCTGGTGACATGTAAAGTGCAGATGGGACACGGATTCTCCAGAGAAGTTGCCCGAAGGGCAGGTACAAGGAAAACATGGTCGGGACACAGAGTGTTCAAGGAGATGGCAAAGACTGCCGGAAGGAAACATGGAATACAGTGAGAATGGAGACTGCCTGGAAGGCAGGAAAGTTCAGGATATTCGCCTTTGTGTGAACTGTACTGTCAAAGTGATGTGTGCTATAGTTATTAGTAAAGTTGAACTGATGGAAAAGGACTGTGGTTCTGCCGTGTTTAATGGAACCTGGGAACCTGAGGCTGAAGTGACAGAGACTGAAGGGACTTCAGTAACTACAGTGAGTATTCTACTGCACACCTCACACACATGACAGAAGGGACTGTGTTTTCCATCTGTGGGGCACCAGGGTGTGGGACTATCACAGTTTGTTGCCACGGCTGCCATCCTGGCTGCCTTATATGAACCCGAGTCGGCGGCACCCCCATGACTGAAACCGAAACACTGCCAGGGGAAATAAAGCTAATTTCCTCCCTGCAGCGTGACAAGTTCCCTCCAAGGACATTGCCTGTATGTTTGAGGTCATTATCCTGCTGCAGGCTGGAGTCAATCAGACGCCTCCCTGATGATATTACGTGATAGATAAGTATCTCCCTGCACTATTGATACTGTCCAAATCCCAAATTCCATTTGCTGAAAGGCAAACACAAACATGCAAGGCCAAGGACCCTTTCACAGTGATGGTACTGAAATGCACATTTATAGTGTCTATCAGCTATGTTCTTCTTTTAACCCTTCTTTCTAAAACACAACACAGAGAAAACAAAATCTACCAACTATTGGTGGTTTCAGATTGGATGGCTGAGAGTGCCTCCAGTTCCTTCACTTTGTGATCCACCGTGTCCCCTCTTAATAATGGCCCCAGTTGGAACAAACAGGAAAATAGAAAAATATTACAATCCTATTATCCATAGTTGAAGTTTTCGAGAGAGGTTGCCTGCTTTGAACACTGATTTTTTTCATGGGGAACACTTTGGGCTTTCGGAACCCAGGCTAGTGTACTGGGCAGCGTTCCAAGACAAAGGGGATGGTACTGGCACTAGCAAGCCTCAGTAAGAAGCCTCATTGCAGACCACCCACTGTATGCAGAATCAAATTGCAAGCTTTTTATCTATGGCATTTGTAATATACGTTACTGGAGCAGACATTATTGAGCTGTGAGGGTACTATGCCCTATTGTCTGCGTGTGAAATTTTTAATCTGCTTTCTCAGGGAAATTTGAAAACATGCTGTGTAGGTGAAATTTATTATCAGCTTCTGTGGGAGAAATATGTCAACAACATGCTCTGTGGGTGAAATATGTAAGCTGCTAATGTAGGGGTAATGTGGCCCATGCTCTGTGGGTGAAATTTTTAACTGGACTGGAAGTAGCAAGCCTGAGTCTCTTAGTCATTTACTTCTTATTTTACCATGATTGCTATGATGAAAGAACCGCTTTAAGTCATTTTCCTATCCACATTTGTTTGTAGGGCAATTGTCATGCTCTTACCTCAATTTAACTTCCTTCTGCAGCCCCCATAGCCATAACTATGACAATTTTACCTCCATTTTAAAGTTCCAAAGTTCATGTCCCCATTGATTTGTATTAGGTTAGAGTCCAGGATCAAGTTTAAGGTCAAGTTTGGATGCAAACCCAACTTTTCACCTTATGTTCATCTAACTCGGCAAACCCTAACATCCACTGGTTTGCTCATCTTGTGATATATATTGTCGAACTTGGTTCATGTGAAATTTCGTTAGTTTGAAATATAAAACTAAAATTGACCAGGTATAGAAATTTTTTTGGGGGGGGTTATTAAAAAATTGAGTATTGTCACATATACTGTAAAACTTTGTTTATGTGAAATTTCATCTTTTTCAAATAAAACCTAAAATTGTTTTTCTACCGGTGTAGAAATTTGGTGTTCCAAAATTAACTATTCTCATATATACACTAGAGCTTGGCTTGTGTGAAATTTTGTCTCTTTCAAATAAAAATAAAATTTGGCCTGGTACAGGTGTAGAAATTTGGATCATCTGTACTTGGTCAACAGCCGCCACTATTTCCCTGCCTTGTGCCAGCACATGTCCAGGAACATCACCCGTACCCCTACCAATGTGGTTAATGGGATAGTCCGCTTAATGACCAACACGTGGACAAGTGCTTGTGGCCAGGGGTGCTGCATTTCACTGATACCGACACCAAGGATTGCTGCTCCTACTTCTATCAGGGTTTTCTCCTTCTCCTGCACCAGTTCTTGCATCCCATCCTGCTCCTCCTCATACTCCATCTACGATGTGCTATCTCAGAACACGGTGTCCACATCAGCTGGAAGCTCTGCAGCAGAAAAGCAGTAACAGGCTCTGTTGAAGCTAATTTGTCTAGGAGACAAACTGCACACTGTGACAGAGATATTTAAAGGAATAACAGACCAGACAAATCTGTGTTTGTTGCCACTGAACCTCCAACCAGGCATGGTTGTGTTTGATAATTGATGTAACATGGTGGCAGCTGTGTAGCTTGGCAAGCACACACACGTACCATGTTTAGCACATGTTCTCAACTTGGTAGTTTAGCAGTTTCTGAAAACCTACCCAGATTCGAAAGAGATTCTGGTCAAGGTACACCATGTCAGCACCCACTCCCACAAGTCGGCTACAGCTGCAACTGCTCCGGTGCTACTGTGGCAGCACATGCAAGTGCCAGCTCAGTAACTGGAGTGCGACTCCCCCGTTCTGGAACTACACACTGCAAATGCTGGCAAGATTTGTGAGCAACAGAGCCCAGTTGTGGAATTCCAGCTCCAACATGCCCATCGTTATTCCGGTCAGGCTCTGTACGTAACAACTGAAGAGTGGGCATGGATGTCTGACATTTATGTGGTTCTCAAAGACTTTGAGGACTCTACAAAGGTGGTGAGCGGTGAAGATGCCATAATCGGTGCAACAATCTCACTTCTGTGTCTACTATATCAGTTGCTGATGACAATTAAACATGAAGCTTTGCATGCGGAACAAGTGGAGAAGGAGGAAAACAAGACAGGGAGATACTATCCAGCCCAGCCCCATCTCATTTGCTCAGCACAGACTGGGTAACAATGAGAAAGTGGAGGCTGAGGGAGAGGAGGGTGAACAGGATCACCCTATTTCTTCTGTGACCTTCAGCTATTGGGTCTCAAAGCTCAACACCTGGCATTAGCTGTCCCACTATACTTTGGTGGTGTCATGCTGCCCTGCCATGAGCGTCTTGTCTGAGTGGGTTTTTAGTGCCACAAGGGGTCTCAAGAGACAAACACTTATGCCTGTCAACAGAAAGTGCTGTCAGGCTAGCTCTGATAGCAATGAACAAAGCCTGACTTAGACCCAACTTTTACACATGACCAAATAATAGCAGCACATAAAGTATTTTTAATGTTCTATATTTGAATGAAGCCCACCAGACCACTATAAGTAGGGTCTTTGGATGACCCTACTTATAATTTTTTACTGGCTTTGCACTTTGTACTTATGAGTGTAGGAGTACCATAACTACACTTTGTTCACAATATTTGAATGAGGCAATACAGTTGGTGTTTTCATGGGTGCATGGATGACCCTGTTTGTAATTTTTGGCAAGATTTGCACTTAGTACATAACTTTTATGAGCCTCGGACTTTCAATACATGACAATTTCAACAAAATGTGTATAAGGCCCTCCTTTATGTCTAATACAGGGTGTATCTGAGTCTGAAAATTTGGGCAGCTTTTGCTTCCTTCAAAAATTGCACAGAAATTTCCAATTTTTTAATAAAAATTTCAATTTTTGGGGTTTACTTAAAATAGATATTTTTTTAAATCCATTTATCTTAATATACACGTCTTAATACAAGAGAAAATGTTTCTTAATATTTTGTATGTAAAATGCAGTTTCTTATTGATTTGGAATGTTTCATTGCCAGTCCTCGAGGTACCGTCACACTCAGCGACGCTGCAGCGATATAGACAACGAGCCGATCGCTGGAGCGCCGCTGTTTAGGTCGCTTTAGAGACGTCAAACACAGCAACTCCAGAACGATGCAGGAGCGATCCAGTGACGTAACAGTGACTCACTTATTGTTCTCGCTGGTTTTTAGCGCCATGTAAAACATTGCTGGCATCGTTGCTTTTGCTGTCAAACATGACGATACACGCCGACCTGATGATGAAATAAAGTTCTGGACTTCTAGCTCCGACCAGTGATGGCACAGCGGGATCCAGATCGCTGCTGCGTGTCAAACACAACGATATCGCTATCCAGGACGCTGCCACTTCACGGATTGTTGTCGTTCTCGTTGCAAAGTTGCTGAGTGTGACGGTACCTTTAAAGTGTAGTAAAAGTGTGACACCATTGTTCTCAGCAGAGATCTGGGAGTCAGCTACAAATGTCCTCCTTATCTCCCATTTCATGCCTGTTTGTTGTTTTTACATTTGACTAACTTTTTAACAATAATATACTCAGTCTACATCCCATTGGATCCATTTTTAATTCCATCTGGACTTCCTCAACCAGTAGTACCCAAGGCTCACCTTTTTACTCTAGACTTTAATACCAGTATAAAGTGACTGGACCAAACCGTAAAGTGATAATTTCCATAATAATGGTCAATAACACCCAATAGTATTTTCATATAATAACTGAATATTATCACCATAGATTGACTGGATGCATAATGTAACTGAAGATTGAGTAGTTAAAACTAGGGTTGAGCGAAACGGGTCGTTCATTTTCAAAAGTCGCCGACTTTTGGCAAATTCGGGTTTCATGAAACCCGATCCGACCCCTGTGCGGGGTCGGCCATGCGGTACGCGACTTTCACGCCAAAGTCGCGTTTCAATGACGCGAAAAGCGCCATTTCTCAGCCAATGAAGGTAAACGCAGAGTGTGGGCAGCGTGATGACATAGGTCCTGGTCCCCACCATCTTAGAGAAGGGCATTGCAGTGATTGGCTTGCTGTCTGCGGCGTCACAGGGGCTATAAAGGGGCGTTCCCGCCGACCGCCATGTTACTGCTGCTGATCTGAGCTTAGGGAGAGGTTGCTGCCGCTTCGTCAGAAGCAGGGATAGCGTTAGGCAGGGTCCATTAACCACCAAACCGCTTGTGCTGTAGCGATTTCCACTGCCCAACACCACCTTCGGTGTGCAGGGACAGTGGAAGCTACATTTTTTTTTCCCCCCTCAGCGCTGTAGCTCATTGGGCTGCCCTAGAAGGCTCCCTGATAGCTGCATTGCTGTGTGTATGCCGCTGTGCAAACCAACTGCTTTTTTCAAAGCACAAATCCTCTTGTTCCTTCCTTTCTGCACAGCTATCTTTTTTGTTTGTACACACTTTTTATTTAATTTGTGCATCAATCCACTCCTTATTGCTGCCTGCCATACCTGGCTGAGATTACTGCAGGGAGATAGTAATTGAAGGACACTCCCTGTTTTTTTTTTTTTTTTGTGGGAGATTAAGATTGACATTTCTGCTAGAGTGCCATCCCTGTGTGTGTCATCTCTCACTCAGTGGGCCATAGAAAGCCAATTTATTTTTTTGCTTGATTTGGGTTATAAAATCTACCTGAAAAAATCACTACATCAATCAGTGGGAGAAAAATATTGGCCTCAGGGCTTGTGTGCCACTCTTGACTCCTGTGTGTGCCATCTCTCAGTCAGTGGGCCATAGAAAGCCTATTTATTTTTTTGCTTGATTTTGGTTCTAAAATCTACCTGAAAAAATCACTACATCAATCAGTGGGAGAAAAATATTGGCCTCAGGGCTTGTGTGCCACTCCTGACTCCTGTGTGCATCATCACTCACTCAGTGGGCCATAGAAAGCCCTTTTTTTTTTTTTTTTGCTTTATTTGGGTTCTAAATTCAACCTGAAAAAATCAATAAATCAATCAGTGGGAGATTAATATTGGCCTTTGGGCTTGTGTGCCAGTCCTAAGCGTGCCATCTCTCTCTCTCAGATAGTGGGCCATAGAAAGCCTATTTATTATTTTTTTTATTGGGTTTATAAATTTTCCCTGGAACAAAAAAAAAAAAAAGTGGGAGATTAATATTGGCCTCTGGGCTTGTGTGCCAGTCCTGAGCGTGCCATCTCTCTCACAAATAGTGGGCCATAGAAAGCCTATTTATTTTTTTGCTTGATTTGGGTTCTAAAATCTACCTGAAAAAATCACTACATCAATCAGTGGGAGAAAAATATTGGCCTCAGGGCTTGTGTGCCACTCCTGACTCCTGTGTGCATCATCACTCACTCAGTGGGCCGTAGAAAGCCCTTTTTTTTTTTTTTGCTTTATTTGGGTTCTAAATTCTACCTGAAAAAATCAATAAATCAATCAGTGGGAGATTAATATTGGCCTTTGGGCTTGTGTGCCAGTCCTAAGCGTGCCATCTCTCTCTCTCAGATAGTGGGCCATAGAAAGCCTATTTATTATTTTTTTTATTGGGTTTATAAATTTTCCCTGGAACAAAAAAAAAAAAAGTGGGAGATTAATATTGGCCTCTGGGCTTGTGTGCCAGTCCTGAGCGTGCCATCTCTCTCACAAATAGTGGGCCATAGAAAGCCTATTTATTTATTTTTTTTTTGTTTTATAAATTCTCCCTGAAAAAAAAAGGGAGATTAATATTGGCCTTTGGGCTTGTGTGCCAGTCCTAAGCATGCCATCTCTCTCTCTCTCTCTCTCAGATAGTGGGCCATAGAAAGCCTATTTATTATTTTTTTATTGGGTTTATAAATTTTCCCTGGAACAAAAAAAAAAAAGTGGGAGATAAATATTGGCCCCTGGGCTTGTGTGCCACTCCTGACTCCTGTGTGCGTCATCTCTCTCTCAGTGGGCCATAGAAAGCCTTTTTTTGTTTTATGTGTTTTCTAAATTCTCCCTGAAAAAATCATTTTATTTTATTTGGTTTCTAAATTCTTCCTGAAAAAATCATTTTATTCTATTATTTTTTTTTCCTAAAGTCTCCCTGAAAACAAAAACAAAAACAAATCAGTGGGAGATTAATATTGCCCTTTCTGCTTGTGTGCCAGTCTTGACTCCTGGGTGTGCCATCTCTCTCTCTCTCTCCAATTGTGGGCCATAGAAAGCCTATTATTTTTTTAGCTTGATTTGGGTTCCAAAATCTACCTGAAAAAATCACTACATCAATCAGTGGGAGATAAATATTGGCCTCTGGGCTTGTGTGCCACTCCTGACTCCTGTGTGCGTCATCTCTCACTCAGTGGGCCATAGAAAGCCTTTTTTTTGTTTTATTTGTTTTCTAAATTCTCCCTGAAAAAATCATTTTATTTTATTTGGTTTCTAAATTCTTCCTGAAAAAATCATTTTATTCTATTATTTTTTTTTCCTAAAGTCTCCCTGAAAAAAAAAAAAACAAATCAGTAGGAGATTAATATTGCCCTTTCTGCTTGTGTGCCAGTCTTGACTCCTGGGTGTGCCATCTCTCTCTCTCTCTCCAATTGTGGGCCATAGAAAGCCTATTATTTTTTTAGCTTGATTTGGGTTCCAAAATCTACCTGAAAAAATCACTACATCAATCAGTGGGAGATAAATATTGGCCTCTGGGCTTGAGTGCCACTCCTGACTCCTGTGTGCGTCATCTCTCACTCAGTGGGCCATAGAAAGCCTTTTTTTGTTTTATTTGTTTTCTAAATTCTCCCTGAAAAAATCATTTTATTTTATTTGGTTTCTAAATTCTTCCTGAAAAAATCATTTTATTCTATTATTTTTTTTTCCTAAAGTCTCCCTGAAAAAAAAAAAAAAAAATCAGTGGGAGATTAATATTGCCCTTTCTGCTTGTGTGCCAGTCTTGACTCCTGGGTGTGCCATCTCTCTCTCTCTCTCCAATTGTGGGCCATAGAAAGCCTATTATTTTTTTAGCTTGATTTGGGTTCCAAAATCTACCTGAAAAAATCACTACATCAATCAGTGGGAGATAAATATTGGCCTCTGGGCTTGTGTGCCACTCCTGACTCATGTGTGCGTCATCTCTCACTCAGTGGGCCATAGAAAGCCTTTTTTTGTTTTATTTTGTTTTCTAAATTCTCCCTGAAAAAATCATTTTATTTTATTTGGTTTCTAAATTCTTCCTGAAAAAATCATTTTATTCTATTATTTTTTTTTCCTAAAGTCTCCCTGAAAAAAAAAAAAAAAAAAAATCAGTGGGAGATTAATATTGCCCTTTCTGCTTGTGTGCCAGTCTTGACTCCTGAGTGTGCCATCTCTCTCTCTCTCTCCAATTGTGGGCCATAGAAAGCCTATTACTTTTTAAGCTTGATTTGGGTTCCAAAATCTACCTGAAAAAATCACTACATCAATCAGTGGGAGATAAATATTGGCCTCTGGGCTTGTGTGCCACTCCTGACTCCTGTGTGCGTCATCTCTCACTCAGTGGGCCATAGAAAGCCTTTTTTTGTTTTATTTGTTTTCTAAATTCTCCCTGAAAAAATCATTTTATTTTATTTGGTTTCTAAATTCTTCCTGAAAAAATCATTTTATTCTATTATTTTTTTTCCTAAAGTCTCCCTGAAAAAAAACACAAAAACAAATCAGTGGGAGATTAATATTGCCCTTTCTGCTTGTGTGCCAGTCTTGACTCCTGGGTGTGCCATCTCTCTCTCTCTCTCCAATTGTGGGCCATAGAAAGCCTATTATTTTTTTAGCTTGATTTGGGTTCCAAAATCTACCTGAAAATATCACTACATCAATCAGTGGGAGATAAATATTGGCCTTTGGGCTTGTGTGCCACTCCTGACTCCTGTGTGCGTCATCTCTCACTCAGTGGGCCATAGAAAGCCTTTTTTTGTTTTATTTGTTTTCTAAATTCTCCCTGAAAAAATCATTTTATTTTATTTGGTTTCTAAATTCTTCCTGAAAAAATCATTTTATTCTATTATTTTTTTTCCTAAAGTCTCCCTGACAAAAAAAAAAAAAACAAATCAGTGGGAGATTAATATTGCCCTTTCTGCTTGTGTGCCAGTCTTGACTCCTGGGTGTGCCATCTCTCTCTCTCTCTCCAATTGTGGGCCATAGAAAGCCTATTATTTTTTTAGCTTGATTTGGGTTCCAAAATCTACCTGAAAAAATCACTACATCAATCAGTGGGAGATAAATATTGGCCTCTGGGCTTGTGTGCCACTCCTGACTCCTGTGTGCGTCATCTCTCACTCAGTGGGCCATAGAAAGCCTTTTTTTGTTTTATTTGTTTTCTAAATTCTCCTTGAAAAAATCATTTTATTTTATTTGGTTTCTAAATTCTTCCTGAAAAAATCATTTTATTCCATTTTTTTTTCCTAAAGTCTCCCTGAAAAAAAAAAAAAAACAAATCAGTGGGAGATTAATATTGCCCTTTCTGCTTGTGTGCCAGTCTTGACTCCTGGGTGTGCCATCTCTCTCTCTCTCTCTCCAATTGTGGGCCATAGAAAGCCTATTATTTTTTTAGCTTGATTTGGGTTCCAAAATCTACCTGAAAAAATCACTACATCAATCAGTGGGAGATAAATATTGGCCTCTGGGCTTGTGTGCCACTCCTGACTCCTGTGTGCGTCATCTCTCACTCAGTGGGCCATAGAAAGCCTTTTTTTGTTTTATTTGTTTTCTAAATTCTCCCTGAAAAAATCATTTTATTTTATTTGGTTTCTAAATTCTTCCTGAAAAAATCATTTTATTCTATTATTTTTTTTTCCTAATGTCTCCCTGAAAAAAAAAAAAAAACAAATCAGTGGGAGATTAATATTGCCCTTTCTGCTTGTGTGCCAGTCTTGACTCCTGGGTGTGCCATCTCTCTCTCTCTCTCCAATTGTGGGCCATAGAAAGCCTATTATTTTTTTAGCTTGATTTGGGTTCCAAAATCTACCTGAAAAAATCACTACATCAATCAGTGGGAGATAAATATTGGCCTCTGGGCTTGTGTGCCACTCCTGACTCCTGTGTGCGTCATCTCTCACTCAGTGGGCCATAGAAAGCCTTTTTTTGTTTTATTTGTTTTCTAAATTCTCCCTGAAAAAATCATTTTATTTTATTTGGTTTCTAAATTCTTCCTGAAAAAATCATTTTATTCTATTATTTTTTTTTCCTAAAGTCTCCCTGAAAAAAAAAAAAAAACAAATCAGTGGGAGAATAATATTGCCCTTTCTGCTTGTGTGCCAGTCTTGACTCCTGGGTGTGCCATCTCTTTCTCTCTCTCCAATTGTGGGCCATAGAAAACCTATTATTTTTTTAGCTTGATTTGGGTTCCAAAATCTACCTGAAAAAATCACTACATCAATCAGTGGGAGATAAATATTGGCCTCTGGGCTTGTGTGCCACTCCTGACTCCTGTGTGCGTCATCTCTCACTCAGTGGGCCATAGAAAGCCTTTTTTTGTTTTATTTGTTTTCTAAATTCTCCCTGAAAAAATCATTTTATTTTATTTGGTTTCTAAATTCTTCCTGAAAAAATCATTTTATTCTATTATTTTTTTTTCCTAATGTCTCCCTGAAAAAAAAAAACAAACAAATCAGTGGGAGATTAATATTGCCCTTTCTGCTTGTGTGCCAGTCTTGACTCCTGGGTGTGCCATCTCTTTCTCTCTCTCCAATTGTGGGCCATAGAAAGCCTATTATTTTTTTAGCTTGATTTGGGTTCCAAAATCTACCTGAAAAAATCACTACATCAATCAGTGGGAGATAAATATTGGCCTCTGGGCTTGTGTGCCACTCCTGACTCCTGTGTGCGTCATCTCTCACTCAGTGGGCCATAGAAAGCCTTTTTTTGTTTTATTTGTTTTCTAAATTCTCCCTGAAAAAATCATTTTATTTTATTTGGTTTCTAAATTCTTCCTGAAAAAATCATTTTATTCTATTATTTTTTTTTCCTAATGTCTCCCTGAAAAAAAAAAAAAAACAAATCAGTGGGAGATTAATATTGCCCTTTCTGCTTGTGTGCCAGTCTTGACTCCTGGGTGTGCCATCTCTCTCTCTCTCTCCAATTGTGGGCCATAGAAAGCCTATTATTTTTTTAGCTTGATTTGGGTTCCAAAATCTACCTGAAAAAATCACTACATCAATCAGTGGGAGATAAATATTGGCCTCTGGGCTTGTGTGCCACTCCTGACTCCTGTGTGCGTCATCTCTCACTCAGTGGGCCATAGAAAGCCTTTTTTTGTTTTATTTGTTTTCTAAATTCTCCCTGAAAAAATCATTTTATTTTATTTGGTTTCTAAATTCTTCCTGAAAAAATCATTTTATTCTATTATTTTTTTTTCCTAAAGTCTCCCTGAAAAAAAAAAAAAAACAAATCAGTGGGAGAATAATATTGCCCTTTCTGCTTGTGTGCCAGTCTTGACTCCTGGGTGTGCCATCTCTTTCTCTCTCTCCAATTGTGGGCCATAGAAAACCTATTATTTTTTTAGCTTGATTTGGGTTCCAAAATCTACCTGAAAAAATCACTACATCAATCAGTGGGAGATAAATATTGGTCTCTGGGCTTGTGTGCCACTCCTGACTCCTGTGTGCGTCATCTCTCACTCAGTGGGCCATAGAAAGCCTTTTTTTGTTTTATTTGTTTTCTAAATTCTCCCTGAAAAAATCATTTTATTTTATTTGGTTTCTAAATTCTTCCTGAAAAAATCATTTTATTCTATTATTTTTTTTTCCTAAAGTCTCCCTGAAAAAACAAAAAAAAAACAAATCAGTGGGAGATTAATATTGCCCTTTCTGCTTATGTGCCAGTCTTGACTCCTGGGTGTGCAATCTCTCTCTCTCTCTCCAATTGTGGGCCATAGAAAGCCTATTATTTTTTTAGCTTGATTTGGGTTCCAAAATCTACCTGAAAAAATCACTACATCAATCAGTGGGAGATAAATATTGGCCTCTGGGCTTGTGTGCCACTCCTGACTCCTTTGTGCGTCATCTCTCACTCAGTGGGCCATAGAAAGCCCTTTTTTGTTTTATTTGTTTTCTAAATTCTCCCTGAAAAAATCATTTTATTGTATTTGGTTTCTAAATTCTTCCTGAAAAAATCATTTTATTCTATTATTTTTTTTTCCTAAAGTCTCCCTGAAAAAAAAAGAAAAATCAAATCAGTGGGAGATTAATACTTACATTTGTGCTTCAGTGACAGTCCTGCGTGTGTGGCATCTCTCTCATTTGTTGCCACCAACAACAGAGTGTGTAACATTGTGCCTGATTTTCGTTGTGGTCTCACTCACCTGTAAAGGGGTAGCTAAATCATACTGAAGTTATAGCTCACCGTGTAATTTGTGTGACAGCAACAAATACCGTTAGTTTGTTTACGTTTTTAAAACAATGAGGAAGTCTGGTGGAAAAGGTCGTGGACGGGGGCGTTCATTGTCAGCTGGTAATGAGGGTAGTGGTAGTGGTGGAGCATCAGCTGGTCGTGGGATAAAAAATATTGCACCTAAGTCTGGAGCTGTGGAGCCAGGTTCGTCGTCTGGCTACACAAGGCCTCGAACGCTCCCTTTTCTGGGAGTAGGAAAACCGCTTTTAAAGCCGGAGCAGCAAGAGCAAGTTTTGGCTTATCTTGCTGACTCAGCCTCTAGCTCTTTTGCCTCCTCTCGTGAAACTGGTAAATGTCAAAGCAGCGCGTCGTTAGTGGATGTTCACGGTCAGGGAAAAGTCACTTCCTTGTCCTCTTCAGCAAAAACAACAACAGAGAAGAATGCAGCAGGCGACACAACGGGTTACTCCATGGAGCTCTTTACACATACCGTCCCTGGCTTAGAAAGTGAAGCAGTTAACAGTCCATGCCCATTACAAGTTGAATCTGACATGGAGTGCACTGATGCACAGCCACAGCCAGACTACTATGCTGGTCCTTTGACTCAGACCACAACATTGCCCTCGCAGGGTAATGATCAAGAATCAGACCCTGATGAGACTATGTTGCCCCATCACGAACGCTATACCACCGACCGACACGGTGACACAGACGAAGTTGCACACGAGCTACAAGAAGAGGTAATAGATGACCCAGTTCTTGACCCCGATTGGCAGCCATTGGGGGAACAGGGTGCAGGCGGCAGCAGTTCTGAAGCGGAGGAGGAGGGGCCGCAGGAGGCATCAACATCGCAACAGGTTCCATCTGCCGGGCCCGTATCTTGCCCAAAACGCGTGGCAAAGCCAAAACCTGTCGGAGGACAGCGTGGCCATCCGGTTAAAGCTCAGTCTGCAATGCCTGAAAAGGTATCCGATGCTAGAAAGAGTGCAGTCTGGCATTTTTTTAAACAACATCCAATTGATCAGCGCAAAGTCATCTGTCAAAAATGTTCAACTACCTTAAGCAGAGGACAGAATCTGAAAAGTCTCAATACAAGTTGCATGCATAGACATTTAACCACCATGCATTTGCAAGCCTGGACTAACTACCAAACGTCCCTTAAGGTTGTAGCACCCTCGGCCAATGAAGCTAGTCAGCAACGCAACATCCCTTCCGGCAGTGTAGGGCCACCATTTTCCGCACCACCTGCAGTATCTGTGCAGGTTTCTTTGCTAGGCCAAAGCAGTCAGGGTCAGGGAATCACCAGTTTCGTAGTAGGAAACACTGCATCTAGGACACCGGCGGCAACAATACCATCTCCCACCGTCTCTCAGTCTGCCATGTCCACCGGCACCCCCGCTAGTTCCACGATCTCCAGCTCTCCAGTCCAGCTCACCCTACATGAGACTATGGTTAGAAAAAGGAAGTACTTAGCCTTGCATCCGCGTACACAGGGTTTGAACGCCCACATAGCTAGACTAATCTCGTTAGAGATGATGCCCTACCGGTTAGTTGAAAGCGAAGCTTTCAAAGCCCTGATGGACTACGCTGTACCACGCTACGAGCTACCCAGTCGACACTTTTTTCCAGAAAAGCCATCCCAGCCCTCCACCAGCATGTTAAAGAGCGCATCGTCCATGCACTCAGGCAATCTGTGAGCACAAAGGTGCACCTGACAACAGATGCATGGACCAGTAGGCATGGCCAGGGACGTTACGTGTCCATCACGGCACACTGGGTAAATGTGGTGGATGCAGGGTCCACAGGGGACAGCAAGTTTGGGACAGTTCTGCCTAGCCCACGATCTAGGAAACAGTTGGCTGTAGCCGTTCGCACCCCCTCCTCCTCCTCTTCGTCCTACTGCAGAAGCGAGAGCTTGTCCACAGACCGCAGTCGCACAACCACTCCATCCGCAGCTGCCACTGTTGCACACCAGGTCTCCCATTATGGGGCAGCTACTGGCAAACGTCAGCAGGCTGTATTGGCTATGAAGTGTTTGGGCCACAACAGACACACCGCGGAAGTTCTGTCCGAGTTCTTGCAGAAAGAAACGCAGTCGTGGCTGGGCACTGTAGATCTTGAGGCAGGCAAGGTAGTGAGTGATAACGGAAGGAATTTCATGGCTGCCATCTCCCTTTCCCAACTGAAACACATTCCTTGCCTGGCTCACACCTTAAACCTGGTGGTGCAGTGCTTCCTGAAAAGTTATCCGGGGTTATCCGACCTGCTCCTCAAAGTGCGTGGACTTTGCTCACATATCCGCCGTTCGCCCGTACACTCCAGCCGTATGCAGACCTATCAGCGTTCTTTGAACCTTCCCCAGCATCGCCTAATCATAGACGTTGCAACAAGGTGGAACTCAACACTGCACATGCTTCAGAGACTGTGCGAACAGAGGCGGGCTGTTATGTTTTTGTGGGAGGATACACATACACGGGCAGGCAGTAGGATGACAGACATGGAGTTGTCAGGTGTGCAGTGGTCGAAGATTCAAGACATGTGTCAAGTCCTTCAGTGTTTTGAGGAATGCACACGGCTGGTTAGTGCAGACAACGCCATAATAAGCATGAGCATCCCCCTAATGCGTCTGCTGATGCAAAGTTTAACGCACATAAAGGATCAGGCGTCTGCAGCTGAGGAAGAGGAAAGCCTTGATGACAGTCAGCCATTGTCTGGCCAGGGCAGTGTACAGGACGAGTTAGCGGGCGAAGAGGAGGAGGAGGACGAGGAGGATGATGGGGATGATTATATTTGTAATGAGGAAGCTTTTCCGGGGCCACTGGAAATTGGTGGCGCGGCAAGGCCGGGTTCTGGTTTTTGGAGGGACACAAGTGACGTGGATTTGCCTGAAACTGCCCCTCAACCAAGCACAACCGGAGATTTGAGAACTGGAACTTTGGCCCACATGGCGGATTATGCCTTACGTATCCTCAAAAGGGACACACGCATAACTAAAATGATGAACGATGACGATTACTGGTTGGCCTGCCTCCTTGATCCTCGCTATAAAGGCAAATTGCAAAATATGCCACATGAGAACTTGGAACTAATATTAGCAACCAAACAATCAACTCTTGTTGACTGTTTGCTTCTGGCATTCCCTGCACACAGCGCCCGTGATCGTTCTCACACGAGCTGCAGGGGCCAGCAGACCAGAGGAGTTAGAGGGGCAGAAATCAGTAGTGGCGTTGGCCAGAGGGGTTTTCTGACCAGGTTGTGGAGTGATTTTGCTACGACCGCAGACAGGACAGGTACTGCAGCATCAATTCAAAGTGACAGGAGACAACATTTGTCCAGTATGGTTACAAACTATTTTTCATCCCTTATCGATGTTCTCCCTCAACCGTCATTCCCATTTGATTACTGGGCATCAAAATTAGACACCTGGCCAGAATTGGCAGAATATGCATTGCAGGAGCTTGCTTGCCCGGCAGCTAGTGTCCTATCAGAAAGAGTATTCAGTGCTGCAGGTTCAATACTAACAGAAAAAAGGACTCGTCTGGCTACCCAAAATGTAGATGATCTAACCTTCATTAAAATGAACCACAACTGGATTTCGAAATCTTTTGCCCCACCTTGCCCGGCTGACACCTAGCTTTCCTATGTAAAGGTCTTGCCTGTGGACTATTCTGAACGACTTTTCCAATCTCGTAATTTGCAGCACCTGATTGTCCAGCATCCAACATGTTAACACCTCCCTAAATGGCCAAAGTCCCCACACGGGGCCGTGGTATCGCCACTTGGCGCCAGCACCCGTGAGAGTACTGTTTGTCTGAAGAGGTGGGTGTGCCCGCTTTTGGTCGACGGCACTGCCACTAGGTCCCTCATAGTACAATAAAGTGTCTGGCGGTGGTGGTGCGCACCCAACGTCAGACACACCGTTGTAATATGAGGGGCCCTGGGCCTGTACCGCCGGCCACAAGACAGTCCCCCCCCCCAGGTTAAACAGTGCTCTACGACTTGCAAAATTTTCTCTCACAGCTCCACCAATGTTTAGTCTATGCGCTGACATCCTTCAATGCCTGGCACTGTCAATACCATTGTATTGACATTTTTCTTATGTTAGGCCTTCGAAGCCTGTCTGCGGTCCCTCCTTCCACTAGGCCTCCACTGACCTGTCTACTGCTGCCCGTGTTCCCCTGGAACCAATTTTAAATTGCCTACAGCCAGCCCAATTTATTATGTTAGGGCTTCGAAGCCTGTCTGCGGTCCCTCCTTCCACTAGGCCTCCACTGACCTGTCTACTGCTGCCTGTGTTCCCCTGGAACCAATTTTAAATTGCCTACAGCCAGCCCAATTTATTATGTTAGGGCTTCGAAGCCTGTCTGCGGTCCCTCCTTCCACTAGGCCTCCACTGACCTGTCTACTGCTGCCCGTGTTCCCCTGGAACCAATTTTAAATTGCCTACAGCCAGCCCAATTTATTATGTTAGGGCTTCGAAGCCTGTCTGCGGTCCCTCCTTCCACTAGGCCTCCACTGACCTGTCTACTGCCGCCCGTGTTCCCCTGGAACCAATTTTAAATTGCCTACAGCCAGCCCAATTTATTATGTTAGGGCTTCGAAGCCTGTCTGCGGTCCCTCCTTCCACTAGGCCTCCAATGACCTGTCTACTGCTGCCCGTGTTCCCCTGGAACCAATTTTAAATTGCCTACAGCCAGCCCAATTTATTATGTTAGGGCTTCCAAGCCTGTCTGCGGTCCCTCCTTCCGCTAGGCCTCCACTGACCTGTCTACTGCTGCCCGTGTACCCCTTGAACCAACATCAGAAAATATAAAAATAAGTATTTTGCTTATAAAAAAGAAAATACTGGAGAGATATCAAATGCAGACATTTTAACATTAAAAACAAACACATACAACAAAAATCTGGTACAGTACTAAAAATGGCCACCAGCTACAATAACTTTCTCCTGCAAGTAGTTAACTGAAAGTTTTTTTCAATTTAAAACACAGATATGGCATCCACCGAGTGTTGTCCTGTCGCGTCTTCTTTATATTATTGCCAAGAAGATGCAAAACAATGAAAATAATTAAATCATTATTTACCAAAAAAATAGAGTAAGTCAAAACCACATTGCAAATAAACATTCATAACAAATAAAGAAGCAGGGCGCGTCCGTGGGTGAGTATATACCTAATAAGAATATAATCACCCTCGGACGCGCCCTGCTTCTTTCCGACAGCCTTCCTTCCTAAGAATCAGCCCTTCCGTGGTGTAGAGAGAGGGTTTGTTACACTCCAAGGTGTTCCCCAGGTTGCCTTTCCTGAGCTTCGATCTTCATGCTCTCGTTTAGTAGTTGTCGGAAAGTAGGCTGCATTAGGCCTACAAATTGGGTATGGGGTGGAGAGAGATGGTGTGTTACACTCCAAGGTGTTCCCCAGGTTTCCTTGCCATTGCTTCGGTCTTCCGACTCTCGTTTAGTAGTTGTAGAAAACTACACTGCATTAGGCCTACAAAATGGGTATCGGGTGGAGAGAGATGGTGTGTTACACTCCAAGGTGTTCCCCAGGTTGCCTTTCCTGAGCTTCGATCTTCCGGCTCTCGTTTAGTAGTTGTTGGAAACTACACTGCATTAGGCCTACAAATTGGGTATGGGGTGTAGAGAGATGGTGTGTTCCACTCCAAGGTGTTCTCCAGGTTGCCTTTCCTGAGCTTCGATCTTCCGGCTCTCGTTTAGTAGTTGTTGGAAACTACGCTGCATTAGGCTTACAAATTGGGTATGGGGTGTAGAGAGATGGTGTGTTCCACTCCAAGGTGTTCCCCAGGTTTCCTCGCCAATGCTTCGATCTTCATGCTCTCGTTTAGTAGTTGTTAGAAACTACGCTGCATTAGGCCTACAAATTGGGTATGGGGTGTAGAGAGATGGTGTGTTCCACTTCAAGGTGTTCTCCAGGTTGCCTTTCCTGAGCTTCGATCTTCCGGCTCTCGTTTAGTAGTTCTTGGAAACTACACTGCATTAGGCCTACAAATTGGGTATGGGGTGTAGAGAGATGGTGTGTTCCACTCCAAGGTGTTCTCCAGGTTGCCTTTCCTGAGCTTCGATCTTCCGGCTCTCGTTTAGTAGTTGTTGGAAACTACGCTGCATTAGGCCTACAAATTGGGTATGGGGTGTAGAGAGATGGTGTGTTCCACTCCAAGGTGTTCCCCAGGTTTCCTCGCCAATGCTTCGATCTTCATGCTCTCGTTTAGTAGTTGTTGGAAACTACGCTGCATTAGGCCTACAAATTGGGTATGGGGTGTAGAGAGATGGTGTGTTCCACTCCAAGGTGTTCTCCAGGTTGCCTTTCTTGAGCTTCGATCTTCCGGCTCTCATTTAGTAGTTCTTGGAAACTACACTGCATTAGGCCTACAAATTGGGTATGGGGTGTAGAGAGATGGTGTGTTCCACTCCAAGGTGTTCCCCAGGTTTCCTCGCCAATGATTCGATCTTCATGCTCTCGTTTAGTAGTTGTTGGAAACTACGCTGCATTAGGCCTACAAATTGGGTATTGGGTGTAGAGAGATGGTGTGTTCCACTCCAAGGTGTTCTCCAGGTTGCCTTTCTTGAGCTTCGATCTTCCGGCTCTCGTTTAGTAGTTCTTGGAAACTACACTGCATTAGGCCTACAAATTGGGTATGGGGTGTAGAGAGATGGTGTGTTCCACTCCAAGGTGTTCTCCAGGTTGCCTTTCCTGAGCTTCGATCTTCCGGCTCTCGTTTAGTAGTTGTTGGAAACTACACTGCATTAGGCCTACAAATTGGGTATGGGGTGTAGAGAGATGGTGTGTTCCACTCCAAGGTGTTCTCCAGGTTGCCTTTCCTGAGCTTCGATCTTCCGGCTCTCGTTTAGTAGTTCTTGGAAACTACACTGCATTAGGCCTACAAATTGGGTATGGGGTGTAGAGAGATGGTGTGTTTCACTCCAAGGTGTTCTCCAGGTTGCCTTTCCTGAGCTTCGATCTTCCGGCTCTCGTTTAGTAGTTCTTGGAAACTACACTGCATTAGGCCTACAAATTGGGTATGGGGTGTAGAGAGATGGTGTGTTCCACTCCAAGGTGTTCTCCAGGTTGCCTTTCCTGAGCTTCGATCTTCCGGCTCTCGTTTAGTAGTTGTTGGAAACTACGCTGCATTAGGCCTACAAATTGGGTATGGGGTGTAGAGAGATTGTGTGTTCCACTCCAAGGTGTTCTCCAGGTTGCCTTTCCTGAGCTTCGATCTTCCGGCTCTCGTTTAGTAGTTCTTGGAAACTACACTGCATTAGGCCTACAAATTGGGTATGGGGTGTAGAGAGATGGTGTGTTCCACTCCAAGGTGTTCTCCAGGTTGCCTTTCCTGAGCTTCGATCTTCCGGCTCTCGTTTAGTAGTTGTTGGAAACTACGCTGCATTAGGCCTACAAATTGGGTATGGGGTGTAGAGAGATGGTGTGTTCCACTCCAAGGTGTTCTCCAGGTTGCCTTTCCTGAGCTTCGATCTTCCGGCTCTCGTTTAGTAGTTCTTGGAAACTACACTGCATTAGGCCTACAAATTGGGTAAGGGGTGTAGAGAGATGGTGTGTTCCACTCCAAGGTGTTCTCCAGGTTGCCTTTCCTGAGCTTCGATCTTCCGGCTCTCGTTTAGTAGTTCTTGGAAACTACACTGCATTAGGCCTACAAATTGGGTATGGGGTGTAGAGAGATGGTGTGTTCCCCTCCAAGGTGTTCTCCAGGTTGCCTTTCCTGAGCTTCGATCTTCCGGCTCTCGTTTAGTAGTTGTTGGAAACTACGCTGCATTAGGCCTACAAATTGGGTATGGGGTGTAGAGAGATGGTGTGTTCCACTCCAAGGTGTTCTCCAGGTTGCCTTTCCTGAGCTTTGATCTTCCGGCTCTCGTTTAGTAGTTCTTGGAAACTACACTGCATTAGGCCTACAAATTGGGTATGGGGTGTAGAGAGATGGTGTGTTCCACTCCAAGGTGTTCTCCAGGTTGCCTTTCCTGAGCTTCGATCTTCCGGCTCTCGTTTAGTAGTTCTTGGAAACTACACTGCATTAGGCCTACAAATTGGGTATGGGGTGTAGAGAGATGGTGTGTTCCACTCCAAGGTGTTCTCCAGGTTGCCTTTCCTGAGCTTCGATCTTCCGGCTCTCGTTTAGTAGTTCTTGGAAACTACACTGCATTAGGCCTACAAATTGGGTATGGGGTGTAGAGAGATGGTGTGTTCCACTCCAAGGTGTTCTCCAGGTTGCCTTTCCTGAGCTTCGATCTTCCGGCTCTCGTTTAGTAGTTGTTGGAAACTACGCTGCATTAGGCCTACAAATTGGGTATGGGGTGTAGAGAGATGGTGTGTTCCACTCCAAGGTGTTCTCCAGGTTGCCTTTCCTGAGCTTCGATCTTCCGGCTCTCGTTTAGTAGTTCTTGGAAACTACACTGCATTAGGCCTACAAATTGGGTATGGGGTGTAGAGAGATGGTGTGTTCCACTCCAAGGTGTTCTCCAGGTAGCCTTTCCTGAGCTTCGATCTTCCGGCTCTCGTTTAGTAGTTGTTGGAAACTACGCTGCATTAGGCCTACAAATTGGGTATGGGGTGTAGAGAGATGGTGTGTTCCACTCCAAGGTGTTCCCCAGGTTTCCTCGCCAATGCTTCGATCTTCATGCTCTCGTTTAGTAGTTGTTGGAAACTACGCTGCATTAGGCCTACAAATTGGGTATGGGGTGTAGAGAGATGGTGTGTTCCACTCCAAGGTGTTCTCCAGGTTGCCTTTCCTGAGCTTCGATCTTCCGGCTCTCGTTTAGTAGTTCTTGGAAACTACACTGCATTAGGCCTACAAATTGGGTATGGGGTGTAGAGAGATGGTGTGTTCCACTCCAAGGTGTTCTCCAGGTTGCCTTTCCTGAGCTTCGATCTTCCGGCTCTCGTTTAGTAGTTCTTGGAAACTACACTGCATTAGGCCTACAAATTGGGTATGGGGTGTAGAGAGATGGTGTGTTCCACTCCAAGGTGTTCTCCAGGTTGCCTTTCCTGAACTTCTACCTTCAGGCTCTCATTAAATTGTGGTTAAACGGAACAACTGCATTTGGCGTACTAGTTGGTTTGGGGCCTACTATCGGTGTCTGCCACTCCTTGCTGTTCTCCTGGTTTCCTGTCCTGAAATTCCGTTTTCAGGCGCTCGTTAAGTAGTTGTTAATGTTAGACTGCATTTGGCCTACAAGTTGGGTTGGGGCCTACTATCGGTGTCTGCCACTCCTTGCTGTTCTCCTCCACTGAACAAAGCTGTGCCGCCTGTTTACTACGGTTGCCAATTTTGAACTGCATTTCGACTACTTACTGATTTGGGCCTACTCTCTGTGTCAGCCTTTCATTCCAGTTGTCCTCCACTGCAATGCCCCCTGGTTATTCCTGTGTTACCAATTTTGAACTGCATTTAGCCAACTTTATTCTTTGGGCCTATATCTGTGTTTCCTCCTCATCCTGCCCATTGCCCAGCCAATGATAGATGAGTCTGCTGGTACATTGACCCATAACGCAACATTCCCCGTGCACGCTACACAACAACATTGTGACCCTGCTGAAAGTCAGGTTGCTCTTCCCGCATACCATACCACCTTACACGGGGACAAAGAGGAAGGTGCAGATGAAAGTTCAGGTTCCTTCATCAGGTGGGGCGAGGAATACTAGTTGGCGACGTCACTGGCACAGGGCCTCTCATAGTACGCAAAAGTGTTGCTGCCGGTGGGAGGCGCCCCCGCCGTGCAAACACACCGCTGTACTTTGAGGGGCCCTGTGCCAGTGCCAATGCCAACGAGTGGGCCCCCCCTGCTTGCTCAGGTTCACAGCACTTGCAAAGTTGAAATACTTACCTCTCCCTGCTCCACTGCCGTGACATGGTCCAGATTTCCTGGGCCCACTAATTACTTGAACCAGCCCTACCCACCACAACTTTAGCCAAATGACCCACAATTTCAAATGCCTTACAATTATTATAAGGTAAATTACGCTTGACAAGCTTCATTAAGAAGAATGGATGGTTTTGAATTAAAATGGGCACTCTAGGTGTTTTCCTGGCCCCCACTCACTGCCGACTATGCTCCCCCATTGACTTGCATTGGGTTTCGTGTTTCGGTCGATCCCGACTTTACGTCATAATCGGCCGATTTCACTCGACCCGACTTTTGAGATAGTCGGGTTTCGCGAAACCCGGCTCGACTCTAAAAAGGTCAAGGTCGCTCAACTCTAGTTAAAACTGTAATACAGTGAATAAATAGTACACAATGCGATTACAGAATAAGAGCACAATCCAATGATAAAAAATACTGTTAATCAATCACTCAAAAAACCATCCACACATAGGAAAAAATACCACCACAGAATCACTAAATATTACTTTCTTACAGTGACCAAATATTACCTTGTTACAGTGGACTGGTCACACAAATGTTCCAAGTTCTCCAGTAGCCTATGAAATGCCAACTCCAGAGCTCATAGTGGTGGCACTGCAGGGGAATGGAACATTTGCTGCCAGGCTCCCTCTCTGGATAATGGTTGACCTCAGCTTACCTTCAAGGAACCTTTCCGACAAACAGGGCAAAACACCTTTCATGTGACCGTAATGGCATAATGTTTTCTAAAGGTGTGATGGAATAATTGGCTAAATGCAACTTTAAATTGCAAAAATACAAGAAATCTACTTTGTCGGGAAAAATAGAATCTGGTTGCCATGCAGAAACTGAAGCAACGTGTAAATTGTGAATGTGACCCTGCAATCTGTTATTCATGTTGCTATGGAGTCTTTCTTTTTCAGACTCTACAACGACAAAATAATATCACAGTTTTTCGATTTGCTCTAACAATCATGATGAACATTTATACCAACAATTATGTCAAGAATTAGCACTGATATTTGTCAAAGGATTGCTATTTGTCAATCAATCACAGAACTCTGTGTTAACATGTCCTGGAATTTTCCATCCAGATTTTTAGATGGAGAATCAGGAAAATGTTAAAGTAGCAGCAAAGTGGAAGAAAATGTAAACTTCTGATCTCCACGCAGCTGGTATTTTCTATGCAGAAACTGACTTGGAACTAGAGTCGAGCAAATTTTTCAAAATTCGGTTCCGATTATGATCGGCTGCGAATACTGTTTTTTCAATATTCGCCGAACACAGCCAAATGTCATTGGAGTCAATGGGAGTAGAAGTGACTGAATATGTTCGGAACCGATCATCAAACATAAATTCGGCACGAATAGGATACCAATATGGCACGAATATGGCAAATTCCGATTCGGCGACCGATTCCGAACATATTTGCTCAACTCTACTTGGAACGCAAGCTTTTTTTTTCATCTGCAGCATGTCAATTTCTGTTTAATTGCAATTTTATAGCAGAACTTTCCATTGAGTCCCATTGCAAAGTCAAAATCTGCATTGAACTCCCATATTTTGAAGATTTTGCTCAAGATCAGGGGTGTCAAACTGCATTCCTCGAGGGCTGCAAACAGGTCATGTTTTCAGGATTTCCTTGTACTGCACAGGTGATAATTTAATCACCAACTCATTATTTGTGTAGGCACCTGTGCAGTACAAGGAAATCCTGAAAACATGACCTGTTTGCAGCTCTCGAGGAATGCAGTTTGACACCCCTGCTCTAGATGACCTGCATGTCAACAGCAAAATTTGCAAATTCAGATAAAAAAAAATATGACACTTTTGACGATTTCTTTTATCATTTATTTTTTATTTTTTACTTAATACTTTTTCAAAATGATGTTTTCTCCTATCCTGTAGACTGTGTGTAATTCGCAGTATCGGGCTATACAGTATACTGGAACCCAGTACTGTGCATATGAAAAATCCCTATTAAAAATTTTACTTTCTTATAGCAAAAGGTACAACGTCTTAGTGAATATTGCCTGAAGATTCCTAGGGGGGGGGGGAGGGGGGCAGATAGTAATACATAGGGGTCTCAGTATTTCTCTGGGTAGGATCTTTAGCTAGAATTTAGCTCTATACACATAACATACACTATTCACGTTGCTTTTTCACTATCAAGGTGATTTGGGGATTTTAGGTTGCGTTCAGAGGTCGACGTGAGTTTTTTGCCACAAAGACCACAAAAAAAGTGTAGACTTTGCTGTGATTTTCAAAGTTTACAGCAAAAACATTGCTATTCTTCTGCAATTAATACAAAAAGCCACATCCCTGCCGCAACGTGTTGACATGTGTTGACAAACATCTCTTTGGGTCTTATGTGATGCTGATGTAGACGGTGGAAGGGGCTGCACCCAATGATTGGCTGCTGCAGCCGCGTGCGCTCTAGTCATGATGTCACTGCTGCAGCTTGTAAACAAAGACTGGGGCAGCAGCAGAAAGGCAGAGCTGGACACGGGGAGATTGTGTGTTGGGTATTTTCAACGTCTATAGAGCTATAACAAAAGAAATATCCCCTGACAACCTTTTTGTGACTGATATTGTTTTGCTAAGGAAGCGATTTTCATGCAGTGAATTTAGGCATACTCTAACTTTGGTTTAAATGTACATTAATAATAATACACTGAGAATAATTCATAAGCCCAGGAAAGCGCAGCCGGCACCATCTGTCATTATGGCTCATTTACTTTTATCTTAGAGTAATTCAGCCGTCTTACCAGCACCTGTAATAGGATGAATTAACACTAGAAAGAACGCTGAATCATAGCGATAATTATTGCGTATAGATGGAAACTAGACTTAGTGGACATAACTGAGCCTGAATGGAGACCCTACTATTCCTTCTATATGGCACCGTATGCACCCCACTAAGCAACGCTCTGTAATATGATGTATCATGACACGTATGATACTTTGTATTAAGTCAGAAGCACACAAGATACAGATTTCCATAGGTTTCATAGATTTCCAAAGGAGACATAATAAAGATCAGTAAAAGATGGTCAGACTGGCGTCAGCACCCAGCGAACCCTGACAATAGCAGGGGCCTTCTGCACCTTGGAGGCCCACTCAGCCTTGATTTCCATTGGCAACATCTGCCATACTTGAACAATAGATGTGTGCACCACATTTATGGAGTAGGGTCAGGAGCTGAGTACAAGTGCTGACTGTGTTATACAGTTGGCACCCACATGTAACTGATGCAATCTGAACCAGTGCTAAGCAGCAGCTGAATCCCTAAGATACAGTTGTCAACTGTGAAAGTGCCATTTAAGAGGTGGGAAATTAAAGGGAACCTGTCACGGGACGTATATGACCTATTAATATGGGCATACAGGTAATAGAAATGTTGCACTAGTCCTACCTGTAAGCCTCATATTAATGGTCTTATTGCCGAGAAATTATATATTCTTTATTTATATTAGTGACTTCTTCCAGGCTCCAGGGTGTGTGGTGCTTGGATGAGTTCCCTGCCTCCTATCCTCATTGTAATACTTACTCCCTCCCGTCAGCATCAGTTATGGCCCCAGAATCCTGCGCCTGTGCCCTGCACTCCCTCAGAAATACATACCTCATCCTCCCTTCTATTCAGGTATCTCCTGTGCAGGCACAAGCGAGTCACTGTAACCTCCGATGTGCGCGCAGACGAGATGTTCTCCCCCATTCCTCCCTGCACAGTCATTGCTAGGAACCATGTGTACATAATGATGACTATGCAGGGAGGAAGTAGGGAGAGCACCTTAATGGCACGCATGAGTCGCCTGCCAGGGCCATGGGGTACTCGGTACCGGGTCTGGTCGCAATTAAAGGGGTGGTCACGGTGGCAGCGACCCGGTCCATGGCCCTGGGCGCCCAAGTAAAAGGGACGGTCTTTAAAGGGGTTTTTGAAATAAAGGGATGTTCATGACGCCACCTGTGGTATTCGGTCAGGGGTGACCGACGCTACTTAAAGGGGTCCTCTGGGGTGATGATATGGCAGCCGGACTTCCCACAGGTGGGTATAACTTCCCACAGGTGAAGTAGGTCCCCAGGGCTTCCAGTGTCTTTTTACCTGGTTTACTGATAGTAGCAGGTAGCCACAGTCCAGGGCACCAGATCACAGGCAGGGTCTGGCCGGCTTGGAAGCGAGTTCAGAGTTCAGCTTTGTCAGGTGGAGTTAAAAGCCTTCCTTCTAGCGCTGTGTTGTCATAGTCCCTTACTGCCTATGGCTTTGTAGCAATGTCCTCTCAGTTCTCTCTGTCCTTTGTTGAAGTGGGACACAAACCCGTATGACAGGTGACTCGAGCATTTTTACAGGGTCTCTATCACGACCCGGACTCTATGTGTCACTGTGTCTCCTGGGTGTTAGGGAGGACAGGTTACATGTAGTTTAGCTGTCCTACCAGTTTCTGCATTCTGCTGTGCCACCTAGAGTATGACACAACCTCGGTCTTCCGGTTACCGGTATCTGCGCTCAATCAGGGATGTAGCCCAGTCCCAGCTATTCTCCCCTGTTGTCACTCTCCTGTGCTTCGCTCTCCACCACGTTTGCTACAAGCTGTTCTTCTTTCTGTATCTTGCTATCTAGGGGCTACAGCACCTCAGGCTGTACAGCCCCTCACCCGTTCTTCTGCCTCAGACTGCTCCAGTATGCTGTCCGGCACCAACTGTCTAATTCTTCCCAACTGCCTAGCAACTAACTCCTCCTCCCGACCAGAGAGAGCAGCTCACCTGAAGTCAGGTGTAGAGCTCCCCCTTCTGACCTCAAGTCAGAACAGTGTTGTATGTGCTGATTACCTGTCAAAAAGGAATTCTCCATCGCTTCCAAGTGTGACATCACTCTCCCTGTGAGGAAAGCAATGCCACTGTGACAACCAGGACCCTGGGGCGTCACACGCACACCAGAGGTCATTGGAGCGGAAGTTGCCGCTGCCTGCGCAGAAGGTTCCTGAATGCAGTGCCCTTATAAGTGAGGATGAGGTATTTATTTCTGGGGGGAGTGCAGGGCTCAGTATTCCGGGGCCGTAACTGCTGCTGATGGGAAGGGATAGTATTATAATGGGGAGAGGAGGCAATAATTTCTTCCAGGCACCACACGCTCCGGAAACTGGAAGAAATCATTAATATAAAGAATATAACATTTCTCAGCATTAAGACCATTAATATGAGGCATACAGGTAGGACTAGTGTAACATTGCTATTACCTGTACGCCCATAATAATAGGTCATATATGTCCCGGGGGGCAGATTCCCTTTAAAGGTAAAGGTACCTTCCAAATGCTTCCCCTGATGAAGATGCTTCAGCAGTGATACGCCTGGAGATTAAACCCATGGACGCCTAATACTCTTAATTACACTTAATACCATTTGGATGCCATATTATTAGTTACCTATTAGCCCATGATGTTATTTCCGGTATCTGGAATTTTAATGCACTTTCTATATTACCCATTACGTCTTTCACTATGCTAATTGAGTAATTATATTATATCTTAGTGGACTAATACAGTTGGCACAGAAATGTCCTAATATACAGAGGTTCATTACAAATTGTTTGGGTTATTACCGTATCACATCCAGGCATTTCCTGTTTTTCACTTATATAGGATACTAGATGGAGGCCCGATGCTGTCACATCAGGAGGGCGGTAATGTCACGATAGGGGCAGGCATGCGATGCTGCTGTTGCCTAATGGCATCTTGTGATAATCTAATGACTTTTGCATCAGGGGACTCGTGCTTGATGCCTACGCTTATATGCTGTTTTTGTCCCAGTGATGCTGTTGCTCTTCAAGAGTCTCATTTGCCCTTTGTTGTCTTCGACGTTGTGCCTTTGCTGCTTTCCTTTCATGTTTATTGGCATACTTTTTAGGAGGAGCCATGTTGGCATTGATAATTGCTTTTTAAAAGGGGTTTTCCCACAAAAAAAAGTTAATTTTAAAAATTGTCTGTGTCTGACCATGTACAGAACATACCACCTCTGCTGGGCAGGGGAGGAAGCAAAAGACAATACTGACATTACAGCAGGAGATCGCAGATGATACATTTTGTGAGGTAAAATATTTTTTCAAAACAGTCAGTGAAAGATTTTACCTCACAAAATGAATCCTCTGTGATCCCCTGCTGTAATGTCTGTATTGTCTTTTGCTTCCTCGCCTGCCCAGGAGATGTGGTATGCTCTGTACATAGTCAGACACACTCACCCCTGTGTCTGACTGTGTACAGGACATACCACAGCTCCTCGGCAGGGGAGGAAACAAAAGACAATACCGACATTACAGAAAGAGATCACAGAGGATACATTTTGTGAGGTAAAATATTTTTCAACCTCTTTCTGACCTCGGACGGGATAGTACGTCCGAGGTCAGATCCCCTGCTTTGATCTGTGCTTCGGCGGTGAGCCCGCATCAAAGCCGGGACATGGCAGCTGTTTTGAACAGCTGACATATGCCCGCAATAGCGAAGGGTGGAATCGCGATCCACCCTGTTGTGAATTCCGCTCTTGGGCTCCCTCCGGTGGTTGTAAGTGGCACTTTTGTAAGTTCTGCTCTTGGGCTCCCTCTTGCGGTTTCAAGTGGTATGGCTGCTCCTTGGAGTTAGCTGTCATCAGCTGCCTCCACTTATCATCTCTTCTGCTCGGCTATTTAGGCCTGGCTGTTCCTTCAGCCAGTGCCACTTGTAAATGGTTTCTGGTTGGATTCACATCTCTTTGGATTTCCCTGTTTTCCTGACGAGTTCAGCAAAGCTAAGTTCTTGCTTGCTCTGTTCTGTTCACAGATTGTGGACTTATCCGTTCAGTGCTTTCTATGTTTGTCCAGCTTATCAGTATGAATTAATTCTGTCTTGCTGGAAGCTCTGGGGAGCAGATTTACCCTCCACACCTTTAGTCAGGTGTGGAGATTTTTTGTAAACTCTGCGTGGATTTTTGTAGTGTTTTATACTGACCGTACAGTATTCCATCCTGTCCTATCTATCAAGCTAGACTGGCCTCCTGTGCTCATCCTGGTTTCATTCTGTGTATGTCTTTTCCCTCTCCACTCACAGTCATTATTTGTGGGGGGGCTAATCTATCCTTTGGGGATTTTCTCTGAGGCAAGATAGTTTTCCTGCTTCTATCTTTAGGGGTAGTTAGCTCTTAGGCTGTGACGAGATGCCTAGGGAGAGTTAGGAGCATTCCACGGCTACTTCTTGTGTTGTGTTGAGCTTAGGGACTGCGGTCAGTACAGTTACCACTTCCTTCAGAGCTCGTTCAATGTTGCTCCTAAACCACCGAATCATAACACCACCCGCCACTATTAAGTAGTTACTGTAAATGCCGCTGCCAAACGCTGGCAGCGGCATTTAACTACTGCTTCCGGCCATCCAGCCAGAAATGCGCTCATCACTGACCCACTGATCGGGGGTCTGAGATGCATTGGCATGACAACCAGAGGTCTCCATGAGACCTCTATGGTTGTTAATGCCGGCTTACTGTGAGCACCACCCTGTGGTCGGCACTCATGGCTAGCTTATAATTCAGCTACATAAGAACGATCTGAGCATCGCTCCTATGTAGCTGAGCCAATCGAGTTGTGCCAGCTTCTAGCCTCCTATGGAGGCTGTTGAAGCATGGCAAAAGTAAAAAAAATGTTTAAAAAAATATGAGAAAATAAAAAAATATAAAAGTTTAAATCACCTCCTTTCGCCCCATTCAAAATAAAACAATAAAAAAAATCAAATATACACATATTTGGTATCGCCATGTTCAGAATCGTCCAATCTATCAATAAAAAAAGGATTAACTTGATTGCTAAACAGCGTAGCGAGAAAAAAATTTGAAATGCCGAATGACTTTTTTTGGTCGCCGCAGCATTGCCTAAAAATGCAATAACAGGCGATCAAAAAAACGTATCTGTACCAAAATGGTATCATTACAAACGTCAGCTTGGCACGCAAAAAATAAGCCCTCATCCGACCCCAGATCATGAAAAATGGAGACGCTACGGGTATCGGAAAATGGCACTTTTTTTTCTTTTTAGCAAAGTTTGGAATTTTTTTTCACCACTTAGATAACAAATAACCTAGACATGTTAGGTGTCTATGAACTCGAATTGACCTGGAGAATCAAAATTGCAGGTCAATTTTAGCATTTCTTGAACCTAGCAAAAAAGTCAAACAAAAAACAAGTGTGGGATTGCACTTTTTTTTGCAATTTCACCGCACTTGGAATTTTTTTTCCCATTTTCTACTACATGACACGGTAAAACCAATGATGTAATTCAAAAGTACAACTCATCCTGCAAAAAATAAGCCCTCACATGGCCATATTGACGGAAAAATAAAAAAGTTATGGCTCTGGGAAGGAGGCGAGCAAAAGACGAACACGGAAAAACGGAAAATCCCAAGGTCATGAAGGGGTTAAAAACAGTCAGTGAAATATTTTACCTTACAAAATGAATCCACTGTGATTCCCTGCTGTAATGTCAGTATTCTCTTTTGCTTCCTCCCCTGTCTGGGAGATGTGCTATGCTCCGTACATGGTCAGACACAGTCAATTTTGAAAATGAACTTTCGGGAAAACCTCTTTAATGTGACCGGCTTCCTCTGCCTGTAAGTAATGATAAACTGACTGAACAAAGAACTAGTCTGAACTGGTGCTAACCAAAAAAGACTTGCATAGCAAATAGATAAATGGTTGCACTCAATTGTAGTAAAGCAAATGAATGTGTGATACATGAAATGTGAATAGCATAATGGCTCGTGAAATCTATGAAAAAACACGAGATGCTTAGCACAAAATTTGGCCAGGTCAGGGATCTGGTTCCGACTTTCCTATAAATACAGGCTTTACCATGACATTAGCCAGAGGTAAGTGTTCACATAAGGGTACGTTCACATTAGCGTCATGCGACGCTGCGTCGCCGACGCACGACAACGCATGCGTCATGCGCCCCTATCTTTATCATTGGGGACGCATGCGTTGCGTTGTTGTGCGTTTTCAGTAAAACGCACGACGCATGCGTCGTAACACCGCACCTGGGTGGCGTCGGAGACGCTACATGTTGCATTTTCGGAGCGCCAAAAAAACGCGCGCGTCGCTCGTGCGTCGTCAATTCGTTACAATTTCCCATTGAAACGTATTGACGACGCACTTGCGTCGCGGGTGTGCGTCGTGCATGCGTTGTGCGACGCATGCGTCGTAACATAAAATGAAACAAAAAAGTTTCTAGACAGTGTCTAGACAGTGCAAACAGTGAGAAAAACATCCCCCATATATAAAGAAAATGTAGGATTGTTTGTCACTTCTGCTGCCGGCTACACAACAGGCAACATCAGACCAGACACATCAGAGCAACTGTCTTCTCATCCGCTGTCCAGAGATGTAAGTATAGAATGATTATGTGCATTTTCTACATGTTTTTACAATTATTTTTGCAAGTAGTGCTTTATATTCTGCACTGTGGCTAAAGATATTGTGGTCTTTTTGGTCTGGTTTTGATGTACGGCATTGTGTATAGGATGGCGTTTCATTGTCTGCGGCCTTGATTAGTGTTCTTTCCAAGATTGATTTTGAGTTTCCATTTTTTGGTTTGGTGTTGGTTTTTGTATTCAGTTGTGCTGTTTTATTCTTCCGTTATATGATGGCGTTTCATTGTCTCTGGCCCTGTCGGTTGTTTTGTAAAGTATGGTAGTATAGAATGATTTTGCGGCCTTTTATTACATTTTTATTGCAATTTGTGTATTATTTTCAGCACTGTGGTTGTGTAAAGAATTATTAGGCAACATCAGACCAGACACATCAGAGCAACTGTCTTCTCATCCGCTGTCCAGAGATGTAAGTATAGAATGATTATGTGCATTTTCTACATGTTTTTACAATTATTTTTGCAAGTAGTGCTTTATATTCTGCACTGTGGCTAAAGATATTGTGGTCTTTTTGGTCTGGTTTTGATGTACGGCATTGTGTATAGGATGGCGTTTCATTGTCTGCGGCCTTGATTAGTGTTCTTTCCAAGATTGATTTTGAGTTTCCATTTTTTGGTTTGGTGTTGTTTTTGTATTCAGTTGTGCTGTTTTATTCTTCCGTTATATGATGGCGTTTCATTGTCTCTGGCCCTGTCGGTTGTTTTGTAAAGTATGGTAGTATAGAATGATTTTGCGGCCTTTTATTACATTTTTATTGCAATTTGTGTATTATTTTCAGCACTGTGGTTGTGTAAAGAATTATTAGGCAACATCAGACCAGACACATCAGAGCAACTGTCTTCTCATCCGCTGTCCAGAGATGTAAGTATAGAATGATTATGTGCATTTTCTACATGTTTTTACAATTATTTTTGCAAGTAGTGCTTTATATTCTGCACTGTGGCTAAAGATATTGTGGTCTTTTTGGTCTGGTTTTGATGTACGGCATTGTGTATAGGATGGCGTTTCATTGTCTGCGGCCTTGATTAGTGTTCTTTCCAAGATTGATTTTGAGTTTCCATTTTTTGGTTTGGTGTTGGTTTTTGTATTCAGTTGTGCTGTTTTATTCTTCCGTTATATGATGGCGTTTCATTGTCTCTGGCCCTGTCGGTTGTTTTGTAAAGTATGGTAGTATAGAATGATTTTGCGGCCTTTTATTACATTTTTATTGCAATTTGTGTATTATTTTCAGCACTGTGGTTGTGTAAATACATAGTTGTATGTTTCTGGTTGCGATGTATGGCGTTGTATCCCCTTCTATTTTCTCCGGCACTGTTGGTTTCATTGTAAAGTATTTATGTTTCTGCCCTAATTTTTTTTCGTGTTGAAATATTTTTTATTACAACCACATATTGTGTTTTTTGTGTTGATCCGTGCATACTATAATTTTTCTTTTTTTAAAAAATCTTTTGGGATTACTACATTGTGTACTTGTTAATTTTCTTATCTTTAGCCTTTTGTACTCTGGCATTGGGTTGTCTCTGCCATTGTTTCTTTAATCTAATCAATGTGGCAGTGTAGTTTGCTCATGGTTAGTTCAGTTGGAGTGCAATGTTATTTGTGGTTTAAATGCCTTTTTTTTTTAATATTATTTATTGCATGATAGTGCATAGGAGCATAGTCAATGTTATTTTTTTGTTAATTTCAGAACTGCTTTAATTAGTCATGGCCAGCGGCAGTGATTCCGGCACCCCACCGCTGAGGAGTCCGGTGAGTACATGATCTACTATTGCTTGCTATATTTTCGCTGTCATTTGTAGATGGGTCACTCAACTTTTTGTTAAACTATTTTGCAGGCTTCTTCAAGTGAGGAGGAGAACCAGGAGGAAGAGAGGGAGCAGCAGCAGGGACCACGGGGCCAAGCTGTGGTTGTAGGACGGAGCGTAAGTATTTATTTCAAACCTTTATTTTTTTTTTTTTTTTTGCGGGTATTGGGGGGGTGGTGGTAGGGTGTGGTGTTGTGTGTAGTAGGTGTTGGTGGAGGAGATAGGGACAATTTTTTTCTCTTTCAAACCTTCATATTTTCCATTCTTTTCTAGGTTTCACAACGGGCCCTGGATGAGCCACTTAACATTGACCTAATGGTGGCATCAATAGAAGCACGGGGCCCGTTGTGGGACAGCCGTGACCCCCAGCACGCGGACCAGGGCATATTGCGGCGTCTGTGGTTGGAGGTGGCACAAACGCTGTGGGATGGCTTCGACAGCGCTAACGCCAAGGCCAAAGCCAGTTTCCGTAAGTATTTAAAAAATAGTGCTGTGACCCATCATGCCAGGATTACACAACCGTCTGTGATGTCTTTGATTGGGATTGCACACGGTTGCGTAATCTTTTTCGATATATTATCTAAAACCTTTTTTTTTTTTTTTTTTTAATACACAGTTAAACAATTGAGGACCAGATGGCGCTCCATGAAGGACCGTTTCAAGAGGGGCCTGAAAAAGGAGGGACAGGCTCGTAGTGGTGCTGGCGCTTCAAGGACCTCGGTGTACAAGCATAACCGTATACTGCAGTTCTTGCGACCGGTCCTTGAAAGCAGAGAGTAAGTATAGTACCTATTCACACACCTAGTTTTCACAACATGCATATTCACATACTACATTCCAGTCACGTTGCTTATTGCCCAGCCATTTATTTTGCCAAGTACCAAGTATATAAATGAAGTAAAAAAAGGCTAGTTCACAGAGTTGTGCAAAAATACATACTTTTCTCCTCTTGAATCATAAGCAGAGGATCAAACATCAGCACAATACAATAGACTCTATCTACGTGTTTCAGGTGACAGGGAACATCAGACCTGAAACGCGTAGATAGTTTTTTTATTGTATTGTGCAGATGTTTCATCCTCTGCTTTTGATTGAAGTTAATAATTTTTTTTTTTTAAACTTTTCACCACTCGTTGACCTTGAATTTTTTATTCATTTCTTATCTTCTCACACTTGCCAGGTGTATCTACGATTTTTTATACATAATAAAGTTAAATATAATAGATACGGCATACATTCCACTGCAAAGCTGGTTAGGTTCCCATGGTTGCTCAGCTCGCAGGACCTGTGATGACGTCTCGTTCACATGACCGTGACGTCATGGCAGTTCCAACCTAAGCATAATTGTCTGGCGTTGCAAACTAAAAACTTGGGTGACTCTTTAGAATTAAATAAATACCGTTTGTTTAATATTGATGGTGCATATGCAGTGTCAATATTAAAAATAGTGTAATATTAATGGCGGTAATGGATACCTGGCGGTAAAATGTTCTGACGCATGTGAAATGTGATATTTTTTATACTAATGGTTTCCTTATGTTTTCACAGAACACACAGCAGCACCCGCGAGACTGTCCAATCCTCAAGACGACCCTCAAGAGCGGTCCTTTGTGAAGCGCCATCTGAACTGTCGCGGCCATCCCACAGCGAGAGCAGGTCTGCAACAACACAATCTGGCGAACCGGCAGCCGGTCCATCAGATGTTCCTCTGGCCGAGGCCTCTGTTGCTCCGTCCTTTGGGTCTTACCGACAGCGTCAGCGGGCCTCGGACAGGGCGCCCATGTCCGAATTTTTACATCTGAGTACCGTATTTCAGAATGGTTTCAAGGCGCTGTGCGATAAAATGTGCAATATCGAACGGCGTCTTGAAAACATCGAAACGGATCTCTCGAGGACGGCAAAACATTTCTTTAGTGCCATTCACAACGGCATGGTGGAACATCTTACGCCGGAACTCCAGATTTCGTTCATGCAGGGCTGCAACAATTTATATGTCAGTGCTCTGCAGCAGGCTCGGGTCATGCAGTCAGCGACAAATATGCCCGCAGTACCATCGCTGGCTGCCATGACTCCGACTCCTGCTGCAGAGCACCACCACAGAGGTCCGCGTGCCGAGGGCCACCGCCGCCGCCACCGCCACCACAGAACTGAGCCCCAAAGTTCCGAGCCTGACAGGCCTTCAAGGGGGCACAGACGGGAAGCCGACCCCCACCCAGAGGGAGAGAGGAGGAAAAAGAAGAAGAAGAAGACCATGACGACCACAAGCACTACGTCCTTGGCTATGGCTGCTCCCACAAGTACCACCAGAACACAGCCTGGGTCGACCCGGAGCACACCAAGTACCCAGGCTGGGTCTACACGGAGTACACCCACTACCCAGCCTGGGTCAACCAGGAGTACACCATCTACACAGCCTGGGTCGACCCAGAGCCGGAGTAGCCAGCCAAGGACACTGGTCGTCCCTCCTCCTCTCTCACCTGCTTCTGTTGCAGTCTCGCCACCACCATCCACTGGCTGGACTGATGTCGGCATCCCGTCTAGTGTCATAGAGTATGCTGCTTCCTCCCCCTCTTCCTCCTCCTCGGTCTCCTCATCACAAAAAACTGGGGGATATGAATCCCCTTTGGTTGCGGACATTGGCACCCCTTAAAACCGGGTTCCCTTTTTTTTTTTTTTTTGTAACACAAAATAAATTTGTTATATTTTTTTAAAAAAAAATTTTGGTTTTTATTGTCTCAAATAAAGTTTGCACCAAATCACACCTTGCGCCGTACACACAAATCGTGTCTTTGTAACACCAGATGTGCAATGTGTGACAATATTATCTCTATTTTTTTTAACATTTTCTTATATGGCTGTCGTTCATTGTACTCAGATGTTACAAACACAAACAGCATTGCTCAATATGTCACGTTTACAAAGTACCATCACACAACGATTTCAGTATGGATATAGTTGTTTTAACTTTGTCTTTTCTGAAATCGTAAAACGATTGAGCCCCTGCTTTGATTTTTTGGTTATCAGCAAATGATTTGGAATTTTTTTTGGGTAACTTATCAGAAGCTGTCATTGTTGGATTGGTGAGTTCACACCAATCCAGCGATGTCTTTGTTTTAAACAAGGGAAAATTGGGTAGTGCACTGTTTTAATCACTGAAATAAAAAGTTTACAATACCCCACTAATATAAAAAGGTGTCTACCAAGTCCCTCGCCGTCATCTTTCCGCACTGACACTGTGATTCCCGCCCGTAAAGCTGAGCACACCGTTGCCTTAAACGCTGTGCTGTGCTTTAGGGCTGGCACAGTACGGGAAGCTGACGGCGATGGACGTTTCACACACCGTAGTGTAAAGGTACCTTCACACATAACGATATTGTTAACGATATCGTTGCTATTTGTGACGTAGCAACGATATAGTTAATGAAATCGTTATGTGTGACAGCGACCAACGATCAGGCCCCTGCTGGGAGATCGTTGGTCGCTGAATAAAGTCCAGAACTTTTTTTCGTCGCTGGACTCCCTGGAGACATCGCTGGATCGGCGTGTGTGACACCGATCCAGCGATGTCTTCACTGGTAACCAGGGTAAACATCGGGTAACTAAGCGCAGGGCCGCGCTTAGTAACCCGATGTTTACCCTGGTTACCATGCTAAAAGTAAAAAAAACAAACACTACATACTTACCTAACGCTGTCTGTCCTCCAGCGCTGTGCTCTGCACTCCTCCTGTACTGGCTGTGAGCCGGAAAGCAGAGCGGTGACGTCACCGCTCTGCTTTCCAGCTCACAGACAGTACAGGAGGAGAGCAGAGAAGCAGAGCGCAGCGCTGGAGGACAGACGGCTGTAGGTAAGTATGTAGTGTTTTTTTTTTTTTACTTTTAGCATGGTAACCAGGGTAAACATCGGGTTACTAAGCACGGCCCTGCGCTTAGTTACCCGATGTTTACCCTGGTTACCGGCATCGTTGGTCGCTGGAGAGCGGTCTGTGTGACAGCTCTCCAGCGACCAAACAGCGACGCTGCAGCGATCCGAATCGTTGTCTGTATCGCTGCAGCGTTGCTAAATGTGAAGGGGCCTTAAGGTTTTTTTTGTAATTAACATTACATTAACAATAGTAAATATCGTGAGTGTGGCATTACACAGATTGCTCTTTTTTTGTTGCTGGGGAGCTGTATGTGTGACAGCTCTCCAGCAACCATGCGACAACTAAACAACGATCTCGGTCCAGTCGTATCACTGGTCGGTATCGGTGGATAATAGTTTTATTAAATGTACCTTAAGAATATTGTTCAGGTGAGATGGAAGCAATGTTGACAGTGTCACCACTATTTGACTCTGGACGTATTATAGCATCCTGAGTACAATAGTGTTCACTCTGTAGAGTTTAGCAAACATGATCGTCTCCCTCCTTGTCAAGCCTTGTTCCATATGCAAATAGTCTGCAGGATTAAAAATGGTTGACAAGGTGGGAGCCGATTATGTTATGCCTCAATACTATGAAACACACAAATTTTGTGGCACACACATTAGTACTTTCAATAAATTCAATAAATTTCAATAAATTAGGATTTTTTAAATTTTATTAATATGTATAAACGTATGAATTTTTTTTTTTTAAAAACTGAAAGGCTCAAGAAGTGTATTTGAAAACACAACACATTATACATCCAGGGAACATTAAAACAATAACCATAGAATCACCATACATAGGATGGTTAAATGATGAACACAACAGTGTTTACATGACATCATAATAAAACATACAGAATTAGACCATTTCATCTTGCCATGAAACACGGCCAACATCGGAAACAAAGTATGCAGCAAATTGGTCCCTCATATGAGCAATCTCCACAGTTGTCCGCAGAGGATGATCTTGATAATCAGGCAATGGATTTTGTATGTGTTCATCGAGTTCCACGTTGACTCTCTCTTTATCAATAATAAAATTGTGGAGAACCACACACGCCTTCACCACCTCATCCACTGTCTCAATTTTCAAATTTATAGCGGATCCTAATATACGCCATTTGGAGACCAGGATGCCAAAGGCGCACTCCACAGTTCTTCTGGCCCTGGACAGTCTATAATTAAATATAGTTTTGGTACGGTCCAACCCACGACTGGAGTACGGTTTCAGTAGGTTGCCACTCATTGGAAAAGCCTCATCACCAACAACAACAAATGGCAGGTCCGGGCCGTCAGTGTTGGGAAGAGGTCGTGGATGGGGGAAATTAAAATTGTTATTGTACAATCTTTGGCCCATATCAGACTCCTTAAATGTCCGTGAATCATTTGCACGACCAAAGGCTCCAATGTCCACAGCGAGAAACCTGCAGTCCGCACCAGCAATTGCCATCAGCACAGTGGAAAAGTATTTTTTATAATTATAAAAAAGAGATCCACTTCTTGACGGCTTGGTAATCCTAATGTGCTTCCCATCCACAGCTCCGATACAGTTAGGGAAAGAACAAACTTTGTGGAATTTTTGGGCGTTGGCATGCCATATTTCTTGTGTAGGGATGGGCAAAAATTCCTCCCGGAGGTTGTCCCACAATGCGCGGCATGTGTCTGCAATAATACCCGACAGTGTTGAGACTCCAATCCGAAACTGGAAATGCAGTGATCTCAATGTCTCTCCGGTAGCCAGGAAACTGACAAGAAGAAAAATAAATAAATATAATTAATTTAATTGTTATGAATGAATTTTCCATTTTTAATTACAATCCCCCACCCCGCAAAACAAAAACATGTTAATTTAAAAAAGGGCTAGAACATATAAATCCTTCACATTCCATTACGTACCGTAGAGTCACCAGCAGACGCTCCTCAGGGGAAATCGATTTACGGAGCTGCGTGTCCTGCCTGGAAATGGTTCCTTCCACCAGACGCAGCAGATATCGAAAGCTGTCTTTTGTCATCCTGGTGTATTCTAAGTATTTGTCCTGGTTCTCATTTAATTCGCCAAAAAGACAATGGTACGCTCCACGACTCTCTCGGACTTCCACTATAGGGTGAAGCCAAAAACGCCGCCGACTCCTTCTCCGTAGTTTGTCTCTTCTCCTCTGTTCATGACAGGCAAAAGCATAAGCTATAGCAAGGGCTAATTCCAGCTCAAAAGTGAGGTAGATACTCTCCATGGAACGATCCATCTTGATGCTGTATGGTTGGAAATAAGGTATGCGGGGGTATATATACCACTATGACATTAATACCCACCCCCATCTACCCATTGGTGACATTATCGATTGTCTAGACACTAGACCCACCCTCTTCTATTCATTGGTGGTGTTATCTAGTGTCTAGACACTAAATTGTGGCTCAAGATCCAATCAGTGTTTGCCAACGCATGCGTCGTAAAACGCTGCGTTTTTTGGTAAAACGCACCAAAAACGCACCGAAAACGCTGCGTTTTACGACGCATCCGTCAGACGCTTGCGTCATAAAAGTTGCGTTTTGCGTGCGTTTCCGATGCGTCGTGCGTTGCGTCAGCGACGCAGCGTCGCATGACGCTAATGTGAACGTACCCTTAGAGGGGGTAATACACAGTGTTAAGAAATGGGGTATGTGAACTTTTGATTAGGGTCATTTGGATATTTTGGGTTGTCATTATGATTTAATAAGAGAAAACACAGTAGTTTGACAATAAATGGTTTCACCCAACCACTAACCATGAGTGGAGAAAAACCTTTGGTGTTATCATTCATATACTCTGAAAAAAGGCCAAGAATACAAAAATTCTGCTGGGGTAAGTAAACTTTTGGCACAACTGTATTTTTGTTTTCCATCCAGCCCAACCACTTTTACTAGACAAGACTTGTTGCTACAGAACATGCTGGCAAAATGTCTTTGGTTCATTTTCTTTTGCAACATCTCCAATTTTCAAAAAGTGAAATGAGAAATATTGCATCTTACATATAACATAACCACATGCCATGCCCCTGAAAATACAGTATTTCTACGACCCATTGTGCCAATTAAAATTGTCGTAATGTAAACATAATATCCATTGTGCAGTCAAATCAACTCTGCTGAGAAAAACATATATAAAAAAACCCTTCTTTCATCTAGTCTACAAAATAATTGATTTTTAATAGTGTTTGATGCAGGTAATCCAAGTTTGTCTCAAAGTGTTGACTTGCAATGCCGGGAATTCACCACTCAGTGTCACCAGTGCACCGGGAATGTTTCTCCTTGTAATTTTTTCTCTGTGATCAGGATAACTTTTTACGACACCTTTTTTGGTGCTGAATCCTGGAGTGGGAGAATCCCACCATTATCACAAGCCAAAAACCTGTTACATGGGTTGTTGTCTCTGAGTTCCATTCACCTTTTCATTCTCTTTAGGTAAGTTTTGTTTACTTTTATACAAACTTTCTCTAAGTTAATTTAGATTTGTCTCTTCTCCTGACAAGTCTGTTTTAGTGAATAGATGCATAAAACCTAATTCTGGAAAGACTTTCCTTAGGACGACTTAAGAGGAATGGGCTCCAACCTAACCATCAAAATGATGGGAACATATAACATATAATGTCCATATAAAGAAAAAGAAGAGAAAGAAGTATGCAAAGACAATGATAACATTTATTTATTATAAGATTAAGGACAACATGTGGGAAAACAAAACAGACTAAAAACATTTAAAACACCAAACATGGTGTACAAAAAACCACAATGTTAAATGTATGTATGCAAGACGCATGCGGATTGGTACGCAGGTATACGCTGCGCACACATACGCAAATATGGAACCGGCCTTAGCTCTCTTGTCAGAGTGAATGCTCTTATACACATGAAATATAATCTATGATGGGAGTGGAACCCCAAGCATATCGACACAAGGTGAGGAAGACACCTTGTGTCGATACGCGTGGGGTTCCACTCCCACCATAGCTATGTTGAAGGTGCCGTGAGCAATGTGTTGGGTTTCTTGAGCATGGAGTGAATTTCTTGTATGATGGACTACTTGCTAGAGATGGGTTGCATCTTACAAAACAGGAAAACAAATATTTGGTAGATGCCTGGCTAAACTCATCAGGAGAGCTTAAAACTGGAGCAATATGGGATGGGAAATATAGGGCCAGAAAATATGTAGCTAATGAATTCTTTTGAGAACCCTACTATTAGAGGTGGAAAAACGGAACAAAAACAATAAACTCTGAATGGAAATAGAGGCGCAAGAGAAACCAACTGCAAAATAAAATGTTCCTATACAAATGCACAGAGCATGGAAAAAAACCAAGGGCAATTGGAGCTGCCAACATAGGATGAGAGATATGGTGTCATAGGCATCAATGATGGGATGATACACATGATTGGAATTCCAACCTTGAAGTAATGATTCCAGAAAATTATTATCTTCTTTTACTGACAGAGAATAAGAGGATCTGCAATCTTGGCCCTAATTCTTACCAACAGGGAGGAAATGGTTGAAGAAGTAAAGGTGGCTGGGAATATAGGAGGCAGCGATCATGCTATCCTCAAATTTTGGATTACAAGAGGAGGAAGACCACCGAGGAGGAAGACTTTAACCCTCCGTCACATACAATATTCGGACTAACGAGTTCACATACAATGTGCCTGTCAGGCGCCTGCTGGAAAAATACCTATAATATCTAATGTTTGCAATTTCAGTGCTCTAAAAGTGATCAGTGACCTTCATAGGGATGTAATAAAAGAGACTACACATAATCAGTTGCAAAAAAAAACATTTACTTAACATAAAACTAATAACTATGAAATACAAACTTTTCAAAACTCCCGCCAACTAGTCCCCAGTTCAATTTTTGAACACAAACTTAATTTTAAGGTACCTTAAGTACTATTAAAAACATATTCAATCAGAAGTAGATGCTGAGGTTTCCCCAGAAAAGTCACACTTGCAGAGCAAATAGCAAGAATTAAACACCATTTTTGCATGTGTCAGGCAAATTGCTTTATGACATTTGAGACATTCATAATTTGAAAGCCTTCTGGTTCCGCTTTCCGTTTGGCAGGTGGTGCATCTCCTTCTTTTGTGAGGTGGTGCAGATGGTGACTTTTCACCATCATCTTCTGGGCGGAACCTTTTGAGCTGAACTTGAAGGCGAGAGGGGATACCGATTGTTTTCACGCTTCTCCTGCGTAGCTCTCCAAGTACTAGTTCATGGGCCAATTTTTTCAGATACAATCGTCTACGGAGTGGTTCAAGCTTGTTTTCAAGATAAATTACTTGTGAAGTTATACCACCCAAATTCAACATAGCAAAAAATATGACCATTGGCCAGCGTTTGATGTTTCTGCTGACGTTGAAAGTGGAGCACATCTGATCTGCTGTATCCACACCCCCTTTGGTGGCATTGTAAAATGTAATTATCTCCGGGTTTTTTTCTGCCCCAGTCCCAGGATCGATGGCAGCATCATCATGAAGTGTTGATAGAAGAAGTACGATTTTTTTGGCATGTGGTACATAGGAAACTAAAGCCTTTCCATTATGGAATGCAAACATACTGCTGTACTGTTGTCTCTCTTTCACACTTACAAACTGTGGCGGCAATTCCCTTTTGTTTTTTCTTACAGTTCCCACATATGACAGCTTCTGAATTTTCAGATAATCAATCAGATCTCCCTTATTTCTATGAAATATCCTCACATTTTGTGCTATACATTCATAAAACAAGCTAAATAAACTATTGTGATGAATAAAAACATAAAATACCAACCTTACTGAATGTGACGTATTCACATACAATGAGCCTGAGAGATCTGTGCAGCTATATCCTCTCCCCTGAAGCTCTGAAATCCAACTGTGATATCAGGTTTCACAGACCTTCAAGAGACAGGAGACTACCTGGAGGGAGGGGGTTTCCTCACAATCTGGTGAGGAAGGAGAAATGAAAGTAAAAGAGAAGCGCCTGTCAGATCAGTTGTATGTGACGGAGGGTTAAAGTTGGACTTCTGAAAAGCAGATTTTAATGGACTCAGAAGGGAGACCAAAAGCAGTAAAAAAGAATTTTGTGGGTTTGTCGAAAGGTAAAAATGCTATAAGATTTTTACAGGATGAAAATGGTGAAGTGGTCAAAAATGATGCTGAGAAGGCCGAACTTTTAAATTCCTATTTTGCATCTGTATTATCTAAGAAAGCAATTGCAACATCAACTGAGCTTCACAATGCCATCGAAGAATAAAAGAATCCACATTATCTATAAACAGAGAGATGGTGAGGGAACACTTAGCTAATTTAAATGAATTTAAATCTCCTGATCAAGATGAATTACATCCTAGGGTGCAGAAGCAGTGTGGTGCACCACAAAGCTCTGGCCCTAGTGTTGTTCAATATTTTTTATAAATGATCTAGATAAATTAACTGAAGGTAAACTGGTCAAATTTGCAGACAATGCAAAGCTAGGAGGGATAGGTAACACTACAGAAGACAGAGAAAGGATTCAGAAGGATCTAGATAACCTTTAACAATTAGCAGCAACTAATAGAATTCTATTTAAGAAAGAGAAATGCAAAATTCTACATCTGAGTAAGAAAAATGAAAATTACATCTACGGTTTGAGAGGAATAGAACTAAGCAACAGCACGTGTGAAAAAGACTTGGGTATAGTAATAGATCACAGTCTGCCATGAGTCAACAGTGTGATGCAGCAGCAAAAAAGACAAAAACAGTTCAAGAAAGTATTAAGAGAAGCATAGAGTCTAGATCACATGAAATATTTATTACCCTCTACTCCTCTTTGTCAGGTCGCATCTGGAATACTGTTCTGGGCACCACACTTTAAAAACGACATTGAAAAACTGGAGCAAGTTCAGAGATGAGTTACCAGGATGGTGAGTGGATTTCAAAGTATGTCCTATGAGGAACGATTAAAGGATCTGGGAATGCTTAGCTTGCTAAAAAGAAGGCTAATAGAAGACTTAATAGCGGTCTACAAATATCTGAAGGGATGTCACAGTGTAGAGGGATCATCCTTATTCTCCTTTGCACTCTGCCTCCTACTCCGCCTATGGGAGTATTGTGCCTTTAAGATGCTGTGCTTTTTCTAATTTGCATCAGCTGTCTTGTTGGCATTTGTAGGCCAAAGAAAGCATTTTAAGGACTGTTGTGTGCTTTCTAGTAGTGTTGCAAAAAAAAAAAATGACATCAGCCATTTTGTTACCATTTATAAGCCAAAGAAATAATTTTTATAAACCGGTTTGTGTTTTCTAGTAGTCTGGGAAATAAATAATCGACATCAGCTAGCTCGTTACCATTTATAGGCAAAATAAATATTTTTTTCAGGACCACTGTGTATTTTCTTGTAGTATCGTATATAGATAATTGGCGTTAGCCATCTCGTTGACATTTTTAGGCCAAATCAATAATTTTCTTAACCTGGTGTATTTTATGAAAGTCAGGGAAATAAATAATTGGCATCAGCAATCATGTTGCCATTTATAGGCCAAAGAAATAATTTTTCAGGACCACTGTGTGTTTTCTAGTAGTGTTGGAAATAAATAATTGTCATAAGCCATCTCATTGCCATTCGTAGGCCAATAAAATAATATTTCTATATCGCTGTCTTTTCTAGCATTGTGACAAATAAATTATTGGAATCAGCGATCTCGTTGCCATTTATAGGCTAAACAAATAATTTTTCAGGACTGGTGTGTGTTTTCTAGTGTTGCAAATTAATAATTGGCATCAGCCATGTTGTTGCCATTTGTAGCCCAAACAAATTATTTTTCTGTACCGCTATCTTTTTGAGTAGTGTGGCAAATAAATAATTGGTGTCAGCCATCTCGTTGCCATTTATAGGCCAAAGAAATAATTTTTCAGTACTGCTGTGTGTTTTTTAGTAGCCTAGGAAATAAATAATTGGCATCCGCCATCTTGTTGTCATTTGTAGGCCAAACAAATATTGTTTCTATACTGCTGTCTTTTCTGGTCTATCTCATTGCCATTTACAGGCCAAAGAAATATTTTTCAGGACTGCTGTGTGTTTTCTAATAGTGTTGAAAATAAATAATTGTCTTGTTTTCATTTGTAGGCCAAACAAAAAAAAATTCTGCATTGTTGTGTTTTATAGTAGTGTGGCAAGTAAATAATTGGCATCAGCCATCTCGTCGCTATTCATAAACCGAAGAAATAATTTTTCTGTACTGCTGTCTTTTCTTGTAGTGTGGCAAACAAATAACTGGCATCAGCCATCTCATTGCCATTTATAGGCCAAAGAAATATTTTTTCAGGACCGCTGTGTGTTTTCAAATAGTGTTGCAAATAAATAATTGGCATCAGCCATCTTGTTGTCATTTGTATGCCAAAGAAATAATATTTCTGTACCGTTGTCTTTTCGAGTAGTGTGGCAAAAAAATAATTGGTAGCAGCCATCGTGTTGCCATCTATAGTCTAAATAAATAATTTTTCAGGACCGCTGTATGTTTTTTAGTAGTTTGGCAAATAAATAATTTGCATCAGCTATCTCGATGAAACTCTTAATTCAAATGAATAATTTTCGTAAACCGATTTGTGTTTTCTAGTAGTCCGAGAGATAAATAATAATAATAATATTTTTATTTCTATAGCGCAAACATATTTCGCAGCACTTTACATTTTAGAGAGGACTTATACAGACAATAAAATACATTACAGACTAACAATAATACATAAATCAACAGATAACAAGAGGAGTGATGGCACTGCTCACAAGCTTACAATCTATGAGGAAATAGTGGGGACACAAAAGGTGGATGATAATTGCTTTCATTGTGCAGACCGGCCATAATGTAATAAATAGGGTCTTCATGTAATGCTGCATGAACCAGTAACCAACCAGTATGTGTAGAAGTAGAGACATAGATGGCTATTAAATGCATAAAGGGTATGATAATAAATAACACAAGGGTCCTGGTTATGAAGAAATTTTTGAATGGGCAACACAGGCATGGTAAAATAAATATGTTGAGGCAGTAGGCCAGTCTGAGGAAATGCGGCTTTATTGCATGCTTAAAACTGTCAGTATTGAGGATTAATCGAATTGTCTTGGGTCGTGGATTCCAAAGGATCGGCATAGCATGTGAGAAGTCCTGGAGATGGGAGTGGGAGGTTCTAATTATTGAGGATGTTAATCTTAGGTCATTATCAGAATGGAGGGCATGGGAAGGGTGGTACACTGAGATAAGGGAAGAGATGTAGGGTGGTGTTGAACCGTGGAGCGCTTTGTGGGTGAAAGTGATAAGTTTATATTGAACTCTAGAGTGGATGGGTAACCAGTGCAATGACTGGCACAGAATAGAGGTATTGGTGTACCGGTTGGTGAGGAATATGATCCTGGCTGCAGCATTCATGGTACATTGGAGAGGCAAGAGTTTAGTAACAGGAAGACCAATTAGTAGAGAATAACAATAGTCCAGACGAGAATGAATAAGAGCTACAGTAAGAGTTTTTGCAGAGTCAGAAGTAAGAAAAGGTTGAATTCCAGAAATGTTTTTGAGGTGTAGATGACAAGAGCAAACCAATGATCGGATGTGGGGGGTGAATGAAAGATCTGAATCAAGCATGACCTGAAGACAGCGGGCATGTTGCTGGGGAGTAATGGTACACACACACGGAAATGGCAATGTCGGACATAGGTAGGTTAGTGGAGGGAGTAAAGACAAGGAGTTCAGTTTTTGACAGGTTCAGTTTTAGATAGAGGGAGGACATGATGTTAGAGACAGCGGTAAGACAATCACTGGTGTTTTCTAATAATGCAGGAATGATGTCAGGAATAGTGGTGTATTGGCATTAGCTAGCTCATTGCCATTTATAGGCCAAACAAATATTTTTTCAGGACAGCTGTGTGTTTTCTTGTAGTGTTGAAAGTAAATAATTAGCATCAGCAGCTTGTTGCCATTTCTAGACCAAACAAATATTTTTTAAACAGCTGTCTTTTCTAGTAGTGTGGCAAATAAATAATTGAAATCAGCCATCACATTGACATTTTTAGGCCAAATAAATAATTTTTAGTGATAAGCGAGTGTACTCATTGCTCAGGTTTTCCTGAGCACGCTCGGGTGCTCTCCGAGTATTTGTTAGTGTTCGGAGATTTAGTTTTCATTGCTGCAGCTGAATGATTTACAGCTACTACCCAGCCTGAGTACATGTGGGGGTTGCCTGGTTGCTAGCGACTCCCCACATGTAATCAAGATGGCTAGTAGCTGTAAATCATTCAGCTGCGGTGATGAAAACTAAATTTCCGAGCAGTCACAAATACTCAGAGACCACCCGAGCGTGCTCGGGAAAACCCGAGCAACGAGTACACTCGCTCATCACTAATAATTTTCTTTACCTGGTGTATTTTTCATAAAAGTCTGGGAAAAAAATAATTAGCATCAGCAATCTCGTTGCCATTTAAATGACAAAGAAATAATATTTTAGGATTGCTTTGTGTTTTTTAGTAGTCTGGGGAAAAAACAGTTGACATCAGCGATTTTGTTGCCATTTATAGGCTAAAGAAATAATTTTTCAGGATCACTGTATGTTTTTTAGTAATCTGGGAAATAAATAATTGGCATCAGCCAGCTTGTTGCCATTTATTGGTCAAATAAAAAGTTTTTCAAAACCGCTTCATGTCTAGTAGTGCTGTAAATAAATAATTGTCAACTTATCAGCCATCTCGTTGCCATTTGTAGGCCAAACAAATATTGTTTCTATACTGCTGTCCTTTCTAGTAGTGTGGCAAATAAATAATTGGAATCAGTCATCTCGCTGCCATTTATAGGTCAAAAAAATATTTTTTCAGGACCGCTGTATGTTTTTTAGTAGTCTGGGAAACAAATAATTGACATGAGCCATCTCATTGTTATTTCTAGTCCAAATAAATATTTTTTATAAACCGGTTTGTGTTTTCTAGTAGTCTGGGAAATAAATAATTGACATCAGCCAGCTCATTGCAAATTATAGGCCAAAGAAGTATTTTTTTGTTATATATTGTATTTTTTTCTAGTAGTGCACCAAATAAATAATTAGCATCAGCTAGCTCATTGCCATTTATAGGCCAAATAATTGTACTGTTCCGCTGTATTTTCTAGTAGTGTGGCAAATAAATTAATAGCATCAGCCAGCTCTTTGCCATTCATAGGCCAAACAAATATTGTTTAAGGAAAGCTGTGTTTTCTAGTATTATTGCAAATAAATAATTGGAATCAGCCATTTTGTTGCCATTTGTAGGCAAAGAAATAATTTTTCTGCACTGCTGTCTTTTCAACTAGCATGGCAAATAAATAATTGGCATCAGCCATCTCATTGCCAAATAAATATTTTTTCTGAGCTAGTGTGTGTTTTCTAGTTGTCTGGGAAATAAATGGCATTAACCAGCTTGTTGCTAATTTATAGGCCAAAGAAATAATTTTTTAGGACCTTTGTGTGCTTTATAGTAGTGTTGTAAATCTACTCTTCCGCCATCTCTTTGCGAGTAGTGTTTAAAATAAAAACACTTCCTAAAATGAGGACGGCATCAAATAGGGGACGTGGACGTGGCCATGGTGGTAGTGTAGCTGATGCAGGGAAAGGAGGTGGTCATTCTATAACTACTGCGTGTCCAAATACAACAACTTCCTCTGGTACACACAGCCGACAGGACGTTATGTGTCCTTTTGTAGGCCCGAATATCGCTGCATGAATGGTGAGGTCACAAGATGTTGAAAAGGTGTCGTATTGAATAGCGGAGAATGCCACCAGTTCTTTTGCATTATTTTTCACCTGGTCCACTGTAGAATGTGCACAATTGGCACCTGAAAACCATTGTCATCTGGTTTCTGCCTCACCCCATTGCAAATCAGCCAAGCAGTCTGAACCCCAAGTCATCCAGCAGTCTCTTGTGCTTTTTAATGACTCCGATGGATGAGGTTTCGTGGCCCATCCACCTGGTCTTGCCTCAGAAGTGGAAGAGGCTGAGTGCACTAATGCCCAATCACTTGTTAGGTTAGATAATGAGTATGTGTGAGGGCTAGTGCACACAGTCAGTATGATGTTCTAGTCTGCCATTGCTTTTCCATCCCTGTCCTGCATAAACATGTTGCAGAACAAGTCAGGTGTGCACTGGGCAACGCAATTAGTGGCAAGGTACACATAAGCACCAATACGTGGACCAGAATGCACAGCCAGATGCTACATCTCCCTAACTGCCCATTGGGTAAATGTAGTGGCATCTGGGACAGAGGCGGAAAGTGTTGTAGCTAGTGTTGAGCGATACTTTCCGATACCCAGAAGTATCGGTATCGGATTGGATCGGCCGATATCTAAAAAATATCGGATATCGCCGATACCGATACCCGATACCAATGCAAGTCAATGGGACACAAATATCGGAATGTAAATAAGCCCTTTCTGTCCTTAAACATCCTGTTCCGGAGGGGGAAAGGGTGTAAGCGGTGCGTGGGCGATGCATGGGCGGACACTGTGAGTGTCTGTGCGGGCCTGCCAGGGATGTGTACCAGCCTGCCAGGGCTCTGTGCGGGCCTACCGGGGCTCTCTGGGGTCTGTGCGGCGTGCGGGGTGTCTCTGCGGCGTGCAGGGTGTCTCTGTGCAGTGTGCGGGGTGTCTCTGTGCGGGGTCTCTGCGGCGTGCGGGGTGTCTCTGTGCGGGGTCTCTGCGGGGTGTCTCTGTGCGGGCTCTCTGCGGCATGCGGGGTGTCTCAGTGTGGGCATCATCCGATGGGACTACAGGTCCCATCGAATGATGCCTGCTACACTGACAGTGATTGACACAGTAACCAATGATGGGACAGTAGTAGTTCCATCATCCGGCTAATGTGTTGCGTGAAAAAAAAAAATACTCCATACATACTCCATACATACTCCATACATACTCCATACATACTCCATCCAGTATATTCATACATTACATACATGACATACATAGAGACATACAGTACATTAAACATAGAGTTCACACTCACCATCACTTGTCATTTTGATCCCTGAAGCCAGTGTCATCTGTAAAAAAGATGAAAAAAACAAACAACCAATATACTCCCTGTCTGCAGAAATCCACGAGTGTCCCACGACGATCTCCCGTGGAGAGTAGCAGCATCAGATAATGCGACCGCTCTCCAGGGGCCTCAGAAACACAATGACGGGAGGAAGGGATTCCTCCGCTGCTGTAAAAAATAGTCCCTTGCCTCACTTATGGCATTGCTGGGTGAGAAATTTTCCCACTCAGCAATTGCCGTACAGTGAGACTTTGAACTATAGTAACCTCAGTGATGCACTGCAGGAGCCATTGTCTCCTGTCAGTGTGTCACTGAGGGTCCTATAGAGCAGTGACATCACCCGATGTCACTGTTCTATAGGGGAGATCGTCGTGGGACACTCGTTATTAATTGAACTACGGCGGACAGGTAGTATACGGTTTATTATTTTACATTTGTTTTGCAGGCGCTGAAGTATAGTAAGTATGGTTAAATGAAGAATATTAAAATACTTTTTTCCGAATGTGTGAGTGTTTCATTAACCCTTTCTTACTATTGGATTAATAATGGATAGGCGTCTTATTGACGCCTCTCCGTTATTAACCCGGCTTAATGTCACCTTACAATAGCAAGGTGACATTAACCCCTTATTACCCCATATCCCACCGCTACACAGGAGTGGGAATAGAGGGGCTAAGTGCCAGAATTGGCGCATCTTACAGATGCGCCATTTCTGGGGCGGCTGCGGACTGGTATTTGTAGCCAGGGGGCAATATCCATGGGCCCTGTCTAGGCTATAAATATCAGCCCACAGCTGTCTGCGTAGCCTTTCTGGCTATAAAATATAGGGGGACCCCACGTCATTTTTTTGGGGGGGTCCCCATATTTTAATAGCCAGTAAAGGCTACGCAAAAAGCCCTGGAAGAAGGGACACGCAGCCGAAACGCGCGTAGGGGTCGTGGCACCATCAGACCAGAGGTATAGTAGCATCTATATTGTATATACTTATTTGTCTACGGCGCCACAATGTGGCAATATAGTTTGGGGTGATTCATTGTACTATGCCGTGCTGGCAAGAGAGGCTTTCCTACCCAAACAATTTATTATATTTATATGGCGGTGAGATATAATGTTGTAACATGCTTACCTCTGGCCTGGGGTGTCTTTATTTAGCACCATCTCCATCATTGTTGTTTTTAAATATTTTGTATATTGTTTAAAATAAAATTTATATGGTTATTGTACGATGAGGTTCGTGTGCAAGCTTTTGTAGGTCATTAAATATTGGCCCCCGGCCGTCGGCTTTCCCCCTCTGGTGCAGAAAATTGCGCGGGAGCCAACGCTGTTTTTTTCCGTTTTTTGCTGATGTTTTTTTAAATTCAGCGCTCATAAAGGCCTCTTTCACACTTGCGTCGGTACGGGTCCGTCGCTATGCGTCGGGCCGACGTACCGACGCACGTTGTGAAATTTGTGCACGACGTGGGCAGTAAATGCAGTTTTTCAATGCATCCGCTGCCCATTCTGAAGTCCGGTGAGGAGGGGGCGGAGTTTCAGCCCCGCATGTGCGGTAGAAAATGGCGGATGCAACGGACAAAAAAAGTTCACTTGAATGTTTTTTCGTGCTGACAGTCCGCCAAAACACGACATGTAGTTTTTGGTGCAGGTTTTGATGCTGGTTTTTGGTGTGGTTTTTGGTGCAGTTTTTATGCTGTTTTTGATGCAGTTTTCGTTCCCTTTTTTTTGCGTGGCTTTGATGCAGTTTTTGGAAATAAATAAATAAACAAAAAATGTGCATAATTTGAATGGAAGCCTGCATGAAAAAACGGAATCGGAGGCCGGATTCATCATTTCACATCTCAGTTTCATCCGTTTTTTGCTGGATCCGTCGCTGTGCGTTTTTTCGCCGGACAGAAAAACCGTTCCTCTGTATGTGTTTTCCTTCCGGCGGAAACCGCTTTTTTGACGGATCCTGCAAAAAATGTATGAAACATCAGGCGCAATCCGGCGCTAATACAACTCTATGAGAAAAAAACGGATCTGGCGGAAAAAAAGGATCTGGCAAAAAAAACGGATCCGGTGGTAAAAAAAACAGATCCGGCAGAAAATAACAGATCCAGTGGAAAAAAATGGATCCGGCAGAAAAAAAACGGATCCAGTGGAAAAAAACGGATCCGGCGGAAAAAAACAGATGAAATATGTGGCCATCAGGCGCAATCCAGTGCTAATACAACTTTATGAGAAAAAAACAGATCCGGCAGAAAAAAACGGATCCGGCAGAAAAAAACGGATCCGGCGGAAAAAAAGGATCCATTTTTTCCAAATACTCGCTGGATTGTGCCTGACGGCAAAAACCTGATCTGTGAAAGCAGCCAGATATGTAGATAGATACATCTACAGTATGTCTCTATAGATATATCTATCTATAAATATATCTATGGATAGATATATCCATAGATATATAGTAGAAAGGCCGATGTTTCTAAGGCTACTTTCACACTTGCGTTTTTAGCAATCCGTCGCAATCCATCGTTTTGGGAAAAAAATAGATCCTGCAAATGTGCTCGCAGGAAGCGTTTTTTACCCTTAAACTTGTATTAGCGACGGATGGCCACACGTCGTGTCCGTCGTGCAACGGATCGGTCGTGTTTTGGCGGATCGTCGGCAGGAAAAAACGTTCAAGTGAACATTTCTTGTCTCTTTCTTGTTTCTTGTCCACCATTTTCTACCGCACATGCGCAGCCGAAACTCCGCCCCCTCCTCCCCGAACTTCAGAATGGGCAGCGGAGGCGTTGAAAAACTGCATCTGCTGCCCACGTCGTGCACAAATTTCACAACGTGCTTCGGTACGTCGGCCCGACGCATAGCGACGGACCCGTACCGACGCAAGTGTGAAAGAGGCCTTTATGAGCGTTGAATTAAAAAAAACAACAGAAAAAACGGAAAAAAACGGCATTGGCTCGCGCACAATTTTCTGCTCCAGAGGAGGAAAGCTAACGGTCGGGGGCCAATATTTGTAGCCTGCTATGAATATCAACCCGCAGCTGTCTGCGTAGCCTTTACTGGCTATTAAAATAGGGGGACCCCCCCAAAAAATGACGTGGGGTCCCCCTATATTTTATAGCCAGAAAGGCTACGCAGACAGCTGCGGGCTGATATTCATAGCCTAGAGAGGGGCCATAAATATTGGCCCCTGGCTACAAATACCAGTCCGCAGCCGCCCCAAAAATGGCACATCTGTAAGATGCGCCAATTCCGGCACTTAGCCCCTCTCTTCCCACTCCCGTGTAGCCGTGGGATATGGGGTAATAAGGGGTTAATGTCACCTTGCTATTGTAAGGTGACATTAAGCCGGGTTAATAATGGAGAGGCGTCAATAAGACGCCTATTCAATATTAATCCAATAGTAAGAAAGGGTTAATAAAACACGCACACATTAGGAAAAAGTATTTTAATATTCTTCATTTAACCATACTTACCATACTTCAGCGGCTGCAAAAAACGTAAAATAATAAACCGTATACTACCTGTCCGCCGTAGTTCAATTAATAACGAGTGTCCCACAACGATCTCCCCTATAGAACAGTGACATCGGGTGATGTCACTGCTCTATAGGACCCTCAGATACACACTGACAGGAGACAATGGTTTCTGCAGTGCATCACTGAGGTTACTATAGTTCAAAGTCTTACTTTATGGCAATTGCTGCGTGAGAAAATTTCTCACCCAACAATGCCATAAGTCAGACTAGAAACTTTTTTTTACAGCGGCGGAAGAATCCCTTCCTCCCGTCATTGTGTTTCTGGGGCCCCTGGAGAGCGGTCGCATTATCTGATGCTGCTGCTCTCCATGGGAGATCGTCGTGGGACACTCGTGGATTTCTGCAGACAGGGAGTATATTGGTTGTTTGTTTTTTTCATATTTTTTACAGGTTGACACTGGCTTCGGGGATCAAAATGACAAGTAATGGTGAGTATGTCATCCATGTTTAGTAATCTACTGTATGTCTATATGTATTTCATGTATGTAATGTATGAATGTACTGTATGTAGTATGTGCAGCGCCCCAGAGTCCTGGTCGTTGCAGTAATGTCATTCTTCCACCAGGGGGAGTGATGTTACGTCTGATGGCACCAAAGGAGTTCACCCTACCAGGTATCATAAAACACACAACACACTTCACACTCTGGTCCACCAGGGGGAGCAAAGGTTCTATCTACTAGGCCACTCCTCACGTAGGGTAAAACTGGTGGGTTGGATAGAGAGTGAGGCAGAAGCTGGGAGAAGTGAGTCAAAGTTGGAAGAAGAAGCTGAGTGGAGGGAGTAGGAGTAAGAAGGAGATACCTGTCAGGCAGACAGAGGGAAAAGGAGGAACATCAGAGGCTCAGCAAGATAGAAAGACACAGAGCTGCGCCTGCCCCACGTGCGGCAGCATCCTAAGAAAGGACACGAAGAGAATTGTGTTGTAGGGAGTGAGACACGAAGGCACAGCAAAAGGAGAACAAAAAACCAGAAGGAGTCCTGTCCTGGGAGAGGCTGCCTCTTTCTGGTGCGTGGACCGGTGGCCAGAACACCGAGGGAGTAATAGTCTCTATGTTTTACTTCAGAGACAAGCAGGACAGTCAATTCCAAGTTGGCTGCCCGACCTTAATACCTAAGAAGACATAGGTGGCAAATTGTGGGGGTCAGGGCGTCTCTAGGGTCCTTATAAACAAGCCTCAGGCCACCCGTCATACGGGTTTGTCCTATCCATACCAACTGGGGGACAGAGAGGAAGAGATAACATCTACAAAAGTTGTGAGGACCTTACCGAGTTGCTCAGCAGGGAGGTACTACAACACACGGCACTAGTAGGAAGGCTACTAACTTCCACCTAGATAAGGGAACTCTGGAATTGTCATCAGACCGGCTGGACTCTGTCTACCCTGTCATCCGGCACTCTGGACTGTGGATGCTGAAGCCTTCAGTAAAGGTAAAGAGACTGCACCCATTGTGTCCTCGTTATTCACCGCGCCTTACATCACCCACCATCACCATCTACACCTCTGGGAAGCCCTGGGGAAACACTTCACTTGTGGGAAGGTATTCCATCTAGCTGTTATCACATCACCCCAGCAGACCCCTAAGCAGCGTCGGTCATCCTGACCGAATACCACAGGTGGCGTCACGAACTCTGCCTTTTAAGTGGGCGCCCCTCATAGGGCCACGGTCCAGGTTGGGTCACCGTGACATTCTCACTGAAGGAACTGAAGGACCCGGTACCGAGTAACCCATTGCCCTTACGTGGGGGCGCTGCATATGTATGGAGTATGTATGGAGTATGTATGGAGTAAATGTATGTATGTATGTAGTATGTATGTATGTATGTAATATGTATGTAGTATGTATGTATGTAGTATGTATGTGTGTAGCATGTATGTAGTATGTATGTAGTATGTACGTAGTATGTTTGTAGTATGTATGTAGTATGTCGTATGTATGTATGTCGTGTGTATGTAGTATGTATGTAGTATGTATGTAGTATGTATAATGTATGTATGTATGTAGTATGTATGTTGCATGCAGTATGTATGTAGTATGTATGTAGTATGTATATAGTATGTATGTAGTATGTATGTATGTAGTATATATGTATGTATGTGAGCGAATGCCATAGACTGCGAGAAAGAGAACTATGATGCCATGGACTATAGCCCCCAACCTGGACCTGCCCCATCCACCTCCCCTATGCCATGGACTATAGCCCCCATCCACCTCCCCTATGCCATGGTCTATAGCCCCCACAATGGATCTGCCCCCATCCACCTCCCCTATGCCATGGACTATAGCCCCCACAATGGATCTGCCCCCATCCACCTTCCCTACAGCTCCTACCCAACATCCCCACAGTCCCTATCCCTATTGCCTTTATACACTTGCTTTGGCAAAACTGATGTGTATTTGGTCCTGCCAATAAAGCTTCTTTGAATCTTGAATCTTGTATGTATGTAGTATGTATGTAGTATGTATATAGTGTGTATGTAGTATGTATGTAGTATGTATGTATGTATGTAGTATGTATGGAGTATGTGTATAGTATGTATGGAGTATGTATGGAGTATTTTTTTTTTCATTCAACACATTAGCCGGATGATGGGACTATTACTGTCCCATCATTGGCTAATGTGTCAATCCCTGTCAGTGTAGCAGGCATTGCCCCATTGCCCTTACGTGGGGGCGCTGCATATGTATGGAGTATGTATGGAGAAAATGTATGTATGTATGTAGTATGTATGTATGTAGTATGTATGTATGTATGTAGTATGTATGTAATATGTATGTAGTATGTATGTATGTAGTATGTATGTATGTAGCATGTATGTAGTATATATGTAGTATGTACGTAGTATGTTTGTAGTATGTATGTAGTATGTTGTATGTATGTATGTAGTGTGTATGTAGCATGTATGTAGTATGTATGTAGTATGTATAATGTATGTATGTATGTATGTAGTATGTATGTATGTAGTATGTATGTTGCATGCAGTATGTATGTAGTATGTTGTATGTATGTAGTGTGTATGTATGTAGTATGTATGTAGTATGTATATAGTATGTATGTAGTATGTATGTATGTAGTATGTATGTATGTATGTAGTATGTATGTAGTATGTATGTAGTATGTATATAGTATGTATGTAGTATGTATGTATGTAATATGTATGTAGTATGTGTATAGTATGTATGGAATATGTATGGAGTATTTTTTTTTTTCATTCAACACATTAGCCGGATGATGGGACTATTACTGTCCCATCATTGGCTAATGTGTCAATCACTGTCAGTGTTGCAGGCATCGTCCGATGGGACTTGTAATCTGATGATCGCTCCCATGTAGCTGAGCCGATCGAGTTGTGCCAGCTTCTAGCCTCCCATGAAGGCTATTGAAGCATGGCAAAGTAAAAAAAAAAAGTAAAAAAAAAAATGTGAAAAAAAATAAATATATAATAGTTTAAATCACCCCCCTTTTGCCCAATTCAAAATAAAACAATAAAAAAATCAAACCTACACATATTTAGTATTAACCTGATCGCTAAATGGCGTAGAAAGAAAAAAATTCGAAACCAGAATTACGTTTTTTTGTTCACCGCAACATTGAATTAAAATGCAATAACGGGCGATCAAAAGAACATATCTGCACAAAAGTGGTATCAATAAAAACGTCAGCTGGGAATGCAAAAAATAAGCCCTCAACTGACCCCTGATCACGAAAAATGGAGATGCTACGGGTATTGGAAAATGGCGCAATTTGTTATTTTTTTTTTTAGCAAAGTTTGGAATTTTTTTTCACCACTTAGATAAAAGAGAACCTAGACATGTTTGGTGTCTATGAACTCAAAATGACCTGGATAATCATAATGACTAGTGTTGAGCATTCCGATACCGCAAGTATCGGGTATCGGCCGATACTTGCGGTATCGGAATTCCGATACCGAGATCCGATACTTTTGTGGTATCGGGTATCGGTATCGGATACATAGAGATGTGTAAAATAAAGAATTAAAATAAAAAATATTGATATATTTACCTCTCCGGCGGCCCCTGGACTCAGCGCGGGTAACCGGCAGGCTTCGTTGTTCAAAATCAGCGCTTTTAGGACCTGAGAATCACGTCCCGGCTTCTGATTGGTCGCGGGCCGCCCATGTGACCGCCACGCGACCAATCACAAGCCGCGACGTCACCGCAAGCTATTAGCGCGCTCATTTTTGAAAAATGAGCGCGTTAATGACTTTCAAAGACGTAGCGGCTTGTGATTGGTCGCGTGGCCGCGACCAATCACAAGCCGCGACGTCACCGCAAGCTATTAACGCGCTCATTTTTAGCCGCTACGTCTTTGAAAGTCATTAACGCGCTCATTTTTCAGAAATGAGCGCGCTAATAGCTTGCGGTGACGTCGCGGCTTGTGATTGGTCGCGTGGCGGTCACATGGGCGGCCCGCGACCAATCAGAAGCCGGGACGTGATTCTCAGGTCCTAAAAGCGCTGATTTTGAACAAAGAAGCCTGCCGGTTACCCGCGCTGAGTTCAGGGGCCGCCGGAGAGGTAAATATATCAATATTTTTTATTTTAATTATTTATTTTACACATCCCTATGGATCCCAGGGCCTGAAGGAGAGTTTCCTCTCCTTCAGACCCTGGGAACCATGAGAATACCTTCCGATATTTGATGTCCCATTGACTTGTATTGGTATCGGATATCGGTATCGGCGATATCCGATATTTTTCGGGTATCGGCCGATACTATCCGATACCGATACTTTCAAGTATCGGACGGTATCGCTCAACACTAATAATGACAGGTCAGTTTTAGCATTTAGTGAACCTAGTAAAAAAGCCAAACAAAAAGCAAGTATGGGATTGCCCTTTTTTTGCAATTTCACTGCACTTGGAATTTTTTTCCCGTTTTTTAGTACATGACATGCTAAAACCAATGGTGTCGTTCAAAAGTACAACTCGTTTTGCAATAAATAAGCCCTCACATGGCCATATTGATGGAAAAATAAAAAAGTTATGGCCCTGGGAAGGAGGGGAGTGAAAAACGAACACGGAAAAACGGAAAATCCCAAGGTCATGAAGGGGTTAAAAATACGACTTGCACTCATCAACACACGTTTTCAAATGTGCACTAGCTCATGGCCGAGCAGCCATGCGAACCTTTTATAGCGGTAGTGCTACAAGACGTTCAAGATGGTCCAATAGGATCCGCAACAGGACCTGAGCATGTCACCCTCGACCTCCAATGGGAGGTCTTCCCGTGGGCATGCTCAGTATGAGAAAAGCAGGACTTAGTCCCAGAAAGATCTGCTCGCTGCTGATCAGTGCTGGCTACAAAGGCAGAGCCTGGAAGGATGGTAATAACCAGTCACCCAGCATCAGCCTGAGCTAGATGCTGGGACCAACATCTCTGCTGAGCAGGCCCCACTGTGGCTAGAGAAGAATGGGAGACCGCAGCGGAGCTGGTTCGAGTTAACCCCTGTGCAGAGGCGGGAACTCGACACCTAACATGCCCCCCCTCCTTGGACCTCGCTACACTCAAAGGTAGCAATGACCTGCAGAGCTCGAATGTGCTCAGCAGGCTCCCTAGACCCGTCCTCAGGGCCATAACCCTTCCAATCCACAAATAAAATTTTTTACCATGCACCACCTTACACCCCAAGATAGCATTCACCTCATAATCGTCCGTAGACTAGCCCAATGTCCCGGCAGATGACTCGTAAACCGGGACATGTGTACGGGCTTTAAGAGGGATACATGAAAGGTGTCGGTGATACCTAGGCGTGGAGGAAGGGCCAGACAGTAGACCACAGGGTTAACCTGTTCAAGGACCTTGAAGGGACCCAAGTAGTGAGGTGCAAACTTAGTGGACTCAACTTTCAGCCTGATGTTAGGTGGGAGCAGGGCGCCGATGTGCATCGGCAGAGGACCTCATTCTCTCCTCGGAGGCCTGGATGGCATCCTAAGTGCGGTCCCAAATGTCCTGTGCCTGTGTCTCCACAGCCCAGTCTGCCACCCTGGAGTCGGCGGAAGACACGGGCATAGGCACAAGAACCCGCGGATGCTGGCCGTAATTAAGGAGGAATGGGGTCTGACCAGTGGAGTTGGCTACGTCATTATTTAGCGCAAACTTCACCCACGGTAGCAAGAATGCCCAGTCATCCTGCCTGGCTGAAACAAAATGTCACAGATATGTGACCAGAGTCTGGTTGGCTCTCTCCACCAACCCATTCGTCTCGGGATGATATGCTGAAGAGAGATTCAACTCAATGCTGAGTAATAATAATAATAATAATTTTTATTTATATAGCGCCAACATATTCCGCAGCGCTTTACAAATTATAGAGGGGACTTGTTCAGACAATAGACATTACAGCATAACAGAAATATAGTTCAAAACAGATACCAGGAGGAATGAGGGCCCTGCTCGCAAGCTTACAAACTATGAGGAAAAGGGGAGACACGAGAGGTGGATGAGTAGATGACAAAGCTCTCTCCAGAACCGAGACGCAAACTGGGGACCCCGGTCACTGACAATTTTGTCCGGCATACCGTGTAGGTGAAAGATATATTTAATAAACAACGCAGCCAGAGCCCGTGCAGAAGGTAAGCGTGGAAAAGGCACCAAGTGTCAGTGATCACCCAAATAATGGTGCAGAGACTTGGGTAAGCCCACCACAAAACCCATCCCTACCATCTCCCAGGGCCTGTCCGCCACCGGCAGGGGGTAAAGTAACTCAGCTGGCCATTGTCAAGGGGACTTGTTCTTGGCGCAGGAGACACACGCCCGAACATAGTCTCTAACGTCACGGGCCATATGCGGCCACCAGTACGTCCTCGCCAGCAGCTCAGATGTCCTTTTGTCCCAAAATATCCACCCACCCTGGACGTGTGAGCCCAAGAGAGAACCTCCGGATGCAAATTAGTTGGTACAAAAGTCTTGCCCGGGGGCACAGACTCTAGCGAAACCGGAGCCATGGTTCTCAGGCTCTCAGAAGGGACAATAAGCCGAGGCTCCTCTTCTTCCTCCTCAGATGATACAACAGAGTGAGAGAGAGCATCGGCACGAATGTTCTTTTCCCTGGAGAGAAAATGGAGGGTGAAATGAAAGTGGGTGAAGAACAGGGACCATCTTGCCTGGCAAGAATTTAGACGCTGTGCTGTCTGTAAGTAGACCAGATTTTTGTGGTCTGTGAAAACTTGGAAGGGAAAGCGAGCCCCCTCCAAAAGATGTCTCCACTCTGAGACAGCCAACTTCATTGCTAGCAACTCCCTGTCCCCGATGGAATAATTCCTCTCTGCTGGTGTGAAGGTCTTGGAAAAGAAGAAGCAAGGATGCTTCCGACCTTGAGCATCCTTTAGGAATAGGACTGCTCCAGCACCAACGGAAAAGAGGCATCCACCTCCATTATAAATGACTTATCTACATCGGGGCGATGTAGGATGGGAGCGCTAGCAAAATGAGACTTAATAGAAGTGAAGATCTTGGAGACCTCCTCAGACCACAATTTGGGATTTGCTCCCTTCTTGGTGAGGGCTACCAAGGGAGCTACCAAAGTTGAGAAATGAGGGATAAACTGGCGATAATAGTTAATGAACCCCATAAACGCTGCACCGCTTTAAGAGAATGGGGTTCTTGCCAGTCCATCACAGCCTGTAGTTTGGTAGGATTCATAGCCAATCCCTGAGCGGAGCTGATATAGCCCAGGAAAGGTAAGGACTCCTGCTCAAACACACATTTCTCCAACTTGGCGTACAGGGAATTTGACCGTAAGAGGTCGAAGTCTCTCCCATTGACTCTGGGAGTCAATATCTGGAGAGTAGATGAGAATATCATCCAGATAGACTATGACCGAGGTGGAGAGCATATCCCGGAAGATGTCATTTACAAAGTCTTGGAAAATGGCTGGTGCATTACAGAGCCCAAAGGGCATCACTAGGTATTCATAATGTCCATCCCTGGTGTTAAAAGCTGTCTTCCATTCGTCCCCATCACGGATGTGAATCAGGTTGTAAGCACCCCGCAGATCTAGTTTAGTAAATACCCTTGCTCCCCAAAGCCTATCAAAGAGCTCAGATATCAGGGGCAGAGGATACTTATTCTTAATGGTGATGGCGTTAAGACCCCTGTAGTCTATGCATAGACGTAGTTCCCCGTTCTTCTTCTGCACGAAGAAGAACCCAGTCCCTGCAGGTGACACTGACTGCCTAATGAATCCTCTTGCCAGATTTTCCTGGATGTACTGTGACAGGTTCAGCACCAGGCAGGAGGTCAATAGGACAGTCATGGGGCAGTGAGGCAGAAGGGTCTCCACAGCCCTTTTGGAGAAGACGTCCGCATAGAGCCAATATTGCTTGGGGAGAGAGGATAGATCTGCGGTTTCCTCCGTAGTAGCAACCTGAACGCATTCCCTCTGACATCTACCCCCACAAGATTCACCCAATCCCAAAATTCTGCCTGTGGACCACTCAATATGAGGAGAGTGGTACTGTAGCCAAAGTATCCCTAACAGGACCTCATCAATTTCCTCAGGAATGAGGAGCAGAAATACAGTACAGACCAAAAGTTTGGACACACCTTCTCATTTAAAGATTTTTATGTATTTTCATCTCTATGAAAATTGTACATTCACACTGAAGGCATTAAAACTATGAATGAACACATGTGGAATTATATACTTGACAAAAAAGTGTGAAACAATTGAAATTATGTTTTATATTCTAGGTTCTTCAAAGTAGCCACCTTTTGCTTTGATGACTGCTTTGCACACTCTTGGCATTCTCTTGATGAGCTTCAAGAGGTAGTCACCGGGAATGGTTTTCACTTCACTGGTGTGCCCTGTCAGGTTTAATAAGTGGGATTTCTTGTCTTATAAATGGGGTTGGGACCATCAGTTGTGTTGTGCAGAAGTCTGGTGGATACACAGCTGATAGTCCTACTGAATAGACAGTTAGAATTTGTATAATGGCAAGAAAAAAGCAGCTAAGTATAGAAAAACGAGTGGCCATCATTACTTTAAGATCAGTCAGTCTGAAAAATTGGGAAAACTTTGAAAGTGTCCCCAAGTGCAGTGGCAAAAACCATCAAGCGCTACAAAGAAACTGGCTCACATGAGGACCGCCCCAGGAAAGGAAGACCAAGAGTCACCTCTGCTTCTGAGGATAAGTTTATCCGAGTCCCCAGCCTCAGAAATCGCAGGTTAACAGCAGCTCAGATTAGAAACCAAGTCAATGCCACACAAAGTTCTAGCAGCAGACACATCTCTACAACAACTGTTAAGAGGAGACTTTGTGCAGCAGGCCTTCATGGTAAAATAGCTGCTAGTAAACCACTGCTAAGGACAGGCAACAAGCAGAAGATACTAGTTTGGGCTAAAGAACACAAGGAATGGACATTAGACCAGTGGAAATCTGTGCTTTGGTCTGATGAGTCCAAATTTGAGATCTTTGGTTCCAACCAACGTGTCTTTGTGCGACCCAGAAAAGGTGAACGAATGGACTCTACATGCCTGGTTCCCACCGTAAAGCATGGAGGAGGTGTGATGGTGTGGGGGTGCTTTGCTGGTTACACTGTTGGGAATTTATTCAAAATTGAAGGCATACTGAACCAGCATGGCTACCACAGCATTCAACAGGACAATGATCCCAAACACCCCCCCAGGCTGTGTAAGGGCTATTTGACCAAGAGGGAGAATGATGGGGTGCTACGCCAGATGACCTGGCCTCCACAGTCACCAGACCTGATCCCAATCGAGATGAGTTGGGGCGAGCTGGACCGCAGAGTGAAGGCAAAAGGGCCAGCAAGTGCTAAGCATCTCTGGGAACTCCTTCAAGATTGCTGGAAGACCATTCCCAGTGACTACCTCTTGAAGCTCATCAAGAAAATGAAATGCCAAGAGTGTGCAAAGCAGTCATCAAAGCAAAAGGTGGCTACTTTGAAGAACCTAGAATATAAGACATAATTTCAGTTGTTTCACATTTTTTTGTTAAGTATATAATTCCACATGTGTTAATTCATAGTTTTGATGCCTTCAGTGTGAATGTACAATTTTCATAGTCATGAAAGTACCTAAAAATCTTTAAATGAGAAGGTGTGTCCAAACTTTTTGTCTGTACTGTATAATCTCCTGATGAGATGGCGACATGGACAAAGTAAAAGGGATGGTCTGGTGTGTAATCTGGGAGGGCAGTGTCGACTAGAGTTGAGCGACCTTGACCTTTTTAGAGTCGAGCCGGGTTTCGCGAAACCCGACTATCTCAAAAGTCGGGTCGAGTGAAATCGGCCGATTATGACGTAAAGTCGGGATCGACCGAAACACGAAACCCAATGCAAGTCAATGGGGCAGCATAGTCGGCAGTGAGTGGGGGCCAGGAAAACACCTAGAGTGCCCATTTTAATGTCAAAACCATCCATTCTTCTTAATGAAGCTTGTCAAGCGTAATTTACCTTATAATAATTGGAAGGCATTTGAAATTGGGGGTCATTTGGCTAAAGTTGTGGTGGGTAGGGCTGGTTCAAGTAATTAGTGGGCCCAGGAAATCTGGACCACGTCACGGCAGTGGAGCAGGGAGAGGTAAGTATTTCAACTTTGCAAGTGCTGTGAACCTGAGCAAGCAGGGGGGGCCCACTCGTTGGCATTGGCACTGGCACAGGGCCCCTCAAAGTACAGCGGTGTGTTTGCACGGCGGGGGCGCCTCCCACCGGCAGCAACACTTTTGCGTACTATGAGAGGCCCTGTGCCAGTGACGTCGCCAACTAGTATTCCTCCCCCCCACCTGATGAAGGAACCTGCACTTTCATCTGCACCTTCCTCTTTGTCCCCGTGTAAGGTGGTATGGTATGCGGGAAGAGCAACCTGACTTTCAGCAGGGTCACAATGTTGTTGTGTAGCGTGCACGGGGAATGTTGCGTTATGGGTCAATGTACCAGCAGACTCATCTATCACTGGCTGGGCAATGGGCAGGATGAGGAGGAAACACAGATATAGGCCCAAAGAATAAAGTTAGCTAAATGCAGTTCAAAATTGGTAACACAGGAATAAGCAGGGGGCATTGCAGTGGAGGACAACTGGAATGAGAGGCTGACACAGAGAGTAGGCCCAAATCAGTAAGTAGTCGAAATGCAGTTCAAAATTGGCAACCGTAGTAAACAGGCGGCACAGCTTTGTTCAGTGGAGGAGAACAGCAAGGAGTGGCAGACACCGATAGTAGGCCCCAACCCAACTAGTAGGCAAAATGCAGTCTAACATTAACAACTACTTAACGAGCGCCTGAAAACGGAATTTCAGGACAGGAAACCAGGAGAACAGCAAGGAGTGGCAGACACCGATAGTAGGCCCCAAACCAACTAGTACGCCAAATGCAGTTGTTCCGTTTAACCACAATTTAATGAGAGCCTGAAGATAGAAGTTCAGGAAAGGCAACCTGGAGAACACCTTGGAGTGGAACACACCATCTCTCTACACCCCATACCCAATTTGTAGGCCTAATGCAGTGTAGTTTCCAAGAACTACTAAACGAGAGCCGGAAGATCGAAGCTCAGGAAAGGCAACCTGGAGAACACCTTGGAGTGGAACACACCATCTCTCTACACCCCATACCCAATTTGTAGGCCTAATGCAGTGTAGTTTCCAACAACTACTAAACGAGAGCATGAAGATCGAAGCATTGGCGAGGAAACCTGGGGAACACCTTGGAGTGGAACACACCATCTCTCTACACCCCATACCCAATTTGTAGGCCTAATGCAGTGTAGTTTCCAAGAACTACTAAACGAGAGCCGGAAGATCGAAGCTCAGGAAAGGCAACCTGGAGAACACCTTGGAGTGGAACACACCATCTCTCTACACCCCATACCCAATTTGTAGGCCTAATGCAGTGTAGTTTCCAACAACTACTAAACGAGAGCATGAAGATCGAAGCATAGGCGAGGAAACCTGGGGAACACCTTGGAGTGGAACACACCATCTCTCTACACCCCATACCCAATTTGTAGGCCTAATGCAGTGTAGTTTCCAAGAACTACTAAACGAGAGCCAGAAGATCGAAGCTCAGGAAAGGCAACCTGGAGAACACCTTGGAGTGGAACACACCATCTCTCTACACCCCATACCCAATTTGTAGGCCTAATGCAGTGTAGTTTCCAACAACTACTAAACGAGAGCATGAAGATCGAAGCATTGGCGAGGAAACCTGGGGAACACCTTGGAGTGGAACACACCATCTCTCTACACCCCATACCCAATTTGTAGGCCTAATGCAGTGTAGTTTCCAAGAACTACTAAACGAGAGCCGGAAGATCGAAGCTCAGGAAAGGCAACCTGGGGAACACCTTGGAGTGTAACAAACCCTCTCTCTACACCACGGAAGGGCTGATTCTTAGGAAGGAAGGCTGTCGGAAAGAAGCAGGGCGCGTCCGAGGGTGATTATATTCTTATTAGGTATATACTCACCCTCGGACGCGCCCTGCTTCTTTATTTGTAATGAATGTTTATTTGCAATGTGGTTTTGACTTACTCTATTTTTTTGGTAAATAATGATTTTATTATTTTCATTGTTTTGCATCTTCTTGGCAATAATATAAAGAAGACGCGACAGGACAACACTCGGTGGATGCCATATCTGTGTTTAAAATTGAAAAAACCTTTCAGTTAACTACTTGCAGGAGAAAGTTATTGTAGCTGGTGGCCATTTTTAGTACTGTACCAGATTTTTGTTGTATGTGTTTGTTTTTAATGTTAAAATGTCTGCATTTGATATCTCTCCAGTATTTTCTTTTTTATAAGCAAAATACTTATTTTTATATTTTCTGATGTTGGTTCCAGGGGTACACGGGCAGCAGTGGTGTGGTCAGTGGAGGCCTAGTGGAAGGAGTGACCGCAAACAGGCATCGAAGGCCTAAAATAATAACACATGGCTGTAGGCAATTTTAAATTGGTTCCAGGGGTACACGGGCAGCAGTGGTGTGGTCAGTGGAGGCCTAGTGGAAGGAGTGACCGCAGACAGGCATCGAAGGCCTAAAATAATAACACATGGCTGTAGGCAATTTTAAATTGGTTCCAGGGGTACACGGGCAGCAGTGGTGTGGTCAGTGGAGGCCTAGTGGAAGGAGTGACCGCAGACAGGCATCGAAGGCCTAAAATAATAACACATGGCTGTAGGCAATTTTAAATTGGTTCCAGGGGTACACGGGCAGCAGTGGTGTGGTCAGTGGAGGCCTAGTGGAAGGAGTGACCGCAGACAGGCATCGAAGGCCTAAAATAATCACACATGGCTGTAGGCAATTTTAAATTGGTTCCAGGGGTACACGGGCAGCAGTGGTGTGGTCAGTGGAGGCCTAGTGGAAGGAGTGACCGCAGACAGGCATCGAAGGCCTAAAATAATAACACATGGCTGTAGGCAATTTTAAATTGGTTCCAGGGGTACACGGGCAGCAGTGGTGTGGTCAGTGGAGGCCTAGTGGAAGGAGTGACCGCAGACAGGCATCGAAGGCCTAAAATAATAACACATGGCTGTAGGCAATTCTAAATTGGTTACAGGGGTACATGGGCAGCAGTGGTGTGGTCAGTGGAGGCCTAGTGGAAGGAGTGACCGCAGACAGGCATCGAAGGCCTAAAATAATAACACATGGCTGTAGGCAATTTTAAATTGGTTCCAGGGGTACACGGGCAGCAGTGGTGTGGTCAGTGGAGGCCTAGTGGAAGGAGTGACCACAGACAGGCATCGAAGGCCTAACATAACAAAAATGTCAATACAATGGTATTGTCAGTGGCAGGCATTGAAGGATGTCAGCGCATAGACTAAACATTGGTGAAGCTGTGAGATAATTTTGCAAGTGGTAGAGCACTGTTTGAGCTGGGGTGGGGGGAAACTGTCTTGTGGCCGGCGGTACAGGCCCAGGGCCCCTCATATTACAACGGTGTGTCTGACGTTGGGTGCGCACCACCACCGCCAGAGACACTTTATTGTACTAGGAGGGACCCAGTGGCAGTGCCGTCGACCAAAAGCGGGCTCACCCACCTCTTCAGACAAACTGCACTCTCACGGGTGCTGTCGCCAAGTGTCGATACCACGGCCCCGTGTGGGGAGTTTGGCCATTTAGTGAGGTGTAAACATGTCGTATGCTGGACAATCAGGTGCAGAAAATTACGAGATTGGAAAAGGCATTCAGAATAGTCCACAGGCAAGACCTTTTCATAGGAAAGCTAGGTGTCAGCCGGGCAAGGTGGGGCAAAAGATTTCGAAATCCAGTTGTGGTTCATTTTAATGAAGGTTAGATCATCTACATTTTGGGTAGCCAGACGAGTCCTTTTTTCTGTTAGTATTGAACCTGCAGCACTGAATACTCTTTCTGATAGGACACTAGCTGCCGGGCAAGCAAGCTCCTGCAATGCATATTCTGCCAATTCTGGCCAGGTGTCTAATTTTGATGCCCAGTAATCAAATGGGAATGACGGTTGAGGGAGAACATCGATAAGGGATGAAAAATAGTTTGTAACCATACTGGACAAATGTTGTCTCCTGTCACTTTGAATTGATGCTGCAGTACCTGTCCTGTCTGCGGTCATAGCAAAATCACTCCACAACCTGGTCAGAAAACCCCTCTGGCCAACGCCACTTCTGATTTCTGCCCCTCTAACTCCTCTGTTCTGCTGGCCCCTGCAGCTCGTGTGAGAACGATCACGGGCGCTGTGTGCAGGGAATGCCAGAAGCAAACGGTCAACAAGAGTTGATTGTTTGGTTGCTAATATTAGTTCCAAGTTCTCATGTGGCATTATATTTTGCAATTTGCCTTTATAGTGAGGATCAAGGAGGCAGGCCAACCAGTAATCGTCATCATTCATCATTTTAGTTATGCGTGTGTCCCTTTTGAGGATACGTAAGGCATAATCCGCCATGTGGGCCAAAGTTCCAGTTCTCAAATCTGCGGTTGTGATTGGTTGAGGGGCAGTTTCAGGCAAATCCACGTCACTTGTGTCCCTCAAAAAACCAGAACCCGGCCTTGCCGCGCCACCAATTTCCAGTGGCCCCGGAAAAGCTTTCTCATTAAAAATATAATCATCCCCATCATCCTCCTCGTCCTCCTCCTCCTCTTCGCCCGCTACCTCGTCCTGTACACTGCCCTGGCCAGACAATGGCTGACTATAGATAAGAAGAACCCGGCACTCAACTTTAAGACAAACTTGTGGTTTTTATTTTGTAGTACGTAAAACGTTTCGGCCTGGTCTGGCCTTCGTCAGTTACTACAGTGTTATAAAGAAAATAAATAATGAGTACATCCATGACTACATCTGTACATACATCGGAGAGTACATGCAGTGTGTAATACATCAATAAACAAAAAAACAAGAAAACAGAAAAAAACAAAAGAACAATAAAACAGAAGTATATACAGAGTATCCTATGGTCCTGGTATGATAATCTTAGGAATCCACCATAAGAGGAATTAACTAGTATATCCCGGCCCTCCCTGGTGGTGAAAGAGAATGTGAGAAACAGTGTGTTGCTATGCGTACCGTATTGAGAGGTGTCTGGATAGATGGTGTGCTTCTGAGAGCGTAATGAGCTCCAGGAAAATCCCTAAGTAGGGAGAGAGGGAGAATGAGCCCATAATAGGAGCTACCATCAACATGCTGAAGTGGGACCATGCCCGTGTTATATGTGGTCCCAGTAGGTGCTAGTACCTTAAACGATGTAAGTCCCTAAGCAGGGTCGCGATTGCAGACGTTGCTGCAGGCTGTGGAGGGAACAAGGGTGAATGTCAGGATACTGAACATGAGGCTGAAGGCTGAATCGCCAGGTGGTATGTCATGCTGGGGCAGAGTCCCTGCAAGCGGTGGCTTAGGGGAGCTAGTTACCTGGAAAGGAGACGGGTCAGGACGCGGTATCCACCGCTGTCGGATGAGCATGCCCGAGTGAGGAACCGCCAGAGCGGCGTTCCTTATGTGTGCGCCGGTCCGACCGGATGTGATGTACCGGAAGTGACCGCATGTGGTTCCCCGTAATAGACAGAAGAGAGCCAGCCAATCCTGTGGCTCTATGGTAGGGAGGCGGGACAAAAACCCGGTGTGCACTGTGCGATAGAGCAGATGGACAGCCTCAGATGGTACGGAACCAGTGATAGCAGCGCTGGGAAGGTGGAGGTTGTGGTAATTCATAACAAATCCACTGTGACCCCGTGAGAAGGTGGAAGAGTCCTGGTGATTCAATAGAGGCGACTCTAGGAAGATAAATAAATATGTTAGAGACATAGATACACTGGAACATACATATGATAGGAAACAGTTAGGTCATAATGTGCATAGTCCACATTCCGGAGTGTTAAGAAGTAGAAGCCCATAATGAAACCCGTAGTATAATTCTAAAACGGCACATGTCAATTAGGTAAAAGAAACAAGGTCATAATCCCTGTTGAGACCTTTGGGGTGCAGGGTGTCGAGGGTATGAATCCAGAAAGCCTCCCTACGTTTTAGGGAGGCTAATCTGTCTCCCCCCCGTCTGGGTGCTGGGACCTGCTCTATTACCTGAAACAACAGCTGAGAAATGTTATGACCTTGGGATATGAAATGGTGTGGGATGGGTAAGAGCGTGTTGCCGCATCTGATCGTGGATTTATGCTTAGAGATGCGTTCCCGGATAGACCGGGTTGTCTCGCCAACATAAAGCATGCCACAGGAGCACTTAATAAGGTAGATCACATATGATGAATCGCTATTGAAGTAATTCTTAATGGGAAACGATCTCCCAGATCGTGGATGGTGGAATGAGCTGCCTTTAAGTACATTGCTGCATTGGGTGCAGTGGAGACAAGGGAAGGACCTTACTTTCCAGGTAACTAGCTCCCCTAAGCCACCGCTTGCAGGGACTCTGCCCCAGCATGACATACCACCTGGCGATTCAGCCTTCAGCCTCATGTTCAGTATCCTGACATTCACCCTTGTTCCCTCCACAGCCTGCAGCAACGTCTGCAATCGCGACCCTGCTTAGGGATTTACATCGTTTAAGGTACTAGCACCTACTGGGACCACATATAACACGGGCACGGTCCCACTTCAGCATGTTGATGGTAGCTCCTATTATGGGCTCATTCTCCCTCTCTCCCTACTTAGGGATTTTCCTGGAGCTCATTACGCTCTCAGAAGCACACCATCTATCCAGACACCTCTCAATACGGTACGCATAGCAACACACTGTTTCTCACATTCTCTTTCACCACCAGGGAGGGCCGGGATATACTAGTTAATTCCTCTTATGGTGGATTCCTAAGATTATCATACCAGGACCATAGGATACTCTGTATATACTTCTGTTTCATTGTTCTTTTGTTTTTTTCTGTTTTCTTGTTTTTTTGTTTATTGATGTATTACACACTGCATGTACTCTCCGATGTATGTACAGATGTAGTCATGGATGTACTCATTATTTATTTTCTTTATAACACTGTAGTAACTGACGAAGGCCGGACCAGGCCGAAACGTTTTACGTACTACAAAATAAAAACCACAAGTTTGTCTTAAAGTTGAGTGCCGGGTTCTTCTTATCTATATGCACACGGTTTGGGAACCTACCCGAGCACCTGAGTAGCAGTGCCCACGTCTTTCCACTCACTAGACAATGGCTGACTGTCATCAAGGCTTTCCTCTTCCTCAGCTGCAGACGCCTGATCCTTTATGTGCGTCAAACTTTGCATCAGCAGACGCATTAGGGGGATGCTCATGCTTATTATGGCGTTGTCTGCACTAACCAGCCGTGTGCATTCCTCAAAACACTGAAGGACTTGACACATGTCTTGAATCTTCGACCACTGCACACCTGACAACTCCATGTCTGCCATCCTACTGCCTGCCCGTGTATGTGTATCCTCCCACAAAAACATAACAGCCCGCCTCTGTTCACACAGTCTCTGAAGCATGTGCAGTGTTGAGTTCCACCTTGTTGCAACGTCTATGATTAGGCGATGCTGGGGAAGGTTCAAAGAACGCTGATAGGTCTGCATACGGCTGGAGTGTACGGGCGAACGGCGGATATGTGAGCAAAGTCCACGCACTTTGAGGAGCAGGTCGGATAACTCCGGATAACTTTTCAGGAAGCACTGCACCACCAGGTTGAAGGTGTGAGCCAGGCAAGGAATGTGTTTCAGTTGGGAAAGGGAGATGGCAGCCATGAAATTCCTTCCGTTATCACTCACTACCTTGCCTGCCTCAAGATCTACAGTGCCCAGCCACGACTGCGTTTCTTTCTGCAAGAACTCGGACAGAACTTCCGCGGTGTGTCTGTTGTCGCCCAAACACTTCATAGCCAATACAGCCTGCTGACGTTTGCCAGTAGCTGCCCCATAATGGGAGACCTGGTGTGCAACAGTGGCAGCTGCGGATGGAGTGGTTGTGCGACTGCGGTCTGTGGACGAGCTCTTGCTTCTGCAGGAGGACGAAGAGGAGGAGGAGGGGGTGCGAACGGCTACAGCCAATTGTTTCCTAGACCGTGGGCTAGGCAGAACTGTCCCAAACTTGCTGTCCCCTGTGGACCCTGCATCCACCACATTTACCCAGTGTGCCGGGATGGACACGTAACGTCCCTGGCCATGCCTACTGGTCCATGCATCTGTTGTCAGGTGCACCTTTGTGCTCACAGATTGCCTGAGTGCATGGACGATGCGCTCTTTAACATGCTGGTGGAGGGCTGGGATGGCTTTTCTGGAAAAAAAGTGTCGACTGGGTAGCTCGTAGCGTGGTACAGCGTAGTCCATCAGGGCTTTGAAAGCTTCGCTTTCAACTAACCGGTAGGGCATCATCTCTAACGAGATTAGTCTAGCTATGTGTGCGTTCAAACCCTGTGTACGCGGATGCGAGGCTAAGTACTTCCTTTTTCTAACCATAGTCTCATGTAGGGTGAGCTGGACTGGAGAGCTGGAGATCGTGGAACTAGCGGGGGTGCCGGTTGACATGGCAGACTGAGAGACGGTGGGAGATGGTATTGTTGCCACCGGTGCCCTAGATGCAGTGTTTCCTACTACAAAACTGGTGATTCCCTGACCCTGACGGCTTTGGCCTGGCAAAGAAACCTGCACAGATACTGCAGGTGGTGCGGAAAATGGTGGCCCTACACTGCCGGAAGGGATGTTGCGTTGCTGACTAGCTTCATTGGCCGAGGGTGCTACAACCTTAAGGGACGTTTGGTAGTTAGTCCAGGCTTGCAAATGCATGGTGGTTAAATGTCTATGCATGCAACTTGTATTGAGACTTTTCAGATTCTGTCCTCTGCTTAAGGTAGTTGAACATTTTTGACAGATGACTTTGCGCTGATCAATTGGATGTTGTTTAAAAAAATGCCAGACTGCACTCTTTCTAGCATCGGATACCTTTTCAGGCATTGCAGACTGAGCTTTAACCGGATGGCCACGCTGTCCTCCAACAGGTTTTAGCTTTGCCACGCGTTTTGGGCAAGATACGGGCCCGGCAGATGGAACCTGTTGCGATGTTGATGCCTGCTGCGGCCCCTCCTCCTCCGCTTCAGAACTGCTGCCGCCTGCACCCTGTTCCCCCAATGGCTGCCAATCGGGGTCAAGAACTGGGTCATCTATTACCTCTTCTTGTAGCTCGTGTGCAACTTCGTCTGTGTCACCGTGTCGGTCGGTGGTATAGCGTTCGTGATGGGGCAACATAGTCTCATCAGGGTCTGATTCTTGATCAGCACCCTGCGAGGGCAATGTTGTGGTCTGAGTCAAAGGACCAGCATAGTAGTCTGGCTGTGGCTGTGCATCAGTGCACTCCATGTCAGATTCAACTTGTAATGGGCATGGACTGTTAACTGCTTCACTTTCTAAGCCAGGGACGGTATGTGTAAAGAGCTCCATGGAGTAACCCGTTGTGTCGCCTGCTGCATTCTTCTCTGTTGTTGTTTTTGCTGAAGAGGACAAGGAAGCGACTTGTCCCTGACCGTGAACATCCACTAACGATGCGCTGCTTTGACATTTACCAGTTTCACGAGAGGAGGCAAAAGAGCTAGAGGCTGAGTCAGCAAGATAAGCCAAAACTTGCTCTTGCTGCTCCGGCTTTAAAAGCGGTTTTCCTACTCCCAGAAAAGGGAGCGTTCGAGGCCTTGTGTAGCCAGACGACGAACCTGGCTCCACAGCTCCAGACTTAGGTGCAATATTTTTTTTCCCACGACCAGCTGATGCTCCACCACTACCACTACCCTCATTACCAGCTGACAATGAACGCCCCCGGCCACGACCTCTTCCACCATACTTCCTCATTGTTTTAAAAACGTAAACAAACTAACGGTATTTGTTGCTGTCACACAAATTACACGGTGAGCTATAACTTCAGTATGATTTAGCTACCCCCTTACAGGTGAGTGAGACCACAACGAAAATCAGGCACAATGTTACACACTCTGTTGTTGGTGGCAACAAATGAGAGAGATGCCACACACGCAGGACTGTCACTGAAGCACAAATGTAAATATTAATCTCCCACTGATTTGATTTTTTTTTTTTTTTTCAGGGAGACTTTAGGAAAAAAAAAAATAGAATAAAATGATTTTTTCAGGAAGAATTTAGAAACCAAAGAAAATAAAATGATTTTTTCAGGGAGAATTTAGAAAACAAATAAAACAAAAAAAGGCTTTCTATGGCCCACTGAGTGAGAGATGACGCACACAGGAGTCAGGAGTGGCACACAAGCCCAGAGGCCAATATTTATCTCCCACTGATTGATGTAGTGATTTTTTCAGGTAGATTTTGGAACCCAAATCAAGCTAAAAAAAATAATAGGCTTTCTATGGCCCACAATTGGAGAGAGAGAGAGAGAGAGATGGCACACCCAGGAGTCAAGACTGGCACACAAGCAGAAAGGGCAATATCAATCTCCCACTGATTTGTTTTTTTTGTTTGTTTGTTTTCAGGGAGACTTTAGGAAAAAAAAAATAGAATAAAATGATTTTTTCAGGAAGAATTTAGAAACCAAATAAAATAAAATGATTTTTTCAGGGAGAATTTAGAAAACAAATAAAACAAAAAAAGGCTTTCTATGGCCCACTGAGTGAGAGATGACGCACACAGGAGTCAGGAGTGGCACACAAGCCCAGAGGCCAATATTTATCTCCCACTGATTGATGTAGTGATTTTTTCAGGTAGATTTTGGAACCCAAATCAAGCTAAAAAAATAATAGGCTTTCTATGGCCCACAATTGGAGAGAGAGAGAGAGATGGCACACCCAGGAGTCAAGACTGGCACACAAGCAGAAAGGGCAATATTAATCTCCCACTGATTTGTTTTTGTTTTTTTTTTTCAGGGAGACTTTAGGAAAAAAAAAATTGAATAAAATGATTTTTTCAGGAAGAATTTAGAAACCAAATAAAATAAAATGATTTTTTCAGGGAGAATTTAGAAAACAAATAAAACAAAAAAAGGCTTTCTATGGCCCACTGAGTGAGAGATGACGCACACAGGAGTCAGGAGTGGCACACAAGCCCAGAGGCCAATATTTATCTCCCACTGATTGATGTAGTGATTTTTTCAGGTAGATTTTGGAACCCAAATCAAGCTAAAAAAATAATAGGCTTTCTATGGCCCACAATTGGAGAGAGAGAGAGAGAGAGATGGCACACCCAGGAGTCAAGACTGGCACACAAGCAGAAAGGGCAATATTAATCTCCCACTGATTTGTTTGTTTTTTTTTTTTTTTCAGGGAGACTTTAGGAAAAAAAAAATAGAATAAAATGATTTTTTCAGGAAGAATTTATAAACCAAATAAAATAAAATGATTTTTTCAGGGAGAATTTAGAAAACAAATAAAACAAAAAAAGGCTTTCTATGGCCCACTGAGTGAGAGATGACGCACACAGGAGTCAGGAGTGGCACACAAGCCCAGAGGCCAATATTTATCTCCCACTGATTGATGTAGTGATTTTTTCAGGTAGATTTTGGAACCCAAATCAAGCTAAAAAAATAATAGGCTTTCTATGGCCCACAATTGGAGAGAGAGAGAGAGATGGCACACCCAGGAGTCAAGACTGGCACACAAGCAGAAAGGGCAATATTAATCTCCCACTGATTTGTTTTTTTTTTTTTTTTTTCAGGGAGACTTTAGGAAAAAAAAAAATAGAATAAAATGATTTTTTCAGGAAGAATTTATAAACCAAATAAAATAAAATGATTTTTTCAGGGAGAATTTAGAAAACAAATAAAACAAAAAAAGGCTTTCTATGGCCCACTGAGTGAGAGATGACGCACACAGGAGTCAGGAGTGGCACACAAGCCCAGAGGCCAATATTTATCTCCCACTTTTTTTTTTTTGTTCCAGGGAAAATTTATAAACCCAATAAAAAAAATAATAAATAGGCTTTCTATGGCCCACTATCTGAGAGACAGAGAGAGATGGCACGCTTAGGACTGGCACAAAAGCCCAAAGGCCAATATTAATCTCCCTTTTTTTTTGTAAGGGAGAATTTATAAAACAAAAAAAAAATAAATAAATAGGCTTTCTATGGCCCACTATTTGTGAGAGAGATGGCACGCTCAGGACTGGCACACAAGCCCAGAGGCCAATATTAATCTCCCACTTTTTTTTTTTTTCCAGGGAAAATTTATAAACCCAATAAAAAAAAAATAAATAAATAGGCTTTCTATGGCCCACTATCTGAGAGAGAGAGATGGCACGCTTAGGACTGGCACACAAGCCCAAAGGCCAATATTAATCTCCCACTGATTGATTTATTGATTTTTTCAGGTAGAATTTAGAACCCAAATAAAGCAAAAAAAAAAAAAAAAAGGGCTTTCTATGGCCCACTGAGTGAGTGATGATGCACACAGGAGTCAGGAGTGGCACACAAGCCCTGAGGCCAATATTTTTCTCCCACTGATTGATGTAGTGATTTTTTCAGGTAGATTTTAGAACCAAAATCAAGCAAAAAAATAAATAGGCTTTCTATGGCCCACTGAGTGAGTGATGATGCACACAGGAGTCAAGAGTGGCACACAAGCCCTGAGGCCAATATTTTTCTCCCACTGATTGATGTAGTGATTTTTTCAGGTAGATTTTATAACCCAAATCAAGCAAAAAAATAAATAGGCTTTCTATGACCCACTGAGTGAGAGATGACACAGACAGGGATGGCACTCTAGCAGAAATGTCAATCTTAATCTCCCACAAAAAAAAAAAAAAAAGGAACTGTCCTTCAATTACTATCTCCCTGCAGTAATCTCAGCCAGGTATGGCAGGCAGCAATAAGGAGTGGACTGATGCACAAATTAAATAAAAAGTGTGGACAAACAAACAAGATAGCTGTGCAGAAAGGAAGGAACAAGAGGATTTGTGCTTTGAAAAAAGCAGTTGGTTTGCACAGCGGCGTACACACAGCAATGCAGCTATCAGGGAGCCTTCTAGGGCAGCCCAATGAGCTACAGCGCTGAGGGGGAAAAAAAAAAAAATGTAGCTTCCACTGTCCCTGCACACCGAAGGTGGTGTTGGGCAGTGGAAATCGCTACAGCACAAGCGGTTTGGTGGTTAATGGACCCTGCCTAACGCTATCCCTGCTTCTGACGAAGCGGCAGCAACCTCTCCCTAAGCTCAGATCAGCAGCAGTAACATGGCGGTCGGCGGGAACTCCCCTTTATAGCCCCTGTGACGCCGCAGACAGCAAGCCAATCACTGCAATGCCCTTCTCTAAGATGGTGGGGACCAGGACCTATGTCATCACGCTGCCCACACTCTGCGTTTACCTTCATTGGCTGAGAAATGGCGCTTTTCGCGTCATTGAAACGCGACTTTGGCGCGAAAGTCGCGTACCGCATGGCCGACCCCGCACAGGGGTCGGATCGGGTTTCATGAAACCCGACTTTGCCAAAAGTCGGCGACTTTTGAAAATGAACGACCCGTTTCGCTCAACCCTAGTGTCGACCTATTCACCACTCGTACGGTTACTGGTTGAGCAAGCATCACCAGGGGTATTGCATGATGTTGGGCGAAGGCAGAAGACATAAAATTTCCCTTTGCCCCAGAATCCACGCAGAGCTCTACCGAATGAGTGGATGAGCGTATTGTAATTGTCCCCTTAAAGGACAATTTGGAGGCAAACGTCGCCGTGTCTAGTGTACCTCCACCTACTACCACTAGACACTGACGTTTCCCCTGACCGCTGGGAACATCTGGTGGCAAGATGTCCTGACTGCTGGCAAACATGACAGACCTTGAGTGCACGAGCGGTCCGGGACTTAGATCCCGCTCGAGACACTTCCATGGGCTCATGTGACTCAAGGACCTGAACTGGAGATTTCAAAGGTTTGGCGAAGGTGGAAGCCAGCCAAAACCTCTGCCTACACTGGGCTCAATCTAAACTCCGCTCGTTAAAACGGAGGTCAATTCGAGTGGACACAGCTATTAGCTCCTCCAGTGTGGCGGGAATCTCCCTAGTGGCCAAAGCATCCTTCACATGGTCAGCCAGCCCCCTCCAGAATATAGAGATAAGGGCTTTATCCGACCACTCCAGCTCAGATGCTAACGTGCGGAAATGAACGGCAAAATGGCTGACCAAGGACGAGCCCTGAGTCAATGCCAACTGTTGGAGCGAAGTATCATGGTCTACTCGAGGTCCTAAAAAGACCTGTTTCAGAGTGCTCCGGAACAGTGGAGCACTCTGCACCACATGATCGGCACGCTCCCACAGCGGCGTAGCCCATTCCAACGCCCTGTCCAACAGGAGAGACAAAATTAATCCCACCTTTGCCCGCTCTGTGGGGAAACGTGCAGCCAGGAGCTCGAGGTAAATAGAGCACTGGCTCACGAAACCCTACAAGATTTGTTATCATCAGAAAATTTATCTGGCAGCGGGAGGCGAGATAGGGTCAGAACAGGGGTGGAAGTGGACAAAAGTTGCTGCAGCCATGCAAGCAGCCTGAACAGCTACTACGGTAACATCCACAGCTGAGGTTGTGCGCTCGATAGCCACCAACTTACCCTCCAGCTGCTGGATGTACTGCAAGGATTGCTCTTTGTCCATCATTACAAGCCAGACCCTGGCGCTAGTGTAATGTTAGGGCTAGCGGAACGCACCAAATAATTAGAGAGAAGGTATGAGGTGCATTCGCAGCCTGGGGTCCACTGTGCATAGATGGAACCTGCTGCTGAATAAAGACGGACTATATGGCGGTACAATGTGGAAGCACACATGGGTTAACTTCACCCTGAATGAAGGAAGCAAACCCTGTTGCGTCACAGGGCCACGGTACCGCACAAAGAGTGCAAGCAAGGAATCACAGAACTCTATCCCAGGACACAGGATAAGAGTTCGTGTAGACCTCTTGCGCTCAATACCATAATTGGGGTATCAGAGTAACTGAAAAAGTAACTTTATACACAAGAGTGCATGCTGTACCACTCTGGCGGACGCCACTAACAACCCAGACTTGGGTTAGGAAAGCGCTCTTATAGCGCACGGCGTCGCACTGGCGGTCACAGCAATTAGACGCTGTTTTGTGTGTTTTTGTGCTGATAGCTCAGCTGGGCGCTAGATAGCAGATATCCACCTTACGCAAGCAGTCATACACAAGGGAGATGATTAAAGAATGACTTGCACTCATCTACACAGACACGTTTTCAAATGTACACTAGCTCATGGCCGAGCGGCCATGCGAACCTTTTATAGCGGCAGTGCTACAAGACCTTCAAGATGGTCCAATAGGATCCGCAACAGGACCTGAGCATGTGACCCTCGACCTCCAATGGGAGGTCATCTCGTGGGCATGCTCAGTATGAGAAAAGCAGGACTTAGTCCCAGAAAGATCTGCTCTCTGCTGATCAGTGCTGGCTACAAAGGCAGAGCCTGGAAGGATGGTAGTAACCAGATGCCCAGTATCAGCCTGAGCTAGACGCTGGGACTGACGTCTCCGCTGAACAGGCTCCACTGCAGCTGGAGAAGAATGGGAGAGAGGAGCTGGTTCGAGAATCCCTCTGTGCAGTGGCAGGAACTCGACACCTAACACACACGGACATGGATTTCTCCGGTACCGTGTTTACTGGTACCAGAAATATCAGGTACGTGTGATACTGGCGTAAGACCTGCATCACCATCTTCAGCATGGCCAGGAGAAACAACAGCAGGTTGTTCTGAATCTCATCTTTTTGGTGGGAAAAAGCCCGCAATGCGCAGGACCACATCTCCTGAGCATTTTGAACTTTGTCCCCTAAAACTGGGAACCTCAAGCCCGGCCTAGTAGTGTGTGATAAAAGGTGAAATCTCGTAGCAGCTCTGGTCCTAGCTGGTTTGACCCACATCCCTTATCTCTCGCATTTCCTGAACTTGGAGTTGCAGAGCTTCCTGAAAAACTACCCACACATGTCAGAGCTGATGCTGAAAGTGCAGGCAGTGTGTGCACACTTTCAGCGTTCCCACCATTCTGCTACTCGCCTGTCTGTGCTGCAGCATCACTTCAGCCTTCTCGCTCACTGGCTGATATGCAACATACCAACAAGTGGAATTCCACCTTGCACATCCTGGAGAGACTCTGCAAGCAGCAGCTGCAGGCAATAGTTGAGTTTCAGCTGCAGCCAGCACAGCTGAGTCGCACCAGCACCTCTGAAGGCAGGATTTGTATGGCAAAAATATATCAAAACTTTATGAGCACACCATAAAATATAGCACCACCTTGTATTTTTAACCCATATATGTGAGATTACTGTGCCTGTATGCCGCTGGGTGTACTCTGCAACCTTGCCTGTGGGGGTATTGTGCCATTTTGTCTGGATGTGAAATTTTTAATGAGCTTCTCTGGGGAAAATGTGAAAACATGTTCTGTGGCAGTAGCATAGATACCGGGGGCAGAGGGGGCAATCACCCCGGGCCCTGTGCTCTGAGGGGGCCAACCTGAAGCTACACTACTGTAACTGTATCGGCATGTGCACAGCGCTCCGATACAGTTACATTCTGTGGCAGAGCAGAGACAATCATTCTCCCTGCCCTGCCGCCCAGCCGCTATGGGGCCCTTGAGCAGGCAGTGGGGGGCCCGGTGCCAGCAGTGGGCTCCCTGCCTGTCATCGCAGGGTCAGCTGTATTGACTGAATGCCAATACAGCTCACCGCATTGACGAGAGGAGCACTACGCTCCGTCTCCCATCATCCCCCTGTCAGGTCTGATGTCACCGACGCTGACACTGACAGGGGTCACGATGACATCACTACCTGGCTCTCAGAGCAGAAGAGGAACCAGGAGGAAGAGAGGTGAGTATTTATTTTTTATTTTTATGGGGCTGCATTATACTACAGGGTCTGCCTATGGGGGGCCTGCCTTATACTACAGAGTTTGCCTATGGGGGCTGCCTTATACTACAGAGTCTGCCTATGGGGGGCTTCCTTATACTACAAAGTCTGCCTATGGGGGCTTCCTTATACTGCTTAGTCTGCCTATGGTTTTTTTCCTTATACTACAGAGTCTGCCTATGGGGGGTAGGGCTGCCTTATAATATAGAGTCTGGCTATGGGGGAGGACTGCCTTATACTACAGAGTTTGCCTATGGGGGAGGGCTGCCTTATACTACAGAGTCTGCCTATTGGGGGAGGGCTGCCTTATACTACAAAGTCTGCCTATGGGGGGAGGCCTGCCTTATACTACAGAGTCTGCCTATAGGGAGGCTTCATTATACTACAGAGTCTGCCTATGGGGGAGCTTCCTAATACTACAGAGTCTGCCTATGGGAGGAGCTTCCTTATACTACAGAGTCTGCCTATGGGGGGAGGGCTGCCTTATACTACAGAGTCTGCCTGTGGGGGGAGGGCTGCCTTCTACTACAGAGTCTGCCTGTGGGGGGCTGCCTTAAACTACAGAGTTTGCCTATGGGGGGCTGCCTTATACTACTGAGTCTGCCTATGGGGGGAGGGCTGCCTTATACTACAGAGTCTGCCTATAAGGAGGCTTTATTATACTACCGAGGCTGCCTATGGGGAGCTTCTTTATACTACAGAGTCTGCCTATGGGAGGAGCTTCCTTATACTACAGAGTCTGCCTATGTTTTTTTTTCCTTATACTACAGAGTCTGCCTATGGGGGAGGGCTGCCTTATACTACAGAGTCTGTCTATGGGGGGAGGAATGCCTTATACTACAAAATCTGCCTACGGGGGAGGGTTGCCTTATACTACAGAGTCTGCCTATTGGGGGAGGGCTGCCTTATACTACAGAGTCTGCCTATGGGGGGAGGGCTGCCTTATACTACAGAGTCTGCCTATAGGGAGGCTTCATTATACTACAGAGTCTGCCTATGAGGGAGCTTCCTTATACTACAGAGTCTGCCTATGGGGGGATGGCTGCCTTATACTACAGAGTCTGCCTTATACTACAGAGTCTGCCTGTGGGGGGAGGGCTGCCTTCTACTACAGAGTCTGCCTATGGGTGGCTGCCTTATGCTAATGAGTCTCCCTATGGTGGCTGCTTTATACTACAGAGTTTGCTTATAGGGGGCTTCCTTATACTACAGAGTCTGCTTATAGGGGGGCTTCTCAGTCTGCATATGGGGTCTGCCTTATACTACAGAGTATGTCAATGGGGGCTTCCTTATACTACAGACACTGCCTGTGGGTGCTTCCTTATACTACAGTGTCTGCCGATGGGAGACTGTTTTACTCTACAGAGTCTGCCTTTGGGGGGCTGCATTATACTACAGAGTCTGCTAATGGGGCGCTGCCTTATACTACAGACTCTGCCTATAGAGGCTGCCTTATACTGCAGAGACTGCCTATGGGGGCTACCTTATACTACAGAGCTTGCCAAAGGGGGGATTCCTTATACTACAGAGCCTGCCTATGGGGGAGGGCTGCTTTATACCACAGAGTCTGCCTATGGGTGAGGGCTGCTTTATACTACAGAGTCTGCCTAAGGGAGGCTGCCTTATACTACAGAGTCTGCCTATGCGATGAGGGCTGCCTCATACTACAGAGTCTGCTTATGGAGGGCTTCCTTATACTACAGAGTTTGCTTATAGGAGGGCTTCCTTATACTACAGAGTCTGCTTATAGGGTGGCTTTCTTATACTACAGAGTCTGCCTATGGGGGCTTACTTATACTACAGAGTCTGCCTATCAACTGTCAACAGTCTTTCAATTGTAAGTAATTTTTTAAGGCTGCCACATTTATCTATAGGGAGCCCAATAGAACAGTATCGTTCTTCGGTAAAAGGATTAAAATAAAACTCTACCCCATGTGTGAATGCAACTACTTGATGGGAGGGAAATATATGAATAAGGACTAATGCTGTTTCAAAATTCTCTTTATTTTTTTTTTCTTTCAGCTATTCATAGAAAAAAACTCCAATCCAATTGAATGCCTAGCTGGTGGTCTCTCTAGGGCAGTACAGCAGTGCCTGGTATGTGCAAAAACTTTGTTTTAGCTTCCATTAGTAAAAAAAAGAATAATAGTAGAAGCCAAAAATATAATCTATCGTCCCACTGGGCCTGTTTGTATATGATAGCCGGTTGTGTAACAGGACGTGTACCTGGAGTACCTGGAGTTACTGGGGTCACACCTACACCCCTGGCAACGTTCCATGTACAGGTAAAATCCATAGTAGTATTAAATAACTAGAAATGCAAATATACTGTGTGCATTCAAGCCAGGGAGAATTAATGATAGGGTTAGGTGATATGTTTCATGTGCAACCCTCACGCTGGAAGACATGGTATCGGAAAAAGTGACACCGGCGTCAAAGCTGTATATATGACCTATGTGGCTATGTAATTAGGAGAAGTGCTGCTGTCTAAATACCAAAGATAATAAAACAATACATATAGAGGAAAGAAGGGCAGTAGACCGAAGTGTGAAGAATTACAGACACACAGCAATTTACCAGAATCTATCAATCTACACACACACACACACACACACACACACCATTATTGAAATCAAGTTTTTCATCCAGTCCCATTGCACTCGGTGTATAACATCTATCTCTTAGTCCTCAGTGTACAACATCTATCCCTTAATCCTCGGTGTACAACATCTATCTTTTAGTCCTCGGTGTATAACATCTATCTCTTAGTCCTCGGTGTATAACATCTATCCCTTAGTCCTTGGTGAATAGCATCTATCTCTTAGTCCTCGGTGTATAACCCTATCCCTTAGTCATTGGTGAATAGCATCTATCTCTTAGTCCTCGGTGTATAACATCTATCTCTTCGTCCTTGGTGTATAATATCTATACTTTAGTCCTCGGAGTATAACATCTATCCCTTAGTCCTCGGTGTATAACATCTATCTCTTTGTCCTTGGTGTATAATATCTATACCTTAGTCCTCGGTGTATAACATCTATCCCTTAGTCCACGGTGTATAACCTCTATTCCTTAGTCCTCGGTGTATAATATCTATACCTTAGTCCTCGGACTATAACATCTACCCCTTAGTCCTCGGTGTATAACATCTATCCCTTAGTCCTCGGTGTATAACATCTATCTCTTCGTCCTTGGTGTATAGTATCTATACCTTAGTCCTCGGTGTATAACATCTATCACTTAGTCCTCGGTGTATAACCTCTATTCCTTAGTCCTTGGTGTATTCTATCTATACCTTAGTCCTCGGACTATAACATCTACCCCTTAGTCCTCGGTGTATAACATCTATCCCTTAGTCCTCGGTGTAAAACATCTATCTCTTCATCCTTGGTGTATAATATCTATACCTTAGTCCTCGGTGTATAACATCTATCCCTTAGTTCTCGGTGTATAACATCTATCTCTTCGTCCTTGGTGTATAATATCTATACCTTAGTCCTCGATGTATAACATCTATCCCTTAGTCCTCGGTGTATAACCTCTATTCCTTAGTCCTCGGTGTATAATATCTATACCTTAGTCCTCGGACTATAACATCTACCTCTTAGTCCTCGGTGTATAACATCTATCCCTTAGTCCTCGGTGTATAACCTCTATTCCTTGGTCCTCGGTGTATAATATCTATACCTTAGTCCTCGGACTATAACATCTACCCCTTAGTCCTCGGTGTATAACCTCTACCCCTTAGTCCTCGGTGTATAACATCTATCCCTTAGTCCTCGGTGTATAACATCTATCTCTTAGTCCTCGGTGTATAATATCTATACCTTAGTCCTCAGAGTATAACATCGATCCCTTAGTCCTCGGTGTATAACCTATTTCTTAGTCCTCGGTGTATAATCTCTATTCCTTAGTCCTCGGAGTATAATATCTATCCCTTAGTCCTCGGAGTATAACATCTATCCCTTAGTCCTCGGTGTATAATGAATCGCCCCCAGACACAGGGCCACAGGTTCTCGGTACTGGGCCTCTCTGGTTCGGTGCTGAGGCTGTCACGGTGGCTAGACCCGGTCCGCGACCCTGCTAAGGGCGTCCAATGGAGGTGGTGGTACAGTCTGTCAGGGGTTCGTGACGCCACCTGTGGTGTTCGGTCAGGGTGACCGACGCTGCTGTGGGGTCCACTGGGGTGATGGAATGGCAGCTGGATGGTATAACTTCCCTCTTCTTTCTCTTTACCTCTTTACTGTAGACTTCAGGATCCTCAATCCAGAGCATGTTTAACAGGGCTATCAGAGACCGGCCGGTCCGATGGGCACATCCAGAGTTTCCTTCACAGTTGGAAATTGTTGCCTACCACTAGCGCCTGTGTGTTGTAGTCCTACCCTGCTGAGCATTCGGAATAGTCCTCACAACTGCTGTTCTCGTTCGTTCGTTCTCTACAGCTCTCTCTCTCTTCAGTTCCAGATGTTACTAGTTTCTCGTCCCCCAGTATGTTTTGGCTAGGACGCACCCGTATGATGGGAAGGCTTGGAGGTCTTCCGGGACCCTAGAGACGCCCCTCTCCCAATGTTGCCCCCTATGTCTTCTTAGGAAATTTAAGGTAGACAGCCAACCTATAATTGACTGTCCGGCGGAGTTTGAAGTAAGGCTTGAAGTCAGTTACTCCTACGGTGTTCCGGCCACCGACTACGCGCCTCAGTAAGATGTTGCCTCTCTCTCTCGGCACGACTCTTACTTTCTCTCCTTTGTGCTTGATCTCGTTTACACTGTTCCACAATATCCTTCCCTTCGTGTCTCTCTCCTGGATACCGCCGCAGGGTGTGCAGGCGCGGTTCCGTTACGTTCTGTTCTGTTCGCTAGGTGTTGTGAATTCAGCTTTTGGGCTTCCTCCGGTGGTTGTAGAGGGTAATGCAGTTGTGCCTGGACTGCAGGAGTGGACATGTGTATCTACTAATTGCAAAACTGACTGGGGTATATAGCTTTGCAGGAGTCTTTAGTCAGTGCCAGTTGTTCATTGTTTTTGCAGGATTCACTTCGCTGCTGGTCTCTCCAGTTTGCTGTGCTTTTCTACAAAGATAAGTCCTGGCTTTGTTTTTGCTGTCCACCTGCTGTGGACCTTATAGTTCTGTGCATATTCATGTTTTTGTCTTGTCCAGTTTTGTCTGTGAGGGATTTTTTCAGCCTAGCTATTTCTCTGGAGATGCAGATATACCCCCCATGTCTTTAGTCAGATGTGGTGATTCGTATCTTCTGCGGTGGATATTTTCTAGTGTTTTTATACTGACCGCATAGTGCTCTGTTCTGTTCTTTCTTTTTAGCTAGTATGGCCTTCTATGCTAAAATCTGATTTCATATCTGCGTATGTTATTTCCCTCTCCTCTCACAGTCAATATTTGTGGGGGGCTATCTATCCTTTGGGGATTTTCTCTGAGGCAAGATAGGTTTCCTGTTTCTGTCTTTAGGGGTAGTTAGATCTTAGGCTGTGCCGAGGGGTCTAGGGAGTGTTAGGTACCCCCCACGGCTACTTCTAGTTGCGCTGCTAGGTTCAGGGTCTGCGGTCAGTACAGGGGCCACCTTTTCCAGAGTCCGTCTCATGCTGCTCCTAGTGTTGTGAATTCTGTTGTCGGGCTCCCTCCTGTGGTCATGAATGGTACTTCGGCTGGTTCTGTCCATGGACTTCCTCTGGTGGGTGTTTCTGAGTTTCCTTCCTCAGGTGACGAAGTTAATTCGTTAGCTGGCTGCTCTATTTAACTCCACTTAGATCTTTGCTCCATGCCACCTGTCAATGTTCCAGTATTGGTCTAGTTCACTCCTGGATCGTTCTTGTGACCTGTCTTCCCAGCAGAAGCTAAGTTCCAGCTTGTATTTCTTTGGTTTGCTATTTTTCTGTCCAGCTCGCTATTTTTATTGTTTTCTTGCTTGCTGGAAGCTCTGGAACGCAGAGGGAGCGCCTCCGCACCGTGAGTCGGTGCAGAGGGTCTTTTTGCGCCCTCTGCGTGGTCTTTTTGTAGGTTTTTGTGCTGACCGCAAAGTAACCTTTCCTATCCTCGGTCTGTTCAGTAAGTCGGGCCTCACTTTGCTAAATCTATTTCATCTCTGTGTTTGTATTTTCATCTTTACTCACAGTCATTATATGTGGGGGGCTGCCTTTTCCTTTGGGGAATTTCTCTGAGGCAAGGTGGGCTTTATTTTTCTATCTTCAAGGCTAGCTAGTTCCTTAGGCTGTGCCGAGTTGCATAGGGAGCGTTAGGCGCAATCCACGGCTATTTCTAGTGTGTTTGATAGGATTAAGGATTGGGTCAGCAGAGTTCCCACGTCCCAGAGCTCGTCCTTTATTATCAGAAACTATCAGGTCATTCCGTGTGCTCTTAACCACCAGGTCCATTATTGTCCTGACCACCAGGTCATAACATCCTAGGCCACCAGATCATAACAGTACAACTGGCCAACAATGAGTTAATTGCATCTCAGAAGAACGGAGAGAAGCTTTTGAGCCATTTTTTTTTCTTTAGCCTGTTTGGGATTTTCCTCCCTCTTTATCTCTGGGTGGCTTCGGAATCTAGTATTAACATGAATGTTCAGGAGTTAGTTTCTCGGGTGGATCAGCTTGCTGCTAGGGTACAGGGTATTTCAGATTATATTGTTCAGACTCCTGCCTTAGAACCTAAGATTCCCACTCCTGATTTATTCTTTGGTGTCAGATCCAAATTTTTGAGTTTCAAAAATAACTGTAAACTGTTTTTTGCATTAAGACCCCGGTTTTCTGGTGATCCTATTCAGCAGGTTAAAATCATCATATCTCTGCTGCGTGGTGACCCACAGGATTGGGCATTTTCCCTGGAAACTGGCAATCCTGCTTTGCTTAATGTTGATTCGTTCTTTCAGGCATTGGGGTTGTTGTATGATGAGCCTAATTCTGTGGATCAGGCTGAGAAAATCTTGTTAGCCCTGTGTCAAGGTCAAGAAGCGGCAGAATCGTATTGCCAGAAATTTAGAAAATGGTCTGTACTGACTAAATGGAATGAGGATGCCTTGGCGGCAATTTTCAGAAAGGGTCTTTCTGAATCTGTTAAGAATGTTATGGTGGGTTCCCCACGCCTGCTGGTCTGAGTGATTCTATGTCTCTTGCCATTCAGATTGATCGGCGCTTGCGCGAGCGCAGAGTTGTGCACACTGTGGCGTTGTCCTCTGAGCGGAGCCCTGAGCCTATGCAGTGTGATAGGATTTTGTCTAGAGCTGAACGTCAAGCATTCAGGCGTCAGAATAGGTTGTGTTTTTACTGCGGCGATTCTGCTCATGTTATTTCTGATTGCCCTAAGCGTACAAAGAGAATCGCTAGTTCTGTTGCCATCAGTATTATACAACCTAAATTTCTGTTATCTGTGACCTTGATTTGCTCATTATCATCATTTTCTGTCATGGCATTTGTGGATTCAGGCGCCGCTCTGAACTTAATAGACTTAGAATTTGCCAGACATTGTGGTTTTCCCTTGCAGCCTTTGCAGAACCCTATTCCTTTGAGGGGCATTGATGTTACACCGTTGGCTAAAAATAAACCTCAGTTTTGGACACAGCTGATGCATCTGGACCCGTTGAAGCACTTGCTGTGCGAAACGGCCGTCGTCCAAGCTCCAACACCGCACCCTCCTGCTTATCTTATGTTGTAACGGATATCTATCTGTTGAAGTTTTCCATTGAAATTCACGCTTTCCACTGCAGAATTTGGGGTGAGTGCCGCATATTTTCTTACTTATGAGCAAGGATTTTTTCAGCCTAGCTATTTCTCTGGAGATGCAGATATACCCCCCATGTCTTTAGTCAGATGTGGTGATTCGTATCTTCTGCGGTGGATATTTTCTAGTGTTTTTATACTGACCGCATAGTGCTCTGTTCTGTTCTTTCTTTTTAGCTAGTATGGCCTCCTATGCTAAAATCTGATTTCATATCTGCGTATGTTATTTCCCTCTCCTCTCACAGTCAATATTTGTGGGGGGCTATCTATCCTTTGGGGATTTTCTCTGAGGCAAGATAGGTTTCCTGTTTCTGTCTTTAGGGGTAGTTAGATCTTAGGCTGTGCCGAGGGGTCTAGGGAGTGTTAGGTACCCCCCACGGCTACTTCTAGTTGCGCTGCTAGGTTCAGGGTCTGCGGTCAGTACAGGGGCCACCTTCTCCAGAGTCCGTCTCATGCTGCTCTTAGGCCACCAGATCATAACAGTTAGGCACCTGCCAGGTTCCCACGCCTGACAGGGACCCCCCTGTGCCTTCTCCCTGCAACTCCCCCTGCCACGGGATGTTGCCTGGTTCCAACCCAGTCAGCTTCTGACTAACTTCCTCCCCAGCCCCTAGTTTTACCATTGTGAGGAGTGGCCCAATAAATAAAGCCTTTTTCTCCCCCAAGTGGCCGGAGTGTGAAGTGTAATGTGTTCTGGTGATACCTGGTCAGGAGAACTCCTTAGTGCCATCAGACGTACCACCACTCTCCTTAGCGGCAGAGTGCCATACTGCAACGACCAGGTCTCTGGGGCGGTGCAATAACATCTATCCCTTAGTCCTCGGTGTATAACATCTATCTCTTAGTCCTCGGTGTATAATATCTATACCTCAGTCCTCAGAGTATAACATCGATCCCTTAGTCCTCGGTGTATAACCTATTTCTTAGTCCTCGGTGTATAATCTCTATTCCTTAGTCCTCGGAGTATAATATCTATCCCTTAGTCCTCGGAGTATAACATCTATCCCTTAGTCCTCGGTGTATATGTTCAAAAGTTGCTGAGTCTAAATATCCTGTCATCATTAACATCAGCACAAAAACAGTGCCCTCACTGAGATTTTCATGGCATGGATTTCCAAAGCCGAACAGCTGCATGCAGCCTTACATCACAAAGCACAATACCCAGTGTCAGGTGGAGTGGTGTAAAGCAGACTTCAATGGACGCTGGATGAGTGGAAACGTGTTCTGTGGAGTGTCTGATCACATGTCTCTATCTGGCAGGTTATGGACGAGTTTAGATTTGATGACTGCCAGAAGAACGCTACCTGCCTGATGGCATTATGCCAACTGTAAAGTTTGGCGGTGGATGGAAAATGCTGTGGGCTTGTTTTTCAGGGGTCGGTCTAGGCGCTCTACTTCTCATAGAATCAAAGAATCATATAATATTTGAAGGGACCTCTAGGTTCATCGTGTCCAACCCTCTGCTCATTGCAGGATTCACTAAGCCAACTGAGACAGTTGTCTCTCCAACCTCTGTTTGAAGGCTTCCATTGAAGGAGAACTCACCACCTCTAGTGGCAGCCTGATCCACTCATTGATAACGCTCACTGTCAAAAGATTTTTCTAATACTAATCTGTATCTTCTCCCTCTCAGTTTTATTCCATTGCTTCTTGTGTTCCCATGTGCAATTGAGAATAATGATGATCTCGCTACACTGTGACATCCCTTCAGATATTTGTAGACAGCTATTAAGGCTTCTCTTAGCCTTCTTTTTTGCAAGTTAAACATTCCCGGATCCTTTAACTGTTCCTGGTAGGACATACTTTGCAGTCCCCTCACCATCCTGGTAGCTCTTCTTTGAACTTGCTCCAGTTTTTTATGTCTTTTGTTAAATGTGGTACCCAGAACTGGACACAGTGTTCCAGATGTGGCCTGAGCAAGGAGGAAGAGAGGTGATAATTACTTTACATGATCTAGACTCTGTGCTTCTCTTAATACATCCCAAAACTGCTTTTGCTGCTGCATCACACTGTTGACTCATGTGCAATCTGTAATATATTAGTATACTCAAATCTGTTTTTACACATGCTGTTGCTTAGTTCTATTCCTCCAATTCTGTAGATTCCATTTTCATTTTTTTTGCCCAGACCTGATCAGCTGCCACAACCAGGACCGGCATCATCACCCATGCAATTGCTGGAGGTTAGAGGGGAGGGATATGCGGTATGGGGCCCGTGAGTCGGAGGCCCCCTCAAATAGTCACGTCTCCTTGTTCCCATCACCTGTAGTGTCTTGAGTGTCCTCTGATTGTTTGAGTTCTCAGGGCAGAGGGTGCAATGATGTCTCTGTTCTGAGCACTGCTAAATATATCGGACCTGTGGCGGGAACGGGAGAGGTGAGTATTTGATTTATTTATGTATGCAGCATTATATGGACCCTTTATTCTATATGGAACATTGCATTGGTCCCATAATATACTGTATGGAGCATTATATGGAGCTCATTATACTGTATGGAGCAATATATGCGCCTCATTACATTATTTGGAGCAGTATATGGGGTCCATTATTCTGTACGGAGCAATAAATATGGCCCATTATTCTGTATGGAGCAATATATAGCAATATATGGAGTCCATTATTCTGTATGGAGCAATGCATGGAATCCATTATACTGTGTGCAGTATTGTATGGGGCCCATTATACTGCATGGAACATTATATGGGGCCCACTGGATACTGTATGGAGCATTATATGGGCCAGTATACTGTATGGAGCATTATTTGTGGCCCATTATATACTGTATGGAGCATTATATGGGACCATTATAGTGTACAGAGCATTATATGGGGCCAGTATACTGTATGGAGCATTATTTGTGGCCCATTATATACTGTATGGAGCATTATATGGGACCATTATAGTGTACAGAGCATTATATGGGGCCAGTATACTGTATGGAGCATTATATGGAGCCATTATACTGTATGGAGCATACTGTATGGAGCGTTATTTAGGACCATTATAGTGTATGGAGTATTATATGGGGACAAGACCTCAAAATAGCAGAAGATGCAAGACGACCCAGGAATCTCACAGAACTGGAAGAATTTTCCAAGGAAGAATGGATGAAAATCCCTCAAACAAGAATTGAAAGACTCTTGTCTGGCTACAAAAAGCATTTATAAGCTGTGATACTTACACAAGATATGCTTTTGGGTTCTAACCGTGCAGGGTGCCAAAACTTTTGTATTTGCCCATTTTCATTTCTGTAATTGTTTTATTTTTTTGCCTAAAATACAAAGGAAATGTGTTATTATCCGTAACTTTAGGCCTTTTAGAGATCATTTCATCTTCATCTTGTTTAACTGTTCCCAAACAGTCATTTTGACCAGGGGCACCCTAACTTTTATATGCCACTGTATTTATCTTCGTGGATTTTTCAGCCAGAAAAATCCTTGGAAGAAAAAACAACTCTGTCTGAACATATCCTTAGAATAACATAAATATTTAATTCACACAAGCCCCCAAAAAATAGTCTTAGATTGGTTGGTGCCCTGTTCATTACATATCATAGAGCCCTTTTCCTTCCATTTTGGTAAACCGCATAGTGACCAAATGATACAATTATAAAGTCTATAATCAATGTTGGCTGTTCGTTGCACAGATAATACAGCTTAGTCTAAACGGTTTTTCCATAGATCATGCATAGTGCCACGGCGGCCACCATTGTCAGCGGTGCCTCCTGTAGGTACAATGCACGCTGTGCATTGCACAATGATGGAATGCCATTACGGCCACCCGTGGTAATCATGGCCATATATCCTTCACAGCTATGGATTGATAAGAATTGTATCTGCTTCTCATTTCAATTGACTAAATGAAAAGTGAAGCATTTTCAGTTTTCATGACTTCATTTGTCAATACCGAGAGGCAGGAGGAGAAAGATAAGACAGAGATGACTCTTGAAATGTGATGTGTAGGATTCCTGTGCACAATATAAGTCAAATTGCCTGTAATTTCCTAATCCATCTGAGAGCGTATCCTTGACAGTTATCGAATTGATCCATCTTTATATTTCACAGCCATAAGTGTCAGGATGGAGGATAATGCCCGTGTTATGCACTGTCCCACTTCCATCCCTATTTGTAATTTGTACCTTGCAGTGCCCCCATTTCAGATGGCCCGGACCTCCATTATTGCACTTATTCCATAATGAATCATTTCTTACCCTAAAAAGAAAGTGAACATGTAGTACAGTGGTGGTCAGGGCATATTTTATTATACATGTGAAATACATATGTATTCTACAGCCTTGGTTACTGACTGATGCAGAATAATTATCTATGACAGCAATGCGCCCGACACCGTAAAGAAGACAGAGTCCAGACGTGCAAGAAACGTGCAGAATCCACGTCCCCCATGTATGAAGTTATCCTTCAAGGTCTGAGAAGTTATCCTACAGGATCCAGGAAGACCTTTGAAGTAGATCCAACAAACCGAACCAAAATTTGGTTTTAGAAAACTTTTGATTTTTGCTCCTCCCACAAGCTTTAACGTCTTTAATTATTGATACGGCTGTATGGTGGCTTTTTTTCTTATATAGTCTGTATTTTTTATTGGTACCATTTTGGGGTTCATAAAACTTTGTAATGTATTTTTGTTCCATTTTTCAGGTGAGGCAAAGTGATCAAAAAACAGATATTATGCCGTTTTGTATTTTTTTTTTTTTTCGCTTTGGCGTAACAGTCATGGCATATTTTACTGGTACAGACTAATTATATATTCTACATATATACTGTATTTTACATCTATATTTAATTGTCTAAGGTCCACTTCCATCTGTTTATCTGCATCTGTTTATCTGTCTGTAACGGAAATCTCGCGTCGCTGATTGGTCACGGCCAGTTGGGCGCGACCAATCAGCAACAGGCAAGTCCGGCCGCGAATTGGCCCCTCCGTACTCCCCTCCAGTCAGTGCCCCCTCCATACTCCCCTCCAGTCAGTGCCCCCTCCATACTCCCCTCCAGTCAGCGCCCATATAGCATTTTGGCAGTCCGTTAAATGGAGTGCGTTACACCGCGGCATAACGCGGTGTAACGCAGTCCACTAACGCTGCTATTAGCCCTATAAGTGTGACCAACTTTTTACTATTGATGCTGCCTATGCAGCATCAATAGTAAAAACATATAATTTTAAAAATAATAATAATAATAAAATAATCATTATATTCTCACCTTTCGGCGTCCGTGGCAGCCTTTCCCGCTCCTTGCGACGCTCGGGTCCCAAGAATGAATTGTGGCAATGACCCCAGATGACGTAGCGGTCTTGTGAGACCGCTACATCATCACGGGTTATTGCCGCAAGGCATTACTGGGAACGGAGCGTCGCGAGGAGAATCACTAAATTCCTGGGCTGGATCCGGGGGCCGCCGGAAGGTGAGTATATAACTATTTTTTATTTTAATTATTTTTTTTCACAGGGATATGGTGCCCACATTGCTGTATACTATGTGGGATGTGTTATATACTGCGTGGGCTGTGTTATATACTGTGTTGCTGTGCTATATACTACATGGCTGTGCAATATACTACTTGGGCTGTGCAATATACTATGTGGCTGTGTTATATGCTACATGGGCTTTGTTATATACTGCGTGGCCTGTGCTATGTACAGTACTATGTGGGCAGTGTTATATACTGTGTGGGCTATGCTATATACTACGTAGCTGTGCAATATGCTACGTGGCTGTGCTATATACTACGTGGCTGTGTTATATACTGCGTGGCCTGTGCTATATACTACATGGGCTGTGCTATATACTACGTAGGCTGTGTTATATACTGCGTGGGCTGTGCTATATACTACGTGGGCTGTGCTATATACTATGTGGGTTGTGTTATATACTGCGTGGGCTCTGTTATATACTATGTGGCTGTGCTATATACTACGTGGGCTGTGCCATATACTATGTGGGCTGTGTTATATACTGCGTGGGCTGTGCTATATACTATGTGGCTGTGCTATATACTACGTGGCTGTGCAATACACTATGTGGCTGTGCTATATACTACGTGCCTGTGTTATATACTATGTAGTTGTGCTATATACTACGTGACTGTGCTATATACTGTGTTATATGCTACGTGGGCTGTGAGACTCTTTCACCCGGGGCCCTCAAAAACCAGGAGCTGGCCCTGGCTTCTCTGATTGGTCGCGCCCGGCCGGCCGCGAACAATCAGCGACAGACGCAGTCCGGCCGCGAATTGGCACGGGATTTGAACCACGCTTCACTAATTGGTCGTGCCTGGCCCGCCGAATCCTGTGTATTCATTGCATTATTCTGAAATCTTCATAAATAAATTACATACATATTCTAGAATATCCGATGCGCTACAATTGGGCCACCATCTAGTATAAGATAATTATTTTAAGATTTTATTACCGTATTTTCTGGTGTATAAGACGACTGGACATATAAGACGACCCCCAACTTTTCCATATAAAATATGGAATTTGGGATTTACCCGCTGTATAAGACGGGGGTCATCTTATACGTCCAGTCATCTTATACGGCGTGTGGTTCCCAGGGTCTGGAGGAGAGGAGACTCTCCTTCAGGCCCTGGGATCCATATTCATGTAAAAAATAAAGAATAAAAATAACAAATATGGATATACTCACCCCTCCGACGAACCCTGGCTGTCACCGCTGCAAGCGTCTGCCTCTGTTCCTAAGAATGCAGAGAGTGAAGGACCTTCGATGACGTCGCGGTCAGGTGACCGGTCACCTGACCGCTCATGTGACTGCAACGTCATAGAAGGTCCTTCACTCTCTGCATTCTTAGGAACGGAGGCAGATGCTTGCAGCGGTGACAGTCAGGGTTCGTCGGAGGGGTGAGTATATCCATATTTTTTATTTTTATTCTTTATTTTTTACATGAATATGGATCCCAGGGCCTGAAGGAGAGTCTCCTCGCCTTCAGATCCTGGGAACCATACAGGACCGCTTATGCATGCTATGATTCCAAGTATGTTATTTTTAATTTATATTAATTTTTATCAATTCTTTTATCAACTTATCAACTTATCCACTCATATATATATATATAAATGTATGTATATATATATATATATATATATATATATATATATATATATATATATATATATATATATACAGTACAGACCAAAAGTTTGGACACACCTTCTCATTTAAAGATTTTTCTGTATTTTCATGACTATGAAAATTGTACATTCACACTGAAGGCATAACAACTATGAATTAACACATGTGGAATTATATACTTAACAAAAAAGTGTGAAACAACTGAAATTATGTCTTATATTCTAGGTTCTTCAAAGTAGCCACCTTTTGCTTTGATGACTGCTTTGCACACTCTTGGCATTCTCTTGATGAGCTTCAAGAGGTAGTCACCGGGAATGGTCTTCCAACAATCTTGAAGGAGTTCTCAGAGATACTTAGCACTTGTTGGCCCTTTTGCCTTCACTCTGCGGTCCAGCTCACCCCAAACCATCTCGATTGGGTTCAGGTCTGGTGACTGTGGAGGCTCGGTCACCTGGCATAGCACCCCCACACATCACACCTCCTCCTCCACCATACTTCACGGTGGGAACCAGGCATGCAGAGTCCATCCGCTCACTTTTTCTGTGTCGCACAAAGACACGGTGGTTGGAACCAAAGATCTAAAATTTGGACTCATCAGACCAAAGCACAGATTTCCACTGGTCTAATGTCCATTCCTTGTGTTCTTTAGATCAAACAAGTCTCTTCTGCTTGCTGCCTGTCCTTAGCAGTGGTTTCCTAGCAGCTATTTTACCATGAAGGCCTGCTGCACAAAGTCTCCTCTTATCAGTTGTTGTAGAGATGTGTCTTCTGCTAGAACTCTGTGTAGCATTGACCTGGTCTCTGGTGTTGAGCATTCCAATACTGCAAATATTGGGTATTGGCCGATATTCGCTGTATCGGAATTCCGATACCGAGTTCCGATACTTTTGCTATATTGGATACCGGAATCGGAAGTTCCCATAGTGCAATGATGCACTATAATGGAGTGTAGGTGGTGCATGGGCGGAGACTGCGTGTGTGCGGGCGGGGTCTGTGCATGACCGTGGGGGGTCTGTGCGGGCCTGCTGAGGGTCTGTGCGTGCCTGCCGGGGGTCTGTGCGGCCTGCTGGGGGTCTGTGTGTGGCTGCCAGGGCTCTGGGCGGGCTGCCGGGGCTCTGGGCGGGCTGCCGGGGGTCTGTGCATGCCTGCCGGAGCGCAGTGCGGCCTGCCGAGGGTCTGTGCATGCCTGCCGGAGGTCTGTGCGGGCCTGCTGGGGCTCTGTGCGGGCTGCCGGGAGTCTGTGCATGCCTGCCAGGGATCTGTGCGGCCTGCCGGGGGTCTGTCCCGGCCTGCCGGGGATCTGTGCGGGCTGCCGTGGGTCTGTACGTGCCTGCCAGAGTCTGTGTGGCCTGCCGGGGTTCTGTGCGGGCCTGCCGGTGGGTCTGTGTCTGCCTGCTGGGGCTCTGTGTGCCCTACCGGGGGTCTGTGCATGCCTGCCAGGGGTCTGTGTGAGTCTGCCGGGGCGCTGTGCGGGCTGCTGGGGGTCTGTGCGGGCTACCGGGGGTCTGTGCGGGCTGCCGGGGCTCTGTGTGAGCTGCCGGGGTTCTGTGCGGGCTGCCGGGGCTCTGTGTGGGCTGCCGGGGGTCTGTGCATGCTTGCAGTCATCGTCCGATGGGACTACAAGTCCTTTCGGACGATGCCTGCTACAGTGACAGTGATTGTCACATTAGCCAATGATGGGACAGTAGTAGACCCATCATCCGGCTAATGTATTGAATGTAAAAAAAAAATACTACATACATACTACATACATACATACATACATACATACTACATACATACATACTACATACATGCATACTACATATATACATACTACATACATACATACATACTACATGCATACATTCTACATACATACATACTACATACATACTACGTACATACATACTACCTACATACATACATACTACATACATACTACATACATACATACATAATACATACATACTACATGCATACATACTACATGCATACATACTACATACATACAAACTACATACATACTACATACATACTACATACATACTACTGTACATACTACATACAGTACATACTACATACAATACATTCATACATTGCATACAATACATACATATAGACATACAGTACATATAGCATAGAGTACATACTCACCATCACTTGTCACTTTGTTCCCCGAAGCCAGTGTCATCTGTAAAAAATATTAAAATAACAAACAACCAATACACTCCCTGATCCGCAGAAATCCACGAGTGTCCCACGACGATCTCCCGTGGAGAACGGCAGCATCAGCATCAGTCCCTCTCCAGGGACTCCAGGAAAACAATGACGGGAGGAAGGTATCCTTCCACACTGTATTCCTCCGCCGCTGTAAAAAAATAGCCCCTAGTCTCACTTTTGGCATTGCTGCATTTCCCACACAGCAATTGCCATAAAGTGAGACTTTGAACTTTAGTAACCTCAGTGATGCACTGCAGGAGCCATTGTCTCCTGTCAATGTGTCACTGAGGGTCCTATAGAGCAGTGACATCACCCGATGTCACTGTTCTATAGGGGAGGTCGTCATGGGACACTCGTTATTAATTGGACTACAGCAGACAGGTAGTATACGGTTTATTATTTTACATTTTTTGCAGGCGCTGAAGTATGGTAAGTATGGTTAAATGAAGAATATTAAAATACTTTTTTTCCGAATGTGTGCATGTTTTATTAACCCTTTATTACTATTGGATTAATAATGGATAGGCGTCTTATTGACGCCTCTCCCTTATTAACCCAGCTTAATGTCACCTTAAAATAGCAAGGGACATTAACCTCTTATTATTACCCCATATCCCACCGCTACACAGGAGTGGGAAGAGAGGGGCTAAGTGCCGCAATTGGCGCATCTTACAGATGCGCCATTTCTGGGGCGGCTGTGGACTGGTATTTGTAGCCGGGGGGCCAATATCCATGGCCCCTCTCTAGGCTATGTATATCAGCCCGCAGCTGTCTGCATAGCCTTTCTGGCTATATAATATAGGGGGACCCCACGTCATTTTTGGGAGGTCCCCCTATTTTAATAGCCAGTAAAGGCTACGCAGACAGCTGCGGGCTAGTATTCATAGCAGGCTACAAATATTGGCCCCTGGCCATTGGCTTTCCCCCTCTGGCGCAGAAAATTGCACGGGAGCCCTCACCATTTTTTTTTCTTTAGAATTCAACGCTCATTAAGGCCTCTTTCACACTTGCATCGGTACGGGTCCGTCGCCATGCGTCGGGCCGACGTACCGATACACATTGTGAAATTTGTGCATGAAGTGGGCAGCGGATGCAGTTTTTCAATGCATCCGATACCCATTCTGAAGTCCGGAGAGGAGGGGGCGGAGTTTTGGCCACACATGTGCGGTGGAAAATGGCGGACGCGACGGAAAAAAAAGTTCACTTGAACGTTTTTTCATGCCGATGGTCTGCCAAAACACGACGGATCCGTTGCACAACGGACACGACGTGTGGCCAATGCCATCCGTCGCGATCCGTCGCTAATACAAATCTATGGGTAAAAACCGCATCCTGCGAGCAAGTGTGAAAGTAGCCTTAGAAACATCAGCCTTTCTATTATATATCCAAGGATATATCTATCTATACATATATTTATAGATAGATCTACAGATACATACCGTGTTTCCCCGATAGTAAGACACCCCCGAAAGTAAGACGTAGTGGGGGTTTTAGCGGGGTCGGTTAATGTAAGACGTACCCCGAAAGTAAGACGTAGTAAATACCGTAGTGCTGAGTAGTGTCGGCGTCGGCCGAAACTCGATGGTTCCCAGGGTCTGAAGGAGAGGTAACTCTCCTTCAGGCCCTGCGATCCATATTTAAGTGTAAAATAAAGAATTAAAATAAAAAATATCGCTATACTTACCCTCTGACGCGCCCTGGTACTAACCGGGAACCTTCGAATCAGCGCTTCCAGGACCTGCGGTGACGTCGCGGTGACGTCGCGGCTTCTGATTGGTCGTGCGAGCGGTCACATGGGCGGTCGCGCGACCAATCACAAGCCGCGACGTCACCGCGACGTCACCGCAGGTCCTGGAAGCGCTGATTCGAAGGAAGGAAGGTTCCCGGTTAGTACCAGGGCGCGTCAGAGGGTAAGTATAGCGATATTTTTTATTTTAATTCTTTATTTTACACTTAAATATGGATCGCAGGGCCTGAAGGAGAGTTTCCTCTCCTTCAGATCCTGGGAACCATCCAGGGATACCTTCCGATACTTGTGTCCCATTGACTTGTATTGGTATCGGTATCGGCGATATCCGATATTTTTCGGGTATCGGCCGATACTATCTGATACCGATACTTTCAAGTATCGGACGGTATCGCTCAACACTAGTACGGTAGTAAAATGTACGTTGGAAAAAAAAAAACGCAGCGTTTTTTTTTCCAATGTAAGACATACCCCGAAAGTAAGACGTAGTGGGACTTTTGAGTGGTAAAAGAATGTAAGACACTGTCTTACTTTCGGGGAAACACGGTAGATGTATATATCTGGCTGCTTTCACACATCAGGTTTTTGCAGTCAGGTACAATCCGGCGAGTTTTGAAAAAAACGGATCCGTTTTTTTCCGCCGGATCTGTTTTTTTCCACCGGATCCGTTTTTTTACGCAGCATCCGTTTTTCTCCGCCGGATCCGTTTTTTCCCACCGGATCCGTTTTTTTCCGCTGGATCTGTTTTTTCCACCGGATCTGTTTTTTTACGCAGGATCCGTTTTTTCCATCGGATCCTTTTTTCCACCGGATCCGTTTTTTTACGCCGGATCCATTTTTTTCAAAATTCACCAGATTGTGCCTAGCGGCAAAAACCTGATAGATAGATATATCCATAGATATATAATAAAAAGGCAGATGTTTCTAAGGCTACTTTCACACCTGCGTTTTTAGCAATCGGTCGCAATCCATCATTTTGAGAAAAAAACGGATCCTGCAAATGTGCTCGCAGGATGTGTTTTTTACCCATAGACTTGTATTAGCGACGGATCGCGACGGATGGCCACCCGTCGTGTCTGTCGTGCAACGGATCCGTCGTGTCTTGGTGGACCGTCGGCATGAGAAAGCGTTCAATTGAACTTTTTTTTGTCTGTCTCGTCCGCCATTTCTTACTGCGCATGAGCGTCCAAAACTCCATCCCATCCTCCCCGAACTTCAGAATGGGCAGCGGATGCGTTGAAAAACTGCATCCGCTGCACACGTCGTGAACAAATTTCACAACATGCGTTGGTACGTCAGCCCGACGCATGGCGATGGAGCCGTACTGACGCAAGTGTGAAAGAGGCCTTAATGAGCGTTAAATTTAAAAAGAAAATGGAAAAAACGGTGTGGGCTCCCGCACAATTTTCTGCGCCAGAGGGGGAAAGCCGATGGCCGGGGGCCAATATTTGTAGCCTGCTATGAATATCAGCCCACAGCTGTCTGCGTAGCCTTTACTGGCTACTAAAATAGGGGGACCCCCCAAAAAATAACGTGGGGTCCCCCTATATTTTATAGCCAGAAAGGCTATGCAGACAGCTGCGGGCTGATATTCATAGCCTAGAGAGGGCCCCCGGCTACAAACACCAGTCCGCAGCCGCCTAAGAAATGCTGATACCCCATGTGTGGGAGAAAACTACTGTTTGGGCGCATGGCAGAGCTCAGAAGGGAAGGAGCACCTTTTTACTTTTTCAACGCAGAATTGTATGGCTTGAGATTAGACGTCATGTTTCATTTGCAGAGTCCCTGGTGTGTCTAAACAGTGGAAACCTCCCAATTCTAACTCCAACCCTAACCCCAACACAAACCTAACCCTAGTCCCATCCCTAACCACACCCCTAATCCGAACACATCCCTAACCCTAATCCCAACCATACCCCTAACCCTGACACACCCTTAACTCAACCATAAACGTAATCCAAACCCTAACCCCAACTTTAGCCCCAACCCTAACTTTAGCCCCAACCCTATCCCTAACTTTAGCCCCAACCCTAAGCCTAACTTTTGCCCCAACCCTAACTTTAGCCCCAAACCTAACCCTAACTTTAGCCCCAACTCTACCTTTAGCCCAAACCCTAACCCTAATGGGAAAATGGAAATAAATACATTTTTTTTATTTTATTATTTTTCCCTAACTAAGGCTGTAATAATGGGGGGTTTGATTTACTATTTATAGTGGGTTTTTATGATTGGTAGCTGTCACACTCTAAAAGACGCTTGTTATTGGAAAAAATATTTTTTGCATTACCACATTCTGAGAGCTATAATTTTTCCATATTTGGGTCCACAGAGTCATGTGAAGTCTTGTTTTTTGCGGGACGAGTTGACGTTTTCATTGGTATCATTTTTGGGCACATGACATTTTTTGATCACTTTTTTATTCCGATTTTTGTTAGGCAGAATTAACAAAAACCAGCAATTCATTAATCTCTTTTGCAGGGGGGTTGGGGGGGGGGTGACGTTTATACCGTTCCGCGTTGGGAAAATTGATAAAGCAGTTTTATTGTTCGGGTCAGTACGATTACAGCGATACCTCTTTATTATCATTTTTTTATGTTTTATACAGGTTTTATACAATAAAAACTGCTTTATAGAAAAAATAATTATTTTTGGATCGCTTTAATCTGAGGGCTTTATCTTTTTTATTTTTTCGCTGATGATGCTGTGTGGCAGCTCGTTTTTTGCAGAACAAGATGACATTTTTGGTGGTACAATGTTTATTTATATCCGTCTTTTTGATCGTGTGTTATTCCACTTGATGCTAAAGCATTGTTTTTTGCCTATTTTTTTTATGGTGTTCACTGAAGGGGTTAACTAGTTGGACAGTTTCATAGGTCGGGTCGTTACGGACACGGCGATACTAAACATGTGTACTTTTATTGTTTTTTTATTTATTTACATAAAGAAATGTATTTATTGGAACAATATTTTTTTTTACATTTATTTAGGATTGGGTTTTTTTTTTTTTTTTTTTACACATGTAATTTTTTTTTTTAACCTTTTTACTTTGTCCCAGTGTGGGACATCATGGTAAAGTGTCAGATCGCTGATCTGACACTTTGCATTGCAATGTGTCAGATCAGCGATCTGACAGGCACTCCAGGAGGCTTGCTGGCGTTTGCTCTGAGCAGGCACTTGCAAGTCACTTCCCTGCAGGACCCGGCCATCTTGGATCTGGGGCCTGCAGGGAGGAGGACGGAGCCCCCTCCCTGTGCGATGCTTCCCTATGCCGCTGGAACGCTGTAATCATGTTTGATCGCAGTGTTCCGGGGGTTAATATGCCTGGAGCGATTCATGACAGCTCCTGGCACATAGTGCCAGATGTCAGCTGTGATAGTCAGCTGACAACCGGCCACGATCCCCCCGTGAGCGCGGCTGATCGCGTTAGACATACTATCCCGTAGGCGGTTATACGGGCCCATACCACCTCGACTGGATAGTACGTCTAATGTCAGAAAGGGGTTAAAGGGAATCTATCAGCAGATCTTTGCCACCTCATATGAGAGCAGCAGCATCTATGGACAGAGACACTGATTCTAGTGTTGTGTCACTTATTCAGCTACTTAATGTAGTTTTAAAAAACACTCTATTTTATCAACAGGAGATTATCACTAGAGGTCTACTAAACCTGCTGCCATGTAGGCCTCCGTGCTCTGTATTCTCTGTATAACCTTGCACCCATCACTGAGTGGTAGCATTCTGCCTATGCACAGTATGCATAGAAAGCTGCCAATCAGTGCAGTAGGAGGGGTTATACAGAGCTCAGCATTTAGAAAACAGCTAGATCTTCAGCAGAGAAAGCAGGGAGTTTAGGAAAAACTGTAACAAGCAGCCCACATGGCTGGAATTAGACCCTCTGCACCTACATCATGCTGCTCTCAGGTAGGGGGTGCAAAAAGTTGATGACATATTTCCAACAATTAACATAAAATCAAATCTTTTATATCATATCCATATCTATTTTATAAACTATGTATAGTAGTAAATTATATGCAGGAAATACAATAAAAATGAATAAAAAACAAAAGCTTCCCTCAATAATATCACGTCCCATCACCAAGCAATGGTCTCCTTGTCATTTGTCGCCCGGCATCTCTAGACTAGTAAGACACTAATATAAGTAGTTGCTTCGCTTCCTAGCATGGTTCGCGGCTGTAATGAAATATTAATGAAGGCGCTGGAAGTACTTTCTCTACTTTTTAGGATGTTACATGACAAAATAATTATGACATAAATGTTCATTGCACCAAAAAGAAGCTAATGCACGGAGGCAGAATCAGTGCCTAATATACGGAATGGCCGGCTGCAGACAAAACGCCGTGCTCTGTCAGGGGCGAGTGTCATTCTTCTTTCTTGTTGCTAAGGATCGTCATGATTCATAAATTCTGCAGGATGATAAAACCCAGATGAATATTTACAGCTAACGAGATGCGCTTTCCGCACTGCACGAAAGTGTACAGGTGTTAGAAAAGGGCTTCAACACTGGCGCAATTTACCACGACGAGGATCAAGAGATGCAAAAGATTTTATTAGATGCTTGATTGCCATGGCAACCAAAGAAGCTTAAAAATTCTGTACTTTATAAGGACACGGTGCCGAGCCTACCAGCATGGAGGTTAATGTGAGGACTGGCGCAATGTAGACTGAAAAACACTACTGAGAAAGTAACTCGTGCTTTACTGATGTATGCAGTAAGCTCTTCAGCGACTTCCAGAAGTCCCATGTTTATTTGTTTCCTCCCTTCTATAGCGCCATCATATTCCGCAGTGCTTTACGAACATCATCACCACTGTCCCCATCTTGGCTCACAATCTTCCCTATCGGTATGTCTTTGGAATGTGGGAGGAAACTGGAAAACCCGGAGGAAACCCACACAAACACGGAGAGAACATGCAAGCTCCTTGCAGATCTTGTCCTTGGTGGGATTTGTACCCAGGACTCCAGCGCTGCAAAGCAACATTGCTAACCGCTGCGCCACCGTGCTGCCCTTAAATTCTTCACAACATCTGACATACATGCACGGCACTGCGGTAAGTGCGTCCGCCGGCACGATCATCAGCGGGTGTCAGCTCTATATGAGAGCTGATACATTGCAACAATTCCCAAGATCGGTGATCATTGATTGGCTTAGCAGAGGGAGGAAGCACCCTCTCGCTCCAATCGACACAACACGATTGCGATTGCATTGTGCCAATGGATTCCATGGTGACTCTGGGCTGAAAGAAGGTCGCAGGGCCAGCCAGGTATGGTGGCCTGTAAGTTCCTGCTCAGAGCAGGAGCTGAAGCACCTCCTTCATGTGTGCGATGCACAGATCTAATACCTCATAATGTAAGGCTAGTTTCACACTTCAGTGTCTCCGCCACGTGTGGTGACAGTTTTCTCACGTACCGGAGACACTGACACACGTAGAAACATGTCAGCATGTTTTCACGGACCGTGTATCCATGTGCAAAACACGCAGACATGTACGTTTTTACCCGGACACACGGACCGCAAAACGTGCCACTCATGTGCACACGGAGAACAGTGTACACTGTCCTCCGTGTTCACAGATGGCCACCGGGGAAGAAGCGCTACTGTAAGCGCTATTCCCCTGTGTGTGGTGCTGAAGCCGGCTGTCATCCCGTCTTCCCTGCTCTGCCGCCGAGAAGTGTGAACAGGGGAGAATGAATGAAAGAAAAACCCAACGTGGGGTCCCCCCTATGTTTTTCAACCAACCCAGCAAAACTCTCAGGTGCGGGCTGCTATTCTCAGACTGGTAAGGGGCCATGGATATGGGCCCCCCAGCCTGAAAACAGCAGCCTGCAGATGCCCAGAAAAGGCGCATCTATTAGATGCGCCAATTCTGGAGCTTTGCCTGGTTCTTCCCACTAGCCCTGTAGGGGTGGCAAGTGGGATTAAGGATTAATGACACCTTCCTGTTGTAACGTCACATTAAGCCGACTTACTAATTGAGTGGTGTTAATAAGAGACTGATCCATTACTAATCCTATAGTTGTTAAAGAGTAAATAAGACACCACACAGTAAGAAAAAAAGTCTTTTAATTAAATAAAACAATGAACACAGTTTTGCCATCTTTATTAGTCAGCCAATCCAAGCAAAGCGCTGTAAAAAAAAATCAAAATAAAAAACCAACAATATACCCATACCTGTCCGGCGTACAGTCAATCCTATTCTGGGGAATGTAAAGTTTACAACCGGGAGCGGTGCTAATGCATTAGGTCAGCAATCAGGGCAGGAAAAATGAATGTCCCATTCTGGGAAAATGAATGTCCCAATCTGGGAAAATGTAAAAAATGTGAAATATTTAAAAAAAAATTACAAAATAAAAAACTAAAAAAAATGAAAAAAATATTAAACCGGTAAATATATATATATATATATATATATATATATATATATATATATATATCTACTATATAATTGTCTAAGGGTCACTTCCGTCTTTCTGTCTGTCCTTCTGTCTGTCTGTCACGGATATTCATTGGTCGCGGCCTCTGTCTGTCATGGAACCCAAGTCGCTGATTGGTCGTGGCAAAATGCCCACGACCATTGCCACGACCAATCAGCGATGGGCACAGTCCGCCGGCAAAATGGCCGCTCCTTCCTCCCGCAGTCAGTGCCCGCTCCATACTCCCCTCCAGTCAGCCCTCACACAGGGTTAATGCCAGCGTTAATGGACCGCGGTGTAACGCACTCCATTAACGCAGCTATTAACCCTGTGTGACCAACGTTTTACTATTGATGCTGCATATGCAGCATCAATAGTAAAAATATCTAATGTTAAAAATAATAATAATAAAAAAAAACGTTATTCTCACCCTCCGACGTGGCGCTGTCCTCGGTAGTGCAAGCGGCAGGTTCCGGTGCCAAGGGTGCTATGCGAGAAGGACCTTCCATGATGTCATGGTCATGTGACCGCAACGTCATCACAGGTCCTGCGCTCATACCGATCCTGGGAACGGACGCTGCCGTGTGCACCGCACACAGCCGCCAGGACTACAAGGGGCCCTCATATATGTTTATTTTTTATTTTAAGTCTTTTTTAACCTGTTACATACGTGGCTAGGCAATATACTACGTGGCTGGGCAATATACTACGTGACTGGCCAATATACTTTGTGACTGGGCAGTATACTACGTCACTGGGCAGTATACTACGTGTCTGTGCTGTATACTACATGGCTCTGTGCTGTATACTACATTGCTGTGCAATATACTACGTGACTGGGCAATATACTACGTGGCTGGGCAATATACTACGTGACTGGGCAATATACTACGTGACTGACCAATATACTACGTGACTGGGCAATATACTACGTGTCTGGGCAATAAACTACGTGGCTGGGCAATATACTACGTCACTAGGCAATATACTATGTGGCTGGGCAATATACTACGTGACTGGGCAATATACTACATGTCTGGGCAATATACTACGTGGCTGGGCAATATACTACGTGACTGGGCAATATACTACGTGACTGGGCAATATACTACGTGACTGGGCAATATACTACGTGTCTGGGCAATATACTACGTGGCTGGGCAATATACTACGTGGTTGGGCAATATACTATGTCACTGGGCAATATACTACAGGACTGGGCAATATACTACGTCACTGGGCAATATACTACGTGGCTGGGCAATATACTACGTGGTTGGGCAATATACTACATGGCTGGGCAATATACTACGTGGACTGTGCAATATACTACGTATATATATATATATATATATATATATATATACACTGCTAAAAAAGGGGAACACTTAAACAACAGAATCTAACTCCAAAAAATCAAACTTCTGTGAAATCAAACTGTCCACTTAGGAAGCAACACTGTTTGACAATCAACTTCACATGCTGTTGTGCAAATGGAATAGACAACAGATGGAAATTAGTGGCAATTATCAAGACACCCTCAATAAAGGAGTGGTTCTGCAGGTGGGGACCACAGACCGCATCTCAGTACCAATGCTTTCTGGCTGATATTTTGGTCACTTTTGAATGTTGGTTGTGCTTTCACACTCGTGTTAGCATGAGACGGACTCTACAACTCACACAAGTGGCTCAGGTAGTGCAGCTCATCCAGGATGGCACATCAATGCAACCTGTGGCAAGAAGGTTTTCTATGTCTGTCAGCGTAGTATCCAGAGGCTGGAGGTGCTACCAGGAGACAGGCCAGTACTCCAGGAGACGTGAAGGGGGCCGTAGGAGGGCAACAACCCAGCAGCAGGACCGCTACCTCCACCTTTGTGCAAGGAGGAACAGAAGGAGCACTGCCAGAGCCCTGCAAAATTACCTCCAGCAGGCCACAAATGTGCATGTGTCTGCATAAACGGTCAGAATCCGACTCCATGAGGATGGTCTGAGTGCCCGATGTCCACAGATGGGGGTTGTGCTCACAGCCCAACACCGTGCAGGACGCTTGGCATTTGCCACAGAACATCAGGATTGGCAAATTCGCCAGCAACTCATCACACAAAAAAACAAGACATCACATGACTGTTGGCAGAAATGTAGAGAAATTATGGCTCTCAAAATAAGGTGATGCAAAAAGCTTGGTTTCACAAAAAAAGCATCTTTTTGTGTGTGACAGCAGCCAAGCATAAAAAAAAATATACCATATATACTCAAGTATAAGCCAAGTTTTTCAGCACATTTTTTATGCTAAAAAAACCCCTCGGCTTATACTCAAGTCAGGGTCCCAGAAGAAGAAGGGGGAGTGGCAACGGCAGAGCAACAATTGAGGAATGTTGTAAAAAATAAATAAAACCAATTCTAAACCTGCTGTTGATTTGTTCTTTCTGCCTCCAAAAGATCACAGTAAGGCTCAGCTCACATTTATCCTGCGCTATATGCTGAGCGCTTACAACGGGGTTTTTGCATTTAAATCTCTGAAATACATGATTTAGATCAGTAGTCCCCAACTCCAGGCCTCGAGGGCTGCCAACAGTGCAGGTTTTCAGGATTTCCTTAGTATTGCATCGGTGGTAATGTGATCATCTGCACAGGTGATGATTCCAACCCCTGTGCAATGCTAAGGAAATCCTGAAAACCTGCACTGTTGGCGGCCCTCGAGGCCTGGAGTTGGGGACCACTGATTTAGATGGAACCTGCTGCTTCATTGAAACTAATCAAAAGTGAAATAATCAAAATTGGTAATTACAAGACTCCTGTGTATGGTGCCCAAATAGGATCCTATCCCATCTAAATCATGTAGAAAGCTTGGAATTCAGGTAAATGTAAAAAGATAATTATATTGTGTGCAACCAATACAAAAATAAAGATGTTTCGGTCATGAACTTTATCATTTAGACAGATTGCAATGTGTACAGGCTTACAGGCAATAAGGAACGCTTAGGATCAGCAACACGTGCTGCACCAGTGTCTGGCATTCATAACAGTGAACTGACCCATCTGGGGTTTCACCTGCATCATGTCATTCAGAGATTTATATGGAAATTCTGAAATAAGAGCTCAGCGCAGTGCGCAGGATAAATAGGATCCAGAATTATATGTAAAATGTTTCCAATAAAAGCTTCCACTTAATCCACAACGAAGCAAGCCCCTACTCAATTCTCCCTTCTGAGCCCCACAATGTGCCTAAAGCATACTTAGCATTCACATGTTTGGCATTTCTATAGCAATGACCGACTGCTTAATTTACATGTTGCGTGTCTCCAGAAGCATGAGATGGGCACAATGTATGGGCACTACAGTGTACGGGCACTACAATGTATGGGTACTACAATGGCAGATTTGCAATTTTTACTCAGCAACATCCACTGCTGCTTGTTTCTCTAAGGCTACGTTCACACTAGCGTTGCGCCGCCCTGCGTCGGCGACACAACGCGCGACGCATGGAAAAACGCGCGCAAAAACGCGCGCGTTTTGCGACGCGTGCGTCGTTTTTGACGAAAATCGGACGCACAGAAAATGCAACTTGTTGCGTTTTCGTGCGTCCGACGCCAGCGTCGGAAACGACGCACGTGGCGAAAAACGCCACCCAAAAAACGCACGTGTCCCCTATGTTAAACATAGGGGCGCGTCGCCGCTGCGTCGCCGCTGCGTCGCCGACGCAACAGCGGCGCAACGCTAATGTGAACGTAGCCTAAAACACCCATGGAGTCAAAATTGTCACTACACTTGTAAACAAATTCACAAAGGGGTATAATTTCAGAAATTGAGTCACTTAAAGGAGAATTCTGCTCTTCTGGCACTTAGGGACTTTGTATATGGAGTCTGCAAATTATTCTAGGAAAATTTGTGCTTCAGAAGGCAAATAGTGCTTCTTTCCTCCAGAGTCTTGCCATGTGGCTAAGCAGTACTGTCCAGACACATATGGGGTATTGACACATTCAGCAGAAATTGTGTGATACATTTAGGTGTCATTTTTACCCATTTTCCTGTGTGAAAATGTAAAATTCTGTAAGCCTCCTGTGGTGTCAACATGCTCACTGCACCTTTATATGAACTCATTCTGGGGTGCAGTTTGTAAAATGGGGTCACTTATGGGGGTTTCTGCCTATTTGATACCTTAAAGGCTCTGCCAATATGACATGGCACATTCAAATCATTCCAACAAAATCTGCACACCTTTCCTCCTGAGCTTTTCATTGTGCCTCAAAAAAAGTTTTCGACCACATATGGTATGTTGGCATTCTCTGGAGAAATTGCATAATATATTATTATATTGTTCATTTTCTCCTTTTATCCCTTTTCGAAATTGAAAACTTGGGGCCAAAGCAACATTTTAGTGGAAAAAATGGTAATTTTCCATTGACTGAACCCAATGTTAAAAATGCTCACTACACCGCTAGATGAATTCCTCAAGATCTATCATTTCCAAAATGGGGTCACTTGTGGGGTGTTTCCATTGTTTAGGTACATCAGGGGCTCTGCAAACATGACATGGCGTTCGCTATGTATTCCAGCCAATTTTGAGCTCAAAATGTCAAATGGTGCTCCTTCCCTTCTGAGCCCTGCCGTGCGCCCATACAGTAGTTTTCCACCACATATGGGGTATCGGCATACTCAGGAGAAATTGTACAACAAATTATAAAGTGCATTTTCGCATGCTACCTTCAGAAAATTTAAAATTTGGGGCTAAATCAACATTTTTGTGGGGAAAATATACACTGCTTAAAAAAATAAAGGGAACACTTAAACAACAGAATCTAACTCCAAGTAAGTCAAACTTCTGTGAAATCAAACTGACCACTTAGGAAGCAACACTGTTTGACAATCAATTTCACACGCTGTTGTGCAAATGGAATAAACAACAGATGGAAATTATTGGCAATTATCAAGACACACTCAATAACTGAGTGGTTTTGCAGGTGGGAACCACAGACCACATCTCAGTACCAATGCTTTCTGGCTAATGTTTTGGTCACTTTTGAATGTTGGTTGTACTTTCACACTCATGTTAGCATGGGACGGACTCTACAACCCACACAAGTGGCTCAGGTAGTGCAGCTCATCCAGAATGGCACATCAATGCGAGCTGTGGCAAGAAGGTTTGCTGTGTCTGTCAGCGTAGGGTCCAGAGGCTGGAGGCACTACCAGGAGACAGGCCAGAATATCAGGAGACTTGGAGGGGCCATAGGAGGGCAACAACCCAGCAGCAGGACCGCTACCTCTGCCTTTGTGCAAGGAGGAACAGGAGGAGCACTGCCAGAGCCTTGCAAAACTACCTCAAGCAGGCCACAAATGTGCATGTGTCTGCACAAACTGTTAGAAACTGACTCCATGAGGATGGTCTAAGTGCCCGACGTCCACAGATGGGGGTTGTGCTCACAGCCCAACACCGTGCAGGATGCTTGACATTTGCCACAGAACACCAGGATTGAAAAATTCACCACTGGTGCCCTGTGCTCTTCACAGATGAAAGCAGGTTCACACTGAGCACTTGTGACAGACGTGACAGACTCTGGAGACACTGTGGAGAGCGATCTGCTGCCTGCAACATCCTTCAGCATGACCAGTTTGGCAGTGGGTCAGTAATGGTGTGGCGTGGTATTTCTTTGGAGGGCCGCACAGCCCTCCATGTGCTTGCCAGAGAGAGCCTGACTGCCATTAGGTACTGAGATGAGATACCCTGACCCCTTGTGAGAACATATGCTGGTGCGGTTGGCCCTGGGTTCCTCCTAATGCAGGACAATGCCAGACCTCATGTGGCTGGATTGTGTCAGCAGTTCCTGCAAGATGAAGGCATTGAAGCTATGGACTGGCCCTCCCATTCCCCAGACCTGAATCCAATTGAACACATCTGGGACATCATGTCTCGCACCATCCACCAACGTCTCGTTGTACCACAGACTCTCCAGGAGTTGGCGGATGCTTTAGTCCAGGTCTGGGAGGAGATCCCTAAGGAGACCATCCGCCGCCTCATCAGGAGCATGCCCAGGCATGGTGGGGAGATCATAAAGGCACGAGGAGGCCACACACACTACGGACCATCATTTCCTTGTCTTGAGAAATTTTCACTGAAGTTGAATCAGCCTGTAACTTCATTTTCCACTTTGATTTTGAGCATCATTCCAACTCCAGACCTCTGTGGGATATTGGTTGTGATTTACGTTGATCAAATTTAGGTTTTATTGTTCTCAACACATTCCACTATGTAATGAATAAAGATTTACAACTGGAATATTTCATTCAGTGATATCTAGGATGTGGGATTTTATTGTTCCCTTTATTTTTTTGAGCAGTGTATATTTTTCCATTTTAACAGCTCAACGTTCTAAAATTCTGTGAAGCACCTCTGGGTTTGAGATGCTAACCACACCTCTAGATAAATTCCTTTATGGTGGAGTTTCCAAAATGGAGTCACTTGTGGGGGGTTTCCACTGTTTAGGCACATCAGGGGTTTTGAAAATGCAACATGGCGTCCGCTATCTATTCCAACCAATTCTGTATTTAATAGGGAGAAATGCAAGATTGTACATCAGGGCAAGAAAAGCGAAACTTGAAACTATCGAATGAGAGGAATAAAATTAAGCAACAGCACGTGTGAAAAAAACTTGGGTATACTAATAAATAACAAACTGCACATGATTCAACAGTGTGATGCAGCAGCAAAAAAGACCAACACGGTTCCAGGATGTATTAAGAGAAACATAGAGTCTAGATCACATGAAATAATTATCCCCTCTACTCCTTCTTGGTCAGGCCTCATCTGGAATACTGTGTCCAGTTCTGGGCACCACATTTAAAAAAAAAGCCATTGAAAAACTAAAGCAAATTAGGAGAAGAGCTACCAGGATGTTAAGCAATGACACAAATGCGGACTAACTCTCAACCGGAAGCCGCAAGAAGAGATCCAGATTTTTTTAAAACACAAAACAATGTTTTATTATTAAAGCATTCTTTAAAATAGAGACTAACATTTCTTTAAAATATATCCACATGCCCCAACTAGGAATGACTCGGAAAATGGTTAAACAATGCACCATAATGGTGATATAAAGCTATTGTGGAGCATAGAGAACCTTCATATACTGCCTAACACAGTATTCCAATATATTTTGTACTTTGCATCCCTGCCTTGCTCGTTTTTTGTATACTTATGAATAGATGGAACACTGTGTTAGGCAGTATGTGAAAGTTCTCTATGCTCCACAACAGCTTTATATCACCATTATGGTGTATTATTTAACCAGTTTCAGAGTCCTTCCTACGAGGATCTGGGAATTTTTAGCATGCAAAAAAGAAGGCTAAGAGGAGGCTTAATAATTGAAGGGATGTCACAGTGTAGAGAGATCATCCTTATTCTCATTGCACATGGAAATAGGAGAAGCAATAGGTCTGGAGAAACTCCAGAGCATAATAAGGCACATTCAATTTGCAGAGAATAACTTCTCTGTGAATCAAATTTCCCACGAAAAAAAGATGCGAATGGGTGAATTAAAATTTTGCATGATCTGCTCATCTCTATTGTGTTTTGATTGTAGAAAAGTCTAGTTTGGCTAAATCATATGACAAGGCTCGTTAACAGGTTGGCCATTGACTTATATGGGAGCTTTCTCATTTGGGAGGTAAAAGAGTCAGCTTTCTTTCTTCTCGGGGACAGCCAACTTGCAGCATGATTGTTGTCGCCAAGTGGAAGAGACCAAAATATGTGTGCTGGACAGATTATTACAAGAACTTAAAAATACAGATGAAAATTCCTGGAAATGCATTTAATAATTGTCAAAATAAACCCTTCATTACATTAAATACTCAAGAATTCTCCTTTCTATATACAAAAATATTACATAAGAAATTGCCCCGAAACCTAATATCACATAATGGAGATAAAGTGTATTTGCATATTCTTACTTGAAGAAATGCAAGATTCACATTAGATTCTGGTAATTACATGAAATAATCGAGACAATTATATATGACAGATATGAACTTTTTGGAAGATATAAGGGTATAATTTAACTCAAAGTGGAAAGATCATTTGAAATATATAGTAACGAGATCTTCTAGCTGTATAATTCCAATATACTAAACATAAAAACAAGCAACTATGTGATAGGAAGAGGAAAATTATCATCTAAAAATCAAACCAACAATACAAGTAGACAGTTTTCTCAGTTTATATTCATGGGGCCACTAGGTGCAACTTTGTTTAGTTGTCACCTTCTTTACAACAGTAATGAACTGGTGCTTTGGCTCACACAATGGAGGAAATGTATTAAGCTAAATACACCAGTTGTTTTGTGCAATTTGGGTCCCTAATGAGTTGCACAATATTTATTATGTGTCTTAGACACATTCTGGACCTTGTCTGACAAGAGATCATGGCCTCAATGAAAAGGGGATAGGCTTAACGGAAAAGGGGCATGACCTAGTATGCAACATAGTGAGCTAGTGAAGGGTGGCCCGGCACTTTTTGGTCATCTGGATCACTTGGTTCTTTTCACCAGGCTCTTTTTGATCTTAAATGGATCCCTAGCAAATATGTGTTCATAGTGGGTGAAATTAATGCAGTCAAAACCCTGCCCACCCAAAGACAACCCCCCCTACTTCCATCCAACCAATGAAATCAATGGGTGGACGGGTTTTCGACCTCCAAAAACTGTCAATTTACACTTAGTGCAAGCCATTCAGAGAGTTTAGTGGCTCTCACTAAGGTGCCAGCTACCATCTTCCCATCAGGGAGCCAGTGCTTTGTCTCAGATCGGTCACGAACAACCCACCACTGCAGTGAGACAAAAATGTGGCAAAAATTGGACACAATTCCCTGGCACAAATTAAGCCGATCAAAAATGTAATCTAGACCTTATGAACCTGGTATATTTTAGGATAGTCTAGTTTAAGGTGACATGTAAAAAAAAGGCTTTTCTGCCAATTTTCTTGCTTTATAAAGTGGAAGAGACAAATATACCAATTTTAAAAAGTCTCAAAGACTCCAGCAAGATGGAAGCACAATGGAGTAACATTTCTTAAGGTGCGTCAAATTATTCAAGCATTGTGCAATACTTTGATAAATTTGGCGCAAATTACCCCAATGCACATGGAAAAGTGCCTATAACCCTTTCTCAACATTTGATGTATATGTATGTCATATGTCGAGTGTGGGAGTATGGAGCCGAATCAAGAGTTGGGCTTGCACCATATCCAGCAGATACCGACTGTTTGATACAGCTGACATCTAACCAGAAACAACATCAGTCAGATATAAGTTATGATTGCTAATGTTATCCTCTTTAATGCCGCTATCAATCTCTTTAAGTTGCAAGTGGTATGCGTGTTGTGCACCACACAGCTTTCCCTGGGAGGTGATTGCGGTGTCAGTGGGTTACAAACAAAATATAGCTATGGAAGATATCCCAATATTAAAACATAACCTTTAATAATAAATTAAAACTCTTGGACCCCCAACAAAACACAAACATAAACAAAGTGCTCCAGTGAAACAGTGCTCAAAGATAAAAATTCTCACCAATAAAGATGGACCTATCAATATAGCAGTTTGCTTCTCAGTCTCCCAAGCTGGAGAATGGTGGTCCAGGGGTATGGGCAAGGGGTAGGGTTACTTATGCTATCTTCCCTGTTATGCCCCTGTAGTGCTCCTGTCCTAACAAGGACAGACCCCAAGTGAACCCTACTATGGACAGCCACCATAAAATGTAGATACCCGATGTTCCTCTTCTCCCTATGTGTTTCAACTCCAATAATGGAGAATCATCAGGGGAGTTCAAATAGAAATAGGTGCCAATAGGCACAACAAAGAGTCCAGCAAAAAGTCTGTATATATCATGGGTCCCGCAGCGGCTAGGTACCCATAGGTCAAGATGACTGTGTTTGCAGCCTAAAGTAAGTCCTCGGTGTCAGTGGGTTACCATCAAATTTGAGGCCTGCTGAAGGCTCCCATGTCTGCCATGTTAGCCCTCAGGTGAAGCCTATCCACAGGCTGTGCTTCATAGGGAACCATAATTTTCAGCTATATTATGTATTTCAGATTTCCTGAATAAAGCTGGCATGATGAGTGGTTTTGAAAAATTATACCCCAAATGATCTGAACACTTCCTACATAACAGTATGATATGTTTCATAGTTCATAAGATTGAAAAAAGACAGAGGTCTATCAAATTCATCCTACAATAATATTGTGCTGATCCAGAGGAAGGAAAAATCCATATGAGGCAAATTCCAATTGTGCCACATAATGCCCAATTTCACACAATACGCTACCTAAGAAATCAGCATGTAAAACCCAAATGTGGATGCTATTTTTGCCATTTTACCTCACTTGCGATTTTTTTTTAACCATTTTTCAGAACATTATATGGTGATTTGAATGCAATCAGTAAAAAGCTTCAACTTTTCACGCAAAAAAAGAATAGTCCAAAAACGGTTATGTTGATGAAAAAAAAAAGTTATGACTATGTAAAATGAAGAAGAAAAAACACAAAACTCAAAAATGAAAATTGTCTGCTTCATTAAAGGGTTAAAATAAGAAAAGATGTCTCTTTCACTTAATTTGTTGATGCACTGCTCACCTCTCCAGGAGCACTGCTTTCTCTTCAAGTTGTACTGATCTCTAACGAAAGGTGTCTCAACTCATAGTCTACGTTTTCTTGTATAAATATAATCCCAAGGACACATGGTATATAAATAGTCTGGAAGCAGACAGCCATAAAAACAGACATAATGTATATGAATGATTCCAAATATTTCTCTAAAATACAAAACACAGTAACTTAGAAAGTGGTGAATAAGATATACTTATAATGTATTTACGAGACATAAAATCCACCAGAAACCAAATGGAAAAAAATGGTAGACCCTATTATAAATCAAGGGGATCTATCAGGATTTATTAAGATCTATCATAGCTGTCATGGCTGCTATAAACGCTCATAATGCTAATGTAAAGCGGCCCTAGAGGAGACGACAGGGGGTTAGGGAGCTTGCAACGAAGCAAATGAATCCAAATGAGGCTGAGTTAAATGCGCAGCCGGTGAGTGTCGGTCCCACTGGTAAGCACCGCCACAATGAAGTAAAAGGGAAGGGATTTTCTCCAGGACATAAACCCATGAGATAAAATCGAAAACCTTTATTTGGCATGTCAAGCCATGACTAAAATGTTAAAAGAACCTGACGTGTTTCTGATGCGGTGGTAGTGCCCAGGGCCGGACTGGCCATTGGGCAATTCTGGCAAATGCCAGAAGGGCCGGTCTGGTTGTGGGCTGCCTTGTCTGCTACGTTGTTAGCAGAATCAGTGTTCTCAAGACTTCCATACTGTTAAGAGTTGTGATGGAGCACAAAGTCGCTGACTCCGTCAATTACCCCAGCAGGCCACAGGTATCATTAGAAATATTGGTGTTGTAGTAAATCTTGCTTTCCTCCATCCTCGATATTGTTAATATATCCTCATCTGTTGCTTGGAAATGGGACAACATGGGCCTGTGTGATTGCAAATGCCAGGGCTGAATTTTAGTCCCAGTCCGTACCTGGTAGTGCCCTTAGTCATAGGATACAACAATGGCAAAACATTTGATCATATATAGAAAAAATGAGCCAATCAAAAACAGTAAATCATAATTACATTAGTATGCACAAGGAGTGTGCCGCACTGACATCATAAACATTAAAGGTGCAAAGAAAAAACAAAAAACAATTGTTAATATATATAAAATAAATCATTTTTTAAATTCATTCCTTTCGGGGATTTTGTATTTAACTTCAGGATCCAAAAGGCTTCCCTAATAGTAAGTTGTTTACGTCTATCACCTCCATGAATGGGATTGGTAACCTTTTCGATTCCAAAAAAATGAAAGGTCAGGAATATCACCTTTGTGGACTTTGAGAAAATGTTTAGAAGCCCCCAATATTAATGTTTCATAGGTGTTCTGCTCTCCTTATTTTTAGTTTGCGGGCAGTACACCCAATGTATTTTAAATCACATTTGAGGCAGCAGATGCAATAGACCATATATTGCAATTGATAAAGGACTTAATTTCTTGGATCATACCAGAAGCTAATTGGAAGGACTTAAACTTATCCAGTGCGTGTACACATACATTGGATCTGCTGTCTGCGCATCTGTAAAATCCTGTGCCAGATAGCAAAGTTGTAGTACAATGTGGCTGTCTAATCAGGCTAGGGATAGAGAATTGCCTAACGTGTCACCTCTCCGGGCAACATATCTACAGCCATGATTTATAATTTCAGGCAGTACGTCATCCTGATTAGTGACAGGTAAGTACTTTTTTTTATTATTGATTTGATTTAATTGAACTTGGGACTATATGGTGTGGAAAAAGTTATGACAGAGTTTGCATTTTGGTAAGAAGAGGATACAGATGTATTGTGTGGAATTATGGATCTTGGTTTATTTAATACCTTATTAAAGGCACGCTTTATATCATATTTTTCTTATAGCCCCTGTCACGCAACCGTTTATTTATGATTTGACTTTCATGAAGAAAGGATTCATAGAGCAATTGCACCTGGCATGGTTGAATTCGCCATACGGTATGGCTCGTATGGTATGATGGGGGTGAGAAGATGAAAACAATGATATGGTATTACCAGAAAGGTTCTTCCTATGGAGGGAAGTGATTTCACATTGTGTGACAGAGTTGCCTGATTGGTACGCATCCAAGAAAGGAGTATTAATATCAGGTATGATGATAGTAAACTTTAAATTTAGATCACTAGAGTTAAAATATATTTGGAACTTTTCCACGCCTGAAGCTTCACCCTGCCATACAAGCAATAAATCGTCCACATACCTTCTGAACCAATTAATTAATAGTAAACAAAAGATATGTGTGGACAGTGGAGTACTCCCAAAGATATTAATCAAGAAGAGAAAACAGAGTAACCAAAAACCACCAGATAAAGTAAAAACAAACAATTTTTATTTAAATCATCATAAAATATCAAGTACATAATACTGTAGAGGTCATGAGGACAGCAAGGAGGAACAACCAAAATGAAGGGGCTGGCCACATGTCACGCTGTTAATGGCGATAAAGGGGCAGGACGGCGTACTGGGACCCACACCTGTCCCTGCCACTACCATGGGGCCCTGACTTTTCCTTATCTCAGGGGTACCTATGATGGTTAGGAGGCCTGAGCCACCAGTGTATCCCTGTCTCCTGTGCAGGCCCTATCAATGGCCCCCTCACCCCCCAAAGGAGGTGGACTGCACCAGTGTATAAATACAACAATAAACAGGGTATACAGACAAGGTAACTAAAAGTCTCAAACTCACCAAACGCTTACACAACCACAGAGGTAACACATAGAAGGAAAGATAAGGAAAAAACTAGGAAGGAAAACAGGTTTAACATGCAACCAAAACAGCAGACACCAATCTCTGTAAATAAACCTGCAAGCTCCTAATACACCACGCTCCTTCAACCTCCAAGCCAGGCAGCTGAACTGATCACTGACAATAGCTGAAGTCAAAGCTGTGTCTATATAGAGGAGGAGATTACAAAATCACCTTCAGCTGAGAGACCCAGCTCACAGCAACTCAGCAACAAGATTAACTCCTGCACTGCTGGCACAAAGCAGTCAGGTCAGAATACAGGAGAAGAGCTTCTGTTCACTGTGTGTGAACGAGGCCCAGAGAGCTGCGGTTCTCAGGAACCTCTCTGTCGTGGTAGCCCCGTCACAACATAATTGCAGACAGGATAAAAAGAAGAGACACCCAGTGTGGATCAATAATACAGAGTGGCCACTTTTTAAGTAAAACTGGATGAATATACAGTGGGGCAAAAAAGTATTTAGTCAGTCAGCAATAGTGCAAGTTCCACCACTTAAAAAGATGAGAGGCGTCTGTAATTAACATCATAGGTAGACCTCCACTATGGGAGACAAACTGAGAAAAAAAAATCCAGAAAATCACATTGTCTGTTTTTTTAACAATTTATTTGCATATTATGGTGGAAAATAAGTATTTGGTCAGAAACAAAATTTCATCTCAATACTTTGTAATATATCCTTTGTTGGCAATGACAGAGGTCAAACGTTTTCTGTACGTCTTCACAAGGTTGCCACACACTGTTGTTGGTATGTTGGCCCATTCCTCCATGCAGATCTCCTCTAGAGCAGTGATGTTTTTGGCTTTTCGCTTGGCAACACGGACTTTCAACTCCCTCCAAAGGTTTTCTATAGGGTTGAGATCTGGAGACTGGCTAGGCCACTCCAGGACCTTGAAATGCTTCTTACAAAGCCACTCCTTCGTTGCCCTGGCGGTGTGCTTTGGATCATTATCATGTTGAAAGACCCAGCCACGTTTCATCTTCAATGCCCTTGCTGATGGAAGGAGGTTTGCACTCAAAATCTCACGATACATGGCCCCATTCATTCTTTCATGTACCCGGATCAGTCGTCCTGGCCCCTTTCCAGAGAAACAGCCCCAAAGCATGATGTTTCCACCACCATGCTTTACAGTAGGTATGGTGTTTGATGGATGCAACTCAGTATTCTTTTTCCTCCAAACACGACAAGTTGTGTTTCTACCAAACAGTTCCAGTTGGTTTCATCAGACCATAGGACATTCTCCCAAAACTCCTCTGGATCATCCAAATGCTTTCTAGCAAACTTCAGACGGGCCCGGACATGTACTGGCTTAAGCAGTGGGACACGTCTGGCACTGCAGGATCTGAGTCCATGGTGGCGTAGTGTGTTACTTATGGTAGGCCTTGTTACATTGGTCCCAGCTCTCTGCAGTTCATTCACTAGGTCCCCCCGCGTGGTTCTGGGATTTTTGCTCACCGTTCTTGTGATCATTCTGACCCCACGGGGTGGGATTTTGCGTGGAGCCCCAGATCGAGGGAGATTATCAGTGGTCTTGTATGTCTTCATTTTCTAATTATTGCTCACACTGTTGATTTCTTCACTCCAAGCTGGTTGGCTATTGCAGATTCAGTCTTCCCAGCCTGGTGCAGGGCTACAATTTTGTTTCTGGTGTCCTTTGACAGCTCTTTGGTCTTCACCATAGTGGAGTTTGGAGTCAGACTGTTTGAGGGTGTGCACAGGTGTCTTTTTATACTGATAACAAGTTTAAACAGGTGCCATTACTACAGGTAATGAGTGGAGGAAAGAGGAGACTCTGAAAGAAGAAGTTACAGGTCTGTGAGAGCCAGAAATCTTGATTGTTTGTTTCTGACCAAATACTTATTTTCCACCATAATATGCAAATAAATTGTTAAAAAAACAGACAATGTGATTTTCTGGATTTTTTTTTCTCAGTTTGTCTCCCATAGTTAAGGTCTACCTATGATGTAAATTACAGACGCCTCTCATCTTTTTAAGTGGTGGAACTTGCACTATTGCTGACTGACTAAATACTTTTTTGCCCCACTGTAGATGGATAAAGTGCTATGTGCATGGAGAGTAAGGTGCTAGCAATAAATCACGTGTTCCATAAAGGTAACCTAATCATAATATGCAAGCATATGTAACTGCATATTTCTCCGAGTGGATCTCTAACATGTCACTTGAGAACAAACTGCCACTTACCCATGTCAAAGTTAAGAGGAGTGCCCCACGCAACCCCAACGCGCATTTCACCACGGCTTTCTTAAGGGGAAAAAATGAGAATCAAAAGTGAAGAAATTGTGGTGTAAAAGATATGAAAGGGATTTTATGATAACATTTTTGAGTTGTAGAGAATAATTACTGTACTTATCTAAATGATACCAGATGGCTTGGATGGCTAAATGATGAGGAATAGTGGAATATAAATTGATAACATCACATGTTATAAATCTAAATCGTTCTTCCCATTGAAAATTATCAAAAGCATGTAAAACAGAGGGGATGTCCTTCAAGTAACCTGTAATTCTAGTGACCAGAGGATGAAGATGTTCATTGACTCATAAGCTTAGATTTTTGTTAAGGGATCCTATACTAGAAATCATAGGATGAAGGGTCTTAGACTTCAATAGAAGTGCAATTTGGGACCCTTACCTATGTTTTCATGAATTGCAAAATATTTATTATGTTTGTTAGACACTTTCTGGACCTTGTTTTGTTCATTGCCTCAATGAAAAGGGGATAGACTTAGCAGAAAAGGGGCATGACCTAGTATACAACACAGTGAGCTAGTGATGGGCGTCCCAACACATTTTGGTGATCTGGATCACTTGTCTCTGCTCACCAAAAAGAGTAGGCTCTTTTTGATCCTAAATGGATCCCTAGTAAATATGTGGCATGGTGGATGTCCCACTATCTCTAACCTTTAGTTTTTTTTATTTACTAGCTGAAGAGCCTGGCATTGCCTGGGCATAGTAAATATCTGTGGTTAGTTATAGCACCTCACTTCTCTTATTTTCCCATCACGCCTCTCATTTTCCCCCTCACATCTCTCATTTTCTCCCTTACACCTCTCATTTTCCCCCTCACACTTGTCATTTCGACCTCACATCCGTCATTTTCCGATCACTACACTATTTTCCCTCACTCCTCTCATTTTGCACTCACATGTGTTCATTTTCACCTCACACCCCTCATTTTCACCTCACACCTCTCATTTTCCCCTCAGTATATACATGTTTGTCATCTCCCTTATATATAGTATACACCTGTATGTCATCTCCTGCATATAGTATATACCTGTATGTCATCTCCCCTGTAAATGGTATATACCTGCTGTATGTCATCTCCTCCTGTATATTCTATATACCTATGTGTCATCTCCTCCTGTATATTGTATATACCTATGTGTCATCTCCTCCTGTATATTGTATATACCTATGTGTCATCTCCTCCTGTATATAGTATATACCTGTATGTCATCTCTTCTGTATATACTATATACCTGTATGTCATCTCCTCCTATATATAGTATATACCTGTATGTCATCTCATGTATATAGTATATACCTATATGTCATCTCCCCTGTATATAGTACATGCCTGCTGTATGTCATCTCCTCCTCTATATACCTATGTGTCATCTCCTCTTTTATATAGTGTATACCTGTATGTTATCTCCTCCTGTATATAGTATATACATGTGTCATCTCCTCCTGTATATAGTATATACCTGTAGGTCATCTCCTCCTGTATATAGTATATACCTGTGTGTCATCTGCTCCTGTATATAGTATATACCTGTGTGTCATCTCCTCCTGTATATAGTATGTACCTGTATGTCATCTCCTGTATATAGTATATACCTGTGTGTCATCTGCTCCTGTATATAGTATGTATCTGTGTGTCATCTCCTCCTATATATAGTATATACCTGTATGTCATCTCCTGTATATACTATATACCTGTATGTCATCTCCCCTGTATATAGTATGTATATGTGTGTCATCTCCCCGTATAAAGTATATACCTATGTGTCATCTCCTCCTGTATATAGTATATACCTGTAAGTCATCTCCTCCTGTATATAGAATATACGTGTGGTCATCTCCTCCTGTATATAGTATATACCTGTAAGTCATCTCCTCCTGTATATAGTTTATACCTGTGTGTCATCTGCTCCTGTATATAGTATATACCTGTGTGTCATCTCCTCCTTGATATAATATATACCTGTATGTCATCTCCCCTGTATATAGTATATATGTGTGTGTCATCTCCTCCTGTATATATTATATGCCTGTATGTCATCTCCTCCTGTATATAGTTTATACCTGTGTGTCATCTCCCCTGTATATAGTATGTATGTGTGTGTCATCTCCCCGTATATAGTATATACCTGTGTGTCATCTCCTCCTGTATATAGTATATACCTGTGTGTCATTTCCTCCTGTATATGGTATATACCTGTGTGTCATCTCCCCTGTATATAGTATATACCTGTGTGTTATCTCCCCTGTATATAGTATGTACCTTATGTCAGCTCCCCTGTATACAGTATATACCAGTGTGTCATCTCCTCCTGTATATAGTATGTACCTGTATGTCATCTCCTCCTGTATATAGTATATACCTGTGTGTCATCTCTTCCTGTATATATATATACCTGTATGTCATCTCCTCCTGTATATTGTATATACCTGTGTGTCATCTCCCCTGTATATAGTATGTACCTGTATGTCATCTCCTCCTGTATACAGTATATATCTGTGTGTCATCTCCTCCTGTATGAGACCGCGTTCACACGTTATTTGGTTAGTATTTTTACCTCAGTATTTGTAAGCTAAATTGGCAGCCTGATAAATCCCCAGCCAACAGGAAGCCCTTCCCCCTGGCAGTATATATTAGCTCACACATACACATAATAGACAGGTCATGTGACTGACAGCTGCAGTATTTCCTATATGGTACATTTGTTGCTCTTGTAGTTTGTCTGCTTATTAAACAGATTTTTATTTTTGAAGGATAATACCAGACTTGTGTGTGTTTTAGGGCGAGTTTCATGTGTCAAGTTGTGTGTGTTGAGTTGCATGTGGCGACATGCGTGTAACAACTTTTTGTGTGTGTGACAGGTTAGTGTAGCAAGTTGTGTGCAGCAAGTTTTGCGCATGGCGAGTTTTGCACATGGCGAGTTTTATATGTGGTGCGTTTTGAGTATGTGCAAGTTTTGTGTGAGGCAACTTTTTTGCATGTGTTGCAACTTTTGTGCATGTGGCAATTTTTCCGCGTGTGCAAGTTTTGCGTGTGGTGAGTTTTTCATGAGGTGAGTTTTGCACGTGTGGCGAGTTTTGCGTGAGCCTAGTTTTGCATGTGGCGAGTTTTGGGCATGGCGAGTTTTGAGCGGCGACTTTTGTGTTTCGACTTTTATGTGGCGAGGTTGGTGTATGTGTGGTGAAATGTGTGCTGAGGGTGATATGTGTTCAAGCACGTGGTAGTGTGTGGCACATTTTGTGTGTGTGTTCATATCCTCGTGTGTGGTGAGTATCCCATGTCGGGGCCCCACCTTAGCAACTGTACGGTATATACTCTTTGGCGCCATCGCTCTCATTCTTTAAGTCCCCCTTGTTCACATCTGGCAGCTGTCAATTTGCCTCCAACACTTTTCCTTTCACTTTTTCCCCATTATGTAAATAGGGGCAAAATTGTTTGGTGAATTGGAACGCGCGGGGTTAAAATTTCGCCTCACAACATAGCCTATGACACTCTCGGGGTCCAGACGTGTGACTGTGCAAAATTTTGTGGCTGTAGCTGCGACAGTGCAGATGTCAATCCTGGACATACACACACACACACACACACACACACACACACACACATTCAGCTTTATATATTAGATAGACTTACTATTTCTGTCCCATACACTCATGCGCCTTTACATGTTGTTGTATGATATTTGTTGAACGGTATCACATTAGTGTTCAACTAATTTGGTTCTACATCACAGTTATCCTGGCTATTCCTACACAGAGGAGTGGCGGTTTCTGAGATTGTTCTTATTAGGAAGACAGTTCCCCAGCGAATACGGTTTGTGTTTTTTTCCTATCTGGAGAATCTGTCCTCTGATGATTTTTTAATAGTGGTACTTATGGTTATATTTTAATAAAATATTGAATAAAAGTTACGTTTTAATTTTTCTCACTTTGTTGTTCACCCAAGCTGCTCTATTGGACCATTAGGGGCTAGTTGCAGAAAACACAGAGGCTGAAAAGATAAAATAATTGAAGAATCTGGGTGTTCACAGAGTCCAGACACATGGCTGCTGAACACAATACTGTCTTAACACTCAGACACAAGGGTGTGTCCATCTCATCAATCCAAGGCCTAGGGAGATGATGTGACTGAGACACATTGGGTAACTTTCAAAATTCAACGTGTAGCACAACAAAGGGCAGCGGCCATAATTGAAAGAGGTGGAGCCCGGCCCGGCCAAGACAGGTGCATAACAATGACAGTCAGGAATCAGCATATTGGGGCTATCTAGCAAAAGGTCCAGGATATGAATATGGTGTAAATGCCTAATAAATTATTATGGTTAACTACACTCAAACACATTCAGTGATGTGGAGGTCTTGGATCTTGGGTGGTCTGTCCAGTACACAGGATTTCTAAAAATATATTAATAAAAAAATAATTTGTGCTTCCTATGAATGCTATTAAATGCTACTTAAACCATATAAATGACCTTGCTTGCCTTTGGAAGAGGTCAAAATGTGCTGATAACCCAGAAGTAAAGACGGTACATGCGCACTACAGTACTTTGCTATGGCCTCAGCAGGGCAGATAGAAGTGCACCTGCGCAGGAGTGTGATGGGGACACTATGTGGATGACATAAGAAGCATCATCCACATGAAGCAGGGCAGGAGGACAGTGATCGTGAGAGAGGAGGCTCTGAAGCAAGACCAGCAACGCCCATGGTACTGGATCGTGCCGTATGGGGATTTAATAAAAGGCATATATTGGGGGTTATGCAGAGGTTTTGTGGCCAACCCCGAAACAGCTGTCTGTGGATGGATACCATGCTTGGCATAGGTGGCTTTCCTTCATAGGATGCTGCCCTTCCCATGGTTGTTCCTTCCCGGGGAAAGGCCTGGCTATTCACTGCTTGCGTCGAGAAACACGTGATGGTGTCTCCGCAGCTTCTTTACATGCATCTGCATATTTCCCATAAGGGATGGGGGCAGTGTTCTGGAATCACTGCGTTGAGAAACACGTGATGGTGTCTCCGCGGTGTTGGATGTTTTGGTCTCCCCGAGGCCAATCATCTGTGCCTTATTAGTGTTGAGCCACCCTCCTAGTGTTCGAGTTCGGTTCGTCGAATTGGGGCGTGTTCGACGAATGTTGGTCGAACGTTCGACGAACACTGTCAAACCCCATTGAAACCAATGGCAGGCAAACACAAACACATACAAACACATAGAAAACACCTTAAAAGGTCTCCAAAAGCTGACAAATTGCTCAGAAGACACGACAAACTCATGGAAAAGTCACAAATACATATAGTTATGCGAAAAGAAAAGAGGTGGAGGAGTAAAAGGAGGAGAAGACACAGATATAGGCATGTCATGCCCTTTTAAAAGCAAGAAAGGCTGGAGTAAAAATCTAAAATCAGCCTACCAACACCCAAGAGTCGTGACAAAAATTTAAAAAAAAGAAATATCTTTAGGTAGAATGGCAGGTCCATTCAGAACACTTTCCTTAGAAGATGTAGCGGTACCCCCGTTGGGAGTCGTGCCATAAAAGGAACCCAATACATTCAGAGTAATCCACCATTTGTCATATCCAAGGGGCAGGTCAGTAAACGACAACATCGATGTGGAACCAAGTACAGTACTATATACTGTACCTCCTTTGACAAGGCAATCAGGCGGGTCAAGAAGTTGGGAAGGGGCACCCTAATGGCCAAAACAGACATTGGGGGGCGATCCGGTTGCTACCTGTGCCTCTGAATAGTGTCCGCCTATTAGGCTGCTTCTCTGAAGGAGCATACTACATAGATCACTGTTTGCCCATGGGGTGCTCCATATTCTGCTCACTAATTGTGGCGTTTAGTTGCTTCCTCAAATGGGTCATTATGGACGTTTCTAAGGGGGCACATATTATCCATTACCTCGATGACTTCTTATGCCTGGGCCCAAAAGATTCGCCACAGTGTGAATACACAAGGTAGTCAACCTGTGAGAAGGAGAGAGTTGGAGGGAGAGCGGACACCCCAGAGCAGAGGGGTTAGATTGAGAAAGGAAGAAGGCAGTGTAGCTTGCTTCATGGGTGGGGTACTCTCCTGAGGTGTAGAAACTGCTACTAGGCCCAAAGTATTGCCTGGGCTTGATGCAGTTAAAAATTAGTAATTAGATAAACAGGCGGTGTAGCTTGCTTCACGGGTGGGCTACTCTGTGGACTAGCAGACACTGAAGCTTTGGAGCAGACGTCTTCTGAATCCAAGCCATAGTATGAGTAAACAGCTCTGCAGACTCAACCATCTGTATTACCCCAAGCCATAGTGTATGTAGATTCTAAAGGCTAAAAGGGGGGAGCGACCCCACCCACCCGGAATTGATGATGCCAACATCATGTAAAACACAGCAAGGGGACTCCAAAAAGAGTCTCCATTTTTTCCAAAAATTGGGTCACAGACACCACTTAAGTGGCATCAATTTCCCCAGAGTTTCTTAAAACGGTTGGTGAGGTGATTTTCAAAAATCATGAATCTTCTAGTCTCCCCAGGATGACACAGGGGTAGAAAAGTCCTTGCAGATCCAGAATTTGTTCATCTTGATGAACATTAGTCTGTCTACATTCTCACTGGACAGCCGTGTGCGCTTATCTGTCAGCACACCACCAGCAGCGCTGAACACAAGTTCAGAAAGAACGCTGGCTGCAGGGTACGACAAAATCTCCAAGGCGTGAGTGGCGAGCTCAGGCCATTTTTCAAGATTGGAAGCTCAAAATGAGCAAAGGTTCAGTTCCACAGTCATGGCATCGATGTTAACTTGGAGATACTCCTGTACCATCCTCTCTAGGCATTGGCTATGTGTCAGACTTCCTGTCTCTTGTGGCCTTGCAAAGGATGGTATAAAAAATGATTGAAACGATTGGAAAAAATTGCTGTTACCACCAGATACGATGTTACTGTTTTACAGTTTAAGTGATGACTCGACAGTCCCACAATTGGCAAGTTAGAACTCAGAGATTCATTACGTGCACCACTGGTGTTTTGTGGAAAAGCAGATGTAAGATTCTGTAACAGTCTCTGCTGATAATCCTGTGTGCATGAATCCCTTTCTATGGCAGGAATTATTTCGCCAAATTTACTTTTGTACCGGGGACCTAAGAGTGTGGCAACCCAGGAGTTGGCATTACTTCGGATTCTGACAATCCGAGGGTCATGTTGTAGGTAGTGCAGTAAGAAGGTACTTATGTATCTTGCGCATCCAGGAGGATCAAGTCCTTGTTGTCTTGGTGACGGTGAGGTGAGAATCATGCTTCCTTCCTCTGCCCTCTCCCCCCAACCTCAAGCAACAGAAATTTGATCAAGGTCTCCCTCATCTGATGAGTCTTCCATGCCCGGCGCCAGTTCATCCTCCACTTCTTCCTCGGCTCCTGCACCTTCCTCAACAGTTTGGCTGCTACCATGCGCTCTCGGTAATCCCTCTCCCCCAACCTCCAATGCCAGCCGCCTTGGTGCTGCCGACCATCTGGACCTTGGAGATATTATCCCTTCCACATACGACTCCACTTGTTCCTCTTCCTCCTCTTGTCCCACCATCTGACTCCAAATACTGTTTAAGGTGTGATCCAGCATGTAAATGACCGGAATAGTCATGCTGATAATGGCATGGCCCAACGACTTCTGTAGAGATGTAAGTCGTTGAGCTGCGGGATGTGAACGGCGGAAGTGAGCAAACAGCGACCGTGCCCTCTGCAGAAGCCCATCTAGTCCAGGTTAGTGGGATAAAAATTGATGGACATCCAGGTTCAAAATGTAAGCCATACAAGGCACGTGTGTGAAATTGCCCTGGGGAAGGGCCGCACCCAGATTTGCAGCATTGTCGCACACGGCATTCCCTGGCTGCAGGTTCAGTGGAGACAACCATTGATGGAACTCGGTCTCCAGAGCTGACCACAACTCCTCAGCTGTGTGACTCACATTTCCCAGACATTTCTAGGTAAACACCGCCTGATGCCTTTGAGCCCTGGTGACAGCATAGTAAGGAGGTGTGCAGGATTCCTTCTGCACAGTTAGAATGTGGGTGGCATTACCAGACAGGCTTTCGGTGCAGGTGGAGGACCAAGAGGAGGTGGAGGAGGAGGCAGAAGCAGTGGAGGAACTTATAGATAAAGAGGATCGATGCGCAACTCGTGGGAATGGCAAGACTTGGACAGCAGCCCCTTCTCCTGATGTCACCATAGTTGCCCAGTCACCGACATGTAACGCCCCTGTCCATGTCTACTCGTCCAAGTGTCTGTGGTGAAATGCACCCTGTCACACAGAGTTTCTCAAGGAAGAGATGATGTTGTGTGCGACATGCTGGTGTAGCGTAGGCACAGCTTTCTTTGAGAAGTAGTGGCGACTGGGCATCTGATACTGGGGCACTGCGACAGACATAAGGTCTCGAAAATCCTCTGTGTCCACCAGGCGGAAAGGCAGCATTTCTGTAGCCAATAGCTTGCAGATGGTGAAATTCAACCTCTTAGCTTTGTCATGGCTAGGAGGAAATGGTCTTTTACGTGTCCACATCTGAGGGACTGAGGGCTGGCTGCCGTGCTTAGATGGGGTTGAGTAGGGTGTCCCTGGCAAACTGCTGGTCTGTGAGGAAGGTGCAGGCAGAGATATTATGTTGCCTTGATCAAAATGTGGTGGTCTCGATGTCGGAGAGCGCTCAACACCAGCAGGTGTTTCCACTTGCAAATTTCCTGACAACCTGCCAATTCCACTGGCTGTTGCGGGTAAAGACGTGGAAGGTCTGCGTCCAAAACCATGTGCGACTGCTGTCCCCACAGTCACAGAGGATGAAGAGGCCGCGGATGCACTTGATGGGGCAGATGGTGGTTGGCCCGGCCCATTAGGCTGCATTGTAGCACAGTGAGCTTCCCACTGCAACTTATGCCTCATATCCATGTGACGGTTCATGCATGAAGTACTCAAACTATTCATTTTTTGCATAGAAACAAAGAACTAAAGAAAGCAGCACTCACCCCAATTCTTCAGATGTGAACAAGTAGGGTCTCACATGGACCCGTAGAAGTGCCTCCGCGCGAAACGGCCGTCGTCTGTCTCGTCACTGCACCCTCCCGCACCGCCTCCCTCTCATGCCGTAGCCTGTACTGTACCAAGTTTGGAAGATTGTGCCATGCCTATTAAAGGACTTGTTCACATCTGAAGAATTGGGGTGAGTGCTGCTTTCTTTAGTTCTTTGTTTCTATGTGGATTATCCTATTCTTTAAGCAAGCACCTCCCTACCTTCAGTGGAAGCTTGATCCGTCCAGCCTTCTATTGGGATTTTTCCCCCGCAGCTGCTTTGATTCACAAAAGCTCTATTCATTTTTTGGCCGCTGCTGAGATTTTGGTGACAAATCTTACAGACAACATGAGTTGGGTCATCATTTGCGATCTCAAAAAATGCCCAGGCTATGCAAGGCTTAGAGCCCATGCGACCTGAAGAGCCACCACGACTTGTGCTCAGAGACACAGTTGTGGTTGAGGATGCAGTTGTTGACGTGCTTCCAGTACTCTGTCTTTGTCCAGGAAGGCGCAACCTAACCTCGTCATCACTAGCATCCTCCTCCCCCTCCTCTGTTGACCTCATGGACTGGCGGACTGTGGGTTGACAGTAAGTGGGGTCCTTGTCATCATCACCCTGTGTGTTCTCACAACCGTTGTCCTCATAGCCAACCTCTTCCTGCCCAGACCGAAAAGTCAAGTTTTTGTTCCCATCAGGTATCTCAGTCTCATCATCGTCTTCCTCATTGTCTCCACCAACAGGAGTTACAGTTTGGGAACGAGGGTCTACATTATGCACAGAACTTTCTTCATCTGGGCCTGGATCCAACTCACAAAGATTCTGGGAATCAGTGCAGATCATTTCCTCGTCTGGATTCACAAAAGCTCTGGAGCAGATCTCTGATTCCAAAGCTACAAAGCTATAGTATGAGTAAACAGCTCTGCAGACTCAACCATCTGTGTTACCCCATACTCAGACGGGCGGTTGGAGACTTGGGAGCTGTGAGGACGCAAGTGCGATTGGGGTGACACCTCTGAGGACTGGAGTATTTGTGATGTTGACGTTGAGGTGGAGGAGAGCCCACTTGATCGAGCACTTGATATCCATTCAAGCACCTGCTGTTTTTGTGCCTCATCTGGAATTTGTTGCGATGCTCATAGCAATGGTCGTAAGAAAGGGATCATATCAGATTGTCCATGAAAAGAAGTAGACATCTTACTTTGGCTGGAAGATGGTCTTTCTTCAGCAGATGTTACTGTTGCTTTACCACCTACTCCACGGACAGAACCTTTTTTTCCCCTTTCCAACATACCTATTGCCCTTTCCACCAGCAGCAGGCCTTTTGCCACTCATTTTGGTGCTTAACTAATTGGCAACTCTGTAGTTGTTGGCACAAAAAACGATGGATGGAAACCGAGCAGAGTTCAGTGGCCAAAATGTGGTGCTAGCCCAAAATGATTTACTGGGTTAGATGCATTAAAAATTTAGATACACAGGCGATGTAGCTAGCTTCACAGGTGGGCTACTCTAATGACGTGCAGACACTGCTTCTAGGCCCAAAACGATTTACTGGGTTAGATGCAGTAAAATAAAAAATTATTAGATACACAGGCGGTGTAGCTTGCTTCACAGTCGGGCTACTCCGCTGACGTGCAGACACTGCTACTAAGCCCACAACGATTTACTGGGTTAGATGCAGTAAAAATTTAGACACACAGGCGGTGTAGCTAACTTCACAGGTGAGCTACATATTCCTTCACCAACTCTGAGGGATCTAAGATTCTAGACATTCATAAATATCTGACATGCTCTTCACAGGGTGTTATATACCATGCTACATGCCCTTGTAGCTTAATATATATTGGCTTGACTACTCGGGAGGTCAAAATCCGAGTACGCGAACAAGTTTGCGATATTGAAAAAGCTAAAATCATCAATGACCTTTCCCTTTTAAAAACCCTGCCACGTCACTTCAAAGCTTACCACGATTGTAACCTTAAAGGTCTTTTCTTTAAAGCAATCGATCAAATTGATTTAGGCACACGTGGAGGAGATTTGGCCAAATCCTTAGCACAACTTGAGAGCAAATGGATATATCACCTTGGCACAATCACCCCACGTGGCCTTAATGAAAGCTTTGGCTTCAATTCATTTTTGTAAACTGGATCTCCTCAAAAAAAAAACTTTTCGGATCAGTTTTTAAGGTGTTTTTAATTCTGTTTTTAATGTCCTACCTTTCTTTGTCCTACGTTTTTTTCCTCCAATTTTTCATGCTTTCAATATATTTGCCTTTATGGTACCAAGGAATATATAATAACAATCATCCTTTATTGTAGGCTTACATATGCGTGTGGTACTGTCTCCAGCTGTTGGATCTCCTCCTTCTGGATCATCCGTGATTTCCGGACATTTCTTCCATAACAAACTTGTCCCTTCTGGCCATCGATGAGAGGAATTGGATATCCATATGCGAAGGGTCTGCTGCCTCGAATGAAATAGGAGATGTGGAAAGGTCACATCTGGACTTACTATAGCGGACTCTATAACAAATGGTTCATGTTTAGTACTGTATGTATTTTTTCTTCCCCACATTTATTATTATCTTTCCAGTTCACCCCTCACGTTCCCAATTATACTTATTGATATCCCCAACATATGTCCCTAATTTATATTTACTTGAGATCCCAATATATTCTTATGCTATATATAATAGCTTTTCACGTTAGATCCCTGCTATGTATACATCAATCCCCTCCCTTTTTTATTTATCCTCCTACACCATCACCACTTTCACTATTTGGGTTCATTATTTAATTATTGTCCCATTTCACTACGTATTTTTCCTTATTCCTATACCCATAAGTGCTATATCTGGCTTTCCAGATCCTAAATATTCCCTAGTACACTGCCCCCGTATTATTATTATATCTTTTATATTCATTTTTCATCCTAGTACTTGTATATTTAGAGTCCTTTATTTTACTATTTCTCACTGCACCGCCCCCTTTTATATTTATTTTTTTATTCTTATTTACATTTCACTAACACAGCCCCTTTCAGGATATTCATATCCATTTCTCCTTTTTTTTATGTATTTCTATCACCCGTCTAAAAACATGATCTTTCTTATAGATTCTCGCGCCCGTCCTTTCCCTCTTCCTGCCTTTTTTATTTCTCCTTTTTCCCCTTCGATATGGCTCCATTGCGCAAGCGCAGGTTTCATACGTCCCTTCTCCTCCTCGGTATGTCCAGAAGTTTTACCGCGCACGCGCAGGTTCCGTACGACCCCTCTCACTTCCAGAGGCGCCGATTTACTGGTTTAGGTGCAGTAAAAATTTAGATACACAGGCGGTGTAGCTAGCTTCACAGGCGGGCTACTCAGATGACTACCAGACAATGCTACTAGCCCAAAAGGATTGGCTGAGCTAGATTACTTAGAAAGAAGGAATATAAACCAGCTCACCCGTGATGCATAAACCAATCTTCGGGAGCACGGACCCGCTGTGTCCAAGCGTATAAAGTCCAAAAAAGACGAGAATGTCCAGCTTCACCGAATCCGTAAAAAAGAGTTTTCTTTATTCACAAACTTTAAACATAGAGGATACAAACTTCAGCACAAACCATATGGGTAAGAATCTCAACGCGTTTCTGGAGACTAAGCTCCCTTAATCATGACAGCATGGAACAGAGAGTGCCAGGCAGCGGCTTCCAAGGCAAACAGGATCATGGGGTGCATTAAAAGAGGTTTGGATACACATGATGAGAGCATTATACTGCCTCTGTACAAATCCTTGGTTAGACCGCACATGGAGTACTGTGTACAGTTTTGGGCACTGATGTTCAGGAAGGATATAATGGAACTAGAGCGAGTACAAAAGAGGGCAACAAAATTAGTAAAGTGGATGGGGAAGTACAATACCCAGAGAGATTAGCAAAATTAGGATTATTTAGTCTACAAAAAGATGACTGAGGGGCGATCTAATAACCATGTATAAGTATATAAGGGGACAATACAAATATCTCTGAGGATCTGTTTATACCAAGGAAGGTGACAGTCACAAGGGGGTATTCTCTGCGTCTGGAGGAGAGGTTTTTCCACAAAAATAGAAGAGGATACTTTACTTAGAGCAGTGAGAATCTGGAAGTCCTTGCCTGAGGAGGTGGTGATGGCAAACTCAGTTGAGTCCCATGTCCCATGGCCCCAACGCCGTTTCGCCTCGCTTCTACAGGTTTCACTCTGCTGCCAGCTTATTACTCTTTATTTAAGCAGACAACAGACCAGACGCTGTGCTCATCACAGGGTATGGAAGGAGAACTGTGCACAGGATGAGACACTACAAAAGGGAGACACTCAGTCACACAGCAGGGATCAGCCCCTGAAACGAGCGTCGCTGATGAGGCTGTCACAGTGACCACAGACTCTTCCCCCTGATGTTGCTTCATCTGAGTATCCCAGCATGCACTGGTGACACTCAAATGAATCATCATCAGAGAGGAAGTAGTGAAAAAAATACAATAGCTCTTAGTGTAGTAGTGAAGTTAGAGAATAATAGGAAATTTTTAAAGCAAGTATATCACAAAATAGCTTAGAGTATGGGTCTAAATAGATAGGGAGTTAGAGGAAAAAAGTTTGGCCTTTGGACCACCCCTTTAAGACTGGCATTGCACATGCCATTTAATGAATTTGGTGCATCACCTCAGTGTCGTGCACTTCCGTATACCTCAACGAAAAACATACAACTTTTCATAGAGTTTCATGCAAGTTTTCAGATGTAAACGTTTTGATCAATCAGGCTCTATGAATCCAGACAATGTTCGCATACATCTCCGATAACAGCCGAGCAGAGCCAATCAGAGACACGTCCTCATGGCGCTCTGCTGAATGCTTCTCACAACAAGGAGTACAGTGAAATCCCACTGAGCTCTGAACTTGCAGTTCCTGAAGCATGTCAGAGTTAGCAGCCACCAACAAAGGACAACTTTGCTTCTCCCGGAGCCCAAATATGTTTCTAAAAATATGATTTAATGTAGATATGTGGCTGTTCAGCTGAGATCAATCATAACATTCAACAACTTATTTATCTTATCGTCAATTTATAGAATTAGGCGTTCATTTCTCGTGTGTTCTGGGATGTGTTTGTATAATAAGTAGGGGCACAGTGACACATTGTAATGGCTATAAATAATAGGATGCAGGATGTATAGATTTTCACTGTCAAACATTGAACTTCTTTTGTGCAATAAAAGGAATGTCTTCACCAGCCAAGTAACAATAATCTATAGGGCCACACATCAAGTGTTAGAAGAGAATCCTCTGTGCTCTGATATACTTCAGCACATTAACACCTCCAGCTCCACTCCATCGTCCTTCCTATCTGTATATACAAACATATACATACACAATCCATCAGCATGCTGCGATAAATGCATACATGAACCCCACTATTGCTATATGCGTAAAAAATGAAGATGACATTTTTCAATCAAATGCCATCCAACCACGACAAGGTGTACCTCATATGGATGGTCCCCTGACTCAGCTCCTTATACAGTTATTGTCATGGAGGTGTCACATCCCCCTGGGAGACCAGAAGTTAGAAGGCCATCCAGGGTAATGAATCGCATGTACTCTTTAGAGACAGGGTGATTTGTGTCCTATTTTAAATGTATTTCTTTTCTATCAGTGCTGAAAGGCTTAAGGACTCTTTCCATGCTGGCTGCGAACATACAGCATGTTTCATATCAACTGTAGCTGCTGACCTCAGCTCATCTCCCTACATATACTGGCTCTGGGCATTTCTTCCTTGTAGGTGAAAGAACATTCTTCCTGAAAAGAGTTGAGCTTTGTACTTGTGTTTATTTCCTTGACCTTATTCCTATTTAGCTGGTTTATCCCTTCCTCTATCCTCCTCCTTATTTGTTGGTGAGTGTTTTTGTATGATAGTGGTATTAATTTATCCCTGTTTGTCTTTGTGTCTTGTTTCCCTTACATGTCTGTTCCATGCCTTATGGGGTGGGGGAGGGGACAGAGTAAGGTTTAACAGGAGCACAGTAAGGTCGGAGACCCAGGCCTCTCTACCATCAGGAGTACCCCTGGGACAGGGAAAGTTAGGGTTCCAGTTCCAGGGAAGGTTTTAGGCCCTTCTACATTACATCAGACTGAAAGATTGTGACGGTTACACAAGAAAGCCGTTAGTCACTGATAGAACCACCCACTGAACCAAAAATCCCAGAGAGGATTACATGAATTAAATCACAAGTTTTAATGAATGTTTTCTTACAAAACTATAAATCAATCTACTCCACTCCATTGATGCTATAACACGGTGCCTGCAGATTGGATTGTGTTTTCATGGTAACGGGTTCCTGAAATACTGAAACACTGTATCTATAATATGTCTAAATATGGGACGGGTGCAATTATCCCATATCTGTATTTAAACAACAAGTATACTTACATCCCTTATTTTAATTAAAATTGTATGTGCACTGCCTTTCCATGCTACTCAAAAAGCATACAAAGATTGTGCAAGAAATAACACAGCTTCAAGAAATAGTACAAATAAAACAGGAAACGTTCAAGGACAACTGTTGTGCCACAACCGCCTTCAGTACATGAATACAGCACAAGACCCACCGTTAGTACATGAACGCAGAGCCAGAACTACCATCAATATATGAATGCATATGAATGCAGCACAAGAACAACCATAAGTACCTGAATGCAGCACCAAGCATAGTGCAGCAGTCATATGTGATGTCAAGTCAGCCTACATATAATTGTATTGCTTTAACCTACAATCCCAGTGTGCTTTTAACAATGATGAGGAGATACTGGTAGTTGTTGTTACCATTCACATCAGACTTGCAGCTCATACAGGAATCACAGTACTGATGAGACACAGGCAGCGTCAAATTTACATCCGGGTAACTCATAGGTGACATCTTCTCTGATTGTATGCATTCCCATCCCTTTTGTCTCCACGTAGCACAGATGTCATAGTAAGATATCATGCCTAGAGCTTGTCTTTGAAAAATTCCTTGTTCTCTGGCTTCAGCCGCATTTCCCAACATGATGCCCTTAAAAATAAAGTATCATTATAATGACCCATAAACATAAATATCTAATATATTGCGCCCCTGATAACTGCCTTCTTTCACTATGCTTCCTGAACAAAATATCTCCCATATTGACATTTTTCATAATGTCCCACACATACTGCTCCTTTCCATAATATCCCCCACACTGCCACTCTCTCTAATATCTCCCCACACTACCTTTGTCCATAATATCCCACCACACTGCCCCTTTCCATAATATTGCCCCCACACTGCCCTTATCCATAGTGCCCTCCACTGCTCCTCTCAGTAATGTTCCCAGCACAGCCTCTCCATAATATCTTTCCCCATGGTGCCCCTCTCAATAATATCCCCCCAACCACACCCACTCCATACTATATCCCCCCACAGCCTCTCCATAATATCCCCCTCCAAACTATGGCCTTCTCCACAATATACCCACCAAGATATAACAAACTCTGAAAAGTAAAAAAAATTCTCAAATTCTCACAGTGGGATGCAGCACTCTTAAAATTCCTTTGATATCACTAGGCAACAAAATACCAAAAGGGCGCTCCATAGCCATAGCCAGTCACGTGAGGTATCATGTGACCATGACGTCACGCAAGGTCCTGAAGCATCCTGCACCTTGCTCGCTGTTCACCGGCTTCTGTCTGGGAACACCTACACATGGTAATTTGTTACCAGCAAAAAGGGGTGTCTGTCACCGGCCAGGATGGCGCCCCACCAGTAAGGAAGCCTTCTTTGCTTGGTGCAATCTAGCACGCACAAATTAGTGCACACCGCAAGGACCTTTCATATTTGGAACCACCATCCCTGCAACATCATCCTGACACACAGGTAAATGAATAATAGTTGGCATTGAATATATTGTGTCAATTTGTACACTCCATCTAGGTGAATATATATATATATATACAGTGGGGCAAAAAAGTATTTAGTCAGTCAGCAATAGTGCAAGTTCCACCACTTAAAAAGATGAGAGGCGTCTGTAATTTACATTATAGGTAGACCTCAACTATGGGAGACAAACTGAGAAAAAAAATCCAGAAAATCACATTGTCTATTTTTTTAACATTTTATTTGCATATTATGGTGGAAAATAAGTATTTGGTCAGAAACAAAATTTCATCTCAATACTTTGTAATATATCCTTTGTTGGCAATGACAGAGGTCAAACGTTTTCTGTAAGTCTTCACAAGGTTGCCACACACTGTTGTTGGTATGTTGGCCCATTCCTCCATGCAGATCTCCTCTAGAGCAGTGATGTTTTTGGCTTTTCGCTTGGCAACACGGACTTTCAACTCCCTCCAAAGGTTTTCTATAGGGTTGAGATCTGGAGACTGGCTAGGCCACTCCAGGACCTTGAAATGCCTCTTACGAAGCCACTCCTTCGTTGCCCTGGCGGTGTGCTTTGGATCATTGTCATGTTGAAAGACCCAGCCACGTTTCATCTTCAATGCCCTTGCTGATGGAAGGAGGTTTGCACTCAAAATCTCACGATACATGGCCCCATTCATTCTTTCATGTACCCGGATCAGTCGTCCTGGCCCCTTTGCAGAGAAACAGCCCCAAAGCATGATGTTTCCACCACCATGCTTTACAGTAGGTATGGTGTTTGATGGATGCAACTCCGTATTCTTTTTCCTACAAACACGACAAGTTGTGTTTCTACCAAACAGTTCCAGTTTGGTTTCATCAGACCATAGGACATTCTCCCAAAACTCCTCTGGATCATCCAAATGCTCTCTAGCAAACTTCAGACGGGCCCGGTCATGTACTGGCTTAAGCAGTGGGACACGTCTGGCACTGCAGGATCTGAGTCCATGGTGGCGTAGTGTGTTACTTATGGTAGGCCTTGTTACATTGGTCCCAGCTCTCTGCAGTTCATTCACTAGGTCCCCCCGCGTGGTTCTGGGATTTTTGCTCACCGTTCTTGTGATCATTCTGACCCCACGGGGTGGGATTTTGCGTGGAGCCCCAGATCGAGGGAGATTATCAGTGGTCTTGTATGTCTTCCATTTTCTAATTATTGCTCCCACTGTTGATTTCTTCACTCCAAGCTGGTTGGCTATTGCAGATTCAGTCTTCCCAGCCTGGTGCAGGGCTACAATTTTGTTTCTGGTGTCCTTTGACAGCTCTTTGGTCTTCACCATAGTGGAGTTTGGAGTCAGACTGTTTGAGGGTGTGCACAGGTGTCTTTTTATACTGATAACAAGTTTAAACAGGTGCCATTACTACAGGTAATGAGTGGAGGAAAGAGGAGACTCTTAAAGAAGAAGTTACAGGTCTGTGAGAGCCAGAAATCTTGATTGTTTGTTTCTGACCAAATACTTATTTTCCACCATAATATGCAAATAAAATGTTAAAAAAACAGACAATGTGATTTTCTGGATTTTTTTTTCTCAGTTTGTCTCCCATAGTTGAGGTCTACCTATGATGTAAATTACAGACACCTCTCATCTTTTTAAATGGTGGAACTTGCACTATTGCTGACTGACTAAATACTTTTTTGCCCCACTGTATATATATATATATCTTGTAGGGAATTTTTCCCATTATCTGGTCTTTTTGCGCCAATATGAACTCTGCATGTATAAAATTTCAAAAGTTGTCTGGTTCAGAAATTAAATTAGCCATTTCTTAATGATTTTGATGTGCTGAATTCAAATATGACAAAGAAAACTGTCATTTGACTCTAGTTTCCATGAAATTGAAGAGTTTGCGTTTCACTGTTATATAAATTAATAAATGATTATAACATGTAGTTATTACTTCTACAAATATGAAACTGCACATGTATTGTCAAACAAATTGTATTGGCTGTATTCAGAGGAAACTCAAGTGCATTTAAAGCTGCTAAATAATTAGTTAATTCACATGTCTAAGCACTTTGAATAATTTTAACTATTAAAATACGTTATTGCACAGTACAAAATATGTCCTTAGTCACTGGATACTCGGCTACTTTTTACTTGTCTCTTGTATTCAAGCACTGGATTATCCCTGGTGATTCTCCAACAGTAGTCTGCAAGCATCGAAGGGTTCCAATTACCCTGATATTTTCTTTCCATAGTTGCAATTTCCGGGTGAAATCGCTCACCGTGCTCGTCACTCACTGCTCCGCAATTTGGTGCACAGAAGTCTAGATACTGTACGAATGCAAGAGATGAATCTTTAATGACATGTAGCATGCCAAGATTATGGTACGCCTGAAGAAGATTTTTCCACCAGCTCTTTATAGTTGTCTGACTTGGTGTTTCCAAGGGAGTTTGTTACCACTAACTGGAATGCTACCCATGCAGCCTTTTCCTTGCCTCACAGTAAACGGTGAAACTTCTCATCTTGCAGAAGCACACGAATCTGAAGACCAATGAAGACTCCTTCCTTTATCTTTGCTTCACTCAACCTTGGAAATTTACAAATTACTTGATACTTGAATGCTTCTGCATTTTTGTCCATTGCCTTTACGAAGTTCTTCATGAGACCCAACTTGATATGCAATTGAGGTACAGTAGCAGAATTTTTTGTGGTTCGACAAGTGCTGATGTATAGTGCACTTGTTTTTCTTAGAAATGCTTTTCCCAATTGGAGGCACTATGCAGAAGTTACAATTGGTAGTATGGTCACTTGGCTCTCTCCATACCATTGGCACTGCAAAAGGCATTGATTGTCTTTTCCTATTCATCCACTGTGTGAGCTGTGATGAACATCAAATACAGCATGTGTGTGGAGCCCAACTCTTGTCCTGATCTCCCATTCTGCTGCCAAAGTACAGGTTGTAGGCTTTCTTAACCATATGAGTCAAGTTTCGCTTTTGTGACTCAAAAGTCACCTCACCACAGATATAGCAGAAATTATCTGCTCTATTAATGCAAGTCCAAGGCATCACTGAATAGCTGAACGATGATATCAGTCGACCACTGAAATTGCTGTGTGACTGATAGAGGAGAACATGCGCCTTTTATAGAGTTGTGTGATGCAAGTTTAATTAGGATTGCATCTTTCTTTCTTTCTTTATTTGGCATCTATCATTGGACATTTAGAGATTATGAAATACTGATGACTCAATTCATTAGTCATTTGGAGATGATGCAATATTGATGAAGTAAACCATTAGCCAGTTGGATGGTGCAAAACTGATAACGCAGGACTGATGATGTATTCCTTGCTTAGCGTTGTATCAAAGGCTGTGAGAAATATCGACGCACCCCTGTACCATAAAAACTAGAGCCAATTTCAAAATTTAAGCATCAATTTCGTTTTCAGCTCCCCAAAATTAGTTAAGTTGAACTGTTTTCTTGTCCAAACAAATTTTGCTGTTGACTAGTGTATTGGGATGATTACAAAACCATCAAAAGTGTTGTTGCAAATAGTCAGCAGGGTCGCAAAAAAAGTGCTTAGAAAAAAAACTGCACATTATGTGCCAAAGATGTAAGTGCTGTCATATTCCAAAACTGCAGGACTGATGATGTATTCCTTGCTTAGCGTTGTATCAAAGGCTGTGAGAAATATCGACGCACCCCTGTACCATAAAAACTAGAGCCAATTTCAAAATTTAAGCATCAATTTCGTTTTCAGCTCCCCAAAATTAGTTAAGTTGAACTGTTTTCTTGTCCAAACAAATTTTGCTGTTGACTAGTGTATTGGGATGATTACAAAACCATCAAAAGTGTTGTTGCAAATAGTCAGCAGGGTCGCAAAAAAAGTGCTTAGAAAAAAAACTGCACATTATGTGCCAAAGATGTAAGTGCTGTCATATTCCAAAACTGCAGAGTCCCTGGAGTGTCCAGAAGTACAAGGTGTTCAGTGCGCAAAGACACGGCCGAGGTGAGAAGGCTGAACCCGACCACCACTGAACAAGACACAGAAGGAGAAACGTCAAGTCTGGGCCAGTAAAGTCTGAAGACAAGTTTATCAAAGGTTTTATGAACTGATGAGATGAGAGTAATTCTTGATGGACCAGATGGATGGGCTCATGGCTGTATCGGTAATGGGCACAGACCTCCACTTCCACTCAGACGACAGCAAGGTGGAGCTACTGGGCTTAATGTATATTATTAAAGATGAGCTAGTTGGATGTTTTTGGGTTGAAGATGGACTCAAAGCTAACTCCCAAACCTACTGCCAGATTTTAGAATACACTTTCGTTAAGCAGTGTGTGACAGGGTCACTGGCACTGTATGTGAGGGGAGGTATACGGGAGATATGTGTCATGAAGATTGCTTTCTTCCAAGATCTAGAAACCCAAAAGTTTCTAATCCAGCATGGTATATGCTGAAGGGGTTAATCAGCCATGATAAGGGACAGGCTTTTTAGGTGAGTAGGTCAAAGATGGGCAGCATGCCTTCTCACCACATCATCACCTCATGCAGTGGCTGGGGAGTTAAATGTTGAGCCACAGTTTTTTTCTTTGTTGTGTGTTTGGAGAGGACAATCTCCAGAAGTGGCTCCAGGAGGAGCTGAGGACTTTGTGTGTTAACTGCTGGTGAATCCTGCAGGTAAAAGGACTCTATTCGACTTTATCTTTGTTTTGTTTTGACATTTAGCCAGAAAGGCCATGTTTACTTTGATCAACCCTGCTGTGGTTTAAGCTCAGCTATAGAAAATCAGCAGGTAATTTACCACAAGAGTTGTTCCTGTGTTTACCTCTGCAAGCAGCTGAGTGAGTCAATCCCTCACTCGTGGTACAGGAAAAAGTTGCATCTTTCAAGAAAACCATGATTTTTCTGTAGAACATTGCTCCTTTGCAGCATTGAAGTCTCCAATGCTCAGCTGCCAGTAAAGGTTTTTAAATATGAAAGAATAATGACACGGCCCCTTCCTTACGCAACCTAAACCCTATTGATAACTTGTGGGCTCTTCTTAAATAGGAGCTTTATGGTGAAGGAGAACAGTCATCTCTCTTCTCAGTGCCTGGAGCTGCGGTTGGTGCTGTTCAAAAAATTGATCGTCAACAGATTAAGAAACTGACAGATTCCTTGGATGGCTTTTATGACTGTTATTGAAAAGAAGCACGGCTTATCACTATATTATTCACTGATATATATTTTTAAATGTAGAAATGTAGTTTTGTACATTTTCAGTTGCTTTTCTTATTTTCACTGTAACAGCTGAAAATAAACAATTGAGATGAGGAAATGTAGGTTTTTCATTTAGTTGCATAATAATTCTGCACACAAATATTTTCGTAAGATAAAACCTCACTTTAACTTTCTTAAATATTCAGGTTTCAGGATTATTAACCTTTTGCATTGACCGACAGCACTGTGGTTATTCAATAATAAACTTAATCATCGGAAATAGAAATTGCCGGAATAATTCTGCACACAATGTAATTTATACCCTCCTTTTTTCTGAAACTTGTGTTGGATGTGTTTTGCAAGCCACATTCTGTATTATTTATCTTTATGTGACTTTTTATGACAATAGAACAGTCACATATTCTGATAAAATGAAGCATACATATCTAAAATCACTCGGGGAGGAGACTAAAGAATATTTGTGCGGAAATTTTTTTTTGTAAAAATTAAGTAATTATATGAAAATATCTGGAAATGCCAAACTCCACTCATTTTAGCAGAAACTCACTAGAAACGCATTTGTAGTTTTTATCTCCGTATTTTCTGCAACCAATCTAATCTGACATGTTGTGGATTTGAAACACGCACAGTTTACACTGCATAAAAAATAATTACAGTAGGCAGGAGATTTCTATAGTCCTATCTTCTTTGCTGGAACTGTAAGATTTTTGTGCAGTGAAAATACGGAGCTTCAAAAACTAATCATGGGAAGTTAACCTTATTATTTGTATTTGCTTTTTATTGTGCTATTATTTTATGTTTATTGTAGTGTTATAATTATTTGTATTAGCTCTAGAAATGAGAGAATCTTTTGAAATTCAAAGTCAACAATTTTGCCAAATTTGACCAAAAAGATAATATTTGTGGCAAATAATTTGAACATATCTCAATACTGGAAAGCGTGTAATTGCTTGTGGAAATACACATTGGGTACAATAAACAGAGAGAACACCGCTGATCATAAGAGCTTACACTCTACAGAAGAGAAAGAGAGAGAGAGGACCCCACTGACCATAAGAACTTACACTTTACAGGAGAGAGAGACGACCCCGGTGACCATAATAGCATACACTCTACAGGAGAGAGAGAGAAGATTCCACTGACAATAAAAGCTTACACTCTACATGAGAAAAACAAGACCTTGTTGACCATAAGAGCCTATACTCTACGGGAAAGAGCAGACCCCATTGACCATAAGAGCTTACACTCTACAGGAAAGAGAGAAGACCTCACTGATCATAAGTGCTTACACTCTACAGGAGCGAGCGAGGACTCCGCTGACTATAATAGCTAATAGTCTACTGGAGAGAGAGAGGACTCCTCTGACCATAAGAGCTTACACTCTACAGGAGAGATAAAGAGAAAGGACCCCACTGACCATACGAGCTTACACTATAGCGGAGAGAGCGAGGACTCCGCTGACCATAAGAGCTTACAGGAGAGAGGGCCCAATAAAACATAAGAGCTTACATTTTACAGGAGATAGCGGACTCAGCTGACCATAAGAGCTTACACTCTACAGGAGAGAGAGAGAGGACTCCGCTGACCATAAAAGCTTACACTCTACAGGAGAGAGAACTCCACTGCCCATAATAGCTTACACCCTACAAGAGAGAGAAAGAGAAAGGACCCTGCTGACCATACAAGGTTACACTATAGAGGAGAGAGAGGACTCCGCTGACCATAAGAGCTTACAGGAGAGAGGACCCAACTAAACATAAGAGCAAGCATAAGACCTTACACTCTACAGGAGAGAGAGGACTCCACTAAACATAAGAGCTTACACTCTACAGGAGAGAGAGAGGACTCCGCTGACCATAAAAGCTTATACTGTACAGGAGAGAGAAAGGACTCCGCTGGTCATAAGAACTTACAGTCTACAGGTTTGAGGACCCCAGTGACCATAAGAGCTTACACTCTACAGTAGAGAGAAAGAGTGAGGACCCTGCTGACCATAAGAGCTTACAGTCTATAGGAGAGAGAAAACTACTGACCATAAGAGCTTACAGTCTACAGGATAGAATACCGCACTGACCATAAGAGCTTACACTCTATAGGAGAGAGAAAGAGATAGGACTCCACTGACTATAAGACCTTACACTCTTCAGGAGAGAGAGAGGACTCCGTTGACCATAAGAGCTTACACTCTACAGGAGATGGAGAGGATCCCACTGACTATAAGAACTTACACTCTACAGGAGAGAGAAAGAGAGAGGACCCCACTGACTATAAGAACTTACACTCTACAGTAGAGAGAAAAAGAGAGGACCAGCTGTAAGAGCTTACACTGTACAAGAGGGAGAGACTTACCCAGTGACTGTGGAGATGGAATACAACTCTGCCATACAAAGTCTGCTACCCTGGAAACTGTTGATCTGTGACGGCTGAGGTGCTGTCCGCCAGCATATAAAGTGTGATAATCCACTAGACGTCATAGCTGCAGGACATTATGGGGTGAGCCTGACATTTGACTGCTCTCTGATACTTCAGCAGTGTGGTGAATGCTTTTTTGCAAAGCACAAATTGGTTCTTAAAATGTTCAAATTCACGTGAAAAGGCAAGTTTCAGAAACTTCGACTTAAGCACGATACTCCTCAGATGAATCCATTCTTCTCTAATTCGTTCCTTATTGTACTATTTGTTATCTCATCTTTTGGGGCATTTTCTTGCAATATTATTTCTATAATTATTTGCATTAGCTTCTTATTGTACTAATATTTTATGTTCCTTTGTGTTTTTTTTTTTTGGGGGGGGGGGTTTCTTGCCATCTTGTTACTATAATTATTTGTATTATCTTCTTATTGCATTACTATATATGTTATGTTTATTTCATTATTATTTGATTTTGTTTATTGTAGTATTATTATAATTACTTCTATTACTTTAATATTGTACTATCATTTTATGATTTATTATGGTTCTTTTTTGTATTATTGCTATAATTATCTGTATTAGCTCTTTATTGTACTAATATTTTATGCTTCTTTGTGTTTTGGGGTTTTTTTTCTTGCTACTATAATTTTTTGTATTAGCTTCTTACTGCATTGTTATATATGTTATGTTTATTTCATTATTATTATAATTACTTGTATTAGTTTCTTATTATATTATTTTATGTTTTATTATGATTTTTTTCAGTATTATTGCTGTAATTATTTGTATTGGCTTCTTATTTTACTAATATTTTATGCTTTTTTGTTGTTTTGTTTTTATGCCATCTTGTTACTATAATAATAATAATAATCTTTATTTTTATATAGCGCTAACATATTCCGCAGCGCTTTACAGGTTGCACACATTATCATCACTGTCCCCAATGGGGCTCACAATCTAGGTTCCCTATCAGTATGTCTTTGGAATGTGGGAGGAAAACGGAGTACCCGGAGGAAACCCACGCAAACACGGAGAGAACATACAAACTCTTTGCAGATGTTGTCCTTGGTGGGGTTTGAACCCAGGACTCCAGCGCTGCAAGGCTGCTGTGATAACCACCGCGCCACCGTGCTGCCCGACATAATGATTTGTATTGGCTCTTTGTTGTACTAATATTTTAATAATAATAATAATAATAATTTTTATTTATATAGCGCCAACATATTCCGCAGCGCTTTACAATTTATAGAGGGGACTTGTACAGACAATAGACATTACAGCATAACAGAAATCACAGTTCAAAACAGATACCAGGAGGAATGAGGGCCCTGCTCTCAAGCTTACAAACTATGGGGAAAAGGGGAGACACGAGAGGTGGATGGTAACAATTGCTTTAGTTATTCGGACCGGCCATAGTGTAAGGCTCGGGTGTTCATGTAAAGCTGCATGAACCAGTTATCAGCCTAAGTATGTAGCAGTACAGACACAAAGGGCTATTAACTGCATAAAGTGAATGAGAACATGATGCGAGGAACCTGATTGCCTATTTAAAAAAATAAATAAAAACAATAGGTTTTTTTTTTCCTAAATAGGCCACACAGGGATCGTTAGGTTAATACATTGAGGCGGTAGGCCAGTCTGAACAAATGAGTTTTTAGGGCACGCTTAAAACTGTGGGGATTGGGGATTAATCGTATTAACCTAGGTAGTGCATTCCAGAGAATCGGCGCAGCACGTGTAAAATCTTGGAGACGGGAGTGGGAGGTTCTGATTATTGAGGATGCTAACCTGAGGTCATTAGCGGAGCGGAGGGCACGGGTAGGGTGGTAGACTGATACTAGGGAGGAGATGTAGGGTGGTGCTGAGCCATGGAGTGCTTTGTGGATGTGGGTAGTAGTTTTGTACTGGATTCTGGAGTAGATGGGTAGCCAGTGTAATGACTGGCACAGGGTAGAGGCATCGGTGTAACGGTTGGTGAGGAATATGATCCTGGCTGCAGCATTCAGGACAGATTGGAGCGGGGAGAGTTTGGTAAGAGGGAGGCCGATTAGTAGAGAGTTACAATAGTCCAGACGAGAATGAATAAGTGAAACAGTCAGAGTTTTTGCAGAGTCGAAAGTAAGAAAAGGGCTAATTCTAGAAATGTTTTTGAGATGCAGGTAAGAAGAGCGAGCCAGTGATCGCATGTGGGGGGTGAATGAAAGGTCAGAATCAAGGATGACCCCAAGGCAGCGGGCATGTTGCTTTGGAGTAATGGTGGAACCGCACACGGAGATGGCAATGTCAGGCAAAGGTAGGTTAGTAGAGGGAGAGAACACGAGGAGTTCAGTTTTTGACAGGTTTAGTTTCAGATAGAGGGAGTGTCGATGGTTTTTTTTGCAATTTTATTACTACAATTATTTGTATTTGCTTCTTTCTGCATTACTATTATATGTTATTATGTATATTGTGTTATTTGCTCACCACCACCAGTAGATATACTAAATATTGAATTTATAAATCACATTTTTTTGGTGATTACACTATATAATAAATCCCAAAACAAGTGGTACTCTCAAAATAAAATATAATTTATTAAACATAAATTAAAAATTAATTTAACATACAATAACAAAAATAATAATAACAAAAAAGTGCAAAATCCAATAAAAAGAGGGACATAGCAACCATAGGAAAACCACCAAATTTCTATAACACTATAGTGTGTCTAAATACAGGGAGAGCTATGGGCTATGATATTTTTCCCATTAGATCCAGTTAGAGGTCTTTCTGTGTGGTATTTAGCTCTCCCTGTATTTAGACACACCATAGTGTTATAGAAATTTGGTGGTTTTCCTATGGTTGCTAAGTCCCTCTTTTTATTGGATTTTGCACTTTTTTGTTATTATTATTTTTGTTATTGTATGTTAAATTAATTTTTAATTTATGTTTAATAAATGATATTTTATTTTGAGAGTACCACTTGTTTTGGGATTTAGTATATAGTGTAACTAATCACCAAAAAAATGTGATTTATGTACGGTATTTGGTATTTAGTGGTACCTGATTCCCCGGTTTAGGGGTATACTACTGAGGGCAGTTTCTTGTGAGTTAAATACTGAATTTACAGAATACAAAGCTTTACTACTAAATCTCTCTTTCAATCTCAGGAATAGATTTTTTTTTATTTTTTTTTTGTAGAGGCAGCCTGGCATTAATCAAGGCGGTTTCTTAGATGTGATTTGTGATATTCTCGCTTCTTGCTGCCCATACTTGCATTTCACTGGTGAATGCTGAATGTGGAGGGGAAGGGGCTGGTGAGGAGGGAGCTATTCCTCATCACTGTCAGACGTGTGCCAATGGGGTTTGATTCCTTTGGCCTCTGTAGTGATCAAATGAATTACAGAGCTTCTTAAGATCTGACAGAAAGCCACCTTATATCACAAATCTGCTCCAAGTGCTGCTGCTGTTCTGCTGGGAGCAGATGGGTCACTCCTCATCTATTCTGCTCCAGAGGAACTTGTGAGACATCATAAAACCAGCACTGAATTATTACTTATCTCCTATTTGTATCTTTGACACCACTCCATTCATCCAAGAAGAAAAAAAAAGTTAGAAAGTAATTTTTATCTCAAGGACAAGGAGGAATCACATTGTCTTCGGCTCTTGGAGAACATCCCAAGAGGTTGACACTACTCTTTGGATTCCCGGGCATGGACAGGTAGGAGGTCATTTGTTACTGTTGCTGATCATCACTAGTTGAGATCTCGTTGGTTATCACTGCTTTTACATGAGAGGTTTGCATAAGGATGTATAATTTATAAGACAGCATGTATTTAGGAGGTTTATACATTTTATATTAGCAAGGATAAGGAAGAATTGGAGTAGCGCCTCTGCATTAAGTATAACTTATAAGACAAAAAAGTAATAAAATAATAGCTATACATATTATAACGTCCAGTATTATACATGTAACATTCATCATCATCATAGACCTATTATGTGTAAAATATATATAATTTTGAAAAAATACATTTTGCTTAATATCTAAACTTACAGACCTCCAATGAGATATTAGCCATTATAGACCAAATATAATAGTCTTCCCAAATAATATCCGACGTTCAATACCTAATTTTGATGTTGATTCATAATAGACCTGACATAAGATCTATCGTAAGGCTACGTTCCACAATGAGCTTTTGGGCAGTTTTTGATGCATTTCTGCACCCTTTAGGCAAAATAGGTTAATTGCATTTTTCCAAAAAATATGCACCAAAAACTCATCGTGAGAACGTAGCCTTATACATCCCATGTAACATCCAAAAAAATTATAGACCTTTGTGACTCAAAACTGTCTGTTGCATTAACATTCAGACCATATACATGTGCTACACATTTTATTGTGTGCATATCTTAGGACTTTCTGATTCTTGGATGGATAGATTACTATTCCAGTGTTAGACAATTGCATAGCTAGCACCTCCCGAATATTCACAGAGTTGTAACTTAGCTGAGGTTATTAATGCAGCAGAGCTGAGTTTGTCATTCGCAATAATAGGTAAGCCTGCAGGAGTGGATCACTTTTGGAAGCTCTGGTATCTTCTGGCTGGCACCACTCCATCACCACCACATGCCTCACGAGTCCTCCTGAGATGTTAAGGACACTGGTAAATTACAGAATCAGCTCTGGAACATATATCCTTCCTCTCACACAAGCCCTGTAGGAGCTGTCAGTATATACTAGCACAGTTTCGGACTCTCTGTATAGGGTGCCGACACAGGCTGTCACCATTTATGTCAGCAGGTTATGGCTGTCCTGCTGATGGAGGATTCGGGACTACAAGAATTGGCATTCCTTGGCAGAAAGCCATTTCAATAGTAAGATGTTCGGAAATTGCTAGTTAAGCACGTTCCTAATACCGAATGTACTGTCAGGTTTGCTCATCCTGCAATCTCCATATCTAGATAAGGAATAGTACGTGGTAACTTTCCTCAAATAGGAGAAACATGCAGCTTCAGCCTGATGGATGGATGAGGCTTCCTGAAATTTTGGGGGGGGGAATCAAGGGCACATTTTCTACGTCTATTCCAAGTTTGCACTGTCTAAATATTAGGCATGAAAGTAAATCTGACCCATTAGATCTACTTTCTTAATTGTCCTCCTATGTTCTTCATTATTAAGGAATGGTATTTTCCTAAAGCCATAATGGTAATCTGCTGGTAAATCTACTATATAAAGCTGAATGTGTGTGTGTGTGTGTGTGTATGTCCGGGATTGGCATCTGCACCGTCGCAGCTACAGCCACAAAATTTTGCACAGTCACACGTCTGGACCCCGAGAGCGTCATAGGCTATGTTGTGAGGCGAAATTTTAACCCTGCGCGTTCCAATTCACCAAACAATTTTGCCCCTATCTACATAATGGGGAAAAAGTAAAAGGAAAAGTGTTGGAGGCGTCGCAGCTACAGCCACAAAATTTTCCACACTCACACGTCTGGCCCCTGAGAGCGTCATAGGCTACGTTGTGAGGTGAAATTTTAACCCCGCGCGTTCCAATTCACCAAACAATTTTGCCCCATCTACATAATGGGGAAAAAGTGAAAGGAAAAGTGTTGGAAGCGTCGCAGCTACAGCCACAAAGTTTTGCACCGTCACACGCCTGGACCCTGAGAGCGTCATAGGCTATGTTGTGAGGTGAAATTTTAACTCTGCGCTTTCCAATTCACCAAACAATTTTGCCCCTATCTACATAATGGGGAAAAAGTGAAAGGAAAAGTGTTGGAGGCAAATTGACAGCTCCCAGATGTGAACAAGGGGGACTTAAAGCGTGAGAGCGATGGCACCAAAGAGTATATACGGTACAGATGCTAAGGTGGGGCCCCAACATGGGATACTCACCACACACGGGGATATGAACACACACACAAAAGGCGCCACAAACTACCACGTGCTTGAACGCATATACCACCCTTAGCACACATTTCACCACACATACACCAACCTCGCCACATAAAAGTCGAAACACAAAAGTCGCCGCTCAAGACTCGCCACATGCAAAACTAGGCTCACGCAAAACTCGCCACACGTGCAAAACTCACCTCATGGAAAACTCGCCACACGCAAAACTTGCACACGCGGAAAAATTGCTACAAGCACAAAAGTTGCAACACATGCAAAAGTTGCCTCACTCAAAACTTGCACATACTCAAAATGCACCACACATAAAACTCGCCACGCGCAAAACTCGCCACGCGCAAAACTTGCTGCACACAACTTGCTACACTAACCTGTCATGCAACTCGACACACAAAAAGTTGCTACACACATGTCGCCACACAAAACTCATCTCACAAAAGTCGCTACATGCATGTCGCCACATGCAACTCAACATGTGTAAACTTGACACATGAAACTCGCCCTAAAACACACACAAAACTCGCCCTAAAACACACACAAGTCTGGTATTATCCTTCAAAAATAAAAATCTGATTAATAAGCAGACAAACTACAAGAGCAACAAATGTACCATATAGGAAATACAGCAGCTGTCAGTCACATGACCTGTCTATTATGTGTATGTGTGAGCTAATATATACTGCCAGGCGGGAGGGCTTCCTGTTGGCTGGGGATTTATCAGGCTGTCAATTTAGTACTATATACAGGAGAGATGACACACAGGTATATACTATATACAGGAGGAGATGACACACAGGTATATACTATATACAGGAGGAGATGACACACAGGTATATACTATATACAGGAGCAGATGACACACAGGTATATACTATATACAGGAGCAGATGACACACAGGTATATACTATATACAGGAGGAGATGACTTACAGGTATATACTATATACAGGAGCAGATGACACACAGGTATATACTATATACAGGAGGAGATGACTTACAGGTATATACTATATACAGGAGGAGATGACACACAGTTATATACTATATATAGGAGGAGATGACACACACATATATACTATATACAGGGGAGATGACACACAGGTATATACTATATACAGGAGGAGATGACATCCTGGTATATCCTATATACAGGGGAGATGACATACAGGTACATATATATACAGGGGCGATGACACACAGGTATATACTATATACAGTGGAGATGACACACAGGTATATACTATATACAGGTGGAGATGACATAAAGGTATATACTATATACTGGAGGAGATGACACACAGGTATATACATTATACAGGAGCAGATGATACACAGGGATATACTATATAGAGGAGGAGATGACTTACAGGTATATACTATATACAGGAGGAGATGACATACAGGTATATACTATATAAAAGAGGAGATGACACATAGGTATAGAGGAGGAGAGGACATACAGCAGGTATATACTATATACAGGGGAGATGACATACAGGTATATACTATATAGAGGAGATGACATACAGGTATATACTATATATAGGAGGAAATGACATACAGATATATAGTATATACAGAAGAGATGACATACAGGTATATAATATATACAGGAGGAGATGACACATGGGTATATACAATATACAGGAGGAGATGACATACAGCAGGTATATACTATTTACCGGGGAGATGGCATACAGGTATATACTATATACAAGAGAAGACATACAGGTGTATACTATATATAAGGGAGATGACAAACATGTATATACTGAGGTGAAAATGAGGGGTGTGAGGTGAAAATGAAAAGGTGTGAGTGCAAAATGAGAGGAGTGAGGGAAAATAGTGGAGTGATCGGAAAATGACAGATGTGAGGTCGAAATGACAAGTGTTAGGGGGGAATGAGAGGAGTGAGGGGGAAAATGAGAGGTGTAAGGGAGAAAATGAGAGATGTAAGGGAGAAAATGAGAGGCATGATGGGAAAATAAGAGATGTGAGGTGCTATAACTAACCACAGATATTTACTATGCCCAGGCAACGCCGGGCTCTTCAGCTAGTACTACTATAAACATGCGCATCAGTCTTAGTGCTCATGTAGACGTCTATGCAAAAAGTCCAAGATCGGACCGCAGTGCAAGGATTGGCCGCGACTCTCCCGACCCAAGCGTGACATCATAGAAATCCATGAAGCTGTCACAGGCTGATGAGTGGAGAGCTTGGTAACAGAGGCAATATATAAATAGCCAAAGACTGACTGTCACTTCCAAATAGAAAATTGGTGTGTACAGGTGCAAACTAAGAGTAGCCATCTATATACATAACTAACAAATACAGTTTCACTCTGTAGTGCTAGAATTTTCTGTTTGGAAGCTGAGAACTGATAGTAATCGGATGAATATTGGTTGGATATTGGCCCCTTCCCAGAATCATAACACCAGCTCACAGTCATGTACTTTCCTTGATCTAGTTAGTAAAAATAAGGAGGTTCCCATTGCCCACACCAATTTTTTAAATTTATTTAATTATTTACTAGCTAAAAACAGCCACAGAAAAAAACACACGCAAAGCACTTTATATTATATTTAGCTCACGGACATCTTTTTATCTATTCTATTCTGACACTTTAGGCTGTAATTTTACTGTACTGATGAAATGTTGGATTTCTTTTGAGATGTGTGCATAAAAATTGGACGGCTCACGCATGGTCCATGTGCTGCCCTATTTTTTTTTCGCACCCATTGACTTGCATTGGCGAGTGCGATCTGATTCTGCAGTCCATTGCAGCTTGCTGTGATTTTTATCTCAGTCCGATCCAAGCTGAGAAAAAACATGCAGATGAGCACTGAATCATTGTATATCATTGGTCAGAGTGCAATGTGATGTTTTCTCGTACCGCAATGCTCCGTATTAGACTAATGTGAACAAGCCCATACAGGAAACATATGCCAACACTGGAAAGATGTATACACAATTCATAGGATTTTCTTGGTAGGATTTCAGACCAGGACTGAAAGGAGTTCTCTGGGGCTTAAACATTGAAGACCCGTCCCAACCCCATCATGTCCATCACTATATTCTTATACATAAAAGATGGCAGTGTCTTGTACTGCAGCTCATCCTTTCATGCTGTCAGTTGGGATGTCCCAGAGAGTCAATCCCTACTTGGTCAAATGTTGGTCAGTCCCTCATTGGTCATACACTGATGTTTAATCCTGACATACAGGAATCAATGCTGATGTTTCACAGTATGTGGGAAAGGAAAAAAGCAAAAACAATAACACAATATATTACACTTTTACAGAGTTTAAAGGGTTTCTAATCTAAAAATTGCAACCAAAGGTCCTCAATATTCAGAAATATGCTCTGTAATTTACTTGACCCACTACTGACCTTGCTTGGGCTCTATCAACCTTTGCTCCATCTCCATTGTTTAGTTTCCACCAAAATAACATACTGTCCATAATGACATCATTGGTGGCTGTTTTAGATGGCCATGGTGACTGTCTATGGGGAGTAACAATACAAACTGTCAAATAGAGGAATAAAATCTCTTTTGTGGTGCAAATGAATTGAAACAGGGTCAAAATGCAAACATTTGTAAATATGAGTACAATATGGAAACTGATCTCTCCTCGGCCAGATAAACGATCACTTTGTTCCATGTTATATTCTGATAATAATATATACTGATCGTTTTTCCCCCATAGGAAACTCTTGGATGAAGTATTACTTTAAGATGATGTAAAAGAAAAGCCACGTTTATACCTCGAGGCTTCTCTATCATTGTGAACATGGAAAATCAGAATTTCACTGACCTGAATAGCTCAATATTCCAAGAGCCAGAGTGGAACAGCGTGGAGTACCAAGTGGTCACTATTTTTCTGGTGGTTGTAATCTGTGGACTTGGGATTGTTGGCAACATCATGGTGGTTCTGGTAGTACTTAGGACTAAGCACATGAGGACTCCAACCAACTGTTATCTTGTAAGCCTCGCAATTGCCGATCTAATGGTCCTGGTGGCAGCAGGACTTCCCAACATCACCGACAGTGTCTATGGCTCATGGGTCTATGGATATATGGGATGTCTATGCATAACTTTCCTCCAGTATTTGGGTATTAATGCTTCATCTTGTTCTATCACTGCTTTCACCATTGAAAGATACCTTGCAATCTGCCATCCTATCAAAGCTCAGTTTCTATGCACCATTTCCAGAGCAAAGAAGATAATCGTGTTTGTTTGGGTCTTTACCTCACTTTACTGCATGATGTGGTTTTTTCTACTTGACCTCAACACGACTGTCTACAGAGATGCAACTGTGGTGAGTTGTGGCTACAAAGTTGACCGGAGTTACTATTCTCCAATCTACTTGATAGATTTTGGTATATTTTATGCTGTACCAATGACATTAGCAACTGTGCTTTATGGACTTATCGCAAGAATTTTATTTCTAAACCCCATACCAGCTGATCCAAAGGAAAACTCAAAGACCTGGAGAAATGACTCAACTCATCAGAACAAGGTCTACAACTCCAAGTTATCCAGTAGATGTTCCAATAACACAATATCTTCTAGACGACAGGTAAGTACTCTTATTTTTCAAGAATCACGATAATTAGCTATTTGCTATAGACTATATAATTCGTTAGTGTAAATTGGTTTGCTAAGATGTTGATTATGCATGTTCTGAAAGTTCCTGAACTGTAGTAGTTACAATATCTGTATCATAAGCAGAGGCATAGCTAGGGTTTTCATTCAGGGGGCACGAAAACTTCTGAGTGGGCCCCTAACCAGGTAACCCTGATTATAACTATGGTGGCGCACCCTAATAGTAGATGTAGGAGAACATCAGCAGATATTCGGGCTGTTACTAAAAATAATCTTTATACAAAGACCAACACTGATATTACTGCATGTGGTGACCATGTAGTGGAAGATACCAGTCCTGCAGAACATATAAGAGATTACAGTACAGTTACAGATAGTGACTTACAGCTGACATTCTTTTTGATGCAATCGTTCACTTTTCCCATGTTGTCGATGTGGCCGAGACCGAAATGACAACTTCTTCCAGCAAGGACTCAGCTGCAGATATTACATCAAAGTCACATTTGACTTCTCACATTTCCAGAACGGCATCATATATTCTCAACCTTCCACAAACTCCTCATCCTATTGATACCCCAATGCTGAGCGCCTGCTGTATGTATATAGGTCTCCATATAGGATAAAGCGCTCTCCATAGGAATCTATATATAGTATAATGCACTCCCCATAGGCCTCCATATAGTATGATGCACGCCCTATAGGTCTCCATATAGTATAATGCACTCTCCATAGGCTTCCATATAGTATAATGCACTCCCCATATGCCTCTATATAGTATAATGCACTCCCCATAAGCGTGTATAGCATATACAGTATAATGCACACCCAATTAAAAAAAATACAATACTCACATCTCCTCGTTCCCCTGCTGATCCGAACTCCCTTTCATATCAGCAGAGTGGGCGCCAGACGCAGAGGGGGAATGATGGGAGAGGGAGCATGATGTCATGCCCACCCCCCTCACTGCTCACGGACCCCATAGCAGATGGCAGTGCAGGGAGATTGAGTATACCTGCTCTGCCGCAGAGTTTAACTGTTTGAGCACACTACACATGCAGATAGTTAACAGTAAAGTAGCACCAGGTGGCTGCCCGCTCTGCTCCCCCGGTAGCTACACTACTGATTATAAGTATCAGGTTTTGAATATTTTGCTGCACTTGGGGATTGAGATTCCTAAATCTGGTCTTTAAAGGGGTTTTCTTCTAAGATGTAAAAAGAAGAGAGTTAAGAAAGATAGACATATGTTGTGCAACTGGTCACAGTCACCTCCTAGAGAATGTTGAAGAGATAGTTCATAAAACTAATGCAAACGAAGAGGCACACAAGTATCATAGATACAATTTCAATGAGCCACATATGCTTTGAGGCACAATAGCAGTCTTTAGCTGAAGTGCAAACACATTGAGCTTTGTGGTGATGGATTCCCCTTTAAATTCGTTATGGCACTCAGGCAGCAAAACTTGGTTTGAATAAACAATTCCTTGTCACATATTTTTTGTAGGACTTTCATGTTTGGGGAGACTCTGCTGACCACTCACCAGGTCTTTCAATCAGAATGCAACGAGACTTTGCTATCAACTTGCCATGGACTGTTAGGCTAGGTTCACATTGCATTAATGGCAGTCCGCTAACGGAATCCGTTACACAGCGCCACTAACGCAATGTAGCGGGTCCGTTAGCGCTGCTATTGACGGCAATGCAACTAAAGCATCGCTAACGTATGCCATTTTTGGCATGCGCTAGCGATATCCCGTTAGTTTAGGACGGACCTCGAACGCTGCTTGCAGCGTTTTTGGGTCCGTTCTCGCTAGCGCAGATCGGGCATCCCTTTTGGAACATTGCATTAGCGCAGTCCGTTAGCGTATACGCTAAACGGATTGCACTAAAGCAATGTGAACCTAGCCTATATGAAGGGAGACTTTGCTAGTCAAAGACCTCAATAAAGTTTCTCTGTCACCTTTGTAGTCAAACTAACAATGACTTGCTGGAACCGCTGACTCAGTACTTTACTCTATAAGTAGCTCTTCCAAGCATCGGTGTTAAAAGAGTTCTTTGTGTCTTTGGGTTTTTTTCCTACAGGGTTAAGAACTTATTGGCGGAGTAGGACCAGTGACCAGGGCCGGACTGGGACTAAAATTCATCCCTGGCATTTGAAGTTACACAGGCCCACTTGTCACATGGTGACTGTATAATATCTTTGTACACTTGTAGGTTACAAGAAGTGAGGGGAGTGTAACACGACTATATAACATATAATCACAGCTGTATCCAGCATTACAGCTCAGTCCTATTTATTGCTTTTAGTTGCAGCACCAAGAAAAGCTGCTACTTTACCTACAGAACTGGATCTCGTAGATAATGAAGGGATGAGACGACCAAAGCCTGTGGAACCTCAGTCTCATGCTCCATATAGTTTTGCCTACAGCCACTTTTGGTTCCGCTGCGCAGCACAAGACCCGGTAACTCTGATGAGCGGTGACATCAGTAACGTCACCGCTCTTCAGATATTCTGGGTCTTGCGCTGAGCTCGGCGACTGTGAAGAGTGGTATTGTCACTACCGTCACCGCTCTTCAGAGTCGCTGGGTCTAGCCAGGTCTGGGCTAGTACTGGGGGTTTCTGATAGACACCTCTCCATTACTTACACCAGGGATTGATAGCAGCTGACATTACGCAGCTGACATCAACCCTAAAAATCATTACACATACCAGAATAAAATGCTTTGGCGGCTGGGAAAAGCAGTAGAGTTAACGCTATTCCCAGGCGCCGGGTGCTAACTACAGCTGTCATCATCCTTGCCTGGTCTCCCTGCGAAGCATTTCTGCTGTATTTACATGCGCTGATCTCAGGCCGCTAAACGAGTGTGATGGCAATACTGAAGTCGTTCGCTTGTTTCCCGGCCTAACTGACAAAGAATGAAGGGAACAGAACAATCACAATTAGATCAATCTGTCCCCATACAGTATGATGTTATCAGCAGCACAACTACAGTTTACACTGGTGATGTGCTGCTGAGAACAAGGATTTATGTTCCCACATAAACAATCCAGTCACTCGATGAATAGGCAGCATTTTGCTTGTTTAGTATAATACACCCCATAGTCCTCCATATATTATAATGTGCACCTCAGTTCTCCATATAGTATAATACACTCCTCAGTCCTCCATATAGTATAATTCACTCCTCAGTCCTCCATATAGTATAATACACTTCTCATAGTCCTCCATATATTAAAATACACTGCAATTCCTCCATCTAATATATAAAGCTGAATGTGTGTGTGTGTATGTATGTATGTATGAATGTCCGAGATTGGCATCTGCACCGTCGCAGCTACAGGCACAAAATTTTGCACAGTCACACGTCTGGAACCCGAGAGCGTCATAGGCTATGTTGTGAGGCGAAATTTTAACCCCGCGCTTTCCAATTCACCAAACAATTTTGCCCCTATCTACATAATGGGGAAAAGTGAAAGGAAAAGTGTTGGAGGCAAATTGACAGCTGCCAGATGTGAACAAGGGGGACTTAAAGAGTGAGAGCGAGGTGGGGCCCCGACATGGGATACTCACCACACACGGGGATATGAACACACACACAAAATGCGCCACACACTACCACGTGCTTGAACACATATACCACCCTCAGCACACATTTCACCACACATACACCAACCTCGCCACATAAAAGTCGAAACACAAAAGTCGCTGCTCAGAACTCGCCACCCGCAAAACTCGCCACATGCAAAAACTAGGCTCACGCAAAACTCGCCACAAGTGCAAAACTCACCTCATGGAAAACTCGCCACACGCAAAACTTGCACACGCGGAAAAATTGCCACATGCACAAAAGTTGCAACACATGCAAAAGTTGCCTCACACAAAACTTGCACATACTCAAAAGGCACCACACATAAAACTCGCCATGCACAAAACTAGCCATGCGCAAAACTCGCCATGCGCAAAACTCGCCATGCACAAAACTTGCTGCACACAACTTGCTACACTAACCTGTCACATGTAACTCGACACACAAAAAGTTGCTACACGCATGTCGCCACACAAAACTCATCTCACAAAAGTCGCTACATGCATGTCGCCACACGCAACTCAACACACAACTTGACATATGAAACTCGCCCTAAAACACACAAGAGTCTGGTATTATCCTTCAAAAATAAAAATCTGATTAATAAGCAGACAAACTACAAGAGCAAAAAATGTACCATATAGGAAATACGGCAGCTGTCAGTCACATGACCTGTCTATTATGTGTATGTGTGAGCTAATATATACTGCCAGGGGGAGGGCTTCCTGTTGGCTGGGGATTTATCAGGCTGCCAATTTAGCTTACAAATACTGAGGTAAAAATACTGAGCAAATAACGTGTGAACAAGGTCTAATACAGGAGGAGATGACACACAGGTATATACTATATTCAGGGGAGATAACACACAGATATATACTATATACAGGAGAGATGACACACAGGTATATACTATATAGAGGAGGAGATGACATGCAGGTACATATATATACAGGAGGAGATGACATACAGGTATATACAGGAGGAGATGACACACAGGTATATACTATATACAGGAGCAGATGACCTACAGGTATATACTATATACAGGAGGAGATGACATATAGGTATATGCTATATATAGAAGATGACATGCAGGTATATACTATATACAGGAGGAGATGACACACAGATATATACTATATACAGGGGAGATGACACACAGGTATATACTATATACAGGAGGAGATGACTTACAGGTATATACAATATATAGAAGGAGATGACATTCAGGTATATACTATATATAGGGGCGATGAGACACAGCAGGTATATACTATATACAGGGGAGATGACATACAGGTATATACTATATACAGGAGATGACATACAGATGTATACTATATATAAGGGAGATGACAAACATGTATATACTGAGGTGAAAATGAGAGGTGTGAGGTGAAAATGAAAAGTTGTGAGTGCAAAATGAGAGGAGTGAGGAAAAATAGTGCAGTGATCAGAAAATGACAGATGTGAGGTTGAAATGACAAGTGTTAGGGGGGAATGAGAGGAGTGAGGGAGAAAAAGAGAGATGTGAGGGGGAAAATGAGAGATGTGAGGGGGAAAATGAAAGATGTGATTGGGAAAATGAGAGGCGTGATGGGAAAATAAGAGACGTGAGGTGCTATAACTAACCACAGATATTTACTATGCCCAGGCAACACCGGGCTCTTCAGCTAGTATAGTATAATTCACTCCTCAGTCCTCCATATAGTATAATACACTCCTCATAGTCCTCCATATATTAAAATACACTGCAATTCCTCCATATAGTATAATACACTCCTCAGTCCTCCATATAGTATAATGTACTGCCACAGTCCTCCATATAGTATAATACACTCCTCAGTCCTCCAAATAGTATAACACATTCCTCATAGTGCTCCATATAGTATAATGCCCCACAATTGTCATCCATGTAGTACAATTCACTTCCCAGAGTATAATGCACCCCATAGTTCTTCATATAGTATAATGCATTCCCCGTAGTCCTCGATACAGTATAATGCAGCCCAGAAATAGTATAATGATGCCACCCCAGAGTATAATGCAGTCACCACACAGAATATATTGTAGCCCCCTGAGTATAATGTAACCCCCAGAGAATATAATGCAGTCCCTTCATATAGTATAATGCAGCCCCTGCATATATAATATATGGTAGCCCCTTCATAGAACATAATGCAGCCCCCCATAGAACATAATGTAGCCCCTCCATAGAATATAATACAGCACCCAATAGAATGTAATACAGCCCCGCCATAGAATGTAATACAGCCCCCCATAAAATGTAATGCAGCCAGCCCCCATAAAGTTAATGCAGCCAGCCACCCATAGAAAGTAATGCGGCCAGCCCCCATAGAATGTAATGCAGCCAGCCACCCATAGAATGTAATGCAGCCAGCCCCCATAGTATGTAATGCAGCCAGCCCCCATAGAATGTAATGCAACACATCCCCCATAGAATGTAATGCAGCCAGCCACCCATATAATGTAATGCAGCCAGCCACCCATATAATGTAATGCAGCTAGCCCCCATAGAATGTAACGCAGCACAGCCCCCATAAAATGTAATGCAGCACAGCCCCCATAGAATGTAATGCAGCACAGCCCCATAGAATGTAATGCAGCACAGCCCCCATAGAATGTAATGCAGCCAGCCCCCATAGAATGTAATGCAGCCAGCCCCATATAATGTAATGCAGCCAGCCCCCATATAATGTAATGCAGCTCAATCCCCATAGAATGCAATGCAGCACAGTCCCCATATAATGTAATAAATCCCCCCATAGAATGTAATACAGCACAGCCCCCATAGAATGCAATGCAGCACAGCCCCCATAGAATGTAATGCAGCCAGCCCCCATAGAATGTAATGCAGCCAGCCCCCATGGAATGTAATGCAGCCAGCCCCCATAGAATGTAACGCAGCACAGTCCCCATAGAATGTAATGCAGCACAGCCCCCATAGAATGTAACGCAGCACAGCCCCCATAGAATGTAATGCATCCAGCCACCCATATATTATAATGCAGCCAGCCCCCATAGAATGTAATGCAGCCAGCCCCCATAGAATGTAATGCAGCACAGCCCCCATAGAATGTAATGCAGCACAGCCCCATAGAATGTAATGCAGCACAGCCCCCATAGAATGTAATGCAGCCAGCCCCCATAGAATTTAATGCAGCCAGGCCCCATGGAATGTAATGCAGCCAGCCCCCATAGAATGTAATGCAGCACAGCCCCCATAGAATGTAATGCAGCCAGCCCCAATAGAATATAATAAATCCCCCCATAGAATGTAATACAGCACAACCCCTATAGAATGTAATACAGCCCCCCCAATAGCCCCACAATCCAGTTATCACTCATTGATATATTTAAAAAAAAATACTCTCCTCATCTCTCCTCGTGCCCCGTGCTGCTCCTGGCTCCGGTCTCAGCAGCTGCAGTCTGCCCGGCCACCCAGAAGGTGCACGATGATATGATGTCATCACGCACCCGCAGTGTCAGAGGCAGAGCGGGGAATGAAGGGAGAGGGAGCGACAGCAGACGCTCTCTCCTCCATCATTGCATTCAACTGCACTGGTGTCATAGATGCCGGTATAGCTGAATGCGGAGGCGCTGGCGGGGGGGGGGAGTTGGCAGCGGGGGGTAGTCGACGCTGGCGAGCAGCCCACGACTACCACCGGCCCTTCTGGCATTTGCCAGAAATGCCCGATGGCCAGTCCGACCCTGCCAGTGACAGTACCCCCTATTCTATGAGGGACCTCCAGAACTTCAGGGCCAGGTTTATTAGGGTGTGCGACATGAGAGCCCCGAACCAATCTGGCCGCATGAACGTCAGAAGCTAGTACCCACAACCTCTCTTCAGGACCATACCCCTTCCAATGTACTATATATATTGAAGCGACCGACGAACAAAAGTGGAGTCTAAGATCTTTGCTATTTGGTACTCCTAATTACCATCGATAATGACAGGAGAAGGTGGTAGGTGGTAGAGCAAGGTGGAATGCTACCGGATTGACGATGGCTAAGATCTTATAAGGACTGATAAACCTGGGACCCAGTTTCCAAGACAGAACCTTCAGCTTAATGTTCCTCAAGGACAGCCACACCAAGTCACCAACACACAGGTCAGGACCCACCAAACGTGTCCTATCAGCCACACTCTTATATTTGGAACCCATCTTTCGCAAATTATTAGTCACCCACTGCCATATGGTAGAAATGGAATTTGAAAACCATTCTTCCTTCGGTAATCCAGAAGGGCGATTACCATTGAAAGAACTAAACTGAGGATGAAATCCATATGCCCCGAAAAATGGCGACTTACCGGTTGATTCCGGACAACGATTATTTACCTCAAATTCAGCCAATGGTAAGTAGGTAACCCAGTCCTCCTGATTCTCAGACACAAAATATCTGAGATACATCTCTATATTCTGGTTGACCCGTTCAGTCTGCCATTAGACTGCGGGTGAAAAGCAGACGAAAAGGACAAATGGATCCCCAGATGAGTGCAAAACATCCTTCAAATTTGGATATAAACTGCACCCCCCTATCAGAAACAATATCGGTAGGCATCTCATGCAGTCTAATTATTGCCTTGATGAAAATTTGCTCCAGAGATTTGGCGTTAGGCAAAGCTGGTAAAGCAATAAAATGAGACATTTTACTGAACTTGCCCACCACCACCAGGATTATAGTATTCCCAACAGACATGGGTAGATAGGTAATAAAATCGAAAGACAAATGAGTCTAAGGTCTGCTGAGAATCTCCAATGGTTGGAGAGCCCCTGATGGACAAGCATGAGAGGTTTTAGAACGTGCACAGATATTGCAGGCTGCACAATACTCCCGAACATCCTTATGAGCACCTGGTCACCATAAACACAGAGTAAGAAGATCCATGGTGGTCTTACTCCCAGGATGTCCAGCCAACACAGTGTCAAGATGTTCACTGAGGACTCTAAGACGGAGATTGACTGGAACGAACAATTTACCAAGTGGACAGATAGCAGGGGCGTCCCACTGAGCGTCAACAACCTCTCTTTCCCGATTGGAGCATATTTACACCATCACTATCCCTTTTGAAGAATAAGAACTGGTTTGCACTTCTATCCTCTCCCAGTAAAGCAATGGAACAAGGCATCCGCCTTAACGTTTCTTTCCCCGGCCTAAAAGTAACAAAAATGTTAAACCCGTTAAAGAATAATGCCCACCTTGCCTGTCATGGTGTAAGACGTTCCGCCAATTATAAGCATACCAGATTTTTATGATCTGTGATAACCATCACTGGGTGAACCGTTCCCTCCAAAAAATGACGCCCTCCTCAAAAGCCCATTTGATAGCTAAGAGCAGGGGTGTCAAACTGCATTCCTCGAGGGCCGCAAACAGGTCATGTTTTCAGGATTTCCTTGTTTTGCACAGGTGATAATTTAATCACCTGCACAGAATGATTGTGTAATGCAAAGGAAATCTTGAAAACATGCATGGTCTGAGGCCCTCGAGGAATGCAGTTTGACACCCCTGGCTAAGAGTATTCCCATTACCAATATCATAATTTTTCTCAGCTGTCAACCCTTTCTTTGAAATTACAGTAAGCACATGGTTGCGATTTACCAGGAGATGCACCTTGCAAAAATACAGCCCCCACTCCCACCTCAGATGCATCGACCTCCACAATGAAAGGCTGAGAGACATCAGGTTGGACAAGAATCGGCGCAGAAGCAAAACACCTCTTCAACATGTCAAATGCCTCCCTGGCAGGACAGGACCACTTGGAGAAGTCCGTCCCCTTTTTGGTCATATCTGTAAGAGGTTTGGCTACTGCAGTAAAGTTTTTTATGAATTTACGGTAGTAGCTGGCGAAACCCAAGAATCTTTGTAACGTCTTCAAATCATCTGGACGATCCCAATCCAATACCACCCAGATTTTCTCTGGATCCATGCAAAAACCGGTGGCAGACAATACTTATCCAAGGAAGGGGATCTCCTCAACCAAGAACATGCACCTCTTGGGTTTGACATACAATTTATGTGTAAGACCTGCCTGACATGCCCATGGTGTGAGTCAAGGTCTGGTGAATAAATAAGAATATTGTCCAGGGAGATCACAATGATCCTGCTTACCAGTTGACTAAAGATACAATTGATAAAGTGCTGAAAGATGGCGGGTGCATTTGTCAGCCCAAAAGGCATCACTAGATTCTCATAGTGTCCTTCACGTGTATTGAATGCAGTCTTACACTCATCCCCCTCTTTAATGCGGATGAGGTTATACGCCCCTCTGAGGTCCATTGTAGAGAACCATTTTGCCCCTACAATTTGATTAAAGAAGTCAGGGATCAGGGGAAGTGGATATGGATCATGGACATTTATCACATTGAGTTCCCGGAAATCCAGGCAAGGTTGTAGCCCCCATTTTTTTCTTAATAAAAAAGAACCCCACAGCAATGGGAGATGAGGACGGTCTGATATGACACTTAACCAAAATTTCTGTAATATGGTCCTTCATGGCCTGCCTCTCTGGACCTGAGATTTTATAAAGTCTGCTCTTGGGCAGCTTGGCACCAGGAAACAGGTTGATGGCACAATCATAAGGATGATGGGGGGAAGTTCTTGGCTCCCCTGCTCAGAAAACACATCCCCAAAGTCTGACAGATAAACTAGTGTCCTTGACAATATGTACTCCATTTAGCCACTTCCTGTGCCTGCCAATCAATTACCGGTTTGTGCAGAGCGAGCTAAGGAAGTCCCAGTACCACAGGCAAGAGCAGGCCCTCAAGCACATAGCATTTTAACACTTCAGTGTGTATGGCCCCCCACCTGTAGCCACAAGTCTCAGACCACCTGCATATCCCTGTCTTAGGGGGTGAAGTCAACAGCAATAATGGGTATTGGTCTGGACAATGTATGTAGGACAAGGCCTTGGTCCCGGACAAACCTAGTATCGACCAAATTAAACCTCGCCCCACTGTCCAGGAAAGTGGAAACGTCCACCTTATTTTCACCCACGTGTAATGAAGCTGGCAGGAAAAATTGTGTCCTACCTACCGAGGTAACAAGTACACTCGGGTTGCCCACCTCCCCGCAACCCGGGCCCACTAGTTTTCCAGCGGCTCTTTAAATAGAGGTCGGGTTGGACATGTGCTCACAAAATGGCCCTTTTTACCACAACAGAAACACAAACACCCCTTAAGCCAGACTACAGACAATTTGCCAACATGAAATGCCACCCCCAACTGCATGGATTCCTCAGCTGGCTAGGTACAGACCACCCTCGACCCCGGAACTCCCACTGCCAGAGGTGACTCCCTATGTCTCTGGCAAAGATGGCAATCAACCCAGATTGCCAGAGACATGGCTGTCTCAAATTAGTAATAAGTTTCATAGAGGGCTAAAGTATCTTTTACTCTAACTGAGAGGTCCTCACAGAACTGACTGCAGAGTGCAGGGTCATTCCACCTAGTGGCTATGGCCCACCTCCAGAACTCAGAGCAATAGTCCTTCGCAAGGCGGCCTCCTTGCTAAAGTTGGCTTATAGAGGACTCAGCCATGAAGTGACTGTGAATTAGACAGAAGAGAAAATGCCCATGCTTGAAGGGCCCAATGAAGGTACAAGATAACAATCTCCACACATTGCTCCTCTGTACCTGAGAATACCAGATGTAACCGGAAGTAAAGTTTACTGACCTCATGGAAAACAACAAACTTGTCACGCCCCTCAGAGAACCTGTCTGGTAAAGCAACCTTGGGCTCCACAATGGTTTGCTTGGAGAGCCAGATCCCCACACCAGATGTAACAGGGTGCTGAAAAACCACCGTGCACAAATCCGCCACCTACAAACTGAGCTGCTGCAATTTCCCTCTCAGAGCTGAGATTGGATCCATCACGGATCAGAAAAAATGATTGCGGTCAGAGTTAATGTCACGACACAACTGTCGAGTGACCTGGGACCAGAGGCACGTTTCCTAGCCCTAACACTAGTGGGTGCACTAGCTCACTGTTTCCTGGGATACTTCAGATGACAAAGACACTGGGGGCCTCTGCCCTTGCCTTATCTCCTAAGTTAGTCCTTTGTCTGTCCCCTTCCCACACTCAGGGAAGCGGGGGCCCTACTGTGCATGCAGTACACCAACCCGACAAACAATGCAGCAAAGACAAGGGTAAACTGAAAACTCCATACACACAAAATATTCACTCACATATAATAGAGGAATCCACTAGGGTGTAAAGTAAGGTGAAGAAAGCAAAACAGGGAAGGATAAGGAATTAACAAGCATACAAACCAAACAACAGTCGCTTCTAACTCCTCCAGCAATCCTTCTTAAACCAACTTCTCTCCCTCCTATTGTCATGCAGCAAGTGCTAACTCTAACATGGACTAGATAATAGAGGCCAGATTTTATAGGTGAAAGGAGTGGCACAGCTGAACACAGGAATTTCCAACATGGCCGGTTAACCTCTGTTCTGCTGGAGGTAAATAACACATTTAATAAACCGGAGAAGTGCTTCTTCTCAGCAACAGAGTAGGAGAAACCAGATGCTGCGGTCTTCTGGCTCTGCTCCGTTGCCGTAGCCCCGTGACACTTTTATTATTGTTTGGGTATTTAATGTGCGGCCCAAGACAACTATTCTTATTCCATTGTGACCCAGAGATGCCAAAAGTTGGGACAACCCTGTTTAAAGGCATTATCCAGGACAAACTGTTTAGTTTTTGCATTTTTCTATAATTATAAAATAATAAAAAATTTATAAATAATGTCCCCACAAATCTGCCTTTCTCATTGTGGATTACATGACATTTGACTTCTTTTTCCAGCAACATGTCCAATCACATTCTTATGATTTTACTCTGAATGTGTCTTCCCCGAATTTACTCATCATAAATAATGTAGCATACATTTGCAGACTGAAGCCGTCTTTCTCACAGACTGTTTGAATTACACAAAAACTGTAAGCAAGTTTTTATTAGACTGTTTATGTGATGTCACTAATGACAACTTGCATATTGGTGGAAGAGCCAAGCATGGGCGCTGTAAGCAAATTTTCACTAGACTTTTTATATATGTGATTTCACTTACAACAACTTGCACATTGGAGGAAGGGCCAGGAATGTGCGCTGTAAGCAAGTTTTCACTAGACTTTTTATATATGTGATTTCACTTGCTACAACTTGCACATTGGTGGAAGAGCCAAGCATGTGCGCTGTAAGCAAGTTTTCACTAGACTTTTTATATATGTGATGCCACTTACGACAACATGTAAATTTGTGGAAGAGCCAAGTATATGCACTGGAAGCAAGTTTTCACTAGACCGTTTATGTATGTGATGTCAATTACGACAATTCGCACATTAGAAGAAGGGCCAAGCAGGTAAAAAATGTATGTTTTTCCTTCAAATAAATTTGAAGTGATGGAAAAATAAGTAATCAAAATTGTGGCATTACAACTCAGCTCAGTGATATTTACCTTAATGGATAGCAGTTGCAATACCAGTAACAATCTATGAACAAAGGTGGCGCAGTTCCTGATAAAATATCAAATAATAAAAAAATTACATATATAAATTACATTTTATTTTCCTATATGTCTTGCCTTTATCCTGCCATTCGTATTGATTTATCTATGCATTTTATTTTTTTCCAAATATCAATAAAGGTATCAGATGATTCATGGGTGGCACCAAACAAATGATGTAGTGGTCCTTACATTAAGCCTACCACTTTCTATTTATTCATCTGGCTCAACTACCATGGGAATGGATCACATAAGTGTCAGCACATTTGTATCTCTGTGTTACGTTTTCAGTATATTGTTGAATGTGCTCTTAATGAATTCAGTTTTTTCTCTGCAAAAAAGGGCAAAGGCGATATCATTCTGTTTGATTCTAAGACAATATTCACTATAATGAACATATATGTCATGCAACTCGTTTATGGGTCAGAGGTGATAGATACAAAATTGCCAATAAAAATAGATAAAAAAAAGCACTATTTTTGTTTTACTTTTCAATGTATTTTTGAATTGAAGAATATAGAACATCAACACTGAGGGATGGTCGTGAGCAATGAGAAAAAAATATATAATAGGTATATGGCACTCAGGAAATGGTGCTCGAGTAAGGGCTCCACTCCGCACAAATACTGAAATTACGTACTCGGCACTCAAGAATTCATGAAAAATGCTTTTGTTTTATTTATAAGGCAATCCAATAAAGTTACGTTTCGACCCTATTGTAGGGGTCTTCATCAAACTCTGTGTAACACAAACGATACAGTGTAAATTCAAAAATTTAAAATAAATATATCAGAAATATTTATTTAAATTCATAGACAATACATTTTCTCATGATTCTAGTGTTTTAGACAATCAGTGTCCTTCATCATAAGAAATATGACATCATAACTTAAATTATTCTTTATTTATATAGCACCATTAAGTCCATGGTGCTGTACATGAGATATAAAGATGTAATTTATCCAAATATCACATTCATTTATTTTATATCCAAAACTATGTACACAGATGGATTAAATCCTTATTTCAGAGATATATACATGCATGACCTCAATCATAAAGAGTGGAAATTAAGTGGAAAGCACTAGTCAGACAAAAAGTCAGAGCCACCTCCAGTGAGCTCTTTAATGTCATAGTGGGAAACCCATTTGTAGAGGAAAAAAAGGAGCTGAAAAATAAATGATAAGCTTATCGTATTACAGAGAACAGATTGAATATTTGCGCTATGTTGGACGTATGCCATGTGTTGCTGTGCGCTACCCATGCTCAATAACACTGGGAGTTATAAACTCCATTACCGCAAGTGTTTGCAGCGTGTGACGGAAAGAGTACCGGCCCATGACCTAAGTCGCCGCTGGACGTGTTATCTGGCTGAGACAAATCCGGCATAGATAGACAACTCCCTTGACCGCGGCATCGCGTGACTCATCTTTAGTGACATGCGGTCCTGTGATACACCTCCAATGATGGCAATGGTACCACCCATCATGTGATTTAGGAGATTTTTCTGTCACTATGTGTTACCATGCCGCCAACTAGTTAGTGAAATGTTATATCAGGCAAAACGAGCAATGGTGCACAACCGCACTTGTCAAAACCACATAGTATACAGTATAGCAATGAGTTATGTGATCAAATACAGAAGGGGTCACGGACATGTAAGTGGAGCGCTATGTAGTAATATGCAACAATATGTCCTTTTGGTATGTATGTAGTACATTAAATCGTACCCTACATGGAGATGGGTGTACCACCCCTCTGGAATGCGGCAAGTCCGTCTTCACGTGCGGCACAATCAGAAGACAGTGACAGATGCCGTCATACCCAAGTGAAGCGTGGCCGTCACCAAATTCTAACAATTCTGTAGGAAAAAGGTAAGATATAATAATAAGGAATAAATCTTAAATATAACTAGATACGTCATAGTACTTGTTTAAAATTTGTAAATTGCGAATCCAGAACACTTCACATTGTTTAAATGATTTTAGTTGGTCCTCCCCTCGCCTAAGAGATTAAATCTGTCCCAGTATTTGAAACCTTAATTGGGACACTGTTTTGCTTCCGAAAAACATTATCTCTAATTTGTGTAATTAACAGCACCTGTAACTTACCTGTGGTACGTAACAGGTGTTGGCAATAACTAAATCATACTTGCAGCCAGTTGACATGGGTTAAAGTTGACTCAACCGCTGTCCTGCGTCCTTGTGTGTACCACAATGAGCATGGAGAAAAGAAAGAAGACCAAAGAACTGTCTGAGGACTTGAGAAACCAAATTGTGAGGAAGCATGAGCAATCTCAAGGCTACAAGTCCATCTCCAAAGACCTGAATGTTCCTGTGTCTACCGTGCGCAGTGTCATCAAGAAGTTTAAAGCCCATGGCACTGTGGCTAACCTCCCTAGATGTGGACGGAAAAGAAAAATTGACAAGAGATTTCAACACAAGATTGTGCGGATGTTGGATAAAGAACCTAGACTAACATCCAAACAAGTTCAAGCTGCCCTGCAGTCCGAGGGTACAACAGTGTCAACCCGTACTATCCATCGGCGTCTGAATGAAAAGGGACTGTATGGTAGGAGACCCAGGAAGACCCCACTTCTTACCGCGAGACATAAAAAAGCCAGGCTGGAGTTTGCCAAAACTTACCTGAAAAAGCCTAAAATGTTTTGGAGGAATGTTCTCTGGTCAGATGAGACAAAACTAGAGCTTTTTGGGCAAAGGCATCAACATAGAGTTTACAGGAGAAAAAAAGAGGCATTCAAAGAAAAGAACATGGTCCCTACAGTCAAACATGGTGGAGGTTCCCTGATGTTTTGGGGTTGCTTTGCTGCCTCAGGCACTGGACTGCTTGACCGTGTGCATGGCTTATGAAGTCTGAAGACTGCCAACAAATTTTGCAGCATAATGTAGGGCCCAGTGTGAGAAAGCTGGGTCTCCCTCAGAGGTCATGGGTCTTCCAGCAGGACAATGACCCAAAACACACTTCAAAAAGCACTATAAAATGGTTTGAGAGAAAGCACTGTAGACTTCTAAGGTGGCCAGCAATGAGTCAAGACCTGAATCCCATAGAACACCTGTGAAGAGATCTAAAAATGGTAGTTTGGAGAAAGCACCCTTCAAATATCAGGGACCTGGAGCAGTTTGCCAAAGAAGAATGGTTTAAAATTCCAGCAGAGCATTGTAAGAAACTCATTGATGGTTACCGGAAGTGGTTGGTCGCAGTTATTTTGGTTAAAGGTTGTGCAACCAAGTATTAGGCTGAGGGTGCCAATACTTTTGTCTGGCCCATTTTTGGAGTTTTGTGTGAAATGATCAATGTTTTGCTTTTTACTTCATTCTCTTTTGTGTTTTTTCATTTAAGACAAATTAAATGAAGATAATAATACCAAAGAATTTGTGATTGCAATCATTTTCAGGAAATAACTGAGCATTATCTGACAGAATTGCAGGGGTGTCAATACTTTTGGCCACAACTGTAGATCCCATGTGGAAACGGCATTGGGTATACACAACACAAACATATAAGTCCCATCGATTGCAGCAAATTCACTTGTTGAAGTGTGGTACTGCAAATCCATTAGTCAGCTCTGGTTTTCTGCCATATATTTACATTTAAATAAGCCTTGGATTTTTCAGCCTGAAAAATCTGTTTTCTGATGACTACATCCTAAGCCCTTATCAGTATAAAAAATGGGGACTATAGAAAGCAGGTATTCATTTGAGTGATTATTAGTTTGTCTTTTCACAATACCCTAAAGCTGGCCATACACATTAGATGACAGTCATGCTTTTGCCAGATTTTTGGCAAACATTCATCTCAGCCGACTCGCCCTTACACTGTAGCGTTCGCTCGACTAAGTGCTCCTCCATTGTCAATGAGAAAAGCATAAAGGCGTCATTTGGAATATAGCAATGATCTGAAATCTGCAACAGTTTGCTTGTACTTGCAACAGTCTGCTGGCAATAACTTCAGCAGCACTTCCTGCATTCTGGTGCAGTCTCTGTGTTTCTTACAATGCAGCCCAGCACACACTCACAGTGCTGATCACAGCCCTCCTGTTGGTCACCATTTTTGGAAGCTGTGACCTGCAATAACTCCTACCTGGCAATTTGCACACTCCTGAATCTTACTAACTCAGTTACTGAACTCGTAGTAGGTATACATATATAGGTATAAGTATACATTGAGACCCAATAGGGAAACATTCACACTCACAGGACAAAAGAAGTGATTGAAACAAATCTAGAATTAAAATTGAATGCTTTATTGAATCATGTAAACAATAAAATCAGTTTAAAATTGCAGAAAAGGTGCCAAATAGACTAAGGATGTGACTATGTATTAAATAAAGATGTAATAAAAATGCAATATGAAAGCTACAGTGGTATTTTCAATTTGCATGACTCAACAAAAAAATGCTTAGTACCATCTACTATATAATTGTCTAAGGGTCACTTCCGTCTTTCTGTCCTTCTGTCTTTCTGTCTGTCACGGATATTCATTAGTCGCGGCCTCTGTCTGTAATGGAATCCAAGTCGCTGATTGGTCTCGCCAGCTACCTGTCATGGCTGCCGCGACCAATCAGCGACGGCCACAGTCCGATTAGTCCCTCCCTACTCCCCTGCAGTCAGTGCCCGGCGTCCGCTCCATACTCCCCGCAGTCACCGCTCACACAAGGTTAATGACAGCAGTAACGGACCGCGCTATGCCGTGGGTAACTCACTCCGTTACTGCCGCTATTAACCCTGTGTGACCAAGTTTTTACTATTGATGCTGCCTATGCAGCGTCAATAGTGAAAACATCTAATGCTAAAAATAATTTAAAAAAATAACAAATCATTATATACTCACCTTTCGCGATGCTCTGGTGACCTCTGGTAGGTTCCGGTGTCAAGAATGGTATGGGAGAAGGACCTGCCATGATGTCATGGTCATGTGACCGCGACATCATCACAGGCCCTGCGCGCCTGCGCGAGAAGGACCTGCCATGACGTCACGGTCATGTGACCGCGACATCATCACAGGGCCTGCGCGAGAACAACCTGCCGTGACGTCACGGTCATGTGACTGAGACGTCATCACAGGTCCTGCGCGAGAAGGACCTGCCATGACGTCACGGTCATGTGACCGCAACGTCTTCACAGGCCCTGCACGCCTGCACGAGAAGGACCTGCCATGACGTAATGGTCATGTGACCGTGACGTCATTACAGGTCCTGCGCGCCTGCGCGTGGCTCTGGTCTGTATACTACATCACTGTGCAATATACTACGTGGCTCTGTGCTGTATACTACGTCACTGGGCAATATACTACGTGACTGGGCAATATACTACGTCACTGGGCAATATACTACGTAACTGGGCAATATACTACATAACTGGGCAATATACTATGTAACTGGGCAATATACTACGTGACTGGGCAATATACTACGTGATGGGGCAATATACTACGTAACTGGGCAATATACTACGTAACTGGGCTATATACTACATAACTGGGCAATATACTATGTAACTGGGCAATATACTACGTGACTGGGCAATATACTACGTGACGGGGCAATATACTACGTGGCTGGGCAATACACTACGTGTCTGGGCAATATACTACGTGGCTGGGCAATATACTACCTAACTGGGCAATATGCTACATGGTTGGGCAATATACTACGTGGCTGGGCAATATACTACATGGCTGGGCAATATACTACGTGGACATGCATATTCTAGAATACCCGATGCGTTAGAATCGGGCCACCATCTAGTTCTACATAAAGCAGAAGATTGAAAAAGCCAGAAAAAGCTCACATTACCTTAGGCATGGCCACACAGGCTTCCCCATTATGCCTTGAAGTTGTCACATCTCATAGTAAAGCAGAGCCAGTCAGGAGGGGCCATCATTGACTGTACAAAAGCAAAGGCAAAGAATCCAGCTGACACTCTTTAATGAATCTGGATAAAGGATGTAACAGCTTAGAAGTAGAGATAAGGAGATAAAGCATTAAAACACTGAATAAACATTACAGAATGTGTGTGAAAGGACAGGTGTAAAAAATAGCTACCATCCATTTATTCATAGCCATGTGCAGTATTTTGAGATCACTTTGACATTAGTAAAGCTGTGTTTGTACTAAATAGCTTGAAATTTGTTCAATACAGTCCTTGGATACCTTAGAGCAGTGTTCCCCAAGTCCGGACCTCAAGAGCCACCAACAGGTCATGTTTTCAGGATTTACTTAGTGTTTCCCAGGTGATAATTGCTTCACCTGCACAGGCAATAATTCCATCACCTGGGCATTACTAAGGAAATCCTGAAAACATGACCTGTTGCTGGCTCTTGAGGACCGGAGTTGGGGAACACTGCCTTAGAGTGTTATGTGTTTTCAGGATAATTTACAGCCAAATACAATTTGGGCAAAAATTATACGGAGCTGGCAAATTCCAATTTTAAACTGTGCTAATACCTTTAATAAAACTACACTTATTTTGCCTAGGGAGGTAATTATTAGCACATTAAGCCCTTCACCCCCCCAGCCTGTTTTCACCTTCTTGACCAGGTCAATTTTTTCAATTCTGACCAGTGTCACTTTATGAGGTAATAACTCTGGATGGAACACTTCAATGGATACTAGTGATTTTAATAGTGTTCTCTTGTTACATATTGTACTTCATGATAGTGGTAAAATTTGTTCGATACAACCTTTGTTTAATTGTGAAAATACCGGAATTTGGCAAAAAAATTTTTTTTGCAATTTTCAAACTTTTAATTTTTATGCCCTTAAATCAGAGAGTAATATCACACAAATAATTAATAAATAATATTTGTCTTAAGTCTACTTTATAAGGGTTAAAAGTTGACTGTCAATTTCTCATTTTTACAGCAAAATGTACAAAACCATTTTTTTAGGGACCGCATTACATTTGAAGTGACTTTTGAGAGGCTTATATGACATAAAAAAATTACACCATTCTAAAAACTGCACCTCTTAAGGTGCTAAAAACCAAATTCAAAAAATGTATAAGCCTTTCAGGTACTTCACAGGAATTATTGGAATGTGGAAGGAAGAAATGAACATTTGAATTTTTTTTAACGAAAATGTTACTTTAGACCCAAAATTTTTTTATTCTCCCACAGCAATTTTTCCTGAGCATGCCAGTACCCCATTTGTAGGGAAAACTACTGTCTAGGTGCACAACAGGGTTCTGAAGGGAAGGAGCAGATGCAATTTAGAGAGCCTCTGGTTTGCCTTATCAGTGGATCTCCCCACAAGTGACCATATTATGAAACTAGACCCTTCAAGGAACTTATATATGTAACACCTGCACTGGGAACTGTTAGGGCAGCTACTGGTATACTGGGATTTACAGACACTAAGAAGAGCTTTGCAGCTGCTGTTATACCAGGACCTACAGACATTAGCAGATTTTCCTCTGAGCTGCAGTGGACTACAATTCCCAAGGACCCCTGGACTACAATTCCCAGGGATCCTTGTTTGAGTCAGATGACACAGCTTGGATTGGAGGAGGAGGGACTTGGAGGCAGGAGCTGGGGAGAAAGTGAAACTAAGAATTCAGAGGAAGAAAAGAGCGTGGTATCTTGTTGGGAGAGACGGAGCACGGGGGACTTGCCTGGCCCCATGCTGCAGGGTTGCTGTCCTCCCGGATATACTCGTGTTGCGGGAGAGAGTGCGACTTTGTTTTACCCTCTGGAGCAAGTTGCATCAAGAACTTGGAGAGTTCTGCCTGCACTCCCACCGTATAAAGGACTGAATCCGGCCGCCCCCAGCTGGTGTCCAGAGAACCATCCGACCGTTAGAGACATGCCATGAGTGACTTTAAGAGACTTGTGGTCCTACCAGCATTATTTACAGTGAGTACATTACAGCCCAGACTATTGCCAGTTATATTCGTCTAAGTGCACCAACTGTTTAAATTTGCGCGCCTACATCCGCGGCAACTGGGCCCCAACGTTTGGACTGAGTTAAACTAGAAGAAACAAACAAAAAAACCCTACTACGTTATACTTGCAGGGTTGAAGTAGAATTAGAGTGAGATGTGTATATGACCTTGACAGAGCACAGTTATTTGTATTTCATGTTATTCTTTTAAATCCATCTAATTTATGCTGCATAGCAATAAACCTGTTAAACTGTTTTACTCCTGATCCCTGTGAGTGTGTACTGAGAGTGGCAGGGGCTTCCCGAATCAGCCCCTGGCAGAAGATAATAGCCCTTCTGCAGTCCCAGAGAGAGAACTCCAATCAAGATTCGGGTGGAGGCACTGCGCCCTGGAGAGGTGAGACCCCCCCATAACACCCAGTGTACCGTGGTAGCCCTAAAGGGGTGTTACAGTGGAGGCACTGCTGAGATCTAGAACTAACACAGGAGTATTTACTATGGAGACTTTAACAGAACAAGAAGTGTATTTATGGTGTGAAGAGATGGATGTTCCCGCCAAACAAAGCTTTGCAGTGAGTGGTGAGCTCTGTGATGCGTCTGATGAAGAGATACTGAAAATAGTTAACCGACTCACTGAACTTGCCCACCCTAAAGTGGTTGATCGCCGGAAGGAAAAGGGGGGACAGTTACCCACAGCCCTGATTTCAACCGGGCAGATCTTGAGGAAAGAATACTTCCCCTCTATGGTAGTTGTGTCTTCAGAGTATGGTCGACAATGGCAGATCACTTGGCCTACTGAGTCCGAAGTTGAGACCCGGCAACAGGAATCAACCACTCAGCCTAGAAAGACTAGTATATCTCCACCTTCTACTCCACCTAGATTCCGTCCTGAAGAGACAGCGGCCCCTGCTGATGTGCTTATGACAGCTATGGAAAAGTTAGTCAGTCAGTTTGCCAAGATGCAGCCAGAAGGGAACTACCGTCGTCTAAGAATTTTCTCGGGTGCCCTCCCCACCCCTACTGGAGAAGAAGGATATGATACTTGGAGGGATGTCACTTTACAGTGCCTAGAAGAGTGGCAGTGCACTGATGCTGTAAAGAGGCAGAGAATAGTAGAGAGCTTGAAGGGTACTGCTATGGAGGTGGTGCAGGCTGCTTGGCGGAGCAAGCCTCTGGCAACTTATCAAGATTATATGAGTGCTTTAGAAGATGCTTTTGGATCCCCTGAAGATGCTACTGATCTACTTTTTAAACTCCGTACCACCTACCAACAGCCAGATGAGAAGATATCCGACTATTTATACCGACTAGATAAGCTGGTTCATAGAATAGTAGCTAAAGGTGGCATCAGCCCTCAAGAAGTTGATCAGTGTCGCCTGGAACAAGTACTCAGAGGAGGTCTCACTCATGATCCAATTGCCCAGCGGATGAGGTCTTGTGATAGAGAGAAGATTCCTGGATCTTTTCATGAGTTGCTTAAGGAAGTTCGGAAGGAGGAGGTTATTTTGGCCGCAAGAGAGAAGGCATCCCCTCGGGTGACTACTGTTGGCTTGAAGCCAGAAGCCGACTGCCGACACATAGAACTGTTGAAAGTCATCGAGAAACAGGGGGAGCAGATTATACAACTGTTAAGTGCTCAGGCCAAGACAATACAGCGACTTCAAAGTGTTGCGGAGGTGGCCGAGCAGAAAACACTGGTTTCAGGAAGAGAGAAAGAAGATCTCGGTAGAGTGGAGAGTAGGAAACCAGAAGGGTGCTTCATCTGTGGGAGTCCAGGCCATATTGCTCGTCAGTGTCCAAAGAGGTGGAGCTCAAAGAACTCTTCACAGCTTCCCCATCACCCTCAGAGGCAGTCGGGAAACGGGAAAGGGGGCCAGTAGAACCCCATACTGAGCCCCCATCAGCAACTAGGACCTACTCTACCGCCCCATCAAATAGTGCATCATCGAAAACCCTGCCTGAAGGTTTAGTGGGACCATCCCCACATGTCCCCGCATATATCAATGGTCAACCTTGCACAGTATTACTGGATAGCGGGTCTCAAGTATCTATAATCTTTGAAGGATGGTATAAGAGATATTTATCCAAAGTGCCTCTGAAACCGTTGTCTGGACTCGTGGTGTGGGGACTGAGTGAGCACAGCTACCCCTACAGAGGATACGTGTCCGTGACGCTACGATTCTCAGAGACTGTTGTTGGAGTGGATAAAGAGATACCCATCATAGCGCTAATCTGCCCAGAGGCCGAGGCAGATGAGAGACAAACACCTGTCATAGTGGGAACAAATGCCAACATCTTCCGTACGTTAGCTCAGTGGTGTCGGAAAGTTGGGGGAGAAAATTACTCGCAGACCCTATCCATCCACCCAGTCTGCCTGGAGGCCTATGTGAGAACGGAGGAGGAGAAGAGGGAACTACGGCCTGAAAGCTTTGACCCTTGTTTTGAAGGAAGCGAGCTAAAAGGAGAAGAGAGGGGGTTGGTCATTGATGGCCTGATGATGCGAGGTGCAGTTTTTTCTCTAGGTGAATGGGACATGGGCCTCGCTCATGGAGTGGAGCATCGCATTCGGTTGAAGGATCAAAAGCCTTTTCGAGAGAGGTCCCGAAGATTGGCCCCAGCAGATATCGAAGATGTCAGGCAGCATCTACGTGGTATGTTAGACACAGGAGTCATCATAGAATCTAGTAGCCCTTATGCTTCCCCCATTGTGATAGCTCGAAAGAAAAATGGAGCTATTCGGATGTGTGTGGATTATCGAACCTTGAATAAGCGTATGATCCCCGACCAGTACACTGTGCCCAGAATCGATGAAGCTTTGGATTGCTTGCAAGGGAGCCAATGGTTTTCTGTGTTAGATCTCTGGAGTGGCTACTATCAGATACCCATGTCAAAAGAAGATCAAGAGAAGACTGCTTTTATCTGCCCCATTGGGTTCTTCGAGTTTCAGAGACTGCCTCAAGGACTGACAGGTGCTCCGGCCACTTTTCAGAGATGTATGGACAAAGTAGTGGGGGACATGCACTTACGTGAGGTCCCGGTTTATCTCGATGATATAATTGTTTTTGGGAAGACTCTGGAAGAACACAACCAGCGGTTGTTCAAGGTGCTGGATCGGTTGAAGGAGGCTGGGTTGAAGTTGTCCCTTGATAAGTGCCGGATTTGCCAGACGACTGTGAAATATGTGGGGCACATAGTCAGCAGAGAAGGAATTTCCATCGACCCCGCCAAAGTGGAGGCTGTTGTAAACTGGCCAAAACCCACCAAACTGAAGGAGCTTAGGTCCTTTTTAGGATTTTGCGGATACTACCGAAGATTTGTACCCCAGTACTCTCGGATTGCGAAGCCGATAACTGCCCTTACTCAGGGGTATCCCCCTTCCGGGAGGACAGCCCATTCCTCAAGGTCAGGAAAGAAGGTCTACTTCAAAGTTAACGAACTTTTTGGGGATAGATGGACACCGGCATGCGATGAGGCATTTGAGAAATTGAAGTCATGCTTGACCCAAACTCCAGTGTTGGCCTATGCAGACCCCAGCAAACCATATGTGTTACATGTAGATGCTTCTCTTGACGGGCTAGGAGGGATTCTTTATCAAGACCATGAAGGCTGTCTGCGTCCCGTCTACTACATTAGTCGAGGATTGACTCCCAGTGAACGCAACTACCCAGCCCACAAACTGGAATTTCTGGCCTTGAAATGGGCTGTAGTGGACACGCTGCATGACTACCTCTATGGGGTACCCTTTGTGGTTCATACTGACAACAATCCATTAACCTACGTGAGAACCACGGCAAAACTGGATGCCACGGGGTACCGGTGGCTTGCCGCACTCTTTGTACGATTTCAGCTTAAAATATCGACCGGGGATCAGTAACATCGATGCAGACACACTCTCTCGCCTGCCTAGGGAACCCTTAAATGAAGAAGAAGAAGGAGGATGGATAGAGGTCCCTGCCCCTGAGGTGAAGACTCTGTGCCATAGACATCAAACTAATGCTCTACCTATGCAGGGTTGTGCTGAATTCCTAGGAGTATCCAGTGAAGCGCTCCCGTTGTTGTACTGCCAAGTGACAAATGTAACCCCAGACTTTCTCCCTCAACTGACTCGTAATCAAGTCCAAAAGGCGCAGCAGGAGGATCGATCAGTGGGGGTGGTCCGATGGTGGGTTAAGAGGGGCTGGAGGCCCGAAAAGAATGCATTACGAACAGAGGAATCTGTCCTGCTGACGTGGCAGCTACAGTCTCTGGTAGTAAGAAATGGACTACTATACCGGGAGGCAAAGCGCCAGAAGGAAGGAGTCCACCGACAGCTGGTGTTACCCACCCGATTCCGGAGGATGGTCATGAAGTCCCTGCATGATGACCATGGACATCTTGGCATCGAAAAGACCACGAGTCTTGTGGCTGACCGATTTTACTGGCCTCGGATGGAAGCGGATATTGAAGACTACTGCAAATCATGCTCCCTATGTGTGTTGAGAAAAACCTTGCCTTTGAGAACAGCCCCCCTTGTGAACATTACCAGTGATGGCCCACTTGAGCTAGTGTGCATTGATTTCCTCTCCATTGAGCCTGATGAAAGCAATGTCAGTAATGTGTTAGTGGTCACTGACCATTTCACCCGATATGCCCAAGCCTACCCCACCAAAGATCAAAGGGCAACTACTGTAGCAAAAACACTATGGGAGAAGTTCTTCGTGCATTATGGGCTGCCTGCCCGCATCCATACCGATCAAGGAAGAGATTTCGAAAGTAGACTAATCAAGGAGCCATGCGCTATCTGTGGGATCAAGAAATCCAGAACCACCCCGTATCACCCCCAAGGGGACCCTCAACCTGAGAGGTTCAACCGTACCCTTCTGAACATGTTAGGCACTTTGGATCCCAGGAAGAAGGGACAATGGAGCAGGCATGTGAGTCAGTTGGTTCATGCCTACAATTGCACCACAAATGAGTCAACGGGATACTCGCCCTATTTTCTCATGTTTGGAAGAAAAGCTCGGCTACCAGTGGATATTAGTTTTGGGACATCCTTTGAAAATTCTAATGGGAAGACCTATTTAAAATATGTGTCCCAGCTAAAAGAAGATTTGGAAAAAGCGTACAGATTGGCAGAGCAGGCCTCTGGTCGGTCAGGGAAGCGCAAAAATACTCGCTACGACTGTAGAGTTCGGGAACAAGTTTTACTGCCTGGAGATAGAGTTCTTATCCAACTTCTAGGTCTTCCTGGGAAGCATAAGCTTGCTGATCAGTGGTGTACTGACCCTTATGTGGTGATGGAGAAGCTGCCTGGTGTCCCGGCCTACAGAGTGAAGCCCGAGAAAGGGAGTGGAGCTGTCAAAACCTATCATCGACACCATTTGTTGCCTGTGGGAAAAAACATCCTGTTACCGCCATTGCCAACCCAAGGAGGTCATACAAACCTTCCATGCAATAGGAGAAGTCGTAGGTGTCAACAACCACCCCAGCCTGGAGTTGCTTCAGGAGGAAGTGACAGCGAGTCTGGGGATGAATGGGGATCTGAAGGTCAATGGAGCTACAGGTGGACTGAGGACCCATGCCCCATAGGGGGGGTGGGGGCCTGAAAACCAGACTTCTGAAGTGGAAGCACAAAAAAAGGACATTCGTCAGGAGGCGAGTGCGCTCTGCCCACCATTGGGGGAGAGTTCAGAAGAGGGACATTTATTAAATGAAGAGATCCACCAGGAGGAGCCCGTTCTTGACCGACAAGAGTCGGGAGCTGAGGAGGGGGCCCCCTCAGTACACACTCGTCCCAAACGGGACACTAGGCCACCCATGATGCTGACCTATGATAGAATGGGACATACCACTGAGGTCCCCCGGCTGATACACTTTAATTCAAAATCTGTTTGGCCTTATTTCCCAGTATCTCCTATGTGTCCAGGAGGTGGTTTGCGTGCATGTAAATTTGGTGTTAGTCAGGATGCTTTAACCCCCATTCATGTTTCAGGTGGTGAGTCCTCATGTCGTGATGGGACACTTTCAATGACTCACCAGCGGGAGAGTGTAACACCTGCACTGGGAACTGTTAGGGCAGCTACTGGTATACTGGGATTTACAGACACTAAGTAGAGCTTTGCAGCTGCTGTTATACCAGGACCTACAGACATTAGCAGATTTTCCTCTGAGCTGCAGTGGACTACAATTCCCAAGGACCCCTGGACTACAATTCACAGGGATCCTTGTTTGAGTCAGATGACACAGCTTGGATTGGAGGAGGAGGGACTTGGAGGCAGGAGCTGGGGAGAAAGTGAAACTAAGAATTCAGAGGAAGAAAAGAGCGTGGTATCTTGTTGGGAGAGACGGAGTACGGGGGACTTGCCTGGCCCCATGCTGCAGGGTTGCTGTCCTCCCGGATATACTCGTGTTGCTGGAGAGAGTGCGACTTTGTTTTACCCTCTGGAGCAAGTTGCATCAAGAACTTGGAGAGTTCTACCTGCACTCCCACCGTATAAAGGACTGAATCCGGCCGCCCCCAGCTGGTGTCCAGAGAACCATCCGACCGTTAGAGACATGCCGTGAGTGACTTTCAGAGACTTGTGGTCCTACCAGCATTATTTACAGTGAGTACATTACAGCCCAGACTATTGCCAGTTATATTCGTCTAAGTGCACCAACTGTTTAAATTTGCGCGCCTGCATCCGCGGCAACTGGGCCCCAACGTTTGGACTGAGTTAAACTAGAAGAAACAAACAAAAAAACCCTACTACGTTATACTTGCAGGGTTGAAGTAGAATTAGAGTGAGATGTGTATATGACCTTGACAGAGCACAGTTATTTGTATTTCATGTTATTCTTTTAAATCCATCTAATTTGTGCTGCGTAGCAATAAACCTGTTAAACTGTTTTACTCCTGATCCCTGTGAGTGTGTACTGAGAGTGGCAGGGGCTTCCCGAATCAGCCCCTGGCAGAAGATAATAGCCCTTCTGCAGTCCCAGAGAGAGAACTCCAATCAAGATTCGGGTGGAGGCACTGCGCCCTGGAGAGGTGAGACCCCCCATAACACCCAGTGTACCATGGTAGCCCTAAAGGGGTGTTACATATAGATGTGTGGTGAGCACCGGAACCACCAGGTGCTTCACAGAAGTTTGTAACGTTGAGCCATGAAAATAAAAAATCAAATTTTTCCTTCACTAATGTCCTTTCAGCCCTTTTTTGATTTTCACAAGGGTAACAGGAGAAAATGCCAGCATACAATTTGTTGTACAATTTATTCTGAGTATGCCGATACTCAATGTGTTGAGGGAAACTACTGTTTGGGGACACGACAGGGCTCAGAAAGGAAGGAGTGATGTTTTGCCAAACAGATTTTGATCTGTTTGCCAAACAGATTTTGAGAATGTTTTGCAAGTGTCATGTCGCATTTCGAGAGACCCTAATGTGCCTAAACAGTGGAAACCCCCCATTTTGGAAAGTAGACTCCTCAATGAATTTACCTAGATGTGTGGTGAGCACCTTGAACCCACAGGTGCTTCACAGAATTTTACAACGTTGATCTGTGGAAATGAAAAAAAAAAATTTTTTCCCACAAAAATGTTGTTTTAGCCCCAATTTTGTTCATTTTTACAAGGATAGCAGGAGAAAGTGGGCCCAAAATTTTGTTGTGCATTTACTCCTGAGTTTACCGATCCCTCATATGGGTCAAAAACTACCTTTGAGGCACAATGCAAAGCTCGAAAGAGAAGAAACGCCATATTGGAGTTCACATTTTGCTGGACTGGTTTGGGGGTGCCATGTCACATTGGTAGGGCCCCTGAGGTGCCAAAACAGGAGAACCCCCTGCAAGTTACCCAATCTTACAAACTACACCTCTCATCTAGGGGTGCAGTGATCTTATTGACACCACAGGTGTGTCACTGATTTTATTTTACCATTGGGCAGTGAAGAAAAAAATAATTGCATTTTTACCACCAAAATTTTGTTTTAGCCCCATATTTTACATTTTCACACTGGGAAATGGGTAAACATGGAACTAAAATCTGTCCCACAATTTCTGCTGAATGTAGAATTACCTTATATGTGGCTGTACAGTACTGCCTAGCCACACGGAAAGACTCAGGAGGAACAGAGTGACATTTGATTCCTGGAGCGCAGATTTTCCTAGAATAGTTTGCAGACTCCACATACAGAGCCCCTAAGTGCTAGAAGAAAAGATTCCCCCCTCAAGTGGCCCCATTTTATAAATTATACCCCTTTGGGAATTTATCTACTGGTGCAGTCATGATTTTGACTCCATGGGTGTTTTCCAGAAACAAGCAACAGTGGATGTCGCTGAGTGAAAATTGCAAACTGCCATTGTAGTGCCCAGTAACTTGTAGTCACGAGTATGTTGAAGTGTCCAGTACATTGTGGTGCCTATCTCATGCTTCTGTAGACATGCACTCATAAATTAGGCTGGCTCTCATCGCTACAGAAATGCCAAACATGTGGACGCTGAATGTGGTTTAGGCACTCTGTGGGGCTCAGAAGAGAGGGGCATTTGAATTTCGGAGTGCAGAATTTTCTCAATTTCCTTTGGGGGTCGAGGAGCTGTAACGCCTTTTCAGAGCCTTTGTACTACTAGTAACATGGAAATCCCCGATATTTCCATTGACAGGTGACGGACCTGAGTGGTGACTTGCTTTTTGTGGATTATGTTGAAGCTTTTATTGTGAACATTTTACATAATAATTGGGATCACATTTATCCTGCCCTCTACACTGAGCACTTAGAATGAGGTTTTCATCTCAATCTCTGAGTGACATAATTCAGATGAATCCATGAGCCTCTGTTCAGTGGTGTCCTTTTCAGAAGTGCACAAAACTGTGACTGACTGCGCTTTTATGCATGCCTTATTGGATGAACACCAACAGATCATAGACCAAACTGCATCCACAGTGCCTCTATCTGCCTCATTATAGGGAATCTTCCACCTGAGGTTCCATCAGAATCATGTATTTCAGAGATCGACATGGAAACCCCGGTGTAAGAGTTTAGCATAGAGCAGGAATAAATATGCGCCAAGCCTTACTGAGATCTTTCGGAGGCAGAATGAAAAAATCAACAGCATGTGAATAATTGTTTTTATTTATGTTTTACACCAGTGGTCCCCAACTCCAGGCCTCGAGGGCCGCCAACAGTGCAGGTTTTCAGGATTTCCTTAGTATTGCACAGGGGTTGGAATCATCACCTGTGCAGATGATCACATTACCACCAATGCAATACTAAAGAAATCCTGAAAACCTGCACTGTTGCCGGCCCTCGAGGCCTGGAGTTGGGGACCCCTGTTTTACACCATTACACGTGTGGTATAAGTTATTAGGCGACTTTTCTTCAGGTTGGTGCGATTACAGCAATACCAGATTTATATCGGCTTTTTATGTTTCGCTGCCATCACATACTAAAAGACGTTTGCACATGCATATTTAGATAGCTAGAATTTGTCCATATTTTGGCTGACAGTTTCATGTGACAGTTTGTTTTTTGCGAGATGAGTTGACATTTTTATTGGTACCATTTTGATCACATGACATTTTTTGATTGCTTTCTATTCCGATTTTTGGGAGGCAGAATGAACAAAAAAACAGCAATTCTGGAATTGTTGTATTTGGGGGTTCATGCCATTTGTGGTAAAATTTATAAGGCAGCTTTAGATTCTTCGGGTCAGTACAATTACAGCAATAACACATTTAGATTTTTTTAATGTTTTGGTGTTTTGACATAACAGCTATTTTATGGATTATGGATTTTATTGTGGATGTTGCTGCAGGGTGTCAGCTCTCATATAGAGCTGACACCCGTAATTGATCGCAACGGCATTCAGCGTGACCTCACAAGATCATCACGCAGTATATATACACCAGTTTGCAGGAACACAGCTCCAGATGCACCATATATATACACGGCACATATTGAGAAGGGATTAAATTGTCTAAGTTTTTATTAAACTGACAGAAATCTGTCCTAGAATATCAATAGGATGCTCATACTGCTGTCTATCTTGTTTATCTGATATAATACTGGAGATACAAGAGGTGCTGAGGTAAGAAGAGGTTTCTCACATTGCTGTCCACCCTGTCTATCTGATCTAATACTGGAGATACCAGGAGTGCAGAGGTAAGATGAGGCTGCTCACACTGCTGTCCATCCTGTCTATCTGATCTAATACTGGCGATACCAGAGATGCTGAGGTAAGAAGAGGTTGCTCACATTGCTGTCCACCTGTTAGGCTAGTTTCACACTTGCGTTGTGTGAACCCGTTTAACGGACTACGTTACACTGCGGCATAACGCGGTGTAACATAGTCTGTTAACGCCACCATTACTTGCAATGGCGGACGCATCGCTAGCGCACGCCCACAATGGGCGTGCGCTAGCGATGTGCCATCATTGAGTGACAGACCCGAGACGCGGGCTGCAGCATTTCCGGGTTTGTCACTAGTAGTGCACTGCTAGCGCAGATGGAGCTAGCAGATGTTCCATCTGCGCTAGAGCAGTGCCAAAGTCAGCACTTGCATTTGTGCAGTCCGTTTAATGGATTTTTTGAACGGACTGCATAACGCAAGTGTGAACCAAGCCTTAGAATCTGTTTTGTTTTGACCATCTGCAAACTTGTTGTGGTTTTCTGGCTGCTGGTCTTTTCCCCTGGTGCTGGGTTGTCTTGGTCAGGTGATTGTATCACCCTTTATTACCCAGCACCTGCCTCCCATTCCTTGCTGGACAATAGTGTTTATCAACTAGAGTTCTGGCTAGGTGCTTAGACAGCTTTCTGTGTTTGATATTTTGCAGCTCTGGGATCTCTGGTTCTGCTATCTTTTGTTTCTGTTTTCAGTTTGTTTCTGCAGCCTTCTCTGTGCTTCCTATTAGGAGGTGACCTGTTTTTTGTACCCAGTCCTTAGATCTTTTAGGGACCTCCTTCCCCTTATCTATAGGTCTTCGCTGAGTTTAGACTAGGATTGTTGGTGGGTCTATTCGCAAGGAATGGGTCGCCCACTCCATCGTAGGTTTTCAGCCTAGTCTTATTGCACGGTGTTAGGAGTCGAGTTCCTGTCGCTGCACAGGGGGAATCTCAAACCATGTCTGCTGCGGTCTCCCATTATGCATCGGCCACAGTGGAGCCTGCTCAGCGGAGACGTCGGTCCCAGCGTCTCACTGAATCTGATACTGTGCAAAAGGTTACTGCTGCCTTTCCAGGCTCTGCTATTGTACCCTGCACTGGTCTGCGGCGAGCAGGCTTTTCTGGGACTAAGTCCTGCTTTTCACACCCTGAGCTTGCCCAGGGTAAGATCTCTCAGTGGAGATCAAGGGTCACATGCTCAGGTACTGCAGCAACTTCCATTGGTCCTCCAGGAGGTCCTGTACCTGATCAAGTTCTGTGGCAGCCTTCCATTGGTCCTTCTTGGAAGGTCCTGTAGGTGCTACAGCTATAAAAGGTTCTCATGACCGCACGGCCATGCGCTAGTATCAAATATATATGAGCTCAGCGCCAGTGTGGTCATGTGTGTGGTCAGGGACCCGGCTGAAATAAGCCCCTAGAATGCTGGCACCTCCGGTGAGGAGTTTATGTCTGAATTCAGGGCTGGCTAATAGCCATTAGAATTCTGGCTCCACCGGAGAGGAGCTGCATGTTGGTTGGACTGCATGACCACTGTCGGCTCTACACAGTAGTTGTGTCCCCTGTGAGCTAAACAGGGCACAGCGTTCTCTTTACTACGGGCTCTGTGAAGTAACAGAGTTCTCTTATACTAATTTGCTGCAACGCTTTGCTTAGCAGCAGGTTCTTTCCTGCACAGTGGATCCCGGGTTGCGAACGCACCTATCTCATTTAATAAATATATTCGGTGCGTTCCGCCAACCCTAACACAGGGTCAGCTTTCCCCTATCTCTCCTAGTTCTGTGCTGCAGTTTCGTAACACCACCCTGTTTATCTGATCTAACACTGGAGATACCAGGAGTGCTGAGGTAAGAAGAGGCTGCTCACACTGCTGTCCATCCTGTCTATCTGATCTAATACTGGAGATATAAGGAGTGCTGAGATAGGAAGAGGCTGTTTTCACTGCTTCCTCCATGTATTACTTGTCTCATTTCTGTAGATACTAGGCATGCTGAGGAAACAAGAGGCTGCTCACACTGCAATCTATCCTGTATTTCTATATGCTCAGTGGCTGCTGTGACCTGAAAATAGCATGACAGTATGTGGTATAGGTTATTTCCAGGGCCTAGCAGTGGAGTCTTCTACTGCAGACATCCACAGGCATCTGTCATAAGATTCTTGGACAAATTTCTGTCAGTGTAACACGACTTCTGCCATTTTAATTCAATGATGATTACCAATATAGACAAAATAAGTTTATTTAAGAGTAGGTCAGAATTTATTTAGAGTGACCTTTCCTTTAGTTTTTCTTCTGCTCCCAGACAACCCCTTTATTGAGCACAATAACAAATCTACCAATCAGCATGGTTTTTGATTTTTCATTTTATCATTTCCAGAACTCACAAATTTGATAAAACAGCAGACACTGGACACTAGTTATTGACCATTTCAGCTGTTGTAGTCCTGTTCACACTCAGATATATGTATGCCTCTTTGTTCCCCTCATCTTGAAGGCTAATAATCTTCTACCTAGGGTTGAGCGAAACGGGTCGAACATTTTCAAAAGTCGCCGACTTTTGACAAAGTCGGGTTTCATGAAACCCGATCCGACCCCTGTGCGGGGTCGGCCATGCGGTACGCGACTTTCGCGCCAAAGTCGCGTTTCAATGACGCGAAAAGCGCCATTTCTCAGCCAATGAAGGTAAACGCAGAGTGTGGGTAGCGTGATGACATAGGTCCTGGTCCCCACCATCTTAGAGAAGGGCATTGCAGTGATTGGCTTGCTGTCCGCGGCATCACAGGGGCTATAAAGGGGCGTTCCCGCCGACCGCCATGTTACTGCTGCTGATCTGAGCTTAGGGAGAGGTTGCTGCCGCTTCGTCAGAAGCAGGGATAGCGTTAGGCAGGGTCCATTAACCACCAAACCGCTTGTGCTGTAGCGATTTCCACAGCCCAACACCACCTTCGGTGTGCAGGGACAGTGGAAGCTACATTTTTTTTTTTTTCCTCAGCGCTGTAGCTCATTGGGCTGCCCTAGAAGGCTCCCTGATAGCTGCATTGCTGTGTGTACGCCGCTGTGCAAACCAACTGCTTTTTTCAAAGCACAAATCCTCTTGTTCCTTCCTTTCTGCACAGCTATCTTGTTTGTTTGTCCACACTTTTTATTTAATTTGTGCATCAGTCCACTCCTTATTGCTGCCTGCCATACCTGGCTGAGATTACTGCAGGGAGATAGTAATTGAAGGACAGTTCCTTTTTTTTTTTTTGTGGGAGATTAAGATTGGCATTTCTGCTAGAGTGCCATCCCTGTGTGTGCCATCTCTCACTCAGTGGGCCATAGAAAGCCTATTTATTTTTTTGCTTGATTTGGGTTCTAAAATCTACCTGAAAAAATCACTACATCAATCAGTGGGAGAAAAATATTGGCCTCAGGGCTTGTGTGCCACTCCTTACTCCTGTGTGTGCCATCTCTCAGTGGGCCATAGAAAGCCTATTTATTTTTTTGCTTGATTTGGGTTCCAAAATCTACCTGAAAAAATCAATAAATCAATCAGTGGGAGATTAATATTGGCCTTTGGGCTTGTGTGCCAGTCCTAAGCGTGCCATCTCTCTCTCTCAGATAGTGGGCCATAGAAAGCCTATTTATTATTTTTTTTATTGGGTTTATAAATTTTCCCTGGAAAAAAAAAAAAAAAGTGGGAGATTAACCCCTTCCCGACCCATGACGCCACGTAGGCGTCATGAAAGTCGGTGCCAATCCGACCCATGACGCCTATGCGGCGTCATGGAAAGATCGCGTCCCTGCAGATCGGGTGAAAGGGTTAACTCCCATTTCACCCGATCTGCAGGGACAGGGGGAGTGGTAGTTTAGCCCAGGGGGGGTGGCTTCACCCCCTCGTGGCTACGATCGCTCTGATTGGCTGTTGAAAGTGAAACTGCCAATCAGAGCGATTTGTAATATTTCACCTATTATAACGGGTGAAATATTACAATCCAGCCATGGCCGATGCTGAAATATCATCGGCCATGGCTGGAAATACTAGGGGTAGGGGTAAGGTTAGGGTTAGGGGTAGGGTTAGGGGTAGGGTTAGGGCTAGGGGTAGGGTTAGGGGTAGGGTTAGGGCTAGGGGTAGGGTTAGGGGTATGGTTAGGGGTAGGGGTAGGGGTAGGGTTAGGGGTAGGGGTAGGGGTAGGGTTTCGGTATGTGCACACGTATTCTGGTCCTCTGCGGATTTTTCCGCTGCGGATTTGATAAATCCGCAGTGCTAAACCGCTGCGGATTTATGGTGGATTTACCGCGTTTTTTTCTGTGCATTTCACTGCGGTTTTACAACTGCGATTTTCTATTGGAGCAGTTGTAAAACCGCTGCGGAATCCGCACAAAGAAGTGACATGCTGCGGAATGTAAACCGCTGCGTTTCCGTGCAGATTTTCCGCAGCATAGCGATTTTTGTTTCCCGTAGGTTTACATTGAACTGTAAACTCATGGGAAACTGCTGCGGATCCGCAGCGTTTTCCGCAGCGTGTGCACATACCTTTAGAATTAGGCTATGTGCACACGGTGCGGATTTGGCTGCGGATTGGCCGCTGCGGATTCGCAGCAGTGTTCCATCAGGTTTACAGTACCATGTAAACATATGAAAAACCAAATCCGCTGTTCCTATGGTGCGGAAAATACCACGCGGAAACGCTGCGTTGTATTTTCCGCAGCATGTCAATTCTTTGTGCGGATTCTGCAGCGTTTTACACCTGTTCCTCAATAGGAATCCGCAGGTGAAATCCGCACAAAAAACACTGGAAATCCGCGGAAAATCCGCAGGTAAAACGCAGTGCCTTTTACCCGCGGATTTTTCAAAAATGGTGCGGAAATATCTCACACGAATCCGCAACGTGGGCACATAGCCTTAGGGTTGGAATTAGGGTTGTGGTTAGGGTTGTGATTAGGGTTATGGCTACAGTTGGGATTAGGGTTAGAGGTGTGTTGGGGTTAGTGTTGGAGTTAGAATTGAGGGGTTACCACTGTTTAGGCACATCAGGGGTCTCCAAACGCAACATGGCGCCACCATTGATTCCAGCCAATCTCGTATTCAAAAAGTCAAATGGTGCTCCCTCACTTACGAGCCCTGGCGTGTGCCCAAACAGTGGTTTACCCCCACATATGGGGTACCAGCATACTCAGGACAAACTGCGCAACAATTACTGGGGTCCAATTTCTCCTGTTACCCTTGTGAATCTAAAAAAATGCTTGCTAAAACATAATTTTTGAGGAAAGAAAAATGATTTTTTATTTTCACGGCTCTGCGCTGTAAACGTCTGTGAAGCACTTGGGGGTTCAAAGTGCTCACCACATATCTAGATAAGTTCCTTGGGGGGTCTAGTTTCTAAAATGGGGTAACTTGTGGGGGTTTCTACTGTTTAGGCACACCAGGGGCTCTGCAAATGCAACGTGACACCCGCAGACCATTCCATCAAAGTCTGCATTTCAAAAGTCACTACTTCCCTTCTGAGCCCCGACGTGTGCCCAAACAGTGGTTTACCCCCACTCATGGGGTATCAGCGTACTCAGGAGAAACTGGACAACAACTTTTGGGGTCCAATTTCTCCTGTAACCCTTGGGAAAATAAAAAATTCTGGGCTAAATAATTATTTTTGAGGAAAGAAAACGTATTTATTATTTTCACGGCTCTGCATTATAAACTTCTGTGAAGCACTTGGGGGTTGAAAGTGCTCACCACACATCTAGATAAGTTCCTTTCGGGGTCTAGTTTCCAAAATGGGGTCACTTGTGGGGGGTTTCTACTGTTAAGCCACATCAGGGGCTCTGCAAACGCAACGTGACGCCCGCAGAGCATTCCAACAAAGTCTGCATTTCAAAACGTCACTACTTCAATTCCAAGCCCCGGCATGTGCCCAAACAGTAGTTTACCCCCACATATGGGGTATCACCGTACTCAGGAGAAACTGGACAACAAATATTGGGGTCAAATTTCTCCTGTTACCCTTGGGAAAATTAAAAAATTCTGGGCTAAATAATTATTTTTGAGGAAAGAAAACGTATTTATTATTTTCACGGCTCTGCATTATAAACTTCTATGAAGCACTTGGGGGTTCAAAGTGCTCACCACACATCTAGATAAGTTCCTTTGGGGGTCTAGTTTCCAAAATGGGGTCACTTGTGGGGGGTTTCTACAGTTAAGCCATATCAGGGGCTCTGCAAACGCAACGTGACGCCCACAGAGCATTCCATCAAAGTCTGCATTTCAAAACGTCACTACTTCACTTCCGAGCCCCGGCATGTGCCCAAACAGTGATTTACCCCCACATATGGGGTATCAACGTACTCAGGAGAAACTGGACAACAACTTTTGGGGTCAAATTTCTCCTGTTACCCTTGGGAAAATAAAAAATTGCAGGCTAAAAGATCATTTTTGAGAAAATAATTTTTTTTTTTTATTTTCATGGCTCTGCGTTATAAACTTCTGTGAAGCACTTGGGGGTTCAAAGTCCTCACCACACATCTAGATTAGTTCCTTTAGGGGTCTAGTTTCCAAAATGGTGTCATTTCTGGGGGATCTCCAATGTTTAGCCACACAGGGGCTCTCCAAACGTGACATGGTGTCCGCTAATGATTGGAGCTAATTTTCCATTTAAAAAGCCAAATGGCGTGCCATCCCTTCCGAGCCCTGCCGTGCGCCCAAACAGTGGTTTACCCCAACATATGGGGTATCAGCGTACTCAGGACAAACTGGACAACAATATTTGGGGTCCAATTTCTCCTATTATCCTTGGCAAAATAGGAAATTCCAGGCTAAAAAATCATTTTTGAGGAAAGAAAAATTATTTTTTATTTTCATGGCTCTGCGTTATAAACTTCTGTGAAGCACCTGGGGGTTTAAAGTGCTCAATATGCATTTAGATAAGTTCCTTGGGGGGTCTAGTTTCCAAAATGGGGTCACTTGTGGGGGAGCTCCAATGTTTAGGCACACAGGGGCTCTCCAAACGCGACATGGTGTCCGCTAACAATTGGAGCTAATTTTCCATTCAAAAAGTCAAATGGCGTGCCTTCCCTTCCGAGCCCTGCCGAGTGCCCAAACAGTGGTTTACCCCCACATATGAGGTATCGACGTACTCGGGAGAAATTGCCCAACAAATTTTATGATCCATTTTATCCTACTGCCCATGTGAAAATGAAAAAATTGAGGCGAAAAGAATTTTTTTGTGAAAAAAAAGTACTTTTTCATTTTTACAGATCAATTTGTGAAGCACCTGAGGGTTTAAAGTGCTCACTAGGCATCTAAATAAGTTCCTTGGGGGGTCTAGTTTCCAAAATGGGGTCACTTGTGGGGGAGCGCCAATGTTTAGGCACACAGGAGCTATCCAAACGCGACATGGTGTCCGCTAACGATGGAAATAATTTTTCATTCAAAAAGTCAAATGGCGCTCCTTCCCTACCGAGCCTTACCATGTGCCCAAACAGTGGTTTACCCCCACATGTGAGGTATTGGTGTACTCAGGAGAAATTGCCCAACACATTTTAGGATCCATTTTATCCTGTTGCCCATGTGAAAATGAAAAAATTGAGGCTAAAAGAATTTTTTTGTGAAAAAAAAGTACTTTTTCATTTTTACGGATCAATTTGTGAAGCACCTGGGGGTTCAAAGTGCTCACTATGCATCTAGATAAGTTCCTTGGGGCGTCTAGTTTCCAAAATGGGGTCACTTGTGGGGGAGCTCCAATTTTTAGGCACACGGGGGCTCTCCAAACATGACATGGTGTCCGCTAAAGAGTGGAGCCAATTTTTGATTCAAAAAGTCAAATGGCGCTCCTTCCCTTCCAAGCCCTGCCGTGCGCCCAAACAGTGGTTTACCCCCACATATGAGGTATCAGCGTACTCAGGACAAATTGGACAACAACTTTCGTGGTTCAGTTTCTCCTTTTACCATTGGGAAAATAAAAAAATTGTTGCTAAAAGATAATTTTTGTGACTAAAAAGTTAAATGTTCATTTTTTCCTTCCATTTTGCTTCTGCTGCTGTGAAGCACCTGAAGGGTTAATAAACTTCTTGAATGTGGTTTTGAGTACCTTGAGGGGTGCAGTTTTTAGAATGGTGTCACTTTTGGGTATTTTCAGCCATATAGACCCCTCAAACTGACTTCAAATGTGAGGTGGTCCCTAAAAAAAATGGTTTTGTAAATTTCGTTGTAAAAATGACAAATCGCTGGTCAAATTTTAACCCTTATAACTTCCTAACAAAAAAAAATTTTGTTTCCAAAATTGTGCTGATGTAAAGTAAACATGTGGGAAATGTTATTTATTAACTATTTTGTGTCACATATCTCTCTGGTTTAACAGAATAAAAATTCAAAATGTGAAAATTGCGAAATTTTCAAAATTTTCGCCAAATTTCCGTTTTTATCACAAATAAACGCAGAATTTATTGACCTAAATTTACCACTAACATGAAGCCCAATATGTCACGAAAAAACAATCTCAGAACCGCTAGGATCCGTTGAAGCGTTCCTGAGTTATTACCTCATAAAGGGACACTGGTCAGAATTGCAAAAAACGGCAAGGTCTTTAAGGTCAAAATAGGCTGGGTCATGAAGGGGTTAATATTGGCCTCTGGGCTTGTGTGCCAGTCCTGAGCGTGCCATCTCTCTCACAAATAGTGGGCCATAGAAAGCCTATTTATTTTTTTGGTTGATTTGGGTTCTAAATTCTACCTGAAAAAATCAATAAATCAATCAGTGGGAGATAAATATTGGCCTCTGGGCTTGTGTGCCACTCCTGACTCCTGTGTGCGTCCTCTCTCACTCAGTGGGCCCTAGAAAGCCTATTTCTTGTTTTATTTGTTTTCTAAATTCTCCCTGAAAAAATCATTTTATTTTATTTGGTTTCTAAATTATTCCAGAAAAAAATCATTTTTTTTGTATTTTTTTTTTCTAAAGTCTCCCTGAAAAAAAACAAAAAAAAACAAATCAGTGGGAGATTAATATTGCCCTTTCTGCTTGTGTGCCAGTCTTGACTCCTGGGTGTGCCATCTCTCTCTCTCCAATTGTGGGCCATAGAAAGCCTATTAATTTTTTTGCTTGATTTGGGTTCCAAAATCTACCTGAAAAAATCACTAAATCAATCAGTGGGAGATAAATATTGGCCTCTGGGCTTGTGTGCCACTCCTGACTCCTGTGTGCGTCCTCTCTCACTCAGTGGGCCCTAGAAAGCCTATTTTTTGTTTTATTTGTTTTCTAAATTCTCCCTGAAAAAATCATTTTATTTTATTTGGTTTCTAAATTATTCCTGAAAAAAATCATTTTTTTTGTATTTTTTTTTTCTAAAGTCTCCCTGAAAAAAAAAAAAAAAAAACAAATCAGTGGGAGATTAATATTGCCCTTTATGCTTGTGTGCCAGTCTTGACTCCTGGGTGTGCCATCTCTCTCTCTCCAATTGTGGGCCATAGAAAGCCTATTAATTTTTTTGCTTGATTTGGGTTCCAAAATCTACCTGAAAAAATCACTTAATCAATCAGTGGGAGATAAATATTGGCCTCTGGGCTTGTGTGCCACTCCTGACTCCTGTGTGCGTCCTCTCTCACTCAGTGGGCCCTAGAAAGCCTATTTTTTGTTTTATTTGTTTTCTAAATTCTCCCTGAAAAAATCATTTTATTTTATTCGGTTTCTAAATTATTCCTGAAAAAAATCATTTTTTTTGTATTTTTTTTTTCTAAAGTCTCCCTGAAAAAAAAAAAAAATCAAATCAGTGGGAGATTAATATTGCCCTTTCTGCTTGTGTGCCAGTCTTGACTCCTGGGTGTGCCATCTCTCTCTCTCCAATTGTGGGCCATAGAAAGCCTATTAATTTTTTTGCTTGATTTGGGTTCCAAAATCTACCTGAAAAAATCACTAAATCAATCAGTGGGAGATAAATATTGGCCTCTGGGCTTGTGTGCCACTCCTGACTCCTGTGTGCGTCCTCTCTCACTCAGTGGGCCCTAGAAAGCCTATTTTTTGTTTTATTTGTTTTCTAAATTCTCCCTGAAAAAATCATTTTATTTTATTTGGTTTCTAAATTATTCCTGAAAAAAATCATTTTTTTTGTATTTTTTTTTTCTAAAGTCTCCCTGAAAAAAAAAAATAAAAAATCAAATCAGTGGGAGATTAATATTGCCCTTTCTGCTTGTGTGCCAGTCTTGACTCCTGGGTGTGCCATCTCTCTCTCTCCAATTGTGGGCCATAGAAAGCCTATTAATTTTTTTGCTTGATTTGGGTTCCAAAATCTACCTGAAAAAATCACTAAATCAATCAGTGGGAGATAAATATTGGCCTCTGGGCTTGTGTGCCACTCCTGACTCCTGTGTGCGTCCTCTCTCACTCAGTGGGCCCTAGAAAGCCTATTTTTTGTTTTATTTGTTTTCTAAATTCTCCCTGAAAAAATAATTTTATTTTATTTGGTTTCTAAATTATTCCTGAAAAAAATCATTTTTTTTGTATTTTTTTTTCTAAAGTCTCCCTGAAAAAAAAAAAAAACAACAAATCAGTGGGAGATTAATATTGCCCTTTCTGCTTGTGTGCCAGTCTTGACTCCTGGGTGTGCCATCTCTCTCTCTCCAATTGTGGGCCATAGAAAGCCTATTAATTTTTTTGCTTGATTTGGGTTCCAAAATCTACCTGAAAAAATCACTTAATCAATCAGTGGGAGATAAATATTGGCCTCTGGGCTTGTGTGCCACTCCTGACTCCTGTGTGCGTCCTCTCTCACTCAGTGGGCCCTAGAAAGCCTATTTTTTGTTTTATTTGTTTTCTAAATTCTCCCTGAAAAAATCATTTTATTTTATTCGGTTTCTAAATTATTCCTGAAAAAAATCATTTTTTTTGTATTTTTTTTTCTAAAGTCTCCTTTTTAAAAAAAAAAACACAAATCAGTGGGAGATTAATACTTACATTTGCGCTTCAGTGACAGTCCTGCGTGTGTGGCATCTCTCTCATTTGTTGCCACCAACAACAGAGTGTGTAACATTGTGCCTGATTTTCGTTGTGGTCTCACCCACCTGTAAAGGGGTAGCTAAATCATACTGAAGTTATAGCTCACCGTGTAAGTTGTGTGACTGCAACAAATACCGTTAGTTTGGTAACGTTTTTAAAACAATGAGGAAGTCTGGTGGAAGAGGTCGTGGCCGGGGGCGTTCATTGTCAGCTGGTAATGAGGGTAGTGGTAGTGGTGGAGCATCAGGTGGTCGTGGGAAAAAAAATATTGCACCTAAGTCTGGAGCTGTGGAGCCAGGTTCGTCGTCTGGCTACACAAGGCCTCGAACGCTCCCTTTTCTGGGAGTAGGAAAACCGCTTTTAAAGCCGGAGCAGCAAGAGCAAGTTTTGGCTTATCTTGCTGACTCAGCCTCTAGCTCTTTTGCCTCCTCTCGTGAAACTGGTAAAAGTAAAAGCAGCGCGTCGTTAGTAGATGTTCACGGTCAGGGACAAGTCGCTTCCTTGTCCTCTTCAGCAAAAACAACAACAGAGAAGAATGCAGCAGGCGACACAACGGGTTACTCCATGGAGCTCTTTACACATACCGTCCCTGGCTTAGAAAGTGAAGCAGTTAACAGTCCATGCCCATTACAAGTTGAATCTGACATGGAGTGCACTGATGCACAGCCACAGCCAGACTACTATGCTGGTCCTTTGACTCAGACCACAACATTGCCCTCGCAGGGTGCTGATCAAGAATCAGACCCTGATGAGACTATGTTGCCCCATCACGAACGCTATACCACCGACCAACAAGGTGACACAGACGAAGTTGCACACGAGCTACAAGAAGAGGTAATAGATGACCCAGTTCTTGACCCCGATTGGCAGCCATTGGGGGAACAGGGTGCAGGCGGCAGCAGTTCTGAAGCGGAGGAGGAGGGGCCGCAGCAGGCATCAACATCGCAACAGGTTCCATCTGCCGGGCCCATATCTTGCCCAAAACGCGTGGCAAAGTCAAAACCTGTTGGAGGACAGCGTGGCCATCCGGTTAAAGCTCAGTCTGCAATGCCTGAAAAGGTATCCGATGCTTGAAAGAGTGCAGTCTGGCATTTTTTTAAACAACATCCAATTGATCAGCGCAAAGTCATCTGTCAAAAATGTTCAACTACCTTAAGCAGAGGGCAGAAGCTGAAAAGTCTCAATACAAGTTGCATGCATAGACATTTAACCACCATGCATTTGCAAGCTTGGACTAACTACCAAACGTCCCTTAAGGTTGTAGCACCCTCGGCCAATGAAGCTAGTCATCAACGCAACATCCCTTCCGGCAGTGTAGGGCCACCATTTTCTGCACCACCTGCAGTATCTGTGCAGGTTTCTTTGCCAGGCCAAAGAAGTCAGGGTCAGGGAATCACCAGTTTCGTAGTAGGAAACACTGCATCTAGGGCACCGGCGGCAACAATACCATCTCCCACCGTCTCTCAGTCTGCCATGTCCACCGGCACCCCCGCTAGTTCCACGATCTCCAGCTCTCCAGTCCAGCTCACCCTACATGAGGCTATGGTTAGAAAAAGGAAGTACTTAGCCTCGCATCCGCGTACACAGGGTTTGAACGCCCACATAGCTAGACTAATCTCGTTAGAGATGATGCCCTACCGGTTAGTTGAAAGCGAAGCTTTCAAAGCCCTGATGGACTACGCTGTACCACGCTACGAGCTACCCAGTCGACACTTTTTTTCCAGAAAAGCCATCCCAGCCCTCCACCAGCATGTTAAAGAGCGCATCGTCCATGCACTCAGGCAATCTGTGAGCACAAAGGTGCACCTGACAACAGATGCATGGACCAGTAGGCATGGCCAGGGACGTTACGTGTCCATCACGGCACACTGGGTAAATGTGGTGGATGCAGGGTCCACAGGGGACAGCAAGTTTGGGACAGTTCTGCCTAGCCCACGGTCTAGGAAACAGTTGGCTGTAGCCATTCGCACCCCCTCCTCCTCCTCCTCGTCCTCCTGCAGAAGCGAGACCTCGTCCACAGACCGCAGTCGCACAACCACTCCATCCGCAGCTGCCACTGTTGCACACCAGGTCTCCCATTATGGGGCAGCTACTGGCAAACGTCAGCAGGCTGTATTGGCTATGAAGTGTTTGGGCGACAACAGACACACCGCTGAAGTTCTGTCCGAGTTCTTGCAGAAAGAAACGCAGTCGTGGCTGGGCACTGTAGATCTTGAGGCAGGCAAGGTAGTGAGTGATAACGGAAGGAATTTCATGGCTGCCATCTCCATTTCCCAACTGAAACACATTCCTTGCCTGGCTCACACCTTAAACCTGGTGGTGCAGTGCTTCCTGAAAAGTTATCCGGGGTTATCCGACCTGCTCCTCAAAGTGCGTGGACTTTGCTCACATATCCGCCGTTCGCCCGTACACTCCAGCCGTATGCAGACCTATCAGCGTTCTTTGAACCTTCCCCAGCATCGCCTAATCATAGATGTTGCAACAAGGTGGAACTCAACACTGCAAATGCTTCAGAGACTGTGTGAACAGAGGCGGGCTGTTATGTTTTTGTGGGAGGATACACATACACGGGCAGGCAGTAGGATGGCAGACATGGAGTTGTCAGGTGTGCAGTGGTCGAAGATTCAAGACATGTGTCAAGTCCTTCAGTGTTTTGAGGAATGCACACGGCTGGTTAGTGCAGACAACGCCATAATAAGCATGAGCATCCCCCTAATGCGTCTGCTGATGCAAAGTTTGACGCACATAAAGGATCAGGCGTCTGCAGCTGAGGAAGAGGAAAGCCTTGATGACAGTCAGCCATTGTCTGGCCAGGGAAGTGTACAGGACGAGGTAGCGGGCGAAGAGGAGGAGGAGGACGAGGAGGATGATGGAGATGATTATATTTTTAATGAGGAAGCTTTTCCGGGGCCAGTGGAAATTGTTGGCGCGGCAAGGCCGGGTTCTGGTTTTTGGAGGGACACAAGTGACGTGGATTTGCCTGAAACTGCCCCTCAACCAAGCACAACCACAGATTTGAGAACTGGAACTTTGGCCCACATGGCGGATTATGCCTTACGTATCCTCAAAAGGGACACACGCATAACAAAAATGATGAACGATGACGATTACTGGTTGGCCTGCCTCCTTGATCCTCGCTATAAAGGCAAATTGCAAAATATAATGCCACATGAGAACTTGGAACTAATATTAGCAACCAAACAATCAACTCTTGTTGACCGTTTGCTTCTGGCATTCCCTGCACACAGCGCCCGTGATCGTTCTCACACGAGCTGCAGGGGCCAGCAGACCAGAGGTGTTAGAGGGGCAGAAATCAGAAGTGTCGTTGGCCAGAGGGGTTTTCTGACCAGGTTGTGGAGTGATTTTGCTATGACCGCAGACAGGACAGGTACTGCAGCATCAATTCAAAGTGACAGGAGACAACATTTGTCCAGTATGGTTACTAACTATTTTTCATCCCTTATCGACGTTCTCCCTCAACCGTCATTCCCATTTGATTACTGGGCATCAAAATTAGACACCTGGCCAGAATTGGCAGAATATGCATTGCAGGAGCTTGCTTGCCCGGCAGCTAGTGTCCTATCAGAAAGAGTATTCAGTGCTGCAGGTTCAATACTAACAGAAAAAAGGACTCGTCTGGCTACCCAAAATGTAGATGATCTAACCTTCATTAAAATGAACCACAACTGGATTTCGAAATCTTTTGCCCCACCTTGCCCGGCTGACACCTAGCTTTCCTATGTAAAGGTCTTGCCTGTGGACTATTCTGAATGACTTTTCCAATCTCGTAATTTGCAGCACCTGATTGTCCAGCATCCGACATGTTAACACCTCCCTAAATGGCCAAAGTCCCCACACGGGGCCGTGGTATCGCCACTTGGCGCCAGCACCCGTGAGAGTACTGTTTGTCTGAAGAGGTGGGTGTGCCCGCTTTTGGTCGACGGCACTGCCACTAGGTCCCTCATAGTACAATAAAGTGTCTGGCGGTGGTGGTGCGCACCCAACGTCAGACACACCGTTGTAATATGAGGGGCCCTGGGCCTGTACCGCCGGCCACAAGACAGTCCCCCCCCCAGTTCAAACAGTGCTCTACCACTTGCAAAATTTTCTCTCACAGCTCCACCAATGTTTAGTCTATGCGCTGACATCCTTCAATACCTGGCACTGTCAATACCATTGTATTGACATTTTTCTTATGTTAGGCCTTCGAAGCCTGTCTGCGGTCACTCCTTCCACTAGGCCTCCACTGACCTGTCTACTGCTGCCCGGGTTTCCCTGGAACCAATTGTAAATTGCCTACAGCCAGGCCAATTTATTATGTTAGGGCTTCGAAGCCTGTCTGCGGTCCCTCCTTCCACTAGGCCTCCACTGACCTGTCTACTGCTGCCCGTGTTCCCCTGGAACCAATTGTAAATTGCCTACATCCCAATTTTTGTTATGTTAGGCCTTCGAAGCCTGTCTGCGGCCCGTTTTTCCACTACTACTACACTGACCAGGCCACTGCTGCCCGTGTTCCCCTGGAACCAATTTTAAATTGCCTACAGCCAGCCCAATTTATTATGTTAGGGCTTCGAAGCCTGTCTGCGGTCCCTCCTTCCACTAGGCCTCCACTGACCTGTCTACTGCTGCCCGGGTTCCCCTGGGACCAATTTTAAATTGCCTACAGCCAGCCCAATTTATTATGTTAGGGCTTCGAAGCCTGTCTGCGGTCCCTCCTTCCACTAGGCATCCACTGACCTGTCTACTGCCGCCCGTGTTCCCCTGGAACCAATTGTAAATTGCCTACAGCCAGCCCAATTTATAATGTTAGGGCTTCGAAGCCTGTCTGCGGTCCCTCCTTCCACTAGGCCTCCACTGACCTGTCTACTGCTGCCCGGGTTCCCCTGGAACCAATTTTAAATTGCCTACAGCCAGCCCAATTTATTATGTTAGGGCTTCGAAGCCTGTCTGCGGTCCCTCCTTCCACTAGGCCTCCACTGACCTGTCTACTGCTGCCCGGTTCCCCTGGAACCAATTTTAAATTGCCTACAGCCAGCCCAATTTATTATGTTAGGGCTTCGAAGCCTGTCTGCGGTCCCTCCTTCCACTAGGCCTCCACTGACCTGTCTACTGCTGCCCCGGTTCCCCTGGAACCAATTTTAAATTGCCTACAGCCAGCCCAATTTATTATGTTAGGGCTTCGAAGCCTGTCTGCGGTCCCTCCTTCCACTAGGCCTCCACTGACCTGTCTACTGCCGCCCGTGTTCCCCTGGAACCAATTGTAAATTGCCTACAGCCAGGCCAATTTATTATGTTAGGGCTTCGAAGCCTGTCTGCGGTCCCTCCTTCCACTAGGCCTCCACTGACCTGTCTACTGCTGCCCGTGTTCCCCTGGAACCAATTGTAAATTGCCTACATCCCAATTTTTGTTATGTTAGGCCTTCGAAGCCTGTCTGCGGCCCGTTTTTCCACTACTACTACACTGACCAGGCCACTGTTGCCCGTGTTCCCCTGGAACCAATTTTAAATTGCCTACAGCCAGCCCAATTTATTATGTTAGGGCTTCGAAGCCTGTCTGCGGTCCCTCCTTCCACTAGGCCTCCACTGACCTGTCTACTGCTGCCCGGGTTCCCCTGGAACCAATTTTAAATTGCCTACAGCCAGCCCAATTTATTATGTTAGGGCTTCGAAGCCTGTCTGCGGTCCCTCCTTCCACTAGGCCTCCACTGACCTGTCTACTGCCGCCCGTGTTCCCCTGGAACCAATTGTAAATTGCCTACAGCCAGGCCAATTTATTATGTTAGGGCTTCGAAGCCTGTCTGCGGTCCCTCCTTCCACTAGGCCTCCACTGACCTGTCTACTGCTGCCCGGGTTCCCCTGGAACCAATTTTAAATTGCCTACAGCCAGCCCAATTTATTATGTTAGGGCTTCGAAGCCTGTCTGCGGTCCCTCCTTCCACTAGGCCTCCACTGACCTGTCTACTGCCGCCCGTGTTCCCCTGGAACCAATTGTAAATTGCCTACAGCCAGGCCAATTTATTATGTTAGGGCTTCGAAGCCTGTCTGCGGTCCCTCCTTCCACTAGGCCTCCACTGACCTGTCTACTGCTGCCCGGGTTCCCCTGGAACCAATTTTAAATTGCCTACAGCCAGCCCAATTTATTATGTTAGGGCTTCGAAGCCTGTCTGCGGTCCCTCCTTCCACTAGGCCTCCACTGACCTGTCTACTGCTGCCCGGGTTCCCCTGGAACCAATTTTAAATTGCCTACAGCCAGCCCAATTTATTATGTTAGGGCTTCGAAGCCTGTCTGCGGTCCCTCCTTCCACTAGGCCTCCACTGACCTGTCTACTGCCGCCCGTGTTCCCCTGGAACCAATTGTAAATTGCCTACAGCCAGCCCAATTTATTATGTTAGGGCTTCGAAGCCTGTCTGCGGTCCCTCCTTCCACTAGGCCTCCACTGACCTGTCTACTGCTGCCCGTCTTCCCCTGGAACCAATTGTAAATTGCCTACATCCCAATTTTTGTTATGTTAGGCCTTCGAAGCCTGTCTGCGGCCCGTTTTTCCACTACTACTACACTGACCAGGCCACTGCTGCCCGTGTTCCCCTGGAACCAATTTTAAATTGCCTACAGCCAGCCCAATTTATTATGTTAGGGCTTCGAAGCCTGTCTGCGGTCCCTCCTTCCACTAGGCCTCCACTGACCTGTCTACTGCTGCCCGGGTTCCCCTGGAACCAATTTTAAATTGCCTACAGCCAGCCCAATTTATTATGTTAGGGCTTCGAAGCCTGTCTGCGGTCCCTCCTTCCACTAGGCCTCCACTGACCTGTCTACTGCTGCCCGTGTTCCCCTGGAACCAATTGTAAATTGCCTACAGCCAGGCCAATTTATTATGTTAGGGCTTCGAAGCCTGTCTGCGGTCCCTCCTTCCACTAGGCCTCCACTGACCTGTCTACTGCCGCCCGTGTTCCCCTGGAACCAATTGTAAATTGCCTACAGCCAGGCCAATTTATTATGTTAGGGCTTCGAAGCCTGTCTGCGGTCCCTCCTTCCACTAGGCCTCCACTGACCTGTCTACTGCTGCCCGGGTTCCCCTGGAACCAATTTTAAATTGCCTACAGCCAGCCCAATTTATTATGTTAGGGCTTCGAAGCCTGTCTGCGGTCCCTCCTTCCACTAGGCCTCCACTGACCTGTCTACTGCTGCCCGGGTTCCCCTGGAACCAATTTTAAATTGCCTACAGCCAGCCCAATTTATTATGTTAGGGCTTCGAAGCCTGTCTGCGGTCCCTCCTTCCACTAGGCCTTCACTGACCTGTCTACTGCCGCCCGTGTTGCCCTGGAACCAATTGTAAATTGCCTACAGCCAGCCCAATTTATTATGTTAGGGCTTCGAAGCCTGTCTGCGGTCCCTCCTTCCACTAGGCCTCCACTGACCTGTCTACTGCTGCCCGTGTTCCCCTGGAACCAATTGTAAATTGCCTACATCCCAATTTTTGTTATGTTAGGCCTTCGAAGCCTGTCTGCGGCCCGTTTTTCCACTACTACTACACTGACCAGGCCACTGCTGCCCGTGTTCCCCTGGAACCAATTTTAAATTGCCTACAGCCAGCCCAATTTATTATGTTAGGGCTTCGAAGCCTGTCTGCGGTCCCTCCTTCCACTAGGCCTCCACTGACCTGTCTACTGCTGCCCGTGTACCCCTTGAACCAACATCAGAAAATATAAAAATAAGTATTTTGCTTATAAAAAAGAAAATACTGGAGAGATATCAAATGCAGACATTTTAACATTAAAAACAAACACATACAACAAAAATCTGGTACAGTACTAAAAATGGCCACCAGCTACAATAACTTTCTCCTGCAAGTAGTTAACTGAAAGTTTTTTTCAATTTAAAACACAGATATGGCATCCACCGAGTGTTGTCCTGTCGCGTCTTCTTTATATTATTGCCAAGAAGATGCAAAACAATGAAAATAATAAAATCATTATTTACCAAAAAAATAGAGTAAGTCAAAACCACATTGCAAATAAACATTCATTACAAATAAAGAAGCAGGGCGCGTCCGAGGGTGAGTACCGTATATACTCGAGTATAAGCCGAGATTTTCAGCCCAAATTTTTGGGCTGAAAGTGCCCCCCTCGGCTTATACTCGAGTCACGGTAGCGGTGGGGTCGGCGGGTGAGGGGGTGAGGGCGCTGAGGCATACTTACCTAGTCCCAGCGATCCTCGCGCTGTCCCTGCCGTCCCACGGGCTTCGGCGCTGCAGTTTCTTCCTCTCTTCAGCGGTCACGTGGGACCGCTCATTACAGAAATGAATAAGCGGCTCCACCTCCCATAGGGGCGGAGCCGCTTATTCATTTCTCTAATCAGCGGTGCCGGTGACCGCTGATAGAGAAAGAAGCTGCGGCACCGAAGACAGGAGGGGACAGCGCGAGGATCGCCAGGACTAGGTGAGTATAGCATATTCACCTGTCCTCGTTCCAGCCGCCGAGCGTCGCTCCATCTTCCCGGCCGGCGCCTCCATCTTCCCGGCGTCTCTGCTCTCTGACTGTTCAGGCAGAGGGCGCGATGACGCATATAGTGTGCGCGGCGCCCTCTGCCTGATCAGTCAGAGCAGAGACGCCGGGAAGATGGAGGCGCCGGAACGAGACGCCGGGAGCTGCAATCAAGGGAGGTGAGTATGTGTTTTTTTTTCTTTATTGCGGCAGTAGCAGCGGCAGCACAAATTTATGTGGAACATCTATGGGGCACAGTGAACGGTGCAGAGCACCGTATATGGCACAGCACAGCTATGGGGCACAGTGAACGGTGCAGAGCACCGTATATGGCACAGCACAGCTATGTATGGGGCACAGTGAACGGTGCAGAGCACCGTATATGGCACAGCACAGCTATAGGGCACAGTGAACGGTGCAGAGCACCGTATATGGCACAGCACAGCTATGTATGGGGCACAGTGAACGGTGCAGAGCACCGTATATGGCACAGCACAGCTATAGAGCACAGTGAACGGTGCAGAGCACCGTATATGGCACAGCACAGCTATGTATGGGGCACAGTGAACGGTGCAGAGCACCGTATATGGCACAGCACAGCTATGGGGCACAGTGAACGGTGCAGAGCACCGTATATGGCACAGCTATGGGGCACAGTGAACGGTGCAGAGCACCGTATATGGCACAGCACAGCTATGGGGCACAGTGAACGGTGCAGAGCACCGTATATGGCACAGCACAGCTATGTATGGGGCACAGTAAACGGTGCAGAGCACCGTATATGGCACAGCACAGCTATAGGGCACAGTGAACGGTGCAGAGCACCGTATATGGCACAGCACAGCTATGTATGGGGCACAGTGAACGGTGCAGAGCACCGTATATGGCACAGCACAGCTATGGGGCACAGTGAACGGTGCAGAGCACCGTATATGGCACAGCTATGGGGCACAGTGAACGGTGCAGAGCACCGTATATGGCACAGCACAGCTATGGGGCACAGTGAACGGTGCAGAGCACCGTATATGGCACAGCTATGGGGCACAGTGAACGGTGCAGAGCACCGTATATGGCACATCTATGGGGCACAATGAACGGTGCAGAGCACCGTATATGGCACAGCTAGGGGGCACAATGAACGGTGCAGAGCACTATATGGTTCACACCTATGGGGAAATATGAACGGTGCAGAGCACTATATGGCACAGCTATGGGGAAATAATGATCTATTTTTATTTTTGAAATTCACCGGTAAATGCTGCATTTCCACCCTAGGCTTATACTCGAGTCAATAAGTTTTCCCAGTTTTTTGTGGCAAAATTAGGGGGGTCGGCTTATACTCGGGTCGGCTTATACTCGAGTATATACGGTATATACCTAATAAGAATATAATCACCCTCGGACGCGCCCTGCTTCTTTCCGACAGCCTTCCTTCCTAAGAATCAGCCCTTCCGTGGTCTAGAGAGAGGGTGTGTTACACTCCAAGGTGTTCCCCAGGTTGCCTTTCCTGAGCTTCGATCTTCATGCTCTCGTTTAGTAGTTGTCGGAAAGTAGGCTGCATTAGGCCTACAAATTGGGTATGGGGTGTAGAGAGATGGTGTGTTCAACTCCAAGGTGTTCTCCAGGTTGCCTTTCCTGAGCTTCGATCTTCCGGCTCTCGTTTAGTAGTTGTTGGAAACTACACTGCATTAGGCCTACAAATTGGGTATGGGGTGTAGAGAGATGGTGTGTTCAACTCCAAGGTGTTCTCCAGGTTGCCTTTCCTGAGCTTCGATCTTCCGGCTCTCGTTTAGTAGTTGTTGGAAACTACACTGCATTAGGCCTACAAATTGTTTATGGGGTGTAGAGAGATGGTGTGTTCCACTCCAAGGTGTTCTCCAGGTTGCCTTTCCTGAGCTTCGATCTTCCGGCTCTCGTTTAGTAGTTCTTGGAAACTACACTGCATTAGGCCTACAAAATGGGTATGGGGTGGAGAGAGATGGTGTGTTACACTCCAAGGTGTTCTCCAGGTTTCCTCGCCATTGCTTCGATCTTCCGACTCTCGTTTAGTAGTTGTAGAAAACTACACTGCATTAGGCCTACAAAATGGGTATCGGGTGGAGAGAGATGGTGTGTTACACTCCAAGGTGTTCCCCAGCTTGCCTTGCCATTGCTTCGGTCTTCCGACTCTCGTTTAGTAGTTGTAGAAAACTACACTGCATTAGGCCTACAAAATGGGTATCGGGTGGAGAGAGATGGTGTGTTACACTCCAAGGTGTTCTCCAGGTTTCCTCGCCATTGCTTCGATCTTCCGACTCTCGTTTAGTAGTTGTAGAAAACTACACTGCATTAGGCCTACAAAATGGGTATCGGGTGGAGAGAGATGGTGTGTTACACTCCAAGGTGTTCCCCAGGTTGCCTTGCCATTGCTTCGGTCTTCCGACTCTCGTTTAGTAGTTGTAGAAAACTACACTGCATTAGGCCTACAAAATGGGTATCGGGTGGAGAGAGATGGTGTGTTACACTCCAAGGTGTTCCCCAGGTTGCCTTGCCATTGCTTCGGTCTTCCGACTCTCGTTTAGTAGTTGTAGAAAACTACACAGCATTAGGCCTACAAAATGGGTATGGGGTGGAGAGAGATGGTGTGTTCCACTCCAAGGTGTTCTCCAGGTTGCCTTTCCTGAGCTTCTATCTTCAGGCTCTCGTTAAATTGTGGTTAAATGGAACAACTGCATTTGGCGTACTAGTTGGTTTGGGGCCTACTAACAGTGTCTGCCGCTCCTTGCTGTTCTTCTGGTTTCCTGTCCTGAAATTCCGTTTTCAGGCGCTCGTTAAGTAGTTGTTAATGTTAGACTGCATTTGGCCTACTAGTTGGGTTGGGGCCTACTATCGGTGTCTGCCACTCCTTGCTGTTCTCCTCCACTGAACAAAGCTGTGCCGCCTGTTTACTACGGTTGCCAATTTTGAACTGCATTTCGACTACTTACTGATTTGGGCCTACTCTCTGTGTCAGCCTCTCATTCCAGTTGTCCTCCACTGCAATGCCCCCTGGTTATTCCTGTGTTACCAATTTTGAACTGCATTTAGCCCACTTTATTATTTGGGCCTCTATCTGTGTTTCCTCCTCATCCTGCCCATTGCCCAGCCAGTGATAGATGAGTCTGCTGGTACATTGACCCATAACGCAACATTCCCCGTGCACGCTACACAACAACATTGTGACCCTGCTGAAAGTCAGGTCCCCCTTCCCGCATACCATACCACCTTACACGGGGACAAAGAGGAAGGTGCAGATGAAAGTGCAGGTTCCTTCATCAGGTGGGGGGAGGAATACTAGTTGGCGACGTCACTGGCACAGGGCCTCTCATAGTACGCAAAAGTGTTGCTGCCGGTGGGAGGCGCCCCCGCCGTGCAAACACACTGCTGTACTTTGAGGGGCCCTGTGCCAGTGCCAATGCCAACGAGTGGGCCCCCCCTGCTTGCTCAGGTTCACAGCACTTGCAAAGTTGAAATACTTACCTCTCCCTGCTCCACTGCCGTGACGTGGTCCAGATTTCCTGGGCCCACTAATTACTTGAACCAGCCCTACCCACCACAACTTTAGCCAAATGACCCCCAATTTCAAATGCCTTCCAATTATTATAAGGTAAATTACGCTTGACAAGCTTCATTAAGAAGAATGGATGGTTTTGACATTAAAATGGGCACTCTAGGTGTTTTCCTGGCCCCCACTCACTGCCGACTATGCTGCCCCATTGACTTGCATTGGGTTTCGTGTTTCGGTCGATCCCAACTTTACGTCATAATCGGCCGATTTCACTCGACCCGACTTTTGAGATAGTCGGGTTTCGCGAAACCCGGCTCGACTCTAAAAAGGTCAAGGTCGCTCAACTCTACTTCTACCTGTTGGCCAGATGCACTTTTATTATATAATATCAGAATGTTGGAAGGGACCTCCAGGGTCCTCGTTTCCAACCCCCTGCTGAATGCAGGATTCACTAAGCCATCTCAGACTTGTCTTCGCTCAACATAATAAGCTTCTATGCTTTACTAGGTGATGGTGATCTTTTGCCCTCTCTCACGCCAATGGGCTGGTCTCCTCCAGGTAGAACAAACTACACTGACAGGCCTATAGTAGTCTTTCATATTCCCCTCTGAATAGTTCCTTAGAGTAGCAAATCAATTGGCAAATATTACTTATCCATACCTACTAGACTTCTACGATGCTGATATATCCTGCAGGGACTCTCTCCTATTTTTCAATTTGGCAGGCTGCTAGTCTGCATGTGTCTGTTCTCTACAGCATAAAACACAGGAGCTTCTAAAGACACTGAACACACCAAGGGGACATGGGTAATTTTAAATGCTAATCACACACTCCATGACTAAAAATTTCACACAGAAAGCTTAAGACACTACCACTGCTACTTAGCGACACTTTTTCTGGACATATTTAGACCATTGCTATTTTACAACATAATATATGCTTCTCCCATATAATTGCATCACACTTGCAGCACCTCTCTACATCTGTTGCACATTTCTCACCATATACACAAATTCTTCAAAATACAAAATTAGTAGCACTCATTGATTTAATATTTTTTTTTTTACAATGCCATCTTAACAAACGTGTAGTGGAAGAGTGCTAAGGCAATGGCTTTTTTGCCTAATGGTCATCACCTCAGATTTTTTTCCTCGACCCGAGTAGCGTGAGGAAAAATAATCACAGCATGCATGTTTTGCCACCGAGAATGGGATGGCGCTCAGCCATTCAAGTCTATGGGTCTGTGAAAAAAAAAAAATCGGACCGCACTCAGATGACATCTGAATATGATTTGATTTTCACGGGGTGACATCATTGAGACAGTAGAGAAACTTTTGTTTTTCTCCACCTCCGAGAATATTGGATCCCACTCTGATCAAACTCTGATCAGAGTGTGATTACCATGATCGGACCATTTTTCTCTGATGTTGACAAAAATAGAAATTTGCGCTTACCCTAAATATGATTTTTACTCAGTAATGCAGTAACCAGGTGGTAGCGCCACCACAAGGGGGCGAATGTTAATTGAACAACCAGCAATGGAAAAAAAAACAGTCCAGGATAGTTGAGAATGTAACAGTGGGGGTTCATGCAGCCGCAGTCATCCAAAAGCAAAAAAACTATCAAAAATTCTTAAAGCTAAAAAATTAATGAATGATGGATAAAGGTATTGTATACTGGGCTCATTCACCTTTTCTGCATCATGTATATACCAGACTAAAATATTATATTCAATTTCTTTTGTAGCAAACAGAAAAATCGAATTTGTGATTTCCATAGTAACCAATTTCTGAACTGAAAACCAGCAGAATCTGAGAAAGGTAGAATACAGTATATAGTGCCATTGAGTGGAAGCCACTAAGTGCCGGTATGAAAGAAAACATAATTGCAGCTAAAAAAAATATGTTCCAACCCGTATGAAGGTGATTTACATATTGCAGAACAAGGGTCTGTGTTTGCTCACAAGTCGATGAAACAAATCCATTATCACAGCTCAGAAGTGAGTGGCATTACACTGAGAATCATCACTGTGAGCAAACAGGAGCAACAGTGACATGAAGATGCAATGAATTATAGCATTATCTAATTATAGGAGGTGTTTCACAAAGGCTATCCCTGTCCACCACTATTTTGAATACATCTATGAGGAAAAACACAGCACAATAGGGTTTTAGTGAAGGAAGATTAAGATGTTTAAATAAGGGAATACTAACCTGATTTAGTTGTGTATACACAACATTTCCGTCACTTACACATCCAGCTGCGGCAGGTCCAACGGATAATCAGACCGGGAAAACACAGATAAGGAGGATTTGCGGATAATCTGCACTTCTGGTATCCCATATAATAAATCCAAATCCAGACCAAAAGTACAGTACATGCAGTTTCTCTTTATTCAGTTAACGCGTTTCGACATACTATATCCTGATGAAGAACTCTGCAGTACTTCGAAACGTGTCGACTAAATGAAGAAAAAAACGGGTGTACTTTCGGCCTGGATTAGGATTTATTATATGGGATACCAGCAGTGCAGATTATCCCTAAATCCTCCTTATCTGTCACCTCTATACTAAGTTGGCTGTCAGTCAGTGTCGGGGTGTGGTTACATACGCCACTCACTGTATACTGAACGGAGACTGAAGCCGCGCCAACCGCACCTCCATGATTGAAAACTGGAGGCTGCAGGGAGGACTAAAGTTATTTTTCTCCTTGTAGCCGGCTTTCAGTGCAGCAGCTGGGCAGTTTTACAATGCTATTAACCTGTGGATTAACCTCATATCTACAGTTTACTAACATTTGAGGACATGACAGCTTCCCTTTAGATACAAGAACATTGAAGATCTACAGCACTCCAACTTTATTCAAGCTGTTTATTCACCAGGCATGCAATGTTTCACCAACAGTGGCTTTTGTTGAGGTCTTTGTGCTTGACAAAGACCTCTGAGGTTGAAACGTTGCATGCCTAGTGAAGAAACATCTTGAATGAAGTTGGAGTGCTGTAGATCAGTAGATAGTGCTGTAGATCTTCATTTTTCTTAGATCACATTGCAGGGAGGAGATAGGGTGACCAAGAAGATCCTCTATTTAGAGGTAGGAGCACACGACCGTTTTCTCTCCATACGCGAAAAACAGTCCGATTATTTTGATCAGACTGGCATCAGTTTTTCTTGGAGGTGGAGAGAAAGGAAAAGTTTCTCCACCTTCTCTATTCTCTATTCTGTCAGTCCGTAAAATTTGGGCAGCACACAGATGTCATTTGAGTGTGGTCCGATGTTTTTCATGGACCAGTAGACTTGCATTGCCGATTTTGATCTGACACTCGGTGCCAATAAAAAAAATCGGACATGTTCAAAGCTCCATAGTATATCATGTGTATAAGTGCTATCCATGAAATCCACAGATAGCACTTGTCCAACATAATCGGCCGTGTGTACGATCGCTTACTGCTTATATGCTATGGTTGCTCTTGACTGTAGCATGACGATAACCATAGCAGTCACGACAGCTATTATTGATTGGTTTATGGGACCAACCGAGGTGCAAAAACATTGTGGGGAATGACAAGTTGGTGAGATTCTGCTATACAGCGCCATCATGTGAGTTCTTGGATATATTCCTTTCATTATTGCTATTTAAGTTTTCTGTTACAAAGTGATGGATACTCATCTAATTTTGGTAGGGCCCTACAATTTCAGGTAAAACTGCCAAGGTCGGAGTAATCTCCGATCCAGGTTGTTGTAGATGAGTATCGGCTGTATAAGACTTTCTGCATCCATTGCAACTGGAGAATAGTGATAAGAGAGAATACTAGTTGCTCCGGTTTTCCCGAGCACGCTCGGGTGGTCTCCGAGTATTGAGTATTTGTGAGTGCTCAGAGATTTAATTTTTGTCTACGCAGCTGCATGATTTACGGCTGCTAGCCAGTCTGAGTACATGTGGGGGTTGCCTGGTTTCTAGGGAATCCCCACATGTATTTAAGCTGTCTAGCAGCCGTAAATCATGCAGCTGCGTCAACAAAAACTAAATCTCCGAGCACTCACAATTACTCAATACCCCGAGCAAGAGTATACCCGCTCATCACTACTGGAGAAGCCTCAGTGCATTCAGGTGTCTGGAAACAGTTAAAGGATGTGCTGCTAACATCTTGGTGCCAGATACCATAGGACATATTGAGAGGTCTTGGGGAATTCTTTCCCTGATGGGTCAGATGCGGACATGGCTGATCAGTGTACAGTATATTCTTACTCATAGTCTGCGATAGAGCCAAGACCAGTAACTAATAGGCGCCAGTCTTACAAAAGTGAATTACACCAATATATACAGAATGTGACCCTTTCACAGAATCCATCCATTCCTGCAATTAAATAAATAGTTTCATATTCTATTTTTTATTTATTTCTGTTCTTACAATAGTTATGGTGGTGCTGCTCGTGTGTGTGATTCATTATTTATAGGTTACACCGCACTATAGTTAACATGACCTTTTATGCTATACTGGCATATTTAATTCTTACTGTATACATTAGACTGAAGAAAAGAATTTGTATATAAACACTTTCTTCCGTTATGAATTACCATGTGTCTTGAAAATCACACTATGGCGCACAAAGAATTTGCAGGGCAAAATAGCAAAATTTAGGAATTCCTCAAACAAACAAAAAATTACGGTAGTTCCTACAGCTGTTCATCACACTGTGCTGGATTATTTTTTACTTTTGCACTTTAACACTATTATCCCATATTAAAGATTTGTTGTTGATTTCCTCACTAGTAATTGTGCCAAATTACATCAGTGGAGTTATCAAAACCCCAATTTCATGTAAGAGAAACCAAATCAGCAGTATTCTTAAAAGGGCATGTTTAGATACGGCCCAGCTATTCTTCTACGAATTCCCATGTGTATCTTTATGTGCAGTATTAATGTGGATATGCTGCATAAAGTATTACACCCTAGAGAGTGATATATACAGATATCACTCTCTAGGACCCCTAGGCTCTAGGCTCTGGGCTCTAGGCTCTCTAGGCTCTGTTCTAGGACCCCTACTCTTCTCCATCTACACTTTCGGCCTGGGACAGCTCATAGAATCCCACGGTATGCAGTACCATCTCTACGCTGACGACACGCAGATCTACCTCTCCGGACCTGACCTCTCCTCCTTGCTTACCAAAATCCCGCACTGTCTGTCTGCCATTTCAGCCTTCTTTTCTGCTCGCTTTCTACAACTGAACATGGACAAAACAGAATTCATCATCTTTCCCCCATCTCACTCTACCCCTCCACCAGACCTATCCATCAATGTCAATGGCTGCTCACTATCCCCAGTCCCACACGCCCGGTGCCTCGGGGTGATCCTCGACTCTGCCCTCTCTTTCAAGCCACATATCCAAGCCCTTGCCTCCTCCTGTCGTCTCAAACTCAAAAATATTTCCCGGATCCGTGCTTTCCTTGACCGCAACACTGCAAAAACGCTAGTGCATGCCCTTATCATCTCCTGCCTCGACTACTGCAACCTCCTACTCTCTGGACTCCCCTCTAGCACTCTGGCACCACTCCAATCCATCCTACACTCTGCTGCCCAACTAATCCACCTGTCCCCCAGCCTCTCCCCTGTGTCAAGCCCTTCACTGGCTTCCTATTGCCCAGAGACTCCAGTTCAAAACCCTCACACTGACATATAAAGCCATCCACAACCTGTCTCCTCCATACATCTGTGACATGGTCTCCCGGTACCTACCTACACGCGACCTCCGATCCTCCCAAGACCTCCTTCTCTACTCCCCTCTCATCTCTTCTTCCCATAACCGCATCCAAGACTTCTCCCGTGCTTCCCCCATACTCTGGAACTCTCTACCCCAACACATCAGACTTGCGCCTACCATAGAAACCTTCAAAAAGAATCTGAAGACTCATCTCTTCCGACAAGCCTACAGCCTGCAGTGATCCTCAACCTACTGAACAGCCGTACAGCCAGCTCTTCCCTCTCCTAGTGTATCCTCACCCACCCCCTGCAGACTGTGAGCCCTCGCGGGCAGGGTCCTCCCTCCTTATGTACTCGTGTGCCTTGTTATCTGCTCATGTTTAATGTATTTGTCTATATTTGCCCCGTATTCACATGTAAAGCGCCATGGAATAAATGGCGCTATAAAAATGTATAATAATAATAATAATATCCCGCAACATCATAGACATGCTAAACTGCTTCTTTGAATATTCAAGACATGCCTCTAATTCCAGGCCAATTTTTACCCTACTTATACATTGTTGTGGGTTTTCAATCTGCACAAGAGATCTAACACATTTGAACATGACTTAAGGGAATTCTCAGCCCCCCAAAAAATGTTATGACTGTCCCTTTAATAGGTTCCCAAACCCCCTGATACCTTTATTTTCAATTTTAGATCTCCTTCAATGCCCCATACCGCCATCCTGTTTATATTCTGATTTTCCTCCAAGCTCTACATCTGTTCCTCTAGAATACATTTCCCAAAAGGCATTGTGTCTGACTTTTCTGTTAGAGCTGTACCTGCTCCACAGATCTCCCACTACCACCCTTAGTGCATGCACGCTATATCTACAAAGCACCATCTTGAGACACCTATATAGTCTCAAGATGGATACATTGCTACCCATAGTTTCTCCCTCCTAACTCTCCTTCCACTTCCTGCTATGGCACTGCACAGATGCACTGCTGAGCCAGTTGTCAATCAAAGTGTGGCGACATGTTTAGAGCCACTTCTCACTGAACTTTAAGTGGTGACTGTAGCCATGCCAGCACACCTGTGTGACTGAAAGCCAGCAGCTCCTAGGATAAATAACGTTAATCTTTTCCTAAGTTCCACACTTTCAGTAGAGCAGCCAGACACACCATCCTAATGCCATTATTCTGTAGATTAACCCTCTATATCTGCAGGCTAATAGTGTTATGCAACGTGACAGGTTCCTTTTAAAAGGGTTGGCTACTTTCTCTTGTTGCTCCACTTTTCCTCAAAATCTGGCCAGCACTTCAGTCCAGAAAATGGCTGATGACCATACCAGTTCATCAAGCCCCCTCCAATAGAAAAACATATTTTCCATATGAGGTGTATTATTACATGGTCACTTTGTGAGGAAATCTGAACTAAGCAGAGAAAGTAGCAAACTCCTTAAAAATCCCCTATACACCTTACATGAATGCCGATGTAGATGGGACCTCCAGACTCTTCCCAACAGACGATGTTGGGGGAGAGAACAATCGGGCAATTAGAATTTCAACATCCAACCCTTTTGTTTTCAGGGATAAACAGCCACTACTAGAGGTGTTTTCAGCATCTTTCTCCTGTCTCTCCATTGAAAAAACATGAACGCTCGGCCGAGACGAGTTGTTATCTATGGCGGGGTCTAGAGAGATAGCGGTCTACCCAATGGAGTAATTTGAAGCTCAAGGACCTGATGCAAGATGTCTATCAGCGCCCCGAACTATCACAGGTCCGTAATATTAATGGTCTTTTCATAAGGGCCAAAGGGACATTTAGGATTTTCCAGGTTCCAGGACCAAGGTACAATTGCAACCCCTGCACCTACCGTAGTTACGCCCCTGGGTGTCTGCCCAACAAATGCTCGAATGACAGCTACCTCATATCTATGACCACCTTAATTCTCAGAGTTAATAAAGATGCCCGTATATATTACACAACCAACATGATCAATCACTGACTAAAACTTAAAACCGTACAGTCGGTTTTGCCTGACGATCTCACACCATCATCATATGATACAATGTTATCCACTTTTTATTTTTTTCAGCCTATGGTCAGACAAATGATCTTTTTTTCAACCAAAAATCTTTAGTCCACAAATGGTCTTTCAATGAAACAATATTCTCAGAAAGATCATTTGTTTGTCGCTCGCTGTCATTGATCATGAATGGCCTCATATGTGTATGGCTGCTTCTGCATGACGATCGTTCACTAGGCGATCATTCGGAACTATCAAATGACTTTTATCTTTAGAGTGTGGCCATGCTTAGACTGGATAAAATCATATCTATCCATTCCTCATCAGAAAATTGGACTACCTATGTACTGGAATATCTATAGAGATGTTTTTCATGCTTCATGTGAACATCTCCATTGTTCAATCTCGGCAGCGAGCATACTAGGAGCTTTTAAGTTTGAGAAGAACATCTTGATCTTGAAGGACATTGCTTTGAGTTATTTGCTAAATGAAATGTATCTCCAATCAAATTTCCAGATTAATTAAAATGTGTTCTTATCAGCCTTTATAGTGACTTCAATCAAAAACTAATAACCAACAGCTGATACAGCTCCAAATGACCTGATAATAAACAAGAAAAGAAAAGCCACTATAATGTATGCACACCACCAAAAGTTATAATAAGTCACACAAGCTTTATTGGTAACATATAAAAACAATTAAAACCATACACACAAAACTCCCTCCATATACGTGTGCCCAACACACAATACTTCCATATAGTAGTGGAAAACATGCATCAAATATGGCAGAAAATGGTATACACAAATAATTACTGGCAAAGCCGCCCTGTCCTGATCAGCAAAAGATTTATCTGTCAATAGCAAAACCCTGTCAGGCTGCAGCTTACCCACAGCAAATAGTCCTCCTGGTATGTAATGAGTAAGGCACATGCAAATACGGCCAAATAATTACCCCAAATAGGAAAAAGGAGCACGGCTGTCACCCGTCCTGAGCATAAGAGGGGAACATGCTGCGGCAGCTAGAAGGTGATCCAGACAGAAGGCTCACAAAATATGGAGACAATATAGCAAGAACTGGGCAGCCAGCAAGTGAAGGGCAACGGAGGGAGAGCCCTACGCGTATCGCTGTTCAAGACAGCTTCGTCAGGGGAAGTGAGCTCTAAAAGCACCAACAGCGCTTGTATATACCCGATCTAATGAAGCAGATCGCAGTCTGGTGTGCAGGTAATCAGGAACGATGTCAGAGGCTGTAGTAAAAAGATATTGCACTGACCCCTGGTGGATGAACAGCGCATACGCCGGCCTGCCAGACCAATGGATCGCACAGAGGAAAAAGTAAGAAGCTGGAGCAGGGGAAAACAAATAGATAGGAAATGCTAAAGCGCACGCGCGGCTCCCGGGAGCGGGCGATGTGACAGTCAAACATGCTCGACTGTCACAGTGCCACAGAGAACCCACTGAAAAATGAAGAGATAATTTATCTGTGCACATATGCAGAAAGAGGGGACAAAGATAAGTCCTATTGCCATAAGTCCTGTTGTCACAGTACCAAGGAGAACACACTAGAAAATGAGAAGATTTTTAAAAAAAACGCTGTCATATAAGCCCAAGAAAAAGCAGGAGGGCAGAAGAACGTCCCTTCCCTAATCTGAAAGAGAAGTTGCATAATTAAATAAGGCATAGGGATGTGTGTATGCCACACTAGATATTATAACATGAAAAATACATACACATGGATGTCCATAATATATAATTAGTAGGAATACAAAATGGTGATATACATATTTATGCATTCTCCATAAGGAACAAGCAAATGAATGGCAATGCACAGCCAAAATGCTGAAAAATCAGTGAATTTCTTCCATTCAAAACAAAGTTCGTTCTCATATAATCATCTCCCGAGCAGGATCGAGCCAAGTCTCACTCACCAGAGACCAATTCTTCATGCTTGAACATAGCACGCAGCCCCATATTCTCCAGATCCACGCGGTATAGATGTAGTTTTGACTAGACAAGGTCCCATTTTGTGTCCACATGATAAAGTCCAATTATCCCAGGAAGCCTGTAAATAAAAGATCTTCGTTAATCCCGTAGGGTGCCATGGAGTGAAGTAGGTAGATCCATCGGGATTCTACCTGTAACAGCTTGGTCCGTAAAGATCCACCCCTGCCTGAACTTTTCAAATGTTCAAGTCCAACCACCCTCGTATCCGTATAGCTCCCAGTGTGATGGGTCAGATAATGAGCTGCCACTGTGGTTAATGTTTTACCTTTCCGCTTGTCAGCAGCTGCTGTGTTGATCGTAGAGAAATGTCCCTGAATCCTTCGTCTTAACCCTTGTGAGGTTTGCCCTACATATACACGAGGGCAGGGACAAATGATGGCATAAACAACATTAGAGGTTTTACAGTTGATATAGGATTTCAATTTATAAGTCCTCTGATCAAGTGGGTTAATGAAACTGTCACGAGTGGGATGCATATATGGACATACCGTACAATCTCCACATGGGAACGAACCTCTAAGTATGATACCACGATTGAGTCTAATGGTGGGCCTGGAGTAGTGGCTCCTCATGAGCATGTCCCTAAAATTTGGGGCCCTTCTAGCCGTCACCAAGGGTCGTGGGCTAATTACTTGCGCCGTTTGTGTGTCCGTAGTCAATATTCTCCAATGGTTATTTAAGATGTTTCTTACCTGATCCAACTGAGTGTGGTATCCTGTAATAAAGCGTGCAAAGTTGTCCGTTTTTTTCTTTTTGGGGACAAGTAGGACATCCTGTGACATAGACTTGGCTCCCTGATATGCTCGAGATATGCACTTCCTGGGATAATTTCTCATTTTAAATCTTTCTGTGAGATCACGTGCTTCCTTTCGAAAGTCTTCGTCACTTGTACAGTTACGTCTTGTCCTAAGGAACTGGCCTCTTGGAATTCCATCTTTCGTGTGTCCAGGGTGAAAGCTGCGATACTCCAGAAAACTATTAACCGCTGTAGGTTTTCGATATAGGCAGGTGGACAGAATGCCGTCTTGACACTTGACCTCAAGGTCTAAAAAATAAACTGCAACAGAAGAAAACTGGTGGGTCAAAAAAATATTAAAGGGATTATGATTGAGCAAATCCAAAAACTCCATACATTCCTCTGGAGAACCTGACCAAATGAAGAAAATGTCGTCTATGAATCGCGACCAATGGCGTACCTTGTTGTTGAACTGGCTTGAAACATAGACGACCGTGGATTCCCACCACCCTAAAAACAAATTTGCGAAAGCCGGGGCACAGCGCACCCCCATAGCTACGCCGGATGTTTGAAGAAAGAAAGACCTGTCAAATAAGAAAAAATTGTGTCTCAAAACAAAATCCAATAGATCAATGATAAAGGAATCGTGCATTCTGTCAGAGTTCACTTGTTGGTCTAGAAAAAACAAAACTGCCTGTAAACCATCATCATGGTTAATATTTGAGTAAAGGCTTTCCACGTCACAGGTGACCATAATCTCATCTGGAGATAGAGTAGTACCCTTATACGTATTAATAAAATGTGACGAATCTCTGATATACGAAGGTAGTTTTAACACAAGTGGCTGGAGAAAAAAGTCAATGTACGTGCACGCCCTCTCACAAAGGCTGCCAATACTAGACACAATTGGCCGACCCGGAGGTTTAGTCAGGTTTTTGTGAACTTTGGGTAGTAAATAGAATGTAGACGTTATTGGTTCATCTACCCAAATAAAATTCCGTTCACTAGCACTGATGACTCACAGTTCAAAAGCTCTATCTATCAGGGTTCTCATTTTACTGGCGAAAATCTCCGTAGGATTAGAGGGAAGTTTCCGGTAAAACCGTTGGTTATCCAGCTGTCTATGGGCTTCTTCAAGGTACATGTCATGAGGCCATAAAACGACATTACCCCCCTTATCTGCTTCCCTAATTAGAAACTTGTTGTTCACTCGCAAGGCAGATAAAGCCTGCCACTCCTGAAATGTTAGATTAAATGTAGGGCATGATCTTAGGGGTAACGCTTCAATGTCCTGTTTCACCATATCAAAAAATATCTTTACAGCTGGTACAATAGAGAAAGATGGAGAGACAGTAGATCTATTTTTATGAGGGAATCTTGGCCTACCTGTGGTCGAATCAGCTTCCTGAAGAAGATCCATCAGATCTTGAAAGACCCTATGTTCCGTTTGTTCCAAGGAGGACATAACCTGCGGCTGGATATGCAGGACCTGTAGGACAATTTTCCTACAGAATAAAAAAAGGTCCTTGATCAAGGTAAATTTATCAGTCTGTTGTATGGGTGAGAATGTTAATCCCCTGCTTAAAACAGAAATTCCTGTAGGTGTCAATTGATGTTGAGACAGATTAATGATCTGCAATGTGTCATGTTTAACAGCAGAAATACACTCAGCCGTGTCTGTAGTACATGATGTGATTATTTGCGATGTTGTTTCCGTCTGTTCTGGTACGAGGGCCTGTGCCCCCTGCTTCTGGTAATCCGAGTGAACAGACCTGTATTTCCTACGCCCTCTCCTGGTCCGAGTCCTGGTTCTGACTCGCTTTCCTACTTCCATCCATTTCTGGGTGCTTCTTGAAGTATGTTTGGGGCCATTGTCCTGCTGAAAGGCCATGACCTAGGACGCAAACCCAGCTTTTCTGATAGTGGACACTACATTGTGACCCAAAATATTTTGGTAATCAGATTTTATGATGCCTTGCACACAGTCAAGGAACCCAGTGCCAGAGGCAACAAAACAACCCCAAAACATATTTGAACCTCCACCATATATGACTGTAGGTACTGTGTTCTTTTTTTTGCAGGCCTCATTCTCATTTCAGTAAACAGTGGAATGATATGCTTAACTAAAAAGTTCTATCTTGGTCTCATCTCTCCAAAAGTTGCTTTCCCAAAAGGATCTTGGCTTACTCACATACATTTTGGCAAACTGCAGTCTAGCCTGTTTATGCCTCTGTGTCAACAGTGGGGTCCTCCTGGGTCTCCTGCCATAGCATTACATTTCTTTCAAATGTAGAAGTACAGTTTGTGCTGACACTCATGCACCATGAGCCAGCAGGACTGCTTGAATTTCTTTGGAACTTTATCGGGGCTGCTTATCCACCATACGGACTATCCTGCGTTGCAACCATTCTTCAATTTTTCTCTCCTGTCCACATCCATGCAGATTAGCTACAATGCCATGGGTTGTAAACGTCTTAATTATGCAGTGCACCATGGACAAAGGAACATCAATATCTCTGAATATGGAGTAGTAACCTTGAGATTGTTGATATTGTTCAAAAATTTGGTTTTTCAAGCCCTTAGTTCTCTTCTCCTTGTTCTGTTCTCCAAGTTTAGTGTGGCACACATTGACACACAATGCAATGATTGAGTCAATTTCTCCCCTATTTATCTGGTTTCAGGTGCGATTTTCATATTGCACACACTTGATGCTTGCCACAGGTGAATTTGAACGAACATATCATGCTTGAAGCAAAGTTGTTTACCCACAGTTTTGGAAAGGTGCCAACTGCAGCGCCCCAGGGTCCTGGTCGTTGCAGTAATGTCATTCTTCCACCAGGGGGAGTGATGTTACGTCTGATGGCAATAAAGGAGATCACCTTACCAGGTATCACAAACCACACAACACACTTCACACTCCAGTCCACCAGGGGGAGCTATGCTCCTATTTAGTAGGGCACTCCTCACAATTGGGTAAAACTGGTGGCTTGGATAGGAAGTTAGAGAGAAGCTGGCTGGGGATTGACCAAGTCAGAAGCTGACTGGGCTTCACTCAGGCAGCACCTGTCAGGCAGACAGAGGGAAGGAGGAACATCAAACAGCTGCAGACAGAGAGGTCCCTGACAGGGGTGGGATCCTATCAGAGGCCTAGCCAGAGGGTTACGGAGCTGCGCCTGCCCCACGTGCGGCAGCATCCTATGAAAGGACACGAAGGGAATTGCGTTGCTGACAGTGAGAAACGAAGTCATAGCACAAGGAGAGGAATCCAGAGGGAGTTCTGCCCTGTAATAGGCTGCCTCCCTCTGAGGCGCAGAAGCCGGTAGCCAGAACACCGAGGGAGTAAGGAACTCTATGCTTTACTTCAGAGACTGGCAGGACAGATAATTCCATGTTAGCTGCCCAACCTTACACCCAGGAGGCACGGTGGCAACTTGTGGGGGCTGGGGCGTCGTAGGGTCCCTGTAAAAAGCCTCATGCCATCAATCATACGGGTTTGTCCTATCCATACCATCTGGGGGACAGAGAGAAAGAGAAATAAAATCTAGAACACCAGCATCAGTTGTGAGGACCTCACCGAGAAGCTCAGCAGGGAGGTACTACAACACTCAGGAGCTAGAGGAAGGCTACTGATTTCCACCTGGATAATGGGACTCTGGAATTGCTTTCAGACCGGCCGGACTCTGCCTGGACTGAAGCCTTCAGTAAAAGTAAAGAGACTGCAACCTTGTGTCCTCATTCTTCACTGCACCTCTCACCATCCACCATCTACACTCTGGGAAGCCCTGGGGACATACTCCACCTGTGGGAAGGTATACCATCTAGCTGCCATAACATCACCCCAGCGGACCCCTAAGCAGCGTCGGTCACCCTGACCGAATACCACAGGTGGCGTCACGAACACTATCCCTTTAAAGACCTTCCCCCATTTATTAACGGACGTCCCCTAGGGCCACGGACCGGGTCAGCCACCGTGACATCCCCGCAGAGAACCGAAGGACCCGGCTCCGAGTACTCCACTGCCCTACACGGGGGGGGGGGGGGCATCCACAACAATTTTGTCTGACCCATTTTTGGGGTTTTGTGTGAAATGATGTCCGATTTGCCTTTTTCTCTCTGTTTTTTGTGTTATTACAATACATACAAAGGAAATAAACATGGGTAATGGCAATAATTGTCTGTGAGAAGTACTTCATTTTCTGGAACATTTTCAAGTGTGATATTTAGCGGCAAGCTATTTAAAATTCATCAGCAGGTGTTTGCTATTTAATCTAATAGCAGCATTATGAAGGGGCAGAGAGTCTGATTCCATGGATCTCTCACTTGCTCAGCAGCTTGCTGTAGTTTCAATACAATCAGTGTTTTATTAGTGGGAAATTATCACTGCCTGACTAGGTCTCATGTGAAGACCTGTCAGGCCAATCAATGTAACCACGCCCCCAGTGGTGATTGGCAGCTTGCTAATAATGTACTGTGTACACAGGAAGCTGCCAATCAGAGGTGTGGGCGGAGTTATACACAGCTCAGCATTTTCACCATTGTTACATCTACAACAGAAAAAACATGGATTCTATCAAAACTGCACCAAGCAGCCCAGTATGTGATATATCACTGGAATAGGAGTCTCAGAGTCTCAGACCCTATATCATGCTGCTCTCCGATTACATGACAAAACCTGCTGATGGATTCTCTTTAAGCTCCTGAGCTCCTACTGTCTACTGCCAGTTATAGATATACTAGTTCTGATGTTCTCCTATTTGTCTTAGCTCCAATGTTTCTAACCTTGGCTCATTTATTGACCATTATCCTGCCTGACGATCTTGTCTATACCCATAGTTCCTGGTTCTGACCAAGCTACTAGACCATTCTTTCTGCCAGCCTGTACCACTGGCCAGCAGCTACTCTGATGACTCAGCTCAGGGTCCTTGTACAAGTCAAAATCGATGTACAGAGTTTAAGGGCTCCCCTAGGACCTTATAGTTGGAGTAGCCATTTCAAAGCCTGTCCATGTGTGTCATTTTGTAGAGCTAACATTCGACTACAGACAGTGCCCCCATAACAGTTATCACCTATCCACAAAATTGGTGATAAATTATTGATCAATGGGAATCTAACTACTGGAACACTGGGACTCCCACCAATCCTGAGAACGGGGCTCTAAAATGCAGTGTTGGAATGAAGTGGTGCACAGAAGTCACCATTCCATTCTTTATAGGACTGCTGAAGAAATCCAAAAGTGATTTCGACAAAAGGGTTCTGAAATATTTTGTGTGTCCCTGCATGCACCATTCATTCTGGTTGGACAATTCACAGCACCATTATTGGGGTCAGTTTTGGCTTTCTCTGATGCTCCTGCAGTGAACCTCACAGTGGCGCGAATGATCCGCATCTGCTCCATTCTAAAAGACAATTTTAGAGCATCATTTTCTGTATCAATAGGGGACCCCGCAGACGGATCCCACCAATAAAAAGTTAGCACCAAGCTCATAGTTAAGTAATAACAATGACCGAATAGAGAAAAATATTCGAGTTCAGGAAAATCGTCACAAATCATTTCTAATATCCGTGTATTCGTACCGAATAACGAATTCAATGCAAGTCAATGGGAAAGCCCAATATTTTTCTGCTGGACCCAACAAACAGGTCTGGGGGCTGGAGAAAAAAGCTGAAATGGATGGGAAAGAGCTAAAACTAAATGGGAACAATGTGGAGAAGATGCCTGTGTGCCTTTCTGACTCACATATAGTATCTGGGAATAATTTATAAGAAGACCTACCAACCAAAACCTAATTTAGGGGAAAATGCTAAGAAACATTTTTTCATTCATAATTACATGTATATAACGCAAAATAAAAATGAAAAAGAAAATTATACCTCCCCTTTAGCATAAGTTCACATGAAGCGTTTTGGCTTTATTTTTTGTGAGGGCTCCCACTCCTACAATTGGGAGGTCCTTCCCTCATTTCAAATTGTTGCTAAACAGTGGAATACGTATTCCCCATCCCTTTACAATACCAGCTAAACATGCCCATTTGAATTTTGGGCTTCGCCCGCCACCACCACCACGTCCACCGCCATGTCATTATGTGGCCCTTGCTTCAAATTTTCAGAGGGCCACCAGGTGCCATGAAACCTAAGTTTTGTGAGCTTCACCGTTCATTTTTGGCTGCCGGATTACAATGGAGTCACTGTCATAGCAGGTGAAGCTGCTGTAAGGTGAATATAATACAGGAGTTGGGAGAGCTGCATGATCAGTGTCAGTAAATTGGATTCTAGCAGTCACCAAAATTATGCAGTGTATGCAAGTGAGAGGCCTGTATTGTGGTCAGTCTGTCAGGCCTGAAACCCATGTCAGGAACATGTACAAGCCTCATTTTACTTGGACGAAGCCTCCTCAAGGGAGAGAGACAGGAGTGCCATTGACCAATCTGCATAAGGCCATGCACTTCTTCTGGAAACTACCCAACCAGGCAGAGTGTATCTTTTGCATGGTTTTCAGCAACAATGGAGTAATTACAGGATGTGTCCCAGAGAGTGTTGAAGGTCTGTGGAGTGCATTACCCAGGTGACACGCAGTGCTACAGAGCTCAGGTAAAGGCCTTAGCGTGACAATGACCATGTTCCAATATGTATAAGGCTGCGGCCTGAATAGGTCTGTGGAGCGTAGTAACCCAGTCTCTTAGTCGTGCTTAAAATGTACAAAAACTGGCCAATACCCCACCAGTATTTTTCTTTAGGACCCAAATTTAGAAAATTTAAGGGAAGCAACAGTTTCATAAGGAGACACAAGTCTCATTTAACATAGTAACATAGTTAGTAAGGCCGAAAAAAGACATTTGTCCATCCAGTTCAGCCTATATTCCATCATAATAAATACCCAGATCTACGTCCTTCTACAGAACCTAATAATTGTATGATACAATATTGTTCTGCTCCAGGAAGACATCCAGGCCTCTCTTGAACCCCTCGACTGAGTTCGCCATCACCACCTCCTCAGGCAAGCAATTCCAGATTCTCACTGCCCTAACAGTAAAGAATCCTCTTCTATGTTGGTGGAAAAACCTTCTCTCCTCCAGACGCAAAGAATGCCCCCTTGTGCCCGTCACCTTCCTTGGTATAAACAGATCCTCAGCGAGATATTTGTATTGTCCCCTTATATACTTATACATGGTTATTAGATCGCCCCTCAGTCGTCTTTTTTCTAGACTAAATAATCCTAATTTCGCTAATCTATCTGGGTATTGTAGTTCTCCCATCCCCTTTATTAATTTTGTTGCCCTCCTTTGTACTCTCTCTAGTTCCATTATATCCTTCCTGAGCACCGGTGCCCAAAACTGGACACAGTACTCCATGTGCGGTCTAACTAGGGATTTGTACAGAGGCAGTATAATGCTCTCATCATGTGTATCCAGACCTCTTTTAATGCACCCCATGATCCTGTTTGCCTTGGCAGCTGCTGCCTGACACTGGCTGCTCCAGGTAAGTTTATCATTAACTAGGATCCCCAAGTCCTTCTCCCTGTCAGATTTACCCAGTGGTTTCCCGTTCAGTGTGTAATGGTGATATTGATTCCCTCTTCCCATGTGTATAACCTTACATTTATCATTGTTAAACCTCATCTGCCACCTTTCAGCCCAAGTTTCCAACTTATCCAGATCCATCTGTAGCAGAATACTATCTTCTCTTGTATTAACTGCTTTACATAGTTTTGTATCATCTGCAAATATCGATATTTTACTGTGTAAACCTTTTAACAGATCATTAATGAATATGTTGAAGAGAACAGGTCCCAATACTGACCCCTGCGGTACCCCACTGGTCACAGCGACCCAGTTAGAGACTATACCATTTATAACCACACATGTGCACTTGCCAAGCACCATCACCAATAAATAAGCGTACTATAGGAAAGGCCGGAATAGTGCCAAGCCCTACGTTCACTATGTGTTCCCTACCTGCCTGCGGAGGTTGGCACCCTATTTTCCTGCGCCTTGGCGCCCCCGCTCCACGCCGGCTATCCCTACTAATCCCTATAACACCCTAATAGGTTAGGGGGAGAGACATATCACACATACAATGATAAATGTAAATAGCTTGAAGGGACAAAAATATGTCAGTATGGCTAACTAGCTATATCTAGGGTTCTAGACTCGCTTGGTAATCTGTGTCCCTTTACTCACATATATACCATTTTTAGCCAGCGTAAATATTGTAACGGCAGATAGGAACTCAAAATTTTTAGCCAGCGTAAATATTGTAACCGCAGATAGGAACTAAAAATCTAGGGCTAAACACACATATACTTTTGGTCTGTTACAGCGTGTAATTTGCACTGGGGAAATGTATGTGTTGTAGTGTCAGACATACACCATGCCACCTTCTGATATCTCATTACCACACTGTAGCATTAGATAACCAATACGTGCCTAGACAGCCATAGTGTACCGCATTCATTAGTGGCATCATTAATATTTTAAATCCAGATGCAGACCAAAAGTTCAAATCTCATAATACCGTTATGCAGAAAATTCCTTTAGACTCTCTTTATACAGAGTATCCCTTTAAACTCAACGCGTTTCTCCCCTTCTAATTCTAAGAGGTTCATCAGGAGTATATTCTGATAGTAAAGGGTTACTTAGCTCATATCCAAATTCAGTATGTCAGATGTAGATGGCTGCACCACCGGGCCGATACCCTATCCTTGTAGCGCTTACAGACAAGTGCTAAATGCTGTGCATTATATGGGCCCTAAATCATCACTGCACTCATCTCACCTGGGTGTTTGGGACGCCATATTCCTTTCCGGCGTTACTAAGTCCATGCACCTATGACGTCATCTAATAGCGACGCACCCGCGTCATACCAATGCGCTGTCGCCAAAACGGGCCGATTGTACTGCGCAGGCGCCGTCTTTTTCTCAGCTGCGCATGCGCAACAGCGTTCCATTTACTTACGGCGTTATTACTGTGACGCTTACAGAAAAGGGACGCACCCGCGTCATACCAATGCGCTACTGCCAACACGGGCAGATTGTACTACGCAGGCGCCGTCTTTTTATCAGCTGCGCAGGCACAACAGCGTTATGTTTACTTACGGCGTTATTACTGTGACGCTTACAGAATAGGGACGCTCAAGCGTAATCAAAATGCGCCACCGCTCAGAAGAGGCCGATGAAATTACGCAAGCGCCGGCCTCTTCTTAGTAGCGCATGCGCCCCAACGAACCAGACATGGATCCATTAATCTATATCAAAGATATCAAACGCACCCATGTCCTTCAACATAGCGCTAATGCGCAATAATACTACAACGCTCCTGCGCAATAATACAATGCGTCACGTACGTCGGATAGACCATAGTTCCGCCTATATCCATTTTTTACAGGCCGTCCCTTATAGCCAAATGCTATATGCATCTACACATCTACACCCTGCTGCAGTGATGCTGGTGCTCAGATCCTATAATGGTATACATGAAATCACGAAATCATTAGTATCCTATATTCACAGGCAACACTTTATCCAACTAATTTTCAAAAGGTAACAATAACTACAAGAATAAATTAGGCGTTTTTCATTATTTCTTAAGCCAAGCATGAATATGCTGTATATATTAAAGGTTCGCCTAACAGCAATCTGTAAATTTATTTTTATTGATAAAATAAACCACTAACCCTTCACCGATATTTCTGAGACCCATTTCTATATAATGCACTTTCTCATATATATATAACCATCACGATATGATAGGTGTCAACAAAATCCTTTGTCCACAATATGGACCAATAGTTATTATATCTGACCCATTAGGGTTGATACGACAGGTTTTCCCTAACCACTTATCTCTCAACCTTTATGCATAGAGAGTCATAGATAACAGCCAAAGTTCATTTGTTCGTTTAGTCCTGCCGGAGATACCGTGTCCAATCTATGGATCCACTTGAGTTCTTTTTGTAAGATTCTACGATCCCAATCACCTCCTCGAATAGAGGGGGTGACCACCTCAACGGCACAGAACGAAAAAGATTTTAAATCCCCCTGATGTACAGACCGTACATGTCGAGAGATTGGGGTATCCCTCGCATGTTTTATATCCCCCACATGATCACCTATTCTCCTACGGAATTCCCTTCTCGTTTTTCCGACATAATTAACTGGGCAAGTGCAACTGAAGAGATAGATAACTCCGCTAGTTTTGCAATTTGCAAAATGTCTAGTTTCAAAAATCCGTCCCGTACTGGCACTTGAAAAATGATTGCCTGTAGCCACATAGCCACAAAAAGAGCACCCGCCACAGCGAAAAGTACCTAATTGTCTCCTTTCAAGCCATGTACCCGTAGTTAGGGGGGGAGTGAAGGTGCTATGCACTAGTTGGTCCTTTAGGGATCTCCCTCTTCTATAAGTAATCATGGGTGTCTCAGATAGGTACTCCTTAATGTCCGTGTCTGCACGTAGTATACCCCAATATCTACTGATGATCTTCCTAACCTCCTGAGAGCAGTCATCAAAACTCCCAATGAGCCTCACCAGGGCCTCTGAATCGTCCCTGTCCCTTGGCCGTAGTAGATTAGATCTAGGGATCTTCTCTATCTGTTTGAATGTATTCTGGAGAATGTTTTTTGGGTATCCTTTCATCAGGAATCTATCCCTTAGTTCCCGTGACTCAGCATAGAAGGAAGAATCCGAGGAACAATTTCTCCTCACCCTCATGTATTGTCCTTTTGGAATTCCTTTTTTAAGGCCATAGGGGTGATGACTGCTCCAGTTCAATAGATTATTAGTCGAAGTGGGCTTCCTATATATCGTGGTTGCAAGATGACCCTCATTATCCTTACTTATTGTAATGTCCAAAAAGTTGATTTTGTCTTTATCAATTTCAGATGTAAATGTAAGACCTATGTCATTTATATTGAGATCCCGAACGAAAGCATGGAAAGAGGCAACATCCCCCGTCCACAGAATTAGGACGTCATATATGAAGCGCCCCCAGAATAATATCTGGGAGCCCCATAGTGCCAGCTTTTCTTCCCCGAACACAACCGTATCCTCCCACCAGCCCAGGAGCAAATTTGCATATGTGGGGGCACATGGGCTCCCCATAGCAGTGCCCCTGAGCTGGTGGTAGAACCTCCCCTCAAACAAAAAATAATTGTGAGTCAAGATGAAAAGTAGGAGGCGGTTAATAAATCGATTGTGTTCGTTAAATTGGATCCCTCTAGATCTTAAAAAGAAATCAACAGCTTTTAGACCAGCCTCATGTGGGATACTGCTGTACAGGGCTTCGACATCTATTGATGCCAGCAAGGTGTTCTCTCCCACAGAAATCCCCTCAATTTTTTGCAACAGGTCAGATGTGTCTCGTATATAAGATGGTAAGGCTGTCACGAAGTCTCTCAAAACCTTGTCAATATATGTCCCACAATTCTGTGTGATGGAATCATTTCCCGAAACAATTGGCCGGCCCTTCAAAGGTACCAGGCCCTTATGCACCTTCGGAAGGGCGTAAAACACAGGTATTACAGGTGTCTTCTGCCTCATGAATCTCCTCTCACCATCAGAGATAAGCCCCCTTTCATGCGCCTCATCCAAAATGCAACCCAGTTCGAGATTAAAGGCCACAGTGGGGTCATCTCGTAGCGGTCCATAGGTGGTTCCATCTCTCAGAATCCTGAGACACATCTCCCTATATTTCTCACGATCTAATATCACAAGGTTCCCACCTTTATCAGATGGTTTGAACACCAATTCTGCCTTTTCTGATAACGAATCCAAAGCCCTTCTTTCATCAGGAGTTAAGTTAGATGGACTCTTTCTTTTCTTCATGCTCAATTGTTTAAGATCAGTCGATACCAATTGCATAAATATATCAATACTGGTATTTGTGGATACAGGGGGCATTCTAATGCTATTTGGTTTCAAATCTGTAAATGGTCCAGCTCCCATCGGTCTAGAGCTCTCCTCCAACATGTTGGTAAGAATCCTTACATCTGAGAGCTCAGATAAATCAATACCCAAGTTGAGACATTCGGCTTGATCATGATTTTTAAAAAACTTTTTCCACTTCAATTTTCGGGCAAAAAGGTTCATATCCTTAATCCAATCAAACTCATTAAACTTATTAGTTGGTACAAACCCAAGGCCTCTTTCAAGAACTGCCACTTCAGTATCAGAAAGATGATAGGATGAGAGGTTTAATATCCTATTTTCCTTATTTCTATTTAAAGGGGAGCCCCCAACCGCTCCCTTAGATAATATGGCATTGTTCCTCTCTCTAAAAAAGAGGAGGAAGAGGAGGACAAGGAGGAGGATGGAGGTGGGCCTGTTGGGTTCCCTGCTGTAGCATTGTGACCGGAAAAAGTATGATAATTGTTTCCACCTCTTGCATATGTATATCTCTTCTTTCCTGATCTCCCCCATTTTTCCCTACGCGGTTTGAACGCTGGGTTAATGAAATTCCTACCTCCGCTCCTATTGTGATCCCCTCGCTCACTATCCGAAACTTCGGCCTCAGATGAAGAACAGCTTGAGACGTCCCCTGTTCGGGTTAATTGTTCCTCTAATAGAAATCCGAATACTCTATTTTCTTTAAAATCCCAGCTATCACGACTAAACTGTTTGTGCTTTCTATCCTTAATATCAGCTTGAAATTTCTCAATGTTAGTCTGGAGTGTTGATTCTCTCCTACTGAAGTCTGGGTCACTTTTATGTTTAATGATATTGTCTATTAGTTCAGTAAGTCTCTTGCTAGTTCTATCGAATGTGTTCTTCTCTTCTTGTAATAGAATTTGCATAAACCTTATTGAACTCTCCACCAACTCATTCTTCCACTTTTGTAGCAGTTCAGGTGTTCTGGCCCTACGTGCTGGTACAATACTAAGTCTCAACCCTTTGGGTACAATTTTAGTTCTGATGTAATTTTCCAATGATTGGACCTCCCACCACGATTTAATATTGTCCCTATAACAGTTGGTCAGCTCATGAAACAAGTCCTTTAGATCTGGTGTTTTAGCTGGATCATTTGTACCTCTGGGGTCACAAAAAATATCCCTGGCGTCAAATGCCCATGCCTCGCTGTTGATTGGTCCCGTAAGAAAACCTGCCATAGAAACTCACTAATCTCTCACAGTATATACTATAAATGCTTAGGGTAGCTTGAAACTCAACTCACAGAAAAATACCCAAAAGAAAATTTAAAAATAACCATAAAAAATAGCTTTTATTTAATATATTAAAAACATACATGTGCACTTGCCAAGCACCATCACCAATAAATAAGCGTACTATAGGAAAGGCCGGAATAGTGCCAAGCCCTACGTTCACTATGTGTTCCCTACCTGCCTGCGGAGGTTGGCACCCTATTTTCCTGCGCCTTGGCGCCCCCGCTCCACGCCGGCTATCCCTACTAATCCCTATAACACCCTAATAGGTTAGGGGGAGAGACATATCACACATACAATGATAAATGTAAATAGCTTGAAGGGACAAAAATATGTCAGTATGGCTAACTAGCTATATCTAGGGTTCTAGACTCGCTTGGTAATCTGTGTCCCTTTACTCACATATATACCATTTTTAGCCAGCGTAAATATTGTAACGGCAGATAGGAACTCAAAATTTTTAGCCAGCGTAAATATTGTAACCGCAGATAGGAACTAAAAATCTAGGGCTAAACACACATATACTTTTGGTCTGTTACAGCGTGTAATTTGCACTGGGGAAATGTATGTGTTGTAGTGTCAGACATACACCATGCCACCTTCTGATATCTCATTACCACACTGTAGCATTAGATAACCAATACGTGCCTAGACAGCCATAGTGTACCGCATTCATTAGTGGCATCATTAATATTTTAAATCCAGATGCAGACCAAAAGTTCAAATCTCATAATACCGTTATGCAGAAAATTCCTTTAGACTCTCTTTATACAGAGTATCCCTTTAAACTCAACGCGTTTCTCCCCTTCTAATTCTAAGAGGTTCATCAGGAGTATATTCTGATAGTAAAGGGTTACTTAGCTCATATCCAAATTCAGTATGTCAGATGTAGATGGCTGCACCACCGGGCCGATACCCTATCCTTGTAGCGCTTACAGACAAGTGCTAAATGCTGTGCATTATATGGGCCCTAAATCATCACTGCACTCATCTCACCTGGGTGTTTGGGACGCCATATTCCTTTCCGGCGTTACTAAGTCCACGCACCTATGACGTCATCTAATAGCGACGCACCCGCGTCATACCAATGCGCTGTCGCCAAAACGGGCCGATTGTACTGCGCAGGCGCCGTCTTTTTCTCAGCTGCGCATGCGCAACAGCGTTCCATTTACTTACGGCGTTATTACTGTGACGCTTACAGAAAAGGGACGCACCCGCGTCATACCAATGCGCTACTGCCAACACGGGCAGATTGTACTACGCAGGCGCCGTCTTTTTATCAGCTGCGCAGGCACAACAGCGTTATGTTTACTTACGGCGTTATTACTGTGACGCTTACAGAATAGGGACGCTCAAGCGTAATCAAAATGTGCCACCGCTCAGAAGAGGCCGATGACGGCGCCTGCGCAGTACAATCGGCCCGTTTTGGCGACAGCGCATTGGTATGACGCGGGTGCGTCGCTATTAGATGACGTCATAGGTGCGTGGACTTAGTAACGCCGGAAAGGAATATGGCGTCCCAAACACCCAGGTGAGATGAGTGCAGTGATGATTTAGGGCCCATATAATGCACAGCATTTAGCACTTGTCTGTAAGCGCTACAAGGATAGGGTATCGGCCCGGTGGTGCAGCCATCTACATCTGACATACTGAATTTGGATATGAGCTAAGTAACCCTTTACTATCAGAATATACTCCTGATGAACCTCTTAGAATTAGAAGGGGAGAAACGCGTTGAGTTTAAAGGGATACTCTGTATAAAGAGAGTCTAAAGGAATTTTCTGCATAACGGTATTATGAGATTTGAACTTTTGGTCTGCATCTGGATTTAAAATATTAATGATGCCACTAATGAATGCGGTACACTATGGCTGTCTAGGCACGTATTGGTTATCTAATGCTACAGTGTGGTAATGAGATATCAGAAGGTGGCATGGTGTATGTCTGACACTAGAACACATACATTTCCCCAGTGCAAATTACACGCTGTAACAGACCAAAAGTATATGTGTGTTTAGCCCTAGATTTTTAGTTCCTATCTGCGGTTACAATATTTACGCTGGCTAAAAATTTTGAGTTCCTATCTGCCGTTACAATATTTACGCTGGCTAAAAATGGTATATATGTGAGTAAAGGGACACAGATTACCAAGCGAGTCTAGAACCCTAGATATAGCTAGTTAGCCATACTGACATATTTTTGTCCCTTCAAGCTATTTACATTTATCATTGTATGTGTGATATGTCTCTCCCCCTAACCTATTAGGGTGTTATAGGGATTAGTAGGGATAGCCGGCGTGGAGCGGGGGCGCCAAGGCGCAGGAAAATAGGGTGCCAACCTCCGCAGGCAGGTAGGGAACACATAGTGAACGTAGGGCTTGGCACTATTCCGGCCTTTCCTATAGTACGCTTATTTATTGGTGATGGTGCTTGGCAAGTGCACATGTATGTTTTTAATATATTAAATAAAAGCTATTTTTTATGGTTATTTTTAAATTTTCTTTTGGGTATTTTTCTGTGAGTTGAGTTTCAAGCTACCCTAAGCATTTATAGTATATACTGTGAGAGATTAGTGAGTTTCTATGGCAGGTTTTCTTACGGGACCAATCAACAGAGAGGCATGGGCATTTGACGCCAGGGATATTTTTTGTGACCCCAGAGGTACAAATGATCCAGCTAAAACACCAGATCTAAAGGACTTGTTTCATGAGCTGACCAACTGTTATAGGGACAATATTAAATCGTGGTGGGAGGTCCAATCATTGGAAAATTACATCAGAACTAAAATTGTACCCAAAGGGTTGAGACTTAGTATTGTACCAGCACGTAGGGCCAGAACACCTGAACTGCTACAAAAGTGGAAGAATGAGTTGGTGGAGAGTTCAATAAGGTTTATGCAAATTCTATTACAAGAAGAGAAGAACACATTCGATAGAACTAGCAAGAGACTTACTGAACTAATAGACAATATCATTAAACATAAAAGTGACCCAGACTTCAGTAGGAGAGAATCAACACTCCAGACTAACATTGAGAAATTTCAAGCTGATATTAAGGATAGAAAGCACAAACAGTTTAGTCGTGATAGCTGGGATTTTAAAGAAAATAGAGTATTCGGATTTCTATTAGAGGAACAATTAACCCGAACAGGGGACGTCTCAAGCTGTTCTTCATCTGAGGCCGAAGTTTCGGATAGTGAGCGAGGGGATCACAATAGGAGCGGAGGTAGGAATTTCATTAACCCAGCGTTCAAACCGCGTAGGGAAAAATGGGGGAGATCAGGAAAGAAGAGATATACATATGCAAGAGGTGGAAACAATTATCATACTTTTTCCGGTCACAATGCTACAGCAGGGAACCCAACAGGCCCACCTCCATCCTCCTCCTTGTCCTCCTCTTCCTCCTCTTTTTTAGAGAGAGGAACAATGCCATATTATCTAAGGGAGCGGTTGGGGGCTCCCCTTTAAATAGAAATAAGGAAAATAGGATATTAAACCTCTCATCCTATCATCTTTCTGATACTGAAGTGGCAGTTCTTGAAAGAGGCCTTGGGTTTGTACCAACTAATAAGTTTAATGAGTTTGATTGGATTAAGGATATGAACCTTTTTGCCCGAAAATTGAAGTGGAAAAAGTTTTTTAAAAATCATGATCAAGCCGAATGTCTCAACTTGGGTATTGATTTATCTGAGCTCTCAGATGTAAGGATTCTTACCAACATGTTGGAGGAGAGCTCTAGACCGATGGGAGCTGGACCATTTACAGATTTGAAACCAAATAGCATTAGAATGCCCCCTGTATCCACAAATACCAGTATTGATATATTTATGCAATTGGTATCAACTAGTGTTGAGCGATACCTTCCGATATCGGAAAGTATCGGTATCGGTTTGGATCGGCCGATATTCAAAAAATATCGGATATCGCCGATACCGATACCCGATCCCAATGCAAGTCAATGGGACCAAAATATCGGAATTAAAATAAACCCTTTCTTTCCTTGTAGGTTCATTCTACCTGAAGGAAAACAACTAAGAATAATGTAGGATGTATGGGGGAGGTGGCGGAGACATTAAAGGCAATGAGGATTAGTCCAATCAAATAGAATAGCATGTTTTTTTGTTTTTTTTTAAAGAAGTTCGGATTGAAAAAGATATTGAGTATGTAAATTTTTTTTATTTTGTCAGATATTGATGTTTCACTATTCCACGCCCTTCCCCTTCTTTTTTTTCTTTTTTTTTTTTTTCTTTTCCCACACTTTCATCTTCATCATCATCAGCATCCTTGACATCAACTTCTTCACCTTATTCATCTTCTTCTTCATCTTCTACCTATTTTTTTTTTTATTACATTCTTCATATTCATTTTCTTCAACTATTATTATTCTTCCTATTCTACATATTCTTTTTATTCCACTGTTATTATTCTTCCTATTCTACTTCTTCATCATATTCTCATTTGTGACAGGCATTCCCGTAGTTGTTATCTATAAAAGTTGGAAGATTACACCTTCCGTTCTGCCAGTCACAAAAGTTACATTTGTCCGCGTTCAGTTTGGCCTGCAGCATCAGGCTTTATCCAGGGGCACCACGAGGAGGAACGGACTCACCCCCATACACTGCTTAGTCTTCTTCTGCATATAATTTAGATAATATCTTTTGCTCTGATATTAAGTCTTATGCTTAATGTTCTTCTGCTCTTTGTTCTGCAGCCTCTTGTTCTTCTGCTTCTCGGTCTTCCATGTTGTCGTCTCCAGGGTCTTCGTCTCCAGTGTCGTCATCTCCGCCGTCGTCGTCTCAGCCGTCGTCGTCTCCGCCGTCGTCGTCGTCGTCGTCATCGGGGTGGTCTTTCGGGTCGTCGTCATCGGGGTGGTCTTCCGGGTTGTCGACGTTAGGGTCTTCAACTTGGAAATGTAGCAGAAGGTACAAGAAGGCTGAGAAAATGCCAAGAACCAGCTGATGGAACTGGAACTCGGATGGCTACCCGAAGGTTCAAGAGCCTATGGAACTACCGAGGACCAGCTGACGTTACTGGAACCCGGTTACTAAGCAGGAGGTACCCGTGCTAAAAAGCACTACCAAGGACCGCCTGACGTTGGCGGAACTCGGATACCCAGAAGGAGGCACCTAAGCCAAAGGCTCTGCCCGGAACCAGATGACGTTACTGGAACCAGGATGGGGAGCAGAAGGTACAAGAGCAAAAGACACTGCCGAGAACCAGCTGACGGTACTGGAACCCGGATGGGTAGCCGAATGTCCAAGAGCCAATGGAACTACCAAGGACCAGCTGACGTTACTGGAACCCGGTTACTAAGCAGGAGGTACCCGTGCCTGAAAGCACTACCAAGGACCACCTGACATTGGTGGAACTTGGATACCCAGAAGGAGGCACCTAAGCCAAAGGCTCTGCCCGGAACCAGCTGACGGTACTGGAACCAGGATGGGGAGCAGAAGGTACAAGAGCAAAAGACACTGCCGAGAACCAGCTGACGGTGCTGGAACCAGGTGGTGGACCCCAAGGCCCACAGGAGAGGAGAGAACAGCTAGGCCGCGAGGCAGCCGCAGTTACCGAACCCCAACAGTCCTACAGGGGGAGCTGGGCCTACTGGCACTACAGAACCAGCCTTGACTACCAGTTCACGCAGCCCACATAGGAAGCTCCTAAACTGGAGGCACCCTGGAGTTGGCTAACTCGACCGCCCCACGACGGGGCAAGCATAGGCGTCTCAGTGAAGTTGACACAACCCGGAAACAGCTGACGGTGCTGAAACCAGGCTTGGCACGAGGGAGTACCTGTGACAAGAACACTGCCGAGAACCAGCTGGCGGTGCTGGAACCCGGATGCGTTGCCCCAGTGTGCAAGAGCCAATGGCACGACCGAGGACCAGCTGACGGTGCTGGAACCCGGTTACTAAGCTGTAGGTGCCCGCGCTTAAAAGCACTACCAAGGACCGCCTGGCGTTGGCGGAACTCGGATACCCAGGAGGAGGCACCTAAGCCAAAGGCTCGGCCCGGAACCAGCTGACGGTGCTGGAACCAGGTGGTGGACCCGAAGGCCCACAGGAGAGGAGAGAACAGCTAGGCCGCGAGGCAGCCGCAGTTACCGAACCCCAACAGTCCTACAGGGGGAGCTGGGCCTACTGGCACTACAGAACCAGCCTTGACTACCAGTTCACGCAGCCCACATAGGAAGCTCCTAAACTGGAGGCACCCTGGAGTTGGCTAACTCGACCGCCCCACGACGGGGCAAGCATAGGCGTCTCAGTGAAGTTGACACAACGACCGAGGACCAGCTGACGGTGCTGGAACCCGGTTACTAAGCTGTAGGTGCCCGCGCTTAAAAGCACTACCAAGGACCGCCTGGCGTTGGCGGAACTCGGATACCCAGGAGGAGGCACCTAAGCCAAAGGCTCGGCCCGGAACCAGCTGACGGTGCTGGAACCAGGTGGTGGACCCGAAGGCCCACAGGAGAGGAGAGAACAGCTAGGCCGCGAGGCAGCCGCAGTTACCGAACCCCAACAGTCCTACAGGGGGAGCTGGGCCTACTGGCACTACAGAACCAGCCTTGACTACCAGTTCACGCAGCCCACATAGGAAGCTCCTAAACTGGAGGCACCCTGGAGTTGGCTAACTCGACCGCCCCACGACGGGGCAAGCATAGGCGTCTCAGTGAAGTTGACACAACCCGGAAACAGCTGACGGTGCTGAAACCAGGCTTGGCACGAGGGAGTACCTGTGACAAGAACACTGCCGAGAACCAGCTGGCGGTGCTGGAACCCGGATGCGTTGCCCCAGTGTGCAAGAGCCAATGGCACGACCGAGGACCAGCTGACGGTGCTGGAACCCGGTTACTAAGCTGTAGGTGCCCGCGCTTAAAAGCACTACCAAGGACCGCCTGGCGTTGGCGGAACTCGGATACCCAGGAGGAGGCACCTAAGCCAAAGGCTCGGCCCGGAACCAGCTGACGGTGCTGGAACCAGGTGGTGGACCCGAAGGCCCACAGGAGAGGAGAGAACAGCTAGGCCGCGAGGCAGCCGCAGTTACCGAACCCCAACAGTCCTACAGGGGGAGCTGGGCCTACTGGCACTACAGAACCAGCCTTGACTACCAGTTCACGCAGCCCACATAGGAAGCTCCTAAACTGGAGGCACCCTGGAGTTGGCTAACTCGACCGCCCCACGACGGGGCAAGCATAGGCGTCTCAGTGAAGTTGACACAACGACCGAGGACCAGCTGACGGTGCTGGAACCCGGTTACTAAGCTGTAGGTGCCCGCGCTTAAAAGCACTACCAAGGACCGCCTGGCGTTGGCGGAACTCGGATACCCAGGAGGAGGCACCTAAGCCAAAGGCTCGGCCCGGAACCAGCTGACGGTGCTGGAACCAGGTGGTGGACCCGAAGGCCCACAGGAGAGGAGAGAACAGCTAGGCCGCGAGGCAGCCGCAGTTACCGAACCCCAACAGTCCTACAGGGGGAGCTGGGCCTACTGGCACTACAGAACCAGCCTTGACTACCAGTTCACGCAGCCCACATAGGAAGCTCCTAAACTGGAGGCACCCTGGAGTTGGCTAACTCGACCGCCCCACGACGGGGCAAGCATAGGCGTCTCAGTGAAGTTGACACAACCCGGAAACAGCTGACGGTGCTGAAACCAGGCTTGGCACGAGGGAGTACCTGTGACAAGAACACTGCCGAGAACCAGCTGGCGGTGCTGGAACCCGGATGCGTTGCCCCAGTGTGCAAGAGCCAATGGCACGACCGAGGACCAGCTGACGGTGCTGGAACCCGGTTACTAAGCTGTAGGTGCCCGCGCTTAAAAGCACTACCAAGGACCGCCTGGCGTTGGCGGAACTCGGATACCCAGGAGGAGGCACCTAAGCCAAAGGCTCGGCCCGGAACCAGCTGACGGTGCTGGAACCAGGTGGTGGACCCGAAGGCCCACAGGAGAGGAGAGAACAGCTAGGCCGCGAGGCAGCCGCAGTTACCGAACCCCAACAGTCCTACAGGGGGAGCTGGGCCTACTGGCACTACAGAACCAGCCTTGACTACCAGTTCACGCAGCCCACATAGGAAGCTCCTAAACTGGAGGCACCCTGGAGTTGGCTAACTCGACCGCCCCACGACGGGGCAAGCATAGGCGTCTCAGTGAAGTTGACACAACCCGGAAACAGCTGACGGTGCTGAAACCAGGCTTGGCACGAGGGAGTACCTGTGACAAGAACACTGCCGAGAACCAGCTGGCGGTGCTGGAACCCGGATGCGTTGCCCCAGTGTGCAAGAGCCAATGGCACGACCGAGGACCAGCTGACGGTGCTGGAACCCGGTTACTAAGCTGTAGGTGCCCGCGCTTAAAAGCACTACCAAGGACCGCCTGGCGTTGGCGGAACTCGGATACCCAGGAGGAGGCACCTAAGCCAAAGGCTCGGCCCGGAACCAGCTGACGGTGCTGGAACCAGGTGGTGGACCCGAAGGCCCACAGGAGAGGAGAGAACAGCTAGGCCGCGAGGCAGCCGCAGTTACCGAACCCCAACAGTCCTACAGGGGGAGCTGGGCCTACTGGCACTACAGAACCAGCCTTGACTACCAGTTCACGCAGCCCACATAGGAAGCTCCTAAACTGGAGGCACCCTGGAGTTGGCTAACTCGACCGCCCCACGACGGGGCAAGCATAGGCGTCTCAGTGAAGTTGACACAACCCGGAAACAGCTGACGGTGCTGAAACCAGGCTTGGCACGAGGGAGTACCTGTGACAAGAACACTGCCGAGAACCAGCTGGCGGTGCTGGAACCCGGATGCGTTGCCCCAGTGTGCAAGAGCCAATGGCACGACCGAGGACCAGCTGACGGTGCTGGAACCCGGTTACTAAGCTGTAGGTGCCCGCGCTTAAAAGCACTACCAAGGACCGCCTGGCGTTGGCGGAACTCGGATACCCAGGAGGAGGCACCTTAGCCAAAGGCTCGGCCCGGAACCAGCTGACGGTGCTGGAACCAGGTGGTGGACCCCAAGGCCCACAGGAGAGGAGAGAACAGCTAGGCCGCGAGGCAGCCGCAGTTACCGAACCCCAACAGTCCTACAGGGGGAGCTGGGCCTACTGGCACTACAGAACCAGCCTTGACTACCAGTTCACGCAGCCCACATAGGAAGCTCCTAAACTGGAGGCACCCTGGAGTTGGCTAACTCGACCGCCCCACGACGGGGCAAGCATAGGCGTCTCAGTGAAGTTGACACAACCCGGAAACAGCTGACGGTGCTGAAACCAGGCTTGGCACGAGGGAGTACCTGTGACAAGAACACTGCCGAGAACCAGCTGGCGGTGCTGGAACCCGGATGCGTTGCCCCAGTGTGCAAGAGCCAATGGCACGACCGAGGACCAGCTGACGGTGCTGGAACCCGGTTACTAAGCTGTAGGTGCCCGCGCTTAAAAGCACTACCAAGGACCGCCTGGCGTTGGCGGAACTCGGATACCCAGGAGGAGGCACCTTAGCCAAAGGCTCGGCCCGGAACCAGCTGACGGTGCTGGAACCAGGTGGTGGACCCCAAGGCCCACAGGAGAGGAGAGAACAGCTAGGCCGCGAGGCAGCCGCAGTTACCGAACCCCAACAGTCCTACAGGGGGAGCTGGGCCTACTGGCACTACAGAACCAGCCTTGACTACCAGTTCACGCAGCCCACATAGGAAGCTCCTAAACTGGAGGCACCCTGGAGTTGGCTAACTCGACCGCCCCACGACGGGGCAAGCATAGGCGTCTCAGTGAAGTTGACACAACCCGGAAACAGCTGACGGTGCTGAAACCAGGCTTGGCACGAGGGAGTACCTGTGACAAGAACACTGCCGAGAACCAGCTGGCGGTGCTGGAACCCGGATGCGTTGCCCCAGTGTGCAAGAGCCAATGGCACGACCGAGGACCAGCTGACGGTGCTGGAACCCGGTTACTAAGCTGTAGGTGCCCGCGCTTAAAAGCACTACCAAGGACCGCCTGGCGTTGGCGGAACTCGGATACCCAGGAGGAGGCACCTTAGCCAAAGGCTCGGCCCGGAACCAGCTGACGGTGCTGGAACCAGGTGGTGGACCCCAAGGCCCACAGGAGAGGAGAGAACAGCTAGGCCGCGAGGCAGCCGCAGTTACCGAACCCCAACAGTCCTACAGGGGGAGCTGGGCCTACTGGCACTACAGAACCAGCCTTGACTACCAGTTCACGCAGCCCACATAGGAAGCTCCTAAACTGGAGGCACCCTGGAGTTGGCTAACTCGACCGCCCCACGACGGGGCAAGCATAGGCGTCTCAGTGAAGTTGACACAACCCGGAAACAGCTGACGGTGCTGAAACCAGGCTTGGCACGAGGGAGTACCTGTGACAAGAACACTGCCGAGAACCAGCTGGCGGTGCTGGAACCCGGATGCGTTGCCCCAGTGTGCAAGAGCCAATGGCACGACCGAGGACCAGCTGACGGTGCTGGAACCCGGTTACTAAGCTGTAGGTGCCCGCGCTTAAAAGCACTACCAAGGACCGCCTGGCGTTGGCGGAACTCGGATACCCAGGAGGAGGCACCTTAGCCAAAGGCTCGGCCCGGAACCAGCTGACGGTGCTGGAACCAGGTGGTGGACCCCAAGGCCCACAGGAGAGGAGAGAACAGCTAGGCCGCGAGGCAGCCGCAGTTACCGAACCCCAACAGTCCTACAGGGGGAGCTGGGCCTACTGGCACTACAGAACCAGCCTTGACTACCAGTTCACGCAGCCCACATAGGAAGCTCCTAAACTGGAGGCACCCTGGAGTTGGCTAACTCGACCGCCCCACGACGGGGCAAGCATAGGCGTCTCAGTGAAGTTGACACAACCCGGAAACAGCTGACGGTGCTGAAACCAGGCTTGGCACGAGGGAGTACCTGTGACAAGAACACTGCCGAGAACCAGCTGGCGGTGCTGGAACCCGGATGCGTTGCCCCAGTGTGCAAGAGCCAATGGCACGACCGAGGACCAGCTGACGGTGCTGGAACCCGGTTACTAAGCTGTAGGTGCCCGCGCTTAAAAGCACTACCAAGGACCGCCTGGCGTTGGCGGAACTCGGATACCCAGGAGGAGGCACCTAAGCCAAAGGCTCGGCCCGGAACCAGCTGACGGTGCTGGAACCAGGTGGTGGACCCCAAGGCCCACAGGAGAGGAGAGAACAGCTAGGCCGCGAGGCAGCCGCAGTTACCGAACCCCAACAGTCCTACAGGGGGAGCTGGGCCTACTGGCACTACAGAACCAGCCTTGACTACCAGTTCACGCAGCCCACATAGGAAGCTCCTAAACTGGAGGCACCCTGGAGTTGGCTAACTCGACCGCCCCACGACGGGGCAAGCATAGGCGTCTCAGTGAAGTTGACACAACCCGGAAACAGCTGACGGTGCTGAAACCAGGCTTGGCACGAGGGAGTACCTGTGACAAGAACACTGCCGAGAACCAGCTGGCGGTGCTGGAACCCGGATGCGTTGCCCCAGTGTGCAAGAGCCAATGGCACGACCGAGGACCAGCTGACGGTGCTGGAACCCGGATGCGTTGCCTTGCCTATTAAAGATTGTCTTCCTAGAGCCCCAACTAGCGGTGTTGGAGCAAAGGGTAAGCAGGGGGAGATGAGTGTAGGCCGAAGCCTGCACTGGAGGCAGCTTTGTGTCTGCGTTGCGTTTGCAGGACACTTTGCCGGCTACACACTGGGGGAACAGCTGGCGTTGCTGAACCCCACTAACACAATGGCGTGTGTTTTTATCTGTGCAGCTAGCACTTGCGGGCAAAAACTTGCGATGTTAGAGCCCGTGTTGAAGCAGGAGGAGGAGGAGAGGAGCAGAGTGTAGGCCGAAGCCTAGTTGAACCAATTTCAAAGGAAACCTTTAACCCCCCCCTCAGGTGTTACAAAGTACAAGAGACACACCTTGTGCAGTATTAATGCTGCACAAGTGAAAGGTTGCTCTATTAATTTGTCTACTTGCACACGCTGAATGAAAGACATACACAATTTACCCCATTCTACAGTCAAACTGTAGTGGATGCGTGACTTGGTTTTTTGATGAGACGCAGCACAGGTGTCCAAAATAACGCCTTGGTGCTTGGCGCAGCTTCCTGAGCGTTGTTATTTGCTGTACAGGAGTCTGCGCTCTTGTGTTATCCCTTGGCAATGCCCTGTTAGCGCTGCCCATCTTATGACCTCATTTCATGTTGGCCGGTGCGGTTAACGATGGCCATAAATCCCAGACCCACAGTGTCTTTTCATAAAGCCACACTGCGGTGCTGGGATTCGTGGCCTTGAGCAGTAAATATTTTGGCCGCTCACACACGTCCTTACACCTGCTTCAGACTGGGCGGCCTCTGCTGATCCCTTCTCGCATGCCGCGGCCATGAGGCTGCACAGTCTGAAGAAGGCGGAAGGAGATGAGTTAAGACAGGCGAAGATATGCACTGCTCGTGCCCATCAATCACACCCTCGCAGTCAAAATAATTAAGACAACGAGGAGCATTTTATTCAGGCAGGGCGGACGAACAGGCGCAAGTAGCCAACCAATGATGTCAGAAGACGGGAAGCGCTACCAAGGGGGGTGCTGCGTATCATTAGAAAGGAAAGTCACACCTCAGGGACAGTGGAATGGTCTCAAAGAGACACATTTTGTACGTGTTGAGTTCCACGTGGGCAAGGAGAAAACGTCAGCCACCTTGTACAAATGCAGCAGTACTGCTGTACAAGGTGGCTGTTATACATAGAAACACCTGGGGGTGGTGGCCAGGCTCCCTTCAATTTCAGTTCATGTGCCTGCGTGGCGTTTGCAGGTCACGTTGCAAGCTGCACAGCAGGGGAACAGCTGGCGGTGCTGAACCCCACTAACACATTGGCTGGTGTTTTTCTCTGTGCAGCTAGCATGTCCGGGCAGAAACTGGCGTTGTTTGAGCCCAGGGTCAGCAGGAGGAGGAGAGGAGCAAAGTGTAGGCCGAAGCCTGCACTGGTGGCAGCTTTTGTTCTGTTGTGCCAGCGTGGCTTGTGCTGGACACGTTGCCGACTACACAGCAGGGGAACAGCTGGCGGTGCTGAACCCCACTAACACATTGGCTGGTGTTTTTCTCTGTGCAGCTAGCATTTCCGGGCAAAAACTAGCGGTGTTTGAGCCCAGGGTCAGCAGGAGGAGTAGAGGAGCAGAGTGTTGGCCGAAGCCTAGTTGAACCAATTTCAAAGGTTACCTTTAACCCCCCCCTCAGGTGTTGCAAGGTACAAGAGCCACACCTTGAACAGCATTAATGATGCACAAGTCAAAGGTTGCTCTATTTAATTTTGCTCCTTGCACACGCTGAATTAAACACGTACACTATTTAGCCCATTATACTGTCAAACAGTAGTGGAGGCGTGACTACTAGTCTTTTTAAGGAGACGCAGCACAGGTGTACAAATTTACACCTAGGTGCTGTGCGCAGATTCCTTACCGTTGTTATTTGCAGTACAGGAAACTGCGCTCTTGTGTTATCCCTTGGCAATACCCTGTTAGTGCAGGCCGTCTCATGACCTCATTTCATGTTGGCCGGTGCGGTTAACGATGGCCATAAATCCCAGACCCACAGTGGCTTTTCCTAAAGTCACACTGCGGTGCTGGGATTCGTGGCCTTGTGCAGTAAATATGTTCGCCGCTCACACATGTCCTTACACCTGCTTCAGACTGGGCGGCCTCAGCTGATCCCTTATCGCATGCCGCGGCCATGAGGCCGCACAGTCAGAAGAAGGCGGAAGGAGGGGAGTGAAAACAGGGGAACATATGCACTGCTCGTGCCCATCAATCACACCCTCGCAGTCAAAATATATGAGACAACGGGGGGCGTTGTGTCGGGCAGGGGGGACGCACAGGCACAGCCAGTCAACCAATGATGTCAGGAGACGGGCAGCGCTAACAATGGGGGTGCTGCGTGTCATTAAAAAGGAAAGTCACACCTCAGGGACATTGTAATGGTCTGTAATGAGACACATTTTGTACTTGTTGAGTTCCACGTGTGCAAGGAGAAAAAGTCAGCCACCTTGTACAAATGCAGCAGTACTGCTGTACAAGGTGGCTGTTATACATAGAAACACCTGGGGGGGTGGGGGGCAGGCTCCCTTCAATTTCAGTTCATGTGCCTGCGTGGCGTTTGCAGGTCACGTTGCAAGCTACACAGCAGGGGAACAGCTGGCGTTGCTGAACCCCACTGACACATTGACTGGTGTTTTTCTCTGTGCAGATTGCATGTCCGGGCAAAAACTAGCGGTGTTAGAGCCCAGGGTCAGCAGGAGGAGGAGGAGAGGAGCAAAGTGTAGGCCGAAGCCTGCACTGGTGGCAGCTTTTGGTCGGTTGTGCCAGCGTGGCTTGTGCTGGACACGATGCCGGCTACACAGCGGGGGAACAGCTGGCGGTGCTGAACCCCACTAACACATTGGCTGGTGTTTTTCTCTGTGCAGCTAGCATGTCCGGGCAGAAACTGGCGTTGTTTGAGCCCAGGGTCAGCAGGAGGAGGAGAGGAGCAAAGTGTAGGCCGAAGCCTGCACTGGTGGCAGCTTTTGTTCTGTTGTGCCAGCGTGGCTTGTGCTGGACACGTTGCCGACTACACAGCAGGGGAACAGCTGGCGGTGCTGAACCCCACTAACACATTGGCTGGTGTTTTTCTCTGTGCAGCTAGCATTTCCGGGCAAAAACTAGCGGTGTTTGAGCCCAGGGTCAGCAGGAGGAGGAGAGGAGCAGAGTGTAGGCCGAAGCCTAGTTGAACCAATTTCAAAGGTTACCTTTAACCCCCCCCTCAGGTGTTGCAAGGTACAAGAGCCACACCTTGAACAGCATTAATGATGCACAAGTCAAAGGTTGCTCTATTTAATTTTGCTCCTTGCACACGCTGAATTAAACACGTACACTATTTAGCCCATTATACTGTCAAACAGTTGTGGAGGCGTGACTTGTCTTTTTAACGAGACGCAGCACAGGTGTCAAAATTTGCACCTAGGTACTGGGCGCAGATTCCTGAGCGTTGTTATTTGCTGTACAGGAGTCTGCGCTCTTGTGTTATCCCTTGGCAATACCCTGTTAGTGCAGGCCGTCTCATGACCTCATTTCATGTTGGCCGGTGCGGTTAACGATGGCCATAAATCCCAGACCCACAGTGGCTTTTCCTAAAGTCACACTGCGGTGCTGGGATTCGTGGCCTTGTGCAGTAAATATGTTCGCCGCTCACACATGTCCTTACACCTGCTTCAGACTGGGCGGCCTCAGCTGATCCCTTATCGCATGCCGCGGCCATGAGGCCGCACAGTCAGAAGAAGGCGGAAGGAGGGGAGTGAAAACAGGGGAACATATGCACTGCTCGTGCCCATCAATCACACCCTCGCAGTCAAAATATATGAGACAACGGGGGGCGTTGTGTCGGGCAGGGGGGACGCACAGGCACAGCCAGTCAACCAATGATGTCAGGAGACGGGCAGCGCTAACAATGGGGGTGCTGCGTGTCATTAAAAAGGAAAGTCACACCTCAGGGACATTGTAATGGTCTGTAATGAGACACATTTTGTACTTGTTGAGTTCCACGTGTGCAAGGAGAAAAAGTCAGCCACCTTGTACAAATGCAGCAGTACTGCTGTACAAGGTGGCTGTTATACATAGAAACACCTGGGGGGGTGGGGGGCAGGCTCCCTTCAATTTCAGTTCATGTGCCTGCGTGGCGTTTGCAGGTCACGTTGCAAGCTACACAGCAGGGGAACAGCTGGCGTTGCTGAACCCCACTGACACATTGACTGGTGTTTTTCTCTGTGCAGATTGCATGTCCGGGCAAAAACTAGCGGTGTTAGAGCCCAGGGTCAGCAGGAGGAGGAGGAGAGGAGCAAAGTGTAGGCCGAAGCCTGCACTGGTGGCAGCTTTTGGTCGGTTGTGCCAGCGTGGCTTGTGCTGGACACGATGCCGGCTACACAGCGGGGGAACAGCTGGCGGTGCTGAACCCCACTAACACATTGGCTGGTGTTTTTCTCTGTGCAGCTAGCATGTCCGGGCAGAAACTGGCGTTGTTTGAGCCCAGGGTCAGCAGGAGGAGGAGAGGAGCAAAGTGTAGGCCGAAGCCTGCACTGGTGGCAGCTTTTGTTCTGTTGTGCCAGCGTGGCTTGTGCTGGACACGTTGCCGACTACACAGCAGGGGAACAGCTGGCGGTGCTGAACCCCACTAACACATTGGCTGGTGTTTTTCTCTGTGCAGCTAGCATTTCCGGGCAAAAACTAGCGGTGTTTGAGCCCAGGGTCAGCAGGAGGAGGAGAGGAGCAGAGTGTAGGCCGAAGCCTAGTTGAACCAATTTCAAAGGTTACCTTTAACCCCCCCCTCAGGTGTTGCAAGGTACAAGAGCCACACCTTGAACAGCATTAATGATGCACAAGTCAAAGGTTGCTCTATTTAATTTTGCTCCTTGCACACGCTGAATTAAACACGTACACTATTTAGCCCATTATACTGTCAAACAGTTGTGGAGGCGTGACTTGTCTTTTTAACGAGACGCAGCACAGGTGTCAAAATTTGCACCTAGGTACTGGGCGCAGATTCCTGAGCGTTGTTATTTGCTGTACAGGAGTCTGCGCTCTTGTGTTATCCCTTGGCAATACCCTGTTAGTGCAGGCCGTCTCATGACCTCATTTCATGTTGGCCGGTGCGGTTAACGATGGCCATAAATCCCAGACCCACAGTGGCTTTTCCTAAAGTCACACTGCGGTGCTGGGATTCGTGGCCTTGTGCAGTAAATATGTTCGCCGCTCACACATGTCCTTACACCTGCTTCAGACTGGGCGGCCTCAGCTGATCCCTTATCGCATGCCGCGGCCATGAGGCCGCACAGTCAGAAGAAGGCGGAAGGAGGGGAGTGAAAACAGGGGAACATATGCACTGCTCGTGCCCATCAATCACACCCTCGCAGTCAAAATATATGAGACAACGGGGGGCGTTGTGTCGGGCAGGGGGGACGCACAGGCACAGCCAGTCAACCAATGATGTCAGGAGACGGGCAGCGCTAACAATGGGGGTGCTGCGTGTCATTAAAAAGGAAAGTCACACCTCAGGGACATTGTAATGGTCTGTAATGAGACACATTTTGTACTTGTTGAGTTCCACGTGTGCAAGGAGAAAAAGTCAGCCACCTTGTACAAATGCAGCAGTACTGCTGTACAAGGTGGCTGTTATACATAGAAACACCTGGGGGGGTGGGGGGCAGGCTCCCTTCAATTTCAGTTCATGTGCCTGCGTGGCGTTTGCAGGTCACGTTGCAAGCTACACAGCAGGGGAACAGCTGGCGTTGCTGAACCCCACTGACACATTGACTGGTGTTTTTCTCTGTGCAGATTGCATGTCCGGGCAAAAACTAGCGGTGTTAGAGCCCAGGGTCAGCAGGAGGAGGAGGAGAGGAGCAAAGTGTAGGCCGAAGCCTGCACTGGTGGCAGCTTTTGGTCGGTTGTGCCAGCGTGGCTTGTGCTGGACACGATGCCGGCTACACAGCGGGGGAACAGCTGGCGGTGCTGAACCCCACTAACACATTGGCTGGTGTTTTTCTCTGTGCAGCTAGCATGTCCGGGCAGAAACTGGCGTTGTTTGAGCCCAGGGTCAGCAGGAGGAGGAGAGGAGCAAAGTGTAGGCCGAAGCCTGCACTGGTGGCAGCTTTTGTTCTGTTGTGCCAGCGTGGCTTGTGCTGGACACGTTGCCGACTAGTCTACACAGCAGGGGAACAGCTGGCGGTGCTGAACCCCACTAACACATTGGCTGGTGTTTTTCTCTGTGCAGCTAGCATTTCCGGGCAAAAAATAGCGGTGTTTGAGCCCAGGGTCAGCAGGAGGAGGAGAGGAGCAGAGTGTAGGCCGAAGCCTAGTTGAACCAATTTCAAAGGTTACCTTTAACCCCCCCCTCAGGTGTTGCAAGGTACAAGAGCCACACCTTGTGCAGCATTAATGCTGCACAAGTAAAAGGTTGCTCTATTTGTTTTGCTCCTTGCACACGCTGACTAAAACACGTACACTATTTAGCCCATTATACTGTCAAACAGTTGTGGAGGCGTGACTTGTCTTTTTAACGAGACGCAGCACAGGTGTCAAAATTTGCACCTAGGTACTGGGCGCAGATTCCTGAGCGTTGTTATTTGCTGTACAGGAGTCTGCGCTATTGTGATCCCTTGGCCATGCGCTGTGAGCGCTTCCTGTCTTCTGACCTCATTTCATGTCGGCCGTTGCGGTTAGCGATGGACATGAATCCCAGACCCACAGTGTGTTTTTAAAAAATCACACTGCGGTGCTGGGATTCGTGCCCTGGTGCACTAAATATGTTTGCCGCTCACACATGTCCTTACACCTGCTTCAGACTGGGCGGCCTCATCTGATCCCTTATCGCCTGCCGCGGCCATGAGGACACCCAGTCTGAAGAAGGCGGAAGGAGATGAGTGAACACAGGCAAACATATGCACTGCACATGCCCATCAATCACACCCTCGCTGTCCAAAAAAATAAGACACCGAGGGCCGTTGTTTCGAGCAGGGGAGATGCACAGGCGCAGCCAGCTAACCAATGATGTCAAAAGACGGGCAGCGCTAACAAGGGTGGTGCTGCGTGTCATTACAAAGGAAAGTCACACCTCAGGGACATTGTAATGGTCTCTAATGAGACACATTTTGTACGTGTTGAGTTCCACGTGGGCAAGGAGAAAAAGTCAGCCACCTCGTACAAATGCAGCAGTACTGCTGTACAAGGTGGCTGATATACATAGAAACACCTGTGGGTGGGGGGCAGGCTCCCTTCAATTTCAGTTCATGTGCCTGCGTGGCGTTTGCAGGTCACGTTGCAAGCTACACAGCAGGGGAACAGCTGGCGTTGCTGAACCCCACTGACACATTGACTGGTGTTTTTCTCTGTGCAGATTGCATGTCCGGGCAAAAACTAGCGGTGTTAGAGCCCAGGGTCAGCAGGAGGAGGAGGAGAGGAGCAAAGTGTAGGCCGAAGCCTGCACTGGTGGCAGCTTTTGGTCGGTTGTGCCAGCGTGGCTTGTGCTGGACACGATGCCGGCTACACAGCGGGGGAACAGCAGGCGGTGCTGAACCCCACTAACACATTGGCTGGTGTTTTTCTCTGTGCAGCTAGCATGTCCGGGCAGAAACTGGCGTTGTTTGAGCCCAGGGTCAGCAGGAGGAGGAGAGGAGCAAAGTGTAGGCCGAAGCCTGCACTGGTGGCAGCTTTTGTTCTGTTGTGCCAGCGTGGCTTGTGCTGGACACGTTGCCGACTACACAGCAGGGGAACAGCTGGCGGTGCTGAACCCCACTAACACATTGGCTGGTGTTTTTCTCTGTGCAGCTAGCATGTCCGGGCAGAAACTGGCGTTGTTTGAGCCCAGGGACAGCAGGAGGAGCAGAGGAACAGAGTGTAGGCCGAAGCCTGATTGGAGCAAGTTGAAAGGAAACCTTTAACCCCCCCCCCCAAGACGTTTGTAGCTGAAAGAGCCATGTTGTGCAGCACTAAGGATGCAAAAGGAAAAGGTTGCTCTTTTAATTATGCTCCTTGCAAACACCGAAGTAAACACTAAAAATGTGTCCCTTTATACCGTTAAACCGTTCCGGAGGTGCGAATTTCCTTCGTAATGGGACACAGCACAGCTGTCATTCCTATCCCCTTGATGCCGTGCGCTGCCTCCTCAGCGTTGTTTTAAGCTGCCACGGAGCCTGCGCTGTTCTGTTAGCCCTTGGCCATGCCCAATTAGCGCTGCCTGTCTTCTGACATAATTTGGTGTCAGGCTGTCAGTGCCTGTGCGTCCACGCTGCTCCAGATCCCACCTCGCAGTCTCATCTAACGTAATCCCACTGCGGGCCTTGGAACCATGGGCATGCACAGTGCATAACCTCGACTCTCACTCCCCTCCTTCCCTCTTCTTCAGACTGTGCGGTGTCACGGCCGTGGCATGCTAGGGATCAGCTGACGGCGCACAGTCTAAAGAAGGCGGAGGGAAATGAGCGAGAGCCCGAGGGGAAGATATGCACTGCGCATGCCCATGGATCCCAGGCCCGCAGTGTGACTCAATCAGAAGACACTGCGAGGCGGGATCTCGGGCACCGCGGCCGCACAGGCGCAGCCAGCCTGACACCAAATTATGTCAGAAGACAGGCAGCGCAAATAGGGCATGCCCAAGGGATAACAGAACAGCGCAGGCTCCGTGACAGCTTAAAACAACGCTGAGGAGGCAGCGCATGGCACCAAGGGGGTAGGAATGACGGCTGTGCTGCGTCACATTACGAAGGAAAGTCCCAGCTCCGGGACGGTATAACGGTATCAGTGAACACATTTTATAAGTGTTAAGTTCTGCGTGTGCAAAGAGCTAAAAAAAAAGAGCTACCTTTTCCTTGTGCAGCATTACTGCTGCACAAGATGGCTCTTTCAGTAACAAACGACGGGGGGGGGGGGGGAGAGGTTCCCTTACATTTAGGTTGTTGTGCCAGCGTGGCGGTCGCAGGACACATTGCCGGCTACACAGCTGGGGATCAGCTGACGTTACTGAAACCCAATAACACTGGGTCGTATGTTTTTACTGTGCAGCCTGCACTTCTGAGCCGCAACTGGCGGTGTTGGAGCCCAGGAATAGCAGTTCAGGTGGTAGAAAGATGAACACAGCAGGAGACCTGGATGACACCCAATTACTTAATCAGGCAGAGGAGTGGCAAATTCCTGCGAGATCCAGGCCTGGTTCATTTTCAGGAAAGTAAGCCGGTCAACGTTATCGGAGGATAGTCGCATGCGACGGTCTGTTAGTACACCACCTGCGGCACTAAAGACACGTTCCGATAAGACACTAGCCGCAGGGCAAGCCAGCACCTCCAATGCATACTGGCTTAGCTCTGGCCATGTATCCAGCTTAGAGACCCAAAACTTGAACGGGGAAGAGCCGTCTGGGAGTACAGTAAGAGGGCAAGCCATGTAGTCTGTCACCATCTGACGGAACCGTTGCCTCCTGCTGACTGGAGCCGCCGGTGATGGTGTAGACATTTGGGGCGGGCACACAAAAGTGTGCCAGAGTTGTGCCATACTGGGCTTGCCTTGGGCAGAGGCACTGCTTCTGCTCCCTCTTTGGGCAGAGCCTCCCCCACTGCCTCGACGCACTGAGCTGCTTTGTAAAGCACTAGCAGCACTCCTCTCAGTTGGACAGGAGAAGATGATGGAATTCACCAGTGTGTCGTGGTACTCCCGCAATTTACGCTCCCGGGTCAACGCAGGGATGAGGTTTTGGACGTTGTCCCGGTAGCGAGGATCGAGGAGGGTGAACACCCAATAATCAGGCATGTTGAGAATGTGGTCGATGCGGCGGTCGTTTCTCAGGCACTGCAGCATGAAATCCACCATGTGCTGCAGAGTGCCAACCGGCCCAGAAACGCTGTCCCCTGCTTGAGACATGATCTCTGCCCGCTCGTCATCACCCCACCCTCGCTGTACACACTGACCACTGGACAATTGTGTCGCTCCCTCCTCTGGACGGAGCTCTTCCTCCTCCATTGACTCCTCCTCATCCTCCTCACAAATTGGCCCCTGCGTACCCCTTTGTGAGGAACCACGTGGCGCTGACTCTCCAGAAGCTGATGGAAAAGGTGACTCCTCATCCTCCACCTCTTCCACCACATCATCCCTTAACCCTTGCAAAGTTTGCTGAAGCAGGCAGATAAGGGGGACAGTCATGCTGACTAGTGCATCATCTGCACTTGCCATCCGCGTGGAATAATCAAAAGGACGCAAAACCTGGCAGACGTCCTTCATAGTGGCCCACTCTGTGGTTGTGAAGTCTGATCGGCGCTGACTGCGACTTCTTTGCGCCTGATGCAGCTGGTACTCCATAACTGCTTGCTGCTGCTCACACAACCGCTCCAACATATGTAACGTGGAATTCCACCGGGTAGGTAGGTCACATATGATGCGGTGTTCCGGAAGGCGGAATCGGCGCTGCAGAGCAGCAATGCGGGATCTGGCCAAGCTGGAACGCCGCAAGTGAGCACACTCTAGGCGGACCTTGTGCAGCAGGGCATCAAGATCCGGATAGTCCCTCAGAAAACTCTGCACAACCAAATTGAGCACATGTGCCAGACATGGGATGTGAGTGAGGTTGCCAAGGGCCAAAGCTGCCACCAGATTTCGGCCATTGTCACACACTACCATGCCTGGCTGGAGATTCGCTGGCAGTAACCACACATCGCTCTCCTGCTTTATGGCATTCCAGAGCTCCTGCGCTGTGTGGCTTCGATGCCCCAATGAAACTAGTTTCAAGACGGCCTGCTGACGTTTGGCCACGGCTGTGCTCATGTCGGTCATAGGTAAACGTTCACGGGTCCATGTGGGGGTGGACTGTGACGGATCCTGCAGAGAGGAATCAGAGGAACTGGTGTAAGAGGAGGAGTCGATGCGTACAGACTGGATTCCTGCAATCCTTGGAGTGGGCAGGACACGTCCTGCGCCACTCGCACGATCTGTACCTGGCTCAACAACATTAACCCAATGGGCAGTGAGGGAAACATATCGCCCCTGTCCATGCTGACTGGTCCACGCATCGGTGGTGAGGTGGACCTTGCTACTGACGGCGTTCAGTAGCGCATGTTTTATGTTTGCCTCAACATGCCTGTGCAGGGCAGGGACAGCCTGCCTGCTGAAGTAAAAGCGGCTGGGCACCTTGTACTGTGGGACTGCCAATGCCATCAAGTCACGGAAGCTGTCAGTCTCCACCAGCCTGAACGAGAGCATTTCCAGGGACAACAGTTTGGCAATGCCTGCATTCAGAGCCTGTGCTCGGGGGTGGTTGGCCGAGAATGCCCGCCTTTTCTCCCATGCCTGTACTACCGATGGCTGTAGAGTAGACTGGGAGTGTGAGGATGACTGGGAAGGTGGTGCTGTGGGTGGAATTACACAAGGTCTCTGGGAGGAAGCCAAACCAGCTGTGCGTGAGCTGGAGGAAGAGGCAACACGAGCTGAAGAGGTGGTAGCTGCCGCTGTTGGTTGGCCTACATCTTCAGTGTGTTTCTGTAACTCCACCGCGTGCCTGGTCCGCACATGTTTCCACATATTTGTGGTATTGAGGTTGCTGACATTTTTCCCTCTTTTTACTTTATGATGACACAGCTTGCATTTGACAAAACAAATGTCATCTGCAACTGTGTCAAAAAAGGACCAGGCACTGCAAGTCTTGGGAGCGCCCTTTTTGGCTTTGGAAAGAGACAGGCTCCTAACGGGTGCCAAAGTGGAGGCTACAGGCTCCGCAGTCTTCCCCCTCCCTCTCCCTCTTTGGCCCGTAAGAGGAAGCTCTTCCTCTGAGCTGCTCCCACCACCTTCCTGTTCCTCACGCCACGATGGGTCAAGGACCTCATCATCTCCACTACCCTCTGCCACCAACTGCTCCTCCTGGGTAGTCTCAGCAGCACAGTACGCACGAGAAAGCGGCACCTGAGTTTCATCATCAGATGCGTACTGCGCTGTGGTCACCGGAGGCACTGGCCCACCTGCCTCTTCAGAGTCAGAGAGAAAAAGGTGTTGGGCATCACTGCACACTGCCTCTTCTTCCATTTCTCCAATGCTGCTTGGCTGGCCCCCTGTTTCCAAGCCAAGAGATTCAGAGAACAGAAGTAGAGACGGCTCCTGTCCTGGGCTCTCTGACTGCCTGGCCAATTTGGCAGGTGGTGAAGAGACAGATGGCTGCTCTCCAGTGCTCTGTGCCTGAGAGGATGTGGCACTAACTGAAGTCGATGCCGAGGCGTTAGCTGCCATCCACCCGACAACGGCTTCAATTTGGTCTTCACGCAGCAGCGGTGCACGGCGCTCTCCGACAAAGCTGCGCATGAAGGACTGTTCCCTGCTGAAACTGAGTGACGACGAGTCACCGGCGCCCGCAGCAGGCACAGAATCACCACGTCCTCTCCCTGCTCCTCTCCCTGCTCCGCGCCCACGCCCACGTGCCTTACTCCCTGCCCTCTTCATCTTGGTTGACAGATAAAGATAAGCAGAAAAGTACTAAGGCCTTAGTGTGCTTATTCCTGTAATGCTCCTCCTAACAGGTGTAAGAAACACTAATGTTGTAAATTGTGGACTAAACTTTATTATTTTTCAAATGTGGCCTACACAAGTGTAAGTTGTGTTTGGTGAACTTAACCTTTTTTTTGGTGCAGATCGGGCTACAGAGCTAGTTTAAATCACACGGAGACCGTGCAGACAGCCGTAAACGGCGCTGCAAGGCCAAGAAACCCTCCTCTAGGTTATCCTATATAGTGTTTTTCCACTATTTAGCTGGATACAAGTGGAAAGACACTAATAGGAATTTTTTTTTTCAAATTTTAAACTGGCTGCACTATTTGAAAAAAAGGAAATTGTTTTTCAAGGTATGAGGCAGTAACGCACCCTGAGCTGAATCCAACCGGCTATGGCTGCACACAGACTACAGGGCGAGCTGCGCTCACACAGAGACCGTGCAGACAGCCGTAAACGGCGCTGCAAGGCCCCCAAAAAAACCTCTAGGTTATCCTATGTAGTGTTTTTCCACAATTGAGCTGGAGACTGGTGGAAAGACACTAATAGGAATTTTTTTTTTTTTCAAATTTTAAACAGGCTGCACTATTTGAAAAAAAGGAAAATTTTTCTCAAGGTATGAGCCAGTAACGAACCCTGAGCTGAATCCAACCGGCTATGGCTGCACACAGACTACAGGGCGAGCTGGGCTCACACGGAGACCGTGCAGACAGCCGTAAACGGCGCTGCAAGGCCAAAAAACCCTCCTCTAGGTTATCCTATATAGTGTTTTTCCACTATTTAGCTGGATACGAGTGGAAAGACACTAATAGGAATTTTTTTTTTCAAATTTTAAACAGGCTGCACTATTTGAAAAAAAGGAAAATTTTTCTCAAGGTATGAGCCAGTAACGAACCCTGAGCTGAATCCAACCGGCTATGGCTGCACACAGACTACAGGGCGAGCTGGGCTCACACGGAGACCGTGCAGACAGCCGTAAACGGCGCTGCAAGGCCCAAAAACCCCCCTCTAGGTTATCCTATGTAGTGTTTTTCCACAATAGAGCTGGAGACTGGTGGAAAAACACTAATAGGAAATTTGAGAAAAAATGTGCAGCAGGCTGCACTAAGAGCAAAAAAGAACAACTGTGTGAGGCAGTGTGAACCCCCCCTGAGCTGAATACAACCGGGTATATGGCTGCACACAGACTACAGAGTGAGCTGCACACACACACACACACAGAGACCTTGCAGAACGCTGTTAAAACAGCGCTGCAAGGCAAGAGCAAGGTGAACAGTGAAGAACACACAGCGTTTTGCTAAATTAGCCTTTGGAAAGGAAAATAAAGCAATTAGCTAGCTCGACTGGCCCTCAGTTAGAACACAGCGTCCTGTCCCTAACTGAAATCACAGCAGAGTGAGCGCAAAATGGCGGCAGCGCTTTTTTATAGTGCAGAGTGACATCATTTCAGCAGCCAATCCCAGCCTTGCCAGTACTTACATGCCCACCATGCTAAACAGGATGTGCCCACACTTTCATTCATTCCTCATTGGCTGCTGCGTTCAATTTGAATTCTGGGAACTTCCGATTCCGGTATCCGATACGCGGGAAGTATCGGAATTCAGTATCGGAATTCCGATACCGCAAATATCGGCCGATACCCGATACTTGCGGTATCGGAATGCTCAACACTAGTATCAACTGATCTTAAACAATTGAGCATGAAGAAAAGAAAGAGTCCATCTAACTTAACTCCTGATGAAAGAAGGGCTTTGGATTCGTTATCAGAAAAGGCAGAATTGGTGTTCAAACCATCTGATAAAGGTGGGAACCTTGTGATATTAGATCGTGAGAAATATAGGGAGATGTGTCTCAGGATTCTGAGAGATGGAACCACCTATGGACCGCTACGAGATGACCCCACTGTGGCCTTTAATCTCGAACTGGGTTGCATTTTGGATGAGGCGCATGAAAGGGGGCTTATCTCTGATGGTGAGAGGAGATTCATGAGGCAGAAGACACCTGTAATACCTGTGTTTTACGCCCTTCCGAAGGTGCATAAGGGCCTGGTACCTTTGAAGGGCCGGCCAATTGTTTCGGGAAATGATTCCATCACACAGAATTGTGGGACATATATTGACAAGGTTTTGAGAGACTTCGTGACAGCCTTACCATCTTATATACGAGACACATCTGACCTGTTGCAAAAAATTGAGGGGATTTCTGTGGGAGAGAACACCTTGCTGGCATCAATAGATGTCGAAGCCCTGTACAGCAGTATCCCACATGAGGCTGGTCTAAAAGCTGTTGATTTCTTTTTAAGATCTAGAGGGATCCAATTTAACGAACACAATCGATTTATTAACCGCCTCCTACTTTTCATCTTGACTCACAATTATTTTTTGTTTGAGGGGAGGTTCTACCACCAGCTCAGGGGCACTGCTATGGGGAGCCCATGTGCCCCCACATATGCAAATTTGCTCCTGGGCTGGTGGGAGGATACGGTTGTGTTCGGGGAAGAAAAGCTGGCACTATGGGGCTCCCAGATATTATTCTGGGGGCGCTTCATAGATGACGTCCTAATTCTGTGGACGGGGGATGTTGCCTCTTTCCATGCTTTCGTTCGGGATCTCAATATAAATGACATAGGTCTTACATTTACATCTGAAATTGATAAAGACAAAATCAACTTTTTGGACATTACAATAAGTAAGGATAATGAGGGTCATCTTGCAACCACGATATATAGGAAGCCCACTTCGACTAATAATCTATTGAACTGGAGCAGTCATCACCCCTATGGCCTTAAAAAAGGAATTCCAAAAGGACAATACATGAGGGTGAGGAGAAATTGTTCCTCGGATTCTTCCTTCTATGCTGAGTCACGGGAACTAAGGGATAGATTCCTGATGAAAGGATACCCAAAAAACATTCTCCAGAATACATTCAAACAGATAGAGAAGATCCCTAGATCTAATCTACTACGGCCAAGGGACAGGGACGATTCAGAGGCCCTGGTGAGGCTCATTGGGAGTTTTGATGACTGCTCTCAGGAGGTTAGGAAGATCATCAGTAGATATTGGGGTATACTACGTGCAGACACGGACATTAAGGAGTACCTATCTGAGACACCCATGATTACTTATAGAAGAGGGAGATCCCTAAAGGACCAACTAGTGCATAGCACCTTCACTCCCCCCCTAACTACGGGTACATGGCTTGAAAGGAGACAATTAGGTACTTTTCGCTGTGGCGGGTGCTCTTTTTGTGGCTATGTGGCTACAGGCAATCATTTTTCAAGTGCCAGTACGGGACGGATTTTTGAAACTAGACATTTTGCAAATTGCAAAACTAGCGGAGTTATCTATCTCTTCAGTTGCACTTGCCCAGTTAATTATGTCGGAAAAACGAGAAGGGAATTCCGTAGGAGAATAGGTGATCATGTGGGGGATATAAAACATGCGAGGGATACCCCAATCTCTCGACATGTACGGTCTGTACATCAGGGGGATTTAAAATCTTTTTCGTTCTGTGCCGTTGAGGTGGTCACCCCCTCTATTCGAGGAGGTGATTGGGATCGTAGAATCTTACAAAAAGAACTCAAGTGGATCCATAGATTGGACACGGTATCTCCGGCAGGACTAAACGAACAAATGAACTTTGGCTGTTATCTATGACTCTCTATGCATAAAGGTTGAGAGATAAGTGGTTAGGGAAAACCTGTCGTATCGACCCTAATGGGTCAGATATAATAACTATTGGTCCATATTGTGGACAAAGGATTTTGTTGACACCTATCATATCGTGATGGTTATATATATATGAGAAAGTGCATTATATAGAAATGGGTCTCAGAAATATCGGTGAAGGGGTAGTGGTTTATTTTATCAATAAAAATAAATTTACAGATTGCTGTTAGGCGAACCTTTAATATATACAGCATATTCATGCTTGGCTTAAGAAATAATGAAAAACGCCTAATTTATTCTTGTAGTTATTGTTACCTTTTGAAAATTAGTTGGATAAAGTGTTGCCTGTGAATATAGGATACTAATGATTTCGTGATTTCATGTATACCATTATAGGATCTGAGCACCAGCATCACTGCAGCAGGGTGTAGATGTGTAGATGCATATAGCATTTGGCTATAAGGGACGGCCTGTAAAAAATGGATATAGGCGGAACTATGGTCTATCCGACGTACGTGACGCATTGTATTATTGCGCAGGAGCGTTGTAGTATTATTGCGCATTAGCGCTATGTTGAAGGACATGGGTGCGTTTGATATCTTTGATATAGATTAATGGATCCATGTCTGGTTCGTTGGGGCGCATGCGCTACTAAGAAGAGGCCGGCGCTTGCGTAATTTCATCGGCCTCTTCTGAGCGGTGGCGCATTTTGATTACGCTTGAGCGTCCCTATTCTGTAAGCGTCACAGTAATAACGCCGTAAGTAAACATAACGCTGTTGTGCCTGCGCAGCTGATAAAAAGACGGCGCCTGCGTAGTACAATCTGCCCGTGTTGGCAGTAGCGCATTGGTATGACGCGGGTGCGTCCCTTTTCTGTAAGCGTCACAGTAATAACGCCGTAAGTAAATGGAACGCTGTTGCGCATGCGCAGCTGAGAAAAAGACGGCGCCTGCGCAGTACAATCGGCCCGTTTTGGCGACAGCGCATTGGTATGACGCGGGTGCGTCGCTATTAGATGACGTCATAGGTGCGTGGACTTAGTAACGCCGGAAAGGAATATGGCGTCCCAAACACCCAGGTGAGATGAGTGCAGTGATGATTTAGGGCCCATATAATGCACAGCATTTAGCACTTGTCTGTAAGCGCTACAAGGATAGGGTATCGGCCCGGTGGTGCAGCCATCTACATCTGACATACTGAATTTGGATATGAGCTAAGTAACCCTTTACTATCAGAATATACTCCTGATGAACCTCTTAGAATTAGAAGGGGAGAAACGCGTTGAGTTTAAAGGGATACTCTGTATAAAGAGAGTCTAAAGGAATTTTCTGCATAACGGTATTATGAGATTTGAACTTTTGGTCTGCATCTGGATTTAAAATATTAATGATGCCACTAATGAATGCGGTACACTATGGCTGTCTAGGCACGTATTGGTTATCTAATGCTACAGTGTGGTAATGAGATATCAGAAGGTGGCATGGTGTATGTCTGACACTACAACACATACATTTCCCCAGTGCAAATTACACGCTGTAACAGACCAAAAGTATATGTGTGTTTAGCCCTAGATTTTTAGTTCCTATCTGCGGTTACAATATTTACGCTGGCTAAAAATTTTGAGTTCCTATCTGCCGTTACAATATTTACGCTGGCTAAAAATGGTATATATGTGAGTAAAGGGACACAGATTACCAAGCGAGTCTAGAACCCTAGATATAGCTAGTTAGCCATACTGACATATTTTTGTCCCTTCAAGCTATTTACATTTATCATTGTATGTGTGATATGTCTCTCCCCCTAACCTATTAGGGTGTTATAGGGATTAGTAGGGATAGCCGGCGTGGAGCGGGGGCGCCAAGGCGCAGGAAAATAGGGTGCCAACCTCCGCAGGCAGGTAGGGAACACATAGTGAACGTAGGGCTTGGCACTATTCCGGCCTTTCCTATAGTACGCTTATTTATTGGTGATGGTGCTTGGCAAGTGCACATGTATGTTTTTAATATATTAAATAAAAGCTATTTTTTATGGTTATTTTTAAATTTTCTTTTGGGTATTTTTCTGTGAGTTGAGTTTCAAGCTACCCTAAGCATTTATAGTATATACTGTGAGAGACCATTTATAACCACCCTCTGCTTTCTATCACTAAGCCAGTTACTAACCCATTTACACACATGTTCCCCCAGACCAAGCATTCTCATTTTGTGTACCAACCTCTTGTGCGGCACGGTATCAAACGCTTTGGAAAAATCGAGATATACCACGTCCAATGACTCACCGTGGTCCAGCCTATAGCTTACCTCTTCATAAAAACTGATTAGATTGGTTTGACAGGAGCGATTTCTCATAAACCCATGCTGATATGGAGTTAAACAGTTATTCTCATTGAGATAATTTAGGAGCCTGGAAAAGCCAGGAATGGTCTTTGTCCAGCACCGGACAATGTAAAGTGCTAACAAATATATGTATGCCCTATCTAACCAACAATTTGTGAAAATACATATATGCTGACAAGGGACAGTTGAACGCTGCGCTGGGACAATGAACTGGACGTGGTTGCTGACTGTTGTGTCTGTGCAACTGCAGGTTGTGGGCAGGAGGCATCAGCGCCTGCGTCCTGGACAGCAGATTGGGAAGGCTGTAACACAGAGGATGGGCCAATGCTTTCACCCTCAGACACAGATTTTATACAAAGGCATTCTGCCCACCTGCTCGGGGGTAGCATATGTGAGCAGTATATGGCGTATGCTGACAGAGGTATTATGTCAAATTTCCCTTTATAAAGGGATGTGTGGGTAAGAGTTCAGATCTAGCAGCACATATATAGAGAGCAGGTTTGAATACTCATATTATTATTATTCTGTGTAAAGCTGAAACCTGAAGAATTGTGTGGAGCATATAAATGCATTGATGTTCCAAACTGTTCAAGTGCAGACCCATAAATCAACATCAGGCTATCAGATACACGCTTAAAGAGACCGTGAGAAGGGCAACCCAATAAGAAAACTATAATAGAATATATAGAAATTGAGAGTAGAACTTTTACCACTGCACAATGAAAAAAGGTTTCCAAAAGTTACCCCATGGGGTCTGTATCATTCACGCTGAAAGAGACCATGATGAGGACCTCACAATACATTTTGTGAAAACATACCGGAACCAATATGACATAACAAAATACATAACATATGTCAAGGACCCACTCAAAATATCATAGAAAACTCATAAGAAACAACAAAGAGCTTTAAACCGCCTAGTAGTAATATGGATATACAGAAAAAGCATCTGTAATATTCAATTCAACAAAAACTAAAATAATATATATAAGAATAGGCTTTATTATAACAAAATATTTAATAACAAACAATACAAGTTAAAAAATCCATACTGAATAAATAATTAGTATGGTAAGGAGGGCATGTACTATGAGGCTATAGAAAAAAAAAAATATATATGCATACATGTCCCAATACACGAGTTCATCTCCTTAGTAAAGTGCATAGTGCATTCATCAGGACATATAAAACAGATGTATATAGCCTTAAATCACAGGGCAGAGATAAATAATATATGAATATTATAGGATAATAGTTACCTGTGCGTTGGTTAGGGCGTGAGTATGGGTAAGAGACTTTGATATCTTGGCTAATGATGCATTGTTATATATTGGTATTAATTAATGCATTGTTCTTGGTCTATTAGTCAGTTTATTCATATATTATTTATCTCTGCCCTGTGATTTAAGGCTATATACATCTGTTTTATATGTCCTGATGAATGCACTATGCACTTTACTAAGGAGATGAACTCGTGTATTGGGACATGTATGCATATATATATATTTTTTCTATAGCCTCATAGTACATGCCCTCCTTTGCACACGTGGTTGAATGGTTGAATTGCTGCCCGCCTGTTCTTTACCATACTAATTGTTTATTCAGTATTGATTTTTTAACTTGTATTGTTTGTTATTAAATGTTTTACAAGAGGTAGAGATTGAGAGTAGAGTTGCGCGACCTTGACCTTTTTAGAGTCGAGCCGTGTTTCGCGAAACCCGACTATCTCAAAAGTCGAGTCGAGTGGAATCGGCCGATTATCGCGAAAAGTCGGGGATCGACCGAAACACGAAACCCAATGCAAGTCAATGGGGGAGCATAGTCGGCAGTGAGTAGAGGCCAGGAAAACATGTACAGAGCCCATTGTATTGGCAAAAACATCCATTCTTGCTACTGAAGCTTGTAATTTAGCTTATAATAATTGGAAGGCATTTGAAATTGGGGGTCATTTGGCTAAAGTTGTGGGGGGTAGGGCTGGTTCAAGTAATTAGTGTGCCCAGTAAATCTGGACCACGTCACAGCAGTGGAGCAGGGAGAGATAAGTATTTCAACTTTGCAAGTGCTGTGATCCTGAGCAAGCAGGGGGGGCCCACTCGTTGGCATTGGCACTGGCACAGGGCCCCTCAAAGTACAGCGGTGTGTTTGCACGGCGGGGGCGCCTCCCACCGGCAGCAACACTTTTGCGTACTATGAGGGGCCCTGTGCCAGTGACGTCGCCAGCAACGAGTATTCCTCCCCTCACCTGATGAAGGAACCTGCACCTTCATCTGCACCTTCCTCTTTGTCCCCGTGTAAGGTGGTATGGTATGCGGGAAGGGGGACCTGACTTTCAGCAGGGTCACAATCTTGCAGTGTAGCGTGCACGGGGAATGTTGCATTATGGGTCAATGTACCAGCAGACTCATCTATCACTGGCTGGGCAATGGGCAGGATGAGGGGGAAATAGATATGGGCCCAAAGAATAAAGTGGGCTAAATGCAGTTCAAAATTGGTAACAGGACTAACCAGGGGGCATTGTTTTGTTCAGTGGAGGACAACTGGAATGAGAGGCTGACACAGAGAGTAGGCCCAAATCAGTAAGTATTCTAAATGCAGTTCAAAATTGGCAACAGTAGTAAACCGTCGGCAGACCTTTGCTCACTGGAGGAGAACAGCAAGGAGCGGCAGACACAGATAGAAGGCCCCAACCCAACTAGTAGGCCTAATGTAGTGTTGTTTTCAACAACTCCTAAACGAGAGCCAGAAGATCGAAGCAATGGAGAGGAAACCTGGGGAACACCTTGGAGTGGAACACACCGTCTCTACACCCCATACCCAATGTGTAGGCCTAATGCAGTGTAGTTTTCAACAACTACTAAACGAGAGTTTGAAGACCCAAGCAATGGAGAGGAAACCTGGGGCACACCTTGGAGCGGCAGACACCGTTAGTAGGCCCTACCAAAGTAGTAGCCCCAATGCAGTTTTCAAATTCCTAGAGGCTGAAAACAAGACTATTGACGCTCTGCTTTTTTCAAAGGAGGACAGCTGTATTGAGTGGCGCAGACAGACACAGGTAGTAGGCCTTAAACCAAAAATGTGGCTCACTGCAGTTTAAAGAAAGGTTACAGGGGTACACAGGCAGCATTGCTCTGGTCAGTGGAGGACAATTTCAATAGTGGACCGCAGACAGACTTTGTACGCCTACTATTAAATAAAGGATGCTCTATGCAATTAAAAATAGGTTCCAGGGGTCCACGGGCAGCAGTGGTGTGGTCAGTGGACGAGTATTGGAAAGAGGGACCGCAGACAGGCGTAGTAGGCCTAACATAACAAAATTAGGTTGTAGGCACTTTAAAATTGGTTCCAGGGGTACACGGGCAGCAGTGGTGTGGTCAGCGGAGGACAATTTGAATTAGGGACTGCAGACAAACTTTGTAGGCTGTCCCCTGTGGACCATGCATCCAACACATTAACCCAGTGCGCCGTAATGGACACGTAACTTTTTGTGGACATGCCTACTGGTCCATGCGTCTCTTGTCAGGTGCACCTTTCTACTGTTTGATTGCCTGAGTGCTATGACAATGCAGACTTTTTCATGCCGGTGGAGCACTGGGATGGCTTTTCTCGCAAAAGAAATGTCGACTGGGTAGCTAGAACCGTGGTACAGCGTAGTTTATCTGGGCTTTCTAAATATAAAACAAAGAAAAAAAGGAGGCTCCATGCACTTTCAGCTGGGTTCCAGGGGTACACGGCCAGCATTGGTCTGGTCAGTGGAGAACTATTGGAAGGAGGGACCGCAGACAGGCTTCGAAGGCCTAACATAATAAAATTGGGCTGTAGGCACTTTAAAATTGGTTCCAGGGGTACAAGGGCAGCAGTAGACAGGTCAGTGGAGGACTAGTGGAAGGAGGGACCGCAGACAGGCTTCGAAGGCCTAACATAATAAAATTGGGCTGTAGGCACTTTAAAATTGGTTCCAAGGGGTACACGGGCAGCATTGGTCTGGTCAGTGAAGGACTATTGGAAGGAGGGACCGCAGACAGGCTTAGTAGGCCTAACATAACAAAAGTAGGCTGTAGGCACTTAAAAAAAGGTTCCAGGGGTACACGGGCAGCAGTGGTATGGTCAGTGGAGGACTATTGGAAGGAGGGACCGCAGACAGGCTTCGAAGGCCTAACATAATAAAATTGGGCTGTAGGCACTTTAAAATTGTTTCCAGGGGTACACGGGCAGCAGTAGACAGGTCAGTGGAGGACTAGTGGAAGGAGGGACCGCAGACAGGCTTCGAAGGCCTAACATAACAAAATTGGGCTGTAGGCACTTTAAAATTGGTTCCAGGGGTACATGGCCAGCAGTAGACAGGTCAGTGGAAGCCTAGTGGAAGGAGGGACCGCAGACAGGCTTCGAAGGCCTAACATAATAAAATTGGGCTGTAGGCACTTTATAATTGGTTCCAGGGGTACACGGGCAGCAGTAGACAGGTCAGTGGAGGACTAGTGGAAAGAGGGACCGCAGACAGGCTTCGAAGGCCTAACATAATAAAATTGGGCTTTAGGCACTTTAAAATTGGTTCCAGGGGTACACGGGCATCATTGGTCTTGTCAGTGGAGGACTATTGGAAGGAGGGACGCAGACAGGCTTAGTAGGCCTAACATAACAAAAGTAGGCTGTAGGCACTTTAAAATAGGTTCCAGGGGTACACGGGCAGCAGTGGTGTGGTCAGTGGAGGACTATTGGAAGGAGGGACCGCAGACAGGCTTAGTAGGCCTAACATAACAAAAGTTGGCTGTAGGTACTTTAAAATAGGTTCCAGGGGTACACGGGCAGCAGTGGTGTGGTCAGTGGAGGACTATTGGAAGGAGGGACCGCAGACAGGCTTCGAAGGCTTAACATAATAAAATTGGGCTGTAGGCACTTTAAAATTGGTTCCAGGGGTACACGGGCAGCAGTAGACAGGTCAGTGGAGGACTAGTGGAAGGAGGGACCGCAGACAGGCTTCGAAGGCCTAACATAATAAAATTGGGCTGTAGGCACTTTAAAATTGGTTCCAGGGGTACACGGCCAGCAGTAGACAGGTCAGTGGAGGCCTAGTGGAAGGAGGGACCGCAGACAGGCTTCGAAGGCCTAACATAATAAAATTGGGCTGTAGGCACTTTAAAATTGGTTCCAGGGGTACACGGCCAGCAGTAGACAGGTCAGTGGAGGACTAGTGGAAGGACGGACCGCAGACAGGCTTCGAAGGCCTAACATAATAAAATTGGGCTGTAGGCACTTTATAATTGGTTCCAGGGGTACACGGGCAGCAGTAGACAGGTCAGTGGAGGACTAGTGGAAGGACGGACCGCAGACAGGCTTCGAAGGCCTAACATAATAAAATTGGGCTTTAGGCACTTTAAAATTGGTTCCAGGGGTACACGGGCAGCAGTAGACAGGTCACTGAAGGACTAGTGGAAGGAGGGACCGCAGACAGGCGTAGTAGGCCTAACATAATAAAATATGGCTGTAGGCACTTTAAAATTGGTTCCAGGGGAACACGGGCAGCAGTAGACAGGCCACTGGAGGACAAGTGGAAGGAGGGACCGCAGACAGGCGTAGTAGGCCTAACATAATAAATTAGGGCTGTAGGCACTTTAACATTGGTTCCAGGGGTACACGGGCAGCAGTAGACAGGTCAGTGGAGGACTAGTGGAAGGAGGGACCGCAGACAGGCTTCGAAGGCCTATCATAATAAATTAGGGCTGTAGGCACTTTAATATTGGTTCCAGGGGTATACGGGCAGCAGTAGACAGGTCAGTGGAGGCCTAGTGGAAGGAGGTACCGCAGGCAGGCTTCGAAGGCCTAACATAATAAAATTGGGCTGTAGGCACTTTAAAATTGGTTCCAGGGGTATACGGGCAGCAGTAGACAGGTCACTGGAGGCCTAGTGGAAGGAGGGACCGCAGACAGGCTTCAAAGGCCTAACATAATAAATTAGGGCTGTAGGCACTTTAACATTGGTTCCAGGGGTACACGGGCAGCAGTAGACAGGTCAGTGGAGGACTAGTGGAAGGAGGGACCGCAGACAGGCTTCGAAGGCCTATCATAATAAATTAGGGCTGTAGGCACTTTAATATTGGTTCCAGGGGTATACGGGCAGCAGTAGACAGGTCAGTGGAGGACTATTGGAAGGAGGGACCGCAGACAGGCTTAGTAGGCCTAACATAACAAAAGTTGGCTGTAGGTACTTTAAAATAGGTTCCAGGGGTACACGGGCAGCAGTGGTGTGGTCAGTGGAGGACTATTGGAAGGAGGGACCGCAGACAGGCTTAGTAGGCCTAACATAACAAAAGTTGGCTGTAAGTACTTTAAAATAGGTTCCAGGGGTACACGGGCAGCAGTGGTGTGGTCAGTGGAGGACTATTGGAAGGAGGGACCGCAGACAGGCTTCGAAGGCTTAACATAATAAAATTGGGCTGTAGGCACTTTAAAATTGGTTCCAGGGGTACACGGGCAGCAGTAGACAGGTCAGTGGAGGACTAGTGGAAGGAGGGACCGCAGACAGGCTTCGAAGGCCTAACATAATAAAATTGGGCTGTAGGCACTTTAAAATTGGTTCCAGGGGTACACGGCCAGCAGTAGACAGGTCAGTGGAGGCCTAGTGGAAGGAGGGACCGCAGACAGGCTTCGAAGGCCTAACATAATAAAATTGGGCTGTAGGCACTTTAAAATTGGTTCCAGGGGTACACGGCCAGCAGTAGACAGGTCAGTGGAGGACTAGTGGAAGGACGGACCGCAGACAGGCTTCGAAGGCCTAACATAATAAAATTGGGCTGTAGGCACTTTATAATTGGTTCCAGGGGTACACGGGCAGCAGTAGACAGGTCAGTGGAGGACTAGTGGAAGGACGGACCGCAGACAGGCTTCGAAGGCCTAACATAATAAAATTGGGCTTTAGGCACTTTAAAATTGGTTCCAGGGGTACACGGGCAGCAGTAGACAGGTCACTGAAGGACTAGTGGAAGGAGGGACCGCAGACAGGCGTAGTAGGCCTAACATAATAAAATATGGCTGTAGGCACTTTAAAATTGGTTCCAGGGGAACACGGGCAGCAGTAGACAGGCCACTGGAGGACAAGTGGAAGGAGGGACCGCAGACAGGCGTAGTAGGCCTAACATAATAAATTAGGGCTGTAGGCACTTTAACATTGGTTCCAGGGGTACACGGGCAGCAGTAGACAGGTCAGTGGAGGACTAGTGGAAGGAGGGACCGCAGACAGGCTTCGAAGGCCTATCATAATAAATTAGGGCTGTAGGCACTTTAATATTGGTTCCAGGGGTATACGGGCAGCAGTAGACAGGTCAGTGGAGGCCTAGTGGAAGGAGGTACCGCAGACAGGCTTCGAAGGCCTAACATAATAAAATTGGGCTGTAGGCACTTTAAAATTGGTTCCAGGGGTATACGGGCAGCAGTAGACAGGTCACTGGAGGCCTAGTGGAAGGAGGGACCGCAGACAGGCTTCAAAGGCCTAACATAATAAATTAGGGCTGTAGGCACTTTAACATTGGTTCCAGGGGTACACGGGCAGCAGTAGACAGGTCAGTGGAGGCCTAGTGGAAGGAGGGACCGCAGACAGGCTTCGAAGGCCTAACATAATAAAATTGGGCTGTAGGCACTTTAAAATTGGTTCCAGGGGAACACGGGCAGCAGTAGACAGGTCAGTGGAGGCCTAGTGGAAGGAGGGACCGCAGACAGGCTTCGAAGGTCTAACATAATAAATTAGGGCTGTTGGCACTTTAACATTGGTTCCAGGGGTACACGGGCAGCAGTAGACAGGTCAGTGGAGGCCTAGTGGAAGGAGGGACCGCAGACAGGCTTCGAATGCCTAACATAATAAATTTGGGCTCTAGGCACTTTGAATTCTCTTGCAGGGCAGTGGGCACCATTGGTGTTGTCAGCGGCGGCCGATTGTAATGAGTGTCTGCCAGTTAGTAGTCCCAAAAAATAAATACATGTTAATGTCTCGCATTACAACAAAAAGAAAAACCAAAAGGGTGCAATCATTAGGTACAGGGGTGGGCTCCTCTGCGAAGTTTCAGACCTAGTAATTTGGCACAAAGTATTTACTTGGGTAAATATAGGACACTGCCCCTGACTATGTTAAGTACCATCATACATGTCAACACAATGGTATTGTCAGTGGCAGGAATTTACGGATGTCAGCGCATAGACTAAACATAGGTGGAAATGTGAGAGATAATTGTGCAAGTGGTAGAGCAATGTTTGAGCTGGGGGTGGGGGAACTCTCTTGTGGCCGGCGGTACATGCCCAGGGCCCCTCATGTTACAACAGTGTGTCTGACGTTGGGTGCGCACCACCACCGCCAGAGACACTTTATAGTACTATGAGGGACCCAGTGGCAGTGCCGTAGACCAAAAGCGGGCACACCCACCTCTTCAGACAAACAGCACTCTCACGGGTGCTTGCGCCAAGTGGCGATACCACGGCCCCATGTGGGGAGTTTGGCCATTTAGGGAGGTGTAAACATGTCGTATGCTGGACAATCAGCTGCTGCAAATTACGAGATTGGTAAAGTCATTCAGAGTAGTCCACAGGCAATACCTTTTCATAGGAAAGCTAGGTGTCGGCCGGGCAAGGTGGGGCAAAAGAATTTGAAATCCAGTTGTGGTTCATTTTAATGAAGGTTAGATCATCTACATTTTGGGTAGCCAGACGAGTCCTTTTTTCGGTTAATATTGAACCTGCAGCACTGAATACTCATTCTGATAGGACACTAGCTGCCGGGCAAGCAAGCTCCTGCAATGCATATTCTGCCAATTCTGGCCAGGTGTCTAATTTGGATGCTCAGTAATCAAATGGGAATGACGGTTGAGGTAGAACATCGATAAGGGATGAAAAATAGTTAGTAACCATACTGGACAAATGTTGTCTCCTGTCACTTTAAATTGATGCAGCAGTACCTGTCCTGTCTGTGGTCATAGCAAAATCACTCCACAACCTGGTCAGAAAACCCCTCTGTCCAACGCCACTTCGGATTTCTGCACCTCTAACACTTCTGGTCTGCTGCCCCCTGCTGCTCGTGTGAGAACGATCACGGGCGCTGTGTGCTGGGAATGCCTGAAGCAAACGGTCAACAAGAGTTGATTGTTTGGTTGCTAATATTAGTTCCAAGCTGTCATGTGGCATAATATTTTGCAATTTGCCTTTATAGTGAGGATCAAGGAGGCAGGCCAACCAGTAATCGTCATCGTTCATCATTTTCGTAATGCGTGTGTCCCTTTTGATGATACGTAAGGCATAATCCGCCATGTGTGCCAAAGTTCCAGTTGTCAAATCTGCGGTTGTGCTTGGTTGAGGGGCAGTTTCAGGCAAATCTACGTCACTTGTGTCCCTCAGAAACCCAGAACCCGGCCTTGCCACGCCACCAATTTCCAGTGGCCCCGGAGAAGCTTCCTCATTAAAAAAATACTCATCCCCATCATCCTCCTCGTCCTCCTCCTCCTCTTCGCCTGCTACCTCGTCCTGTCCAGTGCCCTGACCAGACAATGGCTGACTGTCGTCAAGGCTTTCCTCTTCCTCGGCTGCAGATGCCTGCTCCTTTATGTGCGTCAAACTTTGCATCAGCAGACGCATTAGGGGGATGCTCATGCTTATTATGGCGTTGTCTGCACTAACCAGCCGTGTGCATTCCTCAAAACACTGAAGGACTTGACACATGTCTTGTATCTTTGACCACTGCACACCTGACATCTCCATGTCTGCCATCCTACTGCCTGCCCGTGTATGTGTATCCTCCCACAAAAACATAACAGCCCGCCTCTGTTCGCACAGTCTTTGAAGCATGTGCAGTGTTGAGTTCCACCTTGTTGCAACGTCTATGATTAGGCGATGCTGGGGAAGGTTCAAAGACCGCTGATAGGTCTGCATACGGCTGGAGTGTACGGGCGAACGGCGGATATGTGAGCAAAGTCCGCGCACATTGAGGAGCAGGTCAGAAAACCCTGGATAACTTTTCAGGAAGCACTGCACCACCAGGTTTAAGGTGTGAGCCAGGCAAGGAATGTGTTTCAGTTGGGAAAGGGAGATGGCAGCCATTAAATTCCTTCCGTTATCACTCACTACCTTGCCTGCCTCAAGATCTACTGTGCCCAGCCACGACTGCGTTTCTTGTTGCAAGAACTCGGACAGAACTTCCGCGGTGTGTCTGTTGTCGCCCAAACACTTCATAGCCAATACAGCCTGCTGACACTTGCCAGTAGCTGCCCCATAATGGGACAACTGGTGTGCAACAGTGCCAGCTGCGGATGGAGTGGTTTGGCGACTGCGGTCTGTGGACGAGCTCTCGCTTCTGCAGAAGGACGAAGAGGAGGAGGAGGAGGAGGGGGTGCGAACACCTACAGCCAACTGTTTCCTAGACCGTGGGCTAGGCAGAACTGTCCCGAAATTGATGTCCCCTGTGGACCCTGCATCCACCACATTCACCCAGTGTGCCGTGATGGACACGTAACGTCCCTGGCCATGCCTACTGGTCCATGCATCTGTTGTCAGGTGCACCTTTGTACTCACAGATTGCCTGAGTGCATGGACGATGCGCTCTTTAACATGCTGGTGGAGGGCTGGGATGGCTTTTCTGGAAAAGAAGTGTCGACTGGGTAGCTCGTAGCGTGGTACAGCGTAGTCCATTAGGGCTTTGAAAGCTTCACTTTCAACTAACCGGTAGGGCATCATCTCTAACGAGATTATTCTAGCTATGTGGGCGTTCAAACCCTGTGTACGCGGATGCGAGGATAAGTACTTCCTTTTTCTAACCAGAGTCTCATGTAGGGTGAGCTGGACTGGATAGCTGGAGATCGTGGAACTAGCGGGTGTGCCGGTGGACATGGCAGACTGAGAGACGGTTGGAGACAGTATTGTTTCCGCCTGTGCCCTAGATGCAGTGTTTCCTACTACAAAACTGGTGATTCCCTGACCCTGACTGCTTTGGCCTGGCAAAGAAACCTGCACAGATACTGCAGGTGGTGCGGAAAATGGTGGCCTTACAGTGACGGCAGGGATGTAGCGTTGCTGAATGAAGCTATTGGCCGAGGGTGCTACAACCTTAAGGGACGTTTGGTAGTTAGTCCAGGCTTGCAAATGCATGGTGGTTAAATGTCTATGCATGCAACTTGTATTGAGACTTTTCAGATTCTGACCTCTGCTTAAGGTAGTTGAACATTTTTGACAGATGACTTTGCGCTGATCAATTGGATGTTGTTTAAAAAAATGCCAGACTGCACTCTTTCGAGCCTCGGATCCCTTTTCAGGCATTGCAGACTGAGCTTTAACCGGATGGCCACGCTGTCCTCCAACAGTTTTTGGCTTTGCCATGAGTTTTGTCCCATCTACGGGCCCGGCAGATGGAACCTGTTGCGATGTTGATGCCTGCTGCGGCCCCTCCTCCTCCGCTTCAGAACTACTGCCGCCTGCACCCTGTTCCCCCAATGGCTGCCAATCGGGGTCAACAACTGGGTCATCTATAACCTCCTCTTCCAGCTCGTGCGCAACTTCGTCTGTGTCACCGTGTAAGTCGGTGGTAGAGCGTTCGTGACGGGGCAACATAGTATCATCAGGGTCTGATTCTGGATCAGTACCCTGCGAGGGCAATGTTGTGGTCTGAGTCAAAGGACCAGCATAGTAGTCTGGCTGTGGCTGTGCATCAGTGCACTCCATGTCAGATTCAACTTGTAATGGGCATGGCCTGTTAACTGCTTCACTTTCTAAGCCAGGGACGGTATGTGTAAAGAGCTCCATGGAGTAACCCGTTGTGTCGCCTGCTGCATCCTTCTCTGTTGTTGTTTTTGCTGAAGAGGACAAGGAAGCGACTTGTCCCTGACCGTGAACATCCACTAATGACGCGCTGCTTTTACATTTACCAGTTTCAAAAGAGGAGGCAAAAGAGCTAGAGGCTGAGTCTGCAAGGTAAGCCAAAACTTGCTCTTGCTGCTCCGGCTTTAAAAGCGGTTTTCCTACTCCCAGAAAAGGGAGCGTTCGAGGCCTTCTGTAGCCAGACGACGAACCTGGCTCCACAGCTCCAGACTTAGGTGCAATATTTTTTTTCCCACGACCACCTGATGCTCCACTACCACTACCATCATTACCAGCTGACAATGAACGCCCACGGGCATGACCTCTTCCACCAGACTTCCTCATTGTTTTAAAAACTTAACCAAAGTAACGGTATTTGTTGCTGTAAAACAACTTACACGGTGAGCTATAACTTCAGTATGATTTAGATATCCCTTTACAGGTGGGTGAGACCGCAAGGAAAATCAGGCACAATGTTACACACTCTGTTTTCGGTGGCACCAAATGAGAGAGATGCCACACACGCAGGACTGTCACTCAAGCACAAATGTCAATATTGATCTCCTACTTTTTTTTTTTTTTCAGGGAGAATTTAGAAACCAAATTAAAAAAAAAATAGGCTTTGTATGGCCCACTATTTGAGAGAGAGAGAGATGGCACACCCAGGAGTCAAGACTGGCACACAAGCAGAAAGGGCAATATTAATCTCCCACTGATTTTTTTTTTATTTTTTCAGGGAGAATTTAGAAACCAAATAAAAAAAAACAGGCTTTGTATGGACCACTATTTGAGAGAGAGAGATGGCACACCCAGGAGTCAAGACTGGCACACAAGCAGAAAGGGCAATATTAATCTCCCACTGATTTTTTTTTATTTTTTCAGGGAGATTTTAGAAACCAAATAAAAAAAAATGAATTTTTCAGGGAGACTTTAGAAACCAAATAAAAAAAATGATTTTTTCAGGGAGAATTTAGAAACCAAATAAAAAAAAAAATAGGCTTTCTATGGCCCACTATTTGAGAGAGAGAGATGGCACACCCAGGAGTCAGGAGTGGCACACAAGCAGAAAGGGCAATATTAATCTCCCACTGATTTTTTTTTATTTTTTCAGGGAGACTTTAGAAACCAAATTTAAAAAAATGATTTTTTCAGGGAGAATTTAGAAACCAAATAAAAAAAATGATTTTTTCAGGGAGAATTTAGAAACCAAATAAAAAAAAAATGCTTTCTATGGCCCACTATTTGAGAGAGAGAGATGGCACACCCAGGATTCAAGACTGGCACACAAGCAGAAAGGGCAATATTAATCTCCCACTGATTTTTTTTTATTTTTTCAGGGAGACTTTAGAAACCAAATTAAAAAAAATGAATTTTTCAGGGAGACTTTAGAAACCAAATAAAAAAAAATGATTTTTTCAGGGAGAATTTAGAAACCAAATCAAAAAAAAAAATAGGCTTTCTATGGCCCACTATTTGAGAGAGAGAGATGGCACACCCAGGAGTCAAGACTGGCACACAAGCAGAAAGGGCAATATTAATCTCCCACTGATTTTTTTTTATTTTTTCAGGGAGATTTTAGAAACCAAATTTAAAAAAATGATTTTTTCAGGGAGAATTTAGAAACCAAATTAAAAAAAATGATTTTTTCAGGGAGAATTTAGAAACCAAATAAAAAAAAAATGCTTTCTATGGTCCACTATTTGAGAGAGAGAGATGGCACACCCAGGATTCAAGACTGGCACACAAGCAGAAAGGGCAATAATAATCTCCCACTGATTTTTTTTTATTTTTTCAGGGAGAATTTAGAAACCCAATAAAAAAAAATAGGCTTTCTATGGCCCACTATTTGAGAGAGAGAGATGGCACACCCAGGAGTCAAGACTGGCACACAAGCAGAAAGGGCAATATTAATCTCCCACTGATTTTTTTTTTTTTTAAGGTAGACTTTAGAAACCAAATTTAAAAAAATGATTTTTTCAGGGAGAATTTAGAAACCAAATTAAAAAAAATGATTTTTTCAGGGAGAATTTAGAAACCAAATAAAAAAAAAAATAGGCTTTCTATGGCCCACTATTTGAGAGAGAGAGATGGCACACCCAGGAGTCAGGAGTGGCACACAAGCAAAAAGGGCATTATTAATCTCCCACTGATTTTTTTTTATTTTTTCAAGGAGAATTTAGAAACCCAAATAAAAAAAAAAATAGGCTTTCTATGGCCCACTATTTGAGAGAGAGAGATGGCACACCCAGGAGTCAGGAGTGGCACACAAGCAGAAAGGGCAATATTAATCTCCCACTGATTTTTTTTTATTTTTTCAAGGAGAATTTAGAAACCCAAATAAAAAAAAAATAGGCTTTCTATGGCCCACTATTTGAGAGAGAGAGATGGCACACCCAGGAGTCAGGAGTGGCACACAAGCAGAAAGGGCAATATTAATCTCCCACTGATTTTTTTTTATTTTTACAGGGAGAATTTAGAAACCCAATAAAAAAAATAGGCTTTCTATGGCCCACTATTTGAGAGAGAGAGATGGCACACCCAGGAGTCAAGACTGGCACACAAGCAGAAAGGGCAATATTAATCTCCCACTGATTTTTTTTATTTTTTCAGGGAGACTTTAGAAACCAAATTAAAAAAAATGATTTTTTTCAGGGAGAATTTAGAAACCAAATAAAAAAAAATGATTTTTTCAGGGAGAATTTAGAAACCAAATAATATAAAAAATAGGCTTTCTATGGCCCACTATTTGAGAGAGGAGAGAGATGGCACACCCAGGAGTCAGGAGTGGCACACAAGCAGAAAGGGCAATATTAATCTCCCACTGATTTTTTTTTTTTTCAAGGAGAATTTAGAAACCCAAATAAAAAAAAATAGGCTTTCTATGGCCCACTATTTGAGAGAGAGAGATGGCACACCCAGGAGTCAGGAGTGGCACACAAGCAGAAAGGGCAATATTAATCTCCCACTGATTTTTTTTTATTTTTTCAGGGAGACTTTAGAAACCAAATTTAAAAAAATGATTTTTTCAGGGAGAATTTAGAAACCAAATAAAAAAAAATGATTTTTTCAGGGAGAATTTAGAAACCAAATAAAAAAAAATGCTTTCTATGGCCCACTATTTGAGAGAGAGAGATGGCACACCCAGGATTCAAGACTGGCACACAAGCAGAAAGGGCAATATTAATCTCCCACTGATTTTTTTTTATTTTTTCAGGGAGACTTTAGAAACCAAATTAAAAAAAATGAATTTTTCAGGAAGACTTTAGAAACCAAATAAAAAAAAATGATTTTTTCAGGGAGAATTTAGAAACCAAATCAAAAAAAAAAATAGGCTTTCTATGGCCCACTATTTGAGAGAGAGAGATGGCACACCCAGGAGTCAAGACTGGCACACAAGCAGAAAGGGCAATATTAATCTCCCACTGATTTTTTTTTATTTTTTCAGGGAGATTTTAGAAACCAAATTTAAAAAAATGATTTTTTCAGGGAGAATTTAGAAACCAAATTAAAAAAAATGATTTTTTCAGGGAGAATTTAGAAACCAAATAAAAAAAAATGCTTTCTATGGTCCACTATTTGAGAGAGAGAGATGGCACACCCAGGATTCAAGACTGGCACACAAGCAGAAAGGGCAATATTAATCTCCCACTGATTTTTTTTTATTTTTTCAGGGAGAATTTAGAAACCCAATAAAAAAAAATAGGCTTTCTATGGCCCACTATTTGAGAGAGAGAGATGGCACACCCAGGAGTCAAGACTGGCACACAAGCAGAAAGGGCAATATTAATCTCCCACTGATTTTTTTTATTTTTTCAGGTAGACTTTAGAAACCAAATTTAAAAAAATGATTTTTTTCAGGGAGAATTTAGAAACCAAATTAAAAAAAATGATTTTTTCAGGGAGAATTTAGAAACCAAATTAAAAAAAAAATAGGCTTTCTATGGCCCACTATTTGAGAGAGAGAGATGGCACACCCAGGAGTCAGGAGTGGCACACAAGCAAAAAGGGCAATATTAATCTCCCACTGATTTTTTTTTATTTTTTCAAGGAGAATTTAGAAACCCAAATAAAAAAAAAATAGGCTTTCTATGGCCCACTATTTGAGAGAGAGAGATGGCACACCCAGGAGTCAGGAGTGGCACACAAGCAGAAAGGGCAATATTAATCTCCCACTGATTTTTTTTTATTTTTTCAAGGAGAATTTAGAAACCCAAATAAAAAAAAAAATAGGCTTTCTATGGCCCACTATTTGAGAGAGAGAGATGGCACACCCAGGAGTCAGGAGTGGCACACAAGCAGAAAGGGCAATATTAATCTCCCACTGATTTTTTTTTTTTTCAGGGAGAATTTAGAAACCCAATAAAAAAAAATAGGCTTTCTATGGCCCACTATTTGAGAGAGAGAGATGGCACACCCAGGAGTCAAGACTGGCACACAAGCAGAAAGGGCAATATTAATCTCCCACTGATTTTTTTTGTTTTTTCAGGGAGACTTTAGAAACCAAATTAAAAAAAATGATTTTTTCAGGGAGAATTTAGAAACCAAATAAAAAAAAATGATTTTTTCAGGGAGAATTTAGAAACCAAATAAAATAAAAAATAGGCTTTCTATGGCCCACTATTTGAGAGAGGAGAGAGATGGCACACCCAGGAGTCAGGAGTGGCACACAAGCAGAAAGGGCAATATTAATCTCCCACTGATTTTTTTTTTTTCAAGGAGAATTTAGAAACCCAAATAAAAAAAAAATAGGCTTTCTATGGCCCACTATTTGAGAGAGAGATGGCACACCCAGGAGTCAGGAGTGGCACACAAGCAGAAAGGGCAATATTAATCTCCCACAGATTTTTTTTTATTTTTTCAGGGAGACTTTAGAAACCAAATTAAAAAAAATGAATTTTTCAGGGAGACTTTAGAAACCAAATAAAAAAAAATGATTTTTTCAGGGAGAATTTAGAAACCAAATAAAAAAAAAAAAATAGGCTTTCTATGGCCCACTATTTGAGAGAGAGAGATGGCACACCCAGGAGTCAAGACTGGCACACAAGCAGAAAGGGCAATATTAATCTCCCACTGATTTTTTTTTATTTTTTCAGGGAGATTTTAGAAACCAAATTTAAAAAAATTATTTTTTCAGGGAGAATTTAGAAACCAAATTAAAAAAAATGATTTTTTCAGGGAGAATTTAGAAACCAAATAAAAAAAAATGCTTTCTATGGTCCACTATTTGAGAGAGAGAGATGGCACACCCAGGATTCAAGACTGGCACACAAGCAGAAAGGGCAATATTAATCTCCCACTGATTTTTTTTTATTTTTTCAGGGAGAATTTAGAAACCCAATAAAAAAAAATAGGCTTTCTATGGCCCACTATTTGAGAGAGAGAGATGGCACACCCAGGAGTCAAGACTGGCACACAAGCAGAAAGGGCAATATTAATCTCCCACTGATTTTTTTTATTTTTTCAGGTAGACTTTAGAAACCAAATTTTAAAAAATGATTTTTTCAGGGAGAATTTAGAAACCAAATTAAAAAAAATGATTTTTTCAGGGAGAATTTAGAAACCAAATAAAAAAAAATAGGCTTTCTATGGCCCACTATTTGAGAGAGAGAGATGGCACACCCAGGAGTCAGGAGTGGCACACAAGCAAAAAGGGCAATATTAATCTCCCACTGATTTTTTTTTATTTTTTCAAGGAGAATTTAGAAACCCAAATAAAAAAAAAATAGGCTTTCTATGGCCCACTATTTGAGAGAGAGAGATGGCACACCCAGGAGTCAGGAGTGGCACACAAGCAGAAAGGGCAATATTAATCTCCCACTGATTTTTTTTTATTTTTTCAGGGAGAATTTAGAAACCCAATAAAAAAAAAATAGGCTTTCTATGGCCCACTATTTGAGAGAGAGAGATGGCACACCCAGGAGTCAAGACTGGCACACAAGCAGAAAGGGCAATATTAATCTCCCACTGATTTTTTTTATTTTTTCAGGGAGACTTTAGAAACCAAATTAAAAAAAATGATTTTTTCAGGGAGAATTTAGAAACCAAATAAAAAAAAATGATTTTTTCAGGGAGAATTTAGAAACCAAATAAAATAAAAAATAGGCTTTCTATGGCCCACTATTTGAGAGAGGAGAGAGATGGCACACCCAGGAGTCAGGAGTGGCACACAAGCAGAAAGGGCAATATTAATCTCCCACTGATTTTTTTTTTTTTTCAAGGAGAATTTAGAAACCCAAATAAAAAAAAAATAGGCTTTCTATGGCCCACTATTTGAGAGAGAGATGGCACACCCAGGAGTCAGGAGTGGCACACAAGCAGAAAGGGCAATATTAATCTCCCACTGATTTTTTTTTATTTTTTCAGGGAGAATTTAGAAACCAAATAAAAAAAAAAATAGGCTTTCTATGGCCCACTATTTGAGAGAGAGAGATGGCACACCCAGGAGTCAGGAGTGGCACACAAGCAGAAAGGGCAATATTAATATCCCACTGATTTTTTTTTATTTTTTCAGGGAGAATTTAGAAACAAAAAAAAAAAATTAATAGGCTTTCTATGGCCCACCATTTGAGAGAGAGATGGCACACTGAGGACTGGCACACAAGCCCAAAGGCCAATATTAATCTCCCACTGTTTGTTTGTTTTTTCAGGGAGAATTTATAAACCCCACAAAAAAAACAGAAAAATAAAAAGGCTTTCTATGGCCCACTATGTGAGAGAGATGGCACACACAGGGATGGCACTCTAGCAGAAAAGCCAATCTTAATCTCCCAAAACTTATTTTTTTAGGGAGAAAAAAAAAAAAGGGACTGTCCTACAATTACTATCTCCCTGCTGTAATCTGAGCCAGGTATGGCAGGCAGCAATAAGGAGTGGACTGATGCACAAATTAAATAAAAAGTGTGGACAAACAAAAAAGATAGCTGTGCAGAAAGGAAGGAACAACAGGATTTGTGCTTTGAAAAAAGCAGTTGGTTTGCACAGCGGCGTACACACAGCAATGCAGCTATCAGGGAGCCTTCTAGGGCAGCCCAATGAGCTACAGCGCTGAGGGAAAAAATGTAGCTTCCACTGTCCCTGCAAACAAAAGGTGGTGTTGGACAGTGGAAATCGCTACAGCACAAGCGGTTTGGTGGTTAATAGACCCTGCCTAACGCTATCCCTGCTTCTGACGAAGCGGCAGCAACCTCTCCCTAGGCTCAGATCAGCAGCAGTAAGATGGCGGTCGGCGGGAACGCCTCTTTATAGCCCCTGTGACGCCGCAGACAGCAAGCCAATCACTGCAATGCCCTTCTCTAAGATGGTGGGGACCAGGACCTATGTCATCACGCTGCCCACACTCTGCGTCCACCTTCATTGGCTGAGAAATGGCGCTTCTTGCGTCATTGAAACGCGACTTTGGCGCGAAAGTCGCGTACCGCATGGCCGACCCCACACGGGTCGGGTCGGGTTTCATGAAACCCGACTTTGCCAAAAGTCGGCGACTTTTAAAAATGAACGATCCGTTTCGCTCAACCCTAATTGAGAGTACAAGTTTCACCATTGCACAATGCCAAAGTTTTCAAAAAGTAAAAAACATTACCCACGTGAGGTATACATAGATGACCACTAAGTACTTATTGCAAAAGCAGGAGGAGGAGGAGGAGATTTCCGGAACAAAATGGGTTTGGATGGTAAGGCATGGACGTTAAGACAACTTCCAAATCAAAACCTTTTTGGCTGCATTTACGCTTTGTTGCTGTCATCTGTAGAGCTTACAAAGCAGGAGGAAATCCAGCCCTTGTTCAATTTTAGAAGAGTCAGACTATCTGCCTGCATTTTCCATTGACAGGCGTTTGTGCCATCCATTATGATTCGCAGACCGATCTGAAAACCCGCTCAGAAAACAAACTGGCGGCAGGACATGGCAGCACCTCCAATGCATACAAGGAGAGGTCGGGCCAAATGTGCAGCTTGGACAACTAATAGTTAAAGGGCACTGAAGGATCAGGAAGGACGCTGGTATGATCACTTAAGTAGTCCTTCACCATGTTTGTCAACTTCTCCCTCCTCGTCAGAGTTACACCCACAGATAGCCCTTGTGACGATTTTATGAAAATGGCCCACTTGGTGAACATTTTTACACACCCTGAGTTGCACCTGATGTTTATGGCCCTCCCCTGTAAACCTTGTGGGTGAAAAGAGCTGGTATCTCTGCCAGCAGCATTGTCTGAGGGTAATCTTTTTAGCAAGTCCCCTGGAATGCATGCACTGAAAACATGAGAGAAGGAAATTTCTCCTTGTACCTTGGGTCAAGAAAGGTGCCCAGCCAGTATTTCATGTTGAACATAATGTGTTTCATGCTGGGGTCTTGGGAAAGGCATCTGGACATGAACTGTCCCATGTGTGGCAGACTACAAAGAGTCAAACGTTCAGTGTCCTCACCAGGAAGAACACTAACCATCCTCTCCTCCCCACGAAGCATCTCCTCCTCCTCCTTCAGGCCATCCATGCTGGACAGGCATAAAGCGGGGATTGGGAGTCTTCTCTGAAGCGCAGACCAAAAACTCCTGTTCCTCCTCATACTCCTCCTCCAGTTCTTCGTCATCACCCAATGTGAATTGGGACTATTGTATGAGGCTGGTCTGTGTGCTATCAGCCACTGTAAAATCTTGCTCCATAGCCACCTGCTTGGCATTCAATGCTTTCTCTTTGAGATTCTGCAACTAATGTTTTAATAGACAGAGCAGCAGAATGGTTACGCTGCGCTCACCCTCTTGGTGCAGAACTCAAAGTTTTGAAGAACCTCACATATCTCAGCAATCCACACCCACTCAGCAGTTGTTATGTGTGGGGGATGAGTGTTACTTTGAAGGACATTGAGAAGCTGGGATTCAGAAACTGCCCTCTGCTGCTCACTAAGCCTTGTCAACATATGAAAGGTCGAATTCCAGCTTGTGGGCAGATCACAAATAAGTGCTGCAGACTTCCCAGCTGGGGAGTGTTGGGGAGGTTAGCTCCAATGAGGATGAGGAGAAGCAGGAACTAGAATACGAGGAGACTGAAACCCTAATGGAAGTTGGGCCTGCTATTCGTGGTGTGGGTAAGATGTGTGATGTCCCAGTGTCTGACTGTCCCAGACTCCACCAGGTTCACCCAGTGTGCAGTCAGGGAAATGTAGCGCCTCTGTCCACAAGAACTTGTCCACATCTCTGCGGTTAGGTGGACCTTCCCTGTGACTGCGTTGGCCAGAGCACGTCTGATATTGTATAGCACGTGCTTATGTAATGTGGCTGCACACAGGGAAAATTAGTGGAGGCTGGGAATTGAGTACTGTGGGGCTGCCACCACCAAGAGGTCACAGAAAGACTCAGTTACCACAAGCCAAAATGGCAACATTTCCAGGGCTAGCAATCTGGCAATGTGGGTGTTTAGCATTTGGGCCTGTGGGTGGGTGGATATTTCTGCTTTCTGTTAAACGTCGGGCAGAGACAATAGAACGCTGTGCTGGGGCAATGAATTGGACGTGATTGCTTACTTTTGTGTCTGTGCAACTGCAGGTTGTAGGCTGGAGGCATAACACAGGGGAAGGAGCAGTGGTTTCACCCTCAGACACAGATTTTGTACCCAGGCTTTCTGCTCACCTACTGGGGTGGTTGGCTGCCATGTGCTTTTGCATGCTGCTGAGGCTTAGTTTCGCAGTGTTCTTGCCTCTCCTTTGCTTGGTTTGGCAGATGCTGCAAATTACAATTGTTTTGTCTGATGGACTTTGCCATACAGGGGAACAACGCACCCTTTACCTGTTATCTAGCCAAGTGGATGGACTCTGTGGAACAGTTGACCGAGTTCTCCCTCTGGTGAAACCACTACCTTTTCTTGCCTGTTTTCATGCAACAAATTCATCCCTCTCTGCACTGCTGTGCTCGATAGACGTGCCATAGCGCCAGGTTGGATCAGTGGCCTCATCATCAACCACGTCATCTTCCAATTCATCAATCGGAGCTGTGATTTTAGGCTGACCTGATAGCAACTGTACCTCATGATTATCCTCCACCTCATCAGACATTAATTAACCTTCCCCAATATGGCTTTCTTCTGGCCGTGGGTGCCCAAATTTTTGGGCATCACTGCACTCTACCTCCTCATGACCCATCTTTAATGGTGCACATTGAGAGGCCGGACAAATTACAAGGGAATGTAAACAGTTCCTCAGTGTGGCCAGCGTTGGGGTCATATGTCTCCTGGGACTCTTGATGGTGGGAGGAAGGAGGTATAAAAAACACCAAGAAAAAGGCAGAGACGCTTACCTGCCCAGGCCTCAAAACAAATGCACTAACAGGGCATAGTGGACTCATTTGAAGATGGCAGCTACACAGGTGCAGTAGTACTGATGAGACAGCCAGCCTACAATCAGGGATTTGCACAAAAAAATACAGTCTGTATGCGGCAATGTTCACACACAGAAGAGGCAGGGCATCTGGCTCACAGCCTATTAATGACGCCCATACTCTTAGATCAGGAAGGCTGCCCAGTGCTAACTAAAATGCATCCTGTGTGAACAGAGGCCACAGTTTACAGAGCCATCTGGGCCCAACTGCACCCTGAAAAGATATAAAGTGCAAAAAACACATAGCAATTTATGTGGGGTATTAGTTGATATTCTGGCCAAAATACGGAAGCTCACAACCCACATCGCGGCCCGAATACCGTACTATTCATGTGAGTAACGAATAGTGCCGAATGTACTGTACTCGCTATTCATACAAAGTTCCCCTAATGGCGCCCGAGAAAACATCTTACACTCTGTACCCCCATATTTGACACTTTTATAATCTAGCTTAATGAAGCAACCTTTATGAGTTTACCTGGTGGAGATCTCGCAGGCTTTCCTGTTTAGGGTATGGCACGTGAACTCACTGCCAATGTCCACAAGATGTCCACAATGAAAATGAAATGTAAAAGGTAAGTATTTAAAATTTTGGTAATTTTCTTACCCAGTAGTACTTAATGGTAGGGGTCAGAAAATCTCTTTAAAACCTTACAAGAAGGCTTTGTTGTGACTCTCACCTTTGCACCGACTTTTGATGCTGTTACCAGCTGTAATGGGGATCAGAACATGTAAAAGTCAATCAGATCCTTTCTTTTGCGTAAAAGTAGCCAAAGAGACTCTGTACTGGCTAATAATGTCGGATCTCAATTGGAGAGCCCTTTCTACCACTATATACACCGGTATGGGATGTGACTCAATCTAGACCAATATTTATGCTAAAACTCAAAATAGTGAATTAACTTAAGTCTGGTCACCAGCAATCCCTAGTATAAAAAAAACATGTAGGCTCGATTTCCTATGTAGTCACATGGTACAAAAACTACTTGGCCACTTAGTCTACAAAGTTTTTCTACAAAAAGAGAATTCTACCCATCTAGCACTTACAGTATTGAATATCTCTTTAGTTTAATAAACTCTTAATTTACATTCAGTCTTTCTTCATTAGGAGCCAATTTATTGCAGCTCGGAAGAGTTTACAAATGCATCAATTATTCCCTGCAAACAAATATTCCATCGAGATGTAATAGCAAAATAATCTTCTACTTAAAATTCTTTAATTACCTCTAATTATACACAAAACCATAATGCATATGTACTTTTCCAAGTTCGAAGTTTTAGAACTATGTACTAAAAAGGAAATTGTAACTTTTAATTTCATACAATTATAAAATAAATTCAAGTCAAATACTAATCCACAGTACAAGGACTAATCCACAGAACAAGTACTATTCCACAGAACAAGGACTAATCCACAGGAAAAATACTAATCTACATAACAAGAACTATTGCACAGAACAATTACTAATCCACAGAACAAGTACTAACCACAGAACAAGAACTAATCCACAGGACAAGGACTAATCTACAGGACAAGTACTAATCCACAGAACAAGGACTAATCCACAGTACAAGGACTAATCCACAGGACACGTACTAATCCACAGAATAAGGGCTAATCCACAGGACAAGAACTAATCTACAGGACAAGTACTAATCCACAGAACAAGGATTAATCCTCAGGGCAAGGACTAATCCACAGAACAAGGATTAATCCACAGAGCAAGTACTCATACACAGTACAAGGGCTAACCCACAGGACAAGTACTAATCCACAGAACAAGGACTAATCCACACTGCAAGTACTAATCCACAGTAAAAGTACTAATCCACAGTTCAAGTACTAATCCACAGTACAATTACTAATACATAGAACCAGTACTAATCCAGAGAAAAATAACTAATCCCCAGAAAAAGTACTAATCCACAGGACAAGTACTAATCCACAAAACAAGAACTAATCCACAGAACAAATACTAATCCACAGTACAAGGACTAATCCACAGTACAAGAACTAATCCACAGTACAAGGACTAATCTACAGAACAAGAAGTAATCCACAGAACAAGTACTAATCCGCTGTACATGTATTAATCCACAGGACAAGTACTAATCCATAGAACAAGGAACAGTCCACAGTACAAATACTAATCCACAGAACAAGAACTAATCCACAGAACAAGTGTCACGATTCGTTATAGGATTCATAGCAGCTCTGTTTCTGCTATAATTTAAATGTTGCTTTTTCCTTTTGGTCCATTAAGGGTTAATGTCAGTATCCATGCTGGCTGCTGCTTTTAGGCAGGTCAGTTGATGTTGGTGGGTAACCACTCCCACAATCCTTTAAATAGTGACATTAACCATCAGCTGACTGTCGGTAATAGAGTTATTCTATGACAATCAGCCTGGAGTTAGGAGCTCGCTTGTATCGGTGGTGTTTCTGCTGTGGTTGGAGTTCAGAATCCTGGTGCTGTATTCTTTGCTGCTGTAGTGCCTGAAGCTAAGTATTTAGTTCCTTTTTATTTGTCTGTCCCATGTTTGTCACTGCTCCTGTGGTGTGGCTAGCATCCTTCCTGGCAAGTGCACTAGCCAGGGTATATTGAGGTGAGAATCAGGGACTAGGCACATGACAGTGGCAGGGGGAAGGACCCGAATAGGGTGTTAGGGGAGTTTAGGGACAGGCACAGGTTGGAGTTGTCCCATCCCTCATTCCCTACTGTTAGGGCCTTCACATCCCCGTATCTATCCCATTGTAGTTGTATGTTGTGTTGTCGACCGGACTTACACGTGTCCGAGCGTGACATTATTATCGACCGTACCATTTTCCAGAGACCCTATGGCTCAAATGGAGGCTTTTGCACGCTTGATCCAGACCCTCACGGATGAGGTTACGGAGTTGCAGTCTCAGGTGGTGCAACAGCTTCAGCTTTTGTCTGGATTCTTGGTCTTGGCTCATGCCCAGGCTCAACCAGAACCCAAAATATCACTCCCTGACAAGTTTTCTGGTGGGAGAGATAAATATATGGTTTTCAAGGAAACCTGTAAATTGTATTTCAGGCTCTGTCCTTGTTCTTTAGTGAGTGAAGAACAATGAGTAAGGATTGTAGTCTTCCTTCTTAAGGGTGATCCCCATTCCTGAGCCTTCTCCCTGTCGACCAACTCACCATCTTTGTGGATGGTGGAAGAGTTTTTTGCAGCTATGGCGCTGGTGTATGGGGATCCTGATGACGTCTCTCTGACTGAGTCTAAACTCCGTAAAATCAAGGAGGGGGTCCGGCCAGCTGATGAGTACTGCTCAGAGTTCCAAAGATAGGCCTCTGACACTGCCCTTAGGAGTCATTTTTGTCAGGGTTTGTCAGCTAGACTTCAGGATTCTCTGGTGCAATATGCTAGTCCTAGGTCTTTGGAGACTGCCATGGCCCTTGCTATCCAGGTGGATTGGTGCCTCATGGAGAGACATCCTCTGACTCTGCACCCTGTAGTTCTTTCTAGGGATGAGGACACAGGTGCTGGCAGATGAATCCATGCAGTTCGGGGGAGTCTCCTCTCAAACTAGGTTGCCTGCGGTTCACCATTAGACAGGGGCATGTTTTTACTATAGTCTGACTGATCGTTAAATTAAAGTCTGCCAATCTTGAGCCAAAATTGGTACTCCATCACAAAAGCAGTGTTCCCCTGTTGGTTTGGATGGAGACAACCATGATGTGTGCATTTCCTCCACTTTTTCATCTTAGTTTACCATTCCGACTGAAATAGTGTTTGGTAGGAAAACTGAGACTATGTCGGTTCTTGTGAATAGTGGAGCTGGAGTCAGTTTGGCGTTTTCTCACTTTGCTCAAACCCATGGCCTGATCAGTAGGATGCTGGCAAGACCCATTCCATTTGTGCTACATTTAGGGCCTTCCTCTCCCCGCTTCTAGTTGTATATTGTGTTGTCCGCCGGACATACCCGTATCTGTGCATGACAACAAGTACTAATCCACAGAACAAGTACTAATCCACAGAACAAGTACTAATCCGCAGAACAAATGCTAATCCACAGTACAAGTACTAATCCACAGTACAAGTACTTAAACACAGAACAAGTACTACTCCAAAGAACAAGAACTATTCAACAGAACAAGTATCAATCCATAGAACAAGTACTAATCTATAGAACAAGTGCTATTCCACAGAACAAGTACTAATCCACAGAAGAAGTACTATTCCACAGAACAAGTACTAATCCACAGAACAAGTACTAATCCACAGACCAAATCCTAATCCAAAGAATAAGTGTTAACCCAAAAACAAGAAATAATCCTAAAACAAGTAATAATTCACAGTATAAGTACTAATCCTCAAAACAAATACTAATTCACAGATGAAGTACTAATCAACAGATTAAGTACTAATACAAAAAATAATTGTTAATTCAAATTACAAGGAATAATCCACTGACCAAGTACTAATCAAAAAAACAATTAGTAGGCTATGTGCACACGTTCAGGATTTTGGGCGTTTTTTTCACGTTTTTTCGCTATAAAAAATGCAATAAAAATGCTTAAAAACGCATACATATGCATTTCATCATTTGTAATGCATGCCACAATTTTTGTGCATATGTTGCATTTTTTTCCGCGAAAAAAACGCATCGTGGTAAAAAAACGCAGCATGTTCTTTAATTTTGCGGATTTTTTACGGATTTCCCACTATATTATTGCATTGGGAACCTCTGGAAAAAACGCACAAAAAACGCAAAAAAAACGCGTTTCTGCAAGAAATCCAGACGTGTGCACATAGCCGTAATCTGTAAAACAAGAACTAATCCAGAAATTATGTGTTAAAATCTACCATAAAATGTGTTACACGCAAATTTGTTTGTCGAGTTACCACATAGTAAATTGTGAAATCCAGAGCATCTTTGTGGATGGTGGAAGAGTTTTTTGCAGCTATGGCGCTGGTGTATGGGGATCCTGATGACGTCTCTCTGACTGAGTCTAAACTCCGTAAAATCAAGGAGGGGGTCCGGCCAGCTTATGAGTACTGCTCAGAGTTCCAAAGATAGGCCTCTGACACTGCCCTTAGGAGTCATTTTTGTCAGGGTTTGTCAGCTAGACTTCAGGATTCTCTGGTGCAATATGCTAGTCCTAGGTCTTTGGAGACTGCCATGGCCCTTGCTATCCAGGTGGATTGGTGCCTCATGGAGAGACATCCTCTGACTCTGCACCCTGTAGTTCTTTCTAGGGATGAGGACACAGGTGCTGGCAGATGAATCCATGCAGTTCGGGGGAGTCTCCTCTCAAACTAGGTTGCCTGCGGTTCACCATTAGACAGGGGCATGTTTTTACTATAGTCTGACTGATCGTTAAATTAAAGTCTGCCAATCTTGAGCCAAAATTGGTACTCCATCACAAAAGCAGTGTTCCCCTGTTGGTTTGGATGGAGACAACCATGATGTGTGCATTTCCTCCACTTTCTCATCTTAGTTTACCATTCCGACTGAAATAGTGTTTGGTAGGAAAACTGAGACTATGTCGGTTCTTGTGAATAGTGGAGCTGGAGTCAGTTTGGCGTTTTCTCACTTTGCTCAAACCCATGGCCTGATCAGTAGGATGCTGGCAAGACCCATTCCATTTGTGCTACATTTAGGGCCTTCCTCTCCCCGCTTCTAGTTGTATATTGTGTTGTCCGCCGGACATACCCGTATCTGTGCATGACAACAAGTACTAATCCACAGAACAAGTACTAATCCACAGAACAAGTACTAATCCGCAGAACAAATGCTAATCCACAGTACAAGTACTAATCCACAGTACAAGTACTTAAACACAGAACAAGTACTACTCCAAAGAACAAGAACTATTCAACAGAACAAGTATCAATCCATAGAACAAGTACTAATCTATAGAACAAGTGCTATTCCACAGAACAAGTACTAATCCACAGAACAAGTACTATTCCACAGAACAAGTACTAATCCACAGAACAAGTACTAATCCACAGACCAAATCCTAATCCAAAGAATAAGTGTTAACCCAAAAACAAGAAATAATCCTAAAACAAGTAATAATTCACAGTATAAGTACTAATCCTCAAAACAAATACTAATTCACAGATGAAGTACTAATCAACAGATTAAGTACTAATACAAAAAATAATTGTTAATTCAAATTACAAGGAATAATCCACTGACCAAGTACTAATCAAAAAAACAATTAGTAGGCTATGTGCACACGTTCAGGATTTTGGGCGTTTTTTTCACGTTTTTTCGCTATAAAAAATGCAATAAAAATGCTTAAAAACGCATACATATGCATTTCATCATTTGTAATGCATGCCACAATTTTTGTGCATATGTTGCATTTTTTTCCGCGAAAAAAACGCATCGTGGTAAAAAAACGCAGCATGTTCTTTAATTTTGCGGATTTTTTACGGATTTCCCACTATATTATTGCATTGGGAACCTCTGGAAAAAACGCACAAAAAACGCAAAAAAAACGCGTTTCTGCAAGAAATCCAGACGTGTGCACATAGCCGTAATCTGTAAAACAAGAACTAATCCAGAAATTATGTGTTAAAATCTACCATAAAATGTGTTACACGCAAATTTGTTTGTCGAGTTACCACATAGTAAATTGTGAAATCCAGAGCATAGGATCATGTTTACAGTATATTGCTGCTTTTTTCACCCTGATTACAATGCATTTTTATGCTAAAATCAGGGTGAAATCAGCCTTAATTCTGCCTGCAAGTGCACTCATTGACATTTTTTCCTGGGTAGATTTGAAATCCGCATTGCAGGGGAAAAAATCAACAATTTGTGGTAGTTTTTGCATATAATCTGGGGAATTTTGGTGATATGACTTGTTTGTATTTTTTTTTAAACCAACCTACCTACTGTAAACTTTAAAGGGACTCTGTCACCCCCTCCAGCCGTTATAAACTAAAAGAGCCACCTTGTGCAGCAGTAATGCTGCATTCTAACAAAATGGCTCTTTTAGTTTTTGGTGCATTTATTCCCAAAATAAAGCGTTTTATAACTTCGCCAAAATACCTGTCTTTAGACAGGGAGGCAGGTCTTAACCCCCCTGCTGGAAACGCCACACTGCCGTCAGTCAAATCTTCAGGGGCGCCGCCCCCTCCGCCCTGTTTTCCCATGAAATCCGGCGCCTGCGCTGTTTAGTACTGGCTGGTGCAGGCGCAGTGAGCTCTGGCCGTCTAACCTCACATGCAGTCTTGCAGACTGCACCTGTGCGGCCGCCCAGCTTGGGAATCCCAGCCCCGCAGTGTGTTATGCATTATGCAGATGGCGGGGCTGGGATTTATAGGCAGGGCGGCCGCACAGGCGCAGTCTGCAAGACTGCATGTGAGGTCAGACGGCCAGAGCTCACTACGCCTGCACCAGCCAGTACTAAACAGCGCAGGCACCGGATTTCATGGGAAAACAGTGCGGAGGGGGCGGCGCCCGGCGCCGAAGAAGATTTGACTGTCGGCAGTGTGGCGTTTCCAGCAGGGGGTTAAGACCTGCCTCCCTGTCTAAAGACAGGTATTTTGGCGAAGTTATAAAACGCTTTATTTTGGGAATAAATGCACCAAAAACTAAAAGAGCCACCTTGTTAGAATGCAGCATTACTGCTGCACAACGTGGCTCTTTTAGTTTATAACGGCTGGAGGGGGTGACAGTGGCCCTTTAAGGCTAAGTTTCCCTGATGAGTATTTAGCTCACTTTCTATGCTGCAGATTTTCAGCGCATATTAGCTAAATTAGGTTACTGTCATTTTTTCATTGTATTTTTGCGTGCATTTTTTTAACATTCTTTTTTATCACATTGCATGGTCTGTAGTTTTCATTTTTTTGGTATGTGAAATTATGAACTTCCTGAATGATGAGCTGTACTCATACAGTTATATTAAATCATATAAACCAGACCACAAAAACACCTTCACTGTCAAATCATAAGGTGCCAGGATGTGATATGAAAGTTCAGTGCATGCCTACAAATTAACCAAAAAAGAAAGAATAGCACCGGAAGAACCAGATTTTTATAAAAGTAACAATTTTATTAACTCAAAAATAAAAAAAACAATAGAAAGATTCATAGACGTATGCACAAATATATATTATTATTATTATTATTATTATTATTTATTTATATAGCACCATTGATTCCATGGTGCTGTACATGAGAAGGGGTTACATACAAGTTACAAATATCACATACAGTAAACAAACTAACAATGACGGACTGATACAGAGGGGCGAGGACCCTGCCCTTGCGGGCTTACATTCTACAGGATTATGGGGAAGGAGACAGTAGGTTGAGGGTTGCAGGAGCTCCGGTGTTGGTGAGGCGGTAGCTCCGGTGTTGGTGAGGCGGTAGCTTCGATAGTGATGAGGCAGCAGCGGTGTCAGTGCAGGCTGTAGGCTTTCCTGAAGAGATGAGTTTTCAGGTTCCGTCTGAAGGATCCGACTGTGTATATGCACTAGATGGTGGCCCGATTCTAACACATCGGGTATTCTAGAATATGCATGCCCACGTAGTATATTGCCCAGCCACGTAGTATCTTGCCCAGCCACGTAGTATATTGCCCAGCCACGTAGTATATTGCCCAGTGACGTAGTATATTGCACAGTCACGTAGTATATTGTCCATCCACGTAGTATATTGCCCAGCAACGTAGTATATTGCCCAGCCACGTAGTATATTGCCCAGCCATGTAGTATATTGCACAGCCCACGTAGTATATTGCCCACTCACGTAATATATTGCCCAGTCACGTAGTATATTGCCCAGCCACGTAGTATATTGCCCAGCCACGTAGTATATTGCCCAGCCACGTAGTATATTGCCCAGTGACATAGTATATTGCACAGTCACGTAGTATATTGTCCATCCACGTAGTATATTGCCCAGCAACGTAGTATATTGCCCAGCCACGTAGTATATTGCCCAGCCATGTAGTATATTGCACAGCCAACGTAGTATATTGCCCACTCGCGTAATATATTTCCCAGCCACGTAGTATATTGCTCAGCCACGTAGTATATTGCTCAGCCACGTAGTATATTGCCCAGTCACGTAGTATATTGCCCAGTCACGTAGTATATTGCCCAGCAACGTAGTATATTGCCCAGCCACGTAGTATATTGCCCAGCCATGTAGTATATTGCACAGCCAACGTAGTATATTGCCCACTCGCGTAATATATTTCCCAGCCACGTAGTATATTGCTCAGCCACGTAGTATATTGCTCAGCCACGTAGTATATTGCCCAGCCATGTAGTATATTGCACAGCCCACGTAGTATATTGCCCACTCACGTAATATATTGCCCAGTCACGTAGTATATTGCCCAGCCACGTAGTATATTGCCCAGCCACATAGTATATTGCCCAGCCACGTAGTATATTGCCCAGCCACGTAGTATATTGCCCAGCCACGTAGTATATTGTCCAGTGACGTAGTATATTGCCCAGCCACGTAGTATATTGCCCAGCCACGTAGTATATTGCCCAGCAACGTAGTATATTGCCCAGCCACGTAGTATATTGCCCAGCCATGTAGTATATTGCACAGCAAAAAACAAAATCCAGCTCACCATACCGACATTCCCAAGAGCTCGGAGCACGGAACCGCTGTGCCAGGGCGTGGACGAACAGGAAAGAGAAGGAGATCCAGCTCAACGAAATAGTGAAAAATCCATAATTTATTTCACTTAAAATATAGTGAAAGGACAAAACATCAGCATACAGCCATGTAGTATATTGCACAGCCCACGTAGTATATTGCCCACTCACGTAATATATTGCCCAGCCACGTAGTATATTGCTCAGCCACGTAGTATATTGCTCAGCCACGTAGTATATTGCCCAGTCACGTAGTATATTGCCCAGCCACGTAGTATATTGCCCAGCCATGTAGTATATTGCACAGCCCACGTAGTATATTGCCCACTCACGTAATATATTGCCCAGTCACGTAGTATATTGCAGTCACGTAGTATATTGTCCATCCACGTAGTATATTGCCCAGCAACGTAGTATATTGCCCAGCCACGTAGTATATTGCACAGCCATGTAGTATATTGCACAGCACACGTAGTATATTGCCCACTCACGTAATATATTGCCCAGCCACGTAGTATATTGCCCAGCCACGTAGTATATTGCCCAGCCACGTAGTATATTGCCCAGCAACGTAGTATATTGCCCAGCCACGTAGTATATTGCCCAGCCATGTAGTATATTGCACAGCCCACGTAGTATATTGCCCACTCACGTAATATATTGCCCAGCCACGTAGTATATTGCTCAGCCACGTAGTATATTGCTCAGCCACGTAGTATATTGCCCAGTCACGTAGTATATTGCCCAGCCACGTAGTATATTGCACAGCCCACGTAGTATATTGCCCACTCACGTAATATATTGCCCAGCCACGTAGTATATTGCCCAGCCACGTAGTAAATTGCCCAGCCACGTAGTATATTGCCCAGTCACGTAGTATATTGCACAGCCACGTAATATATTGCCCAGTGACGTAGTATATTGCACAGCCACGTAATATATTGCCCAGTGACGTAGTATATTGCCCAGCCATGTAGTATATTGCCCAGTGACGTAGTATATTGCACAGCCACGTAATATATTGCCCAGTGACATAGTATATTGCACAGCCACGTAATATATTGCCCAGCCACGTAGTATATTGCCCAGCCATGTAGTATATTGCCCAGTGACTTAGTATATTGCACAGACACGTAATATATTGCCCAGTGACGTAGTATATTGCCCAGCCATGTAGTATATTGCCCAGCCATGTAGTATATTGCCCAGCCACGTAGTATATTGCCCAGCCATGTAGTATATTGCCCAGTGACGTAGTATATTGCCCAGCAACGTAGTATAGTGCCCAGCCATGTAGTACGTATATTGCACAGCCCGCGTAGTATATTGCCCAGTAACGTAGTATATTGCCCAGCCACGTAGTATATTGCCCAGCCACGTAGTATATTGCCCAGTGACATAGTATATTGCACAGTCACGTAGTATATTGTCCATCCACGTAGTACATTGCCCAGCAATGTAGTATATTGCCCAGCCACGTAGTATATTGCCCAGCCATGTAGTATATTGCACAGCCCACGTAGTATATTGCCCACTCACGTAATATATTGCCCAGCCACGTAGTATATTGCTCAGCCACGTAGTATATTGCTCAGCCACGTAGTATATTGCTCAGTCACGTAGTATATTGCCCAGCCATGTAGTATATTGCCCAGCCATGTAGTATATTGCACAGCCCACGTAGTATATTGCCCACTCACGTAATATATTGCCCAGTCACGTAGTATATTGCCCAGCCACGTAGTATATTGCCCAGCCACATAGTATATTGCCCAGCCACGTAGTATATTGCCCAGCCACGTAGTATATTGCCCAGCCACGTAGTATATTGTCCAGTGACGTAGTATATTGCACAGTCACGTAGTATATTGTCCATCCACGTAGTATATTGCTCAGCAATGTAGTATATTGCCCAGCCACATAGTATATTGCCCAGCCATGTAGTATGTTGCACAGCAAAAAACAAAATCCAGCTCACCATACCGACATTCCCAAGAGCTCGGAGCACGGAACCGCTGTGCCAGGGCGTGGACGAACAGGAAAGAGAAGGAGATCCAGCTCAACGAAATAGTGAAAAATCCATAATTTATTTCACTTAAAATATAGTGAAAGGACAAAACATCAGCATACAGCCATGTAGTATATTGCACAGCCCACGTAGTATATTGCCCACTCACGTAATATATTGCCCAGCCACGTAGTATATTGCTCAGCCACGTAGTATATTGCTCAGCCACGTAGCATATTGCCCAGTCACGTAGTATATTGCCCAGCCACGTAGTATATTGCCCAGCCATGTAGTATATTGCACAGCCCACGTAGTATATTGCCCACTCACGTAATATATTGCCCAGTCACGTAGTATATTGCCCAGCCACGTAGTATATTGCTCAACCACGTAGTATATTGCTCAGCCATGTAGTATATTGCCCAGTCACGTAGTATATTGCCCAGCCACGTAGTATATTGCACAGCCCACGTAGTATATTGCCCACTCACCTAATATATTGCCCAGCCACGTAGTATATTGCCCAGCCACGTAGTATATTGCCCAGTCACGTAGTATATTGCACAGCCACGTAACATATTGCCCAGTGACGTAGTATATTGCACAGCCACGTAATATATTGCCCAGTGACGTAGTATATTGCCCAGCCATGTAGTATATTGCCCAGTGACGTAGTATATTGCACAGCCACGTAATATATTGCCCAGTGACGTAGTATATTGCACAGCCACGTAATATATTGCCCAGCCACGTAGTATATTGCCCAGCCATGTAGTATATTGCCCAGTGACGTAGTATATTGCACAGCCACGTAATATATTGCCCAGTGACGTAGTATATTGCCCAGCCATGTAGTATATTGCCCAGCCATGTAGTATATTGCCCAGCCACATAGTATATTGCCCAGCCATGTAGTATATTGCCCAGTGACGTAGTATATTGCCCAGCAACGTAGTATAGTGCCCAGCGATGTAGTACGTATATTGCACAGCCCACGTAGTATATTGCCCAGTCACATAGTATATTGCCCAGTCACATAGTATATTGCCCAGCCATGTAGTATATTGCCCAGTGACGTAGTATATTGCACAGCCACGTAATATATTGCCCAGCCACGTAGTATATTGCACAGCCCACGTAGTATATTGCCCACTCACCTAATATATTGCCCAGCCACGTAGTATATTGCCCAGCCACGTAGTATATTGCCCAGTCACGTAGTATATTGCACAGCCACGTAACATATTGCCCAGTGACGTAGTATATTGCACAGCCACGTAATATATTGCCCAGTGACGTAGTATATTGCCCAGCCATGTAGTATATTGCCCAGTGACGTAGTATATTGCACAGCCACGTAATATATTGCCCAGTGACGTAGTATATTGCACAGCCACGTAATATATTGCCCAGCCACGTAGTATATTGCCCAGCCATGTAGTATATTGCCCAGTGACGTAGTATATTGCACAGCCACGTAATATATTGCCCAGTGACGTAGTATATTGCCCAGCCATGTAGTATATTGCCCAGCCATGTAGTATATTGCCCAGCCACATAGTATATTGCCCAGCCATGTAGTATATTGCCCAGTGACGTAGTATATTGCCCAGCAACGTAGTATAGTGCCCAGCGATGTAGTACGTATATTGCACAGCCCACGTAGTATATTGCCCAGTCACATAGTATATTGCCCAGTCACATAGTATATTGCCCAGCCATGTAGTATATTGCCCAGTGACGTAGTATATTGCACAGCCACGTAATATATTGCCCAGTGACGTAGTATATTGCCCAGTCATGTAGTATATTGCCCAGCCATGTAGTATATTGCCCAGCCACGTAGTATATTGCCCAGCCACGTAGTATATTGCCCAGTGACGTAGTATATTGCCCAGCAACGTAGTATATTGCCCAGTTATGTAGTATATTGCACAGCCCACGTAGTATATTGCCCAGCCACGTAGTATATTGCCCAGCCACGTGGTATACAGCACAGAGCCATGTAGTATATTGCACAGCAAAGTAATATACAGCACAGAGCCACGTAGTATAATGGCCAGTCACGTAGTATATTGCCCAGCTACGTAGTATATTGCCCAGCCAGGTTTGTCACAGGTTAAAAAATAAAAAATAAACATATACTCACCTTTCCGAGAGCCCCTTGTAGTCCACGGCAGCTTCCGGTCCCAGGGTTGGTATGAGCGCAGGACCTGTGATGACGTCGCGGTCACATGACCGTGACATCATGGCAGGTCCTTCTCACGCAGGGCCTGGGATGATGTTGCAGTCACATGACCGTGACGTCATGGCAGGTCCTTCTTCCATACCATCTTTGCCACCGGAACCTGCAACAGAAGATGGCGGCCGGCGCGAGCGACAACGGAGGGTGAGTATAGCAGGTTTTTATTATTTTTTATTTTTAACATTACATTTTTTACTATTGATGCCACATAGGCAGCGTCAATAGTAAAAAGTTGGGGACACACAGGGTTAATAGCGGCGGTAATGGAGTGCGTTACCCGCGGCATAACGCGGTCCGTTACCTCCGGCATTAACCCTATGTTAGCGGTGACCGGAGGGGAGTATGCGGGCGACAGGTACTGACTGCGGGGAGTAAGGAGCGGCCATTTTCTTCTGGACTGTGCCCGTCGCTGATTGGTCGCGGCAGCCATGATAAGCAGCTGGCGAGACCAATCAGCGAATGAATAACCGTGACAGAAGGACAGACAGAAAGACGGAAGTGACCCTTAGACAATGATATAGTAGATATACCAATTGTAAACAGATGTACCAAACATCATCAAACCACATCCGAAGGGGTCAATGAATGACATACAGATAATAATAGAGCATGACCAGTAAAAGTAAGAGTAAATGGATTACCTGAGGGACCACGATGCCACCCACCCCAACGCGCATTTCGGCAACGTGCCTTCTTCCGGGGGTACCACACAGAGCTGTCACAGACCACTCCTGCTGGCAATTCAGTGGTTTTCCCTGATGTCAAGTCAACAGTGCAGCAGCTGCTCTTCCGCACTGTTCTGTTGATGGGGCGTGTCTGCCAATGCCATGCTGATTGGCAGCTTGCTTCCCCCTGCCCAACTGCGGAGAGCCAACTGTCACTCAGCATGATGTTGAACAGAGCAGCAAGGAAGAGGAAAAGCTGCCCTGTTGACGTGGAGCCTCAAAATTACTGACAGGTGACCGCTTTGAGCTGGCGCCAGGTAGCACAGGCAGGTATAGTGGGTAGAATAAGTATTTGATACACTGACGATTTTACAAGTTTTTTCCCCTACAAAGAATGGAGGTACATTTCAACTGTGAGAGAGAATCTAAAAATAAAAAACAGAAAATCATTTTATGATTTTTACATAATTAGTTTGAATTTTATTGCATGAACTATATTTGATACAATAGAAAACAGAACTTAATATTTGGTACAGAAACCTTTGTTTGCAATTACAGAGGTCAGACGTTTCCTGTAGTTCTTGATCAGGTTTGTACACACTGCAGCAGGGGTTTTCGCCTCTCCTGCATATAGATCTTTTCCAGATCTTTCAGGTTTCGGGCCTGTCACTTGGCAACATTGAGTTTCAGCTGTCTCCAAAGATTTTCTATTAGGTTAAGGTCTGGAGACTGGCTCCAGGACCTTGAAATGCTTCTTATGGAGCCACTACTTAGTTGCCTTGGCTATGTGTTTCCGGGCATTGTCATGCTGGAAGACCCAGTCACAACCCATCTTCAATGCTATTACTGAGGGAAGGAGGTTATAGGCCATCATCCCTTCATTATGCAGTCATTCTGTTCCCTTTGCAGAAAAGCACACCCAAAGTATGATGTTTTCCCCACCATGCTTCACTGTTAGGATAGTGTTCTTGGGGTTGTTCTCATCCTTCTTCTTCCTCCAAACACGGCGAGTTGAGTAAATACCAAAAAATATCTATTTTGGTCTCATCTGACCACAGTACTTTCTCCCATGCCTCCTCTGGATCATCCAGATGGTCATTGTTGAACTTCAAATGGGCCTGAACATGTGCTGGTGTGAGCAGGGGGACCTTTCGTGCCCTGCAGGATTTTAATCCATGATGGCGCAGTGTGTTACTAACGGTAATGTTTGAGACTGTGTTCCCAGCTCTCTTCAGGTCATTGACCAGGTCCTTCCATGTAGTTCTGAGCCAATTTCTGACCTTTCTTGGAATCATCCTTACCCCATAAGGTGAGATCTTGCATTTACCCCAGACCGATGAAGATTGACAGTCATCTTGTGTGTCTCCCATTTTCTAATAATTGTGCCAACAGTTGCCGCCTTCTCAACAAGCTGTTTTCCTATTGTCCTGTAGCCCATCCCAGCCTTGTCCAGGTCTACAATTTTATCCATGATGTCCTTAGACAGCTCTTTGGTCTCGGGCCATGGTGGAGAGATTGGATTGTGATTGATTGAGTGTGTGGACAGGTGTCTTTTATACAGGTAACAAGTTTAAACAGGTGCAATTAATACAGGAAATGAGCGCAGAGTAGGAGGGCTTCTTAAAGAAAAACTAACAGGTCTGTGACAGCCAGAATTCTTGCTGATTGGTCGGTGATCAAATACTTATTTCATGCAATAAAATGCAATTAATTATGTAAAAATCATGAAATCTCTCACAGGTGAAGCGTACCTACGATAAAAATTACAGACCTCTCCATTCTTTGTACGTGGGAAAACTTGCAAAATCTGCGGTGAATCAAACACTTATTTTCCCCACTGTAACCGTTAAGGAGAACTGTGAAATGCGCCCTACGAATAGTCCGTTCTCCATTGTGATATTATAATAGAATTGGTTAAGTATCACTGGAGATCTCCAGTCTGTAATAACCGGCACAATAGATCCAAAAATACACTTTTATTCAAGGAATGTTGCATAATTACGCTGACTTTACATGTGGATATACATTACTTAAAGTCTTGGGCGCCTACATTGTTACAATCCTCTTATACTATGAGGTGAAATTATTTTTCAATGCATTTTTTTCTACATTTTTATGGATGAAAATCTTCCATTATAAGTGAATGCTTCTTGGCCATGTGCCCCAAATAGCGGCTTTTATTGTACCTGTGAGTGATTATAGTGCGTCATGTTGTGACAAGCGTCGATTTACTGAAATTGTTCATGTACGTTGCGGATCACTTAGAAGAAGCGATTTCTTTAAAGTCGCGTTGCTGTAGGTTGCGTCACCTTTTTGCGTTTTTACTTCACATACTAAAATTGCTTCATCAGTCAAGACTCAAGATGCGCAGCGGCAGCAGGTGAAAGAGCGGTACATTTTATTTAATGATTTGAGCAACATTTGGATGAATTGGACTTAAAATCCAAAAGTAACTAATCATCAAATGTTAAAAAAAATTGTGATAAAGCCATAGAAACGTGCAGTCTATACAGTTCTATAGTCACTCCAAGTGCTGCCATATGGTGCTCTACACATCTTCCATACAATGGAGCACGTCGTAATTTCTGCATGAGTGTAAAAGCTCAGATTCACGCTTCCATGTTTGCTCTGCGCAGTTCACACAATATCATTTTTTGCAGTTATATTGCACATGTCATGGTACAGCAGTATTCTGAACTTTGGAGTTATATGGCGGCATTATGTGGGTACCAAATGGTTCCATCATTTACTACTGTCATTATACAGGGTATGTGCACACGATTTGCTTCCCCAGGCTGGTCCGCTCCCAAACCCTGCTAAAGAAACGCTAACAAAAAGCTCAAAATAATGAACACATCCATTTATAAGTTAAAAAAAATGACTTGTAGATCATATGTTCAGTCTTTTGAGTGTTTTTTTTAAATGCTTCAGGTTTCCAAAGAAGCCAGATGCTCCATACTGTATAACAGATGTCAATGGGAAGGCGTTCAGAGAACGCCCCGGTGTTTTTTCGGGAATATTGTCTGTGATTTTGCTTTAGAAAACACTAGCAGATTCTTCATTGATGAATTTGTAAAAAAAAAAATTCATCAGGAAAACGCTAGTACAGATGGCTGAAAATACTGGAAATAAGAATCTTTGAAAAAACACAGAGACAATTACCAAATAACGCTAAAAAAACGCTTCAGGTTCACAATATACCAGAGAAAAGGAGATTCCCGAAGCGTCTTCTGCTTGAAAGAGGCCATTTTTTGTCTCCTGACAAATATGTTGTGTAAACATACCATTAAAGGGATTCTGTGAGCAGTGAATGACTGTTCAAACTAAGTCCCGCCTCTCTGTGCTTGAGGCCGGTCTCACACATCCAGATAATTTCGGTACAGTAAAAATCGGTACCGGAGTTATCCGTGTCCGTGTGCTCACGTAGCACATCAGTGTGGCACATGTGCGGCAGCCGTGTGCTGCCCGTGTGCCGACTGAGGACCACACGGACCGTGCAGGAGATAGCGCTACAGTTAAGAGCTGTCCCCTGCATGTGGGGCTGAAGCCGGCATTCATTCCTTCTCCCCAGAAGAGAGAGAAATACCCAGCTCCCGCGATGTCTCCTCTCAGCACTGGCAGCAGGTCCTGTGTGAGCGGTCACGTGGTACCACTCATTACAGTGAGGAATATGCGCATATTCCTCACTGTAATGAGCGGTACCACGTGACCGCTCACACAGAACCTGCAGCCAGCGCTGAGAGGAGACAACGCGGGAGCTGGGTGGGTATTTCTTTGGCAAGCGGGCGGGCGCACAGGGGATAGGAGGCGGGAAGTGACCACAAAATTTATTTTTTACACAAAAACAAAAACAAAAAAAAGATTTTTCATTCCTTCTCTCCAGCCAACGCTGCTGGGGAGAAGGAACGAATGCCGGCTTCAGCACCACATGCAGGGGACAGCGCTTACTGTAGCGCTGTCTCTCCTGCGGGCAGTACGTGCACACGGAGGAGAGTGCACACTGTTCTCCGTGTGCACGTGTGCGGGACGCTTTGCGGACCATGCTGCCGGAGAAAAACAGACATGTCTCTGTGTTTTGCACACGGACACACGGTCCGTGAAAACACGGAGACATGTGCATAGACCCATTCACTTGAATGGGTCTACGTGAGTCAGTGTCTCCGGTACGTGAGGAAACTGTCACCACACGTACCGGAGACACTGACGTGTGAAACCGGCCTTATGGCGGGCCGATGATTTCTATACACCTTCCCCCCCTGCTTGTTTTCCCTCTATACCCACCCCATCTCTGTTTTGATTGACAGCTCAGGATAGAAGGCCAGAGATAGATGGAAACCAATCAGGTGGTAAGGTGTACTGTATATAAATGATTGGCCACAGCATGATGCACTGAGTGTCTGTGCTTGGTTTGACGTCATTCTGTGCCGACAGTCCCTTTAATGAAATTTACCAGTTATTCACAGCGCAGGTTTTCCATGTATGCTCAGTGATGACAAACCTTTGAGACTCCCACAATTTGATAATTCCAGGGTCCTGCTGTACTGACAATATCCTTTCTGTAGTGATTGTTGGAGTCCAGAGTTATAAATATCTATCACAGATTATATGGAGAGAATATTATATGTATTTTTTGTTTAAAAAGCAAACAAACAAAACCTTTAAGCGGTGCATCTTGATATAATATAATAACTATATGTACTATATGGACATATTATGCTATATGTACATACTGTATTATAGTACTGTTATTAAGCACTTGAATGGTGGCATTATTTAAAGAGAATCTATCGACCTCATATGAGGGCACTGTAATGTAGGCAAACAGAAGCTGAATCCAACGATGTATCACTTAGCTTACTGGGTGCAGCAGTTCTGACACAATCAGAGCTTTTAGATTTAGAATGAAGCAGAGCTGAGAAAGCTAGCCACGCCCACACCACAGCTAACTCCGCCCACACCAGGCTCTCAGCGTACAAAGTCCATAGATAATATCACAGGAGGGGGGGGTGTCGGACTAGTTCGGTAATGTTAATCTTTTTGTGATAAATTCATCAGTTATTAAACAATAGTATGCACTTTGACAAGTGACACGTCCCTGAATTCTGTGTTTCAGCCTCTATCTCCTGCTGATTTCAGATTACACATCAAAATCTTGCTGACAGATTCTCTTTAAGCACTATGCAGCACTTTGGGGACATACTATGGTATGGTTATTCAACAGTGTGCGGTATTATTTAAGCACCACGTGGCACCGTTGGGGATATATTATGTTGGTATTATTTAAGCACTATATGACATTTGTGGTCATATTAAGGTAGTGTACTCACTCCATGTGCCGCCATATAGTGCTCTATACAGCTTCCACGCAAAGTAACTCCTTAACACAATGCCCAATGGAGCATGCCATCATTTCTGCAGGAGTGTAAAAAGCAGAATGATGGTATTTTGGGGGCATATTCAGGTGCTGTTATTTAATCACCTAATGGCACTGGTTAGGAATATTATTTTGCTGTTATATAGCACTGTATGGTAGCATTATTTAACCACCAAAAGGCACTACCTTTAATGGTGGTTTTATTTAGCACTGTATGTTAGTATTATGTAACCACCACATGGCACTGTTGAGGACAAATTATAGTACTGTTATTGAAACAGTATATGGAACTTATGAGGCATATTATGGAGCTTTTATTTAGCACTCTATGTTAGTATTATTTAACCTTATGGGGCATATTATGGAGCTTTTATTTAACACTCTATGTTAGTATTATTTAACCACCATATGGCACTGTTAGGGACATCTTATATAGCAGTGTATGGTGGTACTATTTTAGCACCATATGGCACTGTTGTGGATATATTATGGTTGTATTACTTAAGCAATATATGCCATTTGGGGTCATATTGAGGTACTGTTAATTATGGGGGTATTATTTAAAGAACTGTTGGGGACAAATTAAGATACTGTTATTTAATCATTATACAGCACTGCTGGGAAATATTATTTTGCGGTTACATAGCACTTTATGATGATATAATTTAACCACCATATGGCACTTTTATTTAAGCACTATATGGCAGCACTGGAGCACATTATGGCGCTGCTACTTAGCTTGTATGCTATTATTATTTAGGTACAATATGGCACCGTTGGCGACATGTTAGTGAGCACTGGATGGTGATATTATTCATGTATTGTAGAGCACTGTTGGGGACATATTATAGTACAGTTAATTAGCACTTTGTGGTAGTATTATTCATGTACTAAATATCATTGCCAGACACACTTTATGGCAGTAGTTTATAGGGGAAAATCTCTATGTCCGAACAAGAGATTTCATAAATCGTACAAGGGACCTCGAACTCCATTTTCATTTCTTTTTTGTATTATTATCTTTCACTGTGATTTTTTTCCTATGTGTTTATTTTATTTGCGCTATTCTTATATATGTCAGGACAGAAAAATAATAAGAACTGTTAGATCCCAATCCTTGTACAACATTGCAGCATTATGTGGCCACAGGCTCGGACTGGCCCACAGGAGAACAGGAGAATTCTCCGGTGGGCCGCTCTGCAGCTTTTTATCTGACCAGTATGTCCTGGCACAAGAAATTCAGGACATACAGAGAAAAGCAAAATCTTATAAATTACAGTAAACCCAGTTTATTAATACACAAAGTTGTGAATGAGAAAAAAGTCGTATTTGCACGTAGCTGAAAAGTGGTGGCCATGGAGTTGAGGTTACTGGTGTGCCCTGGAGTTGAGGTTACTGGTGGGCCCTGGAGTTGAGGTTACTGGTGAGCCCTGGAGTTGAGGTTACTGGTGGGCCCTGGAGTTGAGGTTACTGGTGGGCCCTGGAGTTTAGGTTACTGGTGGGCCCTGGAGTTTAGGTTACTGGTGAGCCCTGGAGTTGAGGTTACTGGTGGGCCCTGGAGTTGAGGTTACTGGTGGGCCCTGGAGTTTAGGTTACTGGTGGGCCCTGGAGTTGAGGTTACTGGTGGGCCCTGGAATTGAGGTTACTGGTGGGCCATGGAGTTGAGGTTACTGGTGGGCCCTGGAGTTGAGGTTACTGGTGGGCCCTGGAGTTGAGGTTACTGGTGGGCCCTGGAGTTGAGGTTACTGGTGGGCCCTGGAGTTGAGGTTACTGGTGGGCCCTGGAGTTGAGGTTACTGGTGGGCCCTGGAGTTGAGGTTACTGGTGGGCCCTGGAGTTGAGGTTACTGGTGGGCCCTGGCAGTCCAGTCCGACATCATGGAGTCACATACCTCTATGTATTCCACATCACTATTTCATTTCTTTTCTCACTTTTTATCTCCGCAGGTCACCAAAATGTTGGCTGTGGTGGTGATTCTTTTTGCCTTTCTGTGGATGCCGTACAGGACGCTGGTCGTGGTCAATTCTTTTCTCTCCCATCCTTACCTTGAAAATTGGTTCGTGCTCTTCTGCAGAATTTGCATTTACCTGAACAGCGCCATCAACCCAGTGATTTACAACCTCATGTCCCAGAAGTTCAGAGCGGCTTTCAAGAAACTCTGCAAGTGCAATAAGAAGCGAACGGAGAAGCCGGCGAATTACGAGGTGGCCCTTAACTACAGTGTTATCAAGGAATCGTCCAATGGGGGAAGCCCAGATCATTTCAGCACGGAGCTGGATGACATCACTGTCACTGACTCCTACCTGTCCGGTGCAAAAATGTCCTACGATGACACATGTCTACCTGCAGACGTCACGTATGGCACCACATAGCAGGTAAACCAGCCAATAACGTACAGATGTGGCAGGACGGAGGGCAGAAGAGCTGACAACCATGGGGCAGAAATAAAGCTGATAGCATGATGTCTGACCTGGAATTTTACATGGGACTGTATATAAACCCCCGGAGTTAACTGGGCACCTGAAGTGTTAATTGAATGTGTGACTGGATGTAACCACAGGTTACCGTATTTTTCGGACTACAAGACGCACTTTTTCCCCCCAAAAAAAGGGGGGAAAATGGGGGGTGCGTCTAATAGTCGCAATGCAGGCTTACCGTGGAGGCAGAGGTTCGGTGGCAGAGGTGCAGCGGCAGAGGTGCGGTGGCAGAGGTGTGGCGGCAGAGGAGGCGCAGTAAGCGGGGTCCCTTTCTCTGGTGAGGTGATGCAGCAGCCCAGTAAGCAGCAGAGCCGGGTGAATCCTGTTGTTATCGGTGGTGGCGACCATTTTCCTGAGGCCGCGCGTGCGCAGATGGAGCGCTCTGCTTCCCGTGACTTCAGGAAAATGGCCGCCGCGATCTCCATCGGCGCACGCGCGGCCTCCCGCGGCCATTTTCCTGAAGCCCCGGGAAGCAGAGCGCTTCATCTGCACACGCGCGGCCTCAGGAAGATGGCCGCCCCCACCGATAACAACAGGATTCACCCGGCTCTGCTGCTTACCGGGCTGCTGCATCACCATACCGGGGAAAGGGACCCCGCTTACAGCGCCTCCTCTGCCACCGCACCTCTGCCACCGCACCTCTGCCGCCACGGTAAGCCTGCATTGCCTGCACGGTAAGCCTGGGACCCCTCTCACGCCATACCTCTCACTGCACCTCCTGATCCCAGCACCTCCTGATCCCAGCACCTCCTGATCCCAGCACCTCCTGATCCCAGCACCTCCTCATCCCAGCACCTTCTTATCCCAGCACCTCCTCATCCCAGCATCACCCCACCTCTGCCGACACCTTGCCTCCTGTGACCCTGCTCTGCCACCGCCAGCCCTCAGGTAAGATACTGTAAATTCGGACAATAAGACGGACCCCCATCTCATAAAAAATCTTTTTTTCTGCAATTTTCACCCCAAATTTGGGGTGCACCTTATGGTCCGGTGCGTCTTATAGTCCGAAAAATACGGTATATTGGGTACATGTGGTATCTGTGAAAAAAAATGTTGCAACACATACTAGAAACATGTGAAGGGGGCCTAAGGGTGTGTTCACACTACGATATTTTGCAGATTTTTTTGAGTGGTAACTCTCCATTTTTGTGGAGTTTTGAGGATTTGGAGAGTTTCTGCTCAGTGCCTATGTGCACTATGAGTTTTCTTAGAGGAAACTGAACAGAACCTCCAAGTTTTTGAAGATTTTTGAGGAGGATGTGAAGAATTTCCTCTCAGTTTCTGCTCTAAAAAAAAAAAATCATCAAAATACTCTGCCAGCTACTGCTCTAAAAAAATCCTGAGAAAAGAAAACCTCTGTGTGACAATCCCCTTACTGAATCACTACTTTCCATGAGGTTTTGAGAGACTTTGATGATGCTCAGGAGATTTGACAACTGTTGTGGAAACCTCCGGAGGTCTCCTCTTTTTCTGGACCATTGCAGACAGGACCTTGAATATCTTTACCCTCAGCTCATAGCTGTCAACATTTCCCTTTTTTTGACAAGCTCTGCTACATCTGTATGTTTATAAGGCTGGAACTACGCCACGACTTTGGCCGTGATACAGGTGGTGTTGCCAAAAATTGCTACATCAGAGCGTGTGCAAGTGACTGGGGTCTCATCGTGAACCTTAGGGTGCCGTGACCGCGACAAGTAAGTTGTAAGAAATCCAACCAGTCCGATTTTTGTGGACTTGCTTGTCGTGGTTGCGGTGGGAGCCCATTCACTTGATTGCTCTGATGAAGTAGTAGATATCTTTAGTCGAGTGACCTGTTCTGCGGCCCAAGTTACCGTTTAGCCCCAGACTAATGGTGACAATCATTACCATGATACAAAACAATCTCAGCTTTTGCTGATTAATAGGCTACCTCTTACCAGGAGAGGTATTTTTACTGCTACCACAATATGAGTGCCATATCATCTGCTTTATGTCATTTAAGCAAGAAATCAGAACTGAGCAACCAGAAGAACTACGAGACAGAAGTCCGAGAATTGTGTTATCGAGACAGCAAACAGGTAGCCAATGTTTACCGAGATGCCAGCACAGAGTGTTATCTTGTTATTCTTGCAACCACCACCGGGTGGAGCGCACTCCTTGATTTTACAGTTCTTATTGAGCTCATTATTGTCTGTATACAGTTAGCTCCCCCTGGTGGTGACCGCAGGCAGAACAAAAATATTATAAAAAAAAAAAAAAAATCACAGAATCGCAGGAGGGTTCCATTCATGACAAACACTTTGTTTGAGTGGCGTGACATATACTGTACCTATCCATTCAAAGACATATGACTTGTCAAAGATAGCTGAGACCCAACACTCATCACCGACCTTATGGGCAAGGGGAGAAGTGTCGATCTTGGGAGAACCATTTTAAGGAAATTAAAACTAGTGTTGTTTATGGTAACCTCTAGCTTCCTAAATGGGTGATGACTGTCATCATGTGTCAGTGGGTATCAGAACAGAGAGCATTATCCGTAACAGAGTATGATGCAGTATTACGGAACCGCCAATAAAACAGTTTCCCTAATATCATGTTTAAATCAGATCACAGAGGGGTGTTCCACCTTCAGAAAATTCTAGTTAACGGGTGCAGTTTATTATTAAAAAAAAAAAAAAACAATAGCAGATCTTTGCTTACCGTCCCCAGGTCTAGCGCTGAGTCTCTGCCTCTGCTCCCAGTGTCTTTTATTGGCTACACTGCTGATGTCATCTCGATAGCGCTGCAGCCAATCAGTTAGCTCAGTGGCCCTGTCCGCTTGGAAGGACCGTCTCATTCCGAGCCATTAAGCACACTGATTGGCTGGTGACGTCAGCACTGCAAACAATACCAGAAACCAGGATCAGTGGTGTAGACTCAGCGTTGGACATGGGGAGGGTGAGTAAAGCACTATTTGTTTTTGTAACAAACTGTACCTGCAAAATGCGTGCAAAAAAAATATCTGTCATTCTTGAAATTAAACATGGTTGGTGGGAATGGAGTACAATCGAGCCAAAAATTAGCGACTTTTCAAAAGGACGCTATTGATGAATCGGCAAAAAATCATCTGGGAACCACAAACCCCATCCACAATGAAGGACATAAAAACATAACAGGAGAGCACATATATAATAGACTTTAAGAAGCTGCAAATTACGGTAAAAGTAGAGTAAAATGAAAATGAAAAACAAGTAAAAAAAATAGTAAAAATCAGACAAGAGGGGGCAAATCCAATAATGAATCAGACAGAAAAAAAGAAAAGTGACTTAAAGTAAAAGGCAAATGATGAACAGGGCCCTAAGTGAGTCACATGCAATTTAAAGGGAATTTGTCAGCAGATTTTTGCTATGTAATCTAAGAGCAGCATAATGTAGGGGCAGAAACCCCGATTCCACCTGGGTCGCTATCTTTCTGGGCTTCATGTTGAAGGTTTGATAACTTCACTGTTATATCAGCAGAAAATTATCACTAGAGTTCTAGTAAACCTACTGCCATGTAGTCAAACCCCGCCCCCCTACACTGATTGGCATCTTTCTGCCCATGCACAGTGTACACAGGAGACAGCCAATCAGTGGTGAGGGCGAAGTTTTACAGAGCTCACTATTCAGAGAACTGTTAGATCTGCAGGAGAGAAAACAATATTAATGAAAACTGCAGCACCTAGTAATGTAAGTGACACTTTACTTAAATCAGGGTCTCTGCCCCTACATCATCAGATGAGGCAGCAAATACCTATTGAGAAATTCCCTTTAAAAGGAGCATGGCGGCACGTTTTTACATCTGGATGTTGTGATATGGCTGTATAGGTGCTTGCCCCCCCCCCCCCCCCCCCACCAAAAAAAAATAAAAAAATATATATATAATTTTTTTTTTCTTTACGGATGTGTACACCTGCTGTCTGAGATATTTATGGACGCGGATTCTACATTTCCTGCCAATGGTCGTTCGTTCTGATGATCAACAAGTTAAGAGCCACTGTTCACATCTGAGTTCGGAGGCTTTATCGCAGAATTCTGGATTCTATCCAACGGCAATGGAGCAGGACGCTGCAATAGTTTTTTTTCGTGACGGAAACCTGACTGACCCCGTTAGAGTCGGTGGGCTCCATTAGACGCGTTTTGGATCCTCCAGTTGATGGATCCGTCCCCTGCCCGAAATCCATGAACTGTTTCTGTAACACAAAGCCTGTAGAATTGGCAGTCATGCACGCCGCCTGCTGAGTACGCGGACAAAGGTGGCAGCAGCACTTCTGATATATTCGCTGCACTTGTGCGGATACATCTGTGGATATGGATTTGTACATACTTGTGATAAGTGATACGAGTGCTTGTGTGATATCTGCTTTTCTGAAGCTTTCGTACAGTCGCGGGATAAAAGTGCATCACACGAGTACCCGGCCTCATGTATAGGGTTATGCTTTGTTATCTCGTAGGTTTGCAATATTTCCATCCTTATAGAAAACTTTATTTTTCATGTTTATAAAATGGAGCAGAATCACAAGGAATATCAGAAATGATGGCTTGTTTGGGAGCGTTATTCTTCATCATCGGTGACTTTTCTCCCATCCCTGCCTGGTCTCGCTATCGACAATGGTCTATTGTTTTAATCTAAGGGTCTTTCGCACTGCGTTCCTCCCCATGTTCAGTGGTCCCATCTGGGCGTACATACGAACTCCTCACAAAACGGGTTTCGGTTGTATGCACCGATGGGACCAGACGGTGCACTACACGGTGCAGACGGAGTCACCGTGTAATCTGTCATGCTTCATTTTCAGGAGTGTACGCCTACTGGAGGTGGACATCTAGACCTAGTCGGCTGCATCTAGGTGTCCACTTCCAGGGCTTCATTGTAAAAGGGGTGCACTTGCCACACATGCACTTGCCAATTTTTAGTTATTTGATCCCATAAATTTAATTTATACCTATATTTTTCTCACTTCACCAATTTAGAATATTTAGTGCTGATGAATCACACACAAAATCGGATTATACAAATATTTAAGCACAGGTTGTAATGCAACAAAATAGGAAAAAAGCCAAGGGGGTGAATACAATTGAAAACCACTGTAAAGATAATTAACACTTTTCCGACATCGAGTGTAAGGCCGGGATCACACATGCGAGAAATACGTCCGAGTCTCGCATGGTAATACCCGGCATTGCCACCGTCACTCAGGAGCTGAGCGTGAGGCCTCATAGCAATACATGCAGCCTCACGCTCCGCTCCAGAGAAACGGCGGCAATGCCAGGTATTACCATGCGAGACTCGGACGTATTTCTCGCATGTGTGATCCCGGCCTTAATGTACGCCAATGTTGGACTCCCTCCCTTTGATGTAGGCTCCGGCGCTGAGCCCACATCTTTCCCAGCACATGTCAGCTGTTTTGAACAGCTGACATGTGCCTCTAACAGCCGTGAGTGGAATCACGAACCACCCGCAGCTGTTAACTAGTTAAATGCCGCTGTTAAACTCTGACAGCGGCATTTAACACTCACTTAGAATCATAGAATGGGAAAGTTGGAAGGGACCTCCTGGGTCATCTGGTCCAACCCTCTACTCAAAGCAGGATTCACTAAATCATCCCAGTCTGTCCAGCCTCTGTTTTGAAAACTTCCATGGAAGGAGAACTCACTTCTGAAAAGCACGCCGGAATCCCACCCATCGGTGACCCCGTGTCACCGATGGGTTGGCATGATACTCAGAGATCTTCAGCAGACCTCTATGGTTGTCAGTACCAGATTGTTATGAGCGCCACCCGGTGGTCGCCGCTCATAGCAAGTGAGCAATTCTGCTACATACAGGCGATCTGATCATCGCCTCTATGTAGCAGAGCCGATCGGGTTATGGCAACTTCTAGTCTCCTATGGACACTATTGAAGCATGCAAAAAGTAAAATAAAAGTTTTTAAAAATATAAAAAAAAATAAGAGTTCAAATCACCCCTCTTTTCAAAATAAAACAATTAATAAAAATCAAACCTACACATATTTGGTATCGCTGCGTTCAGAATCGCCCGATCTATCAATAAAAAAAAAGGATTAACCTGATCGCTAAACGGGGTAGTGATAAAAAAAAAAAGTCAAAACGCAAGAATTTCTTTTTCTGGTCGCTGCAACATTGCATTAAAATGCAATAACGGGCAATCAAAAGAACATATCTGCACCAACATGGTATCATTAAAAATGGAAGCTTGATACACAAAAAAATAATAGATCAAATAGAGATGCTACAGGTATCGGAAAATGGCGCAATTTTTTATAAATTTTTAATAAAGTTTGGATTTTTTTCACCTCTTAAGTAAAAAAGAACCTAGCCATGTTTGGTGTCTATGAACTCGTAATGATCTGGAGAATTATATTGGCAGCTCAGTTTTAGCATTTACTGAACATGGTATAAAAAAAAAGAAAGAAAACTGTGGGATTGCCCTTTTTTTGCAATTTCGCTGCACTTGGAATTTTTTTTTACCATTTTCCAGTACACAATATTAACATATCGACACTAATGGTGTCATACAACTCGTCCCGCAAAAAGCAAGCCCTCACATGGCCATTTTGACCAAAAATAAAAAAAATTATAGCTCTGGGAAGAAGGGGAGCAAAAAATAAAAATGCAAAACAAAAAATACCTCTGGACGTTAAGGGGGTTATATAGGACCCTTTTCTCTTATTTCTATATGAATGTTCACTTGTGATTATCTGTGATCACTAATAAAGTTGCTGCCTCCAGTACACTTCTCCTGCGGCGGCCACTACTGGCGAAATGTAGTATTACATGGGGCACATACAAATAAACAGTCACCTGTTTGATACTGATACTGTGGAGTGGAAGCTTCTTGTTATTAGTGATTCTTCACTCTGGCTGAAAGTGAGGAGTCCTAAGCAAGACTAGGAGAGTCAAGGAGGATTTTCTGAAGTATTAGAGATCTAAATCCTAGAAAAATATTACTAGGGCCAATATCTTGTACAGTCACTACCAAAGCTGTGACAATACACGGCACCACATAATTGTGCTTGTAATATTACAGTACATGGGAATGAATGGCTGATGAATGACCTCCAAAAATGTTCTCATCAATCCTCAATTTCATATCGCCCCAGTTTATTTAGGGAAATGCAATTTTTGGGCTTAAAAATATATATTTTTTGTGTTGTGATGAAGAGTTGATATCAGCTGTAAATACTCCTGGTGTGATGTAACAAGCAGACATGAAATACTGATTATTGTGATGAATCTGAATATGCTTCTCTGTTCAACATCCTGGAGTTTTTATGTTTGTGCTATAAAATAAAATTAAGAAAAGACGATGGTGTGAGTCTCATTATTTACTGGTGGAAAGATAAATTAGACAGACAGAAAAACACATGATAGATATACAGATAATAGACAGATAGATGATAGACAGATAGATAATAGGTAGATAGAAGATAGATGATAGATAATAGATAAATAGATGATAGATTGATGATAATAGATAGATTGATTATAGATAGATAGATATTAGATAGATAGATAGACGGATCTACGACATGGACAGCGCTACCGCGTTCTATAACTCCACTCTCACATCAGCCATAGACTCCGTCGCCCCTCTCATGCATGGCACAGTGCGACAAACCAATAGGCAACCTTGGCATAACAATCTCACAAAAAAAACTTCGACAAGCATCCAGGGTTGCAGAGTGGCGTTAGAAGAAAACACGCCTGCCAGACGATTTCACTGCTTTCAAAGAAGCTACATTTGACTTCAAATTAGCCCTCACCTCCGCTAAACAGACCTGTAACGGGGTCTACCAAGCTGGGGTACCTCTTTCAGTACCACCGCGTGTTTCCCCGTGAAGTCCACTCTGTTTTGCTAGATTCTGAATGAAGGACGCTGGCAGGAATTTCTTGATTACATGAGAGCATATAAAAGCTGACTGCTTCTCCCCGTATTTCCAGTCTAAGAACAACCTTTATTTACAGCACACAGAATATATAACACAGATACACAGGGCAGGCCAATAGGAACACAGCAGGCCAGACATACATTACAATAGCCGCAGGGGGCCGGAGCCTGCCAATATTTACTGTGGGAATTACAAAGGTGGGGGGAGGTCAGAAAGAGAATATCTTGTCCAGGGGTGCAGCCTGTGAACTGATGCATTTCACATGGAAACTATTATACATATATATACTGCATAACATTCTTGGTGCTGGGGGGTTCTGTAACACGGCTCCCCTTTTCAGCGACGCAATCGACATACACAGTCTGATCCTTAACGGATCGGTTTGGGGATGACCAAAGTTTATGGGGTTGGTACGAGTTTCATTTGTCGACTTAGTCCATCGGCGTTACCGTTTTGTTTGCCAGGTCGGTAGTGGATGGTGAAGTCAAGAGGTTGTAGGGCTAAACTCCACCGCAGTAATCTAGCGTTGTCTCCGGAGACCCGATTAAGCCAGACTAGGGGATTATGGTCCGTTAGGAGGGAAAACTGTTGTCCATACAAATATGGTTGTAACTTTTTGAGTGCTCATACTATTGCCAGGCACTCCTTCTCGATGGCCGCATAGCTCACTTCACGGGGCAGTAGTTTCCGACTCAGGTAAGCTACCGGGTGTTCTTGGCCGTCCGGCCCGACTTGGCTTAGTACTGCCCCCAATCCAAACATAGAAGCGTCTGTGTGGACAAGGAAACGTTTAGTTGGATCGGGTGCGGCCAATACAGGGGTATTGGTGAGGGCGTCCTTTAGCTGGCGGAAGGCTTCCTCACACTCTGGGGTCCAGGTTACCTGGCGGGGTTGGTTCTTACGGGTCAGATCAGTGAGGGGCTTGGCTACGCTGCTGTAATTGGGAACGAATTTCATGTAATACCCCGCTGTCCCTAGAAACACCATGACCTGGGTTTTAGTGCGTGGGGTGGGCCATTTGGCTATGGCCTCAATCTTGGCTGGTTCTGGTCTCTGTTTCCCACTTCCCACCCAATGCCCTAAATACTGAACCTCTGCTTTGCCCACGTGACACTTGTTTGGGTTCAGGGTGATTCCGGCCTTGTGGATCCTGTCTAATACTGTCTCTAGGTGATTTAGATGCTCTTCCCATGTCGCGCTGTAGATGGCGATGTCATCCAGGTAGGCACACGCATAGTCCTGGAGACCATCCAGAAGCTGGTCAGCCAGCCTCTGGAAGGTCGCCGGGGCAGTCTTCATCCCGAATGGCATATCTCGAAACTGGAATAAGCCAAACGGGGTGACAAATGCCGACTTGGGAATAGCATCAGGACTAAGGGGAATCTGCCAGTAGCCTTTGCATAGATCGATTGTGGTCAAATACGTTGCCCTTGCCAGCTGGTCTAACAAGTCATCCACACGCGGCATGGGATACGCATCCGTCACTGTTTTCTCATTGAGCTTACGATAGTCTACACAAAACCGTTTTATCCCATCCTTCTTGGGCACTAACACTACGGGGGATGCCCAGGGACTATCTGACTCTTCAATGACCCCTAAACGCAACATCTCTTGTATCTCTTGTCGCATCCCTTCTCGTACAGACTCAGGGATGCGGAAGGGGGGTTGTCGCAGGGGGGTCTGATCCTGGGTCTCAACCTTGTGTTGTGCCAGGTGAGTGTACCCGGGTTTCCCCGAAAACATACTCTGTCGCTGCCTCAACAACTCCTCCACCTGCTGTCTCTCCCGGGGACCTAAGTCTTCACCCCAGTGTACCTGGTCCCATGTTTTAGACTGAGTTCTCTCCCCTAAGACATCAAGCAAGGGAAGTCCGGCTAAATCCTCTGCTTCAGGTGCACAGATGGCCACTACCTCTTCAGGGCGCTCCCGATAGGGCTTCAGCATATTCACGTGGAACATGCGGATAACCCTGGGGTCATCACAATCGGCGACATTATAGGTGGTGTCGGCTATTTTCCCCACTACCTGGTAGGCTCACAGAAAAAAATCCCCAAAGAAAAGAAAAATATTCTAAAAATTTATCCTTTATTGATATATATTAAAATCATAAATGTGCACTTGACAACACCAACACCAAGTAGATGCAAGCGTACTATAGGAAAGGCCGGGTGGTGCCAAGCCCTACGCTTTCTCAATACTCCCTACCTGTCAGCGGAGGTTGGCACCCTATTATCCTGCGCCGTGGCGCCCCCGCTCCTCGTCGACTAGCCCTGCTATCCCTTTAATGCCCTAAGTAGGGTCAGGAGAGAAAATCTCACTCAAACAATAATTAAATATGGATAGCTTGGAAGGACATGAAAATGTCAGTAAAATATCTAACTAGATCTAAGGGTCTCACCTGACTTGGTAGTCTGTGTCCCTTACTTAGTATATATATACATCAAAATTATTATTTAGGCAAGACGATATAGACAACAGGTAGGGATGTCACAAAGAGACTAAACAAATACACATGTGATCTTGGTCTAGTGCAGAGTAGCCACACATCGTCCCCCCATACACTTGTTTGTTGTGACACACGTGCTGACCAGATCCATAAATCACCTTCTATTTCACACAGAAGTTAATATGCATATCCCTTTTCTACTCAACGCGTTTCTCCCCTTCTAATGAAAAGGGGTTCATCAGGAGTACATCCAGATAACAAAGGGTTACTTAGCTTGCATAAGATATCAGCATGTTGGCATGGTAGATAGCTGCACCACCGGGCCGATCCCCTTATCTCAGTAGCGCCCCCTCAGCACGTGTGTCACAACAAACAAGTGTATGGGGGGACGATGTGTGGCTACTCTGCACTGAGTATCTATTGAGAGCTGCAGCTTGATCGCTATTATGACTGTATGGGATATGCTTGACACTACAGCAAATACATCTTCCCTATTGTCATCATAACATCTGGTGACCGTAATACATATATAGCTAGACCAAGATCACATGTGTATTTGTTTAGTCTCTTTGTGACATCCCTACCTGTTGTCTATATCGTCTTGCCTAAATAATAATTTTGATGTATATATATACTAAGTAAGGGACACAGACTACCAAGTCAGGTGAGACCCTTAGATCTAGTTAGATATTTTACTGACATTTTCATGTCCTTCCAAGCTATCCATATTTAATTATTGTTTGAGTGAGATTTTCTCTCCTGACCCTACTTAGGGCATAAAAGGGATAGCAGGGCTAGTCGACGAGGAGCGGGGGCGCCACGGCGCAGGATAATAGGGTGTCAACCTCCGCTGACAGGTAGGGAGTATTGAGAAAGCGTAGGGCTTGGCACCACCCGGCCTTTCCTATAGTACGCTTGCATCTACTTGGTGTTGGTGTTGTCAAGTGCACATTTATGATTTTAATATATATCAATAAAGGATAAATTTTTAGAATATTTTTCTTTTCTTTGGGGATTTTTTTCTGTGAGTCTAGTTTGATTTACCCCAAGTGTATACTTTTTGACTGTGAGACACTACCTGGTAGGGCTCCTGCCATGCAGCTTGGAACTTGTTCTGCCTAGTGGGCTCCAACACCAAGACCTTCTGCCTTATTTCCAAGGTGCGCTCTCTGGCCCTCCGATCGTACCATACGCGCTGGCCCTGCTGAGCCACCTGCATGTTCCCACGTACAGCCTGGGTCAGCTCCTGTAGGCGGTCCCGGAATTCCAACACATAGGGTACAATAGGTACCCCTTCTATGGTGCCCTCCCCTTCCCAGTGTTCTAGCACTAAGTCTAGGGGTCCCCTTACCCATCTCCCGTATACCAGTTCGAATGGGGAGAACCCCGTGGATTCTTGGGGCACCTCTCGATAGGCAAACAGGAGGTGAGGCAAGAATTTCTCCCAGTCCCTGTAGGTCCTGGTAAAAGTCCCAATGAGTTGTTTTAACGTCCCGTTAAAGCTTTCACTCAACCCATTGGTTTGCGGGTGGTATGGGGCACTTCTAATGGACTTTACGCTGCACAGCTTCCACAGTTGGTTGGTCACCTCTGCTGTAAACTGGGTACCGTGGTCCGAGATAATCTCCCGGGGGAATCCAACCCGTGAGAAAACCTGGAGCAGGGCAGCCGCCACCGTCTCTGCCAGTATGTTAGGTAACGCAACCGCCTCTGGATACCGTGTGGCATAATCTACCACTGTCAATATATACCTTTTCCCTGATGGACTGGGTTTGGCTAACGGCCCTATCAGATCGACCGCTACTCGGCTAAATGGTTCCTCCACAATGGGGAGGGGGCGTAATTTGGCCTTGCATCGATCTCCCCTCTTGCCAATGCGCTGGCAACTGTCACAGGTCTGGCAGTATTGACGAACATCATAGGTTACCCCCGGCCAAAAGAAGTTTTGTGTCAGATGATGCCTGGTGCAACTGACGCCGAAGTGCCCGGCCAAGGGTATGTCATGAGAGATTTGCAGTAACTCCTGCCTTTAATTCTTGGGAACTACCAGCTGTCGTTTTATAGTGGGGCTCGTCCCTGTGTGGTGCTGCTCTGTGATCCGGTAGAGGAGTCCCTGCTTCCATATAAACTGTTCCCCTTCCAGTACACCTCTCCCCTCCTGTGCCTTCCCACGATATCCCTCCAATAAAGGATCCTCAAGTAACTCCCTCTTAAATTCATCTGGGGTGGCCCAAGAAATGTGTCTGGCTATTGGAATACGTGTAGGGCTGTGATGTCTTACCTCGGCCTCCTCTGAGTGTGATTCTGCCTCTGCAGCTCGAGCTTGTCTCCGGGTGGTCACAGGATATGTCTCAGCCAGAGGGGCAACCGAGAAGGCAGACAACATGGGCCCCAAGTCATTTCCCAGCAAAACGTCTGCAGGCAAATCCTCCATCAAGCCGACCTCAACAAGGCCATCCCCAACTCCCCAGTTCAGGTGAATCCTGGCAGTGGGCAGTCGATGTATGGCTCCCCCTGTTACACGGACTGCCACTGTCCGGTCCGTCTTCTCTTGGTCCCGGACGAGATGAGGCTTCACAAGGGTCAAAGTTGCTCCGGAATCTCTTAGTCCCTGCATGCATTTCCCATTAACCCACACGACCTGTCGATGCTGTTGTCGATTATCTGCCCGGGCTGCCTGCACGAGGTCTACTTCATGCAGCACTTCCTCCATGTCTTCCACCCCTTGGTTAGTTGTAGCCCCCAATGCCGGGTCAGCTTCGCCTTGGTAGCAGTGTACAGCGGCCCGGCGGAAGGTAGCTGTTCCCGCCTTTGGCCACTGGGTATGCTGAGTCCGGTTGGGACTTTGTCTTTGCAGGTGGCCCAGCTGACGGCAGGTGTGGCATCGCGCCCCAGAGGAACTGTGGTAGGCCGGATTTCTAGCTGGTCCCCTACAATCTTCGGTGGTTTGGGGCCCTCCAGGTCCATGGGCGGACCCCTATTGACCATCTTTGATCCGGACAACTGAGGCCTCCTGGCATCATGATGTTCATCGGCCAGACGAGCGGCTTCCTCAAGAGTCCTTGGCCGCCTGTCCCGAAGCCATTTCTGTGTCTCGGGGTTTAGTCCATTAAAGAATCGTTCTAACAAGAAGAGCTGGAGGACGCCCTCCTTAGTGGTTGCTTGGCTCCCTTGTACCCACTGTAGCAGTGACCGCCGTAATTTACAGGCCCATTCAGCGTGGATATCGGTTACTCGTTTTATAAGTCTGCGGAACTTTTGGCGGTATGCCTCTAGTGTCAGCGCATACCGGGCCAAGATCACTTCTTTGATCTGCTCATAGTCCATACAGTCCTCATCGGGTACCATGCGATAGGCATCCGCTGCCCGGCCTGTCAGCTTGCTGGCCAGAATCTGAACCTGTTCCTCCGGCTTCACTTGATGAAGGGCACACTGCCGCTCAAAGTCCTGCAGAAAGCCATCAATGTCTTCCTCTGCCTCCCCCAACTGTCGGAAGGCATTATACTGGATCTTTTTGTGGCTTACTGTTGAAGGTACCTGGGCGGAGGCCAGAGCTCCCCTTGCTCGCTGACTCTCCTCTCTCCGCTCTGCCAACTCCATCTTGGCCAGCTCCACTTTGGTCCGCTCTGCCATCTCCATCTTGGTTAGCTCTATCCTGGTCCTCTCGGCCATCTCTTCCTTCAGATCAGTACGCACGTCAGCCATCACCTCTCGTATGATCTCTACTGCAGGGTTTGGGCCATAGAACGCCAGTCTGTTCTTTACCTCCCTCTGGAATTCAGTGTCCTCCACGTTCACATTGGGGGGCGCTGCACTGTCGTGTTCCATGATGGCTGCTATCAAATCCGCTTTTGTTTTGTTGCTGGCGATTAACCCTCGGGCTTCCACCAGATCTTGTAATGTAGTCCTCTTTAACTTCTAGTAGTTGTCTTCCATTCATTCCTTTCCTCCTGTAGAAGGGATATCACATCCCACTGTCTGCCACCAGTGTAATGGGGTCTACCAAGCTGGGGTACCTCTTTCAGTACCACCCCGTGTTTCAGGAAGTCCACTCTGCTTTTGCTAGATTCTGAATGAAGGACGCTGGCAGAAATTTCTTGATTACATGAGAGCATATAAAAGCTGACTGCTTCTCCACGTATTTCCAGTCTAAGAACAACCTTTATTTACAGCACACAGAATATATAACACAGATACACAGGGCAGGCCAATAGAAACACAGCAGGCCAGACATACATTACAATAGCCGCAGGGGGCCGGAGCCTGCCAATATTTACTGTGGGAATTACAAAGGTGGAGGGAGGTCAGAAAGAGAATATCTTGTCCAGGGGCGCAGCCTGTGGACTGATGCATTTCACATGGAAACTATTATACATACATATACTGCATAACATTCTTGGTGCTGGGGGGTTCTGTAACAAGACCTATTTCACTAACCTTGTATCTTCACTATCCTACAACCGAAAACAACTATTCAGCACATTTACCTCCCTCCTCCGCCCACCACTGCAACCTCCAACTCCCCTCATCTCTTCCGAGGACTTTGCCACCTACTTTAAAAACAAGATCGAACAAGCAAGGCAAACTTTAACTGTTCCACGACCCCAACCACTCCATATACCAGACCTCTGCCCTTCCCTAATAACCTCCCTCTCCAACATCACTGAAGGAGAGCTTACTCACCTCTTTTCCAAATCGCACCTCACCACCTGTGCACTTAACCCCATCCCCTCCCACCTGGTCCCCAACCTCACTAACATGCTCATTCCAGCCCTAACCCATCTCTTCAACCTATCGCTATCTTCTGGTACCTTACCCTCAGCCTTCAAACATGCCACCATCACACCCATCCTCAAAAAAACTAACCTTGACTCAACTGCTATGCCCAGCTATCGCCCCATATCACTGCTCCCGTTTGCTTCAAAACTCCTTGAGCAGCATGTCCATGCTCAAATTTCCTCCCACCTCTCATCTAACTCTCTCCTTGACAACCTCCAATCTGGCTTCCGCCCCCACCACTCTACCGAAACTGCCCTGACAAAAATTACTAATGTCTTACTCACAGCCAAAGCTAACAGACAGTTCTCCATCCTCCTCCTTCTTGACCTGCCCTCTGCTTTCGACACAGTCGATCACTGCCTACTGCTATAGATTCTTTCTTCCCTTGGCATCAAAGACCTTGCCCTGTCCTGGATTGCCTCATACCGTATATACTCGAGTATAAGCCGAGATTTTCAGCCCAAAATTTTGGGCTGAAAGTGCCCCTCTCGGCTTATACTCGAGTCAAGGTGGGTGGCAGGGTCGGCGGGTGAGGGGGTGAGGGTGCTGAGGTATACTTACCTAGTCCCAGCGATCCTCTCGCTGTCCCTACCGTCCCACGGTCTTCTGTGCTGCAGCTTCTTCCCCTCTTCAGCGGTCACGTGGGACCGCTCATTACAGAAATGAATAAGCGGCTCCACCTCCCATAGGGGTGGAGCCGCCTATTCATTCCTCTAATCAGCGGTGCCGGTGACCGCTGATAGAGAAAGAAGCTGCGGCACCGAAGACCAGGCAGATGGACAGCGCGAGGATCGCCAGGACTAGGTAAGTATAGCATATTCACCTGTCCTCGTTCCAGCCGCCGAGCGTCGCTCCATCTTCCCGGCCGGCGCCTCCATCTTCCCGGCGTCTGCGCTCTGACTGTTCAGGCAGAGGGCGCGATGACGCATATAGTGTGCGCGGCGCCCTCTGCCTGATCAGTCAGAACAGAGACGCCGGGAAGATGGAGGCGCCGGAACGAGACGCCGGGAGCTGCAATCAAGGGAGGTGAGTATGTGTTTTTTTTTTTTTATTGCAGCAGCAGCAGCAGCGGCGGCGGCAGAGATTTATGTGGAGCATCTATGGGGCACAGTGAACGGTGCAGAGCACCGTATATGGCACATCTATGGGGCACAGTGAACGGTGCAGAGCACCGTGTATGACACATCTATGGGGCACAGTGAACGGTGCAGGGCACCGTATATGGCACATCTATGGGGCACAGTGAACGGTGCAGAGCACCGTATATGGCACATCTATGGGGCACAGTGAACGGTGCAGGGCACCGTATATGGCACATCTATGGGGCACAGTGAACGGTGCAGAGCACCGTATATGGCACATCTATGGGGCACAGTGAACGGTGCAGAGCACCGTATATGGCACATCTATGGGGCACAGTGAACGGTGCAGAGCACCGTATATGGCACATCTATGGGGCACAGTGAACGGTGCAGAGCACCGTATATGGCACATCCATGGGGCACAGTGAACGGTGCAGAGCACCGTATATGGCACATCCATGGGGCACAGTGAACGGTGCAGAGCACCGTATATGGCACATCTATGGGGCACAGTGAACGGTGCAGAGCACCGTATATGGCAGATCTATGGGGCACAGTGAACGGTGCAGAGCACCGTATATGGCACATCTATGGGGAAATATGAACGGTGCAGAGCACCGTATATGGCACATCTATGGGGCACAGTGAACGGTGCAGAGCACCGTATATGGCACAACTATGGGGCACAGTGAACGGTGCAGAGCACCGTATATGGCACATCTATGGGGCACAGTGAACGGTGCAGAGCACCGTATATGGCACATCTATGGGGCACAGTGAACGGTGCAGAGCACCGTATATGGCACATCTATGGGGCACAGTGAACGGTGCAGAGCACCGTATATGGCACATCTATGGGGCACAGTGAACGGTGCAGAGCACCGTATATGGCACATCTATGGGGCACCGTGAACGGTGCAGAGCACCGTATATGGCACATCTATGGGGCACAGTGAACGGTGCAGAGCACCGTATATGGCACATCTATGGGGCACAGTGAACGGTGCAGGGCACCGTATATGGCACATCTATGGGGCACAATGAACGGTGCAGAGCACCGTATATGGCACATCTATGGGGCACAGTGAACGGTGCAGAGCACCGTATATGGCACATCTATGGGGAAATATGAACGGTGCAGAGCACCGTATATGGCACATCTATGGGGCACAGTGAACGGTGCAGAGCACCGTATATGGCACATCTATGGGGCACAGTGAACGGTGCAGAGCACCGTATATGGCACATCTATGGGGCACAGTGAACGGTGCAGAGCACCGTATATGGCACATCTATGGGGCACAGTGAACGGTGCGGAGCACTGTATATGGCACATCTATGGGGCACAGTGAACGGTGCAGAGCACTGTATATGGCACATCTATGGGGCACAGTGAATGGTGCAGAGCACCGTATATGGCACATCTATGGGGCACAGTGAACGGTGCAGAGCACCGTATATGGCACAGCTATGGGGCACAGTGAACGGTGCAGAGCACCGTATATGGCACATCTATGGGGCACAATGAACGGTGCAGAGCACCGCATATGGCACATCTATGGGGAAATATGAACGGTGCAGAGCACCGTATATGGCACATCTATGGGGCACAGTGAACGGTGCAGAGCACCGTATATGGCACATCTATGGGGCACAGTGAACGGTGCAGAGCACCGTATATGGCACATCTATGGGGCACAGTGAACGGTGCAGAGCACCGTATATGGCACATCTATGGGGAAATATGAACGGTGCAGAGCACCGTATATGGCACATCTATGGGGCACAATGAACGGTGCAGAGCACCGTATATGGCACATCTATGGGGAAATATGAACGGTGCAGAGCACCGTATATGGCACATCTATGGGGCACAGTGAACGGTGCAGAGCACCGTATATGGCACATCTATGGGGCACAGTGAACGGTGCAGAGCACCGTATATGGCACAGCTATGGGGCACAGTGAACGGTGCGGAGCACTGTATATGGCACATCTATGGGGCACAATGAACGGTGCAGAGCACCGTATATGGCACATCTATGGGGCACAGTGAACGGTGCAGAGCACCGTATATGGCACATCTATGGGGCACAGTGAACGGAGCAGAGCACCGTATATGGCACATCTATGGGGCACAGTGAACGGTGCAGAGCACCGTATATGGCACATCTATGGGGCACAGTGAACGGTGCAGAGCACCGTATATGGAGCACATCTATGGGGCACAATGAACGGTGCAGAGCACCGTATATGGCACATCTATGGGGCACAATGAACGGTGCAGAGCACCGTATATGGCACATCTATGGGGCACAGTGAACGGTGCAGAGCACCGTATATGGCACATCTATGGGGAAATATGAACGGTGCAGAGCACCGTATATGGCACATCTATGGGGCACAGTGAACGGTGCAGAGCACCGTATATGGCACATCTATGGGGCACAGTGAACGGTGCAGAGCACCGTATATGGCACAGCTATGGGGCACAGTGAACGGTGCGGAGCACTGTATATGGCACATCTATGGGGCACAATGAACGGTGCAGAGCACCGTATATGGCACATCTATGGGGCACAGTGAACGGTGCAGAGCACCGTATATGGCACATCTATGGGGCACAGTGAACGGAGCAGAGCACCGTATATGGCACATCTATGGGGCACAGTGAACGGTGCAGAGCACCGTATATGGCACATCTATGGGGCACAGTGAACGGTGCAGAGCACCGTATATGGCACATCTATGGGGCACAGTGAACGGTGCAGAGCACCGTATATGGAGCACATCTATGGGGCACAATGAACGGTGCAGAGCACCGTATATGGCACATCTATGGGGCACAATGAACGGTGCAGAGCACCGTATATGGCACATCTATGGGGCACAGTGAACGGTGCAGAGCACAGTATATGGCACATCTATGGGGCACAGTGAACGGTGCAGAGCACCGTATATGGCACATCTATGGGGCACAGTGAACGGTGCAGAGCACCGTATATGGCACATCTATGGGGCACAATGAACGGTGCAGAGCACCGTATATGGCACATCTATGGGGCACAGTGAACGGTGCAGAGCACCGTATATGGCACATCTATGGGGCACAATGAACGGTGCAGAGCACCGTATATGGCACATCTATGGGGCACAGTGAACGGTGCAGAGCACCGTATATGGCACAGCTATGGGGCACAGTGAACGGTGCAGAGCACCGTATATGGCACATCTATGGGGCACAATGAACGGTGCAGAGCACCGTATATGGCACATCTATGGGGCACAGTGAACGGTGCAGAGCACCGTATATGGCACATCTATGGGGCACAATGAACGGTGCAGAGCACCGTATATGGCACATCTATGGGGCACAGTGAACGGTGCAGAGCACCGTATATGGCACATCTATGGGGCACAATGAACGGTGCAGAGCACCGTATATGGCACATCTATGGGGCACAGTGAACGGTGCAGAGCACCGTATATGGCACATCTATGGGGCACAGTGAACGGTGCAGAGCACCGTATATGGCACATCTATGGGGCACAATGAACGGTGCAGAGCACCGTATATGGCACATCTATGGGGCACAGTGAACGGTGCAGAGCACCGTATATGGCACATCTATGGGGCACAGTGAACGGTGCAGAGCACCGTATATGGCACAGCTATGGGGAAATATGAACGGTGCAGAGCACTGTATGGCACAGCTATGGGGAAATAATGATCTATTTTTATTTTTGAAATTCACCGGTAAATGCTGCATTTCCACCCTAGGCTTATACTCGAGTCAATAAGTTTTCCCAGTTTTTTGTGGCAAAATTAGGGGGGTCGGCTTATACTCGGGTCGGCTTATACTCGAGTATATACGGTACCTTTCCGACCGCACATTTAGCGTTTCCCACTCCCACACCACCTCCTCACCCCGCCCTCTCTCTGTTGGAGTCCCTCAAGGCTCTGTCCTAGGGCCCCTACTTTTTTCCATCTATACTCTTGGCCTAGGACAACTCATAAAGTCCCACGGCTTTCAGTACCACCTGTATGCGGTCGACACTCAGATCTACCTCTCTGGCCCAGATGTCACCTCTCTGCTGTCCAGAATCCCGAAGTGTCCATCAGCCATATCCTCCTTCTTCACCTCTCACTTCCTAAAACTCAATGTAGATAAAACCGAACTCATCATCTTTCCCCCATCTCACGTATCCCCCCTATCTGACCTTTCTATTATGGTAAACGGCATCACGCTCTCTCCCGCACCTGAAATCCGCTGCCTCGGGGTAACTCTCAATTCTGCCCTGTCCTTCAAACCGCACGTCCAAACTCTTGCCACCTCCTGTCGCCTCCAACTTAAAAATATTGCCAGAATCCGTTCCTTCCTCAGCCCACAATCTACCAAAACTCTTGTGAATGCCCTCATCATCTCCCGCCTCGACTACTGCAACATCCTCCTCTGTGGCCTCCCCGCTAACTCTCTTGCACCACTCCAGTCTGTCCTCAACTCTGCTGCCCGGCTAATCCACCTCTCTCCTCGCTACTCCCCTGCTTCTCCCCTCTGCAAATCCCTCCACTGGCTCCCAATTCCCCAACGAATCCAGTTCAAACTACTAACACTGATCTACAAAGCCATCCACAACCTGTCCCCTCCCTATATCTCTGAACTAATCTACCAATATCTTCCCTCATGTAGTCTCCGATCCTCCCAAGACCTCCTACTCTCCTCCACACTTATTCGTTCCTCACACAACTGCCTCCAAGATTTCTCCCGAATATCCCCCATCCTCTGGAATTCCATGCCTCAACACGTCCGACTATCCACCACCCTCGGCTCCTTCAGACGGAACCTGAAAACCCATCTCTTCAAGAAAGCCTAGAGCCTGCAATAACCATTCTGCCGTCTCGCCATCGCCAGAGCCGCCGCCTCACCCCTAACTTCTGCCTCTTCCCCACTATCCCATAGAATGTAAGTCCGCAAGGACAGGGTCCTCTCCCCTCTGTACCAGTCTGTCATTGTAAACTTGTTTACTGTAAATGATATCTATAACTCTGTATGTAACCCCTTTCTCATGTACAGCACCATGGAACTAATGGTGCTATATAAATAAATAATAATAATAATAATAGATAGATAGATAGTGTGATGCAGCGGTAGGACCATACACAGTGAAATGGCAGTGACCCAAGCAAGTTCAAACAAAAATGTTCTTTTATTGCGCTACTTCACACAGTCAATATAGTATACGGCTTCTTCATAAAGTCCATTATTAATGCAAGGCTATATGATGCAGTCAATACACAGGTTAAACTTCCCTCTGTCCAGTTTCCCTGGATGACCGCACACCGGTAACAAGTCTCTGTACTCACTCAGCGCACTGCACTCTTTATTCTCTGGAGTGCAGCCATGTACACATAAGACAGCCCAAGACACAGGGTGTCAGTCTCTCTGGTTCCTTTAGCCTCTGTGTTGCTCCACACAGAGAGAGCTCTGCAGACAACTGCCCTGTCTGCTTCCAAGAACACACTGACACACCTCCCCCCTACTACAGGGCTTTTTAATCAGTCACTGTTTCACTATTCTAATTACAGCCACACCTGTGTCTGTAGTACGCCCTCATGGCCTCACTACGCTTCCATGCACATTCTGGAGAGCACATATGCAGCGCCCGAGAGTCCTGGTCGTTGCAGTAATGTTGTTCTTCCACAAGGGGGAGTGATATTACGTCTGATGGCACTAAAGGAGTTCACCCTGCCAGGTATGACAAACCATACACCACACTTCACACACCAGTTCACCAGGGGGAGCAAAGGTTCTATCTACTAGGCCACTCCTCACATTAGGGTAAAACTGGTGGGTTGGATAGAACGTTATGGAGAAGCTGACTGGGCTTTGCCCAAGCAACACCTGTCAGGCAGACAGCGGGAATGGAGGAAAGCTGCAGACAGAGGGCCCCAGACAGGGGTGGGATCCTGTTGGAGGCCTAGCACGAGACAGAAAGACACAGAGCTGCGCTGGCATAGTGAAAAGAAGCCAAGAGTGTGATTTTATACCACTCCGAGGCTATAGCGATATGATCACCCAATCATATCGCTATAGCCTCTACTATTTTGTCTATCGTATGGTAAAGGGGAGTTAGTATTGGTTTCCCTGGCCACAGTGGTACACTTCCGGGTTGCTCTGGAGCATTTCCGGGACGGAGTGGTATAAAATCACATTCTCGGCATCTTTTCACTATGCCCCCTGAAGAAGGTGTGCGACCGAAACGCGCGTCGGGGTGGGCGCACGGACCCGGGGGAAATCTATACCCTGCACTCCACTAAGAGGTAATATATATCTTATATCCTTTCTTTGTAAAATGCGAGACTATGCTTTATTGTCATATTATGTGCAGGGCTATGGCCGAATATTGTATCTAGCACTGTGCACCTAATGCTCCTGTTATAGATGGCATCTCTCTCTATATATATTTATATTGTTCGTAATTCAGATATCTTTTTTAAGGAAGCTTTAGTCCTTGTATGCGAAATTGATATATGCGGGTATTTTCTTTCCCTGGTTCTGTGTGCCTCTGGTATATTACACGTCGGTGCGGTGTCTGTGTACACCATGTGGCACCCTACCTCACCTGTTTTTTGTATTCCTTGAATTTTAAATGGTTAATAAAGATTACTGATATATTGTTCTATATGGACTTGAAGGTCGTTTTTTCTGGGCCCTTGTGACCCATGTTCTGTTATAGCCTTCTTAGCAACTAGTCTGTTTATTTAGTCCTTTTTTTCTTTTTTCAGCATATTAGCATTTATACTTAGTTTCAGGTATATTTGAATGTGTATTTATCTTTATCATGCTGATTTCTGTTGTGCTTCTGGTTAATGGTTTTACAAGAAAGAAGACTTTGCAAAGAAACTGTCTCTGAGGACTTCGTGAAAGTTTTGCTGTTTAAAAGTGATAACTGATTTGTTGATCGCTTGCACTACCTCAGAAGCGACTTGAGTTCCCTCTTAAAGGCAATGTTTAATTGTTGCACCTTGCTAAAGAGTGATAATGTTGCCTTAAGAAGTTAGTCATAATGTTTTACATAGTGATAGTATGTAGCTAAGTAATTATGTACTTTGAATAAAATTGAGGACAAAAGAAGTTGGAAGAAAGATACAGACTAGCCCGTAAAGGGGGTGAAACCTGTCCTGCATTTCAATAAAGTGAACCCGTAGGGGTTAGTGAGTCCTCTAGTGAGCCTTAGGAAGTTAATTAAGAGACTTTGCACTAAAGGCCCCTTCACATTAAGCGACGCTGCAGCGATACCGACAACGATCCGGATCGCTGCAGCGTCGCTGTTTGGTCGCTGGAGAGCTGTCACACAGACCGCTCTCCAGCGACCAACGATGCCGGTAACCAGGGTAAACATCGGGTAACTAAGCGCAGGGCCGCGCTTAGTAACCCGATGTTTACCCTGGTTACCTTCCTAAAAGTAAAAAAAACAAACAGTACATACTTACCTAACGCTGTCTGCCCTCCAGCGCTGTGCTCTGCACTCCTCCTGTACTGTCTGTGTGAGCACAGCGGCCGGAAAGCAGAGCGGTGACGTCAACGCTCTGCTTTCCGGCTGACCAGCGCTCACAGCCAGTGCAGGAGGAGTGCAGAGCACAGCGCTGGAGGACAGACAGCTGTAGGTAAGTATGTACTGTTTGTTTTTTTTACTTTAACGATGGTAACCAGGGTAAACATCGGGTTACTAAGCGCGGCCCTGCACTTAGTTACCCGATGTTTACCCTGGTTACCAGCGAAGACATCGCTGGATCGGTGTCACACACGCCGATCCAGCGATGTCTCCAGGGAGTCCAGCGACGAAATAAAGTTCTGGACTTTCTTCAGCGACCAACGATCTCCCAGCAGGGGCCTGATCGTTGGTCGCTGTCACACATAACGATTTTATTAACGATATCGTTGCTACGTCACAAAAAGCAACGATATCGTTAACAATATCGTTATGTGTGAAGGTACCTTTAGAGAAGAATAACGGTTTTATGAAGAGAATGTTAATTTATTGTTGTGAGATAGCACTTAGTAGATAATAGATAGAATACCTGTATGGGTAATTATGTTTCATAGATAGATAGTAATTGTTTTATATTTGCCTTTAAAAGTTGTACGCACAATGTAAAAATGTTCTTGTTTGTAACGTTCAAGTGTTCTCACCTCCCATAAAGGGAAGCACAGTTATAATAATTTGTTTTATAGCATTTCAAAATTTTGCATGTCTCTTGCTAATGTATTGTTGTTTTCTTTTCCCAGTACGGGAGTGCAGGATTTTACGGAGGGGCGGGGGGTTTAGTGTAGCGCCCCAGAGTCCTGGTCGTTGCAGTAATGTTGCTCTTCCACAAGGGGGAGTGATATTACGTCTGATGGCACTAAAGGAGTTCACCCTGCCAGGTATCACAAACCATACACCACACTTCACACTCCAGTCCACCAGGGGGAGCAAAGGTTCTATCTACTAGGCCATTCCTCACATTAGGGTAAAAGTGGTGGGTTGGATAGAAAGTTAGGGAGAAGCTGACTGGGCTTTGCCCAGGCAACACCTGTCAGGCAGACAGCGGGAAAGGAGGAACACCACAAAGCTACAGACAGAGGGCCCCAGACAGGGGTGGGATCCTGTGGGAGGCCTAGCACAAGACAGAAAGACACGGAGCTGCGCCTGCAACCCATGCGGCAGCATCCTAAGGAAGGACGAGAAAGGAATTGTATTGTAGAAAGTGAGACACAAAGTCATAGCACAAGGAGAAAACCAGTAGGAGTTCTGCCCTGAGAGAGGCTGCCTCCTTCTGAGGCGCAAAGCCGGTGGCCGGAACACCGAGGGAGTAATAGACTCTTTACTTCAGAGACCGGCAGGACAGTCAATTCCAAGTTGGCTGCCCGACCTTAATACCTAAGAAGACACGTTGGCAAATTGGGGGGGGGGGGGGGGTCGGGGCGTCTCTAGGGTCCCTATAAACAAGCCTCAGGCCATCAGTCATACGGGTTGTCCTATCCACACCATCTGGGGGACAGAGAGGAAGAAATAACATCTTGAACATCTACAAAGGTTGTGAGGACTATCCCGAGTTGCTCAGCAGGGAGGTACTACAACACCCAGGCGCTAGTAGGAAGGCTACTGAATTCCACCTGGATAAGGGGACTCTGGATGTGCCTTCAGACCATCCGGACTCTGCCTACCCTGTGGTCTGGTGCCCTGGACTGTGGATGTTGAAGCCTTCAGTAAAGTTAAAGAGACTGCAACCTGGTGTCCTCGTTATTCACTGCGCCTTATATTATCCATCATCGACCAACTACACTCTGGGAAGCCCTGGGGACACACTTCACCTGTGGGAAGGTATACCATCTAGCTGCCATAACATCACCCCGGCGGACCCCTAAGCAGCATCGGTCACCCTGACCGAATACTACAGGTGGCGTCACGAACCTTATTCTATAAACTGTTGTCCTTTCATTGGACACCCCTCAAAGGGCCACAGACCGGGTATAGCCACCGTGACATTCCTGCTGAGAACCGAATCCGAGTAACCCATTGCCCTACTCTGGGGGCGATCCACATACAGCGCCCTCTAGCTGTAACGGGGTCACTGCCTCACATATCCTCCCTCCCTGTTCATTCCTGTGGGGTTGAACATTTGTTACCCCATAGAGGGAGCCTATTGGTATTACACTCTGTCCCTAGGTTGGCGACCCCTATGGCAGGACTCTCAATATCTTTGGGTTCTGCACCCGGTACAACACTTTCCTTGAGACGGTTGACCCTGGTCTCCCACAGGGACCAAAACAGGGGCAAATCTCTCCCCAACACAGCCCCATATGGAAGCATCTTCACCACTCCCACCATATATTTAATGTCCACACATGGTGTGGAAAAATTAACCTCCATGGTCGGGTACTCCCGGATTTCCCCGAGGATACCCATCACCTCCACTTTCGGTCCTTTGGGGTTGTCACCGGCAACAAGGGACCCATGAAGCAAGGTCACTATGCTCCCGAGTCCAGGAGGACCTCTGGTACCTGTTCACAAGCATCTGGCACAGCTGGGGTTCGCTGTCGATGGTGCCTGTAGTAGTGGTACCGACTGGCTGAGCATGCAAAGAAATACAGCGATCATACCAGCAGTCGATGGGTTCAGACACCAACGGGCAATTAGCAGCCACATGGCTGGGCCCTTGGCAGCGCCAACACCTGATCGCGGCGGCACAACTGTGCCCAGGAGCCATTTTAGTTTTCCCCGGCTCTTGGGCTGGGGACGCCTTATGTGACAGCCAAAATGGAGCAGTGTCCCGTATTAAGTCCTGAGTGGCTGTATATTGCTCTACCAGTCCCACCACTTCATCCAGAGTGCCTGGGCCCCTTTGTCCCACCCAACGCTGTATGGCTGCTGGCAGAGCCCTCACCAGGCGGTCAACCACCACCCTCTCTACCATCTGGAACGAGGATAGTGTCTCAGGCTGAAGCCATTTTTTTAACCAGTTGCAGCACGTCATGCGCCTGAGATCGGGCAGGGCAAGTCTCGGAAAAGGACCACTGGAACACCCGTTGGGCCCGCATATATGTATTAACCCCCAGTCTAGCAAGGATCTCACCTTTCAGCTTCCCATAGTCCAGGGCATCATCCCGACTGAGGTCTATGAAGGCTTTCTGGGCATCTCCCGTCAGGAAATTGTACACCACCTCAGCCCAGTGAGTCACCGGCAAGCTCTCCCGCTCCGCAGTACGTTCAAAGATGGTGAGAAAAGCCTCCATGTCGTCCTCAGGCTCCATCTTCCTCACCGATGACCGGACCTTGTACAGAGCCTCAGACTGGAATGCTGTCCCTGGTGGACCTGCCTCTCGCATAGCCACGATCTGCTGCATCAACAATTCAGTAGTCTGCTGCTGTTGCTACTTTTGCAGCTCCAACCGCTACCACTGTAACTGCAGCGCCTCTTGCTGCTGCTGCTGCTGTGAGCGGGCAAACTGCTTCAAAAGCTGCTCATTTTATCAGCTGGCTTAAACTGTAGCTTTGCATTCTTAATCACTGACATGCAGCACGCTTTGGGCATGCCTCAGTTCACATGGCCCGCGTTCTATCCACCATATATGATGCAGCGGTAGGATCATACACAGAGAAACGGCAGTGACCCAAGCAAGTTCAAGCAAAACGTTCTTTTATTGTGTTACTTCAAACAGTCAATATAGTATACGGCTTCTTCATACAGTCCATTAACCCCTTCACCCCAAAGCCTGTTTTCACCTAAGTGACAGGGCCAATTTTTCCAATTCTGACCACTGTCACTTTATGAGGTCATAACTCTGAAACGCTTCAACGGATCCTGGTGATTCTGACACAGTTTTCTCGTGACATATTGTACTTCATGATAGTGGTAAAACTTCTTCGATATGACTTGCATTTATTTGTGAAAAAAACAAAAATTTGTCGGAAATTATGAAAATTTAGCAATTTTCAAACTCTTAGTTTATATGCCCTTAAATTAGAGAGTTATATCACATAATATAGTTAATAAACAACATTTCCCACATGTCTGCTTTACATCAGCACAATTTTGGAAACATAATTTTTTTTTGTTAGGACGTTATAAGGGTTAAAAGTTGACCAGCGATTTCTCATTTTTGCAACAAAATTTGCAAAACCATTTTTTTACGGACCACCTCACACTTGAAGTGACTTTGAGGGGTCTATATGACAGAAAATGCCCAAAAGTGACACCATTCTAAAAACTGCACCCCTCAAGGTACTCAAAACCACATTCAAAAAGTTTATTAACCCTTCAGGTGCTTCACAGGAATTTTTTGAATGTTTAAAAAAATTGAACATTTAACTTTTTTTTCACAAAATTTTTACTTCAGGTCCAATTTGTTTCATTTTACCAAGGGTAACAGGAGAAATTGGACCACAAAAGTCGTTGTACAATTTGTCCTGAGTACGCCGATACCCCATATGTGGGGGTAAACCACTGTTTGGGCACATGGCAGAGCTCGGAAGGGAAGGAGCGCCATTTGACTTTTCAATGCAAGATTTGCTGGAATTGAGATCGGAGCCCATGTCACGATTGGAGAGCCCCTGATGTGCCTAAACAGTGGAAACCCCCACAAGTGACACCATTTTGGAAAGTAGACCCCTAAGGAACTAATCTAGATGTGTGGTGAGCACTTTGAACCTCCAAGTGCTTCACAGAAGTTAATAATGTAGAGCCGTAAAAAAAATTGTTTTATTAATTTTCACAAAAAATGATATTTTTGCCCCAAATTTTTTATTTTCCCAAGGGTAAAAGGATAAATTGGACCCCAAAAGTTGTTGTGCAATTTGTCCTGAGTACGTCGATACTTCATATATGGGGATAAACCACTGTTTGAACGCATGGCAGAGCTCGGAAGGGAAGGAGTGCCATTTGACTTTTCAATGCAAAATTGGCTGGAATTGAGATCGGACGCCATGTCGCATTTGGAGAGCCCCGACGTGCCTTAACAGTGGAAACCCCCCACAAGTGACCCCATTTTGGAAAGAAGACCCCCTAAGGAACTTATCTAGATGTGTGGTGAGCACTTTTAACCCCCAATTGTTTCACTAAAGTTTAGAATGTAGCATTGTGAAAATTAAAAAAATCATTTTTTCTTTCCACAAAATGATGTTTTAGCCTGCAATTTTTTTTTTCCCAAGGGTAACAGGAGAAATTGGACCACAAATGTTATTGTCCAATTTGTCCTGAGTACGCTGATACCCCACATGTGGGGGGGAACCACCGTTTGAGTGCATGGCAGAGCTCGGAAGGGAAGGAGCACCGTTTGAAATGCAGACTTAGATGGAATGGACTGCAGGTGTCATGTTGCATTTGCAGAGCCCCTGATGTACCTAAACAGTAGAAACCCACCACAAGTGACCCCATATTGGAAACTAGACCCCCCAAGGAACTTATCTAGATGTGTTGTGAGAGCTTTGAACCAACAAGTGTTTCACTACAGTTTATAACGCAGAGCCGTGAAAATAAAAAATATTTTTTTTTCCACGAAAATGATATTTTATCCCCTATGTTTTTATTTTCCCAAGGGTAACAGGACAAATTGGACCCCAAAAGTTGTTGTCCAACTTGTCCTGAGAACGCTGATACCCCATATGTTGGGGGGAACCACTGTTTGGGTGCACGGCAGAGCTCGGAAGGGAAGGAGCGCCATTTGAAATGCAGACTTAGATGGATTGGTCTGCAGGCGTCATGTTGCATTTGCAGAGCCCCTGATGTACCTAAACAGTAGAAACCCACCACAAGTGACCCCATATTGGAAACTAGACCCCCCAAGGAACTTATCTAGATGTGTTGTGAGAGCTTTGAACCAACAAGTGTTTCACTACAGTTTATAACGCAGAGCCGTGAAAATAAAAAATATTTTTTTTTCCACGAAAATGATATTTTATCCCCTATGTTTTTATTTTCCCAAGGGTAACAGGACAAATTGGACCCCAAAAGTTGTTGTCCAACTTGTCCTGAGAACGCTGATACCCCATATGTTGGGGGGAACCACTGTTTGGGCACACAGGAGAACTCGGAAGGGAAGGAGCACTGTTTTACTTTTTCAAAGCAGAATTGGCTGGAATTGAGATCGGACGCCCCCTGATGTGCCTAAACAGTGGAAACCCCCAATTATAACTGAAACCCTAACCCCAACCCTAACCCTAGCCCTAACCCTAACCCTAGCCCTAACCCTAGCCCTAACCCTAGCCCTAACCCTAGCCCTAACCCTAGCACTAATGGGAAAATGGAAATAAATACATTTTTTTACATTTTATTATTTTTCCCTAACTAAGGGGGTGATGAAGGGGGGTTTGATTTACTTTTATAGCGTTTTTTTGGCGGATTTTTATGATTGGCAGCTGTCACACACTAAAAGACGCTTTTTATTGCAAAAAATAGTTTTTGCATCACCACATTTTGAGAGCTATAATTTATCCATATTTTGGCCCACAGAGTCATATGAGGTCTTGTTTTTTGCGGAACGAGTTGACGTTTTTATTGGTAACATTTTCGGGCAGATGACATTTTTTGATCGCTTTTTATTCCGATTTTTGGGAGGCGGAATGAACAAAAACCAGCAATTCCTGAATTTCTTTTAGGGGGGGCGTTTATACCGTTCCACGTGTGGTAAAATGGATAAAGCAGTTTTATTCTTCGGGTCAGTACGATTACAGCGATACCTCATTTATGTAATTTTTTTTATGTTTTGGCGCTTTTACACAATAAAAACTATTTTATATAAAAAAATAATGGTTTTTGCATCGCATTATTCTGAGAGCTATAACTTTTTTATTTTTCTGCTGATGATGCTGTATGGCGGCTTTTTTTTTTGCGGGACAAGATGACGTTTTCAGCGGTACCATGGTTATTTATATCCGTCGTTTTGATCGCGTGTTATTCCACTTTTTGTTCGCCTGTATGTTAATAAAGCGTTGTTTTTTGCCTTGTTTTTTTTTTTTTTTTTTTTTTTGCGGTGTTCACTGAAGGGGTTAACTAGTGGGATAGTTTTATAGAGCGGGTCGTTACGGACGCGGCGATACCAAATATGTGTACATTTATTGTTTTTTTTTTTACATAAATACCGTAAATGAATTTATTGGGAAATGGTTTTTTTTTTTTATTTGGGGATTTTTTTTTATTTTTTTTTACACATTCTATTTTTTTTTTTTTTTACTTTCTAACATTGTCCCAGGGTGGGACATCAACGATCTGACAGGCAGCTTAGCTGGCTCTCCAGCGCCTGCTCTCAGCAGGCGCCGGCTAGCCAGGTCACTTCATGACCCGGAAGGAGTCCGGCGGCCATCTTGGATCCGGGGACTCCTTCCGGGTCACCGGAGCAACGCGATCTCATTGCGTTGCTCCGGTGGGAGAGCGCAGGGAGCCCCTGTCCCTGCGCGATCCCCCTCTATGCCGCTGTCACTACTGACAGCGGCATCAGAGGGGTTAAATGCCCGCGATCGGCGATAGCGCCGATCGTGGGCATTGCTGCGAGGTGTCAGCTGTCGTATACAGCTGACACCCGCACCCGATCACCGCGGCGCTCAGCGCGAGACCGCGGTAATCGGTGCGCCGTACTAGTACTGCTGCTGGCACTAATGCAGTGCCGGCAGCGCAGTACTAGTACGGCGCATGTCGCGAAGGGGTTAATAATGCATGGCTATATGATGCAGTCAATACACAGGCCGAACTTCCATCTGTCCAGTTTCCCTGGGTGACCACACGCCGATAACAAGTCTCTGTACTCACTTAGCGCACTGCACTCTTTATCCTCTGGAGTGCAGCCGGGTACACATAAGACAGCCCAAGACGCAGGGTGTCAGTCTCTCTGGTTCCTTTAGTCTCTGTGTTGCTCCACACAGAGAGAGCTCTGCAGACAACTGCCCTGTCTGCTTCCAGGAACACACTGACACACCTCCCCACTACTACAGGGCTTTTTAATCAGTCACTGCTTCATTATTCTAATTACAGCCACACCTGTGTCTGTAGTACGCCCTCATGGCCTCACTACGCTTCCATGCACATTCTGGAGAGCACATACAGCGCCCCTTAGCTGTAACAGGGTTCACTGCCTCACAATAGATAAATAGATAGATAGAGAGATAGATAGATAGATAGATAGATAGATAGATAGATAGATAGATAGATAGACATGCAGATGCAGTGCAGAACAGCTGATTATCGGTAGCGCTCCAGGTATCCTGGTTCCCGCTGCAGCTTCTTCGGTAAGTGCTATAGATTGCCGAATAAGGAGGAAGCCAACAATGTTCGCTCATCTCTAGAGAATATTGTAAGACATTGGTGGTATATTAGTATACAGTTGCAGAATCATTTTAAATCAATGGTCAACTTCTCCACCTCTGGTTTGCAATAGTTTACATAGATCTCCTAATTTCTTCCAGTATTCAATTAACCATCATTCTATCAAAGGATATATGATAATTGTATGTTGGCTAGTCATCAAACTATTGGAACTTTGATGATCACTAGCACAGGGGCCCATAGTCTCCTGTGTGGAGAGTTCCATCCACTTTCCACAGGAGTGGTGGTTGCATACGTTCACTATGGGGGACTTTAGGCACTCAATTCTTCAAGGGAATTTGCCAGTACAGAACCACTGTTCAAACTAAGTCCAACCTGTCACGATAATATGAATATGCTCATATCTTAAGTACACTTTGAGAACTTTCCCTTCCTCCCATTAAGTTTGTGTAAAGTCCATATGCTGCAGCAATGATCCCCCTTACAGTTCCTCTCCTCGCACAAGCTGCAGCCCTCCTTCTCTACCTGCCTGCCTGTAATTCTATCTCCCTCTTTACCCCCCTCCCTCGGGAATGTGTGTGATTCCCCTCACCTCTCCCTCCTGCATACAGCTGGGAAACTGAAAGTAAAAAAGTAGGAGCACATTGCTTCAGATCTCTTTGTTCCTTTAAACTGGTATATGATCACGCAGATTAGGCCTGGAAGTAGGACAAATACATTTTTGGCATGTGCATCGGTAGAACCACCCACCATTGAGTTTTTTTAAGCTCCGTCACCAACAGAATCCGAGAAATGGATTTCTACTTAACCGGGTCTTACAGCCACTTCATGTTTAGACTTAAAAGAATGGCAATTTCACACTCAAAAAAATGATGGTTCTGCTGCCAATCTACGAGCCTCTCGAGTTATGATGGTTATGAGTTTTTAGCAACTGTTGGACAAGGAGAGTACATTCCATAGCTCCCCCTGCTCACTGAGGTCATGAATAGTGGGTATAAGATTATGAAGCCCAATAATAAGGAAGGAGTCTTTTGCCTGGGGATCCAGCTATGAGAGGCTGTGCATTGTGACATGATCAATTAGGATGGTTCCCCTTCCCCACCAACCATCTCCACATGGCGTGCCAGTAACTGAAACATGTAAGCTCATCTTTAATCCATCTTTATTTTGTAATTGCCTGTACATACTGTAATTTTCTCATTGATAACATCTTTTATATACTTTTGTAAACACTGCCTATTTCTTTTTGGAGTAAAAGCTATAATATTTACTAGTTTTGTTTTCCTTGCTCTAATAACTTATTGCCATGTCCTCTGAACTAAATCTGCGCTAATGATTGGGTTGGCTCCTGACCCGATATTAATAATAAGATCTAGGATCTGGTGGCAGCGAAGTTATCTGGGCTTTTGGAGAGACTCTGGCAGTGACGGATGGAGATTTATAAGTGTATTTCCCACCTGAGACTGGGAATAGTTATATTATTATTATTATTATTTATTATTATAGCGCCATTTATTCCATGGCGCTTTACATGTGAGGAGGGGTATACATAATAAAACAAGTACAATAATCTTGAAAAATACAAGTCACAACTGGTACAGGAGGAGAGAGGTCCCTGCCCGCGAGGGCTCACAATCTACAAGGGATGGGTGAGGATACAGTAGGTGAGGGTAGAGCTGGCCGTGCAGCGGTTTGGTCAATCGGTGGTTACTGCAGGTTGTAGGCTTGTCGGAAGAGGTGGGTCTTCAGGTTCTTTTTGAAGGTTTCGATGGTAGGCGAGAGTCTGATATGTTGTGGTAAAGCATTCCAGAGTAGGGGGGATGCACGAGAGAAATCTTGTATGCGATTGTGGGAAGAGGAGATAATAGGGGAGTAGAGAAGGAGATCTTGTGAGGATCGGAGGTTGCGTGCAGGAAAGTACCGGGAGACGAGGTCACAGATGTATGGAGGAGACAGGTTGTGGATGGCTTTATATGTCATGGTTAGGCTTTTGTACTGGAGTCTCTGGGTGATGGGGAGCCAGTGCAGGGATTGACAGAGGGGAGAGGCCGGGGAATAGCGGGGGGACAGGTGGATTAGTCGGGCAGCAGAGTTTAGAATAGATTGGAGGGGTGCAAGAGTGTTAGAGGGGAGGCCACAGAGCAGGAGGTTACAGTAGTCGAGGCGGGAGATGATGAGGGCATGGACTAGGGTTTTTGCAGATTCTTGGTTTAGGAATGTGCGGATCCGTGAAATATTTTTGAGTTGGAGGCGGCAGGAAGTGGAAAGGGTTTGGATATGTGGCTTAAAGGAGAGATCAGTGTCAAGGATTACCCCAAGACAGCGGGCTTGTGGGACTGGGGAGAGTGGGCAGCCGTTTACTGTAATGGATAGGTTCGTTGGGGAGATCGCGTGAGATGGGGAAAGATGATGAATTCTGTTTTGTCCATGTTAAGTTTTAGAAATCTAGTGGAGAAGAAGGATGAAATAGCAGACAGACATTGAGGGATTCTGGTTAGTAGGGAGGTGATATCTGGTCCAGAGATGTAGATCTGTGTGTCGTCAGCATAGAGATGATACTGAAAGCCGTGAGATTCTATGAGCTGTCCCAGGCCAAAGGTGTAGATGGAGAAGAGCAGGGGTCCTAGAACTGAGCCTTGCGGGACTCCGACAGATAGGGGGCGAGGTGAGGAGGTGGTGTGTGAGTGGGAGACGCTGAATGTACGGTCAGTTAGGTATGATGAGATCCAGGATAGGGCCAATTCTGTGATGCCAAGGGATGAGAGGGTCTGCAGCAGCAGGGAATGGTCCACTGTGTCAAAGGCAGAGGACAGGTCCAGGAGGAGGAGGACAGAGTAGTGTCGCTTGCTCTTGGCGGTTAATAGGTCATTGGTGACCTTAGTTAGGGCAGTTTCAGTGGAGTGGTGTGACCGGAAGCCTGATTGAAAGCGGTCGAAGAAGGAGCAGGAAGATAGATGGGAGGACAGTTTAATATGGACATGTTGTTCCAGTAGTTTTGAGGCAAAGGGGAGAAGTGATATAGGGCGATAGCTAGATACAGAGGATGGGTCAAGAGAGGGCTTTTTGAGGATAGGTGTGATTGTGGCATGTTTAAAGCTTGAGGGGAAAATGCCAGTTGTTAGTGATAGGTTAAAGAGATGGGTTAGGGTTGGGATGAAGACTGTGGTGAGGTTTGGGATGAAATGGGATGGGAGTGGGTCAAGTGCACAGGTGGTGAGATGCGATCTTGAGAGTAGAGTGGAGAGTCCGTCTTCTGTAATGGTGGAGAAGTTGGTTTTGGAGGTGGAGGGCTGGGTAGTTGGGAGGAAGGGTTCTGGGGGTTGTTTACTAAAATTGTCTCTGATGTTCTCAATTTTCTGCTTGAAAAATGAGGCGAAGTCTTCAGCTGAGATGAGTGGGGAGGGAGGAGGTGCTGGGGGACGGAGGAGAGAGTTGAAGGTGTTGAATAACTGTTTGGGGTTGTGAGACAGGGAGGATATGAGAGATGAGAAGTAGGTTTGTTTTGCTGTGGCGAGCATGGTTTTGAAAGCAGTGAGGGACTGTTTGAATGCGATGAAGTGCTCGATGGAGTGGGATCTTTTCCATCTGCGCTCAGCAGCTCTGGAAGCTCGCCTCAGTTCTTTTGTCATGCTGGTGTGCCAGGGTTGTCTGTTGATTTTGCGAGCTTTGGTATGTGTGAGAGGGGCAAGAGATTCCAAAGCTGCAGCTATTGTGGTGTTATATAGAGTGGCAGCATCATCCGCATTGTGTAGGGAGCTTATGTCTGTGAGAGGGAGGAGGGATTCAGAGAGTGAGTGAAGATCAAGGTGTTTAAGATTTCTGCGAGGGTGTGAGAGTTTGTGGGGTGGGGGTTGTAGACAAGGAGTGGAAAGGGAAGAGAATGTAAGTAGGTTGTGGTCAGAAAGAGGAAGAGGTGAGTTTGAGAGGTTAGATAGGGAGCAGAGGCGGGTGAGAATGAGGTCCAGTGTGTGACCATCTTTGTGGGTGGCTGTAGAAGACCATTGAGTGAGGCCAAAGGAGGAAGTGAGAGATAGAAGTTTAGTGGCAGCTGAGAGGGAAGTGTCAATGGGGATGTTGAAGTCGCCCATGATGATAGTGGGGATGTCGGCGGCGAGGAAGTGGAGTAGCCAGGTGGTGAAGTGGTCGAAGAAGGTGGTGGCTGGCCCTGGGGGACGGTAGATGACAGCCAGTTGGAGGTTGGAGGGGGAGTAGATGCGCACAGAGTGCACCTCAAAGGAAGGGAGGATAACAGAGGGTGGCAGTGGGATTGGGGTGAAGGAGCAGTTATCTGACAGGAGAAAACCAACTCCTCCGCCATGCTTGCTGCTGGGGCGGGGTGTGTGAGAAAGGTGGAAGCCACCGTAAGAGAGTGCCGCAGGGGAGGCTGTGTCAGAAGGGGTGAGCCAGGTTTCAGTGATGCCGAGGAAGGAGAGTTTGTTATTGATAAAGAGGTCATGGATAAATGGAAGTTTATTGCAGACAGAGCGTGCGTTCTTGCCCTCTTTGCAGCGTGTCCAATAGCCAGTACACAGCAAAGCAGCCCTTCTGGTGACTACTTATCCTAGGTGTAGTTCACTGACTGACCTGAGGGTAAGGGGACACCAGAGAGCTGCAAGTTCCAAACCAGAACTGGGAAGTGGGATATAATAAATCCCCTGATGAACTGGGGCAACCAAACACCCCCAGTTCATGACATCGCCACTCAGTGCTTCACGGAGGGGCCAATAATTTTAATACACCTTCCCACCTGATTGTTTTCCCTCAATCTCCACCCCACTTCTTGTTTGATTCACAGCTTTAGCTTCATAGAGCCAAAGAAGGGTGGAGATAGATGGAAATCAAGCAGGTGGTAAGATAGATTTAAATGATAGGCCACAACGTGATGCACCGAGCGCCTGTATTTGGCTGAACAGTCACACTGTGGTTTGTTCTGATGAAGAAGTTTGGAACTGCGAAATGCGTTGACCAATAAACCGCATTCCTGGATTTCTTTCTCCTCTCATATCTTTTCATACCGGCAACGCAGAATTAACTCTATCATTCCATTTACTAGTCTTTCTGTGCTGACAGATGCCCATACACATTAGGTAGAGGTTGGACACATGATCAATTGCCTGACAGCTATGGTTCCCAACTTTTCTATGCACAGAAGGGCTTGGCCGAGCACTCCTGTGTTATCTATGATAGAAACACTGCCAAAATCATCTGGTAGTCACTTATCTACAGGGCAATTTGCCTCTTTTGATTTGGCTTTTATCCCAAGTCATATGTCATATGACAAAGCTTATTAATTGATATTGACTTTCAGGATTGTTACTTTCAATAGGTGTCATTAGTTCAAGTCCTCTTCCTCTCAAAAGAGTCAATTTGCATATTTAATTTCAGAGCAGTGCAGTGCATGACTTATAAATCTCCTTACACTGGCATGTCAGGCATGTTAGCTCTTCAAGAAGAAATGTTATGCTTTAGATCCTTATCAACAGAGAGAACCAAAGGATCAGCTGGAACAGGCTGGATTCTTCTCTCCCCTAGCATCATCTGTTGGGGAAGACTGAGTAGAACCCCATACACATTAGATTGTCAGACAATCCAGACAATTTTTGGTGGGTTTAGACAACTTTAGTCTAATGTGTAAGGAGGCCTTTGATATGAGTTGGATTTCACTAGCCAGAAACCCAGCAACAAAACCTTTACTATTTATCGCTTATATCAGGGGTCCCCAACCTTTCTTACCTTGAGAGCCACATTCAGCTATGAAAGTTGGTCGAGAGCCACAATGCAGATAAAGTCATAGAAAAACCTAGAGAAGGCACAAATAATAACATGCAGATTTTCACTTTCACTCTATCCTTATGTATTTTACATTATTGTTATGCAAATTGCTTAGTCAAAGAGGACTTGAACTCTAGTGCCACCTATTGGAAGTAGCAATCTCAAAAGTCAATACCCTTTAACAGTCCCATAAGATGCTTCATATATTATTGGCCCCATATACTGCTCCATATGTAATTGGTCCCATATACTGCTCCATATTGAATTGGCCCCATAAGATGCTCCATATTAAATTGGCCCGATTAAGAAGCTCCATATGGAATTGGCCCCATTAAGAAGCTCCATATAGAATTGGCCCTATAAGATGCTCCATACTAAATTGGCCTATTAAGAAGCTCCATATGGAATTGGCCCCATTAAGAAGCTCCATATAGAATGGGCCCAATAAGATGCTCCCTGTAGAATTGGCCCCATAAGGTGCTCCATATAGAATTAACTCCATATAATGCTCCATATATGGGCCCCTTCTGATGGTCCCCATATATTGCTCCAAATATTTAAAAAAATGAAATACTCACCTATCATTGATTGTCACTGCTCTGCTCTGGACTCCTCAGTATTGCGTCTTCCTGCTCTCTGTGCTGTGACTGCTCAGGCAGAGGGCGCGCACTGGTGACGTCATCGTACCCTCTGACCTGAACGGCACAGTCAGAGGATGGAAGACGCTGCAGTCCTGTAACTGGGTGAGGTGATGAGTACAGCAAGTGTCGGGCACGGAGCAGGCGGGGAGGCCAACTTGCAGAGGCTGGCACCATAGCATGCCAGTGTCCCTGATGGCGAGTCGGCCCCCTGCCTGCTCAGGGCCCCGGCACTTGCCGGGTGCTGACGCCGGCCCTGGGTGGGTATTACAGGCGGCGGGGCGGGTCCCTGGGGACTTCTTTCTGTGCCCGTCGGCGAGCCACATGTCAGGAGCAGGCGAGCCACATGTGGCTCGCGAGCTACGGTTTGGGGACCCACTGGCTTATATAATAACAATGATATTATATAGATAGACATCTGTCCTTCTAAATTAAAGGATTATTTACTTTTCTTAAGGTCTTCATACTATTAGACTAATGTTGCCTAAGTCCACCGATATTGACGTGCCCGACTAACGTCTAATGTACATGGGGGCCCCTTGACTTTTACTCGACAGATCCGACATGGCCAATTTCAGACTGTTAATTAGTTTGTTCTCTAGAGATAAGTCATCTCTAAAGATAACTGGAGGTGGTTCTCTGAAAGAGAACATCGGAGTGCTCGGCATAATGAGCGCGACTGTGTATGAGAGAAACAATCTTGTATGTTGTTGGACAAATAATCGTCTGGACCAGGTTCAGACTGGCCCCCAGGGTAACAGGGGAATCCCCCGGTGGGCCCCTGTGTAGATCTGGGCCCTCAACCCCACTGTATGGGCAGTACTTGCCATAATTCCTTTGATTCACTCTGTACAGAAAAAAGCAGCGTCTCATCATTAACCACTCTACCCCGTTTATTATTATATAAAGATATAGGTAAATATGTGAATGAAGGTAGTATAATATTTGCATGCAGGTGAAAAGTGGGCCCCCCCAAGGTCAATGTTATTGGTGGGCCCCTATCACCCCAGTCCGCCCCTGTCACCCCAGTCCGTCACTGGTTGTAGTGCTTGCACAAGTGCTGTGACTCATTCTTACAGCCCTTGTGCTGATCTTTATGGGGTGTGAAGAATCCCACTGATCTGATAATACTGGCCTATTCTAGGTATCAATAATCTAAACCTCAAGGCACTGAGTCAGAAATGACTGTTGGCAGATTACTGCTATTTATTCTGTAAAATTGTGAATGCAGCTGTTGGCTATTAACAGCCTGTAATCGATGATGAGTATAAGAGTAAAGAAATATTAGATCATTTTCACTCATCCAATATTCTCATAGTGTTCTGTCCATTATAAACAAGTACTCATTATAGTCTATGGGCATGCTCACATGTCCAGCTTTCTTACAGATAAATTGACGCTATCCGTGTGGCATCATAGTGCTGTCCACTAGGGTTGAGCGAAACGGGTCGAACATTTTCAAAAGTCGCCGACTTTTGGCTAAGTCGGGGTTTCATGAAACCCGATCCGACCCCTGTGCGGGGTCGGCCATGCGGTACGCGACTTTCGCGCCAAAGTCGCGTTTCAATGACGCGAAAAGCGCCATTTCTCAGCCAATGAAGGTAAACGCAGAGTGTGGGCAGCGTGATGACATAGGTCCTGGTCCCCACCATCTTAGAGAAGGGCATTGCAGTGATTGGCTTGCTGTCTGCGGCGTCACAGGGGCTATAAAGAGGCGTTCCCGCCGACCGCCATGTTAGTGCTGCTGATCTGAGCTTAGGGAGAGGTTGCTGCCGCTTTGTCAGAAGCAGGGATAGCGTTAGGCAGGGTCCATTAACCACAAAACCGCTTGTGCTGCAGCGATTTGCACTGTCCAACACCACCCTCGGTGTGCAGGGACAGTGGAAGTTTTTTTTTTTTTTTTTTCCCCTCAGCGCTGTAGCTCATTGGGCTGCCCTAGAAGGCTCCCTGATAGCTGCATTGCTGTGTGTACGCCGCTGTGCAAACCAACTGCTTTTTTCAAAGCACAAATCCTCTTGTTCCTTCCTTTCTGCACAGCTATCTTTTTTGTTTGTCCACACTTTTTATTTCATTTGTGCATCAGTCCACTCCTTATTGCTGCCTGCCATACCTGGCTGAGATTACTGCAGTCAGGGAGATAGTAATTGTAGGACATTCCCTGTGTTTTTTTTTTTTTTTTTGGTGGGAGATTAAGATTGGCAATTTGGCATTTCTGCTAGAGTGCCATCCCTGTGTGTGCCATCTCTCTCACATAGTGGGCCATAGAAAGCCTTTTCATTTTTCTGTATTTTTTTTTGTGGGGTGTATAAATTCTCCCTGATAAAAATACAGTGGGAGATTAATATTGGCCTTTGGGCTTGTGTGCCAGTCCTGAGTGTGCCATCTCTCTCACAAATAGTGGGCCATAGAAAGCCTATTTTATTTTTTTTTGGGTTTTATAAATTCTCCCTGAAAAAAAGGGAGATTAATATTGGCCTCTGGGCTTGTGTGCCAGTCCTGAGCGTGCCATCTGTGCCAGCCCTGAGCGTGCCATCTCTCTCACAAATAGTGGGCCATAGAAAGCCTATTTAATTTTTTTTTTGGTTTTATAAATTCTCCCTGAAAAAAAGGGAGATTAATATTGGCCTCTGGGCTTGTGTGCCAGTTGTGAGCGTGCCATCTGTGCCAGTCCTGAGCGTGCCATCTCTCTCACAAATAGTGGGCCATAGAAAGCCTATTTAATTTTTTTTTTTGTTTTATAAATTTTCCCTGAAAAAAGGGAGATTAATATTGGCCTCTGGGCTTGTGTGCCAGTTGTGAGCGTGCCATCTGTGCCAGTCCTGAGCGTGCCATCTCTCTCACAAATAGTGGGCCATAGAAAGCCTATTTAATTTTTTTTTTGGTTTTATAAATTTTCCCTGAAAAAAGGGAGATTAATATTGGCCTCTGGGCTTGTGTGCCAGTTGTGAGCGTGCCATCTGTGCCAGTCCTGAGCGTGCCATCTCTCTCACAAATAGTGGGCCATAGAAAGCCTATTTAAATATTTTTTTGGTTTTATAAATTCTCCCAGAAAAAAAGGGAGATTAATATTGGCCTCTGGGCTTCTGTGCCAGTCCTGAGCGTGCCATCTGTGCCAGTCCTGAGCGTCCCATCTCTCTCACAAATAGTGGGCCATAGAAAGCCTATTTTTTTTTGGGGGGGGGTTTTAGAAATTCTCCCTGGAAAAAAAAAGGGAGATTAATATTGCCCTTTGGGCTTGTGTGCCAGTACTAAGCGTTCCATCTCTCTCTCTCTCTCTTAGTCAGTGGGCCATAGAACGCCTATTTTTGGTTTTATTTGTTTTCTAAATTCTCCCTGAAAAAATCATTTTATTTTATTTGGTTTCTAAATTCTTCCTGATAAAATCATATTTTTTTTATTATTTTTTTTTCTAAAGTCTCCCTGAAAAAAAAAAAAAAAAAAAAAAAAAAACAGTGGGAGATTAATATTGGCCTTTCTGCTTGTGTGCCAGTCTTGACTCCTGGGTGCGTCATCTCTCAGTCAGTGGGCCATAGAACGCCTATTTTTGGTTTTATTTGTTTTATAAATTCTCCCTGAAAAAAATCATTTTATTTTATTTGGTTTCTAAATTCTTCCTGATAAAATCATATTTTTTTTATTATTTTTTTTTCTAAAGTCTCCCTGAAAAAAAAAAAAAAAAAACAACCAAAAAAAACAGTGGGAGATTAATATTGGCCTTTCTGCTTGTGTGCCAGTCTTGACTCCTGGGTGTGCCATCTCTCTCTCTCTCTCTCTCTCTCTCTCCAATTGTGGTCCATAGAAAGCCTATATTTTTTTTCCTTGATTTGGGTTCCAAAATCTACCAGAGAAAATAACTCCATCAATCATTGGTAGAAAAATATTGGCCTCTGGGCTTGTGTGCCACTCCTGATTCCTGTGTGCGTCATCTCTCAGTCAGTGGGCCATAGAACGCCTATTTTTGGTTTTATTTGTTTTATAAATTCTCCCTGAAAAAATCATTTTATTTTATTTGGTTTCTAAATTCTTCCTGATAAAATCATATTTTTTTTATTATTTTTTTTTCTAAAGTCTCCCTGAAAAAAAAAAAAAAAAATCAACCAAAAAAAACAGTGGGAGATTAATATTGGCCTTTCTGCTTGTGTGCCAGTCTTGACTCCTGGGTGTGCCATCTCTCTCTCTCTCTCTCTCTCTCTCTCTCTCTCTCTCCAATTGTGGTCCATAGAAAGCCTATATTTTTTTTCCTTGATTTGGGTTCCAAAATCTACCAGAGAAAATAACTCCATCAATCATTGGTAGAAAAATATTGGCCTCTGGGCTTGTGTGCCACTCCTGATTCCTGTGTGCGTCATCTCTCAGTCAGTGGGCCATAGAACGCCTATTTTTGGTTTTATTTGTTTTATAAATTCTCCCTGAAAAAATCATTTTATTTTATTTGGTTTCTAAATTCTTCCTGATAAAATCATATTTTTTTTATTATTTTTTTTTCTAAAGTCTCCCTGAAAAAAAAAAAAAAAACAGTGGGAGATTAATATTGGCCTTTCTGCTTGTGTGCCAGTCTTGACTCCTGGGTGCGTCATCTCTCAGTCAGTGGGCCATAGAACGCCTATTTTTGGTTTTATTTGTTTTATAAATTCTCCCTGAAAAAATCATTTTATTTTATTTGGTTTCTAAATTCTTCCTGATAAAATCATATTTTTTTTATTATTTTTTTTTCTAAAGTCTCCCTGAAAAAAAAAAAAAAAAAAAAAAAAAAACAGTGGGAGATTAATATTGGCCTTTCTGCTTGTGTGCCAGTCTTGACTCCTGGGTGTGCCATCTCTCTCTCTCTCTCTCTCTCTCTCTCTCTCTCCAATTGTGGTCCATAGAAAGCCTATATTTTTTTTCCTTGATTTGGGTTCCAAAATCTACCAGAGAAAATAACTCCATCAATCATTGGTAGAAAAATATTGGCCTCTGGGCTTGTGTGCCACTCCTGATTCCTGTGTGCGTCATCTCTCACTCAGTGGCCCATAGAAAGCATATAGTTTGTTACATTTGTTTTCTAAATTCTCCCTGCAAAAATCAATGTTTTTTTTTTGGGGGGGTTTCTAAAGTGTTCCTGAAAAAAATAAAAATAAAAAAAAAATAATAGTGTGACATTAATATTAACATTTGTGCTTCAGTGACAGTCCTGCGTGTGGGGCATCTCTCTAATTTGCAGCCACCAAAAAAAGAGTGTGTAACATTGGGCCTGATTTTCGCTGTGGTCTCACCAACCTGTAAAGGGGTAGCTAAATCATACTGAAGTTATAGCTCACCGTGTAAGTTGTGTGACTGCAACAAATAACGTTAGTTTGGTTACGTTTTTAAAACAATGAGGAAGTCTAGTGGAAGAGGTCGTGGCCGGGGGCGTTCATTGTCAGCTGGTAATGAGGGTAGTGGTAGTGGTGGAGCATCAGGTGGTCGTGGGGAAAAAAATATTGCTCCTAAGTCTGGAGCTGTGGAGCCAGGTTCGTCGTCCGGCTACACAAGGCCTCGAACGCTCCCTTTTCTGGGATTAGGAAAACCGCTTTTAAAGCCGGAGCAGCAAGAGCAAGTTTTGGCTTATCTTGCTGACTCAGCCTCTAGCTCTTTTGCCTCCTCTCGTGAAACTGGTAAAAGTAAAAGCAGCGCGTCGTTAGTGGATGTTCACGGTCAGGGACAAGTCACTTCCTTGTCCTCTTCAGCAAAAACAACAACAGAGAAGAATGCAGCAGGCGACACAACGGGTTACTCCATGGAGCTCTTTACACATACCGTCCCTGGCTTAGAAAGTGAAGCAGTTAACAGTCCATGCCCATTACAAATTGAATCTGACATGGAGTGCACTGACGCACAGCCACAGCCAGACTACTATGCTGGTCCTTTGACTCAGACCACAACATTGCCCTCGCAGGGTGCTGATCAAGAATCAGACCCTGATGAGACTATGTTGCCCCATCACGAACGCTATACCACCGAACGACACGGTGACACAGACGAAGTTGCGCAGGAGGTACAAGAAGAGTTATTAGATGACCCAGTTCTTGACCCCGATTGGCAGCCATTGGGGGAACAGGGTGCAGGCGGCAGCAGTTCTGAAGCAGAGGAGGAGGAGGGGCCGCAGCAGGCATCAACATCGCCACAGGTTCCATCTGCCGGGCCCGTATCTTGCCCAAAACGCGTGGCAAAGCCAAAACCTGGTGGAGGACAGCGTGGCCATCCGGTTAAAGCTCAGTCTGCAATGCCTGAAAAGGTATCCGATGCTAGAAAGAGTGCAGTCTGGCATTTTTTTAAACAACATCCAATTGATCAGCGCAAAGTCATCTGTCAAAAATGTTCTACTTCCTTAAGCAGAGGTCAGAATCTGAAAAGTCTCAATACTAGTTGCATGCATAGACATTTAACCACCATGCATTTGAAAGCTTGGACTAACTACCAAACGTCCCTTAAGGTTGTTGCACCCTCGGCCAATGAAGCTAGTCATCAACGCAACATCCCTTCCGGCAGTGTAGGACCACCATTTAGCGCACCACCTGCTGTATCTGTGCAGGTATCTTTGCCAGGCCAAAGCAGTCAGGGTCAGGGAATCACCAGTTTCGTAGTAGGAAACACTGCATCTAGGGCACCGGCGGCAACAATACCATCTCCCACCGTCTCTCAGTCTGCCATGTCCACCGGCACCCCCGCTAGTTCCACGATCTCCATCTCTCCAGTCCAGCTCACCCTACATGAGACTATGGTTAGAAAAAGGAAGTACTTAGCCTCGCATCCGCGTACACAGGGTTTGAACGCCCACATAGCTAGACTAATCTCGTTAGAGATGATGCCCTACCGGTTAGTTGAAAGCGAAGCTTTCAAAGACCTGATGGACTACGCTGTACCACGCTACGAGCTACCCAGTCGACACTTTTTTTCCAGAAAAGCCATCCCAGCCCTCCACCAGCATGTTAAAGAGCGCATCGTCCATGCACTCAGGCAATCTGTGAGCACAAAGGTGCACCTGACAACAGATGCATGGACCAGTAGGCATGGCCAGGGACGTTACGTGTCCATCACGGCACACTGGGTAAATGTGGTGGATTCAGGGTCCACAGGGGACAGCAAGTTTGGGACAGTTCTGCCTAGCCCACGGTCTAGTAAACAGTTGTCTGTAGCCGTTCGCACCCCCTCCTCCTCCTCCTCCTCCTCGTCCTCCTGCAGAAGCAAGAGCTCGTCCACAGACCGCAGTCGCACAAACACTCCATCCGCACCTGCCACTGTTGCACACCAGGTCTCCCATTATGGGGCAGCTACTGGCATACGTCAGCAGGCTGTATTGGCTATGAAGTGTTTGGGCGACAATAGACACACCGCGGAAGTTCTGTCCGAGTTCTTGCAGCAAGAAACGCAGTCGTGGCTGGGCACTGTAGATCTTGAGGCAGGCAAGGTAGTGAGTGATAACGGAAGGAATTTCATGGCTGCCATCTCCCTTTCCCAACTGAAACACATTCCTTGCCTGGCTCACACCTTAAACCTGGTGGTGCAGTGCTTCCTGAAAAGTTATCCGGGGTTATCCGACCTGCTCCTCAAAGTGCGTGGACTTTGCGCACATATCCGCCGTTCGCCTGTACACTCCAGCCGTATGCAGACCTATCAGCGTTCTTTGAACCTTCCCCAGCATCGCCTAATCATAGACGTTGCAACAAGGTGGAACTCAACACTGCACATGCTTCAGAGACTGTGCGAACAGAGGCGGGCTGTTATGTTTTTGTGGGAGGATACACATACACGGGCAGGCAGTAGGATGGCAGACATGGAGTTGTCAGGTGTGCAGTGGTCGAAGATTCAAGACATGTGTCAAGTCCTTCAGTGTTTTGAGGAATGCACACGGCTGGTTAGTGCAGACAACGCCATAATAAGCATGAGCATCCCCCTAATGCGTCTGCTGATGCAAAGTTTGACGCACATAAAGGATCAGGCGTCTGCACCAGAGGAAGAGGAAAGCCTTGATGACAGTCAGCGATTGTCTGGTCAGGGCAGTGTACATGACGAGGTACCGGGCGAAGAGGAGGTGGAGGATGAGGAGGATGATGGGGATGAGTATATTTTTAATGAGGAAGCTTTCCCGGGGGCACGGGAAATTGGTGGCGTGGCAAGGCCGGGTTCTGGTTTTTTGAGGGACACAAGTGACGTAGATTTGCCTGCAACTGCCCCTCAACCAAGCACAACCGCAGATTTGACAACGGGAACTTTGGCCCACATGGCGGATTATGCCTTGCGTATCCTCAAAAGGGACACACGCATTACAAAAATGATGAACGATGACGATTACTGGTTGGCCTGCCTCCTTGATCCTCGCTATAAAGGCAAATTGCAAAATATTATGCCACATGAGAACTTGGAACTAATATTAGCAACAAAACAATCAACTCTTGTTGACCGTTTGCTTCTGGCATTCCCTGCACACAGCGCCCGTGATCGTTCTCACACGAGCTCCAGGGGCCAGCAGACCAGAGGTGTTAGAGGGGCAGAAATCAGAAGTGGCGTTGGCCAGAGGGGTTTTCTGACCAGGTTGTGGAGTGATTTTTCTATGACCGCAGACAGGACAGGTACTGCAGCATCAATTCAAAGTGACAGGAGACAACATTTGTCCAGTATGGTTACAAACTATTTTTCATCCCTTATCGACGTTCTCCCTCAACCGTCATTCCCATTTGATTACTGGGCATCCAAATTAGACACCTGGCCAGAATTGGCAGAATATGCATTGCAGGAGCTTGCTTGCCCGGCAGCTAGTGTCCTATCAGAAAGAGTATTCAGTGCTGCAGGTTCAATACTAACAGAAAAAAGGACTCGTCTGGCTACCCAAAATGTAGATGATCTAACCTTCATTAAAATGAACCACAACTGGATTTCAAAATCTTTTGCCCAACCCTGCCCGGCTGACACCTAGCTTTCCTATGAAAAGGTCTTGCCTGTGGACTATTCTGAATGACTTTTCCAATCTCGTAATTTTCTTCACCTGATTGTCCAGCATACGACATGTTTCCACCTCACGAAATGGCCAAACTCCCCACACGGGGCCGTGCTATCGCCACTTTGCGCTTGGACCCTTGAGAGTGCTGTTTGTCTGAAGAGGTGGGTGTGGCCGCTTTTGGTCGACGGCACTGCCACTGGGTCCCTCATAGTACAATAAAGTGTCTCTGGCGGTGGTGGTGCGCACCCAACGTCAGACACACCGTTGTAATATGAGGGGCCCTGTGCCTGTACCGCCGGCCACAAGCCAGTTCCCCCCCCCAGCTCAAACAGTGCTCTACCACTAGCAAAATTATCTCTCACAGCTTCACCAATGTGTAGTCTAGGCGCTGACATCCTTCAATGCCTGGCACTGACAATACCATTGTTTTGACATTTTTGTTATGTTAGGCCTTCGAAGCCTGTCTGCGGTCCCTTCTTTCTACAACTACTACACTGACCAGGCCACTGCTGGCCGTGTTACCCTGGAACCAATTTAAAAGTGCCTACAGTCAGCCCAATTTTGTTATGTTAGGCCTTCGAAGACTGTCTGCCGTCACTCCTTCCACTAGACTTCCACTGACCATACACTGCTGCCCATGTACCCCTGGAACCAATTTAAAGTGCCTACAGCCAGCCCAATTTTGTTATGTTAGGCCTTGGAAGCCTGTCTGCGGTCACTCCTTCCACTAGACTTCCACTGACCATACACTGCTGCCCATGTACCCCTGGAACCAATTTAAAAGTGCCTACAGCCAGCCCAAGTTTGTTATGTTAGGCCTTCGAAGCCTGTCTGCGGTCACTCCTTCCACTAGACTTCCACTGACCAGACCACTGCTGCCCGTGTACCCCTGGAACCAATTTAAAATTGCCTACAGCCATGTTTTATTATTTTAGGCCTTCGATGCCTGTCTGCGGTCACTCCTTCCACTAGGCCTCCACTGACCACACCACTGCTGCCCGTGTACCCCTGGAACCAATTTAAAATTGCCTACAGCCAGCCCAATTTTTTTATTTTAGGCCTTCGATGCCTGTCTGCGGTCCATTCTTTCAACTACTACTACACTGACCAGGGCACTGCTGCCCAAGTACCCCTGGAACCAATTTAAAATTGACTACAGCCATGTGTTAATATTTTAGGCCTTCGATGCCTGTCTGTGGTCACTCCTTCCACTAGGCCTCCACTGACCACACCACTGCTGCCCGTGTACCCCTGGAACCAATTTAAAATTGCCTACAGCCATGTGTGATTATTTTAGGCCTTCGATGCCTGTCTGCGGTCACTCCTTCCACTAGGCCTCCACTGACCACACCACTGCTGCCCGTGTAACCCTGGAACCAATTTAAAATTGCCTACAGCCATGTGTTATTATTTTAGGCCTTCGATGCCTGTCTGCGGTCACTCCTTCCACTAGGCCTCCACTGACCACACCACTGCTGCCCGTGTACCCCTGGAACCAATTTAAAATTGCCTACAGCCAGCCCAATTTTTTTATTTTAGGCCTTCGATGCCTGTCTGCGGTCCATTCTTTCAACTACTACTACACTGACCAGGGCACTGCTGCCCAAGTACCCCTGGAACCAATTTTAAATTGACTACAGCCATGTGTTAATATTTTAGGCCTTCGATGCCTGTCTGTGGTCACTCCTTCCACTAGGCCTCCACTGACCACACCACTGCTGCCCGTGTACCCCTGGAACCAATTTAAAATTGCCTACAGCCATGTGTGATTATTTTAGGCCTTCGATGCCTGTCTGCGGTCACTCCTTCCACTAGGCCTCCACTGACCACACCACTGCTGCCCGTGTAACCCTGGAACCAATTTAAAATTGCCTACAGCCATGTGTTATTATTTTAGGCCTTCGATGCCTGTCTGCGGTCACTCCTTCCACTAGGCCTCCACTGACCACACCACTGCTGCCCGTGTACCCCTGGAACCAATTTAAAATTGCCTACAGCCAGCCCAATTTTTTTATTTTAGGCCTTCGATGCCTGTCTGCTGTCCATTCTTTCAACTACTATTACACTGACCAGGGCACTGCTGCCCGTGTACCCCTGGAACCAATTTAAAATTGCCTACAGCCATGTGTTATTATTTTAGGCCTTCGATGCCTGTCTGCGGTCACTCCTTCCACTAGGCCTCCACTGACCACACCACTGCTGCCCGTGTACCCCTGGAACCAATTTAAAATTGCCTACAGCCATGTGTTATTATTTTAGGCCTTCGATGCCTGTCTGCGGTCACTCCTTCCACTAGGCCTCCACTGACCACACCACTGCTGCCCGTGTAACCCTGGAACCAATTTAAAATTGCCTACAGCCATGTGTTATTATTTTAGGCCTTCGATGCCTGTCTGCGGTCACTCCTTCCACTAGGCCTCCACTGACCACACCACTGCTGCCCGTGTACCCCTGGAACCAATTTAAAATTGCCTACAGCCAGCCCAATTTTTTTATTTTAGGCCTTCGATGCCTGTCTGCGGTCCATTCTTTCAACTACTACTACACTGACCAGGGCACTGCTGCCCAAGTACCCCTGGAACCAATTTAAAATTGACTACAGCCATGTGTTAATATTTTAGGCCTTCGATGCCTGTCTGTGGTCACTCCTTCCACTAGGCCTCCACTGACCACACCACTGCTGCCCGTGTACCCCTGGAACCAATTTAAAATTGCCTACAGCCATGTGTGATTATTTTAGGCCTTCGATGCCTGTCTGCGGTCACTCCTTCCACTAGGCCTCCACTGACCACACCACTGCTGCCCGTGTAACCCTGGAACCAATTTAAAATTGCCTACAGCCATGTGTTATTATTTTAGGCCTTCGATGCCTGTCTGCGGTCACTCCTTCCACTTGGCCTCCACTGACCACACCACTGCTGCCCGTGTACCCCTGGAACCAATTTAAAATTGCCTACAGCCAGCCCAATTTTTTTATTTTAGGCCTTCGATGCCTGTCTGCGGTCCATTCTTTCAACTACTATTACACTGACCAGGGCACTGCTGCCCGTGTACCCCTGGAACCAATTTAAAATTGCCTACAGCCATGTGTTATTATTTTAGGCCTTCGATGCCTGTCTGCGGTCACTCCTTCCACTAGGCCTCCACTGACCACACCACTGCTGCCCGTGTACCCCTGGAACCAATTTAAAATTGCCTACAGCCATGTGTTATTATTTTAGGCCTTCGATGCCTGTCTGCGGTCACTCCTTCCACTAGGCCTCCACTGACCACACCACTGCTGCCCGTGTACCCCTGGAACCAATTTAAAATTGCCTACAGCCATGTGTGATTATTTTAGGCCTTCGATGCCTGTCTGCGGTCACTCCTTCCACTAGGCCTCCACTGACCACACCACTGCTGCCCGTGTACCCCTGGAACCAATTTAAAATTGCCTACAGCCAGCCCAAGTTTGTTATGTTAGGCCTTGGAAGCCTGTCTGCGGTCACTCCTTCCACTAGACTTCCACTGACCAGACCACTGCTGCCCATGTACCCCTGGAACCAATTTAAAAGTGCCTACAGCCAGCCCAAGTTTGTTATGTTAGGCCTTCGAAGCCTGTCTGCGGTCACTCCTTCCACTAGACTTCCACTGACCAGACCACTGCTGCCCGTGTACCCCTGGAACCAATTTAAAAGTGCCTACAGCCAGCCCAAGTTTGTTATGTTAGGCCTTGGAAGCCTGTCTGCGGTCACTCCTTCCACTAGACTTCCACTGACCAGACCACTGCTGCCCGTGTACCCCTGGAACCAATTTAAAAGTGCCTACAGCCAGCCCAAGTTTGTTATGTTAGGCCTTGGAAGCCTGTCTGCGGTCACTCCTTCCACTAGACTTCCACTGACCATACACTGCTGCCCATGTACCCCTGGAACCAATTTAAAAGTGCCTACAGCCAGCCCAAGTTTGTTATGATAGGCCTTCGAAGCCTGTCTGCGGTCACTCCTTCCACTAGACTTCCACTGACCAGACCACTGCTGCCCGTGTACCCCTGGAACCAATTTAAAAGTGCCTACAGCCAGCCCAAGTTTGTTATGTTAGGCCTTGGAAGCCTGTCTGCGGTCACTCCTTCCACTTGACTTCCACTGACCATACACTGCTGCCCATGTACCCCTGGAACCAATTTAAAAGTGCCTACAGCCAGCCCAAGTTTGTTATGTTAGGCCTTCGAAGCCTGTCTGCGGTCACTCCTTCCACTAGACTTCCACTGACCAGACCACTGCTGCCCGTGTACCCCTGGAACCAATTTAAAATTGCCTACAGCCATGTTTTATTATTTTAGGCCTTCGATGCCTGTCTGCGGTCACTCCTTCCACTAGGCCTCCACTGACCACACCACTGCTGCCCGTGTACCCCTGGAACCAATTTAAAATTGCCTACAGCCAGCCCAATTTTTTTATTTTAGGCCTTCGATGCCTGTCTGCGGTCCATTCTTTCAACTACTACTACACTGACCAGGGCACTGCTGCCCAAGTACCCCTGGAACCAATTTAAAATTGACTACAGCCATGTGTTAATATTTTAGGCCTTCGATGCCTGTCTGTGGTCACTCCTTCCACTAGGCCTCCACTGACCACACCACTGCTGCCCGTGTACCCCTGGAACCAATTTAAAATTGCCTACAGCCATGTGTGATTATTTTAGGCCTTCGATGCCTGTCTGCGGTCACTCCTTCCACTAGGCCTCCACTGACCACACCACTGCTGCCCGTGTAACCCTGGAACCAATTTAAAATTGCCTACAGCCATGTGTTATTATTTTAGGCCTTCGATGCCTGTCTGCGGTCACTCCTTCCACTAGGCCTCCACTGACCACACCACTGCTGCCCGTGTACCCCTGGAACCAATTTAAAATTGCCTACAGCCAGCCCAATTTTTTTATTTTAGGCCTTCGATGCCTGTCTGCGGTCCATTCTTTCAACTACTACTACACTGACCAGGGCACTGCTGCCCAAGTACCCCTGGAACCAATTTAAAATTGACTACAGCCATGTGTTAATATTTTAGGCCTTCGATGCCTGTCTGTGGTCACTCCTTCCACTAGGCCTCCACTGACCACACCACTGCTGCCCGTGTACCCCTGGAACCAATTTAAAATTGCCTACAGCCATGTGTTATTATTTTAGGCCTTCGATGCCTGTCTGCGGTCACTCCTTCCACTAGGCCTCCACTGACCACACCACTGCTGCCCGTGTACCCCTGGAACCAATTTAAAATTGCCTACAGCCATGTGTGATTATTTTAGGCCTTCGATGCCTGTCTGCGGTCACTCCTTCCACTAGGCCTCCACTGACCACACCACTGCTGCCCGTGTACCCCTGGAACCAATTTAAAATTGCCTACAGCCAGCCCAATTTTTTTATTTTAGGCCTTCGATGCCTGTCTGCGGTCCATTCTTTCAACTACTACTACACTGACCAGGGCACTGCTGCCCAAGTACCCCTGGAACCAATTTAAAATTGACTACAGCCATGTGTTAATATTTTAGGCCTTCGATGCCTGTCTGCGGTCACTCCTTCCACTAGGCCTCCACTGACCACACCACTGCTGCCCGTGTACCCCTGGAACCAATTTAAAATTGCCTACAGCCAGCCCAATTTTTTTATTTTAGGCCTTCGATGCCTGTCTGCGGTCCATTCTTTCAACTACTACTACACTGACCAGGGCACTGCTGCCCGTGTACCCCTGGAACCAATTTAAAATTGCCTACAGCCATGTGTTATTATTTTAGGCCTTCGATGCCTGTCTGTGGTCCCTCCTTCCACTAGGCCTCCACTGACCTGTCTACTGCGGCCCGTGTACCCCTTGAACCAACCTAATAAAATATTTAAAAAATTAATTTGATTATAAAAAATAAGATCGTGTTGAGATCTCAAATGCAGACATTTTAACAATCAAAACAAACACACAACAAATATCTGGAACTGTACTACAAAGGTCCAACAGCTACAATTTCTTTCTCCTGCAAGAAGTTAACTGAAAGTTTTTTGGAGTTGTTAACACAGATATGGCATCCACCGAGTGTTGTCCTGTCGCGTCTCCTTTAAATTATTTCCAATAAGATGTTAAACTATTAATTTAATAAAATCAATAATTAAAAAAATAATTGAGTAAGTCAAAAGCACATTGCAAATAAACATTAATTACAAATCAAGAAGCATGGCGCGTCCGAGGGTGAGTAGATACCGAATAAGAATATAATCACCCTCGGACGCGCAATGCTTATTTACAACAGCCTTCCTTCCTAAGAATCAGCCCTTCCGTGGTGTAGAGAGAGGTTGTGTTACACTCCAAGGTGTTCCCCAGGTTGCCTTTCCTGAGCTTCGATCTTCCGGCTCTCGTTTAGTAGCTGTTGGAAACTACGCTGCATTAGGCCTACTAATTGTGTATGGGGTGTAGAGACAGGTTGTGTTACACTCCAAGGTTTTCACCAGGTTGCCTTTCCTGAGCTTCGATCTTCATGCTCTCGTTTAGTAGGTGTCGGAAAGTAGGCTGCATTAGGCCTACAAATTGGGTATGGGGTGGAGAGAGATGGTGTGTTACACTCCAAGGTGTTCCCCAGGTTTCCTTGCCATTGCTTCGGTCTTCCGACTCTCGTTTAGTAGTTGTAGAAAAGTACACAGCATTAGGCCTACAAAATGGGTATGGGGTGGAGAGAGATGGTGTGTTACACTCCAAGGTGTTCCCCAGGTTGCCTTTCCTGAGCTTCGATCTTCATGCTCTCGTTTAGTAGGTGTCGGAAAGTAGGCTGCATTAGGCCTAAAAAATGGGGAATGGGGTGGAGAGAGATGGTGTGTTACACTCCAAGGTGTTCCCCAGGTTTCCTTGCCATTGCTTCGGTCTTCCAACTCTCGTTTAGTAGTTGTAGAAAAGTACACTGCATTAGGCCTAAAAAATGGGTATGGGGTGGAGAGAGATGGTGTGTTACACTCCAAGGTGTTCCCCAGGTTGCCTTTCCTGAGCTTCGATCTTCATGCTCTCGTTTAGTAGGTGTCGGAAAGTAGGCTGCATTAGGCCTACAAATTGGGTATGGGGTGGAGAGAGATGGTGTGTTACACTCCAAGGTGTTCCCCAGGTTTCCTTGCCATTGCTTCGGTCTTCCGACTCTCGTTTAGTAGTTGTAGAAAAGTACACAGCATTAGGCCTACAAAATGGGTATGGGGTGGAGAGAGATGGTGTGTTACACTCCAAGGTGTTCCCCAGGTTGCCTTTCCTGAGCTTCTATCTTCAGGCTCTCATTAAATTGTGGTTAAATGGAACAACTGCATTTGGCGTACTAGTTGGTTTGGGGCCTACTATCGGTGTCTGCCACTCCTTGCTGTTCTCCTGGTTTCCTGTCCTGAAATTCCATTTTCAGCCTCTCGTTAAGTAGTTGTTAATGTTAGACTGCATTTGGCCTACTAGTTGGGTTGGGGCCTACTATCGGTGTCTGCCACTCCTTGCTGTTCTCCTCCACTGAACAAAGCTGTGCCGCCTGTTTACTACGGTTGCCAATTTTGAACTGCATTTCGACTACTTACTGATTTGGCCCTACTCTCTGTGTCAGCCTCTCATTCCAGTTGTCCTCCACTGCAATGCCCCCTGGTTATTCCTGTGTTACCAATTTTGAACTGCATTTAGCCCACTTTCTTCTTTGGGCCTATATCTGTGTTTCCACTTCATCGTGCCCATTGCCCAGCCAGTGATAGATGAGTCTGCTGGTACATTGACCCATAACGCAACATTCCCCGTGCACGCTACACAACAACATTGTGACCCTGCTGAAAGTCAGGTTGCTCTTCCCGCATACCATACCACCTTACACGGGGACAAAGAGGAAGGTGCAGATGAAAGTGCAGGTTCCTTCATCAGGTGGGGGGAGGAATACTAGTTGGCGACGTCACTGGCACAGGGCCTCTCATAGTACGCAAAAGTGTTGCTGCCGGTGGGAGGCGCCCCCGCCGTGCAAACACACCGCTGTACTTTGAGGGGCCCTGTGCCAGTGCCAATGCCAACGAGTGGGCCCCCCCTGCTTGCTCAGGATCACAGCACTTGCAAAGTTGAAATACTTACCTCTCCCTGCTCCACTGCCGTGACGTGGTCCAGATTTACTGGGCCCACTAATTACTTGAACCAGCCCTACCCCCCACAACTTTAGCCAAATGACCCCCAATTTCAAATGCCTTCCAATTATTTTAAGGTAAATTACGCTTGACAAGCTTCATTAAGAAGAATGGATGGTTTTGACATTAAAATGGGCACTCTAGGTGTTTTCCTGGCCCCCACTCACTGCCGACTATGCTGCCCCATTGACTTGCATTGGGTTTCGTGTTTCGGTCGATCCCGACTTTACGTCATAATCGGCCGATTTCACTCGACCCGACTTTGGACATAGTCGGGTTTCGCAAAACCCGGCTCGACTCTAAAAAGGTCAAGGTCGCTCAACTCTACTGTCCACTGTTCACTGTCAAATAGGTAGAAGTTGGAAAATGTTTGATCTTTTTCAATCCTTTCAAACAAAAACCACACTTATGGTAAAAATGTACATCGTGACCAAAAAAATGACAAAAATCGTTTAAAAATCATTGACCAAAATGTTTCCATATAAGGGGATAGATATGATTTCTCATTGCAGTTCTTGAAGAGAAACATCTTATGAGCGCAGTTTCCTACATGAGCCAGACACCTAAATAAACTCTAGAAGTAAAGCTATAATATTTGACGGCATCACAAAATGTGTCAACTGAAGGAAACTAAATTTTAAAACGCACTCCTCTTAATATATTGCAATCATCTTATTATATGGCACTGTGTACTTACAATTGCTCATTTTTCCCTTCTGCCCTTCATTTTTCCCTTCTTCCCAGTTAATTATTTTCTTTTTTATTAGGTCTATGACATCACGTAAGTAAAAACAGACTAGCTGAATCCTTCTAATCTCTATGTTGAAACAGGAAGCCTCTCTTCCCTGCATGAGTCATCATTAGAACTACAATTCTACATCACATGGTATAGAGCTAATGGAAAAGAGAAGAATTAGCTGGGTAGAAAAGCAAAATGAGCAATTGTAAGTACACAGTGATATACAATATGATGATTGCAATATACTGTATTAAGAGGAAAAAACTTTCAAATAAGTTTCCTAAATAAATGAGATTCCATGCTGTCAACATAGCATTTTTCGGTGCCATCAGGACACTATGTAGGTCTGTTGCTGTTTTACAAATTGCATTTCTTGCATCAATGAAGTAACTCCAGATGGTGCTTTATGTACCTGATTTAAATGCATGTAGTAATTCAATTCCCCTGTGTTACACCCTTCCCAATTTGCTGTCCAGGAAGGAGGCGCTGATGCCTCTTGCCCACAACCTGCAGTTACACAGGCACAACAGTCAGCAACCACGGCCAGTCCAGCGTTCATTTGTCCCTTGTCAGCATATATGTCTGTTCACAAATTGTTAGTTAGATAGGGCATATACTGTATATTCGTTAGCACTTTACACTGTCAGATGCTGGACAAAGACCATTCCTGGCTTTTAGAGGCTCCTAAAGGAGACTTGTGTCTCTTTATTAAACTGTCGCTTAACTTAAATTTTCTAAATTTTGGTCGAAAAAAGAGGGTGATGGGGTATTGGCCAGTTTCTGTACATTTTAAGCAGCTTTAAGAGTCTGGGTTAGCCATGAGATGGGGGCATTATAGCACACTGAGAATAGAGATAGAAACTCCAGGAACAGTAACAGTTAACTTAGGAGGGGCCAACTGTGGGTAAGACAGGAGGATTTCCTGGTTTTGGGTAGTCAGGCTAGGGAGCCCAGGTAGGTCAGCTGGGCCTGGGGGCCCCCAGCTAAGTAGTGGGCCATGTAATGTTAAATGTGAAGCCCTGTCTTCCAGGACAGCAGAAGTGAGAGCAGCAGAAGTGAGAGCAGCAGGACAGCAGAAGTGAGCACAGCAGAAGTGAGAGCAGCAGGATAGCAGAGGTGAGAGCAGCAGAAGTGAGAGCAGGAGGACAGCAGAGGTGAGAGCAGCAGAAGTGAGAGCAGCAGGATAGCAGAGGTGAGAGCAGCAGAAGTGAGAGCAGGAGGACAGCAGAGGTGAGAGCAGCAGAAGTGAGAGCAGCAGGATAGCAGAGGTGAGAGCAGCAGAAGTGAGAGCAGGAGGACAGCAGAGGTGAGAGCAGCAGAAGTGAGAGCAGGAGGACAGCAGAGGTGAGAGCAGCAGAAGTGAGAGCAGCAGGACAGCAGAGGTGAGAGCAGCAGAAGTGAGAGCAGCAGGATAGCAGAGGTGAGAGCAGCAGAAGTGAGAGCAGGAGGACAGCAGAGGTGAGAGCAGCAGAAGTGAGAGCAGCAGGACAGCAGAGGTGAGAGCAGCAGAAGTGAGAGCAGAAGGATAGCAGAGGTGAGAGCAGCAGGACAGCAGAAGTGAGAGCAGAGGTGATGGCAGAAGTCACTGCAGAACAGAAATGCAGGTCACCCCAAAATGTGTCAGCTTTCTACCTGGGCAGATGCCCTTATGTCTGGTGCGAAACAGGCAAGGGACATCCTGAACGTTGCGAAGCTGAACAGGGTGGACGCTGCAGTACCAGTCGAGTTTGGACAAACTGGGTACAACCTAAAGGACATAGGGAGGAGGAAAGGGAAAGTGAAGGATGTGAACTGTGCAGAACTCTGTGTTGATGCTGTAACTGATGTGGACATGCTGCGATTGGAAACAAGCAAAGTCCTACATTTTAAGTTGAAATTGCACTCTGTCTCTTTATGTGAAGAAGTGTCCCTGCGTCTCAGGGAGGCCTCTGAGAACCAGGCAAGAGAGACCGTGGGACTGTATATATGTGATGCGGGTGATCAGGGCACGCTAAAGCAGACACCTATGTGGGCCATGACTACGGCCCTGGCTGCCGCTCACAATACAGCGCTTATTCATATCCGTGGATTGTCAGTTACTGCAGGGTATAACAGCCGTCCAGAGGCAAGAGCCAGACATGTTCTCTGTAAGCACACTGACCAAGAGGATCACGGACAAAGGACACCCATATATTCCTTAGTATTCTTCAAAATACCATATCAAAATGTTTTGTTTTGGGGTTTTTTGTGCACTTTTTTCTTAGTTGGACAATCTCATAATTTAGACCACAAATTCTCTCCCATTGGCAGCAGACTTGTCCCTCATCTCCCATCTCAAAATCAGTGAAATTACCCTCTAAGGCTGTGTTTCCAGGATGAGTATTTGGTTAGTTTTTGATGCTGTAGATTTCCTGCAGAATTTAATTCTTCAACTTGCCAGATTACCGTATATACCCGAGTATAAGCCGACCCGAGTATAAGCCGACCCCCCTAATTTTGCCACAAAAAACTGGGAAAACTTATTGACTCGAGTATAAGCCTAGGGTAGGAAATGCAGCAGCTACCGGGGAATTTCAAAAATAAAAATAGATGCTCCATACCGTTCATTATGGCCCCATAGCTGTGCCATATAGTGCTCTGCACCGTTCATTATTGCCCCATAGCTGTGCCATATAGTGCTCCATACCGTTCATTATGGCCCCATAGATGCTCCACATAAAACTGTGCCATATATAATGCTCTGCACCGTTCATTATGGCCCCATAAATGCTCCATAGAAAGCTGTGCCCCATATAGAATGCTCTGCACCGTTCATTATGGCCCCATAGATGCTCCACATAAAGCTGTGCCATATAGAATGCTCTGCACCGTTCATTATGGCCCCATAGATGCTCCATAGAAAGCTGTGCCCCACATAATGCTCTGCACCGTTCATTATTGCCCCATAGATGCTCCATAGAAGGCTGTGCCCCATATATATTGCTCTGCACCGTTGACTATGGCCCCATAGATGCTCCTTATATTGCTGTGCCCCATATATAATGCTCTGCACCGTTTATTATGGCCCCATAGATGCTCCTTATAAAGCTGTGCCATATACTGTATATATTGCTCTGCACCGTTGATTATGGCCCCATAGATGCTCCTTATATTGCTGTGCCCCATATATAATGCTCTGCACCGTTCATTATGGCCCCATAGATGCTCCTTATAAAGCTGTGCCCCATATATATTGCTCTGCACCGTTGATTATGGCCCCATAGATGCTCCATATAATGCTGTGCCATATATAATGCTGCTGCAAAAAAAAAAAAAAATCACATACTCACCTCTCTTCGCTCAGGACGCCGGCGCTTTCAATATTTACCTGCTCCTCGTGCGGCTCCGTCTCCAGCACTGACGCTCAGCAGAGGGCGCGCACTGACTATGTCACCGCGTCCTCCAACCTGAGCGTCACTGCCAGAGGACGCTGCAGACAGAGCCACACCAGAGCGAGGAGCAGGTAAATATCGCACAGCGCTCCACTCCCCGTATACTCGCCTGCTCCCGGCGCGGTCCCTGCTTCTCCCGGCGCTGCATCTTCTTCCTGTATTGAGTTGTCACAGTTACCGCTCATTTACAGCAATGAATATGCGACTCCACCCCTATGGGAGGTGGAGCCGCATATTCATTGCTGTAATGAGCGGTACCATGTGACCACTCAGTACAGGAAGAAGATGCAGCGCTGGAAGAAGCAGGGACTGCAGGGACCGAGCCGGAGCAGGTAAGTATAATTACACAGCTCCCACTCCCCCTCCCCTGCCGACCCCCGGGTATGACTCGAGTATAAGCCGAGAGGGGGACTTTCAGCCCAAAAAAATGGGCTGAAAATCTTGGCTTATACTCGAGTATACACGCTAGGTTATGAGTGTTTTTTTTACATGTTTTTATTGTATTTTTTTTCAGTTTCGCTCTTGCTTCTTTTTGAATATAATTTGTTTACTAAAATTACTTTGTTTTGTAAACTTCCTGGTTGCTGTGAGCTTTGATAATGCTTTATTGATAATGTTATGTGTGCATGTGGATTCCTTCAATTTTTTGATGCAGAAATGTAATAAAAACCCATATGAATTTTTTATATGCGAATATTCGGCATCTCATTAAACTGTATGGGGAAATCCAGCAAATAAAACACATATGATTTGCAAGATTTCAAAAATTCACCACACTTCAATTTTTGTAGCATTAAAAAAGTAAACAAGTCGAAGAACGGTAAAGGAACCAGATTCCAGAATATAATTTTTTAATTTAATCCATTAAAAAAGAGAAAAAATATACAAACTTTGCAAAAGGTTGAAGTGAACACTTTCTATAAGAACCAACGCGTTTCAAATGTTACAACGTTCTTAGTCCTGGTTCGCAATGCGTCGGTTTTTATGTAGGGTATTCAGAAAGTGAAATCTCTGTTCCCCTGTACATTACACTTTCCCCTGCTCCAGGGCTGAATCTCTGGTGCCACCCATGGTATCTGTTATTGTCTGCAGCGTTGACTTCACATCGACAGCGCTGCAGACAATTAGTGAGCTCAGCAGCTTATGATGTCAACTCAAGAGTCACTGAGCTAAGTTACTGACTGCAGCGCTGTCATCGATGTAATGATGAAGTCAGTAAGGATTTACAGCACTTTTATATGGCTATTTTTTTTTTTTTTTTGCATTAGTATTTGTTAACAGACTCCAGGAGTGGATCCAAAACATAGAAGAGGTGAAAGTCATTCAGTTATTATTTTTCTCAGTGTTTGCTCCTGTTTTTTTAGCTGACAAATAGTGATGTAAAATACTGGCCAAAATACTCAGTGTGTGAATGAGGCGAGGAAGCTGCTTGTAATCCTGCTGTAATATAAGTCCTTACTCCAATGATGAGTGCACACTTGCTTGTCTTCTCTGCTCCATAATATTCAGCAGAGCAGGAGCAACACCTGGGGCAAAACTGTGGCCGGCAGATGTTCGGCCCTATGACACAGTGACATGTGATGGACCCCGACTCCCAAACAAAATGAATCACACAGACACAAAATAAATACACAAAGCATTGTAATTAGGTGTCAAACGTTCTCAATTTTATTTACATTCACATGACACCAAAATTGGCACAACCCCCGACTCACGAAGAGTCACCCTCCAGCACTCAGGAGAGGAAAAACCCCCTGTGGTGGAAACCTCTAGGGAACCATGGCTGGAGGATCGCCCTTCCCTTGGGCTTAGAGAGTTAGTGCCGATATATAACAGATGTAACAAGTTTTAACATTTGTACATTTTACCAGATTTACAGAGAACGACATAACAAATATAGACTATAAATGTGATAAACCAGATGTGGGAGAGATCTGGCTGCGATATCGGTCACCACATTGGTTGGTAGACCCAATTTAGATGATCTGATTGCCCAGATGGATGAACCATTTCTTCCTTACATATCCAGGTCCACCTCTCATAAATTTAGACTTTAGGTTACAGGGATTGTTCATAATGGATAAACCCTAATAGGAGAAATACCCACTCCCCCTTCTCCCATCCCAATTTATCAACCATTAAAGTCATAGGTGCTTCCATGAACTCCCAAAGAAGAGCAGCTCTTTGTAGAGGGTAACAGAAGGGGATCCTCTGCTGGGGACCCTCCTCGGTTACCTTCCCATGCCCTGGGGGTGTCTAAAGCAGACAAACCCTTTCCCTGCTAGAGCCTCCAAATTTCACCAAGGTCGGCACATTACGTGGGGTGGTCAAGCTCAATGTCTTCAGGTGCATCACTAATGGCGCTGATCGTGGCAGCGCAGCCTTCTATTATGGAATCTTCTTTATCACACGTGTGATATCAGTTGTCATGGTTACTGCAGGGGCTATTACTGATGCAGGACCCAAGTATTAACCCTTTCATCATTGGTAATTCACTTCATTATAGAGGCAAATAACTGCACTTGTCACCAAGCAGGCGCCTATCATTACGGCTTCCCTTAGGCACCAGAAGAAATACAGATTAAAAGTGCAAGTGTTTCAGGAGGGTTTTGCACTTTTTAAATCCAGAGATTGGATTTATAGCTAGCACTTTACACAGAAAAAAATAAGGGGAAATTACTTGTAAAATATTATAGGGAACTACATTTCAAGGGTTTTCCTAATGTACAGTTCACACGATTACATAGGTTGAAAAAAGACCTAGGAACATCAAGTTCAACCTATCTTCAAAGTTATATATTTTATATTGCTAGATTATTTATAACTCACAATGTCAGGTTTTGTTAAAAAAGCATCCAGATCTTTTTTAAATGTTGTTATAGTAACTGCCATTACTAGCTCTTGTGGTCGGCATTCCAGTCTGATTGCTCTTACTGTAAAGAACCCTTTCCTATTTATCTGCCATAATTGTCTATCCTCCACGTGTAACAATTTGGACCATCATTCATCCGACAGCCATCTAAGGCATACGGGGCCTCTAAGAATGAAGCTGCGCTCGTCTGATGAGTACACTGACTAGCCAATATGACTGTCATTGCAGCCATCACCAGGGATTATCTCTGAGATTTCCTCTACCCCCCAATAGCACGCTTAGGCTTTCAAGTGGTAGTGGATGATGCGCTATCACATTATTTGGCAATTCTGATGATCAGGAATTTCAGATGTTATCCACGTGGAGTTGTAATAAGTGTCATGCCACCATTTCTTCAAAGAGATATGATTAAAGAGATTTTCCCAAGGAAATGTTTTATGACATGTCATTAGCATATGTTGGTGGGGACTGACTATCGGTACCCACCACTAGTCCCAGCTGCAGGTGGAGAGCAATCCACTCATACATCAAAAGACGTTTTTAGAAATGGCAGGCAATTATTTCCAGGGATATTTTTAGTGAAGGGCACAATTAGCTATGTACATTACTCATGGATCTTATGTCGGATTACAAATAGTAGATCGGTTTTGCTTTTTTGTTACATAAATGTCAATGAGTCCGACTAAAGACTTTCTATCAAGAGTTTCTGCTGTCTTCGTATTAGGAAGGACATGTTCTACAAATCCCTTGTTTAAGCTATGTATAAAAGCTAAAGAGCTCCTTAACATCAGTGTTTAACTACATTATTATTTGTGATGACTCAGAATATGATTCATAATATAAAAGAGGCCAGAATGATATTATTGTAAATTTATAGGTCAAGATGTACTACTGTAGTGGTGGCATCACATTTCTCGCAAGTCTTGTTTTGTCCTCAAAAAACCAAAGTTATAAAAATAAAAGCGGGACCCCAAATGCTGAATTATTATATAGAAGATGAAGACCAGGTTGGGGACATTACTACAAGATGAGGACCACTGTGGGGGTATTACTGTAGTATGAAGAGCAGGATGGAGGACATATCTGCAAGATAGAAACCAGGATGGAGATATTACTATAAGATAGGGAGCTTAACGAAGGCATTACTAAAAGATGAGGTCCAGGATGTAGACATTACTACAAGATAGGGACGTTACTAAAAGATTGGGACCAGGATGGGGACATAATTGCAAGATGGGGACACTGCTACAAGATGGAGGCCATGAATGTTGGAGAATAAAATAAGGGACATTACTACAAGATAGGGACCAGGATGGGGGGACATTACTATAGAATAAGGACAAGGATGGGGACATTACTACAAGATGAAGACCAAGATGAGAAACATTGCTACAAGATGGGGACCAGGATGGGAGCCATTACTACAGGAAGGGGATCAGGATGGGTACATTATTACAAGGCCAGAATTGCTATAGAGGGCTAATTAGAAGATAATATTACTGAAAGGGGCTAAATGAAGGACAAAAAAGGAGAAAAAATGAAAAACAAAAGTGGAAAATATTTGACACTAAAAATACAGTTTTATGTACAATAAAGTAGGCAAAAAAGTACACTTTGTTATCTCCCATCTCAAATTACCCAAAATATAAAACTGTACCAAAACTCATAGGATTAATGACATAACAAAAATGAAAAATGTTCACAAAAATGATCAAAATGTCATATAGAAAAAAAATGGAATCACTGAAAAGTCATCTCATCCCGCGAAGAGTCCAGCCCAGTGGTCCCCAACTCCAGGCCTCGAGGGCCGCCAACAGTGCAGGTTTTCAGGATTTCCTTAGTATTGCACAGGGGTTGGAATCATCACCTGTGCAGATGATCACATTACCACCAATGCAATACTAAAGAAATCCTGAAAACCTGCACTGTTGGCGGCCCTCGAGGCCTGGAGTTGGGGACCTCTGGTCCAGCCTGTCAGATTATTTTTTTTCTATGTGCAGCCCATATACTCAGCTGAGTTTAAGACCCCTGCTTTAACCCATGTACACGGATGTCGATTTACACAGGGACCTAGGGTGGAGACCTTGGAGTAGCTGTGACTGATGTAGCAAGCTGGCAGGGAATAATCAGGTATTTAGGTCAGAATCAGGAGGTACAAACATCGGACAAAATGGTACATAAAAAAAATAGTCTGTAAATGAGCCAGCTCATGCAAATTATGTTATCATGTCCACAGGGGAGAGATAACATGGAAAGAGGGCGGACTAGTCTGGGGAACTAACGCCCCATCGACTAGTCAAAGCCCCCATTGGCATAGGAAGCGGGGACATTATAAATATTGTCTTAGAGCATTTATTTAACTGAATTACATTATGCAGGGCAGGTTAGGGAGAGAGTTTAATCATACAGGTGAATGCTGCTGGGTTGTACGGCACGGCGGACCTGACAGGTTCCCTTTAAACTAATTAAACATAATGTATTGGAAAGAGAGATAATCTGCATAAAAATCTGAACCAAATCTCCCCTTCCTGGAATTGAAAGATACAAGATGTATTAATAGATGTATTGTAAATCATAACATATGTCAGGAGTTACTCATCCGCTAATGATGAGCTCCATTACACTCTGGAAATAGATGGCGTTATGTAAGAGGTCTCCTACTTCCTTCATGCGAGTGACAAAAGTTAGAAACTGAACAATAAAGCAGTTTTATCTAGACTATTACAGACAGTAATAATAAGCCTAATAATGGCCTGCGTTTTGTCATATGCTGAAGCCTATTAGACCCCCAAAAGATGCTTTTACAAATGGACATAAAGCAGTGTATGCACTAAAATAGCAAAATCCCTAGTAGTGTTGGTCCAGCAGAGCCACTCTGGGATGCCACCAGTTTTTCATAACTTTTCAGCAGCAATGATGCTCCAGAAACCCTCACATGATGGCTGTAGTCAATCTCTGCCCTCGGTGGTGATAGTAGTGCAGTCAACATGTAACCAATTAGGTCAGAGACTGGCTGCAGTGGTAACACAGTAATTTTGCAGTCTCTATACTCTTAGAGGGGGTGACCATGGGAGAGTCAGTGCTGGTGTAACAAGGTGACATGTGGTGGTAGTCCCAGATGAGTCAACTAAGCCACAGTCAGTATACACCCCGGCACCTTGTACAGGAAAGGACAGGACAGACACAATGCCAGGCTTAATTTGCAATACAATAGGTAAATGGTGTAATAAAAGGTTTGAAGAAAATGCAACATCAACTTCCTGCTCTCTCCCTAATGACATCCACAGCTGTACCCACAGCAGCCATGGTGACCGAAATAGGAGCTACTCCATATGCCGGAATCTGGACTCTTGAAGTCCCCTTGGCAGGGCACTAACATAGTCCTTGTGCCCATGTTGCTACCCAGAGGTCCAGGGCAGCACTCCTTCACTTCCTAAAGTCCGATAAGGCTCCCAGTTGCAGCTGAGCATCTGCCTTGGGCACATGTGCCCGGGCTCTGAACATCAGACAGGAACTCCCATCCCTTTTTAGCTGCTAGCCGAACCTCTGGCCCCTTCTATCCCTAGCTCAATTACAGTATATACAAGGCAAGCACAACATTAGTCAGTCCAATGAAAAGCATACAGCATATGTGAAAAAGACTTGGGTATACTAATAGATCACAGACTGAACATGAGTCAACAGTGTGATGCAGCAGCAAAAAAGGCAAATACAATTCTGGTATGTATTAACAGAAGCAGCGGATCCTCTAGGCCTTGTCTTTTTCGGAAATATCCTGAAAAGCCTTAATTAACCAAGAGGCTGAGACATCCCCAGATTTCACCCAAGAATTGTCCTCGGGACTGAAACCCTTCCAGGACACAAGATACTGTAACCCTCCTTTATGCCACCTGGAATCAAGAATGCGTGAAATCTCAAATTCGCAGTCCTCATCAATTGAAGGAGCAGACGGCATAGCCACCTTATCTGGCGTGTCAACTTTCTTCAGCAAAGATACATGAAAAACTGAATTAATTTTCCAGGATGAATAAATATCTAATCTCACCGCTGCAGAGTTGACAATCTAAACCACTTTAAAGGGTGCTACAAACTTATGCCCCAACTTTTTAGAAGGGATCTTCAAATGCAAATTCCTAGAGGACAACCAAACCATGTCCCCAACAACAAACCTCGCCTCGCTTCTTCTCTTGTCAAAATATTTCTTAGACCTCCTATTAGCCTGCTTTGGATTATGGGGCACACTGGTCCAAACCTTTTCCAAATTTCCAGAAAAACTCTCCTCTTCAGGCAGCGCCGTCCCAATCCTAGAAAAAGGACCAAAAGATGGATGCTTCCCAATACAACAAAAGAAAGGAGAACACCCAGCTGAAGAAGACGTATGATTATTGAGAGCAAACTCAGCTAATGGTAGATATTCCGACCACATCTCCTGATTGTCCACTACAAAACATCTCAAAAACTGCTCAATGTCTTGGTTTTTCCTCATGGTCTGTCCATTGGACTCCGGATGATAACCCGACGAAAATGACAAATGAACCTTAAGTCTGTCACAAAAAGCACACCAAAAGCAAGCCACAAACTGTGGTCCCCTATCGGAGACAATGTCCGTGGGAACACCATGGAGCCTGACAATCTCTTTCACAAATGCTCTGGCAAGTGTCTTAGCGCAGCGTAATTTATTGAATGGGACCAGATGACTTCTTATTAAACTGGTCCACAACAACCCAAATGACAGAAAAAACCCTGAGAGACCGGCAGGTCGGTTATAAAATCCATTGCAAGGTGCATCCATGGAGAACTAGGAACCTCTAACGGGCAAAGCAACCCTGCCGCCGGAGCATGAGAAGCCTTAGACCTAGAGCACACAGTACACTGACGCACCCACTTGACAATTTCTCTTAGCCACCCCAGCCACCAGAAACTCCGACCAATCGACTTTCTTGTCTCGGCAATCCCTGGATTACCTGCCAAACGAGACTCATGAAATTCCGAAAACAAAGCTCTCCTCAGGGCTTTAGGCACAAATAATTTCCCATAAGGAGTGTTCGTTGGTGCCGCATCCTGGGATTTAAGAATGCTATTTTCCAACTCAGAACCTAATGCTGCCACCACCACCCCTCTTTGCAAAATAGATTCCTCCTTTTCAGTATTAACTGCTGGGGAGAAACTACGAGACAAAGCATCAGCTTTAACATTCTTTGTCCCAGGGATATATATCACAGAGAAATGGAACCAGGCAAAAAACAATGCCCACCTAGCTCGAAGGGTATTCACCGTTTAGCAGCATCCAGATAGATCAGATTCTTATGATCAGTAAAGACTTGTATAGGATGTCTGGCGCCCTCCAAAAATGTCACCAATGCTCAAACGCAAGCTTAATAGCCAGCAATTCTCGGTTCCCAACATCGTAGTTGAGCTCCGCCTCCGAGAATTTCTTAGAAAAGAATGCACAGGGAGGCACCCCATCCTCTCCCTCCTGGGACAAAACAGACCCCACTCCTACTGATGAGGCATCCACCTCTACCAGAAAGGGTTTAGTCTCATCTGTCTGGATCAAAACAGGAGCAGAGCTAAACCTCTCCTTGAGATGCTCAAAAGCCTTGACAGCCTCAGGGGAACATTGGACAGTATTGGAACCCTTCTTAGTAAGATTAGTAAGAGGTTTTGCGATAACAGAAAAATTATTTATGAATTTTCTATAATAATTAGCAAACCCCATGAATCTCTGAATCGACTTCAAGCATTCAGGTCTAGCCTACTCCAATACCGTCCGAACCTTCACTGGGTCTATCTCAAAATCATCACTGGATATAAAGTACCCCAAAAAACTAATTTTCTGTACAGCAAACTCGCATTTATACAGTTTAGCAAAGAGTGTGTTTTCTCTCAGAATCTGCAGAACCTCGCGGACTCTCTGCCAATGCGACTCCAGATCGGGCGAGTAGATCAAAATATCATCCAAATAAACAATCACACTCCTGCCGATCAACGGCCTCAGAATGTCGTTAATGAAATTTTAAAAGAATGCGGGAGCATTTGTAAGGCCAAAAGGCATTACTAGACACTCAAAATGACCTTCCGGGGTATTAAAGGCTGTCTTCCATTCATCGCCTTCTTTTACCAAATTATATGTCCCACGGAGATCAATCTTAGAGAACCACTTGGCTACAACTAATTGGTTAAACAAATCCAGAATTAGTGGCAAGGGGTAAGGATTGCGCAGAGTGATCTTATTAATCTCCCTGAAATCCAGACATGGCCTAAGACCCCCATCTTTTTTTTTGACAAAAAAGAATCCCACAGCCACAGGGGATTTAGAGGGTCTTATATGACCTGCAGCAAGACAAACCCAGCACCAGAGGGAAAAGCCCACAGTCACAAACTAAACAGATTCTAACAAAATGACAGTCAAACAGCTACGTTTGGCGATCTTCAGCATTTAATAGCCTTTTTAAAGAGGCAGACCATTTCCCATGCACAGAATACAACACAGAAGCAACTTTAGCTGTAAGCCACATGGTGCATGGCCGACCATAGTAGAGTCTTCTCTGCTTACATATTATTATTATTATCATTATTATTATTCATTATTATAGCACCATTTATTCCATGGCATTTTACATGTGAGGAGGGGTATTCATAAAAACAAGTACAGTAATCTTAAACAATACAAATCACGACTGGTACAGGAGGAGAGAGGACCCTTCCTGCGAGGGCTCACAATCTACATTGACGTTCTTCTTCTTTACAGGCACATTGTACTGAACAGTATGATAACACCTCAGGGACTAATATATGGGATAATTAAACAAATTATAGTGAAAAAATAATTAGATAATGAATAAATTATCCCGAGTGTTATACCGAAAAAAGTAGGAACCACTCATATACCAAAAAAGACCAACCACCGGAACTCTAGATAAACCATGAAAATCCAGACAAGATAATTTAGTACAAGAAAGGCGCGTCGGGGTGTATGCGTCTCTAGGACCAGGTGGCACCTCAAGGTATTGATCTCCATTATTTATTTTTTGCACTATGCACAATGCACTTTAAAGATCACATGGAGGTTTGGGAGTTTATTATGTGACACTGCTGCACATTGGCATTTGCCCAGGTTATTATATTATTTATCTAATTTTGCCTTTGTACACTTTTAATGGGATTCAACAATTGATTTAAAGTTTTTTTATTAAGTTTTACTCAGGTTTGTTTCACTTAAAGAAATTTTGGAGATCCCTAATATCCTAACTAGGAGGCCATTCATTTCTATCCTGTAGGTCCACTATTCACTTCAATTGTCTTTATATTATTTTTTATATATAATGTTTGTATTAAATGTCCTGATACGTGCACACATTTCATTTTAAATATTACTGTTGCTATTAAATAAAGATATATATCTTGTACTATATTACCGGGCAGCATGGTGGCGCAGTCCTGGGTTCAAACCCCACCAAGGACAACATCTGCAAAGAGTTTGTATATTCTCTCCATGTTTGTGTGGGTTTCCTCCGGGTACTCTGGTTTCCTCCCACATTCCAAAGACATACTGATAGGGAATATAGAATGTGAGACCCAACGGGGACAGTGATGATAATGTGTGCAAACTGTAAAGCGCTGCGGGATATGTTAGCGCTATATAAAAATAAAGATTATTATTATCTTGTCCGGATTTTCATGGTTTATCTAGAGTTCTGGTGGTTGGTCTTTCTAGGCACATTGTACTGGTATAGAGATCCAGATTTACAATCACTGCGAAAAGTTTTGACATTGACACAAATAAGCATTTCATAAGTCTTTTGAATTTTTTTTTGGACTAAATCATCAAATTTATTCAAAGACTCAATACTTAAAGTGTTGGCTTTATTTTCAAATCTTCAGCAATTTGTCCTGACAGCTGGATATCAGCTTCTGGGCTAAGTTGTAACTGATGATAATTTTTCTTGCCTAAGCAATGCTTGGGAGTTTATCACAATTTCTGTGTTTTTGTTTGTTCATCCACTTTTTGAGGACTGACCACAGGTTATCAATTATATAGTGATGTAAAGATATATCATAACTAGTGTTGAGCATTCCGATACCGCAAGTATCGGGTATCGGCCGATACTTGCGGTATCGGAATTCCGATACCGAGATCCGATACTTTTGTGGTATCGGGTATCGGTATCGGATCCATAGTGAGGTGTAAAATAAAGAATTAAAATAAAAAATATTGATATATTCACCTCTCCGGCGGCCCCTGGACATCACCGCGGGTAACCGGCAGGCTTCTTTGTTTAAAATGCGCGCGTTTAGGGTCTGAGGAATGACGTCCGGCTTCTGATTGGTCGCGTGCCGCCCATGTGACCGCGACGCGACCAATCAGAAGCCGCGACGTCATTCTCAGGCACTAAACTCCTCATTCTAGGAATTTAGGACCTGAGGAATGACGTCGCGGCTTCTGATTGGTCACGTCGCGGTCACATGGGCGGCACGCGACCAATCAGAAGCCGCGACGTCATTCCTCAGGTCCTAAACGCGCTCATTTTAAACAAAGAAGCCTGCCGGTTACCCGCGTGATGTCCAGGGGCCGCCGGAGAGGTGAATATATCAATATTTTTTATTTTAATTCTTTATTTTACACATTAATATGGATCCCAGGGCCTGAAGGAGAATTTCCTCTCCTTCAGACCCTGGGAACCATCAGAATACCTTTCGATACTTGGTGTCCCATTGACTTGTACTGGTATCGGATATCGGTATCGGCGATATCCGATACTTTTCGGGTATCGGCCGATACTATCCGATACAGATACTTTCAAGTATCGGACGGTATCGCTCAACACTAATCATAACTATATATCAGTAAATGGCCCAAAAGAAAATCCCTGGTTAGACTGCACATGGAGTACTGTGTACAGTTTTTCGCACCGGTGCTCAGGAAGGATATAATGGAACTAGAGCAAGTACAAAGGAGGGCAGAAAAATTAACCAAGGGGATGGGGAAACTACAATACCCAGAGAGATTAGCAAAATTAGGATTATTTAGTCTAGAAAAAAGACGACGTAGGGGCAATATAATAATCATATAATATAAGGGGACAATACAAGGATCTCTCCGAGGATCTGTTTATACTAAGGAAGGTGACAGTCACAAGGGGGCATTCTCTGCGTCTGGAGGAGAGAAGGTTTTTCCACCAACATAGAAGAGGATTCTTTACTGTTAGGGCAGTGGGAATCTGGAATTCCTTGACTGAGGAGGTGGTGATGGCAAACTCAGTCAAGGGGTTCAAGAGAGGCCTGGATGTCTTCCTGGAGCAGAACAATATTGTATCTAACAATTATTAGGTTCTGTAGAAGGACGTAGATCTGGGGATTTATTCTGACGGAATATAGGCTGAACTGGATGGACAAATGTCTTTTTTCGGCCTTGCCAACTATGTTACTGTGATATACAGTACAGACCAAAAGTTTGGACACACCTTCTTATTTAAAGATTTTTCTGTATTTTCATGACTATGAAAATTGTAAATTCACACTGAAGGCATCAAAACTATGAATTAACACATGTTGAATTATATACTTAACAAAAAAGTGTAAAACAACTGAAATTATGTCTTATATTCTAGTTTCTTCAAAGTAGCCACCTTTTGCTTTGATGACTGCTTTGCACACTCTTGGCATTCTCTTGATGAGCTTCAAAAGGTAGTCACTGGGAATGGTCTTCCAACAGTCATGAAGGAGTTCCCAGAGATGCTTAGCACTTGTTGGCCCTTTTGCCTTCACTCTGCGGTCCAGCTCACCCCAAGCCATCTCGATTGGGTTCAGGTCTGGTGACTGTGGAGGCCAGGTCATCTGGTGTAGCACCCCATCACTCTCCTTCTTGGTCAAATAGCCCTTACACAGCCTGGAGGTGTGCTTGGGGTCATTGTCCTGTTGAAAAATAAATGATGGTCCAACTAAACGCAAACCGGGTGGAATAGCATGCCGCTGCAAGATGCTGTGGTAGCCATGCTGGTTCAGTATGCCTTCAATTTTGAATAAATCCCCAACAGTGTCACCAGCAAAGCACCCCCACACCATCACACCTCCTCCTCCATGCTTCACGGTGGGAACCAGGCATGTAGAGTCCATCCGTTCACCTTTTCTGCATTGCACAAAGACATGGTGGTTGGAAACAAAGATCTCAAATTTGGACTCATCAGACCAAAGCACAGATTTCCACTGGTCTAATGTCCATTCCTTGTGTTCTTTAGCCCAAACAAGTCTCTTCTGCTTGTTGCCTGTCTTTAGCAGTGGTTTCCTAGCAGCTATTTTACCATGAAGGCCTGCTGCACAAAGTCTTCTCTTAACAGTTGTTGTAGAGATGTGTCTGCTACTAGATTTCTGTGTGGCATTGACCTGGTCTCTAATCTGAGCTGCTGTTAACCTGCGATTTCTGAGGCTGGTGACTCGGATAAACTTATCTTCAGAAGCAGAGGTGACTCATGGTCTTCCTTTCCTGGGGCGGTCCTCATGAGAGCCAGTTTTCTTGTATCACTTGATGGTTTTTGCCACTGCACTTGGGGACACTTTCCAAGTTTTCCCAATTTTTCAGACTGACTGACCTTCATTTCTTTAAGTAATGATGGCCACTCGTTGTTCTTTACTTAGCTGCTTTTTTCTTGCCATAATACAAATTCTAACAGTCTATTCAGTAGGACTATCAGCTGTGTATCCACCAGACTTCTGCTCAACACAACTGATGGTCCCAACCCCATTTATAAGGCAAGAACTCCCACTTATTAAACCTGACAGGGCATACCTGTGAAGTGAAAACTATCCCCGGTGACAATCTCTTGAAGCTTATCAAGAGAATGCCAAGAGTGTGCAAAGCAGTCATCAAAGCAAAAGGTGGCTACTTTGAAGAACCTGGAATATAAGACATAATTTCAGTTGTTTCACACTTTTTTGTTAAGTATAGAATTCCACATGTGTTCATTCATAGTTTTGATGCCTTCAGTGTGATTGTACACTATTCATAGTCATGAAAATACAGAAAAATCTTTAAATGAGAAGGTGTGTCCAAACTTTTGGTCTGTACTGTATAATGGAAACTCCACCACAGTATGTATCCTATTAGAGACACGGAGTCTAAAAATACAAAAGTGTAATAGTAAAAGGCAAAACCCTCACTGGTTGGGCTTTGCAGTTAGCTATTCTTATGCACTTGTCACTTTATTAGAGTTTACTAATATTCTCTTTCACAGTTCCTCCATCATATCTTTAGGACCATTATGGACATATAACTTCAATATAACCCATTTCTGGAATAAGTATACTCTTTAATTTAGGTTATCTGAGTCTACTATACCTTCTATGTATTCGCGATGCCTTTGCCCTTCATAAAAATGGAGTTCAGGTCAGACGCATTCTTCGTGTGCTCGATGATCGTCAATGTTGCCGATGGCTCACGATTGTGGTTCATGCGGGTCTTTGACATCACAGGAAGTTCCCCCAGACCCGATGCACCACTACGAGTGCCCAAGGCAACGTCATGGATGACATGAGTATTCACTTCGCGTGCGCCGGAATACACCCCTGTTATGACCTGGTGGTTAGGAGCACCCTGAATGACCTGATAGTTAAACCTCATACAGGACGAGCTCTGGGATGTGGGAACTCTGCTGACCGCAAGCCCTAATCCTATCACACACACTAGAAATAGCCATGGAGCGCTCCTGACAAGACCTAGGTGCCGCGTCACAGCCTAAGAACTATCTAGCCCTACAGATGGAAAATAAAGCCTACCTTGCCTCAGAGAAATTCCCCAAAGGTTAAGGAAGCCCCCCACATATATTGACTGTGAGTAAAGATGAAAGTCACAAACGCAGAAATGAAACAGGTTTCAGCAAAGGGAGGCCAGACTTACTAAATAGACAGAGGATAGGAAAGGTAACTTTGTGATTAGCACAAAAACCTACAAAAGACCACGCAGAGTGTGCAAAAAAGACCTCCGCACCGACTCACGGTGCGGAGGGACCACTCTGCATCCCAGAGCTTCCAGCTAGCAAGACAAAATCATGATAACCAGCTGGACAAGAAAACAAAGAACAAATAATGACTATCAGGAACTTAGCTTCTGCAGGAGAAGGCAGGTCACCAGAGAGATCCAGGAGCAAACTGAACAAATGCAAAAACATTGACAGCTGGCATGGAGTAACGATCTGAGAGGAGTTAAATAGAGCAGCCAACCAAAGGATAAACCACATCACCTGTGTAAGGAACCTCAGAAGCCGCAGCTTCACTCATAGCCACCAGAGGGAGCCCATAGACAGAACTCGCCAAAGTACCATTCACGACCACAGGAGGGAGCTCGACAACAGAATTCACAACAGTACCCCCCCCTTGAGGAGGGGTCACCGAACCCTCACCAGAGCCCCCAGACCGATCAGGATGAGCCAGATGAAAGGCACGAACAAGATCGGCAGCATGAACATCAGAGGCAAAAACCCAGGAATTATCTTCCTGACCATAACCCTTCCACTTGACCAGGTACTGAAGTTTCCGTCTCGAAACACGAGAATCCAAAATCTTCTCCACCACATACTCCAATTCCCCCTCAACCAACACCGGGGCAGGAGGATCAACGGAGGGAACCATAGGCGCCACGTATCTCCGCAACAACGACCTATGGAACACATTATGGATGGCAAAAGAAGCTGGAAGGTCCAAACGAAATGACACAGGATTAAGAACTTCAGAAATCTTATAAGGCCCAATGAAACGAGGCTTAAACTTAGGAGAGGAAACCTTCATAGGAACGTGACGAGATGACAACCAAACCAAATCCCCAACACGAAGTCGGGGACCAACACAACGCCGGCGGTTAGCGAAACGTTGAGCCTTCTCCTGGGACAATGTCAAATTGTCCACCACATGAGTCCAAATCCGCTGCAACCTGTCCACCACCGCATCCACACCAGGACAGTCCGAAGGCTCAACTTGCCCTGAAGAGAAACGAGGATGGAAACCAGAATTACAGAAAAAAGGAGAAACTAAAGTAGCCGAGCTGGCCCGATTATTGAGGGCGAACTCAGCCAAAGGCAAGAAGGACACCCAATCATCCTGATCAGCAGAAACAAAGCATCTCAGATATGTCTCCAAAGTCTGATTAGTTCGTTCGGTTTGGCCATTAGTCTGAGGATGGAAAGCCGAAGAAAAAGACAAATCAATGCCCATCTTAGCGCAAAAGGACCGCCAAAACCTCGAAACAAACTGGGAACCTCTGTCCGAGACGATGTTCTCTGGAATGCCATGCAAACGAACCACATGCTGGAAAAACAATGGCACCAAATCAGAGGAGGAAGGCAATTTAGATAAGGGTACCAAATGGACCATCTTAGAGAAGCGATCACAAACCACCCAAATGACCGACATCCTTTGAGAAACAGGGAGATCTGAAATAAAATCCATGGAAATATGCGTCCAGGGCCTCTTCGGGATCGGCAAGGGCAAAAGCAACCCACTGGCACGAGAACAGCAGGGCTTAGCCCGAGCACAAGTCCCACAGGACTGCACAAAAGAACGCACATCCCGTGACAAAGAAGGCCACCAAAAGGATCTAGCCACCAAATCTCTGGTACCAAAGATTCCAGGATGACCAGCCAACACTGAACAATGAATCTCAGGGATAACTCTACTAGTCCATCTATCAGGGACAAACAGATTCTCCGTAGGACAACGGTCAGGTCTATCAGCCTGAAACTTTTGCAGCACATGCCGCAAATCAGGGGAAATGGCAGACAAATTACCCCTTCTTTAAGAATACCCGCCGGCTCCGGAACACCCGGAGAGTCAGGCACAAAACTCCTTGACAGGGCGTCAGCCTTCACATTCTTAGATCCCGGAAGGTATGAAACCACAAAATCAAAACGGGAGAAAAAGAGCGACCATCGAGCCTGTCTAGGATTCAACCGTTTGGCAGACTCGAGATAAGTTAAATTCTTGTGATCCGTCAAGACCACCACGCGATGTTTAGCTCCTTCAAGCCAATGTCGCCACTCCTCGAATGCCCACTTCATGGCCAACAACTCCCGATTGCCCACATCATAATTGCGCTCAGCAGGCGAGAATTTTCTAGAAAAGAAGGCACAGGGTTTCATCACCGAGCCATCAGAACTTCTTTGCGACAAAACAGCCCCTGCTCCAATTTCAGAAGCATCAACCTCAACCTGAAAAGGGAGCAAAACATCTGGCTGGCACAACACAGGGGCAGAAGCAAAACGTCGCTTCAACTCCTGAAAAGCCTCTACAGCTGCAGAGGACCAATTGACCACATCAGCACCTTTCTTGGTCAAATCAGTCAACGGTTTAGCAATACTGGAAAAATTAGCGATGAAGCGACGATAAAAATTAGCAAAGCCCAGGAACTTCTGCAAGCTCTTCACAGATGTAGGCTGAGTCCAATCGTGAATGGCCTGAACTTTAACAGGGTCCATCTCGATAGTAGAAGGGGAAAAAATGAAACCCAAAAATGAAACCTTCTGAACACCAAAGAGACACTTTGACCCCTTCACAAACAAGGAATTCGCACGAAGGACCTGGAACATCATTCTGACCTGCTTCACATGAGACTCCCAATCATCCGAAAAGACTAAAATGTCATCCAAATATACAATCATGAATCTATCCAGGTGCTCTCGGAAGATGTCATGCATAAAGGACTGAAACACAGATGGAGCATTAGAAAGCCCGAATGGCATAACCAGGTACTCAAAATGGCCCTCGGGCGTATTAAATGCTGTTTTCCATTCATCACCCTGTTTAATTCGCACAAGATTATACGCACCACGCAGATCTATCTTGGTGAACCAACTAGCCCCCTTAATCCGAGCAAATAAATCAGACAGCAGCGGCAAAGGATACTGAAATTTGACTGTGATCTTATTAAGAAGGCGGTAATCAATACAAGGTCTCAAAGAACCATCCTTCTTGGCCACAAAAAAGAACCCTGCTCCCAATGGTGACGATGACGGACGAATATGACCCTTCTCCAAGGATTCCTTTATATAACTCCGCATAGCGGTGTGCTCTGGCACAGATAAATTAAACAGACGGCCCTTAGGAAACTTACTACCAGGAATCAAATTAAAAGCACAGTCGCAATCCCTATGAGGGGGTAGGGCACCGGATTTGGGCTCTTCAAATACATCCCGGTAATCTGATAAAAACTCAGGGACTTCAGAAGGAGTGGAAGGTGAAATAGACAGCAATGGAACATCACCATGTACCCCCTGACAACCCCAGCCGGACACAGACATAGATTTCCAATCCAACACTGGATTATGGACCTGTAGCCATGGCAACCCCAAAACGACCACATCATGCAGATTATGCAACACCAAAAAGCGAATATCCTCCTGATGTGCAGGAGCCATGCACATGGTCAATTGAGTCCAGTACTGAGGCTTATTCTTGGCCAAAGGCGTAGCATCAATTCCTCTCAATGGAATAGGATACTGCAAGGGCTCCAAGAAAAAACCACAGCGCCTGGCAAACTCCAGATCCATCAAATTCAGGGCAGCGCCTGAATCCACAAATGCCATTACAGAATAGGACGACAGAGAGCAAATCAGAGTAACGGACAAAAGAAATTTAGACTGTACCGTACCAATGGTGACAGACCTAGCGAACCGCTTAGTGCGCTTAGGACAATCGGAGATAGCATGAGTGGATTCACCACAGTAAAAACACAGCCCATTCCGACGTCTGTGTTCTTGCCTTTCAGCTCTGGTCAAAGTCCTATCACACTGCATAGGCTCAGGCCTATGCTCAGAGAAGACCGCCAGATGGTGCACAGCTTTTCGCTCACGCATGCGCCGATCGATCTGAATGGCAAAGACATAGACTCATTCAGACCAGCAGGCGTGGGAAATCCCACCATGACATCCTTAAGGGCTTCAGAAAGACCCTTTCTGAAAATTGCCGCCAGGGCACATTCATTCCACTGAGTAAGCACAGACCACTTTCTAAACTTCTGACAGTACACCTCCGCTTCATCCTGACCCTGACACAAAGCCAGCAAGATTTTCTCTGCCTGATCCACTGAATTTGGTTCATCATAAAGCAATCCAAGCGCCAGAAAAAACGCATCAACATCACGCAATGCAGGATCTCCTGGCGCAAAGGAAAATGCCCAGTCTTGAGGGTCACCACGCAACAAACAAATAATGATTTTTACTTGTTGAGTGGGGTCACCAGAGGAGCGGGGTTTCAAAGCTAGAAACAGTTTACAATTATTTTTGAAATTCAAGAACCTAGATCTATTCCCAGAAAATAAGTCAGGAATAGGAATTCTAGGATCTAACATAGGATTCTGAACCACAAAATCTTGAATGTTTTGTACCATTGTAGTGAGATGATCCACACGAGGACAGACCCTGAATGTCCATACCTACACCTGTGTCCTGAACCACACAAAGGTCTAGGGGAAAAGAGAAACAAAACACAGTGCAAAGAAAAAAAAATGGTCTCAGAAGTTCTCTTATCCCTCTATTGAGATGCATTAATACTTTGGGCCAGCTGTACTGTTATGACCTGGTGGTTAGGAGCACCCGGAATGACCTGATAGTTAAACCTCATACAGGACGAGCTCTGGGATGTGGGAACTCTGTTGACCGCAAGCCCTAATCCTATCACACACACTAGAAATAGCCGTGGAGCGCTCCTGACCAGACCTAGGCGCCTCGTCACAGCCTAAGAACTATCTAGCCCTAGAGATGGAAAATAAAGCCTACCTTGCCTCAGAGAAATTTCCCAAAGGTTAAGGAAGCCCCCCACATATATTAACTGTGAGTAAAGATGAAAGTCACAAACGCAGAAATGAAACAGGTTTCAGCAAAGGGAGGCCAGACTTACTAAATAGACAGAGGATAGGAAAGGTAACTTTGCGATCAGCACAAAAACCTACAAAAGACCACGCAGAGTGTGAAAAAAAGACCTCCGCACCGACTCACGGTGCGGAGGGACCAGTCTGCATCCCAGAGCTTCCAGCTAGCAAGACAAAATCATGATAACCAGCTGGACAAGAAAACAAAGAACAAATAATGACTATCAGGAACTTAGCTTCTGCAGGAGAAGGCAGGTCACCAGAGAGATCCAGGAGCAAACTGAACAAATGCAAAAACATTGACAACTGGCATGGAGTAACGATCTGAGAGGAGTTAAATAGAGCAGCCAACCAAAGGATAAACCACGTCACCTGTGTAAGGAACCTCAGAAGCTGCAGCTTCACTCATAGCCACCAGAGGGAGCCCATAGACAGAACTCGCCGAAGTACCATTCACGACCACAGGAGGGAGCTCGACAACAGAATTCACAACACACCCCGCCCTGGTCACAGCTGCTTCCGGCGTGCTCCTCCACTCTTGGGTACAATCATCAGTTTAGCCAGCTCCTATATTTAAGAAGACGATACACACAGGGAGTCCCAGCCCCCTGAGGAAGTCCACGCAAAATGCGCATTGGGGCTGCTGTCCCGCACGATGGGTGAGATAGTTTTTGTTATGTATACCTTGTTTTACTCTTCTAAAATACCTGTATACACTGCAATGTTTTGGTGATGTTTACATGATTATTACTTATACTTATTGCAACATCATGATATACTTATAAATTTAAGTACCGAGGAGCCTCGACTATAAATATATGACGTCTTCCTATATGGTGTGTTAGGACCTATGCACTGTCATGGCCCATTCTTTCATTTACTTATATCTATACTTAGCACTGTGTAGGGATACATCATTTTGTTGGCCCTATTTGTCACTATCTATCTTTTCTTGATCCCCATACCTGTCACTATTTTTGTGAATCTGCAGTTTATAGACACCGTGTGCTATCGCGTTTAACTGTTCTTCTATTTTTATATACTATTTGTGCCAGTTATTGTAATGTTTTGTAATATCGTTTTTGCCTGTTAATATTACACGTTTGGATTTTTTGACTCCCAGTCTTTCATAGGATACACAGGTTATCAATGTGATTGAGATCTGAGAAGTTTCCTGGCCAAGGTCCAAAATGTTAATATTTTGTTCACTGAGCCACTTAGTTATCACTTTTCCCTTGTGACATGGTCTCCAGCATGCTGAAAAAAAGCATTGTTCATCACTGTGGATCATCGGGAAACTTTGCTCTAGGAGAATGTTTAGATACCATTCTTTATTTATGACAGTGTTCTTAGGCAATATTGTGAGAGCCCACTCCCTTGGATGAAAACTAACTCCATGCATGAATGGTCTCAAGATACTTTACTGTTGGCAGAATACAGGATTCATGGTAGTGTTCATATTTTCTGCTCCAGAAAATCATCCTTCCTATGTCCCAAACAGGCTGAACGGGGATTCATCAGAGAAAATACATTTATCCCAGTCCTCATATGTCCAATACCTGTACTTCATGCAGAATATCAGTCTGTCCTTGATGTTTTTGTGGAAAGAAGTGCCTTCTTTGCTGCCCCTTTTGATGCCAGATCAGTCTCCAAAAGCCTCCACTGCACTATATGTGCTGATTAGTGTTGAGCATTCCGATACCGCAAGTATCGGGTATCGGACGATACTTGCGGTATCGGAATTCCGATACCGAGATCCGATACTTTTGTGATATCGGGTATCGGTATCGGATCAATAGGGATGTGTAAAATAAAGAATTAAAATAAAAAATATTGATATGCTCACCTCTCCGGCGGCCCCTGGACATCATGCTGCTAACCGGGAGGCTTCTTTGTTTAAAATGCGCGCCGTTAGGACCTGGGAATGACGTCCCAGGTTCTGATTGGTTGCGTGCCGCCCATGTGACCGGCACGCGACCAATCAGAAGCCGCGACGTCATTCTCATTCACAAAAACTCCTAATTCTAGGAATTGAGGACCTGCGAATGACGTCACGGCTTCTGATTGGTCGCGTGCCGGTCACATGGGCGGCACGCGACCAATCAGAACCCGGGACGTCATTCCCAGGTCCTAAAGGCGCGCATTTTAAACAAAGAAGCCTCCCGGTTAGCAGCATGATGTCCAGGGGCCGCCGGAGAGGTGAGCATATCAATACTTTTTATTTTAATTCTTTATTTTACACATCCCTATGGATCCCAGGGCCTGAAGGAGAGTTTCCTCTCCTTCAGACCCTGGGAACCATGAGAATACCTTCCGATACTTGATGTCCCATTGACTTGTATTGGTATCGGATATCGGTATCGGCGATATCCGATATTTTTCGGGTATCGGCCGATACTATCCGATACCGATACTTTCAAGTATCGGACGGTATCGCTCAACACTAGTGCTGATGCATTGACACCTTCCTGATTCTATTTTTGAGCAAGCTCAGCACTGAGGCTGAACTGATCCCATAGCTGAATCCTCCTTAGAAGGTGGTCCTGGCACTTGTTGGACTTTCTTGCGCACCCTGAATCCTTCTTCACAGCAACCTCTCTTTTTGAAGTCCTTCATGATCCAATAAATGTACATTTTAGGAACAATCTTACAGACAGCAATGTCCTTACCTGTAAAGCCCTTTTCATACAAAGCATTGCTAACTGCATGTTTTCCTTGGTAGCCATAGTTTTCAGAAGAAGACAATAATTTCAAGCTCCAGACCCATTTTAAAACAGCCAGAATGCTCTTATAATTCATTCAGTGTGACCGATTGATATCAGCTGCTTTGTCCTTGTTGATGCTTTCTCCTGAATCAATGAGAAGATCACTGAAATTATGTATGCATGTATTTTTGTGTCAGGGCTGAGTTACAGTGGAAATGGGGAATTTGTGATTAAGTTAATGTTCACGACAATGAATGACTTTTCACTTTTTTGCAATCCATCTAATGCCTCTTATCAGGGCCGGCTCCAGGTTTTTGAGGGCCCCGGGCGAAAGAGTCTCAGTGGGCCCCCCCCCCTTTAACACATACCCGATTTATGATGCACAGATACGGCAGAGAAATGTATAGTACAATGCCAGATTTCACTTCTTACATGAGTGACAGCTATTGTAAATTCTGCAGTGTATATATACAGGACAGGAGGAGTGGTACTGTGCAGTGTATATATACAGGAGGAAAGGTGCTGTGCAGTGTATATATACAGGAGAGGTGCTGTGCAATGTATACATACAGGAGGAAAGGTGCTGTGCAGTGTATATATACAGGGGGAAAGGTGCTGTGCAGTGTATATATACAGGAGAGGTGCTGTGCAGTGTCGTGAGCAGGGCGTTGTTGTATCAGAAAATCTTTTCTGTTTTGAGTTTTTCTATGAAACAAAGACTTTTCTACATAAACAACGTTGTTTGGTTTTGCGGCCCTAACAGATCTGTGCTACAAAGTAACATCGCTCGGGCATTAATGAGGGACCTGATGCTGAATCCTTTCCACAAACCCTAATGACCCAATTAGTGCCCCGTCATTAGAAGCTCATTAAACGCCTCCCTGTCCCGAGCAATCATGTACAGTATGGGGGGATCCTGCAGCCCACCCCCTGACTGCTCCATACCATACACTGCCCTCTGTCGCTCTCACTATTATCCTGTGCATTTCTCTGTCATCATTACCCCATGTTACACTTGTCACCCCCCACTACAGAGTAGCAGGGCAGCCAATGTCACCCCCTCCGGGACCCTAATGGCAGCAGGAAATGTCTGCTCCTCTATTGGGTTGGAACCTGATTTAATCAAGGAATAATGTGGATTTGTTGCCGGTGGCTGCAGGGGAAGGGTTAAGTGATGCCATGTCCTTGGTGGGAGCAGTGGCAGCTGCTGGGACCTGGACAGACACAACCAATGTTGCTGTGACTGCACAGTGTGATGTGGAGGAGAGAAGCTGAGACTCCGGAGCAGAAATCACCCACATGCCAGCACTGGGCAGAGTCCCTCCAGTCACCAGCCTGGGGCCACGGGGCCCCAACCTACAGCCCACATGGCAGCAGCTCCCCTTCCTCCTGGCATCTGGTTAACCCCATTTATGCGGGTCGGATTGTTATATTTAAGGTTTAGCAATAACCTTCATACAGATGGGAAGGGGTTAAGCTTCTTCCTACCCCACTGGTGCAGGTTTGGTGCAGCATGCATGTATTCTGGGGTTCTGGGAGAGCTGGGTGGTTGCAGGCTGCACCCCACCAGCTGCTCCTCCAGACATCACCCACATTTTTAGGCAGCAGAGACAGACAGCAGCAGACTGAGCCACAGGACCAACTGCAATTATTGCTGGATACCTTTGCACTCTGGTAGGACTAGCTCCTCCGGAATCTTCCTGATAAGTTCAGCTCAGCAGCACTGTCTGCAGCCAGCCAGGGGGGAGAGCAGAGAACTGCTCTCTCCGCCCACAAACAGTCACGCTGGCTGCCTTCTCTTAACCCCTATGTGTGCCTGCCTGGCTGCACTGACTGAGTGAGAAGATGCTTGTGTCAGAGCTGGCACATAGGGGTTAAGAGAACGCAGCCAGCAGTGACTTTGTGGGCGGAGAGAGCATGTTATCTCCTGCTCTGCTCTCCCAGCTGCTAGTGGGCCCCCCTTTCTTCCCAAGGCCCCGGCATTTGCCCGCTGTGCCGGGTGCTGACGCCGGCCCTGCCTCTTATTAACAAACCAGAGTTAATGAAAAATTTCTGAAACTTGCTAACTTTGTGAAAACCAAAATTTGTGTCAGTCCCAAAACTTTTTATCACTACTGTATATACTAGTATATTTCTAAAATACGGAGCTCATTATAGTCAGTAGGGAAAGTCAGGCTCTGATGGTGTGTGACTAATAGTGAATATGTCCCTGGCTGTTCTGTGTTGCTCCTTTCCTATAATGGAAAAAGACAAGGTTTTAGAAGTAGTGTGAACACAGCCTTAAAGGGGATTGTCCACCATTTTCTAACATTTTCTTTATATAGCCAGGGAAGAATGAAATAGTAAATGGGTGTAGTTAAGGGGGTATGGTTAAGGATTTTGCCTAAAATTTTTCCGGCGATATGCGCCGCATAATCATTCACTCTTTTATTATCTTTGAAAGTTGTGAGATATATAGAACGGACAGTAATACATTGATCTATGCGAACAGGCTCCCATTGATCTCTGAAGCATATGTTCTGTTTATATAGCACAATGTGCTGCTGAGAACGATGATTGTAAGCAGGCTTAAAATGATTATACCCGAGGAATGAGTGTTTTGCTTGCTTGTCTGCTGATTGCAGCCTGTTCATACTGTTTAAACAAGTGTTTCTAGGAAGGCTTATTCTCGGTGTAAATGCATCCTACGTGTGCACGGTCCAGAAGTTAGACAGCTTTAGTAAATCAGTCCCAATGTTTCTGGCTGCTCTCCATGTCATACATATTTGCAGCTGCCTGCAAAGCAATTGTGATCTCAGCTTAAGGCATTGTGATGATATTGTAAAATCTCCTCCTATGGATATAATTATGAGAAATTATACGAGTCTCCATTCATAGGGTGAAAGCTATAGGAAACCGATCCCGGTGTATGTACAGAGTGCGACAATGTGTTGACAAGCGTCAATTCCGGCTGTACGTCGATATTCACAATAGCGAGATGCCGCATACTGGCTATGACAAATCCTTCTCTTCTGCAATATAACACATTATGACCTAGTTTATTAATGTTTCCTGGGGTTAGATTTCACATCATCTGAAAAGTGCCTGATTTTTCTTTCATTGAATTTTTTTTGGGGGGGATGGGAGTAAATTACATTCAAAGCGACTTTTAAAGGCGCTTTGCTATTAAAATAATTATGTAAGAGATTTTATTTTCTAGCAGAAACTCAATTATGTTTTGTGGCTGTATTCATTACGGCTCGGTCTTGGTTCAGACTCATTTTTCTGTGTACTGTCTGTAATAAGCACAGCGCAATTATAGAACTACAGCACGGCAAACACGTATTCTAATGTACAGATGTAGCCGCGCTCAGATCGGCAGGTAACTAATCCTATTGGATCGCCTAGTTAATGAGTGGGAGAAAATTATTAAAACTAGTGAAAATGGAAGCAGAGGAGTGGCCCACAGCTAGAAATCATGGCAGGGCCTTGAGAAAATATTATGCTTGCTCATTTCAGTCTTCAAAGTAGTCTTTGGATCTTCCGGCGCTGACTAGCCCTCATGTGGTCACGTGCTTGCTTGAGGCGACACAGGTTTTTGAAGAGCATCTCACTCCCCACGTGACCACTTGAGGCTTAGTCAGTGTCAGAAGATCTAAAGAGTAGACCAATCCCAGGCAGGGAGCTGCTGAGGCAGTACAGTTATGAGGCAGTCAGATGGCCATATGCATCGGAGCGAAATAGTAATGCAGTGCACAGACTGGTCATCAGCTCTTCCCACCCAAATGTGACAGCTGCAGAAATACATGAAACGGTTACACTCTGGTGGGGAGAGCCGCCGGCCAGTCCACGCACTGTGTTCTTATTGCTCCAATTTATATGATCTGACCTCGCCCTAGGAGAAATGAGTATAGTCTTATTTTTTTTACTTATTTCCGGCTGGAACAGAGACTTCAGAGCTTGTAAGCTTGTGAGCCTTCGCGGGCAGGGTCCTCACTCCTGTACCAGTTATGACTTGTATTGTTTAAGATTAATTTACTTGTTTTTATTATGTATATGCAGTGCCCCAGAGACCTGGTCGTTGCAGTAATGTCGCTCTGCCGCTAAGGAGGGTGATGTTATGTCTGATTGCACTAAAGGAGTTCATCTGACCAGGTATCACAAGCACACATTACACTTCACACTCCGGCCACTAGGGGGAGCAAAAGGCACTATTTACTAGGTCACTCCTCACACTGGTAAAACTAGTGGTCGGATAGGAAGTTGAGACAGAAAGTAGCCTGGGAGAGCTCCAGGGAGGACCTGTCAGAGGTGGGTTCCTGACAGGGGCCTAGCAGAAAGGACTGATTGTTACAGAGCCGCGCGTGCACTACCTTGCGGTGGCATCTTAGAAAGGACATGAAGAGAAGGATACTGTGGAGCAGTGAGAAACGGAATCAGAGTACAAAGGAGATAGAGCCAGTAGGAGTCGTGCCCCGAGAACGGCAACATCCTACTGAAGCGCATAGCCGGTGGCCGGAGCACCGAGGAAGTAACAGACTCTACGCATTACTTCAAACAGCGGCAGGACAGTTAACTACAGGTTGGCTGTCTAACTTAAATCGCCTGAACGGACATAGGAGGCAATCGTGGGAGAGGGGCATCGCTAGGGTCCCAGACTAACTCCAGGCCTACCTGTCATACGGGTGCCTCCTAGCCAAATTATACTGGGGGATGGAGAGAAGAGAGAGGACAGATATGACAGTTGTGAGGACTATCCCGTGGTGCTCAGCAGGGAAGGACTACAACATACATACTGATTTCCACCTGCAAAGGGAACTCTGGATGTACCTTCGGACCGGCCGGTCTCAGCCAGCCCTGTTAGCAGTGCTCTGGATTGCGAATCCCAAAACCTTCAGTAAAAAGGTAAAGAAACTGCAACCCTGTGTCCTTGTTATTCCTCGCGTTCTGCACTACGCACTATCACCTTTTATTGGACGCCCCTTAGCAGGGTCACGGACCGGGTCTAGCCACTGTGACAACCCCAGACTGAGTACCCCGCGGCCCTGTGTCTGGGGGTGCTCCAACTTGGCGTCCCGAAAAGGATGTACTTAAGCCTGAAGGATCAGGTCATGTGTGCCTTGGAACTGTGATTGAACTGCGACTTATTGCAAAGACTGTGTATCGCTATTTGCCGCCAAAAATCCGCCATTGCCGTGCCGTGTGGAGTGCGAGGGGAGGAGCCATAGCTTTGTGGGTGGAGCCGGCTGGAAAAGAGCGTGGAGCGGGAAGACGCGGTGAGGTGCTGATCCCGGAAGAAGAACCCCGACCCCGGCAGGTTAGCAAGGGGGAAAAAACGACCATGTCGGATCCCGGGGGAGTCGAGGTGGTGGCCACCACTGCAGACTCAGGGGCACTTCCAGATTCCGTGGCGGACGCAGCCACCAGCCCGGTATCACCACTAGATGCCGCGGGGCTTGCGGCGCCCATCAGCCAGCCGGACACTGCCGCAGCTACGACAGCCATAATGCCCTTCTCTATGCCGTACCTACCAGGAGCCGCCTGGCTCCCGCGATACTCCGGAGAGGCCCATACGTTAACTGACTTTAAAGAGGGGATTTGTAGCCTGCTCGAGTTTTATCCCTTGACAGAGCCTCAGAAAGTTCATATGATAATCGGCCAACTCTTTGGAGCGGCATTGAGGGAAGTGAAGTCCTGGCCCGTTGCGGATAAGAGAACTGCGCAACAGGTATTTGCAAAGCTTAAAACCACCTTTGACACCCGCACTGCTACGGAAATTATATTGACATTCTATGGGTGCAAGCAGAGGCCGCAGGATAGCTTACGGGACTATGCCCTTAATCTGCAGGAGGCGCTGTGGGCCATCAAGCAAAGTGACCCAAACAGCATGCAAGATGAAGATAAACTCCTGAAGGAGCGGTTCGTCGAAGGACTCCTGTGCAGTAACCAAAGGGCCCAGCTACACTTCCTGGCCATGCAGAATCCAGATCTGACTTTTGCGCAATTTAAAGATAAAGCCATCCAGGCACTACCAGAGTGACAGCCCAGCTGTGCCACACTTCCAAGGCGTCAAGCCATCATGTACCACCAGGAGGTGGTGCCGGATGCACCTGTTTCCACCGAGGCCGATGCCCAGATCCTGGAAGACAACTCCCCTGCAGGACTGCGCTTCCAGATACAGGAGCTGACCAGGAGCGTTGCTGCCCTAGCCCGGACCATCCAATCCCTACAGGAGGCCCCCAAGGAGAAGATCCAGTAGGCTTCCAGACCGGAAGATGTCCCCTGGCAGCGACCAAGGAGAGTCCCGTCGACCAGAGGCAGAGACGACGATCGCTTTCATCGGGATGGACGACCCATCTGCCGCCGCTGCCACCAGGTGGGCCATCTTGCAAGGTACTGTAATTTAAATGAACAACCCCTGGGGCAGAGGGCCAACCCCCAGAAGTAGAACGGTCAGGCTCGCAGAATTGGAGAGCCAAATACATCGGAGGGCGACCAGTTCTCCCCATCGTGATCGATGGTATCCCCATGAACGCTTTGCTGGACACTGGTTCCCAGGTGACAACTATGCCCTACATCCTCTATAGACGTTATTGGGAAAACACCGACATTACCCGTGGCCCCGATGATGATTTTACTATAATAGCTAGTAATGGTCAGCCGCTGCCACAAGTGGGGTATAAAGAGGTCACCATTAAGGTGGGGCGGGTAGAACTGAAGGCCCAGGGAATTGTCATTGTTGATATTGACCGACGTGAATGTAACCCCATCATGACCATCGGTTCTAATGTCATAGAATATTGTCTTGCAGAAGTTATTGTCTTGTTGCAGCAGGTAGCAGAGACAGCTGGTTACAGTGAACAACGTGCCCTGCAGAAAGAAATCAGAGCCCTCATGCGGAGACAGCAGGTGGAGTTCACTGGTGGTGAAATTGGCCGGGTCACAGTGAGTGATTCGAACCCCATTGCAATACCCCCCAGGAGTGAAATGTTAATATGGTGTCAGGCAGCCATGGGTCTCGGAGGCAAAGACTATCAGGCCCTAGTAGAACCTGTGTATTCAGATAATAGGCCTACCCTCCTGACAGCCAGAGGGGTGGTTGACGTCCGCAAGGGGAGGGTGCCAGTACGTGTCCTTAACTGTGGGGAGGAAGAAGTCCACCTAACCAAATATGTCACACTTGCCAAGCTGTTTACTGTTAATAACAGCATGATACAGGCATCCGGGCCCTTGGTCACATCCAATCCGGCGGAGGACAACGGCTCTGCCGGGCAATCGAAAGATTGGTGTCAAGAATTACATGTGGGCACTGATTCTACCCCACCTCACCAGATACAGGGGGCCTACCAGGTGGTGTACGAGTATGAGCAGGTATTCAGCAAGCACCCCCTTGATTTCGGGCGGGTGAAAGCGATTCAACACCATATTCCCAAAGGAGATCACCCACCCATAAAAGAGAGATACCGTCCTGTACCCCCAGCTCATTATCAGTGTGCCAAAGACATGTTACGAGAGATGAAGGAGGCTGGGGTAGTGAGAGACAGCTGTAGCCCCTGGGCAGCTCCATTAGTTCTCGTTTGGAAGAAAGATGGCACCATGAGGATGTGTGTGGATTATAGGCAACTAAACCGCATTACACATAAGCATGCATACCCCCTGCCTAGGATAGAGGAGTCCTTGGCTGCCTTAAAGTCTGCTAACTACTTCTCTACCTTAGATCTCACCAGTGGGTACTGCAGGTTCCCGTGGCAGAGGCGGACAAGGAAAAGACGGCCTTCACGACACCAATGGTTCTCTGCGAGTTCAACTACATGCCCTTCGGATTGTGTAGCGCCCCCGGGACGTTCCAGAGGATGATGGAGTGCTGCCTGGGACACAAGAACTTTGAGACCGTGTTGCTATATTTGGACAATGTCATTGTCTTCTCCAAGACCTATGAAGACCATTTGAAGCACCTGGCCGAGGTGTTTGAAGCCCTGTCCAACTTTGGCTTAAAGGTGAAACCGTCCAAATGCCATCTGCTGAAACCCAAAGTGCAGTACTTCGGGTATGTGGTGAGTGCTGAAGGAGTGGCCCCAGACCCGACAAGGTCACGGTGATAAGGGACTGGCCGCAGCCCGGTAATCTCCATGAAGTCTGACAGTTCCTTGGGTTGGTAGGTTACTACCGGAGGTTTATCAAAGATTTCACCAAGAAGGCCGCACCGTTGCAAGACCTGTTGGTGGGCCAACCCAAGAAGCCCAAGGGCAAGTATACCCCGTTTGATTGGAACGATGGACTGAAAAAACCTTCACCTGCTTAAAGTTGGAGCTGACAGGAGAAGAGGGACTAGCCTACCCTGAATATGAGCAGCCGTTTGTATTGTATACGGATGCCAGCAACGTGGGGCTGGGAGTTGTGCTGTCCCAGGTCCAGAAGGGCAAGGAAAGAGTGATTGCCTATGCCAGCAGGAGACTTCGCCCCACTGAATGAAACCCTGACAACTACAGTTCCTTTAAGCTGGAGTTCCTCGCTGTCGTTTGGGCCGTGACGGAGAGGTTCAAGCACTACCTGGCCTCAGCAAAATTCACCGTCTTCACGGATAATAATCCGCTAACGCACTTGGACACAGTGAAACTCGATGCCTTGGAGCAGTGGTGGATGGCCCGGTTGTCCAATTACGATTTCACCATCAAGTACCGGGCAGGGCACAAGAATGCGAATGCCGATGCATTGTCCCGGATGCCTCACTTGCCTGAAACGGGGGAGGATCCAGAAGCATTTGAAGAGGTAGAGCTGCCCGCTTTCCATCGCCCCAAGGCAACCCAGTGTTCCCATCAAGTGAGGAGCAGGCGCAGGAATCAACAAGGCGCCCTGTTGGATCCCCTGCCCCATCATGGGTGGACAGAGAACCAGGATGGCGACCCTGCGGTCCGTCGAGTGAAAGAGCTCCTGACGCAGGCAGGTTTGCATCCCGGTCCGGATGATCCACCAGAGGCATTACAGTTGTGGAAGGAGAGGGGCAAACTGTTTATCCACAATGGCAAGCTGTGCCGGAGGAGCATCGACCCACGCACTCATGAATTGGTATGGCAGATCGTAGTCCCAAGACGAGATGTGCCAATGGTCCTGAGAGCGTACCACGATGGGGCAGGACACTTCTGGTGGAGAAAACTGGAGAGGCTACTCCGTGGGAGGTTCTACTGGATTGGCATGAAGAAAGCCATCGAGAAGTGGTGTCGAGAGTGTGGCCCCTGTAGCCTACACCAGAAGGATCGTGACAGCCAACGGGCTCCCTTGCGGCCCATCATCACCAAACGGCCGCTCGAATTGGTCGCGCCGGTCAGGTTATCTCTACGCTCTCACCATTGTGGACCACTACTCCAGATTCCTGGTAGTCATACCAGTCAAAGAATTAACAGCTAGGACTGCTGCCAAAACCTTCCAGCAGTACTTCTGTAGACCCCATGGGTACCTGGAGAAGGTGCTAACTGATCAGGGACCAGCATTTGAAGCGGAGATGTTCCAGGAGTTCTGCAATTTGTACGGGTGTAAGAAGATCAGAACCACGCCGTACCATCCACAAACCAACGGGATGTGTGAGAAGATGAACCAAGTGGTGATCGACTTACTGAAGACCTTACCGGTAGTGGAGCAGAACTTGTGGCCCACAAAGTTACCAGACTTGGTAGACATGTACAACCACATCCCGGTGAATTCCACCAACTGCACCCCAGCGTACCTGATGCGAGGAAGGTCTAGCAAGTTGCCCGTCGATCTGGACATGGGGGTCCTGACCCCCGAAGATATATCGCCAGATGCGGATTGGGATACCGAGAGGCAGCAACAGTACCGTGAAGTACAGGAATGTGTAGAAAGAAGTCTCACCCAAGCCAGACAAAAACAAGAAAGGGACTACAATCAGTATGCTCCCGCGGCTCCATTGTCACCCAGTGAGCAGGTACTCAAACGAAAGAGGAGACTACAGAAGCTTGATGACCAATGGGAAGCAGAACCGTATACCAGTCTGCCCTCCGATTTCGACAATACGAAGGTCTGCCTCATCAGTAAAGACAGAGGGGAAACCTCAACAGCCATATCCAGAGACCACCTCAAAATATGCCCTGATAAGCTGAGAGATGGGGAAACAGATCCCGAAACTTCTACGCCCGTGGAAGAGGAAAAGATGATACACACTGTCCTTGGCGATTTTCCCCAGTCGTGGATTCAAATAAATCAGGCCATTGTGGTACCTGTCTTAACGTTTCGTCAACTGAAACTGCCAGAGTTAGACGTGGTGCCAGGGCATCCGGACCCGCAAGCGCAGCCGACCCCAACAGAAGATGCGATGCCAACAGTCGAACCAGCAAGCCCTCCCTCTGCTATCGGTGAATCTGCCATGCCCACCATTAGTAGTGACAGCTCTGAGGACTCCAGCATGTCAGTGCTGCCCAGACTCACTAGAAGTGTAGCTAGAAGACAGTGCACTACACTAGCGATAGCAAGCGTAGCGGACCCTGTTAGGCCAGTAGCAACCCCTGTGCTGCGGAGGTCCACGCGTAGCACTAAGAATCAGACTCCACTTCGCTACAAAGCTTGGAGATATTAACGATAGTTACTATTTGGTTGAAAATGTTTGTGTAAATATCTTTGTTATGGGTTAAGAATGGACAATGGTGTGATGGACAGTGAATCACTCCAAAACTTTCACAGGGGCCCCTTTGTTTACCCGGGGTCCCTGCTACTTCAAGGTTGCACCTACTGAACTGAGAGTCATGAACTATGCATGGCCAACCTTTTGCAACGTCCAAGTGTCCTCACCTCCCATAAAGGGAAGCACTGTTATATTTACTTGTTCATAGTATTTGGAAATTTTTGTATGTTTTCACTAACATGTTTTGTTATTCTTCTTTTCCCAGTCTTTCCAGGAGTACTAGATTTAACCGGGGGGGAGTGCAGCGCCCCAGAGACCTGGTCGTTGCAGTAATGTTGCTCTGCCGCTAAGGAGGGTGATGTTATGTCTGATTGCACTAAAGGAGTTCATCTGACCAGGTATCACAAGCACACATTACACTTCACACTCCGGCCACTAGGGGGAGCAAAAGGCACTATTTACTAGGTCACTCCTCACACTGGTAAAACTAGGGGTCGGATAGGAAGTTGAGACAGAAAGTAGCCTGGGAGAGCTCCAGGGAGGACATGTCAGAGGTGGGTTCCGGACAGGGGCCTAGCAGAAAGGACTGATTGTTACAGAGCCGCGCCTGCACTACCTTGCGACGGCATCTTAGAAAGGACACGAAGAGAAGGACACTGTGGAGCAGTGAGAAACGGGATCAGAGTACAAAGGAGATAGAGCCAGTAGGAGTCGTGCCCCGAGAACGGCAACATCCTACTGAAGCTCGTAGCCGGTGGCCGGAGCACCGAGGAAGTAACAGACTCTACACATTACTTCAAACAGCAGCAGGACAGTTAACTTCAGGTTGGCTGTCTAACTTAAATCGCCTGAACGGACATAGGAGGCAATCGTGGGAGAGGGGCATCGCTAGGGTCCCAGACTAACTCCAGGCCTACCTGTCATACGGGTGCCTCCTAGCCATATTATACTGGGGGACGGAGAGAAGAGAGAGGACAGATACGACAGTTGTGAGGACTATCCCGTGGTGCTCAGCAGGGAAGGACTACAACACACAGGCGCTAGAAGGTAGACACTGATTTCCACCTGAAAAGGGAACTCTGGATTGCCTTCGGACCGGCTGGTCTCAGCCAGCCCTGTTAGCAGTGCTCTGGATTGTGGATCCCGAAACCTTCAGTAAAAAGGTAAAGAAACTGCAACCCTGTGTCCTTGTTATTCCTCGCGTTCTGCACTAAGCACTATCACCTTTTATTGGATGCCCCTTAGCAGGGTCACGGACCGGGTCTAGCCACCGTTACAACCCCGGACCGAGTACCCCGCGGCCCTGTGTCTGGGGGCACTCCATATACCCCTCCTCACATGTAAAGCGCCATGGAATAAATGGTGCTATAACAATAAATAAAAATAATAATAAATCACACACTGGCTGCATGATTTCAGCAGCGCATGCTTGACATATTTTAGAAGTTAATGGTAACAAAGCCGCGTGGGAAACTATTTGAAATGGTAGGTACCTGACAGCTCTTCCCCGCCCGCTGCCAATGAATGACAGGAATGCTAGGAGAGATCTCTCACTCAAGGGAAGTGGAATGCTCGCCAGGGCTGTGGGGTAGTCAGTACCGGGTCCGGTACTTAAAGGAATGTGTCATGGCGGCGGTGACCCGGTCCGTGGCCCTGGGTGCCCATGTTAAACGAAAGCTCTTTAAAGGGGTGTGTGAAATAAAAGTTGGTGACACCACCTGTGGTATTTGGTCAGGGGTGACCAACGCTGCTTAAAGGGGTCCACTGGGGAGATGTTATGGCAGCAGGGATGGTATGGCTTCCCACAGGTGAAGCTGGGTCCCCAGGGCCAGTAGTAGGAACAGGTGGTAGGTGGTGTAGAAAGAAACGGAGGACACAGGGTTGCAGTTTCTTTACCTCTTTACTGTATGATTCAGGCAGCCACAGTCCAGAGTACTGGATCACAGGTGCTGGTTGTCCGGCTGGCGAAGCGCCTCAGGAATCCCCCTAACCAGGTGGAGTTGGAAGCCTTCCTTCTAGCGCTGTGTTGTTGTAGTCCCTTGCTGCTTTAGGCCTTGCACAAGGTCCTCACGTTCTCTCTCTGTCCTCCTTCTGGTAGGACACTAACCCGTTCGACAGGTAACTCGAGTCTTTTTACAGGATCTCTATCACGACCCGGGCTCTATCTGTTACTGTGTCCTCGGATGTTAATGGTGGACAGGTAACTGGAAATCTAGCTGTCTGCCGGTTTCTGCCATGTGGCATGAAGTTACCCCCACAACCTCGGTCTTCTGGCTACCAGTATATGCGCTCATCGTGGCGGAAGTTCAGTCACAATTTCTCTCTCCAGCTCTTCCCTTCGGCTTCGCTCCTTCCTCCTTTCAGTCTCTTTACAAGTTGCTCTGCTCTCTTTTTCCTTCCCAGGAGCTGCAGAATCACTCATCTGCACAGCCTCAGCTTTCCTTCCTCTCTCTTCGCTCTCCTCTCACCAACTGTCTAACTCCAACTGCCTAGCAACTGACTCCTCCTCCTGACCAGAGAGAGCAGCTCCCCTGAAGTCAGGTGTAGAGCTCCCCCTTCTGACCTGAAGTCAGAATGGTGTTGTATGTGCTGAATACCTGTTAAAGGGGTCCCTTCCTTGCTTCCAAGCATGACATCACTCTCCCCATGAGAAAAGCAATGCCACTGTAACAACAGGTTACCTGGGGTGTTACACTCCCCCCCCCCACCCCCCGCTAAATCCAGTACTCCCAGACTGGGAAAACAAAAGACAATAAATGGTTAAAGACATATGCAATAAACCTAAACTATGCTTTACAATAGGTTATGTAAACTTTTATTCCCTTTATAGGAGGCAGTTTTCTTAAACATTGCAGGAACATATATACAAGTGCAGAAAATAACTTTGCTTCCCTTTATGGGAGTTTTCTTTCTTGGATGTTACATAACACAAGTGCAAACATTTTGCAAGTGCACAACACTACATTAGTAACACTTTTACTTCTTGTTCTAGGGCAGGTCCTCAGGCCTGCATCCTTCTGGACTGGAAGCCAGCTGGATCTACTCCTTTGGGGACACTTGCATGGACTGCACAATTTTGGTTAAGGGCATAGTCCCGTATACTGTCCAGCACCTTCTGTTACATCAAAAGAATCTCATTTTTATTTCTGCTGTAGTGCAAGTGTCAAAAGTGTCCTTAAGTTTGGCAAATATCTGCTCCACAGGCCCTTTTTCAATATCCAGCCAGGATTTTACTTCTCTTTGGGCTGCGCCAAATAGTTGGCCAGTTAGGATGCTGACCTTTTGATGTTCTGTCAAGGGATATACTTCAAATAGGCTGCAGAGCATTTCATTAAAGTCACTCAGCGTGTGGGACTCTCCTGAATATTGTGGCAGCCTGGCTGCTCCCGGTATATGGGGAATGGATAAGGGCATTATGGGAGCTGTAGCTGTGGCTGGTGTTATGCGAGGCAATTCAGTATCACAATGGACATGGAGGTCAGAGCACATACAGTGATAGGACAATAACCCAAAATAATAGAACGAGCTCTGAGACGTGGGAACTCTGCAGACCGCAATCCCTGATCCTCTCCAAACACAACTAGAGGCAGCCGTGGATTGCGCCTAACGCTACCTATGCAACTCGGCACAGCCTGAGGAACTAACTAGCCTGAAGATAGAAAAAATAAGCCTACCTTGCCTCAGAGAAATACCCCAAAGGAAAAGGCAGCCCCCCACATATAATGACTGTGAGTAAGATGAAAAGACAAACGTAGGGATGAAATAGATTCAGCAAAGTGAGGCCCGATATTCTAGACAGAACGAGGATAGGAAAGATAACTTTGCGGTCTACACAAAACCCTAAAGAAAACCACGCAAAGGGGCAAAAAGACCCTCCGTACCGAACTAACGGCATGGAGGTACACCCTTTGCGTCCCAGAGCTTCCAGCAAAACAAATAGACAAGCTGGACAGAAAAAATAGCAACAAATAGCAAAGAAGCACTTAGCTATGCAGAGCAGCAGGCCACAGGAATGATCCAGAGAAACACAAGTCCAACACTGGAACATTGACAGGAAGCATGAATCAAAGCATTAGGTGGGGTTAAGTAGAGAAGCACCTAACGACCTCACCAGATCACCTGAGGAAGGAAACTCAGAAGCAGCAGTACCAGTTTCCTCCACAAACGGAAGCTCCCAGAGAGAATCAGCCGAAGTACCACTTGTGACCACAGGAGGGAGCTCCGCCACAGAATTCACAACAGGCTGGTTCCGGCCGGTTTATGGGCGCTGCGGCCACCGCAGGGTCTGGTGGCATCATTGGGGCTGCGGCTGTGTCTTCTGCCAGTGTTGCATCTCCACCCAGGCTGGACATATCCCTTCCCTCGTGCTAACCTCAGCCAAGCCTGTCGTCTGGTTACTGGCGTCTGCAGCTATCTTGCTGACGCTCTGTTCGGTGCCCCTTCCGGTTCTCCTGCCAGGGTTTCTGGCTTCTTGCGTATGGCTGAACACGGAGTGCAGCATCCTTTGTGCTCTTTCTTCAGGCTCCGCCCACGATAGCATGCCCCTCTTTTCCTGCGCTCTTTATGGCAGCCGTTTTTGGCGGCAGTTTTGAAAATTGTATCGCACGCACCAAGTGACGCAGTTATGGCGATGTTTTAAAAGCTCATTAAAGTCTCTGGCACACAATTTAATAAAGACTCTCATTTAAGTACAGTCTCTTAGGCGCACAAGACCCAGTTTGCTGGGTCGGTCTATCCTGTTTGTGATGCCAAAATGGAACGCCCGCCAGGGCCTTGGGGTACTCGGTATCGGTACTTAAAGGGATGTGTCACGGCGGTGGTGACCCAGTCCATGGCCTTGGGTGCCTATGTAAAAGCAAAGGTCTTTAAAGGGGTGTGTGAAATAATAAAAGTTTGTGACGCCACCTGTGGTATTTTGTCAGTGGTGACCAACGCTTCTTAAAGGGGTCCACTGGGGTGATGTTATGGCAGCAGGGAAGGTATGGCTTCCCACAGGTGAAGCTGGGTAACTAGGGCTCCAGGTGTAGTAGGGACAGGTGGTAGGAGGTGTAGAAAGAAACGGAGGACACAGGGTTGCAGTCTCTTTACCGCTTTACTGTATGATTCAGGCAGCCAGAGTCCAGAGTACTGGATCACAGGCGCTGATGGTGGTGGTCTGGCTCGCTTGGAAGCATCTCAGGAAACCTAACCAGGTGGAGTTGGAAGCCTCTAGCGCAATGTTGTTGTAGTCCCTTGCTGCCTTAGGCCTCACACAAGTACCTCATGTTCTCTCTCTGTCCTCCTTCAGGTAGGACACTAACCCGTATGACAGGTAACTCTAGCCTTCTTACAGGATCACGACCCGTGATCTATCTGTTACTGTGTACTTGAGTGTTAATGGTGGACAGGTAACTTGAAATCTAACTGTCCGGCGGTTTCTGCCGTGGGGTGGGGCATGAAGTTACCCCCACAACCTCGGTCTACCGGTATATGTGCTCATCGTGGAGGAAGTTCAGTCACAACTTCTCTCTCCAGCTCTTCCCTTCGGCTTTGATCCTTCCTCATTTCAGTCTCTTTACAAGTTGCTCTGCTCTTTTCCCTTTCCAGGAGCTGCAGAATCACTCGTCTGCACGGCCCCAGCTTTCCTTCCTTTCTCTTCGCTCTCCTATCACCAACTGTCTAACTCCAACTACCTATCAACTTCCTAACAACTGACTCCTCCTCACGACCAGAGAGAGCAGCTCCCCTGAAGTCGTGTGTAGAGCCTGGAGTCAGAATGGTGTTGTATGTGCTGAATACCTGTTAAAAAGATCCTTCCTCGCTTCCAAGCATGACATCACTCTCCCCATGAGGAAAGCAATGCCACTGTAACAATCGGTTACCTAGGGTGTCACCGGAGCGGTCGGGGAGAGGCTTCCAGGGACTGGCTTTTCCAACTAGTCACAGGGCAGCTTGTATCTGCTGTCAGGTTCCCTTTAATTCTAAGGCTGTGTGCACATGTTGCTGTTTTTTCACGTTTTTTCCCGATAAAAACGCTATAAAACCGCAAAAAAAAGCATACAATAAGCATCCCGTCATTTAGAATGAATTCCGCATCTTTTGTGCACATGATGCGTTTTTTTCCGCGAAAAAAATGCATCACGGTAAAAAAACGCAGCATGTTCATTAATTTTGCGGGGTTTTTTGCGGATTTCCCACTACAAAATGCATTGGGAAATGTCCGAAAAAAAACGCATCAAAAACGCGGCAAAAACGCATGCAGATTTCTTGCAGAAAATTTCAGGTTTTTCTCAGGAATTTTCTGCGAGAAATCCTGAACGTGTGCACATAGCCTTAGAGTTGGTTTTTTTTAAGCCACTTTTCTCTGTTTTGTGGTGTTGATATTTTTTGCTCCAAATTCTTCAAAATGGGGCACACGGTTCATTCATTTTGTGCAAAGTTAACAAATGCTCATTATTTTTACCTTCAAACTTTTTTTACGACTTAACACAAAAAGTCGTACGTTTTGCAAAACATTTAGTAAACATTTTCCGACATACATAAAATCACTCCAAGGGGAAATAGAATACGCTGGAGAAAAATTGTGGAAAGTTGCAAATAATGTATCATCCAAAAACATCCAGAAAGCCTAAACTCTGCCCACAATGGCAAAGAACAAAAAGAAGACAAAAATATAAAAAATTAAGTTTAAAAGAGGTGCAAATGAAAAGATGAATATGGCGCAAACAAAAATTAGATTCAAAACTCGCAGAAATAGACTAAAAAAAGACACAAAAACACGGATAATTCGAGCCTTTTGTCTATGCAGGAGATTTGGAGAATTATTTTGGATTAAGACCACGTCTGGTCACTGTAAAAGTGAATTAGGAAATGAGTTAACTATTGACATGCTACAGCTGACAAGATATCTGGAACCTGCCACCTGTACTAATGATGGAAGACAAGTGGGTGGAACCAAAAATATCACATCTGGTGACACATTGTGCGCATAATATCAAAAGAAAAAAGGCAATAATCGTTCAAAATCCACTTAAAAAAAATTAATTCATTATAATTTCTCTTAATTAGTTCCATTTCAAGATAAAAGATTTTAACGATTTCTTTGTTTCATTCACACGTTATCACAACAGCCGATCGTCTCGCTGTCAGATTATTTACAATGCTCGCATCAAAACCAAGTAAGGCAGAAAATGCAGGGTGAAAAATGTATTGTTAATCATCCATTGTTCTTACTAAGCACATCAATTATCTTTACCCCTAATTAAACCAATGTTAATGTCACAGGGATGAGGTTTCATAATTACTCTGACATTAACGAGCTAGATTACACACCAGGAGAGGCGCCGCTAGCAACGTGAGAATGCAAACACTACTGGACTGGTCTGATGTTCACAACTGATAGGAAGAAAAATTGCAACGTTCTTACAGAAAGTAGTTCTGGTACTTTTGGTAAAATATTTCTTCAAAATATTGGGACGAATTCACCAAATTGTACAAAGACCGCCCAAAGGAACATATAACAAATTTGTCTGAGGCTCCTACTTCTCTGCAGAAAAGTTAGTCCAAGTGGGGATATATTAGCATGGCTCTGCTAAACCTGAGGTTACCATGATGGAACCTTCTCAAATCATATCAAAAAAAGCCAGCTGCCAAGAACTAGTCATCTGTAAAGTTAACGAACCTTCACCGAAGATCTGACTAAGGCCGAGGTCACACTTGCGAGTGCAATGCGAGAACCTCGCGTGAGTCTCGCGCCTCAATACCCGGCACTGCTGCCAGCACTTGGGACCGGAGTGTTCAGCTGCATGTATTTCTATGCAGCCGCACAATCCGGTCACGAGTGCTGGCAGCAGTGCCGGGTATTGATGCGCAAGTTTCTCACATTGCACTCGCAGCTGGTTGTACGCATGAGATAGCTGTTGGCACAACTCCATCTCTACCGACTCCTCCATACAAATGAATGAGCACCCGACTGAATTTTGCCCCCTGTTTAATTCCTAAACTCCTTTACCACCTTGGGTTTTTCCGCTTTTGCGTTTTCATTTTTTGCTCCCCTTCTTCCCAGACCCATAACTTTTTTTATTTTTCCGTCAATACAGTCATGTGAGGGCTTTTTTTTGCATCACGAGTTGTACTTTTGAATGACCCCATTGGTTTTACCATATTGTATGCTGAAAAACAGGAAAAAAATTCCAAGTGCGGTGAAATTGCAAAAAAGTGCAATTACACAATTTTTTTTCTTGTTTGTTTGTTTTTTTACCATGTTCACTAAATGCTAGAACTGACCAGCCATTATAATTATCCAGGTCATTATGAGTTTGTAGATATCAAACATGTCTAGGTTCTTTTTTATTTAAGTACTGAAAAAAAATTCCAAAGTTTGTAATACAAAAATGGCACCATTTTCCGAGACCCGTAGAGTCCCATTTTTCGTGATCTGGGGCCGGATGAGGGCTTATTTTTTGTGTGCCGAGTTGACATTTTTATTGATACCATTTTCGGATAGATCTCCTGATATTGCATTTTATTGCAATGTTGCAGCAACCAAAAAAACGTAATTATGGCATTTTGATCTTTTTACATTTTACACCGTTTAGTAGTGTTGAGCGATACCTTCCGATATCGGAAAGTATCGGTATCGGATTGGATCGGCCGATATTCAAAAAATATCGGATATCGCCGATACCGATACCCGATCCCAATGCAAGTCAATGGGACCAAAATATCGGAATTAAAATAAACCCTTTCTTTCCTTGTAGGTTCATTCTACATGAAGGAAAACAACAAAGAATAATGCAGGATGTATTTGGGGAGGTGGCGGAGACATTAAAGTCATAGAGGTTTAGCGCAATCAAATAGAATAGCCTTTTTTTTTTTTTTTTAAAGACGTTCGTAGTGACTAAGATATTGACTATGTAACTTTTTTTTTATTTTGTCAGATATTGATGTTTCACTATTCCACGCCCTTCCCCTTTTTTTTAAACTTTTCCCACACTTTCATCTTCATCATCATCATCAGCATCTTTGACATCAACTTCTTCACCTTATTCATCTTCTTCTTCATCTTCTGCCAATTTTTTTTTATTACATTCTTCATATTCATTTTATTCAACTATTATTATTCTTCCTATTCTACATATTCATTTTCTTCAACTATTATTATTCATCCTATTCTACTTCTTCATCATATTCTCATTTGTGACAGGCATTCCCGTAGTTGTTATCTATAAAAGTTTGAAGATTACACCTTCCGTTCTGCCAGTCACAAAAGTTACATTTGTCCGCATTCAGTTTGGCCTGCAGCATCAGGCTTTATCCAGGGGCACCACGAGGAGGAACGGACTCACCCCCATACACTGCTTAGTCTTCTTCTGCATATAATTTAGATAATATCTTTTGCTCTGATATTAAGTGTTATGCTTAATGTTCTTCTGCTCTTTGTTCTGCAGCCTTTTGTTCTTCTGCTTCTCGGTCTTCCATGTCGTCGTCTCCAGGGTCGTCGTCTCCAGGGTCGTCGTCTACGCTGTCGTCGTCGTCTCCGCCGTCGTCGTCGTCATCGGGGTGGTCTTCCGGGTCATTGACTTTAGGGTCTTCAACTTGGAAATGTAGCAGAAGGTACAAGAAGGCTGAGAAAATTCCAAGAACCAGCTGATGGAACTGGAACACGGATGGCTACCCGAAGGTTCAAGAGCCTATGGAACTACCGAGGACCAGCTGACGTTACTGGAACCCGGTTACTAAGCAGGAGGTACCCGTGCTAAAAAGCACTACCAAGGACCGCCTGACGTTGGCGGAACTCGGATACCCAGAAGGAGGCACCTAAGCCAAAGGCTCTGCCCGGAACCAGCTGACGTTACTGGAACCAGGATGGGGAGCTGAAGGTACAAGAGCAAAAGACACTGCCGAGAACCAGCTGACGGTACTGGAACCCGGATGGGTAGCCGAAGGTCCAAGAGCCAATGGAACTACCGAGCACCAGCTGACGTTACTGGAACCCGGTTACTAAGCAGGAGGTACCCGTGCTAAAAAGCACTACCAAGGACCACCTGACGTTGGTGGAACTTGGATACCCAGAAGGAGGCACCTAAGCCAAAGGCTCTGCCCGGAACCAGCTGACAGTACTGGAACCAGGATGGGGAGCAGAAGGTACAAGAGCAAAAGACACTGCCGAGAACCAGCTGACAGTGCTGGAACCAGGTGGTGGACCCGAAGGTCCACAGGTGAGGAGAGAACAGCTAGGCCACGAGGCAGCCGCAGTTACCGAACCCCAACAGTCCTACAGGGGGAGCTGGGCCTACTGGCACTACAGAACCAGCCTTGACTACCAATTCACGCAGCCCACATAGGAAGCTCCTAAACTGGAGGCACCCTGGAGTTGGCTAACCCGACCGCACCACGACGGGGCAAGCATAGGCGTCTCAGTGAACTTGACACAACCCGGAAACAGCTGACGGTGCTGAAACCAGGCTTTTCACGAGGGAGTACCTGTGACAAAAACACTGCCGAGAACCAGCTGGCGGTGCTGGAACCCGGATGCGTTGCCCCAGTGTGCAAGAGCCAATGGCACCGAGGACCAGCTGACGGTGCTGGAACCCGGTTACTAAACTGTAGGCGCCTGCGCTTAAAAGCACTACCAAGGACCGCCTGACGTTGGCGGAACTCGGATACCCAGGAGGAGGCACCTAAGCCAAAGGCTCGGCCCGGAACCAGCTGACGGTGCTGGAACCAGGTGGTGGACCCGAAGGTCCACAGGAGAGGGGAGAACAGCTAGGCCGCGAGGCAGCCGCAGTTACCGAACCCCAACAGTCCTACAGGGGGAGCTGGGCCTACTGGCACTACAGAACCAGCCTTGACTACCAATTCACGCAGCCCACATAGGAAGCTCCTAAACTGGAGGCACCCTGGAGTTGGCTAACCCGACCGCACCACGACGGGGCAAGCATAGGCATCTCAGTGAACTTGACACAACCCAGAAACAGCTGACGGTGCTGAAACCAGGCTTGGCACGAGGGAGTACCTGTGACAAAAACACTGCCGAGAACCAGCTGGCGGTGCTGGAACCCGGATGCGTTGCCCCAGTGTGCAAGAGCCAATGGCACCGAGGACCAGCTGACGGTGCTGGAACCCGGTTACTAAACTGTAGGCGCCTGCGCTTAAAAGCACTACCAAGGACCGCCTGACATTGGCGGAACTCGGATACCCAGGAGGAGGCACCTAAGCCAAAGGCTCGGCCCGGAACCAGCTGACGGTGCTGGAACCAGGTGGTGGACCCGAAGGTCCACAGGAGAGGGGAGAACAGCTAGGCCGCGAGGCAGCCGCAGTTACCGAACCCCAACAGTCCTACAGGGGGAGCTGGGCCTACTGGCACTACAGAACCAGCCTTGACTACCAATTCACGCAGCCCACATAGGAAGCTCCTAAACTGGAGGCACCCTGGAGTTGGCTAACCCGACCGCACCACGACGGGGCAAGCATAGGCATCTCAGTGAACTTGACACAACCCAGAAACAGCTGACGGTGCTGAAACCAGGCTTGGCACGAGGGAGTACCTGTGACAAAAACACTGCCGAGAACCAGCTGGCGGTGCTGGAACCCGGATGCGTTGCCTATTAAAGATTGTCTTCCTATAGCCCCAACTAGCTGTGTTGGAGCAAAGGGTAAGCAGGGGGAGCAGAGTGTAGGCCGAAGCCTGCACTGGAGGCAGATTTGTGTCTGCGTTGCGTTTGCAGGACACTTTGCCGGCTACACAGTGAGGGAACAGCTGGCGTTGCTGAACCCCACTGACACAATGGCGGGTGTTTTTCTCTGTGCAGCTAGCACTTCCGGGCAAAAACTTGCGGTGTTAGAGCCCAGGGGCAGCAGGAGGAGGAGAGGAGCAGAGTGTAGGCCGAAGCCTAGTTGAACCAATTTCAAAGGAAACCTTTAACCCCCCCTCAGGTGTTACAAAGTACAAGAGCCATACCTTGTGCAGCATTAATGCAATCACACCCTCGCAGTCAAAATATATGAGACAACGAGGGGCGTTGTGTCGGGCAGGGCGGACACACAGGCACAGGCAGCCAACCAATGATGTCAGAAGACGGGCAGCGCTAACAATGGGGGTGCTGCGTGTCATTAAAAAGGAAAGTCACACCTCAGGGACATTGTAATGGTCTCTAATGAGACACATTTTGTACGTGTTGAGTTCCACGTGGGCAAGGAGAAAAAGTCAGCCACCTTGTACAAATGCAGCAGTACTGCTGAACAAGGTGGCTGTTATACATAGAAACACCTGGGGGTGGGGGGCAGGCTCCCTTCAATTTCAGTTCATGTGCCTGCGTGGCGTTTGCAGGTCACGTTGCCGTCTACACAGCAGGGGAACAGCTGGCGTTGCTGAACCCCACTAACACATTGGCTGGTGTTTTTCTCTGTGCAGCTAGCACGTCCAGGCAGAAACTGGCGGTGTTTGAGCCCAGGGTCAGCAGGAGGAGGAGAGGAGCAGAGTGTAGGCTGAGGCCTGCACTGGTGGCAGCTTTTGGTCTGTTGTGCCAGCGTGGCTTGTGCTGGACACGATGCCGGCTACACAGCAGGGGAACAGCTGGCGGTGCTGAACCCCACTAACACATTGGCTGGTGTTTTTCTCTGTGCAGCTAGCACTTCTGGGCAAAAACTAGCGGTGTTTGAGCCCAGGGGCAGCAGGAGGAGGAGAGGAGCAGAGTGTAGGCCGAAGCCTAGTTGAACCAATTTCAAAGGTAACCTTTAACCCCCCCTCAGGTGTTGCAAGGTACAAGAGCCACAACTTGTGCAGCATTAATGCTGCACAAGTAAAAGGTTGCTCTATTAATTTTGCTCCTTGCACACGCTGAATAAAACACGTACACTATTTAGCCCATTATACTGTCAAACAGTAGTGGAGGCGTGACTTGTCTTTTTAAGGAGACGCAGCACAGGTGTCCAAAATAACACCTTGGTGCATGGGCGCAGCTTACTGAGCGTTGTTATTTGCTGTACAGGAGTCTGCGCTCTTGTGTTATCCCTTGGCACTGCCCTGTTAGCGCTGCCCGTCTTATGACCTCATTTCATGTTGGCCGCTGCGGTTAACGATGGCCATAAATCCCAGACCCACAGTGCCTTTTCATAAAGACACACTGCGGTGCTGGGATTCGTGGCCTTGAGCAGTAAATATTTTCGCCGCTCACACACGTCCTAACACCTGCTTCAGACTGGGCGGCCTCATCTGATCCCTTATCGCATGTCGAGGCCATGAGGCCACCCAGTCTGAAGAAGGCGGAAGGAGATGAGTGAACACAGGCAAACATATGCACTGCTCGTGCCCATAAACCACACCCTCGCTGACAAAATAAATAAGAAACCGAGGGGCGTTTTTTCGAGCAGGGCGGACGCACAGGCGCAGCCAGCTAACCAATGATGTCAAAAGACGGGAAGCGCTACCAAGGGTGGTGCTGCGTATCATTAGAAAGGAAAGTCACACCTCAGGGACAGTGGAATGGTCTCAATGAGACACATTTTGTACATGTTGAGTTCCACGTGGGCAAGTAGAAAAAGTCAGCCACCTTGTACAAATGCAGCATTACTGCTGTACAAGGTGGCTGTTATACATAGAAACACCTGGGGGTGGGGGGCAGGCTCCCTTCAATTTCAGTTCATGTGCCTGTGTGGCGTTTGCAGGTCACGTTGCCGGCTACACAGCAGGGGAACAGCTGGCGGTGCTGAACCCCACTAACACATTGGCTGGTGTTTTTCTCTGTGCAGCTAGCACTTCCGAGCAAAAACTAGCGGTGTTTGAGCCCAGGGGCAGCAGGAGGAGGAGAGGAGCAGAGTGTAGGCCGAAGCCTCCACTGGTGGCAGCTTTTGGTCAGTTGTGCCAGTGTGGCTTGTGCTGGACACGATGCCGGCTACACAGCAGGGGAACAGCTGGCGGTGCTGAACCCCACTAACACATTGGCTGGTGTTTTTCTCTGTGCAGCTAGCACTTCAGGGCAAAAACTAGCGGTGTTTGAGCCCAGGGTCAGCAGGAGGAGGAGAGGAGCAGAGTGTAGGCCGAAGCCTAGTTGAACCAATTACAAAGGTAACCTTTAACCCCCCCTCAGGTGTTGCAAAGTACAAGAGCCACACCTTGAACAGCATTAATGCTGCACAAGTCAAAGGTTGCTCTCTTAATTTTGCTCCTTGCACACGCTGAATAAAACACGTACACTATTTAGCCCATTATACTGTCAATCAGTAGTGGAGGCGTGACTTTTCTTTTTAAGAAGACGCAGCACAGGTGTCAAAATTTACAGCTAGGTGCTGGGCGCAGATTCCTGAGCGTTGTTATTTGCAGTACAGTAGTCTGCGCTCTTGTGTTATCCCTTGGCAATACCCTGTTAGTGCAGGCCGTCTTATGACCTCATTTCATGTTGGTCAGTGCGGTTAACGATGGCCATAAATCCCAGACCCACAGTGCCTTTTCATAAAGTCACACTGCGGTGCTGGGATTCGTGGCCTTGTGCAGTAAATATGTTCGCCGCTCACACATGTCCTTACACCTGCTTCAGACTGGGCGGCCTCAGCTGATCCCTTATCGCATGCCGCGGCCATGAGGCCGCACAGTCAGAAGAAGGCGGAAGGAGGGGAGTGAAGAAAGGCGAAGATATGCACTGCTCGTGCCCATCAATCACACCCTTGCAGTCATAATATATGAGACAACGAGGGGCGTTGTGTCGGGCAGGGCGGACGCACAGGCACAGCCAGCCAACCAATGATGTCAGAAGACGGGCAGCGCTAACAATGGGGGTGCTGCGTGTCATTAAAAAGGAAAGTCATACCTCAGGGACAGTGGAATGGTCTCATTGAGACACATTTAGTACGTGTTTAATTAAACGTGGGCAAGGAGAAAAAGTCAGCCACCTTGTACAAATGCAGCAGTACTGCTGTACAAGGTGGCTATTATACATAGAAACACCTGGGGGTGGGGGGCAGGCTCCCTTCAATTTCAGTTCATGTGCCTGCGTGGCGTTTGCAGGTCACGTTGCCGGCTACACAGCAGGGGAACAGCTGGCGGTGCTGAACCCCACTAACACATTGGCTGGTGTTTTTCTCTGTGCAGCTAGCACTTCCGGGCAAAAACTAGCGGTGTTTGAGCCCAGGGGCAGCAGGAGGAGGAGAGGAGCAGAGTGTAGGCCGAAGCCTCCACTGGTGGCAGCTTTTGGTCAGTTGTGCCAGCGTGGCTTGTGCTGGACACGATGCCGGCTACACAGCAGGGGAACAGCTGGCGGTGCTGAACCCCACTAACACATTGGCTGGTGTTTTTCTCTGTGCAGCTAGCACGTCCAGGCAAAAACTGGCGTTGTTAGAGCCCAGGGTCAGCAGGAGGAGGAGAGGAGCAAAGAGTAGGCCGAAGCCTCCACTGGTGTCAGCTTTTGGTCGGTTGTGCCAGCGTGGCTTGTGCTGGACACGATGCCGGCTACACAGCAGGGGAACAGCTGGCGGTGCTGAACCCCACTAACACATTGGCTGGTGTTTTTCTCTGTGCAGCTAGCACTTCCGGGCAAAAACTAGCGGTGTTAGAGCCCAGGGTCAGCAGGAGGAGGAGAGGAGCAGAGTGTAGGCCGAAGCCTAGTTGAACCAATTTCAAAGGTAACCTTTAACCCCCCCTCAGGTGTTGCAAGGTACAAGAGCCACACCTTGTGCAGCATTAATGCTGCACAAGTAAAAGGTTGCTCTATTAATTTTGCTCCTTGCACACGCTGAATAAAACACGTAGACCATTTAGCCCATTATACTGTCAAACAGTAGTGGAGGCGTGACTTGTCTTTTTAAGGAGACGCAGCACAGGTGTCCAAAATAACACCTTGGTGCTTGGGCGCAGCTTCCTGAGCGTTGTTATTTGCTGTACAGGAGACTGCGCTATTGTTATCCCTTGGCCATGCGCTGTGAGCGCTTCCTGTCTTCTGACCTCATTTCATTTCGGCCGTTGCGGTTAGCGATGGACATGAATCCCAGACCCACAGTGTGTTTTCAAAAATTCACACTGCGTGGCTGGGATTCGTGGCCTTGTGCAGTAAAAATGTTTGGCGCTCACACATGTCCTTACACCTGCTTCAGACTGGGCGGCCTCATCTGATCCCTTACTGAATGCCACAGCCATGAGGCCACCAAGTCTGAAGAAGGCGGAAGGAGATGAGTGAACACAGGCAAACATATGCACTTCACATGCCCATCAATCACACCCTCGCTGTCCAAAAAAATAAGACACTGAGGGGCGTTGTTTCGAGCAGGGCAGACGCACAGGCGCAGCCAGCTAACCAATGATGTCAAAAGACGGGAAGCGCTACCAAGGGTGGTGCTGCGTATCATTAGAAAGGAAAGTCACACCTCAGGGACATTGTAATGGTCTGTAATGAGACACATATTTTACGTGTTTAATTCAACGTGGGCAATGAGAAAAAATCAGCCACCTTGTACAAATGCAGCAGTACTGCTGTACTAGGTGGCTGTTATACATAGAAAGACATGGGGGGGTGGGGCCAGGTTCCCTTTAATTTCAGTTCAGGTGCCTGCATGGCGTTTGCAGGACACATTGCCAGCTACACAGCAGGGGAACAGCTGGCGTTGCTGAACCCCACTAACACATTGGCTGTTGTTTTTCTCTGTGCAGCTAGCACTTTCGGGCAAAAACTAGCGGTGTTTGAGCCCAGGGGCAGCAGGAGGAGGAGAGGAGAAGAGTGTAGGCCGAAGCCTGCACTGGTGGCTGCTTTTGGTCTGTTGTGCCAGCGTGGCTTGTGGTGGACACGATGCCGGCTACACAGCAGGGGAACAGCTGGCGCTGCTGAACCCAACTAACACATTGGCGGGTGTTTTTCTCTGTGCAGCTAGCACTTCCAGGCTACAACTGGCGGTGTTATAGCCCAGGGTCAGCAGGAGGAGGAGAGGAGCAGAGTGTAGGCCGAAGCCTGCACTGGTGGCAGCTTTTGGTCTGTTGTGCCAGCGTGGCTTGTGCTGGACACGATGCCGGCTACACAGCAGGGGAACAGCTGGCGGTGCTGAACCCCACTGACACAATGGTGGGTGTTTTTCACTGTGCAGCCAGCACTTCCGGGCCCCAACTGGCGTAGTTAGAGCCCAGGGTCTGCAGGAGGAGCAGAGTGTAGGCGGAAGCCTACTTGAACCAATTTCAAAGGTAACCTTTAACCCCTTCATGACCATCGGATTTTTCATTTTTCCGTGTTCGTTTTTCACTCCCTTCCTTCCCAGAGCCATAACTTTTTTACTTTTCCGTCAATTTGGCCATGTGAGGGCTTATTTTTTGCGGGACGAGTTGTACTTTTGAACGACATCATTGGTTTTAGCATGTCGTGTACTAGAAAACGGGAAAAAAAATTCCAAATGCGGTGAAATTGCAAAAAAAGTGCAATCCCACATTTGTTTTTTGTTTGGCTTTTTTGCTAGGTTCACTAAATGCTAAAACTGACCTGCCATTATGATTCTCCAGGTCATTATGAGTTCATAGACACCTAACATGACTAGGTTATTTTTTATCTAAGTGGTGAAAAAAAATTCCAAACTTTGCTAAAAAAAAAAAAAAAAATTGCGCCATTTTCCAATACTCGTAGCGTCTCCATTTTTCGTGATCTGGGGTCGGTTGAGGGCTTATTTTTTGCGTGCCGAGATGACGTTTTTAATTATAGCATTTTGGTGCAGATACGTTCTTTTGATCGCCCGTTATTGCATTTTAATGCAATGTCGCGGCGACCTAAAAAACGTAATTCTGGCGTTTCGAATTTTTTTCTCGCTACGCCGTTTAGCGATCAGGTTAATGCTTTTTTTTAATTGATAGATCGGGCGATTCTGAGCGCGGCGATACCAAATATGTGTAGATTTGATTTTTTTATTGATTTATTTTGATTGGGGCGAAAGGGGGGTGATTTAAACTTTTATATTTTTTTTATTTTTTTCACATTTTTTTTAACTTTTTTTTTTTACTTTTGCCATGCTTCAATAGCCTCCATGGGAGGCTAGAAGCAGGCACAGCACGATCGGCTCTGCTACATAGCAGCGATCTGCTGATCGCTGCTATGTAGCAGAAATGGAGGTGTGCTGTGAGCGCCGACCACAGGGTGGCGCTCACAGCCACCGGTCATCAGTAACCATAGAGGTCTCAAGGACCTCTATGGTTACAATGGAGACGCATCGCCGACCCCCGATCATGTGACGGGGGTCGGCGATTACGTCATTTCCGGCCGCCCGGCCGGATGCGGTAGTTAAATGCCGCTGTCTGCAATTGACAGCGGCATTTAACTAGTTAATAGGTGCGGGCAGATCGCGATTCTGCCCGCACCTATTGCGGGCACATGTCAGCTGTTCAAAACAGCTGACATGTCCCGGCTTTGATGCGGGCTCACCGCGGAGCCCGCATCAAAGCACGGGATCTGACCTCGGACGTACTATCCCGTCCGAGGTCAGAAAGGGGTTAACCCACCCTCAGGTGTTACAATGTTGAAGAGCCACACCTTGTGCAGCAGTAAAGCTCCACAAGTTAAAGGTTGCCCTTTAAGTTTTGCTCATTGCACACGCAGAATGAAAGACGTACACAATTTAGCCCATAGAACAGTAGTTTAGTTCTGTATTGGAGGCGTGACTTGTCTTTTTAAGGAGACGCAGCACAGGTGCACATAAATAATGCCTTGGTGCTGGGCGCAGCCTCCTGAGCGTTGTTATTTGCTGTACAGGAGTCAGCGCTATTGTGATCCCTTGGCCATGCGCTGTGAGCGCTGCCTGTCTTCTCACCTCATTTCATGTTGGCCGGTGCGGTTAGCAATGGCCATGAATCCCAGACCCGCAGTGTGTTTTCAAAAAATCACACTGCGTGGCTGGGATTCGTGGCCTTGTGCAGTAAATATGTTAGCCGCTCACACATGTCCTTACACCTGCTTCAGACTGGGCGGCCTCAGCTGATCCCTTATCGCCTACCACGGCCATGAGACCGCACAGTCTGAAGAAGGCGGAAGGAGATGAGTTAAGACAGGCGAACATATGCACTGCACATGCCCATCAATCACACCCTCGCAGGCAAAATATATGAGAGAACGAGGGGGGTTGTGTCGGGCATGGCGGACGCACAGGTACAGGCAGCCAACCAATGATGTCAGAAGACGGGCAGCGCTACCAAGGGGGGTGGTGCGTGTCATTAAAAAGGAAAGTCACACCTCAGGGACATTGTAATGTTCTGTAATGACACACATATTTTACGTGTTTAATTCAACGTGGGCAATGAGAAAAAATCAGCCACCTTGTACAAATGCAGCAGTACTGCTGTACTAGGTGGCTGTTATACATAGAAAGACCTGGGGGGGTGGGGCCAGGTTCCCTTTAATTTCAGCTCAGGTGCATGCATGGCGTTTGCAGGACACGTTGCCAGCTACACAGCAGGGGAACAGCTGGCGTTGCTGAACCCCACTAACACATTGGCTGGTGTTTTTCTCTGTGCAGCTAGCACTTCCGGGCAAAAACTAGCGGTGTTTGAGCCCAGGGGCAGCAGGAGGAGGAGAGGAGCAGAGTGTAGGCCGAAGCCTGCACTGGTGGCAGCTTTTGTTCTGTTGTGCCAGCGTGGCTTGTGCTGGACACGTTGCCGACTACACAGCAGGGGAACAGCTGGCGGTGCTGAACCCCACTGACACATCAGCTAGTGTTTTTTCTGTGTAGACAACACTTCCAGGTGGCAACTGACAGTGTTGAAACCCAGGGAATCAAAGAGGAGCAGAGTGTAGGCCGAAGCCTGCAGTGGAGCAAGTTGAAAGGGAACCTTTAACCCCCCCACCAGGCATTTGTTGCTGAAAGAGCCATCTTGTACAGCAGTAATACTGCACATGGAACATGGTGGCTCCGAAAATTATGCTCCTTGCAAACGCTGAAGTACACACTCATATAATGTGTCCCCTCACACCGTCAAACCGTCCCGGAAGTGGGACTTTCCTTTGTAATGTGACACAGCACAGCCGTCATTCCAACCCCCTTGGTGCCGTGCGCCACCTCCTCAACGTTGTTTGGTTCTGTCACGGAACCCGCGCTGTAATGTTATCCCTTGGCCATGCACAGTTAGCGGTGCCCGTCTTCTGACATCATTTAGGTGTCAGGCTGGCAGTGCCTGTGCGTCCAAGCTGCCTGAGATCCAACCTCGCAGTGTCATCTAATGTAATCCCACTGCGGGCCAGGGATCCATGGGCATGCGCAGTGCATATCATCGCCTCTCACTCCCCTCCTTCCTGCTTCTTCAGACTGTGCGGCGTCACGGCCGTGGCATGCTATTAGGGATCAGCTGACGCCACCTAGTCTGAAGAAGCGTGAAGAAGGGGAGTGAGAGGCTAGTATATGCACTGCACATGGCCATGGATACCAGGCCCACTGTGGGATCACATTAGACGACACTGCGAGGTGGGATTTCGGGCAGCGTGGACGCACAGGCGCAGCCAGGATGACAACAAATGATGTCAGAGGACGGGCAGCGCAAACTGTGCATGGCCAAGGGATAACATAACAGCGCAGGGTCCATGACGGAATCAAACAACGCAAAGGAGGCAGCGCACGGTGCCAAGGGGGTAGCAATGACGGCTGTGCTGCGTCACAGTACAAAGGAAAGTCCCACCTCCGGGACAGTTGGACGGTGTGAGGGGACACATTACATGAGTGTGTAGTTCAGCGTTTGCAAGGAGCATAATTTCAAGAGCGACCTTTTCCTTGTGCAGCATTAGTGCTGCACAAGGTGGCTCTTTCAGTAACAAACGCCTAGGGGGGGGGGCAGGTCCCCTTACATTTTAGTTGTGCCAGCGTGGCGGTCGCATGACACGTTGCCGGATACACAGCTGGGGATCAGCTGACGTTACTGAACCCCAATAACAGAGGAGCGACTGTTGACTGTGCAGACAGCACTTCCAGGCACCAACTGGCGGTGTTAGAGCCCAGGGACAGCAGGAGGAGCAGATTGGAGGTATTGCCACACACACAGCTGGGGATCAGCTGACGTTACTGAACCCCAATAACAGAGGAGCGACTGTTGACTGTGCAGACAGCACTTCCAGGCACCAACTGGCGGTGTTAGAGCCCAGGGACAGCAGGAGGAGCAGATTGGAGGTATTGCCGCACGCACAGCTGGGGATCAGCTGACGTTACTGAACCCCAATAACAGAGGAGCGACTGTTGACTGTGCAGACAGCACTTCCAGGCACCATCTGGCAGTGTTAGAGCCCAGGGACAGCAGGAGGAGCAGAGGAACAGAGTGTAGGCCGAAGCCTGATTGGAGCAAGTTGAAAGGGAACCTTTAACCCTCCCCCCAAGACGTTTGTAGCTGAAAGAGCCATCTTGTGCAGCACTAAGGATGCAAAAGGAAAAGGTTGCTCTTTTAATTATGCTCCTTGCAAACACAGATGTAAACACTAAAAATGTGTCCCCTTATACCGTAAAACCGTCCCGGAGGTGCAAATTTCCTTCGTAATTGGACACAGCACAGCTGTCATTCCTATCCCCTTGGTGCCGTGCGCTGCCTCCTCAGCGTTGTTTTAAGCTGTCACGGAGCCTGCGCTGTTCTGTTATCCCTTGGCCATGCCCAATTAGCGCTGCCTGTCTTCTGACATAATTTGTTGTCAGGCTGTCAGTGCCTGTGCGTCCACGCTGCTCCAGATCCCACCTCGCAGTGTCGTCTAACGTAATCCCACTGCGGGCCTTGGATCCATGGGCATGCACAGTGCATATCCTCGACTCTCACTCCCCTCCTTCCCTCTTCTTCAGACTGTGCGGTGTCACGGCCGTGGCATGCTATTAGGGATCAGCTGACGGCGCACAGTCTAAAGAAGGTGGAGGGAGATGAGCGAGAGCCCGAGGGGAAGATATGCACTGCGCATGCCCATGGATCCCAGGCCCGCAGTGTGATTCAATCAGAAGACACTGCGAGGCGGGATCTCGGGCAGCGCGGCCGCACAGGCGCAGCCAGCCTGACACCAAATTATGTCAGAAGACAGGCAGCGCAAATAGGGCATGGCCAAGGGATAACAGAACAGCGCAGGCTCCGTGACAGCTTAAAACAATGCTGAGGAGGCAGCGCATGGCACCAAGGGGGTAGGAATGACGGCTGTGCTGCGTCACATTACGAAGGAAAGTCCCAGCTCCGGGACGGTATAACGGTATCAGTGAATACATTTTATAAGTGTTAAGTTCTGCGTGTGCAAGGAGCTAAACTAAAAGAGCTACCTTTTCCTTGTGCAGCATTACTGCTGCACAAGATGGCTCTTTCAGTAACAAACGACGGGGGGGGGTACAGGTTCCCTTCCATTTAGGTTGTTGTGCCAGCGTGGCGGTCGCAGGACACATTGCCGGCTACACAGCTGGGGATCAGCTGTCGTTACTGAAACCCAATAACACTGGGTCGTATGTTTTTACTGTGCAGCCTGCACTTCTGAGCCGCAACTGGCGGTGTTGGAGCCCAGGAATAGCAGTTCAGGTGGTGAACACAGCAGGAGACCTGGATGACACCCAATTACTTAATCAGGCAGAGGAGTGGCAAATTCCTGCGAGATCCAGGCCTGGTTCATTTTCAGGAAAGTAAGCCGGTCAACGTTATCGGAGGATAGTCGCATGCGACGGTCTGTTAGTACACCACCTGCGGCACTAAAGACACGTTCCGATAAGACACTAGCCGCAGGGCAAGCCAGCACCTCCAATGCATACTGGCTTAGCTCTGGCCATGTATCCAGCTTAGAGACCCAAAACTTGAACGGGGAAGAGCCGTCTGGGAGTACAGTAAGAGGGCAAGCCATGTAGTCTGTCACCATCTGACGGAACCGTTGCCTCCTGCTGACTGGAGCCGCCGGTGATGGTGTAGACATTTGGGGCGGGCACACAAAAGTGTGCCAGAGTTGTGCCATACTGGGCTTGCCTTGGGCAGAGGCACTGCTTCTGCTCCCTCTTTGGGCAGAGCCTCCCCCACTGCCTTGACGCACTGAGCTGCTTTGTAAAGCACTAGCAGCACTCCTCTCAGTTGGACTGGAGAAGATGATGGAATTCACCAGTGTGTCGTGGTACTCCCGCAATTTACGCTCCCGGGTCAACGCTGGGATGAGGTTTTGGACGTTGTCCCGGTAGCGAGGATCGAGGAGGGTGAACACCCAATAATCAGGCATGTTGAGAATGTGGTCGATGCGGCGGTCGTTTCTCAGGCACTGCAGCATGAAATCCACCATGTGCTGCAGACTGCCAACTGGCCCAGAAACGCTGTCCCCTGCTTGAGACATGATCTCTGCCCGCTCGTCATCACCCCACCCTCGCTGTACACACTGACCACTGGACAATTGTGTTGCTCCCTCCTCTGGACGGAGCTCTTCCTCCTCCATTGACTCCTCCTCATCCTCCTCACAAAGTGGCCCCTGCGTACCCCTTTGTGAGGAACCACGTGGCGCTGACTCTCCAGAAGCTGATGGAAAAGGTGACTCCTCATCCTCCACCTCTTCCACAACATCATCCCTTAACCCTTGCAAAGTTTGCTAAAGCAGGCAGATAAGGGGGACAGTCATGCTGACTAGTGCATCATCTGCACTTGCCATCCGCGTGGAATAATCAAAAGGACGCAAAACCTGGCAGACGTCCTTCATAGTGGCCCACTCTGTGGTTGTGAAGTCTGATCGGCGCTGACTGTGACTTCTTTGCGCCTGATGCAGCTGGTACTCCATAACTGCTTGCTGCTGCTCACACAACTGCTCCAACATATGTAACGTGGAATTCCACCGGGTAGGTAGGTCACATATGATGCGGTGTTCCGGAAGGCGGAATCGGCGCTGCAGAGCAGCAATGCGGAATCTTGCCAAGCTGGAACGCCGCAAGTGAGCACACTCTAGGCGGACCTTGTGCAGCAGTGCATCAAGATCCGGATAGTCCCTCAGAAAACTCTGCACAACCAAATTGAGCACATGTGCCAGACATGGGATGTGAGTGAGGTTGCCAAGGGCCAAAGCTGCCACCAGATTTCGGCCATTGTCACACACTACCATGCCTGGCTGGAGATTCGCTGGCAGTAACCACACATCGCTCTCCTGCTTGATGGCATTCCAGAGCTCCTGCGCTGTGTGGCTTCGATTCCCCAATGAAACTAGTTTCAAGACGGCCTGCTGACGTTTGGCCACGGCTGTGCTCCTGTCGGTCATAGGTAAACGTTCACGGGTCCATGTGGAGGTGGACTGTGACGGCTCCTGCAGAGATGATTCTGAGGAACTTGTGTAAGAGGAGGAGTCAATGCGTACAGACTGGATTCCTGCAATCCTTGGAGTGGGCAGGACACGTCCTGCGCCACTCGCACGATCTGTACCTGGCTCAACAACATTAACCCAATGGGCAGTGAGGGAAATGTATCGCCCCTGTCCATGCTGACTGGTCCACGCATCGGTGGTGAGGTGGACCTTGCTACTGACGGCGTTCAGTAGCGCATGTTTTATGTTTCCCTCAACATGCCTGTGCAGGGCAGGGACAGCTTGCAAAAGTAAAGTAAAGTAAAAGCGGCTGGGCACCTTGTACTGTGGGACTGCCAATGCCATCAAGTCACGGAAGCTGTCAGTCTCCACCAGCCTGAATGAGAGCATTTCCAGGGACAACAGTTTGGCAATGCCTGCATTCAGAGCCTGTGCTCGGGGGTGGTTGGCCAAGATTGCCCGCCTTTTCTCCCATGCCTGTACTACCGATGGCTGTAGAGTAGACTGGGAGTGTGAGGATGACTGGGAAGGTGGTGCTGTGGGTGGAATTACACAAGGTCTCTGGACAACAGTGCCAGAGGTTCTTCCATGGCGATCCTGGGAGGAAGCCAAACCAGCTGTGCGTGAGCTGGAGGAAGAGGCAACACGAGCTGAAGAGTTGGCAGCTGCCGCTGTTGGTTGGCCTACATCTTCAGTGTGTTTCTGTAACTCCACCGCGTGCCTGGTCCGCACATGTTTCCACATATTTGTGGTATTGAGGTTGCTGACATTTTTCCCTCTTTTGACTTTCTGATGACACAGCTTGCATTTGACAAAACAAATGTCATCTGCAACTGTGTCAAAAAAGGACCAGGCACTGCAAGTCTTGGGAGCGCCCTTTTTGGCTTTGGAAAGAGACAGGCTCCTAACGGGTGCCAAAGTGGAGGCTACAGGCTCCGCAGTCTTCCCCCTCCCTCTCCCTCTTTGGCCCGTAAGGGGAATCTCTTCCTCAGAGCTGCTCCCACCACCTTCCTGTTCCTCACGCCACGATGGGTCAACGACCTCATCATCTCCACTACCCTCTGCCACCAACTGCTCCTCCGGGGTAGTCTCGCCAGCACAGTACGCACCAGAAAGCGGCACCTGAGTTTCATCATCAGATGCGTACTGTGCTGTGGTCACCGCAGGCACTGGCCCACCCGCCTCTTCAGAGTCAGAGAGACAAAGCTGTTGGGCATCACTGCACACTGCCTCTTCTTCCATTTCTCCAATGCTGCTTGGCTGGCCCCCTGTTTCCAAGCCAAGAGATTCAGAGAACAGAAGTAGAGACGGCTCCTGTCCTGGGCTCTCTGACTGCCTGGCCAATTTGGCAGGTGGTGAAGAGACAGATGGCTGCTCTCGAGTGCTCTGTGCCTGAGAGGATGTGGCACTAACTGAAGTCGATGCCGAGGCGTTAGCTGCCATCCATCCGACAACGGCTTCAATTTGATCTTCACGCAGCAGCGGTGCATGGCGCTCTCCGACAAAGCTGCGCATGAAGGACTGTTCCCTGCTGAAACTGAGTGACGACGAGTCACCGGCGCCCGCAGCAGGCACAGAATCACCACGTCCTCTCCCTGCTCCTCTCCCTGCTCCGCGCCCACGCCCACGTGCCTTACTCCCTGCCCTCTTCATCTTGGTTGACAGATAAAGATAAGCAGAAAAGTACTAAGGCCTTAGTGTGCTTATTCCTGAAATGCTCCTCCTAACAGGTGTAAGAAACACTAATGTTGTAAAGTGTGGACTAAACTTTATTATTTTTCAAATGTGGCCTACACAAGTGTTAAGTTGTGTTTGGTGAACTTTACTTTTTTTTTTTCTGCAGATCGGACTACAGAGCAAGTTTAACTCACACGGGGACCGTGCAGACAGCCGTAAACGGCGCTGCAAGGCCCAAAAACCCTCCTCTAGGTTATCCTATGTAGTGTTTTTCCACTATTTAGCTGGAGACGGGTGGAAAGACACTAATAGGAATTTTTTTTTTTAATTTTCAACAGGCTGCACTATTTGAAAAAAAGGAAATTTTTTTTCAAGGTATGAGGCAGTAACACACCCTGAGCTGAATCCAACCGGCTATGGCTGCACACAGACTACAGGGCGAGCTGCGCTCACATGGAGACCGTGCAGACAGCCGTAAACGGCGCTGCAAGGCCCAAAAAAAAAACCCTCTAGGTTATCCTATGTAGTGTTTTTCCACAATTTAGCTGGAGACGGGTGGAAAAACACTAATAGGAAATTTTTTTTACATTTTAAACAGGCTGCACTATTTGAAAAAAAGGAAAATTTTTTTCAAGGTACGAGGTAGTAACGAACCGTGAGCTGAATCAAACCGGCTATGGCTGCACACAGACTACAGGGCGAGCTGCGCTCACACGGAGACCGTGCAGACAGCCGTAAACGGCGCTGCAAGGCCCAAAAAAACCCCTCTAGGTTATCCTATGTAGTGTTTTTCCACAATTTAGCTGGAGACGGGTGGAAAAACACTAATAGGAAATTTTTTTTTCAATTTTAAACAGGCTGCACTATTTGAAAAAAAGGAAAATTTTTTTCAAGGTATGAGGCAGTAACGAACCCTGAGCTGAATCCAACCGGCTATGGCTGCACACAGACTACAGGGCGAGCTGCGCTCACACGGAGACCGTGCAGACAGCCGTAAACGGCGCTGCAAGGCCCAAAAACCCCCCTCTAGGTTATCCTATGTAGTGTTTTTCTACAATTTAGCTGGAGACGGGTGGAAAAACACTAATAGGAAATGTGAGAAAAAATGTGCAGCAGGCTGCACTATGAGCAAAAAAGGACAACTGTGTGAGGCAGTGTGAACCCCCCCTGAGCTGAATACAACCGGGTATATGGCTGCATACAGACTACAGAGTGAAGTGCACACACACACACACACACACAGAGACCTTGCAGAACGCTGTTAAAACAGCGCTGCAAGGCAAGAGCAAGGTGAACAGTGAAGAACACACAGCGTTTTGCTAAATTAGCCTTGGGAAAGGAAAATAAAGCAATTAGCTATCTCAACTGGCCCTCAGTTAGAACACAGCGTCCTGTCCCTAACTGAAATCACAGCAGAGTGAGCGCAAAATGGCGGCAGCGTTTTTTATAGTGCAGAGTGACATCATTTCAGCAGCCAATCACAGCCTTGCCAGTACTTACATGCCCACCATGCTAAACAGAATGTGCCCACACTTCCAATCATTCCTCATTGACTGCTGCGTTCAGTTTGAATTCTGGGAACTTCCGATTCCGGTATCCGATACGCGGGAAGTATCGGAATTCGGTATCGGAATTCCGATACCGCAAGTATCGGGCGATACCTGATACTTGCGGTATCGGAATGCTCAACACTACCGTTTACCAATCAAATTAATTCTTTTTATATTTTGAGGGATCAGGCAATTCTGTAAACAGCTACCAAATATGTGCATTTTTTATTTTTTTTAAATTGTTTTATTTTGAATGGGGCAAAAGAAGGGCGATTTTAACTTTTTTTTACTTTTTACTGGCTTCAATAGTCTCCTTAGGAGACTTGAAGCTGCGATCCTCTTATCGATTGTGCAACACATAGCATGGCTGCAACCCTGCTTTATGTAGCAAAAATGGTCATATGCTATGAGCGCCAGTTCGGCAATGACAACCACAGGGGTCTCCTGCAGACCCTGGCTTGTCATTCCAACCCATCGGTGCCCTGTGATCATATGCCGATGGGTGGAGTTAATGACAGGCATCCAGTTTGCACAAGTTAAATGCCGCTGTCATAGATTGACAGCGGTATTTAACATTTTAACAGCTGCAGGTGGATCACGATTCCACCCGCGGCTGTTAGGGACACATGACAGATGATCAGAACAGCTGTCATGTGTAGGAAAAGGTGTGGGCTCAGCACTGGAGCCTGCGCCAGAGAGGGGGAGGCGACCTATGACTTACCTATACGTCATAGGTCATAAAGGTGTTAAAGAATCACTCCCATCAAAGTTTTTATCCTCTCTATATATTGCAGTCATCATATTATATAGCACTGTGTACTTACAATTGCTCGATTTCTCTTTCTACCAAGATAATTCTCTTTTCCATTAGGTCTATGACATCAGGTAATTAAAAACTGACTAGCTGAATCCTTCTTAGCTCTACCTAGCAACAGGGGGTGAATTTTCCCTGTATGAGTCATAGTCACTGCAAAATTCTATGGCAGGGGGAGGAGGAGAAGCTGGGTCAGGAGTTTTATGAGGGGAATGATTTTTGCAGGGTAAAGAGACATTCTATTTCTACATACAGCAGAGAAAAGAGAATAATTAGCTGGGTAGAAAGGCAAAAAGAGCAATTGTAAGTAGACAGTGCTGTATAATATGGTGACTGCAATACATGTATATCAAGAGTATCAAATTAGGAGAACCAAGAGTCAAAACTGGCCACAACATTTCACAAAAAGTAATATTTATTAAATAAATCCTAAACAGAAATACAATAAATAATAATCAATAGTATACAAAGTGCATAGCAACTATATCCTTAGATACATCCATGTCATCCAGGTACACAGGACAGGACCAAAATAAATATAAGAAAACAGTGCATTAAATGATAAAAATCAAAATTGAGTACTACCACACATGAGCTGTACTACCTCAGACATGTGACAGGACTCCTCTGCACACATGGGTAATCTATTTATCTGAACTTCTTCTAAATGTGACTACTGGTACACGTAGTTTATGTGGTGATCTTTGGAATACGGCCATTGGGAGTATACCATTGATATGGAAATTTGGGTTGGATAAATCTATCCCGTGTGTGCTGTTGCCGTTCCCAATAAGACTGAGTATTTTGAGCGCTCAAGAATGAAACTGTACACGATTGTGAAAGGAAAGCATTCCATCAATACTGACTCTTTATTTCCTGATACATAGTTTTATAATTGCATATAGAAAGGAGTGGTTAGGGGTGGTTAGTTAATTAACATATTGTCTAGCTCCTCTGTTATTGGTTATCTGAATATATATGGAATATTGTGATTAATGCACATATGACTGCTGATTAAGCAACTAAAATGAAGTTCTCTGCATCTGGGACAAAGTTGAGACATCTGATCAGCACTTAATACATCTGGAGTTCTTCTGCTTTTTGGGTGGAAAACACCGAACTGTCTGTCTGGCTTATATCAGTTTATGTCAGCCATTTTAAGCAATTAATTATAGTGTATAAAGATATATTTGCGTTTATATGAGTATATATGATTATAGAGGAGTATACATGCAAGTGAGATCTACATGATATAAATATTTCTATCACAAGCCCCCCTTAGATATCACTTGCACTAAACCTAGCATCCTGTCCCAAAGCACTGCAACTCTTTTGAGCTGCCGGCGAACTGACGCAAGCCTAGTGCTTACGCCCTACACCGTACAGACTTTTCGCAAATGGGCGATCAGGAGATCTGTCCCTAACGGGGGTTAGTTGCAATCAGTCTCTTACTCAATAGCATGTGTAGTGTATTCTTTATCAGGTAGGTCATCTATTCGGTCAGGCAGGGCATCCACAACATCGTTCTGGCTTGGGTGTCAACTTCTGGTCGGGGAGCTTTCTTGCAATGCGATGCGTGGATCCAAGTGGGTCTTCCCTCCAGCTTCACAGAGGTTGGTGTCATCAGTGGCATTTGGAGAGGACCATCAGATCTGGGATCGAGTGGTGTTCTCCTTACAAACTTTTTTCACCAACACCCAGTCTCCTGGCTTCAAGGAGTGCATACCGGACACTGAATCTGGATCTGGCAATGAAGAAAAAGCTCGAGAGTGGATGTTAGCAGTTTCTTGGTGAGTTCAATTACATAAGCAGACAAAGTATCATATTACATAGTCAGCTGCTGAGGGAAGAATACCCCTAACCTGGGACTAGACCCAAATATAATTTCATATGGTGACAGCTTTTCTGAGCCTCTGGGAGTGTGCCTAACACTAAATAGTGTGATCGGGAGTGTCTCATGCCATGGTTTGTTTGTTTCTTGAGCAACTTTCAACATCCTGTTCTTAAGTGTCCCATTTAGTCTATCCACTTTCTCGCTACTCTGGGGATTGTAGGGAGTGTGTAGGTCTAAGTCTGACCCTACTGCTGACCAGATCTCCCGTGTGAGATTTGCTGTGAATGCGGGTCCCTGGTCACTGCCTATCACTTCTGGGACCCCATATCTGCGTATCTCATCTCTGAGGGTAGTCTCTTTGCAGTAGTCTTTGCTGACTGGTTCCTCACTGGGAAAAACTTCTGGCCATCCTGAGAACACGTCCAAGACCACAAGGGCATATTCAAAACCTCCACTTGGCAGCATCTGGATGTGGTCTATCTGGATCTGGATCCTCTGGAAGGGGTACAGCAGGCTGGCAAGATGATGTGTGGGAACTTTCTCTATTCTTCCAGGGTTGCATTTGCCACAGATCAGAAAGCTGCTAGTGAACTTGGCTGTTAGGGTGGAGATCCCTGGAGCGAACCAGTAAGCACCAATCAGATCATTCATCTGTGTCTTTGATCTGTGTGTGAGCGCCTGTGCCCACTGGACCACCATAGGATACATGCTTCGGGATAAACAGGGCAGAGTAAACAGGGTTTTGTAGTCCATTGCGTATACCCTTCCTTGTTCATGTGTTGCTCCATTCCGCATCCAGCATTCCTTCTTGTCCTTTTTGGGGCTTGCTCTTGCAGCTTTTTGAGCAGATCCCAGGACGTTATCTGGTCAGGTTTCTTGTCTTCAGACGTCATGTAGTAGCCGTTCGGCTCTGCGACCTCTCCTGTTGTGAATTCTGTGGCAGAGTTCACTCCTGTGGTCACAAGTGGTACTTCAGCTGATGCTCTCTGGGAGCTTCCGTTTGTGGAGGAAAGTGGTACTGCAGCTTCTGAGTTTCCTCCCTCAGGTGATCTGGTGAGGTCGTTAGCTGCTTCTCTACTTAACTCCACCTGATGCTTTGATCCATGCTTCCTGTCAATGTTCCAGTGTTGGACTTGTGTTTCTCTGGATCATTCCTGTGGCCTGCTGCTCTGCATAGCTAAGTGCTTCTTTGCTATTTGTTGCTATTTTTTCTGTCCAGCTTGTCTATTTGTTTTGCTGGAAGCTCTGGGACGCAAAGGGTGTACCTCAGTGCCGTTAGTTCGGTACGGAGGGTCTTTTTGCCCCCTTTGCGTGGTTTTCTTTAGGGTTTTGTGTAGACCGCAAAGTTATCTTTCCTATCCTCGTTCTGTCTAGAATATCGGGCCTCACTTTGCTGAATCTATTTCATCCCTACGTTTGTCTTTTCATCTTACTCACAGTCATTATATGTGGGGGGCTGCCTTTTCCTTTGGGGTATTTCTCTGAGGCAAGGTAGGCTTATTTTTCTATCTTCAGGCTAGTTAGTTTCTCAGGCTGTGCCGAGTTGCATAGGGAGCGTTAGGCGCAATCCACAGCTGCCTCTAGTTGTGTTTGGAGAGGATCAGGAATTGCGGTCCACAGAGTTTCCACGTCTCAGAGCTCGTTCTATTATTTTGGGTTATTGTCAGATCACTGTATGTGCTCTGATCGCTATGTACATTGTGTTTTTGAATTGCCTATCATAACAGTACAGGAAGCCAAAAATACTAATGATTCTCAATAGAGGGGAAAAAGAAGTTCTGAGACCATTTTTTTTCCTTTGCACTGTGATTTGTCTTTTTTTTTCCCCTAGACATTTGGGTGGTTCAGGACACAGGTGTTACAATGGACATTAAAGGTCTGTCTTCATGTGTAGATCAGCTCACGGCAAGAGTTCAAAATATTCAAAATTTTGTGGTTCAGAATTCTTTGTTAGAACCGAGAATTCCTATTCCAGATTTGTTTTTTGGAGATAGAACTAAATTTCTGAGTTTCAAGAATAATTGTAAACTGTTTCTAGCTTTGAAACCTCGCTCCTCTGGTGACCCAGCGCAACAGGTTAGGATCGTCATTTCTTTTTTGCGTGGCGACCCTCAGGACTGGGCATTTTCTCTTGCGTCAGGAGATCCTGCATTGAGTGATATCAATGCGTTTTTCCTGGCGCTTGGATTGCTGTACGATGAGCCTAATTCAGTGGATCAGGCAGAAAAAAATTTGCTGGCTCTTTGTCAGGCTCAGGATGAGATAGAGCTATATTGCCAGAAATTTAGAAAATGGTCCGTGCTCACTCAATGGAATGAATCTGCGCTTGCAGCCATTTTCAGAAAGGGTCTCTCTGAAGCCATTAAGGATGTCATGGTGGGATTTCCTATGCCCGCTGGTTTGAATGAGTCTATGTCTTTGGCCATTTAGATCGGTCGACGCTTGCGTGAGCGTAAATCTGTGTACCATTTGGCGGTATTACCTGAGATTAAACCTGAGCCTATGCAGTGCGATAGGACTATGACCAGAGTTGAACGGCAAGAACACAGACGTCTGAATGGGCTGTGTTTCTACTGTGGTGATTCCACTCATGCTATCTCTGATTGTCCTAAGCGCACTAAGCGGTTCGCTAGGTCTGCCGCCATTGGTACTGTACAGTCAAAATTTCTTCTGTCCGTTACCTTGATATGCTCCTTGTCGTCATATTCTGTCATGGCGTTTGTGGATTCAGGCGCTGCCCTGAATTTGATGGACTTGGAGTATGCTAAACGTTGTGGGTTTTTATTGGAGCCCTTGCAGTGTCCTATTCCATTGAGAGGAATTGATGCTACACCTTTGGCCAAGAAAAAGCCTCAATACTGGACCCAGCTGACCATGTGCATGGCTCCTGCACATCAGGAGGTTATTCGCTTTCTGGTGTTGCATAATCTGCATGATGTGGTCGTGTTGGGGTTGCCATGGCTACAAGCCCATAATCCAGTATTGGATTGGAATTCCATGTTGGTGTCCAGCTGGGGTTGTCAGGGGGTACATGGTGATGTTCCATTTCTGTCAATTTCGTCATCCACCCCTTCTGAGGTTCCAGAGTTCTTGTCTGATTACCGGGATGTATTTGATGAGCCCAAGTCCGATGCCCTGCCTCCGCATAGGGATTGTGATTGTGCTATCAATTTGATTCCTGGTAGTAAATTCCCAAAAGGTCGACTGTTTAATTTATCCATGCCTGAGCACACCGCTATGCGCAGTTATGTGAAGGAATCCCTGGAGAAGGGGCATATTCGCCCGTCGTCGTCGCCATTGGGAGCAGGGTTCTTTTTTGTGGCCAAGAAGGATGGTTCGCTGAGACCGTGTATAGATTACCGCCTTCTTAATAAGATCACTGTTAAATTTCAGTACCCCTTGCCATTGTTATCTGATTTGTTTGCTCGGATTCAGGGGGCTAGTTGGTTCACTAAGATAGATCTTCGTGGTGCGTATAATCTGGTGAGAATCAGGCAAGGCGATGAATGGAAAACTGCATTTAATACGCCCGAGGGTCATTTTGAGTATCTAGTGATGCCGTTCGGACTTGCCAATGCTCCATCAGTGTTTCAATCCTTTATGCATGACATCTTCCGTGAGTACCTGGATAAATTCCTGATTGTGTACTTGGATGACATTTTGATCTTCTCGGATGATTGGGAGTCTCATGTGAAGCAGGTCAGAACGGTTTTTCAGGTCCTGCGTGCTAATTCTTTGTTTGTGAAGGGATCAAAGTGTCTCTTTGGTGTGCAGAAGGTTTCATTTTTGGGGTTCATCTTTTCCCCTTCTACTATCGAGATGGATCCGGTTAAGGTCCAAGCCATCCATGATTGGACTCAGCCGACATCTCTGAAAAGTCTGCAAAAGTTCCTGGGCTTTGCTAATTTTTATCGTCGCTTCATCTGCAATTTTTCTAGTGTTGCCAAACCATTGACCGATTTGACCAAGAAGGGTGCTGATTTGGTCAATTGGTCTTCTGCTGCTGTGGAAGCTTTTCAAGAGTTGAAGCGTCGTTACTCTTCTGCCCCTGTGTTGTGTCAACCAGATGTTTCTCTTCCGTTCCAGGTCGAGGTTGATGCTTCTGAGATTGGAGCAGGGGCTGTTTTGTCACAGAGAGGTTCTGGTTGCTCAGTGATGAAACCATGCACTTTCTTTTCCAGGAAGTTTTCGCCTGCTGAGCGAAATTATGATGTGGGCAACCGAGAGTTGCTGGCCATGAAGTGGGCATTCGAGGAGTGGCGTCATTGGCTTGAAGGAGCTAAGCATCGCGTGGTGGTATTGACTGATCATAAGAACTTGACTTATCTCGAGTCTGCCAAGCGCTTGAATCCTAGACAAGCTCGTTGGTCGTTGTTTTTTGCCCGTTTTGACTTTGTGATTTCGTACCTTCCGGGCTCTAAAAATGTGAAGGCGGATGCTCTGTCTAGGAGTTTTGTGCCCGACTCTCCGGGTTTATCTGAGCCGGCGGGTATCTTCAAGGAAGGAGTAATTGTGTCTGCCATCTCCCCTGATTTGCGGCGGGTGCTGCAAAAATTTCAGGCTAATAAACCTGATCGTTGCCCAGCGGAGAAACTGTTTGTCCCTGATAGGTGGACGAATAGAGTTATCTCTGAACTTCATTGTTCGGTGTTTGCTGGTCATCCTGGAATCTTTGGTACCAGAGAGTTAGTGGCTAGATCCTTTTGGTGGCCCTCTCTGTCGCGGGATGTGCGTACTTTTGTGCAGTCCTGTGGGATTTGTGCTCGGGCTAAGCCCTGCTGTTCTCGTGCCAGTGGGTTGCTTTTGCCCTTGCCGGTCCCGAAGAGGCCTTGGACACATATCTCTATGGATTTTATTTCTGACCTTCCCGTTTCTCAAAAGATGTCAGTCATTTGGGTGGTCTGTGATCGCTTTTCTAAGATGGTCCATCTGGTACCCTTGTCTAAATTGCCTTCCTCTTCTGATTTGGTGCCTTTGTTCTTCCAGCATATGGTTCGTTTGCATGGCATTCCAGAGAATATTGTTTCTGACAGAGGTTCCCAGTTTGTTTCGAGGTTTTGGCGAGCCTTTTGTGGTAGGATGGGCATTGACTTGTCTTTTTCCTCGGCTTTCCATCCTCAGACTAATGGCCAGACCGAACGAACCAATCAGACCTTGGAAACATATCTGAGATGCTTTGTTTCTGCTGATCAGGATGACTGGGTGTCCTTTTTGCCTTTGGCTGAGTTCGCCCTTAATAATCGGGCCAGCTCGGCTACCTTGGTTTCGCCGTTTTTCTGCAATTCTGGGTTCCATCCTCGTTTCTCTTCAGGACAGGTTGAGTCTTCGGACTGTCCTGGTGTGGATACTGTGGTGGACAGGTTGCAGCAGATTTGGACTCAGGTAGTGGACAATTTGACCTTGTCCCAGGAGAAGGCTCAACTTTTCGCTAATCGCAGACGCCGTGTGGGTCCCCGACTTCGTGTTGGGGATCTGGTTTGGTTATCTTCTCGTCATATTCCTATGAAGGTTTCCTCTCCTAAGTTTAAACCTCGTTTTATTGGTCCGTATAGGATTTCTGAGGTTCTTAATCCTGTGTCCTTTCGTCTGACCCTTCCAGATTCTTTTTCCATACATAACGTATTCCATAGGTCATTGTTGCGGAGATACGTGGCACCTATGGTCCCATCTGTTGAGCCTCCTGCCCCGGTTTTGGTGGAGGGGGAATTGGAGTATATTGTGGAGAAGATTTTGGATTCTCGTGTTTCAAGACGGAAACTCCAGTATCTGGTTAAATGGAAGGGTTATGCTCAGGAAGATAATTCCTGGGTTTTTGCCTCTGATGTCCATGCTCCCGATCTTGTTCGTGCCTTTCATGTGGCTCATCCTGGTCGGCCTGGGGGCTCTGGTGAGGGTTCGGTGACCCCTCCTCAAGGGGGGGGTACTGTTGTGAATTCTGTGGCAGAGTTCACTCCTGTGGTCACAAGTGGTACTTCGGCTGATTCTCTCTGGGAGCTTCCGTTTGTGGAGGAAAGTGGTACTGCAGCTTCTGAGTTTCCTCCCTCAGGTGATCTGGTGAGGTCGTTAGCTGCTTCTCTACTTAACTCCACCTGATGCTTTGATCCATGCTTCCTGTCAATGTTCCAGTGTTGGAATTGTGTTTCTCTGGATCATTCCTGTGGCCTGCTGCTCTGCATAGCTAAGTGCTTCTTTGCTATTTGTTGCTATTTTTTCTGTCCAGCTTGTCTATTTGTTTTGCTGGAAGCTCTGGGACGCAAAGGGTGTACCTCCGTGCCGTTAGTTCGGTACGGAGGGTCTTTTTGCCCCCTTTGCGTGGTTTTCTTTAGGGTTTTGTGTAGATCGCAAAGTTATCTTTCCTATCCTCGTTCTGTCTAGAGTATCGGGCCTCACTTTGCTGAATCTATTTCATCCCTACGTTTGTCTTTTCATCTTACTCACAGTCATTATATGTGGGGGGCTGCCTTTTCCTTTGGGGTATTTCTCTGAGGCAAGGTAGGCTTATTTTTCTATCTTCAGGCTAGTTAGTTTCTCAGGCTGTGCCGAGTTGCATAGGGAGCGTTAGGCGCAATCCACAGCTGCCTCTAGTTGTGTTTGGAGAGGATCAGGAATTGCGGTCTACAGAGTTTCCACGTCTCAGAGCTCGTTCTATTATTTTGGGTTATTGTCAGATCACTGTATGTGCTCTGATCGCTATGTACATTGTGTTATTGAATTGCCTATCATAACACTCTCCCACTTCTCCATTTTGCCTTACTTTGGCTGCTTCTTTGGCTGCTATATCCGCCATGTTGTTACCCTGTGCCTCTACTGTGTTCAATTTTCCATGTGCTTTGACTTTTAGTACTGCCACCATTTTTTGGAAGTTGGAGTGCATCCAGCAGGTCCTTGATGGCTCCATGATGCTTCACGGCTGTTCTGCTTGCTGAGATGAAGTCTCTTGCAGTCCAGACGGGTCGAGAGTCGTGTGCTATGCCATGTGAGTACCTTGAATCGGTGTATATGTTCGCAGTTTTTTCCTTCTGCAATCTGGCAGGCCTTCGTCAGCGCTATCCATTCTGCTTCCTGAGCTGACAGAGTAGGCGGCAGACTTCTGGACCACAGGGTCTCTTGATTGCTGGTCTCTGCACATCCTGTCTGGAATCTTCCTTCATCATCTGCAAATCTGAAACCATCCACGTAGAGGATCAACTCTGGGTTGGTCAGTGGCTCTTCTGCCACCTTGGGTAGTCCTGCTGTTTCCTGTTGCATGATGCTGAAGCAATCATGGTCATCCATCCGGAGCAAATCCAGATCCCTGCGGAAGGTATCATGCAGATTTTTGATCAGAATTTTGATCTGAGGGTCCATATCTGTATCCCCCCTTGGGAGTGGGAGTAGAGTGGACGGGTTGAGGACTGTGCATCTGGAGTCGAAGATGCCTGGCGGTGGAGAGATGTTTTGGCTGGGTTTGGTTGAGGATTTCTGAGATGTCATGTGGAGCCAGGATTTCCAATCTGCAATCCAAGAATGATGTCAGCAGTCTTGTCCAGGAGGGCCGGTGCTGCAAATGCTGCTCTCATGCAGGAGGGGGCTTCCCTTGCAACTGGATCCAAGCAAGCTGAAAATTAGCCCAAAGGTCTCGGTTTTCCCCCCTGAAGCTGCGTCAGGACTCCAGTAGCAAGGCCTTCTTTTTTCATCAGGTAGAGACGGAATGGCTTCTCGTAGTCAGGTAAGCTCAGTGCTGGCGCTGAGACTACAGAGTCTTTTAACTACTTGAACGAGCTGAAGGCTGCATCTGTCAGGAGGAACGGGGTTATGTTGACACAGTCATACAGAGGCTGCATTAGGACTGAAGCATCAGGGATCCAGGCTCTACAATACGAAACTAGACCAAGGAAGGCCTGTAGTGCCCTTGGAGTTGTTGGAGGAACCGTCTTCTCCACTGTGGTCTTCCGGTTATCTGTCAGATGTTTCGTCTGGTGAGCAATACAGTGTCTCTGGAACGTAACTCTCTTCAGACACCACTGTGCTTGGTTCTTTGAGACCTTGCAGTGCTGCTCCGCCAGGTAGAGTAGGAGAGACAAGGAATGGGCTTTACACATGTTAATGTCAACTGCACAAAGGAGCAGATCATCCATGTATTGTAGCAGGGTTACTTTTGCATGTTCTGTGACCCAGTTGGTGAGGACTGTGGACATTGCTTTCCTGAGCTGTGAAGGGCTGTTATGGGCCCGCTGTGGCATAACTGTCCATGTGTGCTGTCCCCCCTGGTGCGTTAAGGCAAATAGGTACTGGTCTTCTGGATGAAGTGAACACTGGAGAAAGCATTAGCCAGGTCGGTCACTGTGAACACTTTTGCTGTGGAAGGCACATTTTGAGAGCAGAGTGTGTGGATTCGGCACAATTGGAGTTTTAAACACCGTGGCGTCATTCACATCTCTCAGGTCATGTACCATTTTGAACTTGGCTGGCTCTCCTTTGCAATCTTTTTCTTGACAGGGGTATTGCAAGGCGATGTGCAAGGATCAATGATTCCTCTTTCCAGGTAGATCTTCAGTTGGTCAGAGGCAGCTTGACTCTAGGCCTGGCATGGGCCTTACGAGGGTACGGGGTACCTGGCTTGAGTGACACCCGTACTGGGGCAACTTGAGGTTTTCCCATGTCCTGAGGTCCCTTAGACCATAAACTTTCTGGTACTACATCCAGTACCTCCTTGGGTAGGCCTCCGTCGGTTGTTTGAGGTTCTTGTAGGGCCACCAGCATGACCATGATTCCTCTTGGGTCAGGGATGAAGAAAGTGTCACGGTCCAATCTTCCTGGAACACTGTGGTTGCCTTCAGCTTCTGCAGTAGGTCCGCTCCCAGCAGGTTGAGTGGCAGGTTCTTGACACCACAAACTGGGACAGGATAGAGTGTCCTGGCTGAGTGCACATGCTCAGAGGCTCTGTAAGCTGAGAATGTCTGACTTGACCATCAATGCCCATGTGAGACACAGAGGATTCTGATAGGCAGGTGGGATCGGGGAGTTCCACAGGTCTCATCACACTTCTGGCTGCACTGGTGTGCAGAAGAAAAGATCTGACAATGCCATCCACTTTCAGGGCAATTTGAGTTATTGGTCCTGCAGACGGGGTTTTACATGTCATTAGCATAGTGTCTTGCAGACCTGGCTTGCTTACCCCTGTCCCATGGACGGGGTACTTCACTGCCTTCTGCACTTCTTCCTTGACCTGTTTCTCTGGACCAACTCTTGGGTTGCATGGGTGCTCTGCACTGGTTTCAGAAATGGCCAAACTTGCCATAGATGCAACACTCGACACTTCTTCTGTCTTTGTAGGGTGGTTGCGCTTCCAGGTCAGTGGTCACCATGAGAGGGCCTGTCTTCTGCACTCCTGGTTGGGACTCAATCCCTTTGGCTACTGTGGACAACGGCATGATGGACACTGTAGCAGCAGCGGGGTCCGGCTTGCTGATTGAAGCTGCGGTGGTAAGATGAGGCCTGCAGGTGCGTCCATGGCGAGGTTCGGGGGTGCCATGAGACTGGTGGCTGCATCCAACCCGAGGTCTTGGGGCATTACAGGGGCTGCAGCTGCATCTGCCACCACTTCTTCCCCCTGGTTTGATATAGCTAACCTGATAACTTTGATATGTCCCCTTTGCTAACCTTATTGAGGTCGGTGTCTCCTCTCCGAAGTCTGCAGTGGTTCTTGCGGCGTGACACTTTGCAGCGTCTTCACTTCTGGCTCCCCTTCCAGCGTTCTCAGCAGCACGGCACCCGTTTCCTTCTTCGCGCTCTTTGAGGCGCTATAATGGTGGCAGTTTTGGCGACAATTGGCAATAAACAGTCTCTCAGGCGCACATAACCCGTTTTGCTGGGTCAGTTCACTGCTATTGACCTGCTCTTTGGCCTAGCCACTCTCAGTGGTTTCCTGATTGGCTGTCTCAGTCCATGCACAAAGTCCTGTGCCAACATTTGCGTGTGTATCTGGTCATGAATGGTGAAGCCCAAGTCTTGGAATACTTGCATTACTCTGCCATGAAACTTCTTTACAGATTCTGTCTTGTCTTGGCTCATGTCATGTAAGCTGAGGGCTTGTCCTGCCAATCTACCTTTGGCTCACACTCTGAGCTGTTCAATTAGCTGTGGCCCTGACTCCCAAGCATGTACATCTAATTCTGCTGGAAGTTTGAATTGTTACTTCATGATTGGCCAGAGTGCATCACCTGTTTTTCAGTTCCATTTATGGCCCAGAGATCATTCCAGGTGGCTATATATGTTCGCTGGTTCTGCTACATTCTTCAGTAAAATGGCATGGGATGCATCCCTGGGTCTGGAAGATTGTCACCTGACTTGAAGTGCACATAGTGTAATGGTGGTGTCTCTATCTGCCCCTGCATTCTTGATGCCTGAAGGGTTTCTTTTCCTAGTACTGGACAGCATGTATGATCTTCATCAGAGGAATAGTTGTGATAGCATGTGCTGGGGTCATACACTGGCTGATTTTGGACTTAGAAGTTGCCTTTTTGTGTGAGGATGTCTCTCCCCTTGCTGAAGCTGTGGTGGACTAGGCCTATAGCTCTATGTTGATGTGAATGTAGGCAGCTCTGACCGGTGCTGAAGTTGCACATTATCAACAGATGATGATGATGATGATGCCAGTCCTCCCCCCTCTGCACCCTGGGCTGAGTTGTCTGCCGCCTACTGCAGCTTGGGGGGTGCCTTCTACCGGGGGATCTCCACCTTCCTCCCCCGATACCATGACTGTCAGAGGCTGGGCTGTATTGGGAACATAGAATGTGCCTTGTGCTGTGAGCACCGGATACAGAGATTCACTGCTTGAATCTGGTATCTGCCCAACAGGCAACAAAGCAGGAGAAGGCGAGTGTGAAACAGGAAGAGATACATGGTGCAGAGGAAAAGAAGGAGGTAGAGATGTAAGGTGCTCAGAAGGCGGGACGTGCGGAGGTGAAGAGTTAGGGAGGGGAACTGATAGAGCAAAAGACAGGTGGTTTTGGAAGGGGAAGAGAGAGAGGGAGGCAAAGGGTGTGGTGAAAGAGAAGGAGGAGGTGTGGAGTGTGATGTAGAAGGAGGGAGGAGAACAGAGGGAGGTGTGGAGGAGAGGAGGAGGAGAAGAGAAGTGTGGAGATGGGAGTGGAGAAGGAAGAGTAGGAGGAGTTAGGTGTGGTGGGGGTGTGAAGAAGGAGATAGAGAGGGAGAGGAAAAGAGGAGAGAAAGAATGACAGAGAAAAAGGAGGATAGAGAGAAGAAAGATGAGGAGAAAGACAAGAAGAAAATTCCTTCTTCTTTGATGGCAGATGCAGCCTGAGACTGCATGGTCAGAGCAACAGCGCCATCTCCATGTACAAAGGTTGGGCGGGGCGCACCACATACTGTGCAACAACTCCCTATACCATGGAATCTATTGAGAGCATGGGGAGGCGTGATGGCTTAATACCTTTCCCCATTTTATATACATAAAAATCACTTCCTGGTTTGCTCACATATCTCTCTGTACCACCTAAACGATGTAAGCTCTGCTGCTACTGCATACCATGTATCAGCATTGAGCAATGTAACATCAGCTAACTTCCCTTATTTTCCTTTCTACGTTATGCCATTCTGCAGCTTGAATTCTGCCATTCTGATGAATTTCACATACTTTATACCTTCTAAAATTCTATTCGTACTTAACACCTTCATATTCTGCCACTATCTGGGGGGCCGTTTTCTCATCAGGAAGTAAAAGACCCTCCTGTTGCTTGGCCACTTTATTCCCTATTGCAAAAATAAAAATAAAAAACACAATAAAAACCTCAAGGAGGTAGATATATAGAAACACGAAAAATAAAAGGAAAAGGAGGCTTTCAAAAGATTGATGCAAGATGTTGAAATAAAAAAAAAAAACATCAAAAACTCGGTACATGATCCAAAACTCAGGATCTTTACAGAAAAGGAAAAAAAAAACCTTTTAAACAAAAAAGTGAAGGGGCAGAAAAGAAAAGAAACTTTGAAAAACTTAAAAAAAGTCTAAAAACTTCAAAATGCAACAAAAAACAGAAAATAAAATAAAATTAAAACGGCTTCTCTTCTCCCCCCCTTTTTTTTCCCTTTCTCCGTACTCTGCGCTCAAATGCAGTCAGAGACACACTTCCCCTTTTTATCAGCAGCTGCTGTTTTACCAAAAATCACGTATGTCACATCAAAAATGATAGATATCATTTAATTTCACCTCTTCAAATAAATGTTATACCATAGCCAGATATATGCAAAAACAGGAAACTTAGAAAAAGGAAAAAAAAAACCATATGACTGTGTGATTTACAATGGATATATCTCTGCTTGCGGCGTGGAAAAGGAATAAAAAAAAAAAACAGAGGAAGAGAAAAAAAACTTCTCTAAGTCTATACAATTATATGCTCGTAAAACAGCAACATGTGACTCAAACCAAACAGATACAGACGTCCAAGAGATGCCCATTTAATTATTCTGTGACACGTGCAGATTGCGCTGGGAACAGACTACTGCCAATCGCACTGGGCACACCTGTGCCCGGGCCGCCTGAGTGAGAAACACAAGCGGGATATCTACCACCCCGGTCCGTCATCCTAACTGGATAGCCGGTACTACGGGAATCTGCAGTATCCCTCTAAGTTATCACTACCCGTGCCTGGAGCCTGGGACCACCTACCCCGGGACTACCTGTCCGTCCTATGCACGGGAATCCTGCAATAACTTATCGAGCGATTTGACCTCCTGCGGTCTGTTACCCAGCAACCACAAACAGTCACTGTTCCTTGCTTCTCCCGGATCTACACAAACACAGAACACATACACGGCCCACAGCAGACACCTTGATCCCAGGGTTTTGGGTACAGGCTTTGGACTTTTTGCACTACCTGGGAATGCGGTGGTGACCACACCTGACCTGCAAGAGGTATAGACCCGGGCTGGGCACAGGGGACTTTCAGGTAAGATGATAACATTTTCTTACCTATGGAGCTGCGCAGTCTCCGTCCCGTGAACCAAGGCCGTGGCCAACACCTCCGTCTCTCCGATCAGCAGGGTCGCGTGTGTTTCATCCATGCCCCACGTTGGGCGCCATTTGATATGGAAATTTGGGTTGGATAAATCTATCCCGTGTGTGCTGTGGCCGTTCCCAATAAGACTGAGTATTTTGAGTGCTCAAGAATGAAACTGTACACGATTGTGACAGGAAAGCATTCCATCAATACTGACTCTTTATTTCCTGATACATAGTTTTATAATCGCATATAGAAAGGAGTGGTTAGGGGTGGTTAGTTAATTAACATATTGTCTAGCTCCTCTGTTATTGGTTATCTGAATATATATGGAATATTGTGATTAATGCACATATGACTGCTGATTAAGCAACTAAAATGAAGTTCTCTGCATCTGGGACAAAGTTGAGACATCTGATCAGCACTTAATACATCTGGAGTTCTTCTGCTTTTTGGGTGGAAAACACCGAACTGTCTGTCTGGCTTATATCAGTTTATGTCAGCCATTTTAAGCAATTGATTATAGTGTATATAGATATATTTGCGTTTATATGAGTATATATGATTATAGAGGAGTATACATGCAAGTGAGATCTACATGATATAAATATTTCTATCACACCATCTATTTAGATCGCCACATTTCTGAGGTAGTACAGCTCATGTGTGGTAGTACTCAATTTTGATTTTTATCATTTAATGCACTGTTTTCTTATATTTATTTTGGTCCTGTCCTGTGTACCTGGATGACATGGATGTATCTAAGGATATAGTTGCTATGCACTTTGTATACTATTGATTATTATTTATTGTATTTCTGTTTAGGATTTATTTAATAAATATTACTTTTTGTGAATTGTTGTGGCCAGTTTTGACTCTTGGTTCTCCTAATTTGATTATCTAATTTTAGAGTCGCCATATATGTGCACACCATACTTTTCACTGACGCCTTTTTTGTCTATATGTATATTAAGAGGATGAAAACATTGATGGAAGTGGCTTATTATAGCCTTAAAAGGAATCTATCAGCAGGTTTTTGCTGTTATCTGAAAGCTGCATGATGCAGAGGAAGAGAACCTTATTCCAGTGAGCTGTCACTTACTGGGCTGCTTGGTGCAATTTTCATAAAATCACAGTTTACTCTGCTGCAGATGTAGCATGGCTCTGAATGCAGAGCTCTGAATAAACCCGACCACATCACAGATTGGCAGCTTTCTGTCAATCAGTTTTGTTTTATTACTTCATCGGGAATTTTTTTTTCAATTGTTTTTCAATTCTAAGGCGTATATATTAATAAAACTGCTCTTTGTTCAACATCATCATCTCCATTGAATATCTCCATGACCAGCAGCGCAGCAGGTTTATCCGTATTACCCTTTCTACTGTTGCCTATTGGATTTACTGATTGATTCTCAGCTAACTTATTCTGCAATCGGCAATAGACAGTTTAGCCCAGAGGTTACAGACTGCAAATAGTCCAACATGTTTAATGAAACCCAATAGCAAAAATAATTTTAAATCTGAATTATATGCATTTAAAGGCAATCTGTCATGTGAAAAAAGGTGCAGATATGGGGTTAATCTACATGTTAATAGCTCTCTGACACCGCGCTGCTCCGGCACTGAGACCTACACAGGCGGGAGGAAATTAACTTTATTCCTCCTGGCAGTGTTCAGCTTTCATTCACAGGGATAGCCCTGGTGAGATTACAGTCACCGCTCTGTGTATAGAGAGCAGATACTATAATCGTGCCTCCAGCACTGACTGACAACCAGCCTTAATTTTGATCTGCTGTCAGTCAGTGCCAGTGGCATCATCTTCGGTATGGTGACGGCAAATAAATGGAGCAATAGTCACGCATGAACACCATGGCTCCTGTACTTAAATTGGGGTACCTGCTAGTAGATTAGAGGTATGGATAATGAAGCCCAATGGAGAATCCCTCTTCCTAATGTCAGGTAAGAACCAATAAATAGTATTGGCTTTAGTGTGAGAGTCCATAGTAGTCTGCCATATTGAGCCTGTTCGGCTTCTTTTCGTCATCTGACTTTGCACCTTCTCATGTCCCCATTTAGCTTTCCACGTTTGTTCTTCTGAATTTTTAGCGATTACCTAATATTTTTCTTTTCTTATGTATTTAGTTTCCGGGACAACTACAGGCGATATCCTTCATTTTGACGACTGACCAGATAAATCACTCACATAAACCATGTATAGATAACATTGTACTATTGTATTCCTGAGAGCGTCCTTGAATTTAATGAATGACATTGACTGAAAATGACAAGGCCAATACCGCCAAAGGTCTCGGATGTGAATCTAGATTAAGCCCCTTATGGCTTCTATTGTATTTCTTTTGGGCAAACATAATAAAATTATTGAGAGCATCATATAATAGCGAGGGCAGATAAATGTAATATAATGTGGCATGGCAAACCACTGAGCATTCAGAAAGATCTTGAATCGAGGACATGCAAGATCGACACTACAAGATTTCATTAGGGTTCTATGAAAGCCTAAAGTGGCTACTGAAATAGAAATTGTTGTGTTCACTTCTGTGTCATGGTTCCTCTACATAGTGGAAGCCAAAGTACTGTGCTGGGTTCATTGTAAAGCAACAGATCCAAAGGAACACAGTGCACCCCACTGACCTAAAAGGTGCACTCCACTGACCGAAAATGTGCACCCCACTGACCTAAAATGTGCACCCCACTGACCTAAAATGTGCACCCCACTGACCGTAAATGTGCACCCAACTTTGTAAAATGTGCACCCAACTGACTTAATATGCGCACCTACTGACCTAAAATGAGTGTCTCACTATCCTAAAATGTAATCCCCACTGACCTAAAATATGCACCCCGCTGACTTAAAATGTACACCCCACCTACATAATACAGGTGCTTCTCACAAAATTAGAATATCATCAAAAAGTTAATTTATTTCAGTTCTTCATTGCAAAAAGTGAAACTCTATTTCAAGTGTTCATTTCTGTTAATGTTGATGATTATGGCTTACAGTCAATGAAAACCCAAAAGTCATTATCTCAATAAATTAGAATACTTTATGACACCAGCTTGAAAAATTATTTTAACATCTGAAAAGTCAGCCTACTGAAATGTATGTTCAGTAAATGCACTCAATACTTGGTCAGGGCTCCTTTTGCATCAATTACTGCATCAATGCTGCGTGTCATGGAGGGGATCAGCCTGTGGCACTGCTGAGGTGTTATGGAAGCCCAGGTTGCTTTGATGGTAGCCTTCAGCTTGTCTGCACTGTTAGGTCTGGTGTCTCTCATCTTCTTGACAATATCCTATAGATTCTCTATGGGGTTAAGGTCAGGCGAGTTTGCTGCCAATCAAGCACAGTGATACTGTTGTTTTTAAACCAGATATTGGTACTTTTGGCAGTGTGAACAGGTGCCAGGTCCTGCTGGAGAATGAAATTTCCATCTCCAAAAAGCTTGTCGGCAGAGGGAAGCATGAAGTTCTAAAATTTCCTGGGAGACGGCTGCGCTGACTTTAGTCTTGATAAAACACAAGGGACCTACACCAGCAGATGACATGGCTCCCCAAACCATCGCTGATTGTGGAAACTTCACACTAGACCTCAAGCAGATTGGATTGTGGCCTCTCCACTCTTCCTCCAGACTCTGGGACCTTGATTTTCAAATTAAACGCAAAATTTACTATCATCTGGAAACAACACCTTGGACCACTGAGCAACAGTACAGTTATTTTTCTCCCTGGCCCAGGTAAGACGCTTCTGGCATTGTCTATTGGTCATGAGTGGCTTGACACAAATAATGCAACACTTGTAGCCCATGTCCTGGATATGTCTGTGTGTGGTGGCTTGTGAAGGAATGACTCCAGCAGCAGTCCACTCCTTGTGAATCTCCCCCAAATTTTTGAATAGTCTTTTCTTAACAATCCTTTCAAGGCTGCAGTTATCCCGGTTGCTTGTGCACCTTTTTCTACCACACTTTTTATCCTGCACTCAACTTTCCAATAATATGCTTGGACACAGCACTCTGTGAACAGCCAGCTCCTTTAGCAATGACCTTTTGTGGCTTACCCTCCTTGTGGAGTGTGTCAATGACTGCCTTCTGAACATCTGTCAGGTCAGCAGTCTTCCCCATGATTGTGGAGCTACTGAAACAGACTAAGGGACCTTTTTGTCTACTTAGGAAGCCTTTGCAGGTGTTTTTGCTAATTATTCTACTTTACTGAGATAAGGACTATGGGGTTTTCATTGGCTGTAAGCCATAATCATCAATATTAACAGAAATAAACACTTGGAATAGATCACTCTGTTTGTAATGACTATCTAATATATGAGTTTCACTTTTTGTATTGAAGAACTGAAATAAATTAACTTTTTGATGATACTGTAATTTTGTGATAAGCACCTGTATCTAAAATGTACATCTCACTGACCTAAAGGGTGCATCACTCTAACTTAAAATGTGCACCTAAAAGCCTAATATGTGCACATCACTGACCTGAAGTGTGCCTCCCACTGACCTAGAGTGTGAACCCTACTGACTAAAATGTGCACCCAAAGATCTAAAATATGCACCCCGCTGACCTAAAATGAGTACCACAATTACTTTAAATGTGCACTCAACTGGCCTAAAATATGCGCCCACTGACCTGAGATGTGTGCCCACTGACCTAAAATGCGCACCCACAGGCTTAAAATGTGCACCCCGCTGACATAAAAGGTGCACTCACTGATCCAAAATGTGCACACCATTGACTTAAAATGTGCACCGTCTGACCAAATATGTGGACCCACTGATCAAAACTGTGCGCGTCAGTGATGTAAAATGTACACCCACTGACCTAAAATGTGCACCAACAATGATTTAAAATGTGAACACTACTGACCTAAAGTGTACACACCACTCACCTAAAATGTGCACCCACTGACGTAAAATATGCACCTACGGAGCTAAAATGTGCTCTTCACTAAAATAAAATGTGCACCTCATTGACCTAAAATGTGCACACTACTGACCTAAAATGTGCACCGTCTGACCAAAAATGTGCACCCCTCTGACCAAACATGTGCTCCCATAATTATTTTAAATGTGAACCCTACTGCCCTAAAGTGTGCACACCACTGACCTATAGTCCCTATTGTTGGCTAGTGCTTTTGTATGAGACAGGTTAGCTGTTATTCCTGTTTGTCTTTGTGTCTTGTTTACCTAAAGGTACCGTTACACTAAACGACTTACCAATGATTACGACCAGCGATACGACCTGGCCGTGATCGTTGGTAAGTCGTTGTGTGGTCGCTGGGGAGCTGTCACACAGACAGCTCTCTCCAGCGACCAACGATCAGGGGATAGACTTCAGCATCGTTGAAACTGTCTTCAACGATGCCAAAGTCCCCCGGGTAACCAGGGTAAACATCGGGTTACTAAGTGCAGGGCCGCGCTTAGTAACCCGATATTTACCCTGGTTACCATTGTAAAAGTAAAAAAAAAACAGTACATACTCACATTCCGATGTCTGTCACGTTCCCCGCCGTCAGCTTCCCGCACTGTGTCAGCGCCGGCCGTAAAGCAGAGCACAGCGCTGTTGTCACTGCTGTGCTCTGCTTTACGGCCAGCGCTGACAGTCAGTGCAGGGAAGCTGACGGCGTGGGACGTGACAGACATCGGAATGTGAGTATGTACTGTTTTTTTTTTTAACTTTTACAATGGTAACCAGGGTAAATATCGGGTTACTAAGCGCGGCCCTGTGCTTAGTAACCCGATATTTATCCTGGTTACCAGTGAACACATCGCTGGATCGGCGTCACACACGCCGATCCAGCGATGACAGCGGGTGATCAGCGACCAAAAAAAGGTCCTGATCATTCCCCAGCAGGGGCCTGATCATTGGTCGCTGTCACACATAACGAGATTGTTAGCGGTATCGTTGCTACGTCACAAAAAGCATGATGTTGCAACGATATCGTTAACGAAATCGTTATGTGTGAAGGTACCTTTACATTTCTGTCCCATGCCTCATGTGGTGGGGGAGAGGACAAATCAGGGTTTAACAAGAGCATAGCAAGGTTAGACACTCGTGCCTCTCTACCTTCAAGAGTACCCCTGGGAGAGGGATAGTTAGGCCCCCCTTCCTTACCAAAAACCGTCACACCTTTACAGGTGTCTCCTGAAGAAGGAAAATGAGCACACCTCTTTAAAATAAGCAGATATGGAGGTGTTAATCTTCAGTTCATCCCTTCTTCAATTTAGTGAGGACTGAATGTACTTGGATAAGGTGGTAACCGAGCATGCTCATGTGCTAACAGAGGGTTTTCAGCCAGCTCGAAAAAATATGTTCAAGTGCCTGCGGCTAAATGTCTCGCGGCTGTTAGACAGCTGTAACATATGCAGGAATGGTCTGTTTGTCAGGCAATCTCTGCATGAATTGTGGCTGTCTAACAGCCGTGAGACATGGCGCCGCCCGCGGGTACTCGAACATATTTTTCGAGCATGCCGAAAACACTCAGCACAAGAGCATGCTTGGATAACGTGTTATCAGAGCACATTCGCTCCTCACTATAATCTTCATCTACAGAAATCACATAAACATTAGGCCAAACTGAATAGGTCTATTCATGTGCAGTTTCCAAGCCCAATAATTTTGTCTTGCAGCGACAACTTATCAGAGACCAGTTTACATAACCCATTCATCATCAATGTTATGAAATGGCAAAGCCAAGTAACACAGATATAAGGATGGTTCGTGTTGAGTCTTTAGAACTTGCACATAAGAAGAAGAAGAACGCCATTCAGAAAAAAAGTTTGCAGCTCTATTTATAGTATAATACTCTGCTGGATATAAAGTCATTACACCAAAAGTTTCATTCTTCTGCAAGAAATTATCTCCTCCGGAACAAATCCTTCTGAGTGCAGGTTTTCTTACTTGGCTGTTTGCCGTCTTATTCAAAGTAATTATGCTTCTCAAGATTACCAACTCTTTTGCTAATTGACTTTCTTAAGTTGAGAGTTATTTTTATTGTTATAATCCACAACCTTATTAGAACAGTAATTAATCCTGTGATTCAGAAAATTTCCCTTAGTGCCAAAAGGTGACAAAAAACAATTCCGAATTTCTGTTTTAGAATGTGAATTTAATACAGTTCCACAGCATGGAATATATCATTAATGCTTTAAAACATAAAATATACGCCCCTGGGGAAAAGAATATAAAATAAACAAAATGTTTTATAGTTTATTATTCTCTTAATTACAGTGATTCTTTTTTTATTATCCACTGTGTTAGGTTATATTTATTAGTTTATGACTGTAACTTATCACATACAAATAGTGTCAGAAGTTATCGAACATGGTGTCAGAAACCATTTTTTCCCCAATGTATAATAATTGATAAAAGGGCCACTTGTTCCCCAGGGTGTGATCTATTGTAAAAAGTAGTCACAATCATAATGTGTTTTTTTTTTAATTTATGGACTAATTAAGTTAAAAGGTTTGTTTTGAAAAATAGTCACCCTGTTATTTAATGCCATATAGTGCAAAATACAGGCTCATTCAGATGAGAGCATTTTCGATCTATATGCCGTCCGTGTGCATGACAGATGGCACAAGGACAAATTAAAGTTTATGTACTAGTGCACATGAGTGATTTACCAGAAAGACCAATGGTACATGCTGAAAAAAGTGCAATATACAAAAGCAGGCAGCTCCTGCAGCACGGATCAGCATACATACTGAAGCCCAAATTTGTATACAGCCTTCTGAACACACACATTACACACACTTGATGACAAAATAATAGCACCATACAATGCCTCCATTATTATTATTATTATTATTATTTGACTGCCTTTGGCTCAATCTCGACCCATGGCAACTTGATAGATGAATTTTCCATAGGACGATCGATCGTGTGCAAGTCCAGATAGGTTCACCACGGTATTCTATGTCATTAACTTGATACCATCAAGCCAACAGGTTTCTGGTCTTCCTTTCTGCTTTGTAACTTCAATCTTCCAACCATGGTGTCCTTCTCCAGTGATTGCTATCTTCGTAGGTAAGTCATAGCTTGCTGATCTTCGCTTTCAGTCACATGTCTGGCTTGATTTGTTCCAAAATTAATTTGTTTGCTCTACTTGCCATCCATGGTATTGATAACATCCTTCTACTGCACCACATTTCGAAGGCACTGATTCTTCTTCTGTCTTGTTTCTTTATCGTCCAAATTTCACATTCGTATGTTACCACAGAAAAGACCATGTACGAACTGTGTCTTCATCGCCAATGAAATGTCATTCAATATGAAGACCTTGTCCAGTGATTTCATAATTGATTTGCCCATAGCTATACTCCTATTGACTCTCGGTGTTGTTGCTGAATCTTGTGTGATCATTGATCCGAGTAAGTAAGAGTAGTTTACAACTTCCAGTTTGTTGCTGTCCATCTCAAATGTGTCCCGGTTGTACCTAGCAGTAGTCAATATTTTTCTTTGTGTTGAGTAGCTTTCCCACTTTCATCTTTCTTGATCAACTATAGATTATGTGGCATATCTGGCAGAGCAGTTACAAAAACTCTGCCGCATTTCCCGACCTCTGTTGGATCCCAAACTAGCTTTGCTGATTAGGTTTTTTGGGGGGTCAGCATAAATTGGTAGTTTTCAGGGAGGCCTGAAAACAATATTTTGGATTACATTCCCAATCAAGAGACACCTCAATTTTTGGGGAGTCAGGGGTCAATGGAACCTAGGGCTGAGTCTAATGAGGAATCTATGCAGTAGGAGGAGATGACTCATTGTATCGGTCCTCCTGCAGTTTGGCGTAAAGAGGGAGTGTCTGTTTTTTTGTCGCAAGCAGGTTCATTTAGTGGGCACCTATCCATCCATATGTAGCAGCAAACATCCGCCAGAAAACTAAGAAGCCTGGGTACCAGGGATATTTCCTCTGTGGGCATGTCACAATTCTTTTTACCCATCAAGATCCATTTTGGTGAAAGTAAGGTAGTTATTTCAGCCTTTTTGGACATTGGGGAGCGGTCTAATCTGATTGACGCCAGTTTGTCCAGGATCAGGGTCTCAATCATAAATTGTCTAGACCTATACCTATTATAGCAATTGATTCTGCACTTTTAAGCCAGGGGTATTTTACTAGGGCCATTTGAGATACGTCTGCATGTAAGGACCTAGGAAATGGAATTTATTGATTGTTATATGCTAGAGAGCTTGCCCTACCCTGTAGTTCTTGGACTACCTTGGCTGCTGCTACACAATCCCATGGTAGACTGTCAGAGTCAGAAGGTAGTAAAGTGGAGCAAGTACTGTCAAAGACACTGCATGTGCACCCATTTAGCCTGGGTTTCTACCTGGTCTCTGCCGGAATACCTGTTTGATTTTGAGGATATGTTTTCGGAACAGAGGTGTTAAGAATATCCATCTTATCGACAAAATGATTGCTCCATTAATTTAATTCCTGAGGCCAAATTGCCTAAGAGCAGGTTATATAATATTTCAGGATGGAGAGACAAGCCATGAAGGACTATATCACAGAGATTCGGGCTAAAGGTCATATCAGAACCTCATCTCCCATTGCAGCAAGATTTTTCTTTGTTAAGAAAAATATTGGGGGTTACGCCCCTGCATTGATTTCTGAAAACACGGCTCAGGATCCACATTCTCTCCCACTCATTCTGGGCCTGTTTACTCAGATCATCGGGGCTAACTGGTTTTCCAAACTGGATCTCACGGGGGGCACATATCTTGTCCCTATAAAGGAGGGAGACGAGTGGAAAACTGCTTTTAATACAACAGAGGGACACTACAAAAATCTTGTTATGCTATTTAGAATGACTAATGCTCCCACCATTTTTCAACACTTTTTAAATTACATTTTCCATCATCGAGCTAGTAGATTTGTGCTAGTCTACATGGATGAAATATTGATTTATTCGCCAGACCACAAGTCGCATAAGGTACAAGTCAGGCAGGTCTTAACCCGTTACTTGCCAAATTAGAAATTTTCATTTTACGTATTTTTCAGAAATGGGCGTCCCAATATTCAATTAAAAATGACAATGACATGATTTCCTATTTTGAAAACATTCATTTTACAGACACAACACAAAAAATTGGACCTAATAATGGGGTATTTCTTACCTTCCACCAGTTTGGGATTGTCCTGAAAACTTAAAAGCTTTACAAAGGTTTTTGGGTTTCGCTAATTATTACCGAAAGTTCATCAAAAACTTTTGGTAATAGCCAAAACGCTGATGGATGTGACCAGAAAAGGACAAACTTTTCTAAATGGTCCAGTCCGGCCTGTGAGTCATTTTCTACTTTGAGGCTATGTGCACACGTTTGGAATTGCCGCAGAAATTTCTGCGGCATATCCGCAACTCCCTGCCGCGGGTAAAACGCATGCGGAATTCGCACGCATTTTCCCACATAACACAAGTGTTTTGCAAGTGTTTTTAGCTTGCAGAATGCTTGCGTTTTCCAAGCGATTTGAAGCATCGCTTGGAAAAGTGATTGACAGGTTGGTCACACTTGTCAAGCATAGTGCTTGACAAGTGTGACAAACTTTTTACTAATGATGCTGCCTATACAGCATCAATAGTAAAAGATAGAATGTTAAAAAAAATTAAAAATACAAAATCTGGTTATTCTCACCTTTTGATGGCCCCGATCTCAGCGGTGCTCCCGGTACGTTCCGTTCCCAGGGATGCTTTGCGCAAAGGACCTTTGTGACATCACGGTCACGTGACTGCGACGTCATCTCAGGTGATTCGCGCAATGCATCCCTGGGAATGGAAGCTGCCGCATGCACCCGTGAGAAGGCACCATCAAAAGGTAAATATATCCCTATTTTTTATTTTAATTCTTTTTTTTTTACAAGAATATTGTACCCAGGACTTAGATGAGAGTCTCCTCTCCTCCAATCACTGGGTACCATCCGCACATGAAGTGCTCACTTTACGCATGGTGGGCATAGCCACATGCGTAAAGTGAGCATTCCAATGCAATCCTATGGCTGCAGAATCGCTGTGATTCCGCAGAAATAATGAACATGCTGCGGTTTTTTCCACAAAGCGTTTCCGCTGCGGAAAAAAATGCAGCATGGGCACAAAAATTGAGATATGCATTAAAATGATGGGATGCTTAAATTAAGCGTTTTTATTGCGTCTTTATAGCGGAAAATCCTGAACGTTGGCACATAGCCTGAAGAGATGTTTTGCTTGTGCGCTGATTCTTATACAGCCTGACGTCACTCAGTCATTCATTGTAGAGGTTACCGAATCAGAGGTGGGGGTTAGGGCTGTATTGTTGCAGGGTTCATCTTCAAGTAAATGGCATCTGTGTGTATTCTTCTCCAAGTAATTGTCATCCACCAAGAAGAACTATGACATTGATTATGGGGAAGATTTAGCAATAAAGTGGGCCTTTGATGAGTGGCATCATTTTTTGGAGGGGGCAGTTCATCCGGTTACGGTAATAATCAATCAGAAAAATCTTTTGTATCTGGTATCAGCTAAACGTCTCACATTTAGACAGGCAAGATGGACATTGCTTTTTACCAGATTCAACTTTTTGTGATTTATAGGCTGGGGGAAAAGAACATTAAGGCGGATCCATTATCTTGTTTTCCAGGTGGAGGAAGTATTTGCGAGCTTCTTCCTACATTACAGAAAGGTATAGTTATCGCTACTATATGTTCTGATCTGGAGAAGATGTTAGAAGTTCAGGGAGACACACCTGCTGCCTATCCTTCAGGTAAACTGCTTGTGCCTGTAGACCTCTGTCTTCAGATTTTGCAATTCAGTCCTGGCTTGACATCCTGGTAGTAAAGCCACCACAGAACTTTTTATTAATTGTTTTTGGTGGTGTAAACCATGGACTAATTTGTCTGTGGATTTCATCACTGATCTACCTGTGTAATATTAGTGGTTTCAGCAAGATGGCTTATTTCATTGTGCTACCTGCTTTATCAAATGTCAAGAATTTCGCACCAATTTTTATTAAAGAAATCGTGAAATTACATGGGATTCCATCTGATATTATTTCCGATCGGGGAGTCAATTGAATTCTAAATTTAGGCAAAAACGTTGTGCTCACTTAGGGATTCATGTTTCATTTTCATTAGCCTTTCATCCACAGTCTAATTGGAAAACCTAACGAATGAACCAGAATCTTGAGACATATAGGTGCTTTGTTTTCGAGAATCAGGAGGACTGGGTCTCTTATTTACCTCTAGCTGAGTACGCTGTGAATAACCATTGTCATGAATCTACTGGCAAGTCCCATTTTTGGGGCATATGGTTTTCATCCTCAATTCTGCACATTCAATAGGAATCGTTATACAGGGTTACCTGAGGAGGAACGGTTTGTGACACATCAATGTTTCAAGGTGTCCTTAATAATTTGACGCGGATGGGGTTCAAATACAGTGGGGGAAAAAAGTATTTAGTCAGTCAGCAATAGTGCAAGTTCCACCACTTAAAAAGATGAGAGGCGTCTGTAATTTACATCATAGGTAGACCTCAACTATGGGAGACAAACTGAGAAAAAAAATCCAGAAAATCACATTGTCTGTTTTTTTAACATTTTATTTGCATATTATGGTGGAAAATAAGTATTTGGTCAGAAACAAAATTTCATCTCAATACTTTGTAATATATCCTTTGTTGGCAATGACAGAGGTCAAACGTTTTCTGTAAGTCTTCACAACAACACACTGTTGTTGGTATGTTGGCCCATTCCTCCATGCAGATCTCCTCTAGAGCAGTGATGTTTTTGGCTTTTCGCTTGGCAACACGGACTTTCAACTCCCTCCAAAGGTTTTCTATAGGGTTGAGATCTGGAGACTGGCTAGGCCACTCCAGGACCTTGAAATGCTTCTTACGAAGCCACTCCTTCGTTGCCCTGGCGGTGTGCTTTGGATCATTGTCATGTTGAAAGACCCAGCCACGTTTCATCTTCAATGCCCTTGCTGATGGAAGGAGGTTTGCACTCAAAATCTCACGATACATGGTCCCATTCATTCTTTCATGTACCCGGATCAGTCGTCCTGGCCCCTTTGCAGAGAAACAGCCCCAAAGCATGATGTTTCCACCACCATGCTTTACAGTAGGTATGGTGTTTGATGGATGCAACTCAGTATTCTTTTTCCTCCAAACACGACAAGTTGTGTTTCTACCAAACAGTTCCAGTTTGGTTTCATCAGACCATAGGACATTCTCCCAAAACTCCTCTGGATCATCCAAATGCTCTCTAGCAAGCTTCAGACGGGCCCGGACATGAACTGGCTTAAGCAGTGGGACACGTCTGGCACTGCAGGATCTGAGTCCATGGTGGCGTAGTGTGTTACTTATGGTAGGCCTTGTTACATTGGTCCCAGCTCTCTGCAGTTCATTCACTAGGTCCCCCCGCGTGGTTCTGGGATTTTTGCTCACCGTTCTTGTGATCATTCTGACCCCACGGGGTGGGATTTTGCGTGGAGCCCCAGATCGAGGGAGATTATCAGTGGTCTTGTATGTCTTCCATTTTCTAATTATTGCTCCCACTGTTGATTTCTTCACTCCAAGCTGGTTGGCTATTGCAGATTCAGTCTTCCCAGCCTGGTGCAGGGCTACAATTTTGTTTCTGGTGTCCTTTGACAGCTCTTTGGTCTTCACCATAGTGGAGTTTGGAGTCAGACTGTTTGAGGGTGTGCACATGTGTCTTTTTATACTGATAACAAGTTTAAACAGGTGCCATTACTACAGGTAATGAGTGGAGGAAAGAGGAGACTCTTAAAGAAGAAGTTACAGGTCTGTGAGAGCCAGAAATCTTGATTGTTTGTTTCTGACCAAATACTTATTTTCCACCATAATATGCAAATGAAATGTTAAAAAAACAGACAATGTGATTTTCTGGATTTTTTTTTCTCAGTTTGTCTCCCATAGTTGAGGTCTACCTATGATGTAAATTACAGACGCCTCTCATCTTTTTAAGTGGTAGAACTTGCACTATTGCTGACTGACTAAATACTTTTTTGCCCCACTGCATAAGAGCATGGCTGATTGGAAATGCTTGGTTGTTCCAGACCTGTGTGTTGGTGATTTGGCATGGTTGGCATGGGAAAAATGGTAACAAAATTCTCATTGGGGTCTGTTACAAACCCCCAAATATAACAGAAACCATGGAAAGTCTACTTCTAAAGCAGATAGATGAAGCTGCAACCCATAATGAGGTCCTGGTTATGGGGGACTTTAACTACCCGGATATTAACTGGGAAACAGAAACCTGTGAAACCCATAAAGGCAACAGGTTTCTGCTAATAACCAAGAAAAATTATCTTTCACAATTGGTGCAGAATCCAACCAGAGGAGCAGTACTTTTAGACCTAATACTACCTAATAGACCTGACAGAATAACAAATCTGCAGGTGGTCGGGCATCTAGGAAATAGCGACCACAATATTGTACAGTTTCACCTGTCTTTCACTAGGGGGACTTGTCAGGGAGTCACAAAAACACTGAACTTTAGGAAGGCAAAGTTTGACCAGCTTAGAGATGCCCTTAATCTGGTAGACTGGGACAATATCCTCAGAAATAAGAATACAGATAATAAATGGGAAATGTTTAAGAACATCCTAAATAGGCACTGTAAGCGGTTCATACCTTGTGGGAATAAAAGGACTAGAAATAGGAAAAACCCAATGTGGCTAAACAAAGAAGTAAGACAGGCAATTAACAGTAAAAAGAAAGCATTTGCACTACTAAAGCAGGATGGCACCATTGAAGCTCTAAAAAACTATAGGGAGAAAAATACTTTATCTAAAAAACTAATTAAAGCTGCCAAAAAGGAAACAGAGAAGCACATTGCTAAGGAGAGTAAAACTAATCCCAAACTGTTCTTCAACTATATCAATAGTAAAAGAATAAAAACTGAAAATGTAGGCCCCTTAAAAAATAGTGAGGAAAGAATGGTTGTAGATGATGAGGAAAAAGCTAACATATTAAACACCTTCTTCTCCACGGTATTCACGGTGGAAAATGAAATGCTAGGTGAAATCCCAAGAAACAATGAAAACCCTATATTAAGGGTCACCAATCTAACCCAAGATGAGGTGCGAAACCGGCTAAATAAGATTAAAATAGATAAATCTCCGGGTCCGGATGGCATACACCCACGAGTACTAAGAGAACTAAGTAATGTAATAAAACCATTATTTCTTATTTTTAGGGACTCTATAGCGACAGGGTCTGTTCCGCAGGATTGGCGCATAGCAAATGTGGTGCCAATATTCAAAAAGGGCTCTAAAAGTGAACCTGGAAATTATAGGCCAGTAAGTCTAACCTCTATTGTTGGTAAAATATTTGAAGGGTTTCTGAGGGATGTTATTCTGGATTATCTCAATGAGAATAACTGTTTAACTCCATATCAGCATGGGTTTATGAGAAATCGCTCCTGTCAAACCAATCTAATCAGTTTTTATGAAGAGGTAAGCTATAGGCTGGACCACGGTGAGTCATTGGACGTGGTATATCTCGATTTTTCCAAAGCGTTTGATACCGTGCCGCACAAGAGGTTGGTACACAAAATGAGAATGCTTGGTCTGGGGGAAAATGTGTGTAAATGGGTTAGTAACTGGCTTAGTGATAGAAAGCAGAGGGTGGTTATAAATGGTATAGTCTCTAACTGGGTCGCTGTGACCAGTGGGGTACCGCAGGGGTCAGTATTGGGACCTGTTCTCTTCAACATATTCATTAATGATCTGGTAGAAGGTTTACACAGTAAAATATCGATATTTGCAGATGATACAAAACTATGTAAAGCAGTTAATACAAGAGAAGATAGTATTCTGCTACAGATGGATCTGGATAAGTTGGAAACTTGGGCTGAAAGGTGTCAGATGAGGTTTAACAATGATAAATGTAAGGTTATACACATGGGAAGAAGGAATCAATATCACCATTACACACTGAATGGGAAACCACTGGGTAAATCTGACAGGGAGAAGGACTTGGGGATCCTAGTTAATGATAAACTTACCTGGAGCAGCCAGTGCCAGGCAGCAGCTGCCAAGGCAAACAGGATCATGGGGTGCATTAAAAGAGGTCTGGATACACATGATGAGAGCATTATACTGCCTCTGTACAAATCCCTAGTTAGACCGCACATGGAGTACTGTGTCCAGTTTTGGGCACCGGTGCTCAGGAAGGATATAATGGAACTAGAGAGAGTACAAAGGAGGGCAACAAAATTAATAAAGGGCATGGGAGAACTACAATACCCAGATAGATTAGCGAAATTAGGATTATTTAGTCTAGAAAAAAGACGACTGAGGGGCGATCTAATAACCATGTATAAGTATATAAGGGGACAATACAAATATCTCGCTGAGGATCTGTTTATACCAAGGAAGGTGACGGGCACAAGGGGGCATTCTTTGCGTCTGGAGGAGAGAAGGTTTTTCCACCAACATAGAAGAGGATTCTTTACTGTTAGGGCAGTGAGAATCTGGAATTGCTTGCCTGAGGAGGTGGTGATGGCGAACTCAGTCGAGGGGTTCAAGAGAGGCCTGGATGTCTTCCTGGAGCAGAACAATATTGTATCATACAATTATTAGGTTCTGTAGAAGGACGTAGATCTGGGGATTTATTATGATGGAATATAGGCTGAACTGGATGGACAAATGTCTTTTTTCGGCCTTACTAACTATGTTACTATGTTACTATGGTTGTTCTCAAAGAACATCAACTTAAAGTGCCTTCTTGGAAACTTGGACCCAGGTTCATCGGCTCCTATAAGATAGTTGCTATCGTTAATCGAGTGACATTTTGCCTTGCTTTGTCACCCACTTTCAAAATCCATAATGTGTTTCACTGATCACTTCTCAACAAATATGTTGCTTCCTCTGAATGATCTCCATCACCTTCCTCAGTCATTGTTGATGGTGATATAGAAGGGTTAATGTTTTTCCTCTCGGTTCTACATTTTGTTAGTATTACCCAGCGTTATAGTCTCATAGTCAAGGATTTCATACTTTCTTATCTCATATGTGATGTTTTGAGGTTCTGTAAAAACTGTTTTATGGGTACATGATAAATAAAGTCATCATGACATGGGTAATGGGGGTACATAAGTTGCATTGTTTGTCAACAGTATAAGAAGTATTCTCTGTAGAATAGACAGATATCACGACTCGTCTGTCAGGTGTTCCGAGACCAGGGGCTCCTTTCCTGTCCCTAACACTGGGAGGTGCCCTAGCTCGCCCTATTCCCTGGGTTACTTCTGAAGGTGAAGATTTTGGGGACACTAACTTTGCCTTATCTCCTGTATCTGCCCTCCATCTGTTCCGCTTTCCCCACCCAGGGAAGAGGGGAGCAACCGCGCACAGCAGTACACCAATCAGGAGAAAAAGGCGACACTGAAAATACCAGGCATACAAATATTCACTCACATATAACAGAGGAATACATCGCGGAGTGGAGGATGGGGAAAAAGTTTATGTTGATGCAGCTGCATGATTTGCGGCTGTTGGACAGCTTGAATACAAGTGGGGATTGCCTAACAAACAGCTGCGGTGACCTAAACTAAATCTCCGAGCACGCCAAAATACTTGGAGCATGCTTGGAGAAACTCGTGTAACGAGCATACTCGCTCATCACTAATCATAGCGTGTCATGAGCATTGATCATACTCACTTCAACCACCGCCTATTCTCCGATAGCTTATTGAGTGTCTTCCAACCTAGGGGAGCATCTTCTAGCACTATATCAAATTCCATTAGTTGTATTCTTCATCAAGTTTTCTTGGCATAATACAGAAGTAGATTGACAGGCATTTCTTCCACACGGTAATGTGGCACCCGTGAAGGAGCCACACCGAATCACCATTGTATGTGGAGACTCTTGTGAAGAATCATTGAGCACATGAGTCAAAAGTTATACCTTTTTGGTTGGTTGATCACTGTTGGGTTTTACTGTTAGTAATTATTTGCTTTCCTTTTTTAAACTTTTTTTAGTTAATTTTTACTCCACAGACTACACAACAAAACCTTTTTATGCTACCTCATGTTAACAATTTATATGAAGCACAGATGTTCAGTGCATCCTTCTCGTGGCCAAACAGTTAAGTGCACCTCCCCACCTACTTGTTTTCCATCTATTTTGTACCTCCTGTGGTTTCTGGGAAGTGAGAGCTGTCAATTAAGAAGGAGGAGGCCGGAGGCAGATGGAAAACAAGTAGGTAGGAAGGTGCGCTGAATTGTTTGACCACGGTGAGGGTGTACCAAGCATGTGTTCTTGTTCGAGCAGTCATTCTGTGCCGATAGACTCCCTTCAAACATATCTTCTGCAGAACTGTCACCATCAGGTAGCAACAAGAAGATTTTTTTATGTTGTCAGTGGGGTAGTATTTCCAACATTGTAGCAATTTTTTAGTCCTTACCTGTACCATCATTACTTTGGACTATGCAAAAAGAATTTTTTGCCAAATAAGCACAAATTCACAAAGACCGCCAGAATAGTGAAAAGAGTAATAGCCTCAAAAGAAGAACCAACGTCATCTTAACTTGCCTGATCTTGAAATGAGACATCAAACATATGGGTTTCGTGGTCAAGTGTCCTCACAATTTTGGGCATATATAGAATCTAGCTAAAAAATTCACATGTCCAGAAATATTTTTATGGCAGGCAAGAACGTGATATACACCTCTGAATGATATGCAACATGTCTATACGCGGACATTGCATGAATGGTTAGGATTTCAGAAAAAATCCATGTTTGGAATACAAAATAGCTTTAATAATTTTTCCTTTTAACATACCTGGTACATCATGGCATGGAAGAAAATCTGTCTGCATACCGTACATTCCTACACATTTTCACGTTCTACTTCTTTCTAGAAACAAATCTTATTACAATATAGTATAAAGATTACTAATGAAAAAATATAGAATGAAAGGGTTGTATAAGATTACTAAAAGGGCTTGTTTTTTTCTCCAGAAACAGCGTCACTCATGGATATAGGCCTAAATATGAAAAACCAAGGTAAAGGAGTACTATGCTCAAAGTTTGTCTTGTGGTGTAAATGTAACACAGGTACACGGATGCAGTGACACAGATGCGCACAGCAAGGGTTAAACAATTATTCACTTTATCAACCCAGGAATAAACTCCTTGCAGGGAGAAAACAAAGGAAATATAGTTAAAGGTCTGAGGGTTAAACAGGATAACAATACTTCAAGTTTACAGTCTATCAGTTTCACTCATAGTGACTCGGCTGTCCGTTTCTCTTTCAGAGTTCGATGGCTGTCTGGCTGCCAGCTGCGGCTGGTGTTGAGTCTTCTGGCTTCCCTGCCTGTGATAAATGGTCCTTCTGGCAGCTGCGGGCGATCACCCGGTTTTGCCCACTGAGCCCCTAGTCCATTCAGCTGCCGGTGGCCGAGAGTCTTTCACAACAACCTCCCGCTCAGCATGCTATGCAGTCAGGAGTCTCGCACAATAATCTCCCGCTCGGCGTACTCTGCCCTGCGCACCGGGCAACACTCCACAGTTCCTCCTGCACTTGTCCTCTTTCGTTGCTGTGCGTTCTAATGCTACCCGCAGCGTGACACAAGTCCGCACTCTTGCCTTTCTCTGGCGGGAACCCCTCCACGCTTCCTGCACAAAAACCTCTTCTTATGGGATCCAGGGCCTTGTCAGTAACCACAGCCCGGTCTTCTCCCTTACATAAACGGGAAAAATGATGACTTAAAGTGTTATGCCTGACACTTGAAGTTATCATCTTTCCACAGGATGGGCGATGACTTTCAGATCAGTGGGTGTGCAACTACTGGAAACATCACCAATCTCGAGAACGGGGCTCAGAAATGTCATGTCGGATTTGGGAGATGAGTGCACATGAATGACACCACTCTGTTCTTTTTGGGGGGGATTATTGGAGATAGCCAAGTACTGCAATCAGCTATCTCCAACAGTCTTAGCAAATAGCGGATAGAAAAGCATCTGCTATGGGCTATGAGTGTCAGGGAGAAGTTTAATCTTTACCACCTACAGTAGCCACATGAAAGGTGATAAATGTGTAATCCCTGTAGGTCTGACCACTGGGACCTCCACTCATTCTGACAATAGGGTTTTGAAGTTCCCAGTGGGAATAAAGTGGTAAAGCCCATGCATGACCATCATTCCATCCACATCTACGGGACTAACAGGTCGTGTTTGTCCTAGGAAGTGAATGGAGTGGTGATGATCATGCATGCACAATAGCACTCCATTCGCAAAGGGATGTTGGGATCACATTCTCAGGACTTCCAGAGATGAAGCATTGGAAAATTGCTGATCTTAGTGCAATGGTAGGTTTACAGCCGTGGACCGTTTACAGCCCACAACAACTGGAGACTGCAGTGCTAGGGCCAGCAGCTGCATTTTGATGGCTGCCGGCTGGGTCTTTAATTTTTTTTTCCTCTGCAAGCACGCGCATACATTGATCACTACTTTTAAATGCTGCAGCGTGTGCAATGAAAGATTATGTCCGAACACTAGCCAGTGCCTGTACATACTCTGTGGGCGGCGTTATGTGCTCCTGGCCCACAAAATACAACATCAGCGGCATCCGCAGCATCTCCTATGATGTTTATACCGCAACCCCATGTCTCCTGTGAAGTCTATACTGCAGCCCCAGTGTCTCCTGTGAAGTCTATACTGCAGCCCCAGTGTCTCCTGTGAAGTCTATACTGCAGTGCCAGTGTCTCCTGTGATGACTATACCCCAGCTCCATGTCTCCTGTGATGTCAATACCACAGCCCCAGCATCTCCTCTGATGTCTATGCCACAACCCCAGTGTCCCCTGCTATAATTATACCACGGCCCCAAAGTCTCTTGTGACGTTTATACAGCAGCCCCATATGAACTGTTATGTCTAACCGCAGCCCCATGTTTCCTGTGATGATTATATCGCAGCCCTATGTCTCCTGTGACATCTATGCCATAGCCCCAGTTTGTCCTGTAATGTCTATACCTCAGCCCCAGAGTCTACTATGACATCTACACCACAACTCAGCATTTCCTGTGATGACTATACTGCAGCCCCAGAGCTTCCTGTGATGCATATGCCCCAGCTCCATTCCTTCTGTGATTTCTAAACCACAGTGCCATGTCTCCTATGATGTCTTTGCCACAGCCTTATGTATCCTGTGATGTATACACAGCTGTCTCAGTGTCTCCTATGTTATGTATATGGCAGTTTAGGTGTCTCCTATGTGATGTATACGAAAGTCTCAATGTCTCCTATGTAGTGTATACCGCCGTGTCTCCTACGTAAAGGTTGTACAGCAGTTTCGGTGTCTTCAAACTGATGCATATTCAGCAGTCTTGGGGTCTCCGATGTTATGTATACTAATACTACAGATCTCCTTCAGCTTGAGTTCTTAAGTGTAATGTGAGTAGTGATAGATTTCCTATTGTGAGGAGACCTGCAGTGTAATATAAATCTGTGTTCACTGCTGCAAGTTGTTTACAAAACTTATCATCGCCCACTCCAGACTGATGCAAATCTAGAAAAGCAATTAAAAGTAGCAACATCATCCATACCACCTAACATCACAGCCCACCAAAGAGAAGCAGCTCCAGTTGTTACAGTAGGCAGGGCCAGCGTTAGCGGCGGGCAGACCATGCAGCTGCCTAGGGCCCCTGCTCCCCCAGTCAGTGGTGTGCTGCTAATAGCGGCACATCACACAGCTGTTATGGGGCCCATGGGTCAGCGGGGCCCGCTTGCTGTCAGCGTCAACTCCCCCGGCTGTCGCATTGAACTATACCGGTGTCTATGACGCAGTTACAGTTCAAAGCAATGATGGAGGAGAGAGCGTCAGATGACGCTCCCTCTCCCATCATTCCCCTCTGCCTCTGACACAGCAGATGCGCGATTGCGTCACTTCATCACGCACCCGCTGTGTGCCGGGCCTGGGCAGTGCAGCATCTAAGACCGGAGCTGAGCCTGGAGCAGCGCGGGGCACGAGGAGAGGTGAGGATTTTTTTTGTTTTCTTTAATATATCAGTGAGTACTGGACTGTGGGGCCATTCTCGGGTGGGGGGGGCTAGTATACTATATTCTATGGGGAGATGGGCGGTATTATATTCTATGGGTGATACATTATATTCTATGGGGAGGTGGGCTGTATTATATTCTATGGGGGATACATTATATTCTATGGGGAGATGGGCTGTATTATATTCTATGGTGGAACATCATATTCTATGGGGAGGTGGGCTGTATAATATTCTATGGGGAGGTGGGCTGTATTATATTTTATAGGGGTACATTATATTCTATGGGGAGATGGGCAGTATTATATTCTATGGGGGTTCATTATATTCTATGGGGTACATTATATTCTATGGGGAGGTGGGCTATATTATATTCTATTGGGAGGTGGGCTGTGTTATATTCTATGGGGGTATATTATATTCTATGGGGAGGTGGGCTGTATTATAGTCTGTGGGGGTACACTACATTCTATGGGAGGTGGGCTGTATTATATTCTATGGGGGGTGGGCTGTATTGTATTCTATGGGGGGCTATACTATATTCTATGGGGAGGTGGGCTTTATTATATTCTATGAGGGTACATTATATTCTATGGGGAGGTGGGCTGTATTATATACTGTGGGGGGGCAACATTATATTCTATGAGGAGGTGGGTTGCATTATATTCTATGGGGGGTAGATTATATTCTATGGTGAGGTGGGCTATATCATATTCTATGGGGGTACATTATATTCTATGGGCAGGTGGGCTGTAATATACTCTATGGGGGGCTATATTATATTCTATGGGGAGGTGGGCTGTATTATATTCTATGGGGAGGTGGGCTCTATTATATTCTATGGGGGATACATTATATTCTATGGGGAGGTGGGCTGTATTATATTCTATGGGGAGGTGGGCTCTATTATATTCTATGGGGGGCTATACTATATTCTATGGGGAGTTGGGCTGTATTATATTCTATGGTGATACATTATATTCTATAGGGGGTACATTATATTCTATGGGGATGGCTGTATTATATTCTATGGGGGGTACATTATATTCTATGGGAGGTGGGCTGTATTATATTATGTGGGGTGGCTACACTATATTCTATGGGGAGGTGGGCTGTATTATATTCTATATGGAGGTGACCTGTATTATATTTTATGGGGGGTTATACTATATTCTATGGTGAGGTGGGCTTTATTATATTCTATGACAGTACATTATATTGGTTCCCTGAAAAATGCCCACAAGAAAATTGCCCACATGAAAAATGCCCGCAGGAAAATTGCCCACACGGAAAATTGCCCACACGGAAAATTCCCCACATGGAAAATTCCCCACATGGAAAATTGCCCACATGGAAAATTGCTAATTGCAGCATCACGAAGTTTAAAGGGTCTGTCAGGTCTGCAGGTACCGGGAGAGGTCAGAGAGGTCCGGCGCCTGAGCACTGCATTACTTTGCTCTGCCCTCAACAGGGCAGAAAAAGTACGCCTGTGCCAGAGCCGCAGCAAGAAGACAAGAGGACGTCATCGTATGAAGATAGGAGGAGCTGGTCCGGACCATGACGCCCATCGGACCCGGACCGCAGCGGGACCGCCCCTGGGTGAGTATAATCTAACGTGTTTTTCTTATTTTTCAGGTTACATTGGGGGCTTATCTATAGCATTACAGAATGCTGTAGATAAGCCCATGATGCTGGTGGCCACAGCTCATATATAATTTTGGGGGTGACAGATTCCCTTTAAGATTTATGATATTTGAGGTGAAAGGTGAGGATGTTCCCATGATATGTGATCAACTTGTGATTTACAGCTAACCTAGTGCAAAACTGCAAACATGCTGAAGATCTGTGGTCTGTAGCAGTCTGCCATTATCAGCAATACAGTAGATAGATCTAGTCTGCTCTCATCTCTCACTGATTCTGCCTAAAGGTACCGTCACATTAAGCGACGCTGCAGAGATATAGGCAACGATGCCGATCGCTGCAGTGTCGCTGTTTCGTCGCTGTGTGGTCGCAGCGACCAACGATGCCAAAGTCCCCTGGTAACCAGGGTAAACATCGGGTAACCAAGCGCAGGGCCGTGCTTAGTAACCCGATGTTTACCCTGGTTACCATTGTAAATGTAAAAAAAAACCCAAACACTACATACTTACATTCCAGCGTCTGTCCCCCAGTGTCAGCTTCCTTGCACTGTGTCAGCGCCGGCCGGCCGTAAAGCAGAGCGGTGACGTCACTGCTGTGCTTTACGGCCGGCGTTCACAGTCAGTGCGGGAAGCTGACGGCGAGGGGACAGACACCGGAATGTAAGTATGTAGTGTTTGTTTTTTTTACATTTACAATGGCAACCAGGGTAAACATCGGGTTACTAAGCGCAGCCCTGCGCTTAGTAACCCGATATTTACCCTGGTTACCAGTGAAGACATCGCTGAATCGGCGTCACACACGCCGATTCAGCGATGTCTGCGTGAGATCCAGCGACGAAATAAAGTTCTGGCCTTTCTGCTCCAACCAACGATGGCACAGCAGGATCCAGATCGTCAAACACAACGATATCGCTATCCAGGACGCTGCAACGTCACGGATCGCTAGCGATATCGTTGTTAAGTTGTTCAGTCTGAAGGTACCTTTACTCCTCCCACCAGCCAGAACAGCAGCACATGCAGAACCAGCAGCAGTGTGATTCAGAGGAGCCATCACTGCCATCAGTACTCACAAAAGAATCACTGTATTATCTGTGGAGTTACATGGGACTGCAGGTCACAGCTAATACATTATCATCCCAGTGGGAGCCCGCCAAAAGCAGGGTGCTGCTGGCAGAGTTAGATGGACCTGGAAGCCCAGAAGGCACCGCAGAAAGGTGAGATTCTGTCAGAATCTGTCAGAGGTGGCGGCAGTGCCATAGCAGCGCCGCTCTCCCATTGACTTCACTAACAGTGAATCTGGGGCCTGCACTTCCTTCCCTGTCCACTTATGACTACCAAGAGTAAGAGTGAACAGATCCTACCTAGTTATGTATCATACACATATACTGCAGGTTTAGGCAGGCATAGGATGGAAGGAAATGCAGAGTGGATTTGAATAAGGGTCTCTAGGCCCAGACACACCACAATGAGAGTGGAATAAGGGTCTCTAGGTCCAGACACACCACAATGAGAGTGGAATAAGGGTCTCTAGGCCCAGACACACCAGAATGAGAGTGGAATAAGGGTCTCTAGGCCCAGACACACCACACTAAGAGTGGAATAAGGGTCTCTAGGCCCAGACACACCACACTGAGAGTGGAATAAGGGTCTCTAGGCCCAGACACACCACAATGAGAGCAGAATTATTTTTAGCACAGTGGAATGACAACTCCTAAGAACAGAATCTGTACTCTGGGACAAGGGATGAGTGAACCGAACCTGTAGAACCTGGAGAAGTAAACTGGGCCCAGAGACCATTGTTGAAATCCATTCTGCATTTTCTTAGCTGCCTGTGTTGTGCTGTATTGTATTTCAATGGAGCCCATGGAAGTCAAGGACAATCACCCGGCGGCTAATTATTTGCAGGTTTGCAATGATTATTGAATAAACTTAAGTTATTGTTGTTATTAGAACTCCTTAATAAACTGTTCTTAATAAACTTGTGGGTAGTTTTCTGTGTGGGCAATTTTCGCCGACATTCTTCTGTGCTGCAGAGCATCTCACCTATAATTCTATACTATTCTCTGTCCTGCAGAGCACTCACCTATAACTATATATTATTCTTCTGCCCTGCAGAGCATCTCACGTATACTTGCATAATATCCCCCTGTCCTGCAGAGCATTTAACCTACAGATCTATGCTATTCTCTGTCCTGCAGAGCATCTCACCTATAATTCTATACTATTCCCTGTCTGTGATGAGAATAGCTGAGAAGTAATAAAGTACTCATTAGCAAACAAGACGTGACCTCATTTAAAAAATAAAGCAACTTATCAAAAAGTTCTTTACAGAAGTTCTCATTTTGCTGTTAATTAGATAGTTTTTCTGGAATAACTACAGTGGACTGAACGCTAATTTAGAAAAGTATTTAAAAATATTCCATTTACTAAGAATTTAAGCTGTGAACATTAACCCTTTCCCAACACAACTATTTTCTTTCACAGATTTAAAATAATTTTATTGCTCTTGTATTTCTGCTGACATAGTCGCCATTTGTGGAGTGGAATTGGAACAAAACAGCAATTTTGCCATTATTCTTTTGGAGCATTTTTTTAACATTTATTCTGCAGTATATCTGATATTAAAACTCCATTCTGTGAGTCAGTATTAGAGATGAGCGAACCTTTCTAGGTTTGGTTCAGTTCAATTCGCCGAACAATTAAATGTACCCGAACCCCATTAGATTCAATGGGAGGCTAAACCAAACGTATACACAACACTTTAAAGGGAGGCAAAAAGATTTCCAAACAGATAAAATTGGAGGCAGACACCCTGACAAGTGACATCATTTTACCCACAATAGAAATTTGCAAATGTCCCAGCAGCAGTCAGCCATGGGCCATGCATGAGGTTACCGGTGTCTGGCCCAGCACTTACAGCTTGGAATTGCAGGTTCAATGAGGACATGGTGGTTAAGTGGGTGGTGTAAGCCTTCTTAGCTGGGAGACCTGATAACTCATGTAACACCTCCAATTTTTTTTAATTCCAGCCACACTCAGATGCCACAAACATCAGTTTCATACAGTACTATTGGTAGAAAAATGTAAATAAAGTAACACAGGTGGTTGACTAAAAGTAAGTGCAGGCCTGCCTGTCTGGAGCCATACTGCCACAGGCACCACACACAGAGGCATAGCTAGGGTTTTGGTTCAGGGAGAAGCGAAGCTTCTGAGTTGGCCCCTAACCAGGGAACCTTCATTACAATTTGGTGACGTGCCCTAATAGTGGAGAACCTCAGCAGATGACCGCGCTATCACTGAAGATAATCTCTATATAACGACCAACATGGATATTACCGCCATATGGTCAGTAGTAGATACCAGCCCTACAGAACATAGATCACAGCACAGTTACAGATAATGACTTACTGCTGATGTTCTCTGATGGAATCGTTCACTTTTCCCGTCTTTTCCATCTGGCCCAGACCGTCCTGACAACTTCTTCCAACTAGGACTCGTCTGCAGAGAATACAACAAATACAACAAAGACACATTTCACTTCTCATATTCCAGCCCCATCACCATCTATTCCCAACCTGCACAAACTCCTCATCCTGCTGATACCCCAATACTGAGCCGCTGCTGCCGTATGTGTCCCTATTACTGCACCTGATACCCCAATACTGAGCCGCTGTTGCCGTATGTGTCCCTATTACTGTACCTGATACCCCAATACTGAGCTGCTGCTGCCGTATGTGTCCCTATTACTGCACCTGATACCCCAATACTGAGCCGTTGCTGCCATATGTGTCCCTACTACTGCCCCTGATACCCCAATACTGAGCCGCTGCTGCCGTATGTGTCCCTATTACTGCCCCTGATACCCCAATACTGAGCCGCTGCTGCCGTATGTGTCCCTATTACTGCACCTGATACCCCAATACTGAGCCGCTGCTGCCGTATGTGTCCCTATTACTGCCCCTGATACCCCAATACTGAGCCACTGCTGCCGTATGTGTCCCTATTACTGCCCCTGATACCCCAATACTGAGCCGCTGCTGCCGTATGTGTCCCTATTACTGCCCCTGATACCCCAATACTGAGCCGCTGCTGCCGTATGTGTCCCTATTACTGCCCCTGATACCCCAATACTGAGCCGCTGCTGCCATATGTGTCCCTATTACTGCCCCTGATACCTCAATACTGAGCCGCTGCTGCCATATGTGTCCCTATTATTGCCCCTGATACCCCAATACTGAGCCACTGCTGCCGTATGTGTCCCTATTACTGCCCCTGATACCTCAATACTGAGCCGCTGCTGCCATATGTGTCCCTATTACTGCCCCTGATACCCCAATACTGAGCTGCTGCTGCCGTATGTGTCCCTATTACTGCCCCTGATACCCCAATACTGAGCCACTGCTGCCGTATGTGTCCTTATTACTGCACCTGATACCCCAATACTGAGCCGCTGCTGCCGTATGTGTCCTTATTACTGCACCTGCTGTGCGGTTCTCTGTGCCTTCTAAATTCTAAAGCACCCCTCTATAATATAGTAAATGCTGGTCGCAAGTGCCCTAGAAAACAGTGCCCACATTTTGCTCCCTAGAAAATAATATTGCCATGTGTGCCCCTTTGATAGTCACAGTAACCTGAGATCCCCTATAACAAGAAGTGCCCACTTTACATTTAATAATGTCCCGAATCTTCCCCCTGTACAGCTCCCCTATACAGTATAATGCACCCTCACTGTATAGTACCATATACACAGTATACTGACCCCTTAGTAGCCCCCAAAGTGTTTGATGGCTCCAACACTGTATGATGGCCCCTTCACTGTAATCTCCACACTGTATGATGGCCCACTAGATGGCTTCTATATAGTATAATGCACCAGATCATCCTAAATATAGTATAATGCACTCCCCATAGGTCTCCATATAGTATAATGCACTCCCCATAGGACTCCATATAGTATAATGCACTCCCCATAGGCCTACTCTATAGGACAAGGCAGTCCCCCATAGGCAGACCCTGTAGTATAAGACAGCACCCCATAGGCAGTCTCTGCAGTATAAGACAGCACCCCATAGGCAGACCTTGTAGTATAAGGCATCACCCCATAGGCAGATCCTGAAGTATAAGGCATCACCCCATAGTCAGTTCCTGAAGTATAAGGCAGCACTCCTATAGGCAGATCCTGAAGTATAAGGCAGCACTCCTATAGGCAGATCCTGAAGTATAAGGCAGCCCCCCTATAGGGAGATCCTAAAGTATAAGGCAGGCCCCTATAGGGAGATCCTGAAGTAAAAGGCAGCCCCCCTATAGGCAGATCCTGAAGTATAAGGCAGCCCCCCTATAGGCAGATCCTGAAGTTTAAGGCAGCACCCATAAAAAAACAGTAAATAAATATTCACCTCTCTTCCTCCTTGTTCCAGCGGTGCTTCAATCTCCTGCTCATCTTCTGACAGTTGGCGCCGTGTGGTGACATCATTGCACCCAATGTCAGTGTTGGCAATGTCAGATGCTGACAGGGGGATGATGAGAGAAGGAGCGCAGCGCTCCTTCCCTCATCAGTGCGGTGACGGGCGGGGGGCTCACTTCTGGCACTGGGCCCCACCCGTGCCTGCTCAGGGGCCCCATAGCGGGTGGCAGAGCAGGGAGATCGATTCTCCCTGCTCTGCCGCAGAAGATAACTGTATCGGCGCGGAGTAGAAACAGTATAATAGGCCTTGTTCATAAGTCAATAAGACCTGTTCATTTTCATGAAAGTTAAGCGGTCTACACTTTGAGGGGACAGGAAGATGAGCTTATCCATCAGGACACCACCAGCAATGCTGAAAACATGTTCTGAGAGAACACTGGCTGCCGGGAATGACAAAACATCCAAGTGTGAGAGGCGAGCTCAGGCTACGCTTCCATTTTTGAAGACCAAAATGCAAAAGGGTCCAAAACCTCCTGATATTGAGCTCCAGATACTCCTGCACCATCCTCTCCAGTTATTCACAATGTGTCAGACTTGTACTCTGTTCTGCTGGTGCACGAACTGATCTAAAAAATGTGTTAAATGACTCACAGAAATTACTTATGCGACTTACACTGCTGTTGCTAATGTTTTTGCGATGATGCCTTTACATTCCCAGAATTGGACGTCTAGAAATTGGATACATACTGTGTGCCTCACTGCTGTCTGGGGGACAATCACTTTTAAGATTGTCTACAAGCATGTTTCGATACCCCAGAATGTGCACATCCCATTCCATGGGGGGAAGCATCAGGATAAATGTACTCTTGTACTATGGATCTAACAGAGTGGCAAACCATTAGTCAGCATTATTTCTAACCCTAAGAATATGGGCATCGTGTTGAAGATAGTGCAGCAAAAATGCGCACATGTGTCGGGCACTTCCATGTCATCCAAGACCATACTGTGTTGATGGCGGCGGGGTAACACTCAAGGTTGCTTCCTCCATCCCCTCCCGCAAACCACGGATAACAGAGAATGGATCATTATCCTCTTCATCTCCGGGCTGTTGTGCGTCCATCACCCCATCCTTCTTTTGTTCCTCAGCTCTTGCATTTTCACTAACAGTTTGTATGGTACCATGAGCCCCTCATGATCGCTGTAAGCGACCCACCCATGGCACCCACCTATGCAACCACAATCTGGAAATTTGAGATATTGTTATCTCTTCTGCATCCTTCTCTGCTTGCAACTCTTGTTCTGGGACCATCACCTTCTCACGTAGACTATTCAAAGTGTGCTCCAGCATGTAGATGACCGGAATAGTGATGTTGAAGATGGCATCATCAGCACTAACCATCTTAGTAGCCATTTCAAAACTGTGCAGAAGGGTGCAGAGGTCCTTCACCTGCGCCCACTCTGCAAGCGTGATATGCACCATATCCGGACTGCTTTGGCCCAGGCTATGCAAAAGGACATACTGCAACAGGGCTCATCACTGCTGCCACAGCTGATGTGCAGAGTGATATCCCAATATGTTTGAATATCGCTAATCAAACGGTTAACTGGTAAATCGAAAGACCTCTGTAGCGATGCAAGTCGATGACCTTCAGAGTGTGGTCATCGGAAGTGAGCACACAGCAATCATGTTTTCTGCAGCAGCACATCCAGGCCAGGATAGTGGTGGAGAAATTGGTGTACTACCAGGTTGAGGACATAAGCCATGCAAGGCACATAGGCGAGGTTGCCAAGGCATAGGGCCCTCACCAGGTTTGCACCTTTATCACCCATGACCTTCCCTGGCTCCAGGTTTAGAGGAGACAACCATTGCCCTAAATCAGCCTGGATACCTTTCCACAACTCTTGAGCTGTGTGACTGCGATCTCCAAAGCATATTAATTTAAACACTGCCTGACTACAGTGTTTGATGTGATTGCATCACTTCATGTCATTGTGAGAATCCGCAAAGTAACCTCCTCATCTTTCTCCTCCTCCACCTCCTCTGCTGAGCTACTCAGCTGCATACCTCTGGGTTCACACCAAGTGAGATCTACAACCTCATCGTCATCCTCTCTGATATCACACTCCTCACCCTGAGAGTCACCCACCTCCTCTTCCTGCCCTGATACCACAGTACAGTCCACGTGTGCCTCTGGATTTTGAGTTTCATCAGTATCACCTTCACCCTTGGTGGTTAATATTTGGTGACAAGGGTCAGGATTCTGCTCTGATCTTAATTCGTCTGGCCCCGGATCCAAGATGAAAAAATTTTGGGCATTGGTGCAGATGCTCTCCTCCTCTGGATTCTATGATTCTACGGAGAAGATCTCTGATGCCCATGGAATAGAATGTGTGAACAGCTCTTCAGAATGGCCCATTTGTGGTTCCCCACAGTCAGTTGGGCGTTTGGAAATTTGTGAGGCGGGGGAAAATAAGGGTGATTGGGGTGCCACCTCTGAGAATTGCACTGTGTGTGATGTTAATGTGGGGTCAGAAGAGGAGAGGCCACTTGATGCAGCACTTGCCATTCACTGTAGCACATGCCCTTTCTGAGCCACATACAAGACGTTCCGTCGAACACCAAGCCTATTCCCCAATTCCCTCTTCCACCACAACCTCACTTTTTCCCCCTCATGTTGTAATTAGCCTTCCCCTCTTGTAACTGGCTGTTTCATAACCTTAGGCCCAGGGCCACATCTGTCAGTCACCTGTCTCTAAATGAACAATCACTATTTATTTTCTTAGATGGTGTGCCTCAACAACACTGTTAAACCTAAGGATTTTTAAGTGGAAATCTGGCCTTCTGATTAGTCGCTGAAATACAGCTTTAGCACAAAATATTTGGAGTAGCTAATTGGGCCTCGTGGCTGCACCACAATATTCGGTTTAACTATTTTTACGTAGAAATCTGGCCTTCTGACTTGCCACTGAAACACAGTTTTAGCATAAACGATTTGGAGTAGGAAATTGGATCTTGTGACTTCAACACTATATTAGGCCTAACAATTTTTAAGTGGAAATCTGGCCTTCTGATTTGCCACTGAAACACAGTTTTAACACAAACGATTTGGATTAGCAAATGGGGCTTCCCAGACTGCCACACACTATTTCGATGCCGGAAGATCGATTTCACACAGTACATGATCCTATCCATTTTATTGACAAGTTCACTTTCAGCAGCAGCACCAGCACTAGCGCAGGAGCGACCTTTCTGCACTGTGACACTGAGCGAATAGTGCCAGCAAAACAAGATGTCCACTTTTTATAAGGCCAGGGACATGTGACTTCAGCAGCAAATCACAGAAGACCTTGTGTCATGACATTGTGAATGGTTTCTGCGCCCTGATTGGTTGCCGGAATCAACACACATAGTTAAGGGAAAAATAACATAGGCCAGGTTGTGGGCTGGCCTCAGCCCTTCATGATTTTAAGAAATCCCAACAACTCCTTATAGTGTGATCGCAGAAGTTTGAGACTGATGTCATATTTTGTATACAGATTTTATCTGCGCTTAGAGATCAAACATGGCCTAGCTGCTGGCGGTTAAATGGCCCCTGTGGAATTGGGGCCTTTTGGTGGGGGTTATAATCATGAGAAAATATATATATCTGTTTGCTTGGTTAACCCCAGAGCCAAAAACGTATGTCTCATTAATATTGGATAAATAGAAATTTCAATATTTTAAATTTTCATTCGAAGACAATGTCTGCACTGTTTATTGTAACTGCAGTGACCATGGCTATTTGTTAAGGGTGTGAGATCTTCCTGTGATCCACTTAAAACCTAATAGCCTTTTCCTGTATCTCAGTGTATGGACAATACACTTCGCTTCAATCACCTTGGCATAAAGAGGGATCCTTGCATGTTAATTATGCTACTTCATATCTCTTAGTGCACTGCATTTTACATAAAGGCAGGTTTGAGTGCATCCTCAGCGTATCCTCACCCATCCCCTGCAGACTGTGAGCCCTCGCGGGCAGGGTCCTCTCTCCTCCTGTACTTGTGTGTGCCTTGTTTTACTCATGTTTATTGTACTTGTCTATAATTGCCCCTTCCATGTGTTAAGTGCCATGGAATAAATGGCGCTATAAAGTTAAATGATAATAAAAATAATATATAAACCTACATAGAAGGAAATACCAAAAATAGCAAAAACAATTCCCGTAAGTACCTATGAACATACAGACTGAAAAACTAAAAGATTTGTTCACAAATTAGGCAAAGTAATCAATATTCTTTAAAAATAAATACATTTTTATTTTCGCAATAAATAAAACACAACACCATTAAAAAAGTTTAGTGAGAATCAGGAAAAGATAAAAATAGTAACACAAAGAAGGGAGACGGATGTGCATAATGTGAACACGAAGATCAATTTATTAAACAATGTGAAAGTAAGTAAATAACCCTGTGGTCCAACATATAGAATACTGTACATTACCTTACATCCGGAATAAATACATAGGAAAATAAGAAAAGGGTCCACTATATACAGCCAAGGATATAATGAAATCATGAACAAGTGCTTGTGCAACAAATTAAATGATTATATGTCACCTACTCAAGTGCTGATGATAATAAATAGAAGACTCTGTGCCAAATAGGACCAAATGAATGTAAGCACTTGACCAGGAGGTAGTTCAATATATTGCACACAATCTGATTACATGAGGCTCAAATGCAGAGAGTGGAGAATGTAATCACTATAGAAATGGCAGTGGACAATTCATAAGCATATACAATATACCAGATCCAAGATGGATGCATACTAACCAAGTGGAGCACACCACGTCCCTCTCCACCAACTTCAAAGCTCGTTTCGCTTCCACTTCGGCAGGGAGTGAGGTGGCGAGGGAGTGAATCATTTAAATTGGGTCTGTAGAGCTGATTTCACCTGCAATCAGGGACGTCACATTATCGGACACCGCACACAGCACATGCACATTTCCCCAAGGGGAGAAAAAAGAGAAAAGGTGAAGTAAAGGTAGGTGGGAAAAAAAGAAGGTGAGGGAGGGAGGGAATAGGGAAAAGATGGATAATGTGAGGAATCCAAAAGGATACCACTTGTAAGTTTTTTGCCAAATAAAATAAAAAGAAAAAACATCCTGCCACTCTAGATTCAGTCCCATAAATAATCAACCTAAGTTAAAGCAACCATATAATTGATGTAACAGCCCTGCTGGCATCACTGCATGGCTTCCCATCTCCCATCTTACTCACCACTCCGGGCCATGCTCTGAGTTCTGTCCTCTGCCGGCTCCATGCTCTGGGCCTCATGTGTAGTGAAACCTCCACCAGGGGGAGCTGGTGAGGGAAGAGAGGTTAAACACTAAGCGTAGCAACACAGATCTCTGTCACAGGTGTCACAGGTAATGAGAGATGTCAGACAAGCCAAGGTCATACACAGAGAGGTCAGCACTGTACACAGGGGCAGTCAGGAGAATAGTCAGGGACAAGCAAGAAATCAGAGACTACCGGGAGCGTGGTTACCTAAACGTGAGACATAAGACAAAGTCGGGGTACAAGCCAGAGTGGAAATCAGTATGGGAGCGTGGTATCACAGACGGAAAACAAGAGGCGAAATCCAGAGATCAGATCGAGTCATACACAGGTAAAGGCAATCAGAGGCACACAAGGATCACGAAAACCAGAATACAGGTCACGGGCTCAAGCTGGGAAGCATGAACTATCACTAACACTGGTCAGCAGGCTGTGAGAGACTGAAATAGCCCAGCTAGCTCAAGAACGAGGCTGAAGAGATTAACCCCTGCATGACCAGTCCCAAGAGAGGAAAGAAGAAAATAAACTCCGGACTGGACCATGACATCATATCCTTGCTTGCTGCATACCTCCTGGCTGTATGCTTAGGGTGGTGGCCCTGGCACTTCCTGTTTCTTATACAGACTGTGTGCACCTTCATAAGGTGTCCCAAGCCAATTGCCAAGAGACATAAGGTGGCAGTGGCTCTGCTCTCTGCTCTGCAACCTGCGCCTCTGCTCTGTCCTCTGTTCCGCACTCTACAGCTCCACTCCACACCCTGCAGCTCTGCTCTGCGCTCCACACCCTGCGGCTCTGCTCTGCTCTCTGCACCCTGTGGCTCCACTCTGCTCCCATTCCACACCCTGCGGTTCTGCTCTGCTTCTGTTCCGCACCCTGCGGTTCCGCTCTGCTCCCATTAAGCACCTTGCAGTTTCGCTTTGCTCCTGTACCGCACCTTGTGGTTATGCTCTCCTTCTGTTCTGCACATTGCGGCCCTGCTCTGCTCTCGTTCTGCTCCCTGCGGTTCCTGTCCCTTTAGCCTGTACTGGCTCCTACCGGTTCCAGTCCCTGCAGTCTGAACAGGTTCCTACCTGCTCCCTTTTCCCACTCATACCTGTCTGTGTTCTTGTCCTACCCAATCCTGTTCCAGTCATGCTATCCTTGCCCATGTGCCTGCCAAGAGTGCCAGCCGCGCCCGCCCGCCTGCCAAGATTGCCAGCCATGCCCGCCTGCCAAGAGTGCCACCCATGCCCGCCTGCCAAGAGTGCCAGCCATGCCCGCCTGCCTGCCAAGAGTGCCAGTCATGCTTTCCTGCCTGACAAGTGTGTCAGCCGTGCTTGCCAGAGTACCAGTAACGCCCGTCTGTACTTGCTTGCACCTGTTAATAGTGTTCAGTCCTTCAGTAGGATCAGCTGCCATAGCCAGACACCACCTTGGAGTGGTTCCTGACAGCTACCTGCTGCACAAGCCTGACCTCACCATCAGAGGCTCTGGTGAACACCAAGGCAGCTGTCCTAGTCACGCCCCTTCCAGGGTAGTTTGGTTTGTGGCACAGTGGGGCCGCAATCCCTCGCTCGCGCCACCCAGTCAGGGCGCAAGCATTACAATTGCTTATAACCATGAGATAAATATAGAAGATATATACATATTTTATTATGCTATTATATTAAGGACAAACGTATCTCGTCCGGAAGCAGCAACACAAGGAAAGGATTTAAAGAAAGCTGGAAAAAACACTTTGTTCTTTTAACCCTCCTTGTGTTATTTTTACGTTTTCCTGATTCCCCTAAACTTTTTTAATGGTGTTGTGTTTTAATTATTGTACAAATAAGAATGTATTTATTTTTAAAGAATATTGATTACTTTGCTTAAATTTTGAACAAATCTTGTAGGTTTTTAGGTTTGAGTGCTAGCTCCTATTTCCTTATGGCAAATTGAAAAGGGAAAGAAAAAATAGGGAGAGGGATATGAAGGACCTAAAGGATTTTTCATATTTGCTATGACAAGTAATAGAATTAATGGCTGCAGATTACTCTTATGTCTCTCACAGTACCGATAAAAAGAACTTCAGAATTAGGGCCTTCACCCATATGAATCTGGACCTAAAATCGGACCGCTTGGGCTATGTCACGGAGTAGCTGCAGGAGGAGCAAGCAGGAAGCAAGGATGGTCACAAAAAGTTTAGTCATTTTCAATAGGACCCAAGTCATTACAAAAACAGAAGGCAAAATCTTAAGCTAAGATACAGCCAGGGTCAGATCCCTGGACATCAGGAGGGCTTAAAGAGACAGATGTTGTCAGAAGCTAGCAGGGTCAAGATTGGGATAAACAGAACTAGAAAAAAAGCACAAGATTATGGGGATGAATTCAAGCAATAACTGGCCACAACAGCAGGATGCTGGCTGTTTAAGCAGGGTGTGGTTATGCTCCACTGGCCACAGCATGGAGTTAATTACTAGAACTGATGAGTTTCTAGACAGCACACACAAATTTTCCCTGACTAGGTGGTATAATAGGTCTTATTAATGGGAACCGGTCACCCCCAAAATCGAAGGTGAGCTAAACCCATCAGCATCAGGGGCTTATCTACAGTATTCTGGAATGCTGTAGATAAGCCCCTGCCCCGATATATCCTGAAAGCTGAGAAATAGAGGTTAGATTATACTCACCCAGGGACGGTCCCGGTACGATGGGCGTTGCGGTCCGGGGCCTCCCATCTTCTTACGATGACATCCTCTTCTGGTCTTCACACTGTGGCTCCGGCGCAGGCGTACTTTGTCTGCCCTGTTGAGGGCAGAGCAAAGAACTGCAGTGCGCAGGTGCTGGGCCTCTCTGACCTATCCGGCACCTGCACACTGCAGTACTTTGCTTTGCCCTCAACAGGGAGACAATGTATGCCTGTGCTGGAGCCGCAGCGTGAAGACAAGAAGAGGACGTCATCGTAAGAAGATGGGAGGCCCCGGACCGGACCGCGACGCCCATCGGACCGGGACCACCCCTGGGTGAGTATAATCTAACCTCTTTTTCTCATCTTTCAGGATACATCAGGGGCTTATCTACAGCATTACAGAATGCTGTAGATAAGCCCCTGATGCTGGTGGGCTTAGCTCATCTTCGATTTTGGGGGTGACAGGTTCCCTTTAAACACAGTATGTCTGCACAGTACCTGTGCCTTCCAGTACTATAGACATCTCCTCTGCCACAAGCAACACACCAGGGTGAATATGGCAGTGACTGGCTTTGCTGGTTCAGGTTCAGGTCAAGACTGCTAAAACTAATTAAATTTGGAAAGCACCTTTAATTTTTACCCACTATTCCCCATTTTTAACCATATTTTCCATTTTTTTAAAATAAATATTGACAAAAAAATAAAAGTATAATATAAAAAGTAAAAAAGCTAAATGGTAAGAGAAAATAAGCAAAATATAAAATCAATGAGTTACAGCATATAATACAATATATATAAGCGTCATATATTAAGGCACTCCCCACCGGAATAAAAACATATACGGTATTCTTTCCAGTTTTAACTTTTTTTTTCTGCAAAAATAAATTTATTTGCATAGAAAAATGAAAATCTTTTCTTCACAAATATAGAAATGAAGGTGCAGCAAATGCTTTTTGACATGTCAAGGTACACTGTGAAAACAAGGTAGATCTCAAACTATAGTTGCATCCAGATTTTCTATATTAGATTTTCACAGAATGGCACCAGTCTGAAAAATAAAACTATAATGTGTAGATTTCTGAAGGATGAATAACTGGAATTACACTGGACATGGAGATGGATATTATATAGCATTTACGGAAAGACATAGACAAATCTAATCATCATATTTGATTGGATGAAATAATAATAAAACAAAGAAAATTAGAAAGTAAAATTGTCTAATATGCAAAACAAATTCTGAAGAAATGGTGATTGCATTAAATATAAATAGAGATCTACAAGTGGGCATTGCAACCCCATGTACTTACTGAATGTGATTAATTTATTCTTTATTTTTCTTATAGTGATGAGAGAAATGATGACGAACTATGAAAAATACAGCATTGGTAAAAAAAAATCTAACAAAAGAAAAAATCTTTTAATCACAGTGGGTGATATACGGTCATTGTTACACAAAATATCTTAGGAACCTCTGCATAGAGGTGAAGCACAGATCACCTCTATGTAGCAGAAATGCAGCATTGCTTTGAGCGCTGACCACAGGATGGCGCTCACAGCAATCTGCCATCAACAACCATAGAGATCTCAAGGAGAACTCAGGTTGTTATGGCAATGCACCGCTGACCCCCGATCATGTGACAGGGTTAGCGGTGCGAGCACTTCAGGCCGCGCGGCCGGCGGCGCTTGTTAAATACCACTGTCAGAGTTTGACAGCGGCATTTAACTAGTTAATGGGTGTGGGCGGATCGCAATTCCACTTGCGCCCATTGCAGCCACATGTCGCGGCTTTGAGGTGGGCTCATCGCCGGAGCCCACCTCAAAGTGGGGGAGTCTGCCAGCTGACGTACTATCCCATCAGCTGGCAGAAAGGGGTTAAGGTTACAATTCCATCTCCAGTGATCTTGATGTTCCTTTGTCCACAGTGCGCGTCATAATCAAGAAGTTTATAACCTATGGTACTGTAGATAATCTCCTTGGACATGTACTGCAGAGAAAAATTAATGAAAGGTTGCAACTCACAATATTCTAGATGGTAGATAAGCAGTCCAAATCAAGTTCCAAAGAAAGTGAAGCTGTCCTGGAAACTCAGGGTGCAATAGTGTCAGCAAAAACTATCCGTAGACATTTCAATGAAATGAAACACTATGACAGGAGACCAAGGAGGGCCCCACTAATGACACAAAGACCTAAAAAGGCTATACTGCAATTTACCAAAATGTATGTGAGTAAGCCAAAATCCTTCTGGGAAAGCATCTTGTGGACAGATAAGACAAAGATAGAGATTTTTTTTGGTAAAGCACATCATTCTACTGTTTACCAAAAACAGAATGAGGCCTACAAAGAAAAGAGCACAGTACCTACAGTCAAATATGGTGGAGGTTCAAAGATGCTTGGGGTTGTTTGCTGCTTCTGGTACTGGTTGTCTTGACTGTGTGCAAGGCATCATTAAATCTGAAGATTACCAAAAGGATTTTGAGTTTCAATGCAGTGCCCAGTAGGGTTGAGCGAAACGGGTCGTTCATTTTCAAAAGTCGCCGACTTTTGGCAAAGTCGGGTTTCATGAAACCCGATGCGACCCCTGTGCGGGGTCGGCCATGCGGTACGCGACTTTCGCGCCAAAGTCGCGTTTCAATGACGCGAAAAGCGCCATTTCTCAGCCAATGAAGGTAAACGCAGAGTGTGGGCAGCGTGATGACATAGGTCCTGGTCCCCACCATCTTAGAGAAGGGCATTGCAGTGATTGGCTTGCTGTCTGCGGCGTCACAGGGGCTATAAAGGGGCGTTCCCGCCGACCGCCATGTTACTGCTGCTGATCTGAGCTTAGGGAGAGGTTGCTGCCGCTTCGTCAGAAGCAGGGATAGCGTTAGGCAGGGTCCATTAACCACCAAACCGCTTGTGCTGTAGCGATTTCCACTGCCCAACACCACCTTCGGTGTGCAGGGACAGTGGAAGCTACATTTTTTTTTTTTTTCCCTCAGCGCTGTAGCTCATTGGGCTGCCCTAGAAGGCTCCCTGATAGCTGCATTGCTGTGTGTACGCCGCTGTGCAAACCAACTGCTTTTTTCAAAGCACAAATCCTCTTGTTCCTTCCTTTCTGCACAGCTATCTTTTTTGTTTGTCCACACTTTTTATTTAATTTGTGCATCAGTCCACTCCTTATTGCTGCCTGCCATACCTGGCTGAGATTACTGCAGGGAGATAGTAATTGTTGGACACTCCCTGTTGTTTTTTTTTTTTTTTTCTTTTTGTGGGAGATTAAAGGGAACCTGTCACCTGAATTTGGCGGGACTGGTTTTGGGTCATATGGGCGGAGTTTTCGGGTGTTTGATTCACCCTTTCCTTACCCGCTGGCTGCATGCTGGCTGCAATATTGGATTGAAGTTCATTCTCTGTCCTCCATAGTACACACCTGCACAAGGCAAGATTGCTTTGCACAGGCGTGTACTATGGAGGACAGAGAATGAACTTCAATCCAATATTGCAGCCAGCATGCAGCCAGCGGGTAAGGAAAGGGTGAATCAAACACCTGAAAACTCCGCCCATATGACCCAAAACCAGTCCCGCCAAATTCAGGTGACAGAGTCCCTTTAAGATTGACATTTCTGCTAGAGTGCCATCCCTGTGTGTGCCATCTCTCACTCAGTGGGCCATAGAAAGCATATTTATTTTTTTGCTTGATTTGGGTTATAAAATCTACCTGAAAAAATCACTACATCAATCAGTGGGAGAAAAATATTGGCCTCAGGGCTTGTGTGCCACTCTTGACTCCTGTGTGTGCCATCTCTCAGTCAGTGGGCCATAGAAAGCCTATTTATTTTTTTGCTTGATTTGGGTTCTAAAATCTACCTGAAAAAATCAATAAATCAATCAGTGGGAGATTAATATTGGCCTTTGGGCTTGTGTGCCACTCCTGACTCCTGTGTGCATCATCACTCACTCAGTGGGCCATAGAAAGCCCTTTTTTTTTTTTTTTGCTTTATTTGGGTTCTAAATTCAACCTGAAAAAATCAATAAATCAATCAGTGGGAGATTAATATTGGCCTTTGGGCTTGTGTGCCAGTCCTAAGCGTGCCATCTCTCTCAGATAGTGGGCCATAGAAAGCCTATTTATTATTTTTTTTATTGGGTTTATAAATTTTCCCTGGAACAAAAAAAAAAAAAGTGGGAGATTAATATTGGCCTCTGGGCTTGTGTGCCAGTCCTGAGCGTGCCATCTCTCTCACAAATAATGGGCCATAGAAAGCCTATTTATTTTTTTGCTTGATTTGGGTTCTAAAATCTACCTGAAAAAATCACTACATCAATCAGTGGGAGAAAAATATTGGCCTCAGGGCTTGTGTGCCACTCCTGACTCCTGTGTGCATCATCACTCACTCAGTGGGCCATAGAAAGCCCTTTTTTTTTTTTTTGCTTTATTTGGGTTCTAAATTCTACCTGAAAAAATCAATAAATCAATCAGTGGGAGATTAATATTGGCCTTTGGGCTTGTGTGCCAGTCCTAAGCGTGCCTTCTCTCTCTCTCAGATAGTGGGCCATAGAAAGCCTATTTATTATTTTTTTTATTGGGTTTATAAATTTTCCCTGGAACAAAAAAAAAAAAAGTGGGAGATTAATATTGGCCTCTGGGCTTGTGTGCCAGTCCTGAGCGTGCCATCTCTCTCACAAATAGTGGGCCATAGAAAGCCTATTTATTTATTTTTTGGGGGTTTTATAAATTCTCCCTGAAAAAAAAAAGGGAGATTAATATTGGCCTTTGGGCTTGTGTGCCAGTCCTAAGCGTGCCATCTCTCACTCTCAGATAGTGGGCCATAGAAAGCCTATTTATTTATTTTTTTATTGGGTTTATAAATTTTCCCTGAAAAAAAATAAAAAGTGGGAGATTAATATTGGCCTCTAGGCTTGTGTGCCAGTCCTGAGCGTGCCATCTCTCTCACAAATAGTGGGCCATAGAAAGCCTATTTATGGTTTTGGTTGATTTGGGTTCTAAATTCTACCTGAAAAAATCAATAAATCAATCAGTGGGAGATAAATATTGGCCTCTGGGCTTGTGTGCCACTCCTGACTCCTGTGTGCGTCATCTCTCACTCAGTGGGCCATAGAAAACCTTTTTTTGTTTTATTTGTTTTCTAAATTCTCCCTGAAAAAATCATTTTATTTTATTTGGTTTCTAAATTCTTCCTGAAAAAATCATTTTATTCTATTATTTTTTTTCCTAAAGTCTCCCTGAAAAAACAAAAAAAAACAAATCAGTGGGAGATTAATATTGCCCTTTCTGCTTGTGTGCCAGTCTTGACTCCTGGGTGTGCCATCTCTCTCTCTCTCTCCAATTGTGGGCCATAGAAAGCCTATTATTTTTTTAGCTTGATTTGGGTTCCAAAATCTACCTGAAAAAATCACTACATCAATCAGTGGGAGATAAATATTGGCCTCTGGGCTTGTGTGCCACTCCTGACTCTTGTGTGCGTCATCTCTCACTCAGTGGGCCATAGAAAGCCTTTTTTTGTTTTATTTGTTTTCTAAATTCTCCCTGAAAAAATCATTTTATTTTATTTGGTTTCTAAATTCTTCCTGAAAAAATCATTTTATTCTATTATTTTTTTTTCCAAGTCTCCCTGAAAAAAAAAAAAAAAATCAAATCAGTGGGAGATTAATATTTACATTTGTGCTTCAGTGACAGTCCTGCGTGTGTGGCATCTCTCTCATTTGTTGCCACCAACAACAGAGTGTGTAACATTGTGCCTGATTTTCGTTGTGGTCTCACTCACCTGTAAAGGGGTAGCTAAATCATACTGAAGTTATAGCTCACCGTGTAAGTTGTGTGACAGCAACAAATACCGTTAGTTTGTTTACGTTTTTAAAACAATGAGGAAGTCTGGTGGAAGAGGTCGTGGCCGGGGGCGTTCATTGTCAGCTGGTAATGAGGGTAGTGGTAGTGGTGGAGCATCAGCTGGTCATGGGGAAAAAAATATTGCACCTAAGTCTGGAGCTGTGGAGCCAGGTTCGTCGTCTGGCTACACAAGGCCTCGAACGCTCCCTTTTCTGGGAGTAGGAAAACTGCTTTTAAAGCCGGAGCAGCAAGAGCAAGTTTTGGCTTATCTTGCTGACTCAGCCTCTAGCTCTTTTGCCTCCTCTCGTGAAACTGGTAAATGTCAAAGCAGCGCGTCGTTAGTGGATGTTCACGGTCAGGGACAAGTCGCTTCCTTGTCCTCTTCAGCAAAAACAACAACAGAGAAGAATGCAGCAGGCGACACAACGGGTTACTCCATGGAGCTCTTTACACATACCGTCCCTGGCTTAGAAAGTGAAGCAGTTAACAGTCCATGCCCATTACAAGTTGAATCTGACATGGAGTGCACTGATGCACAGCCACAGCCAGACTACTATGCTGGTCCTTTGACTCAGACCACAACATTGCCCTCGCAGGGTAATGATCAAGAATCAGACCCTGATGAGACTATGTTGCCCCATCACGAACGCTATACCACCGACCGACACGGTGACACAGACGAAGTTGCACACGAGCTACAAGAAGAGGTAATAGATGACCCAGTTCTTGACCCCGATTGGCAGCCATTGGGGGAACAGGGTGCAGGCGGCAGCAGTTCTGAAGCGGAGGAGGAGGGGCCGCAGCAGGCATCAACATCGCAACAGGTTCCATCTGCCGGGCCCGTATCTTGCCCAAAACGCGTGGCAAAGCCAAAACCTGTTGGAGGACAGCGTGGCCATCCGGTTAAAGCTCAGTCTGCAATGCCTGAAAAGGTATCCGATGCTAGAAAGAGTGCAGTCTGGCATTTTTTTAAACAACATCCAATTGATCAGCGCAAAGTCATCTGTCAAAAATGTTCAACTACCTTAAGCAGAGGACAGAATCTGAAAAGTCTCAATACAAGTTGCATGCATAGACATTTAACCACCATGCATTTGCAAGCCTGGACTAACTACCAAACGTCCCTTAAGGTTTTAAGGTTGTAGCACCCTCGGCCAATGAAGCTAGTCAGCAACGCAACATCCCTTCCGGCAGTGTAGGGCCACCATTTTCCGCACCACCTGCAGTATCTGTGCAGATTTCTTTGCCAGGCCAAAGCAGTCAGGGTCAGGGAATCACCAGTTTCGTAGTAGGAAACACTGCATCTAGGGCACCGGCGGCAACAATACCATCTCCCACCGTCTCTCAGTCTGCCATGTCCACCGGCACCCCCGCTAGTTCCACGATCTCCAGCTCTCCAGTCCAGCTCACCCTACATGAGACTATGGTTAGAAAAAGGAAGTACTTAGCCTCGCATCCGCGTACACAGGGTTTGAACGCCCACATAGCTAGACTAATCTCGTTAGAGATGATGCCCTACCGGTTAGTTGAAAGCGAAGCTTTCAAAGCCCTGATGGACTACGCTGTACCACGCTACGAGCTACCCAGTCGACACTTTTTTTCCAGAAAAGCCATCCCAGCCCTCCACCAGCATGTTAAAGAGCGCATCGTCCATGCACTCAGGCAATCTGTGAGCACAAAGGTGCACCTGACAACAGATGCATGGACCAGTAGGCATGGCCAGGGACGTTACGTGTCCATCACGGCACACTGGGTGAATGTTGTGGATGCAGGGTCAACAGGGGACAGCAAGTTTGGGACAGTTCTGCCTAGCCCATGGTCTAGGAAACAGTTGACTGTAGCCGTTCGCACCCCCTCCTCCTCCTCTTCGTCCTCCTGCAGAAGCGAGAGCTCGTCCACAGACCGCAGTCGCACAACCACTCCATCCGCAGCTGCCACTGTTGCACACCAGGTCTCCCATTATGGGGCAGCTACTGGCAAACGTCAGCAGGCTGTATTGGCTATGAAGTGTTTGGGCGACAACAGACACACCGCGGAAGTTCTGTCCGAGTTCTTGCAGAAAGAAACGCAGTCGTGGCTGGGCACTGTAGATCTTGAGGCAGGCAAGGTAGTGAGTGATAACGGAAGGAATTTCATGGCTGCCATCTCCCTTTCCCAACTGAAACACATTCCTTGCCTGGCTCACACCTTAAACCTGGTGGTGCAGTGCTTCCTGAAAAGTTATCCGGGGTTATCCGACCTGCTCCTCAAAGTGCGTGGACTTTGCTCACATATCCGCCGTTCGCCCGTACACTCCAGCCGTATGCAGACCTATCAGCGTTCTTTGAACCTTCCCCAGCATCGCCTAATCATAGACGTTGCAACAAGGTGGAACTCAACACTGCACATGCTTCAGAGACTGTGCGAACAGAGGCGGGCTGTTATGTTTTTGTGGGAGGATACACATACACGGGCAGGCAGTAGGATGGCAGACATGGAGTTGTCAGGTGTGCAGTGGTCGAAGATTCAAGACATGTGTCAAGTCCTTCAGTGTTTTGAGGAATGCACACGGCTGGTTAGTGCAGACAACGCCATAATAAGCATGAGCATCCCCCTAATGCGTCTGCTGATGCAAAGTTTGACGCACATAAAGGATCAGGCGTCTGCAGCTGAGGAAGAGGAAAGCCTTGATGACAGTCAGCCATTGTCTGGCCAGGGCAGTGTACAGGACGAGTTAGCGGGCGAAGAGGAGGAGGAGGACGAGGAGGATGATGGGGATGATTATATTTTTAATGAGGAAGCTTTTCCGGGGCCACTGGAAATTGGTGGCGCGGCAAGGCCGGGTTCTGGTTTTTGGAGGGACACAAGTGACGTGGATTTGCCTGAAACTGCCCCTCAACCAAGCACAACCGCAGATTTGAGAACTGGAACTTTGGCCCACATGGCGGATTATGCCTTACGTATCCTCAAAAGGGACACACGCATTACTAAAATGATGAACGATGACGATTACTGGTTGGCCTGCCTCCTTGATCCTCGCTATAAAGGCAAATTGCAAAATATAATGCCACATGAGAGCTTGGAACTAATATTAGCAACCAAACAATCAACTCTTGTTGACCGTTTGCTTCTGGCATTCCCTGCACACAGCGCCCGTGATCGTTCTCACACGAGCTGCAGGGGCCAGCAGACCAGAGGAGTTAGAGGGGCAGAAATCAGAAGTGGCGTTGGCCAGAGGGGTTTTCTGACCAGGTTGTGGAGTGATTTTGCTATGACCGCAGACAGGACAGGTACTGCAGCATCAATTCAAAGTGACAGGAGACAACATTTGTCCAGTATGGTTACAAACTATTTTTCATCCCTTATCGATGTTCTCCCTCAATCGTCATTCCCATTTGATTACTTGATTACTGGGCATCAAAATTAGACACCTGGCCAGAATTGGCAGAATATGCATTGCAGGAGCTTGCTTGCCCGGCAGCTAGTGTCCTATCAGAAAGAGTATTCAGTGCTGCAGGTTCAATACTAACAGAAAAAAGGACTCGTCTGGCTACCCAAAATGTAGATGATCTAACCTTCATTAAAATGAACCACAACTGGATTTCGAAATCTTTTGCCCCACCTTGCCCGGCTGACACCTAGCTTTCCTATGAAAAGGTCTTGCCTGTGGACTATTCTGAATGCCTTTTCCAATCTCGTAATTTTCTGCACCTGATTGTCCAGCATACGACATGTTTACACCTCACTAAATGGCCAAACTCCCCACATGGGGCCGTGGTATCGACACTTGGCGACAGCACCCGTGAGAGTGCTGTTTGTCTGAAGAGGTGGGTGTGCCCGCTTTTGGTCGACGGCACTGCCACTGGGTCCCTCCTAGTACAATAAAGTGTCTCTGGCGGTGGTGGTGCGCACCCAACGTCAGACACACCGTTGTAATATGAGGGGCCCTGGGCCTGTACCGCCGGCCACAAGACAGTTCCCCCCCCCAGCTCAAACAGTGTTCTACCACTTGCAAAATTATCTCACAGCTCCACCAATGTTTAGTCTATGCGTTGACATCCTTCAATGCCTGCCACTGACAATACCATTGTATTGACATTTTTGTTATGTTAGGCCTTCGAAGCCTGTCTGCGGTCATTCCTTCCACTATGCCTCCACTGACCACACCACTGCTGCCCGTGTACCCCTGGAACCAATTTAAAATTGCCTACAGCCAGCCCAATTTTTTTATTTTAGGCCTTCGATGCCTGTCTGCGGTCCATTCTTTCTACTACTACTACACTGACCAGGCCACTGCTGCCCGTGTACCCCTGGAACCAATTTAAAATTGCCTACAGCCATGTGTTATTATTTTAGGCCTTCGATGCCTGTCTGCGGTCACTCCTTCCACTAGGCCTCCACTGACCACACCACTGCTGCCCGTGTACCCCTGGAACCAATTTAAAATTGCCTACAGCCAGCCCAATTTTTTTTATTTTAGGCCTTCGATGCCTGTCTGCGGTCACTCCTTCCACTAGGCCTCCACTGACCACACCACTGCTGCCCGTGTACCCCTGGAACCAATTTAAAATTGCCTACAGCCATGTGTTATTATTTTAGGCCTTCGATGCCTGTCTGCGGTCACTCCTTACAATATGCCTCCACTGACCACACCACTGCTGCCCGTGTACCCCTGGAACCAATTTAAAATTGCCTACAGCCAGCCCAATTTTTTTATTTTAGGCCTTCGATGCCTGTCTGCGGTCACTCCTTCCACTAGGCCTCCACTGACCACACCACTGCTGCCCGTGTACCCCTGGAACCAATTTAAAATTGCCTACAGCCATGTGTTATTATTTTAGGCCTTCGATGCCTGTCTGCGGTCACTCCTTACAATATGCCTCCACTGACCACACCACTGCTGCCCGTGTACCCCTGGAACCAATTTAAAATTGCCTACAGCCAGCCCAATTTTTTTATTTTAGGCCTTCGATGCCTGTCTGCAGTCCGTTCTTTCTACTACTACTACACTGACCAGGCCACTGCTGCCCGTGTACCCCTGGAACCAATTTAAAATTGCCTACAGCCATGTGTTATTATTTTAGGCCTTCGATGCCTGTCTGCGGTCACTCCTTACAATATGCCTCCACTGACCACACCACTGCTGCCCGTGTAACCCTGGAACCAATTTAAAATTGCCTACAGCCAGCCCAATTTTTTTATTTTAGGCCTTCGATGCCTGTCTGCGGTCCGTTCTTTCTACTACTACTACACTGACCAGGCCACTGCTGCCCGTGTACCCCTGGAACCAATTTAAAATTGCCTACAGCCATGTGTTATTATTTTAGGCCTTCGATGCCTGTCTGCGGTCACTCCTTCCACTAGGCCTCCACTGACCACACCACTGCTGCCCGTGTACCCCTGGAACCAATTTAAAATTGCCTACAGCCAGCCCAATTTTTTTACTTTAGGCCTTCGATGCCTGTCTGCGGTCACTCCTTCCACTAGGCCTCCACTGACCACACCACTGCTGCCCGTGTACCCCTGGAACCAATTTAAAATTGCCTACAGCCATGTGTTATTATTTTAGGCCTTCGATGCCTGTCTGCGGTCACTCCTTCCACTAGGCCTCCACTGACCACACCACTGCTGCCCGTGTACCCCTGGAACCAATTTAAAATTGCCTACAGCCATGTGTTATTATTTTAGGCCTTCGATGCCTGTCTGCGGTCACTCCTTCCACTAGGCCTCCACTGACCACACCACTGCTGCCCGTGTACCCCTGGAACCAATTTAAAATTGCCTACAGCCATGTGTTATTATTTTAGGCCTTCGATGCCTATCTGCGGTCACTCCTTACAATATGCCTCCACTGACCACACCACTGCTGCCCGTGTACCCCTGGAACCAATTTAAAATTGCCTACAGCCAGCCCAATTTTTTTATTTTAGGTCTTCGATGCCTGTCTGCGGTCCGTTCTTTCTACTACTACTACACTGACCAGGCCACTGCTGCCCGTGTTCCCCTGGAACCAATTTAAAATTGCCAACAGCAATGTGTTATTATGTTAGGCCTTCGATGCCTGTTTGCGGTCACTCCTTCCAATAGTTCTCCACTGACCAGACCAATGCTGGCCGTGTACCCCTGGAACCCAGCTGAAAGTGCATGTAGCCTCCTTTTTTTCTTTGTTTTATATTTAGAAAGCCCAGATGAACTACGCTGTGCAACGGTTCAAGCTACCCAGTCGACATTTCTTTTGCGAGAAAAGCCATCCCAGCCCTCCACCGGCATGAAAAAGTCTGCATTGTCATAGCACTCAGGCAATCAAACAGTAGAAAGGTGCACCTGACAAGAGACGCATGGACCAGTAGGCATGTCCACAAAAAGTTACGTGTCCATTACGGCGCACTGGGTTAATGTGTTGGATGCATGGTCCACAGGGGACAGCCTACAAAGTCTGTCTGCAGTCCCTAATTCCAATTTTCCTCCGCTGACCACACCACTGCTGCCCGTGTACCCCTGGAACCAATTTTACAGTGTCTACAGCCTAATTTTGTTATGTTAGGCCTACTACGCCTGTCTGCGGTCCCTCCTTCCAATACTCGTCCACTGACCACACCACTGCTGCCCGTGGACCCCTGGAACCTATTTTTAATTGCATAGAGCATCCTTTTTTTAATAGTAGGCGTACAAAGTCTGTCTGCGGTCCGCTATTGAAATTGTCCTCCACTGCCCAGAGCACTGCTGCTTGTGTACCCCTGTAACTTTTTTAAGCTGCAGTGAGCCACATTTTTGGGTTAAGTCCTACTACCTGTGTCTGTCTGCGCCACTCAATTCAGCTGTGTTCCTTTGAAAAAAGCTGAGCGTCAATAGTCTTGTTTTCAGCCTCTAGGAATTTTAAAACTGCATTGGGGGTACAACTTTGGTAGGGCCTACTAACGGTGTCTGCCTCCCCAAGGTGTGCCCCAGGTTTCCTCGCCATTGCTTCGATCTTAATGCTCTCGTTTAGTAGTTGTTGGAAACTACACTGCATTAGGCCTACAAATTGGGTATGGGGTGTAGAGAGATGGTGTGTTCCACTCCAAGGTGTTCTCCAGGTTACCTTTCCTGAGCTCCGATCTTCCGGCTCTCGTTTAGTAGTTCTTGGAAACTACACTGCATTAGGCCTACAAATTGGGTATGGGGTGTAGAGAGATGGTGTGTTCCACTCCAAGGTGTTCTCCAGGTTGCCTTTCCTGAGCTTCGATCTTCCGGCTCTCGTTTAGTAGTTGTTGGAAACTATGCTGCATTAGGCCTACAAATTGGGTATGGGGTGTAGAGAGATGGTGTGTTACACTCCAAGGTGTTCTCCAGGTTGCCTTTCCTGAGCTTCGATCTTCCGGCTCTCGTTTAGTAGTTGTTGGAAACTACGCTGCATTAGGCCTACAAATTGGGTATGGGGTGTAGAGAGATGGTGTGTTACACTCCAAGGTGTTCTCCAGGTTGCCTTTCCTGAACTTCTATCTTCAGGCTCTCATTAAATTGTGGTTAAACGGAACAACTGCATTTGGCGTACTAGTTGGTTTGGGGCCTACTATCGGTGTCTGCCGCTTCTTGCTGTTCTCCTGGTTTCCTGTCCTGAAATTCCATTTTCAGGCTCTCGTTAAGTAGTTGTTAATGTTAGACTGCATTTGGCCTACTAGTTGGGTTGGGGCCTACTATCGGTGTCTGCCACTCCTTGCTGTTCTCCTCCACTGAACAAAGCTGTGCCGCCTGTTTACTACGGTTGCCAATTTTGAACTGCATTTCGACTACTTACTGATTTGGGCCTACTCTCTGTGTCAGCCTCTCATTCCAGTTGTCCTCCACTGCAATGCCCCCTGGTTAGTCCTGTGTTACCAATTTTGAACTGCATTTAGCCAACTTTATTCTTTGGGCCTATATCTGTGTTTCCTCCTCATCCTGCCCATTGCCCAGCCAGTGATAGATGAGTCTGCTGGTACATTGACCCATAATGCAAAATTCCCCGTGCACGCTACACAGCAAGATTGTGACCCTGCTGAAAGTCAGGTTCCTCTTCCCGCATACCATACCACCTTACACGGAGACAAAGAGGAAGGTGCAGATGAAAGTGCAGGTTCCTTCATCAGGTGGGGGGAGGAATACTAGTTGGCGACGTCACTGGCACAGGGCCTCTCATAGTACGCAAAAGTGTTGCTGCCGGTGGGAGGCGCCCCCGCCATGCAAACACACCGCTGTTCTTTGAGGGGCCCTGTGCCAGTGCCAATGCCAACGAGTGGGCCCCCCCTGCTTGCTCAGGATCACAGCACTTGCAAAGTTGAAATACTTACCTCTCCCTGCTCCACTGCCGTGACGTGGTCCAGATTTACTGGGCCCACTAATTACTTGAACCAGCCCTACCCCCCACAACTTTAGCCAAATGACCCCCAATTTCAAATGCCTTCCAATTATTATAAGGTAAATTACGATTGACAAGCTTCTTTAACAAGAATGGATGTTTTTGCCATTAAAATGGGCAGTGTAGGTGTTTTCCTGGCCTCCACTCACTGCCGACTATGCTCCCCCATTGACTTGCATTGGGTTTCGTGTTTCGGGCGATACCCGACTTTTCGCGATAATCGGCCGATTCCACTCGACTTGACTTCTAAGATAGTCGGGTTTCGCGAAACATGGCTCGACTCTAAAAAGGTCAAGGTCGCTCAACCCTAGTGCCCAGTGTCAGAAAGCTGAATTTGCATGCTAGGTCATAGGTCTTCCAACAGGACACTGACCCCAAACATACTTCGAGAAGCACACAGAGATGTTTGGAAACAAAGTGCTGGGGAGTTCTGAAGTGGACAGCAATGAGTCCGGATCTCAATCCCATTGAACACCCGTGGAGAGTTCTTAAAATTGCTGTTGGGAGAAGGTGCCTGCAAATATGAGAGACCTGGAGCAGTCTACAAAAGAAGAGTTTTCCAAAATTCCAGCTGAGAGGTGTAAGATGCTTGTTGATGGTTATAGGAAGTGATTGATTGCAGTTATATATTCCAAAGGGTATGCAATCAATTGTTAAGTTCAAGGTTCCAACAATTTTGTCCCAGACATTTTTGGTGTTTTATGTGAAATTATGTCCAATTTGCATTTTTTTCTTTTCTTATATGATTTTTTTGTGTTGATCCAATACACAAAAGGATATAAACATGTGCATTATGAAATATATGTAATTACAATACTTTTTGGGGGAGAAATACTTAATTTTCTGGAACAATTTCAAGGGTGTCAACACTTTGAGTCATGACTGTACATAGAAAGACAGGGAGGTTGGATTATCTTAACCCCCATTATCTGCAGAAAGAAACAAGCAAATGGTACTATATATGCCTGCATCATTTAGATTAATAGGCAAAAAAGTAACATTATCTGTTCCTACTTCATTTACATGGACAGTCATGTAGTCGTACTGTATGTATCTAGATTATTAACTAGAGGAGACAAGAAAGCAACACTAGCTATGTCTACATTATAAACTAGAGAGTCAAGGAGACAGTATTTTCCATGTCAATATCATTTAACTGGAGTGAAAGGTAAAGGTATAGTTACACTAAACGACTTACCAACGATCACGACCAGCGATACGACCTGGCAGTGATGGTTGGTAAGTCGTTGTGTGGTCGCTGGGGAGCTGTCACACAGACAGCTCTCTCCAGCGACCAACGATCAGGGGAACGACTTTGGCATCGTTGAAACTGTCTTCAACGATGCCGAAGGCCCCTGCAGCACCCGGGTAACCAGGGTAAACATCGGGTTACTAAGTGCAGGGCCGCGCTTAGTAACCCGATATTTACCCTGGTTACCATTGTAAAAGTAAAAAAAAAACACTACATACTCACATTCTGATGTCTGTCACGTCCCCCGCCGGCATCCACAGGGTTAAAACTGCTTTCGGCAAGAGCTCTGCTAATGCACGCGCTGCTGCCGAGAGTTTCCCTGCACTGACTGTGTCAGCGCTGGCCATAAAGCAGAGCACAGCGGTGACATCACCGCTGTGCTCTGATTTACGGCCGGCGCTGACACAGTGGACGCCGGGGGACGTGACAGACATCAAAATGTGAGTATGTCGTGTTTTTTTTTTTACTTTTACAATGGTAACCAGGTTAAATATCGGGTTACTAAACGCGGCCCTGCGCTTAGTAACCCGATATTTACCCTGGTTACCAGTGAACACATCACTGGATCGGCGTCACACACGGCGATCGAGCAATGACAGCGGGTGATCAGCGACCAAAAAATGGTCCTGATCATTCCCCAACGACCAACGATCTCCCAGCAGGGGCCTGATCGTTGGTCGCTGTCACACATAACGAGATCGTTAGCGGGATCGTTGCTACGTCACCAAAAGCGTGACATTGCAACGATATAGTTAACGATATCGTTAAGTGTGACGGTACCTTAACAGTATTATCTGTGCCCACACCATTTGCATGGAAAAATGAGTTGGCAGTGCTATCTTAAATCATTTACATAAGAGAGACAAGTACCATTATTATCTGTGCCTACATCATTTACATGGTGAGCCAAGGTGGCAGTACTATCTTTGGTTATATAATTTACAAAGTACATGATGAGACAGGTAGGATAACTGAGCCTAAATCATTTACAATCAAAGACAAGGCATCTGTGCTATCTGTGTCTACATCATGTACATGGAGAGGAAGGTAGCAGTACTACCTGTGCCCACGCTATTTACATGGCAAGTCCAGGTGGCAGTACAGTGTGTGTTCATCATTTACATGGTGAGCCAAGGTGGCAGTACTATCTGTGCTTATATAATTTACAAAGTACATGATGAGACAGGTAGGATTACTGAGCCTAAATCATTTACAATCAAAGACAAGGCAGCTGTACTATCTGTCTACATCATGTACATGGAGAGGAAGGTAGCAGTACTACCTGTGCCTACACGCTTTACAATGCAAGACAAGGTGGCAGTACAATGTGTGTCTACATCATTTACATGAAGAGATAAGGTGACAGCACTACTATCTTTATATCATTTACATAAAGAGACAAGGTGACAGTACTATCTGTCCTTATATCATTTACATAAAGAGACAAATAGCATTATTATATGCGCGTACATCATTTACATGGCAAGGCAAGTTGGCTGCACCATTTTCGTCTACATTATTTACATAGCGAGACAGGTATCAGTATTATCTGTGCCAGGAAAACATCATTTATGTGGAGAGACAAGGCAACAGTACTATCTGTGTCTACATAACTTAGGTTTCTAGTGAGGAGAGTAGGAGTGTTATTTGTTTCAGCTATGATGTCTTTGAGAAAGGGTGTGCGAGCCATACCCATATCCTAAATTATTTATGAAGAGGCAGATAAGCAGCATCATTTAGCGTTTCCATTTGCAGAATGTTGTATGTGCAGAAGTTCATATACTTTGACTGAACCTGAGGTATTTCTCTGAATGTTAACATCCACTAAGTGAGCGCAAATTCTTTAGTGAGGGGCAGTAGCTGACTTGGAAGGAAAGTTGCTTTCAAAAGGAGCACAATGTACAAGTGCCTGGCGTAAGAAGATTAGAACACTTCTTATGTTACACTAGATGGTGGCCCGATTCTAACGCATCGGGTATTCTAGAATATGTATGAAGTTTATTTACGAAGCGGTGTTTAAATCCCGCTGCAATATCGCTGATTGGTCGCGACCGGCCGGGCGCGACCAATCAGCGAAGCGTGGTTTAAATCCCGCGCCAATTCGTGGCCGGACTACGCCTGTCGCTGATTGGTCGCGGGCGGCTGGATCTGAGGCGTCTTTTTTCTAAGCTAAACAAGCCCAACGTTTCCAACCTCTCATCTTATCATTACTTCTGAATATCCTTTTAAAAATGTGGAGCCCAAAACTGGATCCCGTATTCTAGATGTGGCCTCACCAGTAATTTATAAAGGGGTAACAATACGTTGGGATCTCAAGATTTTCTCTCTCGTTTTATATACCCTAAAATCTTATTTGCTGCTGCCTGACATTGAGTACTGCCGCTCAGCTTACTTGTAACCACGATACCCAAGTCCTTCTCCTGTTCTGTAGTCCCGAGTATGGTCCCATTTATTGTATATGCAGAAGTAGGATTACTCCATCCTAGGTGCATTACACTACATTTATCTACATTAAACCTCATTTACCAAGTCTTTTCCCATTCAGTCATCTTATCCAGATTGTTTTGCAATATTGTAATGTCAAAGTCAGGTTTTAATATCCTACATAGTTTGGTGTTGTCAGCAAAGACACTTTACGCTCAGTGCCATCCGCAAGGTCATTTACAAAGAGGTTAAAAAGAATTGGTCCTAGTACAGATCCCTGCGGTCACCACTGCTCCCAGTACAGATCCCTGCGGACCCCACTGCTCCCAACACAGATCCCAGCAGTCCCCACTGCTCCGATGTACTGGTCCCTGTGGTACCCCACTGCTTCCAGTACAGATCCCTGTGGTCTCCACTGCTCTCAGCACAGATGCCTGTGGTACCCCACTGCTCCCAGTACAGATCCCTGTGGTACCCCACTGCTTCCAGTACAGATCCCTGCAGTCCCCACTGCTTCCAGTACAGATCCCTGCAGTCCCCACTGCTTCCAGTACAGATCCCTGTGGTACCCCACTGCTTCCAGTACAGATCCCTGTGGTACCCCACTGCTTCCAGTACAGATCCCTGTGGTCTCCACTGCTCTCAGCACAGATGCCTGTGGTACCCCACTGCTTCCAGTACAGATCCCTGTGGTACCCCACTGCTTCCAGTAGAGATCCCTGTGGTCTCCACTGCTCTCAGCACAGATGCCTGTGGTACCCCACTGCTCCCAGTACAGATCCCTGCAGTCCCCACTGCTCCCAGTACAGATCCCTGCAGTCCCCACTGCTCCCAGTACAGATCCCTGTGGTCCCCACTGCTGACTATGTCCTGTATAGAGAATGTACCATTTACGATGACTCTTTGTTTCATGTCATTTATCAAATTCCTTACCCATCTGCATGTAGCTTCCCCCAGTCCTTGGCTCTGTAGCTTCAGTATAAGGCTGTTATGTGGTATAGGAGCAAAGTCCAGATATATCACATCAGCCGCATTACCAACATCCAGATTTGCACTTACCTCCTCATAGAAACCCAACATGTTGGTTAGACATGACCTATCCTTCATGAATCCATACTGGTAGTCAGTTATTATATTATCTACAATATAACTCTGCAGCTCATCTCTTATAATGCTCTAAAGACGTTACACACTACTGATGTCAGGTTTACCAGACGGTAGTTACCTGGATCCACAATTTTATTTTTCTGAAATATTAGCACCACGTGAGCCATCCTTCAATCCTGTGGCACCGACCCTGTTACAAGAGAGTCTAAGAAGATGAGTTACATCGGTCTGTCAATTCCTGAGCTCAACTCCCTCAATATCCGTGGATGAATGCCATGTGTGCCGGGGGATTTGTCGATGTTTAATTTGCTCTGACGCAGGCATATTTCTTCTTGTGTTCAACTAGTTATATCAGGTGGTGAACTTTGATTTTAGCCATTTTGAAAGATCACTGGAACAAACAGTGTAATTTCCTAATGTAACATTGTGCGCTGATGACGTTTCTTGATGAATCTACTATCCATTAGGCTTTATATTTTACGCTTTTGTATTATTATTATTATTCCATTAGTTCTTCTCATCTTCTCATGCATTGACAGGAAAGCAGCACACTGTGTCCTCATAGAAGAATCAGCCATATTCCACTAGTTTTTCACTGATCACTCGAAGGAAGAGGTTACTTAGAAGAATATAGGAGTAAGTTTACATTCAATAGGAGAACACAGCAAGCAAAGTATCAAATATGCCTCGGATCAATGCATTAGACCTGTGCTTATGCCAGGACTTGTGGCCATAATGTCAAGCACATGAAGACACCTATATTAGACTTTTGTGAAACTGGCCTATATAGGAGTCAATAAAGATAGGAGAGGCAGATCTAGGTTGTCTGGCACCCAGGGAAAGAATTCAGCTTGGCGCCCCTTCCTATACACAGCATAAGGAGTCTGAATAGTTATGTGACCATTCATGTGCAATTTGCCCATTTACAATCGCGTACCAGCTTGCTGTACTTCATCATTCTCTCAATGCTTAGTAAAGAACTACAGCCCTTCCTTCATTGAGAGAAGCAAGAAGAGAGGCTAGTTGGCACATGGCCGTAATTATGTAAATCACATATCAGTGAGAACGTGATGACCGCTGGAACTGGCAAAGCAGAGCAGAATCCTGACAATGGGTATATTACATGCTGTTAGAATTGAGCATGCTATAGTGCTGAATTTTATTATTAAAGGAGATGTTCAGGTTTGTGTTGAAAGTCTGTAGTCATTCTCTGTGACTGCAGATTTCTGAATCCTCACAGCTTGCACACTGCACGGTGTCAGGATTCTTCAGTTGTGTGGCCCTATTCTGACTAAACATGCCTCATTCAATACAAGTGAATTGTGAATATACTTATTGTTTCATTACCTCCTGCTCTCACCACCAGAAGTGGAGAATCCTGTCAGCGTGCAATGTGCACACTGTGAGGATTCAGAAGTCTGCAGTCACATTTAATGAATCTAACATAAATACATATAAATGTAGTAAATGTTAACTTGTCAGACGGCACAATACTTTATTAATTTGGCCTGTATAACATTATGGATTAATAGTTATGGATTAATATATATCAACAGGATCAAAACAAATAACAGCACAGAAATACGTCACTAAAACCACATCAGTACACAAATACATCACCAGAGCCACAATCAGTACATGAATACAGCACTAGATCAGTCATCAGTAGAGGAATACCGCAACGGAACCACCAGTACAGGAATACATCATCTGAAAGAGGTGAGTACAATTGAAATCTACGAACCACTGTGACGGCGGTGGGTGTGGACCTACTTAATCACGAGCCATGCATACCCTAGGGGGGGGGTGGCTGAGCGACTGCCAGGTTCTCACTAGAGCCTCTGATGGTGAGAATACGCTTGACTGCAGGTAGTCGCTATGTATCACTCCAGGGCGGTCCCCGGATCTACTACAGCTTACCAATGGGTCAAAGCAAACAGACAATCCCTGCATGTGTTGTAGCTGTCGAACAGCCGTGAGACATGCAGCCACAGAGACTCGAACATATTTTTCGAATACGCCAAAGTCACTCAGTTAGCACATGAGCATGCTTGGAAAACACCTCATCCAAGCACATTCTCTCCTCGTCAATGGGGAGGGCAGAAAAAGAGAAGAATATCTTGTGCCACTGTACTTGAAAGAGAAAGAAATTATGTTAAACTAAATTTGCGCTGCTATTCCCTTAAAAGGAAACCACGCGGGAAACTCTCTGCTACAAAATGATAGAGGACAAACTTTCTCTGCCACAGTTGCATAGATTATATAAAATAAACTTATTTTGAAAGATGAAGGACAAATTCAGCTCAAGTTCATCCATATTGGGTATATAAAACATGTTTCCTGCCTTTATATATCAGGGTGCCTCTCCCTCTGTCACATTTGAGGTACTGTGCTTTGCACTCAATGTAGTACAGTGATGTTTAAGTGCCGGTATTTCACTATTTAACAAATCGCGATCCACCCTTGGCTGTTGACTAGTTAAATGCCGCTGTTAATCTCTAACAGAAGCATTTAACTCGCACTTACAGGAAGCGTGCCACTAATCCCGCCCATAGATGACCCTGTCACATGATTGCGGGTCACCGATGGGTCGGCGTGACAACCAGAGGTCTGTAGCAGATTGTCTTTTTTAGATTGCTATGAGCGCCGCTCGGTGGTCGTCCCTCATAATAAGTGAGCATTTCTGCTACACACAGGCGATCCGACCATAGCCTTTGTGTAGCAGGGGTGATCAAAATACTGCAGATTCTAGTCTCCCATGAAGACTGTTGAAGCATGCAAAAAGTAAAAAAAAATGTTTTTAAAAATATGAAAAAATATAAAAGTTCGAATGATCCAGCCATTCACCCCATTCAAAATAAAACACTAAAAAAAAATCATCAAATATGCACATATTGCCCAACCTATCAATATAAAAAAACACTAATCCGAACGCTAAACGGCATAAAGTGAAATTTTTTTAAAAAAATGTCAGAATTAAGCCCTCATTCAGCTCCAGATCACAAAAAAATGGAGATTCTACAGGTTTCGGAAAATGGCGCCATTTATTTTTATTAACACATTTTTTTTGTTTATTTCCCACATTTAAATAAAAAAAGAACTTACATATGTTTGGTGTCTGCGAACAAGTAATGGCCTGAAGAATCATACCGGCAGGTCAGGTTTAGCATTTAGTGAACATGGTAAAAACAAAAAGACAAAAAACAACTGTGGACTTGCACTTTTTTTCTGCAATTTCACCGCACCGCAATTTTTTTTTCCAGTTTTCCAGTACAAGATATGGTGTCATTCAAAAGGACAACTTGTCCCACATAAAAAAAAGCCCTTGTATGGCCATATTCACAGAAAAATAAAAAAAAGTTATGGATTTGGGAAGAAGGGGAGCAAAAAAACAAAAATGCAAAAACGGAAATTGGCTTGGTGGTTAAGGGGTTAAATGAAATTTGTGTAATATTTTGGACTGTGGTGCAATCCTTATAGATACACCGATATCTAATGTCACAGCAAATTTCTTCAAACCAACACATCCAGTCCTCTTTTCCCCAACATCAGCATTCTGGTGCTGTTTTCTTACATTGTTAAGCTTCAAATAATATTTTTGCTTTGTCATGCTTTTTACTTTTTAATGAGGATATAATAAAGGTAGTTTGGGAAATATCTGGTGCCTTGCACCAGTTTTTTGTTCATCTATTATGTGACAGTTTGGAGACCCCGATACACATAAGATTGATGGTTTATTGGTATTGTGTGCTCCTGTATCAGCACCATACTTCCAAAAGTGACCATGTAAATGTTATGAATTTCAACTGATTTATTTGTATGGACGATCCCACCTTTTCCATGTCAGCAGATGACTGTGAAAAGAAGGATCGGACATGGCTGATTTCAGCATACCTGATCCTTTTGTTCTAGCTGGGGAGAAGCTACTATAAGATGTCCTTCTTGGAAAACATATACAGATTCATCAGGTGGTTTTTCATTCATATTCATATTGCATATAAATTAAATTTCACCCATTTGTAATAATAATGTATCGAAAGGTCACATTTCAGAGTTTGAAACTCGCACGTGAAGAGTCACTTGTGACACAATGGTGGCAGGGAGGCATCAGATTCCAAAATGGTGACTGTCTGTGCATGAAGTTTTGAGTTTTAGGGTACAAGAGGTGTAAATCAATTGTTATCATGCAGCAAGCGTTTCGAAGACAATTTGAAAGTGACCCACCCTGGTCACCAGAGCATTGGTGGTATCAACAATTTAAAGACACAGGATGCTTGTGTAAACGTAAAAGCCCCAGATGACCGGGTGTTACAGGTGAAGCGGTGGAGAGGGTTCGATAGACCTTTGCACCTAATCCACAGAAATCAACACGTCGCGCAAGTCTTGAACTTGGCATTTCTCAGCCAACTGTGCCATAAACCATGTTGCGCACAGCTATGGCAACATTTACAGCCATCCAACCATGGCATCCAATACATATTCTGTGCACTTTTTCAGGCAGCATTGGATGATGACAAATGTCACATTGTCCTAATACAGCTACTGTGGAAATCGAAAGAAATTCTCTGAAAGTAAATTTTTCAGTGCAATCTTGAAGGCAAAGGTGCACGCACACTTTTTTGGGGGGAAAAGATTGTGACAGGTGTATCGTACTTCGATATGTTATAGTTATGGTGGTTTCTGCAACTTAATTTTCCAACAAGATGTAGCTCCACTTTACTGGCGTTCAGAGGTGCCTCGCTATCTCAAAGAGGAACTCCCAAACCAGTGGATTGAGTGCTGTACTGGTGTTAACTTGGCACTCTTCAGACCTTGACCCTCCAGGTCTCCTGATCAGACAGTGTGTAACTTCTTCCTTTCGGAGTACGTCAAAGACATTGTTTAAGTGTCTCCTTTGCCAGCAACACTGGATGAGCTCCCGAACCACAATCCCGCCACTCCAATGATCACCGACGGGAACATGCTGAAGCGTCTTTGGGTCAAACTGGTAATAAGTTCACATGGATTTCAATACTGCAACGGGGAGAAGAGAAGAAATAAAGGCATCCTAAATAGTATAATACATATTATTTCAATATGATCTGTAGATGGAATCCAGTTATGTCATACATATCACCAGTACTGCGCCCGACGGTGCTCCACTGGGAACCGATGATCTTTAATGACCCAGTGGTTACTGACCACCACTGTACAAGATATGATCATCCACTTGAAAAACTAAGATGTGATGTCAGAGTTGTTGGGATTATAGGTAAGCCCTCTCGGCTGCGCAAAGAGACCTTAGTCCACTTTTTGATGCTTCTCTGGTATGTGAAATAGTGCAAGGAAATTTTTCTTTCGTGAATCGAATTTCAAAGTGTTAAAATTTGCATGGAAACAAAAATTTCTGAAAATTCAACTCATATTCGATCCTCCGCAGAGCAATCCCCTCATCTCTGAGTACATCTACACGGAGGGTCAGTATGAAGCTGACAGATTTGTAAACTGTACAGCTCTCAGATCGGCAGCTATACACACATTTAAGACGAATGAAAACTGAAGTCATCACTTGTGTTTTGATAGGAACAAGCCTCAGCTAATCCCTGTCTGACATTGAGATATGTGCTGAAAAAAAATGCTGTCTTACATTTGTATTTTGCCTGTATTCCCTATTACACGTTACTTCCCACAGTTATTTAGAAAAAAAATGAGTTGCTCTTAATCCATAGGCTAACATAACGCCACTTCTGACGCACATGTGTGTTTATGTGGATCTCAAGTAAAGAGGGTGTTAATGTATTTCATCAAATTTGTGGATTCTCTGTAACTAAACTTATGGAGACTAAGGGATTCCTGTTCGTCACTCAACCAGTGCATGTCTTTGCTACATGGAAATATTCATATCATGGCCCTCAGAGTGGCTATCCACCAGAGATGGTGACCAAGTAATGCAAGAACATCAGATTCCAGGATGAGATAAGGGATATGAAATGTGGTGGTTGGCCAATACACAACTCAGGAAGGAGGCTCAATTATGAATTAAAAATGTTTTTCCTTTAGTTTTTTGTAACAGTGTGTCCCTGTATAAATAAGACTACTAAGAAATTATGGAAAAAGCTCAGAAGACCATCATGGTTATCAGAGCTGTCTTACTGACTTTCAGAAATTGAAGTCATCGGGGCGTATTCTGAAAAATGTATTCTTAGTCAAGTCTACTGCTGATGACAAGAACACAACTGTTTTGACGATGGATAAGAAATTTAAAAACTGAGTAAAATTTTCGTTTTGGAGACAGTCACTGAATCATAAACAATAGATGGGCTGAAGCCAAGACAAGAGCCGAAAATTAAAACTAGTGGAAACCTAAAGTCTTACAAGCCAACATTCATATAATCCTACAACTTGAAGTTCGCGAGACTCCAGAGAAACCAGCAGCTACAAATAACTGTTTGCTGCATTGTACTAGCATTTTATCAGCTCCTCTCTTCATCCAATGAATTTCCTTTCTCATTATGCCTTTATCTGCACAAACCCATCTGTGCAGTAACTTGGTGGACTGAATAAGTCTCGGAGGTCAGGTTTATATAAACTCCCATCCAGTTAAATTATAGCACCACTTGATGGGACAAAGGCATAACTTTGAGCTCTTGGGTCTCAAGGCAAAATCTGTAACAGGGACACCTACCATCTGCCATTTTTAATAATGATGTATTCATGGTACCACTACCATGCCTGTCTCTGGAATTTGGGAAAAGTGAGTCTCTTGACAGCTGATTATGAAAGTTGAGCCAATTTCTCATGGCCATAGTACATTTTCACACCTGTGATCGTCACAATGCCCGCCCTTGAGGATACACAGAAATTAATATTATGGATTCTGCATAATATTGCTGTATTTTTATGCTAAGTGACAAAACTAGACTCAACATCTCTATGATCCTGGCAAAATGTAACATTTTCTCATAGCCCATTTTTTATTTATCCACAATACATTGTAAATATGGGATAGGTGTGAAATGTAAAGAGATGTTAAATATGTTCGCGCTATAGAAATAAAAAAAACATTATTTTTATGTAGGTCAGTCTCCTCACAAAAAAATATTTTTTTTTACATAGTTGCAAATAAAGAAAATGGAAATAAAACTTTTGGACAACTTAAATATGAACTATGGATCATGAATTATGAAGTGATGAGAGGCCATAACATTGCAGGCCCACTGCTATATAAAAGGTCAATTAACGTCTTATCAGCATCGTACTCGTCTCTTCCCATAACTCAAGATTTATATTTGCATCTTTCTTCAGTAATTTCTGATTAGTTCTGATTTCGCACACAACTCATTTATATGCCTGGAACGACATCTGGTAAAAATCTTAGTTACGCCAGAATAGTTAAGGAGTTTTGCAGGATGGAAAACATTGATAATGTCACTGACCTTTAGGGCGCATGGAAATGAATACTGATTTTATTTCATTAGATTGTTTTGAGAAATACACCAGATGGACAAAAGTATTGGGACAGTTACACATAAACACCTACAGGAGCTATTATTACATCTCATTCTACAAATATAGGCACAAATATGCAGCAGCTATAACAGCTTCCATTCTTCTACAAAATGTTGTAGGTGTTTGTAGTAATTTTTCCTTTTCTTCCAGAAGAGCATTTGTGAGGTCAGACACTGATGTTGGAGAAGACGGACGGGCTTACAATTTTTATTATTATTATTTATTTATATAGCACCATTAATTCCATGGTGCTGTACATGAGAAAGGGGTTACATACAGGGTTATAGATATCGTTTACAGTAAACAGGTTTACAGTGACAGACTGGTACAGAGGGGAGAGGACCCTGTTCTTGCGGACTTAAATTCTATGGGATAGTGGGGAAGAGACAGAAGGTAGGGGTGAGGAGGCGGCTCTGGCGGTGGTGAAGCGGCAGCTCTGGCGGTGGTGAGGCGGCGGCTCTGACGGTGGTGAGGTGGCGGCTCGGTTATTGCAGGCTGTAGGCTGAAGAGATGGGTTTTCAGGTTCCGTCTGAAGGATCCGAGGGTGGTGGATAATCGGACATGTTGAGGCATGGAATTCCAGAGGATGGGGGATATTTGGGAGAAATCTTGGAGGCGGTTGTGTGAGGAACTAATAAGTGTGGAGGAGAGTAGGAGGTCTTGGGAGGATCGGAGATTATGTGAGGGATGATATTGGGAGATTAGTTCAGAGATATAGGGAGGGGACAGGTTGTGAATGGCTTTGTAGATCAGTGTTAGTAGTTTGAACTGGATTCATTGGGGAATTGGGAATCTCCATATGGGTGTTGGATGGGGTTCATGTCAGGGCTCTTTGAGGACGGTCATGTTCTTCCACACCAAACTTCCCCAACCATGTCTTTATGGACCTTGCTTTTTGCACTGGGGCACAGTCATGGGGAACAGAAAAGGGCCTTCTCCAAACTGTTCCCATAAAGTTGGAAGCTATAATTCTCCAAAATGTCTTGAGCTGAAGCATTAAGATTTCCCTTCACTAGAACTAAGGGGCCAAGGTAGATCCATGAAAACCAAACCCAAACCCACAGCTTTATCCCTTCTCCATCAAACTGTACAGCAGGCAACAATGCAGTCAGGCAGGCAACGTTCTCCTGGCATTTTCCAAATCCAGACTTGAGCGTTCTCCTGGCATTTTCCAAATCCAGACTTGAGCATTCTCCTGGCATTTTCCAAATCCAGACTTGAGCGTTCTCCTGGCATTTTCCAAATCCAGACTTGTCCATTATATGCCAGATAGAGAACCATGATCAGTCATTGCACAGTGGTGGTAGTTTTACGCCACTCCATCCGAGGCTGCATGAAGCTACTTGGGTCATGAAGGTCCCGGCAGGGGCGCAGTGTGCGTGCTTATGTTAGTACCAGAGGAGGTTGGACTTTGCAGTTATGGGGTCAACAGAGCGTTGATGACTTTTCTGCGCTCTGCTCCTCAGTAATTGGTGACCCCGCTCTGTAACGTTACGTGGTCTCCACTGTGTGGCTTAGTTCCTGTGTTCCTTCCACTTTCCACAAATATCACTCATAGGTAATGGTGGAATATTTAGCAGGGAAGAAATGTCATGAACTTACTTGATACATCGGTGGCTCCTATTACAGGACCGCGCCGTATCAGAGAGTTCTTCACCACCAGACATTCTGTCACATTATGGCAAGAGATTTTATACACCAGGGAATGATGGGAGTGAATGAATAAGCTGAGTTTAATGATTATGATGTGTGTTCCAATACTTTTGTCCATATAGTTTAATTACAGATCCATTAAAGAGGTGTCTCTTTCCAGAGAGAATTTTAATTTATGTGCCTTAGATTTCTGTAAAATCATAAAATTCCTGCAAGTCCTGTTCCAATGCTTACCTGGTTTCCACTGGTCTGTGATTTCTGGTCCAATTCTGGCCCACTGTAAAAAGACAGAATTGGCCTTTTCCCAATGGGGTGAAACCAAGAAGCAGAGACCTGTGGGTTATCGAGGAAGGTTAGTATCATTTTGTATTATTTCACATCAAACTGAGGCATTAAGAAATATTCCCTGGGACATCTTTTGAAGAATATAATACTACATGCCCTGCATGAGAGATAATTTTAGAGGATCTGTCATCAGGTTTTTGCTATGTAATCTGAGAGCAGCACGATATAGGGGTAGAAGACCGGATTTCTGGGTTGCCTCACTTATTTGGCTGCTTGCTGTCATTTTAATACAATCATTGTTTTATCTACTGCAAATCTAGGAGTGCTTAGAATGTTGGTATAATCCCGCCCACACCACTGATTGGTAGCATCCTGTGTACACTGTCAGAAAGCTGCTAATCAGTGGTGGAGGCGGGGTTACATAGAACAGGTTGACTAAGTGGCACAAGGCAACTATTCTTCTAGTGATAATCTCCTGCTGATAAAACACAAATTTTATTGAGACAACAACGCGCAGCCAATTAAGCGACACATCCATCGTTGGAATCAGGGTTACAGCTCTTACATTATACTGCACTCAGATTATCTACTATATAATTGTCTAAGGCAGGCATGTCAAACACGTGTCCCGCGGGCCGCATGCGGCCCTTTACAGGCATATCTGCGGCCCGCACAAAAGTCTCCAACTTTGTCTCTAAACACAAAGTTTGAGACTTTTGTGCGGGCCACAGATGCTCAAAACTTCACGATCAGCACTTCCGGCTCTTCATTCATTGGCCGATATCCCTGCATATGACCTGCTTACGTGATCAGCAGCCGACCAACTAGCTCCGTGTCAATCCATGACGTGTGTACTTTGGTCGGCTGCTGATCACGTAAGCAGGTCCTATGCAGGGATATGGGCCAATGAGTGACGACCCGGAAGTGCTGATCGTGAGTTTTGTACATCTGCGGCTCGCGTGGCTGCTGATCACCGTCCTAAGTCAGGAAGGCTGAGAGTGACTGTGACCGAGGAAGAAGGGACCCACTGCCGCACAGGCAAAGTCCAAGTAAGTGAATGGCCCTCCTGTATGTAACGGTACCATTAACCCCTTCCCGACCTTTGACGCCACGTAGGTGTCATGAAAGTCTGTGCCAATCCGACCCATGATGCCTATGTGGCATCATGGAAAGATCGCGTCCCTGCAGATCGGGTGAAAGGGTTAACTCCAATTTCACCGAATCTGCAGGGACAGGGGGGTGGTAGTACAGCCCAAGGGGAGTGGCTTCACCCCCCCGTGGCTACGATCGCTCTGATTGGCTGTTGAAAGTGAAACTGCCAATCAGAGCGATTTGTAATATTTCACATATTATAACTTGTGAAATATTACAATCCAGCCATGGCCGATGCTGCAATATCCATCGGCCATGGCTGGAAACACTGATGTGCCCCCCCCCACCCCACCGATCACCCCCCCAAGCCACCGATCAGTCCTGCACACTGCCCCGCTCCCCTCCGTCCTGTGCTCCGCTCCCCCCGTGCTCTTGTCCGCTCCTCCCGTGCTCCAATCCCACCCCCGTGCTCCGATCCAACCCCCCTGCACTCCGATCCACCCCCCCGTGCTCCGATCCACCCCCCGTGCTCCGATCCACCCCCCCACCCCATCATACTTACCGATCCTCCCGGGGTCCGTCCGTCTTCTCCATGGGCGTCGCCATCTTTCAAAATGGCGGGCGCATGCGCAGTGCGCCCGCCAAATCTGCCGGCCGGCAGATTCGTTCCAAAGTGCATTTTGATCACTGAGATATAACCTATCACAGTGATCAAAATAAAAAAAAAGTAAATGACCCTCCCCCCTTTGTCACCCCCATAGATAGGGACAATAATAAAATAAAGAATTTTTTTTTTCCACTAAGGTTGGGGTTAGAACTAGGGTTAGAACTAGGGTTAGGGTTGCTGTATTTTTGTTAAATATATTAGTTGCTGTTGCGCACTGCAAATATATGTTGCTGTTACATATTACTACTTCATATCTTGTTTTCATTGACTGCTGTTAAAATACGTGTGTGACATTAACTGCTGTGTGCGGCCCTCGCAACAACCTCTTGTTACTCATGTGGCCCTCGGGGTACCCTGAGTTTGACATGCCTGATCTAAGGGTCACTTCTGTCTGTCTGTCCTTCTGTCTGTCACGGTTATTCATTCACTGATTGGTCTCGCCAGCTGCCTGTCATGGCTGCCGCGACCAATCAGCGACAGGCACAGTCCGGAAGAAAATGGCCGCTCCTTAATTCCCCGCAGTCAGTGCCTGTCGCCCGCATACTCCCCTCCGGTCACCGCTAACACAGGGTTAATGCCGGCGGTAACGGACCGCGTTATGCCGCGGGTAACGCACTCCATTACCGCCGCTATTAACCCTGTGTGTCCCCAACTTTTTACTATTTACGCTGCCTTTGCGGCATCAATAGTAAAAAATGTAATGTTAAAAATAATTAAAAAAAAATAAACCTGCTATACTCACCCTCCGTAGTCCGCTGAGCCGCTCCCGCCGGCCGCCATCTTCCGCTGCAGTTTCCGGTGGCAAAGATGGTATGGCAGAAGGACCTGCAATGACGTCACGGTCATGTGACCGCGACGTCATCACAGGCCCTGCGCGACAAGGACCTACCATGACGTCACGGTCATGTGACCGCGACGCCATCACAAGCCCTGCGAGCCTGCGCTAGAAAGACCTGCCATGACATCATGGTCATGTGACCAAGACGTCATCACAGGTCCTGCACTCTGATACCAACCCTGGGACCAGAAGCTGCCGTGGACTACAAGAGGCCTTCGGAAAGGTGAGTATATGTTTATTTTTTCACCTGTGACAAACCTGGCTGGGCAATATACTACATAGCTAGGCAATATACTACGTGACTGGCCAAAATACTACGTGGCTCTGTGCTGTATACTACTTTGCTGTGCAATATACTACGTCACTGGGCAATATACTACGTTACTGGCCAATATACTACGTGGCTCTGTATTGTATACTACATCACTGGGCAATATACTACGTTACTGGCCAATATACTACGAGGCTCTATGCTGTATACTACGTCACTGGGCAGTATACTACGTAACTGGGCAATATACTATGAGGCTGTGCAATATACTATGTGGCTGGGCAATATACTACGTGGCTGGGCAATATACTACGTGGCTGCGCAATATACTATGTGGCTTCGCAATATACTACGTAAGTGGGCAATATACTACGTGGCTTTGCAATATACTACGTGATTGGGCAATATACTATGTGGCTGGGCAATATACTACGTAACTGGCCAATATACTACGTAACTGGCCAATATACTACGTGGCTGGGCAATATACTACGTGGGCTGTGCAATATACTACGTGGCTGGGCAATATACTACGTGCGCTGTGCAATATACTACGTGGCTGTGCAATATACTACGTGGCTGGGCAATATACTACGTGGATGTGCAATATACTACTGGGTGGGCAATATACTACGTGACTGGGCAATATACTACGTGGGCTGGGCAATATACTACGTGGGATGTGCAATATACTACGTGGCTGGGCAATATATTACGTGGGCTGTGCAATATACTACGTGGCTGGGCAATATACTACGTGACTGGGCAATATACTACGTAGCTGGGCAATATACTACGTGGCTGGGCAATATACTACGTGGCTGGGCAATATACTACATGGCTGGGCAATATACTACGTGACTGGGCAATATACTACATAGCTGGGCAATATACTACGTGGCTGGGTAATATACTACGTGGCTGGGCAATATACTACGTGGACATGCATATTCTAGAATACCCGATGCATTAGAATCGGGCCACCATGTAGTATAGAACAAACCTGATGGCAGATTACTTTTAGAAATTGAGGGAGCACAACTCCCAGAGAAACACATGAATGAATGTGTTAAATTTACTAATAGTCTTACCCTTGGTTTCCTCAACAGATGTTGGATTGTCAAAGTCAATCACAGTGCCGAATTGTGCTTATAGTTGACATTCCCAGTGCTGTGAATGGTGATTTTAGCTGTTCCAGTACGCCTCTATTACTGAAAGCTGGAGGCTCCCGGGAGGAAAAAAGTTATTTTCCCAGTAGCTGCACTTTCAGTGAGGCGGTCGAGCAGCTGTGTAAAGCTATTAAACTTCACATTAATCATATATCTGCAGGTTACAAGAAAGGGTGGGGGAGAAAAACCAAGTACTTTTAAACGCTCCTCAGGGGTGGGGATTGGACCAAAACTAGGAATTTATTATTATGTTACTCCTATTGGAAGAGAGCCAGAAACACACGGGCTACTTGCACATTGAACAAGTCTGTAGAAACCTGTTCACACCATCAAGAAACTTGAAGACACAAAAAGAGCACAGCGAGGTCAAAAATAGTCTGTTGTAAAAAAAGAGAGAACTGAACAAAAGATTCCCATCTATACACAGAGTATTTGAAATAGTTTCCATAAAGGAATGAAGGCCAATGAATGCAGAATGGACAACGACACCTGTCTGTATCTATTCTATGTGTCTATTCACATGTGTTAACCTCAACAGAAAACTTATTGCCCATGAGCTACATGAGAATCATGACATCTAATAGACACTTTTGTCCTCTTTCATTAGAAAAATCTAGTTCACCTTCTGACATCCTCCACACGTCTCAGAATTCCAATGATTTGCAGAATTTCTTGCTTTAGGCCGATGCATCTGGATGTCAGATATCGTTATAGTGTAAGCTAAGCAGCGCTGCTCGTCTGTCTATCAGAGCTCTGGATACATTAACTTGTCATCTAGTGCTGATATATACATCTCTCTTTGTGCATCTTCTAACTGGCCCATTTTCCTGGAGAATTTGCCTATAATTAAGCAGGGATGACACTTGTGATTTGCTGTGTTTGAACCTTGTATGTGTCGTCCATGTGTCACTTGAAGCCTCAGAGCCTTAAAAAATCACATGTGTCATCTATCGTACTGGTGTCTTCTCAGCAGGGTCAGCATCTTGTCCACAATTTCCTGGATAGCCGATAAGAATAGGAATTATTTCTTCCAGTGTCCATAAAAAAAATGATGATGCGTCTGCGAACGCTGGCAGAGCTCGTACCGATCAGTGTAATTCACAGTATAATGTGCTCACATCAGAATTTTGAGCAGTAGATGGAGATTAGAATCTTGATGACTTACTATATTTTTCCAAGTTCTTGCTGAAGTAATCTAAAAAAGACTCCAAAACCTAATACAGAAACAAAATGAACATATACCCGCTGTAAGTAAATAAAAGCAACAATGCATATAAATAACATTGGGTTCTTCGTAAACACCGTTTTTGATCAAAAAAGTGTAAAAGCCACCCCACCAACGACAAGGTGTACCCGGTTGGGACGGTCCTAACCTCTAGTATCAAAACCTTACCATGCGTCAGTGACGTCAATGTGAATAAGGGCTGAGCAAGACCGGGTCCGAAATAGAAATACTCATCAAAGGGGAAGCTATATATGCGTAATGTCTAGCTCAAAGAAAGGAATATTTCAGTAAAATAAAATAATCTAGCTGGTATTCTTGGTTTTTAGGCATTACTTACAACAGCATCATTGGTACCATGACTCCTTGATATGGGATGGACACTCATTTTATTAGCAAATGTCTCAAACTACAGTAACAATATGATCCAAATAAAATAAAATACACAAACATTATTTTGGTCTTATATAACAACAGCTTTATTCAATATTACATGTCACTGTTAGGGCCAACGATCGAAAAGAAATCACAGCACGCATTTTCTTCTTCCATAAATCGGAAGAGACTCGTCCATTCAAGTATATGGGTGCACAAGAAAAATCGGATGCCACACGGAAACATAGTATGGCATCCAATTTTGATGCATATATTGCAATTCTGTAACATAGGAAACTGTAAATGGCCTTGTAAATGATTAATAACCGCGGCCTTAAAAAATAACGCATTGGATGACAAGTGAGAAAAAAAATCTTCTGCCTTTCTGGATGAAATTGACAATGTTTTTATACGCTCGTGTGAACCTACCCCAAGCGTTAAGTGAGTATATTCTGGGATTCGTAGATACCAAGAGAACCCTCGTCTGCCTAACATACAACAATGGGCGGGCAGCCATCCAGGGGCGGCATGCTCTGACCTGCCACACCAGCAAAGCCAGTCCACTTCAAGGGTCCAATGATTTTATCAAAAATCCTCATTCCTGTGTCACCCATGGATAACGTTACCATTATCATATCCTTCGGGCCACCAAAGCTCAACCTATTCACCACCAGTATTTATTAAAATGAGTCCCCTATAACATGCCGGCTAATTCAACCTGACTCTCCAATCGTAACATCAAAGCTGTGACAGCAATAGACCAATCGGATTTCATTAAGATAGATTCTCATTTAATAATTAATTTTTATTTATTTGCCTGAAACAAATTTCAAAATACAGTTTGGCCAGCCAAAATCATTATTCAACACTCAGGGGATGGAAAACCTTTACGGGGAGAACCTCTAGGAAACCATTGCCAGTATCGCGGTGCATTGTAATGGACCCTCACATCAGATTGCACCACTTAAATGCCACTGGCAGAAATTGTCAGTGAGTTTTAAGTGGTTAAACAGCAACAATCGGAGTTGTCTCCCCACACTGCACCCGTGCATGTATGGTGCGCGTCGGGAAGTGGTTATTTTACTCAGCATATTGCGGTGAATAACCGGCTGCCTTCCGATCAGACGTCACGGTCAGCGTGACAAGTTCATTTTAACTGTGCAATGGCAGAAAAGATCAGAGGGTGAGGAAACCTTACAGCTCATTTAATCAGAATCTCTGGGGCTTGTGTTTGTTTTGACAAAGTTTAGTCATCCGCCGTGAGGTCTAATGGACTGAAATTTGGATTCTTTAGTAAGATAAGCGATGTAATGCTGATATTAAGGGAGACAAGAAGAAAGGTGCTGTTTATCATGTCACTGGGATGGAACATGACCAGCGATTTACATATTCTAGAATAATATTCTGGCAAATAACATTTCCACGAATTAGGTACCGTATTACACAGAGAAATAATGAACATCCATGAACGAGTCGCTGCAAAGAGCGACTTCCCCTATAGAAAACCCAGTGGACCACGCAAAACTATAACGCTGCCGTAAAGAGAACTACATGCAGGTGCTTCTCACAAAATTAGAATATCATCAAAAAGTTATTTTATTTCAGCTCTTCAATACAAAAAGTGAAACTCCTGTATTATATAGAGTCATTACAAACAAAGTGACCTACTTCAAGTGTTTATTTCTGTTAATGTTGAGAATGTGAGAAGCACCTGCACTATATTGCTGGGCGATAAAGTTGGATGAAGATTTCATTTTAGCCATCATCCCAGCAGTGACTTACAGCTTTGTATCAGCATTAGAGATGAGCAAAAAAGATTCAAAAATACCCCAGTCCAATGCGTTCCTCCATGGCAGTCAGACCAGGGCAGTGTTTACTTCTTCCTTGGCAATCTTCTGCTGGCATCATTGGTGTTTTTTCCGTTTTGTAGACCTCTACGACATCTTGAAGCCTAGTCAGTCCTCTGTCCCTTAGCTTCTGCTATTTAGTAGGCCACTGCGACATCATAATAGAGGTATGACTCACGTCATGAAGTCTAGTAACTATGGGACCTAGTAAGGTGGCTAGAATACTGAGCAGAGGATAGCTGGCACAGAAGTGAAGAACGTCCTGGTCCAGCAGTCACAAAGGACTGAACTGGACACCGGATCAGGATAATTCAAATCTTTTTTCTAATTTTTAAGGCATGTATACTCAATAGTAGTAGGTCGGTTAAATGGAGGGGGAAGTACTAATGATCAACTCCCCAGCACTTCCATGTGAAGGTTTCTGCAGTCTCTGTTCTGGCTGCTCTAGCGTTATGTTGGCACACGTGACTTATGGAGCCAATCAGTAGCCCTAGCGGTGGTGACCTAAGGGGTCTTGTGGAGTAGGTAAACCCGAGACAGGTAAGGGACAGGGGAAGCGTTCTCATGGAAGCAGAAGTGGATTGCTAGACATTACTCAAGTTCATGTTTTATAACGAACCAACTGATTCCAATCACACTGATCACATACAGTAGTCCATAATATGTGCACCACTGCATTTCGTATAGGTTTTATCTGAAACGCAAAAGGACAAATTTACATAAATTTCTATGAGCGTACGCTTCAGCCTAAGCACTGATGAGAAGGCTTGACACTGAACTCCGTGTTATTATACTACGACAACTCTCAAAATGTCAAATTATAGCAATTCTTCTACTTAAAGAATACAGCGGAAGAAGAGTCTCTTGCTCTTTTGCTTAAGTGTTCAAACTCCAAACATTTTCCTTTCTGTGTAGGCACTGACTGGTGTTTTTTTTTCTCTTGTTCAGGGCATACATTTAGAGATGAAAAGACGCCTGGAGAGAAGTTTAAGTGTCGAGAGTAAAATAAGTGAAAATAATTGAAAAAGAAAAAGAAAACTTTAATGTACTCCCAAGTGATCTGGTAATAATAGTCATGAGCTGGTATGCCAATTAAGCTGCCCTCTCATTAGATGTGAATGCCACTGCTGAAGCTTTTCATTCGTCACTCGAAGTACTGAGCAGAGGACGGCTACTGGTGGTGATAAATGACTACATTGGATCCAAAGAGGATGGCTCATGTCCATCAAGTGTCATTATGTTACTTCCGATTAGTTCACTGCACATTTAATTAATGCCCAATACGCATTACAGAAAAGTAATCTGAAATTGCTGTTTTCAGCCAGTAAGGCTGATGATCCAATGTATTTGGGGGCCTTCCGACTCTCTCCCGATTAGAGAAGGAGGTTTCATGTTGAATCCTTTTGTTCTCCTTTCTCCTGATAGAAAAGACATAAACAATCAGTTTCAACAAACTTTCAGGTGTATTGGGGAGCCGCAACAGACAGCTGTTGGCCATACAAGCTATTGTAGATGCATTGCCACACTTGGTAAAGGCTCTCAAATAGGGGTGAGCGAACGTGCTCAGTGACACTCGGTTATCACTTGAGTGATCACGGTGCTCGGGTGTCGTTACTCGGCGAGCAATGGGCGGTTCTCAATGGGAAACTCGAATCCCCACATCCTTGGCACCTGTTACGCAGCCAATAAGCATGCGGGGATTGTCTATGAGTCACTGTAAGGCCGTGCTCATCTTGTTTGTGGCAATACTGTGATTGGCTGGCCATCTGACATCATCAGTTATTATTAGTTATGAGCAAATATACCCGTTACTCGAGAAACCAGGCACCCCCACACGTACTTATGCTGGCTAACAGATGTAAATCATTCAGCTGCGACGCTAAAAACTAAAACTCCGAGCACTAAAAAAAATACTCGGAGGACCCCAAGCATGCTCGAGAAATCTCGAGTAATGAGTATATTCGCTCATCACTAGTTATTATAAAAGGACAGGCGTCGCCGGGCTCGGCACACTGATGCCATTGCGCAGCTCTGTGACGCTTCGTATTGGAGGGAGAGAGTGCCTGTCCAGGCCTGTTTATGCACAGTATAATTAATCAGAGTCCTGTAGTGTTCATACTGGTGCTGAAGCCAAGCCATCATACTAGCAACCCTTCTAAGGGCTCATCTTTTGCTTTTCTGTCTGTTTCACATACAATCTATATTTAGCCTAGTGAGTAACAGAGAGCCGCAAGAGAAGGGAGAGTGACAGAATCCAGTCTTTAGACAGGGATTAGGCCTGTGTAGTTTATTAGCAAATATATACCGTATTTTCCAGCGTATAAGACGACTTTTTAACCCCTGAAAATTTTTTTAAAAGTCAGGGGTCATCTTATACGCCAGGTGCAGACCAATGTGCATATGGTGGGTGGGGGGTAGTGGTCCCGATGACGAAGAGAGGGGGCGTCTCACAGGAAAGTGTGAGTGAAGTATCCCCCTATTACCTCATTGCGGCAGCGTGGGGTTTCTGTGCTGGTGAGCGGCGGCGGCTCCTCTTTGTGCCGTGTGGGTGCTCTGTGCTGTGGGGCACCGGCGTATCTTTGTGCAGCGTCGGGGCTCCTCCGGCATTTCCTCAAAGCCCAGAGGCACCGGCAGCTCCATTGCTGCGATGTGGTGGGCTCCAGGGAAAAGGCCGCTGGGGGCGGTGCATGCTCAGATTCAGATCTCGTCCTGAGCAGACATTCCTGAATTTCTCCATTAAAGAGTTAGGTGATCTCCAGTCTGGGACTTTTTTTAAAGAGTTCTGAGACAAACAAAATGGCCATTTGCAACCTGTGCCATGAAAAGATCAGCAGGGGCCTGCCCACTAAGAACCTACCCACACCAGCATGTTCAGGCACATGTCATCCAAGTACCTAATTTGGTGCACCAAATGACTGGGTCCATGATTGGTGCCATTGGGTTACACCACTGCCTCTTACCCTGTGCTAAGTGCTTTCCAATCCCCTGTCCAATGTGATGTTTGCACATTCTGACTTGGCATCATCAGGCAATTCAAAAATCTTGTCCCAGCACTGGGTTCAGCTGTCACTACCCCAGGCTTTGAAATGAAAAAGAAAGTTCAAAGCCACCCACCTACAGGCCCAAATATTAAACAGGCACATTTGCAGGATGCTTGCCATGCAAATGATGTCATTTAGGTTGGTAGACACTGAGGATTTCTGCTGACTCATGGTGGCAGCCATCCCTTGGTACTTGGTCGCCTCCGCCATTTTTTCTCCTGGTGTGGCGTTCCTTCCTTGTACCAGCACTTGTTCAGAAACATCACCTATGAGCTTACTAACGCACTTACTAGCATTGTCCACTTAATGACTGACATGTGGACAAGCACTTGCAGACAGGGTCGCTACATTTCACTGACGGCACACACTGGGTGAACATTGTGGAGGTTGGGGCTGAGTCACAGGAGCTCCTGCCACTGAGTATTGCTGGCCTTACTTCTATCAGGGTTTACTCCACCTCCTACAGAAGTTCTTGCACCCTCTCCTGCTTCTCCTCATCCTCCAACTCCGATGTGCGATCTCAGGGCATATTGTCTACATCAGCCAGAAGCTCTGCAGAACTGCCTCAGCTGAAGCTAAGTTGTCTAGGACACAAACCGCACACCATGGCAGATGTACTTAAAGGAATAACAGACCAGACAATCTGTGGTTTTTGCCGCTGAACTCCCAACTAGGCATGGTCGTGTATGATAATGGGCATAACCTGGTGGCGGGTATGAATCTTGGCAAGCTCACATACATACCATGCTTGGCACATGTGCTTAACTTGGTAGTTCAACGGTTTCAGAAAACATAACCAGATTTGCCAGAGCTTCTGGTCAAAGGTACGCTGCGCCAGCGCCCATTCTCACAAGTCTGCTACTGCTGCCGCCGCTCTGGCAGTCCTGCAGCAGCAGAAGCAAATACCAGCTCACCTACTGGTTTGCGACTTCACATGCTGGAACTCCACACTGCACATGCTGGCAAGGCTTTGTGAGCAGAAGAAGCCAGTGGTTGAGTACGAGCTCCAGGACGCCCGATGGCATTTTGGTCAGCCTTAGCATAAAACAACTCAAGAGTGGGCACGGATGTCTGACATTTCTGTGGTTCTCCAAGATTTTGAGGACTCCACAAAGATGCTGAGCAGCGACGATGCCATAGTCAGTGCAACTATTCCACTTCTGTGCTACTTGGACAGTCACTGCTCACAATTAAACATGAAGCTTTTCACGTGGGGCAGCTGGGGATGGAGGATAACAACACAGAAAATTATAGCTGGCCCATTCTCATCTCCTCTGTTCAGCACGGATTGGGTATCGCTGAGGAGGAAGATGAGGAACATGGCTGGCGCAACATAGGCAAGTAGCCACACAACTTTCATCCTGTGTACCCTATGTGGATGGCGTGAGGATGGGAATGAAGAAGAAGAGAGGGAGTAGCAGAAGGAGATGGAGTCGTCCTGTTGGTGGAGGTAGGGAAATGTTGGGTGTATGGAGCTTGGAACACATGGCTGACTTTATGTACCGCAGCCTTCCCTGTAACCCTCGCGTTACATTCTTTTTGGCCAAAAAAAAAAAGAAGAGTACTGGTTGTTCACACTGCTAGGCCAACGCTACAAGGAGAACTTTCCATCTCTTCTTTCTGAGGTGGAGAGGTCTTCTAAAATGGTGCTATACCAGAAGGCCATTGTGGAAAATACTTTGAAAAATTCCCATCAGACAATGCTAGTGGCAGGGGGCAAGCTTCCTTGGCCAACCAAGGAGGGGAAGCCAGGGAGACACACAGCAGAGGCATGGATACTCTGTCAAAGGCGTGGGCCAATTTCATGACACCAGCCCTGAGACTGATGACTGGGTATTTTAGTCAAGAAGGAAAAGTTTTTAAAGATGTCAAGCGATACCTGGCAGACCAAACCAGCCTACTCCCTAATTCCTCTGCAACTTTCAACTATTGGGTCTCAAAGCTGGGCACCTGGAATAAGCTGTCTCTCTATGCCTTGGAGGTGTTGTGCTGCCCTGTCGCTAGTGTCTTGTTTCAGCGGGTTTTTAGTGCTGCTGTTGGCCATAATAGACACGCGCTTTTGCCTGTCAACAGTGAATGCAGACAGGCTCACTCTCACAAAAATGAACAAAGCGCCTGGATGAGTCTAGACTTTCACACCACCAGATGACAGCACCACATAAAGTGTTTGTAATATTCAATATTTAATGAGGCCTGCCATTTGATGGTTTTCAGGGGTATATGGATGACCCTCATTATATTTTCTGTCTGGCTTTGTACTTTCTGCAATGTCTTTATGACTGCATGTGTACATCAACTACACTTTGAAAATATTTTTGTTCAAATTTTTTTTATAAATTCAATGACTCATCCATATAGTTTAACATGGTTATTGTTTAACTACGGTGGTATGTAAAACTTACAAAAGGTGTAGAAAAAATATGTCAGGTTTAGAATACGCATCAATAAAGTATTATGTGGTTCTGTCACATTTTGATTGTGTAGAACAGTACAAAAAAAGAGTTTGAAAATTTTGCTTGCTTGTCCACATTTCTTACCAATATATTATTCCGTGTCCTCGGGTACATATTTGTATACAGGACAAAAAAAAGTTTAAACATTTTGTTACATTTCTCAGCCTTACAGTATCACGTGTTCTTGGGTAAATTTCATTGGTATACAATACAACCCTAAAAAAAACTTGTTCAAAACTTATTGGTTATATTTTGCTCATCCATAGACTATGCCATGGTCTGGAGTACATTTCGTTGGTATAATACCCTCAAAAAACTTGTTCAAAATTTATTGGTATTATATTGCTCATTTAAAGGGTATTATACCTTCTTGGGTACATTTCATTAGTATATAACCTTTAAAGAAAAGTCTTCAAAAATGTAGGCTGTGTACACACGTTGACGATTTGGTGCATTTTTGTCACTTTTTTCTGGGTGGATTTGTGACAAAACCTGATGCCAGTAAAGTGAATGAGAAACCTGACGTGTTATGCACACATATTTTTGACTTACAGATTTGGAGCAGAAAATAATCTGCTGCATGTGAATTCTTTATGCATTTTTGGCCTTCGCTTTTTTCCCCATTGACCAGTCAAATCAATCAAAAGCATAGGGAAAATTGCTGCAAAAAATGCACGTTTTTTTGCAGCTACGTTTTTTTCATGCCAAGAGATGCAGAAATTTTACTCAACATGTGCACATACCCTTATCTGTGTTATATTGCTTACCCATAGACTATCTGTGGTCTGGGGAACATTTCCTTGGTATATAACCCTCAATAGTGCATACCCTTTATGAGTCTAGGAATAACAATACATAAGAGTTTGAATAGAATGTGTGAGGCCTCCTTTATGTCTAATACAGGTTGTATCTGAGTACCTATTTTTTGGCAGTTCTTGCTTCTGCATAAATTACACCGAAATGTCTTATGTTTTTAACCCCTACATGACCTTGGGATTTTTCGTTTTTCCGTGTTCGTTTTTCACTCCCCTCCTTCCCAGAGCCATAACTTTTTTATTTTACCGTCAATTTGGCCATGTGAGGGCTTATTTTTTGCGGGACGAGTTGTAGTTTTGAACGACATCATTGGTTTTAGCATGTTGTGTACTAGAAAACGGGAAAAAAGTTCCAAGTGCGGTGAAATTGCAAAAAAGTGCAATCCCACACTGGTTTTTTGTTTGGCTTTTTTTTAGGTTCACTAAATGCTAAAACTGACCTGACATTATGATTCTCCAGGTCAGTAAGAGTTCATAGACACCTAACATGACTTGGTTATTTTTTACCTAAGTGGTGAAAAAAAATTCCAAACTTTGCTAAAAAACAAAAAATTAAAAAAAAAAAAAAATTGCACCATATTCCGATACTCGTAGCATCTCCATTTTTCATGATCTGGGGTCGGTTGAGGGCTTATTTTTTGCGTGCCGAGATGACGTTTTTAATGATAGCATTTTGGTGCAGATACGTTCTTTTGATTGCCCATTATTGCATTTTAATGCAATGTCGCGGCGACCAAAAAACGTATTTCTGGCGTTTCGCATTTTTTTCTCGCTACGCCGTTTAGTGATCAGGTTAATGCTTTTTTTTAATTGATAGATTGGGCGATTCTGAGCGCGGCGATACCAAATATGTGTAGATTTGATTTTTTTTAATTCATTTATTTTGATTGGGGCGAAAGGGGGGTGATTTAAACTTATATTTTTTTTTATTTTTTTCACATTTTTTTTTACTTTTTTTTTTTTACTTTTGCCATGCTTCAATAGACTCCATGGGAGGCTAGAAGCAGGCATAGCACGATCGGCTCTGCTACATAGCAGCGATCATCAGATCGCTGCTATGTAGCAGAATTGCAGGTGTGCTGTGAGCGCCGACCACAGGGTGGCGCTCACAGCGACGGGTGATCAGTAACCATAGAGGTCTCTAGGACCTCTATGGTTACTATTCTGAAGCATCGCCGACCTCCGATCATGTGACGGAGGTCGGCGATGACGTCATTTCCGGCCGGAAATGGTAGTTAAATGCCGCTGTCTGCGATTGACAGCAGCATTTAACTAGTTAATAGGTGCTGGCAGATCGCGATTCTGCTCGCGCCTATTACAGGCACATGTCAGCTGTCAAAACAGCTGACATGTCCCGGCTTTGATGCGGGCTCACCGCGGAGCCCTGCATCAAAGCAGGGGATCTGACCTCGGACGTACTATCCCGTCCAAGGTCAGAAAGGGGTTAATAATAATAAAAAAATATTTTAGTTTAGTTAAATTATAATTTTTTTTAAATTTTGCCTTATATACAAGCTAATATAAAATGCAATTTCTCGTCAGTTTGGAATGTTTTATTGTCAGTCCTTAAAGTGGAGTAAAAGTGTGACACCATTGTTCTCAGCAATGATCTGCGAGTCAGAGATGCTTCCAGGGGTCTTCCCCATGCCTTTCTCCTTCCCTTCAGCACTTGTCCCATCCATTTGAATATTTTCACTGCCCCCCAGACCTCTTTGTAGGGTCTACCGATAAAAAGCTCGACTTTCCCATCGACTCCCATTATACTCATTATCCAAAACGAGCATGTGAGTAGTAGGAATTGCTTGTTTCGAGCAAGGTGCACCAGACTATTTTAGTACTCGCTCATCTCAACTTTTTATGTTACTTGATATAGGAGTGATTAATATTTGTCTTAATATTTTTGTATTTTAGTTTTACTGCATAAAATTAAAAAAATGAAGTTTTTATATTGGCTATAAGTGCAAGCACTGTGGACACAAGCTTCTTTCGGCTCACAAAGTCATATCGTAGGTGGGAATACATACATACTATTGCCTATAGCAAAAGTTTTGTGAAGGGTTAATTTATGGGTTGCTCTAAACCAGAGTTTCCGAAACTCCAGTCCTTACGGCCCCAAACATGTCATGATTTGAGGATTTCCTTAGTATTATACAGGTGATAGAATTCTAATTAAAGCACAATAAACTGTCAGGGTAAGTGCTCATGATCCAGAATAGCAGCGTTTTGGACGCAGCCGACTTGCCCTGCATCCAAAATGTGTTCTAGGTTACAAGTACACTAGATGGGATTTATAGAAATCCCATGCCCACTGTGCTTCTGTTTGACAACGTGTAAATTCACCCACGATGTGGGTTTACGGGACCCAGTTTGTCAATTATCTGCAGCAGAGACGATGCATAGTCTCACCGATAGCCATTCATTACATGTGGTAAATCCGGAAGGTTCAATGAACACAAGCAGATTTACCTACATGATTAGAATGCCATGTTTTGGATGCAGCAAAAATTCGCTGCCCTATCCTGATCGTGGGGACAGAACCTCACAGGTTCTTTCAACTTTGCAATACTAAGGAAATGCTGAAAACTTGATGTTGAGGACGGTGAGGACGGGGTTTGGGAAACACTGCACTAAACAGATCAATTTCAAATTCTACTTTATCAAACAGTTCTAAAGCTCAGGGCCTTGAATAAAAGTGTTAGACAGTCCTGATCTCCAAACTTGTATTCCTAAGATTTACTAATCAGAATCCAAAGTCTTCATATTTTTTACCAGATGACTTGTTTTAATTCCTGAATCAATTTCCTTTATCGTTTTAATATTTTTTTTCTCCCCCAACTGATGCGCCTCTTAAAGGATTAGACACGAGCAAATAAATTCATATTACCCTGGTTCAGTGATCATGCCATGGATTGCGGGATAGTAGTCCTGCGACCCGCTAAGTGCCTGCTGGCATCCTCTGCTCCTCTTTTGATTAGCCAGTCTAGCGCAATGTGATCGTTGTGGCATGATGCTAGCAGGTCAGAGCCAGTGACATTGGATTACTGAAGCATTCGCCATAGCAGGGGCCTCATCACTAGCTATCTGCATTTGGAGATGTTTGAGATCCTGTGCTAGTAACAAGACCTTGGACAGTAGAGATCAGCACAGAAATTCTAAAGTCGGTGCCTGTTATCCAATAATCCATACTCCGGTGTGGAACATTCCAATTACTTCTACCTTTTTTTTTATTGTTATCCCAATCAAACACTCAATCTGTATGAAATTCACATTTGTCTGAGAACTGTATCTTTCTATCATGTATTTCTGATTGAGTAGGAATCATGGGTTTCTACAACGTCTTCTAGAAGGTATGTAATTGATTTTCAATTTTCACATTCTTGATTCCATTTTTGTGTTACATAAAATTCTATTGTCACTGTCTCACATTGTATTTCATCACGACAAAGAACTAATCACTTTAAACTCTATGAATGTATGAAATGCGCTTGCTTCCTTCATAAAAATTCAGCATTTTCTTGAAAAACCAATGTTTTTTTTATTAAAGTAAGAAAGCTGTCAGTTAGTAGGAAGGGATGGGTTAGCTTGAACTCATAAATATCAAGGAATACATAACAGGAACTCATTAAGACTAGGGGACAGAGTGTTTTCATCAAAACTACAGCAAAAAGTACGTAAGTGACATCACTCGAATCAATGTCAAATCCACATATGCACCCCTTGGCAGTCGAAATCTTGGAGCCCCTTCAGTCAACTAATCCTGAATACATTTTTACATTTAGTAAGAATTTTAAGACAATTATATTTTATTAAACAGAATAATAAGTTACTTAAACTTCATTCTAATCCAGAAAAGGTAATGAGCCAACATTACCCTTGGGTGTAGGCCTATTTAAATACTCATTTGTATTCCTAATGCTTCTTCTCACAAATGTTCTATTATGGTCTAGCGTTGGCGAAAACTTGTGCCACTTACCTCTCCTCCACTCCCCCTACCTATTCTAGCCAAGTACACAGTTGTAACACCAGGTCGCATAGCTACCCCCCCCCACTACTACTTGTAAATTCTCGAATAGACCAGACAACCATGAAAAGATCATTTCTCTACCATTTGCTGTAATGTTCACATTAGAGCTCCCTCTGGCCTCCAATGTCAGCTGGCCGGATTGGCACACCAATTGTAATTTTCATTCAACATCAAATCTATATTCTTAATCTGTTGCATGAGGCCTCCAAAAGATTTGGGGCCCATAGGCCGATGCCTTCTTTCTCTAATTGGAAATCCGGCATGGACTATCTAATTATACTCACCTACTCCTGGTGCGGTCCCTGCACGTCCCTGCTTCTTCCAGCGCTGCAGCTTCTTCCTGTAGTGAGCGGTTACATGGTACCGCTCATTACAGTAATGTGGAGCACTATATGGGGCCATAAAGTTTGTGCAGCACTATATAGGGCCAAAACGTTTGTGCAGCACTATATGGGGCAAGTGTCTGTATGGGGCCATAATTACCGTTTGTGGAGCATTATGGTATATGGGGCAAGTGTCTGTATGGAGCATCTTAGGCTACTTTCACACTGGCGTTTTTTTTAATACGTCGCAATGCATCGTTTAGGGGAAAAAACGCATCCTGCAAAGTTGTTTGCAGGATGCGTTTTTGCCCCATAAAGTTACATTACCGACGCATTGTGACGTATTGACACACGTCGCAACTGTCTTGCGACGGTTGCACCGTGTTGTGGCGGACCGCCAGGAGCAAAAAACGTTAAATGTAACATTCTTTGCAGCCGACGGACCGCTTTTTCCGACCGCGCATGCGCGGCCGGAACTCCGCCCCCACCTTCTCGCACGTTACAATGGGGCAGCGGATGCGCCGGAGAAATGCATCCGCTGCACCCGTTGTGCGGCACAACAAACGCTAGCATCGGAATCTCGGCCCGACGCAATGTGACGGGCCGAATCCGACACTAGTGTGAAAGTAGCCTTATAGGGCCATAATCAAGGTTTGTGCAGCACTATATGGGGCAAATATCTTTATGGAGCATCTTATGGGGCCATAATCAGCATTTGTGCAGCATTATATTGGGCAAATGTGTATATGGAGCATCTTATGGGGCCTTTATTAACCTTTATGTAGGATTATATGGGGCATATTTTAATATGGAACATCTTATGGGGCCATCATAAACTTTATGGAGCATTATATGATTCAATATGGATATTCAAAAACACTTGGCCTACTGATGTCTCAATTAATTTTACTTTTATTGGTATCTATTTTTACTTTTGACATTTACCAGTAGCTGCTGCATTTCCCACCCTAGGCTTATACTCGAGTCATTAAGTTTTCCCAGTTTTTTGTGGAAAAATTAGGGGGGTCAGCTTATACTAAGGTCAGCTTATACTCGAGTATATACGGTACTTATAGGCCTTTTTTATATGGAATTGATGAATAAAGAGCCTCCACGTATATGCTTGCAAGCAGGGCTGTGGAGTTGGTAAGCCACAGTTGCGACTCCGACTCCTAGATTTTATCAGGTTCTGACTCCTTCATAAATGGCCAATTCGTAACAATAAATTTACTGTTGTCAAATATTAACATCGTGCTTATTCAGTTTCTCACCATCATATAAGTAATCAGGCCACTTAGAACAAAAACTATATTTATTAGCATACAATTAGAATATAGCAAATAACTTTTATAAACTTTTCTAAACTCTTGTAAGTAAATATGCAATAAACACTGTTATGCAGTTAATAAGAAGAAATCTATAAATTTGTCCTCAGAAAAAGTATTGCCTCTGTCAGATCCTCCTTCATGGATGCCCTCAAACCTGATCTAATTATTTTGAGAGCAGAGAACAACCTCTCTACACTAACTTGGGTTGGTTGCAAAGCAGTAACCACTCGGGCAACATCTCTGACAATGTCAGGATACAGAGGAATCGCTTGTTGCACTGTTATTTTTGATGAACGGTCAAATTTCTCAATTTCTTTTAGTGCACATGAAAAATTCTGCTGAAATGTACTGGCGGTGTTCTTTGATGGGGATGACTCTTCTATGCGGGAACGCTTTGCACGGTCCTTGTGATCCAAATATTTTTTAAAATTGAATTCTTCATCAGCTGATGAGGGTGAAGATGTGGCAGGATGACCAAATTCTTCTTGTTCCTCCTGACTGTTCTGCAACCCTTTCATCCTTCCTGCTATTTCAAACAGAGCTTCTTTTCCTTTAGTTAGCTGTTGATCATCTAGAAGAATCCAATGCATTGGGTCTACATAAACAGCTGCCAAAAGAATGTTATTTTGTAATAGTAGCTCCTCTCTCCGTTTCATTGATGTGGCAATGCCACTTGCAATTAACCCTCCTCTTTGGGACAGGCGAAACATCAGGTTCTTCTACTCCTTTAAGAAAATACCTGGTGTTAAGTCCTCTGCTTGTCATTTTTTAGTCACTGTAAATGGGTGCTCTAGCAATTTTTCCAGCTCAGTCACCTGATTCCACTGACTTTCATTTAGCGTCAGTTGAGGGTTAGCCATGTCTACAAGAAAGGTTTTTAGTTCAACCAAGCGCTGATACATTAAGTAAGTACTGCCCCATCGTGTGGCTTGATCAATAATTGCCCCTTTTCCAGCACGTCTCTTCAAAATTGAGTCAACTTTAGGGGTTCTGGCAACAGTAGCCAATTTTCTCACCTTGCCAATCAGTGCAGCAGCATGTCCTTCTTGCAGACTGTCTCTTATAGCCAGCTGTAGCGTATGCACAACACAGCGCATGTGATGAATGAAAGAACGTATTGACAAAGTTTCAACAAGATCATCTAAACTATCATGTTGCTGTTCATCTGAAGCAACTTCAGTTTGCTCCTAAGTACTGTGTTCCTCTATTTCAAACATTTCTGTGTCTGTGGACCCAGAATGTTCTTCTAGCTGCTGGTCACCATCATTACTCCCATTCATCAGCTTAATAGTACTTATCATATTTGAAGCATTGTCATTTACGACAAAAAGAACTTGCTCTTTTTTAAGTTCATAGTCTTGCAGAACCTTTTCCACCAAGACCTGGAGAAACTCACTGGTGTGATGAGCTTTGGTGTCTTTTACTGCCAATGTCTTGGTAACTATTTCATTTTTGTCACAAACAAATCGGACATTGATGGCAAAATAGTTCACTCTGTGACGTGTGCAGGCATCCATTTTAAGAAACAGACAGCGTCCCTTGAGAGTTTTTTTTAAGTTCTTCCTTTTGTTTAAAAGTTTCTTCGATTAATAATTTTCTAATACTCTCTCTCTCCAGAGAAACACCGAGCTTGTGGGCCATTTCCCCATTCAGACACATAAAAACTGGTCGTGAAAATAATGAAAAAGGCACACTATCCTTTACAACAAGCCCTATGATCTGTTTTTTAAATGTATCTACTGTCATTGTCACAGTAACTTTGTCACTGACAAAATCTCTTGCAACTGATGGCTGCAAAGTTCTCTGCTCCTTTGTTTGGCTGGAAGAGCTGGGCACTGGTTCATTGGTTTGGATGCAGTCTTTCTCATCCACTGCTTTCAGTACTTCTGGATGAAAGAGCTGTAAATGTCTCTTTAGATTAGAAGCTCTGGTAGGAGCATTTTTATCTTTGCCTGAATATGCACTGATCTTGGCTTCACAGCATTTGTTTTTGTCTGGATCATTTGTCATACACTGACAGACATAATGTTTTATATCTTGAGTGATGGTGAAATGTTCAAATACAGCTGATGCTTCTTTGACATTCTCAGGTTTTTAATTCTTTATTCACAATCCAAATCACAATTGTTTTTCCTAAAAACAATTGTACAAAATTATTGTCGTACAACTGATATAGTGGTCAGTAATACTGTTATTCCTCATGTACTCACAGTTAACTGATGCAAAGTTTGTTGAAAGGATAATACTTCTTACAGTCTTCCTCTTGAGTAGCAGCTGTGAGATGCTTGGAAGACCTAGTAAACATCTGGTCTAGAGGAGGAGCTTTACTACTAAGAATTTGCAACACATTTTCACTATCAGTTTTATACATTGTAAGTAGGGGTGTTGGGGCAGCATGAGGTTAACCAAGTATAAGATTAGATAAGGGCAGTGGAGAACAGTGACACACAAGAAGTAAGAAATGTCTCTATCTCCAGCAGAACTGCTTATCACTGTTGTTCATAGTTTGATAGAACGTATATATTTGAGCAACATTTATAAAATTCATATGAAAGTTCAATTATGAAATATTAATACATTTTTTTTTTAAAGCTGGAGTCGGAGTCAGTACATTTCTACCGACTCTGACCAAAACTAACTCCGACTCCACCTCCACAGCCCTGCTACAAGTATTGAATATGGTTCCACAGTAAATCTCTTTCTAAGTAGATCTGTGGCATATGAATTCAACACAGAGACAAACGGTCTCAGTATTATATCCACATAAATACCCACATTTTGTCACAGACTGCCAATCCCCGAACCTATAGATCTACCCACACAGTGAGGTCAAGCCTTTCTGTATTTTAGCTAAGCAACAGAAAGTAGTGGATGACGTGGTAACAAAAATTCATAAGCATTTTTGTCTATTTTACCAGATAATGAACCTTCTAAAAGATGGGGTTGTAATTCACTTAACAGTTGTCAGATGTAAAGAGAGTTTTTGATAGTCTTCTTCATCGTCCAGAAGGGCATCGCATATCCTACAGCATTGGAGTGTGTTGATAAACACCATGTTACTTTCTTTGTCAGAGGGTTTGATGGTAAAGGGGTGATCATGTTCAAGAGCACATAGAATGCGCATTTCTCTCTCCTTGAAAGATTGTAGCCTACAGACATTTCCTCTCTCAAGATTCTCTAAAGGTACCATCACACTAAGCGACGCTGCAGCGATACCAATAACAATGTCGATCGCTGCAGCGTCGCTGTTTGGTCGCTGGAGAGCTGTCACACAGACAGCTCTCCAGCGACCAACGATCCCGAGGTCCCCGGTAACCAGGGTAAACATCGGGTTACTAAGCGCAGGGCCGCGCTTAGTAACCCGATGTTTACCCTGGTTATCAGCGTAAACGTTAAAAAAACAAACACTACATACTTACATTCCGTGTCTGTCCTCCGGCGCTGTGCTCTCCTCTGCACTGTCAGCGCCGGTCAGCCGGAAAGCAGAGCGGTGACGTCACCGCTCTGCTTTCCGGCTGGCTGGCGCTGACACAGGATGCAGGAGTGCAGAGAAGCACAGCGCCGGGGACAGACAGCTGAAGGTAAGTATGTAGTGTTTGTTTTTTTTAACGTTTACGCTGGTAACCAGGGTAAACATCGGGTTACTAAGCGTGGCCATGCGCTTAGTAACCCGATGTTTACCCTGGTTACCAGTGAAGAAATCACTGGATCGGCGTCACACACGCCGATCCAGCGATGTCAGCGGGAAGTCCAGCGACGAAATAAAGTTTTGGACTTTCCTCAGCGACCAACGATCTCCCAGCAGGGGCCTGATCGTTGGTCGCTGTCACACATAACGATTTCCTTAACGATATTGTTGCTACGTCACAAAAAGCAACGATATCGTTAACGATATCGTTATGTGTGACGGTACCTTAAGTCTTCGGATAGCAGATTGACAAAAATATCAATAGATGGCACAACACTTTGAACAGGGAGCATGTTTTAACTTGTTTTAAGTTAGTAAAGAGACCTTCTTCCCTACTGTTGGGGTTTTCTTCCGATAGGTCACATAATACTCCTATATACGGTAATAAGGTGTCCCCATGTCACCTAAATTTAAGCAGCTTCATCTGTCTTCTCTCACAAAATGTTTATGCCATTTGAGTCTACATGCAAAAAGGTTGAGGTTTTTGATAGTTTCAAAGATATTAAACTCTGATGTAGGAACAAATGAAAGACCTTTACTAAGAATTTTAATTTCATTTTCACTCAAATGTCTTGAGGAAAGATTTATGATCTGTGTGTTTCTAGAAGGTTAGGATTATTTGAGAGATAGGACCAGTTTCTCAAAAAGTAAGTTTGCTCCAAGAAAAAGTGTCCCTTGAGTCAACTGTCTGATGTTACCTCCCTCAAGGATCCTCAGTTTGTCCCATTAGGTTCTATTCCGACTCACTGTATCAGAAATCTAAATCTGTAGATGACAGATCCGCCTCTATAGCTTTTGTTTTAGTTCTATTATTGGGATAATTATACACTATTTTCTCTGAAGTCCTGTATATCTCTAGTATAATGTTCATGTTTCCTTTCTTTTAAATGAAACTGAAAAGAGCTTAAATATGAAAGTTGTATTTATTTCTCTCGATGTAAAATCTGGTTTAGAAGTACATTCTTTTTTCGGATATCAATTAGTTCTTTTAATTTTGTCATTTAAATTTGATAAAGTCTGAGTGAATGGTTAGTGGCCTCGCTCTCCCATAAGGCAAGAGCATTTAAAATGGACCCCCTGGTGTCAGAATAATTCTTAAACAATGGGAGACAATCTTTATATCAGGGCTGTTGAGTCAGAGTCGTGGAGTCGGAGTTAGTTTTGGTTCGAGTCGGAGTCGGTAGAAATGTACTGACTCCAGCTTTAAAAAAAATGTATTCATATTTCATAATTGAACTTTCATATGAATTTTGTAAATGTTACTCAAATATATATGTTCTATCAAACGATGAACAACAGTGATAAGCAGTTCTGCTGGAGATAGAGACATCTCTTACTTCTTGTGTGTCACTGTTCTCCACTGCCCTTATCTAATCTTATACTTGGTTAACCTCATGCTGCCCCAACCCCCCTACTTTCAATGTATGAAAGTGAAAATGTGTTGCAACTTCTTAGCTGGAAAGTTCCTCCTCTAGACTAGATGTTTACTAGGTGTGCGTCTTCCAAGCATCTCACAGCTGCTACTCAGAAGAGGAAGACTGTAAGAAGTATTATCCTTTCAACAAACTTTACATCAGTTAACTGTGAGTACATGAGGAATAACAGTATTACCAAGTGGACTGATTACTTATATGATGGTGAGAAACTGAATAAGCACGATGTTAATATTTTACAATACTAAATTTATTGTTACGAATTGGCCATTTATGAAGGAGTCGGAGTCGAAACCTGATAAAATCCAGGAGTCGGAGTCGCAACTGTGGCTCACCGACTCCACAGCCCTGCTGTCTTGGTCAATTCATTGAAAGCTGCAATGAATGATGGAATATACGGTACTTTGTGTGTAAAATTATGGTCTGAGAATACAACATTAAACACTCTCAATGTCAAAAAGATTCAATTTTTAATAAAATATTCAAAATGTCGCTCACATGGCTACATGAATAAGAGGTATATCATATAAGACACTTGCAGACAAAATGAAAGCATCCCTCTTTGGCTATCCAGTATCAGTTATATTTTTGGAGACCTGTAAAGTTATTACTACTAGGCTCGCAAAAATATAGGGGATAATGTAATGAGGATAGGATCTCATGTCATCATTATTGTAGTTATAGAAATAGGAGCATTCTCGCCCAGATCCACATCCAAACGGGATATATTAGATGCCAAGTCTGATCCTTCAGACAATTTGGGGGGGATCCATCTGATATCCACAATTCAACCTGTCCAAAGGAATCTCTTGCCGAGTTACCTAAGCGTTTCCTCAGATCAGATTACTCAGAGGAGGTAACATCCAAGCCGAATAGCCGACTGAAGGGGAATGGAGCTGAAATAGCGTCTGTTATCGATGGCTCCTCACTTCCCTGTTTAAAAAGGGAGCGAAGGGTATGTGCGCACGTTGCGGATTCCATTGCGGATTTTTCTGGGCAGATTCTGGGTTTTCTGGGTTTTCACACCTGCCGAATCCTATAATCAATTAGGTGTAAAACGCTGCGGAATCCGCACAAAGAATTAACATGCTGCGGAAAATAATCTGCAGCGTTTCCACTCAGAATTTTCCACAGCATGTACACTGCAGATTTGGTTTTCCATAGGTTAACATGGTACTGTACAACGCTGTCAAATCCGCAACGTGTGCACATACTCTAGATGGCTGACTCCCAGGTCACACAATTCTCTTCCTGTTTTGGCCTTTGTCAATCTTATGTGTCGAGCAGGCATTTCCTGGCGCCAAACCCCTCCAGAGTTCTGGAACATGCAAGCAAGTCCATTTCCGGAGCAGCGCTCAGGAACGGGGTGTTTACAGTGTCCTCCAGGTATTCTGACACTTATCCAGTCATCTCTGGCATCGGGGGGACAGGTAAACACATGACCATATTACTGTAGTAAAGCAGGAGTTCCACCCCTTCCATCCCACACATCAGTGGTGACACATTATATGTCCCACCGAATGATCGCTCATCTGTGAGGGGGAGAGGTTTTGTGGTAGTCAAGGCAAAGAAGTTTGTTTTAGGCAATTTTTTGTTTCTAAAACTTTATTCAGGGCCCCCCCAAAAATATGCATGAAAACAACGGCTATTTAAGCATTGCGTTGTGGCTTCTGTATTAAATGACTTAGAAAAAAATTGGTCACGGAAGCAATGTCATAAATTAATAAAAGTCCCATTACACCAGTACTTTCAATCCCTGTCAATGTTTATTTATTGTGCAGTGGGGATGTTATCTATGATGCATTGTTTAGGCCAATGATTGGCTGCAGTGGTCAAATAGGGCAGGGTTTCTTATCTCCATCCCCACAGGTCATGTTCTCCGATTTCTTTAGAATTGAACTGGTGATGGAATTATTACAAGAAATCAGAAATTGCTACAGGTCCTCTCCATAGAATAGGGGCCGAACAAAATCAATTTGAAATTTATCTTACTATATTTGATCAAACAAATAATTAACTCACCAGTAAGGCTGGTTTCACATTACGTTGTGGCGTCCGTTAGACGGACTACGTTACATCGCGGCATAAACGCGGTGTAACGCAGTCCGTCTAACACCGCCATTATCCCCAATGAGCGTGCGCTAGCGATGTGCTGTCATTGAGTGACGGACCCCGAGATGCGGGCTGCAGCGTTTCCGGGTTCGTCACTGCTAGCGCAGATAGAGCATCTGCTAGCTCTATCTGCGCTAGCGCTCTGCATATACCGGCACTTGCGTTGACAGCAGCCCGTTAGCGTATGTTGAACGAGCTCCTGTTTAACGCAGTGTAAACCCGGCCTAATGGGATGTCTGGAAGTGCTTCTCTTTGGCGAGACGTGTGAGGTTAGGTGGTAATGATGATGATGCTACTTGCAACTGCTTTTCTAGGTTTGTGTTGGTCTGTAGCACAGTCAACTCCTTGTGCTGATAAGTTTTGTAAAGAACTCGCAGTAGTAAGTTGTTCTGAACACAGATGTATATTACACTAAATGTCTACTCACAGTAGGACATTCATCACTGCTCACATAACATTTGTAGAACTCAAACAGTAGAATGTCTGCAGTATATACATTACACGAGATAATGAGGCTGTAGTATGTGCATTTCATAAGAGACACTGGGGCTGTAACATATACATCACATAGGAGATTCTGGGGCAGGAGCATGTACATCACATAGGAGACAATGGAGTTGGCACATATACATCACAGGAGACAGTGGGGTTGGAGCATGTACACCACAGGAGACCGTGTAGCTGGAGCATGTACATCCCAGGAGATAGTGGGGCTGGAGCATGTACATCCTAGGAGACAGTGGGGCTGGAGATTGTACATCCTAGGAGACAGTGGGGATGAAGCATGTACATCCCAGGAGACAGTGGGGTTGGAGCATGTACATCACAAGAGACTGTGTCTGGAACATGTACATCACATCAGACACGAAGGCTGCTGCCTTCACCTGTGGGAGGGTGTGCATCACGTGCCAGCAACGCTTACAGAGTATGTCCACTGGCCAACATCAGGACCTAATCAGTCTACGCATGCACCACAGCGTTCAATAGTGAATGCTGCATACGTGTGCTTGAAGTGCAAGAAGGACATTAAGGGCTGGTGGCCGGCAAAACTAGACCACCGGCACGGACTCTGTGATCCCCAAGAATCTGTCAGGGGTCTGGAGAAAAGGTTATCAAGGGCCATAGGTCATTTAGTTTTCGTTGGTCATTTAGTTTTCGATGGTCATTTAGTGATGGACGATTTCTGTAAGCCAGGAATGGCTTACAGAAACCTACTGACAGCACTAATGACCATCGATCAGCACCTTGTTTTCCTATACAGTAGTTGTTTCAAAGCTTGCTCACATAGGTAGACCACTATAATGATATAACCTGTAGGATCTGCAATAGATCATTCAGTTCACATAGGCTGCCACTGTTCTCAGCAGCACGAGTCCTGGTTAAACAATACATATGATATGCAATTGAGAACGATGATCTTTTGTGCAACACTAAAGATCATTTCACTAGAGGGTGGCTGGCAACCTGTTTACACAGAGATAAACGTGAAACTAGTGTTCTTAAGAATGCTGGTTTATGATAAAGTTATGGTCTAAATGGATCTTTGGGTTTAAAGGGGTTGTCCAGGTAAAACAAGTTATCACTTATCCACTAGGTAGGTGATATCTTGCTGATTGATCAGTGAGAGTCCCACCACTGGGGCCTGGACCAATTGGCAGATTGGGAAATTTTTATTACAAAATGGTGCAGGAGGTTGGCTCGACCACAGCTCCATTCATTCTCTATGGGGCCTCCGAGACAAGCCAACAGAATGAATGAAGTGGTGGTTGAGCAAACTCCTCTGCAGAACAAAAGGATCAAGAATTCAGTTCAAACCCACCCCTCTCCTCTCCGATTCTTATCTTCCCTGACATCATCAATTGGAGGACAGCTGGAAGCCCCCCCATCCTATACATTAAATGTTCAGCTGATTCTGCAGAACGCGCTGGTTTGGCAGATGTTTATCTAATGTGTTTGAGGGCCCTAAATGTTTCCCTGTAACAGAAAATGTGCTGGTGATATGTAACCATTCAGAATGATCATCAGCCACCATAAGAAACCTTGAGGTGGTCATCCAATAGTTGTGGTAGCCCCCATTTCACCGCAGCAACTGGAGTTCTGTTCATTCATGTAAAAAGTTGTGGTACTCACAGAATTTCCAGTCGATTATATGCCATACGGGACACATTGGCTTTTAATATTTTATTGGTGAAGAAGATGATTATGAAACCATTTATAAAATGCAGCCGCCTGGATACGAACTTCAAAGGCTCGTGTACGAGTATTGTAACCGGCAGTGAACAGAGATGTAAGACGCGAGGGATGGCTCATTAGCCGGCAGTATTTACCCGTATAACAAATAACTTCTTTGTGGTTAAAACAAACAGTCGCTCGTTGGAAGCTTGAAATCCTAAGATGGGGTCGCTGCTCTCCAGACTCGCTACCTGTTGCTTAGCAACCTGTCCTACGTGTCTGCCTTCTTTCCTGTTGTACAATACCGTGGACATAGGGGTTGGCTGGCGATAGATGAATATCCGCCGGACGCACTCGCACAGGGCAGCGTAGCAGAAGTTTGGAGCACAGGTGAAAAACTTCTTGTCTTGCTTTGATGCTTGGACGTATCCTGGAAAGTGACACAAACGTTAAAGCGGAGAATATGGTTTTCTGTACATGTAGCAGAGCGGAGTTATATACGGTTGACTAATGGTAAGTGACAAACTCTGCTCTACTGCATCTGTAAAATGGAATTATCTGAAGACAGTGTGTAGATAATGTAACACAAAAGGTTGTATTAAAAAACACAAGTAACAAGAAAAAACAAACAAAGTCATACATAAAGAATCAGGACAACCCCGTTCTATATACCCAATTATGACAATATACAATGGTTCTCCCATCAGTACCCCCTGTATTAACCCGAGATGATGTAGAATGCAGCCTCCACTCACATGTGATTGCCTGGAGGTTTAATTCCCATGCTGTAGTTGTCAGGAGGTGGCGGAGAACCCCATTGCTTCACCTCTCTCCTATGTGCTGATCCCGTGCAGTTCACTGTATTAATGTTATGTACCTGTATGTTACTGTATTCTATGTATTAGTGTGCTATGTCTGCAATGTTCCTATATGTGTTAGAGGCAGGGCCAGCATAGGTTAACTTTGTGGGCTGGACTTGCATCCTCTTGGGAGCAGGAAGCTCCTGCTTCCTGCTCAGAGCCCAGACCGGACAACCTGAGGTAGGGTGTGTGTTCCCATCTGGGGCACAGGTGTGTCCCCGCTTGGGACAGAAGGAGCCACTATCTGGGTCAAAAGTGGATCCCCGTCTGGCACGGAGCTGACCCCTGGTTAGGGAGGACATAGGCTGTCAGAGGACTGTCGGGCAGTGGGCACAAGGATTGTGTTGGTGCTCCACCAGAGACTTTGGCTCCAGAGAGCTTGCTGAGAGTCATGGACTTTGCTGCTGTAGCCGTTGCTGTGTCTAGGGACATAATAGGAATTATTCATCTCGTGTTCATTTTTACACCTTTATTATTAAAATACAAGTTGCCACTGTTGGAACCTATATAGTGTGAAGCGTGGTTCATACGGAGGACGTCATCCCATTGTGGAGAACAGCTGCAGGACTGAGGTAACCCACTGTGTCCCAAGGCTGGGATCAGAACTGACATTTTATGTGCAAGGGGCCGGGGTGTGGACTGACTGTCGTAGTAGACTCGCCCGCGACTACCACCCTGTGCCACCTTGTTACTTAGTAGCCAACTGATTACAAGGGTATATAGATGTCATAGAGGGGAAACCTCAGATCCAGACCCTCCCCTGTGCCAACTATCTGAATAGTCACTAATTCTCCTGCAGCCGATCACCACGAGTTGGTGATTATGGACAATGTGTCGTCTTGAAGCTGATCCCCATTCAAAACCTTCATAAAATGCCGATATTTCAATTGGTAATTTAGTTTTTTCTTCTCTTCTACCTATAACCAAACTTTTTTTTTCCCATCCATCGACGTATCTGTATGAGAACTTGCTTTCTTGTGGTATGAATGAGTTGTAGCTTTGTAGTAGTAGTTTCGAATTAGGTCATTCACTTTAAAATAGAATATACTAAAAAATGTGGAATAAACTTTAAATGGGGTGATCCGGTGAAAAACAAAACATAATTCCGCCAACGTCAATGGGTTACATTTTTACAACGTCAAAGAGTTCTCCCCTCTTTCCGGAAGGCTCAGGGATGTTCTTGGATAACTTGGAAAATTAGCAATTACCGTATGATTTAAGGATGTTGCTAACCATTACTCCGCAGAGTAAAGTTTTGGAACATTATATGCAATGGTTGTGAACTATACATCACACATTTTATAGCGATATCTCTGTCGTCTTATCCCGCACTAGAACGGTATTGATGTTTGTATATATATATATATATAAGTTGAAACAAACTAAACTGCCATGTATTCCCAAGTTGTTGCCATAGAAACAGAATCCGTTATACGGCAGGCTTGTAAGTCACGGCCCCCCTAGGTGCTCCTGGCATTAGTTGGCTCTTGTACGGGTCTAGTACCTGTGAGACATCCATGTGTTACCGCTGTAAGCCTTGACGCAGCAGTCCACTAATCTAACAGAACCTCAGCTCACAACACCAATTTTATTTTCACACCATCTTAAACACTTTCCTCTCATTTGCAGACGTCCGGCTACGGATGGAGGAGCGCCATCGGCTAATGTGTAAGTTTATGGCGAAATGTGCAGTATTAAAATTAATGATCAGATTTTCTGGGCAACAAACCCAGTGTGACAAACTCCGTACAAAGTGTGAAGACATAAAAATATATACAGCAAAAATTAAAGAAAGAAGTCAAGAGAGAAATGCACTCATACGGCTTCTAAGAATGGCATCTAATCCACATCCCTGTGATACGGGGGCAATATAGGCACCAGCCTAAACCTACACCTTGTGTTATGACTGCACGGGGCCTGCGGGGGCAGTGTCTACATTTTACACAGGACGGAGGATAAGTCTCTGACCATTAGTGTTCCCACCACCATTATTGGTTAGGAGAATAGGGTCCTGAGCCCCCCCACTTAAAGGAGCAGCTGTCCAGCAAACCCAATGCTTGTCTAATCAAAGTCATAGGACATGCATAGATAATCAAGCTCTGTAAGTCGGTCCCTAGGACTTTGCAGCACATCGCCACTCCATTCATTCTAATGGAGGACTTGATTAATGAACCTTAGCACACCTCAGCTATGAGCGGAAACATTTTTCCAAGCAAGAAATTAACCGGCGCTGAATAATTTTAAGGGGCTGTCAGGACAAAATGACTGTTCAAACCAAGTATAGGAGCTCGGTGCACCCTTGGTGTGGCCAAACATCTCCGCTTCTATAAAGCCAGAGCTGTCAATCAAAGAAGGGGAGGGTTGGTAGAGATAGAGGGAAAAACAAGGAGGGAAGGTGCACTTAATTATTTCATGTGTCTTTTAAATGCCATTTTTAGGGCATAAACATTAAGATTCTCCACTTCTCCAGAATTACATTTTTAGATAAATTTTTTCAGGCTCCCTCTGGAAAGCTATAGGAAAAATTACACCAAAAAACAGCTCAGAAGCGTCTTTAAATGCAATGGTAATTGATTTTCGGGAAGTCACATCCACTATACTTAAACTGTTAAAGGAAATCTGCCAGCAAGTTTTTGCTATTTAATCTGAGAGCTGCATGACATAGGGTACGAGACCCTGATTCCAAGGATGTGTCACTGATTATACTTTATATGCGTGTTTAGCGCTTTCAAAGACAAGTCAAGCATAAACTTTACATGGAAAAATTAGCATCTAAATTGATATGCAAATGATATTGGTATATCGTAAACTTCTGTCACTCCAGCTCTATTCCCCACCCTCCTTCTGTTTGACTGACATCATCTATGCTGTGTGACTTCAGGCAAAGGAGCTGTCAGTCACGCAGTGGAGGTGGCGCTGGTTGTAGAATAGAGCTGGAGTGACAGAGGCTTCAGATCTCTGAATGGTTCTTCAGCCTTATTTGCATTTTAATTCAAAAGCTGACAAGGTCCTTAAATATCCCCCCCAAGTACACCCCAGTGCTCATCATTGGCAGCTTACCGAGAGCATTGAATGTCGCTGCATGTTCCCATAAATTGTCACCTTGGTTCAAAACTGGCTGCCACAGGAGAGCGTCCACATCATGTCTCAAAGAAAAGCATGGCATCATTTCTGGAGTAGCAACTAATGAGAAAAGGAATTGATTGCCGCCAAGATTTACCTGTGGGAAAATAGGGTACAGACTTGACAAGACATCGTCAATGGGGTCAGAAACTTAAAAGAGACTGTTACCAGGTGTTTGCTGCCCCATGTGAGAATAGCTAAAAAACCTTGATTCTACTGTTGGGTCACTTATGGGGCTTCTTGCTATAGATTTCATAAAACACTTTTTATCTGCTGCATCTCTACTAGTCTTCTCAGTAATAAGCTGCAGATATTTATTTCTTGATATTCATTGTCAGATTCCTGTCTATGTACAGTGCAGACAGAAAACTGTAGTCCATAGTGCAGAATAGGTGCGACAGAGCTCATCACTGAGAAGACTAGCAGAGCCGCAGCAGATATAACAGTGATTTCATCAAAACTACATCAATGAACGCAGCAAGTGACCCAGGGCTGAAATCAGGATATCGGCCCTTGTTTTACAGTGCTCTCAAATTGGGAAGCAAAACTTTTATGATCAATTTTCTTGAAGTATCTTGAATAAAACTAAATTCCACTTCTTTATATACCTTCTTAAAAAAATCCTCTAACTCTCCCACAGTCTCAATTCACAAGATAGACAATTATGACAAGTCCACAGCCCAGGTGGAAACAAACAAAAGAAAATGGAGGAAAAGAGAGTGTGTCGGCACATCCATCCAGGATATAAGGAAAATCTTTCTTTATTGAAAAATAGATTAAAAGATGGTAAAATGAAACCTCAGGAAATATGACGCGTTTCTGGTGTATACAACACCCTCATTCATGGGAGAACTGAGGTGGATCATTGTGAGCCATCATTTATACTAGGCATGTGCCAATTAGTGGCTATAATTAATCAAGCTGAAGTCAAAACTTCAGGTGCTGGTCCCACTTATCAGAAACAGTTAAAAATGCAAGGAAATGGGAATTAGCATGATGCAAAGGAAAAACAAATATATCCCAAAAGGGATGTGGCATTTCAATAAGCTACACAGGGTATAACAGGTAATCATGATTTTGGACAAAAGATCGATTAGTTAAACATGCATCTATGACTTTGGAATGTACAAAAAACAACATTTGATGATATTTAATGGGCAGAACAAAACAAAATGTGTATTTTTCCTTCATGATTCTCAAAGCAAAAAGACCAAAAATAATGCAAATAAATATATAAATATTTTTTAAAAAGTGACTTTGTTACATTAATGGAGGTATCATCAACCCCAGAACTTTAACAATTGAGTAACTAAATGGTTAAAGGGAACCGGTCACCTCAAATTGGCAGGATATTTAAATTACTTTTTACCGGTCCACTGGGCGGCGTTTCAGCTTCATTTCTCCACCCCGTCCATCCCTGTTGTCCGCAATATATTACTGAATTAGAGTACGTGTGCGCCATAGTTGGCGCGTGTGCAATGCAATCTTCGGTCGCGCACGCGCAGTATGCTCTGCCCAACTGCGGGCAAAGCCGAAAAGCATTGCTGCGCATGCGCCCACACACTATGTCCCAGAACACAGCGAAATACTTCCGGGACATAGTGCGCAGTAATGCTTTTCGGCTTTGCCCACAGTTGGGCAGAGAATACTGCGCGTGCATGACCGAAGATTGCATTGCACATGCGCCAACTATGGCACACACTTACTCTAATTCGTAACATATTGCGGGCAACAGGGATGGACGGGGTGGAGAAATGAAGATGAAACGCCGCCCATCGGACCGGTAAAAAGTCATTTAAATATCCCGCCAATTTGAGGTGACAGATTCCCTTTAATTGCCCTGTGATTTTACCTTGAGTAATAAATCAGCAGCGGGACAGCAGATAACATAGGCAGTTGAATAAAAAAAAAAATTGCATTGATCTCGTAATTAGTCCTCTGCAGGACTTCAGAACCATCAGTCATTTGACCAGTGAGGCCACTATTTGGCTGCAGGTTCAGATGACTGATGGTCGGGAAGTCATCACTTCTGGTTCCTCAGAGAGGGTCAGATCAAGATGCTCATGTTTTTAAAGATATAAGCCTATAGCTATCTGCCGTCTTCAGGATGGAGCGCGATGGGGCAGAGCCATAGACTCCGTGCTGGAGTGCAGAATCAAACTGTGGCTCTCGCCAGGAGATCCGGGGCACCGGGGTAGAAGTCCGAGGCACATGCACTGCCCCAAATCTTCCACTTTAGACTTGTCATTTAGATTTGCTAAATTTTTTTAAAATAAAAGTAGAACATTTTTATTTCTTTTATCATTTTGCAGTTCTAAGAAATTTGCACCTAGAACAACCGCGCCTGTGGCAGCCCCAACACTGCGCCACTGCTCCAATTGATTGCTATGGGCAACAAACACTGCTATACTGTAAGACAGTGTTGATATCAGGGGAGATCAGATGGTGCGGCTGGACATAATCTGCACCCATGGTGGCGATTGGCTGCACAATTTCGTTCCAAAACTAAGAGGCCATTCCTGTGGGCGGAGAAGCAGTAAAACAGAAACTTGCAGAACTTTTCACGATCTGGGATTTTACACTGATGGCCTATCCTCAGCATAAGTTATTGATATGACGGGCGTCCCAAGATGATGAAGAGCAGCGAAGATCTGGACGCTCCATACGAGTGTGATTGGTACTCTACTAGGGAGAGCCACCGACCTTCTTTCCACTGATTGGAATGGACTCTACTGATCATCTATCGATGACCTATTTTAAGGCAAGAATTAGAATACTTTCCTGGTAAAACTTTTGCTGACTTGTCCCATAAAATGTAGAGATGGGGGCCGGATATTTCCAGGAGCGCTCCTCCGGACCGCGCTGCACACATCTAGCTCAGCACCTGCCGCGCTGTCTCATATCAGACATGATATCTCGATGAGTGATCTTGGCGTGCAGCAGAAGGACGTTCTTTACGAGTGCCGTATTCTACATTATTAAGCTTTTCTAATCCGGGAAAGGTCCACTTGAGAATTACTGAATATATTACATTGCCCGTGTATCTTTAAAGTGTCATTCTGCATGGCATCTCACAAATTAAATATTAATCATCAAAGACAGTGGTGATGAAAAGAGAAGTGCGGCGGCGCTCTGTTCACGGGTGATGTGTCTGACAGCCAGGCTTATCCTCAGGCACGAGACATACTGATCCCCAAGATAATGATTAGAAAGGTAGAAAGAGCAACATGGAAAAAGGGACCAAAAAAAAAAAGAAGAAAGAAAAAATTGAAGTTTATGTTATGTGTAAAAGGGCTTGTTATATTCCCAGCAGAAGCAGGTATTTTCCCTTGGTTTAAGCATAATATGCACCATGATTTTTATAGGATTGCAGGCTAAGCAGCTGAATATAGGGTGATCACAAAGCAAATAAGTGGCGTAAACCTCAATATAATGCTCAAAAAAATGGCAATGGAAATCTAGTGTGCTGATGATAAATCTGAACAACATAAGATATAACTCATTCTATATACTGTACATAGAAATAAACTTATGTGCTTGTGTTTTTCCAACCCGTCAAGCTTCTCCCCGTGTCTAAACACCTAGACGCAGCAGTCACTCTTGACAGTGGCATCTAAGGGGTTAAACAGAGGGATCGTGTTCTCACAGATTCCCCCAGTTTGTGCAGGAACCCACCTGTATATGTGATGAATATATTCATTGCGGAGAGCTAATTTACCAGTGCTCATGATGGATACAGCGCCGTGTAGTGTTAAGGGGTTAATGGTGTTCCTAAAACCTATTGCGGATAAATTATACAGTACGGATTTCTCGCATTGTTCCTTATGATATGCACAAGTCTGCAGAACATCAAAGGCACAAATTCTTACTCCGATGCCTGTGGAGGACGAGCACATAAATATTCTAATACTAGAACAGTGAAAAAGTGAAGCAGCCCTCGGAGGACGACACTGTGGCCAACAATACTTGTTCAGCGCTCCACACATTGTATTACGTATAGTCATTGTGGTTAGTATTAAAGCTAAACTCTACATTAGTATCTTACGAGATCTAATTAGCTTTCGGGGTCGCCATCTCCTGGGATAGGTGGTTGGCACACAAAGGGCTTTCATTCCCAAACAGTGGAAAAGGTTCAAATCTGTCTGACATCAGATGTATTATCTTCATACAGGAAACAAGTACATCACAGAGAAAAATTAATCTGGGACCATCAAGCCCTTAACTAGACGTGGTAGAACTCTAGCCGTCCAAACTCTGAGCCTATTGCCCAGAACCTCATAACACCATAGGACAGCCCACACCTCATTGCGATGACCTCCACATGCCTCAACGCAGTCTATCCTTTCCCAGACCAGGAGCCAAGCCCGGGAGTGAGGGGCATCATACACAATAGACAGCTGACGGTTTGGGCAACGGATGAGCATGCAGCTCCTAAATGCTCTGCCGTGCGCTCTCCAGTGATCTCTAAGAAAGAGAGAACAGCTACCAGATTCCACTAGCGCCAGCCAATCTCGGATATACCGGACCCTTGCTTCCTCAGACATCATCTGTCAGAGCGGAGTTAGAAAACTCCTCAATATACATCAGACTGTCGGCGAGCCCACTGATATCGAGTTTAGTCTAATGTGCATGGGGGCCCAAAGGCTGTAGTTCGTGACCTAATGTACAGCAGCGATTTTACACATGGACCTTTAATCCATTTGAAAAAAAAAATAAAATGACTAAATCACATGTAAACTGTAAGCAGCGTCTCTATCCATCCACTATGTGGACACACGAAAGCACACCAATCCTGTAACATCCACAATTTCTGACTTGGTAGGCCAGTCTGTACCCACCATAAGGCTAGGGCTACAAGACAACTTTGGAGGCGACATCTATCTCACAACTGAGGTCGGCTCGTGACTACACTGAAGCACAATTAATGGGGTTGCATTTTTTCTGTAGGTGTTGCGATGTGACCCTATTTACTTCTATAGTCCTGCCATATAATCATAGAATGTTATAGTTGGAAGGGACCTCCAAGGTCATCCCCCTGCTCAGTGCAGCATTCACTAAACCATCTCAGACAGATGTCTGTCCAGCCTCTGTTCGAAGACTTCCATTGAAGGAAAACACACCACCTCTCATGGCAGCCTGTTCCACTCATTGATCACCCTCCCTGTCAAAACTTTTTTTTCTAATATCTAATCTGTATCTTCTCTTTTTCAGTTTCATTCCTTTACTTCTCATGTTTCCTTGTGCAAATGAGAATAAGGATGGTCCATCTACATTGCAACATCCCTTCAGATATTTGTAGACAGCTATTAAGTCTCCTTTTAGTCTTGTTTCTTGCAAGCTAAACATTCCCAGATCCTTTAACTGTTCCTCGTAGGACATACATTGCAGTCCGCTCACCATCCTGGTCGCTCTTTTCTGAACTTGCTCCAGTTTTTTTAATGTCTTTTTTAAAAATGTGGTGTCCAGAACTGTACACAGTGTTCCACATGTGGCCTGACCAAGGAGGAGTAGAGGGGGATAATTACTTAACGTGAACTAGACTCTATGCTTCTGTTAATACAATAGCAGCAGCATCAAGTGAACATCTATTGCGGCCAAAGTAAACTATATCTAATCTTTTTGAAGGTGGCTCCTAAGGAGCCTAATTAGACTGGATGGTGTCAACCCTTGCTTCACACAACCAAGCAGAATTTCAGGTTTTCAATCCAACCAAACAGATGAAAACCCGTCCATCATCAAGTGACTCCCTGTCTAGGTGACCACAATATGAGAAAATTAAGTTACATTCACAGGTGTGATTGTATTAGAAATGTGAGCAAAAGTTCTAACTGCAACACAATAGGCTATTTTTAATTCCTCACAAGACTTATTTTAGTTCCCACTCCCCATACAGAAGCCATCACAGAAAGACGTATAAAATCTATGCACAGATTGCAAAAATGGATAGGCACGCCAGCCTACAAGGCAACCAAATAATTCCTTGTGGTAATTTCCTTATTGAGTTGGAGGCATTTTTTGTTTCGACAAAACAGTTTGCTCTAGGTGTGTTTTTTCCCCAAGTGCTCCCTACCCTCTTAAAAATTCATGAAGTTCATGGTATTTCCATCCTGCCAAATCTCTCCCTCCACCAAAGTCACAAAAAGGTGTGTGAAAGAGGCCTTTAAAGGGTTCACTGATGAAAACAAGTCATCACCTATCCTCGGGATCGTCGATAAATTATGCCAGGTCAGATGCCTGACCCCAACTCCATTCATTCTCTTTGGCGATGTTGGAAGAAGTCAAGTGCAACGCTCGACAGCTCAATATGGAATGAGTGGAATGGAGGTTCTCACTGGAATACAAGTGTCCTGGTTCTGCCGATCAATGTAGGTCCTGTGGTTGGATATCCACTGATCAATAAGCCAACACCTATCCTGCATGTAGCCAAGTACGCCGAATGCTAATTAGAGCATATGGATGTCTTAGAAGGTGGTCCCTTGTGTCTTGACAGTCAGTCCGGTGATCTCCAAGATGTCTACACGAGCCAATTACAGGCTTGCCCACATAGACCATTACATTTTAGGTCGCATAAGCATTAATCCCCCGTCTCTGACAATTGTACAGCTCCTGATGATTGGCATAGAATCTAAGTGAACACTGACTATTCCAACAATTAAATGATTATATATTGAAATCAATTAAAATAAAAAGCTTTAGAGCAATATATTATACTATATATACACATATACATACATATACATACACAATAGATTGCTTTTTCTACATGAGGGTCTATTTGTCATGAACTGTGTGAGGACTTTTATTATGCTCTGCTCCTACTGAAGCTTTTGTGGATAGATTTTAATAAACTAATAGTTCATACTTCTTTGCGATATTTCTAGGCAGAACATCTGATGGAAGCGGGTCTTTTCATAAAAAGAATTACGGCATGTGTTACCTTACACGGCACAAGAGCCGCCTGGAGTGCGCAGCATAACCTAAAGGATTTGACTCAAAATGGAAACGGCAGTAATAAAACTTTTCACCCATTTCCACTTCACAGACTATAAAATTGATTAAAAAAAGTGCTTTATGCATAGAACGACCCTGTTACAACTACGTCCTTTTCTTCACTTACCAGCATGCACCGCTACAGACATTGCCAGACACTTTTTTTAGTGGGTGGTTTGTCTTAATCCACATACTGTAAACACTATGGTCCTGATACATCACTTGCAATTTCTTGAAGTCACTTTTTTTATCTTGTGGGATTCACTGATGTAATTATAATAAAAACAATCCTTAACTTTGTATTTAAATTTTTTTTGTGACTTTTTAGCAGAAAAGTTGCAAATCCTTTGAGAAGTCGCAAGTTTGGCTTAAAACGCGTTAAATTAAAAAGCTTGCCAATAACCTGTGAGATGAGGCAAAAGAACACGATATTTTGCAAAAGTTGCACTTTGTGAATCTGTCCTAAACATCTGGATAAACAACGTTGTATCCTTATGCATGTATCTTATGCTTTAGGCTCAAATACTGCCTAAAGCCACTAAAAAAGTACAAGTAATCTCAGAAAAATGGAGAAACAACAATGATGAATCAGGCCTATAGGTGTGACATATTTCTTTCTATAACTCCCCAGAATGCACTTTTTCTGCCATTGTCCAATAGACTGCTCATCCTGAAAGTCCATCTTTCTCTTATGCCTGGAGTATAACAGACAGGAGAGCAGGAGCAGAGAGAATAATAGCTCCGCCTCCACCTCCTGTAGTTCATCTCTCTCTTATGCCTGGAGTATAACAGACAGGAGAGCAGGAGTAGAGAGAATAATAGCTCAGCCTCCACCTCCTGTAGTTCATCTCTCTCTTATGCCTGGAGTATAGCAGACAGGAGAGCAGGAGCAGTGAGAATCATAGCTCCGCCTCCACCTCCTGTAGCTCACCTTTCTCTTATGCCTGGAGTATAACAGACAGGAGAGCAGGAGCAGAGAGAATCATAGCTCCGCCTCCACTTCCTGTAGTCCACCTTTCTCTTATGCCTGGAGTATAACAGACAGGAGAGCAGGAGCAGAGAGAATAATAGCTCCACCTCATGTAGTTCATCTCTCTTATGCCTGGAGTATAACAGACAGGGGAGCAGGAGCAGAGAGAATAATAGCTCCACCTCCTGTAGTTCATCTCTCTCTTATGCCTGGAGTATAACAGACAGGAGAGCAGGAGCAGAGAGAATCATAGCTCCGCCTCCACCTCCTGTAGTTCATCTCTCTCTTATGCCTGGAGTATAACAGACAGGAGAGCAGGAGCAGAGAGAATCATAGCTCCGCCTCCACTTCCTGTGCTTGTCTTAAAACTCAACATGACGATTCTAGTCTCCTTCAAAAGCAATTACCAAGGGTCAATGTAGTTGCCCTCATGCACATATTAGAACTTGGAATGTCTAGTGTAAGATACAGGAAAGATATATATCTTTGTACCGTGTTAGCCAATAGATAGAAAAATATTTAGAATTGAGAGTCCTCAGTGGTTGATACCTTTTAATGGCTAACTGAAAAGATGGTAAATTGCAAGCTTTCGAGACTACACAGGTCCCTTCATTAGGCATAGACTAATACAAATTCAGAAAAAACACATTTATGCATAATACAGCCCAGAAAAAATGCCATAGATAAGACAGGTGACGTGAAGCAGAACTACCATTATGTGAGAGTGCTAAAATGTTTATGTGCATAAATATTGGAACAGTTCATAGATAAGGAGTGTCAATGTTTTATTGTCCTCTGATTGGGGTCTGGTTCTATGTTATGATGACCCCACATGGTCTGACGAGCAAATTCCTTAATTTATGTAAAAACACATAAATCCATGGGACACATTCATTCCTGCACTGAGTGTGTCAAAGATCATCATCAGTTTATATTCCCATACTCTTCTGTCTCTCTGAGATTTGAAGTTACCTTTTAATACAAGTAATTTCATGTCCATAATGCTGTGATCTGGGAGACAAAAATGTATTGCCACAGGTAGATCCATTCTTTTTTCTCTTATTGTGTGGTGATGAGAATTCATTCTTGTTCTCAGTTTTTGCCCTGTCTCCCCCACATACAGACCCCCAGTTGCACATTTGGTACAAAAAATTAAGTACACCACATTTGATGTGACACAGCTGAAAGTACCTGGGATCTTGTAGTCCTGATGTGAACTGGGGATCTTTATCTTGTCCGTGGTCATTATGAATGGGCAGGTTTTACATTTTTTCTGATTGCAAGGAAAGGTACCTGCAGCTGTTGGAGAGGACAGGGAGCTTCTGACAATGATGCTTCTTAGATTTCGGGGCTGCCTAAACCACAGTAGTGGGGGGTCTGGAAAAATGGATTGTAAGCGGGCATCTTTTTGTAGTAAAGGTTGTGATTTCAGTGCAGCTCCACTTAGCACCTCCAGATTTGGATTGTAGGTAACTACTAGAGGCACTCGGTTATGTTCTTCTTTAGCAGGTGATTCCTTGATATTCTAGTTGCTCTTTTAATTTGGTTTTGCATTGTTCTTGGATGGTAGTCCTGATTCAAAAACGTCTTTCTGAGGCAACCAAGGTGTTTGTCTCTATCCATGGGGTTGGAACATATACGATTGTATCTGATGGCTTGGCTGTAGACAATAGAGTTTTTTATGTGTTTTGGATGGAAACTGTCCCATTTAAGGTATGTTGGACGGTCGATTGGCTTCTGATACAGGGATGTCTCTATTTCATTGTTCTGCAGCTTAATGATGGTGTCCAAAAAGTAAATTTCAGTACAGGTGTAGGTGAGTGTCAAGTTGATGGTGGGATGAAATTGATTAAACTGATCATGGAACATCTTTAGCTGTGGCTCAGACTCCGTCCAGATGATTAAAATGTCATCAATGTAGCGGTAGTAGGCCAGAGGCCTGATGGGACATGAGGACAAAAAGTCGCTTTCAAGCTTGGCCATGAAAAGATTTGCATACTGTGGGGTCATTTTACTTCCCATTGCTGTGCCAGTCTCCTGTAGATAGATCTTCTTGTCAAACTCAAAGTAATTGTGGGTGAGGATGAATTTTATGTTTCCCCACAGAATCCGCATCAGTCTCTGTGTTTTCCAGGAAGAATTTGCAGGCATTTAATCCATCCTGGTGTGAAATGTTAGAGTACAAAGATTCCACATCCATGCTTGCCAGGATGGTTCCTTCTGGTATGAGTGCCATTATATGGAACAAGCTTACGAGCTGAGCCCTCTCAAAACAGAGCAGACGTCGGCGGTCTTATACAGCCGGCATCTGCCTCTAATAATAGTGACCAGAGCTAGCTCTCATAACTGTTGCTAACTTAGGCTACTTTCACACTTCCGTCTTTTCAGATCCGTTGCAATGCGTCGTTTTGTGAAAAAAAAAAGGATCCTTTAAATGTGCCCGCAGGATCCGTTTTTTTCCCATAGACTTGTATTAGCGACGGATGGCCACACGTCGAGTCCGTCGTGCGTTTGTCTTCATCGGGAAAACGTATCGCGACGGATCATGCGACATACGTCGTTGACTAGAATGGAAGCCTATGGACGCAGGATCTGTCGTGACATGTCGTATGACGGAATCCAGCGCTGGAATCCGATTTTTTACACTGAGCATGCTCAGAATCAGGAATTTGTAGCCAATTGGCCAGACAGGCCCAAAATCTATATAAACCTGGCATGGCGCGTCACCCCAAATGTGCCAGCAAGACTCCTGCCAGCCTGAAGACAGCCAGCCAGTCAATAGATTGTTTTCCCTATTTTCCAGTAGCCAATCACATTTGGGAGACTCCCATTTTTAGGCATGGAAAACGGATCAGTCAAAAAAAACTGGATGAAACGGATGGTAAAAACGGACAAAACGGATGCAACGGATCCAGTTTTTCGACAGAACCGTCTAGCGGATCCGTCGAAATACTGGATGCGTTGCATCCGTTTTTCACTATTTTTGACGCATCCGTCGCACCGACGCATTGTGACGGATTAAAAAAAAACAAAAGTGTGAAAGTAGCCTTAAATTCCGCCGTCAGCTTCTGATAACGGCACGATCCACGTAACGTATGGTGTTATAGGCACCCATGATTCTCCTGATACACAATCACAGGTTGCTGATGCATTGCAGTGCCAGGCTGGGTTCTGCTTAAGACTGAGGGCAGCTAGGGGCCTGCTGAAAGCCCCCATGGCTGCAAAGTCAGTACTCCTGCGAAGCCCAGCTATAGACACCAAATATTTTACTTGCATCCTTCAATACTGTGGTACTGCAGTATACAGATTAAGCCATTACAGGATCACAGGTACAAGTCCCCAAAGGTGATTAAAAAAAAAAGTAAAAATCTATATAGATTGAAAAAAAATTAAAAAAAATTATATATATATATATCTACTATATAAAGCTGAATGTGTGTATGTGTGTGTGTGTGTATGTGTGTGTGTGTGTGTGTGTATGTCCGGGATTGGCATCTGCACCGTCGCAGCTACAGCCACAAAATTTTGCACAGTCACACGTCTGGACCCCGAGAGCGTCACAGGCTATATTGTGAGGTGAAATTTTAACCCCGCGCTTTCCAATTCACCAAACAATTTTGCCCCTATCTACATAATGGGGAAAAAGTGAAATGAAAAGTGTTGGAGGCGTCGCAGCTACAGCCACAAAATTTTGCACAGTCACACGTCTGGACCCTGAGAGCGTCATAGGCTACGTTGTGAGGTGAAATTTTAACCCCGCGCTTTCCAATTCACCAAACTATTTTTCCCCTATCTACATAATGGGGAAAAGTGTTGGAGGCAAATTGACAGCTGCCAGATGTGAACAAGGGGGACTTAAAGAATGAGAGCGATGGCGCCAAAGAGTATATACCGATCAGTTGCTAAGGTGGGGCCCCGACATGAGATACTCACCACACATGGGGATATGAACACACACACAAAATGCGCCACACACTACCACGTGCTTGAACACATAGACCACCCTCAGCACACATTTCACCACACATACGCCAACCTCGCCACATAAAAGTCGAAACACAAAAGTCGCCGCTCAAAACTCACCACGCGCAAAACTCGCCACATGCAAAAACTAGGCTCACGCAAAACTCGCCACAAGTGCAAAACTCACCTCATGGAAAACTCGCCACACGCAAAACTTGCACACGCGGAAAAATTGCCACATGCACAAAATTTGCAACACATGCAAAAGTTGCCTCACACAAAACTTGCACATACTCAAAAGGCACCAGACATAAAACTCACCACGTGCAAAACTCGCCATGCGCAAAACTTGCTGCACACAACTTGCTACACTAACCTGTCACATGCAACTTGACACACAAAAAGTTGCTACACGCATGTTGCCACACAACTCATCTCACAAAAGTCGCTACATGCATGTCGCCACACGCAACTCAACACACACAACTTGACAGACGAAACTCGCCCTAAAACACACACAAGTCTGGTATTAGCCTTCAAAAATAAAAATCTGATTAATAAGCAGACAAACTACAAGAGCAACAAATGTACCATATAGGAAATACAGCAGCTGTCAGTCACATGACCTGTCTATTATGTGTATGTGTGAGCTAATATATACTGCCAGGGGGAGGGCTTCCTGTTGGCTGGGGATTTATCAGGCTGCCAATTTATCTTACAAATACTGAGGTAAAAATACTGAGCAAATAACGTGTTAACGAGGTCTAATACAGGAGATCACACAGGTATATACTATATACAGGGGAGATGACACACAGATATATACTATATACAGGAGAGATGACACAGGTATATACTATATAGAGGAGGAGATGACATACAGGTACATACTATATACAGGAGGAGATGACATACAGGTATATACTACATACAGGAGGAGATGACACACAGGTATATACTATATACAGGAGGAGATTACCTACAGGTATATACTATATACAGGAGGAATTACCTACAGGTATATACTATATACAGGAGGAGATGACATACAGGTATATGCTATATATAGAAGATGACATACAGGTATATACTATATACAGGAGGAGATGACACACAGATATATACTACTAGATTGTGGCCCGATTCTAACGCATCGGGTATTCTAGAATATGCATGTCCCTGTAATATATGGACAATGATGATTCCAGAATTTGCGGCTGACTGTGCCCGTCGCTGATTGGTCGAGGCAACCTTTATGAGATCATCGTCGCCATGGCAACCATTATGACATCATCGTCGCTGTGCCCGTTGCTGATTGGTCGAGGCCGCCAGGATGTCTACGTCCTTTATGACATCATCGTCGCTGTGCCCGTTGCTGATTGGTCGAGGCCTGGCGGCCTCGACCAATCAGAGACGCGGGATGTCTATGTCCTTTATGACATCATCGTCGCTGTGCCCGTCGCTGATTGGTCGAGGCCTGGCGGCCTCGACCAATCAGAGACGCGGGACTTCTACGTCGATGCTGTGCCGGTCTCTGATTGGTCGAGGCCTGGCAGCCTCGACCAATCAGAGAGCAGGGATTTCCAGGACAGACAGACAGACAGACAGACAGACAGACGGAAAAACCCTTAGGCAATTATATATATAGATATACAGGGGAGATGACACACAGGTATATACTATGTACAGGAGGAGATGACATACAGGTATATACTATATATAGAAGGAGATGACATACAGGTATATACTATATATAGGAGGAGATGACATACAGGTATTTACTATATATAGGATGAGATGACATACAGGTATATACTATATACAGGGGAGATGACACACAGCAGGTATATACTATATACAGGGGAGATGACATACAGGTATATACTATATACAGGAGATGACATACAGGTGTATACTATATATAAGGGAGATGACAAACATGTATATACTGAGGTGAAAATGAGAGGTGTGATGTGAAAATAAAAAGGTGTGAGTGCAAAATGAGAGGAGTGAGGGAAAATAGTGGAGTGATCGGAAAATGACAGATGTGAGGTCGAAATGACAAGTGTTAGGGGGGAATGAGAGGAGTGAGGGGGAAAATGAGAGGAGTGCGGGAGAAAATGAGAGATGTGAGGGGGAAAATTAAAGATGTGATTGGGAAAATGAGAGGAGTGATGGGAAAATAAGAGAAGTGACGTGCTATAACTAACCACAGATATTTACTATGCCCAGGCAACGCCGGGCTCTTCAGCTAGTATATATATATATATATATATATATATATATATATATATATATATATACACACACACACATATATATATATATATATATATATATATATATATATATAAATTTTAATCACACACCCCCCTTTTCCCTTTTAAAAAATTAAAAAGTAACCATATTTAGTATTACTGCATCTGTAAAAGTCCAACCAAAACATAAAATTATTTTACAAGTACAGTAACTACTGGAAAGAGGAAAAAAAAAATCAAAATTGCGTCTCAACCACAAAATGAAATAAAGAGAGATCAAAAAGTTGGACATACCCAAAAAACGTCAGCTCGGGACACAAGTAACAAGCCCACATGTCCTCTGTTGGAAAAATGGGGACACAAACCATTTTTTTCTTCACTTAACCCTTTAATGACAGCCGATACGTCTTTTAACTGACCGGAGATATAAGAGCATAGCCTCCCCATACAGGTGACAATCCAGCAGCTGCCGGCTGTACACTATAGCTGACAATTTGCTGCATCAGCCACGATCAGTGTTGGCACTGTACATAGCTGTTTAACCCCTTAGATGCTGCTGTCAATAGTGACTACATCATTATAAATGGTTAAGTGTGGGGGCTTCCTATTTAACCAAATTGGTGCCTTCAGATCATGATTTTGTGGTCCTGATGTTTGCCATGGCAATTCACGGCCAAATAGCGGCCTTAGAGTCTGCCGGCTGTTGTAACCTGTTCAGAAGTTACCGACATTTAGGTGGTAAAAATACACATTTTCATTTCTGTCATACCACTTTGCATTAATTCCTGTAGAGCACCTGAAGGGTTAATAAACTACCTGACTGCAGTTTTCAATATGTCAGGGGGTGCGGCTTTTAAAATGGTATCATGTTTGGGGGTTTCCCAATATATGAGACCCCTTCACTTCAAACATGGATAGTTCCCTAAAAAATAAATGTTGTAAACTTCCTTGAAAAAATGAAAAATTGCTGCTACATTTTTAAACCTCCTAAAATGCTAAGAAAATAAAAGAACATTTTACAAATGGTGCAGATGTAAAGCAGACGCGTGGGAAAGGTTATTTATTAATGGTTTGCTGTGGTATGACTATCTGGATTAAAGGGATAATCATTCAAAGTTTGAAAATTGCTAATTTTTTAACATTTTTCTCAAATTTTTGATATTTTCTATAAATAAACACAAAAACATATTGACCTAAATTTACCATTATCATAAAGTATAATGTGTCACGAAAAAACAATCTCAAAATCACTGGGATTTGTTGAAGCGTTGCAGAGTTATTACCACATAAAGTGACACTGGTCAGATTTCAAAAATTTGGCTCCGTCACTAAGGGGTTAATTATAGAACTAAAAACAAAACAAAAAAACCACAAAAATACTCAAAGTTTGGCATTGGAATTGCACCGACCTGGAGAACCGTATTGCCAGGTCATTGTTACTGCACAATGAACGCCATAGTAAAAAAACTGAATAAGGAATTGTGTTTTTATTTTCACCATTTCTTGACGTTTTTGTTTCCGTTTTTTGAATACTTTATAAAGCTAAATGAATGGTGTCTTTCAAAACTACAACTTGCCAAAAAAAACAAAAACCATCATGTGGGTATGGGAGGTCAAAAAAATAAAATAAAAAACAGCTATGGGCTCTTTGAATACGAGCAGGTAGAGCAGGTAGAAAAAAAAATAAAACGAAAGGGCAAAAACAAAGAAAAAACATAAAAGCTAAAGTACACAAATGAAAGTTGGCTGTGGCTGGCAGGGGTTAATGCGAGGTGGTGCTCAGAGGACCGTCAGCTGCTGAGATTATGGAATAATCTTGCTTATTTATCTCAACGTTCTGCATATAAAATTCCCCCCCCCAAAAAAGGGCAGGAAATACTTTTGGCATTGCAGAGTAATTAGCATAATTGCCTGATAAAGTCTGATCAGAATATAGATCTCGCTCGCCCCATCTCCCACACACACAATGTGACATAGTCCTCATTAATATTCGGCTGATGTGGCCCTCATCCCTATCAGATCGGAGCGCCTCCATACTTGTTGTGTGTGGAGACTATGAGGTGTGAAGATCGCATGGTGTTCTTGAATAGAGAGGAGACAAGGGATAGAAAATAGCTGGCAGTGTGGAGGGGTGTGAACGGAAACGGGGGATGGAGCAAATAAGATAAAATGTTCTATAACACGCAGATATAATAAGAAAATCGACATATAATGTAACAAAATACCATTCACAGGTAGAGAACTGGTGCCGACAACTCGTTAAAATGCAGAAAAGATCATGGGTACAGTAAAATCCCTTTAAAGGGGGTCCGACTGCTCGATCTGACAGTGTAAACTAATCACGGAACATTGTAGATATTACAGCACCTATAAAAATCCCACCGTTCGTGCTCTAATCGCTGCCTCCGTTCTGCAGAAATGGATATTTAATCAAATATGCTAATTAGGGTGCACACTGACAGTGCTCGCTAGCCTGGAGTGAGCACTGACTGCAGAGAAAGCCTAGGTAGGCCAATCAGGTGAGTCACCAGTAATGTAGGCGGGAACATGCAAAACCAGTGGGCGGAGCAGTGCACTGAGCCTCTTGGCCACACCAAGGGTGCAGCAACTACTCTAATTCGCACGTTTCATTACATTTCAGTTTCTGGAAAACGGAGGCTGCGATTAGAGCACCAACGGTGAGATTTTATAGGGCCCGTAGTAGCTACAAGGCTATGTGCTTAGTCTATATTGTCAGTTTGGGATGACGGACTCCCTTTAATTTTGCACACTGACCGATGCTGTACTATCAGGCCTCATTTAGGCATCCGATTTTCTCGCACGAGTGCTACCCGTGTGATTTTTACCCTGAACTGAGCGGTCTGCAGACAATATCTGATTTTGATCCGAGGGTTGGATCAAAATCTGCAATGCAAGTCAATGGGGAAAAAAAAAAAATCTGACTGCACTTGGATGACATTCAAGTGCGTTTCGATTTTCAAGGACTGTCGGAATGAAGAAGTTATTATTTTTTTTAATTTCTTCATGTGCGAGAAAAAAATTGGATGGCATTTATATCACACTGATCAAATTCTGATCAGTATAAATCGGTCCAATTTTCTTGTACGTGAAAAAAATCAGATATCTGAATGAGGCCTAATGAGGAGCTGAAAGAAAAAGTAACTTTTTTTTTTTTTTTTTAGAAAAAAAGCATCCTTGTTTTTCAACCCCTGTAACCTTGTACACAGCCTCTAAACACGGACAATAAACTATGAAAACACTGCTACAGAAATGATTGAAAGTATGCACAAAAACAGCTAAGGCCCGGATGCTTCCACACCTGATGCCCAGACAGACTATGCTTGTGCCATACAGGATGTCTAATGTTTGTGTGTCTGGGTTCGGACCCCCATGGTCTGGTGGTAACGTCATTCATATAGATACAGGAGTTATGATGAAGCTCAGATAGCGGTAGTCTAATGAACCCAATAACATGATCAGGATAGATGTCTATCACCGTTCTCGGACAACAAGCACAGATTTTGACACACAAAAAGTACAATAAAAAAGTTCCATTTGTTAAAAAGTAACTAAACGTTATTTTTTTCTATAATTATCCTCAATGCATTGCAAAGTTATGCATTTAATTGCCTTACTATGCTTCCTTCTCTCTCACTTACTATGCTGCAGTGCTGTCCAGTTCATGCTCCTTTAGAAGCTGCTTTCAATTGCTGCTCAGCTAAATCAGTATACTACATTCAAACTACCGGTGTATGGGACTTTTCCTATCTGAGCCTCACTGCTCCCCTGCTGTACTCAAATAGGGAAACTTCCATACTCTAATTGAACACAGGTCAAAATCATCATTCTTTAAACACTTTTTTCCATTTTTTTTTATTTTTAGGCATGTTTATGCTCGCACCAAATTCATTATGACTTTTGTACCATTTGTATGTTTGGGGTTTCAGTCCCCATCACCTTTTAGGCTTGCTCAGCAATATGGCCTTGGTATTGATTATATAAACGATGGTTAATTTGAGCCTTTTACAGCCTATTGAAAGGAAAAACAGAGCAAAAAGAGGAGAACTTATCAAGACTGATGTTTTGTACACCAGTCTTCATCCAGGGGTAGATGGAGTAAGATACCACTTAATAGAAAACGATCACCATTTTTTTTTTCATGTGTGACCAAAGATTATCACCTTAGTTAATAAAGGGGTATAT